>NC_069657.1:80229356-82629356 GCF_027244095.1 Hemicordylus capensis | reverse complement strand
TGATTAAAGGCTCATTTGCATATCGGCTAGGTAAGGTTTCCTTTATAATTATGTTTGATATTCAAGCTTCATAACTTAATCTCTCTGACTTGTGTTGATGTAGCAACAGGAAGGAAAAACAGCTCACATGCTAATACTTGCACTTCTAAGAACATGAAAAAGAAAGTCCCTTCAAAATGAAATGTGGCGGTGTCAGTGACAACTTATTTCAGCCATACTTCTAAGAAGGTAGGATTAGAGTTGAAGAACGGAAGGACAAAGGGAAGTTTACTTATCACAGGAGCAATACAATCTATTCCCAACTTAAGCATGTTTTCTCAGACATAGTCCCACTAACTTGGGTGGAACTCACCCCACTTAGTAAGTATAAATAAACAAACAAATATATCTATCCAACCATCAAAGGTGGCTGACCTGAGACTCTCCAGCTGCTGCTGAACTACAACCCCATCATCTCCAGTTTTAGTCCAACATCAGCTAGCGAGCCTCAGGCTGGCCACCCCTGATGCATAGGATTGGCAGCCTTAGGCAGCTTGGTGTAAGTCAGGGATCCTCAACGTTGGGCCCCCAGATGTTTGTGGACTTCAACTCCCATAATCCCAAGCCCCAGTGGCCTTTGGTTGGGGATTATGGGAATTGAAGTCCAATAACATCTGGGGGCCCAACGTTGAGGATCCCTGGTGTAAGTTATCTCTGGTGACGCTCTACTACCCTGTTTCCCCGAAAGTAAGACCTACCCCGAAAGTAAGACCTAGCAGTAATTTCTGATGTACCACTAATTGCCCTAGTGCATTTTTGGGGCTAAAATTAATATAAGACACTGTCTTATTTTCGGGGAAACACGGTAAGCATCTGCTCCAAGGTTCTCAACAAGAGTATTCTGAGGAACTTCAAGAGACCATTCAGTAAAACTACCTCTTGAAATTTTCCTCAAGACTGTGAGGCTGTTCCCACCAGCAGCCCTGCCCGGGATAATCTCAGGGTTCGGGGGGGGGGGAGTAAGTGCAATCTTGCCTCCTCCCTGCCCTGCTCACAGATTGTGTGAATGACCTTTGTTTGTCTTTAGGAACCATTTTGCACAGTCTTTGCTCTAGTGACTTTAGAGGTGACATTGTCTGACTCTGGCTTAAAATTTCCTGCCAGGCCAGGGGCCAATAACTGCTCAGCTCCCATCCTGCCACAGGATCTGACACTGAAGGAAGGACAAAACAAAGTGGCCTTCACCTTGGATGGTGACACTTCTACACCTTTGTCCCCCACCCCCCGCCAATGTCTCATTTAAAAAACACTCCCTTTCAAAGAAATTATTTTTATTCCACTACTACTAAATGTTTGTCTCGGTAAGAAAGCGTTACAGTACTTTTGGAAGATACTTAGGCTTTTAAGTCTAAAAGATCTCTTGTTGCCCATTTAATACCAGGCAGTATTCCAGAAAATAAAGGAATTTTTCCTTTGCTGAGGTATCTTAGGTGCAACTTAATAAAGGGGAAATTCATATTACTTTGACCCTGGGTCTGTCTATATTGAATAGTTCATGAAAATAATCTAAGGCATGCAAGCAGCATAATGTATGAGGGAAAACATAGGCAGTCCTGCTTGGTTGCCAGGTTTGCAGAGTGTCCCCCTCCCCAGTGATGCCTGCAGCTGTGACTCTTGGCCTGCTTGCTTCTCCACCAGGCCCTTTGCTCCTTTCCCACTGATTGCCCCAAGCAGCACTCCAGTTATATCCAGGCTCAGACTGACTCACTGAGCAGCTGGGCATTTTCCCAGTGCACCCTCACCTGGTGCGCCCTGCTGCACTCGCTGGGCTCTCCCCGTGCCAGCTGCCCAGCTCCCCTTTCCCCCTCTCCCTGTCCGGAGACCCCCACCTCCTCTCCTTCCGATTGGTCGTGAGAAGTAGGCTCAGACTGCCCTTAGGGCAACGGGGCACATTTCCAGTGTACCCCACCCACCCCACCCCACCTGGTGCACCCCACCCCACCTGGTGTGCCCCACTCCACCCCTGCGCCCCAACTCCCACCTTGAACTACCCATTCTGCTCAAAACCTGGCCCCTCCCCACAAACATTCCACCACCCTCTCAATGCCCCCAGTCTGGCCCTGG
The DNA here is from genome assembly GCF_027244095.1 of Hemicordylus capensis. Lineage (NCBI taxonomy): Eukaryota > Metazoa > Chordata > Lepidosauria > Squamata > Cordylidae > Hemicordylus > Hemicordylus capensis. The sequence continues at coordinate 82,627,253 of NC_069657.1, read as the reverse complement.
TTATATCCCACAGCAGTGGAGGTCTGGAGGAGGTTGCTGGGTGAAGGACCAGTGGAAGACCATAGTGGGAGGCACACCAGTGGCTACATCCCACCCCCCTCATAATATTAGATGTTGGGGCCAACGGCTGAAGTTGACTGGCAAGAGATTGAGGAGAGGCAAGAGGAAGTGCCATTGTCATAGCAAGGCTGTTGGTGACCAATGTCCAAGCTTTTTAGCCGGCTGCCGCTGTGCTATCCCCACAGGCATCCAATAACCTCGGCTCACCTGCTGCTGCCTGCCACTGCTACAGGTTGGCTGCCCGCCTAGCCTCCATGGCCCTTGCCAAATGCTGCTGCTGCTACTACCTTTCTGTACGATTATGTAATATGCCAGATTCGATACACCCTGAGCTAATTTTATGTGCTCATGTTGCAGTTCTATTATGCTACCCCGCATTTTGAAAGCAACGGAGAACCATCTATCTTTCCATAGCCTTTAGAGTACAGGGAGAAGTGCCCTGAGTGTTTTTGTCTCAGTGCCTCAGGGCATTTAAACATAACTGCAATGCTCATTGCCACAGAGCAGTTTCCATGAGCAGGCTGAGTGTGCTCCACAGAGGGAATTCTTGCCCAGGGAAGTTAAGCAGCAATATTGTTTGAATTTGTTCTTCACATTTTACATTGCACAAATTTTATTTTATTTTATTTTAACATATTTTTATACCGCTCAAAACTTACGTCTCTGAGTGGTTTACAACAAAAAATAACAAAAAAGTTAAAACATTAGTTAAAACAGATAAATGACAACAGAGAAATTAAAACATTGGTTAAAACAAATGACAGCAAAAAGTTAAAACATACAATTTAAAAACGTATTTTTTTAAAAAAATAATAATGTTAAAACGATTAAAATGGTATTTAATTAAAAGCCTGGGTGAACAGATGTGTCTTTAAAGATTTTTTTTTAAATTGTCAGGGATGGGGAGGCACTTATTTCAGCAGGGAGCAGCAGCGGAGAAGGTCCGTGCCACCAGACGAGGCAGTAGCAACTGCAGACGGACCTCTCCTGATTATTTCGATGGGTGGTGGGGTTCATGATGAAGAAGACGTTATCTTAAATACCCAGGGCCCGAGCTGTTTAGGGCTTTATAGGTTATAACCAGTATTTTGGTAGGTTATAACCAGTATAACTAGTATTTTGCCCGGAAACTTATCGGCAGCCTGTGTAGCTCTTTCAATACGGGAGTAATATGGTCTCTCTAAGATGAACCAGAGATTAACCTTGCTGCTGCATTCTGAACCAGCTGTAGTTTCCAGACTACATACGAAGGCAGGCCCATATACAGCACATTGCAGTAATCCATTCTGTTGGTTACCAGCATATGTACCACTGTTCTGAGGTCATTTATCCCAAGAAATGAACACAGCTGGCGTATCAGCCGAAGCTGATAGAAGGCACCACCTCAACCAGGAACACCAGGGAGTCGCTTGGATCCAGAAACACCTCCAGACTGTAGCCCTCCAGCTGTTTTTGGACTAGAATTCCCATCATCCCCAGCCACAATGGCCAATAGTTGGGTATGATGGGATTTGTAGTTCAGCATCTTCAGGAGGGCCAACGTTTTACAGCCTTGGGATAGAGAATAGACCCTTCATGTGATCTGCTGCATGCATTAATATGAAGAGGCATTCAATCCTACCATATTTTAGGGGCATGCATGGAACCGTCTGGTCTGGTTTGGTTCGAGTCTGGGCTGGACCCGAACTAGACTGGGCCAGTTTGGTTTGGCACTCCCTTAAACCCCGCCGCCAGTTTGGTTCAGTCCGGGGGTGGGGTTCCATGAACATTTTTTAAAATGAACACACACACACACTTATTTATATTTATTTATATTTATATATTACTTACCCCCTTCGGGAGAGTTGTTGGAGGTGCCGGGTGTGTGTGTGTTTCCGCCAAGGTTCCCCCTCCCCCTGCCAGCCTCCATTCATGCCTACTGGCTGTAGGCTCAGCGCTCCTCCAATTGAAGGCCCAAACAGGGTGAAGAGCTGGCCAAAAGTGAAGCCGGCGGGGTCGGACTGAACAGGGGATGGTTTGGTTTGACCCTAAACGGTCAAACTGAACGAGTTCGACATCGAACACGTTCAATGTCAAACCGGTTTGCACATCCCTGCCATATATAGTATGTATCTGTTATGATTCTTTGAAAGGAAGAACTAAGAATTAGCATCCAAATGGCAGTTCTTGCTTCTGACATGGGATATCTCAAGATGGGCAATTGTTCTTTAGGAAGAAGGAAAGGATCGATGTGGTATCTTAATTATTTGGCTAGTAATGCAGGAGCTGTGCTGACAGATTAACATTAGAGAACCAGAAAGCAGCCGAAAGCCAATTTCTTTTTGGAAATCTGGGTGTCTAACGATAGCCTCCTAAATCCTTAATTAGGCTCCATGGTGCCTCGACAAATCACATCGTTTATACTTAATTAGGAGACTCACAATGCAGGTTTAAAAGACTAATTACCTGGATTTAAATTTTTTGCCCCAAATGTATTTTCATTGTTTCTTCTAATTTATTAGAGAAGAGAGGAGGCCCAGAGGCAGAACTGCCACTGATGACAGTCAGGTAAGCTGAATGCTGCTCTGCTTGTGGAGGAATGCTTCCCAGATTTGGCCCAAATCACAAAAGGAAACAAAGAGCACGTCAGGCTTTTCGCACTACCCCTCAGGCAACTGACAGTTTGGGGAAAGAATGAAAGCAGTTTGCTTGGGGTGCTGAGGCACTGAAAACATCATGAGGGTACAGCTCAGAGAGAGAACATCGAAGCCTTCTGAAGAGAAAGAGGGAAAACCATTTATCATTGTTAAGCTGGCATCCCCATTTCTCTCTCTTTTTAAACATGCATCTTGCTCTCCTCATCCATCTGGGTGTCTCCTGTTCCTTCAGGGCCCTCTCTTTGAAGATGTATTAAAAGAACCAGAGCTCCCCATTGCACTTTTGCTATGCCCAAGTAATATATCATTGGATGATGGCCTTCAGTGCTCCCAGGGGACTGGAGAGCTTTTATTTCCTCAGTGTTTGTGTATTTGATTGTGCCCATTTGTGAAGAGGAAAAAGAGATTTAAAAAATGACCCATCTCCTTGTGCTTGAGCCCAGCTCTCTGCAGACTCTTCAGGAAAAGATTCCTCTTTTCTTTTCTTTTTTACAGTCTGTATTGCTCAGCTGATTCATTCCTCTTCCTAAGTATTGAAAAGCTGGAAAAGAGTTGCAACACGTTTGGAAAAACATACAAGCTATTTTCCCAGTGGGGGTCATTTTTTCCTTCTAGCAAGCATGTCAGCACTTCTTTAAGATGTATTTTAGGGGTGGCCAGCCTGAGGGTATACAGCTGCTGTTAGACTACAATTCCCATCACTCCCAGCTGCACATGATTGATTGATGTATTGGTTGATAACAAGTCTAGCCCTGTTGAAGTGTTGAGAATTGCTACATTTTTCTCCCCCTCTCATAATATTCAGAGGCGTATCTAGGGAAAACAGCGCCGAGGGCAAGCACTGAAATTGAGCCCCCTGTCCAAACATCTGACACCCATCTTTCAGATAACTTTACTATAATATCAGCTGAAAAATACAAGTCAAGCTCGTTAATCTTTTAATATTTCAAAAACTATTTAGCAGTGGACATAGCCAGACCAAAACATGCTGGAAAACTACAAATTTCAGTATGCTGGGGCTCATGAAATACCCAAATACTATGTGAAGGTGTGTTTGGAAAACTAAACAGAAGTGCCTGTCTAATTCTCTACTATGCATTGTAGCATCACTATTATATAAGTTTTAAAAAGAAATGGAGAATTTGACTTTTCCCAGATACTCTGCAAATAATTAATGGATATGCAGAGTAAACTGTGTCACTGCTTAGAATATATTCTAGTATTTCAGAAAGACAGTTAAAATGAGAGACAGAGAACAAGAAACTCCCAGTGGGCCTTAATACTAAGGATTTCACACTGATTCAAAGACAAACTCACCATTAATAGCCATATTAGCAAGACATCACATTTAACTCACTTATCACAAGAAGCAAAGTAAGATCAAATGAATACAATCCTAGCTCATAAGCTTCAGCTCAGTATTCACAAGCCCTGATTCTCTGTACTTAGTGCCAAACTTAATATGTGTACAGTGACATATTATTTTTATTTTTTATATATTTTTTCACCTGTAGCACCTTCGGGGGGCTTCCTAAAGGCTGGGGGGTATGCAAAGGTTCTCCCTCCCCCCACTGGCCTCTAGGGCCTCGCAGGGACCATTTGAGCATGTGTCATGGCCATTTTTAAAAATAATTTTTTTTAAAAAAATGGCCGCTAAAAACAAAATGGCCGCTTCACATTCTCAAATGGCCTCTGTGAGGCCTGGCCTGGCCTAGGGCCTCACAGAGGCCATTTGAGCATGTGCGGTGGCCATTGTGTTTTTGGTGGCCATTTTATATATTTTTTAATTTTAGAAAATGGCGCCCCCCCTTCAAGTGGCACCCGGGGCACGTGCCCTGCCTGCCGTACCATAGATACGCCCCTAATAATATTAGAGCTTGGGGCCCATGGCTGAAATTGATTGGCAAGAGATTGAAGAGAGGCAAGAGGAAGTACTATTGGCATAGCAAGGCTGGCGGCGGCCCATGCCCAAGTTTTTTGGCAGGCTGCCACTGATCCACCCCCACAGCCGGGCATCCACTAGACGCAGTTCACTTGCTGCTGCCACAGGGCACTTTCCATACTGCAAGCTTGAGCGAGGGAGGAAGTGGTATAAAATCCTACACTAACCCTAGCTGGCTTCAAAATGATAAACTGATTGGCTTTGAGGGGAAAGGAGGATGGGAGGAAACAACCCCTAAATGAGCTGGCAAACTGGGGAGGGAGATTGCTGGCAAAGTTGGGGAGTTGTGGATGGTGTGGTGGTGGTGGGAGAGAAGAGAACAAGAGAGAGAGAAAGAGAGAAGAGGAGTAGGTAACTGTTTTCCTTCTCCTCCTCTTTTGTTTTTAAGTGTCTGTGACTTTGCGCAAGAGAGGCTCCCTCTGTACCTCCCTGGCTGCCACATACTTCTCCTGAAAAAGATATCCACCTTGGAACCATCGACTGCCCCTTCAGCAGGGTTCATGGCTGGGCTCAGGCTGAAGGAGGAGGCAGCTCAGCAGTGGTTGGGTCGCATCCAGAGAGTGTTGGGGAGGAGGTGGAGGAAGAGTGTGAGAGGAGACACACACACATACACACCACAAGGAGGGAGAGGGAGACAGCAGAGGTCAAGAAAAACAAAGCAAGCCTGCAAAGAAACAGCTAGGATGTTCTCACCCATATACAACGATGTAAGCCTGAAATGTCAGGATAAGGTCTGATTCAGGCTCTTGGTGTGCGGATGTTTCCATATTCAAGACAGTGTCAAAGCCCAGATCATACGAATGCACATCAAGCCTATGCGTTGTGAAGCAAAATTAAGCTGTCATCTGGATCCTGGAAAGCACCCAGGTCTCTTCAGGTTAATGTTCATGGAGGCAGCTTTGGGGACAGCCACCGCTCTTCTAGAGCTAGGTGCTTCTTTTCAGTGTTGGCCTTGGTGGTTTTTTCATGGAGCCCAACATGCGAGGGCCTACCAGAGCAACTCCCATGCTTGAGCTGGGAGCAGTTGTCTCTAAAGTGGTAGCGTGCCTGTTTTGCATGCAGAAGGTCCCAGGCTCATTCCCTAACACCTCCTGGAAGTTGTTCACACGGGGCTTTTAAAGCCCTTTAACTTGCATCTGCTCCAGAATGGAGGGAGGTGCATTCACATATCGGCCAGCTTTACCCCAAAGCCCTTGGAAGTTATCGGGGAGCAGTTCACACACAGTTTGGGTTTTTCACTGCATGTTAGAGCATAGCCCGATTATATCCAGGGTTAAAAAAAACTTCACTATTTGTGTTGGTTTTTTGAGACAACTTCGGATTCGCAATAAAGCCTCCCCGGTAAAGCCTGCTGTGTGTAAAAGTCCCTGGTATGACTGGTAAAGATTAATCTGAAGCTCTGGCTGCCAGCCAGTACAGACAATACTAAACTAATTAGACCAGTGGTCTGACTTAGGGTAAGGCATTTCATCTGTTCAGTCCAGAGACACCCACTGAAGTCCTTCTGTTTGATCTGTGTTTTTCAGCTTTAGCAGGGTGATGGAAGCAGCTGCCTTCATAAAGTCAGGAAGTGTGGGTCAGTGGGAAAGGGAAGTAAAAGGAGGATGCACTTCATCCTTTTTACCTGTCCCTGTTCTTAGCTCTCTGTGTACATTATTTTGTAGGTCTACACTTAAAAGTTGAAAAGTAATATTTTAAATTAAAAGAACATTGCATTCTATCTATCTATCTATCTATCTATCTATCTATCTATCTATCTATCTATCTATCTATCTATCTATAAGGTGGGCATAAAATAAAAGGTAAAATAATCCAAGAAAACTGGGCTGTACTTCCAGAGTTTTATAGAGTAATAAGAACTAAGATGGACCTTTCCCCCGCAAAATACCTGTCGACTATCACTTTCTCTAAGTTTCGATGGATATTTACGAGAGTAAGGGTTAACTCCTTTCCATCTGCACTTCTAGCTGGGAGGTTTCACGGTGTGCCTTCAGAAAAACGACGCTGTAGTTGTGGGTCAGGAGATACAGAAACTGTTGCACACATTCTTCTCCATTGTAAATTCCATTTATATCCTAGGGAACGTCTTATTGCTCCTTTAATATGTAAACTGGTAGATCAATCCGATGATAATCTTGTAAAACATCTGCTTTCAGATAAAGATGCTTCAATCTCTGTTTCTGTAGCTATGTTTAGTTATATTGCTTTTAAGAGGTATAATGGGACATCATCCTAATTCTAAACTCTGTGTGTGTGTGTGTTCTGTTTGGTCAATGACTGTAACTAAAATTACAATTACAATTACAAAAGGTAAAATAAGAGCAAATGAACACAATAAAAATCCAAACAATATCAAAATACATGTAAATAAATTGGATACATCCAGTTACAAATTCCAGAGGGATTTTAAACTTAACTTTCAGAATCCTCCCCCCAACAAAATAGGTTTTCTTCCAGGCATTTTCTTTTGACGCTGATCGTAGCAGCTAAAAATTGAGCAGTTTTTAGAAAACCTCAGCTTAATAGAGGATGTCAGTTTGGAAAGCCTGTGGTGTTCTACATGATGGTATGGACAAATAAAAATGTGTTTCACTAGATCTATGCTGCTTGTTCTATGGGACCAGATAGTGATAAAACAAAGGGTACGTGTACATGTTTGCTGAATGTGCCCTCAGACTGTTTTCTTTTTGACAAACTGGTGTGGCAGCACTGAGCTGTCATATCACATACATCTTCTGCTTTCATTTGGGTGGTGGAAAGTAATCAAGAGCAGTCAAGCAGCATGAGAAGTGTTCAAATTGACAATCTGCCCACTTTCATGGCACTAGTGTGCTGGAATGGAACTGCATCAAAGCCAGCTCTGGTGGAGAGCAAAACAAGTGTTGTGCTGAATGTTCACAAGTCAACTTTTTGACTGTGAAAATAAGCCCTTTGTACCACTCCAAATGTTTCCTGAACCCCAACCCCTTGCCTGCCTTTTCTGGTGCCTTTTGCAGCCCTGATTGGCTGTGCTTTCAGCCGTACCTTTTCCCAGGCTGCACACTTTTCTTGCTGGCTCTGTGATCTCAGCCAATCAGGGATCATGCAACCCGTGTGATTACATTGTTATACTGGAGTCAACACCGACTCAGCGGCACACTTTACTTACTTTACTGTTTAGCTAATATCATGGAGCCAATTTAAAGTTAGGGCAATTGTAGCTGGGCCACAGCATTATAGACTTGCCACTTACTAATATGGACAGTCATAAATACTTGGTTGGCATTATTACAGTGCATTTTGAGGGTGAAAAGCACTTCATATATATTCTCTTGTAATTCTTATTGTAAGAATTACAGGATAATATAAGTGAAGTGCTTTGAACACTCAAAAAGTGCAATACAAATGCCAAGTGTTATGATTGCTTCTGAGTGAACACTCTGAGGATGGCCCTGTGAGGTCTCTTCCTGGAAAACAGGATTGCCAACTGACTGTGCTTTGGGTGACTCAGAAGTTAAGCACATGAAATCCACCACCTTGTTTTGGCACTGGCATGGAGCCAGGGAGCAAACTCCTGACTGGGATTTTTGCTCTGACTTGCTGGGTGCTAGAACCTGGATTCCTCTGCTACAAGAGCTCTACCACCAGACATGGCAACAGCTGCTTATCTGTCCCTGTGGTACACACAGGTATCTACAAATCCACTTGCTGGCTCACCAGTGACAATTGAGCAGGACACCCAGCACCACACAGATCAACTCACCAAAGATCCCACTTTAATCTACTTTCCAGTAGGCTTGTGAGATCACCCGGCATTCTCTGTGTGTGTGTCTGTGCTTTTCTGTCTGTGTCTCCCCACCATCAACTTCACAATGCCTGGACCAATATGAAACAAATCGGGTACAGTTGTAGGGATACATAGGGACACCTCAACAGAGTAGTTTGTGATGATGTCATTCACCCCAATCCAAGATGGCGGATCTGTAAACACAAGTGGGCTAACTTGTGAACCGCCTAACCAATTTGGACCAAATTTGCTACAGCTGTAGGGACACATAGGGATGCCCTAAAGGCATGGTGTGTGATGATGTCATCCACTCCAATTCAAGATGGCTGCCATGTGAACCTCTGAGGTGCAAGCGGGCTAATTTGTGGACTGCCTAATCCATTTGAACCAAATTGGGTACAGTTGCAGTGAGTGACACACAGGGATACCTCAATGGCATAGCCTGTGATGATGTAATCCACCCTGATTGAAGATGGCGGACACGTAAACCTTTGATGCGCAAGGGGCTAAATTGTGAACCGCCTAACTGATCGTAACCAAATTTGCTTCAGTTGTAGGGGTACCTGGGGAAATCTCAATGGCATAGTTTGTGGTGGTGTCATCTGCCCCAATCCAAGATGGTGCACATGTGAATGTTTGAGGTACAAGTGGGCTAACTTGTGGACTGTCTAATTGATTTGAACCAAATTAGGTACAGTTGTAGTGAGTGACATACAGGGACACCTTGATGGCATAGTGTCTGATGATGTCATCCATCCTGATTCAAGATGGCAGACGCATAAACCTTTGAGGTGCAAGTGGGCTAACTTATGGACCACTTAACCAATTTGAACCACATTTGCTACAGCTGTAGGGGCACATGGGGAAACCTCAATGTTGTAGTTTGTGATGCTGTCAACCACCCCAATCCAAGATGGCATACGTGTGAATTTTTGAGGTGCAAATGCACTAACTTGAGGACTGTCTAACTGATTTGGACTAAATTTGGTGCAGTTGTAGTGAGTGACACACAGGGACACCTCAATGGTGTAGTTTGTAATGATGTCATCCACCCTGATCCAAGATGGCAGACACGTGAACATTTGAGGTGCAAGAGATCTAGCTTGAGGACCTCAGTTTGAACCAAGTTGTAGAGTCCAGTTGTAGAGACAGAGAAAGGAAAGCAGGCTGATTAGTTCTTACTAGAACAACTTGTTGAGAAAGTCATAACCAGCAGGGATCTTTTCTGAGCAGTAGGAGAGGATCCCACCATTTCTTACAGTCTCCATATCCCAGTGTAAATGACAGAAGACTCACTTCTCTCCTAAGACTTCTGCCTGTGTGCTAGAAAAGGATCTGAGAGGATTGGTGGTGACCACACATAATGGCTGGCTAGTGAATTCAGCCTAGATTTGTGGATCCCTGGACAATGAAATTGTTTTCTCTCTCCCTACTTTCTCCTTTCAGGAGGATGGGAGGAAGATGTCAAAGAAAGAACAAGGATGATGGTTCTTAAACCAGATGTTCTCTCAGTGTGGACATCTATCACCCCTGTATGTGAAGGAAGATGAGGAGGAGGAGGAAGAGTATAGCCCCAGCTGTGAATGCAGGGCCCCAGAGCTTGTGCCTCACTCTGCCATGCTTGCAGAGATCTCTCTGTGCAGCTCCTTCCCTTGGCTGCTTGCCTTCTCTGCTCTGCAGCCTACAAACCTCTGACAGCCTACAGGGGCTGCATGAGGCTAGCCAAGGTGAGCCTAACAGCACTTTTCCAAAGTTCCCTCCAGATGATTGGTGGTAGGTGGGCAGGCAGACACATGAGATGGTGGCACTCCCCTGACTGGATCCCCTGTAGCCCCTGGGCCTGGGATAGGAGATTTGTCTGTGCTTCCTTCTCAACATCCCTGTTTTTGCCCTTTATATCTTATGCAATAAATGTGCATTTTGTACTCTGATACTCATGTTGATTACAAAACACAACATAAGAAGCGCTCTTAGGTACTGTCAGTCATGGAACTTCTACAGGCAGACATTACATGTCAACTGCAGATTCTACTGAGTCCTAGAAGTGGCATAATCTCTCTCACATTCCAACAAAGGTGGCAGGGGATGTCTGGAGGCTTTAAAAAAATGATTGTTGCTATAGGGCTGCCTTCTCCTGCATGTGCAGTCTCATCTGCTCTGATTGTCATTGGAAGTCCTGCTGCTAGTGCCTTTGCCATCAGAAGTACAGTGGGAGGCTCCTAGCAACGGCACCTTTGTGGTGGCGGCACCAACCTTGTGGAGTCCCTCTCCCTTTGGAGGCTCACTTGGCCCCTACATTATGCTCAGGGGCCAAGCTAAAACATGGATAGACTTTTCTGTGTATTGCTTGTTGAGTGGTTTCTGTGATTATGTACTTTAAAAATATCACTTTATTGTAAGCTGCTTTAGGTATTACAGTGGCGGAGCCTGCTCACCTCGCCCCCTGTGTCTGACTTCAGACGCCAGATGCGGGGGGGGGGGGGCGTGGCCTGGCTCCCGAACTGACCTGTGAGGCTTCGTTTGGGAGGGAGGGAGTCTGCGCAGGGCTGGCCGTTTAACTGCTGAAGGGGCCGTGTGGCCCCTTTGGGAGCTAGAGGGGCCCCGTGCGGCCCCTTTGGGAGCTAGACTTGGGCTGGCACTACGTAAGGAAGAGCCGCTCCTGGCCGCGCCATGAACGCAGTGGCCCTTTAACTCCTGAACGGGGGCCATGAACCAGCACCCCTGCGTCTGATGTCAGACGCGGGGGGCATGTCGGGGCCGCGAAGCACGGCACCTGACTGGGCATGGCCCAGGTTCTTTGAACCCGTTGGCCTAATGGTGGCTCTGCCCCTGAGGTATTAAATATTGTTTTATTGTAAGCTCATCTCCTTCTGATGAGAAAGATGAGATAGAAATGTTAAAAAATAAATGCTGTTCACATGTGACAGGCACCTGTAAACACAACTCTCCCCCTCTCTCTCTTACTTTTTTTCTTAATAAATAAATTGTTGAGAAAGCAGCTGTTGTTCTTCAGTGGAACTACATGTCGAGCCAAAGGCTTTCAACAGGTAAATAGCCTATTGTGTGTTGGAGTGCTTTTTGATACTGCCCAGCAAACTCGCACTAACCCACAGAGGGACAGCAAACTATCAAGCGATGGAAATTTTCCCAAGATATCACATTAGCCGTTAACACCTGTGCCAATGCTATTATGTCATGCCACGGGGGCGGGGGGGGGGGGGAGAGAAAGTAAGCTGCTCCCAGCAGTACTCTGTTAACATGATTCCATCCCTCTCTTCCCCCCCTGCTTTCTGCACCTACATTGTGTTTTACAACAGTAGCAGAAGCTCACATGCTTGTACAGGTCTTGTTTTGGCACTGGAGGAAAGAACACTTGGTACCCTTGTGGATCAGTGGATAATTCATAGCCTGTTCCCCCTGAGTGTCAAGCGCATGCCAAACATAGCAGTTGCTATCATCATTTGTACTGCAAAACAAACTGCAACTGGGTACTCAAGATAACAAGGTAGATAATATATTATTTAATATTATCTTGTCTGGCTAGTTTTTTAGCATGAGCAGAATATATTCTTCTTTCAGGCAGTGCCCAGGTTAAGATCTGTTGTAGCATTTTGCTAGCAAACAGATCTTCCATTAGCAAAACTTGTGAGTCACCAAATCGAATGTAGTTTACTACCTACATACAGTGGCTTGTTTGGTGCTTGTTCTTGCAGTCCCAGGAGGCAGCAAAAACAGGAGGGTTATTGAGCCCCTGGTGGACCATAATACAGGCATGGTGAAATGCATCTAGTCTGGCAGATCACTCATTGCATAGGCCTGGATTAATCCCTCTGGATAACGGGTGCAGCATCTAGAAGCCTTATTAGGCATTTTAAATTACATATAGACTATACTTTACCAAACCTCCTCCTCATATAACAATGGACTGTGTCATATTTGCAGTTCATTTGTAACCTAAAACAGTATAGCATTTTCAGCCCATAAACACTGCTAATGGGAAATAATGAGAGATGAGATATTGGACAGAAGCAGCCAGCTAACAGTTTTTGTTTGTTTGGGTCTGTAGTATTGGGCTGGAGAGACCAGGATATAAGCATTTCAAATAAATAGCAGCTTTTAATAGGCGCAGGCTGTACAGTAAGAACATGCACGCATAAGAAAAATCCTGCTGGATGAGGCCACGGCTCATCCAGTCCAGCATCCTGCTTCACAAGATGCATCCAGGAAGCCTGCATGTGTAGGAAAAGAGGGCAACTGCACCCTCCTGTTAGTGTTCCCTGGTCTTCATGGGCATGCTACTTCTGATCCTGATGGACATGTACAGGTGAAACTCGGAAAATTAGAATATCGTGCAAAAGTCCATAAATTTCAGTAATGCAAATTAAAAGGTGAAACTGATATATGAGACAGACGCATTACATGCAAAGCGAGATAAGTCAAGCCTTAATTTGTTATAATTGTGATGATCATGGCGTACAGCTCATGAAAACCCCAAATCCACAATCCCAGAAAATTAGAATATTACATGGAACCAAGAAGACAAGGATTGTAGAATAGAACAATATCGGACCTCTGAAAAGTATAAGCATGCATATGTATTCAGTACTTGGTTTGGGCCCCTTTTGCAGCAATTACTGCCTCAATGCGGCGTGGCATGGATGCTATCAGCCTGTGGCACTGATGAGGTGTTATGGAAGACCAGGATGCTTCATTAGCGGCCTTCAGCTCTTCTGCATTGTTTGGTCTCATGTCTCTCATCCTTCTCTCAGCAATGCCCCATAGATTCTCTATGGGGTCAGGTCAGGCGAGTTTGCTGGCCAATCAAGCACAGTACACTGTATACTTTTCAGAGGTCCGATATTGTTCTATTCTACAATCCTTGTCTTCTTGGTTCCATGTAATATTCTAATTTTCTGGGATTGTGGATTTGGGGTTTTCATGAGCTGTACGCCATGATCATCACAATTATAACAAATTAAGGCTTGACTTATCTCGCTTTGCATGTAATGCGTCTGTCTCATATATCAGTTTCACCTTTTAATTTGCATTACTGAAATTTATGGACTTTTGCACGATACTCTAATTTTCCGAGTTTCACCTGTATAACTATGAGGGCTGGTAGCCATTGAAAGCCCTCTCCCTCATGCATTGGTCTGATCCCTTTAAAAAACCATCTAGGATGGTGGCCATCACCACATCCAGTGGCAGCAAATTCAGCAGCATAAACTTTAAAAGTCCCCAGCCATTCTTAACTGTCACCTGTTCTCGAAGCAGGAGATAATAACATGGAAAGCCTGCCCTGGCTTTAGAAGTGATTAGTCACGACACTGATGAGGAACTTGACCCTTCATCACCCAGACAAGTGGCCACATCTCATGCTAATTAATTTGTGCCTGCAACCAGATTATTGCAAGTGCAATTATTTCTATATGAAATTAAAACAGAAGCTTCAGGAGCAAGGACTACCCTTTTTAAAATGATCCCTGGGTCCAGAGACAAAGTGAGGCCACTGCCAGAGGCAGAGAGAGTGCCACAGAGCAGTGAGTACAGGCCCTCGGCCGCCCGTGTCACCCCACCTGTCTGCTGCTGGATCTTGCTGCTGCTGCTGCTCCTCTTTGCTGCCACTCCTCCTAGATCTTTGGTGTTGCTGGCCCCACATTCTGCCTCATCATCAGCCTCAACCTCAGGCTTTCTTCCTTCCCCCCTTTCTCCTCCTGGTGCTGCCCTTCTTCTCTCTTTCCCCTCACTGGCATTCCCCTCCCAGGCTGTGCTTTGCCTAACTGCTGTAGGGGAAGAATGGCAGTTCAACTCCCATTAGCCGAGCAAAACCAGTTTGGTGAGAAAGCAGCCAAGCAAGAGGTCTGGAGACAGTTCTTTAGGTTTGAAGAACAATAAGGATTTATTTAGAAGTTACAAAAGGATAGGAAAGCTGAGCTTAAGGCTGAAAGGGAAGAGAGACAAAAACAAACAGCCATCTCTGTAGAGACAAAATGGAGACTGAGACTGGGAGAACAGAAAGGGGAGGAGTCCAGCATTTTTATCCATGACCCTAAAATCCCCCAGTGGTCACTATGAGACATTGCAGCTGAGAGCTGATGCTGCCAGGGTCCTAGCTCCAACAACCGTTATACCCAGCCTTGTCCACCAATCCCTCGGCAAGCACCACGGCCACTGCTCCCAGCAGCAGGGACAGGCTTGCTATCTCCCCAGCACCACTTCACGCATCTGATCCCACAGAAGAGTTCTTTCCTTGTATCTCCCTTCCCAGAACAAAAAATGGGGTAGATGAAGGCGGCGGACAACTGTAGTACTGGGGAGATAGCAAGCAATCAGTGGGCAAACACAGTGGTGGCCCAAGGCCTCTGTATACCTGGAGTAGGGTGCCAAATGGCTCTCTCCTTGTGTGCATCCTCCTTTTTTTTTTAAAGCAAGGGGCAGAAGGACATCTTGCTATCTTGCTGCTGTCCCAATAAACTGCAATCTGAGGTGACTGCCTCACCTCGCATCGTGGCATGGCCACCTCTGAGCAAGCAAGCCTACGCCTGCTGGTGGTGCAGCAGTGGGGCTACCACTACTGCCAACAGAGGGTCTGACAAGTGAGGCCAGGTGCAGCAGGCAGGCAGAGCACACCCTGGGAGGGGGATGTCAGTGAAGGGCAAGAAGGAAGAGGGATGATGCCATGGGGTGAGGTGAGGGGAGCATGCACTCCAGGAGAGTGAACTGAGGGGGGGGGAGAAGAAGGGTGGCGCCAGCTGGTTCCAGGGCAGGACTGGTGAGGCAGCACTTTGCACCTTGCCTCCAGTGATGAAAGGCTGTAAGCTGCCACTGCCTAGATCAACAGGATTGTCCAACCCAAGGAGTAATGCTGATTGGCTTGAGTGCTAGAAAGGAATAACTGGAACTTGAATGATTTAAGAAAAATAAAATGAAGGTCAAGCACTGAAGTGTGGTATAAGAGATAATGTTCACCACTCCTACAGGTATACTTCTGCATATAAACTGTATCTGGAAATATCTGTAACCTAAATGGGAAAAAAGAGAGTTTTCCACTGATGACTAATCACAGATGGAGTCTCAATAAGGCTGAAAGATACTTGATGCCACTGCATTTACAAGCACTGTAGAGAAAAATGCTTACTCTGGCACTATTAGATGGAGGAAGACTTGTATGAGAAACCAAGAAAAAGAGTTCAGTTGTATATCTACAGCATCAAAATATTGAAAACTGTGTACTTACTGCAATAACGATCTGATAAGCCTTGGGTTTGAATTAAAGGATTTCTAAGTGAAACTAGAGGGTCTCCTTTATTAGAATGAAACTATATAGGCCACCATAATTATCTCCACAAATTATTTGTGATAGGAGGATGTTAGCACTTCGCTTCTATAAGAATATGGAAGATGTCTAGACTGGAAAAGAGTTCTCGATGTATATGTCACACTGGAAAAGGAAGTTTTTCAGCTGTAATAGATGCTGTGAATTATTGCTGAAGCAGTATCTCATGAGCCGTGTTTCAAAAAGGCCACCAAAAGCAGGTATCTATGAGGTCGAAATGAGAAGCCCCAGCATTAATCAGCAATAATGACAGAAGGTTAGATATTATTCTTTCCCAAAGAGACAGTTATGTAGATCAGGGGCAAATATCTGCCAATTGAGATGATGATGATGTTGGCTAATTACCCTTCATTCAGTGAAGGCTCTGTCCAGTAAAGGCTTGTCACAGTTCATTTTATATTAACTTGCCTTCACCTGGTCAGGGCAACTGTGGAAGGAACTTTGCTTCAGTTAATCTGACACCATTTCAGATTAGAGCTGCAGGCATCCCCATAGTGTATTTTCTGGTTTGTCAGTCAACTGCTGCCCAATACCCTTGAACATTTCAACCGTGAAGCATATACTACATAGGAAATAGAGATCAACACCAGGATTCAGTAGAAGATTTTCCTGTGCGTACCTTATCAAAACAAATGGTAGCCGCCGGTTCCTGCTCTTAAGCAGCTCCATCCATTTTGATTGAGTTTTCACAGGAAAACTCAAAACTTCTGGATTGAGCCCTAAATTCCACAACCTTGGGATATCCATTGCCACACTCAGCTCTCAGTGCTGATGAGTGATCTGGCATGAAATAAAATGTAGATTCTGGTCCTGAATGTTAAGAAAAGCTCTGAAGGCTGAGGGAGTTTTACTCTGTTTTTCAAAAAAGTAAAAAACCAAAATAAAACATTGATTTCAGGGTTTGAAATATATTTGAAGTTTCCAAATGCCTTCAAAATAACCAGTTGGACTTTTAATAGAATTAATGCAAATGTGTTTATAATGGAAAAGCCAGAAGACATTGATCCCATTCAAACAACCATTTTACTACAAATTCAAGTTCACACAGTTATTACTTTTTAGCAGCTGACAAATCATAACGTTTTCTGTATCTCTTGGTAGGATGATCCAAAGAACAAAGCGCTAGTATAAGGGAATTCACTCCAGAGTTAATTTGGTTGTCTGTATGGCTCAATTTTCTAGAACGGATGCGGCTTTTGAACATTGGCTGTCTGTGTTTCAAGGTGTCTTATGTAATATATCCCAATGCACAATATTACTTTTGTCAGAGATCTGGAATACCTTGAAGATTTTGGTTAAGGCGAGTCTATAATAATAGCCACAGGAATACTATAGTTACATTTTAGCTGCAATCCAAAGCAAATATTATAACACAACATCCCCCTGTGAACTGCTTTGTTTAGAAAAGCTTGAGTGAATGGGAAAATAAAACTCAGATATCAAGCCCAATCCCATAATCTCACTATGATAAAGCTACTATACCACTGCTGCTCCAGGGAAATTTAAGCCCTGTTCATAAATTATAGTGTACCTACATCCAGATGTCTAAACAAATGTACATGTTTTTGTATGAATGACTGCACCTGCATTCATTTTAAAAGTAAACCTGGGTACAGGTCCCTCAAATATACGGTACAGACAGGAAGTGTACTGTTGAAACTGTTTTCAAATAATATGTGAATAATAACCTGTGTATAGATCTGTACCTGTGTACACTGTACACAGTTAGTATGACTGTGAATACAATGCATATACAGGGCTTTAGTTATGATCCTATACAGTCCTAGGCTGCATTCGGACGTAACGCGAAATCAGAGTTAAATGGGGCAGAGTTTGGAACTCCATTATATCCAAATGCATGCAACCGCAGTTTCGAGGCAAAAGTGATCTGTGGTTTGCCTTGCCAAACTTCACTTTGAATGTTTGGTTTGCACAAAGATTCACTGCTGAAACCAGAAGTTTAGCTGCAGCAGCATTACATCCGAATATGGATAGTGCCATAACTGCAGTTCCATGGAGTTTTTGGAACAACAATCATAGAGACAGCAACACAGGACCAGCCCAGGATCGCGCCCATTCCATGCCTGTGGTGCCTGTCACTGGTCACCTCTCTGAGCACTTGCCCCAGCCCTCCTGTCTGAGATCCAACAAAACATCTGGGAATCCCTGTTACAGGCAACAGGGTGGAGGAAGCTGACTCAGCCTCTGGCAAGTCTACCTGCTTCAGCATTGCACAGGGTTGAAGCTGTCAGCCTCTTTATGAAGCCAGCAAGGAAGCAGCAGGCATAGCCTGAATGGTAGGGGTGCTGGTGCTGGCGGGGGTTAGTGGTTACCAGCTGTGAGTGGGAGGTTGAGCAGGGATATAACTCCAGCTGTCCTTTACCTCTCAGGAAGTATATGGCTGGAGAAAAGACAGACCAGAGCTTAACTGTTCCCTGCCCAAGTCAACTGTGAAGGTAAAGCACAGCCATTTCTCTCTCCCTTTTTGCACCAGGAAGAGCCAAACTGCCTGGGGCCCCTATCAGAGCTAGAGTGGCAGAACCTCTGGCTTCCTGCTGATACTTAAGCTAGGCAGCACTTAATGGTTTTTCTTCTTTCTTTATTAAATTGATGGGATTCGCTAGGTTTTGTGTGGAGGAAAAGCAAAGTGCTCCTGACTAGGACTGTGCATAGAACTGGGTTTTCTAGTTTGGTTTGAATCTGAACTGAATTCAAACTAAACCTACCCAGTTCAGTCTAATTCTGGTTGAATGAGACCTGGTCCAGTTTGACCACTGGACTGGTCTGAACCAAACCCACAAATCTTAAAGAGAATTCCCCTTTAAGTAACAAAGCAGGGGTGCTTCTCAGCGGTGGCCACAGGAAGGGGTGGGAGGTGGTGGGGTGGTGAGGGATCCTCTCACCCCACCAGCCTCCCTGAGAGTAGCCCGGGGTGCTGGCGGCCCCGGCTACTCTGGGGGAGGCCAGCAGGGGTGAGGGAGCCTCTGCTTACCACTGACCCCGCCATGGCTGCTGATCCTATTTGTGAATACTACTGACTCTCTTCCCACCCCCGAACTTAGGGAAGCCCCCTGCCCCTTTACTGGTAAAGGGAAATCTTCACCAGATTCCCCTTTACCAGTAGATCCCCGAAAAGATCCAAATTGGTCCACTTTGAACCGGGGCTGGTCTGGTTTGAACTCAGATAACCCACTTTGCAGGGGTGAGTCCAGTTCGGACAGGCCGAACCGGTCTGGTTCTATTCAAATTGAGCCAGCTCGCATATCCCTACACCTGACCAATGAAAGAGGTCCCAACATGTTGCCTGACTCCAACGAATACTGAAGGATCATCTCCATGCTCTGGCTATTCTGTGCCTTGAGCTTGACATGTCCTTGTAACAGTGATTGTCTGAGGAGAGCAAGTTTTGGGTCCCCCCCCCCTTTTTTGCAAGGAAGAGGGAGAAGGGACATGTGGACAAAGACCCTGTTGTATATACTTCTGAAAGGTGCAGGGAGGAAAATAATGGGAAGTCCACATTTCCTTGGGAGGAAAATAATGGGAAGTCCACAAACAAACAAATGTCTTTTCTCTGGTAGCTGCAGGCCTCACTTATGGTTTGTACGGCTCCAGGAAGGCAGCATCCAGCATCTTTTGAGTATTGGATGACTGTGGAGACACAAGAAAAACATGGATATAATGAAACATAATGACTAATGGCTGCAACAGTCATTATCTGTGGCAGAGTGCTTCCATCTTGGTGGCTTTTCATTCTGAGTGCATAAGCCAGGCTTCTGTTGGATGCCCCCCATTGGGGACGCCGCCCCCCCCCCAAATTAGGCCCAGAGATACCAACCCAGAATTATATGGAATTCAGGCCTGTGTCTGATTCCATTTTATAAGAGTTCAATTAAATGCCTGAACTCAAGGTGAACTGACACCCAGGTCTCTTGCCTGCCTCGTGTACTGCTCTGTGAAAGAGGAGGCAATCCAGCATTGTATTGTGAAATGGGCACTCACAGAAACACAAGGGCTAGGCCTGAGCTAATCAATATGCTAAAATGTAACTCACTATCAGATAATGTCTGTGGAAGAGGCCAGGGGCTGATCTCCCCTTTCCTGTTGCAAGAAGTCTATGTTAATCTTTGTCAATGATTGCTCTGCTATGCCCAAAGGGGATTACTCAGTTGATGTCTATAGAAATTCCACCCTAGGAGAACACCTGTAGATTTCGTCCTTTTACTAACACCTTCTGGGACCAGGCCCAAATCTGGGGACAAGAGAAGAGGCCCATTTGCAGCTCAGAGATGCAGATTTGCTTTGGGCAATGTCCCCTCCTCAAGATAGCAGCTAACTGAAGATGGGATTAAGTATCTCCCTGGACTGGGCTAATATCCTGACTAATTAAAAGACATTATACATAAGGTAACAGCATTGTCACCTTTCTGGGGACCCAAGAAGGGTGAGGATTTTTCAGATAGACTCTGTGAGGATCAAAGGAAGATACAACTATCAAGAATGAGGCTTACTGGACAGAGAACGAGCGATCTTGTGCCTACAAGCAAGATCTGCTCATGAGCAATCCAAGGGTTTGCTGCTAAGCTGCGGGGCAACAAGCAGGAACTCTGTCCATGGTCAGGAACTGTCTGTGACTTCCACTGCGCAGTGAGAAGTCAAGACTTCCCCAGCCATGGTACCTTCACTCTCTGCCTCGCTCTGAGCAAACTGTCTGCTTGACCAGCCTGCCTGACCACCAGAAGCCAGACCACCGCTCCCAAGTTGCTGTTCCCAGCTACAGCCTCTCTCCTTCAGCTGAAAGATCCACCATTCTCAAGCCACTTAACCACTATGAGTGGTTAACTTGGCTGGCACAGTAGCATGATTTGTTCACCAGAAAAAGTGGCTGTGCTACCGACTGCCTTTCTCAGCATGTTTTGGCAGCTCACCTGGATTTGTGGTAACACCCTGTCATGACACTGGCCTCTCCACGGCTGTTCTCTTGTCTTACCTCTCCCTCTCACCTCCCCCAGGCAGGGTCTCGGAGTTTTTGAGGGGAGGGGGTTTGGTTCACCCAAGTCCTACTCCTCCAGGCTCCTTGGGGTCACTGTGGCAGTCTCTTTCTGGAGGCCTCATCACTGGCCGAGCCTGCCTTAAATAATAATAATAATAATAATAATAATAATAATTATTATTATAATTATAATTATTATTATTATTATTATTATTTTACATTTCTATCCCGCTCTTCCTCCAAGGAGCCCAGAGCGGTGTACTACATACTTGAGTTTATCTTTCACAACAACCCTGTGAAGTAGGTTAGGCTGAGAGAGAAGTGACTGGCCCAGAGTCACCCAGCTAGTTTCATGGCTGAATGGGGATTTGAACTCGGGTCTCCCCGGTCTTAGTCCAGCACTCTAACCACTATACCACACTATCCCTCCTGGCAACTGATGTATCCCACACATCCGCTAATTGGACCTCTGCCCTGCCATATCAGGCTGCTCTCACCCTTATCCCATTCAGCTGTGCCCCTGCCTGCTGCTGCCTCCTCCCTCCCTTGCCCCTGCCTTTCCCCTGGCCCCCTTTCCCCAGGCTGCCTTTCCCCTGGCCCCTCCTTGGTCTTGCAGCGTCTCGGCTGGCTGCTTGTCGGGGTGCTCTGTTTGACCGACCACCCCGCCTGGGGCCTCTCTGGTCTTGGCTGCCAACAGAACATGGGAGCCAGGAAGGCTGGCAGGGGCCCCTACCGGACACCAGCCGGCATGTTTACTGCAAACAGTAGTAAACTGCTTACTCATTTACCCTGTTTTATGATCCCTGCTAAATGAGCAGAGGCACCTTTTAAAGTGATGATTCTCTGTTTTTAGCAGGGAAAGAGAATCTGTCCCAATCCAACCCCAGCTCAGCAACCCTTCAGTGGTTTTTGCTGGTGTCCATCTTTTGTTTCTTTTTAGATTGTGAACCCTTTTAGGACAAGGAACCATCTTACTTACTTACACACTTATTTCCTATGTGAACAGCTTTTAAAACTTTGGTTGAACAGCCGTATATAAATATTCATGGTAGTAGCAGTTTATACTGCTACAATTTCTTGAGCAAGGTACGCTTGTTAAGCCAGTACCCAGTTTTTCCTGCAGGTAGGAGGGGAAGGAGGAGACTCTCTGGGACCATGGGTGTTCGACTGGTTGGGTATTTAGGGGCTGAATGGAAGATATTCAGGAGACCTAATATGGGACATGGGCTCCTCCTTCCTGCTGGGTCCTTTCTTACCTGGGGTGCCTTGTCTCTGCTGTTGGGGTTTGTGAATATTTAGCAAAGCAACAAGGAAGCTACCACTCCAGTTACAGAGTGCAGAGTTTAGTTGTTGCAGCTATTTAAGTAACATGCATGGAGATCACTGTAGGGTCTAAACTAAATTGATTTATTGGTGAAATACATTTGAGATAGGAAAGACCTATCCTATCTATCAGCTACATAATGAAAAGGTAGGGAGAGAGAGAGAGATGTTTCCATCTTCTCTCTAGGAGGGAAGGAAAAGGACTGACTCACTACAGAAAGTACCTGAGGAGTCAAAGCAGGGGTCATAGAGCAGAGGCAAGCAGGGGCAGGCAAGGAGACCCTCACTAGCTACCTCTGCTCCCAATGCCCCTAGTGATCATTAGGTTAGTTGGTGCGAAAAGTTGATGCACTGGACCTCCAACATCTGCAGCCCCAGTTCTAGGAGTAAAGCTAAGCCTCCTGGTGGGAGCTTAACTCTGGAGCCTTGAAGCAGAGTACTCAAAGGAGATCTTAAAACACAAATGCTATCCAGTGACTCCAGTGGGAATGTTGCAAAGAATGCCCTTCTTTTGCATAAGTAATATTGTGCAAGTGTTGAGACCAAGACCAACTTTTGAGTGAACATATAGTTCGGACAAAATCCTACCCCCCCCCCACCCGCTTATCATTCTCTGACCTTTTTCTCTCTGTGTGTAGGCAGTATTCTGCCACCATAGGGGTTATGCCAACAGTGTACAGCTGGCAGCATAGTATGCCTATACCAGCACAAATCCACTTGTAAAGTTCCTCTGTGTTACTGTATCAGAAGCTTCCTACTTGAATTAATAACGGTGACCACATAGCTGTCTACTTGGAAAGGTCAAGTGCTTAATTAAGACAAAAAGAACATTAGTCTTTCAGAAAATGCCAGTATCAATTGTGGGGTAGTTTGTTCTCTGGAGAGTGATTGTGTCTCTTCACTGAGACTACTCTGCACCTGAATTTCAGTATAGTGTATCACCTGAGGGCTGATTCATATGTCACATTTTCTTTTAAGATACTTCCTGAGAGGAAGTATTGGTATCTAAAGTCAATTGCAGGTTGGACTATTGATCAGTAAGGTTCTTTGCATAGTTGAGAGTAAGCCACATTTGATGCAGTTAGACTTTCTTATGAGCAAGCATGTACATTCTTATTATTATTAAAAATGTTTATACACTGCTTTCCAACAGATTCTCAAAATGGTCTACATAGCAAAGTTATAAGAAAATGGCTCTCTGTCCCCAAAGAGCTCACAACAAAACACAAGTTAGACACCAGCAATAGCTACTTGTTCTCTGAAAGAGACAGGGACGCTGTGCTGAGGATGAATAGGGACAGTTACTCTCTCCCTGTAAATATAAGAGAACCACCAGTTTAAAAGGCAAGTCTTTGCACAGTTAGCAGGAAGTTGTACTGTGTAGTGCAGGACTGGACTATAAGGCTATTGAAATATTCTTATTTTCTTGATGTAGATAGTAATCTAGAAAGAGTTCTTATGAAACTGATTTTTCAATTTTTTTTGACATCACGAGCTTGCAACAATCTCAACTGCGCAGGTGCGCCTCGCAGTTTGTTAGAGACACTGGCCCAAACGGATGGGACCAGCGTTGCTCCAGTCTCTCTGATGCTGTGATGCAATATCCCCCGCAAGAATCAATGGAATAAACCACTATGTAGAAGAGCTGGTTGGCAGATCATGCAGCTTCATGCCTTTGACAGAATGGGCTCTAGTTTATAAAAGCTTATGCTACAATTAGTCTTAAAGATGCCACGAGAAGACTTTTGGCTGTTTTCACTGTGACTGGCTAACATGATACACCTCTGGCATTTGTCACTTGAAACTGTGTTATCCATTATTTTATTCGTGACTTTTGATACCTTTAAAAACAGAGCAAGTGGCTCATGTCTCTGTCTTTGGATCTCTGACTGTGCCAGTTACTGAAAGACGGGGAGATATGATCACTGCATTCAGATCTTAGAAGTGCACTTGGCTTTTCTAGTCAGGAATTCAGTACTTTGGCTATATATATTATTAAACATGATAACATGTTTCAAGTACCTTTGCTCACCTTGATGTGGCCAGGCTAAAGTTAAATATTAGATTATCTATAAATATATCATTATCTTAGGTGTACCCATGGCTAATCCCGTGTGTGGCAGCTCTCGTGAGAGTTCATGAGCAGAAGCACTGTAGTAATTGGGCAGTGGAGATTCCATATGCAGATAAGGAGGAGGAGCCTGTGAGAGCAGAAGCACCATGGTGATTGGGCAGTGGGGATTCCATATGCAGATAGGGAGGAGGAGCCTGTGATGCTTAAGGTCAGTTGGAATGCAACTGTTACTGGTTGGAAGACGTTCTTGATTGTAGCTAACAGAT
Source organism: Hemicordylus capensis (assembly GCF_027244095.1). Classification (NCBI taxonomy): domain Eukaryota; kingdom Metazoa; phylum Chordata; class Lepidosauria; order Squamata; family Cordylidae; genus Hemicordylus; species Hemicordylus capensis. The sequence continues at coordinate 82,602,860 of NC_069657.1, read as the reverse complement.
CTTGTTAACAGATCTGTTCATCTTGTTTCCTCATCTAATTCACACAACGGCAGCCTCCTTCTCCAGCTTCTCATCTCGCGAGAGCTGCCATGCACAGGAGGTTGCTGGTTCAAATCCCAGCTGCTACCTATATTGGGCAGCTCTGTGGTCGCCAGGAGTCGACACCGACTCAGCGGCACACTTTACTTTAGAGGAGAGCTGGTCTTGTGCTAGCAAGCATGATGTCCCCTTAGCAAGCAGGGTCTGCCCTGGTTGCATATGAATGGGAGACTAGAAGTGTGAGCACTGCAAGATATTCCCCACAGGGGATGGAGCCGCTCTGGGAAGAGCAGAAGGTTCCAAGTTCCCTCCCAGGCCTCTCCCAGATAGGGCTGAGAGAGATTCCTGCCTGCAACCTTGGAGAAGCCGCTGCCAGTCTGTGTAGACAATAGTGAGCTAGATGGACCAATGGTCTGATTTGGTATATGGCAGCTTCCTATGTTCCTATGTATCCAGTTTGCCACCATTTCAGGCAGTGAGCTGGAGGAAAGAGCAGCTGCACCGAGCATGCTAATGAGAGCAGCCACCGCACTTGTGCAGGACTCTCTGGGATGCGGGAGGGAGAAGTTCTCGCACTCCCAGCTTTTGTCTTCTCTCTTTGTCTTCTCTCTTCCACTTGTGTGGGCACTCGATGAAGGCAAAAAGAACAATGCTCATCTGCCAGGGAAGACAGTCAAGCTCCTGCCTTCCCCGCAGACCTCCCCAGCAGTGGCATGAAGTTGTGAGAATGACCTCAGTGTGTCCAGTAAGGAGCTTGAAGAGCCAATGATCTGACACTGCATAAGGCAGCTACCGATAAGAAGAAGAGCAGCACTGGGTTTGGAGCTCCCTGTGTGGTCCTTTAGATCTCAGCTCATGTCATTTACATATGTGCAGGAACAGAGTTCTTCATTGTGACTGTTCACAGCTTGAATACTTGATGTATGAAAGGTGTTAGGAGAGTCATGTAAACTAAATATGTCAATGCAGGTTGAAAGAGTTCTGAGAGCTGCTAGCTAATTGCTACTTCTCTCTGTTATGGCACTGTGCTGAGAAGCCTCCAACATACAATCATATCTGTTTACTTTTGAACTAATGTAAGTCAGCTGGAAAATGGAGGAAAGCATCTTTGGCAATTGCAGGTAACAGACATTTCTCATTTAGATGCATCCATAATGTTATTTCACAACAAATTGCTTGTCAAGTTCCCTTCACCATAATTAAGCTAAGCTAGTCAGACAAAGTTAGTGTTATTTTTCAAAGAGCCGTTGCTGGTTGCCAACTCCTTGACTTAATTTTGCAGGACTGTTAATCACAGTTGCCTCTGGCTTCTCCCAGAAGGAGTTTAACCCTGCTTGTCAAAACCTCTAAATTGTTCAGCTTTTTTTCTTCTGAAGACATGATGCTGCTTATCCTTCCTAATAGATTTTTCCTTCATACCTTCTCTTTCTTTGACCAGGAAGAGTTGGTGGAATATCTTGATCAATAGTTCAAAGGAATTCATTGGAAATGCCTACTACAGAAGCTTTCCAACTGCGTTACCCTTTAAAGGATAATGATGTGATCAGTGGGATCTTTCACTTCTCATAGAGGGAGCTTAAAACAAGAGCCTTTGTTGAAGCAGTTATTTAATTTGTCTGTGCTCTTTTTGCTTCCTACTGTTGCAGCCACACAATGCATTTCTCTGTTCCTGCCAGTCTATGTAGGTGGGTTGAATATAATTACCCATACTGGAATTTGGCCAGGACACTGGTTTGAACATTCCTATTTCCACAAAATGTACAGAGAAAGCTTGAATAAGTAAAGGCTGTCAGGGACTCACTTTCATGGTTTATTCAAAACAGCCCCACCAACAGTAAACCTTCCATGTCACCAAGATGCTGCATTGACTGAGATGAAAAGGTGCTGTCTCCTGAATTGCCAAGATGATTTTCAGCTTTAAAGTTCAACACGTGGTTTGCTCCGTATACCATCTATTTTATGCCACTTATAAGACTTGATGTGATCAGCTCTAAAGCTGGCTCTTTTCTTAACAGCTCAGTCTCTAGAAAATAGGGTAATTTTCTGAAGAACAGTTTGTTACCATCCTTGGTATGTTGGTTAGCCATGGTTGGTTAGAGTCCCCATTTGCTACTGTTCTTGAGATAAAAAGCAGAAGGCTGGAAAGAGATGAATTGATGTATCTTATACTTCAGTCTTAAATTAGTTCACGTGGAAATAAGCCTCTTTGGTTTCACTGGAATTTATTTTTATGTAAGCATGGTTAAGATCACAGCCAACATGAGCAATAGGGAGACTCTAGTGTGTTTACATTTTGTCATAGGTCAATTTGGTTAAAAAATTCAGGTACTTTCATTTAAGTATCTACAGTTGAGATAATTTAATATAGATTAGTTACTTATTAACATCTTAAAGCCACCCTGTCATAGTCAAAAATAATAATAATTCAGGTACCTCTCATGCACATTAGCAGACAGTGTACCTGCTGATCTATTTATGGAGTCTCTCCTACTGGTAAAGGAGAATAAAATCAAGATACCTACATCAATCATTCTTTTGCTTGGGGGGCAACAGGCCTGTTCACATGCTATGTCTGCATCCATACAATCTGCATACAGTATACACAAGTATAGGTCTGTAGAATAATTCATATGGCAATCCCCTGCTAACTGGGCAAAGAGGCACCTTTTACCATGGTGATTCTCTTTATTTAGCAGGGGGAGAGTAACTGGCCCTATCCACCCCCCAGCACAGTACCTCCAGTGACTGTTGCTGGTGTCTATCTTGTGTTTTTTTTTAAGAATGTGAGCCCTTTGGGGACAGGGAGCCATCTTATTTATTTATTATTTCTCTGTGTAAACCGCCCTGAGCCATTTTTGGAAAGGCGGTATAGAAATCGAATGATGATGATGATGATGATGATGATGATGATGATGATGATTTGCATCCACACAAGCAGAAAAGCAAGGCAAGTTTGCACTCTCCTCATCCTAACATGGTTAAGAGCAGGGTACAAAAGCTGGGCTACCCTGCTTGGAGCAATCTGGGTTGGAGGGATTTTCATGAGTTCACACAATCATGCAAACCAAAGTAGAATACCTGCAACCCTGATGTTGATGACTGTGTGAACAGGCCTGTAATGTTGAACTTGGGTACAGCAGTATACCTCATATCTAAGTATGCATTTGAGGGACCTGTATCCAGGTTCACTTTAAAATGAATGCAGTCATTCACACAAAAATATGTTCAAGTATACAGCATAATGTCTGAATAGGAATCAGGGTGACAGGATACAAGGGTCTGAACTTAGGTGCTGTAACACATAGCCTTTTGCTTGCTTGCTTGCTTATTTATTTATTTATTTTCTCAAATTTAGGATCTCCACTGGCACCCTCCCATGAACAGAGAAATTTGATTGTAATCTCCCCCTTGTTTAAAATGCCATTTGAGACTTGGCAGGGGTATGTAGCATTTGAGCTTAAGCAAAAGCACCCAGCTGCACATGTGGACATCTGGGTTTCAGTCTTTGTGCAGGTCTGTTGAAATAAATTGGCCTTCCTTCCATGTAATGTGTTTAGGATTAGAATGCCAGACTTTAAATATACCTCCTTTGCATCTGCTGGAAGAAGAAATTGACTCAGTAATTTTAAATCATTTGTGATTTCAGTGTTATGCTGGTGGTTTTTATATAGACATTAATCTGACTCCCCACCCCTCCACTCCATTCATTGTGTCAGTGCCAGTAGTCTTGCAGTGGCTAACCATACAATGTGTCATAAAAATCAAATATGCCAATAACCTCAGGACATGGTTCCCTCTCATTGTGGCTAATGAAACAGCTGGACGAAGGACAGCAAAACTGAATCAGAACAGCTTGGTTGAAATAGCAGTTGAACCAGAAGAGATGGAGGGGGCAGAAGAAAGGGTCTGGGTTTTTTTTTAGTGCTTTTATCTTATAAAATATTCAGAATACAATGGTTGAATGGACGTCATAGCACCAAGTTTACCTTCAGAAATGATGCTTTTTGCCTTGTGCTCAGTTTTCAAGAAAAGTGTTGTTGTTGTTGTTGTTGTTTTGCTTTAACAGATAATGTAACAGAACAGTACAGGAAAATCACTTTTCACCATCTGCTACACAGTGTCTGAAGAAGGCAGGTCTGGGTCCTGGGCTCCCAAGTGGCTCAAGGGGATTTCTCTCATCTGATTCTGAGAGCTGCCGGTCCCCTTCCCCCTTCCCCCAGCAATTCTCAGCAAGGGTATCTGTAGCCCTAGTATTTTATCCCAAAGAGCTGTGCAAAAAGCTCTGTCCTTCAAGCACTGATGCAAACGTGGCCAGCAAATGAGTGTAACGAAGGGGCAAGATAGGCAACCAACAGCACTATTCAAGCTGGCCCTGTAGTAAAGGTTAAAGGTTGTGCCATCCAGTTGGTGTCAAGTCCTGGCGACCATAGAGTCATGTGGTTTTCTTTGGTAGAATACAGGAGGGGTTTACCATTGCCATCTCCCTCATAGGAGGCAATTAACAGACCACTTCTGAAGAAGTCTACCTTGGATCCCTCAGAACTGAGTAACTATAGGCCTGTCTCCAACCTTCCGTGGTTGGGCAAGGTAATTGAGAGGGTGGTGGCCTCCCAGCTCCAGACAGTCTTGGAGGAAACTGACTATCTTGACCCATTTCAAACTGGCTTCCGGGCTGGCTATGGCTTGACTTGAGTTCCACCAACTCCTCCCTCACCTTTTAATGTCTTTACATATAAAACTTGCCATTTGATAGTTACCTCCATAACAGCCTATTTATTCTACTTTAAAGTCTTACCACTGAACTTTCAGGTTATGGTTTCAGATTACTGAGATGTGCAGCTTTCTCACTACTGTACTGTGGTATCTTGTGTTGCCACACCTCACATCCTTTCGTCTTAGTTATTACTTTGAGCTCCTTTCACTTCAACCTTCTCTATAGCATTTATCTTCTACCATTTCTGGCTTACACCCTTGACAGAATTCTTACTTGGACATGTGATTCAGCTAATTTCTTTTCCGAATGATTGCAGATTTATATCTTTTGTTTATTTGACATATTTGTATACCACCCAAAACTTACGTCTCTGGGTGGTTTACAATAAAACAATGCAAACAAAACAAAAAGGTCAAAGAATTACAATAATTTAAAATTTAAAACAATGTTAAAAACTATTAAATTTTTAGATTCCAGATAAAGACTCTTCTTGTCACTTTCTAAGGAAAGTCTAGCTATAATATGAAATTGGGTCTGTGCCAGCGCATTGGCCTTTGCCACTTGAGGGAGAAAGCAATGTTCCAGCTCTTTCCCTTTACTGCCCCAAACTCCACCCCTCTTTGCCCTTGCTACTGGCCTCAGTTTCTGGGGTGTACCCCTGCTTTGCTTGCCATGAGGCAGCATGAAGCGTGGCTCCAGGAGTGCTGGTGGCATGCTTTATGCTCCCTTGTACTGGTATGCAAATAGCAAGTGTGGTGTTTTTGGTTAATCCATTCCTTGATCCAGGCCAGCTTTTGAATGGGGCTTTAGACTACTCCAGTCCTGAAGTAGAGGCCGGGCAACAAACAGCCAGCAGCAAGAGCACAGAAAAGCAGTCTGTACTTGCCTCTCTGTGCACACTATCTATTTCATTAAACTGTTAATGTTCCTGATTCCACTCCACTGCATTGCCCTTGCATACCAAAACTCTTTCCCTTGGATTCTACAGCAAGCAGTGGTGGTGTACCTCAGAAGCAGAGCCTAGCAGCAAGGATGGGCAGAGCCTGGGCCAATGAGGAAGGGGTGGAGGAGGAGGAGGAAAGTTCAGAGGGGTGGCAGCAGTGCAGATGTAATGGGGTGGCGGCAGGAGGCAGGTGGGTGGCATGGGGGCCAGGGTGCTCACACTCACCACCTGATGCAGTCACCTCATGTGCCCTCATGATAGAACTTCCCCTGAATTTGATCCTTACAACCACTAAAAACTCAGCTGTCTTCTCTGCCTCAGGTGGGCAAGTCTTCATTCAAGACCCATTGTGTGTGGTGTGGATGTATTTTGCAGTTGTTGATTAGCCATGATTCCTGATATCCAAGGAAGTTTTGACATGCTGAGATATCAGAACTTGTTTCTGAACCGTAACGTATGATGTGATATCAAAGTTTACGCTCTGAAATGAGTGTGATCTATTCGCAATAAAATTCTTATTTTGTTACTGTATCTGCAACAAATGGTAATTAGTTTCCCTAATACATGATTTTAAAATGCTTGCTGATGTTAACAGGATTGTGTGATTTTTATAGATAAATAAGCACTCCCTGCGAAAAGAGCCAGCTAGAAAAGTAAGGAGAAATATATTCATAATAAAGAATGGAATTGATTGATGTGTATGAGAATCTCTCTATCAGCAAGAGAGAAATTGGAACAATCCTTTTATGTCTTTGATTGAAAAGAAAAGTGATTCAGAAATCATGGAGGCAAATAGTTTGTTACTGAGTAGCTTATAAGAGCAAGGAACCAAGAAAAAACTCCTCCCTAATGGATATGAGGAATTATCTTCAGCTTAAAATCAAATCCAACAGAGTGAAGATGAATTTCTTCCAACACCTTTAGATCACTGAGTCTCAGGCATAAGCTTTGCTGGCTCAACCTACACAATTGTCTGTTTAATGTTTATTAGCAGATAAGCACTGATGCAGTAGTACAATGTCATGGGGCACAATCCAGAGAAAGTCAAATCTGTTTAAGACTTCAGTCTGTGCAAACTTACTTTGGAGTAAGCCTAGCTGATCTCAGTGGAACCTCCTGCTGAGTAAACATGCATGGGATTGACTGCATGTTCTACTGAAGAATGAAGAGCCTAGCATTCTCTGGAATGTGACCATGACCTGTAGCATTGTGCAGATATTTCAGACTGATCTAAGATAGCATGTTGGTTCAGCAGTGTGGGTGTCAGACCCAGCTCCTGCCAAGTAACGCTGCGTGTGCTGAGTTTGCTCAGACAAGAACAAATGTTATCTAGAAGTCAGGCCTTATTTGCATGACCTGCTTTAACGGGTCCCATTCAAGAAGGGACTCTTTACTAGTCTGGTAGGTTACCATTGAGTCCTTATTTTGGTCAGAGTGGTGGTGGTGCATAGCATAGACTGAATTCTCCCCAGCCCCATTATCCCTTAAGCTCCAAGTCAGGAGGGTAACTATCTCTTAAGGGACCTGTGTTCAAGAGTTGAGCTGTGTCCCCCTTTTCTTTTGAAGTGCCGAATTTTTGTGGGGGACTTTTTCAAGCCCTGGCTCCACCACTGCCACAGCCCGCATGCTCACCTGTCCTGCCGTCTGGCCCTGCCATTTGCTGCCATACTTGCTACTGCTGCTTCCACCCACCTGCCCACTCGCCTTACCTGCCAGCCTCTCCAAAGCCCCCACTAAATGCTAGTGCCGGCCACCTGCCTTTGCCCTTTTTCCAGCTGGCCACACTATATAATGATGTCATTGCCTGACACACTGGTTGGTGGCAGCATTATATCGTATAGGCCAGCTGGCCCTGGGGCAAAGGCAGGTGGCCAGTGCTGATGGTTCCTGGGGGCTATGGAGCAGGTGGCAAGTGGGCTGGTTGGCAGGTAGGTGGCAGAGGTGAATGATGGGGCCTGTGGTGCCACCCCTCAGCATCTGAAATGTTCTGCAGAGAGATCCCTACTACTAGTTCTTCTCAAAGAAGTGAATTCTGTTTTTACCTTTGCTAGGTTACAAACATTCCCTTCTGCCTACTTGGGTCCAAGTGGGTTCAGCATAGAAACTTGTTAGTATATATAAGCTGCATTACGTTTAGTTCAAAGAAAGGTATGATAAGGCAGACAACAATAAACTTGATCAATAATCACTTGAATCCTCAGGAGATGGAGCCATAGCTCAGTGATAAGAGCATCTGCTTTGCATGCAGAGGGTCCCAGGTTCAATTTCTGACATCTCCAGGGAGGGCTGGTAAACAGTGGTGTAGGGAGGCCTGTAGCCAGCCTCAGAATTTTGGGGGCGGGATTGCAGATGTCAGGGGAGGCAGGTTATAACATGTTCAGTGAAAACAGTCAGCGAGGCTGGGGAGGACAGAGAATTTTTTGGTGTGGCAGGTACACACCATGTCCCCAGCAGGCTGTCGGCCTGGTTAGGTGTCCCATGTTCAGGCCACCCACCCCACAACCCGACGGCACCCCTTATGTCTTGCTGCACATGCACGATGGCAACCTCCTTGACAGAACAGCTCAGGGTAGGATGCCTTGACCCCACCATTCAGCTGGCTGCACACATGCATAGAGGCCATTTGAATAGTCAGCAAGGCAGCCAAGAGGTGTGTGGGCAACTTAGCTGGCTGCTGTGCATGCACAGTAGCCCACTGAGCAATGGAGGAAGGGCTTCCTTCCCTGCGGTGTTCTGTCAAGGAGGCTGCTGCCGCCACATGGAGGCAGGGGCACCACCAGGTGCCTGCAGTGGTGGTGGGGGAGAAGGGGTGCCACACGGTGGCCCCAGAAAGAGCCTGGAGGCAGCCCCACTGGCAGCTGTGCACAGGTTCTTCAAACCTGTGCACACAATTACTGCTCTGGCCCTGCTGGAAAAGACTCCTGTCTGAAATCATGGAGAGGTGCTGCCAGTCAGAGTGGAAAATACTGAGCAAGATGGTCCAGCTGCCAGACAGCGTAGACCAGGGATCCTCAACGCTGGGCCCCCAGATGTTCTTGGACTTCAACTCCCATAATCCCCAGGCCCAGTGGCCTTTGGCTGGGGATTATGGGAGTTGAAGTCCAAGAACATCTGGGGGCCCAACGTTGAGGATCCCTGGTGTAGACAATAGTGAGCTACATGGAGCAATGGTCTGTCTCAATAAAAGGCAGATTTCTATGTTCCAGTTCATTATCCATTTTTGAAACAACTGTCAAAAGTTAGATCCTTCACATTTTATAAGGCAGCCTAGGTACTGCAGTAACCCACTGGAACCTGCAGATATGAAACAATATGCATATATGAAACGTAATATGCATATCCCCCAAACTTGGATACAGTCACCAACGTGGACTATAATGGTCTGCCATGGCTCCTCTGTGTGTGCCTACAGCAAACCTAGAGTTTTGTGTCTTCATGTTTACCTGAATATTGCAACAGACGCTGGTGGAATACAGGTGCACTCAGGCAACTGCTCAGTGTGAAAGGGCTCAGCAGCATCTCACTCAATGACATATTAATAATATTTTGAGTCATCCATGTCTGAGTGAGTGTTGGGACTGCCAATTTCAGCAGACTGTTTTTCCAAGCTCTAGATAAAATAGCAGCAATACAGGTACAGTCTATTCTTCAGGAGGAAAACATGGTTTCCCACAGTTACAATTATGTGCCACCCCCATAGCCTTGACATTTGATAAAATGCTGGAAACCTTTCCCCTTCCTCTCTCTCGATCTTTCCAGATGCTGTCCTTTTCCTCAGGCAGGCTGCACAGCCTTCACTAATTTGTTCAGAAGATGCTAGCCTAGCACGTACTCCTAAAATAGGTGAATCAGTGATTCTCCACTCTGATGTCAGGAAATGCAGTCACTAGGAAGCAATGGTTCATGCCTTAGTGACTACTGAGTGACTATCTCACATGATGATGATGATTTAAATGAGAATGAAATTGCACTAGCATCATGACTGCCTATTGGATTGTAATGGACTTGCCAAGCTTTGAATGAAAATATTCCAGTACTTGAGTGGGACAGGGGCACACAGGGGTGTGAGAGAAATCCTCACAGCAGTCAGTGCCCTATTTAGCGGCTTCTGTGCCACAACACACTGCTCTTTCCTCTCTAAAGGACCCATACACATGCACTCTGCAATCTCACACAAAGCAGCATGTAATGGTGTACTGGGACAGTGTACTTGGTGCCTCTGTCTGTTTCCATTGGCTACACAGTTTAGGCAAGCACACAGAGAAAGTGATGCTGCTGACTTTTCCTTTAAAAACTCTGGTACCTTAGTCACAGCTCTGGCTTTGACTTAAACAAACTAGCAACTGGCTCAGAGGTTAAAAACAAACAGCTGGGCCATTTCCCCTTCTCTGATTGGCTGGTGGAGGTAGCTGTTGCCCATGACATCACTGTGACAACTGAAAGCTTCAATGGAACAGCACCAGCGATGCAATGTGTAGGGTTCTGAAGGGAAGACAAGCGAACGGAGTTGTCAGCCTCTATGCCACAGAAGAGATCCTGTGTCTTTTGATAGTTGCATAACAGACAGCTGCCATATTGACCCAAATAGAAGATGACTCTGAATATAAGACAACCCTCTTTAAAAAGAGAGGTTAAATATTATATATGTAATGCAATGTGAATTACCTGAATTATTTTGTGTGTGTGTGTGTGTGATGTAATGTAAATTATACCTGAATTTAAGGACTGCCCAATCTCTAACATCAAAGAATTTGGGGGGAAACTAATCTAATTTTTAATTAGATTAATTGAATTAATTTCACCTAAATTTATTTTTAAACTTTTAATTTTAAATTAACTTTAACCTAAATTAATTTTAATTTTAACCTAAATTTAATTTAATTTAATTTAATTTAATTTAATTTAACCTAAATTCAAGTAAATATGGTAAGTAACAGGCATGATGACTCTTATGTCTCCCTCCGATGCTTGGTATTACTTCACTTGTTACATATAAACCTGTCATGGAATATGCAAAGGGTTAGGTGTCTGTCTGAAATAAGAAGGTTGGCAGCCCCCAAGAGGAACAGCAGGAAGCACTGGTCTTGCTGTGGGCTTTCCTTGTACTCTGCATGGCACTGAGCATGTGGAAGGTCCTCTGAACCTGTTGAGAGCAAGTTGGGGGAGAGCCTGAGAGAGAGAGAACCAAACAAAAGTCAGTAGCTGCAACACACGGGACCTATTTGCATGTAACAGCAAACTGCAGCTAGATCAACCTGAGATTAATTTTTGTAACCATGAATTGCATCACAGATGTTGGTTCAACCATAGCCCAGGAACCTCTGGTTTCAGGGTCGGGGAGCCACTCCCTCTTCCCGGTCTGCTGAGTCCACATCCCAACAAGCTCCAAAGTGCTTCTATCGCCAGACTGTGGACAAGTCATCAGAACGTCTGCAGGATGGCAGTCATTGGCCACGATCTTCAAGGGGGCATACTGAGCACGATCGTGGCTTTTCAGAATGGACCGCCCACCCTTGGCAGGGAAAGGGCATTTATCTCCTTTTAAATGCATGCATGCAAGCCCTTATATTGACAGCAATTGCATTGCCTCCCTCATAAGAGCCCCACAGCAAAACAGTCCTACACAAGCACAATATCTGGTACCTGGGGGTGTGGGGTGTGGGGATGCTGAGGGGGGCACTATTTTTCTTTTACTTTGGGAAGGGATCATGATGACTTCCCAGGAGGGCAAGGGATCCTGGGGTCTGGTCCATTGTCACCAAGGATGCTCTTCCAATGGCAGAACCTGGCAAAACAATCCAGGAACACCCAAGCACACACTTGCCCCATGCCAGCTTGCCAGCCAGGGATTGGACCTCTTATGAAAGGACCAGTCCACTGGAAGGACCAGAGGCTCCAAGACCTTCAGTCCTCCATCAGACTGCGCTCTCATGAGTTAGGCCATCCAAATCAAGGGGCCCCTGTTCTCTCTGGTAAATAAAACTTGTACACCACGCAACCCTTTGATACTCCCGAGGAGTAGTGGCCGCTCCATGTGTCCGGACGGTAACAGGTGGGCAGACTAGGGAAACTCTGGGACTGGGGGTAGATCTTTACTCTCATTCAAATTGGACCGGCATTTCAGTGTGTGCAGATTAGCTGCCGTGGGGCAGAATTGGAGAGGGGAGCCCCAATTATCAATGATCCCAGGGTTGCCGTACCAGGCAAAAACAAACATGGATGTGTGCCAATGGATGACCAGACTGGCAAATGGCGTGCTTGGCTGGTTCTTTGCAGCAGGCACCAAGACAGGGAAATGTGTTGATGGGGTATCTGTCCCTACAGCTTGCTTGTGTCGAGCAACCAGACTGGGCGGCATCTGCTGTCTGGCCCACATGCGTGTCTCCATGGCCTTTCTCTCTCATGAGATAGTGGTCCTTGGGAGGAGGGGTATCATCACACATTCACAACAATTCTGCCGGATCCCTGTAAACCCCAGGATGGTTCTTCTCATGAGTAATGCATGGGTGTCTCCATGGCCTTTTACTCTCATGAAAGAGTGGTGCGCTCTGGAGCAGCATCCGCCATCATCACACAGAAGGAATCTCTTGTGTGACTGAAGGCAATATGAGCCCTTAAAAGAAGGAGGGCTGCGATGGGGGCTGCTGGAGGCACTTTGCAGGAGAAACTGGGAGGTAAGTGTGGATTCCATGTCCCTTTCCTCCCCTTTGTCCCTATTTGGGGTGGGCAGGCCAGCCAAAGTCTTTGCTGCAGGCTGCCTCCCCGACCCCTCTCCCCTCAGCTGCATGCCTTTCTAACTGCTCCAACACCGAGCAGCTAGGCCAACTCTGCCCCACTGAGTGAGTGAGATTCATCTAGTTGGGCTTTTCCAACTCCTTGTCCCTGAAAAGAAGGAGGGCTGTGCTGGGGCTGCAGCCTCCAGTGTGGCGGTCTTCAGGGGTGGGGCTGAGAGGTTGGGCCAATGTATTATTTTAGACTCCTAAAAGGGAGACTCCTGCTTACTACACTGTTGTTGCCTTGTAATTGACCGAGCCTGGTTCAAGTATGTGTCTTGGGTTATGAAGAGATGGGGAGGACTCTGAGGCAGCTATTCCAGTGGTGGTGGAGGATCAATGAAGATATGGTGCTGGTAGGTCAGTAGGTCATTACTGGGAAAGGAAATCCAGTAATTTAATTACTGTTTTCCCTTCCAGCAGGCCTACCATCTCTTTCTTTGGAGAGCAGTGCCAATAACCCACAGAACCTCACTTTATTACTTTGTAATGTGAAGTCAGCCCAAAATAAGTTCAAGATAATCTATGACTTGATCATGGATGAAGGAGCTGACCTGGTGTACAGTATAGCTATCTGATCGAGAGAGGCTAATGGCCCAGTTTGGTCCCAGCTTCTTCGGATGGGTTATTCCGTGGTGGAGCAGGTGAGAGGATGTGGGCAGGGAGGTGGGGGTGGCTGTGGTCTATAAGAATATTTTATTTATTTGATTTGATTTGATTTGATTTGTATACCGCTCTTCCAAAATGGCCCAGGGAAGTTTACAATTAAAACTCAGGGTGGTTTACAATTAAATACCATCTCCCTTACCAGGATCCCTGTCAGGGAACTTGCCTATATCAAAAGTATAGGGATAGACTGGGACTTCTGTTTGTGTACCTATCACCCCACTGCCCAACGGAGTCCCTAACTGAGCTGACAGACCTGGTTGCGGAGCTGGCATCGGAGTGGCCCAGGTTGTTGTTGCTGGGGAACTTCAATGTCCATTTTGGAACCGGGTTGTTGGGAGAGGCTCAGGAGTTCATAGCAGCCATGATGATTGTCCCAAGTGGTTTCTGAACCAATGCATGATACTAGTCACAGGCTCGATTTGGTCTTGTGCTCTGATTGAGGTGATGTTCCATGGGTTGGAGCTCCTGTCATCTCCCCATTGTCATGGACGGAACACAATCCAGTTAAGGTAGGACTTGCAACCACTACCCACCTGTGCAGGGGTGAAGGACCAATTAGGATGGTCCACCCAAGAAGGTTATTGGATCCAACAGGATTCCAAGAAGCCTTCGAACGGTTTCAAATTAGCTATGCTAGTGATTCTGTCGATGCTCTGGTGTAAATATGGAATAATGAACTCACTGGAGTGGTTGACACAATCACTCCTAAGTGTCCTCTCCGACCTGCCTCAAAATCAGCCCTGTGGCACTTAGAAGAACTATGGGAGTTGAAGTGGCAAGGTAGATGACTAGAGTGCAAGTGGAAGGAGGCTCTGTGTGATATTTGTTCTGGCCGTGCAGGCAGTAAAGAAGCAGTTCTTTTCTGCCTGCATTGCTTCTGCAAGTTCATGTCCAGCTGAGTTATCTATGGTTGTGAAGGGGCTAGTTTATGCCCACTCTCCTTGAATTTGAACTTGGACCTGTCACTCGCTGTGATGACTCTCATATTCATGCCAAACTAGACTCCACAGTTATTGCAGTCTATTGTAGAGGTGTTCAGCAACTCCTCTTATAGGATTGGATTGGATGACTTTTGTTTTGTAACTTCTGAGGAAGTGGACAAACTGCTTCGGACTGTACACCCTACAACCTGTTTTCCTGATCCTTGCCCAACTTGGCTACTTTCATATTGTAATCATATTATCAGAGATGGTTTGGTAAATAGTATAAATGCTTCTCTGAGGGAGGGCAGGATGCCTCCTTGTCTTAAGGAGGCTATTATTAGACCTTATCTGAAGAAACTTTCATCCTTTTCTAATCTTTCATGGTTGGTCAAGATGATAGAGCAGGTGGTGGCCTCTCAGCTTCAGGAGGTTTTGGATGATACAGATTATCTAGACCCATTCCAAACTGGCTTTTGAGTAGGCTATGGGGTTGAAACATCAGGTCAGCCTGATAGATGACCTCCAATTGGCTATTGACAGAGGGAGTGTAACTCTGCTGATCCTTTTGGATCTTTCTGAGGCTTTCGATACTATCTACCATAGTATCCTTCTGGGCCGCTTGAGGAAAGTGGGATTGGGTGGCACTGTTTTGCAGTGGTTCCATTCCTACCTTTCTAGCAAATTCCAGATGGTGTTGCTTGGAGACTGTTACTCTGCAAAGTGAAAGCCAAAGTGTGGAGTTCCACAAGGCTCCGTACTGTTTCCAGTGCTTTTTAACATCTACATGAAACTGCTGGGAGAGATCATCAGGAGGTTTGGTGCAGGGTTTAATTAACATGCTGATCACTCAGATCTATTTCTCCATACCAACTTTATCAGGAAATGGCATAATCCTCATAAATGCCTGCCTGTAGGCTATTATTTATTTATCATATCATATAATGGGCTGAATGAGGGATAACAAACTGAAGTTGAATCTAAATAAGATGGAGGTACTGATTGTGGGTGGTCAAGACCCAAGAGCTGGTTTAGATCTGCCTGTTCTGGAACGGGGTTACACTCCCCCTGGAAGATCAGGTACATAGTCTGGGAGTGCTCCTGGATCCCAAACTCTCCCTGGTTTTTCAGGTTGAAGCAGTGGCCAGGAGCACCTTTTATCAGCTGTGGCTGATATGCCAGCTAATTCCATTTCTGGAGGGAAATAACCTTAAACCAGTGGTACATATGCTGGTAACTTGCTGGCTCGACTACTGTAATGCACTCTATGTGGGGCTGCCTTTATATGTGGTCTGGAAACTACAACTGGTACAGAATGCAGCAACCAGATTGGTCTCTGGGTCAAACCAAAGGGATCATATAACACCAATTTTTAAAGAATTGCACTGGCTGTCAATATATTTCTGAATGAAATACAACGTGCTGGTTATTACCTATAAAGCCCTCAACGGCTTGGGTCCAGGACACTTAAGAGAACACCTTCTCTGTCATGAACCCTATTGCCTATTAAGATAATCCAGTTATGACTGCTGTTGGCTTGTTCGGTGGCAACTCATGACCAGGCCTTCTCTGTGGCTGCCCTGGGACTCTGGAATATGTTTCCTCTTGAAATAAGAGAATATTCTTCTCTGCTTGCTTTTAGGAAGAACCTCAAGGCCTACCTGTTTTCCCAGGCTTTTAACTGAAATTGAAAAAATTTTTTTAATGTCTTTATCTTTTTAGATTGTTTTTACTTTTGGGGTGTGTGTGTGAATTTTAACTGTGTTATATTGTTTTACATTAACTATGCTTTGTATACTGCCTAGAGATGTCTATATCGGGCAGTATAGAAATATGATAAAATAAATAAATAAATAAATAAATAAATAAATAAATAAATAGTTGCTGGGTGGGTCTTCTTATGAGTAACACTAGAGACTGCATGTTTTTACCCAAGGGGAAGGGGCTTGGCCCAACTTCTCCAACACAAATTAGAGCAGAGCCATCCACAAATTTCTGGGTGGCCTTTTAAAGTCAACCCAGAGTATTGCTGCCCTGCCATATGTTATCTTTGTAGCGATCTCATTGGGTTGCCCAGTTTATGGTGCCATCGAAATTGCATGTGCTTGTGAATATACTTTCCTATTGATTCATTTTTGGAGACCAAAGCACATAGTGCCAATCTTTCCTTCCCACTCCCTTTCTCTTCTGAGTGCTAGAGGGGGGAATCAAGACACACTGAAAAGTGGGAATCCCCCAATGTGAATTCTCCCTTTGACAAGTTTAGATGCTTGAGATGGGACAAGGTGACATTCCTGTTTATTTATTGTTTATTTATTATTAAAATGTTTATACCGCCCTTCCAGAAGGCTCAGGGCGGTTTACATTAAAACACCATTAAAATCAATTAACAATTAAAACAGAGATTGTAAAACTACATAAAATAATTAACAATTAAAACATCATAAAACACCAATTAAATAGCCAAACAATTTAAAAACAAATTTAAAAAGCTGAGAAAGCTTGGTTGAAGAGATGTGTTTTCAGAAGTTTCTTAAAAATTGCCAGAGATGGGGAGGCTCGTATCTTAGTAGGGAGTGCATTCCACAATCTTGGGGCAGCAGCTGAGAAGGCCCGTCTCTGTGTAGCCACCAAACGAGTTGGCGGCAGCTGGAGACGGACCTCTTCAAGTGACCTTAATGGGCGGTGGGGCACATAGTGAAGAAGACGTTCTCTTAAATACCCAGGGCCTAAGCCGTTTAGGGCTTTGTAAGTTATAACTAGCACTTTGTATTTTGTCCGGAAACCTATTGGCAGCCAGTGTAGCTCCATCAATAGAGAAGTAACATGGTCTCACCGAGATGATCCAGAGACCAACCTGGCTGCCGCATTCTGAACCAACTGAAGTTTCCGGACTACGTACAAAGGCAGCCCCACGTAGAGCGCATTACAGAAGTCCAGTCTGGAGGTTACCAACAAATGTACCACCGTTTTGAGGTCATTGATCTCGAGAAATGGGTGCAGCTGGCATATCAGCCGAAGCTGATAGAAAGCACCCCTGGCCACCGCCTCAACCTGAGAAACCAGGGAGAGGTGTGAATCCAGAAGTACTCCCAGACTGCGGACCTGTTCCTTTTGGGGAAGTGTGACCCCATCTAGAACAGGTCGATCAAGATCGTCTTTGGAGTTCTGACCCCACACAATAAGTACCTCCGCCTTATCTGGATTCAGCTTCAGTTTATTCTCCCTCATCCAGCCCATTACTGCTTCCAGGCAGGCATTTAGGGAGGCTATGCCAGCTCCTGAAGAGGTTAACATGGAGAAGTAGATCTGGGTGTCATCAGAGTACTGGTAACACCCAGCTCCAAATCCCCTGATGATCTCTCCAAGCGATTTCATGTAGATGTTAAAAAGCATTGGAGAAAGTATGGAGCCTTGAGGGACACCATACTTAAGCTCAGATTTTGAAGAGCAAAATCTCCAATGGACACCATCTGGAATCTGTCTAAGAGGTAGGAGCGGAGCCACTGTAAAACAGTGCCTCCCCCCCCCCAACACTTTCAGACGTTCCAGAAGGATACTATGGTTGATAGTATTGAAAGCTACTGAGAGATTCAAAAGGACCAACAGAGTCACACTTCCTCTCTAAATTCCCAATTGGAGATCATCCATCAGGCTTACCAAGGCAGTATCCACCCCATAGCCCACCTCAAAACCAGTTTGAAATGGGTCCAGATAATCAGTTTCCTCCAAGACCGACTGGAGCTGAGAGTCCACAACCCTCTCAATTACCTTGCCCAACCATGGGAGATTGGAAACAGGCCTATAATTGCTCAACTCTGAGGGATCTAATGCAGGCTTCTTTAGAAGAGGTCTTATAATTGCCTCCTTAAGACAAGGAGGCATTCTGCCCTCCCTCAGAGAAGCATTTCCACCAGGCCTCCTACAACAGCCTCCCTGCTAGATTGAACAAGCCATGTTGGACAAGGGTCCAACTTTTGCTGGGCATTGGCTTGAGAAGTGTGGAGACCAGGGGCGGGGCCAGCGCTTGGAGAGGCATCCATCAAGAAGCACAGCAGGCATGGAAGGGGCATGTTCCTAGGCAAGTCTGAACCACCCTCTCTATTATTTCTGTTCCACAAACAGCACAAAACTGCAGTTATGGTGGTGTCTGCATTCGAACATAGCACTGCTGCCTGCATACCTCAGGTTGGAGCAGTGAAACTTACTACAAACCAAAGGTTCAAATTGGAGTTTGGTGAGGGAAACCACCAGTCGCTTTTGCCACAAACCACAGTCGCTCTGTTCCTGAGCAAGTGACTGAGTGAGAGTGGTGCTACTGGAATGATCTTCCAGTGCCTTGCCTCTGCCTAAGCCTCCCTCCCTCCAGATAGGGAAGAGGGAGTAGTGACTGAGAGAATATCTCCCCCTCCCATGAAGGGAGTTTCAGTGGAATTGTGGGCAGTGACTGTTTTGTTAGATGTAGGAAAGCAAAAGTGCTCATGAATCTTTGGCCAGCAGTAGCAATGGCTAGAGTGGAGTGCATTCACCAGCAAAGAGCTTATCTCCATGAGTGATGGTTACCAGCCCCACCCTTTTCTGAGCGTACTGACCAACCCTGAGCCTCCTGTATGGGAAGCACAGTTGCTGAGGGAGAGAAGAATGGTTAACCAATGCAGTTTTGTCATAACACAGTTATCACTACTGACGGTGAAAGGTGTGGGTGGTGGTGGTGGGGGAGGTAGAGGGAAGAGACCTGGGAAACCTTTGCAGCACTCATACGTTGAGCCATGATCCCTCATCTTGATCGCATACATATTGCCCCGGTAACCTCAGTTGGCGTAGAAGTTGATACTGGCGTGTGGAAGAGGGGCATAGCTATAAAGGGGACAGGTGTTGCAGGGGCCTGGGGCTGCCAGTCACCCCTGCCCCTCCAGTGGGGACTCAGCCCAGATGCTCTCCCTAACAGTTGTGCCAGTCCCCCCCCCCCACTCTCACTGTGGAGTTGGAGAACTGAGCCAGAGCACATAATCAGGCTGTGTCGACTTAGCTGCTCTCTGGCTCTGCAGTGACAGGCAGGGGGTTGGTAAAGGCAGACGGCAGTGGGGAGGGTGGCGATGAAGGCAGGCGGTGGTGGGTGGGGTGCCCATCCTCAAATCTTGCCCCGGGGCCACCTCCAACCTTGCTTGTGGAGTCCTAAGGCAGAGTTCCTGTAAAGATTCTGATGACGTAAGTGGAGGCTGTCTGTTCTTATATGTATTCTGAGGCCAGAGTGTTTGTGCAAAGTGCCCTTTTTGTATAGTTGCCAATCTCATGCATACTGAGAGTACTTATGGAAGCATCTTGGGGGAAGGCTGGTTGAACTCACCTTCCCTGGCACTTACTGTTGCTGGGATCTCGCACCGTACTCCCAGACGATCCACACTGCGTGGCCCAGTGCAGAGCTCTGGATGCCAGTGAAACACCTCACTGGCATAACTGCAGCAATGTGGTTATGGGAGAGGCATATTCCAGAGATATGCCAGCACTGAAGAAGGGGCTTTCGTCAAATTCAGTGCTGTTCAGACTGTATAAGATGCTGTTCAGGCACGTGTAGAAGGCATAGTTGGAGCACAGCATTTTGCCCTGTGCGATTTTTGTCATCAGTGTTATCATGCCCTGTGTCAGCCCATGACACAGGGGTGTAACTATAATAGGGCAAGGGAGACAGTTGTCTGGGGGCCCACTGCCTTGCCTCCCCCCCCCCGAGGCAAATCACATGGCTGACTCCCCCAGCCACACACCCGCCCGGGCTTCTGTCAGTTGTATTCATCCTCCAAAATTGAAGTGAGTGTTAAGACCTGGAGCTATCAGAACAGCTATCAGAACAGCACAGCTAGGTATTGGCCCACCTGTGACAATGGGGAAATCAAAGGAGTCACTATCCACAGAACAGCTCCCTGATCAGAGCAAAAGACCAAATCCAGTGCATGACTAGCAAAATCCATTGGTCAATCCTGAAACCCCTTGGAGTAGGCCCGTAGTTGTCAAGGTCACCATGAACTTCTGAGCTCCATCAGATACATTGGTCCAGAACTTCTAGAACTTCTCTAGTACCATTAAATGACTTGCATCGTCCACAATTTACAAAACCTTTTAAAAAGTAATTTAGGATGATATTCTATTGTGGCACATAGGAGATAGATAGATAGATAGATAGATAGATAGATAGATAGATAGATAGATAGATAGATAGATAGATGTAAAATTTTACTATGCTTTTTGTTACCACTATTAGCCTCATTTAAGATTTCTTTACTTGATGAGCTGAGCTTCAGTGAGGGGGAGCATTTTAAAATCTTATCTCTGGGCCCACTCCAACCATGCTACGCCCCTGCCATGACATTTGGAATGACCTGCTACTTTGTAACTGCTTTTTTATCTCCTCTCTTTCCCCCACTTCCCTCTACAATATTATTAGTTAATTAATTGTTTATTATTCCAGTTCGTTACATGTCCTCTGTAGCTGGGCAGAATTTTTCAATAAATGATCAGAAGAAACCCAGTCGAAAGTGAGATCATTTAGTTGGGCAATTTCCCTTCAATTCTGCAACACTGGAAAAGAAAAACAATGTAGTAGCCTGCTTTTATCTCATTAAAATGTTTCTACTTTTGGCTAATTGCAACAGTTAATGAACCTTCAAGTTAGAACCTTTTATCTTAGATACATTACCGGTTTCTTTCAAAATAACAAGTTGTGTTTTAGTGTTCTCTTGTTGATTGTTCATCCGAAAATGATGAGAAACATCGAAATGGCAAAATTAAAGGGGATCAGAAGCAATTTATGTTGGATTTAAACATGTTGCAAATGGAAATAGCATTCCATTAGCATTTTGAAAAAGATAGTATTACAGATTTCAAAATATAGCAAGGCAAGTAATGAACTGACAACTCATCTACTATATAAATACTATAGAGGACAGGGAATCACTTGATATTTCATATTAAAGTGTTTTGAAGAAGGTGGGTAAATACACAGGTGCTCAGTACATGTACAGTTATCTATTTACACAGTTAATTTTAGAATTCCAGTCTTTGCATTGCTTACATAATTATAAGATTAACAAAAGGTTGCAGGGAGTTGAAACCAAGGGCATGAGCCCCTCAGTATTTGGGGTCACACACAGCTTATCTAGCTAGCTGTAATATAAATTACTACGTTATCAACAGTATCTTCATTATACTGGGGAGGATGGAGTTCACAATTATCTGTTAGGAACCATCCGAGATAACAGGTTTTGCTTTCTATCTCCATTCTCTACTCCAAGATTAATTTATCCATGTTTCTGGGAATTGTTGATTCTGTATAAAAACAATGAATGAATAACTTCAGTTTGGTCAGGCAAAAAACAAATACAAACATTTTTGTCATCATGAGTTCCTGTATTCTAAAGTATTTCTATTTGATAGCTAGCCTACATAAACATTAGACCTGGTACACTGAATTAATGATTCAGCACATATAATATCAACTGAAGATCTGAATTGTGGCTTTAAATGTATTATTGTTATTGACAGAAGAATAGAACTTGCTCAGCATTTTTATAAAGCTGCTCAATTTCCATGTAAGTATAAGCTGCAATTCTTAAAAATCACAGAAAGGTCATTACCTTGCAATTTAGTTTCTAAAAATAAAATATGTCAGCTTGTATTTGCTCTTTTTTATTGATCTTAAAACAGGTTGGGTGATGTCCTCCGAATGGCACACAAGCACTTGCATTAAGAATATTTAGTACATGGCACTTTTTTAAATACCACAGACAGGAAGCAATATAAGACATAGGTTTGGCTTATTTTCGTAAATGACAGTGTTAAGAAAATTAACATTGTTCTTTCAATTTAAGTCACAGTGGTCTTTTGTATAATGCAACAAACCAAGCCAGATAACCAATGAAATACTGAAGTAGCACTTCACTTGTCAATTGCATTCCAGCTGCTTGCTGCCTGACAGTGTGGCCTGTATGCCCCTAGGTGGCACATTTGAACCTGCCTGAGGGTGTGGCTGATTTGCCCCATAGGTCTGGGGCCCATTTGCCCCAGCCCACTTGCAAGAAGACACGAGGCAAGCTAAAAGCCTATTGGCTCAAGGGGGAAAGGAGAGCGGAGCAACCAACACTCTTTGGATATAGGCCAAAGGCTATAGGCTGGAGGGCTATAGGCCACCTCCAGCCTCAAAGGCAGGATGCCTCTGAGTACCAGTTGCAGGGGAGTAACAGCAGGAGAGAGGGCATGCCCTCAACTCCTGCCTGTAGGCTTCCTGTGGTATCTGGTGGGCCACTGTGTGAAACAGGATGTTGGACTAGATGGACCTTGCGCCTGATCCAGCAGGGCTGTTCTTATGTCCTTCCTGCTCAGTCCATTCTCAACAAGTGAGGAGGAAGGACGTGTTTATTGGGGCTTTGAAGTGAAGAAGCTACCCACTCCAGTTACAGAGTAGTTTGCAGAGTTTAGTTGTTGCAGCAACTTAGAAAAGACACATGGAAATTCTTGTGGAACTAAATACTGAGGCTATTCTCATGATGGGTGAAAACCGGACTACAGAAGCCCATCCAGGTTCTTCTCCATCATGAGAACCAGCGGGCTTGGGGGAGATCCCGGTGGTTCTCTGGCAGCTAGCCTACCAAAGTAGCCCTCCCCTTAGCCCAGGTTAGTGGAGCGAGCTCTCCGCTAACCCGGGTTTTTCTGATCATGTGCCACCACGGCACAGCACTGCACCATGATGACACATAAGGAGACCCCTGCCAGGAAGCTGCAAGCAGCCTCCCAGGTTCGAAGATTTCTCCAGGATGCCCTGAGTGCTTGCGCGGGGCATCCTGAAACTTCTGGGGGTCACGCGACCCCTGATCCCTGCCACCCGTCGGCTCCATGACGAAGCCAGCAGTCATGTGGGCGGCCAATCTGGCTGCCCAGCTACGAGCGGCTGCTCGTCTGCGGAGAGTCGGCTAAGCCCACTCTCCCCGCAGAACCTCCTCTGGCGCTTCACACCGATTGTGTGAAGCGCCTCACTAAGTGTTTATTGGTGAAGTACACTTTGGATGGGAAAGACCTAATCCTAATCTATAGAACTACATAATGAATAGGTAGGGAGAGAGAGATATGTTTCCATTGGTTCTCTAAGAGGAAAGGAAGGAATTATGACTCAACACAGGAAATACCTGTAGAGTCATATCAGGAGTCATAGAGCAGAGACAGGTAGAACAGCTAGGGAGACCCTTACTCACTATCTCTACTCCCAGTGCCCCTAGTGGTCATTAGGATAGTTGGTGCAAAAGGTAATGTACTGGAAATCCAACAAGTTAAGCATCATTTTTTAACATGTAGGTCCTTGAGGGCACAAACCACACCTCCCAGGACAGACTAAAGTCAATTTGGGACCGCCAGGGGGTGTGGAGGCCTGGACTTCGCCCCCAAGGTCCAGGGGTAAGAGTGCCCCTGAGAGTGAGTGCCTCTCCTGTCCGCAGTTTGGAGTGGCAGATGGGGGGAGGTTTTGAATGGCTTGATAGGTTCCTCAGGGGGCCGTGGGCTTGCTGGGCAGCATCAGGTCTCTTTTGGGGGCACTTCCCCCAAAAGTATTTGGGTTCTTTCAGGGCCTGGCCCAGCGTTTTTAGCTCTCTTAATCTCCTCTCGTTTAGGCCTAGGCAGGGATTAGACAGGCTTGAAAATCCTTGTACCTTGTGGGCACAGCTCAGGGGTTGGTGCAGCTGGTGTTTTTGTGGCAACAAATTAATATGGGCCCTAAGAAGGCCAAAGACAAAAAAGGTGGCAGGCCCATAAGGCTACTTAGAAGGCCAGCTCCAGAGTCGTCTTCTTCTGAAGATAAACATGATATGGGTACCATAAAAGTCCTCATAGCCCATTTGGAGGCTGTGGAGAAGGAGAAATGTGCACAGCCAGATGGCAAGCACAAGGGTGGGCCCTCAGGAGTTCCACCTGGGCCCCAAATGTTGACTGGGCGGCTAAACAGGCTAGACTCATGCAAACTCTGTCCAACAGATTAGCTGCTTTGGAAGTTAACAAGCCAGGACCCAAGCCTGCTCCAGTGGACTTGACACATGAAAAAGGAGAAATGGTGCCCAAGCCTGACCCAACCTCAGGGGAAGGCCAAGAGCTGCTGGTGCTGGATCTGCTGAGTCATCACAGGGGTTCTGGCCTTGGGGCATGGCCCCATTTGGGTGGTACCTGGCACATTTGGCCAGCTGTCTCCATATGGCATAGGGTGAATGCTTCAGGCTTGGCTGGCTGGCCTGTCGCTAACACTGCAGAGCCTGCAGTACCTGTTCCTTCACAGGAGCACAACCCACCCTGGGATACTTCCCTGGCACTAGGGGATCACCTTATGTCAGCTGTTAAAGAGCGGATTTTGATGGGACAGTTTGTGAATGTTTTTCAGCTCTGTTTCAGAGAACCTGAGCCTGTTCCCAAGGAAGGGGAGCAAAACAGGGATCAGGAAAAGACCAAAAGGAAACCCATTGAACACAACTGGACCAACTGGTTGTCTGCCTTCATGGTTTACAAGGTAGTTGTCCTGCAGGTGCAGCCTGCTAAGGGCCCTGTGTTGGTCAAATACTTTGATATTATGCATAGGAGGTATATGGATTTTGTAAGAAACGCATGGGAGTGCTATGACCAATGGTTCAGGAAGCGTGCAGCCCAAGACCCCACAATTCCCTGGAACAAACAGCGTCAGGAATTGTGGCTTCAGATCATGACTCCATCTAGGCCCATGTAAGGCGACTGTTCTAACAGCATACATATCATTTCTAAGACCCTGCCTGATACTTCACAGGCCACTACACAGGGTGTTCAAAGCCCCCTGCTGTGTTGGGAGTTTAACAACATCGGCAAGTACACACATACGCTATGCAGGTTCCATCACAACTATGGTTTCTGCATGGGGCGGCACGCTGGCAACAATTGCTTGCTCACCAGAGGCTTCAAAGGTGGGTTCAGAGATCAGGCCTCTGCGAACAAGAGAGAGGGCGGGATGCCACCCACCAGTGGCAATGGTAAAGGGTCCCAGCCCAATTAAGCTGCATGTTCTTGCCTGCCTGTTGAGGGATTACCTACACCCAGAGAGGGCTGCATATTTGCTCTCAGGTTTTGGTTTTGGAATTCCATGCACATTCCCAAGAGTTCAAAAGGAGGCCCCGAATCTGAAGACAGTTCAAGGTATGGAGGCAGTGGTTGAGAGGAAGATTCAGAAAGAGGTCAAAATGGGGTGGGTGTTAGGTCCATTTGACTCACTCCCACTGCCCATGCTATGGATCTTGTCCTTGAGTATTGTTCCCAAGATGGTGCTGGGGGAATTCTGTTGAAGGTACACCTCCTTCAATGAGGCAGTCCAGATGGTTTGCTCTTGTGGACGGGGGATATAGTTGGCAAAATGTAACATGGAATCCCCTTTTTGCCTTCTCCTGGTGCACCCCATCGATTTTGATCTGCTCAGTTTTGCATTCCAGGGTATTACATCTACATTCCAGTATTACAGGGCTGCTCAACTTCAGCCCTCCTGCAGATGTTGCTCTACAACTCCCATAATTCCTGGCTATTGGCCACTGTGGCTGGGGATTGTGGGAGTTGTAGTCCAAAAACAGCAGAGGGGCCTAAGTTGAGCAGGCCTGCTATTACATCAGTACTGAAATACTGTGTGCCAGTGTTACATTGACCAGGTGCTACTGATAGTCTGTTCAGTGTCCTGAGCTGCATTCGAGTCATTCAGCTCCATGCTGGAATGGGTGCTTTAGCACAGGGTGGGGCTCAGGTCATCCACCCATTGTCTTGATGACTTCATTTTCACAGGGTGCATCTAGTGCATCCACAGTTCTGGAGATTGACCCCTGTGACCTTGGCCAGCCACCTCATGGCATTCGCCCTCTATTCAAAATAGAGGGTTTGCAGGACTACAAGGGAGACCTCAGGATTTGGTGCATGCTGGAGGGATGGGCACAAGAGCAGCCGGCCCAGCCAGGTATGTGGAGCCTTTGACCCCTGGAGTGCTGGAAAGTCCTATTGAACAGTTCCAGGCCAACTGCTTATCCTCCTATGAGGCTGCACTCATCCAAACTGCCACTGTAGTTGCCTTTTTTTGGTCTTTTAGGGCAAGGGAGCTTTTTACAAAAGGAAGGGGCAGTCCCTCTTCCCATGTGCTTCAATGGAGGAACTTAGCCTTCCAGCTTGGGTCAGTAGTGCTGATCTTGAGATTTTAAAAAACTGATCAAAGGGGTAGGGGGTAGGTTATTCTCCATAGGGCCGAAGGTCCTGCCTGCTGGGGGCTTTGGAATGCTATGCAGCCCTGTGAGGGTCTGCTAAAGGGTGCCTGTTCATTCAAGCTGATGGACGGCCACCCTCCCAATTTCAGTTCTGGGCAATGATTTGGAAGATCCTGTTGGCAGCCAGGGATTCCACAGCCCACCTTTCTCTGCATTCCTTTTACTTAGGTGTAGCCTCTACGCATTCCACCTGGGTTATCCAGCTCCAGCCATTCAGAGGATTGGCCAGTGGTGTTTGAGCATTTGCCAGCATTATGTGTGTTAGATTCCACTGAGTGGTTACTGGCATTCATTTTCTCCTTACAGGGCCTGGGATGCTGATGAAGTGGGCTAGGGTCCTCATCCTTGGGTACTCCCATTGTCTTCTGGGCCCACAAGAAGGCTCTTGGGGCCGAACCAGGAATACAGCTGGAACTTGGGGACTGGGCATCTGTCTCATGGTTCGGTCGGTGGGGTATGTTGTATGCCCAATTCTAGCCTGTTATGCAGGAATACCTGGACACTAATCTACCTCCTGACATTCTAGTTGTGCATCTGGGGGCAGAAATTACCTGGTAGTTCAGTCAGGGATCTCCCTCATTTGCTGGGCTTGGATGGACATTGAGTTAGTCCAACAATGGCTTCCAGGCCAAATAGTTATTTGATCTGACCTGCTTCAGTGCAGGGTCTGAAGCAGGGCTAGCAGACCAGGTAAAATTGTCAGCACACAGAGGAAGGTTAATGTGGACATAGTCCATTTTGTAAATACTCTTTTGTGGGGAGGTCTGGTGCACCCTAATATTGTTTTTTCAGCTTCCAATTTATTTAGGGGTGATAAGGTCCATCTCTTGCCTCAAGGCACTGTGGTCTTTTTAGAGAACCTGCAGAGGGGATTGGCTGCTGTTCTTACATAGGAAGCTGCCATGTATTGAGTCAGACCATTGGTCCATCTAGCTCAGTATGGTCTACACAGAATGACAGTGGCTTCTCCAAGGTTGCAGGCAAGCATCTATCTCAGCCCTATCTTGGAGATGCCAGGGAGGGAACTTGGAACCTAGATGCTCTTCCCAGAATGGCTCCATCCCTTAATGGGAATATCTTGCAGTGCTCACACATGTAGTCTCCCATTCATATGCAACTAGGACAGACTCTGCTTAGCTAAGGAGACCACACATGCTTACTGCCACAAGACCAGTTCTCCTCCAGTTCTTCATGGTTGGTGGGTGGTACAGGGAGTCAAGCTAGGCTAACCCCCACTGTGGCAGGTACAGTGGGGTGGGGATTAACATCATAGGTTTGGTGGGCACCTTTAGGTATATGATTGGCAAGAGAGTGGACTGGTCAACTCTCTAGAGGCTTAGTGGCTCAGGAAAGATCAGGCCTGCTCTACTCTGTCAAGCGACACCTCCTTAAAAGACTTGGCAGCTTCAGGGGTGGGAGTGCTGCTATGGACAGAGACCTGACCTTAGGTCAGCTGAAATGGGCAGCTTCTGCCTTAGGGCAATGGGGCTGCCTGAAGCCAAGGTGCCTCACCTGTGGGAAATCAGGTGAGGCTTGCACTAAAGTGGCAAGCCTTTAGCTATCGCACTGCAGGAGTGGAGAGCCAATTCCTATTTCCGTTCAAATTACCATTTAAGTGATTAAATAAAATTGTAGCCCTTTTCACCATTAACTGGTGTTTCGTGTCTTTTTTGGGGTGTGGGTGCAATGCCTTTTATCAGTACTTACAAGCAAAATGCAAGAAGAGAGAGCTGTTATCGTATTGCAATAATAATTTAAGATCCACCCAACAAGTCTTTGGACTGAGTTGGTTTGCTTGATTGTGTCACACCCTTATTGCTTGTAAGTGTAAATCATGAACCAACAGTTAGTTTTATGTTCATCAGCTCTAATCAACATTGATGACTCATCCAGGGCAATAACATATACACACATCAGCCTTGTTCTCAAACACAAGAAAATGGGAGATAAAAACAGAAAGATAGTCATTTGTAGTTGATCAGTGTGGAGATTTGTAAAACTCTCTTTCTCTAGGCAGCAACTCAAAAAGCAGAACCTGATTAAAATACCTGAAAGAGTTGAATGCAAAATATATGCATGATTTTTTTTGGTTACATCAGATGGATTTTAATGGAAAGGCTAAAAAAGGAATATTGACAATAGATTTTATCAAGAAGCAAACTATACACACATTGATAATGGCTCTGCTCTGCAACTCTGCATGGGTAATATTTACTTAATTTGTTTTAAAAATGTGAACTACAAGCAATCTCAAGTAGCTTACAATAAATGAATTTTTAAAAAAAAGAACAAAAAAAGAAACCAAAGCAGTAAAACACATAAGTAGTGATAGAAGCCCCATTCAGATTTCCCCACCCCCTGGCAAAGCCCTCACACTTAGGGCTCTGAAAGCAGGTAGGAAGTCCTGACTCTAAAGCTGCCACTTACACTCTCTCTCCCTCTCCAGCTGCTCATGCTTACAGTGGTGGTTGTCTACAGAGGGACCCGCTGTAACTATCAGGGAAGGCAGTTCTATGCTCGGCCGCACCATGGAAGTGCCTTGTGTCACAGTTACAGTGGGTCCCTCTGCAGATGACAGCTGCTGTAACCTTAAGTGGCAGGAGAGAGCTAAAAAGCACAAATAAGATCACAAAACACTTGTTGGAACAACAGGAGCCCTATTCAGACAATATGTTGTACAGGTGTTTGGACACATGCACGTTAGTATGAATTACTGTACAAGCATTCAATTTAAAATGTGGATCTGGGTACAGGTGTCCTCAAATGCAGGATACAGATACAACAACAAATATTTATATACCGCTTTTCAACAAAAGTTTCCAAAGCAGTTTACACAAAGAAATAATAAATAAACTAGATGGCTCCCTGTCCCCAAAGGGCTCACAATCTAAAAAGAAACTGGAGGTACTGTGCTGGGGGTGGATAGGGCCAGTTACTTCCCCCTGCTAAATAAAGAGAATCACCACGTTAAAAAAAAGGTGCCTCTTTGCCCAGTTAGCAGGGGTATAGGAAGTGTACTGCTATACATGCATTTAATATAATGTGTGAATAACTACATACTCATACAGATCTATATGTGTATACACATTGTACATTGATTGTATATGCATTGAACATAATGTGTTAACAGGTGTAGGATCTTCTACTTATGCCAAAACACAGGTCGAGAAGGTGCCAGCCACATCTCAAGCAGCAGAACGTTCCACATAGTAGGAGCCACTATGGAGAAGCCCCTCTTGTATGTCATCACCAGCCAAAAGGCAGTGGGACACTCAAGAGACCTCACGTAGAGGGAGGAGATCCTTGAAGTACTTTGTAAGTCATTTAGGGTTTTAAAGATAATGACCAGCACTTTATGAATATGATCAATATTTAGATACCACTTTTCAGCAAAAGTTCACAAAGCAGTTTACATCAATATAAATAAATAAATAAAATGCCTCCCTGTCCCTAAAGGGCTCACAAACTAAAAAAGAAATAAAATGGACACCAGCAACAGCCATGAAGGATGCTGTGCTGGGGATGGATAGGGCCAGTTATTCTCCCCCTGCTAAATAAAGAGAATCATCACTTTAAAGATGTCTCTTTGCTCAGTTAGCAAGGGACACCTTGACTCACGCTCAAACACATACTGATCATCAGTGCAGCTGGAACAGCAATAATGTGGCATGGTCATAGCATCTTAGGTAAAGGTAAAGTGTGCCGTCGAGTTGATGTTGACTCCTGGCAACCACAGAGCCCTGTGGTTTTCTTGGTAGAATACAGGAGGGCTTTACCATTGCCATCTCCAACGCAGTATGAGATTATGCCTTTCAGCATCTTCCTATATCGCTGCTGCCCAATATAGGCATTTCCCATAGTCTTCGAACATAGTTTCCCATAGATTTGAACCGGCAACCTCTGGCTTGATAATCAAGTCATTTCCCACTGCCCCACCACCTAATGGCACAGTGGGGAAATGATTTGACTAGCAAACTAGAGGTTGCCAGTTCGAATCCCCACTGGTATGTTTCCCAGACTATGGGAAATACTTCTATTGGGCAGCAGCGCTACAGGAAGATACTGAAAGGCATCATCTCATACTGTGCGGGAGATGGCAATGGTAAAGCCCTCCTGTATTCTACCAAAGACAACCATATGGTTCTGTGGTAGCCAGGAGACGACACCGACTCAACAGCACACAGCATCTAGTGCCTACTAAAACCTTAGCAACTGCATTTTATTAGCTGAAGTTTCCAAAGTATCTTCTAGGATAGCCCCTTGTAATACACATAGCAGTAATCCAGTCAGAGGTAAGTAAGGCATGGGTAATGTGCATGAGATGGAAACAGATGCAGCTGGCACACCAATCAAACTTGGGCAAAGTACTCTGGGCCACAGCCACCACCTGGGGATCCAGGAATACTCCCAGCCTGTGAATCTGGTCCTCCAAGAGGAGTGCAACCCCATCCAGAGTTCACTGACTCCTACTCTTGCTGATTCAGTAGATCTCCTGACCAGAATAATCTCTGCTCTGCCTGGATTTAACTTCAGCTTGTTAGTTAACAGGCAGTCCTTTGACACCAGACATCAGTTAGACAGAACATCTATGGAGGAGGTCTATGGAGTTCTGAAATTACAAAGATTATGACAGTTATGAAATTATGGAGTTGTGGAGGTCTGAAATTAAATCTGCAATTTAAAAAAACGAACACTAATATCATTGCCATCACAGGCAGTACATCAAATTTGTTATTCATTATTACTATGGATTTACAGCCTAGTTGTGAGAATTGCTTCTTAGGCAAAAAAACAAAAACAAAAAACATTTAGTCTGAAATATTTCCAGTATCAACAGTTTTAATGTAGTATCACAAACTATAGCAACAGGCTATAATGCAGGGACAGTACAACAATGTTTCACACATGTTGAGAGTTATGTCTAATGTGTTCTCTGTGTCAGAACCCAGCCATGCCTGGACCCAAATGAGATTTCCTGACTCCTGCAGGAGCCTCTAGCACCAACCAAGATCCTGAAGTTGACTACAGACCTTGAAGGATAGCTGGAGCTTGCCCCTCCCCTGGATACCAAACACAAAAACAAAGAGAGGACATTCTAAAAACAAATAGAAACAAACTTTAACAATGGGGGTGGGGAATCACGAAAGCAACAAAATATGTTATACCAAATGGTTTTAACAAGTCCTTTCCAACCCTATGTTTCACCTTTCTGCTGCCCATCAAAGCCCTTTTCTGTCCTTTCACCACCAATATAACACAGGAGATTTCAGATCGAACATGACATTATTGTTGCAGGTTCCCCTTGTTAGCTTCCATATTTCTGAAGTCAGGAATCTTAGCCATCCATATAATCTATAGAGATAGTGAGCAGAATAGTTACAACTCTAAATTAATCACTTAAAAAAAACACACAAGTTTTACATACATGACAAGGTGTTTAATTTCACCTGTCATCACCCTGTGGCTTGATAATGCACTCATGTAGAACTATTTTTCAGAAGGCTGGTTTCTATTGGTCAAATTCAGTCATATTCAATTCAATAAATACTATTAACTGAATAGCCATGGCTGTGAACTCCAAAATGCAGAGATTCGGCCATCAGATTTTAGGCGTCCTAACTCCTGTCAGGAAAGTCAATGTATAAGGTGTCTGTCAGGGAAAAGCATGCTGCTCGAGCCTTCTTCAAGTCTACTGTATGTTAGAGTTGCTTGTGATTGTATGCCTCTCCTTCCTGAAGCCTTTCTCTCCAGACTTCTGGGGCTGAAACCAAAATTTCTGCAAAGTGAATGTCAAGGTTCATCCCAAGGAGAAACTGAAATCTGAAGAGAATCAGAGAAATTTTCTGATGCCTTTCTCTACATCTTTTCTTCCTGCCACTGTTAACTCCAGCTCTTGTCTAGGAGTATGTATGTCTACATTACATACACTGAAGCTATTCACACATGCAGGCAAAACCGGACTGAGGAAGCCCAGCCCAGTCTTGCCTGTGCATGTGTACCACCGGGATCAGGCCCGATCCTGGCGTCACCTTGGTAGCAAACCCACCTCTGCAGCCACCGTATAAAACGAGGTTAGGAGAGCGAGATGATCATTTCTCTGATCATCTGCCAGTTGGCAGAATGTGGGGATCCTGGTCAGCGGAGGAAAGGGAGGATCCCCATAGTGTACTGCACACTCATGCAGTGCCTTATGCGTGCTCCCGGGGTGGGGGCAGGGTGAGGCAACCCAACCCCCAAGCTACCAGCAGTAGCTGGTAATCATCTGGGCAGGTGCGCCAGACAACGAAGACAGTGCTCTCAGTCATCTGCAGGGAGATACACTTTTTAAGGCTTCCTCCCTGATAACCTTCTTTCCATTTCTCACTGCTCACTGAGAAAAGGCTCACTGTCTTATATTGAGGAATGCAGGCATCCACGGTTGCCCTGTGGATTCATCTGCCTATATGTGGAGCCATCTACAGTTGTACCATATAAGTGCAGGTTTCACAAATGGAGATATTCAGCATCCTGGTTTAAAAATAAGTGTATAAGCCTCTGGCTCTCATGGTTGCACACTTAAGTTTGAATAACATTTTATTGTTCAATTTATTTGATTTTTATACTGCCTTTCATAATGCATCTCAAGGCGGTTTACAAAAGTTAAAACATAAAAGTTACATTTAAAACCTTAAAATCAGTTAAACATTAAAAACCATAAACCAACACACCAATAGAACCAATTAAAAAAAGATAAACAGAAGCAACAAAGCCGAGAAACCTGGCAACCCCTAAGCGGTAAAAGCCTGAATAAAGAGGCATTTAGCTGTGTGTTTTTTGTTTTTTTTAAACAGCCACAGCTGTTAGAGCAGACACTCACTGGGAGAGCATTCCAGAGCCTGGGGGCAACAACAGAGAAGGCCCTGTCCCATGTGCATGGCAATTTAACCTCTTTTAATAACGGCACATGGAGCAAAAGCCCCTCTGTTGATCTTGTTGGTCAGGCAGGAACCCTTGGGAGCAGGAAGTCCTTCAGGTATCCAGGGCCCAAACATGTGGACACCTATGAAATCTCAAAAGCCACCCCCAAAACCACTGAATTCTGAAAAAATAAGAAGGGTCCAAAATAAAAAAAAAGATATACATTATTGCATAGTTCGCATTATTGCAGGATTTGGGTTTCTTGGGTACTGAGCATATACTAGGGCTGTACAGTCATACCTTCTGTTGGATGTTGTTGAAGGGAATTCTGTCTTGACAGCAGGGAACATCCTGCCAGTAACAACCATCAGAAATCCCCATTGCTGCAGTGCTGGAAGTCTGTGGGCATCCAACATATCTGTCAGACCAGACCTGCCCTGTCCTCTCCACCCCCTCCTTTACCCAGGACTAGGTGGGGGCAGGAGACAGGTTGCATGATGTCTTCCTTGCTCCATAGTTCCCTGTGGCATGGGTAGCCTTGGGATTCATAGGTTTTTCTGAAGCTATAGAAAACAACAATAAATCCCAGAGCCACCTGCAACCACCTGGTCAGGAACCCACAAAGAAATTTTGAGGGAGGGGTGAGATGCATTTTAAAAAGAAGCCACAGAAGGCAGAGTGGCTGGTTGACTGCTCCCTACAGAGTGATGTCACTCAACCTATCTCCTGCCCCACCTAATCTCAAATGAAGGAAGAGTCAGAGGAGAGAGAAGGTTGGGATGGGGGTCCAACAGACGTGTTGGGTCTGACCAGTCCCAACCTGTCACATGACATGACGGGAAAGGCTGAGATGACAGTCTCACTGTTGGGTCAGGTCAGTTTGAGTTGGGATTCAACATTTTTGGCTGTGCATAGGCCCAGCATATACACCCATGTATATGTAGGAAAGTACATGTATATGTATGAAAGTTGGACTTTGAAGAAGCAAGATAGAAAAAGCATTGATGCTTTTGAACTTTGGTGCTGGAGAAGACTTTTAAGGATACCATGGGCAGCCAGGAAAACAAACAAATGGATCATAGAACAAATCAATCCAGAATTTTCACTCAAGGCACAAATAACCAGGCTCAAACGATCATACTTTGGACACATTATGCAAAGATCCAGCTCCCTTGAGAAGTCCATAATGCTGGGGAAAGTTGAAGGAAAGAGAAGAAGAGGACGACCAGCAGCAAGGTGGATGGACTCGATCACAACAACAATGAATGCACCACTGAGAGACCTTAAAGGCCAAGTTGAAGACAAATCATCCTGGAGAGAATCTATGTGGTTGCTAAGAGTCAACACTGACTTGATGGCACTCACTCACTCAATCAGTCAATCAGTAGGACATACCCAAGTATGTCCTACCTACATACTTTAGATGGGTTCTTTCTTTGGATTTGTCCTCTTACTACTAACTCTTCTGACAGTATATGTAAGCTTAGTACCCAGTATTCTTGGTATGTTGCTTGGCATGTCTTGCAGGAGCAGAAGGGCTTATGAGTCTAGCTATGGTATAAAGTCAGGTTTACAGTTCTGCCGCATTGTGCTGCTGCCTCCTTACCATCTCAGTTGAATAGTGACAAGAGCAACACAAGCATGGGAAGGGATGGGGACAGAACGTTTATAGTAATGCACACTAGGGTGGCACTGTATCTTATTTTGGACTTGACTGACAGCACACTTGCCAAAGATGTTGGTCACCACTGTTCACATTTCATCCCAAATGGAGAAAGACTGATGAAAGAAAAAGAATGACGTGAACATTAAGGACAACTTTCACAGGAGAGATGTAAAAAGGTTAGCTTTGTCTAGAATGTGCAGGCTTCTACAAAAAGTATAAACAAGCCTTAGATTTCATTGATAGAAGCTATTTCTCTTGGCATCCATCCTAGGTATTATCTCTCGACCGTTTCCTTCTTCTGTAGGCATAACATTCAATGTGGGTCTTGCAGAACAATCTGTAACAGGAGAGCTGAGTGCTGTTAAGAGGAACAGGTTCTTTCTTGTATGGTAACAGAAGCTAAAGTATTTGGGAGATAGGGCTGCTATTATGTAAGTTTGCCTAAACAAAAGACAAAGAGTTGTATTTAAGAAATAATCTGCCTTTTAAAATTAAACAGGCAACTTGAGTGTTGGCAAGGCCTGATTTTCACATCCCCTAAACCATCTGGAATCAAGATCTGTGACACTTGAGTATCTTTGAAATTTAAGTTCCCAGAATCATGAAATCATTTTAAGCATAGAGATTTCCAGACATAAGATGGTTACTATATTTGTACTTTTTGTTTTGTTTTTCTAACTTGTAGGTTCTGTTATGTCCAAGCTATTAGCTTCTAATCCTGAGGGTCATTTACACCCAGAAGTATGGCTCTACCGTATTCAATGAAGCTTCTCCCAGGGAAGTGTGAATAGGATTGCAGCATTAAGGTGGAATCCTGTCAATATTTTTGCACGGAGAAGCCAAGTTGACTTTAATGGGAATCAAGCGCATATAACATATAACAAACTTTATTTGTTAGCCGGCCCATAACAAATTGTTCTCTGGGTGGCTCACAACAGAGGATTAAAATACAAGTTGTTCTAGTAAGAACTAATCAGCCTTCTTTCCTTTCACTGTCTCTACAACTGGACTAAATTTGGTTCAAATTGAGGTCCACAAGTTAGATTTCTTTCCTCTCAAATATTCATGCATCTGCCATTTGGATTGGGGTGGATGACATCATTACAAACTGCACCATTGAGGTATCCCTGTGTGTCACTCACTACAACTGTACCAAATTTGGTTCAAATTGGTTAGACAGTCCTCAAGTTAGCCTACTTCACCTCAAAGGTTTACGTGTCTGCCATCTTGAATTGGTGGGGAAGACATCATCACACACCATGCCATTTGGGCATCCCTATGTGTCTCTACAGCTGTAGCAAGTTTGGTTCAAAATCAGTTAGGCAGTTCACAAGTTCACTTGTACCTCAAAAGTTTACATGTCTGCCATCTTGGATCGGGGTGCGTGACATCATCACAAACTATGCCATTGTGTCCCTACAACTGTACCCGACTTTGTTCATATTGTTCCAGGTGTTGCAAAGTTGACGGGGTGGGGGACACACAGACGGACACACACACACACAAAATGTCTCATAAGCCTACTGGGAAGTAGGCTAAAAACACATAACACAAATGATGACCAAAAAAAAGAGGTGAAAATAAAATAGAAGATACAATACAGAGCAGCTAATAAACTCATTTTAAATTTAGTTAGAAATCAGATCTAATTAGGCATGTAACTGCAGCCTTTGTGGGGACTTCATACATGCAGTGGGGTACTGAATGTAATGAGTTATGGATAACAACATGTCTCACAAGATTGAGATTACCCTGCTTGCTTGCCTACAGATGTGTAGTGTGCTTACATTCACTGAGAGAGGCAACCTGAGTGCTTTTCTCACATGCAAATGTAATGGGAAAAGGTAGAATTATGTAATTATTGTAGTTTCTCTACTTTAATAAGAGTGCAAAACTGAAATCCCTGCTTTTGTAAATATACTTAGGACCTCTACGATTATGTTTCTAGGCATATGGTTGTTGAACAGAAAAATAAGCTATTGATCACTGAAGAATACGTTGATGTGCTGCAGAAAGTCTTTGAATCAGTCTCTATTAAGCAGGTGCTGAAGACACTTGGCTAACATCCAGACTAAATTACTCATGAGTATTGGAACAAATTAGTCATGACTACCTTGTTCCATTAATTTCAGTGGGATTACTCATGTATAATTTAGTTTGGATGTTAGCCACTGCATAGTCTAATTTTCACATGCATTCTGTTTTATATTAAATATGTATGGCTGTAATGGATGTATACTGTGGAAAATTCTAACAGGAAGCTTAGCTCTGAGTATTCAGAGTCCCCAGCAGGACTGGAGTCAAGAACCTATTTCTCCTTTGCACAATAAGAAGATGCATGTTTAGCGACCAGCTTGCTGGATTCCCATGTAGGATTGGAGTTAAGCATTTGCTTTCCTCCATCCTTCTTGGGACTAATATTAGCTAGAACTCACTGTATCAGCCCTTAAATGCTGCTGCTGGTATACTAACAATTGTCCCAGATCAGATGTCATACAACATGTTATGGCACATTGTAGTAATATCAGTACCATAAGCACATATTTTGCACTAATATTTGAGATCAGAGTGTGGTTTTAAATGTAGAACATGTGGCTACTTCCATTACCTTATTTTCAAATAAACTTTCCCCAAACACATAGAGCAGTTCAATTTATTTGTTAAAGTTATACCTGTTAAAAAGTTAACTGAATTATATTTCAGTTATATCAAATGTAACAGAATTATTTCTGTACTAGCAGAACCCGCACAGAGCAGCTGTGCAACAGTACACTCCTGCTCCAGTCCCCGCTGCCCTCCGTCCGGGCCCCGCTGCCGCACCTCCTCCTTACCGGGGTGGGGGGTCATTTTCTCTCCCTCTGTGTGGCGATGGGCCATTTTCAGCCTGGCCCTGCCACCACCAGGCCTCTTCCTCACCGGGTGGTGGGCTGCCATTTTCAGCTGCACCCACCCATCTCCCCTCCGGGCGATGAGGCTTTGCACACCACCCGGCTCCCTCCTTCCCTGCCAGCCATTTTGGGGCAGCTGTGCCATCACAGTGTTGCCTCCTAAGCCCATTGTCCGGGTGGCGGGCCACCATTTTCGGCTGGGCCTCGCCGCCACTGTGCCTCCTCCTGAGCCCACCAGTGACCTTCTCCGGGTGGCGGGGCTTTGCCCACCACCCGGCTTCCTTCCTCCCTGCCAGCCATTTTCGAGTGGTCTTGCTGCCGCTGCTTCACCTCCTAAGCATGTTGTCTGTCCCGGCGCTGAGCAGCAGCTCCGCCCCCACCTTTTCATTGGTCATGGCTTCAGCAGGGGCGGGGCCTGCCAAACATCCCCACACAGTTCTCTACTCAGTCAGTCATAAGAGAACTAAATATACAGATCACTACAATACATTACTAGGAAGTGCCTGTCAGGAATGCTTTTCAGAGAATCTACACTGAAAAGTAGGTCTACTCTGGAGTAACATGCCTCAAGGGAAAGTGTCCCCCTGCTCTCAGAGTGACATTTCCCTACTTCTCTGTTGTGCCCTCATTGCATGCCAGGGTCTCACCTCCCTCCATCTGCCTTGCTACAGATGGCAGAAGCACATGGGCCACAGAGGTCTGGTGTGCTGAAGCGGCGGGGTGTCTCTCAACCTGCTTGGGCAGCCTGTGCTGCAGCAACTTGAGCTCCTCTTGGGCCACGACTATGTGGACTTGGTGATGTTGTAGCAATGGATTAGCTGCTTGAATTCACAGGAGATGCTGATGGCCAGGCCAAAGACATGTTCTAATATGAAAGAGCCCAACCAGTAGCCATAAACTGGGTATTCCCTGAAGCTGCCACTGTCCAGCTGGGTCTCCAACATCTGTGTGTGCTGTCAATTGGCTCCCCATCATCACTGACTAATGTGCTTCCAGTAGGGATGTGCACGAACTGGTTCAGAGGCCCTTTTACAAACCTCTGAACCAGTTCAAAAGTCTGGCGGTTTGAAGGTGGTGGTGGGGGATAGCTGTAAGTATCAGGGAAGGTGCTTTTACACCCCCACTGGCCACATTTTCCCTGCTGGCACTGTGCTTTAAGATGGTCCTATGGGGCGGCAGCTTGCTGCCCCAGTGCATGGCGGACTGGAAGTACCTGTAAGTGCCCAGTGTGTGCGCGTGTTGCACTTGCGTGCACCAGGCACTTCTGGTCCACCACACACCAGGGCAGCAAGGAGGTATGCTGCAGCCCCACTAGACCATTTTAAAGCACAGTGCCAGTGGGAGAAATGCAGCCGGGGTGGGTAGGTAAGTGCACCCTCCCTGGGCCTTAAAGCTATCCCCCCCGCCTTCGAACTGGAAGTTGGTTCCATGCATATCCCTAGCTTTCACAGCAGCACTTGCTTCTTCAGCTTGCAGAAAACAGAGTGGGGAGTGTGGTGACATCAAACATAGGAAAATTAATGTGTGAACATTCAGGGAAGGGAGCAGAGTGATAGGGCAAGCCCAGAGAGGAAGGGGGTATACACCACTAAAAGCAGCGCATGATGTAATTAAAGCTATTTAAACATCTGAGATTGTTGATTTATGTGCAAATGCCTGACAGTCCCAAATTTCGTTAATCCTTCACTGTCCCAGGAAGTGAGAGGAAGTAGGGATTTCACAGTGTGAGTGACCAAGAAAGCCACAAACGCACACTTAGGCATATACATTAAAGATGTACAAAGCAGCTGAGAATACGATCAAAATAACAATACCAAAAACCCAATATGCTACAGATAAACCAACAAAAGAAGCAGTGAAACAGAGACCAATAAAATCATTACCAATAAGTTAAAATGCCTGGGCAAACAAGAAGGTCTACTTGCTGCTGAAGCTCATCAAAATAGATGAGGTGGGCAATCCTGGCAAGAAATATCCATAGTTGGGCACCACTGCAGAGAAGATCTTATCTCCAGGTCTTCAGGTCCCCCAACTAATAATGGACCTTGGGAGCACCCGGAGAGGATGATCTTAATAAAAGGACATGTTTAATTACCTTCTTGATGGGATTGGCATAGATTGTTCACAGTGGTTTGGAATGAAGTTTATGGGCCAGATCAATCAACGACGATCACCCATTTTGTATGAACATGGTATTCTGTTTGTTTTAAATTACTGCATCTTTTATGGCAATGCTATTTGTTATGCGATTTTCACCAAATGAGTACTGTACAACTTATAAATATGTAATGAAAATCTACCCTGTATTTAGTTTTGCATTTCCATTAACAAATACATTCCCAAGTCTAAACACATAATATACTGTGTGCTGTGAATTGAGTAAAGCCAATTTGTTATACAATTGCCACATTTCCCCTATTTTATTTGTTTGGAAAGGGGAAAAGGCCACTTGATTGAATGACCTTTCTTAAAAGCAAAACCAGAATGCTAAAGTTTGCACATGTCTAGGTGGTGATAATTTCTGGTCCACTCCTCCATTGTTAAACTCATATTAACAAAATCATACTTTTTGGACCCCACTTATCCCCC
The DNA here is from genome assembly GCF_027244095.1 of Hemicordylus capensis. Taxonomy (NCBI): domain Eukaryota; kingdom Metazoa; phylum Chordata; class Lepidosauria; order Squamata; family Cordylidae; genus Hemicordylus; species Hemicordylus capensis. The sequence continues at coordinate 82,562,475 of NC_069657.1, read as the reverse complement.
CATCCCCTTTAGGGTTCTTTCCCACTTTTTCCTCACAGTTGATTATCTAGGATTTGTGATGAGGTTTGTTCTATTGACTTGTGATTTAAATTTATACGATCTGAAAAGAAACCAGAGTATATTGACTTGTGAGATACAACCATACTGTAGTTATGCTTGCAAATTCATATATATTCTATGGCTTTCACTACAGCAAAAGGGAAGCCTGAGAACAACTGCTCTATCTTGTGTGCAGTCAAGTGGGATTGTTCATATGTACAACATTTAGTACTATGTGTATGAAAAGTTTAAACAAGGAACAGAATTGGGCTGACTTTTCAAATGCTTCAGATATGGATGAACAACCCCTTCTGTTTCTGGTTTCCCCTTTCCTGCTTTAAACTAGAGGCAAGCATATTAATAAATGCGAGTGAGAAGTTTGTCTATTTCCATTTTTATAGTCTCTTTCCACACTTATATTTTCCAAAAGTAATGCTCAGAAAATGAAAACAATTTCCTTGCATTTTCCAGTGAGGAGAAACTAGCAGTTGTTTCTTCTTCATACTGATGAGTATCAATTTGGAGATGAATCAATCTAAATAACAATTTTTTAAAACTGTAAAGTTTACTAGAAAAGTAAGTATTTCCTTTACAGAAGATACCACATGCTGAATAATATATGGGAATGAAAGCTAAACAGACTTTTAAAAAGTTAAGCAACAAATGTTACAATGCTTATATTATGGATACTCAGTTGCATTTAAATTAATATGAAAATACACTAAGTGCATTAACTGCGAATTAAGATACTTGGCATCTGTGAGTGAAATACCTACAGCTGCTAGTGGACTGGTGAAGGTTAGTGCTTTAACTTGTGGGGATGCATTTGTGTAGCACCTCAGGGAACTGAGGGCACTAAACACATTGGTACATTATGTGTGCACATATATAAGCCTAACTACCAATGTGTCTATTGAGAAATTTTGAGGATTGCCTAATCTATTTTGCAGTGCTACTCAAATTAAATGAGAATATAGAATGCCCTGTCTGACTCAGTTGTTTGGCAAAACTGCTCCCTGTTTGTTCACTGAGTGGCACAAGTCATTGTCCCTACTTGTGAACTGTGAAAAGAACTTCATGATGCTGCCTTTGGCACATGATATTATAGATCTACATCACATTGTTGTATATTGTAAATCTCCTTTGAGGAGATTGGTAGGGTTGAAATTAATTTCACATGAAAAAATTGCCTTGGGGCTTGCCTGAGCAGATTTTGATGCTTGACATTCCAGTGTGAATATTTGGGGCTTACATTTCAAAACAAAATCTGCATACTGATTTGGAGACCAGAGTTTGGACCTCAAAATCTGCATTTGACTTTCAGGACTGATACCTGTGATTTCAATAAAATAGCAGGGGATAGCTGTGCAGTTGCTGTGAAGCTGCCACTCAGAATGCTCTGTGTTAGTTATATGACCCAAAACCCAAACTGTCCCCTTAGGACAGGCAAGCAGGCAGATTAATCTCTTTTTGTGATACAGTAATCTGCTAGTTTATTATTTATTACATTTATATTCCACACATCCTCCATGGGATTCAAGAGTGGCATAAATTCTTCCTTCTCTTTACTCTCACTACAACAGTGTGATGCAGATTAACTGAGAGATAGTGACTGGCTCAAAGTAACACAGGAAGCTTCCAAAGCATACCAGCCCATACTACTTTCAGATCCATTTGCCAAATTATAGCATTCATGGAAACTGATAAACAATCCAGTTTGCACAGTATGGATCTAACACTGTACCAAAATCTCCAATACTGCGAGCAAAATGCAATGGCAACAATTTTGTTTAATTGTGCTAATGTTTTGGATTGGCTCCAGACATTCATGAGGATGAAACGGTTTAGCTGTTGAACAAATCTGAATATGTAGTCAGATATATACCTTTGGTGGAGTAATCCATTTACTGAAAAACCTGCTCAATTATGAATATCTCTTTTATTTGTGCCGAACTAAATGCCACAGTTATTGCAGAGTTTACTGTAGAGGTGTTCAGCAACACCTCTTGTAGGATAGAATTGGATCACCTTCAGTTTGTTACTCCTGAAGATGTGGACAAATTGCTCTGGACTGTATGTCCCCCAGTGTTCCTTCTAAGGCATGCGCATGCACTCACACATTTTTAAATGTACGCTCAGTTGATTTTAGATCCCACTCAGATTGAATCAGGAAAGCCCCACTCTGAATACACATGTGCACATACTGTCTTGATACTGCCACCCAGAACAAAACTCATTCTGCACATAGGTGAAAAAAATGAGAGAGAACACTGCATCCCACCACCTGCTTTCTTGACCCTTGCCAACTTGGCTTATTTCATCTGGCAGTCACATTATTAGAGATAGTCTGGTAAATATAAACGCTTCTCTGAGGGAGGGCAGGATGCCTTGTTGTTTTAAGGAGGTTATTATTAGACCTTAACTGAAGAAACCTGCATTGGACCCCTCAGAGTTGCCCAATTACAGACCTGTTTCTAATCTTCCTTGGCTGGACAAGGTGATTGCTTCTCAGTTCCAGGCAGTTTTGGATGACACACATTATCTAGACCCATTCCAAACTGGCTTTCGAGTGGGCTATGGGTTGAGACTCCCTTGACATCAGCCTGATGGGTGATCTCCAATTGGCTATCGACAGACAGAGCATGATTCTGCAGATCTTTTTGGATCTCTCGGCAGCTTTCGACACCATTGACCATGGTATGCTGCTGGGTCACTTGGAGGAGGTAGGATTGGGTGGCACTGTTTTACAATGGTTCTGTTCCTACCTCTCTGGCAGATTCCAGATACTTGGAGACTTATTTTGCAAAGCGAGAGCTAACGTGGAGGTTCCATTCTATTACCAATGCTTTTTAACTATGTGAAACTGAGGGGAGAGATCACCAGGAGGTTTGGTCTGGGATGTTATCAATATGCTGATGACACCTAGATCTACCTTTCCATACCAACTTCATCAGGAAATGGCATGACTCCCCTAAATGCCTGCCTGGAGGTGATAATGGGCTGGATGAGGGATAACAGGCTGAAGTTAAATCAAAATAAGATGGAGGTACTGTCTGTAGGGGTCTGGGACCTGAGAAAGGGTCTAGATCTGCTTGTTCTGGATGGGGTTACACTCCCCCTAAAAGATCAGGTTCTTAATCTGGGAGTGCTCCTGGATCCTAAACACTCCCTGGTTTCTCAGGTTGAGGCAGTGGCTAGGAGTGCTTTTTATCAGCTTTGGCCAATACACCAAGTACGTATATTTCTGGAGACAAATGACCTTAAAACAGTGGTACATATGCTGATAAATGTAATGCACTCTACATGGGGCTGCCTTTATATGTAGTTCAGAAACTACAATTGGTACAGAATGTGGCAGCCATATTGTTCTCTGGGTTTACCTGAAGGAACCATATAACACTGATTTTGAAAGAACTGTACTGGCTGCTAATAGGTTTCCACGTGAAATAAAAAGTGCTGGTTATTACCATAAAACTCTCAACGGCTTGGGTCCAGGATATTTAAGAGAGTGCCTTCTCTGTCATGAACCCTGTCCCTATTAATACCATCTGGAGAGGTCCAGTTATGGCTGCCACCGGCTCGTTTGGTGGCAACTTGGGGCCGGGCCTTCTCTGTGGCTGTCCCAGGGGTTTGGAATGCATTCCCTGCTAAAGTAGGAGCATCTCTTTCTCCATTTGCTTTTAGGAGGACCGTGAAGACGTACCTGTTTCCCCAGGCTTTTAATTGAAATCTACATTTTAATGTGTTTTTATTTATTGAGATTTTATCTGTTTTATGAATTTTAACTGTTTTATATTATTTTTTAATTTAATTTGCACCTGGAGATTTCTATATCAGATGGTACAAAAATACAATAAATAAATAAATTTTACATAGGGAAAGTTGCTAGTTTTATCAGTCAATACCTTCCAACTAAGGATGAAAACATGTACTTTCACATGATACTTCCAAACAACTTTATTTCTCATTATAAGGCAATTCCAGGCTCCTTGCCATGAACTTAGTGCCTTTAAATAAGTAGTAACTAAGGACAGAAGCATTTCCCTTCAGGCCACAACATTTCTCCACAGATCCTTTACTATAATTATAGGCAGAACACTTAGTGATGTATATAGCTGAGATTATAAGTTACTTTCAGCCCTTACAAGTCTGCCAAACTTTCAATATTTGGTTTAAACCTCTAAATGCAGCCTCAGGGAGAAGCATCAATTTTATTTCTGAATATTGGGAACAAACCAGAAAGCTTTAAAATGGGACTAGAAAAGAACTATTTATTTATTCATAATATTTGTATACCACCCACCACCGAAGTATCTAGGTGGTTTACAGCAATAAAAACAAAAACACAAAACAATTAAAACACAAAAAGACCAAATTAAAATACCCATTAAAAAACTACCAGATAGCTAAAAAGCTTGGCTGAAGTGATATGTCTTTAGCTGTTGTTTCTTAAAAAGCCAACAGGGATGGAGCAGCTCTAATCTCAGCAGGAAGTGCATTCCACAGTTCTGGGGCAACCACAGAGAAGGCTCGCCTTTGAGTTGTCACCAGACAAGCTGGCGGCACCCTCAGATGAACCTTCCCATAAACATCTTAATAGGCTGTGGGGTTCATAAAAAATAAGGCCTCTTAAATTCCCTGGGTCCAAGCCATTAATAGCTTTACAGGTAACTTTGTATTTTGTCTGGAAACCTATGGGTAGCTAGTGTAGTTCTTTTAAAACTGGAGTGATATGGTCTATTCAGGGTGTCCCAGAGACCAATCTGGCAGCAGCATTTTGCACTAATTGCAGTTTTTCTTCTATGTACAAAGGCAGTCACACGTAGAGTGCATTGCAGTAGTCAAGCCTGGAGGTTACCAGCATGTGCACCACTGTCTTAAGGCCACTAACTTCCAGGAAAGCGTGCACCTAGTGAATCAGCCAAAGCTGACAGAAAGCACTACTGGCCACTGGTTCTACCTGAGGTACTGGAGAGAGGACTGGGACCAGAAGTACTCCAACATTCTGAACCTGTTCCTTCTGGGGGAGTGTAACCCCATCCAGAACTGGCAGATCTATTCCATTTCCTGAACTGCAGCTTCCTACAATGAACACCACCATCTTGTTTGGATTCAGTCTCAGTTTGTTGTATCTCATCCAGTTTGTTATATCTCATCAGTTTGTTATATCCCATCCCATTACTGCCTTGAGGCAGGCATTTAGGAAAGTTATGTCATTGCCTGACTTGCATTACCATTGCCTTCAGTGTACTGAAGCAGACATGGAGAAATATATTTGGGTGTCATCAGTGTACTAAAAACACTGCCAACCTTGAGGTACCAGGTGCATGGCTGCTATGAAGCTTACTGCATAGATTTGGGCAAGTGGCTATCTCTCTGCCCAGCCTAGCTACAGGGTTGTTGGAAGGCTGAAATTCTGCTCTGAGTACTGCAGAGGGTAGGTTACAAATTCAACAAGTAAATAAGGTACCGGTAGCTGGGTGGGCTCCATGTGGCAAAAGCCCAACAGTAGTCTCACTTAACAGAAGGCCCCCATCACTGCAATTCTCCAGATTTTCCTATACATTACAGAAGGCTTGGGAGCAGTACCACCTTTCAGTTAGTCCTGGGAAGATTCAGAGTACCATGAATATTTCCAACTTTCTGAATAGGGAACACCACAGAGTAAGAAATCTGACCCCCTGTAGTCTCCTCACCCTCTAAAGAACTAACAGGGCTCTTGATTGACATGCTGGTGAACTCCATGGCAGCCAGTCAGGTGGATGGGAACTAGAGAGCGGTTACTGGGAATTCTGTGAACATGAAGGGCAGTCTTTGTTGGAGAGAAGTGCGTGCAGAAAGACTTCGTGAGTGGCAATGGAGTTTGTTCCCTCATGGTCGAAGCCAGCATGGAGGTTTCTCTCATGGAATAACCCTGAAGATCCTTAAAAGAAAGGATTGCAGGAAGCTTGATTCTCTGCAGGAATTAGGTGAGTTCAAGGAAAAGGGAATTCAGCACAGGGAACAGTTTGTTAGTCAGATTGCATGTTAGAAACTTATATTTATTTGGTGTGCGTGCTTTTGCATATTCCTGATACTGTCCTATTATTGTTTACCTGTAACATAATTAAAAAAACCCACAAACCTATGCTCATCCTACCTAGAGCATTGCAAAAGACTCTATAAACATTTAAGAGTGCATTAAGACAATCTATTTTTGTAACCTATTAAGTATTTTTGAGTGTATTTAAGAAGCTAGAAGCCTCAGATGGAAGCAGTCTGTAGTAATTGAATAAAACTTTTTTAAAAAGTTCTCTTTATACGAGCCTCTCCAAGTTGGTTTTTAACTCAGGAAAAGGGGAGGGGCGAAGGGGAATTTCTCTCGTACAAACACATCCTCAACGTTCAGCAACTATCAGTTTTCTCACCATGTGTAGGCTTGCATGTGGAAGATTTTTGTACTTGTCCAAGAGCCAAATTAAGAGTTTTTCCCCTCTGGGTTATCCCACCCCAAGCCCAGAGATTTTCTGTAGACAAAAGGGGTGGCGGCGGCAGCATTTTTAACCTACGGATAACACAAGACAGATTTAGGAAAAGCCTAGCCAAGCAGCTCAGCAGGGATGATTTGCATTTCTTTCCCTCAAGTGAGCTGCTCTGAGACAAAGGCTTTAATCTGCTACAATTCCCACAATTCTTTGCTCTTCATATAGGACCTAGAAAGATCACTGATTTTTCAAGTGTGATTGGCATGGGAGCAGCATGAGAGAAGACTGGAGATAACAAAACCTTCCCAGTTACCTACTGGGGTGATTTTATTAGATTTTACCAGTTACCTACTGGGGTGATTTTATTATTGTATCTAGGCTATTTGCCAGATACAATAATAATTAGACAGATGAGGCACTTCCAGTGAGAAAAGCCACAACCCTCTCTCTGCACTGTTCAGAGGAATGGCAGAACAACAGGAAGATGGATTAGGGGTTACAGGTCTATGCTCAGCCCACTAGGGCCCCACCCAAGACTCTGAGGCCTCAGCTGGGGCCCACCCTACCTTAATACTGCCAAGGAGTTTGTCAAGTATATTGTCAAAATCTTTAATATAAAATTGCCAAAAGTACCAGCTGTCAAGCATGCTAAGAGTACCACAGCTATATGCAATTTAAGACAATAAGCCTACAGTATAACATAGCCATGACACTAAGCTATGTTTTTGGTTGCAGCACAAATGGACACACCACAAGCATCCTATGCTTATTTTAGCCCACACATTTCTGTGGGCTGAGACCACTTGTCTGACGAATGCCTGTGCGGAAGCTATTCAGATGTCTTCCCATGTAACTGGTGGCCTGACGTCTCTCTCTTTGCAGTGACATTTAAACATTCTACAATGCTGTTCTTCTTAGCTTATTCAGAGGAACCATATGGAGAAATAAAAGCAGGATAAAAACCTGACTTGGCTAAACTCAATGGGAGTGTATTGCTTTAACTTCTATAGAGATACAATTTCATCTCAAGTGCTAGAAAAGCATTCTTTATCTTTTTGAAACTGTCCTTAAAATGATTTAATCCAAAGCTAAAGCTACCTACTGTACATTATGCAGTGTAACTGAATTTGTCTTCATGATTATGACTAACCTTATACCAGAGATGGCTGCTGCCTCTAAAAAGTGGGGGTGCTACATGGGCCAATGACTCCACTGAACCACTTGTACCACACTTTCCCTGGGCTCCACACATCCAAAGCTCCTCAAACCTGCTTTACTCCAGCTCTACTCATAGATGCCCCTTCTATCAGCCATGACAGCCACATGGAGCTTCCATGTTCAGAGACAGGATACCTCTGAATATCAGATGCTGGGGACAAGCAAGGGAGGAATGCTTCATGCTCTACTCGTAAGCCATCATTAGCAACAGAGTGCTGGACTAGATGGAGGCAGGTGACTTGCCAAAGGCCACCAGCTCGAATAAAAGGCCAGTGGTGAGGTTGAGCCCCAAACACCAAACAACTTGTCTGATCTCACATTGCCACTGCAACATCTATTTTAAAGAAGGCAAACTAGTGAATCTGAGAGCCAATGACTTGCCTGGTGTCACAAACTGAGTACAAGATGCAGCCTCAAGCACCAACCCCATCAATAATTTTGCCTTTTAAAAATGTCTTGTCCTTTGATGCAATGCCATGCCATGGCATGTTCTGGATCGCTTCTCCTGCCCTCTCACTTCCCATGTTTACAGAGACAAAAGAGGGACAAAACCAGGGAGGGGAGCTGGTAAAGCAATGGAGAATCAACTCTGGGAATTCACAGTCTAAAGGTATGCTGCTGGTTACTAGCTTACATGGTTTTTTTGGTTTTTTTTTTAGGGATTAGATACAATTCACAGAGGATAGGTCTATCAACAGCTATTAGCCAGGATAATTAAAAGGAACCACCATGTTCCAAAGCAGGGTACCTCTAAATGCAAGAGGATTTTGGTGTCAAACAAAAGGAACATCATGCTGTTTATTTACTGAGGGTGGGGGTTGCCCCTAAGATAGCAATTTGGTTCTCTGTATGCAATAAATGAAGCAGCACATTGTCTTAGACTCCTCCCATTCATTTTCATATTGTCATATATCACTATGGCAAATAACACAAGGGGTTGGAAGAACCCTTGAAAAGTGTACATGGTACTCCAATCATGCAGCAGGGCTTTGCTATCTTTTCCCTCCTCCTGCAGTCCTTGTACCATCAAAGAAGCTGCTTCTGGGGATCAGGAGATCCTCTGGAGTGGTACAGGGCAAAATAAGTGTGTTTATTGTTTTATGCCTCAGTTGCTACGTAGAGTGACTGCATCATCTCTTTGCTCTGTATTAGCGACTGGGGTATTTCAACACTAATGAACACCACTTGTCTATAACAGCATTTCCAAAGAGGCTGACAAGGCACTCTGACTTTCTACAGATGGGAAGAGGACTAGGAGGAATAGGTTCCAGTTGTCATTCCAGCATCATAGCTCCCTCTTCCTCTATTCCTTCAGCCAGTCATCCCCACACCTTCATATTAACTGTCTCTTACTCTCTCACAAGTTAGGATAAGAGGGAAGGAACTTATTAACACCTTGCTTTAATCTCACTAGAATGGCCTGTAGATCCTAGGCAGCTGGTCCCCCTCACAGACCAGTAGCCTTCAAAGAAAAAAATCATTAAAAGTCTGCAAAGATACCAACAGAGAATTAGGCCCCAATCTTTCCTTGCTCTTGTGCCATCCCCCACTAGTGTCAACTCTTAGCATTGCTCTGCCCAACAGTGTTGTTGAACTATTAGCATTTTTGCCTCACACCAGAAGTTGCCTTGTAGAAAAAAACCAGTTCAGTTAAGAGCACTGCTGCTCTGGGTCAGAGGAAAGGGCCTTTCCTCCAATAAGCTGGCAGAAGCAACTGCTTGGCAGAGGTTATGGAACGCTTGGCTCCAGGATGGAGAGAAAAGCATGATGTTTCAGGTCACCCTTGTCCCCACTCTTCCTTTTGGTGCTTAGAGCTATTAATCATATTAAAGGCTGCAGACAATTCTAACAGGATCAAGAGGATGCAATTGCCCCATTAATCTTAAACAAAGATCATCAACCAAAGCCACAAGTGCAGTCCTAGATGCTTGCCCTGGTTGAAAGGCAGAGCAACAAGGAAAAAGGGGTGGTTGGAGATGGGCTAGCAGTTTACTTGGAAATCCACATGCAGAAAAATGCACTGAAGTTAAAATTGATTAAAATATATTTCAGATAAGAAGCTATCACAGTACTTCCACAAAATACTCTGGTTTACACTCCAGAGGAAGAGCCATTCACAGTTGTGAGCCAGCAACAAAACTCTCTTTCTATGTACCTTAACCTTTTGGAATTGGATGAACAGTTTCGTCAATAGGATGCTCTTGATTAAGTTGGAAGATAATCACGGAACCTAGCAACAGGTGATATCCGAGAAGGTTTCTGAGCAGAGACATTTGAGGTCTAAAGGTTAGTGCATCAGCACTGGCCTTAGACATGTTTTTGTCTGAAACAAAAACTGAAAATGGCCATGGCCTTGCGCTCCACTGAAGCATTTTTAAAGCAACACTGCTTTTCTGAAATCAGCTGCACAAAGTGACTGCTTTATGTGACTTCATGATGAAGTCAGCTCTCAGAACATGTTCTCTACTGTTGGCTTATGTACCTGTAGTGTCCCCTCTTCCTTGGCAAGGCAAGGTTGTTTCAGTATGTGTAGTGCTGCAACTTGTCTCTGCAACAATCTTGTGGGAAGGGAAATAATTAGACCCAGTTAATATTTGCAGGGGTGTGGCAGCCACTTGCCCAGGAGTGAACCACGTCTCTAGGGAAACATCTTGATGAAGGCACCACGTAGTTGGGCCCTGTGATTGGTTTCTTCCTATTGCTGTTTTTCACAACTGTAGGAAAGAGGATGCTGGACTAGATAGGTCTCTGGTCTGGATAGCATGGCTGGATGCCATGGGATCAAAGATGGCATCCAGCCATGCTAGATCAGACCAGAGACCTATCTAGTCCAGCATCCTCTTTCCTACAGTTGTGAAAAACAGCAATAGGAAGAAACCAATCACAGGGCCCAACTACGTGGTGCCTTCATCAAGATGTTTCCCTAGAGACGTGGTTCACTCCTGGGCAAGTGGCTGCCACACCCCTGCAAATATTAACTGGGTCTAATTATTTCCCTTCCCACAAGATTGTTGCAGAGACAAGTTGCAGCACTACACATACTGAAACAACCTTGCCTTGCCAAGGAAGAGGGGACACCACAGGCACATACAAAGCAGCAATTCTTACTTCACATGTAACACCAGGAAACTGAGCTTATTAATAGTGAGAATGAAAGTGTAGTTTCTATTGTTTAAATACGGATGTAAATGATGCTTGCATTTAAAATCACCACTATTTTTCTGAATGAGCGTTCCTAAGCTGTGAAACCTGTTCCCTGCTGGAGTAAGAAGCTATGTTTTATGGCTTTTAGGAAAGTCTTAAAGACACAACTGTTTAATAAGTGACAACATAAAAATGCAGCAAATAAATAGATACACTTGGGAAAGCCTGTAAAACAAATTCTTGCTTTCCCATGAAAATGTATTTGCTTACTTTTTTAAAAGTATGAAGACTGCTTGGTCCCTCATTCCTATCCATTATTTTCGTGTCATCCTTGCAGTTGTGACTTTGGACCGCTAGGTTTAAACAAACAAAACCACCCCAAAATTCAAAAGACAATAAAAGTACAGAAATCCTCGCGTCTTGAGAAGTCGGGCGCCGGTTACTTCATGGCCCGTGTAAGAGTAAACTGACCAGAAAGCTTACTTACGCAACTAGAAGAGAGAGTTGAATGCGCCATCCCACCTTTTTTGCCCTGACCGGACACATTCAGTTTCAGCAACCAAGACGGCGGTGGGCCACCAAACAGCAGCAACTATGCAACACGCATGCGTCTTACCGGCATTTTACCGTCGCTGCCTCCCTCAGTGGAAGACTATCGTTCCGCCCGCACGGGAGTTTCACAGGATCCTCCTCTCATTGGCTGGCTGCCTTCCAACTCACGCTTCGACGCCACACCCTCTTGGCTCCTTTCTCTCCCTTTCAGCCACTGAAGGCCAATGTCTCGCTTGCGCTCCTCCCTAGTCAGCGCGCCCTCGTTTTCTCGCAGTTCCTCTGCTCGGATTACTTTTTCCTCCTCCCCTCAGCCTGTGGTGCGCGTGAGAGCAAGCGCGCGAGTGCGCGCTCTCTTTCCTCCTCTGTCAGTGTCTCGCGCTCCTTCAGTCTGTTGGAGGCTCCGTTAAACGGCGGCGGTGACGGCGGGTTCCTGTTTCCGTCCTTAAACTCAACGCCCCCCCCACCGCCTGCTTCCCTTCTGCCGCCTGCTTCTCCGCGCGCCGGCGCCTCCCCAGACCCGGCACCGCCGACGCTGAGACAGACTGAGGGGTGGCCAGAAACCAAACCAAGCCGAGCCGGCGGGCGGGCGCCACCACTGTCACAGAATCGGGTAAGGCGAGGCGGGATCCGCGGGGGACGCTTCGGGAACTTGAGGGGATGCTGAGCTCGGAGCTGAGGGGAGCTCCTTTCGCCTCTGCCCATACTTGCTTACGGGCCTGGAGCAGCAGTCTCGGGGGAGGCAGGCAGGCAGGCAGGCAAGCGGCGTGGGGGTGGGGGGGACCCCGCTTGGCGGACGAGGGGAGGGAGAAGAGGGACCTTTCTCCACCGACACTCCTGGCTCCTCGTCGGGTTCCTCAGACAGAATCCTCAGGGAGGGGGAGATCATGTCACCCCGAGCAGGGCCTGGGCTCCCCGGGAAGGAAGCGAGGAGGATGCCTCAGGCCGGGCGGCGGGGGAGGTGGCTCGCTAGTAGGGGCAGCATCAGCATCGCCGTTGCTATGTGGGTGCTGGGTAAGAGGAGAGCGGCGGCAGCGAGGCTGATGCGGAGAGGAAAAGGACGGGCACAAGCCAAAGCTCCTCCGAGCATCGTGCACGGAGGAGGCGCCTCGAGAACCACGGCGAGCTGTACGAATGCTGCAGGAGCAGCCAGCCGCCAGTGTGCAGAAGCGGGGAGGCTGTAATATGGAAGATAGGCGGGTGTGGTGATGAAGGGAGGGGGGTTGGCTGTGCAGAAAGGTCCATTAGGGGGAAGAGTGCGGTCGTAGCCTCCGCAACCGCTTCCCCGGGTGGTTCAGAAGTGATGCCTTTAAACTTTACTTCTGAATCGGGTGGTGCCTCTGGGTTCTGGTTGTACATGCTGTTTCAGGATGATATGCTCAGCAAATGATAGTTGTCACAAGGTCTTGCACTTCCATGGGCCCCATTAATAAATATGACCACTTATTTACCATTCAGAGAAATTATTGCTTTGATTTAACTATTATGTATGTGCATGTGTTGGTCAACATGCTAACAAAAACAGTATGGTATATAATTGGTGGTGTTTGTCATTGAGTACTTTTTAAACACTTAGTTGACTTTTTAAAGCTCATGCTTCCCTGTCAGGATGGGTGATACAGAATCAAAACACGTTGAATAATGAAATAATGACTATTCCAATAGCAGCTTCTGTGTGTGATATGCTTTCCAAGTTGTTTGATGAGGATTCCCAGGAAACCATTCAGAAGACATGGAAGTATAGACTGGCAAACTGATGACCTCTAACATACAAGTCATTACACTGTTTCTTTCTACTCTTCCTATCTTGGTGGCCTGTGGACACAATGTCACTTACTTCAAAAGCACATATGATATTATACAACTTCTCTAACTTGCTCTAGGTCTTAAGTCTGCAAATATTTACCTGCATTCTAAACTTGACCATTGACAGTTTAACTGTTGGGAGTGGTCCCTTCAGTAGTTGGCAGTAATACAACGGATCATATGTGTTTGAGGATCAGTTCCTAACCTATTAAAGTTCTTCTATGATTCAATTTGAAGAGTCATCCTTTTAAACAGTCTAAAGCAGGAAAAAGCTGCAAATATTGATCAAGAATGTGTCTTAAAGAGTTTCCTCTTGTAACATTCCAAAACTTCAATGTATTTAGAAATTAAAAGCTAAGAAAGAGGCTCCTAAAGTCTAAGTAGTATATACTTGCAAATCACTTATATGATTCCTTATTAAAACATCCTAGAAATTATTTATAGGAATAAACCTCATAACAATATTTCAGTGGTATTGTAATTTATATAATTTCATTTTTGTACTCTTAAAAATGTACTGATGTGGTGCTGCAGATATATATGTTATGTAAGGCAAAAGAAGAAAAACCTACTTAGATTTCTATCATGTGAACGTTTTATTGTCTAATATTTAATTGCGGAGACCTGTTTCATATGTGTGTTTGAAAATCTATAGAATAAGAAACTAAATGTAACACTTTGTTAATGTAGATTTCTGGGTGCAATGGCCTCTAAGATGCTAAAAGCAGAATCTTCATCTTTGGGCAGATGCTTCTTATAGCCTCTATTAGACTGTTGCTTCAATGAGATGAGGGGAAATACAGTCTTGGCTGCATGATAGGCTAGTATTGACTCAGCTCAGCAGCCGAGTAGGCTGCTTAATAATATCCGGGGAGTAGTAAACAATGTAGAATATTTCTTGATTCTTTAATCTCACTTTAATGGGTTATGTTACGTTAAGTCTACAAACAAGCAGATTAGCATATGTGCAGTAGAATGGAGTAGGCATTTATTCAGTCTGAAAGCAGAGTGTTAAAGCAAATCTATAAAGAGTGACAGTACTGTTCTAAATAGAATAGGTTTTAAAGTTCTGTAGATGTGGACAATACAAATAACTTCCTTCTTAAATTTTCTCCCCCCCCCATAATAACCTGGCAGTATAATTTGGAGATTTGAAAGAATATCTAGTATATATAGCTGGCTATTTATAATGAGAAATGTAATTACAGTGTTAAGTTGGTCTGGAGGGGGAGCTAGTGCCAAAGCAAAACAAAATTTAATTTATGCTAGTATCTTTCAAAGTCTACAGACCGTCTCCAGTTTAATTGTGTTAGAAATATTATCATTTATGTTTGAGAGGAAAATAAGTTAGTTTCATGTTCTACTGTATACTTTTAATACCTGTATACACTTTGAGCTAAATATGTTTATAAAGTTTACAGATGAATGTCTTAACAAATACTGTGTAAATTGTATGCCAGACACATGTCTGTGGATATGTCTTAAAATTATTCTACTTATTTTAAACATTGTGTTAATGACTGGCTTAAAAGTTCTTGGTGTAGATGTGGTTTAGTTGTGTTGATTTTGCAGCCTGATTCTTAACCTGGTTCTTATAGTTTAGTATCATTGAACTCAATGGAACAAACCTGCTTACATTCAAGTTCTTATGGACTAGGTTTATAGCATCGTGATTCATCATTATAAACCTGTTGAAAGAGGTGATACAAGAACCCTGAAGAGGGGGTACCATTTAGGCCTTACTTATTGCTATTTGTTCTTGTTTGCCTCAGATCAGTTTTTTTCCTTCTCTCTCTCTTTTGCTCTCCTGTCAGTGTATGTGTTCATTTGGAGTTGAATCCTTTAGGTATTTCACTGAGGCACAGTGGTATTCTATAATAAAATGTTCATACAGTGGCACGTCTATATTAGTGACTGTGCCACTCCATGTAAGTAGGTTGCAACACTCAGGGTCATCAGCACCTTGTGTGTCATTGCACAACATTGTTCATTTCCTAAATGTTATTGTATGCATTGTGTTGAGCAGTTCCATATTACTTATGGGAATACTTGTTGAAAATGGAGTTGGCAGTAGACTCTCCCTGACTAGCAGCTGCATTGGTGCTGGTTTTGACTGCTCATCAGTATCCAGGACACTTCACAACTACATGCCTGTTAAATGCAGAGAAATGCTGCACCAAAAGTGGAACCAAAATATTGTTAAACAAAAATATGTTGTTAATAATCCAGTCAGTGTTTTTTGGCAAGTAAAGATGTCCCTTTGAAAGGGCATTTGTCAAAGAAATGGAACAGTTGTCAACATTTGGTTCAGCTTAGTACTTGCCATGAGTTGGATTGTAAAAAGAAGAAAAACTTTTTGCATGTAATGCTAACTTCTCAGATCACAGGTGTACCTCAGATCACAGGTGTACTTCAGATCCGGCTATTAAAATAACTATTCTGCTCTCGGCAGAAATACTAGACCAGAGATAGGCAATGTAAGACCTGTGGCTTGTAACCAGCTTGCCAAAGCATTTTCCGGTGGTGCTGGTGCTGTGTGATGACTTGTTCCATGGGGATAGCCTTTCTAGGTTGTATTGGGGGTGGCCCAGTACCTTTGGGTGCCTGAGATGAACAAAAGATGCCACCTCTGTCACCCTCACTGACATCTTCATTGTCCTCTGTCATTGCTGCTCACCTTGGCAGCAGAACACACAAAGTTGTTACGTCATTCTCCCTGTGGTGTGGTTTGAAAAGAAGGTGGAGTGGAAGAAAGTGTAATGAAGAGAGGAGGGTACTAGTAGTGTGATGCTGCTGAGGAAGGTCAGGTGCACTGGGGGAGGCAGGGAGTAACAGACTAGGGATGTGCATGAACCACGGGTATGCGAACTGGTCCATTTGAACTGATCAGCAGGGCTGGTTGGTTCAGTGAACCAACCCGAAGCAGTTTGAAGCGGTTCATGATCTCTGCCCCCTTCTTCATTTGCTCACAGTTCCCTGATACAGTTCCCCAGGATACCAAGCATTATGTGATGCATTCTATCAAGGCTCAATATTGTGTGTTGAGCCAGAGAAGATGATGGCTGCAGAGTAGTTTTATCATGCAGTTGGTTTCTCAGTGCTCAACAGAAAGCAAAGAGCAAAATTTACTTTTATATTTGTATATGCAGCATGGTAAACAGCCTGAAAGCATTTAGGAATATTTTTTTAAAAATTTGTCTAGCTGTAGTAGTGCTATTGCTGAAGCTGATCAGAGATCTTTAAATGCCTTCATTCATGGAATAGTAATAGAACCATCTTATTTATGTATTTTTCTATGTAAATTGCTTTGTAAACTTTGGTTGGAGAGCGGTATATAAATATTTGTTGTCATCGTAGTAGTAGCAGTAGTAGTAATGCTGCTAAAATGTAAGCCTAGAAATACGGGTCACCTTCATGTTGGTGTGATCCTAGTAACTCAAAATTGGAAATGATATATCTTACTGTGCTGTTCTCCAAACTGTGCCATTGTGATACCATAAGTCAGGCTTCCCCAAACTGCGGCCCTCCAGATGTTGCCTAACTACAATTCCCATCACCCCCAGCTACAATGTATTGTGGCTGGGATGATGGGAATTGTAGTTCAGCAACATCTGGAGGGCCACAGTTTGGGGAAGCCTGCCGTAAGTCAAGTCATCCCTCAAGGTTTAGCGAAGCAAATGACCAATAGTCAACGTATTAAAAAAAATTATTATATGACATGGGATTCCTTCTTGTTAGCAAGCTGGCTTACTTCTATCTCTCCAGTAACAAAGGAAGGTAGTTATGGTAGGGGAAGTGGAAATGCATTTAAACTTAAAAGGAATAGGTAGTGCTTTCTTTAATTTTACTGCTAAATTTAGTGACTACATCATGAGGAAGACAGTAAGTAGTGTGTATATATCTTATTTTGATTGTTCTTGATTCTCTCCATTTTGTTATATACCCTGGGTCCTTGGAATGGGTCTGATTAAAAATGTACATAACAGTCTCTTCTGTTGTTCCTTCTGATAGGGATGTGCAAGATGTTTCAACATTGAAATGGGCTGTTTCAGGCTCAAAACAAAACACCCTTTTAATAAAGGGCCTATTTCGAGCTTGGAACAAAACAACCCCATTTTTATTGAAACGTTTCAAGCACCATTTTAGATGCCTATTTTCCCCTTGCGGGTTGGTTTTCTGGCACTGGCTTCCGATTGGCTTGCAATCTCCTTTCTTCTTGGTTGGCTTGTCATCATACAGATCAAATCTTGTCATGGACAATTGTGCCCCCATTGGCAGCGGAGAGGGAGGGGGAACACAAAAGGAGGGAGTTTTGAAATGTATTCAAAGGGACTCGGAGGCAGAGATAGCTTGCCTCTTTTGAAGAAGAAACATATCAGGAGAGGAGGAAGGAATCAAGAAAGGCTCTCTTGCACACTCTCTCATGCCTTGGTGAGCTGTGATGAGCTCCATGTCTTGCTATGAGACGAACTTGTGCGTCATGGTCTTCTCTGCTCTGCAATCTGCATTGCAAGGTGTACTCAGTCAAAATGTGGTTGGAGTTGCTCTAGTTGAGCTTATGGCTATGCGTGCAGCCAAGGTTGTGGCTGTGGCAGTGGTTGCAATGGTAGGAAGTAAGGATTCATAATTGTGTGTGAGAACACAACTTGTGCTAGTGATGTTACCACAGTTCAGGCACTGTGGCTGGTAGTAGATTCTGGGTCAGTGGTTCCTTTTGGGGGGGCCATTTTTTGAGTGTTTGAAATGTATGTTCTGTGTTGGGAGGTTCAGATTTCCTTTTATTGTGCCCTTTTGCAGTGTTTTTCAAGGCAGTGTTGCAAAATGCATTACAAATTGCAATGCAAAACTTGTATGCACACACTCGGAATGCAGCTTGTTCCGGCCATAGGGAACAATGGGGAAACTCGGAAACCTCATTGTTCCCCATGGGTAGCTTTTAGGGACATCAAAGTGGGCATGATGGGTGCTGCTGCCTACCATCCAACCCACAAAAGAAATGGGCAAGTGGGCAATTTTAAACAAATTCTTAACCTTCCTCCACGACCCCCATCTGACCAACCTTCTGACCAGCCATTTTGGCAGCTAGCAAGTAGATCCTCTGCGCCCTCTTGCCTCATCACCAGATGGAGAAACCTCAAGGTCTTTACCTTTTTGAGGATATTTGTTTCTTAGGTAGTAGAGCAGATAATATTGTTTTTAAAAAGAGAAAATAAGAATAGAACTAATTTGTGCCACTATATGTTGGTTCTCTGCTCCCTCATACATACAAAGTTTTGGGAGCTCTTGTGCAACATGTCAACATCTTCTGTTAGTGCAATAACTAGTTCTTCCTTTGTAGAAGTCATTCACTAGCACAACACTAGTCTGGTTGGATAGTTGCTGTGTCTCATGCCTCCAGGCCAATATTCTGAGGATAGTTGCTGTGTCTCATGCCTCCTTGGGAATCAACTTCCATTCAGAAGGGGTTCTGATGTCCTTTTCTGTGAGCTGGAAATGTCTAATTTTCTGAAGCAACGGTTTTCCCCTTTTCTGGGAGAACATTTTAAATGGGTTCTAGTCATTTTAATGTTTGTGGAATGTTGCAAATTATAAATGAATTGGTAGCTTTGATTTGGGGAAAGTATTGGCTCTCTGGGCTTTGTAGTCAAACATTTGTTCATGTAAAGGTGTCATGTTGAAATGTGGTTGAGAATTTAATTTAGGGGAAATCTTGTGTATGCCTTCCTGGAAATAAGTCTCATTGACCTCATTGGGGCTTACTTCCAAGCAAATAAGCATAGGATGAGGCTGCACATACTGTACCTGAGGAAGGCATTTTGTCTTTTTTCCTTTGAAGTACTTGATTTTTATCGTTTGCAATTTGTTTTCCCCCCTCCTTCCCACGCTTAAAAAAACCCCACGGAATCTGGCATTTCTTGACATAAAACATAATGCAGCCAAAGGTTTAGAAACCAGAGATTCATATTCTGGTTTCTTTAAAAGTTATTTTAAATTGCAGCATCCAAGTGCAGCTAGTTTCTGGCTTTGTCTTGATCTCTAGAATATAGTAGTTGGAATGTCAGAGATCAAGGATAGAAACACCACCCTTGGGTCTAAACATTTGCTCAGCAGGGAAATGCTTGACTAACAAGCAGAAGGTTGCCAGTTTGAATCCCCACTGGTATGTTTCCCAGACTATGGGAAACACCTATATTGGGCAGCAGCTATATAGGAAGATGCTGAAAGGTATCATCTCATACTGTGCGGGAGGAGGCAATTGTAAACCCTTCCTGTATTCTGCCAAAGAGAACCACAGGGCTCTGTGGGTACCAAGAGTCGAAATTGACTTAATGGCATACTTTACCCTGGAGTTCAAAATATTTCTTAGACTGTTTCCCATCAAAATCATTGAAAACTTTGCAGATACTATTTTATCTGAACATGAAATACATGAAATTTATACATGAAATTAGGAGGACAGAAGGATTTTAATCTCTGTCTGACCTTAGTAATAGGGATGTGCACGGTCTGGCGGTCCGGCACTGCTGTGGGGGGCTCTTTAAGGGCGGGGGAGGGTGTACTTACCCCCCTGCCGCATTTCCCCCGCTGGCGCCTTCGTTCAGTAAAGCTTTTGGGGCGGCAGGATACCTCCCTGACGCCCCTTCCCCCAGTCGTCATCAAAAGGCTTCACAAAGCCTTTTGCGCGTGCGCACATCGCGCGCACACGTCACATCTCCGTGTCGCGTGCGCATTGCAGTAACGTGATGTGCGCGTGCAACGTGCACACACACAAAAGGCTTTGTGAAGCCTTTTGACGACGACTGGGGGAAGGGGCGGCAGGGAAGTATCCTGCTGCCCCAAAAGCTTTACTGAACGAAGGCACTGGTGGGGGAAGTGCGGTGGGGGGTGGTGTAAGTACACCCTCCCCCACCCTTAAAGAGCCCCCCACAGCAGTTCCGGACCGTCGGACCGCCCTCAAGTCCGGATCGGTTCGGAGGCCTTCAAAATGGCCTCCGGACTGGTCCGGGCTCATTCTTACTTAGTAATAGCCTTGAAAAGGGCTGCTTGTGTTTAAGCATAAAATCCAAATTGAAGGAAGTGCATATGAGCATTTCCTGTGAACATTTTGGTGGAGTCACAAAAAATTAAAGGTTGCAAGGGAAATTGTCACTATTGAAATGACAAAAGACCAAACAATGGCCAGAAACCTTGACTCCAACAAGAGCAGCAAAATCAAAGTGTCATCCTTCTGCATGTATGAAGTTTATGAAAAGGTTCCTGACTGCTACTAGAAGCTGTGGATCCAAAAGGTTGTGGATATGAGTGACCATATGAGTGACCAAAGAGGCTGAAATCCTTTAGTGACCAGGTTGTCTGTCCTCTTGGGTCAAAAAGCATGCTCACCATTACTAACTTAATTTTATTTAACTTTTATTTTTTTTATATGGTACTATTGTGGAAGGTTTTTTGGGACTGGGTGTGAATGATTTTATTCAAGGTTTTGTTTATTTTTAGTGAAAGATTTTTGTTTATGCATGGAGCAGGATGTTGAACACAGAAGATAAGATGAAGTGACACATGATAACCTCTTTGCTTCTGTAACTAGATTTTGCAAACCAAGATGTATGTTTAAAAACACATTACGATTTTTTGAGTTCCAAGGCATCATCATTTTTTAGAAGCCTTTATTTATTCAATTTCAATTTCTATGGGTACTAAGCACATGAAATTCTTCTGGCCTTTCAGGTGTCTATACAGTATGTTTTGACAATGCAGGTTGTCTTTTTTCCTTAGCTGTGAGAGAATTCATCATTTGTTTTCCTATTGGATTAGTTCAACTGTTTGGGTAGATCATTATTACAATATGCCCTCTGAAGATGTGGTGGAGGAGAAGCATGAAGGAACACATAGGGGAGTGGCTTTGCTACCCCCTGCATTTTCTGCTATGAGAAACTTGATTGAAAGGCTGCAGTTTGGGGATCTGGATAGAGCTGTCCTCTATTTCTTATCTTTTGGCCAAAATCTGGTGGTGGTGCATAGATTGAATTTTCCCTTGTCCCAATATCCCTTGGGCTCCAATTCAGCTATGTAACTACCTCTTAAGGGGCCCATTTTCAAGAGTTGTGGTGCTGAATTTTTGAGGGGACTTTTTCAAGCCTCTGCCATAGCACCTCACTCATCCACTCATCCGATTGCCTGCCCCGCCATCTGGGCCTCCTATTTGCTGCCACTAATTGTCACCTGGAGAAGCTCAAGGAGGCAGAGATGTGTGTGTATGAGACCCACAGGGATGTGGTAGAGACATCCCACTCCCATGCTGATGGTGCTTCTGCTGTCATGGAGAATGAGGATCTCAGGGAAGGAGGACATCGGTCTGAGGAAGAGGAAAACACTCCCTTAGCAGGGACCCCTTTCTTGGGTGATGCGCCCATATTCTCTTGCACAGAGGATACTCCTCCAGGGGGTGGGGGCCTCTTAGTAGTGGGTGATTCAGTCATTAGGGGCATAGAGAGATGGGTCTGTGACCCGCATGTAGACCTCATGGTTACTTGCCTGTCTGGTGTGAAGGTTGTGGACGTCACACTGCATCTAGGTAGTCTGTAGGGCAGTGCTGGGGAGGAGTCAGCTGTTGTGGTACACATCGGCACCAACAATGTTGGGAAATGCAGTCAGAAGGTCCTGGAAGCCAAAATTAGGTTATTAGTTAGCATACTGAAGTCTAGGACCCCCAGGGTAGCATTCTTGAGGTGCTACCTGTTCCACGCGCAAGGATAGCAAGACAGGCGGATCTGAGGGGTCTCAATGTGTGGATGAGACAGTGGTGCTGGGAAGAGGAGT
Organism: Hemicordylus capensis; assembly: GCF_027244095.1. Classification (NCBI taxonomy): domain Eukaryota; kingdom Metazoa; phylum Chordata; class Lepidosauria; order Squamata; family Cordylidae; genus Hemicordylus; species Hemicordylus capensis. The sequence goes on along the minus strand of NC_069657.1, from coordinate 82,540,438 downwards.
TTAGATTTGTTAGGCACTAGGACACATTTTGGGGAAAGTGAATCCTGTACAAAAGGGATGGGCTCCACTTGAACCAAAATTGAACCAGACTCCTGGCATTAAAAATCAAGAAGGTCACAGAGCAGCTTTTAAAATGACGCCTGGGAGATTGCTGGTGGGAACAGGGTGGTATCTGCTTCGCCTGGCGAAATCCCCTAAGGTGTGAGGGTGAACATGTTTTGGATAAACCAGAAGGGGACAGAGTAGAGCCAGGAGTTGAGCAGAAGGAAACACAGGGCAGCTTGCCAAATAGGTCAGATGATGGTAAGGGGGATAGCACACACCAACACCAGGTGAGGGACCAATGCCAGAAGACTCCGAGCTAAGATGGGTGAGCTGGAGTACTTGGTTACTAATGAAAACATAGATATAGTGGGTGTAACAGAAACCTAGTGGAATGGTGTGAACCACGGGGACACAATTATTCCTGGATATAAACTCTATAGAAGGGACAGGGAGGGTAGAGATGGGGGAGGAATGGCGATGTATATCAAAGAAGGGATAGATTCCAATAAGCTAGAAAACCTAGGTGGACCAGAGTCCTCCACAGAATCATTATAGGTAACATTACGAGGACTGAAAGGAAATGTGTTACTAGGGATGTGCTATCGCCCTCCTGATCAAAGTGCTGATAGTGACCTGGAGTTGGAGAAACAAATGAGAGGCATCAAAGAGACACAGGGCAGTAATAATGGGTGACTTCAACTATCCTCACATAGACTGGGTAAATTCATATTCAGGTAATGAAAGAGAGTCCAAATTTCTAGATGTGCTAAATGACTGTGCCTCATGGAACCAACCAGAGGGATGGCGACCTTGGACTTAATCCTGAGTGGTGCCCAGGACCTGGTGCAAAATGTCAGAATTGCAGAACCATTGGGTGGCAGTGACCATAGCGTGATCCAATTCAGAATATATTTGAGTGGAGAATTGTCAAGCAAGTCCAACACAGATGCGATGGACCTCAGAAGAGAAAACTTCTAAAAAATGAAGGGACTGGTAATAAGGAAGTTGAAAGTGAAAGTCAGCAGGGTTAGATCACTCCCGAAAGCATGGAACTTATTAAAAACCACAGTACTAGAAGCACAGTTGAAATGTATACCTAGAAGGAAAAAAGGTACCACCAAGTTCAAGAGGACGCCTGCGTGGCTACCAAGTAGAGTCAGGGAAGCTATAAAAGGGAAAAAGACTTCCTTTAGAAAATGGAAGTCCTGCCCAAATGAAGAGAACAAGAAGGATCATAAACTCTGGCAAAAGAAATGCAAGGACACAATAAGGGATGCAAAGAGAGAGTTTGAGGAGCATTTAGCTAGAAGTGTCAATGGGAGTAACAAAAACATCTTTAAATATATCAGAAGTAGAAAACCTGCCAGGGAGGCGGTTGGACCCGTAGATGATGAGGGTGTGAAAGGGATTATTAAAAAGCATAAGAATATTGCAGAGAAGCTGAATGAGTTCTTTGCATCTGTCTTCATGACCATATACCCTCTCCAGAACTGAGATTTTCAGGTTTAGCAGCTGAAGAACTGGGCCAATTTGAGGAGACAAGGGAAGATAGTCTTGAAAAGTTAAAAAATTAGCAAATCACCAGGGCCAGATGGTATCCACCCAAGAGTTCTGAAGGAACTGAAATGTGAAATTGCCTATCTCCTAGCAAAAATATATAACTTGTCCCTACAATCAGGCTCTGTACCAGAGGACTGGAAAGTAGCCAATGTGACTCGAATTTTAAAGAAGGAATCCAGGGGGGTTCCGGAAAATTACAGGCTGGTCAGCTTAACTTCGGTGCCAGGTAAATTGATGGAAAGCAGACTTAAGGACAAAATTGTTAAGCATATAGAAGAACAGGCGTTGTTGAAGGAGAACCAGCATGGTTTCTGCAATGGCAAGTCTTACCTCACTAACCTTTGGGAGTTCTTTGAGAGTGTCAAAAGACATGTGGATAAAGGTGATCTAGTTGACAAAGTATACTTGGACTTCCAAAAAGCTTTTGATAAAGTTCCCCACCAAAGGCTCTTGAGTAAACTTAGCAGTCATGGAACAAGGGGACAGGTGCATATGTGGATCGGTAACTGGTTGGAAACAGCGAGTAGGAATAAATTGACAGTTTTCACGATGGAGGTAGGTAGGAAGTGGGGTCTCCCAGGGATCGGTACTGGGACCAGTGTTCTTTAATTTGTTCATAAATGATCTAGAAGTTGGAGTGACCAGCAAAGTGGCCAAATTTGCAGATGACACTAAACTATTAGGGTAGTGAAATCCACAATGGATTGTGAGGAACTCCAAAAAGATCTCTCCAACCTGGGGGAGTGGGCAACAAAATGGCAAATGCGGTTCAGTGTAAGCAAGTGTAAAGTGATGCACACTGAGGCAAAAAACAGCAACTTCACATATATGCTGATCGGATCTAAGCTGTTGGTGAATGACCAGGAGAGAGATCTTGGGGTTGTGGTGGACAGCTAATTGAAAGTGTTGTCTCAGTGCACAGCAACTGTGAAAAAAGCTAATTTAATGCTAGGAATGATTAGGAAGGGGATTGAAAATAAAAATGCTAATATTATAATGCCCTTATACAAATCTATGGTGCGGCCACATCTGGAGTACTGCGTACAGCTTTGGTTACCGTATCTTAAGTAGGATTGTAGAACTGGAAAAGGTGCAGAAGAGGGCAACCAAAATGATCAGGGGCCTGGAGCACCTTCCTTATGAGGCTAGGCTACTCTTTTACCTTGGAAAAGAGGTGACTAAGGGGAGACATGATCGAAGTGTATAAAATTATGCATGTTGTGGAGAGGGTGGACAGAGAGAAATTTTTCTCCCTCTTTCACAACACCAGAATCAGGGGTCACCCCATGAAACTGAAGTTTCGTAAATGTAGGACCGACAAGCGGAAGTACTTGTTCACACTGTGCATAATTAATCTATGGAATTCTTTGCCATGGGATGTGGTGATGGCCACGAGCTTGGATGGCTTTAAAAGGGGTTTAGGCAGATTCATGGAGGACAGGTCTATCAATGGCTACTATTCTGATGGCTGTGGGCCATCCTCAGAGGCACGATGCCTCTCAATACCAGTTGCAGGGGAGCAACAACAGGAGAGAGGGCATGCACATACCTCTTGCCTGTGGGCTCCCCAGAGGCATCTGGTGGGCCACTGTGTGAAACAGGATGCTGGACTAGATGGGCTTCGTGCATGATCCAGCAGGGCTGTTCTTATGTTCTAAGTGATAATGATCAAAATTGTAAAATCCCTTTTTAAGCTAAGTTCAAGAGAGAATTCCATGTTAAAGGTTATTATTGTGGCCAACATCCTAACTTTATGTGCGTGTAGTGAAAGGATGCCTGCCTGCAGCAATAGTGTTCCTTTGGGTGCTTTCACATGGGGGTGGGGGAATTTTGCTGATCTCCCCTTCTTCTGGAAGACTGTGAGCAACATGCAGTTATGTCCCTAAGGGCTGAAGGAAGAAGAAACCCGCAAAATCTCCCTCCTCCCGGTGTTTGGGTGCCTGCACTTCAGAAGCAGGGATGTTAATGCTGCAGGTGTGCATCCTTTCCCCCAAAGTATAGGGAAGTCATAATTGAGCATGGGTTATCAGTCTCTGCATGCTCATTCGAGACAGGAACTAATCAAAAACAAGGAAGGCTAGTACTAGTAGGCACTTAAAGTAAAGTGTGCCATCAAGTTGACTCCAGGCACCCACAGAACCCTGTGGTTTTCTTTGGTAGAATACAGGAGTGGTTTACCATTGCCGCCTCCTGCACCATATGAGATGATGCCTTTCAGCATTATCTCATATGAGATGATAGAGAGAGAGCCAGCTTGGTGTAGTGGTTAGAGTGCTGGACTAGGACCGGGGAGACCCGAGTTCAAATCCCCATTCAGCCATGAAAACTAGCTGGGTGACCCTGGGCCAGTCACTTCTCTCTCAGCCTAACCTACTTCACAGGGTTGTTGTGAAAGAGAAACTCAAGTATGTAGTACACCGCTCTGGGCTCCTTGGAGGAAAGCGGGATATAAATGTAGCAATAATAATAATAATAATAATAATATATTGCTGCTGCCCCATATAGGTGTTTTCCATAGTCTGGGAAACATACCAGCGGGGATTCGAATTGGCAACCTTCTGTTTGTTAGTCAAGCATTTCCCCACTGCGCCCCCAGGTCTTTTCTTGTCTTGCTCTGAGAGACAGCGTTGGAAAGTGCTACCTCTTGACTGTGTTTTCAGGCTATTTTGTTCTGTCTTTCCCTTCTCTCTCTACCTCAGTATGCCTGCGTGGGCATATTGCGTACAAAGAGTCATAAAAGATTTAGAATTTAGCAAAATCAAAAATAAATCAGTTGATATATTTGGCTAATTGGACCTTTGATTTCAGTTATTATTTTTTTAATCTCAGTTTGTTTCCAGGCTTTCCTTTTCCTTGCAGTATGGAAGCCTCTCATATGTTGGTGGGTTCTCTTTCTGAGGGCCCACAGTCTGAAGCTAGGGGCAGGAAAGTTTCAAATAAGCCTCCAGGCTCTAAATGCCATGTCCCATCAACAGCTAGCTCAACCACCCTCCCCTCTGGAGGCATCTCCTGGGCTTGCTCTCAAGTTGCACAAAAAGGTGGCTAAGAAGACCAAGCACCTCAAGGATGGTGATCGCTCCCAAAAGTGCTCCAAAACCAAAGTGGCTTCTGCTGGGCTGCGCCTGAGTGAGCTGCTGCTTGTGCAAGCTGTTTGTAAGCAGCATACTCATCTCCACTTGCTGCCTGACTTGCCCAAAAACTCTCCTGCTGCAGCTGTGGTTGTTCAGCTGAGTGCCTCCAGTAACACAGCAACGATGGGTGGCACCATTACTATTGCTGCTTCTGTTGTGGTTGCGGACCCAGAGGGCACCATTTTGGAATCCACTCAGGCAATACTGCCTTTGATATGGGGGAGGGATCTGACTGGTGGAATCGGCGCAGGCAAGGACATAACAGATGTGGTTGGTGCAGGGGTCTACAATAGCCCTACATTGCTTAGCGATAAAGCCCATTAGCAACTGGGAAACATCTGTTGGGAATGGACCAATGGGACCCTGAGGAGGACCTTGATGGGTGCCTCTAGTAGGAGGCACGGTCAGTGAGGTTAACGTAGAGCCCAGTGGTGGATCTTGAGGAGAAACGGGCTTGACAGTAATCAGAGCTGGCAGTGATGGCAAAGCATCAGGGGCTAGCAAACTAGATCCCTGATCAGTTAACGTAGGCCCCACAGCCATTCCACTGGTAGCATTGCTAAGAGATGCAGGGGGAAGATATGGCCTGCCAGTTCCCCCACAGTCAATCCATCACAGCGGAACGAGTGGCTTAGCTACAGGCCAACTGACTGAGTCATCAGAGGATCGATCCAGCTGAATGGGCTCTCCATCCTGAGGTCTTTCTTAAGCTGACATCCATGTTCAGCTGCCCAGTCGTGGATCTGTTTGCATCTCTGCTCAACAGCCAGTTACCACGATTCTTCATTCGGTACTACTGTCATCGAACAGAGCAGATGGATGTTTTCGTATCCCCATGGTCCCCAGGCCTCCTAAATGTCTTCTCGCCACTGACCATCATTCGCTAGGTTGTTTGGAAGGTCCTCTTGGAAAAGGCTGAAATCATCCTAGTGGCTTCTCATTGGCTTTAGAAACCGTAGTTCTCCAACCTCCAAGCATTGTCGGTCCGTCAGCCATGGCCGCTTCCTCTCCACCATGACCTGCTAGTGCAGGGTCCCCTCCTTATTTGTGTGGAGATTGAGCGCTTGGCCTTAGAGCAGAAAGCGTATTCCATTCAGGTTCAAAAATAGAATTTTGGCTTTGAGGTGGTCTTCCACCAACTGGCTCTATCAAGAGTTGCTTTTTCCCATTGGGGACACAGAAAATGTTTCTCACCATCAGCTGCTGGAGTACCAGAGGTCTTGTTCTTTGTACAATTGGCCCTTGACATGGGTCTTCATCCTAGTACCCTGAAGAGGCAGATTTCCGCCTTGGCTTCTGTGTTGGACATAACAGTACGGGGATCATCGATTCTTCACTCCCACATCCAATGTTGCTTCAGGTGGGCCACAAATCTTGTTCCTCTTCCAGTCCACAGGTTATTTATTATTATTTATTTACACAGTCAGACAGGTGTTACTGACTGGTTTGTTTTATCCAGACATCGAGTCCTTCCCAAGGACCTGGGATGGCTGAATTTTATTGTCAATGTTGTTGCTGTTGTTATAGATATCGTCGCAGAATATAGGCTGTTCCCAGTAAGGTTGCTTTTTATAATTGGCTGATGGTGATTTCTGTGGCCCATTATTATTATTATTATTATTATTATTATTATTAATAAACAAATTTGTATACCACCCACTACTGAAATCTCTAGGTGGTTTACAGCATAAAACAAACCAAGAATTTACCAGTTAAAACATAAAACCAGATTAAAGTATCCATTAAAAAATGAACTAACTAAAAAGCTTGGCTGAAGTAATGACTTCAGTTTCCTAAAAGTCAACAGGGATGGAGCAGTTCTAATCTCAGCAGGAAGTGCATTCCACGGTCCCAGGGCAACCACAGAGAAGGCACGCCTTCGAGTTGCCACCAGACGAGCTAGTGACACCCTCAGACAAACTTCCCCTGAAGATCTTAATAGAGGGGAGGGGTTCATAATGAAGGGGAGGGGTTCATAATGAGGGAGGCATTCTCTTAATTACTGTGGGCCCAAGCCGTTAAGAGCTTTATAGGTAATAATAACCAGCTCTTTGAATTTTGCCTCAAAACCTATGGGTAGCCAGTGTAGATCTTATAGAATCAGAATAATATGGTCTCTACGGGATGTCCTGGAGACCAATCTGGTGGCAGAAGCATTCCTCAGCAATCGCAGCTTCCAGATGGTGTACAAAGGCAGCCCCATGTAGAGTGCATTGCAGTAATCAAGCCTGAAGGTTACAAGCATGTGCACAACTGTCTTAAGGTCACTCACTTCCAGGAAAGGGCGCATTGGCGAACCAGCCAAAGATGACAGAAAGCACTCCTGGCCACTGCCTCCACCTGAGGTATTGGAGAGAGGTTTGGGTCCAGAAGTACTCCCAAACTGTGAACCTGTTCCTTCTGGGGGAGTGTAACCCCATCCAGAACTGGCAGATCTATCCCATTTTATGAATTGCAGCTTCCTACTATGAGCGCCTCCATCTTGTTTGGATGCAGTCGCAGTTTATCCCTCATCCAGCCCATTACTGCCTCAAGGCAGGCATTTAGGGAAGTTATGCTATTGCCTGACTTGCATTACCATTGCCTTCAGTGTTCTGAAGCGGAAATGGAGAAATATATTTGGGTGTCATCAGTGTACTGATAACACCCTGCACCAGATCTCCTGATGATCTCTCCCAGTGGTTTCAAGTAGGATGTTAAAAAGCATTGGAGACAAAATGGAGCCCTGAGGGACACCATACAAAAGCTCTCGTTTTGTAGAGCAGCAGTCTCCAAGTAACACTTTTTGAAATCTGCCCAAGAGGTATGAGTGGAACCACTCTAAAGCAGTGCCCCCTACACCTAGTCCCTGTAGGCAATCAGGATGGTATCAAAAGCCACTGAGAGATCCAGAAGGACCAACAGTCACACTCCCTCTGTCAATTCCCCTTTGGAGATCCTCCATCAGGCTGATCAAAGGAGTCGCCACCTCATAACCTGCCTGAAAGCCAGTTTGAAATGGGTCTAGATAATCTGCTTCATCCAAGACTGCCTAGAGTTGAGAGATCCCTTCTTGGGATCTGAACAGGGTTCTTACCACCCTCACAAGGGCTCCCTTTGAACATCTACGGCCCATTTCCTTAAAGCTTCTGTCCTACAGAGTATTATTTTTGGTGCCAATTACCCCTGCACGAAGGGTGTCAGAGAACTACGGCTGGTATGCCAGCTGCAATGCGATCCTATTTGGAGAAGTCGGATCTGACCTCAGTCACTTATGCGTTGGTAACATCCAGATTTGACTACTGCAGTACGCTCTACATGGGGCTACTCTTGAAGACTATTTGGAAGCTTCAGCTGATCCAGAATGCTGCTGCAAGGATGCTTGTGGGCGCAAGTTACTTCATGATATAGCACCCATCCTGCAGCAGCTTCATTGGTTACCCGTCTGCTTCTGGGCTAGATTAAAGGTGCTGGTCTTGATCTTTAAAGCTCTACACAGCTTGGGTCCGGGGTACCTGTCGGACCACATTCGTCCATATGAACCTGCCAGGGCTCCCCATTCATCGTCTCAGGCCCTGCTCATGGCTCCACCACTAACAGAGATTCAGTTGGCGGGGACTAGAGACAGGGCCTTTTCAGTTGCCACCCCTCGGCTTTGGAACACCTTCCTTGAAGAGCTTAGCCACTCTCCCTCCCTCAGTGTTTTTAAAAAACAACCTAAAATACATCTTTTTAAAGAGGCTTTTTAATGCCCCTTCTGTGGTTATGTTTGGTAGGTTCTTTAGTTCTTAGTTTTTATAATTCTCAATTTTTAGCTTTTAGAATTTTTAATCAGCAGTTTAATACTGATTGTGGTTTTTTTAACCTGACTTTTAACTTGTTCACTTAGTTTGGTTAATTTTATTGCTTTTATTATATATTGTGTCTGTTTTATTGTTGTGACCTGCCCCGAGCAGTAGTGTACTGGAGGGGCGGGGTATAAATATTTTAACTTGAAGCTCTGTCCATCCACAAGGAGTTATGTGCTTTTCAGCAAGACTCAGTGATTTTGAAACTTCTCTTTACCTTCTTGGCTAAGGTGAATCCCATCTTTCACAGTTGTCAGGAGGTTCCCCCCCTTCTTTTTGTTGATCACCTTTTCACCCCAAGGAGAAGACTTGGTACACGCTTGATGTGCACAGAGCCTTATGTATCAGGCATACAAAGCTTATGCCAGTCTTATTCACTTTTTGTGTCTTTCCATCTATGCTCCTTGGGTGGCAAGGTTTCCAAAGCAATGTTGGTCCAGTGTATTAAGGCCACTATTACTCTTGTGTACGAAGCCCTTCATCTCCCTGTTCTATCTGGAATAAATGTCCACCCTACATAAAGCACCTCCACTTTGACTGCCTCCTCGGCCAATGTTTCCCTAGCCAAGATTTGTAAAGCGGCCACCTGGGCTTCTATTTCTCCTTTCATTAAGCAGTACAAAATTTCCTCACTGTTCAAGCAGCTCTTGGCTGCACAGTCCTGCAGCAGGTTATGTAGGCCATCTGCTTCCCTCCTGATACACACTGGCTTGGGCATGTCCCATGCTCGAGGATGACCTCCCTATACCTTGGGAAAAAGAAACCTTGGACTTACTGTGTAGAGTTCTTTTTCCAGGTATAGGGAGGTCATCCAGCCCTCCCGTGGATCGCTTCTTTCATGGGATGCCTGTTTGGGCAGAGGGGTAGACTCCCAGGGTGTCTTAGTTTCTTTGCTGTCTTGTTCTTATGACTCTCTGTTTCTTTCTATTATTAACCTGTTTCTTTTTCAAGATGTTTTTTCCAGTCCTGGAATTGGGAATTAAGCACCACCTAGCTGCATACTAGTACTAGCTTTCCTTGTTTTTGACTGGTTCCTGTCTTGAATGAGCACACAGAGGCTGATAACCCATGCTTGAGGATAGCTCCCTATACCTGGAAAAAGAACTCTTCACAGTAAGTCAAATGTTTCTTTCACTGTATGCACACAGTTTGAGTTAGAACGTCAGCTATTACTAATTACTTGTATACCAGTGATTTGAGAACAAAAAAGTTCTCAAATCACATAGAAAAAAAATGAGAAAATCGTTCCATGTTCTAAAAGCACTTTCAATCTAAAAAGGAAACACAAAGGAGACACCAGCAACAGCCACTTGAAAGATGCTATGCTGGGCTGAACAGGAACAATTGTTCTCTCTCTGCCCCGTAAACATGAGAGGCACTGCTTTAAAATGCTCCATCTCTTTACTCAGCCACTTGTTTTTCAAAGAATATAAGTCTCGAGAAACATTTGTTATACAACAAACAGAAATGTTGTCCCTCCTCTCTCTCTGCTTTGCTTGATGAGGAGTTCTGGCAAACTCAAAAGCATGTTTTTCAAAATCTTGTGTCCAGTCATAAGTTCCTCCTCCTTCCAATTTTAAGTTAGTCATATGGAGCAGACGGGGCTATCACACCATGCCATGCTCCCCTCACCCATGGCTTTTGTTTTGCTTCACAGCCAGCCTGATGAAGAGTTATGGAAAACTCAATAGCTTCCTCGCATCCTTACAGCAGCAGATTTCCTTACAGCCGAGGAATCATAAAGTATCATAGTCATAATTGTACATTTGGCTTGCACTCATTTTCTTGTCATTTTGTGCCTCACGCTTTCAGATTCGTTCACTCCTCCTCAGTGCACTAACACTGTGCACAGGTGCATGAAAGTCTCATCTTGCCCCCCCTTCACCTCTTCTAGCACTCACAGGCGTGATCACTGTGGCAGCTATTTGCACGTGTCTTGAAAAATATTTTCTCAGATCCCCCTCCTCTTCTTTTTGTGTTACCCCCCCCTTGTTCTATTCCCAGAATGCAAATCCTTCCCTCTCAGCTCAGCATTTCCTCTGCTCACATAGTCCTTCTCTTGCTAGGATGACGAAGGTAGAAGTGGGGAGGGGTTGCTTCTTTTTCTTTGTGAGAATTTATTGGAGAAAAGGGAAGGGAAGCATCCTCTCCAAGAAGAAATGGAGAACCCCCCTTTCCCCCTCTGTCAGACAGCCATCTCACTTGAAGATGAACTGAGTTCTGCAGATGGCCCCTTCAAACCATTTCTTCCTCAGGCATAGCCAGCCACTGGCCAGCTATTTATCCTCCCCCACCCCCAGTCCTAGTCACTTCTCACCTCAGCAGGGCAGATGCAAGACAGGTAAGCAATGTAGCACAGCATGAGACTAGACTGAACAAGTATTTGAGTGGAGGAAGCAAGAAGGCCAGCTGGCTGGACAGCCAGACACCGGCTTTAGCATTACTCTAAGGCAGGCCTGCTCAACTTTGGCCCCCCAGCTGTTTTTGGATTACAACTCCCATAATCCCCAGTCACAGTGGCCAATAGCCAGGATTATGAGAATTGTAGGCCAACATCTGCAGGAGGGCTGAAGTTGAGCAGGCCTGCTCTAAGGGGTCCTGGGTGCCCACCCAAAATGTTTTGGTGGACTGCATGCAGCCTCCTCCACTAAGCAGTATGTTTTGTACTCCAGAGTTTGAGGCTTAGTATTTTATTTCTGTATAATTAAATGGAGGTAATTCTGGAGAGTGGGAAAGTGGGGTAGAAGGGAGAATGTTTTCTTATTTTTCTCTTCTCTTCTCCTGAAACAGATTTGTATAGTGAAGGAAGAGGACTGTTGTCGTTTCACCATATCAATCCCTCATAAACCTAATCTCTTCAGTACTTACTGTAAGAAGTTAAAAAACCCAAACCAGCCAATTCCCCTTTCTTCCAGTTTGTGTTTTTTCCTGCTTGACTTCTGGTTCTTTTCAATCTTTTTTCCTTCCCCTTGGAAGAAGTAGGAGGTCATGTAGATGGAGAAATCTAGGATTTTAGCATGGTTGTGACTGTGTGACAGTAGTATGATCCTCCTGCCACAAAAGTAAATGAAAAGGCGAAGCCACTCCCCTGTATGAGGGGAGAGCATATTTTTATATCCGCAAGATATTTGATACTTCCATAAGATTGAACAGGGCCAAGTATTGGTTTAAAAAACACATTTTTCCCTTAATTTATACACACTTTTGTGTACCTAGAGAATCTCCTATGTAATAACTACTACTTATTGTTTTTTTCTGGGTCCATTTTGCTTCATATAGGCATGTGACCACCTGAATTCATACTGTTATATATGATAGTGAGCTATAGTCCCCCAGTTCTTCAATGTGGTCTTTGGGCATTCCACATAATGGGCTTTGTGCCTGCACAGAGACCTAAGGCAGAATCTTCCAAAACTTTACTTCAAAGAATCATTTTGACAGTAGCCCAGCCCCTAATACTCCCATCAGTGCATGCTCCACTATCTCCCTAGTCTTTTGCTGCAGTGTGGGAGTGCCTTGAGAGAGACACTTCCATTGTGATTATTATCTGTCTCCACCTTTTTTTTAAAAAAAAAGGAAAGAAGAAGAAAAAATCAAATCCCTTACCCTATTTTGTTTAGTTTACTCTTACTATCCACCCTTTAGTTAAATCCATCTTTTCTTTTGCACTTTAGTTTGACCCACCCCTCCTTTCCCTTGTTTTCTTTCCCCTCATGTTACATGGCAGTGAGGATGATCACCTGAGTTCATATTACTATATATGATAGATTGAGCTCTAACCCAGGACTCAATCTTTGCAGGTTCTCCCTCTGCTTAACTTGCTACTTTGAGGGAACAGTGAAGATGCTACTTGGCTGACATTTGTTAATTTTCAGCTTTGCCAGAGTGTGAATGGTCCTCTGCAGCAAAAGATATTATCAGTACAATCCTAAAGTGAACCTTGACAGTATCCTTTATTTTGAAGGTTGTTTTCACATAAAGTCCCTTTAGCATTGTTGATGCATTGCTCTAACACAGTTGGCTGGAGATGCAATTATAGCTATAACATATACCTATAATTAATATAGTGTATTTCCCATTATAATACCAGGATTCCTATTCTTTTTCCTCCAACAAAAGTGGGCAACATTACTTACTGACTTACAAAGTCTCACTGTAAAGTATGTTTACTCAGAAGTAAGTTCCATTCAGTGCAATACAACAAGAACAACTTTATTACAGCCAACTTTATTACAGTTATAGGCAAATGATATGCTAGGCATCTTCTTGATCGATTCATGGTGTGACTTGGTAACTGTAATAAAGTCACACCATGAATCGATCAAGAAGATGCCTAGCATGTAATTTGCCTATAAATCTTAGAAGGCTAATAGGGCGGAAGTTCCCTGGTTAGTTAAAGATCATATGGGGGTATGGGGGAAAGATTAAAAAATAGTTAAAATATAGTTAAAAGCACTTGCTTGCCCATTTATTTTATGGGTTGTGTAGTAGGTAGCACCCATCATGCGCTATCACACAAACCCATTTTGGTGTCCTTAGGAGCTACTCATGGGGAACAATGGGGTATTTCAAGTTTCCACATTATTCCCTATGGCTGGAACAAGCTGCATTCAGAGTGCACACACAAGTTTTGCATTGCAATTTGCAATGCATTTTGCAACCCTGCCTTAAACACTGCAGAAGCACACAGTAAAAGGGAATCTGAATCTCCCAACATAGAAGAAACTTTTCAAACACAGTCCAAAAATGGCCAAAAAAGAATCACTGACCCAGTATCCACTGCTAGCCACAGTGCCTGCACTGCAGTAACAACATTGGCATAAGCTGCTGTACACACAATTATGACTCCTTACATTCCTAGCATTACAGCAGTGACACAGCCGCACCCTTCGCAGCAAGCAAAACCATAAGCTCAACTGGAGCAACTTCAGTCACATTTTGACTGAGTACACCTTGCAATGCAGATTGCAGAGCAGACCAGAGCAGTGAGCAAAGCACAAGTTAGCCTCAAGACCAGACATCACAGCAATCACAAGAAATACCACACACAGAGCTGCCACTGTTCATTTCTCACCAGAATACTATCTCACAAAAGAAACAGACCACAACTCAAGGAAAGTAGGCACCCAAATTCTGCCTTTGTCAATCTGAGATCCAGAAAAACCAGATAGTTATAGCGCTGCATATTATACTCAATACTGCAAAAACCACAAAATCAAACCTTCCTTGATTCCTTCCTCCTCTCCTGATTCCTTTCTTCTTCAAGAGAAGCATGCTCTCTCTGCCTCCCAGTCCCTTTGAATACATTATGAAACTCATTCCTTTTGTGTCCGCCCTCCCTCCCTCCAGCCAATGGGGGCATCTGATTTGTATGATAACAAGACAACCAAGATTTGATTTGTAAGATAACAAGACAACCAAGAAGCAAGGAGATTGCAAGCCAATCGGGAACCAGTACCAGAAAACTAATCAGCAAGGGAAAAAGTAGCTCCAAAATGGTGTTTGAAACATTTAGACTAAAATGGGGTTATTTTGTTTCGTGCTCAAAACAGGCCATTTTAAAAGAGGGTGTTTTTGTTCTGAGCTCAAAGCAGCCCATTTCGAGGTGAAACATCTTAACATTGAAATGTTTTGCAGATCCCTAGACAGGCTCCAAGAATGCTCCTGATCCAAGGTGCACTGTTTCATATTGTGCTAGTCCCAAACACTGGTCCCCCACTCTTGTAATGGGGTGGGGGAAATAAGATAAGCATTAGAAGTATTAGTGACCAAAGTCATTGGTGCTGGTGGGCAAACAGAGGCGCTCTAACCCCTGGACCTTGGGGACCTGGCCTGTGGCCTCCAAGGTCCTGGGGGGCATCCTGCCACCACCCTGTGCCCATCCTGCTGCTGCCCTGCCCTGCTGTGCCGAACCACAGTTACCTTACTTTACTTTAACTGCTAACGTGTGAGGTGAGCTGAGCAGGCCTCCCCCTGCCTAAAGGCAGCAGTGGTGGTGGCCGGAGTGGCCGCTGGGCCTGCCTGTCTGGCCCAGCCCAGTGGTCCTTGCAAACTGCGAGGCACTCCAGCGCACCTGTACAGAAAGGAGTGCCTCACAGTTTGCAAGGGCATGCAGGCCCAGTGGCTGTTTCAACTTCTGCCACCACCACGGGGCAGGGGGAGTCCTGCTTGCCTCACCCTGCCCCACACATTGGTGGCTAAAGTAAATAAAGTAAGATAACCACGGTTTGGCAGGGTGGGTGTTGTGTGGCGGCAGGAGGCCCCCATGAATGCAGGGGGGCCTCGCAGCAAGGGTGGTCGAGGCACCAGTTTTGCCTAGGTGCGCCCCTGGGCATGCTCTCCTACTCTAGTCTGCAAAAATGCTTCTCTTTTGTAGGTGTTGGGAGTGGTGGGGGATGTCTGTTCATCATCATTCTTCATGGGTTAAAGTGTTCATCTAGAGGGAAATGGTAGGTGTGTGTGAAGCCTAGTCACATACTTTAAATATGTGTTCAATTTATTCCCATTTCCTTTTCTGAAAAAACTTGCTGTATGCCAGGCCCATAGCCAGGGGAAGTCCATGGATGTCCACCCCCCCATACGTTTCTCTCTCCCCACAAAGTTGCTAGTCCACCCCACTCTCAAGTTTCTCTGACCCTCTTGCTGCAATGCAACAACTAGAAACCTGACCTCAATCTCTTCTGCTTCAGTCTCTGTGTAAATTTGCAACTTTTCTAAGGCAGTTTGTTTTACAGATAGGTTACAAATATCTTCCTCTCTGTCCCCTATTGTTTACTGTGGCTGACTAATGGCTGGTAGCTAAAGATTTGGCATTTCTGTCCTCTCTGTGAGACAAAGCATAATAAGCATGCTCTGTCTGAAATTTACCCTCAAAGAACTTTGAGTTCAGATTTCTGGAGGGCATGCAGAGTATTTAGCTTACTTCCTGGGCTGCCTGGCTGGTCACTTGTGGTGGGACACAGAGCCTCGTGCTGCCCAGATCACAGCAAGCAGCCATGCATTTAGAGTGGGTTAAAAGCTTCTAAATATCTGAGAAG
This sequence comes from Hemicordylus capensis, assembly GCF_027244095.1. NCBI lineage: Eukaryota > Metazoa > Chordata > Lepidosauria > Squamata > Cordylidae > Hemicordylus > Hemicordylus capensis. The sequence goes on along the minus strand of NC_069657.1, from coordinate 82,524,838 downwards.
CCCATAGCAAGAGATGAGGGCATGCCCTCTCTCTTGCTGTTGCTCCCCTGCAACTGGTATTCAGAGGCATCTTGCCTCCTGAGATTGGAAGTGGCCTATAGCCACCAAACTAATAGCTATTGATAGACTTGTCTTCCATAAATTTGTCTAAGCCCCTTTTAAAGCCATCCAAGCTAGTGGACATAACCACATCCCATGGCAGAGAATTCCGTAGATTAATTATGCACTGTCTGAAAAAGTACTTCCTTTTATTGGTCCTAAATTTCCTGGCCTTCAGTTTCATGTGATGACCCCTGGTTCTAGTCTTGTGAGAGAGGGAAAAACATTTCTCTCTGTCCACTCTGTCTACTCCATTCACAATTTTATACACCTCTATAATGTCTCCCATAGTTGCCTTTTTTCCAGACTAAAAAGCCCCAGATGCTGTAGCCTTGCCTCACAAGGAAAGTGCTCCATTCCCTGATCATCTTAGTTGCCCTCTTCTGCACCTTTTCCAGTTCTACACTGTCCTGCTTAAGATATGGTGACCAGAACTGCACACAGTACTTCAAATGTGGCTGTACCCAGAGGCGTAACTAGGGAAAACGGCGCCCGGGGCAAGCACTGAAATGGCGCCCCCCGCGCCCCCCAACATACTACATTATACTTAGGTTTTTCCTCACAAGCGCCCGCCGCCGCCGCCAAGCCAGGCCACTGACTGGCCGCCAGGTGCCAGCAAAGCAATGGGGGGGGGGCCACAGGTGGCGCGGAAGGGACCACTCATGGGGAAGGGGGCACCGACGCGCTCCCTTGACTGCTGCAGCGCTGCTGCACTGAGCAGGAAACATTTGTATTAACAAAAAATTAAAAAAATTTAAAAAAATTTGGTCATGGCGGCGCCCCCCCACGTGACCAGAAAAGATGGCGCCCGGGGCACGTGCCCCCCTGCCCCCCCTATAGTTACGCCCCTGGCTGTACCTTAGATTTGTGTAAGGGCATTATAATATTGGCATTTTTATTTTCTATCCCCTTCCTAATGATCCCTAGCATGGAATTTGTCCTTTTTTACAGCTGCCACACAGTGAGTTGACACAATGAGCTGTACACCACAACCCCAAGCTCTCTCTCCAGGTCAGTCACTGACATCTCAGACCCCATCAGTGTATATATGAAGCTGGGTTTTATGCCCCAATGTGCACCACTTTACATTTGTTTACATTGAACCGAATTTGCCATTTTGTCTCCCACCCAATCTGGAGGGATCCTTTAGGAGCTCCTCACAATTGGTTTTGGATTACACTACCCTAAATAGTTTAGTGTCATCTGCAAATTTGGCCACTTTACTGTTTGCCCCAACTTCTAGATTACTTCTGAACAAGTTAAAGGGCACTGGTCCCAGTACAGATCCCTGGGGGACCCCACTTCTTGCGTGTCTCTGTTGTGAAAACTGTCCATTTAGTCCTACCCTCTGTTTCTTGTTCTTTAACTAGTAACCAATCCACAACTGAACCTCTCCCCTTTCCCCGTGACTGCTAAGTTTATTCAAGAGTCTTTGGTGTGGGGAACCTTGTCGAAAGCTTTTTGGAAGACCAAGTATTCTATGTCAACCAGTTCACTTTTATCCACATGCCTGTTGATACTCTCAAAGAACTCTAAAAGGTTAGTGAGGCGGACTTGCCCTTGCAGAAGCCATGCTGGCTCTCCTTCAGCCAGGCCTGTTCTTCTATATGTTTTACAATTTTGTTCTTAAGTATGATTCTATCATTTTACCTTGCACAGAAGTTAAGCTAATGGTCCTGACGTTTTCTGGTGTGTGTCCCCCCCCCCCCCCCCCGGATCCCTTTTTGAAAATCGGAGTTACATTAGCTACTTTCCAGTCTTCTAGTACAGAACCTGATTGTAGGGACAAATTTTCTTGGGTGGATGCTGACTGGCCTGGTGCTTTCTACTAATTGTATCCAAGGTGAAATCGATAATCTGAAGCAGTGTTTCTCAAACTTTTTGGAGTCAAGGACCGCTAAATTCTTCGTGCAGAGTTTCAAGGACCGCTACATTCTTCATGCGCAGTTTCCCGGACCAGCAGTTAGTAAAGGGGTTTCAAGTCTGTCTATCTATCTATCTGACTTCTATACTGCCCAAAACTTGCATCTCTGGACAGTTTACAATTAAAATAATATAAGCATTAAAATAATTAAATTTGGAATCTTTTGCAAACATGGAATATTAGGGGTTCTTAACCTTGGGTCCCTCAGTTAAACTCCCATAACCCCCAACAACAATGGCATTTGGCCATTATGGCTGGGGATTATGGGAGTAGAAGTCCACCAACGTCTGGGTACCCAAGGTTGAGAACCCCTGAATCTAAAAGCCTGGGTGAACAAATTTGTCTCCAGTATGTCTTCAGTATGTGCGGGGTGGTGGTGGAGGTGCTTCTGATTACTCAGTGGAGAGGGGATGTTGGGCCATTAGAAAAATTCAAAAGCTACATGGGGCCAATGAAAACAACATACAAGCAAGCCCCACTGATGCAAGAGGGAAACAGTGTTCCCTCTCAAGGCGCCTCGACCACAACATGCAGCTGGGTTTCAATCAACCAACCTTTGGCTGCAAACAATGAGCATGCAAGAACCAGCAGCCCTTCAAGTGGCGCCCACTGCCATACCTTTTCCTCCATGCCCCCGCACCGCATACAGTTTGAAGCTGTAAAGATAGGGAATAAGATAGCTGTAGGAAGATCTCAGCAGCACGTGGAGGCAAGGCACAAGAAGGGTCCCATGCCTCTGTGATACTCTTCCTCTTCCGTGCCATGTGCAAAATTGAGGAAGTGAGTGCCTTGATTTCAGTTGGGGGGGGGGGTTGACTCCCAGTCAGGGACCGGCACTCAACCCTTCGGGGACCGGCAGCGGTCCAGGGACCGGTGGTTGAGAAACACTGATCTGAAGAATAGTATATGAACCAAATTACCTAGTGCTTGATCGGTGGGGGCGTAATCCTTCATTGGAGGTCTTCAAAAAGATGTTGAACAGCCATGTGTTGAGGGTGCTCTAACTCTGGATTTTCTGTGTACAGCACGGAGCAGGAATAGATGGCCTGTAGGACCCTTCTCTGTGACAGCTCAATGCCTCTATGTGCCTGAAACAGGATGCAAAATGCCATTCTCCTTCTGTGCACCCTCCTTTGCTTCCCCCTTCTAAAAGTAGGGGGGGAGAAGAACATTTTGCCAACTTGCTGTTACCCCAATAAGCTACTGCCTGAGGAGACTGTCTCACCTCTTGAAAGAGCCGCTCCAGCCCTTCTCAAGCTCTGTGATTCTGTATTCATTAATATTTATTTTAGGAATTTAAGATGAATACTTTTCTCAAATGAGGCCTGAATAACATTGTGGAACAGTACTGTTAAACTAGCTTCTTTAGCTAGCCAATCTAAAGTCGTTCTGGCTCAAAATGTTTGTGCATCATTGGTTCACATCTAGGTTCCCCACTCTCCATTTTGCAGTTGCTTTTTAAAGTTGTATGCTCTTCTCTTTACTGTAATATTTGCAATATTGCCCACTTTGATATCATTCCTGGATTTTACTTAGATAATGAACATCAGCATTGACGCCCCGAGTATGGTGGTGGTCTATTATTACGCTCCTTTGATACATGATTATTCCAATGAATTACATACATCTTCTAGTTCATTCTGCTGTTAATTCTTTCACAGTAGATTAGAGCCATAATTTGTAGATGTTTACAAATTATTGTTCTAAGATTTTTTCAGGTTCAGACATCAATCAAACTGATAATCCCTTGAAGCTTCTCTCTCTTAATTTTTTTTTTTAATTTAGGCAGTCTTTTGCTTAAAATAAACTGAAAATGAAGAATTGAAAGTCTAGGCAGTCTTTCAGTTCTTAATGTGTTCTCAAACAGGATAATGACCTATTTTAAGATTTGCCCAACTAATGTCTTCAGGACACGTAGATGGATGTTCTGTTAGTGATTTTGTGCTCATTAAGGGAGCAATGCAGGCATGTTTTGTTGGATGAAATACACAAGCTACTCAATATAAATAAGCAGCTGTATTAATAAACAGCTGTACTGAAGTTACACTCAAAATCCAGAGGAAGATGGCAGTGGTATATCTGGACTTCTGGAAGGCTGATACTTTTGCTGTCTTCCTCTAAAGATAAAGACCACACTTCTGCAATTCAGTTTATTTGCAGTTCTGTTGCTTGTTAGAATTTGCTTATGAAGCTATTATGTTAACTAGAAATGAGGGCTAACAAAGATGTCCTTTTTAATTTCAGCAGTAATTAAGCTCAGAGAAACTCTTCAGATACCTTGAATTCTTACTGAGCAGAAAGCACTAGTTCTGTAATGACTGTTCCTTCTCTGAAACTTTATGGTTGGCAAATATCTTCAACTTTTTATGGTTAACCACTTTTAATATTCGTAGTGCGAGTCTTGCTACAAACAATGTTCTTAGAATTTCCCCTTTTATGCTGTTTAATTGTCCCATGTCAATCTTCAGTTGCTACTGCAAATGAAAAAATCTCCATACACTTGCAAAAGAAATCAAACCTTTGCATTTAAGAAAACAAAACTGTAAGTATGGGACAGTGTTTAGTACAGTTAGTGAGTTAAACTTTGGCATGAATTCGGACATATAGTGGATTAAACTTTGGCATGAATTCGGACTTAAAGTGGACATACTCAGCACATGAGTATGACCTGGTGTTCTGGATAAATGGAATACTGTGAAATTCAGCTCTATACATTTTTTTGTGTAGCCTTGAAAATGCTATTCTTGTCTCCATGTTCATGATCTGCAGTTTCCTTCAATGGGGGAAGAATGTAGGATTTCTCATTCTCTCCTGTAAATTCATTCAGATGTCTTGCTGCTTTAATCCAGCCTTGTAGATAGAATGGAAATGTTTACTTAATTCCAGATCAAGTAGACTTTGATTTTTAGGTGTCATTGCATTCTATGCACTGCTTCTCAATATTCACTCTTGCCAGTGGCATGCCCCCTTTGAGTTCTCCTGAATAAGTACTACAGTTTCAAATTTCTCTTCTCTGAATTCTGTAAGTGCACTTTTTGATGTTTTTGCCCATTTGCTCAGTTTTCCCCTCTTGCTTTAACAACTGATTTTCTTGTACCTTTATGGTCTGTCTGTACTCCATGTTTATCTCCCACTTCCCCATGCTTTGGCTTGCCTTTTCACTATTTAATTTGTTTGTTTATTACATTTATATACTCCCTAATGTAAAAACGACAACAACCTCTAGGCAGTTTACAAACCAATTAAATCAAACCCATTAAAAATAGGCATTAAAATGGAACTAATTAATAACAGCCATTAAAACTATCTAGTTAAAAAGGTGTGGCTTTTAAAAGCTTTTTATATTAAAGGCCCAGAAGAGAAGGCAAACCTCATTTTTTGGTTGGGAGCATGTTCCAAAACTTGAGATTGGATACAGAGAAGGCCCGACTCTGCCACCAGATGAGCTGGTGCTAACTACTGGCAGATCTCTCTGGATGACCTTAACAAACAGTGGGGATCATGTAGAAGGCAGCACTCTCTTAAAGAACCTGGACCCAAGCCATTTAGGGCTTCATAGATAATTACCAGCACTTTGTATTTTGCCAGGAGCATGCTGGTTACCAATGCAATGCTTTCAGAACAGGAGTAACATGGTCTTTCCAAGTTGTCCTAGAGACCAACCTGGCTGCCACATTTTGCACTAACTAAAGCTTCTGGGCTAAGTACAAAGGCAGCCCTATGTAGAGTACATTACAGTATGTTACTTCTAGGCAGCCACTTTTTTGCTTGCAGCTTTGATAATGTGGATTCTTCTTTTTCTCCACTTGAAGCAAACTGTTCCTGTGAACATAAGAAAAGTTCTTCTGGATGAGGTCTGTTTTGCTCAACGTTCTGTTCCTCACAGTGGCCAACCAGATGCTTCTGGGAAGCCCATAAGTAGGAGATGAATCTATACCTCTGCAATTGGTAATCCTCGATCTGATCCTGGTTGTATTTACTCAATTTGGTCTGCGCCTGTGCAGTAGCTGCACCGGTAGGACTTTGAAGCTCTGTGTGATGCTTTCATTCCGCCCTGTGCTCATGCCCGTCCATTGGAAAGAACGGCTGGAAAGGCGTTGCCTTCAGTTACTGCTTTAGTTGAATTGGGAGATACTTCCTTTGTTTATTAGAGAGTTTTCATTCGAAGTACCTGTGAGAGAGATTGAACTTATTAGGAGATGGTGACGGAGAGAAGGAATCCTTGGAGGAATCTGAAGGTGAATCAGAATGCTCTGAAACTCCATCTGAGCACTCAACAGATGACAAAGTTCTGAAAAAATCTTCAGACTACCCAAAGGAGGAACATAACAATTCCCTGATTATGGACATGGCAAATACATTGGGTTTGAACCCAAAATGAGCAGCAGAGGAGGTATAGGACTTAGTGTTGAAATTCCTACAAACTGCTATCACAATCTGCAGCCTTACTGATGTTTCTGCTGTTATTGCAAGCCTCTAAACTGGCATGGTGGAAACTGTCCAGTACTGCTTCTATATCCAGGAGATTAACAAATATGTATAAGATAGAGGAGAATTGCACATACCTTTTTAAGCATCCATCTACAAATTTTTTGGTGGTAGATTATGCCTGTTCATCCAGATCCAATAGAAAACATGCTGTTGACAAAGAGGGACAAAAATTAGATTCAACAGGGTGTTTTCCCGATTACAAGATTTCCACTGTTGAAAGTGTTGAAAAGTGCAGTGGTACTAGGCAACAGCTGGAAACCATGAGCATAGCGTTTCTCAATGCATCGTGACAGGGTTTTGGCCGTTCATGTTGCCCACCACTGCAGCGGGTTTTCTGGGCAGGGGCTGTCCATATTCCACTGGAATTACATTCACTCCCCCCCCCATTTTCGGCCAATGGGATCGCAGAGCAGGAATGACATGAGAAAGCCCCCCTCCCCCAATATTTCTGGGCACTTTTGTGCAAACCTGCCACTAGGGGGAGCACTATGGAACAAACTGCAATTCTGCAAAGAAACAGAAAGGGATTTGCACAAGACAACATTTGCAAAAAATAAACAAAAAAATTCATACACAGAGATGGGCTTTAGATAGCAACAAATCCTTGAACTGCAGAATGAGAACTCCACACCACATGACATTGAGAACAGTTAGTAGGCTTGCTGGTGAATGATTCACATTGGGCTTCCTTGCAGTAAACAAGGGGGCGGGTGAAGTCCGTTGCCTTGCAGTAAACAAATGGGATTGCACAGAAGTAAATGATTCAGTTTAATGGACTTCATCTTAAGTGGCTAGATCTGTGCTTGCCCCAAAAGCAGAATGCAAAAGGAAGAAGAGGTGCCGCTGCTGTGCCATGCAAAAGCCGGGCTGGAATGGCAAGGGGGAGAGAACGTGGGAGCACCCTGCCGGGGCCTCACCCTATCTTGGGAGGGTGTACACAGGGCCCCCACCTTGTTCTTCTTTGCCACAAGCCCCAGTGCGCACACACCCACCCACACTGCCAAGCCCATCTAAGAGACCTCTAAGAAGAGAGGCTGCTTTTCTTCCCCCCTCACTTAATGTATGGATTGGGGAAGAGGCAGGCAGGAGGTGGGGCTCTTTCCAGAGGCTAAATACCTCCCCCATTCTGTGGCTCCCCTCTGCCGCAAGCATGTCTCCTTCCTTCCCCCTTCCATCCCTGCCTGCCTGCTCCACTGTCCACACTACACTACGTTGCAATGCACAAACTACGGAACAAGCCTTCTGAAAATGGAAAAATACAGCTACTTACCTTCAAAACATTTACTACATAATAGGGCTGAAACACATCAATAACATTTGAAACAATGCATCAGAAATATGGACGTCACCCTGCTGACAAAGCAGCAACTGCGATGTTGAAACATGAGCCATTTGGAGAGGTACTTAGTGGACATGTTGCCAACCTGTTGTAGGGAGTAATCTAGAAAACGCCCAGGATGTAGATTTTATTCAGCATCTACTTTATCCATGTATATAGCCAGTTACATGGCATGTATATCAAGATACCAGCATGCATTGTGTGAACTGCTAGTATTAAACCAGAAAATTTTGCAACAAAGAGCAAGGAGTTGCAGATTAAATCAGCAGACATGAGGCAGCAGATTAGTCCAGTGAGGCACTTAATGGACTGTGAATCAAAATCTGGCTGGAGCTACTGTACTTTGTTGACATGCATCATGGCTATGTTCTTCAACACTGCAGTATGAAACATGTCAGAAAATAGAGGACCTCCCTTTTGAATGTGAAGGTCTGTTTAGTAAGGGGACAGCTGAAACTCTAGAGAAGCTTAAAAAATCTCAACTGACAGCTAAAATGTTTGCTGTCCTGAATGCAACAAGGCTTTAAAACAGAAACAATCATACATCTCTAACCAACCGTATGGGAGGTACAAACTATTGGGGTTAGTGATTATTTAGCAAAGCACCAAAGAAGCTACCACTCCAGTTAGAGTGCAGGGTTTAGTTGTTGCAGCTATTTAAGTAACACACATGGAGATCACTGTAGAATCTAAACTAAATTGATTTATTGGTGAAGTACATTTGAGATAGGAAAGACCTATCCTATCTATTGGCTACATAATGAATAGACAGGAATAAATAAATAAATAAATAAATAATTCATATTCCTACCTTCTCTCTAGAAGAAAAAGAAGAGGACAGACTCACTACAGGAAGTACCTGAGGAGTCAAGGCAGGGGTCATAGAGCAGAGGCAAATAGGGACAGGTAAGGAGACCCTCACTAGATACATCTGCTCCCAGTGCCCCTAGTGATCATTAGGATAGTTGGTACAAAAGATTGATGCACTGGAACTCCATATCCAACATAAATAGCAATGCAAAAGCAAGACAAAAGAGACTACAGAAAGACAGAGAGAGGAATAATAATTGACCTTACACACCTAAAAGAAAGAATGCATCTTGCAAAAAGCAGGGCAGGATAATAAACAAAGCGTTTGATGTCTCAGAGACTCCCCAACAAACTGTGATATAAGTCACATTAACAGCAAACTACTGCTCAAGGTGGGAACAAATAACATTGGACAATTGGGTACTATGCATCGTACAGAATGGTTGTGCCATAGAATTTTTAATGAGACAATTTTTCAGGGTATAAAATATACCTAACCAACCCCAACTTTATCAGAGATTGTCACAACATAATTTGAAAAGGATGCTATAGAACATGTGCTCCCAAATCAACAGGGAGATTCTATTCAAGGTATTTTTGAACACCAAAAGGGATGGTGGTATCCTCCTGAATATCAGTGACATAGCGTTGTCACTGTTTGCCTTCTTTTTTAACTTCCAACCTTAACTGTAATAGATTAGTAAAATATTTAAAACTCATTGCATAGGTGATTGTATTCTAGGGATGTGCATGAATCGATTTTTGATTTGTACCCAAATAGAATCACCCCTGATTTATTTTGGGTCCAAATCTGCCCCCCCGAATCACACCAGATTTGATTTGTACCAGAATTTTCTGAATCCAAATCGATTCGTGGTAAAAAGGGGGTTTCAGGGGCAAAAGAGTGGGGTGGGTGGTAGTGCCCAATGGGTGGAAGCTACCACCCAAATTTCAAAGAAATTGGGCAAAGAGGTGTTTTTAAAATGTTGGTGAAGTTGGTGCATCTTTAAGCTTCTCCCCATAGGGAATAATGGGGATTTCAGCAGCTTTCGTTATAACTCCCCAGGGGGATGGGCACCAGGGTGGCCCAAAGCAGTTTGTGGTGGGTGGTAGTGCCTAATGGGTGCAAGGAAGCTACCACCTGGATTTCAAAGAAATTGGGGTGTTTTAATCTTTTTTTTTTTAAATGGCATGTCATTGTGGCAGGAAAGGGGTTTTGGGGGCAGAAGAGTGGGTCAGGTAGTAGTGCCCCAATGGGTGCCTGCTACCACCCAGATTTCAAATAAATTGGTGAAATGGGTGATTTTTAATTTTCCCCCTGAAGTTTGCACATCTTTAAGCTTTTCCCCCATAGGGAATAATGGGGAATTTCAGCAGCCCCATAACTCCACTTAGGGGTACCAGGGTGGCCCAGAGTGGGTTGTGGTGTAGTGCACATAGGGTGCCAACTACCCCCAGAATGACAAGCCCATGGGGCACTAGGTTTTGTTGTTTTCAATGTCTGCGGTGTTCTTCTGGGAGTTGATTCTCTGGTAGGAAATGAGAGAATCCTGCCTTCTGTGAGCCAAGACATACTAGATGTGCTATTCGCAACAGGGTCTTTCAATGTTTCTATTTGTAGTTAACAATGGTTATGTCTTCTCCCACATCTAGCTGACAACAGTGGCATGAGGGTGGTATATTCCTTCCCATGCTGTTTTCCTGGTCAAAATTCCCATCCCTGAAGCTACTATCTGCCCCTTGGAGAAAACTTATAAATATCTGTATCTTTGGAATCTCTTTGTTTTGGCCTCATGTTGCAGAAGGGATAAAGTCCTTTTAAGGAGTACTTGACTTGGCCACTAACTGAGAACCTTATTGCAGAGAGGTAAAGAAGCACCTTTTAAAGTGGCATCCCATTATAGTTACCAGGGGGAGAGTAACTGTATCCAACTCCAGCACAACATCCCTCAAGGGATGGTTGCTGGTGTCTACTTCTATGTTTCTTTTTTATTATGATCCCTTTTGGAACAGGGAATCTTTATTGTTTTAAAATGTAAACTATTTTGATAACTTTTGTTGAAAAGCAGTATATTCATATTTGTAGTAGTAACTAGAGTACTATTGTTCCTATTAAATTTCTTAAGGCTGCAATCCTGTGCATACATATACAGGTGAAACTCGAAAAATTAGAATATCGTGCAAAAGTTCATTAATTTCAGTAATGCAAATCAAAAGGTGAAACTGATATATGAGATAGACGCATTACATGCAAAGCGAGATAAGTCAAGCCTTAATTTGTTATAATTGTGATGATCATGGCGTACAGCTCATGAGAACCCCAAATCCACAATCCCAGAAAATTAGAATATTACATGAAACCAATAAAACAAGGATTGTAAATAGAACAATATCGGCCCTCTGAAAAGTATAAGCATGCATATGTATTCAGTACTTGGTTTGGGCCCCTTTTGCAGCAATTACTGCCTCAATGCGGCGTGGCATGGATGCTATCAGCCTGTGGCACTGATGAGGTGTTATGGAAGACCAGGATGCTTCAATAGCGGCCTTCAGCTCTTCTGCATTGTTTGGTCTCATGTCTCTCATCCTTCTCTTGGCAATGCCCCATAGATTCTCTATGGGGTTCAGGTCAGGCGAGTTTGCTGGCCAATCAAGCACAGTAATCCCATGGTCATTGAACCAGGTTTTGGTACTTTTGGCAGTGTGGGCAGGTGCCAAGTCCTGCTGGAAAATGAAGTCAGCATCCCCATACAGCTCGTCTGCGGAAGGAAGCATGAAGTGCTCCAAAATCTTCTGATAGACGGCTGCTTTGACCCTGGACTTAATGAAGCACAGTGGACCAACACCAGCAGATGACATGGCTCCCCAAATCAACACAGACTATGGAAACTTCACACTGGACTTCAAGCATCTTGCATTGTGTGCCTCTCCATTCTTCCTCCAGACTCTGGGTCCTTGGTTTCCAAATGAGATGCAAAAGTTGCTCTCATCAGAAAAGAGGACTTTGGACCACTGAGCAACAGACCAGTTCTTTTTTGCTTGAGCCCAGGTAAGACGCTTCTGACGTTGTTTGTTGTTCAGGAGCGGCTTGACAAGAGGAATACGACATTTGAAGCCCCTGTCCAGGATCCGTCTGTGTGTGGTGGCTCTTGATGCACTAACTCCAGCCTCAGTCCACTCCTTGTGAAAGTCCCCAACACTTTTGAATGGCCTTTTCCTGACAATCCTCTCCAGGCTGCGGTCATCCCTGCTGCTTGTGCACCTTTTTCTTCCACACTTTCCCCTTCCACATAACTTTCTATTAATGTGCTTTGATACAGCACTTTGGGAACATCCAACTTCTTTTGCAATTACCTTTTGAGGCTTTCCCTCCTTATGGAGGGTGTCAATGATGGTTTTCTGCACAACTGTCAAGTCAGCAGTCTTTCCCATGATTGTGTTTCCTAATGAACCAGACTGAGAGACCATTTAAAGGCTCAGGAACCCTTTGCAGGTGTTATGGATTGATTAGCTGATTGGAGTGGGACACCTGGAGCCTAGACTGTTGAACCTTTTCACAATATTCTAATTTTCTGGGATTGTGGATTTGGGGTTCTCATGAGCTGTACGCCATGATAATCACAATTATAACAAATTAAGGCTTGACTTATCTCGCTTTGCATGTAATGCGTCTATCTCATATATCAGTTTCACCTTTTAATTTGCATTACTGAAATTAATGAACTTTTGCACGATATTCTAATTTTTCGAGTTTCACCTGTATGGTAATAAATCACATTAAAAATAGTGGGACTAACTTCTAACCAAACATGCATTACACAGACATGGGAATGCCTGTGTGTTATGGGTGGAGAGTAAAATAACATGTTATTTCACCTGACCCCTTTTGTGTTTTTGGTTAATCCATTTCTCGATCCAGGCCAGCTTTTGAAAGGGCTTTAGTTACTTGTATTCCAGTCCTGGAGTAGAGGTGGGTGTAGCAAACAGCCAGCAGCAAGAGCACTGAAAATCAGACTGCATTTGCCTCTCTGTACATACCTATTACATTAAACATTTAATGTTCCTGATTCCACTCCACTGCTATGTCCTTGCATACCATAACTTGTTCTCTTGGATTCTACAACCCCAAAGTTCATGTGAATTTTCAAAGCTTTTCTTTTGCAGTATTTGTGCTAGATCAGGCATTTTAAAGCTCAGAATTCCTGCTGAACAAGCCTGTCTGTTTTTCAATGAATCGGTGGGAAAATGGCTAAGTTATGAGGAGCAGAAATTGAAAACCACACATGAAACCTCAATATCTTTCCCCCTCCTATATTTTATAATGGGAGATTTTGCTAACTAATAGCAAAGCCCAGACTGACTCAATTTCTTTGAATCTGGAAAAGTCTCATTTGGTAATCTTTCTTCCATATGAGGGCCTTTCATGAGTTTGTTGCTATAAATATATTTTGAATTTCTACAAATTAAGAAAATGACTCTCATTAGGTTCTATGGTTATTGTCAGATAAGCACATGCCCAGTAAGAGCTAGCCACCAGTATTCTATATAATGTTCTTGAGAGAAGGGGAAAACCTCACAGCCTAGCTGACTGGAGGCAGAAGCACATATTGAAACATGTACTCTGTGTGTGTGTGTGTGTGTGTGTGTGTGTGTGTGTGGTGTGTGTGTGTGTGTGTGTGTGTGTGTGTGTTCAGTACAAGGAAAGCGAAAATATTGCTTTAGCATTGGCAGGTGTGATAAAGAGGCAGAAATAAGTGCTTGGGTTTAAAACAGGCTACAACTCTATTTGACCAACATGGTAGTTATAGTAAGTTGCTAAGCCAATGTGGACAGGAGCAAAAATCATTGCTAAATGAGCAATCGCTCAAATACGTTGGTGTAGATGCCTAGCCAAAATGTGCAGGAGGGCACCTCCATATGGGATCCTCCATTTAAAAACAAAGCAATCTAAAACAAAAAACGCAAACCCTTTAATTTACAGGTATAGTTGTGGGTGTGGCAACTCCAACCAAACCCCCCCAAGCCAGGAAATTTAATGTCCTATAATGTTCACATCATGGGGGCATGAGACCTGATGTCCAGTCTGAGATATTGTTCTACCCAACCAATTCATAACCATGGAGACACAATTTGATTAGGTCTTCCATGCTCCATTCTGTTTCCTGTTGTTGGAATATTATTTGCAAATACGGTAGCTCTCAACAGCCAAAAAAGCATGGTTGGTTTGCACAGCACTTAGTTACATGCCTTATCAATGAAGCTTGCAGCTGTTGGTGGATAGTCCCATGCCTTAATGATATTTTATGATGGCACTGCTTAAATGAATGTCTCAACTGGGAGGGGGACATCAAGGCTGCAAGCCAGATGTCTTGAGAGTGTAAATGGGAAATATAATATTTGGAAGCAAATCAGAACCTTTGGGGTTAAAGTAACACTTTATCTTGTATGCGATGTGCAGTTACAAATGTTGTTTACTACAGAGTATAAAAAGATGGATGGCCTGCCAGACTGGGCAGGTGGCCGCACCCAAAGCTTTGCTAGCAATGAAAAAAAGCTTTGTTTGAAACTTTGATACTGGTGTCGATGAAGTATCTAAGAGACGAGTGGATATAGGGGATAATTTCCCTTCTAACACTGTGTAGGCTGGTGGCAACAATAAAAGCTGGGGATTAGTGTTAGAGCAATGTTTGAAAAGAATTTGGTAATGTGCCACTGAGCATATGGTGAATGCTGTTACTTCAGCAGGCAATAAGTACAATCAGCACAATTGTAAAAATGTAAAGCACAATTGTAAAAGTGTAAAAGAACCTTTTAATGATTTTGTAGGGCAGTACAATATCTCAGATTGCACATCAGTTCCCATATCCCCATGGCATGGATATAATGGGCTATCAAATGTCTTTGCTTTCTGGAGTTTGCCACACCCATAACTATTCCCTGTAAATCAAAGGTGGGTGGTGTTTTTTCGTTGTTGCTTTAATTAAATTGTTGAATTGCACTGAAGGTGTCTTGAATACGTGCCATGGTGGTTGTTATGGATCTGTATATTATATATAACAAAAAAGATAAACATTCAAAGGGTATATATGCAGAACTATCCAATCACACAGCTGAGGTCACACAAGCACACATATTGAAAGAGCGAGAAGAAAGAGAGTGGGCATAAAAGGAAAGTTGAGGGGAGAGGGCCTTACTAATCAGTCATTTCCAAAGCACTCAAGGGGAGCTGCTTAGTGTTAGTAAGTAAAGTAATGTGTACTGTGAAGTCGATTTCGACTCCTAGTGCCCACAGAGCCCTGTGGTTTTCTTTGGTAGAATACAGGAGGGGGTTATCAGTGCCGCCTCCTGTGCAGTGTAAGATGATGCCTTTGAGCATCTTCCTATATCGTTGCTGCCCGATATAGATACCACCAGGGATTTGAACCAGCAACCTTCTGCTTGTTAGTCAAGCATTTCCCTGCTGCACCACTTAAAGTGTTATACCCTGTGTGATTGGATGGTTCTGCATTTTTTTTGCTGTAAAGCATTAGTTCTTTCGTATGGGATGTGTGCTGTACTTCAGCCATGGCTGAAGACTGACTGCTGCTCTAGAGCAGGGATGCTCAACATTGGCCCCCAGATGTTATTGGACTTCAACTCCCATAATCTCGAACCAAAGGCTGCTGGGCCAGGGGATTATGGGAGCTGAAGTCTAATAACATCTGGAGACCCAATGTTGAGAACCCCTGATCTAGAGCACAGTTAGTTGGCGGTGGGGCTGTTGTGCTGATTGATTGCATTATATAATCAGTGGTTCTCAAACAGTCTTTAGCTGGGACTACAACACAGCATACAGCCTATGCAAATCAATGGCACGAGTTGAAGACTTGGTAACACATGAGAAACCAGTTTTCTAAAATTGGTTTCAGGGCAGTAATTCAAGTTACACTGAATGCAGTCACATGTAGGGGGATGGGCACTGGCTGTGGGGGAAAATTCTTCTAAAGCACTGTCAAGAACTTTGAGAAGGCCCTTCTATCTGTCAACAGCGCCGACAGGTGAAGAGAGTCTCTGCTTTTTCAGTTGCTGGAATGTTTGGTTGTGTGACTTTAAATATATCTAAAAACCTTCAGTTTAAGATGAGAATTAGAATGCTTACAATTTTCACTCTTGCTCCCAAAAGTGGGAAATTGTAATTAAGGCAGGTCACCTTAACTTCCATGCCATGTAAGCAGTAAAGTGCACAAATGAAACTAACAGGGCCCTCCACTTCTCATCATAGGCCCTGATAATGGCTCTGCCACTAACAGAGATATGCTTGGCAGGGACTAGAGACAGGGCCTCTTAGGTTGTGGCCTCTTGGCTTCAGAACGCGCCCCCAAGAGCTTTGCCATGTCCCCTCCCTCAGTATTTTTTTTAAAAAAATCTAAAAATACATCTTTTTGAAGAGACTTTAAAATGTTTTGTCTGCTTCTTATATCTGGTAGATTATTTAGTTTTTATATTTCTCAATTTTTAGCTTTTAAAATAGCTTTTAATTTGAAGCTTGTAAAAAATTATAATTTTAAATGCCATTTTAGTCTGGTTTTTAACTTGTTTCACTTAACTTGTTTAACTTTATTAGTCTTTTATTTTACATTGTGTTTATTTTATTAATGTTGCGAGTTGCCCCAAGCAGTAGTGTACTGGAGGGGTGCAGTATAAATATTTTAAATATAATAAAATGAATGAATGAATAACAACTTTGTATAGTGTTTCATATTATGCTGACTAAACAAACTATGCTCTGTGCATCCATACTTTGCCTCGACATTTATCTGTGCATCCATACTTTTACCTTGACTCAATGCTGGACTGGGGGGAAATGCATCAAGGCAGAAATTCAACAGGTGCAGCCTGTCCATCACTCGCTAGAGATACACTTGATGAATATCTAAACTAGGGAAACAATGGAAGACCTGTTATGCTTGCCTTTAGTTGCAAACCTGAAATCTTCTTTGGGGTAAACTTTCAAATTGTACCTCATTCATTTTTCTATGAATCTGAACAAAACTTTGTGCAGCTGTTGGCTCCTATTGCCTATTTACTCTTTATCGAATCTCAGGCAGATTGGATTGAATTTTAATACCAATAGAATGTTAGGAGCTTATAATAGTACAACATTGTTTTTACTCCTCTCGCTTTTACAGTCTTTTCCACATATGTATAACCTTTCACATAAGCTACAATGCCATAAATTGTCTTTACATATGTTGCCTCCTTGATCCCAGGCTGCTCCCCAGGGCTCTCCTTGCCTGGGTGTTCGGAGTCTGTTTCCTGTTCCAGTGTCTTTGTAGTGGACGGTTTGTCACTTGTTGTAGTAAGTTTCAACATCACCTTTAATCTGAATCAGAGCTCCTTTAATCTTCAGCTGGAATCATGGGGTAAATTCTGACCCTAGTTGTATAAATGCAGTGTAAACACACAAACCACTGCACTTCCAGCAATGGCTTTTCAGAACATTTCCAACCAACACAGAATTGGGTATTGTTGGATATGGTATGCCCAAGAAGGGTAAGGCTTTACTTCTGTTGTCAACCATACACCATGGTATGATAATGGAAGGAGAGCAAAGCCACACAGTATTTTTCATTACAATGTGGCAGAGTGGGGTTGACAATCTAGACTACCTGGTGAGAATGTACAGCTGCCAATGAAAGACAAACAGGTGGCTTTCGGCACTGTTTTTCAATATGATGATTGTTGCTGCCCTTGCCAGTTTCATTGTCTGGTTGTCTATCCAGGAATCTGAGCTGGGAACAATGGTCTGCAAGGATGAGATGGTGCTTGTTCCTTTTAGTCTTGGATAACAATTCATAGATCCCACATATGATGAAGACTGCTGGATGTCCAGCAAAGTAACTAGAAGATAAAAACAGCATCAACTTGGCAATGCTATCAAGGCAGCTGACAGGAAAACAGAAGATGTCCCCATTGTGGGAGGATGGTTTCTAGATTGCGTTTGATGAGCTACCAGACATGTGGTGACTTTCATTTAGTTGCACTGTGTTCCTTACAGCTGAAGTGTTGAGAACTGAGATTCTAAAGTTTGGATTTTCGTTACTATTGGGTTTGAAATGTTAGTTTTTCTTAGATAGCAACTCATGTTCTCAGTGAGTTATGCATCGGGTGCCATGCTTGGTGTGGGGGTCACCACTGCACTCCCTGAAGTGAAATATACAATTACTGTAGGCTCCGTATCTGATAAGGTTTGGTGAGATCATCTACTTCTACTACTACTACAAATATTTAGATACTGCTCTTCAACAAAATTCTCAAAGTGGTTTACATAGAAAAACAAATACATAAATAAGATGGTCCCCTGTCCCCAAAGGGGGGACAAAAGATTATGTTTATCTAAAAATAAACATAAGGTAGACACCAGCAACAGCCACTGGAGGGATGCTGTGCTGGGGTTGGATAGGGCCAGTTGCTCTCCCCCTGCTAAATATAAGAGAATCACCACTTTAAAAGATGTCTCTTTGCTCAGTTAGCAGGGGTCTAATGTAGTCAGTACGATTGCTCAGCAGTAAGGAGTCCTGCTCATGAATAGGATTTCCTGACTCAGGATGAAGGTTAAGTAGGGATAATGGCTACTTGCCTTGGCTGAGCGTGTGTGCCAGTTGTATATTATTTGCTGCTCTGGTGGTGGAGCACCATGCTGCTCTACCAGCAGAGCAGCAAAAATATATATAATTATTTTTGGAAACACTTTGGAAAGCCAATTGACAGAGTATTCCATGGAAGTGGACGAGGAGGCAGGCAGTAGGGGTGGCCCAGATTTACTTACATTTTTTTCTTATTTACATTTATATGAGACTAAATGCAGCTTATATACTCTTGTGGTGTTAAGCCACTTCCCTCCACAGTAAAGCTGGCAGTCTGGAAAAACTCCTGATGCAGTTTTCTTTGATTGTATTTGGACTGAAGATTACGTGTTTGACTGCTCCTTCAAGAAAGATACTTCTTGCATAAAGAAAACTAGTATGTTTTTGTAAGGAAGATTCTAGGCTAGTCTTCTTATCAATATGCTTGTGCTGGGAGTGTCTCCCCTGAGAAGAGTATTCAGACAGGTTGGTTCCCCTAGGAAAAGCCTCTTTGTGTGATTCTGCTATATGTTTGGATTGACTCTTTCCCCTCTTATTTTGCTTAATAACAAAGCTGCTTATATTTCTAGCCTGTCTCTCTTTCAATGAGCTTGGAGTAGTATATGACCCTCATAGAAACCCTGTCAGTAGGTTAGGATGAGATAATAACTTGTTGAAGGCCACCTGATGAACTTCATCCCTAAGCAGAAGTTTGAACTCTGTCTGCCCTGATGAATGTTTAGTGGTTATATCACAGTTGCCTCTGGAAAACACTTAAGCTTCTGTTTGGGGGGTTTCAAATACTCAGGCTTGAGAGGAAGGGAATTCAAAACCAGAATACAGCTACAGAAAACCTCATGCTTTTTACCATTGCTGTTTCTGACTGATCCAAAGTGGTATGTCAAGGCTGTGCTCGATTGCCTGCCAAGGTACCATTTGTATATATGAAGTGGTAGTCTTCTAAGATACTGTATATAGAAGAAAGATATTTAAAAACAATGGAAAACCCCTGTTTTTAGAGAGGCTTCTTGGTTATTTAGTCTTTGTTTCAGGAAATTTTAAATCTGTAATCTGATTTTAACTAGGTCTAGTTTTTAATTTTGTATTGTTATATCTGTTTTTTTATCTTTGTGAGCCGATGTGAGCAGTATTGTACTGGTGGGATGTTATATATATATTCCAATAAATAATAGAACATAACTATGTAGAGCTTTATAGGTCAAAATCAACAGCTTGAATTGTATCTGAAAGGTAAAGGGGGTGACAGCAAGTTGCCATTTTTTGAGTTTAAAAATGCAGAAGTTGGTAAGTTGCCTTGCATGGAATAGGTGCTGTAATTATAAGCTTGTACTGGTTGATGAAGTGAATCTCTGATGTGGAAGTGAAATCATTGAACATGTGGCATCATTTTCATTTGCTGCATCTTATTCTGGGATAGAACACTGGGTGTTGGTGTATGGAGGCACATGATTGAATATGTGATATCACAGTGGCCCCACGTGGCCAAGCAGCAGAACTGCAAGCTGAATGTGGCTTGATGTAAGATTGTTAAATTCACTGTTGTTAGGTAAGAGCTTCCGGGGGTAGCTGACTGTGGTAGGCTGTGGCAGCAAAAACACTAAAAAGTGTTGTGGCACCCTTAAGACTGGCAAGCTTATTGTTGCAGGAGCTTTTGTGGAATGCAGTTCTCTTGATAAGGTCCATGCATCCTCAGGCCGGTGGAGTGTGAGTGTGTGTGTGTGAGAGAGAGAGTGAGGGGGAGGGTTTTTAAAAACAAAAAAAAACAAACAAACTCAGAGGTATCAAATGGCAGGAAATATAATGGGCTTTGTCTTGTGGCTAATTTAAACGTATGCAAGATGAATATGGTGACAACTTACAATAACTGTAATAGGTGATAACTTATTAGCAATGTGAACTTTGTCTTGGTTAAAACCTGCAGAGATGGTCTCAAGCCTTGTTTAAGTCAAGAGATTCTGACTATAATTTCCCTTTGATTTGTTTTTCTATTGAAGAAATGTCACTTTTATGTCTGTAGCAGAATGTCGTGGAAGAACATTAAAATGCTCTTATATTGGTTTCTGAATTTTGCCAGAGATTAGGAGTATGGTGTACATGATCCCAAGATATGCTCCCCATTGCTTAACTATAGTTCAGTAATCAGCAGTAGAGCATCAGCCTTAGAAACCTATTTCCACATTGTAATTGTTTACCAAAGGAGTAGCTCTTATGTCTGGGAATTAGTTGGGAAATAAATTACTTCCTGCACCTGTTTAGTTTTTGCCTTCTGTATCTTTTTTCTGCATCATGAGTGTGCATGTCAGAGGAACAAATGTGTTTCCTGAAAGATGAGCTCAAGAAGAAACTCAAGAAGTTTATGGTTTCACTATTCCTGTTAAGCAATAAAGTGCTCTAATTTATTGTAGTGAAACAATTTTCAGCTATGGCATAAAGTTAACACTCATGCAGTTCTCATAAGCTGAAATATATAAGGAAAGCAACATTGAAACTGCCAGAAAGACTTGGGGTCTCGAGTAAATATCATTATTTTAGTTGAATCTGTGTATGGCTGTTTTAAAATTAGATTAATTAGATCTTTAAGATGCAGAGGAAGTATTTGTTATGTGTGTCTCATTAAGCAGGTTTTCTAGTATTCTTAAACAGCAGATTTGTAGAGTATTTTGAAAATGAAGTGTAACAATTTTTTAAAATTCAAGTTTAGAAGATAATTGTAATTTTATTGTACCACACCAAACAGTGTAGCTGATTTTAAATCATGTATGACTTTGAGAGTAGGTGGATAAGAAAAATAGGTCAGGTTTGTAAGAGAAAATATTTGAAAATGGCAATAGGGATTTCTCCAAAAACTCATATAGCATTTCAAGCAGTATTACTCAATTTAGCAGCTCACCATTAGATAGTGTGGCAATTTTGGGGGGAAGGGGGGTCCTGCAAGAAGTATGTTCTAAAGATCTATTTAAAGATTCACATTTCCCTGACAGAGCAAGAACGTTTTCCCATTGGTTAAAGTGATTGTGACATTGGTACTGCTCAGCTCCCTGCTCTCTCCTGCAGTGTGTAGAAAGGATTGACTTCCAGGCATGTGTTTGACTTGTTTTGCATTGATTCCTTAACATAACAGAGAGGATTTGTCAAAGGAAATTCAGGAAATCTATCATTTGTAGATCCCTGCTTGATTTGACGTTTCTTTGCTGGCAATGAAGATTACTTAGGAATGGTGATAGAGGATTGAAGATCACAACAAGGTCTGTATTAGAGCTGATTTTACAGCTTTCAAAACCCCCCAATTATCTTCTTATATGGTGTGCCAGTAAAAGGAAAATATTTTTGATCTTTCTTCTTTTTTTAAAAAAGGGAATGACTGTGTGGGGAAGGGATGATCTCCCAGGGAAGTATAAATATTTTGAAAATAAAGGACAAGCATTATACAGGTGAAACTCGGAAAATTAGAATATCGTGCAAAAGTCCATTAATTTCAGTAATGCAAATTAAAAGGTGAAACTGATATATGAGACAGACGCATTACATGCAAAGCGAGATAAGTCAAGCCTTAATTTGTTATAATTGTGATGATCATGGCGTACAGCTCATGAAAACCCCAAATCCACAATCCCAGAAAATTAGAATATTACATGGAACCAAGAAGACAAGGATTGTAGAATAGAATAATATCGGACCTCTGAAAAGTATAAGCATGCATATGTATTCAGTACTTGGTTTGGGCCCCTTTTGCAGCAATTACTGCCTCAATGCGGCGTGGCATGGATGCTATCAGCCTGTGGCACTGATGAGGTGTTATGGAAGACCAGGATGCTTCATTAGCGGCCTTCAGCTCTTCTGCATTGTTTGGTCTCATGTCTCTCATCCTTCTCTTGGCAATGCCCCATAGATTCTCTATGGGGTCAGGTCAGGCGAGTTTGCTGGCCAATCAAGCACAGTACACTGTATACTTTTCAGAGGTCCGATATTGTTCTATTCTACAATCCGTGTCTTCTTGGTTCCATGTAATAATCTAATTTTCTGGGATTGTGGATTTGGGGTTTTCATGAGCTGTACGCCATGATCATCACAATTATAACAAATTAAGGCTTGACTTATCTCGCTTTGCATGTAATGAGTCTGTCTCATATATCAGTTTCACCTTTTAATTTGCATTACTGAAATTAATGGACTTTTGCACGACATTCTAATTTTCCGAGTTTCACCTGTATTTGAATGGTTTAACGTATATCTCTGAGATAAATCGGGTCTGTTCTCATTTCACTTAGGCCTTAGCCTCTAACAGTGGCTACCTCCTTCATTTTGTTTTGTTTTACCTCAAAGCTGTTAGGTTGCACTGCTGCCGTTTCGCTTTCAAAACTCCCCAACCTTGTACCTTATAAGGGGAGGGGGCTGCTGAGTTCCCAGGACTTCTAACAGTTGCATGACAGGCAGGCAATCAATAAATGCAACCTGACCTAGCAAGCAGCACCTCTTTATATTCTGCCTGTACTTCAGCTGTATGACAACCAGAACTTCAGTTTGTGCAGTTCTCAGCTCCAGATGTTTGGAAAAACCCGACCTATTGAGTTTCTGCCTATAATTCAGCTGTTTGACACAGAGCTCCAGGTGTGGTAGAAGCAGGTAAGGTTTCAACTGTAAACATTACGATTCCAAAGAGAGCATTGGTGACATCACTAGACAGAAAAAACAATAATGCTTAAAGGGAAAATACTAGAAGTAGTAACATGTTCACTGTCTTTTAAGGTTGCCAACTTGTCAGCAAAGAGTAATATTAAGGTTTTCATTAATATTTCCACTTCTTAAAACTTCTATATGTAAAACTCATTCCTTGTATGGCAAAGAGATTTCACCAGCCCTGACAGAAGCCCTTCTCAGCTGTTTCTGGGGCTAATGACAAAAAGAGTGGGGAACACCGGCCAGCTGCTGTTTGATCCCTGTCCCTTCTCCTCATAGTTGCTCCCTTAAAAAAAAAAAAAAAAAGCGGGGGGGGGAAAAGAAAAATCAAAGAAAAATATTCATGAAAATAACAATATTGAAGGATAATAAACATAATATAATATACATTATTTGTGCTAACATTAAAATGGTTCTAACACACAAACATGGATTCAATAATCCAAAAAACACTTTGGTTTAAGATGAGAGTTAAGATGCTTGACATTTTCACATGTGCTATTAAAATAATAGAAATTGCAAGTTAAGGTCACCATCTTGACTTTGGCACCATATAAGCTGTGAGACTTTCTACAGTCTGATCTATCTATTTATCTATCTATCTATCTATCAGATTTGTGCACTGCCCCAAACTTTTGTCTTTGGGCAGTTAACAATAGCATAAAACCAGTTAAAAACATATACAAAAAACTTAAACAATTTAACAATTTAAAAATAAACCAGAGATGATGGGGTATGATGATGGTTTTAGAAAGGAGGCTCTATGTACCCATACTTTGCCTTGATCAGAGATGCATCAGGCAGAAATTCATCAGGGGAATCTCTAGGAAGTGATTAGGGAAACTGCACCTGTTAAATGTCTAGATGCATCCCTCCCCAGCCCAATGTCCACCTGAAAGACCAAGGCAAACTGTGGGTGCATGGAGCCTCATTTTAAACTCTCATCTTAAACTGAAGGTTGTTGGAATACTGAATTTCCAGGCATTTAAAAAAAGGAAATTCTGATCTGACACTATGGGGAAGAGCTTACCCAAACCACACGGTGGAACTTCCTGACATTAATCTACAAACCATTTGTAAAACCTTCAACTATGATAGTCATATTCCCCCATCTTAAAAACATAATTAAATTCAGTTAGTGGATTCAGTAATAGTGACTGTGTGATCCCATGTCATGATTATTCAGCAGTGAATGACACAAGAAGCAGCTAATTTGTGTTCACTTTAAATCTGTACTTCATTTTTTCTTTTTCTTAAGCGCATACACAAACATGATGAATAGCAAATGCTTTAACAACTGTGTTCGAAACTACAGATTCTCTTCCCAGAAATTTCCCATACGCCTCACAACTCTCTTGGATCATTTCCATATGGCGATTTTTCTTTGATTAACCACTGAAGGGCAAGAGTGTATTCACATATCGTCCAGCTTTAAGTCGAAGTCCTTGCGAGCTATTGGGGACAGAAGCATTCCATACATCATTCAGGTTTTTCATTGCTCATAATCAAGCTTAGCCCGATTTATGTCTAGGGTTTAAAAAAACCCATTGTTTGTGTTGTTCTTTTAGGCAAATTCAAAATAACTGTAACTCACAGTACTTCACCGTTCTTCATCCCGTGGTAAAGCATGCTGTCTGGGAAAGCTCCTGCTTGATTTAATTTCCTTCAGCAAAATAGTGGTAGGCCTTAAGCCAATCTAACTGAAGTAGTAGGCCTTAACCCTCTTTTACCACATATAATTACTCATACACTGCTTTATGAGCCCCCTAGAGAACAAAAGCCCCCCCCTTCCTGAAACGCAAATTCTTTTAAGGGATGGAAATGTACAGGAGCCCTTATCTTATTTTTCTCCTTCCTTCACTCAGGACATGAGGGCCTTGAGCAGCAGTCCTCCCCACCACCCCACCCTTTCCAGGGCCTGCTATCTGGCTATTGTAGAGCTCTGAGGAGCTGATGTATGAGCTCTTCTGGCCTTGGCTCTTCTTCCTCTTTTAATAAAGTTGTGGCATATTTTAAAGATACTTATTCGTGTCTGTCTCTTTTCTGTCTGTCTAGAAAGTAGTGCATTTTAGAAGTTTTACACAAGTGATGTAGTCTCTGAGCATAGCGTAGATTTCTTCCCTTTAAGCCTGAGGCTCCTGCTTAATGGTTAATGGCTGATAGAATAATGGCTTAGTCAAAGTAGCCTCATTGAGGCATTCCTTAATATGTTCTTTTAATTTCAGTAGAATAACTTAACAAGTAGAAGGTTGCCGGTTCGAATCCTTGCTGGTATGTTTTCCAGACTATGGGAAACACCTATATTGGGCAGCAGTGATATGGGAAGATGCTGATAAGCCATCTCGTACTGCACAGGAGGAGGTAATGGTAAACCCCTCCTGTATTCTACCAAAAAACCCCACAGGGCTCTGTGGACACCAGGAGTAGAAATCAACTTGACGGCACACTTTACCTTTAATGTTCCTCAAGTCAGTCACTGTCTCTTTCTTGCTGTATTCTCTACAGCAAGTAGGAGAGGAGGGATTATTGGCCTTTAAAAGTGCTAACAGATCCTGTGCCCTGCTCTGGCTAATGCTGGATTCTTTGAGAAAAATCTGTGTGCTGGGTGGAGTGCTGGTCAGTTTACCTCACAGGATTTCTACATTATTTTCCACTCACATTTTTAAAAGGACCTTCCCATTATTCACCTTTCCCCCAAGACCATTTTTGAGGCATTGTTTAAACTGTCCCCCCAGCAAGTCCCATTGACTTTGAGTTTTGTTCCTTCTAGGTGTGCACACAGAATTGCAGGTTCAGTTATCAAAATGCTGCTGGAAAAGTTATGTGTACTCCAGTCCTGCACCCTCTTTCTCACAGTGCTAAGCTACATGCTTCCAGAAAGCTCCAAATAAGTATAGCAAGGAAATCCCAGAAACCATTCCTACTCAGTGTCAACAAACTAAAATTGTGATGCAGACTGCTTTTGAACATGGAGGTTCTACACAAGATCCTAACAATTGGTGAATATGGAGGCTTCATTTCTTGTGTATGACCAAGTGCAGTTTGGCTCTGATGTGTAACCTCCATGTTCAAGAGCATTCTACACCAGAATGATGGTTTCTTACTGCTGGGTGGGAATGTTTTTTAGGATTTCCTTGAAGTTTCTTCTTTGGAATTCCTAACATGGGGTCATTGGTCCCAATCTTATACACTTTTACTCAGAAAGCAACCGCCAGAGAAATAAATGGGTTCCCCCTTCTATGGGGAGCTGAAGGGAGAAAAAAAGAGAACCCACATTCTTGTCTAGGATCTCTGCTGGTCCTGATTCCTATGTATGTTTACACAGAAGTAATCTCCAGTTGGATCAATGGACTTACTTTCTAGCAATTTATTCCAAGCTTTGCTGAGGGCCTCTGCTTCCCACTTTTGGTGGAGGTGAAAGAAAGGGGGCAGAGGGGAAAAACAAGTGCCTATGAAAGGAAAAGGGAATGGGAGGAATGCTTTTTTAATTGTACTAGTGCCAGAGTGCTCATAGACTGTCCTTATCAGGCACTTATATTCAGAACTAGGAGGAAGTCACTTGCTAGAAATTGTCAGAACTTGCCCTTCCTATCTTTGGCTTCAGAATTCTCAGTGGGCAAACTCAATTATACTATTAACTAACTTTCCCTTAGTTATGTTCCCTGTTATTATGGGGATTTTGAACAATAATTACTCAAAAATCACTAGACTGATGTTTTTTAAACCAGCAAAAGGCACCAGTCCTATATGGACATGATTTTGGGGGGAATGTTAAAAAGACATCAGACATTTAAAATATACATTATCCTTGGTGAAACAAGGTCACCAAAACTTTGAAACTTCTTTTTGAGAGTTATAAACTTAAATTGCTGTGACTGCCATTTGTCATTTTATAACTGATTTGCACCAAATTTAGAGGGGTGGTGTTTCTTGTCCCCTAGTTGATGTGTGCACAGTTTCAGAGGGATTGGGTTGATACTTTTGACTTTAAGCAATAGAAGGTTCAGGGCTTATAATGGCGGAACACCTCATCTCATCTATACAGGCACAACTGTGCCAGTATAATCTCTCACTGAACAACCTTTCTCTCCTCATAGCATCTACCCAAGCTTTCTTTCACTCCCCCCGCCCCCGTAGATACATAAATTTTCCAGTGTACTCTTTGTTTTGCTCTTGTACAATCCAGAGGGTACCATTTGACCCTTCTGAGGTTTCTTGAAATAATGGTTGTTTCTGGTCAAATTATTATAGGAAACATCACTTTCCATGCTCACTAACCAGGCTTCAAAGAAAGATAGTTGTAATGTCAAAGTGCAGCTGATATTTCTGCTTCTTGTTTACGGGGGCTAGGCCAAATTGGAACAGGAAGCCTTGATTTCACCTGTGTATGAGCAGGGGAGAGAGAGAGAGGCCAAGTGACTTGGAATTGCTTTCTGACAAGAATGGAACAATAAAACCTTTGAGCATGATGGCTAATTTTGTTGTGAAAGGAGATGGATGTGGGACCCTCCCTCAGTTTTCAGACAGATTGGGGGTTGTTAGGTGTAGAGGCTGATGAATTGTTACAATTGCATTCACCCTTCGAAGGAGCTCAGAAAAACAATTTATTTATAAAATTACCCTGCCTTATAACTTAAATCAGGGCAATTTTACACTAGAAAAAGCTTCAGCACTCTTTGAACATCATTAAAAACATGCCTGAAAGGAACACAAGTGGCATTGGGCAATATTTGGATGAGTTAGTCATGACCAAGCACCATTTAAATCAATGAAACTATTCCAAGTTAGTGATGACTAACTTGAATCACAATTTCAATGGGTCTTTGTCATGCCTAACTTAATCTGGATGTTGTCCAGTAAAAATATAAGAATTTTAAGCAGCAGTATAGACCAATTAATCTATTTCTCCTCACAACTTATAAGGTAGATTAGGCTGAGACTTGCTCAAGTGTGCCCAATGACCAAGCAGGGCAGGAATAACCAATGACCAGTCAGGGCTTGAATGTGATCTGCGGTTATCATATTCAAACCAAACACTCTAGCTTTGGCAAACAGAATGTGAATAAAATATTCAGCCAGTGTATTAAACACTTCATCAATTGACTTTTAGCAAACAAATTTAATCTGTTACTGCAAAATGGCATGTTTGGCAACTTTGGTTTTGTTTGTAGAACTGTGCTTCACAGAATACTTTTAATTAGGTCACAATTATTCACTACTTTCTGAAGCTGATATTTACTCATGCCTCTAACCAGTTAGTTTTTCCTTCTGTGTTTTTAGTAGCTTGCAAAGTACAGTATACATCTTCGTTTCAAAACTCAGTTTCTCAGGAAGAAAAATCTCTTTAAATGGTATTGGAATTCCTAAAAGAAAAAAAATTAAGCTTAATCATGAATCTTTAGGCTACAAATACTTGACATTGTCTAGGAAAAATATGTTTATCAGTATAATCTGTTGTTTACAGTTGTCTTCTTGAATTAGAGCCAGCATAGTTGTCTTTATAAGTGCTTCGTGCTGATCTGGGCCCACTGTGGAACATAGGTCCATCTTGCTCAGTATTGTCTACACAGACTGGCAGCGGCTTCTCCAAGGTTGCAGGCAGGAATCTCTCTCTCAGCCCTATCTTGAAGATGCCAGGGAGGAAACTTGGAACCCTCTGCTCTTCCCAGAGTGGCTCCATTCCGAGGGGGAATATCTTACAGTGCTCACACTTCTAGTCTCTCTTTCATATGCAACCAGGGCGGACCCTGCTTAGCTAAGGGGACAAGTCATACTTGCTACCACAAGATCAGCTCTATTCCTCAGAGAAATACTAGCTATCCCTTCTTTATTAATTTATTTAGATTTTGATCCCAAAAAACATTGAGTAGAAGGAAAACAGCTGCTGGTGAAAGAGTTTTACAGTGACAGAGAATTGTGGTACAGTACAATAACATGAGGGAAGAGACAGAGAAAAGTGGGAACTCGGAGGTTGGGTGGGGAAAAGTGGTAAAGAGATGGGGATTTAGAGCGACCTTTGGGGCGGGGAGAGGGATGGATGGATAAAGAGCATGAAAGTAACAGTCTTCTATTCTGAACATGAAAGTTCTATGTCACTAGTATACTGAAATGCTGTTGATGGAAGGAGGATGGATCAAAAAAGGAAACACCTAGTCAGAATTGGAACAGAAATGCCTTTCCATAATTGTTGTCACGTGCTTTACTTTATAGATTATCTATTATATTAATTATCTTAGCTGGTGCGTGTCCTGAGGAATTTGGTGGCAGAACTCTCGCGACACATTGCGAGAGTTCCTGGGCCCGCCCAGCTGCGAGAGTTGAGAGGGGGAAGAAAAAATGGCAGCGGTGTGAGCGGTTCGCAAAACGGCCAGAGGTGGCAGCCTCAGCTCGGCTGACTGCTGGGTGGCGGCGGCAGTGGGACGGCCTGTCCTGTCCAGGCCAGGCTGTCCCAGGTATGGAAGAGGCGGTGGCAGTGGCCCGACCTGGCGGTGGGAGGTGGCGGGGCAGCCTGGCCTGGCCAGGCCGTCCCAGGTATGAGAGGTGGCGGCGTGACCGAGCGGGTATGAGAGGTGGTGGTGGTGGTGGTGGCAGCGGCGGCGTGACCGAGGCGGGATGGCCTGGCCTGGTGGTCCCAAGTATGAGTGGCGGTGGTGGCGGCAGCCCAACCAAGCGGGGGACGGCCTGACCTGGCCGTCCCAGATATGGAAGAGCCGCCGGAGGCAGGAGGCATCAGAGGCCGGGATGAGAGGGAAACCTTTCGGCCCGCCGCTGCCCAGGTAAGAAGAGGGTGGGGGAGGGGACCGGAGGGAGGGGGAGGGGGGCAAGAGAGAGTGGGGCAGGAGGGGGGAGGGGGCAAGAGAGTGGGGCAGGAGGGAGGGGAAGGGGGTGAGAGGGTGGGGCAGGAGGGAGGGGGTGGGGGGCAAGAGAGGGTGGGGCAGGAGGGAGTGCGGCTGGAGTGGAGGAACAGCATGAGGGGGCAAGAGAGAGTGGGGCAGTGGGAGGGGAGGGGTGGGGGCAAGAGAGAGTGGGGCAGGGGTGAAAGGGATGGGGCAAGAGAGAGTGCGGCTGGAGTGGGGGAACAGCACGCCCCCAAAGAGCGCACAGATGCTCTGTGCGGGTTGGCTAGTCTATATTTATTTCTCTAAGGTGTATTCATCATGAATCCCATGTGTGGAAGCTCTTGTGAGAGTTTGTGAGCAGCTGAGGTGACCAGCGAGGGAGAGGAGGGAAAAATGAGAGGGAATACCAGCTGGCCGGTGAATTTACAGAGTTTACTTTAAACAGGGAAGAGAGGCATCGGGGATAAAATCAGAGGGCATCTATGAACAATTGGCCAAGGGCCATGTAAACACAGAGCTCCGAGTACAAATAGCACCCTCCTCCACTATGAAGTTCAAAGGGACATCTCTTCTTTATCAGCAGCCAGAGACTATGCTCTTAAAGACTTTAAACAAACAAACAAACCCAAGCAAAGCCAACTTTTATTTCTAAAGTCAGTCTGCTCTTTACAGGCCGACAATTGAGACACTGGAGGCAGTATGATAAATGCCTGAATCAAAGGGGGGGGAGGGACGGCAAGCAGCGGGAGGGAGGAATGGACGGCCGGTGAGCGGGTGCGGGGAGAGAAGGAAAGGCAGACAAGTCCTCCCCAGGGGAGGCCGAGTGAGGGGGCCTTCCATCACCTGCCAAAGGCTGAGTGCACTTGCACTAGCGCACAGATGCTCTGTTCGGGTTCAGCTTGTTTTTATTAATGGCCCTTGTTATATTATGCACCCTTGAGTCATTACTGTACATATGGGAACTTACTATGCACACCTCCCATTATTTTAAAACATTAATTATGTAATCCTAAAGTGTAATATGAAGAGAAGAGTTACTGAGAGAGCTCCACTGAGTATCTCTACAGAATACTACCGTATGTGTTGGTTCATTTGTTACAAAACAATGTGGAACATGCAAGCTAGCAATATGAAACACATTATGACTCCTTCACTACCACCACCATTCCCTGTGCTCTTGCTTCCTTGATCTTCCTTTCCCATGACATCTCTACTGCACAGGCTTTAGTGCTCTGGAAGTTCATCGCTTGGAAGACCCCCAAGGAATTTCTTGTGAACATGCACACCTTATTTTCACTTGGATGACCTGATACCTTTGCTTCCCCTAGCTGTCCTGATAGGAAGCCTGACAATATCTTCTTTGCTTCTGCTTGCTCTGCTGGGCCCTGAATCCACAAGTGTGGGTATCTGCAGCCATTGGGGTCCCAAAAGTAATGAAATGGGAAGCCAAAGCATACTTAATGGACTGTGCTCAATACATGCAGGAGCTGTTGATTCCTGTGGATCTTCCTTTGTCAGAATCTGCTTCTTGTTCTGATGTATATGAATGCTTCTTTGCAGTAATGTCCTTGGGACCTTGGCCACAGGAGTAAGAGTTGAAATCCTATCAACTGGCAAGTCATACTTCATCTGCTGGGTGTGCATGGGAGCATAGTTTCTACATGTTGCTTCATGAGAGCAAAATGAAGACTACAGACAAATTTGGAAAGTACCATACTTGCTACATCCACCAACTGGTGTTGAGCAGAGTTGGTTGGCTTTCATGTCCCAAACAAACTTGCTCTTTCATATACCTCTATAACTGATTATCCTGCACATCAGCTTTAATACACACAATGTTCCTGTCAAGTATAGTTGCTGGAGAGTAGGCATTCCTCTGCTGAAGTGCTATCGGTGCCAAATGTGGCTTCTGTTGATGTTCTGGCATCCTCACACACATGTTTTAAGGCTGCTATTATGGTTAAGACATTGTTTTTATGTTAACGATAAATTCTATCTTGAAACAAAATTCTATTTTTGTCAAAAACTTTACTTATATGTCAAAAACAAATTGCTTTTATTTTAAAAACTCTTTAAATACTCTTGTGTTAATTTTATTGTTGGTTCAAAACACAGCAGTTTTGTTTGAATATTCCAAACTCTGCCACACATGGATGGAGACCACTGCTGTTATGCTACAGCACTAGCACATTTACTTAGAATTAAGTGTGGTGTAAATGCAGTTTGACTCTCATCAGAGTGAGCATACACATGATCAAGGTGTCAGTTCTGTTTGGCCATATGTTGCAGCATACTGTCTTAATGTGGTTCATCTTGGGCATACTTCTGGAAAAAGGAGTGGGAGAGTAATCAGGAATAGTAGTTATGCTTCTGTGATCTCCAGCTCTTGTGCAAGGGAAATAACTTCACTGAATTTGATAGTTTTTGCTTGTGGTACTCTAATTTTATTTATTTATTTATATTTATTACATTTATTTACTGTCCCATCCAAACGGCTCTGGGTGGTAATTTTAAGAGCACTTCTGCAAGCAGATGATAGCTTCTGTATATAAATGGAATGTTGGGATCCATGAATGACTCTCTCAAGGTTAGTGTTAAGAGAACCTTTGGAACTGCTGCTAAGTTTGAGCAGAGAGGTGAATATATTTAGTTATAAGGGGCATGTTCTGTTTGCAGTTATCCTGCCCTGCAAGTAAGGATAAATCGATATTTACTCCTTTCTGATTTGCTATCAACTGGAATAGAAAACAGCACTGCTGTGAGTGAATACTCTAAATGTATAGTTTTGAGATTTTTGTGTCATTCATATACATATAGTGAATGTAGAGATTTAGTTATTCTTCTGTGAGTTTCTTTAAAAGTGTATGCTATTAGCTGATTTATGGTTCAACACCAAATTTAAATTGTCCCTCAATATATTTTACTATGTTAAATCACAGAATTTAACTTAATTTTGTTTCTTTCCCACAGACTATAAAAACAAAACACCTGTGACATTTAAAAATTGGATTACTCATCCTCAAGGATAACTGTTGTATCCTACAAGGAGATCCTACAAGGATCTGCTGTAGGACAAATGCTGTGAGAAACACAATGTGGTGAATCAAAGCCTCAAACCTTGGCATCTTTGTACTGACTGAGGAGTTACAATGCCTATTTTGTGAACACAAACAATTTAATAGTGGACAGAACATCTGAAAATGCGGCCATGGACTGGCTCCTGGCGTTGGATTATGCTCATCCTTTTTGCTTGGGGGACCTTGCTTTTTTACATAGGTGGACACTTGGTGCGAGACAATGAACATCCAGATCACTCTAGTCGTGAACTATCAAAGATACTTGCAAAACTTGAACGGTTAAAACAGCAAAATGAAGATTTAAGGCGGATGGCAGAGTCTCTCAGGTAAGTTTTAAAAATCCCCCTCTCAAAATGTAGGTATGCTTCTGAAGTTTTTATTCTCTCTATGAGAGCACACAGGGCAAAACCAAATTCATACGAACAATCAGATTGTCAGAGAGGGTCTGGTAAACATCATAAATGCTTCTCTGAGGGAGGGTAGGATGCCTCTTTTTCTTAAGGAGGCTATCATTAGACCATACTTGGAAAAAAACCTACATCGGACACCCCAGGCAATTATAGGCCCATTTCTAATCTCCTGTGGTTGAGCAAGGTGATTGAGAGGGTGGTGGCTGCTCAGCTCCAGGCAGTCCTGAAGGAATCTGATGATCTGGACCCATTTCAAACTGGCTTTTGGGCAGACTATAGGGAGACTGTCTTGGTCGGCTTGATGGATGATCTCCAATTAGGTACTGACAGGGAGTGTGACTCTGCTGATCCTTTTGTATCTCAGGGTAGCGTTTGATGCCGTCGACCATGTAGTTGTTCTGGGTTGTCTGAGCGAGGTGTGGTTAGGTGGCACTGTTCTACCGTGGTTCTGTCCCTACATCTTAGATAGACTCCAGATGGTGTCAGTAGGAGACTGTTGCTCTGCAAAGTGAGAGTTACTGTATGGAGTCCAACAAGGCTCCATACTGTCTCCAGTGCTCTTTAATGTCTACATGAAACCATTGGGAGAGATCATCCGGAGATTTGGTGCAGGGTGTTATCAATATGCTGATGGACCCCCAAATATATTTCTATCCCTATCAACTTCATCAGGAAATGACAAAACATCCCTGAATGCCTGCCTCGAAGAGGTAATGGGCTGGATGAGGGATAACAAACTGAAGTTGAATCCAAATAAGATGGAGTTACTGATTGTGGGCTGGAGCCAAGACTTTAGAGATGGTTTGGATCTGCCTGTTCTGGATGGGTTTACACTTGGGAGTACTCCTGGATCCAAAACTATCTCTGGTTTCTCAGGCTGAGGCAGTGGCCAGGAGAGCTTTTTATCAACTTTGACTGCTAGTCAGCTTTGCCCATTTCTGGAGGCACATGACCTAAAAATGGTAGTGCTTGTGCTAGTGACCTACAGGCCTGATTACTGTAATGCACTCTACATGTGGCTGTACATAGTTCGGAAATGACATCTGGTACAGAATGTGGCAGCCAGGTTGGTCACTGGGGCAACATGAAGGGGTCATTAAACACAGATTCTGAAAGAATTGCACTGGCTGCCAATATGTTTCTGAGCGAAATACAAAGTCCTGGTCATTACCTATAAAGCTCTGAACATCTTAGGTCCAGGGTATTTAAGAGATCGCCTTCTTTGCCATGAAACCTATTAAGATCATCCAGGGAGGTCTGGTTAAGGTTGCCACCGACTCATATGGAGGCGACTCGGGGCGGGCCTTCTTTGTGGCTGCCCTTGTCAAATAAAAGCTTCTCCATCTCTGATTGCTTTTTAAAAAGACCCTTAAGACATACTGTTTTCTCAGGCTTTTAATTAATTTTAAACTGTGTATTTGTTTTTATCCTGTGAAATTATTTTAATTGCTTCACTCTGATTTGTGTTTAATTGTTTTTATTCTGTGAAAGTGTGTTAATTGTTCTTTTTAAATTGTAATTTGGATTATATACACTGCCTAGAGAAGTATTTATCAGGCGGTATATAAATACGATAAATAAATACTGCAATAATTTCTTGGCAACTCATACAGGCACCATATTTGGAGTACACAAATGTGGCTTTGTGTAAAGCACAAAGAAGCACAGTTGGAATGTATACCAAGGAGGAGGAAAGGTACCACCAAGTCCAGGAGGATGCCAGTGTGGCTAACAAGTAGAGTCAGGGAAACTCTAAAAAGGAAGAAGACTTCCTTCAGAAAACGGAAGTCCTCCCCAAATGAAGAAAACAGGAAGGAACGTAAACTCTGGCAAAAGAAGTGCAAGGACACAATAAGGGGGATGCAAAGAGAGTTTGAGGAGCATATAGCTAGAAGTGTTAAGGGGAATAACAAAAACGTCTTTAAATATATCAGAAGTAGAAAACCAGCCAGGGAGGCGGTTGCCCCTTAGATGATGAGGGTGTGAAAGGGATTATTAAGGAGGATAAGGAGATTGCAGAGAAGCTGAATGAGTTCTTCACGGCGGAGGATACTGACCATATACCCTCTCTAGAATTGAGCTTTTCAGGTTTAGCAGTTGAGGAACTGGGTCAAGTTGAGGTGACAAGGGAAGATGTTCTAAACTGTCTTGAAAAACTAAAAATTAACAAATCGCCAGGGCCAGATAGCATCCACCCAAGAGTTCTGAAGGAACTCAAATGTGAAATTGCCATCTCCTAGCAAAAATATATAACTTGTCCCTGCAATTAGGCTCTGTAGTAGTAAGTTTATTTACGGTCCATGACCAAATTAGAACACAGAAAAAGTTAAAATTTTAATAAAAATGTTAAATACAGAGTAACA
Organism: Hemicordylus capensis; assembly: GCF_027244095.1. Classification (NCBI taxonomy): domain Eukaryota; kingdom Metazoa; phylum Chordata; class Lepidosauria; order Squamata; family Cordylidae; genus Hemicordylus; species Hemicordylus capensis. The sequence continues at coordinate 82,489,183 of NC_069657.1, read as the reverse complement.
TTATAAAACATTATGATATAAAAAGGGGGGGAATAGGCACATAAATATACATATAAAAAGAGATGTTTAAAAACTAATTTGTTCATTCCTTATCTTTATAGCTGCTACACAGAATCTTGCCATGGACCCAGTGAGTCCCTTATACCAATCTTTTTTTTTTTTTTTTTTAAAGGCAACATAATACTCATCAGAATGACCTGGATATTTTCTAAGATGAGGCTCAATCCAGTTGGAGTGAATAGATTTGTAGAAAGGGCAATAGAGGAAAACATGAGCGATTGTCTCAATGACTCCTGCGCCACAAGGGCATAGGGAATTATCTTATATCTTCCCTCAAAAACCGCAGAGGGCAGAACATTAAACTGAGCTTGCGAAAAAGCTCTCCTGTGACTTAGGACCGACAAGTATGTAAGATAAGCTGCCGGCATAGGGTAATTAAAAAATTATCACAGTTAGTTCCAAGGGAGGCCCCACTTTGTTTCTCTAGGTCTAAAATCCTTTGTTTCAAGATCTTTTTAGCAACATCAGGACCTAGGGAACATAAAAACTGATCTGAAAAGCCACAATTACCCAAGATGGCCTGGACATTCTTGGTCCAAGACGACTGAAATCCATCTTTTAAAACCTATGGGACAAGGCCTAAGCCATGAATATAGATTTTGAGCCAATAATTAATTGTACGTAGCCAAGCCAGGGCCACAATCTTAATTAGTCCTGCTTCCAAACGTGGGGCCACATTCAAGACACAGCGCGGGAGCAGGAAAATGGCTCATAGAAATTTCGACTATACCACCTCAAGCAGTTGTAAATTACCTGTCAAAAAGATCTGAATTGCATACAATACCTGGGCTAAAATTTTGGCTTTAAAAATCTAAGTGTGGCATTATGCACCACTGGTATGAAATTTTTTTAACATTGCTGTAACCATGTTCTGCGCACTTATGGCCACATAATCACAATGGGATCTCTATGAATTACATTCATGAAACAAAAGACCTAGATATTTTAACGTTTTGACCTGTTGGATGCTATTGCCATTAATAACCCATTTATGTTTTTTTGATCTTTTACTAAATACCATCACCTTTGATTTCTAGGTATTAATAGCCAGAGACTCATCAGCGCAAAATTGGAAGAGAGTTCTCAGGGCTCTCCTCATGCTGACCAGTGTGGTAGATATTATAGCCGCGTCATTGGCATACAATAAAATAGAAATAGCTCTCCTGCTAATTTGGGCTGATGAAAGGCGAGATCATCCAAAAGAGGGATTAAAAAGTTGATATAAAAATTAAATAAGGTGCCAAAATGCACCTGTTTAACCCCTTTCTGTACTAAGACAGGGTCCAATAAATGCCCGTCATTATCACACTTAACCCTCAATAATGTATTTTCGTACAGTATACAGATAAGGAAGAGTAACGGGGATCTATGGAGGTTCTTGCAAGTTTATTCCAAAGGCATGTCCTAGAAATTGAATCAAAAGTGGCCTTAAGGTCAACGAAGGCCACATATAATGAAGAGTTTTTAGTGGAGTATTTTTCCATAAGATGAGATAAAACCAAGGCCTGATCCAATGTGGAGCGGCCAGAGTGGAAACTGGCCTGTTCCTCTCTAAGAATGAAGTCCTGTTCATCCCAGTCAATAAGTCTATGGCACAAGTGCCTTGCATACAATTTACTAATTATGCACAATAGACTTATTGGGCGGTAATTGGGGGGATTAGAATGTTGTCCGCCCTTAAAAATTGGTACAATAATGGCCGTGTTCAAATCCTCAGGAATACGTCCCATCCTATCAATATAAGTGAAGAGCTTGGCTAAAACAGGGGCCCACCAATCTATTTCCACCTTCAAAACCTCCGCTTGGAACATATCTTTACTGGAAGCCAATCAGGCTCTGTACCAGAGGACTGGAAAGTAGCCAATGCGACTCCAATTTTCAAAAAGGGATCCCGGGGGGATTTGGTAAATTACAGGCTGGTCAGCTTAACTATGGTGCCGGGTAAATTGATGGAATGCATACTTAAGGACAAAATTGTTAAGCATATATAAAAACAGGCCTTGATATAACTTTTGTTAAAGTTCCCCACCAAAGGATCTTGAGTAAACTTAGCAGTCGTGGAATAAGGGGACAGGTTCATGTGTGGATCGGTAACTTGTTGAAGGACAGGAAAGAGAGTATAGGAATAAACTATTAGGCCCGGGCGCAGAACATCTGTGCCTCTAGTTGAGCCCAGCCATCCCCCTGCATGTCGCCACCTCACCCCGGGGGGCCAGGGCCAGGTTGTCCCACTGCCTCCTCCCTCTGCCTCACCCATCCTCCTCCTGCCGCCCGTTGTCCTCTTGCCCACCTTCTCAGGGCAGCGCTGCCGCCTCCCTCTGCCTCGCCGTTGTCCTCGTCGGGGCAGCGGGGCTTCGCCTGCTGCTCGTCCTCCTCCCGCAGCCCATCATCTTCTCGCCCTTCTCCTCAGGGCGGCAGGGCTTCGCCCACTGCCCCAACAGCCTCCTGGCGCACGCCACATCCCCTCTACAGGAATTAATTATATAGATGGACAATTTTCACAATGGATGATGATGATGATGATTATTATTATTATTACATTTATATCCCGCTCTTCCTCCAAGGAGCCCAGAGCGGTGTACTACATACTTGAGTTTCTCTTTCTCAACAACCCTGTGAAGTAGGTTAGGCTGAGAGAGAAGTGACTGGCCCAGAGTCACCCAGCTAGTTTTATGGCTGAATGGGGATTTGAACTCGGGTCTCCCCGGTCCTAGTCCAGCACTCTAACCACTAAACCACGCTGGCAGGAAGTGGGGCCCCCCAGGGATAGGTGCTCTTTAACATGCTCATAAACTATCTAGAAGTTGTGGTTACCAGTGAAGTGGTCAAATTTGCAGATGACACTTAACTATTTAGGGTAGCAAAATCCACAATGGATTATGAGGAGCTCCAAAAAGATCTCTCAAAAATGAGTGAGTGAGCAACAAAATGGCAAATGCGGTTCAATGTAAGCAAGTGTAAAGTGATGCACATGGGGGGCGGGGGAACACCAACTTCACATATACACTAATTGGATCTGAGCTTTCAGTGACTGACCAGGAGAGAGATCTTGGGGTCGTGGTGGACAGCTCATTGAAAGTGTTGTCTCAGTGCGCAGCAACTGTGAAAAAAGCGAATTCTGTGCTAGGAATCATTAGGAAGGGGGTTGAAAATAAAAACGCTAATATTATAATGCCCTTGTACAAATCTATGGTGCGGCTGCATCTGGAGTACTGCGTACAGCTTTGGTCACCGTATGGTAGAATATTGTAGAACTGGAAAAGGTGCAGAAGAGGGCAACCAAAATGATCAGGGGCCTGGAGCACCTTCCTTATGAGGCTAGGCTACAGCATCTGGGGCTCTTTAGCATGGAAAAGAGGCAATTAAGGGGAGACATGATATGTGTATGTGTATAAAATTATGCATGTTGTGGAGAGAGAGAAATTGTTCTTCCTCTCTAACAACACTAGAACCAGGGGTCACCGCATTAAACCGAAGGCTGGGAAATATGGGACCAACAAGAGGAGTTACTTTTTCACACAGTGCATAATTGATCTGTGGAATTCTTTGCCATGGGATGTGGTGGTGGCCACCAGCTTGGATGGCTTTAAAAGGGGTTTAGACACATTCATGGTGGGCAGGTCTATCAATGGCTACTAGTTTGGTGGCTGTAGGCCATCTCCAGCCTCAGAGGCACGGTACTTCTCAATACCAGTTGCAGGGGAGCAACAGCAATAGAGAGGGCATGCCCTCAGCTCTTGCCTGTGGGCTCCCCAGAGGCATCTGGTGGGCCACTGTGTGAAACAGGATGCTGGACTAGATGGGCCTTGTGCCTTAATCAGCAGGACTGTTCTTATGTTCTTGTGGCTTAGCATCTATTCTGAAATAGACTTATTTCTTTTTTGTCATGTGCTTTTTCAGGGGCAGAAACATAGGGGTGCTGTGGAGGCAATGGTAAACCCCTCCTGTATTCTACTAAAGAAAACCACAGGGCTCTGTGGGTGCCCGGAGTCGAAATCGACTTGACAGCACACTTTACCTTTACTATATTATACCATACTATATATGTCACCTGCTAAATGAGCAAAGTCACCTTCTTAAAGTGGTGATTTTCTTTATTTAGTACGGAGAAAGCAACTGGCCCTATCTAGCCCCAGTACAGCATCACTCCAGTGGCTGTTGCTAGTGTCCATCTTATGTTTCTTTTTTAGTTTGTGAGCCCTTTGGGGACAGGGGGCCTATAGAGTACACGTGTGTGTGTAAACCACTTTGGGAACTTCTGTTTAAAAGCAGTATATAAATATTTGTCAGGAAACCACCTTAAGTGGCACAGCAGGGAAATGCTTGACTAACAAGCAGAAGGTTGCCTGTTTGAATCCCCACTGGTATGTTTCTTAGACTATGGGAAACACCTATATCAGGCAGCAGCAATATAGGAAGATGCTGAAAGGCATCATCTCATACTGTGCAGGAGGAGGTAATGGTAAACCCTTCCTGTATTCTACCAAGAAAACCACAGGGCTCTGTGGGCACCAGGAGTTGAAATCGAGTGGATGGCACACTTTACCTTTAAATATTTGTTATATTCATATATTTGTGACTGTTCATATTTGAAGGCTTGGAGATCGTGAAAATTAATGTAGCCTTATAAAATTTAGTAATAACCGTGAAAAATGAAAGATTGACCCTCTTTTTTTTAATCTTGCTCATACTTGGTACTTTATCTCCCACCAGCAAACAACTTAAGATACACAGTTTGTTTTCCCAACTCACTGGCTTTCCCTTTCTCTCCCTAAAGGAAAGGAATGGCCAGCGATAATAATTTTGCTGGTTCAGTGTTTTATTTTGTTTTGATCACTGTTATACAAAGACCTGTGTCTTTGGGCAGTTTTCCCCAGCTTAATGCCTCAACTACCCTGAGAGAAACTGAGGACAGCATCACAGTTTTTCTTGACTAACACTTGTTTCCACAGTGGTGTGGGAGAGATTCCATTATCTACTTGATACAACTGGTGGATAACTTGAAAGCAGAAAGGGCCACATATTATATAGTTATGGGATAAGATAACATGCTCTCATGTAGACTTGTACCCTGTAGTGATAGTAAGGATTGGAGGGAGGACTAGGCCTCACTCAGAGCAACTGTTGGGAGTATGGGCCTTTTTTTAAAAAGGAAAAAAAAGCTTGAGAAGTCCAAATTAAAAGGACCAATCCAGAGGACTGGGTGGGAATTTCTGGCTCAGCCACCAGCAGATGCTTTGGTTTGTTAGTCTGTCCCAGAAGGTCTCTGAAGAAGCAGTGGGCTGGGCTGCTGGGGACATGAGAAAGCTGCAACCTGTAAGTAATAAGTTAGGACCAAGTCAGTTAAACGTAACAGAGAAGTCATTTTACTTTGCGGATTGCTTGAAATCTGTGTTGCCAGTTTAATGAACTCTTTCTCTCACAAACTGCTATATGAAAAGACATTGCATCTGCTTTTCTTTTAATCTGATAATAAATCCTTGTTGTTGAAGTGTGCTACCCTTCATTTTGGGTCTGTCTTAGTCACACACCTTTGTAGGCCAAGGACTGCTCAGCCTTTTTTGGGAGGGTTTTGCCACTTTCCCCCCACCCCCGGAACCTTATATAGAGTGTGGGTTTTCCCACATCAGAACAAAGTGGGTGGTGACAGCCAACTGTGAATCCTTTACAGACAAGGATTCAACCCCAGTGAACTCTGCCCCCACCCTGTCTCTGGTTGGAGTCATGATATACCTGGATAGCAAACAGAGTAAAAAAGTTAAGGATCAATAAGTTCTTATTGTGCACCCACACCAGACATGTATTAGACTCTGAATATATTGTTAAATGTAGGGGTGTGCACGGAACCGCCAACTGTGGTCCGGCACTGGGGTGGGGGGTAGCTTTAAGAGCAGTGGGAGGGTTTACTTACCCCTCCCGCTGCTTTCCCGCTCTGGCACCATAATGCTAAGAGTAATTGGGGCGGCAGGATACCTCCCTCCCGCCCCTTCCCCGATGTTGCTGGAAAAAACTCCCAGCAGTCCTTTGCGCTAGCGCACGTCACAGAGACCTGACTGGACTGCTGGGAGTTTTTTCCAGCAACATCGGGGAAGGGGCGGTAGGGAGGTATCCTGCCGCCCCAATTACTCTTATCATTACGGTGCCAGAGCGGGAAAGCGGCAGGAGGGGTAAGTAAACCCTCCCGCCGCTCTTAAAGCTACCCCCCCCCACCCGAACAGGACCGCCCAGGTCCAGACCGGTGTGGACCGGTCCGGAGGCTTTTTCAATGACCGGTCCGGGCCCATCCCTAGTTAAATGGGTTGAAGTCAGAGAGAATAGTGAGGTAACCTAGTATACACATGACACCAAATTCTTCAGACTGGAAAAATCCTAGGCAGGGCGGAAGGTGCTCTAAACTTTATCACTGTAGAATGAATGACAGAAATGCTACATGAGATTTATCTATATGTGAATGTGTTGACATTTTGCATACTTAAATCTGGGAGTGCTGAGTAGCAGAGGGGTCATTAAATGTAGCAACTCCTTACCATTGCAGGAAACCTTCAGGGTGGTGCATGTGTGCACCCCCTCCCCCAAGTAGCAGTAGATATCCATCATCTGAAGGCTGAATGGGTTAGGAAGTAATGGTGTTCCATGAGATACACTGGTATGCTGTATGGGATCAACTAGCTGTGTTGGGAGAATGGATTTAAATTAACTGTCCTTCTCCAGGAAAGGGGTCCATATCTACTGCCTCATCTGCTACCTCTGAGGCATGTTTGAGGAACCTGTTGATCTTTTCAAGGGTCAACTTTGCTGTGGCCCTGCAGTCTTCCTCTTCTTCACCAGCTTCTTCCTGATCACTTCAGGACTTGATCAGGACCTCCAGGTATTGTTCTGTGTGCTCCTCAGAGTATGACTCCAGGAGCTCAGCAACTTCAGTCAGCTGGTTATCCTCGAAGCTCTTGCCACCAAGTCATCTGGTAGAAGCCACTATCCTCCCAACTTCTTTCTCCACAGCTGGCACAGTAGTGTTTTCTCTCACAGCCTCCTTCCACAGCTTCCTCCAACAGGCATTCAGGATGCTGCTCCTGAGCTCATCCATGTCCTCCTTGGTGATGGTCAACATGGGCAATGTTGTTGCCCTTCCAGGCTTCCTTCAGGGTCATGTCAGAGTTGCCATCCATCAGGTCAGCAATGTGTTGTTACACCAGGTATAGTAGCTCTTGAAAGCCTAGATGATGCCTTGGTCCATTGGCTGGATGAGCGATGTGGTGTTTGCATGCACGAACACCACTTTCACATTGAGGTGGGCAAGCAGCGGCCCTAGGTTATTGTCCAGCAGCAGCACCTTAAAAGCCAGGTTCTTCTCTCTCAGGTAGCGCACTCATGCATAAAGTAGTTATTGAACCAGGACATGAAGATGGCCTTCGTGTTCACTTCCCAGAACACAGGGAAGTGGTTCATGTTCTTCCCCTTCAGTGCCCATGGATTCAGGGACCTGTAGACCAGCATGGGCTTTTGACTATCGGGCCACCTGAGGCATTGGCACAGACCAGAAGGGTCAGCCTGTCCTTTGCAGCCTTGAATCCTGGAGCCCTTCTCTTCTCCTTGACAATGAAGGTGCGGTTAGGCATTCTCTTCCAGAAGAGTCCAGTCTTGTCCACATTGAAGATCTGGTCAGGCACATAGTCCTTCTCCTCAATCAGGCTCTTTGCTCGGCAGGAAAAGTGGCTGCAGCCTCCTGGTCTGCAGAGGCATTATTCCCAACTAGCTTCACATTGGGAAGGCTGAAGTGATTCTTGAAGTTCTCAAGCCAGCCCTTGCTAACTCCTATATTGAAGGAGCTACACTGGCTGCTGATATGTTTCCGGGCAAAATACAAGGTGCTGGTTATAACCTATAAAGCCCTAAACAGTCTGGGCCCTGGGTATTTAAGAGAACGCCTTCTTCGTCATGAACCCCACCTCCCACTCTGCTGGAGAGGTCTGTCTGCAGCTGCCACCAGCTTGTCTTTGGGTGGTTTACAACAGAATGAAAACAAAGTAAAACATTAGTTAAGACAAAAATAAAAAAATTAACACATTACAACAATTTAAAAATTTTAGAAATATTTTAAAACAGGATTAAAACCATATTAATTATAAGCCTAGGTGAAGAGATGCATCTTTAAAGACTTTTTAAAAGCTGTCAAGAGATGGGGAGGCTCTTATTTCACTAGGGAGCACATTCCAAAGCCTTGGGGCAGCAGCGGAGAAGGCCTGTCCCTGAGTGGCCACCAGACAAGCTGGTGGCAGCTGCAGACAGACCTCTCCAGCAGAGTGGGAGGTGGGGTTCATGACGAAGAAGGCGTTCTCTTAAATACCCAGGGCCCAGACTGTTTAGGGCTTTATAGGTTATAACCAGCACCTTGTATTTTGCCCGGAAACATATCAGCAGCCAGTGTAGCTCCTTCAATATAGGAGTTATATGGTCTCTCCAAGATGACCCAGAGACCATCCCGGCTGCTGCATTCTGGACCAACTGTAGTTTCCGGACTATGTACAAGGGCAGCCCCACAGAGAGCACATTACAGTAATCCAGTCTGGAGGTTACCAGCAGATGTACCACTGTTTTGAGGTCATTCATCTCAAGAAACGGACGCAGCTGGTGTATCAGCTGAAGCTGATAGAAAGCACTTCTGGCCACCGCCTCAACCTGGGAGACCAGGGAGAGGCTCGGATCCAGAAGCACCCCTAGACTGCATACCTGTTCCTTCTGGGGAAGTGTGACCCCATCCAGAACAGGCAGATCAAAATCATCTCTTGAGTTCTGACCCCGCACAATGAGTACCTCCATCTTAGCCGGATTCAGTCTCAGCTTGTTATCCCTCATCCAGCCCATCACTGACTCTAGACAGGCATTTAGGGAGGTTATGTCCTCTTCCAATGATGCTGACATGGAGAAATAGATTTGGGTGTTATCAGCATACTGATAGCACTCTACACCAAATCTCCTGATGATCTCTCCCAGTGGTTTCATGTAGATATTAAACAACATTGGAGACAATATGGAGCCCTGAGGGACACCACACAAGAGTTCAGATTTTGAAGAACAGCAGTCTCCAACCGCAAAGCAGTGCCTCCAACTCCCAACCCCCTCAGATGCTCCAGAAGGATACTATGGTTGATAGTATCAAAAGCTGCCGAGAGATCCAAAAGGACCAACAGAGTCACACTTCCTCTGTCCATTCTGAATTGGAGATCATTCATCAGGCCGACCAAGGTAGTCTCCACCCCATAGCCAGCCCGAAAGCCAGTTTGAAATGGGTCAAGATAATCAATTTCATCTGTCTGGAGCTGGGAGGTGACCACCCTCTCAATTATCTCAATCAAGATCATGTGGGTGCTGAGAGGGACCTTTTTCTATGCCTGGTACTCCATCTAGATGTTCAAGGCCTTCACCATCTTCTCAACGTTGGGGTCTCATGGCATGTATGAAACCTTGACTGGGTCCCACTGGCAACACTGCCTCTGATGGCATCCTCATTCTTCTTGATGCTGCGGATGGTTGATTCATTGACCCCGAACAATCTTCCAACTGCACTGTTGCTTTGGTCCTCCTTCAGGCAGTCCAGGACTTTGATTTTGTACTCCAGGGACATGACATTCCTTGGCCACAATATCTTCCTTTCCCTTGCCTGCATGCTTTAGGCCCATTTTCTGAGCGTGCATTCGCACACGCACCACCTCTCTCTCTCACCTCTGCTTCTCTACCTCTCCCTAAAAAGCAGTGAAGACAGCAGCTATTACAGCCCCCTAGCACATGCAGGTTCTCCCCAGCAGCAGACAATGAAATTCAGGCTCCTCCAGCAGCAGTGAAAGCACAACAGCCATTAGTCTACAGCCCCCAACATATACAGCTCCCAATATTTGTACAGTTTCAAATTTTTCAGTTTCCCTGTGCACAAACTGCACATCTCACCTCCACCTCTCTCAATCTCTCCTTCCTCTGCTCTTCTGTCTCTCTTTCTTCTCCGACTTTCTCTCTGTCTTTACTCCAGCTCTCCTTCACTCTTTCCCACCTCTTGCCCTCGGAAAATCACACCTCTCACCAATGAAATCCCACAAGAATCGTGTATACTCAAGTTGCGGTTGATGAGACCAGTAGCAATTTTCCAGTCGTAGATACTCAAAACCATAATTGGGGAAACTGTGGTTGGCAAGGGATGACTGTACAGGGATAGCTATGGGTGTGGCACCTTCAACAAAATCCCATAAAGCTAGGAAATTCAATGGTTCATGATGTTCATGCCATAGGGGAATGAGACCTGATCATTCTGAGATATTGTACTGCTTTTCAAAATCTTAACCCGAAAGACACAATTTGACTAGCTTCTCCATGCTCCAATCTACTACCTGTGCAGGCTGGTGGCAATAGTAAAAGCTGGGATTAGCGTTGCTGCAGTGTTTGAGAAGGATTTGGTAACATGCCACTGAGCATAGGGTATGTGTTACCTCATCAGGCAACAACTGCAATCAGAACAGCAAAAGAGAACTAATAGAGGAGATTAATGAGATTATTTGGTCTTGACAGAGGCCTTTCTTAGCTTAAAAACAAGAACAGGACACTGAGTAACCATTGTTTACTCCTCCTTTCTCTACCAAGTCATTCCCCCACCAAAATTCTATACAGTTGACAGACTGCTACTGGGCGTGTGCAAATATGACATTATCGTAGAACCTAATGAGAGCCACTTGCTTAATGTGTAGAAATTCAAAACATACGGTACTTATTTTGAAAGGTGGCCATGAAGGTCATTGTATGAAAGACTGACCTTCGTAAGACAACTTTTCTGAAGAAATTGAATCTGGCTAGGCTTCAGTATTAGTTAGCAAAATGTCTCATTGTAAATATAGTGGCTAGGGGTGTGGGGAAGACCCAAATATGATGTGATTTTGAGTGCTATTCCACGGATTGGTTAGAAAAGTGACACCTTTGTTGAGCTGGTGATTCAGATCTTTAAAATGCGTATTCCTAGTACAAAGGTGAAAGCTCTGAGAAACCACAGGAGGTCAGGGAAGGGAGTGGAGTGAAATAATGATTGAATGCTGTTTTACATCTCCACCCATAATATACAGGCACTCCTGTGTCTGTGTAATGAGAGCCACCATTTAAAAAGGTATCTCTTTGCCCGCTAGCAGGGCTACATAGACCATACAAAACTTGGACCTAAAATGAAATCTTTAAGACTTTTCAAAGAAAGATGTTCATTTTAACAAAACTCATATCACAAGGATTTTCTTGTGATATATGGAAAATATGATTGATAAATGTATTGTTATTATATGATAGTGTTCTATGTCATTATGTGAATACTGTTCTAATAAAATAATTTTTTAAACAAAACTTTATTTCTGATCACAATCCAGTGTTTCTCTCTACATGAAAGAACACCCTTTAAAATAAGAGTAGATCTCTGCCTCTCACCAATAGCCTGCACAAGAATCTAAGGGTAAAGTTGTGCTGTCAAGTCGGTGTCGCCTCCTGGCAACCACAGAGCCTTGTGGTTTTCTTTGGTAGAATACAGGAGGAGTTTACCATTGCCATCTCCCACACAGTATGAGAAGATGCCTTTCAGCATCTTCCAATAGAAGATGCTGAAATATATCGCTGCTGTCCAATATAGGTATTTCCTATATTATAGGTCTGGGAAACAAACCAGTGGGGATTCAAACCAGCAACCTTGATGAAACGTTAAATACAAATACATAGGATTACTTAAATGAAAAATGCACATGCAGACAGGATTTCTTGAGTGAAAGTGACTCATATTGGTCAGCAGTTCCAAAATGGAAAATATGTGCAACTGAATTCCTCAGCTTGATACTGCAATCAGTCAAGGACTGAAAAGTTTCCAGTGAGAATTTGGCATAAGAGTGATTTGGTTGATTTTGGTTCAGTTCTATTACTCCCAAGCTCAGAGAGGGTGTCTTATCTTGTACCTCTTAGTGAGTTTATGACTGTGGGGAACTTTGAACTATGGACTCTCCAGCTTAAATTCTTAGCCACTAGGCTACATCTCATTGCTAGCACTTAGATGTAGTAGTTGGTCGACTTCTTTACCACAGTTCAGTACTTAAGAAGAATTGTGTTTTAGGGAATAAGAGGAATGCAGTAGTGTATTGAAAAAACTGCAGTATGTATGGCTTTTCCTCTCTAACTGGGGAATTCTTAAGTCCAGTTGAGCCATGTGCAGTTCCCACCTGCAGTTTTGTCCTTAGTACATGCTGATAATATCACATCACTAGGTAGAACTTGCAGCTCAAAATCCAGGCAGCTACATTCTCAAGGCATAACCTGGTCCACACAAAACTTTGGATCTCTCCATGCTACTCCATGGTGTTGAGGTTGACAGCTTTAAAAAAACCCCAAATGTTTAGATAATATTTCCTTTTTGTATGAAACTTCATTTGATTGAGCTATTCTGTATTACTAGTAATCTTTTCTTACTTGTTTCTGTTGGTGAGGAATGACTTATATCATAAACAGGATTCAGTATTTCTGCTTGCCAGAAGCGAATGCTCTGAAGCTCTGTGGAGGAGACCCCCAGAAATTTGTGTTGCAGTTAAAAGCAGCGGTGGGGTGGGGGTGGGGATCTGGGCTTTTCCACTGCATTGCAAATAAGAGTAAGCTCTACCTTTCTGAAGCCCTTAGGCAAGCAAAAGGTTTGGAAGAGAATTAGTCCTGCAGCATGTGCATGGAGCTTTGGGTAAGAAACACTTTCACTGTTTGTTCTTCTTTAATTCAAATGTTTGCTCAAGTCAGAAAAAATACCCCTGAGAGAAGACTTTGCCTATTATTATTATTATTATTATTATTATTATTATTATTATTATTATTATTATTATTATTATTATTATTATTTTATTTGATTTCTATACCACCCTTCCAAAAATGGCTCAGGGTGGTTCACACAGAGAAATAACAAATAAATAAGATACACCAAATGGCTCCCTGTCCCCAAAAGGCTCACATTCTAACAATGTGAGCCCTTCCTGCAACCCTTTGACAAGCATAAGAGAGGTGGGCATTTTTCTTTCTTAATTTGAATAAGAAATCAAATGAAAGGTATGTGAATAAGACAATAAATACTAGAAGTCTGTCTTATCCAAGGTTCTGTGCACATGAGACAAACCTGCCTCTTTTCCAAACCCTGCTTGAGGGATTGTTTGAGCTGGAGGACTTGGGAGAGAAACAGAGTTTCTTTTTACATTGCTACTATGTGTGGTGCTGAGGGGAGGTTAAAACAGCAGAAGGGATTCCTGCTCAGAGGTACACGCTATTGATATATTACATGTGTGCCTTGTCTGAGTTGTAGCATTATTAGCAACTTTCAAGCAGGGTCGTGACACAAATTAATATCTGCTTTCTTCTGAGTAAACATGTTTAGGAGTGAGTTGTCATGCTGCAAAGCACATTTTGCCTGCTTTGGAGGTCTTGCACATTGCAGAAGATTCTGGGGCACGTATAGGGTGCTCCCTCTGTTTACATAATGCACCATTGCCCACTGAGCGTGTACATAGCATATACCCTGCATTCCTTAGTGTCTACTCAATGCAGAGGAATATTAGTAGGATAAGCAAGCTGTCTTTCAGAAAAGCTTGTGTGCCATTATTGATCTTCTCACTGAAGACTCTCTGATAAGCTTCCAAAAAACTCAGGCTGTGGGAAAAGGTTTGAAAATGAGCTATCTTTGTTTTGGGATCATAGCTCTGTGGTGGAGCACATGCTTTGCATTCAGAAGGACCCAGGTTCCATCCTTGGCATCTCCAGATAGGGCTGGAAAAGATTTCTGTCTGAAACCCTGGAAGAACTACAACCAGTCAGTGTAGACAATACTGAACTGGATGGACTCTGTATAAGGCAGCTTCATATGTTTAATATATGAAACCATGGTAGATTGTATTTTGAGGCAGGCGTGGTATTTAAGATTCAATACTGGGTATTCTTTTACCTTCATAATTTTTTACAATGTGCTATGATGATTAATATTTGACAATTGCCATTATATGGAACTTGTCAAAATTCATCAAGAAAACAAAAAGTGTTCACATTTTTGAGGTAAACATTTCTCATCCAAAATTTAAATTGTAACTTTGGAAATCTTGGCAAACTTTGAATAAGTCCTGGCTAATATGCTAAAGAATTTGAAATCTGACATTTTAATCCTACCAGCAAATATCAGCATCCAATCTTTTTTAAATTACTGCTGGCACATCATACAAGAATTTTAGCAATAATCAGTTATTAGTGATAAGCTTCAGTAAATGACAGATATTCTGACAGACAGGAACCCTAGTCCCTTAATATGCAAACATTCTCAGGCTCTGAGTGAAGGAATCAAGTTCTTGATCTGGAATGTTCTGTTTGGTACACGTGGCACACAAACATGAATTAATAGCATGTGGTGGCAAGCTAGTGGGTGTCTTCACATGTTACACAGAGCCAAGGCTTATAATTCAGGTTTCTTTAACAAACTAAATTGGTAGAGCAGACTATTGCCAAAATTTGGTTTGTTTAGCTGTATCGTGGCTTTAGGACCTGGCCTCTACCAAAACCCCCGGATTTTGTCCCAGCCTGCTTTGCATTGCTCTGCTGCTGGCAGGGCGTCCACTCATGAGCAGCTACTCTGACCATCAGTCCTGATTAGAAAGGTTAGTGTTGACTTCAAGCAGGAGCTCCTTTGGAAACACAAACTTCTATCACTCTCCCCCCTCTGCACAGATGCTGACCAGGCATAGTTGACCATTTGATATCCACTGCAGTGCAGAGTCGATTCTGCTAATTAAACTATTAAGTAGCAATTTTTAAACAACCACCTCCTTCCCGCCCCAGGAATCATTCCACACGGCTTGTCTCTTGAAAAATAGTGAGCAAGATCCAGACAAATGCCTGAAGAAAATATTGTTTCAGTCATGCCTAGACGGCATGACTGGACTCATGCCATCCAGTCCCAGCACAGCATCCCATCAGTAGCTGTTCCTGGTATCTATCATGTTTCTTTTTAGATTGTGACCCCTTTGGGAACAGGGAACCATTATTGTCTGTCTATTAAAAAAAATGCTTAGGCCATACATGGCAAGCCCTGTTCTCTCCCTGCTCTCGCAGTGCTAAACCAATCATGGCACTGCTGAGGTGGTGGTGACGCTCCTAGGGGCCGGAGGAGCAAGCAGTGATGGTGGTGCCTGGTCAGCCCAGCACCAGCAACCACAGCATGGCCAGCCTCCACAGCAGAGAGGGGAGACCGAGGTGGGGATGGTGGCAGAAGCAGTACAAGCTCCTTCTGTGAGTTCTTCTGCCACCCAAATGACAGGTGGAGCTGTTTTCGGCTCATTTCAGGGCTCTGAAATGTGAGAGACATGAGGGCTCTTTGCATATTTGGATGGCAGGAGGGCTCATGGAAGGAGCTTTCACTGCCTCCACTGCCATCCGGGATAGCAGGGGGCAGCTTAAGGCGTGTGCGTGGGGGGTGTCAGCCGGAGAACTAGCGTGCAGATACTCTGCACCAGCCCAGCTAGTTGTTGTTAGTTGCTATTACTATTTTCTTTCTATATAATTCTCTAAGGTGTACCCGTGGCTAATCCTGCGTGTGGCAGCTCTTGTGAGAGTTTGCGAGCAGAAGCACCTGATTCCATATGCAGATAGGGAGGAGGAACCTGTGAGAGCAAAAGCTCCATGGTGGTTGGGCAGTAGGGATTCTATATGCAGATAGGGAGGAGGAGCCTGAGATGGTTAAGGTCAGTTGGAATGCAACTGTTACTGGTCAGATGATGATCTTGATTGTAGAGGAGAGGAAAATCTCTTTCTCTCTCCCTCTCTCCCTCCATATATGTGTGTGTGTGTGTGTGTAGGATAGTGGGCAGAGGTCTGTGAAGAGAAGGGTTTGTGAGGGAAAGAGCCCCTTCAGGAGAAGGAGGCTGCTGTTGTGTGAATTAGATGAGGAAACAAGATGCACAAGATCTGTTAACTCAAGAAGGGAGAGAGAGGAAGATAGACAGAGGGGAAGAGCAAGTGGAGGAGAGAGAAAGAGAGAAAGAAGGAAGGTTGAGGGATGGGCCTGAGCCTGTCTGCAGCCTGAGGGGAACAAGTGGCAATGGTGGCAGCAGTGGCAAGGAAGGACCCAGTCCATCATTGCTGCTGTTTGGGACTACCGAGGCCATTGGCGGAGGAAGGCAAACAGGCAAGAGAAGGGCCTGGGTCTGTCAGCGGCCTGAGGGAAACAAGTGGCTATGGCAGTAGTGGCAGCAAGGAAGGGCCTGGTCAACCGCTGCTACTGCTACTCCTGTGGGGAGGAGCAGGTGCGGGGCTTGGGTGAGGGGGGAGGTCTCTGGGGATAGGGGGCTGCAGCTTGGCTAATAGGCACCACCAGCGCTGCAGCTGCGACCAAGAGGGGTGTGGGATTGGAGTAAAGGGATGGAGGAGTGACCAAGAGGGGTGAGGGAGATGGAAGCAACGGGATGGAGGAGGAGGAACAGGAGTGTGGCTGAGATGAAGGGAGCAATCAAGTACTAGTGTGCAGTTGTTCTGCGCAGGTTAAGCTAGTTACTATTATTTCTGTGTAAACCATATTGAGAGCTTTTCATTCATGCAATGGGAGGGGGGATTTTTATTGATTCTCCTTTCTTTCTACTGCCTCCAATACCCTGTCCCAAAAGTGTCCATGAGTGTTTCTCTAACTCTCAAGGGCATTATTTTTGGCAGCAGCAGAGGGAAGAGCAGTACAGTATTGGTGAAAATCACTCCTCTCCCATTGTGAGTGAAACACTCGTCCCTTTAAGCAGCATTAGTCTGGACCCTGCTTGGAGTACGTGGATTTAGTAAAAAAACAAACAAACCAATCACAAACCCCCAACAAATCTTTTGTTTAATATTCCTCTCTTAATCTCTTTTATACCTTCAGTGATTCCCCCCACCCACACAAGACTAAATGCCTTTGATCAGTTTGCATGGGAGCATTGAGTGAGTGAGATAAGTAAGGAAAAAGAAACTGGGTTGGGTTGGTAGCAGAGACTGGACAAAGTGATTTCATCTGTAGCTAGACAGATGAGAAAGGAGAGAAGTTTATAGAAAGCAGCAGTGAGAGGTGCTTGTTTTCCTGTGCACCCCGCCCCCCCAGGCTGCTCTAGGTTTTCATCTCTGTACATGATAAACCTGCATGAACAGTGCTACTGAAGCAAACTTAGTATAAACTTAAATTATTGGTTTGGGTGTCACACAAAGCCAAGGGAATTACAAACAGAGAATCAGAAAAGAATTTCAAACTTAGGGGTCAAAAAATGGTTTGGTGGCCTGAAATAAAGCTAAGCCTGTTGCTGGTGGTGTGGGTCTGGATAAGTAAGCAGAGGTTGAACAAATTATTTCTAGGTTCCATGTGATGTGTGGACCCGACTGATGAGTTAGCCTCTGGAAAAGCTGTTTTGCATGTGGGTAAAAGCAAAATTTTGGAAATTAAACTTTGCCCCACAAAAGAGACATTGCTGCTTATCATTAATCATGTCTTGTATTTATAGCTGGACATTTTAAGTCATAGATGCTGCATAGCCATTACAAGGCCAAGGATGGCAGTCCTGTGAATACCAGCTTTCATTTTTTTAAAGTGAAGACTGGGATCCGAATAACACTTGCTGCTTATGATAACTATCTGCCTCTTGCAGAAATCCTTTTTTCTTTGCACAAATAGGCTATGGAGCCTTGTGCAAGGAAATACTACTAGTCCAGTATGATTCCTTGTGCATACTTTCTTGATCAAAAGAGACATCTGTTCATATTCCACAGCTAGTCTCTAGTGCATCCAGATCTATGATTATACAAGTAATGATTTCTTTTTCAGTCTTGAGCCTTTGGATTCAGTTCCAAAACTCTAATTAATAGTTATATATATATATGTGTGTGTGTGTGTGTGTGTGTGTGTGTGTGTGTGTGTGTGTATATATGTATATATATATATATATATATATATATATATATATATATATATATATATGAATGATACTAAACAACTGGATGTCTGAACAGTTCTCAGTAATGTACCGAACATATTTTTCACTTGTGTGACAATGCTTGCTACACTGTGACTTACTATTACACAATTTTTAAAAATGGGTAGACATTTAAGTTGGTGCTTTTATATTTCCCAATGTTGTAATGGCAATAAGAGTTATCAATATCACCTGAAGTAAGATAGCTAATAATGTATTGAATTTCTCTATTATTTCTATAGGATACCAGAAGGTCCTATTGATCAGGGTCCTGCTGCAGGAAGATTACATGCTTTAGAAGAACAGCTAATAAAGGCCAAAGAACAGATAGAAAACTATAAACGACAAACAGGAGATGGTATATGAATAGTTTATTTTACGTTAGAATGGATAAACGATACCTCAAATACATTTTCTGTGTAGAGATTCAAATTAATGTTGACACTTCTTTCCCCCCTGTTTTTTTAGTAGGTTTAGGAAAAGACCATGAAATATTGAGGAGGAGGATTGAAAATGGAGCTAAGGAGCTTTGGTTTTTTCTCCAAAGTGAACTGAAGAAACTAAAAAACTTGGAAGGAAGAGAATTCCAAAGGCACATTGATGAACTTTTATCTGACTTGGGTGATCATGAAAGGTACTAGAAAACTATTACTACTGAATGTTTGCTATGCTAAATATTGCTGGCTGGGTAGTGGGGAGTAATATGATTGTCTTGCTTTTTAGGTATTCTTATTTGCATTATTAATGATAGCATTAACCATGACACACTTAAACTCAGACATGAATTAGTTTGTCCCCTGTCTTGCTTCTGGATGGATGTCTATCATTTTTTAGTCTCTGCAGCATTTACTTGCACATGGAGTTTTTTTGCATGCAGATCTGCTCCCACTGGATCTGATGCTATTTAAATGATTTGTCTTCATGATTGTTTTTAATTTAGCATGAACAATCTTGCAGCAATGGTTGTCTTCTCACTAATTCTATATAGTTGTACAGCCAACATTAATTCATTGTGTACATTTTTATTTTACCATACTTTACAAATTCCAGAAGAGTAGCCATATTGCCCTCTTGTAGAAAATGCAATCATGCATGACATCAACCCCCGCACCCAAAGAAAAATGTTTGAGTCCTAATATTTCATGAACTAGAGCCTATTTTATCATTCTTTCCCACTGCATCCATCAGTATGATACAACTCTGTGGAGGCCTGGAGGTTTCTGCACTTGCAGCTTGGAATACTTGTGTATAAGATCAATCCACTGTCTTATAGTTTTAGATGTATTTTATGGTGGTTTTTATTTGATTTTAATGTATGTTTGTTTTGTTTTACTGTTCAGTTTTTCTAAGCCACCCAAAGAACAATTTGTTATGGAGCAGCTATATAAAGATGATGATGATAATCAGGGCTCAGGAAATCTACTAGTCTGTGATGAGTGAAAAATGATGCCTGATGAGTGAAAAATTGTCCTGAGCAGTAGTAATGTACCGACATAGGTCGAGGAACCATCTGACAGGTCAATATTTTGTCTGGTTGGTGAGCTGAGCCAACATTAATTGACCCTTGATATTAATATAATTATAACCTCCACCTTCTTCATTACAAACAGGTTTTTGTCTTTTGTTTTGCATGATTCCCTCCTGAATCACACTAGCTGTTTACATAGATTGCATTTTTTTGTGCCCAGGCACAAATGGTAAACATCATTGTTACTTCTCAGTAATGCAAAACTGTGGAAAGGATTGGATTGGACCCTCTTGTGCTCCTAATGACATAATCAAAGGGCTAACAGTCATTTAACATGCTCTGAACTGGGTTTGTGGCCAGGGGACTAGAATTCTTTTCTGAGTAGAATGGGAAAGGTTTGTTTTTTTATGACCAAGATTTTCAGCTGGAATGGGAGGGCTTTGCTATATATTACAGTGGCCAGCTTTTTAAAATAAGGGTTGTTTCATGCTCTTTCCACACACACACACCTTCAATTAATTTGTATTAGAGAAAAGTGTGTAATTTTGTAACATGGATGCTGGTGCTCTTCTTGAATTATTTCATAACTAAAAGCTGTGAGTGGCCAATCTGCAACATACAGTGTTACAGCATTGGAGGTATGTGGCACTTGTGAACAGGAACAGGAGTGCTAAAGTCATCTGCTACTCCTGCACTGTGTTGATGCCTGCTTTCCAAAAGCTATCCTGAAGGTATGCCTGGGTACAGACAGCCCACGGTAATGAGGGTTTGGCGTGAGCCCCCCTTGTATTCTGAAGGGCGACCGCATTGCCGCTTGCTGCATTGTTCCCAACAGGATCGAGCTGGCCATGGTGAGGTGCTTCTCATCATCAAGATATCGTACCAACCCGGGGGTTGTCGTCGGATCCCCCAGCTTCGGTACCGGATAATTCCAGTGACACACCAGACTCTCCTTCAGGTTCTATGCCTGCAACTCAGGACCTGTCTGTCCCTCTGGATCCTGTGTCTGACAACGATTATAACTCTCAGGACTCTGTATCCTTGGGGTCGTTCTCACTTGATATCTAATCGGATTCTAAACTGGTCTCCCCATCAGAGGCTCTCAAGCTGTACACAGCCTATGTGGCCCGTATGGCTTCAGCCTTTGGGGGTTAATTTGGGTAACCAGCAGAAAAGTGAGCTGGACCCCTTGTTCAGCTTGATTGACTCGGGAGGCCAAGGTGCCTGCTGCCTTGCCCATCAATCCAGCTTTATTAAAGGTTCTGAAAGTCCACTGGAAGAAGCCTAATACGCTATCTCAACCAAATAGGCTTCTAGAGAACTTCTACAGAGTGCAGTTCCAGGATGACACAGACTTTTGACACAGTCTTTTTGAAAAGCCACCCCACTCCAAACTCTATCATTGTGGAGGAGTCCTTACAGAGGACCAGGGGTCATAGTCAGTCGACACTGAGCAATAAAGAAGGCAAGAAATTGGACTCCTTCGGGAAAAGACTATTTGGCTGCAGCCTTACATTTGCATGTGGCCAATTATTAGGCCTATAACACCCAATATAACCACTTTCTGTGGGGGAAAAATGGATTCTTTCCTGGATCTCCTCCCGCAGACAAAAGGGATTCTGCAAAGGCTTTTTTCAAGGAAGCTATTCAAGTGTCTAAGCAAGAACTTTACTTAGCCCAACACTCAGTGGAGTGTGCTGCAAAAGTGATGGCCACATCTGTGGCACTTAGACGCCACGCTTGGCTTCGATCATCCGGCCTGCACTATGAGGCTCGTGCCAGGGTGGAGGACCTGCCCTTTGAGGGCTCTAGCCTCTTCTCTGAACAAACTGATGACATGCTTCAGAAAGTTCCTAAGCTGCAGAGCACTGCATGTTCCAGGTCATACGTTTCGCCGACTTCAACACCACAGAAAACTGCCCGGTGGCCGCCTCATTGGGGTCAGAGGGCCCCAGCCTACCATCAGTCGCTTTTGGAATGGTCCTTTTGGGGCAACAAGTTCCCACTCAGATTCAAGTCGGGAGGCCAGCCCAATAAGTCGGCTTTCCAGAAACAGTGCCCGAGTGTTCCCCAGAAGGAACAATCACTTGGGATGTGCCTGGCTGCTTTTGCGGAAAGTTGGGACTAGGTGACTGTGGACCAGTGGGTCCTTACAGTTATCAGTTTGGGCTATGCCCTGGAGTTTTACAGGTCACGTTCGGTGTCCAGGATTGTGGTGACTCCCTGCACCCTGGAGTTGGATCTGGAGGTTGCCGTTCTCCTGGAAAAGGATGCGATTGAGAGAATCGCCAACCCTGACAGCCCCGGGTTCTATTCCTGGTACTTTCTTGTGCCAAAGCCGGACGGCGGTCAGCGCCCTATTCTAGACCTCAGAACTCTAAACAAACATTTGGCATACAAACGGTTCCAAATGCTTTTGGTACCGACCATTATGGCCATTCTGGACAGAAACATGTGGATGGTCTCACTGGACCTCAAGGATGCATACTATCATGTTTCAATCTGCCTGCAACATCGGTGATTCCTGAGGTTCCAGATAGGGGGGATCCCCTATCAATTTAAGGCCTTGCCCTTTGGCCTCACCACCGCGCCAAAAGCTTTTACAAAGTGCCTGGACCTGGTGGTGGTTGTCCTGCAAGAGCAAGGTATACAGGTGCTGCCATAACTGGACGATTAGCTGATAGTGGCGAGTACCAGATAGGCAGTTCTAGACACCCTCGTTATCTGACTGATACTTTGGAGGACTTTGGTTTCCAGATAAACTTCAAAAAATCTCAACTGGAACCCATTCAATCAATTAAGTTCATTGGGCTGATATTTGACATGACCTTGGAGAAGGTTTTCCTCCCAGTGGGCCACATGGTGACTCTCCAGCACTGGCTGCCGCTGTCTTTGCTGGGTGCCCACAGACCATGTGTTCCATACAATGCCTGTTGGGCCACATAGCATCAAGCATGTATGTCCTCCCTCAAGCATGTCTTCAGATGCTCGTTATTCAAAGATGGTTTTTGGATATGTTCGATCCTCTTCGGGATCTGGGCCATCTAGAACACTCGCCCCCTCCTTGGGTACGGGTGACGGCGCAGTGGTGGATGGAGTTTCGGCACCTAAGTGTTGGTAGTCCTTTCCATACAGCTCAAGTCAGCAGGATTGTTATAATGGATGCATCGGAGCTCAGCTGGGGAGCTCACTTGGACAGGTTTAGTCTGAATGGATATTGGTCCCCCATGGAGCGGACTCGGCACATAAACTGCTTGGAGCTGTTGGCCATTTTCAACACTCTAAAAGTCTTCCTGCCCCTACTAGGGGGTCGTTTGGTGATGATACAGACAGACAATACGACAGCGAAAGCCTTTACCAATCGCCAGGGAGGCATGTCCTCAAGGAGCCTCCTGTTTCTGGCTCTGGACCTGTGGTATTGGTGCCTGGCACACGGGGTATCGCCTCAGGTGGTACATATCCAAGGCATGCTGAATGTTCAGGCAGACGCTTGAGCAGGATGACTGTGGTCTCTCATGAGTGAGAGCTATATCAGGGTGTTCTGAGGGACATATTTGTGAACTGGGGGTTCCAACTCTGGACCTCTTTGCTTCCCAAGACAATACTGTGTGGCCTCTACTGCTCCAGGGGAGGAGAGGGCGAGGGTTCTCTGGGGGATGCCTTTGTCTGGTCTTGGACAGGCCCTCTTCTATATGTGTTCCCTCAGTTTCCTCTCCTTCTGAAGGTCTTGAGCAAACTGAGGGTAAATTGCACCAGGGCAATCCTGGTAGTCCTGTGGTGGTCCCTAGAGGCCTTGGTTTCTGACCCTGAAGCATATGACGCTGGACTGGCGACATTTACCTGTCCTGCCGAACCTGTTGTCTCAGGAACAGGGACGGGTGCTACACCCGGGTGTTCAGTCCCTTCACTTGACTGCATGGCAGGTCCTGCCGATCTCCCTTTGAAACTGAAGAAGGTTTTGGTGGCTGCCAGGAAGCAATCCACAAGAAAGTTGTATGGACTCGCTTCATGTCCTTTGCTTCCCTGAATGGGTTTGATCCATTTAATCTGTCTGTACAAGACATTTGTACCTATCTACTGTCCCTTAAGGAGTCTGAGTGAAACTTGCTTCCTTTGAGGTATATTTGGTTGCCATCGTGGCACGTTCTCCCTCTGATCGGCCTTCTTGGTTTAAAAGTCCAGTGGTTAAAAGTTTCCTGAAGAGTCTGTCAAACTTTTTCCCAGATGATCCACTCATGTTGCTGGCCTGGGACCTATCCGTGGTATTGGCTGGTCTTCTGCGGCTGCCCTTTGAGCATTTGGCATCTATTGATCCTCTGTCTCTTGACCTGGAAGGTCACCTTTTTGGTGGCCATCACCTCTGCCAGGAGGGTGAGTGAACTAAGGGGCCTTCAGGGCTGACCAACCCTACCTGCAGTTCCATAAAGACAAGGCTGTACTCAGGACGGATGTCAAATTCCTTCCAAAGGTGGTGTCCATGTTTTACCACTCGTCCCCATTCACTTTACCTGTGTTCTTTCCAAATCCTTAATCGGATGTGGAGAAACGGCTACATCGTTTGGATGTTTGAAGGGCCCTGTCCTACATTCAGAGATCTGCTGAGTGGAGGAAGTCTCCCTCCTTGTTTGTTCTAAACAATGGGCTGTGTAAAGGGCTCCAAGTCTCTGCCCAATCTATGTCCAGGTGAATAGTCTCCACTATTGAACTTGGTTATCACTAGGCCCATAAGCAGTTGCCTGCTACTGTGAAGGCACATTCTGTTAGGTCTGTGGAGGCCTCTGTGGCCTTTGATTATGCGGTCCCATTGGACCACTATATGTCAGGCAGCTACTTGGGTTTCACCCCATTCATTCATTCAGTATTATGCTATTGATGTTAGAGCACGTAATGATGCTGTATTTGGCAGGACTGTCCTGCAATCTATTTTCAGTTGGTTTCGCTTGTCCTGAAATAAATTCTTTCTGGCTGTTTACATGTTGCCTTTGTTTCTTTCCTCCTCCTTGGGTGCTTGCTTGTTATGCGCCTATATGTGTAGAAGACAGAGACCACATTGAAGAACTACTGGTTACTCACCTGTAATGTTGATTCTTCTAGTAGTGATCTGTACTTCTACATGCCCTCCCATCCTCCCCGCAGGTTTCACTGAAGCTGGACTCTGTGACTGAGGGGATGAGAAGTGGCGCAGCCGCACATAGCAGCTGGGGGTGGAGTTCCCGCCCCAAACAGGAGAAATCGAGCTTGTTAGAATCCATTGAGGTCCCTGCGCAGGCACATAGCCCATATGTGTAGAAGTACAGACCACTAGAAGAACCAACGTTACAGGTGAGTAATCTGTAGTTCTTATATTAGATTCTTATTTGGCTCAGTTTTCAAAAATATTTAGCTGCCGCTGTATTATACACATGAATGTGATTATTTATGGATATTTCATGCATGGATATATAATTCAAAATGGCATATCCTACTACTAGTTACTTCCTTTCCTGTGGGCTACTGAGTAGGTTGCTTGCTTCAAGAAGTATTAATAGGGATATACAGATGATAGAACTCCTTCATGTTGGCCCAATCAGTTTATGGGAAGAAGGTGTATGATCTGAATTTAACTCTGGGATTTATTTTTTAATTCTCTTTTATATACCACCCCATATACAAATGTCTGTAATTTACAGACTAAAACACAAACAACAATTAAAACACTATATCATATAAAACAATTTAAAATAGCCATCAATCAACTTTAAAACGTTAATTAAAAAGCCTGATAAAATAGGTGTGTTTTCAGATGTTGTTTTAAAATAGCCAGAGTTGAGGAGATTTTTATTTTGTTTGAGTTCCAGGGTGGGGAAACCCTGGAGAAGGCCTGATTTTGGGTTGCCCCCAAACAAGCTGATGGTATCTGCAACCGGGCCTCTCCTGATCTTAATAGGCAGCAGGTTCATGAAGAAGAGGGCGCTCTCCTAAATATCCTGGGTCCAAGCCGTTCAGGGCTTTACCACAGGATTATAAACTGCAGCTACTCTGTATCATTTATCTAGCATAGGGATGTGCACAGAACTGGTCTGGCGCTCCTTTCCTGGAGTGCCAAACTGGTTCCATGGACTGGCGTCTGAGCCAGTTTGACTGTCGGGGGGGGGGGGGTCCTTAAGAGGCTAGGAAGGCATTGCCTACCTGCCAGCCCCTGCCCCACTGCTCTTCCACCCCGCTCTTCTCCCACCCCGCTCTTCTCCCAGCAGTGCACTCCAAACGCAGGCGTGAGGGACAGTAGCATCCTTCTCTGAGCCCCATTCTGCATCGTTATTGTTGACTTTTAGCCACATACTCTACAATCCTAAATATGTAAACTCAGAAGCAAGTTCAAATAGCATTTCCCCCCACCTATCACAGTAGCAAGTAGCCCGTGTGTGTCTATACACTGCAGAAGGAAAAGCCACCAATTTGATTTCAAACAGGACAGCAGAAAAAAACAATATGTATGTTATTTATATATGAGTTACTGTTAAAAGCACAAAGCAAATAAATAGTAAGTATTATAAGTAGAAACGTTGAGAAAGAACAGTTTCCCCATATATTTTACTATTTAAGCCATTTTGAGAACTTTGTTGCAAAAACAAGAAACATTTTAATAAGGAAAAAAACTAAACAAACCACACACAGAGACCAGATTAGAGCTATAAGCAACACAACAGCCAGCAAGTAAATCAATCCAAAAAGAATATAAAAGGGTGGTACTAAACATGAACAATGCAAAACAAAATACCACTAAATACACATAGTATGAACTATTTAAATATGAAATATACCAATTTAGTACAATGTAAATAATACATAACCAATACATCACAGTTAGTATATATTACATATTATGACAAGGTTTCGCAATAAGTCCTTGTTTCACTAATGCTTCATCAGAAATCCATTACTTTCAATCATAAAGATCTAAACAGTTTCACAAAGTTAGCGTCTTCACCCTGGTGACTAAGAAGATTCTTTGTTGCTTCCTCCCAAATCATTGCTTAAATTCATCCAGGAAAGTGTGAGTTGTTTCACCAGATCTTTTCAGTTGCTAATTATTTTTCTTGTTTACACAGTCAGACAGGTGTTATTGACTGGTTTGTTTTATCCAGACATCGAGTCCTTCCCAAGGACCTGGGATGCCAGAATTTTATTGTCAATTGTTCTAGATATCGTCGCAGAATATAGGCTGTTCCCAGTAAAGCTGCTTTTTGTAATTGGCTGATGTTGATTTCTGTGGCCCCTATGGTGTTGAGGTGCTCTTCAAGGTATTTTGGAACTGCACCCAGGGTGCCAATTACCACTGGGATTATTTTGGTCTTTTTCTGCCGCAGCCTTTCAATTTCAATTTGTAGATCTTTGTATTTGGTGATTTTTTCTATTTCTTTTTCTTCTATTCTGCTATCCCCTGGTATTGCTGTGTCGATTATTTTGACTTGTTTTTCTTTCTTCTTGACTACAGTGATATCTGGTGTATTGTGTGGCAGATGTTTGTCTGTTTGTAGTTGGAAGTCCCATAATAATTTTACATCTTCATTTTCTTCAACTTCT
Organism: Hemicordylus capensis; assembly: GCF_027244095.1. Taxonomy (NCBI): domain Eukaryota; kingdom Metazoa; phylum Chordata; class Lepidosauria; order Squamata; family Cordylidae; genus Hemicordylus; species Hemicordylus capensis. The sequence continues at coordinate 82,462,093 of NC_069657.1, read as the reverse complement.
TCAATTTTATGGTCCCACCAATGTTTGGCTACAGGTAGCTTGTATTTTTTGCAGATGTTCCAGTGTATCATCCCTGCCACTTTGTCATGCCTTTGTTTGTAGTCAGTCTGTGAGATCTTTTTGCAACAGCTGATTAGGTGGTCCACGGTTTCATCTGCTTCTTTACAAAGGCGGCACTTGCTGTTTGTTGCTGATTTTTATACTTTTGTTCTTATTGCATCTTAGTGCCTGTTCTTGTGCAGCCAGTATTAAACCCTCTGTTTCTTTCTTCAAGTTGCCATTCTTAAGCCATTGCCAGGTCTTGGTGATGTCTGATTTTCCACTTATATTGTGCAAATATTGACCATGCAGGGGCTTATTTTTCCATTTTTCTGCTCAGTTCTTGACTTGTTCTTTCTTGTAGGCCTGCTTTGTTTCATTGGTGTTGAATAGTTTCGCATTATTGACCATTTGAAGTGCATCTTCTTCACTGTCCTTGATATATTCTTCAAGGCTTCTTTTCTCCTCCTCTACTGTTTGATGGACTTGCAGCATTCCTCTTCCACCTGAGCTGCGAGGGAGGTATAGTCTATCGACATCACTTTGGGGGTGCAGAGCATGATTGATGGTCATGATTTTCCTGGTCTTACGATCTAGCGTCTCTAGCTCTGCCTGGGTCCAGTCTATTATTCCTGCAGTGTATCTGATAACAGGTATAGCCCAGGTGTTTATGGCTTGTATGGTGTTCCCGCCATTGAATTTGGACTTGAGGATTTTCCTAACTCTCCTGATGTATTCACTTCCCATTTTTCTTTTAACTTCAGTGTGTGCGATGTTATCAGCCTGGAGAATGCCCAAGTATTTGTAAGGTTCTTCCTCTTCCAGGTTCTTGATCTTGCTTCCATTAGGCAGTTCTATTCCTTCTGTTTTTGTTATTTTTCCTCTGTTCATTATTAATGCAGCACACTTGTCTAGTCCAAACTCCATTGCTATATCGCTACTGAATATACGGACAGTGTTTAGCAGTGATTCGATTTCTGACTGGGGCTTTCCATACAACTTCAGATCCTCCATGTACAGCAGATGGTTGATTTGACTTGATGTTTTAGATGTTTGGTATCCGAGGCCTGTTTTGTTTAGTATTTGTGAAAGTGGGGTCATGGCAATTACAAACAACAGAGGGGATAGTGAGTCCCCTTGGAAAATGCGTCTTCTAATGCTAACCTGTCCAAGTGTCTCACCATTGATTGTTAACTGTGTACTCCACATGCTCATTGCTTTTTTAAATAAATATCTGAATGTTTTTGCTGACACCAGTTGTTTCTAAACATTTTAGTATCCATGTGTGAGGCAATGAATCGAAGGCTTTCTTGTAGTCAATCCATGCAACACCTAGATTTGTTTTTCTTCTCTTGCAATTTTCTAAAATGATTTTGTCAATCATCAGCTGGTCTTTTGTGCCTCTGGTGTTGGGGCAATTTCCTTTCTGTTCAACTGGAAGCTGTTGGTTAGTTAATAAGTGTTGCATCACTTCATCTGCTATTATTCCAGTTAATAATTTGAACATGGTTAGCAGGCAGGTGATCGGTCTATAATTACTTGGAACTGCACCTTTTGCTGGGTCTTTCATGATGAGATGAGTTTTCCCAGCTGTTAGCCATTGTTCAATATCACCTCCTTGCAAAATGTGATTGAACTGTTTTGATAGTTGTTTATGAAGGCTTGTTAGGTATTTAAGCCAAAAGCCATGCAGTTCATCGTCGCCTGGAGCAGTCCAATTTTTAATTTTCCTTGCTCTTTCACTTATTAATTCTGGTGTTATTATTGGTTACATTTTCGACCTCTTTCATCCAGCCTGCTTTTTTATTATAATCTATTGGATTGTCCCATAATTTCCCCCAGAATTGCACTGTTTCTTCTTTATTTGGCGTTTCTACGTTTCTTGCAGTTTCTCCTTCTATGCTTTGGTAGAAACGTCTCTGATTCGACTGGAATTGGAGATTCTGCCTGTGTTGTGTAGTTCTGGCTTCATATCTGCTAATCTTCTTTGACACTGCTGTTATTTGCTGCTTTATTATTTCCAGGACTTCTCTAATTTTCCTTGAATCTAGGTGGTATTTTTGGATCAGATACTGTTTGGTGTTTTCATTCTTCAGCTTCTTGTCTTTCATATCTTTCAGTTTACTAGCATCTGATCTAAGCCTGGAGATTTTATTTTCTAATCGAATCTTCCATTTAGGTGATGTACTACTTTCTTTTTTGACAGGTCTATTGATCTTATATCCGAGCTCTTGTGTTGTTATTGTTGCTGCACTGTACATTAGTTGGTTTGTTTCTTGCAAATTATTGATTGTTATTTCTGCAAGTGCAGCATTTATATCTTTTAATACCTGAGCAAGTTGTTTTTTGGCAACTGTTTTTAGAGCTGGAAGTCAAACCCTGGTGGTTGTTTGGTTCATGTGCTCAGTTATTTTTTGCTTTAGTTCTTGTTTAGAACAGTTTTGGCTTATACTTTGAAAATGATTTTAAAAAAAAAGTTTAAATCTCTCTCGCTCATGCTCACGCACACACATGAAACAAGCACATGCACACAAATTGAGATTTTCAAATGAGGTTGGGGCTTCTCTCACATGTGCACACATGCTGGGGAGCGTTGGAGAGAAACAGTGGCTTAAGCAGGGGAAACAAATTGCACACGAACAAAACTTCAGATAAGGGTTGGGTTTTTAAATATTTTAGTTCCATGGAGACTAGTCCATGGCCAGCTTCTGTTCCTTCCAGTACTTCCCATTGCCATTCAACTGTTAGTCCTAGTGGCTTTCTCCGCTGTGCTCTAAAATTGCAAATGCCAGCAGGGCGGGGGAGGAGCACAAAACGCCAGTAGAACTGCAGCTGCTCCTGCAGGGGGAGGACAGGACTTGCAGCAGGAAGGGAAGTTAAGCCCTTTCTGTCTCTGCTATTGTTGAGGAACTGCCTGTTGCTCTGGATACAAATTTACAGGGGGTGCTGCAGCTGAACCATGTGTGTGTGTGCATGCACACACACACATACACACACACCCCCCTACCTGCATCGGCCCCTGCTGCTTTCTCTGTGTTTGCTGGGGCTGCTGTGGGATGGTGAGACAAGGCGGTGCAGGGAACTCCTGGGTGAAACACCTAGAGTTGCTGTTCCTGCAGTCTGGAGGTGTAGTGACTGAGCAGCGGCAGGCTGCTGAGCGGTACAGGACTTGTCCCGGTGTGGGATGATCACCCTGGTCAACCCGCCCTAAAGACGGCCCTGCTTAAAGGCAAGAACCAAATATTTATTGGATGCTAATCCTTAATTATTGCATGTCTGCATATCTGTGCTATATTTTCTGTCTTTCATTTCCCTCTAAAATAATAAAATTCATCATCTTATTCATTTTTGTATTTCTGAAATGGCCAATGCACTAAGGTTGTTAAAAGTGTAACCAAGAGCTTTAGAAAAATTTTGCTTTTATTTTTCACTTCACTTATTAGTTGGTGGATGTGGTTCCAAAGACCAGCTGTGGCATCAATTGCTGAAGTTGTTCATAAAGACTTAGATAGTTTCCTCCCTGAAGAGGAAGCACTAAGCTTTGGAAAACTTCCAGCTACTGATCAAGGAAAAAATATAACAAAGCTATTGTGTTTAAAAGATGTACTTGATAATAGAAGTTTGAGCTAAGGTAGATCTTTGATCACTTCTTCTGAGACAGGACCCCACTCTACTTTGAAGTACATGACTGATGACTGATGGGTGAAACCTGTGTGGAAGCCCATTGCTCAGAGAGATTGTTCACTGGAACAAAATCAACTGTGACCCCATCTCTGCAGCATAATGTGCAACACGAATTGGAACCTGTATTGACTTTGACCAATGATGGTCTAATTACTACTGAAACACTGGCTGGGATTCAGCTCAGGACCTCTTCCTTTTCAACTGAGGCCAACTGACTTGAATTGGCCAATGAAGGCCTGAGTTTTTTTTATCTTGGAATGTTGCTGGCCTTAAAACTCGCACTGGGAAGCGTTGTTATTTATGTTAATAGTTTTCATATATTAGCGTTTCAGGAAACCTGGGTGGCCCAGGAATCGTCCCTGGAGAATTATGTTTTGTTCCCCTTGATAGCAACTAAGGGGAATACAAAAGAGGTAGGCTGATAGGGGGTCTAGCTGTTTTTATAAAAACAACTATTCAGGTTGGAATCCATTGTCTTCCATCTCTTGATCAACTTGTAATGGCAGTTGTGCTTAAATTCAGAAAAGCTAGCTTATTAATAATCAGTGTATACATTCTTCCCTTTATATCAATGAGAACAAATTAAGAGTATCTGGTCTAAGGTGAAGACGTATATAAGAGAATGTCAAAATGCTTTCCCTATGGCTAATGTAATTGTCGCTGGTTATTTTAATGCCAGGATAGAGCCTAATGATCTGAAGCTTTTTGATAAATATCATCAGTGCCCATCTGACACTGAAGTGATTGCTCCCCTCCTACAACAATCATCTAAGGATATGGGTTGCAGTTTTCAGGGATTTACTCACAAGTTGACTTTTGATATAGTGGGTCTTTTTATTCTTAATTGAGCTTCAGAGGAAGATGACCCAGTGGAATATTCCCATTGGGCAGGGAGCAGACCATCACTGATTGACTATATAGCTATCTCTCGATCTTTAATACCTCTGTTGGATAAATTTAAAATAAAAAATCACTTGGAAAGTGATAATCTCCCTAATGCCCTTTATTTGAGAGTCTTTGACTGACATACTATGGGACCCCTTGATATTGATCTTAGGCTAACTGATGAATCTCGCCCCAGGCATCTTAAATGGTCTCCTCAGCTGGATGAATGTGTCTCTAAACATTTAAACTCTGAGCTCTGTATGCAGATTCATACCAGGATAATAGGTTGTGTAGATAATGATTCCTCGCTGGAAAATTATAATAGTTTAATATGGTCTTTTATAAGATTTTAACCAACTAATTCAAAAAATACTAAGCTCCATGCCAGATCTTCCCAAGTCTGGCTTGATCGGGAATGTCATAGGACAAAGATTGATCTTGTTAATTCTTATAACTTATACAGGTGTAACTCTGAGCAGCATACCTCTCAGGAACTAATCGGGGGGGGGGGGGAATCTTATAAAACTTTGCCTGCAACGGGAGAAAAAGGGAGGCTAATAGGCTAAATTGGCAGTGGCTTATTTTCACAGCACAGGCCAAAAACCCATCTATGTTTTGATCTTTAGTAACTTCCTATCTCACTTTCAGACCTTCTCCACCATCTTTTCTTATTTCTGCTGGTGAATGGATTGGTTATTTCTACACTATATATGCTAGGGAGGGATTGGTTTTGGTATCTACACAAATAGAACTGGAGCTGGATCCTAACACACTACCCAAATGGGCTTCAATTATGTGTACAGAAATTGCTATGATAGTTGATCAGTCTAAAACTGGAAAGGTGCCTGGCTCTGATAATCTACTAGTAGAAGCCTTCAAGAATAACTTGGTTTGGTGGCTACCTGTACTAGCCTCTCTTTTTACAACCATTGATCAGATGGCTTCGCCCCCAAATGATTGGGGAATGGCGATTGTTATCCCTATATATAAGAGAGGCAAAAGGCATTTGCCGTCAAATTATTGTCCCATCAGTCTTCTCAATGTTATTGGTAAGATGTACGCATTTCATCTGCTTACCAAACTTCAAGATTAGATGGACAAAGAAAATATATTACCTGATGAGCAGGCAGGTTTCATGGCCAGTTATTCTACTCCTGATCATGCATTAGTTTTACAGCACCTAGCCGGGATATACTCTAATCAATCTCACTCTACTCTTTATGCTGCCTTTATTGATTTTAAATCGGCTTTTGACTCAATATCAAGAGATAAGTTATGGGAGAGGTTAGTAAATTCTACAATTGACAGTCGTTTGCTTCTTTTGATTTATAAACTACATAGGAATTCATATCTGAAAGTCCGCTGTAGCTCTGCTGGAAATCTCACTAAAGAAATCCCCACCTATTGGGGAGTGAGGCAAGGCTGTGTTCTGGCTCCAGCTCTCTTCAATTATTATATCAATCCTATTGTAGATTATATAGCTAATTTGTCCTTCCATCCACCAAAGCTAGCCGATAGGCAGGTTAACATCTTGCTATATGCGGATGCTGCTGCGATTCTTTCTCAGACCCTGTAGGCCTTCACAGAGCGCTTCACTCCTTGGCTCTTTTTTGCCATGAATACGCCCTAGAAATTAATTATAGTAAGATTAAAACCCGAGCTTTTACAAAACATTGAAAGATCTTGAATTGGTCTTTGGATGACCATATGTTGGAACAAGTTAAGACCTTTAAATACCTAGGTGTTGTTTTCCAGGCCTCTACGAGATGTAGTGTACATCTGCAGTATGTCACTCAAAGTGCACGAAAATTGTCAGCAGCTATTCAATCCTATTTTTTCATCAGTGGGGTGCTCAATTTTGTCCCAGCAGTACTTAAATTATTTTTAGCTAAATCCTCCTCTCAGATGTTCTACGGATCACAAATGGGTCCATATGCTAATTTTGCAGCTTTGGAGGTCATTCAGACAAAGTTTTTAAGATCTATTTTGCAGATCCCTAGATGCGTCCCAAACGTGATCCTGAGGCTGAAAGTTGGTATTCCTAGAGTGGAGGCCCAGGTGTGGTTTTCCATTTTAGGTTACTGGCTGAAGTTACATTTCTTTTCTTCAGGCCTTGCTCATCTTACCCTTATGGATAGTTTTAACTCCTGTTGGAAATCGTCAATTTGTTATAAACTTAGCCTTTATGGCTTTAGCTTAGATGTCCTGCTGAAGATGGGATTCAGCCATGCGAGATTGGCACTAAAACAACGGATCTATGATATGGAGGTGCAAACTGATTGGTCTTTAATCCCCAAGGAAGTTTTTTTGGGGGACTACAGCCCTATAACAACAAACCTGCGAGTTATTTAGATAAACTTACAATTGCTAATTACCGCAGGATGTTCATGTTGGCCCGATCTAATGTATTACCTTCGGCTGATTTGGAGGGTAGGTTCAGAAGGATTCCTAAAGAACAGAGACAGTACCTGTGTGATTCTGGAGAGCAGGAATCAATTTTTCACATTTTACTTTACTTTACAGGGACTTTCGTCAATGTTTTATTGCTCCGCTATTGGTCAATTATCCAGGGCATACAGACATATTTTGTTTATTATTTGCTTTCTGATCAGAAGAAGGAGATAACGACTAATGTCACAAAGTTCTGTGTGGTGGCTAGGCAAGTTAGGCATCAGATAGTAGATCAGCTCGTGTAACTTGGGATTTATTTGTTATGCTGAGACACTATACCAAACTACTGTAAGCACTGTTGATTCTTATTTGTACATATGTTTTGAATTCTGGTCTTCGACTGTAAATAAACTTGACTTGTCTTGGTTCCAAAGTCATTTGTGATATAATGTAAAAATGCCTTTAAGGTTTTCCCATTTAGAAAATGCTATTAACCTATTTCCTTCCTTTTTATTACAATAAGATTACAAAAGTGCACATAACGTAATCAAGTATAGCAGCAATTATATATGTAAGTATAACTGGAAAAGAGAAGAGAAAGGGTGGGGGGAGATCCCTTAAACATAGCTTTAACATAATAAGATACAACTTACCTAGAAAAAAGAAGAGAAGAGGGGCCTCCACCTTCTTCTAAGGAGATATATATCTAAATAAATAAATAATATATATGTCTTCTATTAACCTATGAATATAATTTATTTATTGTTAACTCTGTAGGTTTTACTAAACTAATCTAGAATCATGTAGTATCTTATGTAGTTTGATGGTACTACTTTATTTCTGTAATTCCAGTAAAAATACAATGAACTCCTGAGACAAGGGCAATTCAAAAGCACTCCCTCATTGCTTCAGACTTTAATTATAAAAGTCAAAATCAAAACCATTATTAGCTGATTTTAAGAACTTGAGCATAAAGCTGAAAAGAATTGTGAATAGAGATTAAGGCATTTCATAAACTGCCTTGAATTTCTTTGAAATAATAAAATAGTTAAGCAAAAAGCTTGAAGTCCCTATTTGATCAGACATCCAAGTTGACTGTTCAAATTTAGGAGACTCCAAAATGTTTATGTTCAAGAGGAAACTTAAAACTATTTATATATTTGTAAAATGGTTATAGCTGTTTTCAAGGCAAGATTATTAATGTTGGCAAATTGCCTGTTGGAGCAACTTGTCATGTTTTGTACAAAACAAAACAATGAAAATACGTTTTGGCACTTGTGTGGCTTATCATACCTTTCTGTGTTGTAAATTCCAAGCATCATGGTTCAGAGAAGCTTGATTCAACAGAGAACAGTTAGGTAGCTTTTCATTGTGTTCCATCCATCTAGTCATTCATTCATGTTTCCATTCCAAAGGGGCTGATGCAATCTGATATCTTTGTATATGTGATTGTGCTTGGAAGCTTGCATTTTGTATATGATTTCACAACAGGGTCACCAGCCATGCCATGGGGAGGGATGTAGAGTGAAAGCTTCAGTTAGTGATGTACCAGAAAATTATTGTGGCTCAAACGCAATCATTTTGAGATGCTCCAAACATTTCCATCCTTCAAACTGAGAGAACATTGATGGACTGCTGATGCATCATTCTCGCTATATGAACTTTATTTCCCTTTTCTTATTACTTATAAAGACATTTGAACTTTGATGCTCTCTTGAAGCAATATCTTTACTGGCTTATATTCTGTACAGTGAAATGTGGATGGTTCAGCACTGCCTACACTGTTGTGTGCGTCTTAAACACTGCCTACACTGAAAACTGAACAATCGCAGTTGTGTGACACTATGTCCATTATTTTACAAGATGTTTAGTGTTGTGCAACTGTGATTGTGCAATTTTAAGCTGTAGCGAAGCAGGGTTGTTTGCAACAGCGTAGGCAGTCAAAATGTCTGACTGTGCATGGTTTTTGCAGGTGACACTGTGTAAGCCAGGGGTGGCCAAACTGTTGGCCCTCCAGCTGTTGTTGAACTGCAACTCCCATCATCCCCAACCACAGTGGCCAATAGTGAGGGATGGTGGGAGTTGCTGTTTGTTTACCCACCCCTGGTGTAAGCAAACAGGAGACAGGAGGACTGGAGTATAGTGCAGCTATGATTGATTGATTAAGTGCCGTCAAGTTGGTGTCGACTTTTAGCAACCACATAGATAGATTCTCTTCAGGATGATCAACTTGGCCTTTAAGGTCTTTCAGTGATGCATTCATTGTTGTTGTAATCGAGTCCATCCACCTAGCTAATCATAATGTGCCTTAAATATGATAGTTTGAGCCTGGTCATTTGTGGCTTGAGTGAAAATTCTGGATTGATTTGTTCTATGATCCATTTGTTTGCAAGATAGAAAAAGCATTGACACCTTTGAACTATGGTGCTGCAGAAGACTTTTGAGGATACCATGGACAGCCAGAAATACAAAAAACCAGCTTTGGTAGTGCACCCATGAACTAAAAGGTTGAGGTTGGTAGTGTACAAAGGGGGTGAGTCACTTTGAAGGAGAGATTTGGGATGATGAGACCAGTTACATTATCTTCGTTAATCAGAAACAGCAGGAACTTCAGATTAAAAGCAAGAGGGAGAGCGCACTTCTTTTTCTAAAGCTTGCAGAATAGAGAGACAAAAACACAGGGTTGGAAGGAGAGACATAAATCATATAGGACAGGGCTAGATATTTCTCTCTTAATTTTTGCTGGAGCTCCTTAGCTCCAATTAGCCATTTGAAACTAGAAGAAAATAAACATTTTGAAATGGTAACAGTTGTTTGAACGTTTAGCAGCTTGTTTAGAAATGATAAGGTTGCATTTCATCTGGCAGAAAAGCCTTTGTTAAGCAGATAACATATTTCACAGTCTGAACCTATGTATGTTTACTCAGAAGTAAATCCCACTGAGTTCAGTGGAACTTGCTCTGAGATTAGTATGCATAGAATTATAATAGGGTAATATAAGGACTCAGTCTGTTGCTACGAACAAACACATGGAATACAGTGTGGAGGCTTTTAAATGGAGGCCTTTACTCACATTTTTAATGGTACTATGGTCCATTCAAAAAGCCCTAAATGAAGCATTGTATGCTAGAAATCTGACTTTGTCATAAATTCTGAATGAAAAATAAAGCCCAGAATATAGCTTTTCCAAATCCTGTGGCTGGACAGCTTTGAAAAACTGCATCTAAAAAATAAGATTTTAGTGTATGAAAACTCATGTCATTAAAAAGTTAGTCTTTAAGTTGCCATAGGCTTCTTGCTTTTTGAAAAACTTATTCCTCACTTTTTTATTTTTAGTCTTAGGTAGGGAATTAACAAAGGCACTTTCCCCCACCTTCTCCCAAACCATACTTTCTACTCATTTTGAGGTATTGTAATAGGAAATATAAATGTTTAAACAATTTGAGATTGTAATCAAATTACAATCTATATTAATTGTATTATAAATCTACAATTTATTGTATTATAAATCTACAATTTATATTAATATATCTGTGGGGGGTAGGAAGATCAGCCTGAAAAACTAGAGTGGGGGTAGGGGATGTTCACAAGCCATGAAATCACAGATTTTAAAAAGAAAATTAATTGTGCATAGATAAATAGGCTAAATACAAAACCTGAGTTCTGTATAGATAACTCAAACATTATCTAGACCTGCTTATCAAATTATCATTCCATTTCATTAAACTAGCTGCTTTGAATGTTTTTAATATTGTTGCAGTTTTCATGGTTGCACAGATTTCACAACTGACTGGTGGGGGGAAGAAAAATTGGCTACTAAGGTCAGCCAGAATTTGTGAACCCTTGATCTTGGATAATGTCTTAACTTTTACTCCTAAGATCTTCTGTTATTTTACTGGCTTGAGCTGTTGGTCTTTTCAAGGAGAAAAAATAAGTTTTAAAAATGAAATTTGGTTTGTTTTTTCCGGAAAGAGTATGCTTATGAACAATAAATGGTAGTGATATTTGTGGTCGCACCTTAAACATTTTTCTAATTAGAAGTCTGGGAGACTTCATGGAAAACACTTTGAGGAACTTTCTCTCTGGTCTGTTATGTATGAAATAAGTCTGCAGGTAAACAAGACATGCTGCACAGGAGTATGCAAACATACACATCTTGTCAGTGGTGCATGTTTTTAATTGATTGCATTTTAAAATTTAAGCAAAATGAAGTTAGATATTCTCTTGTCCTAAACTAAATAAGATGCGAACTGCTAAAGAGGATGGTTTGTGAGTATATTTCATCACGAGAATAACTGCCATGATGCAAACATTTCGTAAGCTATAGAAGCCAAATATAAGACTGCTGTAATGCTCAAGATTTATTTTTTGTCAGTTTGAGTTCTAACTGGATTAATTTGTTTGCTTGGATGTTCAATAACTGTACATTTTCTTACTTTGACAACTGGAACAAATTAAATTTGCTTTTATCTAGGCTTTGCATTAAAGTTAATGACATGTGAATTATTTATGTCTCTTTTCATTTATGTAAAACTGATACTCCAGGTACTATTGGCAAAATAATATTTTACAAGATGTTTTGTAGATGTGATTGCCTTAAGAGGTAGATTAGGTTTTTGAGTTATTGGAAATACTTGTTAATGTTGCTGACCATATTAGATATTAAATGCAGTAATCATAAAGGGTCTCTACTGAAAATATCAAATTATTTCAATTTCACCTTATATAACTTGAAAGAAAGCACAGTTGGAAATGAAGGGCACAATCCATCCCCACACAGATCAGTTGCTTGTGCATTAGAGGGTTATGCATAAAGAGAGTCCCATTTGTTCCCCACATCCCTGCAAGTGTGATTTCCACTGAGGAGGGACAGGGAGGGCTGGACAGGGAATGAGCCCTGTGTATCTTAAAGACCGCTGGTTTTCATATGAATTTATCTGTCAAAAGGATCTGGAGAGCGTCTGCTGTGTGCTTGGAGAAGTTTGGTTGGTGAGCATGTAAGGCATGGCTCTGGAACTCTCCCTCCTACTACCTCATCCCTTCCAAGCTTTCGGTGTCAGGTGAAAACCAGTCTGTTCTACCTGGTATTTTCAGTTGGTTGAGGCTAAGGAGATTTTTAGATTAGGTGTTTTCCTCCTGCAATTTTATTGTGTATTGTTCTATTAAGTGAGTTCTACTGTTTTGTTTTGTTATTTAGTTGTTATATATGCCACTTGGAGGCTTTTCAGCCAAAAGCAATTTAAAATATAATAAACAAAACATGGTCAACTTGTTTCTAGAAATGACCTGGTATGTAGTAGTAAATTTTATTACGGTCCTTAGACCAGCGACCTGGTATGTTGACCTGGTACATTCTCGAAGGGTGGTAGGAGGGAACAAACAAGGCTCTGTTAAGTCCTAGAGTCAATCCTTCCATGTGCAGGTGGCTGTACCTGCTGGAGATGGATTGTGCCTTAAGGTTATCATTTGGCAAATTTTGGGGTCCTAGACCTATTTAATAGCTTTATTAGAATAAACTGAGATTTTCCGGTAAATGAGTGTATGGATAACATCTAAACTGAAATTATATGTCGTTAAGTTATATGTATTGTCATCTAAGTTGCACATTAAAAGTAACAGATATGAAGCTTGTGGCTAGGGTGTAGCTAGGGGAGAGGGGGCCTGTGTTCTCCCCTCTCTCCGGCAGCCCCTCGGAGTGAAAGAGATAATGAAGAAAGTAAAGGGGGGTGGAGCTTGGGACTCTCAGGAGCTGGGGGCCTGGGTTCTTTGAAACCATTCATTCAATTATAGCTACATCCCAGCAGTGTTCTCTACAATTTTTTCATCTGTGTGCAGAATGAGTTTTGTTCCGGGTGGCAGTATCAAGGCAGTGTGTGCACATGTGCATTCAGAATGAGGCCTTATTGATTCAGCCTTAGCAGGATCTAAAATTAACTGAGCGGACATCAAAAAACGTGTGAGTGCACACATGTGCACATGCCGGCTTAGAAGGAACACTGCATCCTAGGCTTGTGGACTGCTTGAGACCTTCACAAAACTTAGCACTAATGGATTCCTACCAGGCGCATAGCTAGATGGTGGGCTCAGGTAAACTCCTCTCCCAGTGGCCATTCGTGCGTGCCAGCCATGTCCCCTGTGTGTGACATCACATGCAGGGTGCATGGCTTGGCCTACTGGAATGGCCCTTGTGACCCTTTGGAACTCATTTCCCAGCCAGCTTCATTGTCAGCTGCTTGTTTTCTTCATTCCTTGCTTGGAGCAAAGAAAACATGCAGCCGACAACGAGGCTGACCAGAGGTCAGGAGGAAGGGCTGCGTGTTTAATTTGCTCCAAGCAAGGAATGAAGAAAATGAGCAGCTGACAATTGCCCAGAAGGCCAAGCCATGCCCACCCTCCTCTAGTTATGGTTAGTTTATCTCCCTTAAGAAGTTGATAGGGGACATTACAACTGTTCCTCTTGTTAGATCATTTGGCACATTTTGCTGTGGGATACTATGAGCAATTAGTAATATAGGACATGGAAATGATTTGAACAATTCTAGGCATTCTTTGTCAGGAAATTCCAAAGTAGTGTTTTGCAATTGTTTGCCATCTTATGGGATTCCCACCAGCTCTTGTTTCTGTACCTCCTCCTGCATTAACATCCCCAGTCAAGGAAGTATTGATTAGGCATGTGCCTGAAACATTTCGGAAGCCATTGCAAAGGCCTCCGAAACGTTTCGGCGCTGGGGCGGTATTCAGCATTTCGGCACCGGCGGGGGTAGTACTTTAAGGGTGAGGGAGGGTGTACTCACCCCCCCCACCACATTTCCCCCACTGGCGCTCTGTAAACTTTAAGCCCCTTGGGGCGGCAGCGTTCCTCCCTGCCACCCCGTTCCCCCTGTCGGCCAGAAGTGGCCGGAAGTTGCGAGCGTGCGTGCGCCTGTCGTGCGTGCATGTGCGCGCCTGTCTGCTGTGCGCGCATGATGGGCGCACACGCGCTTGCAACTTCCGGCTGATGGGCAGAACGGGGCGGCAGGGAGGAACGCTGCTGCCCCAAGGGGCTTAAAGTTTACAGAGCGCCAGCGGGGGAAATGCCGCGGTGGTGGTGGTGGTGAGTGCCGAAAACCATTTGTGTACATCCCTAATATTGATAGACCCCTGAAATGATTTTCTGGCAGTTTGTTAGTGTGCCTGTGATTCCCAGTTCTCTCTTATTTCTTACTCCTCAAACCAAGAATCCTGCAATAGAGCATGCCCCTTACAAGGGCTTGAACTTAAGAGAAATGCATATCAGGTATTCTTCCACATTTCAACACATAGCAAGGGGTACTTTGTCAAACATTGATTATAGTGCTGCACTGCTATGTTCTGCTCTACCCAGCCAATTTCAAGATGGCTTCTTGAGGGAGGAGAAGTTAACATGTTGGTTTGACCAACTATTATATTTCTGCCAGTACAGTGATTTCTGCCAATAGAGATTTCTCCCCAACTCCCTTTTAGGTGCACCAAATAAATATAACCTAGCTCAGAAATAACAGGCCCATGCCAACCTGGCTTTCCCTGCTCTGCATTCTGCATGAATAAAAGAGCCCTATATTGTTCCCGTAATGCATAGATCAGTATCACCTCTGAATGGTTCAAGGAAGGAAAAAGTGAGAATCTAGACACAATATTACATATTAAATGGTCCACTATGAGCTAACTATGGACATCGAGGCCTAGCTCAGTTAGTCAGGTCCCATAGAATTTCTAAAAGATGTTCAGGCTTAGCCAGCTGTGCCAGAGAATGAAGTTCCATAATTTTGGAACAGCACCTTTAATTGTCCTTTGTCATGCAGATTCAGTGCATTCATACTGTAATTTTTGGTTGATCTTGTGATTTGAAACAGGAGTACATGTTATTAGAGGAGCAGCTCCCCCATGAGGCAAGGTGCTGCCTCATAGCAGTCTCAGGTGGTGAGTGCGCCAAGCAGTGTCGAGTCTGGACACCCTGCCTCCTACCTGCTGCTGCCGCCACTCCTTGTGTGGTTTTCCCCTTGCCCCAGAGCCAGTGCTGACACCATCCTATTTTTCTTGTCAGCCCCACCCTATGCTTGAACATTCCCAGATGCTACCCCTCTTCTCCTTATGCTGGGCTTGCCTTTGGAGTAACCAGTGATGATGAAGTGCGAGCAGCCAGTCTAGTATATTAGTAGCCTAGCATTGTCCCCATCCTTTGTCAAGGATGGACTGAATGGTTTGAGTCTGGTGCTACTTAGGACTAAATGCTTTGTATGTGCTGGTTACCAGTGATGCACCGAGGTCCAAAATCTGCCTGGATCGAGAGGGCTTCAGAGGCCACCCCACTGCAAGGCCCCTCTGCCAAAAGCCCCCACGCCCAATTTTTTCCAAATAAAAGATACCTCGCTCCATCACTGCTCCTGCCTCCTGGGGGCCTCCAAATGATCTGGGGGGCCTCACCAGAGCTGTGCCACCACTGCCCCGTGCCTGCTGCTGTCCCGCTGCACTGATATTTCCTATCTTTACCACCAGGGGCTTGGGGTGAGCCGGCTGGGATGCGGGCCTGCAATTTGAGTATGGAAAGCATTGTGGCACACGACACCTGCGATAATCAAACTGCACATGCATACCGGCCAGTGAGAAGCCCGCATGCAAGCACATGCACCGACACAGTAGAATTTCTGTTAAATCTTTGAGATTTTAAGAGTTTGAAATTAATGTAGATTTTGATATGCTTCCTTCCCCCCGTTTTTGACAGATCAGTCAAGTTGCCCACCTGTGAGTGTATACAGAAAAAATAGGGGCGTTCTTTCATTCCCCCAATCCTCTTGCCATTCTAGCCTATCAAAAGTGCATGTTTTTAGCCCACATCTCAGCTCAGTGTCAGCAAGCTGGTCTCAACATACTTGCAATAGAAGGGAGTTTGGCAAATCCTCCCCCTCCCCCTCCCCCTCCCTTTCTCCTTCTATATAATTGTGTGTGTGTGTATGTTTCTCCCAAATATTATCATAAATACTTTTTGTATTTGCGGGAGTGGAAAATATCAGCTTTGTACATAGTTTGGTGTGTGTGTGCTTACAGTGGGAGACAATGGGTTTTCCCCAACATGCCTTAGCTGCTTAATATTGTAACTTAATTTGCATTTGGGACTGTTGAATATGTTGAGGGGTGCATAATTGCAGGTAGATGAATCTAGTAGTAAAGTGGGAAAATCACTTAAAATTTTTAAAATTTGTGTTCCTATTTGAAGTAATGTTCTACTTTTTTGAGGTTATTTCTGGCTATAAAAAGTTTAGTTTTCCTTTTGTTGCTGATTTTTCTGATTAAGTTTCCCATAAGAGTTTCTGTTGCCTTTTTTTAAAAAACAGGTCAGTAATGACAGATCTGTACTACCTCAGTCAAACAGATGGAGCAGGTGATTGGCGAGAAAAAGAAGCCAAAGATTTGACAGAGTTGGTACAGAGGAGAATAACATATCTTCAGGTAAGAATTCTGCACAGAAAAAGAAATAAATTGAAATTTACAATAAATGGAATTTACTGAAGGAATATTTAATATGGCTAATATAGAGCAATGTGACAAACATAAATTGTCTTTAGAAAAATATAGATGTTTTTGATGAGTAAAGCAACCTCAGGGAATAAAATAATGAAAACATTGCATACAAAATGTGGCTGGATTCCTGTTAAGTGAACTAATATTTAGTAAGCTTTATAAATAGGTTCAGATTAACCAACAACGGGTGATCATTTCATTTTGAAGCTACAGTTTCTATTATCTAGTTATTTAAAATAATTGTGTTTACATATAGTCTACCTTTTTTACTCTGAGTCCTTGTGGTATTGGCTTAAATTAGCCAAAACAAAACACCCCACCATCACAAAAACTGCGACTACTAAATTTACAAAAAGAAAGCTATCTTTCTTTGAATATTTGTTCTTTGGTTTCCCCAATTCTTTAGCTTGGGAAGCAATTGAATGCACATCTGCAGCACAGCCAGTCTCCATAGACCACAAGCTTGTGAGCTTTGAATCTGTGCTAATCCTCCATGCATTTGTGTGACTGAAAGAACTGATATAGGTTCTGTTGTCTACACTGCTCAAAGTGTACTACTGTCCCATGCAAAATATATATTTCAGCAGACATCTTAATGTCTCCTGCTAAAACATCAGGGGGAGAAGTGCTCATTTAGACATTACCAGTGGCAGACTGGGTCTAAAAATATTGGTTGCCAGGAGACAAAGGGGGGGCACCCACAACTATAAGGCTATCATTTACTTTTTATACAAAATAAATAAAATTTTCAAAAATACATAAGTGGAAAAAAGGTACAATTAAAATTTTTGAGAAATAAATGTATATTTTTTAGTAATTACAGTGTACATATATTGTACATATTACTGGCAGTATACAGTACAGATTGTTATAATTGAATTTTTAAATTTTTTAAAAAATTAAATAAATGGTGGATATTTTTTAATAGTTTGCTTGTAGTGAACATCTTACACATTAACAGGTAGTTCAAAAGCATATTTCATGGAGTCCACTATATTAAGAGCAATCGTTTGAGTTCACTAGATGATTGTGCGAATCTGTCAATAATTGCTTCTGCATCCAATTCATCTAACAATTCCTTTTCAATGGATAGCAACATGTATGATTCCAGGTTCTCATCAGACAGTGAATTTCTTAGCCTTGTCTTTATGATCTTTAGCTTTGAAAATGTCCTCTCACATTGGACTTGAGTAACTGATAGTGTGCAGATGACTTTATAAAGTTCATAAAGGTTATCATATGCCTTGTCATGAAGTCTGTTGGATGCCAGAATTTTTAGTACACACGATGGTCAAGTGCTAAAAATTTTACACTTGTTGCAACTGGAATCCATATTCTCACCATCATTAAGCAATAGCTTTAATACATCAAAGTTCGAAGCAAAAGAAAACAATTCCAATATTATTTGATCTTTGCTGATTTGTGGAGACAGCTTAATAATACCTTCCAAAGCTTCATTTTAAAGGCCCTTCTTTGCAATAGTTTTAAACTTTGCTGAGTCCAAGCAGGATAAATCTTTATGCAACTTTTTGTGTTGTACAAAGTGTGAATATGGAACCTGTGGGAGTGAATGATAAGAACATAAGAACAGCCCTGCTGGATCAGGCCCAAGGCCCATCTAGTCCAGCATCCCATTTCACACAGTGGCCCACCAGATGCCACTGGAAGCCACAGGCAGGAGTTGAGGGCATGCCCTCTCTCTTGCTGTTACTCCCCCGCAACTGGTACCCAGAGGCACCCCGCCTTCAGGCTGAAGGTGGCCTACAGCCCTCCGACTAGTAGCCGTCAATAGACCTCTCCTCCATGAAGTTATCCAAACCCTTCTTAAAGCCATCCAGGTTGTTGGCTGTCACCACATCTCGTGGCAGAGAATTCCACAAGTTGATTATGTGTTGTGTGAAAAAGTACTTCCATTTGCTGGTCCTAGATTTCCTGGCAATCAATTTCATGGGATGACCCCTGGTTCTAGTGTTATGTGAGAGGGAGAAGAATTTCTCTCCATCTACTTTCTCCACATCATGCAAGATTTTATAGACCTCTATCATGTCTCCCTGCAGTTGTCTTTTTTCCAAACTAAATAGCCCCAGGTGTTGTAGCCTAGCCTCATAAGAAAGGTGCTCTAGGCCCTTGATCATCTTGGTCGCCTCTATTCCAAGTTAAAGAGCCCCAGATGCTGTAGCTCAAGCCCCCTGATCATTTTGGTTACCCTCTTCTGCACCTTTCCCAGTTCTACAATATCCTTCTTAAGATACTGTGACCAAAGCTGTACATAGTACTCCAGATGTGGCCGTACCATAGATTTGTATAAGGGCATTATAATATTAGCATTTTTATTTTCAATCCCCTTCCTAATGATTCCTAGCATGGAATTAGCCTTTTTCACAGCTGCCACTCAGAGTTGACACTTTCAACGATCTGTCCACCACGACCCCAAGATCCCTCTCCTGGTCAGTCACCAACAGCTCACATCCCATCAGCATATACTTGGGGTTCTTCGTCCCAATGTGCATCACTTTACACTTGCCAACATTGAACCACATTTACCACTTGGTTGCCCATTCATCCAGTTTGGAGAGATCCTTTTGGAGCTCTTCACAATCAGTTATGGATTTCACTACCCGAAAGAATTTGGTATCATCTGCAAATTTGGCCACCTCGCTGCTTAACCCTGCTTCTAGATCATTTATGAATTAATTAAAAAGCACTGATCCCAGTACAGATCCCTGGGGGACCCCACTTCTTACTTCCCTCCATTGCGAAAACTCTCCATTTATACCTACCTTCTGTTTCCTGTCTTTCAATCAGTTAGCAATCCACACATGTACTGGTCCCTTTATCCCATGACCGCTAAGTTTCCCCAGGAGTTGTTGATGAGGAACTTTGTCAAAAGCTTTTTTGGAAGTCCAGGTACAGTATGTCAACTGGATCACCTTGATCCACACACTTGTTGACACTCTCAAAGAACTCCAAAAGGTTGGTCAGGCAAGATTTACCTTTGCGGAACCCATGCTGGTTCACTTCCAGCAGGGCCTGTTGTACTATGTGCTTTACAATTTTATCCTTGAGGATGCTTTCCATCAATTTGCCTGGAACAGATGTTAAGCTAACCAGTCTGTAATTTCCCAGATCACCCCTGGATCCCTTCTTGAAAATCGGTGTTACATTTGCTACTCTCCAGTCCTCTGGTATAGAACCTGATTGCAGGGATAAGTTATATATTTTAGCAAGGAGATCAGCCTTCACCTGATGAAGAGGTGGTGGGCTGAGGGGCAGAAGTCACCCTTATTAAGCCTGATCTGGTGCAAAAGAAGCACTACTTGCCAGGCAGGACTTATAATATCAAGGGATAAGAAGTAGGCTTCAGGCTTCTGAAGAGTAGACTGCACCTATAGAGCCCCAGCCCAGAGCAAATGATCCCAGAGACATCAATGCAGACAGTTTACTGCAAGGGGAGCATGCTGGGCGTAATATTCTTAAATATAAAGTATCCTCGAAAAATGATTTTATTATTATTTTTATTAAAATAGTAATACGACATAAATTTTAGTTGCATACAGTAATAATATTGGAACTTCTATTATATTTTCAAACCACTAAAAGGTCATTAACATTTTTAACATATTGTCTAATGTTTAAGGGGGCCTACTTCATCAGGGGCCCACAGGGCCCACTTGCCATCAGATAAGCTGACACCCTGGCCAGTCCGCCACTGGACATTACCATAGGGACTCCTTATACAGTGGGTATAGGAAAGAATCACCCCCTTTGATAGACCTTAAATTCTGGTTCCCTTACATCCTGAAATGAAAACACAAAGAAAATTCCCTTCACCAGCTGTACTTATCCAATGCAACCTATAACGTCCAACTGAAAAACATCACAATTACAGTCCAGAAAAAGTGTCAGAAATAAAAAACCAAGAATTACTGAGATTGAAAAAGGATCACGCCCCAATGTCAATATTTTGTTGAACCACCTTTTGCTTTAATAACAGCCTTGAGTCTGTTGGGATACTTCTCTATCAACCTTGCACATCTAGACGGAGCAATATTTGCCCACTCCTCCATACAGAACTGTTCAAGTTCGGTCACATTGGATGGTAGGTGTTGGTGGACTGCTATCCTCCCTGGATCTGGTCGGCCCTCCAAACTGGATGGAAGAGCAAGGAGGAAACTGGTAAGAGAGGTTACCAAGAGGCCAATGGCCACTCTGAAGGAGTTAAAGGACTTCATGGCAAAGAGTGGTTGTTCTGTGCATGTGACAACAATTTCACGAGCGCTCCACAGATGTGGCTTGTTCGGGAGGGTCGCAAGGAGAAAGCCACTTCTCAAGAAAGGCCACATTAAAGCTCGTTTGAGCTTTGCCAGAAGGCACCTTGAAGATTCTGATGCCAAATGGAAAAAGGTCTTATGGTCAGATGAGACCAAGATTGAACTATTTGGCCTCAACACCAAACAGTACACCTGGCGTAAATCCAACGCAGCTCACCATCCACAACACACCATACCTACAGTGAAGCATGGAGGTGGCAGCATCCTGTTGTGGGGGTGTTTCTCTGGCTCAAGGACTGGGGCTCTCGTTAGGGTAGAAGGAAAAATGGATGGGGCAAAATACCATCAGATTCTGGAAGAAAACCTGCTACCCTCTGCCAGACAGTTGAGGATGGGCAGAAGATTCACCTTTCAACATGACAACAATCCGAAGCACACAGCAAAATTGACCACACAGTGGCTGAAGGAGAAGAAAGTGAACGTCCTCATGTGGCCCAGTCAGAGCCCAGACCTAAATCCCATAAAAAATCTGTGGGGAGATTTGAAGATAGCAGTCCACCAACACCTACCATCCAATGTGACCGAACTTGAACAGTTCTGTATGGAGGAGTGGGCAAATATTGCTCCGTCTAGATGTGCAAGGTTGATAGAGAAGTATCCCAACAGACTCAAGGCTGTTATTAAAGCAAAAGGTGGTTCAACAAAATATTGACATTAGGGGGTGATCCTTTTTCAATCTCAGTAATTCTTGTTTTTTATTTCTGACACTTTTTCTGGACTGTAATTGTGATGTTTTTCAGTTGGATGTTATAGGTTGCATTGGATAAGTACAGCTGGTGAAGGGAATTTTCTTTGTGTTTTCATTTCAGGATGTAAGGGAACCAGAATTTAAGGTCTATCAAAGGGGGTGATTCTTTCCTATACCCACTGTATGTTCTGTTTGAGAGATTAGTTCTTGGTGTTAGGAAACATATGTATAAGATGACATATGGATAGGCAAATGTGAGTATGCACAACAGGAATCCAGTGGCTTTCTAAAGTAAAAGGGGATACTTGGACAGTTCTTCACTTTTTATGTGGTGTATGTTTCCTAATATGGAAAAGTAATCTTAGAAAATAATGTAGGAAGCAGCCCTTTCATGCTTTCCCCCCTACTCTGAGGTGGTAACTCATGATTTCCCCCTTACTCTGTTGTTACTGTCTGACTTTTCTGAAAACGAGTTCATAGAAAGAGAGCACTGTGTGGCCAAGATTTTATGTCTGCAATAGTCTGAGCCAGGAAAACATTTTACCATTTATTTACATCCCACTTAATGTGGCTTCTGAATTCTGTGAAAACACACAAAATCATCATAAAACTCGGTGAATAGAGATTTAGAGCCAACTATTTCTCCAAGTAGTGGCTCTCTTATTATTCAGCAGGGGAGATTAGTTGTCCCTATTCAGCTCGGTTGTCTCTATTCAGCATCGGTAACCCTTGCTAAATGGGCAAAGAGACAATTTTTTACTGTGGTGATTTTCTTTATTTAGCAGGGGGAGCGTAACTGGCTCTATTCACCTCCAGTACAGTACCTCCAGTGACTGTTGCTGGCATCCAGTGTTTCTTTTTAGATTGTGAGCCCTTTGGGGACAGGGAGCCATCTTTATTTATTTGTTTCTCGCTTTGGAAACATTTGTTGAAAAGCAGTATATAAATATTTGTTGTTGTTGTTGTTGTTGTATAGCATCTTTCCAGTAGCTGTTGCTGGTCTCTCTCTCTCTTTTTAAAGATTGTGAGCCCTTTTGGGACAAGGAATCATTTTTATACCCTTTTGGTGTATAAACTGCACTGAGAACCCTTTTTTTCGGTTGAAAAGGTTTCAAGGTTTCAGTACGTTTAATACTGAATAGAAAGGAAAGGTTGTGCTGTTGTGTTGTTGCCAACTCCTGGTGACTACAGAGCCATGTGGTTTACCATGGCTAACACAACAGGAGGGATTTACCATTGCCTTTTCCCTCGCAGTATGAGATGGTGCTTTTCAGCACCTTCCTATATCACTGCTACCAGATATAGAAGTTTCCCATATTCTGGAAAACACACCAGTGGAGATTTGAACCAACAGCCTCCTGCTCTCTAGGCAGTTTGCTCCCCTGCTGCGCCATTAGGTGGCTAGTTTAATACTGAATATTTATAGTAAATATTCATATATAAAGAGTAGTAATTTTGATCCAGAGAAAATAGAGTAAGTTTGAGCCAGAGAACCACAAGTTGTGTTATATAGGCAGGACAGGTCTTTCCTACCATGTTGTACCCTTCTCCATTTTGTAGATTTCAGTGTCCCCTGAAAAGCCAATCTCTAGTGTCAGGGACATACAGGAATAGTGTGAGATATGGCATGTGGGCTTGGGGAGACTGCTGATGGAAGGGAGAGTTGGCAGAAATTGCTCCATCTTATGTGAGCAGAAGTCTACACGATGCTCCTCTGTATACAACCCAGTATTAAAATCAGTAAAATGTTAAAACAGAAAAGCTGGTACTGTAATGCAAGAATACACATAGCCTCTTTTTTAAAAAACAAATCTATGGACCATTTCATTGCCTGTCCTGATGACATGTTTGATTCAGATCTTGTGTTTCCCCCCAAGACACTTTGAAAGTTGTAAGATTCGCTCATTTAAGGAGATTTTAAATGTCAAGATTGAACTATTGGAATAGGCTTTGGAATAGGCTCCCTGTTGAAATAAGAGCATCTCCTTCTCTGTTTGCTTTTAGGAAGACTCTCAAGATGCACCTGTTTTGTAGGCTTTTAATTGAAATTTTAATAACTTGTTTTATGAGTGGTTTTATTGCGTATTATGGAATTTTAACTGTTTGTACTCTCTGATATTGTGTGATAAATTTTGTACACCACCTAGAGATGTACATATCACGTGGTATAAATATATGATAAATAAATAATGGGGGAAATGGTCTCCTGAAAGAGCTTGTTTTCTGAAATATTGATGCTCAGTAAGTTAAATGGGGCTGCTATGTACATGTGCAAAAGAGGAAAATGTTCTGGTGCTCAAGGTTCAACAGAGATGGTCAGGGTTGCCCTTTGAGGAGAGGTTGAAGGAACTGTGTATGTTTAGCCTGAGAAGACTGAAATGAGATGTGGCACATGACAGCACTCTTCAAATACTTGTTGGGCTGCCATATAAATGAGGGCAAAGGCTTGTTCTCTATTGCCTCAAAAGGCACGACTAGATCTAATGGTGTTAAGTTACAGGAGCATAGATTTTGGTTGAACATTAGGAGAAACTTCTTAATGGCAATGGAACAAATTACTGGAGGTGGACTCTTCCTCACTGGAGGTCTTCAAGCAGAGGTTGGACAGCCATCTGTTCAGGATCTTTAGCTCTGGATTTCTTGCATCAAGGAGGGGGTTGGAATAGATGATGTACAGGACACCCAACTCTATGATTTTTATGAAGATCAGCTATATTTAAATAATCATGGCATATAATAGAAGGAACGCATTTGGATATGAGAGACAACAGCTGAAGACCCGGAAGGGAGCAAGGGGTCTTTTTGAACAGAAAAGGCTGTCAGCTGTTGGTTAATATTGATTAAAATCACTCATGTCTCTGTCTTCAGATTTTTAATATACAGATCTATAATAAACTTCTATCTACTTGTTTCTATTGATGCAACACATTTGGCACCTAATTATAAAAATTCAGAGCAAATAATCGAAAACCAACACCACCCTATCATATGTTTAGAATATTTGCTATTTTTTAGATGCAAGCTATATGGCCTTGGTTTTCCTGTATTCAGGGAAAGTATTTTTCTAAATTTACTATATTTCTAAAGCTCAACTTTCGGTTTTTAAAAATAAGCATTCAATGGCATGGGATTGTGACCATATGCGAACTGGATGTGTTTCCAAATGTGCATAATGGTAGTTGGTAATGATAAACTAACATACTGTTTATTGTAGATGCAAACTACAGAAGGGATTTCTAGTGGTTGGTTGCCTACCCCTACCCCTGCTCCTTGTTGGCAGGACATTCCCTCCATGCTTTTCCCAGCTCTGGAGCAAGAGTGGAAAACACTATGCTTGATGTTGGGCTGCTGCTCTTTGAAGGTTTCCTAGCTGCCACAAACAGTTAGAGACCAAGAAAGCTCTCTGCCTCTCTTTTCTTCTCTAGAGCAGGAAGGAGAGGCTCTCACTTGGTCCTGTACAGCAAAGGTGTTCCATGGGCCATGATATAATGGCTCAATCTATCACAGAGTAGTGATTCTGAGATGGACATTGAGGAGGCAGGACCAGCACTAGCCCCAGCCCTGGGTCATGACACCAGCCTTGAACCTGAGAGAGCCCTGAGGTTGGGCTTCTCTGAGGAAGCACCCTCATGGCCTGGACTCTATGGGGCAGCACTCCTGGGATCTGAGCCCATTACAGAACCAGCCTCTCACACCATCACACTCCCAGATGCCAGCACAGACAAGCTGCTCAGCAGGAGCAGGTATAGCGGAGGAAGAGTGCTGGACTCCAGAAGACTGCCTCTTTAAGGCTTTCCATATCCAAGCATGGAGCCCAGAAGAGTTTTCTGGGCTCAGAAGTAGCTCAGTTTACCTCTAGTGGTGTTGAGTCAACTTGTTCCCTTGGATTGCTCCAAGCTCCTGCAGAGTGACCTTGCACTTGCCTCACCTTGTGGGAAGACAGGATATGCGGCAGTGGCCAAACAACCTTCAGCTTTCCTTGCAACCTTGGAGCTGGAAGAGAAGATGGAGACCACTGTGCACTGCTGGAACAATCCTCACTCACTCCTCAGCTCCAGGTTTGAAAAGAAGGCTTACTAGCTCATCAGAGAACATCACCCTGCTCATGATGGCAAGGTTGAGGACCCAGAATGTGGAAAGCTTTTTTAACACTTAAAAAACTGTTACCCAAAATGTATAATAAACTATACAAAAACAATACTATAAAACAGCTTCAGTATTAACATCTCCAAAATCTAGAAACCTTCAAAACAGTAGCAGCTGTAGTTGCCCTCTAAAGTGGTGACAAAGACATTTTGTTAAAATTTGGAAACTTAAGTGTTCACAGACTCTCAGCTTGAGATGCCAGGTATGAATATGCAACCACTTTTTGCATATAAAGCATACACACTAACAGAACATCACTGTTGGATCAGAGCCAAGGCCTATCTAGTCCAGCATCCTGTTTCACACAGTGGCCCACCAGATGCCTCTGGGAAGCCCATAGGCAAGAGCTCCAACTCTTGCTATATCCACATGTCAGTCTACAACTGACATGTGGGCATTGGCCAGTCTCCAATCTCCCATGGTTGGTAAAAAGATTGAGGGGGTGGTGGCTGACCAACTCCAAGCAGTCTTGGAGGAAACTGATTATCTAGACCCATTTCAAATTGGCTTTAAGACTGGTTATGGGGTTGAGATGGCCTTGGTTGGCCTGACAGATGACCTTTGCCAGAAAATTGACAGAGGGAGTGTGACTCTGCTGGTTTTTTTGGATCTCCTAGTGGCTTTCAGTAGCATCAACCATGGTATCCTTTCTGGATCACCGGAAGGATTTGGGGATAGGAGGCACTGTTTTACAGTGGTTCCATTCCTGCATCTCGGGTAGATTTCAGATAGTGGTACTTAGTGACAGTTGCTCTTCAAAACGGGAGCTGCTGTATGGAGTCCCTCTGGGCTTCATTCTGTCATCAACGCTTTTTAACATCTACATGAAACCACTGGGTGAGGCCATCAGGGGATTTGGTGCTGGGTGGTATAAATATTCTGGCAACACCCAAATCTATTTCTCCTTTTCATCGATATTGGGAAATGACATTATCCCCTTAAATGCCTGCCTACAGGCAGTAATGGGCTGGATGAAGGATAATAAACTGAGGCTGAATCCAAGCAAGATGGGGGTGCTCATTTTTGGGGGTAGTAATCTGCAAGATGGGTTAGAATTTCCTGTTTGGGACAGGTTACACTCCCCCAGAAAAAACAGGTTCACAGATTGGGAGTGGTCTTAGACCCAGGTCTCACCCTAAGGTTGAGTCTGTGGCCAGGAGCACTTTTTACCATCAGCGATTGATTTGACAACTTCACCTGTTCATTGAGGAGAATAACCTGAAAACAGTGCTACACCAGCTGGTAATTTCCAGGATGGACTACTGCAATGCGTTCTCTGTAGGGCTGCCTTCGTGCACTTCACTTGGTTCAAAATGTGGAAACCAAATTGGTCTCTGGGGGACCATATTATGCCAGTTCTTAAACAGTTGCACTGGCTGCCAATATGTTTCTGGGCACTACAAAGTGCTGGTTATTACGTTTCAAGCTCTAAAGGCTTAGGTGTGCATTCCCTGAGGTAGCAGGTTCCCTGAGACAGCACCTTTCTCTACAAGATCACCTTTGCTCATTAACAGGGATGTGCACAAACCATCAGCTGGATGGTTTGGGGGCCGCGGTGGGGTTACCTTTAAGGAGTAGGGAGGGTGCCCTTACCCCCCCCCCCCGCTGCATTTCCTCCGCCAGCGCTGCTGCCAAAATCGCTGGAGAGAGGCTGCTGCGTACCTCCTTTGCAGTCCCAGTGAGCAGTTTTGGCAACATGGCTGGTGGAGGAAACATGGCGGGCGGGGGGAGAGTACCCTCCCTGCTCTTTAACGTTATGCCCCGCTGGACAGGTATGAAAGCCGGACCTCCAAACCAGTTCAGCGATACAGAAAAGGACTGCTGAACTGGTTCGTGCATATCCCTATTCATTAATATCCTCAGGAGGGGTCCCTCTTTGGGTGCCACCAGTTTATATGGTGGCGACCTGGGATCGGGCTGCCTTAGTTGCCACCCCTAGGTTGTGGAACAGGTTCCCCGTGGATATAAGAGGGCTGTCTTCCTTGGAAGCCTTCAGGAGAGCCTTAGACCCATTTTAAGCCTGGCTTTTAATTATATCTAGTTTTAATCTTAATTTTAATTTGATTTAATTTGGTTTAAATTGAAGCCACCCAATAGCACAGTGGGGAAGTAACTTGCTTAAGGAGCAAGTGGTTGCTGGTTTGGATCTCCGCTTGTATTTTTCCCAGGCTATGGGAAACACCTATATTGGGCAGCAGCGATATAAGAAGATGCTGATAGGCATCGTCTCATACTGTGAAGGAGATGGCAATGGCAAAACCCCTCTTGTATTCTGCCAAAGAAAACCCAATGGCTTGTGGTCACCAGGAATCGATACCGACTCGACGGCACAACTTTACAACTTTAATGATATCTAGTTTTAATCTTAATTGTAATTAGATTTAATTTTGTTTAAATGTTTCTTGATTTTAATTGTTTTGTTCTGTGTTTTTTATTTTAATATAAAAAGCCCTGAGCCACTTCAGGAAGAGCTGTATATAAATTGAAATAAATAAATAAATAAATAAATAAAATAATTCCCTCTTTCCTGCTGTTGCTCCTCTGCAACTGGTATTTAGAGGCTTCTTGCCTCTTAGGCTGGAGGGGGCCTATTGACTAGTAGCCATTTATAGACTTCTCCTCCATGAAGTATCTGAACTCTTCTTAAAGCCATCCAGGTTGGTGGCTGTCACCACATCTAGTGGCAGAGAATTCCATGGGTTAATTATGCATTGTGTGAAAAAGTACTTCCTTTTATTGGTCCTAAATTTCTTGGCAATAATCTTCATGGCATGACCCCAAGTTCTAGTGTTACGCAAGAGGGAGAAACATTTTTCTTTATCTACTCTTTCCACACCATTCATAACTTTATAGACCTCTTATCATATTGCCCCCTAGTCATCTTACATTTCTAAACTAAAAAGCCCCAGGTGTTGTAGCCTTACCTCGTAAGGAGGTAATGGCCCCTCAAATCATGTCTTCTTGGAACTAATGGAAACTAGTTGTGTATTTAGAAGCACCACACAAGCCATGAGAATATAGAAGTCAGGAGATATGGGGCCAAAGTCACAGCAAGATGAGAATAGGGACTGAAGATGGACCTAACGGGCAGTGGCAGGAGGATTGTAAAGGCAGTAAGGCATCAGAGGGAGACAAAAGCTGTAGGTGTTCTCTGCAGATGGGGCAGAGAACAGTTTGGTTTGAGAATTTGACCCAGGAAGAGATCTATGTTTAGAACAATCTATCAAAGACTTGATTCTCTTAATGCTGGTTATATTTGTTTTTATATTTATGATTGATATAACATTTTGAATCTCACCCATTTTCCAAAATGCTCAAGGTAGCAAACATCTGGTTATTCACAACAACCCTTTTGAAATAGGCTAAGAACATAAGAAGAGCCCTGCTGGATCAGGCCCAAGGCCCATCTAGTCCAGCATCCTGTTTCACACAGTGGCCCACCAGATGCCACTGGAAGCCTACAGCAGGAGTTGAGGGCATGCCCTTTCTCCTGCTGTTACTCCCCTGCAAGTGGTACTCGGAGACATCCTGCCTTTGAGGCTGGAGGTGGCCTATAGCCCTCTGACAAGTAGCCATTGATAGACCCCTCCTCCAGGCTAGGCTGAGAGATGATGGCTAGTGTAGATGTAGTAGTGAGCTTCATAACTAAATAGGGATTTTAAATAAAGGTCTACCAATCCAAGTCGCACTCTGTTTATTAAGCATACTGTTGATCTTTAAAGTCCATTTGCTCCCCCCACCTTGAAATACCTCTTAGAATCCTTTCAAATTCATTACTTTAATTTATTTTTGGGGGATGTATATTTTTGGTACTCTTGTTAATTTTTAATTTTATTCATACATCTGTTTTATTTGCACACCAGTTATATAAAATTAGTATAGGAAGTAATTTTTTTGCTTAATTTTAATAGACAGGCAGACTTGAAGGGTAGGTGGAGGAAGAAGGTTATAAATGCTCATTGAAGCAAGCTAACGATCTGGAGCATAGCCAATTGAAATGAAGAATATTCCAACACATTCAGAGCAATTTTGGTGGGATGTGAGCTTTGAGATCAAATGTTGTCATTCTGACAGATTCAGAAATAAAATGGTAATGTAAATTCCTAAAGCCTTTTATTTTACATTAGGTTAGTAAAGAATGTGCAATAACATTTTGTATTTACTGCCAGTTATGCTTATAAAAACTTGATGGAGCTGAATCGTGCTTCTTCATTTGCACTGAATTATCAAAATTTCTGTATAACTTATGACAAATCTCAGTTCTGAGAAATATTCTGTTTGTGTTTATATTGTATTCATGTCTACTTTATTGTTCATAGAATCCCAAGGACTGCAGCAAAGCCAAGAAACTGGTCTGCAATATCAACAAAGGTTGTGGTTATGGTTGTCAACTTCATCATGTAGTCTATTGCTTCATGATTGCATATGGCACTCAAAGGACCCTAATTTTGGAGTCGCAGAATTGGCGCTATGCTACTGGTGGCTGGGAGACTGTTTTTAGACCAGTGAGTGAGACATGCACTGACAGATCAGGAAGTAGTACTGGGCACTGGTCAGGTAAGTCTCCATGAGAGATACCATTGTTTTTCTTTAGTTAACAGATTTGTCTTTTAATATGTCTCCTGTGAAATACTAAATGTTCAGTTACAAAGAATATTTAGAGCACAGTGTGCCTTTCCCTTTCTAGAAAGAAGAAAATAAGCAGAGAGTAGGAATAAATGCCCTATAAAGCCCTGAATGGGTTGGGCCAGGGTATTTAAGAGAGCGCTTTCTTCATGAACTCCACCTCCTATTAAGATCATAGGGGGAGGTCTGGTTGCGGTTGCTATCAGCTTCTTTGGTGGCAACCCCAAACCCAAACCTTTCTAGGGTTGCCCCGAGGCTCTGGACAAATGAAATCAGAATCTCCCAATTTCTGGTTGTTTTTAAACAATGTTTAAAAAGCACACCTGTTTATCAGGCTTTTACTTTATGATGTTTAAAAGTTTGATTTATGGTAATTTTAATTTATTCATATGACTCTTAGGTTTTGGTTTGATTAGGTTGTAAACTGCCCTGATATTTGATATAGGGCGGGGTGTGCGCGTATTAGTCATCTTTTTATACCACCTGATATATACATCTCTAGGCGGTGTACAAATTTTAATATTAAAAATCACATATTAAAATACATAAAACACAATTAAAACAATATAAAAAAAGCTATTCAAATTAATTCTAATTAAAAGTTTGCGAGAACAGGAAAGTCTTGAGGGTCTTCCTGAAAACAAACAGAGAAGGAGATGCTCTTATTTCACCAGGGAGCATATTCCAAAGCCCTGGGGCAGCCACAGAGAAAGCCCGGTCCTGAGTCACCACCAGATGAGCTGAGAACAAAAACATATACTGGGTAGTGTATATACCGTGTATAAGAGTCTATTCACACACACAACTTACATAAAACGAGGATAAATTAAACATATATTATGAAACACACAAATTACTAAAGAAATTGCCTGTGTTCTAGACCCCAAAAAAGTGTGGCTGAAGGTCAATTATGCCCATGGTCCTTATACATGTAGATATATATAGTCCTTCCAGATCTTTTCTCTTGCTGGTTCTGTGTTCAAGTTGTTACTCCAAATGTTACTCAAAATTCTTCCAGATCTTTTTCCTTGCAAGTTCTTATTCTAATAGTAGCTCCTTGTACAAATGTTGCTCCTTCTGATAGATGCTCCTTGTCCAAAAAATACCCAACAGGTATCTTAGGTAATTTTTACCTGTTTCCACCTGCTTGAACAGGACTTCATCAGGAGAAGTGAGATTTATTTCTTCCGAAGTGACACTGCACCTACCAGTGGTTTCTAAATTAGAAATCACAATTTAGAAACCACTGGTAGGTGCAGTGTCACTTCGGAAGAAATAAATCTCACTTCTCCTGATGAAGTCCTGTTCAAGCAGGAGGAAACAGGTAAAAATTTGTTTATAACAAATTAAGGCTTGACTTATCTCGCTTTGCATGTAATGCGTCTGTCTCATATATTAGTTTCACCTTTTAATTTGCATTACTGAAATTAATGGACTTTTGCACGATATTCTAATTTTCCGAGTTTCACCTGTATAAGGACCATGGGCATAACTGACCTTCAGCCACACTTTTTGGGGGTTTAGAACACAGGCAATTTCTTTAGTAATTTGTGTGTTTCATAATATTTGTTTAATTTATCCTCGTTTTATGTAAGTTGTGTGTGTGAATAGACTCTTATACACGGTATATATACTACCCAGTATATGTTTTTGTTCTCTGGTCCGTGTATCTTCTATTCTTTCACCAGATGAGCTGGTGGCAACCGTAACCGGACCTCTCCATAAGATCGCAAAAGGCGACAGAATTCATGACAAAGGAGGTTCACTATTAAATAGCGTGACCCAAGCCGTATATGTAAATGTGACAAATGAATGAATGAATAAAAATGGAAATTTTTCACAGTGCAGAGAAGCAAGAAGCAGGCTTCTCCAAATACCTGAACTGAGACTGATACTTTTTAATATGTTCATAAATGATCTGGAGTAAGCAGTGAAATGACCAGGTCTGCAATTGACACCAAATTATTCAAGGTAGTGAAAATCAAAAGTGATTGCAAAGATTCCCAAAAGGACCTCTCAGTGGCAAATGTAACACTGTAACAATGTAAGTGTAAAGTAATGCACGTTGGGTCAGAAAATTCTAATGTTACACAAACACTGATGTGGTCTGAGCTGGTAGTGACTAATGAAGAAAGAGATCTTGTAGAGAATAGCTCAGTGAAATGCTGACTCAGTGTGGGGCAACTTTGAAAAAAGACACATTCCATGCAATGTTTCTTAAGAATCCATAGATCCATGAGTGAGAGCCAGCATGGTGTAGTGTGGTTAGAGTGCTGGACTAGGACCGGGGAGACCCAAGTTCAAATCCCCATTCAGCCATGAAACTAGCTGAGTAACTCTGGGCCAGTCACTTCTCTCTCAGCCTAACCTACTTCACAGGGTTGTTGTGAAAGAGAAACTCAAGTATGTAGTACACCGCTCTGGGCTCCTTGGAGGAAAAGCAGGATATAAATGTAATAATAACAATAACAACAACAACAACAACAACAACAATAATAATAATAATAATAATAATGGGGGAAATCGTAAATAAAACAGCTAATATAATGCCCTTTACAAATCTAAGGTACAGTTGCATTTTGAATTCTGTACAGTTCTGGTAGCCACATCTCAAAAAGAATATTGAAGAGCTGGAAAAGGTGCAGAAGAGGGCAACCAAAATGATCAGGGGTCTGTAGTACCTTCTCTGTGAGGAAAGGCTACAGCATCTGAGGCTTTTAAGTTTAGAATAAAGGCGACTAAGGAGAGGCATTATAGAGGTTTATAAAATTATGCATAGTGTGGAGAGTAGTCACCTGCTTTTTCACAACACTAGAACCAGAGGCTATCCAATGAAACTTATTTGCAGGAAATTTAGGATAGATAAAAGGAAGTACTACTTCACACAGCACTTAATTAATCTATGGAATTCTCTGCAACAAAATATGGTGATAGCCACTAGCTTTGATGGCTTTAAAATTAGACAAAATTTAAAATTAATTAGACAAATTCAATGGAGGAGGAGGTTTGATGATTATATCGTAACTCCAGGTTCAGAATCAGTATGCCTCTAAATACCAGTTGTTGGGGAGCAACTGCAGGAGCGAGAGAGGGGGGTATGTCTTTATCTCCTGCTTGTGGACTTCCAAGAGGCATTTTGACTGGTCACTGTGTTTCAAGTTTCACTGTGGAAAGCAGGATGCAGGGGCCGACACACATTGCTGGTAACACGCTTGATTTGGTCTTTCACTCTGATCAGGGTGGTGTTCTGTGGGTGGGGAATCCTGCAATTTCCCCATTGTCATGGACAGACCACCATGTGGTTAAGGTTGGACTCACAATCACTTCCCAACTTCGCAGGGGCAAGGGACCTATTTGGATGGTCCGCCTGAGAAGGTTATTGGATCCAGTAGGATTTCAAGAAGCCTTGGAGGGATTTAGTGTCCGCTCTGCTAGTGATCCTTTTGATGCACTGGTGGAGAATTGGAACAGCAACTCACTGGGGTAGTAGACATGATTGCTCCTAAGCGTCCTCTCCGACCCGCTTCAAAACTGGCCCCTTGGTATACGGAAGAACTATGGGGGCTGAAGTGGCAAGGTAGACGATGGGAGTGCAAGTGGAGAAAGACTCAGCTTGAATCCGACAGATTGCAACATAGAGCTCATTTGAAGACCTATGCTCAGGCGATACATGTGGCAAAGAAGTGATTCTTTTCTGTCCGTATTGCATTCGCAATTTCACATCCGGCAGAGTTGGGGTTGTGAGAGGGCTAGTATGTGCCTCTTCTCCCTTGAATCAGAATCTGAAACCATCGATTACCCACTGTGATGTGTTTAACGAATTCTTTGTGGGAAAAATCTCGTGTCTGGGAATACACTAAGCCTCACCTATTTTTTCCAATTCCTGTGGGTAGGCTTCCTGCCTGCGCAATTTAGTATGAATCTCGTGTACTTGAGAACGGGGGAGTTGGGCATAAGTAGTATCTGTTTTCATCAGGTAGTGCACACAACATTTCACTAACATTATTCCAACATATAAAATTACGATGCAAATTAAGATAATGAAACAAACTGCCAATATTCTCCCCACCCACCCACCCCGGCTCCCAAATTAGGCAGCCAGGAAGTTAACCAAGACCAGGTTTCTCTTGAGTGATCTGGAGGTACCACCTGCTGAATCATTTGGACATGGTCAAAAGTCTCATCAAAATTATCAGGAATATACACACAGCATTCCTGACCAATAAGGGCACAGACACCCCCTTTAGAAGTTAAAACATAATCCAAGGACAGCCTATTTTGGAGGGTCATTTGCCGGATCTTCTTTTGTTCCCTTGCCAGAGAAAGAGGGCCTCTCCGGTCTTGTTGGCTAGAATCTCCATTACTGCCTGAAGCCTAATAAGAGCACCTCCAACTCTGGCCAATCCTACAGATGGGAGGAAAGACCATCCTATTGCGTCAGCTACCATCAAGGGGGTCCTGCTGTCCACTATATCTTGGGCAACGCTTAAATCCCGCTTATTCTGGATATTTCCTTTGGGACAGTGTTGAGTAACTCTAACAGCAGGCCACAACTGGGCCACATATAATCTTCCAGACCACTTTGGGGGCAAAGCCCTATAGGCTCTATTTCCACACACAAAATAATGTCCTGCCAGAGCAATAAATCCTATGTTACATGATCTGATGTATCAGGATACCTGTTCATAATAGCCTCAGATAGAGTAATCGGAGGGAATTACATCTGGTTTATAGAAGTCACCTATGCTAGCCCCAGTCTTTACAAAGGTGACTTTACAGGAGCTATTTCCCACTGGTTAACCTGTGCCATTATATTGGAAACAAAACTCTGCTCTCTTAGTCTGCACATATAGGAAAGAAGGAGTTTCATCCTGCATATCTGCCCAGGTATTTGGCTTAGTTCCCCATGTAGCATAATCATGGTCAGACAACTCAGTAGCATTTAAAGGGATAGGAACCATGGGCAACCCTCCTTTGGCATGGGTAGGCATATGATGACATACCCTACAATCATTTACAGCTTTGGCTGCCTGATAAGACAATTTAACAATTAAATTTTCTCTGTACATTGAAAAATCAAAGAATAGAAAATTAAACAGTCCCAAATTTTTCAGAGTCATTTTCATTTTGATGGTTATTCTGGACGCATAGTTGCCAGTCCTCCTTCGGATCTGAATTCTCCTGTATTGGTGGGGATACCTTTCTACAATGAGAAGCGTGAATCCAGGTTGCTTTCTCCCTCACACTTGATGGCCGTTGGGGTGACCAAACAGCACTTGGAAAGGACCAGTCCACCTAGGTGCCAGGCAATGCTTGCGCTTGAAATCATTCACTAAGAACCAGTCCCCAGGCTGTAGTGAATGACAGACTTCAGAACTCAGTGGGATATGAGCTTCTTTCATCTGTGAGTGTAAAGATTTGAACACTTTAGTCAAACTTACACAATACTGCACAATTTCATGGTCCAGTTGGGCCAAACTATCCTGTAGTGGTTTCACCGTGGGTTTGATTCCCGCTCTTAAAGGCCTTCCCATTACAATCTCATGAGGTGTCAACCCATGCTTTCTGTTGGGAGTATTTCTGATAGACGGGAGTACATAAGGCAGGGCATCTGGCCATGGCTAACCCATGTCCTTTGTTGTCTTTGCCAGTTTGGTCTTGATATCCAGGTTCCTCTTTCCATATAGGCAGAACTCTGAGGATAAGGGGTGTGAAACTGCAATTAGCACTTAGCCTAGAAACCCCTGCTAACTTGGCAAAGAGGCACATTTTAATGTGGTGATTCTCTTCATTCAGTAGGAGGAGAGTTAACTGGCCCTATCCACTCCCAGCACAGTATCTCCAGTGACTGTTGCTGGTATCTATCTTATGTTTCTTTTTAGACTGTGAACCCTTTGGGGACAGGGTTCCATCTTATTTGTTTATTTCTCTGTGTAAACCACCCTGAGCCATTTTTGGAAGGGCGGTATAGAAATCAAACAAACAAATTTCACCCCAAGAGCTTTACAAACCATCTGGATCAGTGATTCTCAACGTGTGGGTCCCCAGATGTAATTGGACTTCAACTCCCATAATTCCCATCCAAAGGCCACTGAGGCTGGGGATCATGGGAGTTGAAGTCCAATAACATCTGGGGACCCACACGTTGAGAAACCCTGATCTGGATGACCTTATTGGTGAAATGTGTCCCTATATCACAGTCCAGAGAGAGAAGCAGACCAAATTTTGGAATAAAGTCAGTCAGCAATTTCTTTGCTACCATGGTTGCATCAGCCTTTTGGCAGAGGTAGGCTTCAGTCCACCCCGAGTACACACATTACAACCAACATGTACTTGAATCCTTTTGAGGAAGGTAGATTGGCGAAATCCATCTGCAAATTCTGGAAGGGGCCATTGGACCACTGCCTAGATCAGGGGTGCACAACTCAAATGTCCCAGAGGGCTCAAAACAACCATAATGATGTATGTGGGGGCCAAAGTAAATTTTCAGTGCATTGATTATTGCAGTGAAATTAATTATAACAATAAATGTTAAAGCAATTGCTAGTTATTTGTGGGTCCTTCCTTCTCCCCAGGGGCCCTCAATTTTAACCAAGGATAGTGGCCAGAAAATAAGCCTTGTCAGGTGTCAGTAGGCACCTGAATGTTCCAGCCCCACACAAATGCCAAATTATGGGGCTCCTGCTGTTGCTGGCTTCCTGGACCATCAAAAATGTCCCCATGGGGCAGATCTGGCCTCTGGGCCCTATGTTGTGCAGGGCTGGCCTAGATGATGGCTTGGTTTTAGTTGCTTTGGCAGTATTGTAGGCTTGGCAGGTGGCACAGGCGCTGAGCCTCAGTGCTAGCATAGGGGGCAAACCAAAATTTTGTTAGATTACACAAAATCCCCCCTTTGTTCACATGGGACCATTGGTGTGTCACATGAATAAGATGCCGGACCAAGGGACGCAGAGTTACAGATTGGCATCAGGGTGATACAAAGTACCATCGGGGCAAGTGTACAACCTGCTCGCTCCCATAAATATTGTTCACCTAGGGAGGCAGCCTGCTGGATGTAAGATAACTCAGAGAGGGAGGGAAGTTCTAAATGTTGTGCAGCCAATATGATTTGAGATGGAGGGCCCTTCAAGGCGGCAGACCTGGCTGCTTGGTCAGCAGGACCATTTCCTTTCACAACAGGAAAATAGAAGAAGCATGAGTACAACAGCGAACAATAGTAAGAGCAGAAGGGAGGAACATAAGAACAGCCCTGCTGGATCAGGCCCAAGGCCCATCTAGTCCAGCATCCTGTTTCACACAGTGGCTCACCAGATGCCACAGGGAACCTACAGGCAGGAGTTGAGGGCATGCCCTTTCTCTTGCTGTTCCTCCCCTGCAACTGGCATTCGGAGGCATCCTGCTTCTGAGGTTGGAGGTGGCCTATAGCCCTCTCCAGCTGATAGACCTCTCCTCCATCAAGTTATCCAAGCCCCTCTTAAAGCCATCCAGGTTATTGGCTGTCACCACATCTTGTGGCAGAGAATTCCACAAGTTTTTTGCATTGTGTGAAAAGTTACTTCTGTTGTTGGTCCTAAATTTCCTGGCAATCAATTTCATGAGATGACCTCTGGTTCTAGTGTTACGTGTGCGAGAGAAAGGTTTCTCTCTATCCACTTTCTCCACACCATGCATGATTTTATAGATTTCTATCATGTCTCCCCACAGTTGCCTTTTTCTAAACTAAAAAGCCCCAAGCATTGTAGCCTTGCCTCATAAGGAAGGTGCTCGAGGCCCCTGATCATCTTGGTTGCCCTCTTCTGCACCTTTTCCAGTTCTACAATGTCCTTCTTTACATGTGGTAACCAGAATTGTATGCAGTATAATTGTACTGCAATACAATTGTACAGTTGTACACAGTATGCAATACTCCAAGTGTGGCTGCACCATAGTTTTGTACAAGGGCATTATAATATTAGCAGTTTTATTTGCAATCCCCTTCCTAATGATCCCTAGCATGGAATTGGCCTTTTTCACATCTGCTGCACATTGAATCGACCCTTTCAATGACCTGTCTACCACATCCAAGATCCTTCTCCTGGTCAGTCACTGACAGCTCAGATCCCATCAACGTATACTTGAAGTTAGGGTTTTTCATTCCAATGTGCATCACTTTACACTTGCTAACACTGAACTACATTTGCCATTTTGTTGCCCACTCACCCAGTTTGGAGAGAAACTTTTGGAGCTCCTCACAATCCATTTTGGATTTCACTACCCTAAATAGTTTGGTATCATCTGCAAATGTGGCCACCTTGCTGCTTATCCCAACTTCTAGATCATTTATGAATAAATTAAAAAGCACCAGTCCAAGTACAGATCCCTGGGGGACCTCAGTTCTTACTTCCCTCCATTGTGAAACCTCTCCATTTATCACTACCCTCTGTTTCCTGTCCTTCAACCAGTTAGCAATTCACAGATGTACTTGTCCCCTTACCCCGTGACTGATAAGTTTTCTCAAGAGTCTTTGATGAGGAACTTTGTCGAAAGTCCAGGTATACTATGTCAACTGGGTCACCTTCATCCACAGACTTGTTGACAGCCTCAAGAAGTGCTGCAACTAGTGGCGCATGGGAGATGGGTGACCCCAATGAGGTGAGAAAACCTTGCTCTTTTCACAGAGCCCCGAAAGAATGACAGACCCCAAAGGCATAACTTGAGTCAGAATATATCATAGCTCTGACACCAGTAGCACGGTGCAGGCATGGGTCAGTGCCACCAACTCAGTCGGCTGTGTACTAGATAAGGCAGGAAGGGCAAAAGCTTCAGAAACAGCAAATTCAGTAACAGTCGCATAACCGGTACACAGTTTGCCTGGCTGATTTTGGAGGCAGGAGCCATCTACAAACAGCACAAGGTTTGCATTAGCCAAAGGCTGATAAATGAGGTCTGGACAAAGGGTGAGGTGATCCTCAACCACAGCTAATATGTGAGCTCCCCATCATCCAGGATAGAAAGAAGAGAAGCTGGGTTTAAAGGAGAACAATGAGTAATGTGGACATCAGCTGCCAATAATGTGAGCTCATATTTAGTTTGTTGCCCTAGGGGGAAAAATGTTGGTTCTTACCTGCATTGAAGAGAGCAGAAACTGCATGTGGAACAGCAACTATGAGGGCATGGCCCAGCACCAATTCTTGGGCCTTTTCCAACAGTAAAGCAGCAGCAGCAGCAGCATGGAGGCAAGGGGGAAAACCTCAAGCGACTGGATCAAGTTCAGTGCTGTAGTATGCTATTGCTTGGTGACTGGACCCAAAAAGCTGAGTGAGCACTCCAGATGCAAAACCCCTAGACTCATGACAATACAAAGTGAATGGTTTTTCATAATCAGGGTGGCCGAGGGCAGGTCTGGATGCCAACTGAAGTCTGAGCTGCTGTAATTGATCTTCATAAGTATTATCCCATTGCAAAGGGTCTAAAATAGAATCAGAAACTAAATAATATAGGGTTTTGTTAACTCTGCATAATTTGACAACCACCGTCAGCAATAATTTGCTGCCTCTGATACAACTTTGAAGCTGCCTCTTAGTGGTGGGTCAAGGTAGCTGTAGGATGCCTTCTACCCTAGTGGATTTAAGGCACTGTTCAGTGCCAGATGACATGGCTTATGTATTGGACCTGGGGAAGACAGAATTGTAATTTAACTAAGGTGGCTTTATGACCTCTTGCTGCTAAATGACACTGTTTTCTGGTTTCCAAAGCCACGAGCAGATCGTCAGCATACAGAACAAGTATAGATCCCTGAGATAGGTGGAGGGGCTCCAGGTCTTCCCTTAACAGCTGTCCAAACAGGCTTGGTGAATCGCGATATCCCTGAAACAATCTCATGAAGGTTAGCTGTTTTTGTTTATGGGTGAAAGCATACAAGTGCTGGGAGGAGTGATTAACAGGAATTGGAAAAAAATAATGCAGAGCTTAAATCAACAACAGAGAACCACTTTACAGAGGCAGGGATACAAGTCAATACAGCCATAGGGTTAGGGACCACCAGATGCAAGGGAATAACAAAATGATTGATAGCACATAAATCCTGAACAAACCTATATTCTTGTTTCCCATCTGGAGTGAACCTCCCTTCCTTTTTGACAGGTAAAATAGATGTATTACACGGTGAGGTGCAGGGGACATGAACCCCTTGAGCAAGAAGGGAGCTGATGACAGGTTGGATTCCCACCTCAGCTTCAGCTGAGAGGGGATATTGACGAATGGAGGGTAAGGGCTTACCAATTTTTACCTCAGTCTTTACAGTTAGCAGCTTCCCAACCTTGAGGGGATGAGAAGCCCACAAAGAGGCTGGCACATGACACAGCACCTCTGGTTGGCCACCCAGAGGTTCAGCGAGGGGTTCCTCTGTTGCTAGTGCCATAATAAGCTGTGGGGCTGAATCAGTGGGAATATCCACATATACTCCATCTGGAATGTTATCAATAGTTGCCCTTAATTTACATAGCAAGTCCCTTCCCAAGAAATCAATCAGGGTGGTGTCACTCAACAAAAAAGCATGATCACAGGTAAGGGGCCCCACTTGCACAGAAGTGAAATGTGAGACTCCACCCATTCCCACAGCATTTACAACATGTCCAGATGCAGACAGGGCAGCCACATCTTCCATATGCAGGGTAGACAGGGTTACACCTGTATCCACCAACAAAAGTACTTCTTTCCCCCCTACTTCACAAGACACAAAGGGACCAGATTAGTCAACAGTTAGAAAAGTAGCAGAAACAGAAAGTTCATTGTGAAAATCAGGCCCCCAGCACACCTAATCAAACATCACGGGCCATAGTTGTCTAAGGGATTGGCCCGTGGCTGTCCTCTATCCCTCATTCGGCCAGTTATTCCTGAAAGTTGTTGAGCTTGAGAAGGGCGTCTGACTTGTTGCCAAGAAAGATTGGATGCTGGGTAGGGATGAGATGCTGGGCGATTAGGGCATTCCACCTTCCAGTGTCCTGATTGTTTACAATAATGGCAGGTATTGGCATCATCTAGTGACCCTGGGTTGAAATATCATCTCGTGCCTCTGGTTAGGCCTCTCCCACATACTGCAGGTGGCTGCATCAGTTGTATTTGAAGTGCCATTAACTTTTCTTTAGTTTGCCTAACCTTTTCCTTGCCCATATCTTGATCAGCTAAAACTTTTTCCCAAATTTGGGTATAAGCTTCCACAACTTGTAGCATTGTATAAGTTTTCCATCCTATAACTGCATCCTCTAACTGTTGATGGATCACTGGGTGAAGGTTACGGACATAAGTGCCTACTTCTAAACCACAGGTAACATCAGCAGCTAGATCAATACCAGAATAGCGGTGCAGGGCTGAGAAGAAGAGAGCCTGATAATCAGCAGGGTGTTCTTTGCGGCCTTGTTTGGTCTGCTCAATCTTTCCCCAGTCATGATGAGTGGGGGCAACCTGGTTAATAGCTTCTAAAAGTCTAGTATGGTATTGAGCTAGCCTTTAGTGCTGCACAGCAGTCTCATGGCCTGGATCATCTTCAGGCCAGCTGTCCTGAAGACTGTTCAAACTGGTTTGAGTCAGTAGGTTCGCTTTCTGCTCAGGGGTGAGCAGTCCTGATGATAGCATTTCAGTATCCCCCCAAGTAAGATTATAAACTGAAAACGACTGGCTGAGTTTCAGGTGGAATTCCCCTGGGGACTTCCAAAATTTAGGGAAGGTGGAGGCCCAATTCATAACATCCCCAGGGCTCCACGGTACGTGGATCACTGTGACTTGGCCATCTGCTGTAGTTGGTGGGTAAGCTCTCAGTGAGGGTTGCACTGCAGGTGGTTGTTTCGTAGAGTCCGGGGAAAATATTGGTATTAGGAAGTACTTTAATGAGTTTTCCTCTTTGTGGTAACGGAACCACCACTTTCCCATTAGCTTCTTTGCATGGAGACCCCTGGGGCTGATAGATAATTCCCAAATCCAGATTGCCTGGCACAGGGCTTCTTGGGTGATCCCTGTAATGGCAGCGTTGTTAACCATTCCTCTTCACTCCTGTTTTCTTTGCCGGGCGCTTCAGCAGCTAAGGGCATTAAGTGGTGCTGTCTCGAGGCTTCCTCAAGATGTTGGCCCTTCCTCAGGTCACCTGCGCAGGGCCCACTGGAATTGGGCATCTGTGACAGCCACAGTGTTCTGCTGTGGCAGGAGCTGCTGGCGGAGGCAGAAACCATCCTCCTACCAAATCATCTTCTGCATCAGGGTGTATTTTCGAGGCATGCGCAGATTGGAGGGATGGGTATAAAGCAGCTGTATAAGGTGGGGCTGATGCAGGGAGAAACGGATTGCTGGCCGTGGCCCCCGGCCTTCTTGACTGCTTGGACAGCACCTGCCTTGCTGACTCATCATCCCATAAATACCATGCCTCCATCTGGCCCGGGTGATTGTCCTCTAACTTGCTCTGAAGATACATTAATATCTCTCGGTCAAAACTGCCTTCCTTTGGGAATTGCAACTGAGGACTGTCTTTCGTATAAAAGATCCATTAAAAATACTTTTAACTTACCATACCCATAATTTC
The DNA here is from genome assembly GCF_027244095.1 of Hemicordylus capensis. Classification (NCBI taxonomy): domain Eukaryota; kingdom Metazoa; phylum Chordata; class Lepidosauria; order Squamata; family Cordylidae; genus Hemicordylus; species Hemicordylus capensis. The sequence goes on along the minus strand of NC_069657.1, from coordinate 82,419,216 downwards.
AACACATAAATGCTACCGATGTGTCACCTGAAGGGCCATTTGGACTGACCTGAACCTCCCATCTCTACTACCCAAACCTAGGTGTCTTTTTCCTGAGACAGACAGGGTAGGGGTGGGGTAGTATGCAGGGCTTCCCCTGCCCAGAGACACAGAAGGTAAGAGACAAGATAGTGGTTTGCCATCCCAACTACCTACCCAGAGTAGAGACAGCATCTTACTGACCTGATCCTGATGCTGGTGCACAGTTGGATCCTCCATGGATGGCGAGAACGGCTCTTAAACTAAAGGGGTGGCTCCCTCCCAAAAGGCAAGCACACACTTGAAACACTGGCAAGGCTTTTTTATACTGTTACAGATAACATATGCAAAAACATAGGATCGTAAAGCCCCCCAATCAAGAGTTTAGAACTCAACTAGTAACCCAATTACAGTAAAGGTCAAACATCAGAGTATGCAAATCATAGGATTGAGAAGACACACTAATCACCAGATATTTTTCTCTGCAAAGCACCAATCAATTCCTAACTCTAGTTTTCCCCATTCACCTTCTGTCAGCATATTAATGTAGGCTTATATCACCCTATGTAGGCCTGCACTAGGCCCAAATAAATTTTTTCTTCCTCAGAGCTCACTATAGCGATAGACTTGATTGCTCATAAACATCCTCTCCGACCCACTTCTAAAGTAGCTCCATGGTATATGGAAGAAGTGGCTAGGAAGATGACTAGAGTGCAGGTGGAGAAGTACTTGGCTTGAATCCGACTGATTACAGCACGGAGCAGAATTGAAGATCTATGCTCTGGCAATATGTGCGGCAATGAAGCAATTCTTTGCTGTGTGTATTGTGTCTGCAGGTTCATATCCAGCAGAATTGTCGAGGATGGCAAGGGAACATATACAGGCCCCTTCTGCTCCAGTTTTGGAACCATCAGTCAGCCGCTGTGAATCTTTTAATGAGTTTTTTGTGGACAAAATCTCTTGTATTCAAGGTGACGTGGATTCCATTATTGGTGCAGTCTTTAGCAGGGGTATCCAGTAACTCCTCTTGTGTGGTTATATTGGGTCAGTTTCAGTTTGTGATTCCTGAGGACATGGACGAACTGCTTGGAAGTGTGCATACTACCACATGTTTTCTTAACCCTTGTCCAACATGGCTTATATTATCAAGCAGGAGATTGTTGGAGAGAGTCTGGTTGAGACCATAAATACTTCTCTGAAAGAAGGTAGGATGCCTTATTATTTAAAGGAGGCAATTATTAGACCTATTTTAAAGAAGCCTTCACTGGATCCTTCAGAGTTGGGAAATTATAGGCCTGTCTCCAATCTCTCTTGGTTGGCCAAGGGGATTTAGAGGGTGGTGGCCTCTCAACTCCAGGCAGTCTTGGATGAAACAGATTATCTAGACACATTTCAAACTGGCTTTTGAGCAGGTTATGGGGTGGAAACTGTTTTGGTCGGCTTGATGGATGATCTCCAAAGGGCAATTGACGGAGTGTGACTGGTGTTTTTGTGTGGTTTTTAAAATTGTTATACCATAGTATCTTTCTAGATCCACTGCGGGGACTGGGTGTAGGGGGGACTACATTGCAGCGGTTCCATTCATACCTCAGGCAGATTTCAGAAGGTGTTACTTGGAGATTGTTGCACTACAAAGTGAGACCTTTTGTATGGTGTCCCTCAGGGCTCCATTTTGTTTTCAGTGCTTTTTAACATCTACATGAAACCACTGGGAGAGATAATCAGTGCAGGTTGTTATCAGTACGTGGATGACACCCAAATCTACTTCACCATGTCAGCTTCATCAGGCAGTGGCATAACTTCCCTAAATGCTTGCCTTGAGGCAGTAATTGGATGGATGAGGGATAACAAACAGACTGAACCCAAACAAGATGGAAGTGCTTACTGTAGAACACCACAGTTCAGGAAATGGGATAGATCTGCCTGATCTGGATGGGGTTACGCTCCCTCAGAAGGAACGTTTGGGAGTACTTCTGAACCCAACCCTCTCCCTGATACCTCAGGTGGAGGCAGTGTTCAGGAGTGTGTGTTATCAGTTTTGACTGGTTTGCCAATTGCACCATTTCCTGGAAGTGAGTGATCTTAAGATAGTGGTGCACATGCTTGTAACCTCCAGACTTGAGTACTGCAATGCACTATAGGTGGGGCTGCCTTTGTACATGGAAGGAAAACTGCAATTGGTGCCAAATGCTGTTGCCATATTGGTCTCCAGGGCATCCTGAAGAGATGTATAGTCAGTAATAAATGGAAAAACTGGATGTAAGAACAGAACTGGATGTAAGAACAGCAGCACCCTGGTGATAACGCTGTTTGGAACTCCTTTTTCAAGTGTTAGTTTATGTATTCTCCCATAAATGTTCATACGGTATTTATTAATAAGAACTTCAAGGTTGTGAAATCTTACTAGGGGGGCTGCAGGTCTTCTCCTATGATGCAATACATGCTATGAAATATGCATCCAATCAAATTAGTGGCATCATCATGATCTACTCACATTAGAACAGATGGATTTTTCTCTAATCCTTAACATAATAATACTCAATGCTATCCACAAAACTGGACTACTGGACTACTGGACTGGACTACTCATTTACAAGATGTTTTGTAATCATCAGTTTGAAGGAATGTGAATCATATTTCTCAACATTAGCCATTCAGGGACTTTCAATATTTTTTGAGGATTGTCATCTATCTATATATTTAATTCTCTTAGCCGGCATGCGTGTCCTGGATTTGGTGGTGGAACTCTCATGACACATTGCGAGAATTCTGGCCTTGGGGGCAAGAGTTGTGGGCAAGAGAAAATGGTGGCGGCTGCGGGCCGCCGCCTGGCCTGAGGAGGTGGTGGCAGGACGGCCGTCCTAGCCTGGGTGAGGAGGAGGAAGTGGCCTCAGCTGGCCTCTGGGAGGCGAAAGTGGCAGGACGGCCTAGCCTGGGCAGGCCGTCCCAGATAAGGAGAAGGCGGTGGCCTCAGCTAGCCACTGGGAGGCAGAGGCAGCGGCAGGTGAGGAGGAGGAGGCAGCCTCAGCTGGCCAGGCTGTCCTGGGTAAGGAGGCAGCAGTGGCCTCAGCTGGCCGCTGGGAAGTGGAGGCAGCGGGATGGCCTGGCCAGGCTGTCCCGTCCCGCGTGAGGAGGAGGTGGAGGAAGAGGCTGAGAGTGTTCCCGGCTGGCGAGAGTAGCTGTTGCCGCTGGGCCGAGGAGAGAAGGAAAGTGACCAAGGGGAAAGCTGTGGTGGGTGGTTAGGAGGCGGCGCCAGTGGTGGGCCTGGCCCGGCCCACACAAAAGCAGCTGTTGCTGGGTTGAGGAGAGAAGTAAAGCAGCAGCTGAGGGGAAAACATGGGGCGAGTGGTTGGTTAGGAGGTGGCAGCGGCAAGCCTGGCTGCTGAAATGAGGTGGCGGCAGGCCCTGCGGGCCCGCTGGGGTCAGGTCAGGAGGCGACGGTTCTTGACTTTGGGCAGGCGGTGAGGAGGTGGAGGGGAGAAGCAGGATTGCTGTGGGGGGGAGTGGGCTGGGTAGACATCAGAGACGCCCAGGGGAAGAGTCAGGGTGAAGGGGGGGAAGAGTCAGGGAGAACTAGGGGTGGATGGTGGGCAAAGCCGCCGTGGGGGTGGGCACGGCTCGCCCCAGCTAGAGCACAGTTGCTCTGTGCAGGGTCAGCTAGTTGAGTATTATTACGTTAAGGAGTAGAGATAAAATGTGAGTAGATCACATTATCACTGTTCTAAATGTGGGTAGATCACATTATGATGATGGCACTAATTTGATTTGTATAGGTGAATGTATGTATATATATATTTTTACAACGTATTTATATTACCATGTTTAGATGATTTCATCACTTTCACTATAGTTCACATTTATATTAATTTTTGTACCTCTTTTCTTATATATTATTGGATCTGTTAGTTTGTATTTTGGATGTATATTGAGTCAGACCACTGGTCCATCTAGCTCAGTATTATCTGCAGTCTGTTCACCATGAACTGAGGCCAGTTGAGATTCAATCGCAGACCAAACTGGGGGTGCTTCAGCCTGTGATTGAACCGAACCAGACCCAGTTTGGGCAAACCGGTTCAGCACGGTTCAGCACGGTGGCCAGGCAGGTGCGGCGAGAGAGGTAATAAACTGCTTACCCAGCCTGTGCAGCTACCCTCCCTGGTGCGGATGCACCCTCCTCCTTTACCAAGCTGCTGGCCCAGCAGCAGCTTGGTTCTGGGTTCCACGCATGTGCAATTGCTATGCAAATGGCCTCTGCCCATGTGCGGAGGCCAGAACAGAGTCCCTGCTGAGCTGGCATCTTGGTAAAAGTGGAGTGGGGGAGTGCACTTGGGGCTGTACCGAAAAGGTGAGCAGTGGCACTGGCAGTTTTGCCGGCCAGGTAAGTAGCTTTTTACCTTTCTCGCCACCACTGCCCACCTACCCCCCGTTGTACTTGGAAAGGGGGATCTTCACTGCATTCCTCTTTACAAGTATATTGGACGCCCGAACTGATTCGATCTAACTGACCGGATGGTCAGTTTGACCGAATTGATTTGGAGCAATGCAGTTCAGTTCAGTTCAGTTTGAATTCGAACCAAACCACATTTTTTGGTTCGTGCACACCCCACGCCAAGGTTGCACAGGATTCTCTATCAGCCCTATCTGGAGATGCCAGGGAGGGAACAATGAACCTTCTTGCTCTTCCCAGAGTGGCCCCATCCTAAGGGGAATCTTGCAGTGCTCACATTGTCTCCAATTCAAATGCAAGCCAGGCCGCACCTTGCTTAGCAAAGAGGACAATTTGTGCTTGCTACCACAAGACAAGCTGATTATGTTCAGAAATGATTCTAAAAATAAAAAATCAAATCTTTTCCCCAGAATATGTTCCAGTGTAAATCAGTGCATTCAGCTAATTTCTGTGTCAGGATTGTTTATGCAAAACTTGGTATCTGTCAGTAATTGAGACGTGTGATATTCAGAATTTCCCTATATATATCTATATATCTATATCTATAATCAAACACATTCTGGTGTGTGGGGGGGGAATAGTTCATTCAGCTAATTTCAGTGGCAGGGATTGTATATGCAAAATTTGGTATGTATAGATCATTGGGAAGTATGACTTTCTTTTGCACATATTCTTCAAAATATTTAATACATACTGTACAACACAAAATATAAACATTGAAAATGGAAAACAAATCCCAAATCAATTTACTCTTAGAGATGTGTATTATGGATCTATAACCTATATATGAATGGATAATTCTTCTCATACTATTTACTAACTCAGCAGCAAAAAGAGATGTACATGAGTCAATCCATTCCATAGTAAGAGCTCATATTGTATAAAAGGTTTCCAAGTCTGGTTAAATATTACCAGTTGTGTGTTACAATTGCTTAGCTGAATATAGGTCTTTCCCTGCCCCCCCTTAATGCTAATATACCAAGTTTTTCACAACCATTCATCAAGTTTTGGTGATTTAAGATTAAGCTATGAGGAGGCAATTATGATCTTAGGTAACGCTAAAAGATTCCACACCAAATCAAATGTTCACAGTGTACAGAATCTGTCAGTTATTCTAAGAGGTTATGCAATGGGTTAAGCTGGAGTAAATAAGCAATTATATGATTTATTTTAACAACATTTCCAAAACTCTCAATCAATGTACAGGCATTTTGAATCATTTGGCCAGGTATTGAGAAAATTACTGTTGAAGTTGTTCTGCTGGGTATGAATTATATGTTATGTCTTTATGTTAAAAGAAAATGGAGTAAGAAAAGAATGTTTAGGGTTTATGGGTCAGACTGAAGGTCCATATAGTCCCATGCTCTGATACTGGCTCATCAGATGAATCTGGCTCACAAACTGGGCATATTAGAGAGAGTTCTCTTTCATTGCTCATGCCATCTGAAAATCAAATGTGTCCAGCCTACAAACATTGCAGCTCAGTTTTTTCCCCATGCCATGTCCTACAGTATCTGTGTGTTGTTGTGTAGAATATAGTTTTCATTCTCCGTCCAGGTATGTGTGTATATGTAGTGTGTGAATAACGGGTGTGCACGGAACGGGTTTTGTGTTCCATTCTGAGCTTGGAATGCAAAATGGTCCAAACATTCCAACCAAAACACCGGGGCAACCCAGTGTTTCAATGGAACGAGCCTGTTCCATTCAGAATGTTCCGAGTGTTCTGGCTTTTTTTTTTAACATATTGAGGGCAGCACTAGAGGTGGGGGCTGTGAGAGGTACCTTTAACATCAAATTAATCCAAACTCTTATCAATGATACTGCAAGGCACCACCACTGTGGTGCTTTATACTGCATCTCATGAAGCAATGGCACATCTCCGGAGCTCACGTGGCCTCTGCGCATGCTCCAGTGAGCTCTGGAGATGCACTGCTGCCATGTGGGATGCAGGCTGGAGCACCATGGTGGTGGTGCCTTGCAGTGCTGACAGTACTCCTGGCAAGAGTTTGGATTAATTTGATGTTTAAAGTACCTCTCGCCACCCCCACCCCCAGCACTACCTTCTCTATGTTAATTTTGTTTTAAAGCCAGAACACTCAGAACCTTCAGAACGGGCTTGTTCCATTACGAGCTCAGAACAGGACCCCCTTTTTAGGGGTGTTCTGTTCCGAGCTCTGAACACTCAAAATGGCTGATTATGAGTCAGAACGTTCCAAGCTTGTAAAGTTCTGCACATCCCTAGTGTGAGTGTGTGTATAGTCTATATGTTTATGGACAGAGCGAGAGTGGAAGAAACGGAGATCATTGTCCAGAGGGCCATATAGAGAGCCTCATGCATGTGTATGATAACAAGGTTCACTGATTGAAGAAATAATGCAAACTATTTTGGAGCTGTTTAGGTATCAGCTTTTAAAGTGATATAAGTAGGAATAACAAGGCATAATGGATATCTCTAAACATAATATACTGGAAACACAAATCTTAGTTACCTTAGTCTCATTATCTTTTTGTCTTGCCTGGTAATGAATAATGTTTTTATTTCTGTGGTGATAAGGCTTGTTGATAAATTAATCTGGAAAGGATGCAATATACTTGCAGACCTAATTGTGGACATGTTTTGCTTCTTGAAATTCTCAACTATTTGAAAAGTAGCTCAGTTACAATTTTAACTAGATAGAAGACTGACCTAAAATTAATTGCCTATTTTGTTATATAAGATTTTGGAGGTCCAAATACTCTAATTTTAGTTAGACATGTACTAACTAACTAGTGAAGAACAAAGACAATGCAAGGAGAAGCAGGTAAATACCTCTTCTAGAACCCATTCTTCTAGCTCCATCCTTCTGCAAAACTTTCCTGTACAACCATAGTCTTTTTATCACTCTCTGAAAGGTGGTACCATATAAGCATCCAATATTGAACCACATAACAGGTGCTGCTTGTTTTTCATGAGGGTTCCGTTCTTGTCTATAGGCGCTAATATGGAAACTGCAAATAATGAAACCTTAACCCTTTGGGAATCTAGGGATTAGGTACACACACACGCACGCATAAATAAGATAAAGTACTCTACCTTGCTCTTCAGGTCTCTGGCAATGCCCCTTAAAACTCCCAATTATAGTAAAAAAAACACAACAAGATGTTTTTTTTAAGAGCCACAAAATGGCTCCATGTTGTCTCCAGACCAGAAATGACAACAGAAGTCATTTATGGTAGCCCTGAAACTGCAGATAGGCAAAAATTGTGTATCTTTGCACTTGTGGATATGGAAACCAGGTCTCCAGGACCTCACTGTGGATATGTGAAATTGTGGTTGCTGGAACCATGGATAACGAGGGCCACTTGTACTTTAAATCAGTTACTGGGTAATTGATTAAAATTTTTCCAAAATTTTGGCTTGAGCTCAAGGCATCTGAGAGATTATAGATTTGGGTTCTTTTCAGGTTCTCTGAAACAACATTCTTTGAACTGGTTTTCAGGTTTGTTTTCAGCGTCAGTACAACTCCCTGAATTAGACTGCAGGATCCTCCAGTTGAAAAGCATCGTCACATGCAAAGGTAGTTAATATAGAGATAAAATTCTGAAGATGACTCGAGTGGGAGGACATACAAAAAGCAACTCTAATGATTCATATTTCCAAAATAACATTTTTCTCTTGTTAGTGATTTGCCATCAAATATTTGTTTCATTTTCTGTTTGTTTCAAATATCCCACTTCTGTCCATCAGATACTCTGTAGGTTTCTAAAAATATTTTTAAAATTCAGTAAAAATTAAACTATTACAGTCATAGATAATAGTACAGGTAATAAACATCAGACAGGAAAAATGTGTGCCGAGTCTTATGACCTACTATGGCTAGAAAAGTTAGAGGTTTCTGGAATTCTTCAAATATTTGATCTCATTCTGCTTGCTCTTTGATTTGCATATTAAGCTGGTGGGCCGGGGGATTCATGGGAAAGCTTGGACACTATTCCCTCTTACAGGAATTCCCAGATGTTGTTGACTACGACTCCCATAATCCCCAAGCAAAAGCCATTGCAGCTGGGGAATCTGGAAGCAATTGTCAACAACATCTGGGAATCCCTGTTAGAGGGAACACTGCTTGGACACCTCAAAGCGATTGCTAGGGGGAGAGAAGTGTTGGTGGGGAGGACAGTGGGTGCAGCCTGAGTAGTTTTGTAGCAGACCACAAACCTTTGTCTCAGAGCAAGCCAACATGAGGGGAATAAACATGCTGAATCATTCCCCCCAGCTTTCTGAGCAATGGCTTCTTCTCAAAATTTCCTGAACTCTTGTTAGGATCAAGGCTGCCACACCCACCCACCCCAAATTATTGACAGAGCTCAAATCCCCCCCCACCAATCTTGGGTGGAATCCCAGGGAAGATCTCCTTTTTCTACTGTAAAAGTATACAAAAACCTTCCACATGCAAACCTACACATGGTGAGAAAACTGGTAGTTGCTGAACATATGAGGCGTGTTGCACCAGAGAAACCCCCTTCAGCCCCCGCTTTCCTGAGTAAAAAATCCAATCAGAGAGGCTTTTTAAAATTACAAAGAAAAAAAAGAAAAAAAACTTTATTCAAATGCAACAGACTGCTTTGGTCTAAGGCTCCTTCAGCTTTTAGTTACAGGTAAAAATACTCAGTGGTTACAAGAATACTTCAAAAAGTACTCCAGATGATATTGGGGCAGCACACTTTCAAAATTGTGGTTACCCAGTTGCAAAGAACATGGATGTAAGAAAATACAAAAGCACCTTTAAATGCTTACAGATAGACCATCCTGGAACAGTATCAGGGATTTACAAAGCACACAAAAGCAATGTAGGCTTCTATAGCAAAATCTGACTAAAGAACTATTCCCTAGGCTAAACTTCCAGAAGCCAAAGTCCTGGCGTCCTTTGTCTTGAACTCACCAATTCCTGGATGAGGATTCAGGTTTCCTGTCCTCCTGTCTTTCAAGGAGCTGCATGGGTCCTTCCATGAGAGAAATCTCCAGGTTAGCTTTTGACTATGAGAGAGCAAAACTCCATTGCTGCTCACTAAGCCTTTCCGCTCATGCTTCCCTCACCTCCAGCCTAGTTTCTTCTAACAAAGAACCCTTCTCTTCCTCCTCATGGCTCTCTTAAGTCCCATCCACCTGGTGTATTGGCTGATCCCTGGAGTTCACCAGCCTGTCAGTAAGGACAGCATTCATTTCTGGTTAGCTCGTTAAGGGAGAGGAGGGACTGATCAGAGGCTGATCACTACAAGTGCAAAAAGGGAACTTCTCCATGCTGCATTACTAGCTCTGATCCTGAAGTCTGTAGTGCTCTACAGAGGTGGTGGCTTTGAGCTGCTCAACCAGCTTCTTACATGTACAGCTGGGGAAGGGAGGAAATCTTCTCCCTGTTGTTGTTTAGCATGGTTCCTTGTTTGCTTGTTGAAGGGGAAATGAAGTCCCCTTTCTGGGGCCAATCCCCCACAACCTTTTATGGTTGATTATTGTGTTTATGAGCTGCCTCTACACTTTATGCCCAAAGCAATGTACAATAAAAACACTAGAGTCCAAATATTTTATTGAGCAGTTATTGCCTTCGGTGTGTGTCACAGGCTAGTAAACGGCTGTTAGTATATGCTCATGCCGTACCTCCCATGCTTTCTTCAGTCAAGTAAACTAACAGACTCTTCTGTCTTCTCTTTCCTCCCCTTGGAGAAAGAAGCTTGTTAGTCCTACGGTGGCATTAGGCAAGATTGTTAAAGTAGCCTGGGGAAAGAGGGGCATTTCAGCTGGAATCACCAAGAATTTCATATCGGGTAGCTCACCAGGCTCTTTGTGTTCTTTTGTGTTCCCTTAGGGCAAAATGGTTTTTCAGATAGTCAGCTACTTACTACTGTCAGGGTTTTTAAGAACAAAAAACAAAACAAAAACAATTTCCAACATTCTGTTCCTATGGGGAGAGCTTTGTATATGAATAGCATTCATTGGAAGGGTTTTTGGCTTCTTTAAAAAATGTTTGCATCCCTAGGAAATCTCCTCACTGTACAGAAGCCTTTTATCTTGTCTGTGATAGCCCTATTTAATTGACCCACAGGTTGTTATGGAGCCACAGAGTTTGCTATCCAAGTGGAGACTTGCAACATGTTGCAATGTATTGTCTTCTGACAGGAGTGTTCCTATTCTGGCCTTAAGCCAGTTTATAACCAGGAGCCAAGTAGTATAGTAGGTATGTCTCAGAATTGGGGGGAAGGTAAAAAAGGACATTTTTCTTTCTTTCCCACTCTCCTAAAACCTGCTCCTGTGAAGGGTTGCTCTTCTTCCCCCCGTCCCAATTACTATAGTGCTTTTGTGCTGGTCAACGACCGTAATAAAGATTATATATATATAGTGCTACTCTTCAAAAGGAGTCCAGGAGCTGAGTAGCAGGAAAAATCTCAACTCCTAGGCTTGAAGTAGATCTGAAGTGGGGTTGAACTTCAGGCAACTTTTACTTCAACCTGCTTGAACAGATGTCTGAAGCACATTGCTTCTCTTTGGATCCATCCAAAGTGAGGCACAGACCTATTTATAGCAGTTAACATGAATCTCTTGTCTACGCTGTGATAGCTATGTAAAACAAAAATCTCCACGACTCCAAGAGTACATTTTCTTAGCATTTATACCACTTGTGGTTCTCCTTTATTGTAATAAGTTGCAATCAGTGACATTAAATAGTAGTTAAATTATTTGTTCCTTTCAAGCAATGTGCTGTTTAAAGTTGTGCATTTATCTTCATACGAATGAATGGAATTGTCCCTTTTGTAAAACTTTAATTAATTTTGATTCATAATTATTTTAATACGTTCAAAGCCTACAATGGATGAAACCTATTATATAGCTACCTAGTGTGAAAATAATTAGAGATTTATCTGTGAATTAAGAGGATTTTTATTTTTAAGCACTATTGTCACTGCCTTTTCTATTTATTTACACTAACCATTTGTGTGTATTTTAGAGACTAATTAAATCACTGCTGTGTTAAAGGAAATAGCATGAATTATAAAAAGGTATTTGACAGTAATCCTCCAGCCTTTAATAAATTAACACCTTTCTGGCAAAGAATCTTGGGACTGTTCATGTAAATTTCATATGATATGTCTATAGCTAAGGCTGGATATGCCTGTGTGTTACAAGGATAATGTTGATATCAGTCTGTTGACCACCTTTTAGATGATATAACAGCTGATGAGACACGTGTTCCTATGAGTATCTAGGAGCATTTCTTAAAGTGGGAATGAAATTAAAACTGTATCAGGGATCTGTTCCCAGGCTTCTGCCAGGGCTTAATCTTTTTCTTGTTTTCCCCAAGTGCTGCAGTTATGTGCGGGAAGGGGTTGCTGAGCACCCATGTCTGACTCCTTCACCACCTCGTCTTCCGGTTCTCACTTCCTCAATAGCTGGCTCCTCTTCTGGGACACCTAGTCTTGCCTTCAGACCTTCCTTCCTCCTTGTCGCTATCCTTGACTACTTTGAAGAGCTTTGCACAATGTCAGCAGTCTCATAAGAACACAAAAAGTTCTTGTAAGAAGTTGAGAGCCCCATGAAATCCCGTCAGGTCTGAAGATTGCTCCTGCTGCATTCTGTGACTCTTCTGCCTGTCTCACACACTTATCTCTAACACAGATGGGTATGGTGGGAACTTCTGGAGTCATCGGGCTAGCCTTGTCCTGGTGAGACAGGGCTCCTTCAGACAAATATGTCTGAAGGTTAATTTTAGAGATTATATTAGGAAAAGGTCAGAAAACCGAAATGTATATTGGTCCTGTATAAATCAGCAGTGCATTCCCATTTTGACTTTTATGCACAGCATTTAGGCACCATATCTTAAAAATAATAATATTGCAACTGTTTATGGCAAAGGGCAGCAAGATAGGTCAAGGTTACTGAACATCCTCAGTTGAAGTAAAAGGTACAAAAATGTGCATTCTTCTACACAGAGAAGTCAGCTAATGGTGAATAGCAATTCATAAGAAACCTTGGATACACATTGTCACAGTGATCTGACAAAATCAGTTTTCTACCCCATTTGTTCTTTAATTCCAGATTGCTGTCCCTCATGGGAAGGGGACATAGTTCAGTGATAAAGCACATGGTTTACATGGAAGGGTCCCTGGTTCCAACCCTGTCATCTCCAAGCATCCTGAAAGGATTGCCCTTGCATTGGTATTGGGTCATGTTGCCTTTCCATTCCTACTTGTTTTCTGCTAGATGTTGCATTGTTCAAGAATATTGTACTACCAGGAGAGCTGGTCTTGTGGTAGCAAGCCTTAGCTATGCAGCATCCACCCTGGTTGCATATGAAAGGGAGACTAGAAGTGTGAGCACTGTAAGATATTCCCCTCAAGGAATGGAGCCACTCTGGGAAGAGCAGAAGGTTCCAAGTTCCCTCCCTGGCTTCTCCAAGATAGGGCTGAGAGAGACTCCAGCCTGCAACCTTGGAGAAGCCACTACCAGTCTGTGTAGACAGCACTGAGCTAGATAGACCAATGGTCTGACTCAGTATATGGTAGCTTCCTATGTTCCTACTTCCTTTTACTTTTATTCTGAGTCTGTTGTCCATAATCAAATAAAAGTTGTCAAATCCTTCAAGAACTTTTCATAGACATAAAGATCTCATTCTAATAGGGCACATCCATTGAGCTAGTATCTGGTAAACATAACAACATTTGCTATCTAAGCTGCCGCCGCCCCCCCCCCCCCCGACCAAAATGATGGACTCCTTTCGCTTTGATCTGTTTATTGATATCATCAAGTGTCGGACTGAACTTTTTTGGACTCTAAAGGCCAGATAGGCTTTTCTGTATCTAATGTTAGATGTTGGATATTATACACATTGATGGATAGGAAAAGCACATAAATACTGACTGACACCCAGATGAACAATGAGGGGGTGCTACAGGGCAGAGATTATTTTTCACTTATCCTCCTTAAGTCTGCCGCTCTCTGTGTCTATTCGTGGAAGTATGTCCCTGAGGCCCCTGCAATTGCCAGGGACATATTTTCAGTAAGCACAGAGGGCTGCAGAGGAAAGGAAGGATTATTGAAAATCTCCCCTCTCCCATTGCACATGAACAGTGTTCGTCTGGATGTCTTCCATTAAATTCTTAAAGTACTTCACATAGGTTTATTGTGTGTATAGATAGCTTAAATATTCTTTTTTATATTCTAATAGAAAGGAGGAATGAGGGTCTTGCAGTTGGTTTTGAAGCTTCTATAGAGTACGTCCCTTGTAGATTAACAATAATTTTTTGTTTACCTCATGAGGCCAATTATTTTTGTAAAATGGAGAAGAGTATCTATGCATATTTAATAGTTAAAAGAAAAATCTTCAGGTAATTTTTATGATGGAAATTTGAAACATCATAAGTACACAGTGAACTGCCTAACAACCATTTTAACTGTGAGATAAACTGAACTTCAAGAGTGAAGGCAGACAATAGTTTATAAGAGGATTGAAACTGGTTTGGCTGAGGCAGTCCACCCTTATTCATTTCTTTTGTACCACTGCTGCCTCTTTATGCAAGTTTTTAATTTGACACATTCCCAAAAAATCTGCAAAGCATGTTTTCTCAAAGATTATTGTTGTATGTGTGCACTTTACAGACAATGATGTTTCTATCATACCATGTCACTTTTGTCTCTCTGAAGACAACTGTTGTTTGTCTCCAGCCCAAGTCACAGGAGAATAGAATTTATATATTTCTGTTCTGCAACAGTGGTGCTCTGAATTGATGATGTTTGGAGAAATGCTGGGAATCTATTTTTAATTTACAGCATAAGTCAAAGGCATTCCTATTAAAGGACAGGGTTGGTAGTAAAACACCCCCCCCCCTTTGGAGGAATACTTGAAACACATACGCTTTGCTGAAAAAAACAAATGTTTAGAATAGTCTGCCAGACAGGGGTAATGAAGCAAAGAATTGAGTGCATTCCAAAAGCAATTATGTTCTACTCTGGTGGAAATCATATGTTATAAGAGATAAGCCTTGGTACAGCAAATACTTTTTTCTCACTTTGATGTACCTGTGTCTTCAGCAGTGGATTAGAGAAACATATTGTGTTTCCTTTTTAAAATTGTAGCGTGCTGTACTTTAAGAATAGGAATACAGGAGAACTTCAGTATACGCAGATTCTATATCCACGGTTTTGCGTATTCATGGGTGTCTAATGGACACCCGATTTCAATATCTGTGGATACTAAAAGGTTAAAACACTTGTATCTGTGGTTCTTAGAGGGCCAGAAGCGATTGCGGAGGTTACTTCCAGCCGTTATTTTGTCCACGGGAGCCATTTTGTGGCTCATTTCAGCCAAAAATTTAAAAAATGTTATTTTGGGGACCGTTTTGGACTTGCTGGATGCCACAAGACCCATGAAACATGGTAGGACACTTTATTTGTCCTATTTTAAGTTTGTTTTGTTTTTAGTCTGGGAAACTAATCCCTGCGTTCCCATAGATTCAATTACTCTTTATCCATGGCTTTGTTGCCCATTGTAATCTGCGGAAATGGAATCCTGATGGACAATAAGGTCCACCTGTACAATAAAACTGAGATGAGCATAATGGTAAGAGTTCTTGTCAGGGATTCTGCTTAATTGTCACGGATACATACAAATTTTTGAAACTTACACATGTGGACAAATTTGTTGGTACCCTTACAGCTCATTGAAAAAGTGTTTTATGCCTCCTGAAAAGCAATTAAATGAAAAGCAATTGTCCCATGTATACCTACATGCCTTTGATATGTCATCGAGTAAAGCAAAGCAAGTGTGAAAAGAAATAAAGTATTGCTTATTCTACAAAGATATTCTAAAGTGGCCTGGATACATTTGTTGTTACCCCTAGAAAAGTTCATGAATAATTGGATTAGAGTGATTTTTGAAATTAGCTGTTTTCTTTCATTAGTATCACACACGTCTCCAATCATGCAATCAGTCATTCAGCCTATTTAAATGGAAAAAGTAGTCACTCTGCTGTTTGGTATCATCCTGCGTCCCACAATGAACATTGACCAGAGAAAGCAAACGAGAGAGTTGTCTGAGGAGATGAGAAAGAAAATTATAGACAAGCATATTAAAGGCAAAGGCTAGAAGACCATCTCCAAGCAGTTTGATGTTCCTGTGACAACAGTTGCAAATATTATTAAGAAGTTCAAGGTCAATGGGACTGTAGCCAACCTCCCTGGATGCGGCCGTAAGAGGAAAATCGACCCCAGAATGGGCAGAAGGATAGTGAGAATGGTAGACAAAAAGCCAAGGACAACTTCCAAAGAGATACAAACTGAACTCCAAGGTTAAGATCCATCAGTGTCTGATCACACCATCTGTCGCTTTTGGAGTGACAGTGGGCTCAATGGAGAAGACCCAGGAGGACTCCACTGTTGAAAGAAAAACATAAAAAAGCCAGACTGGAATTTGCTAAAATGCATATTGACAAGCCACAATGCTTCTGGGAGAATGTCCTTTGGACAGACGAGACAAAACTGGAGCTTTTGGGCAAGTCACATCAGTCACATACCTACTGTAAAACATGGAGGAGGCTGGGTTATGTTTTGGGGCTGTTTTGCTGCATCTGGCATGGGGTGCTTTGAGTCTGTGCAGGGAACAATGAAATCTCAAGACTATCAGAACATTCTGGAGCGAAACATACTACCCAGTGTCAGAAAGCTCTGTCTCAGTTGCAGGTCATGGATCCTCCCACAGGAAAATGACCCAAAACACACAGCTAAAAGCACCCAAGAATGGCTACAGACAAAACATTGGAATATTCTGAAGTGGCCTTTTATGAGCCCTGATTTGAATCCTATCGAACATGTATGGAAATAACTGAAACATGCAGTCTGGAGAAGGCACCCTTCAAACCTGACACAGCTGGAGCAGTTTGCTCAGGAGGAGTGGGCCAAACTACCTGTTGACAGGTGCAGAAGTCTCATTGAGAGCTACAGGAATCGCTTGTTTGCAGTGATTGCCTCTAAAGGTTGTGCAACAAAATATTAGGATAATATTTTTGTCCATGCCATTTTCATTTTTGTTATTATTTGAAATATTCTGTTGCATCAAAACTCCAAAGCAAAGTCTGATTTTTGTTAAATGTGGAATAAACAATGATGGGTGCCAATTACTTTTGTCAGTTTCAAGTTATTTCAGAGACAATTGTGAGTTCTTCTTTTTTCATGGAGGGGGTACCAACACATTTGTCCATGTGTGTATTTTTCTCTAGTTCAGTTTAAAATTAGTTAAACTTTCTTTTGTTCATTATCAATGATCTAGATTTGACATTGTTACGACTGCAGTTCTAGCAACAAACATGTATGAACTTTAAAATGAAAATCTTCACCCATCCTGGGAGATAGGCATTTACCACAAATCTGCCTCTCTTTAGTGAATTTGTAAGCTACATTTGTCCAGTTCTGATTTTCAGTGAAGACCTGATTCTGAGTTTCGAGTTGCTAGTAAGTAAGTTGTCCAGTTTGACCATGGCAACGTCTCTGTTGATGTAACACTCCAGCACGGTGGACAGCACTGTGAACAAATGCAGGGTGTCTGGGGCAAAATAACAGTGTGAATTAGTGCTACTATACTTGTATTGGACTGGTGCACATAGCTGTTATGTGGTACAGAAAGGATGGAAATGGGCTATCATAGTGAACAACTCCCCTATAATGTTCGACGGGGGGGAAATCCAGCTGCCAAGGACCTGGTTACCTCAGCACAAATGTAATTGGCTAAAAGGTGTTAAGATTACTGCATTATAACTGGATAGAACACTGTAGTGCAGAATACTGCCTTGGCTACATGCAAGTGTAGTTGCCATTACAGCAATCCTACATGCATATTTAAGATGCATGTATTAATTCAGAAGTTTAAGAAAAAATTGAACCCCTTCTGTGATTGTAAAACAGTATAATGAATATGTGAATAGGGTTTCAATAGGCAGTAATTCATGATGTAATTTTTTCTAAAATGTATTTTCATGCAGTAAAGGCCTTTTCTACATTTTAATGAGATTAACATCACAATTCCCTCTATTAAAACACTGTTTGATATGTCAGCTAAAGTTTTTTTTTTTTTTAATCGTTTTAGGTATATAACTAGAAATGGAATAAACTGCACCTCTTAAACAACTTGCTAGTGCTGGTGATACAGATATGGTTGGAAAGCTGAGAGTGGGGGTGGAGTATAATAGGCTATGTTTGAGTAAATTTGCAGCTTTTCACTTAGTGAAAGAGTCCACCAAAAGCCTCTTTCTCCTAGAAACTACAGGAAAGAGCCCCTTCATCAGCCAATAAATTAATCCTACCTACCTTCTCCAAAAAATAAAATGAAATTGCATTCGTCAATTCCATACACTGAAACTCCTTCAGAAAGTGCTGAGTCAAAAGATCTAGCAACTAATAGGCTTATTTACACATGCCGAGGGGAAGAAGTATTGTAGGAAACATCTGTGTGGTGGGAGCTCACAACTGGATCACAAGTGTGATCCAATTCAGCATATATGAAAGTGGAGAATTGTCACCGAAGTCCAACACAGGTGCATTGGACTTCAGAAGAGGAAACTTTTAAAAAATGAGGGAACTGGTAAGAAGGAAGTTGAAAGGGAAAGTCAGGAGGGCCAAATCACTCCAGAAAGCATGGAACTTATTTAAATACCACAGTACTAGAAGCACAGTTGGAATGTATACCAAAAAGGAGGAAAAGGACCACCAAGTCCAGGAGGATGCAAATGTGGCTAACAAGCAGAGTCAGAGAAGGTATAAAAGGGAAGAAGACTTCCTTTAGAAAATGGAAGTCCTGCCAAAATGAAGAGAATATGAAGGAGCATAAGCTCTGGCAAAAGAAATGCAAGGAGACAATAAAGGATACCAAGAGAAAGTCTGAGTAGCATATAGCTTGAAGTGTTAAGGGAAATAACAAAAACTTCTTTAAATATATCAGAAGTAGAAAACCAGCCTGGGAGGCAGTTGCCCCTTAGATGATGAGAGAGTGAAAGGGATCATTAAGGAGGATATGGAGGTTGCAGAGAAACTAAATGAGTTCTTTGCATCTGTCTTCATGGCGGAGGATACTGACCATATACCCTCTCCAGAATTGAGCTTTTCAGGTTTTGCAGCTGAAGAACTGGGCCAATTTGAGGTGACAAGGGAAAATGTTCTAAACTGTCTTGAAAAACTAAAAATTAAAATTGCCACGGCTAGATGGCATCCACCCAAGAGTTCTCAAGGATCTGAAATGTGAAATTGCCGATCTCCTAGCAAAAATATATAATTTGTCCCTACAATCCAGCTCTGTGTCAGAGGACTGGAAAGTGTCACATTTGTGACTCCAATTTTCAAAAAAGGATCCAGTGGCCATCCGGGAAATTACAGGCTGGTCAGCTTAACTTTGGTGCTAGGTAAATGGATGGAAAGCATACTCAAGGACAAAATTGTTAAGCATATAGAAGAACAGGCCTTGTTGAAGGAGAACCAGCATGGCTTCTGCAGAGGAAGGTCTTGCCTCACTAAACATTTGGAGTTATTTGAGAGTGTCAGCAGTTATGTAGATAAGGGTGATCTGGTTGACTTGGTATACTTAGACTTCCAAAGAGCTTTTGATAAACTTCCCTATCAAAGGATTTTGAGTAAACTTAGCAGTAATGGAATAACGGGACAGGTTCATGTGTGGATCAGTAACTACTTGAAGAACAGGAAACAGAGTAAAGGAATAAATGGACAGTTTTCACAGTGGAGGGAGGTAAGAAGTGGGGTCCCCCAGGCAACAATACTGGGACCAGTGCTGGTTAACATGTTCATAAATAATCTAGAAGTTGGGGTGACCAGTGAAGTGGCCAAATTTGCAGATGACACTAAACTCTTAGGGTAGTAAAATCCACAACGGATTGTGAGGAGCTCAAAAAAGATCTCTCCAACCTGGGGGAGTGGGCAACAAAATGGCAAATGCGGTTCAATGTAAGCAAGTGTCAAGTGATGCACATTGGGGCAAAAAACCAACTTCACGTATACAGTGATGGGATCTGAGCTGTTGGTGACTGAGCAGGAGAGAGATCTTGGGGTTGTGGTGGACAGCTCGTTGAAAGTGTCAACTCAGTGAGTGGCATCTGTGAAAAAGGCTAATTCCATGCTAGGAATCATTAGGAAGGGGATTGAAAATAAAAATGTTAATATTATAATGCCCTTATACAAATCTATGGTACGGCCACATCTGGAGTACTGTGTACAGCCTTGGTCACAGTATCTTGAGAAGGATATTGTAGAACTGGGAAACGTGCAGAAGAGGGTAACCAAAATGATCAGGGGGCTTTAGCTACAGCATCTTGGGGCTCTTTAACTTGGAATAGAGGCGACTAAGGGGAGACATGATCAAAGTGTATAAAATTATGCATGGAGTGTTGAAGGTAGACAGAGAGAAATTGTTCTCCCTCTCTAACAACACTAGAACCAGGGATCACCTGATCATGAAACTGAAGGTTGGAAAATTTAGGACCGACAAGAGGAGGTACTCGTTCACACAGCACATAATTAATCTATAGAATTCCTTGCCCTCGGATGTGGTGATGTCCACCAGCTTGGATGTCTTTAAAAGGGGCTTAGACGGATTCATGGTGGACAGGTCTATCAATGGCTACTAGTCTAGTGGCTGTGTGCCATATCCAGCCTCAGAGGTACAGTGCTTCTCAATACCAGTTGCAGGGGAGCAATAGGAGGAGAGAGGGCATGAACATACCTCTTGCCTGTGGGCTCTGCAGAGGCATCTGGTGGGCCATTGTGTGAAACAGGATGCTGGACTAGATCGGCCTTGTGCCTATTCCAGCAGGGCTGTTCTTCTGTTCTTAAGGAAAGCTGGGTTCCCAATGGCATCTCTCATTTTGGGCACTTGTGCATAATTCATTGGTAACTATGTGGATAAATTTGGGCATGATTTACCCCATTCTGGTGAATTTGAGGTATTCACAGATTAGCAGATTATGCTAAAAAGAAAGGCAATATCAAAACTTAACGAAGATTAAATCTTTAAACTCATTTTTACTTAACCTCCATGCTTTGAGGCCATCAGAAACAGTAACAAAAGGAGAACTTATTCCGAATGTATAACAGTGACAAAAGGCGAATGTATAACTGTGTACTATTTGAAAGGTCCAGTAGCCCAGTCTTTAGAAATTATTTATTTATTTATTTATTTATTTATTTATTTATTTATCAGAAACATTTAATATACCACCCACTCCGAAGACTCTGGGCGGTGTACAAAAACATGCAAAGCAAGACAGCATTAAAATTACATTCTAAATTAAAAACTAAAGTAACTAACAAAAAAGAAAAAAAACAAAATAGATAAACTACAGGGCAAAAGCCTGGCAAAAAAGAAAAATCTTCAATAGAGATTTAAAAATCAATAAGGAAGGAGCTAAATGAATCTGAAGAGGAAGGGAGTTCCAGAGAAGTGGGGCAGCAACAGAAAAGGCCCTTTCACGGGTCCTAAAGCCCCGAACCTTTTGGAAATCAGGGACCAACAGAAGGGCCATCAGAGAAGATATGACTGGATGTGATGTAACTGGATGGGAGAGGCGGGTCTGTAGATAGACAGGTGCCAAACCCCGCAAGGCTTTGAAGGTCAAAACCAGGACCTTAAATTGAACTCAGAAGCGAATAGGCAACCTGTGCAATGACTGCAGGAGAGGTGTTACCCTGTCATATTTTCTGGCACCCATGAGTAGGCGAGCTGCTGCATTCTGGACCTGTTGTAGCTTTCCGATTGTCCTCAAAAGTAACCCTAGATAGAGAGCATTATAATAATCTAAGTGGGAGATAACAAGGGCATGGGCCACTGTCATTAATGCCTGCCGATCAAGGTATGGATGTAATTGGCGAATCAGATGAAGCTGGACAAAAGCACTTCTGGCCGCAGCCTCCACCTGCTGTTCAAGCAGGAGGCACAAGTCCAAAAGGACCCCCAAATCATGAACAAGCTCCTTTGGGGGCAGCGCCACCCCATCTAGAACAAGGTTCACATCCAGCTGTTGGCCGGTATGAGGGCTGAGTAAAAGTAATTCAGTCTTAGTGGGATTCAGACTAAGCTTATTTTGATTCATCCAGACCTTAACAGCTTCCGGCATTGAGTAAGCACAGAAACTGCATCCCCAGAATGGTCTGGGATAGCAATATGCAGCTGAGTATCATCAACGTATTGATGAAATCTCACCCGAAACTGGGAAATGACCTGACCCAGCAGCTCCATATAGATGTAAAAGAGGACAGGGGCAAGAACTGAACCTTGGGGAACTCCATAAAGGAGTAGCCATGGGTCAGAGCATGCATACCAACAGGACCCGCCTGCTAAGGTAAGAACGGAACCACTGCAGGACAGTGTCCCCGATACCCAACCCACGCAGGCGGTCAAGGATAGCATGATCGATAGTGTCAAAAGCCGCTGAGACCAAGGACCAAGAGAGGGACACTACCCTCGTCAAGGTCCCGAAGAAGGTCATCTACCAGAGCAACCAGTGCTGTTTCTGTGCTATGCCAAGGCCCAAAACCTGTTTGAATTTCTTAGTTCATGGGGTGGACCAAATTTTAGAAGAAGGGTTTGTAGATTTTTTTCCCCTTATGTAGTCACAGAAGACTCATTTAAAAAAAAAAAAAGTATCAGCTTTTCCCCCTCTTAGCATAATGTGAACTACCCCACATCTGTTTCAGTTGCAAGATATAATCAGCATATGTAATTAGGTCTAGAAAAGTGTTTATGTGGATGTTGATTCATCAGTCAAAGGTGCACATAATATCTTCTTCAGCATAGTGAATATGTTCATCTTGGGGTTCTTGTTGGTAAATTAAATACCTATTGATAGCTTTGCTTTAAATGTAAAAAAAAATTTCTTTATATCAAATCTGTCAGGATCAACAATTTTATTTAGTTATTACATGGAATAAAAAGTTCAGAAGTATTGCATCTTTTAACTATTTTGCAAACATGTTAAATCATTCCATTTAGCTAGTCTTTTACATCTGTTCTCCAAAAAATTTATCAGAATCAGGGTTGTAGTTAGGGGAGAGGGGGCCCGTGTTCACCCCTCACCCGTGCAGCCCCTCGGAGTGAGGGAGATAATAAAGAAAATAGGGAGGGGTGGAGCTGGGGGACCTTATCCGCTCAATTATAGCTACACCCCTGATCAGAATATTACTTTGAGCTTCCCAGAGAACAATGCTTATGGGGTGGCTATATACATTATTATTGTTGTTTTATTTTAAAGTACTGGTAAACAATTGTCAATAGACTATATTAGCAAGATGGAAGCAACTCCTACTTGGCTGAATTCCTCACACTGTGATGGTATTCTTAGCACAAAGGTTATGTCTTCATTACTGCATCTTCAGTTTCAGTGTAACAGGAAGCAGCAGATAGCAGACTTGTGCAAAACCGTTCTGATTGGATTTGGAGCCCACTTCAGTGCTTTCAAGGGGCCCCAGTTCAAATAAGCACTTCAAAGGGATTCCGCCCAGCCCCATTCAAAGGAATGTCTTCAAATTCTGCTTAAGGCTTTGGATAGATCTTAACACTCCCCTGACTCCTGGAATGTACTGGACAGGCAGGAGCATTGTCTTTCTTCATTTCCCCCCTGCAGTGGTGAGGGAATAGCAGCTGCAGCGGAGGCTATCCTTAAAAAATAAATTAATTAAAAAATCTAGGAGGTATTTTTGCAGCAGCCCTGAAAAGACTACAGTTCCCAAGAATACCCTGCACCTTGTCTAGGACTGCAGAGGAAGAAGAAAATCTTCTGGGAGGTTTTTTAAAAAGTCAAACCTTGATGCAGCTGCTGCTCCCTCCTGGCTAAGAGCAAAATGAAGTTACAACAGGCAGTGCTTCTCCTTTCCAGGTAAGTATGTGGGAGGGGACTGTGAGTTCAGGGGACCTTGAAGGCTCAAACGTGCAAACAAAATGTGCTCAAATTAGACCCTGTTTGTCCGGCTTCAATTCAAAATGGACATCAGGTTGAATAGTGCTGATCTGCATACTCCTAGGAGACAGGCCTCAAGGTTATATACAGTGTGATGCAGGCATTGTATGGTATGAGCAGAACCTATGCAGATTGTAGTAGTGTGATCTTGTCCTAATGCCACTGCAGTGGCAGCTTAGAAATAGGTTATCTAATAATCCACTGGGTTAGTTGGAAACCTGGTATGCAAATATCCCAGGAAGCATTTTAAGTGTACTGGATTCAAGTTTGCTTAAGGCTTCAAGAAACAATTTCATTAGATACAGTGACCAAAAAGCGTTTAAGTTCATACTCTAGGAGCAACAATTGCATTAATGTTTGTATTAAGAGGAATCCATAGTACAAGAGAACTTGCAGAAGAGAAGTGAAACAAGTAGTATTCTTTTTTTCTTTTAAAATAACTTTTTATTCAGTTTTTCACAACATAAGATACACACACATACAAACAAAAAGAAAAAAGGAAAAAAAGAAAGAAAGAAACACAAAAAAAGACAAGAGGACTTCAATCTCATCGTTAGAACAAGTATCAGTTACAATACCCAAGTCTTGCCTATACTTTAATCGTTCTCCCCCCATTAAACCGCACGAAAGTCAGCTAACAAGTAGTATTCAATTAGTATTCAGTAGTGGTACAGTGATTGCTTCTTGAAAGGAATAAATGTATTGCATGACAGCTAATGAATACTAATTTATTGGAATATATATATATATATTTCCTGGATTGATTATTTTGTGTGTGTGTATGAATGAAATGATTATTTTAAAAAACATTGCTCACTTTGCCACCTCTACAGTGCAAAATTGTCTGCCTTTATAACAATTTCAGTGTTATTTTTTTAAATTACATTAATTAAATCATCACATTCTAATTACCTCTGTTGTTTTTGTAACAAAGTTATTTGTTACTGTAAAGATAAAATGTGCCATCAAGTTGATTTCGACTCCTGGCGCCCACAGAGCCCTGTGATTTTCTTTGGTAGAATACAGGAGGGGTTTACCATTGCTTCCTCCTGCGCAGTATGAGAATAATGCCTTTCAGCATCTTCCTATATCATTGCTACTCAATATAGTACCAGTGGGGATTCGAACTGGCAACCTTCTGCTTGTTAGTCAAGCATTTCCCTGCTGCGCCACTTAAAGTAAAAGAGACCATTTTTTTAAAAAGTTTAGGTATTTGGGGTAAAGTGATTCAGTTACTAAAATGTTATGCTTTTATATTCTCAGTAACAAATCTCTCTTGCTATGACTTGTTACATTATGAGCCCAGTCTCACAATTGAGTGAGAGGGGGCTACTGATGGAGAAATTCCAGGAATTCTGGGTTCATTTAATGAGCAGAGGCCCTCACCGTCCATCAAATTCAAGCTTTTATTGATTACGGCATGCCGGGTGTCTCTCTTCCAAGAGCACACACTCAGGCTTTGGGCAAGAGTCTTTTATACTGTACAGAGTACAGAGCCTATCAGAGGCCAAGGTTTCATGGTATACACACCAATCATACTAGTACAAGCAGAATAAAGATTTGTCATTGGTAGATAAGGCGAACCAATTACAAGGCAGAAACCAGCAATAATGCACCAATCGGCTTTAGTTATGCTTATGCCTAATAAAGCAGGGCAAGCTGTGGTCAGCAGGTGACTATCTCTACTCAGGCAGGGCAGAGTATTGTTTCCAAGAAAAGGGGCCCTTGTAACAGCAGGGTGCAGAAACTTGTGACCTTTAGGACTTCTGTAGGTTACACAACTAGGTGAAAGGGGACAGTGGAATTTTCCTTCATCACTACCAGGTGGGAGGCAGGGAAGTCTGCTTAGATTTACCTTCCCCACAGACAATCCTTGGTCCATACTGAGTGTGCAGATTGTACGCCCACACGGACACCGGTTGCCCCCAGTAGCACGGAGGTTTGGGGGCCGGGACACATTGTCCCAGCCCCCAGAACTCCCATAATCCATTGTGTGTACTGTGGGGATTCCCTGGTGCTGCCCGGGAACCTGCTCTTGTGTTGGTGCCAGGCAGTGCCAACACACAAGCACTTAGCCTGGGTTATGGGCACCCATGCACCCTTAACCCTGATTAAGCAGCTGGCTCCATAAGCGGATTTGCTGCTGCACCACTGCCGGGAGCCGCTTGGCTCCCGGAGGTACACATGTGCAGCCAAGAGCAGGCTTGGCTGCCTTATCCAATCTCAGCTGCGTGTGTGAACAGTCTCCTTGTGTTATAGTTAGTGGTTACCCAATAAACTTCTACTACTATTGCTGACTAGTGGTAGAGGTCTGTAGCTGGATTCAGGTAGATTTAAAAATAAAATAAAAATGGGAAGACTAAGCATAAAAGTAGTTATATTCTAGAACATCAGGTATGATTGCTACTGTCGTCATTGCAACCCATAAGAACGGGTACTGCACCTGCACAGGGACCTCAGGGCCGAGTGGTCTAGCTCCATGAATTACTTCCTGAAAAGGTAGTACTGCATGAGACAGTGTTAAGCGTTCCCAAGTCAGGTTGCACCACAGAGTAAGTGTGCACTTGGTGTGGCTTGGCATTTGCCGCACCTGTATCAATTGCATTAAGCTATAATTGAGGATCTTTCTGCTGGGGAGGGCCTTTTGAACAGTCTTACTGATGATACCTTGGAAAGGGTTAAAAAGACTACCAGAACCTTTGGCATCACATGCCGTTCTCCTGGCAACCAAAGACAGGATACCATCAACGTCCAAGATGTCTTCAGAGTGCCAAATTGGCAGATGTTTCTTTAGCTTCCAGGGAAAGAAGACACCTTAATCAAAGTCCTCCTCCTCCTCCTCCTCCTCCTTCTCCAAGTTTACTTCTAAAACTGAATCTTTGATACTTCCTGTTTTCATTTTCACCATGCTGGTTCATTTTTCCAGTCTGCAAACGGCAGCACCATTATACCTCAAACATCTCAACTTATGTTCAGTACTCCATAAAATTTATGTGTGGGTTAGAACCCAGCTTCAAGTCTGTGCATGTGCTTTGGAAGAAACTACAACAGATTAATGGGTACTTGCCATAATAAGAGAGTCACCTTAAGTGGCGAAGCGGGGAAATGCTTGACCAACAAGCAGAAGGTTGCTGGTTTGAATCCCCGCTGGTACTATATTGGGTAGGGATGTGCATGAATCGATATTTTAATTTTGATTTGTACCCAAATCAAATCACCCCCTGACTTGTTTTGGGTCCGAATGCTCTCCCAAATAATCCCAGATTTGATATGTACCTGAATTATCCAAATCAATTTGGAGCAACAAAAAATGTCCAGGGGGCAAGAGAGTGGGATATATAGGAGTGCCCAATGGGTGGAAGCTACCACCCAGATTTCCAAGAAATTTTATTATTTGTTTATTGATTGATTGATTGTTGAATTTAGACCCAGCCTTTCATTAAGAAAATCCTAAGGCAGCTCACAATAAAATTTAAAAACAAGATTATAAAAAGACACATTAAAATATTGAGCTAAAAAATATAAAAACCTGATTTTAAAAAAGTTAAATTTAACACAAGCTTTAAAACAGTACAAAACACAAGAAGCAGCAGCAGAGACAATCATATAAAAGCCTGGGTAAAAAGCCACATTTGACATACTTTCTAAAAACTGTGACTGAGGAGCAGGGCATTTAGGAGCAACCGTGTCAACACCCCAGGCTGGCTCTCCATTCCAGAGATCAACCAAGGCCTCGACAGGGTCACCAGCTCTGGACACTGGAAACTCCCCGAGGGCTGTCTGGGATCCAAGCACATCCATAAGCCTCTGGGGGCAGACCATCCTAATCGGTCCACCACCCCTGCAGATGGCAGACGGAGCAGTCAAACTAAACTGCACCAGATGATGATCTGTCCGTGACAAGGGAGTTGTCTCAAATTCCCCCATCTCCAGATCATTTATTCCCCGGTCAGCAAAAACCAGATCCAGAGTATGTCCCGCTATTTGGGTAGCTATTTGGGTACCAACTGAGACAGGCCTATGTCTGCCATGGAGGCCCTGAAATCCTGAGCTGCACCCACTAGGGGGGCCTCAGCGTGGACATTGAAATCCCCCAGAACAATAAATTTGGGGGAACCCAAGGCCACTTCCGAGACCACCCCCGCCAGCTCAGATAGGGAGACTGAAGTGCAGCGGGGTGGTTGGTACACCAGCAGAATCCCCAGCCTATCTTGGAGGCCCACTCTCAAGGATAGGCACTCGAAATTCTAAGATTGCCTGACCGGGCACCTGGAAATGGGGAGGATCTCTTGCTAGATGACTGCAATGCCCCGTCCCTAACCCTTGAGGTGGGGCTGTTGCATGATCTGGAAACCTGGAGGACAGAGCTGAGAGAGACCAACCCCGCCCAGCTCATCCAACCAGGTCTCTGTCACACATACCAGGTCAGCATGCTTATTCACAATCAAATAGTGGATGAGAGATGTTTTAACACTGACTGACCTGGCATTCAGCAGCAGCACCCTAATCCTCAAGGAAGTGTTCTCAGAGCTCCCTGGGGTCAGAGGGTTGGGAGAAGAGCTGTAAAAAGGAACAGGTCTCAACTGCCTGGACTGTTTTCCCCTGTAACAGCCTGCCCAACTCCCACCACCATACCTCCCTCTGCCTGCTACCTGTGATATTGCTGCCCTCACTCCATCCCTGCTTTTCTGCTCTCTCAGACACATCCCCTCAGCCTAACCAAACACAGCTCCTCCATTTAGTAAAAATGAGGCCCAGAACTCATGCTCTCTTCAAGCTCTCATGCTGGCTTCTTGATGGCAGAATTAGGAAGGTCTTCTGGGCCCCAGGTTGCTTGCCCCATGGCTGAGAGCCACAAGGACGAGAGCCCTTGTGCTCTTGCCCTTGGGCCAGCCTGCCCTATATAGCAGCAGCAGTCACAGTAGCAGCAACCTGGAGGAGGTCACACACACCTAGAGGAAAGGTGGGGCAGAGGCGAAAACAGCACAGTCAATGCCCCACCCAAGCTGTTCCTTCCTTCCTTCCCCCAAGCCCTTGGGCCAGCCTGCCCTATATAGCAGCAGCAAATTGATTGATTGATTGATTGATTGGTTGATTGATATTGTTAAATTTATATCCCGCCTTTCATTAAAGCAATTCCAAGGCCGTTTACAGCAAAAATTTAAACACAAGATGGTAAAAAAGACAATTAAAATATTAAGTGAAAAAATATTAAACAAATCAGATTAAAAATTTAAAACAAAAGCATAAAAGCAATACAGACTATAAAGAGCAACAGCAGAGAATCAAATAAATGCCTGGGCAAAAAGCCCAGATTTTACACTTTTTCTAAAAGCTGTGATGGAGACCGAGGAGCGAATAGCCACCGGGAGAGCATTCCAGAGTCTGAGGGCAGCAACAGAGAAGGCCATGTCCCACATGCTCGACAACCGAGCCTCCCTCATTGTCGGCACCCGGAGCAGAGCCGTCTCAGATGACCTTGTCAAGCGGGCAGCAACCCTTGGGAGCAGGCGGTTCATCAGGTATCCCGGGCCCAAATTAGGCAAAGGGATGATTTTTAAAGAATTGTTGCAGTTGAAGCTTTTAAGCTTTTTCTCATAGGGAATAATGGGGATTTCAGCAGCCTTATAGCTCCATGCGGGGGGAACCAGGGTGGCCCAGAGAGGGTTATAGTGGGTGGTATTTATTATTTATTTATTTAGCACAGTTTTATACCGCCCTAACCCAAAGTCTCAGGGCAGTTCACAACAAACAAATACTAAAAACAATTTAAAACAAATAATAAACAATCAAAAGTTTAAGAGATTAAAAGTTAAAAAGCTTAAAAGTTAAAAGTTAAAAAGCTAAAAAGCTTGGGTAAAAAGATAAGTCTTTAGACCCCTTTTAAAAACCACTAGAGATGGGGGGACTCTTATTCCCACGGGAAGTGCGTTCCAAAGTCTCGGGGCAACAACAGAGAAGGCCCGTCCCTGGGTGGCCACCAAAT
The DNA here is from genome assembly GCF_027244095.1 of Hemicordylus capensis. NCBI lineage: Eukaryota > Metazoa > Chordata > Lepidosauria > Squamata > Cordylidae > Hemicordylus > Hemicordylus capensis. The sequence goes on along the minus strand of NC_069657.1, from coordinate 82,389,793 downwards.
GACATGAAGGTAGCCACAGACGAGCCTCCCCTGATGAACGTAGTGGACGATGGGGATCATGCAGAAGAAGACGCTCTCTTAAGTACTGTGGGCCTAAGCTGTTTAGGGCTTTATAGGTTATAACCAGCACTTTGTATTTTGCCCGGAAACCTATCGGCAGCCAGTGCAACTCCTGTAATATAGGAGTAATATGGTCTCTTCGAGATGGTAGTATCTAATGGGTGCAAGGAAGCTACCACCCAGATTTCAAAGGAATTCAATGTTTGTCATTGAATCCACTGTTATTTCCTACCAGAGAATCTACTCTCAGAACACCTCAGAACAACAAAGCCCAGTGCCCAGGCTTGTGGATTTGGGGGTGGTTGGCACCCTATGTGCACTACACCACCACTCGCTCTGGGCCTCCCTGGTGCCCCCCCCAAATGGAGTTATGGGGCTGCTGAAATTCCCCATTATTCCCGATGGAGAAAATGCTTAAACATGAGCAAACTTTAGAAATTCTTTAAAAACTACCCCTTTCGCCAATTTCTTTGAAATCTGGGTGGTAGCAGGCACCCATTGGAGCACTACTACCTGGCCCACTCTTCTGCCCCCGGAACCTTTTTTCTGCCCTGAATCTGCCCCAAAGACATGCCAACTTCAAAAATCTTTTAAAAGTCACCCCTTTGTCCAATTCCTTTGAAATCTGGGTGGTAGCTTCCTTGAACCCATTGGATACTACCACCCACCACAACCCACTCTGGGCTACGCTGGTGCCCCACACATGGAGCTATAAGGCTGCTGAAATCCCCATTATTCCCTATGACAGAAAGCTTAAAGATGTGCCAACTTCAAAAATTCTTTTAAAATCACCCATTTGACCAATTTCTTTGAAATTTGGGTGGTAGCTTGGGCTCAACCACCCAACCCATTGGGCTCAACCACCCAACGCACTTTTGCCACAAAATGGAGTTCCGAATCTCTGAATGTTTCAGGTCAGAATTTGGAGTGATTTGTTTTGTACCCAAAACTCGGCAGTTGAGGACAGGGGTGATTTATTTTATCTACAAATCACCCAAATGACCCAGATTCAGGTACAAATTGTTTTGTACCTGAATTGTTTCGCGCCTCCCTAATATCTGACATTAGTGATATAGGAAGATGCTAAAAGGCATCATCTCATACTGTGCAGGAGGAGGCAATGGCAACCCCCTTCTGTATTCTACCAAAGAAAACCACAGTGGGTGCCAGGAGTCGAAATCTACTTGACGGCACACTTTACCTTGACCATAATAAGAATGGGCTATGCTGTGAAGTTCACCCAACTTCAGGATAGTATTTGCTCACCTAACAGATGTTCTGCTTAAAGAGCTTCAAAGTGGTTCAAACAGTGCTTCAGTTATACACACACACACACACACACACACACACACACACACACACACACCCCGCCCCTCCAGTACACTACTGCTCAGAGCGGCTCACAACATTTATAAAATAGTTACAATGTAAAATCAGACTAATAAAATTAACCAAATTAAGCTAAACAAGGTAAAAATCCAAACTAAAATCACAATCAAAATTACAGATTTTATAATTTCAAATGAAAAAAGTTATTTTAAAAAACTGAAAACTCAGAATTGCTTCAAAAGAGTTCCATCAAGGCTGTGGTGCTTATACACGCTCTCAGATTCTATTAAAGGTATTTCACAATAGCAAAAATTGATGGAGACCTGCACCTCATGTTAGATCTTCAGACAGTGAACAAATGTATAAAGAAGTTTCACATAATCTCTGTACTGGTATTCTACCTCTTCTTGCTCATGGATGTATGGTTTCTTGCTATATATATTTATATTGCTGTTTATATTACCCACAATACCATCCATATCTCTTGCTTTGTGAGCCATGTGTGAGCTCTGTAAGTTATTCCCCTCAGGGGATGAGGCCACTATGGGAAGAGCATCTGTAAGCTTGCATGCAGAACGTTCCAAGTTCCCTCCCTGGCATCTCCAAGATAGGGCTGAGTAAGACTCCTGCCTGCAACCTTGGAAAAGCCACTGCCAGTCTGTGTAGGCAATACTGAGTTAGATGAACCAATGGTCTGAATCTGGATAGGGTAGCTTCCTATGTTTTGCCATAGGTTCCAAACAGTATCAGTCCAGAGTACTTCCCTTCAAGTTTTCAACATCCTCAAGAGTTTTTACAAAATGTATGGCAACAGTAATGATGTTCTCTCTATGTCTAGATTCTCTTATGGACTCAATTGGTTATGAGTGGCATGCATGAAAATACAACCTGCTTGGGATCTAAATTAAACACTCTATCTTATCTTGTTTAATCTTAAGCTGTATGTCAACGAGACAAAGTCTCAACTTAAAACCCAAGCAAATGACTTGGATCATAATGGTTTTGTTAGATTTGTCGAGCATATCTTCCCAGTTACAGAGAACAAGCCATCATTTTTCTCATCAAAATGTTCTGTCTGTTCAGTCTGCCTATCAAATCTTATTAGGCTTCACAGCAGCCACAACTTCTGTAGCACCTTTTCTATTACTTTCATGCTCCCAGATTTGGTTCCTTTCTGAATTCAGGCAAACTTTTATTTACCTACCAGGCTTTTTTTCAGTCCTCACTTGAGTGGACTCAAGCAGACTGTTCAGGGATGTGCCACTTCTCCTTCTTTTGCCATCACCAAAGATGCTTCCATCTAGGGGATAGAATGCACATTGCTGAATCTGTGAGTTTGGGCATCTTGAGTGTAAAGCTCATTTCAACATTCTGGAACTTTTAGTGGTATTCCGAGCACTACAGACCTCTTTGCCATACATGAATCATAGTGCAGGTTGCAACTCACAATATTGTAGCCATGTGCTAGAGTAAGTAGGGAGGTATATGCTCTGGAACTCTATGTGTTCTGGCATGCCCCTTTGGAAATGGTGCATCCAGAATGACACTACACTATTCATGTAGCCAGGGAAACATCCAACAACCTGGTGGACTCCCTCAGCAGAAGAGAAAGTGGTGACTCATGGATGGTGCATCAGTACCCAATACCTTTTGACTATTCAGAATTGGGTTCAACTCATGGTGAATTTCTTCACCACAATAAAAAACCCCAAAGTGCTGCATCTTCTGCAGCAACACAGTCTACAAAAGTCATTGTGATGTGTCCTTTCTCCCATGGATAAAGATAATAATCTACATTTTCTTCTTTTTGACTAATAACTAGAATCCTTCACAGGTAAGGACGTAATATAGAGATTGCATTCTAGTGGCCCGCATGGTGGCCATTGCATGCAGTTCATGCTAGCCCTTGAACTATCTTGGGACTACTTCTACTGCTACTACTAATGTGATGCAGTCATAGAAGGGCGAAAGAAAGGTTGTGCCCTTGCAAGGAGACACTAGAGTAGCTGCCAAAAAGGCATCTTCTGCAGCCGAGTACATTTGGAGGGTGAGGGGGGAGTGATTTTTCACTTCTTTTCCCTCCCTCCCAAAATTATTTTTGACTTTCAGAAATATGTCCCTGCCATATTTCATACCCTGCAGCCCTTATTTTATTTTTATTTTTATTTTATTTTACTGATGATTCCATTATACCACTTTTCAACAACAAAAGTTCTCAAAGCAGTTTACATAGCAAAAGGTATACGAAAATTATTCTCTGTCTTAAAAGGGCTCATATGCTTTAAAGAAAACAAAAACAAAAAGCAGTTACCAGCAACAGCCACTGGAATGATGCTAGGTTGGGATGAATAGGGACAGTTCCTCTCATTCTGCTAAATATAAGAGCCACCATCTTAAAAGATACAACTGCCTCCAAGTGAGTCAGCTTGCTTGTTTTCAAAATTTCTTTTGCAGTCTCTATTCCGTCAGAAAGACAAACTGCTCATCTGTAGCTGACTTCAAGTGGCCATCCATGCAAACACACAACTTGTCTTCCTTCCTTGCTGCAGGCCTAATATAACTTTTAATTTGGTTTGCAGTATTTTTCATGAGGCTGAGAGAGAGATGCAGAATTGTTTCAGTGGGAGCATTCAGATTGAAATGTACCTCATTAAACGAGTCCATTTCTGTGTCAATGCAATCAATTATATTGATAGTGCTTAATAACAACAAAGAGAATATTTAAATTGCAGCTATACACGTTCAAAGCATGATACATTATTTATAGCATCTCCTTCTTGATTTATTTTCGCCTCTTGTGGTAATGTGATATAATGAACACGTTTTATTCCTGAAAGGCCAGTATTTTTCATTATCAGACCAAGAATGAATAAATGATTGTGGAAGCTATTTTTCAGATAATAATTTAGAGTATCTGCTAAGTGAAGAAAACTGAATGGTGCTTGCTGGGCAGTAAATCACCCTTTTTGACTGAGGACTTGTATACCTTTGTACAATAATTACAATGTGTTTACTTTAGTGTAGGGATAACGAGTTGCTATCCCCTTTGCTGATGAAAATGTTTTCACATGTAGCTCTTCAGACCTCTACTTTTCTGATGGATCCAAAGTACAAAGAGGCTGGAGTGAAGTGAAGCGGTTTAGGCAGTGTACAAAAAAACTCAGCATCAAAGTTTTGCTTTAAGTATTGGGGCTGTGCTGTCATGTCAGTTCATTAAGTATGTCCTCTAGTGGGCATTATTGGAGGGAGTTCCACCATTATAGGGAGCCTCCCAGCAGTTTGAACCCGTCATGGCAGAACTCTGTGGACATCCAGCATGTCTGCAGCACAACTGAAGGTGGTTTTTTTTTGGGGGGGGGGTTTGGGGGGGGGAGACTACCAATCCATCCCACTTGCACCATGCAGATAATAAAAGATAGATAGATTTTTTTGAGGGGAGAACACTTTTTAAATGGAAGCTGCTGAAAGTAAAGCAACTGCTTGAGCACTCCCTCCAGAGCAAAGAGGACATCACAGTCTATATCCTGCCTTCGCCTGGTCCCAGATAAAAAAGAGGGCAGGGCAGAGGAGGTCTAACAGACATGTGGAGTCTCCAGCCTAACATGATAGTGGGAGGAGCAGCCAACATAGCTTGTCTCAACAGTTCCACAGTTGGGTAGGGTTGGGATCAGACATTTTGAGTCATGCACAGGCCTAGTAAGTATGGCATAACATCCTCAATTCTGTCTTTTTGCCTAGTGTCCTTTTGCTAGTATGCTGCTTGTATTGCTATTATGTCTCTCATGAGCTGGAAGGCACTCATGTGCCCCCGATGGTCTCACAGAGATTGCTACATCTAAGAATAATCCAGGCAATACTATTGGGTGGCCTTTGGTGTGGTCATTAAGTCTCATTGCATCTCCCAAGGAACCCTGAATCCAGACCTTTCAACTTATTTATATTATTTATATTAGCATTTTTTAAAAATAAGTTCAATAGATTTCTGCCAAGTGTTGTGACAAATTATCTAATTTTCACAATGTTTAACTGGTTCCCAGAATCCAAATTAACAACCCTCCTTTCCTTTAAAGATAAGTTTGGTTGTTTAAGCATATAATACTGGAGATGTGTGAAGAGGTTCGACATCGAACCTGTTCGGTTTGGTGGTCTGGTGTCAAACCGCATCCCCCCTAATTTGGCACTGGACCAAACCCCCATGGTCATTGGTGGTGGGGGTGGGGCTCATGAACAAATGTTTAATTTTGGGGGGTACTTAGAGGTGCTCTTACCTCTGGACTTCGGGGCTGAAGTCCAGGGCCTCCACAGCCCCTGGGGGGCCCCCAAATCATCTTTACTCTGTCCTGGCTGGTGTGGCCACCCAGCGGAGCATGATGATGCTTAAGTTGCAGGGGAGGGGGCCTCCAAAGGCCTTTAGGTCCAGACACCAAAATTAGCTAAGTGCACCTCTGTGGGTACTTATTCCCTCTGAGGGGCTTCTCTGAGGCTGTGGGGGGTCTCCAGAGGTTCCACCTTCCACGCCAGCCTCTGTTATACAGCCAATCGCCCTGTTCGGGCAGTCTTCAGCCCATTTTCGGACTCACCCCCGTCACAGTGACCATTTTGGAGACCTCCCTGAAGCCCCAAGAGCACTCCTCCCCTTCATTACCAAGCTGCTGGCTCGGTTCAGGGGATATACCTGTACAGGAGAATCCAGTGAGGATTCCCTTTTTACAAGGACAGGGGGTACATGTCTGAAGGCCAAGACTGAGGAACCACCGGCTTGGTAATGGAGGAGAGGAGTGCGCTTGGGGTAAGGACCTTATTCCGTCTCTCACCACCCTTGCCCTGCCGCTCCTTATCCCTGGAAGGGTCCCCCACCCCCAACAAAGGGGAATCCTCACCAGATTCCCCTTTACAAGCATATCCCCCAAACTAGTTTGGCCCAGTTCGATTGCTGAACCAGACTGGACCTAATTCAGCCAGAACCAGGCCAAGCCGTTTGTGCCTAATGTGCGGCAGCTGTGAAAAAGGCCAATTCCATGCTAGGGATCATTAGGAAGGGGATTGAAAATAAAACGGCTAATATTATAATGCCCTTATACAAAACTATGGTGCTACAACACTTGGAGTACTGCATACAATTCTGGTCACCACATCTAAAAAAGGACGTTGTAGAAATGGAAAAGGTGCAGAAGAAGGCAACCAAGATGATCAGGGGCCTAGAGCTCCTTTCTTATGAGGCAAGACTACAACACCTGGGGCTTTTTAGTTTATAAAAAAGACGGCTGTGAGGAGACATGATAGAGATCTATCATCATCATGTTTTTTTGCGGTCATAGACCAAAATTTAAAGCATACATAATGATAGAGATCTATAAAATCGTGCATGGTGTGGAGAAAGTAGATAGAGAGAAATTCTTCTCCATCTCCCATAACACTAGAACCAGGAGTCATCCCATGAAATTGATTGCCAGGAAATCTAGGACCAACAAACGGAAGTCCTTTTTTCACACAACGCATAAATCCACTTGTGGAATTCTCTGGCACAAGATGTGGTGACAGCCAACAACCTAGATGGCTTTAAGAAGGGTTTGGATAACTTCATGGAGGAGAGGTCTATCAACGGCTACTAGTCACAGGGCTGTGGGCCACCTCCAGCCTCAAAGGCAGGATGCCTCTGAGTACCAGTTGCGGGGGAGTAACAGCAGGAGAGAGGGCATACCCTCAACTCCTGCCTGTGGCTTCCAGCGGCATCTGGTGGGCCACTCTGCGAAACAGGATGCTGGACTAGATGGGCCTGTTCTTATGTTCTTATGAATCTGGTTTGGACTCGAACCAAACCAGCCACACCGGTTCTGTGCACACCCCTAACCTCAAATAGTGCCACATTCTAGACACGAGAGAAGCAATAGAGGCTTCCAGAAAGGGATGCTGCTGCTCTTGTCCAACTGCCAGGTAAGTTTGAGGAAGAAACAAAGTTATGTGACAGGAAGGAGGTTCTTTGCTTGGGCTGCAATTCATGCTGCAGAGCATCGCTTGGGGTTTACCTTGGATTGAAGATAATCATTAACCAACCACTGGAATTCCAAGTCTGGTAATCACAAACTTTGGCATCACTAAGACTGTGTAACGGTAAAGTGTGCCATCAAGTCAATTTCGACTCCTGGTGCCCAAAAAGCCCTGCTTCTTTATTTTGGTGGAATACAGGAGGGGTATATCATTGTCTCCTCCCACACAGTATGAGATGATGCCTTTCAGCATCTCCTTATATTGCTGCTGTCCTTTATAGGTGTTTCCCAAGGTCTGAGAAACATACCTGGGGGGATTCAAACTGGCAACCTTCTGCTTGTTAGTCAAGCATTTCCCCACTGCGTGATGTTCTTTAAGTCATGTTTGTGTGTGGAGGGAAAGTTTCCATGTGGCTCCTGAAAGGTTTCCCACTGAGGTCGCCTAGAGATTGTCTGGAGAGGTCCATCTCCAGTTGCTGCCAGTTCAGCTGGTGGCCACACAGGGATGGGCCTTCTCGGTTGCTGCCCCGAGACTATGGAATGTGCTCCCTACTGAAATACGATTCTCCCCATCTCTTGACAATTTTTAAAAAGCACTTGAAAATCCCCCTCTTCAGCCAAACTTTTCCAGCTTTTTAAATTTTTGTTTTAATCTACTTTTAATTTTTAGATTACCTAAATTGTTTAAATATTTTTGTGTTTGTTTTAACTTATTTTATGTTATTGTTAACCACCCTGAGATGAAAGTGAGGGCAATGTACAAATTTGACTGATAAATAAATAAATAAATAAAAATAATAAGAATAAAAATTTGGGTATTCTAGCACATGGTATGTCCTAATAAAAATGGATTTTTGTTCTTACCCATGATGTTATTTTGTGATGGGTAAGAACATACTTCTTGATTAGGTTATCTATTTGCTAATCTCAAACAGGCATATTTAACATTCATGAATCATGTGTGATCATCAACTGCAGTCTTGTTCAGACTTTGTAAACTGAATTATGGAGTCTACTCATTGCTTGCCTTTGGCAACTCTGTAAAACCTATTCAAACAATCTTCTTTCATATCACTCTGTACATGGATTGAGTTTTATTTACCCTGCAAAAAAAAAAACCTGTGGTGTGTTTATTTTTTAAAATATAACTCTCTCTTTTCTGAGTTGTAATGTATGTTTGGGTTAGGCTTGCTATTTTAGAGGGCTCTGTTAGAAGAGCTTATTATCTCTTTGTGTTCTAATTTTTCCCCTTGTTTCTCTAAATAGTGATTTGATTATAATTAATGGTTTTGTAATATTTTAATAGTGGCTATTGTTTCTCTTGGGTATAAAGTGCTCTCTTGTTTATATGTATGGAGCATTGTATGCCTACCTTCATGAACTGAAATGTTTGATTAATATGTCATTCTTTTACAGGTGAGGCGAATGATAAAGATGTTCAAGTTATAGAACTACCTATAGTTGACAGTCTACACCCACGACCACCATATTTGCCACTGGCTATTCCAGAAGATCTGGCTGATAGACTAATTCGTGTTCATGGTGATCCTGCAGTGTGGTGGGTTTCGCAATTTGTTAAATATTTGATTCGTCCACAACCTTGGTTAGAAAAGGAAATAGAAGAAGCTACAAGGAAACTTGGCTTTAAACATCCAGTTATTGGGTAAGAATTTTTATTATGCAACTAAAGCAGCAGTCCTATCTGCATTTACTAAATCCCAGTTAAATTAGTAGGTAAACAGAACATTATCCTAAGATTCCATCTAGTCCAGCATTCTGTTTCCAAATACCTCTGAGAAACACATAACTGAAAATGCATTGAGAATAGAGGATGCTGACTTTCTTGCAACTGTATGTGTTACACACTCACAACCAGAACATGAAGGCAGCAGCTCTTGGCTGTTAGTCCCTAGCATCTAGGATTCAGAAGTATACTGCCGTGGATTATACAAGTTCCATTTAGCTGTCATACCTTTGATACTCTTTTCATTCATGAAACTGTCCTGAGCCATTTTTGGAGGGGCGGTATATAAATATAACTAATTAATTAATATTTCTTAATAAATGTGTCTAGTCCTTCTTAAAAGCTCTTTAAGCTAGTGGGTATCACCATATTTTGTGGTAATGAGTTCCACAAGTTATGCATTATGTATGAGGAAGTACTTTCTTTTGCCTCATCCAGAACTTGCTGTTAACCAGTTTCACTTGGTGATCTACTATGTATAACTTTGTGAACTCTTATTGCATATCCCATTGGTCTTTATTTCTAAACTCAAAAGTTCCAAATGCTTTAGCCTTTCCTTGTAAAGGTAAATCATTTTCAATTTTGACTCCTGGCACCCATGGAGCCCTGTGGTTTGCTTTGGTAGAATACAGGAGGGGTTTACCATTGCTTCCTCCTGCAAAGTATGAGATGATGCCTTTCAGCATCTTCCTATATCGCTGCTGGCTGATATAGTGCCAGTGGGGATTCGAACTGGCAACCTTCTGCTTGTTAGTCAAGCATTTCCCCGCTGCGCTACTTAAGGTGAGATTGATCTTGCACCTTTCCTTTTAGGCACAAGATATTGGAAGGATATTTAAAGTCCTTGATCATTTTATTGTTCCTTTTTTCAGGCCCATATCCTAAATACCCCTATATCTAGGTATTTGTGGGGCTCAAGAAATCCTATTGGGGCTGGTTGCTTTGGGACAATATGGGCACTTCCATTTTGTACATATATTCGCTCCTGGACACGTAATATGACTGGAGTCTGATCAGGGTGCAGCCTGCTTTCCCCCATGTCCTTTCAGTGAATAAAGAGTGACAGAAACTCTAACATACCCTCCAGCATTTCACAGATGAAAATAAGCATATGCTTATAATATGCCTGTTCTCTTCTCAAGGATTACTTTGCAAGCCTCTCTCTTTCCATGATTTTATATTGTTGAAAGCTTGCCTGGTTGTTCATTTACCCTGCAATAGCCTATCCCCCACTGATTTAAAACTGATTTAAAGTTGTCCCAAAAGGGCAACTAAGAGACATGCTAGAAAAGTATCATTCTCTTATAAAAGGTATATTTATTAAGGTTCAAAATATACCACAACAGCTGCAGCTGATGAAATAGGGTATAAACTGCATGTGGCCTTAGTGATCATGTATATGCATGCACATGAATGGGCACTAGAGACAGGACGCATTCATTCCCTATTCAGAGGCTTAACTTCTAGAGACCCAGTGTTGGGAGCTGTGTCATAGAGAATAAAACTGTTTTAACAAGACCTCAAAAGGCAAAAATATGGACGAAATGGGGACAGTGATTTTGCAAAGATGGAACCTAGAAAATAGGGACAATTGAAGTGTATGCTCTGAATCTATTATATCTATCTATCTATCTATCTATCTATCTATCTATCTATCTATCTATCTATCTATCATATTCCTATACCACCTGATATGTACATCTCTAGGCGGTGTACAAAATGTAACACATTAAAAATAAAAACAGATTTAAAATCCGTAACACACAATTAAAACACTTCTAAAACACACACACACCCGCCGCCAGTCTCTTCCTGACTTCTTGCCCAGTTCCGCCTTTTCCCTTTCTCCGTAGCCTACAGGGAAGCCTGCTGACTGCTCTCCTGAAGCCCCAGTAATCCCCGTCCCTTGAGTGTGCAGGAGGGCCATGTGCTTTTGTTTTGTTTTGGGACCACAGTGCCACCCAACCTGTCATTTGGGCGGCAGGCAGGCCAACTGAACGAGCTTTTGCTGCCTGTAGTGCTCCCACATTCTGTACACCCCGCCACCACCGCTTTCTGTGCGCCCCCAGCCACCGCTTTCTCTCCCCGCCCACTGACCTGCGGCGTTGCTGTTGAACTCACGCAAGAGTTTCCACGCATGGGATTAGCCACAGGTACACCTTAGTGAAATATATATAAAGAAGATTAATTCCAGTTAAAAGCTTGAGATAATAGGTTCATCTTGAAGGTCTTCCTGAAGATAAAGGAGATGCTCTTATTTCAGCAGGGAGCATATTCCAAAGCCCTGGGGCAGCCACAGAGAGAGCCCAGTCCCAAGTCGCCACCAAACAAGCTGGCAGCAACGATAACCAGATCTCTCCAGAAGATTGTAGTAGGAGGCAGGGTTCATGACAAAGAAGACTTTCCAAGAGGAAAGCTGGTCTAGGAGAGGAGAGCTGGTCTTGTGGTAGCAAGCATGACTTGTCCCCTTAGTTAAGCAGGGTCCGCCCTGGTTGCATATGAATGGGAGACTTGATGTGTGAGCACTGTTAGATATTCCCCTTAGGGGATGGAGCTGCTCTGGGAAGAGCAGAAGATTCCAAGTTCCCTCCCTCGCATCTCCAAGATAGGGCTGAGAGAGATGCCTGCCTGCAATCCTGGAGAAGCCGCTGCCTGTCTGTGTAGACAATATTGAGCTAGATAGACCTATGGTCTGACTCAGTATATGGCAGCTTCCTATGTTCCTAAGGCCCTCTCTTAAATACCCTTGTCCCAGGCCATTAAGGGCTTTATAGGTTATTATTTATTTATTTAATTATTTAATCATATTTTATACTGTCTGATATGTATATCTAGGTGGTGTACAAAATTTAAAATATTTAAAAGTCACAAACTAAAATACATGGCAATAAAAACAATAGAATAAAATTATTAAAACAAGTTTTTAAAAAATTATTAAAATTATTAAAACTAATTCTAATTAGCCTGAGAGAACAGGAGGGTCTTGATAGTCTTTCTGAAAACAGAGAAGGAGATGCTCTTAGTTCAGCAGGAAGCTTATTCCAAATCGCTGGGGCACCCACAGAAAAAGCCCCATCCTGGGTCTAAACCAAATGAGCCTGTGGCAACCATAACCGGACCTCTCCAGAAGATCATAAGAGGCTACAGGGATTATGACAAAGGAGGCACTCTCTCAAATAGCCAGGACCCAAGCCATTAAGGGCTTTATAGGTAACTAGTATGTGTAAGCCTGTTGTAATAACGGGCTCTAGTGGGGGGGGGGTTTTCCCGCTGCCGCCTCACCCACCTTGGGCGCACTCCTTGGGCCGCCACCTTTGGCCGAGGCGGCGGCTCTGCCGCCATCTCGGCCGCACTCTCCGCCTGCCGTTTCTCATGGCGGCGGCCGCCGCCATCGGGGCCACTCGCCCCGCCGCGGCCACCACCTCCTTGGCCCGCACTCCTTTGGCCGAGGCCGCGGCTCCGCCGCCGCCTCGGCCGCACTCTCCGCCCGCCGCTTCTGCTCCTCCCGGTCTCCCGTGGCGGCGAGGACTCCACCTCTGGCCGAGGACTCCACCAGCGGCCGTGTCCAACATGGCCGCCCGTCTCTGGGCAGCCGTATCTTTTTCGCCCGATCTGGGCATGCGCTCCGCTCCGCGCATGCCCAGAACGGGCGAAAAAGACACGGGCAGCACGGCCGCACGTCCAAGGCTTTTATGGTAGAGGATAATCAGCACTTTGTATTTCACCCGGAAACATATTTGCAGCCAGTGCAGTTCTTTTAGAACTGATGAGGTCAGCATGGAAAGTAAATCTGGGTGTCATCAGCATATTGGTAACACCCAGCACCAAACCTCCTGATGATCTCTCCCAGCGGTTTCATGTAGATGTTAAAAAAGCATTTGAGACAGTATGGAGCCCTGTGGGATTCCACACTTTAGTTCTTGCTTTGCAGAATAGCAGTCTCCCAAGTGACACCATCTGGAATCTACCAGAGAGGTAGGAATGGAACCACTGTAAAACAGTGCCACCTTCATCAGGCAGTCCAGAAGGATACCATGGTCGATGGTATCAAAAGCTGTAGAGAGATCCAAAGGATCAGTAAAGTCATACTCCCTCTGTCGATAGCCAATTGGAGATCATCAGTTAGGCTGACCAAGGCAGTCTCAACCCTATAGCCCACACAAAAGCCAGTTTGAAATGGGTCTAGATAATCTGCATCATCCAAAGATGCCTGGAGCTGAGAGGTCACCATCTGCTCAGTCACCTTGCCCAACCATAGAATATTAGAAACAGATCTGTAAGTAGCTAACTCTAAGGGGTCCAATGCAAGTTTCTTCAGAAGTGGTCTTATAATAGTCTCCTTAAGACAAGGAGACATCCTGCTTGCCCTCAGAGAAGCATTTATAATATTTAGGAGACCCTCTCTGATATTATTACCAGATGAGATAAGCCAAGTTGGGCAAGGGTCAGGAGAACAGGTTGTAGGATGCACAGTCCGAGGCAGTTTGTCCACATCCGTAGTCACAAACTGAAAGTGATCCAATCAGTGTTCCTGCTATTTTTTTTCATCTGTGTGTGGAATGAGTATTGTTCTGGATGCCGGTATCAAGGCTGTGTGCGTGTACATGCATTCAGAGTGGGGCCTTTCTGATTCAACCTGAGCAGGATCTAAAGTTAACTAAGCAGACATCAAAAAACCTGTGAGTGCACAGATACACACACATCTTAGGGGGAACTCTGGATCCAATTTAATCTCATGAGAGGATGCTGGACACCTCCACAAAAGACTTTGCAGTAACTGTGGAATCCAGCTGAACCCACATATGAGAGACTTTATTCGCAATAATAGAAAGTCACAGTGAGTGATCGATGGTTCAAAGTTCAAATTCAAGGGGATGGGGGTACGTACTAGCCCCTTCACAACTGTAGACAACTCAGCTGGATGTGAATTTGTGGAAGCAATGTGGGCAGAAAAGATCTGCTTCTTTACTGCCTGCACTAGTGATGTGTGAGTAGGCTTGAAGTTGAGCCGGCTTGAACTGGCCTGGTTTGAGGTCAAGACGAACCTGGGTCGGTCCAGGGCCAGTTCAGGGTTTTGTTTTGTTTTGTTTAAATGCAGACTTACTGCCATTGTGGGGCTTCGTGGGTGCTGCTGCAGCCATAGGGGGTTCTCCTGATGTTCCCCCTCACCCCGCTGGCCTCAACCCCAGTCATTTTCAGCCTGCTTTGGGGCTCTCTGTGGTGCCAACAGCCATTTTGAGGCTACTGTGCATGCCCATTGGCCATCTGCATGGCTGGTCTCTGCAACCACAGCAGCACACCACAAAGCCCCACAATTGTGGTACGTCTGCCTTAAAAAAACAAATTCCGTCCCCACCCAAGCCGGGCCCTAGCCTGCACTGCCAGAGCATAGATCTTCAAATGTGCTGTGTGTTGCAATCTGTTGGGTTCATGCTGAATCTTCCTCCACTTGGACTCCCATATTTCTTCCAGTGGAGGAATCTTTCTCCATGTCAGCTCCCATATGTCTTCTAAGTACTACAGGGCTACTTTTGAAGCAGGTCGTAGAGGAACAATTGTGACTACCACTCCACTGAGTTCGTTATTCCATATTTGCACCATATTTGCTTTGACAGAATCTCTAGCACACTTCTTGGAATCCTATTAGATCCAATAACCTTCTTGTGCGGACCAACCTAATGGGTCCTTCAGCCCTGCAGAGGTGGGTTGTGTCGCGTCGTAACTTAACCAGATGGTGATCTGCCCATGCCAATGGGGAGATGACAGGAGTCCTCACCCACAGAACATCACCCTGTTCCGAGCAAAAGACCAAATTGAGCATGTAGCCAGCATCATGAGTTGGTCTAGAGACCAGTTGGGATAGGTCCATAATGGTCATGGCTGCTATGAACTCCTGAACCGCTCCCAACAACTCAGTCCTGAAATGGACATTGAAGTCCCCCACCAACAACAACTTGGGCCACTCCAGTGCCAACTCCGCAACTAGGTTCATCAGCTCACTTAGGGACTCCATTGGGCAGCAGGGTGATCGATACACCAGCAGAATTCCAAATCTATACTTATTATTATTTTACACAGTCAGACAGGTGTTATTGACTGGTTTCTTTTATCCAGACATCGAGTCCTTCCCAAGGACCTGGGATGCCAGAATTTTATTGTCAATGTTGTTGCTGTTGTAATAGATATCGTCGCAGAATATAGGCTGTTCCCAGTAAAGCTGCTTTTTGTAATTGGCTGATGGTGATTTCTGTGGCCCCTATGGTGTTGAGGTGCTCTTCAAGGTCTTTTGGAACTGCACCCAGGGCGCCAATTACCACTGGGATTATTTTGGTCTTCTTCTGCCACAGCCTTTCAATTTCAATTTGTAGATCTTTGTATTTGGTGATTTTTTCTATTTCTTTTTCTTCTATTCTGCTATCCCCGGTATTGCTATGTCGATTATTTTGACTTGTTTTTCTTTCTTCTTGACTACAGTGATATCTGGTGTATTGTGTGGCAGATGTTTGTCTGTTTGTAGTCGGAAGTCCCATAATATTTTTACATCTTCATTTTCTACCACTTTTTCAATTGTATGGTCCCACCAATGTTTGGCTACAGGTAGCTTGTATTTTTTGCAGATGTTCCAGTGTATCATCCCTGCTACCTTGTCATGCCTTTGTTTGTAGTCAGTCTGTGCGATCTTTTTACAACAGCTGATTAGGTGGTCCACTGTTTCATCTGCTTCTTTACAAAGGCGGCACTTGCTGTTTGTTGTTGAATTTTCTACTTTTGCTCTTATTGCATTTGTTCTTAGTGCCTGTTCTTGTGCAGCCAGTATTAAACCCTCTGTTTCTTTCTTCAAGTTGCCATTCTTAAGCCATTGCCAGGTCTTGGTGATGTCTGATTTTCCACTTATATTGTGCAAATATTGACCATGCAGGGGCTTGTTTTTCCATTTTTCTGCTCGGTTCTTGACTTGTTCTTTCTTGTAGGCCTGCTTTGTTTCATTGGTGTTGAATAGTTTCGCATTATTGACCATTTGAAGTGCATCTTCTTCACTGTCCTTGATATATTCTTCAAGGCCTCTTTTCTCCTCCTCTACTGTTTGATGGACTTGCAGCATTCCTCTTCCACCTGAGCTGCGAGGGAGGTATAGCCTATCGACATCACTGCGGGGGTGCAGAGCATGATTGATGGTCATGATTTTCCTGGTCTTACGATCTAGCATCTCTAGCTCTGCCTGGGTCCAGTCTATTATTCCTGCAGTGTATCTGATAACAAGTATAGCCCAGATGTTTATGGCTTGTATGGTATTCCTGCCATTGAGTTTGGACTTGAGGATTTTTCTAACTCTCCTGATGTATTCACTTTCCAGTTTTCTTTTAACTTCAGTGTGTGCGATGTTATCAGCCTGGAGAATGCCCAAGTATTTGTAAGGTTCTTTCTCTACCAGGTTCTTGATCTTGCTTCCATTGGGCAGTTCTATTCCTTCTGTTTTTGTTGTTTTCCCTCTGTTCATTATTAATGCAGCACACTTGTCTAGTCCAAACTCCACTGCTATATCGCTACTAAATATACGGACAGTGTTTAGCAGTGATTCGATTTCTGACTGGGACTTTCCATACAACTTCAGATCGTCCATGTACAGCAGATGGTTGATTTTACTTGATGTTTTAGATGTTTGGTATCCGAGGCCTGTTTTATTTAGCATTTGTGAAAGTGGGGTCATGGTGATTACAAACAACAGAGGGGATAGTGAGTCCCCTTGTAAAATGCCTCTTCTAATGCTAACCTGTCCAAGTGCCTCGCCATTGATTGTTAACTGTGTACTCCACATGCTCATTGCTTTTTAAATAAATACCTGAATGTTTTTGCTGACACCAGTTGTTTATAAACATTTTAGTATCCATGTGTGAGGCAATGAATCGAAGGCTTTCTTGTAGTCAATCCATGCAACACCTAGATTTGTTTTTCTTCTCTTTCAATTTTCTAAAATGATTTTGTCAATCAGCAGCTGGTCTTTTGTGCCTCTGGTGTTCGGGCAATTTCCTTTCTGTTCAACTGGAAGCTGTTTGTTAGTTAATAAGTGTTGCATCACTTCATCTGCTATTATTCCAGTTAATAATTTGAACATGGTTGGCAGGCAGGTGATCGGTCTATAATTACTTGGAACTGCACCTTTTGCTGGGTCTTTCATGATGAGATGAGTTTTCCCAGTTGTTAGCCATTGTTCAATATCACCTCCTTGCAAAATGTGATTGAACTGTTTTGATAGTTGTTTACGAAGGCTTGTTAGGTGTTTAAGCCAAAAGCCATGCAGTTCATCGTTGCCTGAAGCAGTCCAATTTTTAATTTTCTTTGCTCTTTCACTTATTAATTCTGGTGTTATTATTTGATCTTGCATTTGTTGGTTACATTTTTTTACCTCTTTCATCCGGCTTGCTTTTATATTATAATCTATTGGATTGTCCCATAATTTTCCCCAGAATTGCACTGTCTCTTCTTTATTTGGTGTTTCTATGTTTCTTGCAGTTTCTCCTTCTATGCTTTGGTAGAAACATCTCTGTTTCGACTGGAATTGGAGATTCTGCCTGTGTTGTGTTGTTCTGGCTTCATATCTGCTAATCTTCTTTGACACTGCTGTTATTTGCTGCTTTATTATTTCCAGGACTTCTCTAATTTTCCTTGAATCTAGGTGGTATTTTTGGATCAGATACTGTTTAGTGTTTTCATTCTTCAGCTTCTTGTCTTTCATATCTTTCAATTTACTAGCATCTGATCTAAGCCTGGAGATTTTATTTTCTAATCGAATCTTCCATTTAGGTGATATACTACTTTCTTTTTTGACAGGTCCATTGATCTTATATCCGAGCTCTTGTGTTGTTATTGTTCCTGCACTGTACATTAGTTGGTTTGTTTCTTGCAAATTCTTGGTTGTTATTTCTGCAAGTGCAGCATTGACATCTTTTAATACCTGAGCAAGTTGTTTTTTGGCAACTGTTTTTAGAGCTGGAAGTCAAAGCCTGGTGGTTGTTTGGTTCATGTTTTCAGTTATTTTTGCTTTAGTTCTTGTTGCTTTTCTGTTAAACGGCATTTGGGTTTTTGAGGTGAAGGCAAAGGTGAGGTTGCCTGGTTTTGATTTTGAAACAGTTCAGCAACAGTGGCATCCTCGATTTCCAACACCTCTTCCACCTGCGCCTGAGCAACTGCTTCAGTTGGTGGTAATTCTTCTTCCATGTCTTGAGCCTGTGTTGCTCTTTGCAGTTCTTCCAGCTCAGCTCCTGTGAATACTTTATTTCTTATCATGAATCTTCTCTGGTCTGCTAGCCTTTGTTCTGTTATTTCTGTATCTGGATGCTTCTCTTTCCAAATTTGGTACACTCTTTTTAATAACCTCTTCTAGTTGGACTAGACTTGTAATAGCAGATCATTATTTCCTTGTTGGCATTTTTCGTTTTTTTTTTTTTTCCGGTTAAGCGACGTTTCTTCCAGTAACTTTGCTGTCTTCAGCCCTGGTTGCTCAACTGAAGATCCTGAGTCCTGTAGCCCACTTGCCACCAGATGTCCAGGGACTCCAGCACCTGGCATGGTCCTTGTTGACCCGGGCGACGACCGATCCGGTATTGATTTATTAAAGTTACGTCTCACCATATTGTTGATGGGAGAGGCACTCTTTGTCTGGCTCCTCTGGTGAGACCTGTCCAGTATGGTTGGACCTCTGGCATAGCTTTCACCTTCCTCAGAGCACGCAAGCCCCACAACCACGCCAAGGTATTATTATTTCTTGTTTATACAGTCAGACAGGTGTTATTGACTGGTTTGTTTTATCCAGACATCGAGTCCTTCCCAAGGACCTGGGATGCCAGAATTTTATTGTCCATGGTTATAGATATCGTCGCAGAATATAGGCTGTTCCCAGTAAAGCTGCTTTTTGTAATTGGCTGATGGTGATTTCTGTGGCCCCTATGGTGTTGAGGTGCTCTTCAAGGTCTTTTGGAACTGTACCCAGGGCGCCAATTACCACTGGGATTATTTTGGTCTTCTTCTGCCACAGCCTTTCAATTTCAATTTGTAGATCTTTGTATTTGGTGATTTTTTCTATTTCTTTTTCTTCTATTCTGCTATCCCCGGTATTGCTATGTCGATTATTTTGACTTGTTTTTCTTTCTTCTCGACTACAGTGATATCTGGTGTATTGTGTGGCAGATGTTTGTCTGTTTGTAGTCGGAAGCCCCATAATATTTTTACATCTTCATTTTCTACCACTTTTTCAATTGTATGGTCCCACCAATGTTTGGCTACAGGTAGCTTGTATTTTTTGCAGATGTTCCAGTGTATCATCCCTGCTACCTTGTCATGCCTTTGTTTGTAGTCAGTCTGTGCGATCTTTTTACAACAGCTGATTAGGTGGTCCACTGTTTCATCTGCTTCTTTACAAAGGCGGCACTTGCTGTTTGTTGTTGAATTTTCTACTTTTGCTCTTATTGCATTTGTTCTTAGTGCCTGTTCTTGTGCAGCCAGTGACTTGTTCTTTCTTGTAGGCCTGTTTTGTTTCATTGGTGTTGAATAGTTTTGCGTTCTTGACCATTTGTAGTGCATCTTCTTCACTGTCCCTTATATATTCTTCAAGGCCTCTTTTCTCCTCCTCTACTGTTTGATGGACTTGCAGCATTCCTCTTCCACCTGAGCTGCGAGGGAGGTAGAGCCTATCTACATCACTGCGGGGGTGCAGAGCATGATTGATGGTCATGATTTTCCTGGTCTTACGATCTAGCGTCTCTAGCTCTATTATTCCTGCACTTTATCTAATAACAGGTATAGCCCAGGTGTTTATGGCTTGTATGATGTTCCCGCCATTGAGTTTGGACTTATTATTATTATTAATTTGATTTCTATACCGCCCTTCCAAAAATGTCTCAGGGCAGTTTACACAGAGAAATAATAAATAAATAAGATGGCTCCCTGTCCCCAAAGGGCTCACATTCTAAAAAGAAACACAAGATAGACACCAGCAACAGTCACTAGAGGTACTATGCTGGGGGTGGATAGGGCCAGTTACTCTCCCCCTGCTAAATAAAGGGAATCACCATGTTAAAAGGTGCCTCTTTGCCCAGTTAGCAAGGCAAAATCTAGGTATTTGGTACCTAGACTTAGGTGCACACATTCAATATAGGCCAGTACCCTGACAGAGATCCTGGTAAGGGAGATGGTATTCTTATAGACCATAGGCACTCCACCTCCCTGCCCACATCCTTTCATCTGCTCCACGATGGACCAAACCAGGCCACTAGCTTCTCCCAACTAGATCTCCATGATACATACCAGCTGCTTCATCCATAATCAAATCATGGACAACTTTAGGTTTAGTTTGAACCTATCTGGCATTATAAAGTAATAAGATGAGGTTCTGTTTGTTGTTTGCACTGCTCTCCAAGGTTAAAGAGGTGGTAGGCCTTCTGGAAGGGGAAACAGCAATTAAATTTCTGAATTCCCTTCCCCTGTAATGGCCCGCTGATGTAGCAACGCCATATCTTTGTCAGTTCCCCATACCACTGGAATAGCTGCACCAGAGTTGTTCCCTACCTCCCCATCTCTGGACAACCCAAGACACATACCTGTAGCAGCCTAAATAATTACTAGGCAACAACAGAGTAGTGACAGCAGGAGATTTCCAGGAGTCCAAAACAATAGGTTGGTCTCAGCCACTGTTCCCTCTAAGGTGTGCACACACTCACAAGTTTGGATGTCTGCTCAGTTCATTTTAGATCCCGCTCAGGTTGAATCAGGAAGGACCCATTCTGAATGCAAGTGCACGCACACTGCAGCTTCCTCCTGCAATTCCATATCTAAAATGTGTTGCTTGATCTCACTTCTAGCCCGATCAAAACCCAGCTTAATAATTTCATCCTGGGAGAAGCCATAGTGAGCCAATTTGTTAATGATTACGGACTTCCATTTAAACTTAAAACAATCAGTCATTATAAGCTAGGCCAGGCCCGCACAGGAGAACACTTTTAACCAAAATAAAATAATAGCTCTCCGATAGCAGGTTTCCAGTCTAATTAAACCCACCTCTTGTCTCAATGCAACATTAGGCACGCAATGGGGGACCTGCAAAATGGATCTTAAGAATTTTGATTGAACAGCTTCCAAAGACAAAAAATTACAGACAGGGCCAAGTTGGGCACCATATAATAGTTGAGGGTGAACTTCAGTTACAAATAGTTTTATTGCGGCAGGAATGTAAGAAGCCCCCCTTGAGAAGTGAAAAGCAGTAATAAGATTTGTGAATAATTTGGGCCATCTGAAGAGTAGATTTTAGGTGGGCATTGCGTGACCCAGGTGAGTGAAAAACCACTCCTAGGAATTTGAAGGAATTGACCTGTGTGATCTAATGGCCATTAATGGACCAATTACACTGCCTGGGGCGCTTAGCAAACACTAAAACTTTAGTTTTTTGGTAGTTAATCTCAATAAGTGCAGTAATTTGAGAGAAGGACCAGAGCACGTTTCAGCCCAATCGGGGTTCCACCCAGAACAAAACTCATTCCACACAGAGATGAAAAATATTAGAGGGACCACTGGTCCTAGCCCTCAGTCCCACCCTTGAAGGCTACCACCAAAGGCTGGCCCCCTTTGGTGGCTGGTTTCAGCGACCGCCTGCAGGTGTTCCATGCTGGCAGCTGTGCCCTCGGTGCTGCTTGTTCTAATAAAGGCCAGGGGTTCAAAAGCCCAACCAGTGTGGCTTTCACCACCACAAAGCAGGCCACTCATCCCAAGTGCAAGATATAACAGCACAAGTAAAGTGAGCAGAAACACCAGATAGCAGCCTGCAAAAGGGAGAAGTACACAGGAGCTGCAGCCATAATCACTCTTCCCTGTCTAAAGGGGAGGTGGGGGAGGAAGCCAGTTGAAACAAACCCATTATCCCACAGCGTGTCTTCCTGTCACCATAAGTTTAGTCAATAAACATATGCAAACCTTTCTTTATACAATTCTAGGACCATAAAAGATTTGGAATTGGGAAGAATGGGCACTGGGGGCTAGTAGGAATGAACAAAAAAGTGGGATTGGGGTCAGGAGGATAATGGCAGCACAAGAATCTGTGGTTAGGAGAGAGGGTGAAAATCTGGAGTTTGTATCTACAGACTTCTCTCAGGCACTTGAAAGACTGGACTAACTTGGAGAGTTGCAAGAGGCTTGAGATATTCTTCTTTAAATTAAGAAGCCAGTTAGTGTAGGAAGCATCTGGGCAGAATGCACAAGTTAGTTCAAACTGTCCTATTGCTGCGTCCCCTCAGTGATAGTCCTCAGGAAAGCCAAAGCTGAAAAAAAGGGAAGGTTCAGTGGAGAGGTGAAGAGAAGGTGGGTTCAGAAAGTGTTCCTCTTATTAGTCGTACTATAGTCATACTGTAATATTTAGGCCTGCAGACTGTTTCCATCCTATTTGGAAGCCATGGGGAGGGGTGGAAGGAGGAATGGCAATCTCCCTCAGGAATACTAAAGCAAATAGTTTCTCTAGTATTACTGAAAAAGTAACTTTTAAAAAGTTGTTTTTACAAATGTTAAAGTGCAAGTATCTGCATGCAGGTCAATGGAGCCCAAGACTTCTACATGTAACTCTGAGTGCTAGATTTCACCTGGAAAGGAATGGGGTGCAGACGATTTAAGTAGATTGGCTTTGCTGCAACTCGAAGGGTGTTTTTGTGGGGGAAATGGCTGGAAATTTGAACTGTCTTGCTCCTACCTTTTAACCTAGAAAGTTAACAATTGCAGGGTTGTCATAAGCCACTCTCTCTCAGGGTTGTCATAGGAAGCTGTCATTGGTCCATCCAGCTTAGTATTGTTTACACAGACTGGCAGCGGCTTTTCCAAGGAATCTCTCTCAGCCCTATCTTGGAGATGTCAGGGAGGGAACTTGGAAGCTTCTGCATGCAAGCGTGCAGATGCTCTTCCCAGAGCAGCCTCTATCCCCAAGAGGAATATCTTACAGTGCTCACACATGTATCCCATTCAAATGCAAACCAAGGTGGACCTTACTTAGCAAAGGGGACAATTCAGGCTTGCTAGCACAAGACCAGTTCTTGAATTACAGCTTCCCTGACCAGCAGTGTGGGCATAATGGACTGTATTGGCATTGGCATGTTGTTTAAAATGGTTGAAATCAAAACAAAATCCAATTAAAAATAAAATAAGAACTACTACTATTACTAATGTGTATATAACTCTACTAATATTTATACACCGAACTGAATTGGGAAAGTCTTTGCTGCCAGCTTTCTGAGCAAGGAGAGGACAGACACTGCTTCCCTATTACAGCTATGTGAAAATCCTGGACTTTAGCTTGAAAAACAAACCTGCAAGTTCTATCTTCAGACATCTGCACTGTCATTTTAGTTTCCCCCTGTATCTTTATGAGTCATAGAGAGAGCACAATATCACAGCTTCACTTGTAGATCAGTTTTAGCTCTGCCTTTCCTCCTTGGCTGGAAACACGGAAGGTAGAATTGGACTTTCCTTTCTACCTCAACTTTCAGGGCACCTAGGATCTGGAAATGATGCAGCAACCACTCATTTTTCAGAGGATTGGACTGTAAATGCCAAACCACAGGTGATGTTAATAATGCCACTGCAAGCATGTCAAGATTAAATACTTTTGTAAATAGTACACATGCAGGGACCCATCTGGGGCAGATCAAATTGGCCCCCCGTGAACTTCCCCCTTCTAAAATGACATCCATGGATTGAGTCCACAGTGCAGGCAAAGTGTTTCAGCCCCCCTACCACAAAAGCAAGCTATTTACAAAAGAAAATAGCCCTGGCATATCCTAGCCATATCTTACCATACTAAAAATAACATGCAGTTTTAGTGTGCATTTAGGCCATTTTGAGTGAAAGCATCTCAGTCGCAATCACAGCATCTCAGCTTTCCATTCTGAAAATGAATTGTTAAAGAAAGTTAAACTTGGTGGTTTGTGGTGGCTTTTGAGTAATTTTAAAATTTACAGAAGCAGCTATCTGTCAAATATGTGAATTAAAAATCCAGATACAAATTCCAGCATGTCAGTTGAACCATAATAATTTAAGATAGTTGAAGGGATAAACCCATCTTAGGCTGAATTAAAAAAGCTTCTAATCTTGACAAACATGCACTTATGATATATGAATTTTCTTTTCATGCAAGTTTAAATTCTACAATCAGGTAACTAAATTATGTGAATAAAGGAAGGCCAGGCCGAGTCTGTTCAGCAATAGCAGCTGAAAGGTATTTGCAGCATCATAATGTTGTGATTCTACTGTGACATTCATAGACTATATTAGCATTTGGCCTCCAAAAATGTGTACCAATTATAATTGGTTTTCAAGGGCAGACAAAGTAGGCTTTTCTCCATGGAAGCATATAATCACTTTATGCCCTGTGGTTCCAAGCAATGTATTGCGTTCAGAATCCAGTTGTCTCCTGATGCTCACTTATTTTAAGGTTCATTCTAGTAAAAGTACAAAAAACAGGAAGCAGTACATGAGATCCAGAACAATTTTTTTTAACTTTCTAGTATTCATGTCCGAAGAACAGACAAAGTTGGAACTGAAGCAGCATTTCATCCTATAGAAGAATACATGGTACATGTTGAAGAACGTTTCCAACTTCTGTCCCGCAGAATGCATATTGATAAAAAACGAGTCTATTTGGCTACTGATGATCCTTCATTATTGCAAGAGGCAAAATCCAAGTAAGACTATCTTTGTATATAGTAGGTACAAAAGTGATTTTACGTGAAGCAGGGGTATCAAAACACCACATTTGGTGTAAAGTGAAGTTAAATCTGTACAGCATTTGTAAATGCACCAATTCTTCTATGTTTGTATCTGCCCTGGTCTACAAGAATGAAATATTCTTTAGAGGGCTGACATCCCTCAAATAAAATAAAATAAAATAAAATAAATCCTAACTAATGCTGCAACCAAAGAATGCATGCCCACAGTGGCTCCATTCCCATTTTCACCCCTTCCCTTGGAAGTGCTCTGTGCAACACACAATTATATCCTGAGGGACAACGGGCAGCCCTCAGGGACATAATTGCACATTGCACAGAGCACAGCTGGGGAAGGGGAGATTCATTATAAATCCCCCTCCCCACATGTGAGCACCTGCACTAAAGAAGCGGGAGCAGAGCCACTACAGGCATGCATCCTTGGGTTGCATGCCAGCTGCATTAGTTAGGATGTCAGCCATATAAAGTATATTTTATACTTGTAGCAAAGGGCATGGAGGCTGCCACAGGCATGGAAAACACAAAGCCCATTGGGTCCTTAGAACAGGCTGTGCTATTGAGATCCCAGCCCATATAGTGTCCCCCAGAACAAAAGATTGCAATGCCATATAATAAGATGCGTTTGAAACTTCACTGAGTTTTGAAAGTGTTTAGGTCTGTGGCATGTGGCAGTGATATTTGATCAGTCCCATGGTATGTGGAATTAGTTGCATAGTTGTTTGGGCCCAAGTCCTAGTTTTTGTATCTGTGAAGGTTAAACTAACTTTAAGATAAGAAATAAGAAATGTTTGGTGGTGGTTCTAAGCTCAGAAAATAACTTTTGAGGGTGGTGAGCTGTTTTATCCCATGGAGACAGACATAGTTCAAAGGGTTTTTTTAACATCACCAAGTGGCAGAAAACATTTGTAATCTTAGAAGAAGAGTGCAGCATGTTCTCCTGGTGATATAGTTGAAATGAAATATCCATGTTCTGGCTTTGTTGTGTAGCTCTTCTTCTCCTTTAGTGTGGAAAAGAGTCCTTTAAGGAGAATGTGCCATTTTTTGGTTAGTAAGGAACACTGCCTTACGACTTCCCTTTAAAAAGAAATGCCACTGCTCTTTTAAAAAGAAATATAATAAACTAGCAACAGTAGATGGTCTGGATTGTTTGAAATTCATGATCACCTATTTATTTATTCACTTGCAAGAGAAACTGTTCAAAATATGATTGCTGAAGCAAATGAAAATATAAGAGAACTATTTTTTCTTATAAACAAATTTGTATAAATGATGGAGAAAGTTAAAATTGCTATGGGTAATGAAGCTCAAACTGGTAAGAAGTATAAATGGTTTGTAAATAAGCATAAGCAACATATCCACAGTGGTTGTCACACTGGCATTTGAGCAGGAAAAGCTATTTCTGATTAAGTAAGGTCATGATTTCACTCAGCATATGCATTAAGCCACTAGATAAAACAAACATTTGGTATATTTTCTTGCTATATACAGCAGGATTCAGTATCTCTATAAATGAGGTTTGGTAATTGTTTTAAGTATCTGACTAGTTTATTTTTATTATGTTGAAACCAAACATTTTAGCAGATTGATAGCACAGTGGTGTTCACAAAAATGAATGAGATACTCTGAAGAATAAATCACTTTTAAGAAGAAACTTTGTGCAGTGGTAGCCATCATATATAAAAAATGTCCTGTGAGGGACTTTTCCTTTTAATCTATTCTGATACATGAATTGTGTGTTAGAAAAGATAGGTCTTCCTTCCATCACATATTCCAGTTGTCAAACCCATTTGAAATTGCCAGTTGAGTTTACCATCACTGTGATATCAGCCTTCAGTGTGCCCAGAGAACTGTAAGGACTGCTCCATTCATCTCAGTGTGAAAGGTGGAGTACTGTTAAGAACAGCTATTATGCGGAGATTTCCCTATATTGATTATCTTGCTTGAAGTAATTTGGTGTGCATACTGGAGCTGCTGGATCAGGACTAATGTATTTTGTTTTTAACACTGCAAGTAATATGATTCAGAAGCTTGTGTTTAAAAATGTAATTTGTGAGATTTCAGGATGGTAATTGTTTAAATACACACACAACACACACACACACACAATTTGAGAGGGCATGTAACCTGTATGTCTTACATTGCATATTTCTGAAACACTATGGTATAACAGCACTGCAGTTATAGCAGCACTTTTGAAATGCTGATGAGTTTCCAGTTTACTATTTTTTTGCTCGTTTATAGGAGAGAACCATTGTTATTTATTTCTGTTTAGAATAATAAGATTAAATGCCTCAAAAATTTGATTTCTAATTGAGGCTGCAGATTTTGAAGATTGTGCAGTTAGATTGAAAATCAAGAATATTTAATATTGTGGTGCATTTTTCCAGATATCCAAACTATGAATTTATTAGTGACAATTCCATATCATGGTCAGCGGGTCTTCATAATCGGTACACTGAAAATTCTCTCCGGGGTGTTATTTTGGATATCCACTTTTTGTCTCAGGCAGACTTCCTGGTCTGTACATTTTCATCACAGGTAAGCTGGTTTGCATTATAGTAAATTTCTGTATGTTGGTAGTTCGGGAGCACAAAATCCAAGATGGGCTATATCTCTTCAGCACCAAAGAATCCCAACAGTAAAACAAAAGCTACAGGTACTAGCAGTGGATGATGATTACGTATTATATTTAACATTCCTTCTTATAGATACAGGTGGAGCATGGTAGCCGCGGGGATTCTGTTCTCCTCTACTACTGTGGATAATGAAACCATGGATCCCAAGGCATTAAGTTAATGCGGATGGGGGGTGGGGCATTAGGTTCCTGGAGGCTGGGAAAACATGGTAAAAATAGGAAATAATTGGGGGCCAACACCAAGTAAAGTGCCTTACCATGCTCTGTGGGCTTTCAGCAGTCCAGCAATGCTCCCCAGAAGTCCAAATTGTTCCATTATTCTATGATAATTTTTTTTGCTGAAAAATAAAGGTTTTCTTTTAACTAAAGGAGCCACAAAATGTCGGAGGGCTATAGGCCACCTCCTGCCTCAAAGGCAGGATGCCTCTGAGTACTATTTGCAGGGGAGTAACAGCAGGAGAGAGGGCATGCCCTCAACTCCTGCTTGTGGCTTCCAGCGGCATCTGGTGGGCCACTGTGCGAAACAGGATGCTGGACTAGATGGGCCTTGGGCCTGATCCAGCAGGGCTGTTCTTATGTTCTAATGGCTCCCTTTTACAAAATGGCAGCTGGAAATGACCTCCGAGGTCATTTCCAGCCACCCTATGGGGTATATAAATTTAACCAATTTTTGCCCCCCCCCCCCCGCTGCCATGTATGCTGAGGTCAGGTGTCAATTAACTAGCCACAGATACGCGAAACCATGGATAGTGAATCCACAGATAACTAGGTTTGCCTGTGATATGTAGAGGTGTGTGTGTGTGTGTGTGTGTGTGTGTGTGTGTGTGTGTGTGTCTACTGTGAGGGCTTGGCTGCAGCTAATCCTCATTCTAAACTTCCGCTGCCACCAAAATAAGATTTTTAGCTATTGTGACTGCTTCCACATCTAGTCTCTGAACCCTCCATCTTTCAAAAAACAATATCAAAACTCATTAAAGTGGTAAATAAAATGGGCAGATAGGCATGAGGTGGGATTAAAATAGCAGACAAACACCAGTAAAATAGTATATAAAAACAGGAACCGGTTTACTAAAATAAAAGGTTGCAAAAATTTAAAGAACAGTACAGGAACAAATGATGTAAAGTTCAGTTGGCAAGAGTACAAAGTTCAAAATACAAAATGAACAAGCTTGCTAGCCTTCTCTCCCAAGGCCTATCAGGTTCTAGTAGGACCAGCTCCCTCACTGCTACCTTCCCTAGCAGTTTCAACCTGACCTGGTCCTGCTGGCTTTCCGGCCTTCTGGCTCATACAACTCTCAGCAGCATTCTCTCACAGAACTCTTCTCCCCCAGCCACCCTTCTCCTGCCTGTTCAACTCTCCCTTTTATCCAGTTTCAAAGGGATACATTTGGATACAGAGAACTTGCGTTTTGGGCAGTATAAATATATGTTAAATAAAATAAATAAACCAATCAGGGAGTTTCTTCCCTCAGACAACCAGAACCTTATGTCTCTGCCTGGAGACAACCAATCATAACACTGTAAACCTTCCCTCCAAACCATATCCATGGTTGCATATGAATGGGAGACTAGAAGTGTGAGCACTGGAAGATATTCCCCTCAGGGGATGGAGCCACTCTGGGAAGAGCAGAAGGTTCCAAGTTCCCTCTCTGGCATCTCCAAGATAGGGCTGAGAGAGATTCCTGCCGGCAACCTTGGAGAAGCCGCTGCCTGTCTGTGTAGACAGTACTAAGCTAGATAGACCAGTGGTCTGACTCAGTATATGGCAGCTTCCTATGTTCTTCCTATGTTCCTAAAACTCTGCAGCAGACAACTTTTACTGTTAGAGGTTGCTACCTTTTAACCCCTGCTGAGCCTGGAGGGGACACAGAATAAACTGAAGAAAAACAAACCATAAAACATAATGGGAAGGAGGCATTCCTTCACACCTAGTGATACAGAAAAGCTAAGAAAAATGATTGGGCATCTGAGCATCTTCCCTATGAAGAAAGGTTTATAGGACTATAATTTCATTATTTAGTGCATGATGACTGAGACAGGGAAAAGACTAATTATGAACAGTGTAGAAAGAGCAGAGAAATCAATTTTGTCAAAATATATTAGAACTTGAGGTCATCTAGTGGAATTGATTAGCTATAGATTTAGGAGAAACAAAAGGAAGTATTTCTGGGTATAAAGCATTGCCTCAAGATGTGGAAATGGCCTTAAAAATATCCACAAATATCCATGGATCATTCATAATCAGTGGGGTCTCTCTGAATACTAGATACTAGGGGCAAACATTAGGGGATGATTCTCTCTTGTCCACTGCTTTTGAACTTCTGTGGCATCTTGACGGCCGCTGCTGGAAGCCAATAACTGGATTATATGGATCTTGGTATGATCCAGCAGGGCAATTCTTATGTTCCTATAATAAATCTACCTGTATCAGTCTATGTATATTGTGCTGAACTCTTTCTTGAGGGCAATTTACTTTAGCTTCCAAATGGCAGTGATAAATAGTTTTTAAACAGTTTACAAAGATTGCTTGTGATATTTTAGTGTTTCTTTAGAATAACAGCATTGCACAGGGAATATCACTAGTAGTATTTGCCATGAGAAAATTTAATTTTGACAACAGCCTTCATTATTCTGAGGTGATAGTTCACTTCAGACAATAAATAGCAGAAAAGCTTCTCAGTACAGATAATCAAGCATTCTAGTTCAATTGCCCTAGTAATTATTGAGGAATAGAATGAAAATAATGCCTTTTAGGTTTTTTCTGCTATCTCTGGCATAGCAGGAATTAGAAATACGGTCTACAATCATGTGAAAGTTGGAATTGCTGTGGCAATATTGGAAGAAAATATTACTTTCAGCTCCCAAGTTTTGTGTTGCAGTTCTTCATATGTCACCACAACTGTTAAATCAAGCAATTACTTGGTAGCCATCATAGTCTGTAGCACCAGGGGACAACATATGCCTCTGTATTAGTCCACTGCCATGTTATAGGCAAATAAACTTCTTATGCAAGCTTGTCAATAGTCCATGTGCTACATTGCTTAACAGAATGGAAATACTGATGTAAAAAGATAAAGTTGTCCCTTCAAGTCGGTGTCGACTCCTGGCGACCACATAGCCATGTGATTTTCTTTGGTAGAATACGGGAGGGGTTTACCATTGCCATCTCCCACGCAGTACAAGATGATGCCTTTCAGCATTTTCCTATACTTACCAATTATTGTAGAGTATGAAAGTATGAAATGGAATTTTGCCTGCAGTGCATTTAAGACTGAAGACAGGTATAATATGAAAATAGAGCTTGCAGCATGTTCTTCAGCTACACTATGAGCACACCTTCACAAAGTAACTGTCCATTGGTCCTGCAGTCCTGCCTCTCCCTGCTTCTTGTTCACAACTGCTGCTACTGTCTCGTTCTGTCCACTCCGGCCACCTGCTATGCCTTCCGCTGGAAAAAGCTACTAAAGTGCCTCTGTCATGTGCCTCAGCTTTCCCCAGTCCAAGGAGGAGGAAGCAGTAGCAGTAGACCGATTGCCTCAGAGTCCATTATGAAAGTGGTACTCTTCTGAATGTGCTGTAAGCTCCATTTTTATATTGTGCATCTTCAGCCTGATACACTAAAAGCTGGTAAGTGTAAATCAATATGTAAAATTCACTCCCTTTGCTGCCTGGTTCTTTGGGGGGTGGGGATGGGGCTCATTGCCTCCTTTAGGTTGCCAGGTCACAGTTCTGCAATGGCGGTAAATGCTGCAGCTGGCAGAATTTCCCTGTCAGGGTCCTCAGACCTAGCAACCCTGTCTCCCACTGACTCCCTGGCCTGCTGTTCCTAGGCCTGCAAACTTCCATTGCTTGCCTGCCAATAGTGCACAGCCCCTTCTTTCTCTAGTACCAATAGTTTTGCCTTGGTCCTACTTGTTTCTTGGCTTCTCTTTTCAGCTTCATATCTCCACTACATTGTTTCTTTGGGTTCTGGATTTTCTGTTACTCTTCCTTTAGCTAACCGCTCACATGATCTGTCTTCACAACACTCCTCTCTCCTTCTCATAGAACTTAGCCCCACCCCTGAACTTAAGTACAGTGTTTCCAGCTCTCTCTTTCTCTGATTAGTCATTGCTTGGGGCCATTCACACAACCTACCGGGTGGGCATGGGGAAGGCTTCCCAAATCTTTCCTTTCCCCCAGACAATCATTGTTTAGCTGGTGGGAGCACAGAGTGTGTTCCCACACAATCAGCCGTGCTCTGTATAGGATGGATCTGAGACTGGGACTCATCATTCTGGCCTCTGTGAAGCCCACAATACATTGTGCGACATGCATGCTGCTTTGGGGGATTCCCCCAAGAGAAAGGCACTCTAGGCACCAATCTCTGTTGCGACCAGACTGGGAGCAGCCCATGCTTGCATACAAGCAGGTAGCTGGGGGTAAGGGAGCACTCACTCCCTTAACCTAGGCAAACACCTGGGCTTAAAAGCCGGGCTAGGCATCGCTGTCCTGCCAGGATCGGGCCCAATCCTGGCAGTTCTTAAGCACAGCCTAACCCAGGCTGGGCATCCCTAGCCTGGATTAGGCTGTGTGTGAGTACAGCCTCCTTGTCTTAATTGATTGTCTCCACAGACCCTTTTCTCAAACTGAATTTTCTATCTTCTCTCTTTTTGGGGGACTCTTTATTTCTCTGTCTGTTTTGCAACCTTCTCACCCTCTGAGCTCCTTGTTCTTTGTCTTATCCTGGGACTTCTTTTCAGTGTGTGCCCAACCTGTGTGATCTTTTAATTCCAACCAAACTAGTAATTTCTCCTTTTCATAGGTTGAAAAGGAGGTTGAAAACCTTTTCATAGGTTTTCATAGGCAGAAATGTATTAAAGGACCACTTTTATTCTGAAAATGTTACTTAGTCATTAATTTAGGTACCCAGGCAGCTTTTTGTTGTGTACACATTAGGCCTGTGCATTTTTTAATATCGGATTTTGAAAATGGCCTGATATCAGCCATTTCAGAAGATATCTGAGATAGGGAAGCCTATATCGGACCAGAATTATCCAATATAGTTTCATGAATTTTGGTTAAACATCAAGATGGTAGCAGAAATACAAAATGGAGTTTGCATTCCCCTACCCCACCCCCCAAATCACGGCTGGGAAGAAGCCATCTTCTGCCATGTGCCTGCCTGTGCATTTATTTCTTTAGGTGATTATTTACTTACCAGTTTAAGAATAAAGTGGTAGATTCTCAGATGTTACATCACTTCTCCCATATTTCTTGGATGTTACATCACTTTTTGCCGCAGTTCTCTCACATAAGTACAATTCCTGGGTTACTTAAAAGAATTTTTAATTAAAAATTAAAGTATGCACCAATTTAATTGGAATTAAATACATAGAGCCCCACCATCCTCCACTATATGTGTGCCAAATTTCAGAGCTCCCTGTCCAGACATTTTTTGCCACTTAAAAAAAATTCCCCATAGACATCTATGGGGAATTTTTTACCAAAAATTATTGGATTTCTGAAAGGAAATACAATACTGAAAATGAAAACTGTATTCTGAAGGGTCCAAAGGACCTCAAACCAATATCTGTGGTTTTGGATCAGATTCTAATCCAATCCAACATTTGTGGTCGTGCACAGGCCTAGTATATATGCCTTGTTATTGTTGCTACAGCATTTATTTCCTGAAAGTTGTAACTATCTATTATATCCTGCGTGTGCCTTGGAATGTGCGTCCCAGAGCCCAGCTGATTGGCTGGGTGGCGGACACGCCTGATTGGCTGAGGCGCACCCAGGAGGATTGGTTGCCACCGCCGCGGCCCAGCCATGGAGGCCAGAGGTGGTGGGCCTGGCTGGGCCATGGAGGCAAGGCCCAAGAGTAGGGAAGGAAAGTGGCGGGGGGGGGGCAGAAGTGGCTGTGGGGAGGAGAGGTGGCTGGGCCTGGAAGCAGAAACTGGGGCAGAAGTGGGGGAGGAGAGGTAACCGCCGGCCCCAAAGAGCACACAGATGCTCTGTGTGGAGTCGGCTAGTGTAGTAATAATACTGTTGATTAAGAATGCAATTCATATCTCATGACATTTCAAGATTTTCTTGGACATTGTAATCTTTGATATTTTTTCATAGTTTTTATGTTGAGAACCACCTTGAGGTTTCACCTCTCTTCATTTAAGTTTGGTCTTGAGTACTTGTGATCTGTTGACTGAAATTTCCATTAGTAGTGGTATCCCAGCATTTTTTACTACCTCCTGCTGGTAGAAGGCCATGATTCTTTTGTATGCTGACCTGGTAACCATTTATGAGTTCATTCCTTCAAGGGCAAGACTGTTGTAATATGTTCTATGTCAGGCTATTGCTGGTGCAGAGAATGATGTGCTGCTTTTTAATGCAGGTGGGTGATTTATTGTGAATAGTAAAATTTAAAAAGTCGATGTCTAGAATCTACAGTGACTCCTGGAAGACCACCTGAACACCTCTTCCAGATGCAATGCCAAAAAACTATATGTTTGAGTTGGCAATCACTGTTGTCAGTTAAGTAGTTAGGGCTTTAATTTTCAAACATCCAAAATATAAAAACTTTATTAAGCTGTACTCTCCAAAGCTCAAGATTCCATCATGCTCTAACATCATACTAATTTTTTTAAAAAAATAATCTTATTTGTTACCCTATTCTCAGTCCAGGTTTCAGAGTGGCTTACAAAAATTAAAAACCGCACTAAAAAATAAAACCAATAAAGGTTGTTAAAACCAGCAGAGCAGCTTAATTCATCTTCACCTGGCACTTTCCTATGCAGGTAGAACTGCCTTAGCTCTTGATGGTTCCAGCTGAATTTTGTGAAACAAAATACATCTAGGACACAATCTATGAGGCAAAACCTGCCTTTCACAAAAAGGCTGTTTGCGCTGTGCATTATGGGGGTTCCAGGGGGCGGGGCAATGCCTCCCAGTACCCCGATCTCCACGCTGTCTGAGGAGGCAGCTGCATGTCTGGGCACATGATCCCCACACCCAGACTCCCCATGAGGATCATTTGTGGGGAGGTAAACTTCTTAAGGCTTCCACCCTGTAGCCCTTTCTCACCGTAAAAGAAACCAGAGACAGGTTTAGTCCCTCCCTCAGTAGTATCCCTGAGTGCATCCTTTTCTATTCCCCAGTGATAATGAAGAGCTGCTATTAACTCTTATGGCAAAAGAGAGCAGTCCACTTAGGAGCAAATTTTATTTAAAATATTTCTATATTGCCCAAAACTTGCATCTCTGGTTTACAATTAAAACTATTTAAAACATTAAATCAATTAACAATTAAAATCATTTAAAACATTTAAAACCCAGTATTAAAATTATGTAAAACTATAAATCTAATTAAAAGCCTGGGTGAATAAATGTCTTCAGTGCCTTTTTAAAAGTTGCCAGAAATGGGGAGGCTCTTATTTTCCACAGGGAGCGCATTCCAAAGTGCATGGGCTGCAACAAAGAAAGCCTGTTCTCGAGTAGCCGCCAGATGAGTTGGCGGCATCCACAGGCGAACCTCTCCAGATCTTAGCAGGTGGTGGGGCTCAAGGCGAAGAAGACATTCTCTTAAATACCCAGGGCCTAAGCTGTTTAGGGATTTATAGGTAATGACCAGCACTTTGTATTTTGCCCGGAAGCGTGTTAGTGGCCAGTGCAATTCCTTCAACACAGGAGTAATATGGTCTCTCCTGATGACCCAGAGACCAGCCTGGCTGCTGCATTCTGAACCAACTGCAGTTTCCAGACTACGTACAAAGGCAGCCCCACATAGAGTGCATTGCAGTAATCCAGCCTAGAGGTTACCAGCAGCTGTACCACTGTTTGAGGTCGTTCATCTCAAGAAACGGACACAGCTGGCATATCAGCCAGAGCTGATAAAAAACACTTCTGGCCACCGCCTCAACCTGGAACAGACAGTGTACCTGTTCCTTCTGGGGGAGAGATCATCCCCTAATGATCTCTCCCAGCGGTTTCATGTAGATGTTAAATAACATCGGAGACAATACGGAGCCCTGAGGGACACCATACGAAAGTTCAGATTTTGAAGAACAGTCTCCAAGAGACACCATCTTGAATCTGCCTGTGAGGTAGGAGCTGAACCACTGCAAAGCAGTGCCTCCCACTCCCTATCCCCTTAGATGTTCCAGAAGGATATTATAGTCAATAGTATCAAAAACCGCTGAGAGATCCAAAAGGACCAACAGAGTCACATTTCCTCTGTCAGTTCCCAATTGGAGATCATCCATCAGGCTGACCAAGGCAGTCTCCACCCCATAGCCCTTCTGTCTGGCCTCCTTGGCAGTGAGCCACATGATTGCCAGTGCCAAGGATTCTTTGGGGAACAACATGATTCTGTTTAAACAGTGGCGTGGGGAGGGCATACACAGGCTATGTTCTCACAGGCAGCCCATCCCACCCTACTCGCATGGAGGTAGTGGATTATGTTCCATGTCTTGAGACTTCGAGGGAAAGAATTTCTATTTTAGGCACTTTTTTCAAGGGGGGAAAATATATTCTTCGTAAACTGTGTATTCTTTTTTCAAGGATTTTTGCTCTTGTATAGGTTTAATTGCTTTGGTTATATTTTAGTAGAAATACATTTAGAAATGTAATAAATTAAAATAATCTACATGGAATTTAAATAGTTCTCATATTAAAGAAATGAGAATGTAATATCAAACAAGAAAAGCTGAATAGCTCTGTTTTGTTTACAGCAATGTTTCGATAAGGTTGCACTTATTCTTAATGAAAGGATATACTTCATTTTCAGTAGCAGCAAAAATAATGTTCATTTTCTTAGGAACCCATGTGTGCATTAAAAATAAAATTAAGTTGTATTCTAAGATTTCCTTATTTCAGAGCAAACATTATAAGTGATTGCTGGTTTGTTACAAGAAAGATGAATTATCAAGGAAGGAATGTGTAAAAATCGACTCTTGATAAATGACTGTGTTTTAGGTGTATTAAAGCAGATAAATATTTGATCACTCTAGATCTGAATTTATTTTGTTTATGTATTACTCTTCTGTTTTTTATTACAGCATTCACCACCATTCTTGACCTCTTTCCAAAGTATAAAAATGAAATAAAAAATATCAATTGACCTAATTTTTCTTTCCAGCTTTCACTGGACCTAATTTTTCTTTCCAGCTTTCACTGGGAGTTGTATGCTATTCATTTTTTTAACTTCTTTTCTACTGCTACTCTGTTTTAGCCTTTGTTTTTATTCATATTCATTTTAATCAGTTAGAGGCAACTCTGAAAACCAAGAGATTTTACACATTGCTCTGAAGGTCATGAGATTATTAGTCACTTTAATCGTCTCCAGTTATCCAAAGCCTTGGGCCTGATACCACACTGTTCCTGTCTCTGGTTCTAAAGAGGGTTGTACTCCTCACTGGTGGATATCTTTCTTTAGTAGTTTTTTAAATTTAGTCAAAACTTTTTATTCTGCCAGGTGTTAGGTTGATGCAATTCCTCTTTCGTTCGTGTGTGTGTGTGTGTGAGAGAGAGAGAGAGAGAGAGAGAGAATATGTGGTTGCACTCTTAGTGTGTTAATTGTTTTATTGGTGGTTGTGTGTTAACTGATGTTTTGTAAGTCACTTTGGGGACCAAGAGTTGGAATATACATATTTTAAATAAATAAATACAAATATTGATACATCTAGGTGGAGGAAACTTACAAAACTACAGTCTTGCATATAGTTCTGTGTGCTGTTTTGGGTGGGGGTGTTAAAACAGTGTTTAATGTTTATAGTGTTTAATCTTTACACACATGACCTGGTGCAGCATTGATGCAAGCTAACATCTCTGCCATAGAGGAAGCTTTTGTGCAATATGGCTGTACCACAAAAAAAGAAACTTTGGGGGAATATGGAGGTGGAGGTTGGGCAACCAACATATTTTTGTACTTCTGGCCCAAGAGCTGTCTGAGCTGTTTTTCTCCTAGCATTAGCATATCACTATTACGGGATGGTGATGAAGGGGTTATTGAAAGCAAGTAGGACAGATCTGGATTTGTCACTACATTACTGAACCCCGATAGTTTAAATGGCCATGACCTGATCATTTGGTTGCATTGCTGCAACCAAAATGGGAGAAGACCAGGTTGTAATATTTGAAGGTATTCATAATGGCTAGAAGGCATAATTACAATCTGCAGGACATACATTCATGCTAACAAATTTAGATGGATAAAGCTTACTCGGTACAGCAGTGTTTTAAACAACAAATTATGTGGGGAAAGATGTTTTTCTAATGATTAAAACCAGCAAAATTCTTCAACCACTTTCTACAACAAACAGAATTTCCTTAAATGTAGGGCTTTTCCTTAGCCCTTAGAAATGTATAAAGATTTGATTGATTGATTAAGTGCCATCAAGTTGGTGTTGACTCTTAGCAACCACATTTAGGCTTATTTAAAATGTAATAAAAGGGTCAAAAGAATGGCATTCTGTTACCAGTTTTTTATTATTTGTTTGCTATAAGAATAGTAGGAAATACTGTGTACTTAAGCATTTCTGAAGCAAGTGTGACTGATAGGATGTGCCAAAAACTACTGTTTGTGAATTGCTGCTTTTTTTCTTTTCCATCTAGGTTTGTCGAGTTGCCTATGAAATCATGCAGACGTTGCATCCAGATGCATCAGCATATTTTCACTCTTTAGATGATATCTATTATTTTGGGGGACAAAACGCCCACAACCAGATTGCCATTTATGCTCACCATCCTCGGACTGCTGATGAAATTCCAATGGAGCCTGAGGATATCATCGGTGTTGCTGGAAACCACTGGAATGGTTACTCGAAGGGCATCAATAGAAAATTAGGAAAAACAGGTTTATACCCCTCCTACAAAGTAAAGGAGAAAATTGAGACAGTCAAATACCCTACATATCCAGAGGCTGACAAATAAAGACAAGTAAGACAACTTGAAGCAACTCTCACTTTGAAGTTCTGTCAACCAACCATACCAACTGGCTTCTATGGGATGAGATTTTCCATTTTAACAAACAGTTAAAATGAAAGCCTTTTATCATTCAAACTGGATACACAGCTTGGAATGATTGGATGGGCCATTGTTTGGATTTTTGTTATATGCACTTGCACACATGCACACTGGTACATGTGCAACAGGGCATCTGTTGTTTTATACAGTTTGTCTCTGAGGATATGTCCCTCCCATGAATCATATATGAGCTTTGTGCTCAATTCTTTGCCATTAATAAACTATAACGAGACTTTTAACACTGCTGCATTGTGTAATTTGAGTGACATAAGCATTTTTGGTATGTGCAGAATTTAAAACATGGTGCCTCTCTTTGGAAGATCCAGTGACCTTTTAGAAGAGCCATGCCTAGTTCTATTTACGGGCAAGAGTTTTCTTGACTTTAACTGATGTTGTTATGATCACTGAACACGCTCCAACCAACAGATTAAAAAATCAGACTAGAACTTTCTTTACAGGAGTTTTGTTAGCAATTCCATTGGTTACTTCATGTCATCATTAATGAGGAGTACATACAAGAAAATAATTGTCTGGTAGGAACTTTTGTAAAACAATGCCATGAACTGATTCTTTAGTACTGTTTCTGGACATTGTCTTTGATAACAAAAATAAATTTTAAGAAAAATCAATAGCTGGAGTTCTACAAGTAATTTTTTGATATTATAAAGAATAATCAGAAGGGTTTCCAGACCTTTATTTATTTACTTGGAGAAGTTTTTGGTGACTGCACTTGACAACACATAGAAATTATTTCCAGTGTCCTCAAACCAGAGGGAGATATGTCAATTAGTCTACTGATTCATTGCTAGTTCAAAAGACAAAACTAAGTTGTAGCAGACTCCGCATGAATAATGGCCCCAAAATGCAGCTGTTGCTGAAAAAAACCTCTTAGTACCTCTTGTGGTATTTCTCCCTTTTTTTTCCCTTTAAAGCCATAGCACAAAATCAACCATGAGAGAAGCTGGTTTTGCAAGCCTTTATGAAATTTGCAATTGGATACAGTTAACTTTCTAATGTCATTGCCTAGATATTTAAAATTCTGCTTCAGAATAAAATGATACCACAGAGACATTGATACCATGGTATCCTTTTGGATAGGCTGGTCGAATTGGGTGTGGGGAGGCACTGCTTGGAGGTGGTTCTGCTCCTATCTTGAGGCCCATTTCCAAAAGGTGGTGCTGTGGAATTAGTGCTCAATCTCTTTTCAGTTGTGCTTTGGGGTTCTGCAGGTTCCATTCTTTCCCCTATGCTGTTTAACATCTACATGAACCACTGGGAGATATCATCCAGAGATTTGGCCTGAGGCGTCATCAGTATGCAAATAACACTCCACTATAGCTCTCTTTTTCATCAAGATACAGGTGAGGTGATGACTGTCCTGAATCAGTGCCTGGATACAGTAACGGACTGGATGAGGGTGAACAAGTTGAGACTCAGTCCAGCAAAGACAGAACTACTGTTGGTTGGTGATTC
This sequence comes from Hemicordylus capensis, assembly GCF_027244095.1. NCBI lineage: Eukaryota > Metazoa > Chordata > Lepidosauria > Squamata > Cordylidae > Hemicordylus > Hemicordylus capensis. Next base: position 82,349,813 of record NC_069657.1, on the reverse strand, counting down.
CTCTGCCCAGGTGAATGATGTTCAGCCTGTTCTAGATGGAGTTGCTTTCCCTCTGAAGGACTAGTTTTGCAGTCTGGGGGTGCTCATCGAGACAACACTGTCGCTAGAGACTCAAGTGGCCTCTGTGGCTCAGAGTGCCTTTTATCGGCTTCAGCTGATACACCAACTGCAACCTTACCTGGATAGAGATAGCCTGGTCACAATTACTCATGATCTGGTAACCTCTTGCTTAGATTCCTGCAGTGCGTTGTATGTAGGGCTGCCTTTGAAAATGGTCCGGAAACTGCAGTTGGTACAAAATAGGACTGCAAGATTATTAACTGGGACTGGGCGCTTTGATCATATCACGCCAGTGCTTTGTCAGTTGCACTGGCTCCCAGTCCATTTCTAAGCTCAATTCAAAGTGCTGGTTTTAACCTTTAAAGCCCTAAATGTCTTGGGAATGGGTCACCTGGGAGAGTGCCTTGCTCCATATGTCCCAACTTGGATTTTAAGATCTTTTTCAGAGGCCCTGTTCAGAGTACCCCTGCCAAATGTGGTGAGGCGGGTGGCTACTAGGGAGAGGGCCTTTTTAGTGGTTATACCCCATTTATAGAACAGCTTCCCCAGTGAGATTCACCTGGCACCATCACTTTGTTCTTTTAGGTGCCAGGTGAAGACCTTTCTGTTCACTCAGGCTTTATAAAATTGATTTTTAAAAGGTTTCTAAATTGTTTTGTATTGGGTTTTGGGGAGTTTGTTTTGTGTGTGTGTATTGTGATTTGATGTGTTATGAATTTTAATTGGATGTTTTAATGTTGTGATGTGAGCCACCCAGAGAACAACTTGTTATGGGGCAGCTAACAAACAAAGTTCATGAATTATTCTTAGCTTATGGTATTAAGCTGCGGTAGGAGTGATTTGTTTTCCCTTGAGAAGTTTATAGTTCACTAGCACTCCTAAAAATGTAATTTGTTTCTCATGAGTGATTGTCTCACAGTTAGTTGTTTGACTCATTAATTCTAGGTGCCATGAATTCCATCAGCTCACTTTTAGGGTGAGCTGATGGAATTTATGGCACCTAGAATTAATGACTTGTAAAAATGTAAGCATATGATTCATTAATTTGGGGCAGAAATTTGAGACAACTTTGATTACAAAATGAATATTTCTGTTATCAAAAATACTTTTTAAATTATAAAAATACTTCTATAGATATATAGGAAATGCATGCACTTGAAAAGAGGTACAGCTATCGGGAATGTGACAGTGCTGATGCTAATTCAGTGTTGCTATATGTACAGCTATCTCTCCCTTGGATCCAAATGTCCAAAACATCAGTGAACTTCTTGTTCTGATTACATAAAAACAGCCGTGCTGGATCAGGCCCAAGGCCCATCTAGTCCAGCATCTTGTTTCACACAGTAATCCACGAGATTCCTCTGGGAAGCCTGCAGACAAGAGCTGAGGGCAAGCCCTCTCTCCTGCTGTTGCTCCCCTGCAACAAGTATTTGGAAGTATCTTGCCTCTTAGGCTGGAGGTGCCCTATAGCCCTCAGACTAGAAGTGATTGATAGACTTGTCCTCATAAGAACATAAGAACAGCCCTGCTGGATCAGGCCCAAGGCCCACCTAGTCCAGCATCCTGTTACGCACAGTGGCCCACCGGATGCCGCTGGAAGCCTCAGACAGGAGTTGAGGGCGTGCCCTCTCTCCTGCCATTACTCCCCCGCAACTGGTACTCAGAGGCACCCCGCCCCCGAGGCTGGAGGTGGCCCACAGCCCTCTGAATAGTAGCCATTGATAGACCTCTCCTCCATGAAGTCATCCAAACCCCTCTTAAAGCCATCCAGGTTGTTGGCTGTCACCACATCTCGTGGCAGAGAATTCCACAAGTAGATCACGCGTTGTGTGAAAAAGTACTTCCGTTTGTTGGTCCTAGACCTCCTGGCAATCAATTTCATGGATTGACCCCTGGTTCTAGTGTTGTGTGAGAGGGAAAAGAATCTCTCTCCACTTTCTCCACGCCATGCATGATTTTATAGACCTCTATCATGTCTCCCCGCAGTCGTCTTTTTTCTAAACTAAAAAGCCCCAGGTTTTGTAGTCTTGCCTCATAAGAAAGGTGCTCTAGGGCCCTGATCATCTTGGTTGCTCTCTTCTGTACCTTCTCCAGTTCAACAATGTCCTTTTTAAGATGTGGTGACCAGAATTGTACGCAGTGTGTTCGCACCATAGTTTTCTATAAGGGCATTATAATGTTAGCCGTTTTGTTATCAATCCCCTTTCTAATGATTCCTAGCATGGAATTTGCCTTTTTCACAGCTGCCGCACATTGAGTCAACACTTTCAACGAGCTGTCCACCACAACCCCAAGATCCCTCTCCTGGTCCGTCACCGACAGCTCAGATCCCATCAGCATATACTTGAAGTTGGGGTTTTTCGTCCCAATGTGCATCACTTTACACTTGCTAACACTGAACCGCATTTGCCATTTTGTCTCCCACTCCCCCAGTTTGGAGAGATCCTTTTGGAGCTGCTCACAATCCATTTTGGATTTCACTACCCGGAAGAGTTTGGTATCATCTGCAAATTTGGCCACATCGCTGCTTACCCCTGCTTCTAGATCATTTATGAATAAATTAAAAACCACCGGTCCCAGTACAGATCCCTGGGGGACCCCACTTCTTACTTTCCTCCATTGTGAAAACTCTCCATTTATACCTACCCTCTGTTTCCTGTCTTTCAACCAGTTAGCAATCCACACATGTACTGGTCCCTTTATCCCATGACAGCTAAGTTTCCTCAGGAGTCTTTGATGAGGAATTTATACATGAATTTATCTAAGCCTTTCTTAAAGCCATCCATGCCACATCTTGTGGCAGAGAATTCCATAGGTTAATTACGTGTTGTGTGAAAAAGTATTTTGTTGGTCCTTCATTTCTTTGCAATCAGTTTCATGGGATGACCCCTCGTTCTAGTGTTATGCAAGAGGGAGAAACATTTCTCTATATCCACTCTCTACACCATGCATAATTTTATAGACTTCTATCATGTTGCCCCTCAGTAGTCTTTTTTCTGAACTAAAAAGCCCCAGGTGTTGTAGCCATACCATGTAAGGAATGATCTCTAGGCCCCTGATCATCTTGGTTGCCCTGTTCTGCACCTTCTCTAGTTATATAATGTCCTTTTTGAGGTTTGGAGACCAGAACTGTACACAGTACTCCAAATGTGACCACACCATTGGTTTGCATAAGGGCATTATGATATTATCAGTTTATTTTCAGTCCCCTACCTAATGAGCTCTATCATGGAACTGGCTTTTTTCACAGCTGCCATGCACTGAGTTGACACTTTCAACGAGCTGTCCAGCACAAGTCAAGATCTCTCTCCTGGTCAGTCGCTGACAGCCCAGATCCCATCAGTATATATGTGTAAATGGGGGGGGGGGGTTTACCCCAATATGCATCACTATACACTTGCTAACACTGAACCACATCTGCCATTTTGTTGCCCATTCCCCCAGTTTGGAGATATCCTTTTGGAGATCTTCCTAATCAGTTTTGGATTTCACTACCCTAAATAGTTTGGTGCCGTCTGCAAATCTGGCCACCTAACTGCTTACCTCAACTTCTAGATCATTTATGAATAAGATCAACCTTTACCAGATATGAAAATTCAAATGTTGTTGTTTTGGGGTAACTCTGTACTTCATGTTGGCCAGCCTTGGCAATCATGGCAAAGAAGTACACAGAAGTACTTACTGTTGAAAGAGTATTATGCCTTAATCTCCTCCCACTCCTCCTCCTCCTCCTTCTCCTCCTGTTGTTGTTGTTGTTGTTGTTGTTGCTGCTGCTGCTGCTGCTGCTGCTGCTCTCTTGCTTGATCTTCAAGCTTACTTGCTTTTCTGTCCTTGCTGGTAAGAAAGGGGCATTATAGGTAATAACTGGCTGTCATGGGACTTGTTATTTTGAAAAGTCAAAACTGCAATAACTTGGCATTCTTGAGACAGAAGGTCAAGTAGAGGTTCCTTCCTCTTGAGAACAGATGATAATGACCTTTTCCTATGTCCAAAGGTGACGCAGGGGCCAGATAACCTTGTTAGGTGTTAAGGGGTAGTCATTGTTAGGTGAAATTGTTCCAAAGTTGCCATTATGGTGAATGCATTGACCCTGATGAATAGAGAATCTACAAAACATTTAGGGGTTACACAAGGGGCAGTGTAACCCCTTCCCTCCATTTAGTCTATTTATGCCTACCCTCTGTTTCCTGGTGTTCAACCAGTTACCAATCCACACATGAATGTCTCCTTATCCTATGATTACTAAGTTTTCTCAAGAGTCTTTGATGAGGAACTTTGTTGAAAGCTTTTTGCAAGTCCAAGTATATTCTGTCAACTGGATCGCCTTTATCCACATGATTGTTGACACTCTCAAATAACTCCAAAAGGTTCGTGAGGCAAGATTTACCTTTGCAGAAGCCATGCTAGTTCTCCTTCATCAGGGCCTGTTCTTCTATCTGCTTAACGATTTTTTCTTTCAGAATGCTTTCCATCTATTTGCCTGGCACAGATGTTAAGCTAACCAGCCTGTAATTTCCTGGATCCCCCCTGGATCCCTTTTTGAAAATCAGTATTACATTGGCTACTTTCCAGTCCTCTGGTACAGAACCTGATTGTAGGGATAAGTTACATATTTTTGCAAGGAGGCTGGCAATTCCACATTTGAGTTTTTAAAGGAATGTTGTGTGGATGCCATCTGGCCCTGGCAACTTGTTAATATTTTATTTTTCCAGACAGCTTAGAACATCATCTCTTGTCACTTCTATCTGACTCAGTTTTTTAGCCTCTGTCCTGAGAAGTTTGGTTCAAGCAGACGTATACGCTCAATATCCTCTGCCATAAAGACAGATGCAAATAACTCATTCAGTTTCTCTGCAGTCTCCATATCCTCCTTAATGTTGTGAGCCACCCAGGGAACAATTTTTTATGGGGCAGCTAACAAATACAGTTTATTTTATTATTTATTATTATGATTAATCCCTTTCACTCCCTCATCATCTAACACAGTGATTCTCAGCCGCAGGTCCCCAGATGTTATTGGACTTCAACTCCCATAATCCCCAGCCCCAATGGCTTTTGGTTGGGGATTATGGGAGTTGAAGTCCATCAACATATGGGGACCCAAGGTTGAGAACCCCAATCTAATGGACCAACCACTTCCCTTGCAGGTTTCTTGCTTCTGAAGTATTTAAAGCAGTTTTTGTTACCTCTTCCCCGATGCTTTTAATTACATGTTCCTCAAACTCTCTTTTTGCATCCCTTATTGTCTCCTTGCATTTCTTTTGCCAGAGTTCTTGTGCCTTTCTGTTCTCTTCATTTGGGCAGGCAGGCTTTCCATTTTCTGAAGAAATTTTTCTTCCTCTTTATAGCTTCCTTAACTCTACTTGTTAGCCATGCTGGCATGCTTCCGGACTTGGTGGTACTTTTTCTCCTTTTTGTATGCATTCTAACTGGGCTTCTGGAGTGAAATGACTCTTTTGATTTTCCCCTTTCAGTTTTCTTTCCACCAAACTCCTCATTTTGGAGAAGTTTCCTCTTCTGAGTGTCTATGCTAGACTTCCTTGGCAATTCTATCCTCACAATATATGCTGAATTTGATCACACTGTGGTCACTTCTGTAAAGGTTCCACTACACTGACATCCTGTAGAGTTCTTGAGCTGAGCCACAGAAACTACCATCTAACCATTTCTTGGTCCTGGCTGGTGTAATTTGATTGGCATACAACTATTCAACTTCAGCCATAACAGGTATTCATATTAAAATGGCAATATGGAAGGCTGGGTGTTCTCCTGGCAACCAGTCCAGGTATCCCATATGGTGAAAGTCTGGTTAAACTTGAATTTTTGGTGAATGAGGAAAAGAAATCTGTTTTGATTCTCACATTTTCATATGAAGGCGAGCAGTTCATAACATCAGCTATTCTAATGTCTGTATTTTCATTCCAGCACACGTAATATTTTGCCTTGCACAGTATAGTAATATCCTACTTTGGAAACATATAAGATGCACTTTCGTGTGGATTTTGTGCAATCAGCATTAAAATATCAATCTGTGTTTATAAATTTTCCTCTCTGGTATTGGCTGCATAACTGTATTTTAAATGTTGCCTGGTTGATTATTTGACCCTCTTTCCCCTCTGCAGTTCACCTTTTTTTCTTGAAGTTATACTTTTATGTATGTTATTCTGATGTAACTGCCAGAGGCTAATAGGCTCTTACACAACTGCCATTTCAAGCTTCTTCAAAGGGCCTTTGCTGTGGTATGTTGTAGGACTTTGCGTTTTGGTAAAGTTGGGTTTCCAATGTCGAAAATCCCTGCCCCCACCAGCAAGAGGCGGCAGAACACATGGCAAGTGCCGTGGGCAGTGTGGTGGTGTTAGGGTCCTTTAACTGCTCACCCAGCACTGGTGCAGGGGTGGCTGGATGGTGCAGTGATTCTTGGGAGCTTTGGGAAGCAGGCAGGGAATGATGCAGGACAACCTGGGAAGCCCGTGTGTGGCTGCTGGGAGAATGAATGGGCATCTGGGGACCGTAATTCTTCTAACTACCATCTCCAGATGCTCACACGGGCTTCCCAGTTTGCCCTGCGTCACTCACTGTCTGCCCACTGAAGCTCCCAAGAATTGCTGCGCTACCCAGCTGCCCTTGCGCCAGTGCTGGATGAGCAGTTAAAGGGCTTGCTCTTTTAGAGCAGTTGAAGTGCCTGCAGCATTTGCCCCTCATACTGCTGCCTCCTGGTGATGGAGGCAGGGATTTCTGACATCTGAAATCCAACTTTACCAAAGCACACAGCCCCAGTATATTGTAATGTGGCTGTGGCTGTGCCTGAGAGAATCCAAACATAACATCTTAAAAGCAAATTGAGACTATGAAAAAGGCTGCTCAGTTAAAAGCAATGTGTTAATTCTGAAATATGTCCTTTATATTCTTAGGGCTGGTTTTTGTTGTTGTTTTTAAATGCTACAGCCTAGTGGGTATATTGGATATATACTCATGGGCTACCCATTAAAGTGAAAGGTTACACTGTACACACTGTAAGGAGTTATAATTAGTCTACAAAGCACGAGCCTTCCAAAGCATGGTAACGGTGGCAAAAAGGTACACATGTGAAGTGGTCTCAGATCACTTCATTCCCATCAAGAGTCTGTGTCTCTGGTCATTGTATGGGGATGGGTAAAATGTTTTGAGCTCAAAATGGGCTATTTTGGGCTCGAAACAGAACACCCTTAAAATAAAGAGCCTGTTTTGAGTTTGAAACAGAATGACCCCATTTCAATTGGAATGTTTCGAGTTCCATTTTGGAGGCCTGTTTTTCTCTTGCTCGTTGGTTTTCTGGCATTGGCTTCTGATTGGCTTGCAATCTCCTTGCTTCTTGGTTAGCTTGTCATCATACAAATCAAGTGTTGTCATGGGCAACTGTGCACCCATTGGCTGGGGGGAGAGAGGAACACAAAAGGAAGGAATTTCAAGTTCAAAATGTATTTAAAGGGACTGGGAGGCAGAGAGAGCCCTTATACTGTGCCTCACTTGAAGAAGAGGTTACATCAGGAGAGGAGGGAGGAATGCTTGATTTCGTGGTTTGATTTCGTGGTTTTCTTTTTTCAGCACTGAGTATAATATGCTGTGCTATTGCTGCTATAATTATCTGGTTTTGCTGGATCTCAGCTTGACAAAGGCAGAACTTGGGTGCCATCCTTCCTTGAGTTGTGGTTTGTTTTGCTGGTAAAATAGTGTGGTGAGAAATGGCAACTCTCCCACCCACCCCGGTAATATTTCTTGGTGATTGCTGAAATGAGCTCATTATCTGGCCTTAAGTTGATACTAACATGCTTTACTCATTGCTCTAGTCTGCTCTGCAATCTGCATTGCAAGGTGAACTCAATCAAAATGTGATTGAAGTTGCTCTAGTTGAGCTTATGGCTCTGCTTGCTGCTAAGTAAGGGTGTTGCTGTGGCAGTTGTTGCAATGCTAGGAAGTAAGGAGTAATAATTGTGTATGAGCACCTAGTGCCAATGAAATTACTGCAGTGCTGTGCAGGCACTGTAGCTAGCAGTGGATTCTGGGTCAGTGATTCTTTTTTGGCCATTTTTGGACTCTTTTTGAAATGTGTGTTCTGTGTTGGGTGGGACAGATTCCCTTTTACTGTGTACTTCTGTTCTGCAGTGTTTTTCATGGCAAGCTTACAAAATGTGTGCACTTTGCTTGTTCCAGCCTTAGGGAACAATGGAAATTGTTCCTTGGGGGAAAGAAAACTCCCAGTTCCCCATGTTTAACAAATTTGTAACATTTCCTCAACACCCCTCCCCCATAGGATCCTATGGGGTTTGGGGGAAAGGTTAAAATTTTGTTTAAAACCACCTACTTGCCCATTTCCTTTGTGGTTTGGGTGGTAGGTAGCACCCATCAGGCCCTACTGAACAACCTACTTTGTTGTCCCTAGGAGCTACCCATTGAGAACAATGGGGTGTTTTGAGTTCCCCAATGTTCCCTATGGCTAGAACACTCGAAACATTTTGAGTCTGTTTCATCGAAACAGCTGGCTAGAAGATGGATGAAACATTTCAACCATTTTGTGTTTCGTTTCAAGCTCAAAATAAAATGCAAAATCCATTTCTAGCACTGTGACCATTTCAGGACTGTGAATTCACACTTGTCTTGCTTTTGTTACAATTGGCTCAAGCCCATAACCTACAAGTTTCTACTTCAGTTGCACTTTAATTCTCAGCATAGCTCACTGGATTAGTGTGTTCTGGAGCAGGAAGACAAATACAGCCTATTTCTCTGGTTAAAAGGAAAAAATATAGTCAATTCACCAGACTAACAAGAAGAAAAAATTTTAAAAGGCAGTTATGTCTACGTTTCCTTGAGTACTTGATAGTAGTGAGAAATCTCTTTTGGCTCAGAATATATGCCTGGGAGCTCATTTCTACTCTCCTACTCGGAAAAAGTGGTAACATTTTTATATACAAATTATTGAGCTCCACTCCACTGAAAAATAGCATGTCTCTGAAAAGCTGGCAGAAAATGGGTTCTGTTTCAATAATGTAAGGAATGCAGATTACCATATTTCTACTTCCTTATGATCTATTCGTTAAGCCCTTTCATTTAAACCGTGAACATTTGTATTCAAAAGTTTACAGGTTACCAAGCAGAATTAGGTCTATAACTGAAATGTCAATGAAAATGTATCTGAAACGGTAGTCTGAGGTTGGGCATTTTGTTCCTGCATCTGAATTATTCTAATTGTACCCCAAATCTTATGCAGCTATATCTATATTTTATACAATAGGCTCCTACTGTGGAAAATGCTCTTCCAGATGAAAACTACACAGAATTCTGTGTGTTGGATATATTAAACTGTACACTGCACATATGCATGTGACAACAAAGTTTTTAGAAATGAAAGATCTTGATGCAGCAAGGCACAATCTGCACACAGTTTAGCTTACTGAATGCAATCCATACATTTAGATGATCTTGTGAATTGGTCCTAAGCTACTATACAAACTCCAAATACTATTACAAGACAGGCAACAATTATTGCATTAATCATCTATTTGTAGTGCAGTGGATACTGTTTGGTTTGAAATAGGAGTACTCAGCCCATTTGTTCAGTGAGCTGAATGAGCATGGGCTCTTTTTATGACAAATTTACAATAGTGAGGATAACATGAGATGAGCATTATAAGTGTACTGTAAAGTACTACAGAAATTAGATTTGACCTGATCAAATACTGAGCCCACAGTCCTGTCACAATCATTTTATGCTGGGGCAAGATTAAATTAAAAATGCATTCATAAATTCTATTTCACAATCTCAAGAAAAGAAAAAAGGGATTACCTATTTGTTCCTCTTGAAATCAGTGAATCCATATGTCATGTCAGCAGTATATCAGACAGCTGTATATCATTTGTATATCTTGTGGTTCTGCCACAACACTGGATTGTAGTGTAGTGGTTGATAGTGTGAGCTGAAAAGTTTTATTTATTTATTTATTTAAAAATATTTCTATACCGCCCAAAACTTGCATCTCTGGGTGGTTTACAATTAAAATAATTTAAAACATTAAAACATTTAAAACACAATATTAAAGATATTAAAACTATAAATCTAATTAAAAGCCTGGGTGAATAAATGTATTCGAAGGGCCTTTTTAAAAGTTGCCAGAGATGGGGAGGCTCTCATTTCAACAGGGAGCACATTCCAAAGTCCAGGGGTAGCAACTGAGAAGGCCCATTCCCGAGTAGCTGCCAGATGGGTTGGCAGCAACCACAGACGAACCTATCTAGATGATCTTAACAGATGGTGGGGCTTATGTCAAAGAAGATGTTCTCTTCGGAATGTCTTTCAGACTAAAGCAGGCTGCAAGAGCCTGGAATGTCAAATTAAACCAGTTGCTAGTCAATGAGGGATTTACCCAAGGAAAGGCTGACCTTTGCCTGTACCCGATGCTCAAAGACAACAGATGGACCTATATACTTACTTGCATTGATGATCTGATAATTTGTTATGAAAATAGAGAGGACAGCCTTGAAATTATAAAACACCTGAACAGTGAGATAGAAGTAAAAGAACTTTGGCCTGTTTCACACTATCTTGGGATACACATAGAGAGAGAAGAGGATGGAAGCTATTTGCTTAACCAAAAACAGAAAATAAATGATTTACAGTACTAGAGTATTTGGGACTTACAAGGCCAAAGAAACAAGAAACACCCATGGAAAAGGAGGAGAATGAACTTCTGCTAGACAACGGTGAGTACATGGCAGTGATTGGAAAATGTTTATATGTAGCTATGATAACAAGATCGGATATAGCTGCATCTGTGGGAATTGAGTAGGAAAGTAAGCATAGCCAGCAAAGATGACTGGACTGCAGTAAAGAGACTAGGCAGGTACCTAAAAGGGACAATCCATCTAAAATTAAAGTTGCCTGCTAGTAAAGGTAAAGTGTGCTGTCGAGTCAATGTCTGCTCCTGGCAACCACAGAGCCCTGTGGTTGTCTTTGGTAGAATATTGGAGGAGTTTACCATTGCCTCCTCCCGCGCAGTACGAGATGTTGCCTTTCAGCATCTTCCTATATCACTGCTGATATATATCTTCCTATATCACTGCTGCCCGTTATAGGTATTTCCCATAGTCTGGGAAACATACCAGCGGGGATTCAAACCAGCAACCTCTGTCTTGCTAATCAAGTCATTTCCCCACTGGACCCAAATTAGTAGGTTATATGGGTGCAGACTGGGCTGAGGATCAAACAGCCCGGAAGTCAACCTGTGGTTATGTATTCTTTTATGGTAGTGAAGCAGTCAGTTGGTGTAGCTGCAAGCAATCAATAGTTGCTTTCTCATCTACTGAGGCAGAATGTGTATCTGCCACTCAAGCATGTCAAAGGTGGCATGGCTGCACAAGCTAATGTCAGATTTCAACACAGACAAACCAAAACACACTGAGATGTTCAAGGATAATCAAAGCCGCATCCAGATCTCACAAATGGAGAAAATTAAATTTAGAATAAAACACAACGAAACGAAATATCATTATGTGCGGAATAAACAAGAAAAGGGACTTGTAAAATTGATGTATTGTCCAAGTGAAGAAATGGTTGCAGATGTGCTAAGCCGTTGACCAGAGATTGTTTCAAGACCTTGAGAGAGAAGGGGCTTATAGACAGCAGCTTATAAACCTTGGGGCTTATAGACAGCAGCATGAGCCAATGAGGAGGAGTGTTGGAGCTAGGACCCTGGCAGCATCAGCTCCCAGCTGCAATGTCTCATAGTGACTACTGGGGGCGTTTTAGGGTCATGGATAAAAATGCTGGGCTCATTTCTTCTTTGTTCTTCAAGTGTTAGTCACCATTTCGTCTCTCCAGAGATGGCTGTTTTAGTCTCTCTCCCCTTTCAGCCTTAAGCTCAGCTTTCCTTTCAGCTTTTGTAACGTTTAAATAAATCTTTGTTGTTCTTTAAACTTAAAGAACTGTCTCCAGACCTCTTGCTTTCCTGAATTCTCCCCAAACTGGCTCTGCTCTTCTAATGGGAGTTGAACGGCCATTCTTCTCCTACATTAATAATCTTTCATCAGTTGTTGTTGTTGTTTAAATCTTTGTCATTTAAATCTTTGTCATTGATTCTCAGGTATTTATATGGATTAAGTAGCATCAGCTTGTATGAAGCTGGCTTACACCAAGCAGACCATTCACAGGAGGGCTATAGTTTAGAGGTAGAGCATCTGCTTGGTTTAGTCCCTGGCATTTCTAGGTATGGCAGGGAAAGAAACCCTAAAGAGATGCTGCCATCCAGTCAGTACAGACAGTACTAAACCAGGTGGACCAATGATGATCTGTCTTTGTGTAAGACAAATTCATACAGCAAGTGACTTGTATATCTGAGCTAACTGCCATACACTTAGGTGCAAAAATAAGGTTATGGTACACCAAAGTATATTGTGCATCCAGTTTATTTTACTACTCTTACAGACAAATCTTCCTAAAATTCCTCTGTTCCTCTCATTTTGCAGCATTGACTTTCATACCAATAGCTTATTCATGATCTTGCTGGTTTTCGTTCTCACTGTTTTAATGAGTAGACTGATGTTTTTTCTGTAGATCGTCAGCAGCAACAGGTCTTGGATCTGCTGGAAACATTAGTATGTTGCAGAGTAAAAGAGGTGGAAAATTCTGTGCAAGAAACAATGTAAAACTTCAGTCTCTTGATCGTGATAATTTCCAGTATGGCCAAGAGGCAGAGAGCAACACCATCTGTTCCCTCAGCTTTCCTCTTTCTGGAGCAAGCAGCAGGCCCAGTGAACCAGAGCTTGCATCCCCTGAAAATGCATGCGCAGAGGCCAGAAATGGGCCCAAAAAAGGCCCAGCCTTTCATTTGAGAGGCAGGTAGCTCCTCAAGAGTTCCTCAAGGAAGTTGCCTTCCTCAAGGAAGTTGCCTCTGCCTCCCCCACCTTGGTCTCTCCTTGAGTGCCTGCACACCCCGCCGGCTGGCCCCATCCCCGCTACACAGTGGCGGTTTAAAAAAGTAAGGGGGAAAAGATTTAACTTGCCCCTGACTCCCCAAGCTCTTAAAGGCGGGGGGGGGGGCTCCAAAGTCCTTTAGATCTGGGCTCCAAAATTATCTAGGTGCACTCCTGGCTGAGCTGGATAGACCAATAGTCTGACTCAGTAGAAGGCAACTTCCTATATTCCTTAATTAAGCAAGTATAAATGCTTTACAGCTACCTAATGGTGCAGTGGGCAAATGACTTGATTAGCAAGCCAGAGATTGCTGGTTCAATTCCCCACTGAAACACCTATATCGGGCAGCAGTGATATAGGAAGATGCTGAAAGACATCATCTCATACTGTGTGGGAGATGGCAATGGTAAACCCCTCCTGTATTCTACCAAAGACAACCACAGGGCTCTGTGGTCGCCAGGAGTAGACATCGACTCGACGGCACACTTTACCTTTACATATGCTTTAATGCTTAATTCTGTTGGGGTATGTGATACAGGCAGTACCTAAGCCACCATGGATATCATTTTACATTGTTGGCTGCATAAAAATTAGTGTTTGCACATCCAACATTGTACAGCTGCAGAACTTGGTGCTTTCCTTCATGTGGGGTAGTCTTGAAAGCTTCAGGGATTATGCAAAGATGAACTCTCCTGGTAATATGCAAAGAGGGGAAGCTACACTCAATGGATTGCAAGACTGGCAGAATTGTGTTGGACTTTTTATCTTGAAAATTAAAATGAGAGGGTTATGACATACTTTGGATACATGAATCTGACTTCAGTTCAGTTCAGTTCAGTTAATTTTCAATTTTCAATACTATTTTCTTTATTTCCATTTATATATGGAAACCTATTTCAAAAATCTGGAGCAGTGTACGTTTTAGGACGTGCAGTAATATTTTTATTTACACTGGTGTGTAAACAGGCTTTCTCAACCTCTCTGGAAGTTGTGAATAGCACAATTCTCCAAAAGTCAAGCAGGGAAAGGCTGCTGAATGCCCCACTGAGAGTTGATATACAGTGGCATGTCAAACCAACAAAATATCCTTAAATTAATAGAACATGGCTGTTAGTATATATCTTAATTTATGAAATCAGTAAATAGCCACATCGTTACTTTCCCAATTTGTAAATGCCAGCTGTTATTAATGGAATTTTAATTGGTGCTTATGTATGCTGTGAAATTGAGCTTTTCCTGCATTTTCAAATCAAATTTATGCAAGTCTACCGATGTTCAGCCTGGCTGTAACTTGGCCCTGGTGTATCAGGTATTAGGAACATAGGAAGACTCTACTGAGTCAGACCCTTAGTCCATCTAGCTCAGAATTGTCTGCACAGACTGGCAGCAGCTTCAAGGTTGCAGGCAGGAGCTGGATTTTTGGAACTACAAGGGCTAAGAGAGATCTTAGCCCTTCCTGGAGATGCCAGGGGAGGGTATCTAGGACCTTCTGCATGCAAGCATGTAGGTGCTGTTCCCAGAGTGACCCCATTCCCTAAGGGGAATATCTTATATTGCTCACATATAGCATTGTAATGTGAGCAATGCTCACATTTCCCCTTCAAATGCAAACCAGGGTGGACCCTGCTTAGCAAAGGGGACAATTCATGCTTGCTACCACAAGACCAGCCCTGCTCTTAGTTGTAGTTCCAAAATCTCCTTTGAAGTTTCCTTGCCCAAGTACATGCTTTTAGGTGTATCAGTCACTAAATGGTCCCAAAGGAACAGTTGACTAGATAGAAATAGTCAGTTCTGCCTACCCTAGCCTGTGGGAGAGTGGTGCAATGTTATTCAGTCTCCAGAGCTATGAAAGTATCGCACATGTCAGTTTGTGAAACAATTTACTGAAAAGTGTATGTAGTGGCTAGAGTGCTGGACTAGGACAGGGGAGACCCGAGTTCAAATCCCCATTCAGCCATGAAACTAGCTGGGTGACTCTGGGCCCGTCACTTCTCTCTCAGCCTAACCTACTTCACAGGGTTGTTGTGAGGAGAAACCTAAGCATGAAGTACACCGCTCTGGGCTCTTTGGAGGAAGAGTGGGATATAAAATGTAGAAATAAAAATACAATTATTATTATTATTTAGCTTTAAAAACTTTGTTTTCCCAACAGTATGTTGAGCTTCCATGAGATATTGAATAGATAAGGAGGAGAGGTGTTTATAAAGTTAGGGAAATTAACATCTAAAAAGCTTTTGCTAACATAATTATGAGTCTAGGAGGCAGCAACAGAGGACAATAGCCAGACATTTCTGCTTTACTGTCATATCCATTATTATTTTTTAAAGGTTTGGTTTAAACTACACCTGAAGAAATACTGAGCCCTTTCTCATGATCCGTGAGAAAGGGCTCTGATCTGCAGGGGAGAACGCTTTAAAATGCTTACCAGCAGACAATCGAGGGCTCCTTCCGGGGTGGGTGGATTGCCCGCTACTGCTAGCAGCGTGGACGGTTGGGGGCTAGGATGCATCTTCCCAGCCCCTGGAACTCCTATAATGCACCATGTGAGAGCTGGAAGGGATCCTTCCAGGACTGGAACAATGTGTTCGCATGGAACAACATACAAAAAATAAGCCCAGTTTAAGGGCGCCCTCATGCCCAAAATCCAGGCTAAGTGGCAGGCTCCATAAGCAAGTTTGCTGCTGCACAGCTCCCAGCAGTTCAAATGCACTGGTAAAACTGGGCTGGGCTTCCTTAGCCCTGTTTTGTCTGCATGATAGCCCCACTATGTTTAAATCTTCTAGATAAGAGAGAATTGAGGAGACCTATAGAACCTTGAGAGATGCAGGCCTAAAGCCTACCCAGATGTGTGACCAGGAGGAGGGGGAGGGATTAGGAAGGTTCATGAAGAACATTCCAGATGGGAAGTGGCCATGACCGCATGAGACTGCTGAGGCTGGGCAACTCTGTGAGAACTAGGTTGACAATTCAGAAGCGTTGTGGGAATGAGAGCTCCCTGTTGAGTGGCTGGTGTGCAGTTTTGTAGATGCAGGTCCTTGTTTGCTTAACATGCAACAAGCATGGCTGTAATGCCAATAAGAGCTGCAGTAAGTTGGAGGAAGGAAATACAGGACACACATGATCTGCACACACCAGAAAAGGGAGCATGGATGATAGTAGAAAAGGCTTACATGGGAAATGACATGAACTTGTGAAGTCACAGCAGGAGATTGGGTTAAAGGCCAAGAAGGATCCCTGCAACAGCTTTGGATGCCCACAGAAAGGGTTGCAGATAACTAATGAAAATAAAATCCTCTAATTGCCCCAGTGGGTAAACCAGTGGTTCAAATGCACAACCAGGAAGGCACAAACAAACTGGGGTAGAGCCAGCCTAACAGCGGCCTGTGTTCGGCCCCTCCAGTTATGCCCTGTGCACATGACATCACATGCACAGGGGGATGGCTTGGGCTCCACCGAGTCCCAAGAGAACTCTCCCTGTCTCATTTCAGGCAATGTTTGCTGCCTGGTAGCATTTATTTCCCTTCCTCTCCTTCCAGCGAGGGAGAAGAAGGGAAATAAATTCTGTCAGGCAGCAAACACTGCCTGAAATGAGATGGGGAGAACTCGCTCAGGCTAGCCCAAGCCCGAGCCATGCAACCTGTGAATGTGACATTACACACAAAGAGGGTGTGGGCTGGGCTTGGAATAGCCCAGGCTAGCTCTCCCTATCTCATTCCATGCAGCGTTTGCTGCCTGACAGCATTTATTTCCCTTCTTCTCCCTCACTGGAGATAGAGGAAGGTAAATAATGCTGTCAGGCTGCAAGCACTGCCTGAAATGAGATGGTGAGAACTAGCTCAGGCTAGCCCAAGCCCGAGCCACGCAACCTGTGTATGTCACATTGCACACAAAGCGGGCATGGGCTGGGCTTGGAATAGCCCAGGCTAGCTCTCCCTATCTCATTTCAGGCAGCGTTTGCTGCCTGACAGCATTTATTTCCCTTCTTCTCCCTCACTGGAGGTAGAGGAAAGGAAATAATGCTGTCAGGCTGCAAGCACTGCCTGGAAATTAAAGGGGGAGGGCTGGAGTGGGCATTCGGGCAATCGGGCCATGCCCCCTTTGTGCTTCACATCACGTGGAATGGGGCTCCCATTTGCTAAATGATGGCTCTGCCCCTGACACAAACTCAAAAAGCACTGAGAAACTATTTTACTGAAACTAGTAGCAACTAGTAGTAGAACTAAAAGTAGTAGTAGTAGAAACTAGTAGTAACTAAACGCTACTGTAGCCAGTCACTTACACTCATCTCAAGCCCAGTTATCTGAGAGAGGAGAATCTTATGCTGACCTTCGGTCCACAGGCCCAAGGATGGGGAGTGAGTGAGTGAGTGAGTGAATGCCTGGCTG
The DNA here is from genome assembly GCF_027244095.1 of Hemicordylus capensis. Lineage (NCBI taxonomy): Eukaryota > Metazoa > Chordata > Lepidosauria > Squamata > Cordylidae > Hemicordylus > Hemicordylus capensis. The sequence goes on along the minus strand of NC_069657.1, from coordinate 82,332,425 downwards.
GCTGGCTGGCTGGTTGGCCCAGGAAGGTTACTGAGAGAATGAGGATCAGCTTTTTGAAGGTTCAGCCTTGGCTGTGAAGAAGCAATGAACCACCAACTCCACCCTTCCCCTTGCAACAGATAAAGCCAACTACCAGACGGGGGAGAGGATGGTACAGAGACCCAGGTTAAGGGATAAGAAGGATCCCAACCAACCCTTCCAGCTGAGAGAGGCCAGTGCCTCAGGAGAACTTAGGGGAAAGAAACTGCCTTCATCTGCAGGAGACCGTTGGAATTCAGTGTGAAGGGAACAATGAGCACCATGAGATGAGGAGGAACATCCTGTTGACCTTGGACATCCTGTAAGGCTCTGAAAGGTAGGGCTAGTCATGAAAATCACCTGGATTGGTCCCAATATCAGTGCTCCTCTGGGTAGCCCGGGTTTTATATCCAGACTAAAAATGAGGTAGGAGGGTGCACATATGCCCTCCTACCTCACCGCTGGTCGTGTGGAAGCTTGGGCTGCCGACAGCCCGAGCTTTCATAGAGCTGGGTGGAAGGAAAGAGTGCCAGGCCACATGGAAATCCCCAATGCACTGCACTCCTTATGCAGTGCATTGATGGAAACCAGAGGACTTCCTCCTCCAGATTTCAGCTCTGCCAATAGCTGCTGTGCCAGTCATTTGGGCATGCGATTGGCAGACCAAGGAAGAGCCTCCAGTCATCTGCAAGGAGGCATGTAGGAGCCTGCCTCCCTCCTGCCTCCCTCAGTCTGGTTGTGAGAATGACCTCTGGTGTTCCAAGCCCCTCTGATGTAGGCGGAGGCACAGCGGTACAAGCAATAGATTATGAAATAATGGTGAATGAATGAATGAATAGCATTATAAACAAAGCACACATGACCAGTGAAAAGATGAACAATGTATTTGATAAAAACAGATGATTGAGTATTCTGATACTATAAGCTTTATCTACTTCTTCACATTTGTGCTTCTACTGAAACATCTCTGGAAAAACACCTTACAAACCAGAGGATAGGCCAGAGAAGTAGCAGGGCTATGATTCTCCATCTAGAGAGGAGACTTCCTGCCAGAAGAAAGGAAAAGATTGATTGAATGGAAAATGCTCGGAGAAGATTGTTTAAACCAGGTGAAGAGAAAACATCCCAAGAAAGAAACAAAGAGATCTTACAAAGCAAGGTACAAGAAATTATGAGGCACAACAGAGGGAAAGGGATATGGGGAGAGAAGAAAAAGGTGCTTCCAGTAACAGAAGAGAAAAATGAAATGGTCTTTTACTTCCGAGTCTTCGGACTGCTTATGCCAACTACTGCCTATCACCTGGTAACCCCAACTCTCTCTGCCCCCGTCACACTTCTGCCGCTGCTGCTGCTAATGCTGGTGGTGCTCCCAGGAAACATGCAAGCTTGACGCGATCTCCTTTTCCTTTGTTTGCTGATCAGACTCTTTTTTTTAGCTTGGGTTACCCAGACTGCTGGCCTGGGCCACACAGAGGCCAAGTGCACAGGTGCATGGCCTCCAAAATGGCTGCCAAGAGCAACTGAACTGCCAGTCAAACCGGCCTCCGGGGGGGCATGAGGACAGCCGGCGGGGGCAGGGGGAACCACTGTGGGACACCCCCCCCCCACTGCCTCCAGGAACTCTCCCGAGGGGAGTAAGGTAATTTTTAAAAAACTAAAAGTAGTTTGCAACTCCCCCGAACCGAACCGGGGTTGGGGGTGTTCAAGGGAGTGCCAGACTGAACTGGACAGGTTGGGTTCGAGGCCTCCAGACTCAAACCGAACCAGGCCAGCCGGTTCCATGCACATCCCTAATGTAAGGTAGCCCACCAGGAGCTGATAAATCTCCCATTTCTTCCCACCTGCTCAGGTCTGCAAAACCAGGGTCTTGTCCAGCAGTTTGTGTGCATCATTGCATAACCTATAGGCTAGGTTAGACCTGGTAGGTCAGATGTTGTGTAGGCCTTCTTTAGAACGCCTCAATATGGTGCAGTCTCATGCTACTTTTGTCTCCCCAAGCAAGTTAACAGCTCTCAACAAAAGAAGAAAGACAATCTTGGACATGTTCCTTTGTTCAGTAAATCCCCATCTAAGGAATTTGTTCTACATGCATCAAAGTGCACAGAGTCAGGTTATGTTGGAAGCACACCCAACTGTGAGCAATCCTCCCCCCCCCCCTTCTAACATCTAGTGAAGAAGAAAACACAATCATTCTTGCTGAATGGTTTTAAATGAATTTTGGATTTCACATGTGAGGGCTCTATGTTCCTGGATCCCTTACGACTGAAGTACGACAATCAGATGTTTGTGTTTCCCATTGTCTAAGGACCTAATTTCATGAGCTTCTAGATCAACTAAGGTAACTTTCATTTGCCTTTGTCATCCTTGGCTGGATTTTTGCTATGTTGCCTTGGACTCAGCTATGTTAACTACATGTGCTAAACTCAGCATGGATCAATTTGTCACTTGAAAAATACCTCATTATCTGTTGATTCATCTGCGGATTGGTTTCATTAAGAAACCCAACCTCGGCATATGTGGGTGGGTGGGAGGGAAACATGTCAACCTCATGTATCTGTGGGTCGGGGATGGCTGGAAATGACCACAGAGGTCATTTACGGCCGCCATTTTGTTTCTCAGAGCCTCAAAATGACTCCATTTAAAACAACAAAAAGAAAACTTGGTGACATTTGGCCAATTTTGGAGCATTCCAGAGCACAGTATGACTCAAAGGAAGCAACGAAGTATGGTGAGGAGCTTCCCCCTGCATTTCCCCTCAAAATTTGACCGATATCTGGCAATTTTAGACTACTTTCAGCTGACCAGGAACCTAACCCCTGCGATCCCATAGCCCCTAATGCCTCAATATTCATGGTTTCTGTAGCTGCGGTTGCAGCCAGGAATGGAACCCCCGTGAATATCAAGGTCTTCCTGTAGTTATTTGTGATTGGATGCAAAAATCTGGTCCATGCTGAGTTCAGCAACTACAATTGACAATCACATGACTGGCTTAGCTTATTATAGTGCAACTGAAAGTCAGCCCTAAGGGACAGCATAAGAATAGCTTCTGTTTTGCTACCCTCTTTTGCATGGGCTACAGGTGGTTCCTGGTTTAAGGTAGGGGTGTGTGTGTGTGTGTGTGTGCGCACGCGCGTGCGTACCATAAGATTTTCTGTGGCTTCATTCAGTCACAGCATGAGTTTTATATTTTTAGATTATAACAATCTTTCTCCACCTCATGAATGTACCAAGGATTCTTCAGAAATTAATTCCCCTTCAGCTTTCTAATTGTTTGTGGCACATTTCTAGGGGTATATGGCGATGATTAATAATACATATCTAATAACTAAGCAATGGCAAACATATAGATTATAGAACAGTTCTAGTTAATGTTATTTATATTTAATTAAGATTGATTTCAGTTGGACAAATTGTCATAGATGTTGACCCATTGATTTCAATGGGACACGAGTGCAACTATCTTTAGTTGAACTGAGGCTGTTGTGTTCTTTTGCTTGCTTCTGAAGTTAAGTTTAAAATAAGGGATTTCTGTTTGTACTGCATGTGTAAGAGCTTGCTAGTTTATATACAGCATGTCAGAACACATCTGAGGACTCTGCAACCTAATCTTTGGAGTCTGCTGGCCACAATAACTCCTTAAATCTACCTGTTTTATCCTGCTGTTGTCCGGATCTGCTACCTCTTCTGGCCATTTCTTCTGGCTGCCCATGTGTCCCTGAGGGTCAAGTATTGCTGAAGTCAGACTTCATTAAACCTTACACTGATGACAGAAGCTGTTTTTTTAAAAAAGCAAGGAAGAAAGAGAAAAGGAAAACATCAGATGGGTGACCAAGGGAATTTATCCTTGGTCTGCCTTGTCATTGGTAGTAAATGTAAACTGAGTAGTATATTATATACAAGGTCAGCGCAGTAAAACAGAGAAATTGTGATTTTGCCACTCTCTCCTGTGCCAAAAGACTACGGGCAACTAATGTTTAATTCTTATTTAAGATTCTTATCTAAGAATCTTGTTAGTTGATATTAGAGCATCAGACAATTTTAAATCCCACTTGAAGTTGCACTCAAAAATCAAAGTAGAAAAGCATTTGCAGAACTTCAGGAAGATGTTCAGGCTTTAACAAATTCCCATAGATTGGAAATTCTGTGGACTGAATAAACAGCTGTCATTGAGAAGGCACAGTGGCAAGCAAAATATGCCTTCTGCAATATCAGCCCTCTAGTGCTAGGTCAAAATATTCTAAAATTGTTTTTATTATTATTTTGTTATTTGCATGAACAGAGAACACCAACTTAAATGCACAATAAAAGAAGAATTCAGATTTATGACTGTTACTGCCAACATTAGGAGTATTGTACATCATTCAGTACATGGCAGAGAGCTTTGGGTCTCGGGTCTCATTCTTAGCTCCTTTTCTTCTATCGGACATCCATAAAACTATCTCTGGAGTACTCTCAAGCCAGCATTCAGTTCATGGACACCACAGTCCAAACCAAGAATTGAGTCCTACAAGACTATAAATGATCAATGTGGAATCATTGAACAAAACCCTGGCGACAAAGTGACAATGGCAGTTCAATGTTGGCAAGTGTAAAGTGATGCACATTGGGATGAAAAACCCCAACTTCAAGTATACGCTGAAGGGATCTGAGCTGTCGGTGACTGACCAGGAGAGGGATCTTGGGGTCATGGTGGACAGCTCATTGGAAGTGTTGACTCAATGTATCGTAGCTGTGAAAAAGGCCAATTCCATGCTAGGGATCATTAGGAAGGGGACTGAAAATAAAACGGCAAATATTATAATGCCCTTATACAAAACTATAGTGCGGCCACACCTGGAGTACTGTGTACAATTCTGGTCACCACATCTAAAAAGGACATTGTAGAACTGGAATAGGTGCAAAAGAGGCAACCAAGATGATCAGGGGCCTAGAGCACCTTTCTTATGAGGCAAGGCTACAACACCTGGGGCTATTTAGTTTAGAAAAAAGATGACTGCGGGGAGACATGATAGAGGTCTATAGAATCATGCAGAAGGAGAAAGTGGATAGAGAGAAATTCTTCTCCCTCTCACATAACACTAGAACCAGGGGTCATCCCATGAAATTGATTGCCAGGAAATCTCGGACCAACAAACAGAAGTATTTTTTCACACAATGCATAATCAACTTGTGCAATTCTCTGCCACAAGATGTGGTGACAGCCATCAACCTGGATGGCTTTAAGAGGAGTTTGGATAACCATGGAAGAGAGGTCTATCAATGGCTACTAGTCGGAGGGCTATAGGCCACCTCCAGCCTCAAAGGCAGGATGCCTCTGAGTATCAGTTGCAGGGGAGTAACAGCAGGAGAGAGGGCATGCTCTCAACTCCTGCCTGTGGTTTCCAGCAACATCTGGTGGGCCACTGCGTGAAACAGGATGCTGGACTAGATGGGCCTTGGGCCTGATTCAGCAGGGCTGTTCTTATGTTCTTATGTAGTTCAATAGCCAGGGGAAATGTATGAAAAAGCCAGTTATTTATATCTAAATGTTCTGATATCACCATGTCTGCTCAGGGATGGTGACCTGTGAAGGGCTCCTTGTATCATCTACTAGTCTTTCACTTGGATCAAACACATCTTTTTTCTTAATTTGCTCTCTTGTTCATGCCAGCAGATGTACTCAGCATGTTGTTTCGCTCAAAGCCAGTGATTCACAGCTAATTATCTTCTTCCCAGTTTTGAAATTTGGCAGTCCAGGAAGTGGGCAGGGGATGCATGTTGCCTGACAGCTTATTACTATCTCTACTAGAAATGCCCCTGCCACTTTGCCAATGACAGTCCAATGTCAAATCATGGCTATATTAGTTAACTAGCAGTTGTTTAGTTCTGGGGAACTGACTTAAAGGAAGAATGTGGATGGTGCCAGGATCTGACATTCAATAGCCCCTTCCAGCCATTCTGAATTGAAGCCAAATAACTCCCAGACAAGCAGAGTTCCTCTCACAAAACAGGGCTTTCCAGCTTTCTCCTTCCAATTTCTGTTGCAATCCCCCGTTTGCATCTCCAGATGGATGTGCAATACAAAGTTTGCAACTGAAGGGGAAAATATAAGAGCTTCCCACAACATATAGATTGATCTGACTTCTAGATGTTTGTCTTGACTCCAGGGGCATAACTATAATAGGGCAAGGGGAGACAGTTGTCTGGGGGCCCACTGCCTTGGGCCCCCCCCCAGAGGCAAGTCACATGACAGAATCCCCCAGCCGCGCACCTGCCCGGGCTTCCTTCATTTTCATTCATCCTCCAAAATTGATGTGAGTGCTAAGACCTGGAGTTACCAGAACAGCATGTCTTTCTCTAGTACCATTGCATGACTTGCATCATCCACAATTTACAAAACCTTTTAAAAAATTATTTAGGATGATGTTCTATTGTGGCATGCATACACACACACACACACACACACACACACACACACACACACACACTCTTTTACTATGCTTTTTGTTACCACTATTCAGCCTAATTTAAGATTTCTTTACTTCATGAGCTGAGCTTCATTGAGGTGGAGGCCCATTTTAAAATCTTGTCTCTGGGCCCACTCCAACCTTGCTACGCCCCTGCTTGACTCCTGGAAATGTGTATGTTTATTAACTTGCTGTAGATCTGGAGCATTATTCCATAATACACAAATCGTTAGGTCATGTTCCCTCCTTGGTAAAGAAATGAGGGTAATGAGAATGCAAGCTGACACTCTATATTATACCATAAATTGGTAATGTGACTAGCCGTGACTTATTTCTAATTACCCAATACAGTAGGTATACTATAAATTAGGACAGAGTATTTGTGTGAATTCAGTCTGTCTTCAGGACAGATTCCATGCTGTTTATATTCATAGTATCCATTTATATGGTAAGGCTGGTACATCTAGTTCAGTCTTGATAGTGGCCAGCCAGCCAAATATCTAGGGAGGTGGTTGAGCAAGGCATGATGACACCATGACAGGCATGATGTCACCATCATGTGATGATAGCTACTTCTTGTTAATTCAGTGTAACTCTGATACACTGCCTTTTCTTCTGGCTCAGTACTAGAACCACAGTACTAGAAGCCCAGTTAGATTGTATACCCAAAAAGAGGAAAGGTACCACTAAGTCCAGGAAGATGCCAGCATGGATAACAGGTAAAGTCAAGGAAGCCATAAAAGGGAAGAAGACTTCCTTCTGAAATTGGAAGGCCTGTCTAAATGAAGAGAACAGAAAGGAACACAAACTCTGGCAAAAAAAATGCAAGGCAACAATAAGGGAGGCGAAAAGAGAGTTTGAGGAAACTTTAGCTAAAAGCATCAAGGGGAATAACAAAAACTTTTTAAAATACATCAGAAGCAGGAAACCTGCCAGGGAGGCAGTTGGACCATTAGACAATGAAGGAGTGAAAGGGATTATTAAGGAGGATATGGAGGTTGCAGAGAAGCTAAATGTGTTCTTTGCGTCCGTCTTCACGGCAGAGGATACTGAGCATATACCTGTTCCTGAACCAGGCTTTTCGGGGATGGTGGCTAAAGAACTGAGCCAGATAGAAGTGACAAGAGAGGATGTTCTAAACTGTCTGGAAAAACTGAAAACAAACAAATAATCAGGGCCGGATGGCATCCATCCAAGAGTCCCCAAAGAACTCAAATGTGAAATTGTTGATCTCCTTGCTAAAATATATAACTTATCCCTGCAATCAGGTTCTGTAGCAGAGGACTGGAGAGTAGCAAATGTAACACCGATTTTCAAGAAGGGATCCAGGGGTGATCTGGGAAATTTCAGGCTGTTTAGCTTAACATCCGTTCCAGGCAAATTGATGGATAGCATCCACAAGGATAAAATTGTAAATCACATAGAAGAACAGGCCCTGCTGGGAGTGAACCAGCATGGCTTCTACAAAGGTAAATCTTGCCTGACCAACCTTTTGGAGTTCTTTGAGAGTGTCAACAAGTGTGTGGATCGAGGTGATCCAGTTGACATAATATACCTGGACTTCCAAAAAGCTTTTGACAAAGTTCCTCATCAACGACTCCTGAGGAAACTTAGCGGTCATGGGATAAGGGGACAAGTACATGTGTGGATTGCTAACTGGTTGAAAGACAGGAAACAGAGGGTAGGTATAAATGGAGAGTTTTCACAATGGAGGGAAGTAAGAAGTGGGGTCCCCCAGGGATCTGTACTGGGACCGGTGCTTTTTAATTTATTCATAAATGATCTAGAAGCAGGGGTAAGCAGCGAGGTGGCCAAATTTGCAGATGATACCAAACTCTTTTGGGTAGTGAAACCCATAACTGATTGTGAAGAGCTCCAAAAGGATCTCTCCAAACTGAGTGAATGGGCGACAAAGTGGCAAATGCGGTTCAATGTTGGACAACATCTAAAAGGGAAGGGACCTTCTGGTGGATAGAGTTAGTGAAGAAAAGGTCACGAGGACCAGCAGAGACTAGGAGGATGGTGATGGTGCACCACCCAAGCGTGTGTGACCCACATCCAGCAGCAGCAGTATGGGCGGCCCTTCAGCTCCCACCCCTTCTTCTTCCCAGTCCAGTGGTGCGGCATCCCAGGCAGTGGCACCAACACCACAGGCAGTTCCTCTCACTAAATCAGCCCAGTGGTTTAAGTGGGTGTGCCTTGGCTCCTTGCCCAGTTAGCGGGAGGCTCAGCCTACCAGGCCCACCAGTGCTGCACAATGTGTTGCCCAGTACTTGGAGGAGCCTCGGGAAGAAGGCCCCGAGATGGACTGTGCACAGTTCTGGGCAACCCACCACCAAGTCTGCCTGGACCTGGCAAGTGGTTGCTGCATGTCTCCTTTCCTGCCCACCAACCAGCATCCAGAGTGAGCAGGTGTTTTCACATGCTGGCAATGTGGTAACACCCACTCGGTCCCAGTTGGACCCTGGCTTGGTCGAGCAGCTGGTTTTCCTCAAGGTTAACCTCCCCCTGCTGGGCTACCCCGAGCTGGTGGTTGAGCTGGGCAAGTGATTGACCCATGCTTGACCCATGGTGCCGGCCACCTGCCCGGCAGCAGCTTCCGCTCATCCCTCCCCTCCCCCCTTCCTCCTTCAGCCATGCCATGTTGCAGCATGCCTGCTAGTGCTGTGACTTGGCAACTGGATACACCACCACCCCACTGGCATAACCCAATGCTGAATTAGCCCCTGGTTCCACCTGGCCACAGCACTCAGGGGGCCATGAGCACACAGACAGACACTAGGGAGTTTGTGCCAGTGTGGCACTGCATAGATGTGTAAATATGTTGTTGTGTGTTGTGTTGCTTGCTGTGGTACATAGTTGACGCGGGGTGGGGGGCAGCAGGACTGCCAAAATGTATGTCTGTAAATATTTCAGTGTGTGTAAATATGTGCTTGTGTAGATAGAAGTGGTGTGTGTGTGTGTGTGTGTGTGCGCGCGCACGCATGAGGTTTCTTCTGTTGTGTGGGTGGTGGATGTTGTCAGTAGTAATAGTAGAGGTGTTTCCTTTCTTTTCTGTAGATAGTGTTTTGGTCTGGTTTGTGTAGATAGATTGTTGTTGGTGTAAATATTACTATATAACGGTTGTATAGATGGATTTGTATATATACTTGTGTATATATGTATTTGTGAATTGTTTTTATTAAGTGTGCCCTCCCTCTTTCCCCTCTTGTTTGGTTCTGCTGACATACATGCAAACACACACACCAGACACGCATGCACCGGCCATGATGAGTAAGTGGTCTCCTGCCAGACCACGCCATGTGTGGCCTCAACTGACCCGCTGCTGAGCCGGACATTCCTATCCCTTTAATTTTTTCAGAGCCCCCTTCTCTTCCCCTTCTTCTAGCTAGCAGCACACACACACCAAACGCAAACACGCATGCATACCGCTGATGACTATATCGTGCATGCCTGGTGGCGCAGTGGTAAAACTGCCGCCCTGTAACCAGAAGGTTACAAGTTCGATCCTGACCAGGGGCTCAAGGTTGACTCAGCCTTCCATCCTTCCGAGGTCGGTAAAATGAGTACCCAGAATGTTGGGGGCAATATGCTAAATCATTGTAAACCGCTTAGAAAGCTCCGGCTATAGAGCGGTATATAAATGTAAGTGCTATTGCTATATGTGATCTGGTGCCACCATGTGCCTGGGGCCCTGTGTGGCCTCCAGCAAAGGTGCGGTGGCCCAGACACTCTGAGTCATTTCTTTGCCCACAGGCAAAACATATGCATTGCACACAAAGAGAAGAGCAGGTGGTGTGTGGCATGTGTTAAAGTAAGTTCTCCTTCAGTGTGTTGGTGTGTTTTTGCCTTACCCCTCTTTCTTTGCAGTTTGCATGCTGGGTTGGTTTGACGGCCTTGTGCTGTCTTGTTAGGTCTTGTTGGTTTGCAGCTGTTGTTGTGTATAGTCTGTGCTGTTGTTTGGTTTAGTCCCCTTGGCTTTGCAGTTGTGCGGGCATAGCAGCAGGTCTGTCTTTTTTGGTAGTTTTTTGGTTTCCAGTTGATTGTCATCTTAGTTGTGTCACAGTGTGTTGGTATGATGGCCTGCTAGGGGCATGAAACTGGGGTGGGTGATGGGGACCCACCAAATCCCAAAGCCATTGGACACTTCTGTGATTTTAGAATTTTGCATTTCTCCCATAGGGAATAATGGGGATTTGAGGCAGCCCAGCCTGCCCATTTTCCCCTTTGGGGGGTGCTATTGCCCCCCGAAGTGGGTCTGGAGGCACAGTGGGTTGTGCCACAACTCCCCTCCAGGCAGTCCCAAGCCAGTGGGGTTCATGGATTTCCCCCCAGGAATTTTCTCAGTTACTGTCCTTTTAACAAGTCTATCTGTATCAGAGTAGCTTTTCTGGTCTGTATATATATGTGTATGGAGAGATCTTCATAGGGATTCATTGAGAGAACTCATATAGCCACCAAGAATCCAATTTGTGTTTGGACTTGCTGTGTATGAGTTGTCTCAATGAATCCCTATTAAGATCTCTCCATATATCAGGGGTGTCAAACTGTGGCCCTCCAGCTGTTTCTGGCCTACAACTCCCATCATCCCCAGCCACTGTGGCCAGTAACCAGGGATGATGGTAGTTGTAGGCCAACAACAGCTGGAGGGCCGCAGTTTGACACCCCTGACACACACACACACACACACACACACACACACACACACACACCCCAGAGAAGCTACTCTGATAGAGATAGATTTGTTAAAAGGATAGTAACTGAAAAAATTCCTGGGTGGGGGGGGGAACCATGAACCCCACCGACTTGGGGCTGCCTGGGGGGAGTTGTGGCATAACCCACTGTGTCCACAGACCCACATTGGGGTGCCCTGGTACCCCCCAAAGGGGGGTGAATGGGGATGCCTCAAATCCCCATTATTCCCTTTGGGAGAAATGAAAAAATTGGGGGGGAAATCTTCAAAAATTCATTATAAATCGTAGGAGTGTCGATTGCCCCTGGGTGCCTACCACCCACCCCAGTTTTGTGCCCTAGGTGCTCTACATAGGGAGTAATAGGCTGGTTCGAGACCCCATTATACCCTATGTAGAACCTTTTAGAACCGGTTCGAATTCGAACCAAACAGGACAAACAGGTTTTGTGCACATCCCTAATTTATGCTGCTGAAGAGGCAAACTTCATTAAAACTGAAATGTGCCGATATGCAAAAACTCTCTGAAACTTCCGTGGATTCTTTAGAGTAGGGCGGCTCAACTCTGGCCCCCCTGCAGATGTTGGCCCACAACTCGCATAATCCCTGGCTATTGACCACTGTGGCCGGGGATTATGGGAGTTGTAGTCCAAAAAGTGCTTGGGGAACTAGAGTTGAGCAGGCCTGCTTTAGAGCTTCCTTTACATCAGTGCCAGGCAACCTTGACTCTCCAGCTGTTGAACTGCAACTCCCATCATCCCTAGCCACAGTTGTTCAACCACAGCTACCCTTGCTTTACATCATAATCATATATCATCTGATGACCCATCTGACCAATTCTTGTTTCCCCTGTACTTGTTTCTGTTATAGTTTATTTGGCACAATTTGCTAAAAAGGTTCTGCAGTTGTGATTTGTCCTAAGTGAGCTCATAACAGAGTAGAGAGTCAAGCCAGGAGAGAGTGCTGATTAGTAGCGCAGTCTCTGATCTGCTATTCTACCCTAGCTCACACTCTAAGATGAGGGTTCCCAACCTTGGGGTCCTCAGATGTTGGACTACTACAACTCTCAGCCACAGTGACCAAACCCCTTGTTATAAGGGACATAATACAAAGGGCTCAGGGAGGGAAGATGATAAGCCTAAAGGGCACTAGCTCTTTCAAACAAAATTAAGTTATATACTAACCAGGGGAATGCTGAATGCAGAGAATAGAGGAGTCAATTGATAATTGGTCCTGGTCAAGCTGATGGAAGGACCTTTCTCACCCTTCCCTCTTCTGCAGCCAGATGGAATGGCATGAGCACTTTGGAAACAAGAGCTGGTTTTATTAGTTGCATTTGACATATATTAAGGTGCCAGAGGGTTCTCTCCTACTTCAGAAATGTCAGCAAGGACAGAGGTAGATCAATAGCGAGTGCTGCAACAAAGTGAGCAGGTTTTTACCCATCTTTACATTCTAGAATCTAAACACAGCCAGCATATTACTAATCCTATGACCAATTCCATATGTATTATTTCAAGAACTATGCAAATAATTATAAACTGTTATTGGCAATTTGTGAACAAATGAAAAAGAGTGTTGGGGGATACAACAGCCAAATCTGGCAACCATTTAAGCAAAGCTGTTGAATATTTTCTGCAAATTAGCCTTATAAATTGCTGTGGTGGTGATTTTATGCCCGAAATTATCCCTAAAACAAAAGAATATCTGTCCATACCCACTTATCAAGATGGGGTACTTGCTGATAACAGTGAGGCTTTCATATAATAAGTACGCTCAAAAGCAGTTAGTACAAAAATAAAACCCCAAAGGGCAATTTCAAATGAAATTTACAAAGAACTTAAGTAGTAGATTTGTATTCAGCAGGGGTTACCAGTTGGTGGCTCACATTTGAATAGACTCAATCCATTTCAACCGCTAGTGACTCAATTATCTGTAGCACACAAATGAATAATTTCTTATACTTTAATAATAATAATATATCCCAAAGATTTAGAAGACTCTTAAAGTTTGGAAAAACTGGATGCTGGTTATATCTGGAATCTTCTTGTGAACATATTTATAAAGGTATCCTCTCCACCCCACCTGCATGATATTCTATCCACTTTTCGCAACCCTGCTTTATCCCAGACTTGTATTCCTTATTAGCACCGTTAATTTTAACACTTTATTGTGGAGACTAAAACTTTCTGTTTAAAATCTAGCCAACTAGCACTTTTAATGAGGCACCTGGCACTCACCCCAAATAAAGCTGCCTTAAAAAGACTCAGGCCATTGGTCCATCTAGCTCCTTGTTGTCTATACTTACGCTGACTCACAATGGCGCTCTGGGGTTTCAGATAAGGATTGTTCTTATCTGTACCTGGAGATGCTAAGGATTGGACATGGAACCTTCTAAAGGAAAGCCAGTTTTCTGCCATTGGTTTTCAATCCTTCCTCAGGGAGAAGCTGTACCATTAGGATTTAACAGCACAAATAGTAGCTGGCTTTCTGATGATGACTTGAGTGAAAATTGCTGGTGTATATTCAGTTCAGCTGGGCTCTGGAATTACAGCTAGTTTTTGACACCAGTATTCCTACTTGTCTGATTTACTATTATGGATCCCTTACTTCTTGTAGCACTACCTCCACTACAGCCTGGATTCTGAGTTCAACATCCAGCCGATGCATGAGAGGGCCCCCATAAGTTTAGGAATGCTAGTAGAGCCAATACTGGGTGTCTAGACCAGACTACAGGCCCACTGGTGAGAGAGAGCTTTGCTTCTAATGATAGTTTTCCAGATTAAATAGAGCAGCTGAACAAGGCAGCTGGGATAAACACTAGTCCTTTCAAACTTGTAGGCTGCATTTCTTTGCAGGATTATTCAGCACTGAGCAAAAACAGGCAGAAGTCAGGAAGTTAGCCCTTCCCACTAAGGGCTCCATATGGTAGCACAAGCATCAGCAGGGGTCAGATGGATGACAAACTGCATTCAATCGTCCCAGTGTATGTATATTCCATATAAGGCAAGAGAGATGACAACTACTTGAGCAACTGCTATCCCTACTGGACTTACCCAGAGTCCCTGTTAGCACAAACCTCAGGGCACACATCCCCACACATTCTCCTTCTCTGAGGAACCCTTTCCTGTGTGCCTAGCAACAATGAGAACTGTGGCTTTCTTCAAACTTCATTGGTTTTCTTTTTTAGACTAATCATAAAATGGTGAAGCCAAAGGGCCAAGAAAGTGAGATGGGGAGGCCTGGAACAAGAGCACACACACATTGTGAGAACTTCCAAAGGGTGGCCATGTTTAGTATGTTGCAGTCCACAACAGTGGACGGGGTCTTGTGGGGTGTAGTAACATAAACTTGCATTTGACTAGAGTCCACTATCAGTCCACAAGGTAGGGATATGTGTGTGTGTACTTGTACAATACAAAATGTAGTGTGTGAAAATTCTATGTTACACTTTAAATGTATAGAAGATAAGTATATAAGATAATTGCATATCTTCACAATCTACCCGCATTAGCGTTTGCCCTATCCTCACAGGGCAAGTTCCATTTTACTGTGAGACTGTTGCACTGGAAAGATTCTTGACTGTGCAGAGAAAGCTGGGAAAACAACAGAACTTGTTTTTTAAAATCCAAGGGTGGGGGAGCCATCCAGCTTTAATTGTGTGCATGATTTGGTTGTTGTGTGTGTTTTTTTTAATAATCTGCCTGAGTTCTGCATGATAAATATAATTACAATTTCATTTAGAGGGGCATGCTAATTTACTGTTGAGGAGGGAGCTTACCACCTTTGCATACTATCTCTCTAAAAAGTATCTTTCATGGCTATATATAGTACAAAACCATGCCTTTCTGGATATTTCTCCCCTAGGCATATCAAACCTAATTCTTTCCAAAACATGAAAGCTCAGTGGAGTGTGGAGAGAGCATCACTGCCATAAACAGAAACAATTACCAGCACCTGATGCATAGTTTTTCCTAAGATACTCAGAGTCAGCCACTTGGTTACTCCCAAAGTCTATTGGAAATTGCCAGAGTTGCGGCAGGCAAAATAACGAAAGGCTTCGTGTCGTGTCCATTAAGATGCATTTGAGAATACCAGTTCTCTTGGATGCACCTTGCAAAGTGCTTATGTCAGATTGTCTTTGACCCTGCCTAATGCACCGGAAATCTCTCTCTTGTGTATATAACAACTTCTAGTATATTTGTTGTTCGTTTTCTCTTTTACGCTTGAATGTTTTTAATCTTGCCCATACTTTTGAACATGCCAGTGATTAGAGCTGACAAAATATTGTGCTATGTACGTGTTGTGACTAGTAAAGAAGTCTTTAAGTAATAGTTCTGCCCTTTCCGTCTTTTACATTTTCTTCATCTTCTGATCTGGAGGTTTGACTGGAATACTTTAATTGGAAAGGGGACAATTCTCCTCCCAGTTCACTTCCTTGTTTTCCCCACTTGTCTTGTACTGCTGCTTAGTGCATCAGACTCTTTCAGTGGCATGAAGAGACATAGATGGAGGAGAATGAAAGAGTTCTGTGCTTAATTTCACTCTCTTGTCAGTGTCTGGCTAAACTGTCTTATGATTGTATGCTGGCCTGAGCTCTTTTCAATGCTACATTGGACCAGTTCACACAATCACTGGCCAGCACACATGTTGAAGGTGAAGATGTCCTGAGAATGAAAGGACTATCACCAAAGGACACCCCATCAGACTGTTGGGATATCCTTTACCCAAGTGAGAGGGGTGATCATCTGAATAACACCTCTACATGTGCTACAAAAACATATGCTAGAAATAGTAGTTGAAACTAGTATTTCTAGCATGAATAGAGGGCAGTTCAGATGACCCCCGCCCAACTACATGATTAGAGAAAGGAACCTCAGCTCACTGGCATGGGGAGAAGGCCACACATGCTCATGGTGTGTGCATGTGGTAGGCTGGGTGCATGAAGTATAACTGAAACTAGCTATCTATAAATTGTCATGACCTTGGCATGACCTGGACTTCCAAAAAGCTTTTTACAAAGTTCCTCATCAAAGACTCCTGATAAAATGTAGCAGTCGTGAGATAAGGGGACAAGTACATGTGTGGATTGCTAACTGGTTGAAATACAGGAAACAGAAGATAGGGATAAATTGAGAGTTTTCACAATGGAAGTAAGTAGGAAATGAGGTCCCCCAGGGATCTGTACTGGGACCGGTGCTTTTTAATTTATTCATAAATGATCTAGAAGCAGGGGTAAGCCGCGAGGTGGCCAAATTTGCAGATGATATCAAACTCTTTCGGGTAGTGAAATCCAAAACTGATTGTGAGGAGCTCCAAAAGGATCTCTTCAAACTGGGTGAGTGGGTGACAAAATGGCAAATGCGGTTCAATGTTGGCAAGTGTAAAGTGATGCAGATTGGGACAAAAAAACCCAACTTCAAGTATACGCAGAAGGGATCTGAGCTGTCGGTGACTGACCAGGAGAGGGATCTTGGGGTCATGGTGGACAGCTCATTGAAAGTGACAATTCAATGGGCAGCAGCTGTGAAAAAGGCCTGTTCCATGCTAGGGATCATTAGGAAGGGGATTGAAAATAAAACTGCTAATATTATAATGTCCGTATACAAAACTATGGTGTGGCCACACCTGGAGTACTGTGTACAATTCTGGTCACCACATCTAAAAAAGGACATTGTAGAACTGGAATAGGTGCAGAAGAGGGCAACCAAGATGATCAGGGGCCTAGAGTACCTTCCTTATGAGGCAAGACTACAACACCTGGGGCTATTTAGTTTAGAAAAAAGATTACTGTGGGGAGACATGATAGAGGTCTATAAAATCATGCATGGTGTGGAGAAAATGGATAGAGAGAAATTCTTCTTCCTCTCACCTAACACTAGAACTAGGGGTCATCCCATGAAAATGATTGCCAGGAAAGGCAGAACCAACAAACGGAAGTATTTTTTTCACACAATGTGTGATCAGCTTGTGAAATTCTCTGCCACAAGATGTAATGACAGCCAATAACCTGGATGGCTTTAAGAGGGGTTTGGATAATTTCATGGCGGAGAAGTCTATCAATGGCTACTAGTTGGAGGGCTATAGGCCACCTCCAGCCTCAAAGGCAGGATGCCTCTGAGTACCAGTTGCAGGGGAGTAATGGCAGGTGAGAGGGCATGCTCTCAACTCCTGCCTGTAGGCTTCCAGCGGCACCTGGTGGGCCACTGTGCGAAACAGGATGCTGGACTAGATGGGCCTTGGGCCTGATCCAGCAGGGCTGTGCTTAGGTTCTTATGAGAACATACAAGATCTCGATCAGGCCAAAGGCCTATAGTCCAGCATCCTGCTCCCCACACTGGTCCTCTGGATGCTTCCGGGAAGCCCAGAAGCAGAAGATGAAGGGAGATCCCATCTCTCCTGCTATTGCTCCCCTCAACTGGTATTCAAAGCATCTGGCCTCAGAACCTGGAGGTAGTATATAGGCATCAAAACTAATAGCGATTGATAGTCCTACCCTGCATGAAGTATCATACTTGACAGTTGTGCTAAACACATTAAATACATAAGCATAGAGTCAGTCCCATGTTTCAAGAAGCCCTTGAGAAACTGCCGTTCATAGGTTCCTATCTGGGTAGGGCCCAAGAGAGTCATTCTGCTATGGGCTCTTGACGGCTACGGGCACAAAGGTGATCTCAAGGATCAGCACTGGGCTCTTCTGAGGACCTCTGGCAGATGCCTAACTATGCAGATGCTGGCATCAGCACTGTATAAGAAACTCTTGTAATTCTGTTAATTTAAGCATAATCTGAAGAAAATGGTGCATTCAGAGTGTAGCAGCCCAGCTGCTAAGAGGCATACACCTCACCAGAAACATATTGTAAGACTAGCTTCCTCCCAGTGTACTTCATTCATTCATTCGATTTCTATACTGCCCTTCCAAAAAATGGCTCAGGGTGGTTTACAGAGAAATAACAAACAAATAAGATGGAACCCTGTCCCCGAAGGGCTCACAATCTAAAAAGAAACATAAGACACACACCAGCAACACTCACTGGAGGTACTGTGCTGGGGGTGGACAGGGTCAGTTACTCTCCCCCTGCTAAATAAAGAGAATCACAACGTTAAAAGTTGCCTCTTTGCCAAGTTAGCACTTGGCTTTCCTGTAAAGTACAGACTCACATTTCCAGTTCTGATCTGTCTGGCCAGGTTACTTTCATAGAGAACTTTGCATATTTCTGCAGCTGTCCCTACCTGTGCAGTTATACGAGCCACAATCGATCCACCAGACTTGTCTAGTTGATGGATGAAGCATGAATGCCTGGGGGGAGAATTTTCACATTCATTTGAACTAAGGCTGTTGAGTATGTTCCCAAGACAAACCAGAACGTTCTGCTACAGACCTCATTGAAGTACTGCATATAATTTGTTAGCCTTGTTACAATTAATTAAAGCAAGCCCGATGGAAACAGATTTTTCTTCTTTGGATTAAAAAAAATACTACTATACTTACACATTTAGTACTAGCAGTAGAATGGGCACCATACAAAGCAGAAATGACAGGTCTCCTACCTAGAGGAGCTGAAGAGGGCATTCAACATACAAGGCTAGGCCTGGGCAGGAGACAGGTTGGGGATTCCCAGTGAGTAGTGGGTAAAGGGGAAGCAAGAGTTAGTCAGGACAAACTTTGCTGAAGTGGGCCTTGAGAATGGATTAAAGAGAGACAGCCTGAAGAAATTAGAGCAGGAAGCTGTTCCAGGCTCAAACAAGTCTTCTTCAGCCACTGGCCAACATCCAGACTAATGCCACACTAGCATGACAGTGTTTTCTGTTGTGTGAGGGGGAGCATGATTTTTGGCAATCCTTCTCCCACCAGCAAGAGAGAGGAAGAGAAATAAATGCACCCAGACAGCCAACGCTAGCTGGGAATGAACTCCAGAGGGTTCACACAGCCCTTCTGTAGTTTGTGGCCGGGTTCTTTGATCCCATCTGTTCAAGGATGGCTCCGCCCCAGCAGGGCTTAGGGTCCTGCAAGGCAATTGGGGGGCAGACATTGCCTCTTCATCATCCTGATGGTGTCACTGGGAGTGCAAAAGGATCTGAATTTGGGAATAAGATCAGAAATGATACGTATTCTTAGACTACTTTCTGTTAGGCTTATGAGATCACTTGACATTCTGTGTGTCTGCATGTCTGTCTCCAACTATCAACTTCGCAGTGCCTGTACCAATATGAACCAAAACAAGTACAGTTGTAGAGGCACATAGGGACACCTCAACAGCATAGTTTGTGATGATGTCATCCACCCCAATTCAAGATGGCAGACGCATGAATGTTTGAGGCACGTGGGCTAACTTGTGGACTGTCTAACTGATTTGAATGAAATTAGGTACAGTTGTAGTAAATGACACACAGAGACACCTCAATGGTATGAGATGATGCCATCCACCCTGATTCAAGATGGCAGATGCGTAAACTTTTGAGGCACAAGTGGATTAACTTGTGAACCACCTAACCGATTTGGACCAAATTTGCTACAGCTGTAGGGACACATAGGTATGCCCTAATGGCTTAGTTTGTGATGATGTCATCCACCCTGATTCAAGATAGCAGATGGGTGAACGCTTGAGGCGCAAGAGGTCTAACTTGTGGAACAGATAACTGATTTGGACCATATTTAGTCCAGTTGTAGGGATAGCAAAAGGAAAATAGGTGGATTAGTTCTCACTAGAACTTGTTCCACTTGGGAGAATAACTTGTATTAGCTATATGATCACTAGTTTCCCCTGGCAACTTGATAATTATGGTGTCTCTTAAGAACAATGTGTTTGTTTTGGGGGCTGGGGGAGATTTTCTTCTGCTTGCTACTCCATCTCTATAAGATCTGCTCAACATATACAATCTTACAGCACAAAAAAGCAAGTCCAGGTTTTTTCTCCAGCTGCTGCCTTTGCAGAGCTACTTCATACATTATGACAAATAATGTATGTACATGTGTACATACATTAATACACAAACTATGTGCCCTTTTGTTATGTATCAGAGGGACATGGAGGGCTTCTTCTTTTTTAATTGAGCATACATATCCCAGCAAGTCAACATCAATTATTGCTTCCTTCATCATATATACAATGTGCATGCCATTAAAAAAAGGATAAGTAGTATATCGATCACATGTTTCAGAGAGCACCATGGGTGTATATGGTATATAGGCACATTCACTCATGCAATGGCCTTCACCTAGGGCTAGACAAAAAACATGCCACACAAATTGTGGGGGTTCCTTCTTTCAGAAAATGGTTCAGTGGAGTTTATGTTTATCCTGCTCTGCGTAGGCAGATCTTGTTGCTAGCTGTGCTTATTCTTCCCGGCTCCCAGGGGCCTTCCTGTTTACAGTTGCCTCTCCAGGATCAGAGATTGCACTCCTGGTATGCTCAGGAGCTTCACCACAGCACGAGCTCTCAGTTAATTGGATATTTGGGACAGGTCACTTAGTTGGCACTGGGCTAGTTGCCCCTAGATTTAGCTATAAACAAAGCTAATTGGAACTGGGATTAGATGCACGCCCCCTCCCTAAGTGGGAGCCCCATCTAAGCAGACTCCAGAGTTAACTACAGCAAATTAACTTGCATCCAAGGCCACTCTGAACTTGGAGTGAACTGCATTAACTCCCCTCGTCGTCTTGCAAGAGATAACAACACGCTAATGAGCCAATTAACCAAGCAGGAAGAAAAGTAGATAAGGTAGTGAAGCAATGGTCTCCCCATCCCAGAGTCAGTGACGTAGACCCAGAGGTGTTGTATCTATTGAAATTATTGATAGGGTTACTTGAGAGTCCGTCCAGGCGCAGATACTCTTTTGCACACCTACATACTCTGATCTTCATCACAATCAGCCTTGCACACAGAAGGCAATTCCTACATTGTTACACCCAGGAAAGAGCAATCAGACATCATGCATTCCATGCAGGTCCATCCTGACACTTCAAATCAGAAGGAAAGGGCAAGAGGAATTTGCCCCCAAGACACATTTTGGGATATAAGAACCCTCACTCTATCATTCTGTGTGCTCCCATGTGCCTCTCACTTGAGACTCCATCAGATGCTCTTTACGATCTTCATGCTCCTTTGGGTTTTCTACCTGAGACTACAACAAATTCTCCTGTGTGCCTCTCAATTGCTAATCCAACCAGCGCTTCCGTGTATACTCCTTTGTGTGCTATACCTGGCTCCATTGAGCACCCCTTGTACTCTCTTGCAACCTACAAAGAGCTTGAAATCACTAGTAGCTTGGGCAATCTGCTGTGCACCTTCCATCGCAACCAGGGGTGTCCAATTTTTCATGCCACTCACTCAGTCCTTCTGCCAGTCAGTCCTTCTGCCGATTCATCCAGCTTGCCTAGCAGCCATAGGAAGCTGGCCTCATGGAGGTACCCTCCTCGTGGGCACCTCTCCCTTTCCTAATCCCTGCAACCCTCCTGCTTCCAATCACGCTGTCTCCAAGGATGAGATTCTGCAGCCCTCCCCGGAGTCCTGAGGTCCCGTCGTCCAGATCCGGTGAAGGTGAATGTTTGCCCTGCAACTGGGCCCTCTCTATCCCTTTCATAGATCTAAGCTACCCACTACCCACAAGACTTTAAGCTAAAACAATACATTGCATTTAAATGTATTTTTGATTGTAATATTGCTTTAATCACATATTTCTCTCTCTTTTGTACCCCTCCTCAAATAAATTCTTCTTTAATGTTGAAACTATCACCTTGTTTCAATCTAATCATTTCTTGAGTCAAAATGTTTCATCAAATTAAAACTGGTGGAGGTGACCCCCTTTAAGAGCTGATTCCCCCACTAAGCCAAGCACCCCAGAGCATTCCATTAACAATCTCCAGGAAGAGAACAATGCCTATAGCTCACTATAAAGAATACCCCACTGGAGTTTAGGCAGTTCCACTCACTCACCCCTGCTCCAGTGTGGGTCTGGTAGTTGCTGCCACCACTCTCTGCTTCCAGAGATAATTCAAGTCTGGGTCTGAATCAACCTTTGGCAGCTCTCCTCTGTTCCCACAGAGCAGCAGCCGGGCTTCTTTCCCCCTTTTAGGTAAGTTTCCCTTTTAAGTAGCTCAACCAAGTGGTCGGAGAGGCAACTCCAGAGTCTCTGAGCATGCACACACAAGGGGCGAGATTGTTCCCGCTAAAAGATTACATTATTAATCTACAGGAACTAAAGTGGGTAGGGGAGTAGGTAGGCAGTAGTAAAAGAAAGCAAACGTCATTTCTAGCTCTAGTCCTAACACATTCTACAGTCTAAGCAGAGCACTTACCTATCTTGGTGATGGGTGGTCCAGCAAACAGATGGGAAGTAGCTGACACCTGAACACAGGCAAAAAGATACTTTAAAAAGAGTTTATAGGTAAAGCAGCTGGAGGGGTGCTGCACACATACCACCAGTTGGAGGTAGGCCATGAGGGTTCAGGTTGACAGTTTCTCAGCCAATAAGAGGATAAGATGTCCTGGTGAGTAGAGGTGACTTTGAGGCTGCCACCTACCCATAGTTCAGAGTTTTCCAGTTACCATTCCTACAGAGAGTTGGGATGCAAAGTGTGCATTTCTCCTGCGCTAGACAGGATTAGGGAATTGGTGAAGGGCAGGTTCGGTGGATGCTGTAGATGTGGTGCTCTCACTTTCAAGATAATGGAGGCTAACTTCTAGCATGCACAGGGTTACTTCACACTCACCTACCATCAATATTAAGCTGATAGAAGAGGAAAGCAGTTTAAACTTTGTTATCTTCTTTGAGAATTCTGGCAACATGGGAAATTAAGTTAACCTATGCTTTTTAACAATTGAGAAAGAGCTTCAGAAATCCTTCGGCAAATCACATTCAACCAGTCTAACACATGGGGAACAATTTGTTCTAAGTCTCAAATATGGTTGTTGAGAATAACCTGACAATGAGAGCAAATCTAAAGCCATCCAGGAGAGAATTTTAAGAGGTTTGTAGCACAAATCTGTGCCCTGCAATATCCCTTCTTTAGATAATTATTGGCATTTGTTTCCTCCTGTGAGTTTTAAAGGGATACATCTTTAATTAGTTCCACCTAGTTCACCTTAGGGAAAGCAAAACTAGTAAATTCATCACTATAATCTCAATTCCTATTTTCTGTCTTCTTTGCTATGGAAGAAAAGAATGCACATAATAAGCCTGAGGGATATGGAAGTATTTCATGTTAGTAAGACTGTGTTTTGCAGACTTAATGCACCTGTTTCTTTAAAAGGAAACCTTGTTTTCCACTTTGAATAATGTGCAAATGGCATGTATTGTTTTCCTGCTTATATAGAGGAACATGTCATGATGACACTGTCTGGTAATTCCTAAAGAAACCAAAGAAATTTACGTTGCTCTGTTTGCCAGAGCTATAGACTGTAAACCACATATTGTGCTGAATGTCTTTATTTATTGAGGTATGAGTTTCCCCTCTCCAGTGCCCTGCACGTTATAGCTGAAAAGTGCTAAAGATTTACCATGTACCAGCTTCTGCCTCATAATGCATGTTGTGCACATATACTTGCAGCATAAAAAGGGATTCCAGGAGTTGGAAATGATTTTCACTTGGTGTGTACACAGTGAATAAAGAGAGCTTGCTGCCTCTTGTGTAAAGTCTGCAATTCTGCAAATAAAAAATCTGGTATCTGGTCAGAGTTATCTGGGTCAGCAGGTGGAGTCCAGAGCAAAAGCTTTCCATTCACCTAAGGTATGTCGCAGCAGCAGGACTGGTGATCTTATTTATTTATTTATTTATTTATTTATTTGATTTTTATACCGCCCTTCCAAAATGGCTCAGGATGGTTTACAATTAAAACAGAAAACATTAAAAACAATTAAAACAGAGATACAAATATAAATGCCAATTTAAAACAACTTAAAAAACAAACTATCAAAACAATTAAAACCCTGAAAACCAGGTTAACATTAAAATAATTAAAAACTGATTAAAAACCCTGAAAGGCCAGGCCAAACAGATGGGTTTTAAGGGCTCTCTTGAAGGTCAGTAAAGAATCAAGATTACAAATTTCTGCTGGGAGTGCATTCCACAGTCCAGGAGCAGCTACAGAGAAGGCCCACCTCTGAGTCGTCACCAAACGAACCGGTGACAACTGGAGATGGACCTCCCCAGATGACCTTAACGTGCGGTGGGGATCATGTAAAAGAAGGCGCTCTCTAAGATCTTGAGGTTCTCCAGCTGTCATTGGACTACAACTCCCATAATCTCTAGCCACAATGTGTTTGTTGTTGAAATCCAACAGCTAGAGAGCCTCAGATTGGCCATTCTCTAGTCTACAGCTTTTTGAAAGGAGGAGGAGGAGGAGGCTATGTTGACAGGTCTTGTCCAGTGTTCCCTCTAAGGCGTGCACATGCACACAGGTCTTTTGGTGTCCTCTCAGTTAGTTTTAGATCCCACTCAGATTGAATCAGGGTCCTACCCTGAATATGCAGTATGCACTCATTGCCTTGATACTGCCTCCCAGAATAAAACTCATTCCACACACATGGAACAAATTAGAGAGCAAAAACAACCCTCTCCATTTTTTCTATGGCTACTTGACGTCCCTAGTCACATGAAGTAAGCAATGCATGCAAACTCATTGTGTTTCTGTTTCTTTAGTAGCCTGTGATGTTGATATGTGCTCAGTCTTTGAAATTATAACATCCTAGCTCACTGGCATAATTTTTGAGCAGGAGGCCTGTATTTGCATGGCCTCATGTGTCCCATCCCCCCATGGTAGTGGGAAACTCTCCTCTCCGTACCCATGTACCCCTTCTTTCCCTCTTCCTCCTCTGCCCATGCTGTTTGCCAGTGTTTCCTGTTTCTGGATGCAGGAGCGATGGAGGATGCAGGAAGCAGGCAGGTGTGAGCAGAGATGGGTGCAAAGGAGCAGAGCAGGAAAGATGGCAGGGGCAAAAGGGGGGAGGGGCATATGGGCCTGTGTTCTGGGTACACCCTGGAGCAATGGTAGCTCTGCCCCTGTCCTAGCTTGGATTAATGAGTGGTGGTGTCCCTGTATGCACTTGAATAATAATTTCATCGGCTGACACAGTGAGGAAAATTACTCAAAAGTGCCCTTTAATTTTAATGGGACTACTTTGTGTAATTCTTCTCATGTCAGCCACTGTCATTCAACATGTTGATAAAGTCAACCTACATTTAGGGCTGATGTACACATTCAGAAGTATCACTTGGTGCAGCCCTGCTAAGTAATCTACCAGTGGAGAACTCCATTTTCTCCTTCTCCTTTCCCTCCCTTTTTCTTTCTGACCCCCACCCCACACACTCTCTACACAGGATCTCCACTGGGACAAACTTCTCAACAACACAATATAAAAGATTACTAGGTAGAATACAAGAAGCTGGCAAAGCTCCTAAACTGACTTCTCATTAGGCATGTGGGAAGTGCTGTTTGTTGCTGAAGAAGGAAAATGAAGCGAGGCTTGAAAGAGTCCTCAAATTAGCCACTTGCTTGTCAGCGCTTGGAAGTTTCTCTATTGCCTACATAAGCAAATCTAGGCCTTCTCTTGATGGGGCCGGCACACACACACTGTGCCTTATTGGATCCCCTTCTTGGACAGGTGGTTGCTATCTCTCATTATTCATTTGCATCTGTTAATTCATATCTGCTTCCACGCAAGTTTTCAGCTGATGAGTATGCTGAGCTGTTATTGATGTTGGAAGAGGGAATGCAGGAGGAGAAGGACGAGAAGAAGAAATGTCCCAGACAGGCCAGTGAGCAACTCTGGAGGATTTCTACCTGTATGCCTATGTTTGGCAATAACAGTAGGGTTGCTTGGTATGCCATAAGCAATATGGTATGCCATATTTATCTATCCAGTACGGCTGAAACTTGCGTATTAGACTATAACTTCTGTGGACATGCCTTGGTATTCATTAAAACCATAGCAGCAAATCTGAAGTTTAGGGTAGCTTGTTAGCACTTACTTTCTGATTATTTATTTGTCTCTTCGTATAATTCTATGCCTATGTTTCTGTTTTCTTATTGAAATATACAGTGTTGTTCAAATACTTCTAGACATTTTGCCTGGGGACTTTAAATATGGACAACAGCTTTATAGTATATAAGGAGCTGTCTACGGTGCTTGTTAATTTTAGGATGGGGCCAACTCATTTTCTTCTGCTGGCCCCACATCTGGAGCCGGTGCTGATGCCAGTGCACTGGTGCTGGAGCAGGAGCAGGAGCAGGAGCAGCAGCAGCAGCAATGAAGAGAAGCCAGAAGGATGCTACAATTGCCAAACAGCACTGCAGGCCGGTAGGAAGATTGCACTCAGAAGGTGAGGTCAGTGCAGGGGGAAGAGGGGCAGTGTCAAGGCTGATGCAGGACAGGACTGATGGGGGTGTGTGGGTGGGCGGGCAGTGTGGTATCAGTGCCAGCTCTGGGTGACGGAGGTAGGTACTGGGTCCAGGGCCAGTGAGTGGGGAAATGTACAGCAGCAGGGAAGCAGCAGGGTAGTAGAAACAGGCAGGTGGGATGATGCCACAGGTGGGGGGAGGGGGCAGCACTTGCCATCCTATGCTGCACTTGCCATCGGAGGCAGTCTCCTTACCTTGCTTTATTTATTTATCATATGAGTATCATATACTGCCTGAACCCCAGGCAGGGTTCATCGTTTATGAGGCTCATGAGGGACCTGCCCGGTTCTTGAAGCAAAAGAGGCGACATCATTTTCTGCTAATCACCATATTTGTACTTCCCATTCATGCTTCCCTTTCTAGTTTTCTACAGTCTTGCTGCTAGGAGGCAGCAGCACCATTATAGCACCTGGACACTGGTTTTGGATTGTGTGGCAAAATACAGCTCTGGCTCCTAGTTCAGCCTCTGGAGAATAGAGTAACCCTCAAAATTACAGAATTTGCAAGGCAACAAACCCCCGTCTTTGTACTGCGTTCAGCACAGCAAGAGGAGAGCTCTTAGAGAGAAGAGCTGGTCTTGTGGTAGCAAGCATGACTTGTCCCCTTAGCTAAACAGGGTCTGCCCTGGTTGCATATGAAAGGGAGACTAGAAGTGTGAGCACTGCAAGATATTCCCCTCAGGGGATGGAGCTGCTCTGAGAAGAGCAGAAGGTTTCAAAGATCCCTCCCTGGCTTCTTCAAGATAGGGCTGAGAGAGATTCCTGCCTGCAACCTTGGAGAAGTCGCTGCCAGTCTGTGAAGACAATACTGAGCTAGATAGACCAATGGTCTGACTCAGTATATGGCAGCTTTCTATGT
The DNA here is from genome assembly GCF_027244095.1 of Hemicordylus capensis. NCBI lineage: Eukaryota > Metazoa > Chordata > Lepidosauria > Squamata > Cordylidae > Hemicordylus > Hemicordylus capensis. Next base: position 82,305,012 of record NC_069657.1, on the reverse strand, counting down.
TCCTAATATGAAGACTTGCGGGGCAGCTGCTGCCTTCAGCTGTAGTAGATCATCTTCTCTTGGCATTGGGGGTGGGGTAGAAATGTGGGGCTTCAGAGGTCTCCCCATCTTCCCTGAGGTCTCCTACTTCACTCAGTGTGTTTCTACATCCTAGACAGGAGTTGCAGCGGTGTTCCATTCTGCTAGTGTCCTGCTTATGCATGTGAGACTGGAGTTGCTACTATGGTTCAGCAAACAGCCACACTGTCATGATGTCTGTGTCTTAAGCCAAGTCTCAGCATGATATTGTATTTCCTATTTCCCTGCTCTATGTTTTCACAAGTCAACCCAGCCATGAAATCCCGCGGTCTCCTCAAGTCGCTTTTCATTAACATCTCTCATTGTGATGGGCTAATGAAGCTGCTGTTCTCAGGAAAAATGCTGAGATAGCAGTAGGCTGTTATAACAGGATTACTCAGCACCCAAAGTCACTTAGCAGAGGGAGTTAAAACGTAGCTCCATGCTCAGAGTTATGGAGCATGGCAGGCAGGCAGCTGATAGTCTAGTGTTGGTCACACTAAAAATGGGTTTGCTCCCTTGCCAGTAGAGTCTCTGGGGGTGGCGACTGAGTTAAAAAACTGGATCCATGTGTGGCACCTTTCCTAAAGCACAAGGAAGGTCTTCTTGTTAGCAAATATAAATATCATCCAAGTTCATAAAGCTAGCGTGTTTCTTACCCACTCTTAAAAGCTAGGTTGCAATCTAGCATCCAGGGACATAACTATAATAGGGCGAAGGGAGACAGTTTTCTGGGGGCCTTGGGGGGCCCCCTGAGGCAAGTCACATGACTGATTCTCTCAGCCGCGCACCCGCCCGGGCTTCCTTCAGTTGTATTCAGCCTCCAAAATTGATGAGAGTGGTAAGACCTGGAGCCACCAGAACAGCATGTCTTTCTCTAGTACCATTAAATGACTTGCATCATCCACGATTTACAAAACCTTTTAAAAAATAATTTATCATGATCTATTGTGGTGCGTGCACACACACACACACACACACACACACACACACACACACACACAAAGCCCTCTGTCTGTCTGTCTGTCTGTCCATCTATCTATCTCTTTATTGTTACGGTCATTCGACCAGCAAAACACAAAATACAAAAGCTTTACATAAAAGCAAACTTTACATAAAAGCGAACTTGGTCAAATAATGTAATAAACTGTTAAAACATAAAACAGAACCACAACACCCGAGTTCATCCATTACATAAAACTGAGGGCTCCATGTATTATAATAATCTAAAACTTAATTCAATCCAACCCCATATCTCGCTTCTCAACATCTCTTATCCTAGTCTTATTAGCCAGGAAACAATACTTCACCACGTTATAAGATTCTACATCCCAATGGTCTGTCAAAAGTAATTCCAGATAGAACTGCTCAGAACAACTGGGATATGCTTTTAAAAAAGGACTTGTATATCTTTCCTGCAAAGTTCGATAAAACTGACAATTCAAGATAACATGGGCCGTTGACTCCACTTCCCCATAACCACAAGAGCAGACTTGCTCCTTATAGGATCTTACAGTATCTCCCCTCCTGGACAGCCATTTCTAAGGCATTACACCGGGCCAGCGTCAGAGCCCTCCGGAAACTAGGTACTAATATTTTATTAAGGTATCTTGCTGGGCCAGACAGTGGTGTGTGTATGTGTGTGTACACACACACACGCACACACACACTTTTTACTCTGCTTTTTGTTACCACTATTCAGCCTCATTTAAGATTCTTTACCTCATGAGCTGAGCTTCAGTTGGGGGGGGGGGGGCATTTTAAAATCTTGTCTCTGGGCCCACTCCAACCTTGCTACGCCCCTGCTAGTATCTTCTTACCAGGATTGTAGCTTTCTCTGGTACAATCCACAGAAGTTCCAATTGATTTGAATAAGTCTTGTGTGCACCTGAGCCTTCTTTGATTTTCTGTAGCAAGTCTGTAGTTTTAAAGGACAACCAGATAGGTCACTGGCATTGCGGCTCTGGTTTGTGGGGGAGCAAACTGTGAATAAGGAACTCTTTGGGTGAGAATAAATGACTGGGTGAGAGTTTCTTCATGGACCCCAAACAGAATTATTAAAATGTCAGAACTTGCTTTCTCAGCCTTAGTATTGGGAAGTGGTTGTTTCATTATGCCTATCATCCGATGAGTAGAGAAATCAAAGAAGTCTTGCTCTTAGTTTTGTGGCTGTAGCACTTTATAAGCATACTCCCTCTTGCTTCACTGCTGCCTCACAAATCTGTGCTTAGAGATACTTTACTGCCCATTTGCATTTCCTGAAGGGTTTCCAGCAAGCTTCTTCCAAGCTTGCATTTTATTATTGATGCATAAGTTATCCCTACAGCTTGATTAGGCTGCCGAAAAACTGATGATATGGAACCTGAGATGTACTGCTGGGAATATTCTCTGCAGTCTGAGGTCTCCTTCAGGACTGTTAAGGTGGAGGGTGAAGTTGACCAATTGGCTATCTATTTGTACTATTAATGCTTTTTAAGTGGGGTGGCCAAGGTTAGCTTTACTTCTACACTAGTAATGACGTTCGGTTATCCCGTAGCAGGTGATTGGTGTCTCTCTTACTCTTTTCCTCTATGCTGATTCTAGGCCACCATACAGTGGAAGTGGATATTTATTTTTTTCTCCCTGAGCCTCTAGAGCCCAGTTGACTAACTCTCCTTGCTGCTGCCGTTATCTACCTGCTCAGGAAGGTATGCAATGATCTAACCATCCCAATGAAAGCCATAGCATTCTGACTGCAAGGGTTGGGCCTATGAGTTCTTTCTTACTTCTCTCCCCACCCCACCCACCTTTCTGCTCTGTAGCAAGCTTAAGTGCTGGAAACAATAATTACTATAAGAAAAAGCACCATGGGATGGGGTTATGCATGCTACCTTGCAGATTTTTTAAAAATGTACAAGAATCCTCTCCATGCCAATGAAAAATTATCAGCTTTTCTTCAGCTCTTTCCTTCAGCTAAGGCCAAACATTACATTATATTAAAGACGTCATTTGGGCCCGTGTGTGTTTGATTTCAGTTTAAATAGCAGCCGTGGGGCAGATTAGCACCACGGTGCAGGCAGAGGGAGGGGTATGTAATCCATTCCTGCTACCAAAGCCACTGTGAGCCCCATGAGGTAAGCATTCATTGGCACCAATGGAAAACAGCTTTGAGGGCAAGGCAGAGTGGGAAAGGGTAGCCTACCATGCATCACGACCCTGATCCTCCGATGGCTACTATTTATCTTAACCATAAATAAGCACACGGGCCCTAGCTACTCACTGAACAAATGGTGCAGTTTGTCCCTCATGGAAAGGGGAGCCAAAAGGATAGCATGGCAATGAGCTGGCTTGATTTCGGTAAGAACAACCACCTCACTTGAAGTTAGGCTGTGCCTTTTATGGCTTTAAAAGTTCATTTTCTATGCTATTCATTTTCTATGCTCGTACAACTTTGTCCCACAATTTGCCTATGCCTTTGTGTGTGTTATGTATTTTTAAGGCCCTCAGCAGTATGATTTCTCATACTGGACTGGTGGAAAATACTGCTGCTATATACCACTTAATCTTTTCCAAATAAAAAGAGGTATAGCAGGAATGCATTTCTATGTGAAAGGTTGCAGCACAGCTCAGCTGTGAGACTGAAATCCTTGGTCCTGCCTGAATGTGTGCTCATCGAGGCTCACTGTTCCTTAATTTGAGCTAGTGTGTGCCTGCCCTTGTCCCAGCCCCCATTTTTCACCTAGCTCCAGTTAGTCAACCTTGAGGTTCTAGTTTTGGTTTTGGTTTTTAAATGATCCTGCAAACCAGAAGTCTGCCCACTGTCTCTGCTATAGTGGCTTCATTCTGCATTGGACTGTGTGCAATTCCTTAGATCAAGTTGCATTTCAAAACAGAAAGCCCCGGGGCTCCTGCCTGCTTGAAAATGCAACTCTCCAAGACTTATTCTTAATGCCAGATGTGGGATATCTAGTTCGGTATATGCTACAGAATGCATTCTGTATATGCTCAGAGGCACTGTTACTGTGTTCCAGGGCTGAACTTTATTACCATTGAAAGCAAGTGCAAAGGCTTGGGGAGTTCTAGGATACTCCTAGGAGCTTAGCAGGTTAGGGATGTGCATGAGTCGGTCCAGCGGTCCTTTTCTGGACTGCCAGACCAGTTCGGAGATCCAGCAATTTGGCGAGGTACCTTTAAAGAGTAGAGAGGGTGCTCTTACCCTCCCCCTGCGTTTCCCCCACCAGCGCTGTCCTCAAAATTGCTGCACAGAGCAGCAGCATACCTTATTGCCGCCCCGGTCAGCATCACACCGGAAATGGCCATCTGTCAGTTCATGCACATCCCTATTGTGGGTGGGGAAAGGGGCAGAGGAAGGGTGCATTGGATTCAAATTCTGTTAACAGGAAAGAAGAAGGAAAAACTCAAATCAGCTACTTGCAACTTCAGTTTTAGGATTTCCTCTGCATTCACTGCCTGCTCATCTGAGTTTCCAAGAGGGTTTCAGAGACTTTCCTGCGAATGCTTGTACAATCCAAGTCTATGTTTGTTTACTCAGAAGTAAGCTCCACTGAGTTCAGTGGGGCTACTCCCAAATAATTGTACTTAGGATGCAACGTGAATAATGTTCTAAGAGTTACTAATCAGTTGCTGTAAAAAGGCTTTTCAACTATGAACAATGGAATCCAGTAGCCTTTCTCTCCCTCTGCTGCCTTTTCAAGGAAAATTGGAGTAGCTGTGCAGGATTTGGTAAAGTGCCTTGTGAAGAGGGAGATGGAAGAAAGGGAGTGAGAGATGGGGACTCCCTAAAATTCAACAGTGCTTCTGATTCTGGCATCACCAAAAGAAACAAGTTGTTCTAGTAAGAACTAATCTGCCTATTTTCCTTTCACTTAATCTACAACTAGACTGAATTTGGTTCAAATTGAGGTCCACAAGTTAGATCTCTTGCACTTCAAATATTCACGTGTCTGCCATCTTGGATCAGGGTGGATGACATCATTACAAACTACATCATTGAGGTGTCCCTGTGTGTCACTCACTACAACTGTACCAAATTTGGTTCAGATCAGTTAGAGAGCCCACAAGTTAGTGCACTTACACCTCAAATGTTCACGTATGTGCCATCTTGGATAAGGGTGGATGATAACATCACAAACTCCACCATTGAGGCATCCCTGTGTCAAATTTGGTTCAAATCGGTTAAGTGGATCACAAGTTAGCCCACTTGTGCCTCAAAGGTTTATACATTCACCATCTTGAATCAGGGTGGATGACATCATACATACAATGCCATTGAGGTGTCCTTGTGTGTCACTCACTACAAATGTACTTACTTTGGTTCAAATCAGTTAGACAGTCCACAAGTTAGCTCACTTGCACCTAAAACATTCACGTGTCTGCCATCTTGAATTGGGGCGAATGACATCATCACAAACTATGCCATTGGGGCATCCCTATGTGTCCCAAATTTGGTTCAAATCTGTTAGGCGGTTCACAAGTTATCACACTTGCACTTCAAATGTTTACATGTCCGCCATCTTGAAATGGGGTGGATGACATCATCACAAACTACACCATTGAAGTATCCCTGTGTGTCATTCACTACCACTGTCTAATTTGGTTCAAATCAGTTTGAAGCACAAGTGGGCTAACTTGTGGACTGTCTAAGGTTTTAATCTGGTCTGTGACCACAATAAACATACTACTACTACTGCCTCAAAGGCTTACATGTCCGCCTGAATTGGGGTGGATGACATCATCACAAACTATGCCGTTGAGGTGTCCCTATGTGTCCCTACTACAGTACCTGATTTGGTTCATATTGCTCCATAAGTTAGGAAGTTGATGTGGCACACACACACACACACGGACCACAGACACACAGAAAGCTGGGTGATCTTATAAGCCTACTGGAAAGTAGGCAAAAAGTGGGGGCATTCTTGAACATGGGATCCCTTCAGAACTTGCTACTCCCCTGGGCATACCTGGTCTCCAATAAAATGCAGCATTAGCAACCAGAGTGAGGTATTAGGCATGAAGTAACAGCAAGCTCCTGCCATGCAGTCTGGTCTCTGACACATTTCAATTAAAAACTTTGGGAACCTGAATTGGGAGACAGGGAAAAAGCATTTCTTACTGTTCACCAGATAAACACTGTAGCAAGATGAGGAAGATGTGAAATTTGTATTCAATAGCAAAGTGATTTTAAAAAAACAACCGATAATTAGCATTCAATTGAATGTTTTCTTCAGTTATTAAGATTTAACTGAACAGCTCTGCACAATTAGATACAATCTGAATGATCAATTAATAGCATTTTTTGCAGAGGAGGACTGATAAATGATGTTGGTCACACACTCAATTTGGTCTTTTGCTCTGAACAGGGTGATGTCCCATGGGTGGGGACTCCTGTCATCTCCCCATTGTCATGGATGGATCACCATCTGGTTAAGGTAGAACTTACAGCCTTGATCCACCTCTGCAGGGGTGAAGAACCTATTAGATTGGTCCACCCGAGGAGGATCCAATAGGATTCCAAGAAGCCTTGGAAGATATTAGGGTTGGCTCTGCTAGTGTTTCTGTCAATGCTCTGGTGCAAACATGGAATAATGAACTCACTAGAGCAGTAGACACTATTGCTCCTAAGCACCCTCTCCGACTTGCTTTAAAGACAGCCGCATGGTATTCAGATGAACTACAGGAGCTGAAGTGGCAAGGTAGACGACTAGAGCGTAAGTGGAGGAAGACTCGGCACGAGTCTGACCGGGCACAACACAGAGCACATTTGAAGATCTATGCTCTGGCAGTACAGGCGGCAAAGAAGCAGTTCTTTTCTGCCCACATTGCTTCCACAAATTCACATCCAGCTGAGTTGTCTAGGGTTCTGAGGGGGCTCGTATGTACCCCTTCCCCCTTGAATTTAAACTTGAAACCATTGGTCACTTGCTGTGACATTTTTAATGACTTTTTTGTGATAAAATCTCTCACATTTGGGCCAAGCTGGATTCCACAGTTACTGCAGAGTCTACTGTGAAGGTGTCCAGCAACTCCTCTTATGGGACAAACGGCTTCGGACTGTGCTCCCTACAACCTGTTCTCTTGACCCTTGCCCAACTTGGCTTGTCTAATCTAGTAATTATACTATAAGAGAGGGTCTGGTAAATATTATAAATGCTTCTCTGAGGAAGGGCAGGGTGCCTCCTTGTCTTAAGGAGGCTATTATTAGACCACTTTTGAAGAAAGCTGCATTGGATCCCTCGGGGTTACCTAATTACAGACCTGTTTCTAACCTTCCATGGTTGGGCAATGTAATTGGGTGGTGGCCTCTCAGCTCCAGGCAGTTTTAGATAATGCAGATTATCTAGACCCATTTCAACTGGATTTCTTTCTTTCTTTCTTTCTTTCTTTCAGACATTTAATGTACCACCCACTCTGAAGACTCTGGGAAGTTCACGATAACAAGCAAACAGGCAACATTAAAAGTCACATTCTAAATTAAAAACTAAAGTAACTACCAAAGAACAGAAAAATAAACTACAGGGCAAAAGCCTGGCGAAAAAGAAAAGTCTTCAATAGCGATCTGAAGATCGGTAAGGAAGGGGCTAGCAGGATCTGTAGAGGGAGAGAGTTCCAAAGGAACGGGGCAGCAACTGAAAAGGCCCTTTCTTGGTCCTAGAGCCCTGAACATCTCGGAAATCAGGGACCGACAGAAGGGCCATCTGAGATTATCTAATAAGACGGGATGTAACTGGATGGGAGAGGTGGGTCTGTAGGTAGACAGGCGCCAAGCCCCGCAAGGCTTTGAAGGTCAAAACCAGGCTTTAGTGTGGGCTATGGGGTTGAGACTGCCTTGTTCAGCCTGATGGATGATCTCCAACTGGCTGTCAACAGAGGGAGTATGCTGATCCTTTTGGATCTCTCTGTGGCTTTTGATACCACTGACCATGGTATCCTTCTGGTCTGCTTGAGGGAGGTGGGATTGGGTGGCACTGTTTTACAGTGCTCTTGTCCCTCTGGTAGATTCCAGATGGTATCACTTGGAGACTGTTCTGCAAAGCAAGAACTAAAGTGTGGAGTTGCACAAGGCTCCATACTATATTCAAGGCTCTTTAACATCTACATGGAACTGCTGGAAGAGATCATCAGGCAGTTTGGTGTAGGGTGTTATCAATATGCTGATGATACCCAGATCTACTTCTCCATGTCAGCCTCATCAGGAAATGGCATAGCTTCCCTTAATTCCTGCCTGGAGGTGGAAATGGGCTGGGATGATTCGTCAGCTATGTCCATTTCTAGAGGTGAATGACCTTAAAATAGTAGTGCATATGCTGGTAACCTCCAGACTTGACTACTGTAATGCACTCTACTTGGAGCTGCCTTTGTACATAGTCCGGAAACTACAAATGGTTCATTTATTAATTCATTCATAAAATTGGTACAGAATGCGGCAGCAAGATTGGTCTCTGGGACAACAAGAATGGCCCATATAACACTGGTTTTTTAAAGAACTGTGCTGGCTGCCGGTATGTTTCCGGGTGAAATACAAAGTGCTAGTTATTACGTATAAAACCCGCCCCTTAATGGCTTGGGTCCAGGCTATTTAAGAGAGCGCCTCCTTTGTCATGAACTCTGTCACCTGTTATGATCTTCTGAAGAGATCTGGTTATGGTTGCCACCAGCTCATTTGGTGGCAACCCAGGACCAGGCTTTCTCTTTGGCTGCCCCAGGACTTTGGAATAAGCTTCCTTCTGAAATAAGAGCATCTCCTTCTCCGTTTGTTTTCAGGAAGACCCTCAAGACTCTCATGTTCTTGAAAGCTTTTAATTAGAATTAATTTTAATCATTTGTTTTAATAACTGTGTTATACTTTTGTTTTTATTGTCTCATGTATTTTAATCTGTGTTTTAAAATATTTTAAATTTTGTACACTGCCTAGAGATGTACATATCAGGCGGTATAAAAATCTGACAAACACACAAACAAATAACTTGGAAGCTTTGGGGATGCACTGCAGCCTCTTGTTGTGAAGCAGAGCATCCACACAGCAGCACCCCATGCCTTGTTTGTCAAGCGGCTGTTGCATTCATTTCTTGGCAGGTGGTCTCTGAGCTACATGTGCTCTGTGCAATCCGGCCTTGGTGCTTCAGGGATTACAGAAAGGGAAAGACTGCTGTTTTTAATTAGTAGCATATTGGGAGGTGTAACAGGAGAGTTGTTCTAGCCCCTATTTTCTCATCTTCCGTTGCTCTCCAGCACTGCTACGTCATGCAATTAACCTATTTTTGCAGATGCTGTTATTTGCAAATTCAGTCCAGGGTAGGTTGGTGTGAAGTAGATTTCTGCTGTATGGGTTCTCTCCCCTCCCCTCCCCACTCCACCCCACCCCACCCCACCGCTGTTGAATGTATGCACAGCCTGCTTGGGTTTATTTATAGAATCTAGCATTAGAGTCATGATATATCTTTCATACTGGAAATCACAGAGCATTTCATGAGTGAATAGAATATGTACCAAAGTAAAACTGTGCACATGTCTGCAGGTACCCAGGTCAGTTACTTCAGAGGAAAGTGCCAGCTGATCTATGTGGTAGAGTGTGCAGTTATGGCACAGCCTGTGGATATGACCAGCATCCCCTTCCACAGCCATTCTATACAAAGGAGATATTGCAACATGTTTCTCCCTTATGGGGAAAGCTGTGGATATAGACCAGCATTCCTTAACCTCTTAGGGTCTATGGGATTAAATGGGAGGGTGAAAGTGCAGCTGTTTGGAACTCCTGCATCACTTGGCTATATAAACTAGCTAAACAATGGGATCATTGAAATGGAGGCAAGAGAGGTGGGTTTCCATAGCTGCGTAGAAAAGTGGGAGTTCATAGGGGGCTTTAGTCTACCAAGAGGGCCTTTTACCTGGATGTCTACTGAACACCCCACCATCTTTTTTTCTAGAACTATTTTTGGATTTGGGAAGTCATAGTTCCACCTCTGAACTTAGCAGAATCTTGTGAGTTCTGAAGGCTTTCTTAGTATAATCATGCCACACCAGAGTGAGAGACCTCTGTGGGTATGTGGTGAAGCCTACTGTACCTGAGAAACCCGCAGAAATGAGACAGAACCAAACTGGAACCTAGTAAGTTACTAAGCCATTCCTGCATGATACCCCTGTCAGAATTTGTTCCATCTCTATGAAGAATTGCTCAGGCGATCAAATATCCATCTAACGTAGACCTCTGTCTTTAATAGTGACCAGCCAGATATTGCATGGTAGATGGCAAAATGATGATATTCATTCCATGTTTGTCCACACCATGTTACCCCTGAACATGAAGATTACATTCCTTGCTATTATAGTGATACACTTATCCCTCAGGAATTAGACAAATACTAAAAAAAATAATAATCCCCATTTATCCTAATGGCCATTACAACATCCTATGGCAATGTTGCTTTAAAAATATTTGTTCTTGCATCAGTGGTAATTGCACACACTGTCAGTTTAGCATTTGAATTCTGAAAATTTTTTTTTTTAATTTCCTATCTTGGCTTCTTAAAAATAGGCATTATGCTGCTTTTCAGCCAGGCTTTACAGTTGTAGCAGTTTAATTCTTGGACCAAGCAGCAGTCTAAAAATGTTCATTTGGACTTGGCACTAAGAGGGCACCTGGTGCTCATTATCTGCCAAAAATCTGGATCAAAGCAAAAGAAATGGATTCCTGGTGGGGGGCGGGAATCAGAAGACGAATGGACCAAGGAGGGCTTATCCACTGAGTACAGAAAACAGGTTGGAGGGCTCCTTCCTAGTCTTCCTGCAGAATCCAGAGCTAGGACAGCAACATGGAACAACATCCTCTATTTTTATTTGCAGTATGACTTTTGTGCCAGCATGAAATTCTGTATATATTGTTTGCTATTTACTAGGTGCACTCCACCCTTTATATTTTTATATGTACACGTAAAATGTTTCAAGGATATACCTACAAGCACAAATAAGAAATACAGGGATGCTCATCAGGGAGCTGAGATTGAGTATTGAGTATGCTTTCTATTGAGTATGCTCTAGGTGACAAACCTGGGTTTACTGCTACGTGAATCACCCTTAAGGTCACACTTTAACTGAGCCTGCTCTATGGCATGTATCTCAGAGGGTGGACCCAGGTGCATAGTTACAACTGAACAAGATAACTGCCCCTGGACTCTCCTCACCGGCTGGGTAACAGCTTGCTCTGTGCCCTCTCCCATAGCATCTCTCTGAAGAAGGAGGGGGTGGGGTGGGCAAGGCTCATCTTCACTCTTGTCTTCGGGCCCACTCCAACTCTGCTATGCCCTTGGATGGGCCTGTGCTACTTTCCCACCTAGAGTACATTTTATATAGAAAGGCAGGTTAGAAATGGTGTAAAATATATAAATACTGGTTTTGAGGCCGAAACGTTTATCAAGGAAAGAAGAATGAGCCAGAGTTCTTTGTGTCAGATAGCATGCCAGTAAAGTGGAATATTTCCTGACACTGAGAACATCCAAAAGACAATTTTCTCTTCAAGCATGTCATCAGAATGCCTTTTGCCTTTAGAGAGGGATACAGTAGCTTCAGAAGGTTAGACCAGATTCATGTTGTTGTTTTTTAAAGTCACTTTAGAAATGCTTCAAAGACGTGGTAAGTAGCAATTGTATTGTAGGAGTACATTCACAAGGACACTTAACTGCCATATGAGAATTTCAGGCAAAGGCAATCTTGCAGGTGTGAAATTTAGAGGGCTACTACTTAGCAGTATTTTGAATTAAGTGGCTGGCAGCCTTAGAAAAGTCAGACATTTCTGTGTGGCTTCTTAATAGCTTGGCTGTGTTTATAACATTCTCTGTCACATCAGAATTTCCTTTGAAGCACATCATGGTGGCATCCTTCAAGATCTCCTATACAGTAGGCAGTGAAGCTTATGATGTAGTAGAAATATCAAAGCCCCATATGAACCTTATGATTTCTGTTACTAGCCGTGCACAAATGCTTGGAATAGCAATAGGGATGCCAAAACTCTGAAGGAAGACATTTTGGTTCCCCCAGTAACATCAGCACATATGGAAGGGCACGTACTGTAGTGCCTATAAAACCTTCTTTTCCCACTCCAGTGCATGCAAAACTGATGAAATAAATATCAGTGTGAATGCTCCACCACGTAGCCAAGTTGTAAGGTAACATTGTTCAACGTGCTTTGCAATAGTGGTATAATTCAGGTTCTGGGATCCATTATAATCTTGTGAATGATGCTTGGTTGGAGGACATGAGTTAAACTCTCAGTGCCAGTTCACAAGATCATTTTGGCACTCCCCCCCCCTCCACATGATAACCCAGGGACATATGGAATACAAGACCAATTGGACAATTCACGTTGGTGGTATACAGGAACCATATGGGAGGAGAGCTGGTTTTGTGGTAGTGAGCATGAATTGTCCTTTTTCTTAAACAGGGTCTGCCTTGGTTTGCATTTAGATGGGTGCCTACATGTGAGTGCTGTAAGATATTCCACTTAGGTAGAAGAGTAGATATAGATATTCCCCTATAGGTGGAAGAAGGGACCCAAGTACACTCCCCAGTATCTCGAGGTAGGGCTGGGTGAGACTCCTGCCTGAAACCTTGGAGAGCCGCTGCTAGTCAGTGTAGACAATTCTGAGCTAGGTGGACCAATAGTGTGACTTGGTACAACACAGCTTCTTATGTTTCTGTGAACACTGCAGTGATCTCTGCAGTCATGGCAGTCCTCTTTGGAACAGCCATGATCACAGGACTCCCTGCAGAGAGTACTCACAGACACAAGCAAGCATTTTGAGTTGGATCCTCAGGTTTCCTCCCTCTGGAGGAAAAAAAAAAACCCTTGGAATCTAATCCAATGTTCACACAGAGAGAAAAAAAGAATAAAAATGATAGTGTGCATTGTTACCAAGTTTACTCTGAAGCATGGAAATTACCACCCTTCATGACTATGCTTTGGTGTAATGTGGGGAAATTTATCTCAGTTTAGTGCAAACACACATACAGCCACATTATAAATCAAGGTATTGGGAAAGCTGACTGTGGATAGGACACACCCATGTTAGAGGACCGATGGAGAAATTCTGGGAATTCTGGGTTCATTTAATGAGCAGAGGCCCTCACCGTCTATCAGTTTTTATTGATCACGTTCAAGTTTTTATTGATCATGGCATGCCGGGTGTCTCTCTTCAAAGAGCATGCACTCAGGCTTTTGGCAAGAGTCTTTTATACTGTTTACAGGCTATAGGATTGAGTACAGAGCCTATCAGAGGCCAAGGTTTCATGGTATACACCAATCATACTAGTACAAGCAGAATAAAGCTTAGCCATTGGTAGATAAGGTGGACCAATTACAAGGCAGAAACCAGCAATAATGCACCAATCAGTTTTAGCTGTGCTTATGCCTAGTCAGTCAGGGCAAGCTATGGTCAATAGGTGTTTATCTCTACTCAGGCGGGGCAGAGTAATTGTTTCCAACAAAAGGGGCCCTTGTAACAGCAGGGTACAGAAACTTGAGACCTTTATTTAGAACTTATGTAGGTAACACAACTAGGTGAGAGGGGATAGTGCAATTTTCCTTCTTCAGTACTTAAAAGGGCACAACAGACTACAGACACATTTCTTACAAGCAAAACTGAGTTTTGTTAAAGAACAGAGCTTTATAACAGAAAGGCAGTGGTTAACACCTCAGCAGGTTTGCTGGCAGTGATCTTCCCTTAGAGGGGTTAATGTTCTGAAAATGGTATAGAGTGGCCTCCAGTATACATTCACAGGTTAGCCCTGAGGGACAGGGGATGTAGTTGTGGGCATTAGGAAATGGGGGTGGAGATAAGGCAGCTTCATGCAGATTCAGCCCAAGTCTCTTGTTTAGCTGAGATGTTTGCTAACTTTGGTCAAATTATGTGACTCATTATTTTTGTATTCACTAGAGAAGAACTTCCCCACATACAAGCATCTATCCTTTATTACAATATATATTTTTAAAAGTTCTCAAAGCTACTTTATGGTAATTAGACTCCGTGACATGGTTTTCAAAGAAGAGCTATCAGCTAGAAGTAAACATCCTTTTTTTTCCTGGTGTGCTGAGCACATTTGATGCTGAGTTTTTGAGACAGTATAAACATGTAAGCCCTATGAGATATATTTAGAGTTGTATTTTATACAAAATATGCTTCAAACCACCCCCCCCCAAAAAAAAAGCGGGGAGGAGGTTACATTGACAGGACTGAGATGTGTACTGGAGACCTGGGAGTTAAAAAGCAAAGATGACTTAAGGTCAGTGTTAAATCAAATGAAAAAAACAAAAGCCCTGTTCAATTGCTTAGATAAAGTATACAAGCCTACAGATGGCAAGAGTTGGGGGGCATCAGGCCATTACAGCATAACATTCATTTTTTTCTCTTCCCCTCCCGTCACCCTGCCCCATTTGTTCCAGGATTTTTCTTTCTGGGTGGAACTTTTGCATGACTGTCTAGATGGATAGATCTAAATAGAAGCATTTTTAGATGGATCCAGTTGGCTCCTCACTAAAGTTGTTTCTACAATGGACATCCGTATAGAAGGACCATCTTTTCTTCATTTGCTTTTTATGGCCCATCCAGAGGACATTATTGCTGAAGTGACACAGTCCAGTGTTTTCTGAGTTGTTCTCCCATGCTGTTTCAGCACAGATTTGTGGTGATTCCTTTGTAGTAAAATAGAATTGTAGCACTAGTTTGTTCACTGTGGATGCACAAAGCAATATTAAGGGTTTTCAGGGCTTCTGTGCCTTCAAATTACTTTGGTTTACATGCTGTGCAACTTTACGAGGGCAGAACAAGAGCTTCACCCTCACAAGCAGTGACTTGTGAGTACCCAGAATGTTGGGGGCAATATGCTAAATCATTGTAAACCGCTTAGAGAGCTCTGGCTATAGAGCGGTATATAAATGTTAGTGCTATTGCTATTGCTATTAATAGCACATGAGGTTTGCCCTACAGCTATAGTGCACGGGGAGGAGGAGTACAAGCAATTTTTGCTTCTCTCCCCTCCCCATAAAAGCACTTTTTGCATCCAGAAATATGTCTGTGAGGGTCACACAGCCCTCATGGACATACTCCTGGACATGAAAAGGGCTTCTGTGTGGAGAGAAGAAAAACAAAACTTGTTTCACCCCCTTCCTCTCTGTCCATCCAGCACTGCAAGGCAAACCTCATGGACTGTGGCCTGTTAGTTAAGTTGCAAGGACAAACCTCTTGTTCCATCCTTGTAGGCTGTGCAGTCTACAGTTCTCACATGTAGTCTCCCGCCCGAATACTAACCAAGGTAGACCCTGCTTAGCAAAGGGGACAATTCATGCTTGCTACCACAAGACCAGGTCACTTCCCCATCACCTCATTGTAAGCATGGTTCACACACAATTATGATGACCTATACATCCTGCAGATGCTGGGCTACAGCTCCCATTATCTCTCATTATTGGCTACTGTGGCCAGGGAGGATGGGAGCTGGAGCCCAAAAGCAGCTGAAGGACCAAAGTTGTGCAGCCCTGATCTACTATACTGACTGGCAGCAGCTTTCTAGGGTTTTAGACAGGGGCTCGCCCTGTCCTACCTGAGGATGCCCGGGATTGAACCTGGGACCTTCTGCATGTAAAGCAGGTGCTCTGAGACTGAGCTGCAGTCCTTCCTTGGCTCAGTTCTACTCTGTCAGTTCTTAGCTTGTGGAGGCTGTATCCCCTTCTCCTCTTAATTCCATGCATTCAATGAAAATGCCACAATTAACATAACAATGTTTATTTTAAAACCAACCCTTTCATCATTGTCATCAGCATCCACAGAAGCAGCAGCAGCAGCCACCCTGGAGCTTTTGATCTAGAGTTTTTGCTGTCATGTGGAGAGATGCACAGCTCACTGATGTCGCCACGTTCGCACACTGACAGCTTCTTGCTGCAGGGAATCTTGAGCTCTGTGGCACATTTGCCCCAGGTGTGCAGTGACAACAATTATGCCACTTCAGCTATTTGGGTGGCCCGACATGGTAAGAAAGCAATCCAAGTACAGCAAACAAAAATGGGATCCGACAGTGAGGCTCAACAGGCAAGGAGCAGACTACCGTGAGATGCATGGCTTTCATTCCACCTTCTGCCATAAACTTGTCACGCCACTGTGAGCCATTTAATCAATCCATCACTCACTTCTTCTGTTCTGTCCCCATCTGCCCACAATGAATTGAAAAATAGAGGCCGGAGGTTCTTCAGCTCTCAAGTCATCAGAAGAGTTGCCCCTCCCTCACCAATGAACTGTTCCTTCCATCCTTGTGTTACCCCCAACTTCCAGTATAGGTCAGAAAAAATCAGATCTACTTCAGTCTATTATCTGTATTTGTAGCTGATGGGCTCTGGCTCTGGCTCTGGCTCATTTGCTGCCCCACTGGCACTGGCCATCACCACTCCCCCTCCACTGAGCCCTGGCACCCTATAGAAAGGGAAGGGACAGAGGCAATGAAAGGAAATGGAGAAAAGGTGCTCAGCTGTCCTTTCCCCTTTCCATTACAGTGGCACAGAGGAGGGAGGACAGAAGCTCAGTGTCAGAGGAGGCAGCTATGGAGAATGGCATTCCAGTTCGGAGCATGTCCCTGCCCACTGTCTCCTGCTTCTTTCAGACAAGGTCATGGGAGGGGAAGTCGCCAGTAGGGGCTCCAAGCCAAACAATGTGGGCTTATGCTTCTAGGGCCCAGGGCTACAAATGTCAATGGCTGGAAGCATTGGTCTCACAGCAGAATTTGAACTCTTCCCCTGGACAATGGGGGCCTTTCAGTTCTATGTACAGGCCTCCTTCCAACCGACAGGCCATGAAGCTGGTGCTGTTGTAATTGGAACCGTATTCCCTCTTTCTCTGTATTTTCCTTGGCAAATCTGGCCTTCTCTGGTCTGTTGCTGGCTGAGTTTGGGCTGCCAAGGGAGTCAATCCATATTTCCTAAAGGAGCTCTAGAAAGAACTTGTAGCTGAAAGTATAAGCCGTAGGTTTTTCTTCCCTCTTTTCTCAGACTCTCCTCTCTTTGATGTAAGTTGCAAAGAGTGCTGGGAACTGTAGTTTTTCTAACATGACTGATCCATAATGAAGACAGAGCAGGAGGGACTTCATGAGTAGCGCTCAATGAAACCTCTGTTATGCTCATGACTGTATAGATCATGGTGATGGATGGATGATTGTTGTAGTTTTTTGAAAACCTAAAAGCAGAAGTGCACAGACTGCCTTGCTGGATCAGACCAGTGTCCATTTTGTTCAGCATTCTTTTTAACACTCAACCAGATGCATCTGGAAACTTTATGATCAGCAAGAATAGTGATGGACATAGTGGCCCTGATCCAGTGACTGATAGGATGCTTAACAATGCAATCCCATTTAAGTCCCATTGAGGGAGCTTACTTCTAAGTAAGTGCACACAGGACTGCAGCCTAAGACCCACTAAAAACAATGGGATCTAAGTTTGCCATGGCTAACTTGTCCCACTCACTTCAACTGCGCTTAAATGTGACTTAGGCCACATTCACATATAAAGTGAAAGTAAAGCTACCAAACCAGCAGTTATTTTTTTATAACCATGAATTGCATCACAGATATTCATCCAACTGCAGTCGGTTTCAGGGCAGGGGAGCCCCTCCCTCTTCCTGGTCCTCCGAGTCTGCTTCCCAGCACGCTCCATAGCACTCATGTCACCAGACTGTGAGCAAAGTGTCAGAACATCTCCAGTGTGGCAGCCATTGGCCACGACGATCTTCAAGGGGGTGTGCCGAGCGTGATTGTGCTTTTTCAGAATGGTCCACCTACTCTTGGCAGGGAGAAGACTTTTAAATCCCTTTAAATGCCATGCAAGACTTTCATCCAACAGTGATTGCACCGCCACCCTCGTAAGAGCCACGTAACACAACAGTCTTTCTGGGTGGGGGCGGGGATGCTGAGTTGCACTATTTTTCTGTACCCACTCAGGAAAGGGAAGGGAACATTATGACTTCCTAGGAGGGGTTATGTATATTTATTTATTTATTTTATTTAACAAATTTATCTACGGCCCAAAACCTACGTCTCTGGGCGGTTTACCATGAAAACAGGACAAATTAAAACATTAAAACAATGTACAATTTAACACAATGTTAACACTGTTAAAAACTGTAAATCTAATTAAAAGCTAATTAAAAGCCTGGGTGAACAAATGTGTCTTTACTGCCTTTTTAAAAGGTGTCAGATAGGGAGGCTCTATTTCAATAGGGAGCACATTCCAAAGCCTCTGGGCAGCAACAGAGAAGGTTCGTCCCTGAGTAGCTGCCAGACAGGCTGGTGGCAAGTGTAGACAGACCTCTCCAGATGGTCTCAAAGGGCAGTGGAGGTCATAGTGAAGAAAATGTCCGCTTAAACACCCAGGGCCTAAGCTGTTTAGGGCTTTATAGGTTATAATACAGGTTAGTTATTATAGGTTATAATAAACACCTCATATTTTGCCTGGAAAAATTATGAGGGATGGCAAAGGATCCTAGAGTCTGGCCTGCTGTGACCAAGAATGCTATTGTGATGGCTCACTCTGGCAAAGTACTCGATGGAGACCAAACTACATTCCTGCTCCTGTGGCGGCATGCCAACACGGTCTTCTGTCAAACTGCATGTTCATGAATTGAGATAACAAAAAAAGGGGCTCCCACTTGTGTGGGGCCCCTGTTCTCTCTAGTTAATGATAGAACTTTTGCGTTGCAATCCCCTCGTCTTCAGGGAAGCCTTTGACCCACCCAAAGGAGATTTTGATGCTCCATGTCACTGGGCATAACCGAGTGGGCAGACTGGGGAAACACTGGGACTGGGGACAGATCTTAACTGTCATTCAAATTTCCTGGGTTCGGACCGGCATGGCTGAGTATGCAGATCTGCTGCCATGGAAAATTGTGGGAGAGGGGAGCCTCGGTTGTTTGCAACCCCAGTAGACTGTGATCCCCTTCTCCAACATAATTGGTGAAAAAATAACCTGAACCATTCAAGAATTCCTGGTTGGGGATGTCCTTTAAACCCGATCCCTGGTATCACCGTCCTGCCATATGTTCCCATCTCTGTGATCTAATGGTGTTGCCCAGTGTGTGTTTTTCCTCTGTGACTGCATGTGCTTGTGAACATCCACCTTTGTTGCTTCATTTTTAGTGAGCTAAGCACATAGTGCCCATCTTACCATCCCTTTCTCTCCTCACTGCTGGGGCGGGGGTGGAGTTTACAAGGTACAGAGTGTGAAGAGGACATGCCCCCGTGTGACTTTCCCATATGAGAGACTTGAAAGATTGGGATGGGACATTGTGGCATCCCTGTTGACAGGCAACTGCTTTCTTCGATCAGAGACGGGGGCAGGGTAAGTGCTTGGAGAGAGGGCCAGTGAGAAGTGCAGCAGGCATGGAGTGGGCACAATCCTGGGCAGGTCTAGGCCACCCTCTCTATGATTAGAGTTCCAGAAACTGCATGAAACCACAGTTACAGCGGCATGCACATTTGGATGTAATGCAGCCACCGAAAAACATCAGGTTATGTTATGAACAGTCTATAACATATCATAACCAGAGGTACCAACTCAGAAGCATGATGAAATATAGGCCTGTGTCTGATTTATTTTAAGAGTTCAATTCAATGTCTGAACTGGAGGTGAATCTCATGACTGCCTGGTCAATGATTTGTAGAGGCAGGAGGAATGTAGCATTGTGTTGCTAAAATGGATATGCAGGGAACACAAAGGCTTTGGCCTGAGCTTTCATATGCTAAAAATGTGACTCACTATGTCTGTGGAAGAGTTTGCCCGACCTGTTGAGTTCCTCCTTCCATTGTCAGTGATGGCCCTGCAAGGCCCAAGTGATTAAGCTCAATTGCTGTCTATAGAAATTCAACATAGCCAAATGCATACAGAGATCCGTCTGTAGATTTTAACCTTACCTCACTGACAAATGTATTGATTAACTCAGCCTCACACAGGCACACCTTTTTATGTTACTTTAAATATTCTCTTGTTTTCAATTACAAGCAAAACACTGGATAAAGGTACATAATGGAATGACTGACACCAAATGAGACCAATTCCACAATTCCATTACTAACTCTGAATTTTAACACCTTCTGGGGACCAGACTGCCAAGATGTAATCTGCAGCATCTTAGATGCAGATTTCCCCACCCCTCCCTTCCTGAGCGCACACAGTTTACAGAAGATGAAATCCAAAGATATCTCTGGACTAGCTGATATCCTGAATAATTAAGATCTTGTTCAGAAGGTGGCAGGAAGTTGACACCTTTTTGGACATACAGGAAAAGAGGAGATTTTTGAATAGATCCTATTCAAGGATCAAAGAGAAAATGACTATGAGGCTTTTGAGACAGAGAGGTAGCATTCTTGTGCCTACCACAAGATCTGCTCACACGCTTTCCCAGAGTTTGCTGCCCAGCCGCGGGGCTAAGCAGGAACTCTGCCCGTGCTCAGAGGCTATGACTCTCACAGTGAGAAGTCAAGGCTCCCCATCCATGGAGCTCTCAGCTATGATCTGAAGCAATTGCACAACTCCTGTCTCCGCCAGCGCCTCACTGCTTCAGCTGAAGTGATTCGTCTCTCTCCAGCCTCTGATCCTGGTAATATGCTGCTCGGAATCCCCTCATCCCTTCCTCTTTTACTGCTCCCTTCTCCATTCCCCCCCCTTTTCTTCCCTTCTACTAATCTCCCCAAAACCATGCCAGCCCCTCTTTTCTGCCTATACCTGAAATGTATTAGACTCTAGGAAGATTTAAATACCCACATATATGTAGTCAGGCACACGGGTGAATATTGGTGCTGGTTAGGAAATACTGTTAGCAATATTGATAGAGTGTTCTGCTTTTTTGCCTTGCTAGATTAGGTCTTTTATACTCAATAAAGCCCATTGAATCCTTCTGAGTAGTTTGATCTCCTTTCCTTCATCGCTTCCAGATCATACGTGGTCATCAATATAAAAGAACTTGATCCAGACCTGTTTTATATACTAGCTAATGAGCATGTTTGGTATATAGATCAGGCCTGGTCTGTAACATATGGCGTAGTCGGCAGGATGGTGACTAGCCAGACCACGCTTTGCACAAGAGAGCTGTGTCAGAGAAAGGAAATCACTAATTTAGAACCCCACAGACTGGAGTTTGGCCAGGCAAACTGCAGGTTGCTTTTGCCACAAAACCATGGTTGCATGCATTCGGACTTTCACAAATTCAAATCTCTGCCCCATTTAACTACAGTTTCATGTTATGTGTGAACTTTACTTTCTTACTTTCTCTGGTCTTGCTTTCTCTGGACTGGGGTCACCATGTTGTTGTCCTTAGGAATTTGCACTGGGGTTTTGCAATGAGGTTTCTTTATAACTTATATCAAAGTCCTTGGTTCAGTTTAAGGCCTCTATTTGTTCGAATTCATGTACCACCAGCTTTTTAAAGGTCTGTACAGCTGGTTCTATAGGACCAGGAGGCATGAATTTGGAAGGTGCTCTAAAATTCATTCTAGGGTCGATACAGTACACCCCCTTTGTAATATTGCCGTAACTGAATATTCCTGAAATAATGAAGCAGATCCAGTCTCACTTGTATAGGTTCATGCCTTGGGCTAGGAACAAAATAAAAACTCTTATTTAAAACTTATACTTCTTGTGAATTGAGTTCTCTATTAGAAAGACTGACAACTAGAGTCTTTTTCTGGAGCGTATTTTTAGGGATTTGTTAAATGGAAAGAGATCTGTGGGCTGCTATGAGGCAATGAGAATGGATTGTCCAACTCCCATCCCATTCCTGCGCTGACTTACACATTACATAGTTTTCATGTGCACCTAAGATGCTTTAAAGTGTACAGCTTTTTAAGGTGTGAATGAGTCAAACATGTTTGGAACACATGATATAGACATACTCACCACAGAGCCAAGAATGGGTGTAGCAACTTTCTTACTTGGTGACAAATCTGGGTCTATTGGAGCACATGGGAGGAGAGCTGGTCTTGTGGTGGTAAGCATGACTTGTCTCCTTAGCTAAGCAGAGTCTGCCCTGGTTGCATTTGAATGGGAGACTACATGTGTGAGCACTGAAAGATATTCCCCTAAGGTTATGGAGCCACTCTGGGAATAGCAGAAGCTTTCAAGTTCCCTCCTTGGCATCTCCAAGATAGGGCTGAGAGAAATTTCTGCCTGCAACCTTGGAGAAGCCACTGCTAGTCTGTGTAGACAATACTAAACTAGATGGACCAATGGTCTGACTCAATGTATGGCAGACACCCCTTTCTTCAGCTGGGCATTGCACATTTTGCTTTTGCTAAACAAAATGCTCAAATATGTCAACATACTCAGTTTTTCAAATATTGCTATTGACTTGACTGAGTCAGTAGAATTTGACCTCCCTCCCTCTTACAGTATGGGCTTAAGTAAATGCCATCTTCTGTTTTTGTTCTGGTGAAAGCACATCATGCAGGGAAACTGGTCTCTGCTGACACTTTGTAACTGCTAATTAGGAATGCCCCATGCTTGGGATGCAGAGCTCTTAGTGGAGCTGATAAAATGTACAATTAATATTGTATTAATTAAATGCAAGTTTAAATTCTTCATCAAATGTGCCCTTGAGGAAGCAACCAGTTTGTAATAGTTCTTTCATGTGCTGTGTTTTGTGAGGGAGCTCTCCATTAATCAGGCTTAGGGATTTTTTAGATTTTGATAACGGATGAGAAGAACCATTACTTTCTCCTAAAACAAAATATCTTCACAACAAGCACTCTTAGATCTCACAACTTAATAGTACCTAAACTTACATCCCCCACATGCCACCATTATGCAAAGCCCCATAGCAGGTAATTTCACAGATCGCAAAACCGGCCCTCAAGTTACTTATTCCTTGGTTAACTACAGAACTGCTTTAAGCTTTTTCTTTGCATGTGAGGGCAGAGATAAATACAGAGCAGCTATGTGACTAGCAGTCCCTAAAAGGCTTCCGTATAGCCTGAGGTCTGACTATAACCTTGGTCTGACTCTTTTTGTTTGTGCAGGTATGCTCATAAACCTCCTTCTGTATCACATAGATCTTATCACATATGACTTATTTTTCTGCTCTTTCCCTTACTTCTCTTTTCCTTATTTCCTCCCTGTAAGCCACTCTGCTGCCTGTTTCCTCCTTCTATTATCAGGTCCATTAGTACATGATGCAGTTCTTCTAACCCTCAGGGACACATTCCTGCAAGTCCTGTTGGAGGGAGGAGAGAGCAGTGAAAATCACATCCCCCTCCACCCAAGCTAGACTATGGAAAATACTCTGCTGGTTTCCAACCTTTTTGCATCAGCGCCTCTTCCATTGTCAGAACACTGTGGGGAATGTCAGCCACCAATAATAACAAACCCAGCCTGATTAGAACTTAGCACTCTCCTACCCACTAAAACTCTCACATACTGGGAGATGACCAGTACACAGCTTTTAGCCTTAACGCTACCAGCCTCTTTATCTCTGCAGGGATGATGGACACTGGGGTAACAACAGGGCAATAAGGAAGCCTCAGCTTCCCATTGGGTAGACAAGTAACAGTTACCCTGCACTGCTTAAACTTATTTTGAGGAAGATGGCTTCCACCTTCCCTGCTCCTTCCCACCAGCACAGGCAGTGGTGGTTGTTGGTTCTCATGCCCAATCTAAAGTTGTATGCAATGCTGAGATAGGATTCTGCTTGAAAAAATACATATAGATAAGAACATAAGGACAGCCCTGCTGGATCAGGCCCAAGGCCCATCCATTTCAGTACCCTGTTTTGCACAGTGGGCCATCAGATGTCTCTAAGAAGCCCACAGGCAAGAGGTGAGGGCTTGCCCTCTCTCCTGAAGTTGCACCACAGCAACTGGTCAGGGGCGTAGCAAGATTGGAGTGGGCCCAGAGACAAGATTTTAAAATGGGTCTCCACCTTAATGAAGCTCAGCTCATGAAGTAAAGAAATCTTAAATGAGGCTGAATAGTGGAGGTTTTGTAAATTGTGGATGATGCAAGTCATGTAATGGTACTAGAGAAAGACATGCTGTTCTGGTAACTCCAGGTCTTAACACTCACATCAATTTTGGAGGATGAATACAACTGAAGGAAGCCCGGGCACGTGCACGGCTGGGGGATTCAGTCACGTGACTTGCCTCGGGGGGGGGCCCAAGGCAGTGGTCCCCCAGACAACTGTCTCCCCTTGCCCTATTATAGTTACGCCCCTGCAACTGGTATTTAGAGGCATCTTGCCTCTGAGACTGGCCTATAGCCACCAGACTATAGAACTGATAGAACTGCCAATGTTAGAACCATCCTCCATGAATTTTTCTAAGCCCCTTTTAAAGCATACAAGCTAGTGGCCAACACCACATCAAGTGTCAGAGAATTTCATAGATTAATTATGTGCTGTGTGAAAAAATACTTCATCTTGTTGGTCCTAAATTTTCTGGCCTTCAGTTTCATGAGATGACCCCTGGTTCTAGTGTTGTGAATGAGGGAGAAATATTTCTCTCTGTCCACTCTCTCTACTCCATGCAATTTTATAGACCTCTATCACACACCACTGTAGTCACTTTCCCCCCAAACTAAATAGCCCCAGATGTTGTAGCCTTGCTTCACAAGGAAGGTGCTCCAGGCCCCTGATCATCTTAGTTGTGCTCTTCTGCACTTTTTCAGTTCTACAATGTCCTCCTTAAGATATGGTGACCAGAACTGCACATAGTATTCCAAATGTTGCTGCTATGTGGATGCGGATATACCAAATGTGGATTGGTATAAGGGCATTATAATTTTAGTAGTTTTATTTTCATTCCCCTTCTTAATGATCCCTAGCATGGAATTGGCCTTTTTTCACAGCTACCACACAGTGAGTCAACACTTTCAACAAGCTGTCCACCACAGCCGCAAGATCTCTCTCCTGGTCAGACACTGACAGCTCAGACCCCTTTTTGACATGCTGTCATGTGTTCCCAGCTGCTCTGTTCCTGGTTCTACTCTGTCCCCTTCTGCTTTATCTGCAAAGTCTGCAGCCTTGCACCTTAGGGGATTTTACTTGTTGAACCAGATACCACCTAATTCCTGCCACCCAGTTCCCAGGTGTCATTTTAAAAGCTGCTCTGTGAGCTTTTTGATTTTAAGTGCCAGCAGTCTGGTTCCATTTTGGTTCAACTGGAGCCCATCCCTTTTGAACAGGCTTCTCTAGCCCCAAAATGTAACACAGTGCCTAACAAATCTAAACACCTCCTCCCGGCACCACCGTCTCATCCATGCATTGAGACCCCTCAGCTCTGCCTGTCTCACTGGCCCTGCTCATGGAACAGGTAGCACTTCCAGAAGCACCCTGGGTCCTGGGAACACCCTGGGAAACACCCTGGGACTTCAATATACTACCTATTAGCCTAGATTTGGCTTCCAGGATCTCCTGATGTTTCTCAGCATCATTGGTGCTGACATGCACCATGACAGCTGACTCCTCCCCAGCACGGCCTAACAGCCTATCTAGATGCTGCCTGAAGTCCACAACCTTCGCACCAGGCAGGCAAGACACTGTGTAATCTACATCACATCTCTCTATGCCCCTAACAATTGAATCACCCACTACTAGGAGTCCCCCCAACCCCCAGAGGAGTATGCTTTGTGTGTGAGGATATGTGCGCAACACCCAAGGAAGGGTTCCCTTCTAAAGGAGCATTCTCCCTCAGACTGATGTCCTCTTTCCCTGAGACCTCATTCTTCATGACAGCAGGGGAGCTGTCAGCCTGGGAGTGGGATGCACTTCCCTGAAGGTCTCACCCACATACCTTTCTGCCTGCCTGAGCTTCTCCAGGTCAGCCACATTGGCTTTGAGGGAATGAACTTGTTCCCTGAGGGCCAAGAGCTCTTTGCACCAAGCGCACACCCATGACTTCTGTACCTCAGTCACATAGTCATACATGCAAAACTCTGTGCACTACGCTGGGAAGCACCCCCAATGTATTATCCTGGCAATCTACCATCATAACTGGTTTTATTGGCTATTTATAATATATAGAGCTTGCTTAATTGAAAGTTAGGTCTTAGCTGAAGTTGTCAGCAAAGTAAAGGTGTTAAGCAATGTCTTCCTAGAGAATTAGAAAGGTGGAGTAGTACTTACCTTCTCATGCTAAGTGTCTCCTTTGTGATAAACAGGGACCATTTGTGTGCCTCTCCACACTCTTACCCAGTGAATTCCACTCCAGTATCTGTTTGCAAACCCTTGTTCACAAACTCCCTCTGGTCTCCTGGCCTAGATCCTTAGCCTAGTGTTAGGAGATTTTTTTAAAAAAAAGTTATTTATCCCTGTGTTTTTCCTCTGCCTTTCCTGATCCTTGTTTCCCCTATTTTAATAAACAACTTTTAAAATGTGGATTTACTGGGCTAGGGGTGTGTGTGTGTGTTGTTGTTGTTGTTGTTGTTGTTGTTGTTTCTTCAGCTATGAGAGCAAAGTTCTCTTTCCTTTGCACTTGCTGATTTGTCATTCTATCTATTCAGCAAAAGGAAGGGGCCAGGGGGAAGAACCTGGCAGGGTCTTGCTCTGTGGAGATGAAGCAGGCTGGCATGGCCAGTAGCCCAAACAAGAATTGAAAGAGGCATAGGTCCTCTGTATTGTTCCTTGGGTTGGAGTAATTGAAGGAGGGGTGGCAGCTCCCCAAAAGGGTTAGGAATAACTTGATTGGGGCAGAAACTCTCCAATGTCCAAGGGCTGATGCTTGGATTCTCCACAAGGGTATCGTAAATGAATGGGCAAGTTTTCAAAGAAGAAGCCAAACAAGAGAAAGGCGGGTTTTTTGGACACTGCTAAAAATGCTCATAGAAAATAGAATAGTTTTGGCTCAGCTTTAAATTTAAAATTGGTTTCTCCTTATGTGGAAAGTAAATTTGGAGGATGATAAGAGATAATAAAGGAATGGGGAAGGATGTCAGAATTATAGACCAGAAACATCTTTCTACTTAACTGATATATTTCAGCTCTTGAATGTGTTTGAAATTGGGAGAACAGGGAGGATATGTCTGCAGCCTTATTTAATGTAAACCAGAGGGCTAAAGGACTCTCCTGGAAACCTAGGTAAAAGCCAATTAAGCACAGAGTAGATTACCAAAGCCTGTGGTAGATCAGGCAACCTTTATTAAACTAAACTATCTGCTCACATCCACTTGCAGGTTTTGAATCCGTTTCCAGTGAAGGCAGCTGTAAAACTCTCATTGATTTTCACACAGGTAGCTTTGAGACCTTAAAGGTCAGACCACACTTGAATCAAAGTTCCCTAAAGCCATTAAATATCTTCTTTAACATTTGTTTCCACTTATTTGGATGTCTAGCTCTCCTCATCTCTAGGGTTTCAGGTATGTTACTGGGATTTTTTTAAAAAAAAATCAATCTGCTATAATTAAGGTTACCTGATTAAATACTTTTGTCAGTTAATCATTTGGCTTGTAATGATCACATTTAAATAAAAATGCATATTGCCAAAGCTTCAATACAGATATCTTTTTGAAGATAATGAAGGAGAATGCATAACCTTTCTCAAGAGGGCATAAAATACACATAGCATCATTTTGTCATGAATTCTGTGCTTGGGGAATGATGACAGTTGTTGAGTATAGTTCAACAGTTAAGAGCAAAGGTTGTCAACCCCTGTACCCCTTTGTAAAAGATACATACAAATTGCATTAGGAATGTGAAAAACCCCAGTTTAAGAGTGTAATTGACATTGACCACAATTCTAGATAACCACCTATGCAGAGGTCAGAAAGAAATGTGCCCACAACCAGAGGTTTGCTGTTAATTTTCAAGCAGATAACCCAATGAAGTAGGTTATTTTATTTATTTATTTAAAAGACGTATATACTGCCCAAAATGCAAGTCTCTGGGCGGTTTACAGGTTGTCTGTTTTGCCATTTTAAAGTGGCTTGAGCAGTAAACCAGGTGATTGGCTGCAGCAAAAACTTTCAAAGCACCCTCCACTTAATGGCATTTCTTTCCCTGCTGCACACATGCTGTCAAAGGTTCCCTCTCCCACAACTGGCCTCTTAGATCACTGCCTCAGCCCATCCCGGGCTGATTTTCAGGCCTGTTTGGGCCTACAAAGATCAGTGTGGCCATTTTGGAGGTTGCCGCACATGCACAAAAGGCCTCTGGCAAGGCATAGGACTTCACACAGACCATTTGAGCATGTGCGGTAGCCATTTTTTTAAATTTTAAAAAAAGGCTGCTGAAAACAAAAATGGTCACCGCACATGCTCAAATGGATGCTGTAAGACCCAAGTCTAGATTTTTCTCTGATCTAGGGAGTCAGAAGAATACAAAATTGTTGGCAAAGGACCTGAGCATTTAAAAAACAGATATAAATGGCATAAAAAGTGGACAAAACATCCCTTAAAAAGACAATGTTGGTTTAATACCTTGTAAGCTGGCAAAACTGAAGGGTTGGTGTGGGGGAGAGGCAAGGAATAAATTAGAAATATTCACTCGCATGCTGCTTAATTCTCTATACAGAACTCTATCTTTATCTGAATATTTGTCAAGCAATCTCATTATAAGGTTTGTGGGATTTCAAACTTGGAAAGTGCCTGCCTTTAACTTGTGTGGTGCTTAAAAACAAACAAACCTGGATCTCACACTGTTTTGCTGTTCTATGGCTAGTAACTTCTACCTTCTTCCTGATCAGGCTTCTGGATCCAAGCCTATTGTAAGCTGCTGGATAATTTCAGATTGTTTGGGGCCGCTAGGATTTCCTATTGCAACCATCTCCCTTTAAGGCAAAGGCTGTTAGGACAGAAAAAAACCCCATCCCTGAATTTCTTGGAGGCAGCAACCTGTAGTGAGGTGTGCTGAGGTGGCAGAGCATTTGCTAAAGAGAGCTTTCACTGCTTAGCTCTATGGAGGCATGCCCAGCACATGGATGTGCTGCATTTCCTTGGGAAGGCAACTGGCACATATGTGCCACATGTGTGGTTGTGTGTGTGTGTGTGTGTGTGTGTGTGTGTGTGTGTGTGTGTGTTGCTTACAACCTGTTTCTCCTGAAAGTGTCTGAACTTGTATTTTTGAGCTGATATTATGGTAAAGTTAGCTGAAAGATGGGTGTCAGATGTTTGGACAGGGGTGCAATTTCAGTGCTTGCCCTAGGCACTATTTTCCCTAGATACGCCTCTGGACAACAAGAGTGGTGGTGATGGAATCAGAGAGTAAGACCTGGGCTTACTATCCAATGTCGCTACTAGGATAGAACTGCCAACTAGGATAGAAGGTGCAAACAGATGATGCAACTGGAGCTGTGTCTCCAACAAAACACATAATAGGCACAGATCTGTTTAAGTGTGTCAAGACCAATGGTGCCTTCAATGCAGCCTGTAGTTTGGCCCTCAGCCTACACAGAGGTTTCCCCTATAATTTCAACCTCATCAATCAATCTGGAGAGAGCGCATCATCTGCAATTAAAGGTTTAATGGATTTATTTACCAATTAAACTGATTAAAACTTGCAGCCTTTAACTCTCCTTAAAATCAAACAACAACAAATGAATCCAACCCCCGCCCCTCCCCCACTTAATTAGCCCGTTGAAATGAAGAAGTAAAATGGAAATTAGGAAGTTTTTGAAAGGTTGACCCTGCCACTTGAGATTACTGCATTAGGTTTTTGGGAATCTGAGCTAGGTCAATGTGAAGCTTACTGACATTTTGTGACATTGATTTCTTACTCAGTGCCCTTTAAATTACACACCTGCAGACACTTTTATTCTGATTCTGGATTGTTTGCTTTAATACCTTTACAGCTGTAGCCCCTTGGTTTTTCAGAGCATAGCCAGTGGCTCTTGGAAATATTAAGATCTTTCCATTAGACTGAATGTTCCATGTTTTCAGGTTCTATGTGCACTTTTCTGTTGCACATTCTGTTTCAAAGCCTTGTCCTAGTTACAGAGGTGCACCTAGGTAATTTTTGAGCCTGGGCCTAAAGGCCATGGAGCCCTCCCCCTGCCCCACCCGCCCGCTGCAAGTTAAGCATGATTTTCTAACATGTAGGTTCTTGAGAAAACAAACCACACCTCCCGGGACAGACTAAAGAGGATTTGGGGGCCCCATGGGGTGTGGAGACCCTGGACTTTGGCCCCAAAGCCAGGGGTAAGAGCATCTCTGCATAGTTATATCTAAACGGGATCCTAGTTTGATAGAATGTAACAACCAAGGAATATCCACATCTACCATGTGGGAAATATTCTGTTTGGCCAATACATTTTTTAGACTTGGATTTGGTTCAGGAAAACTGAGTTTGAACTGGCTGAATTGCATGCTGTAAATAAATGGAAGAAGCAGTTTAGTATATTCTGAGCTTTCTAGATTCTGTGGACTGTCCAGATTTTTGCAGTCAATCTAGTGCCATCAGTACTATGTTGTCTCTATAGTTCCTTTTCAATCTGCAGAGAAAAGGGATTTTTTTACATCTCTGCAGTTTTTCAGTTTGCATCACCAAAGGAAACCACCCTGGACTTACTGCAACTAAGGGCAAAGACACTGAAACACAAAGGGTAAAAACACACATGTGCATACATATCCACACACAATCTAAAAATATATTTATAGTCTGTTATGCTGAGATTTCAAACCCTTGTACTCACCACACCTAAGTATATACACAATCAAATAATATATCCAGAGGAACACAAAATAAAAAAGCCCTTGGATAATCAGGGTCCTGCCCCTCCTTTCTCTGTTTTTAAGTCTTGATAACTGATTATTGGAACAGGGCAAAACTCTGCTGCTCCCTTATACTGGGCACATATATTAGCAGACATTGCAGAGTCAGTGGATCTGAAAAGACTTTGTAACTGCTCGCACATACTATAAACAACTAAAGAGAGGTTGGACTCTCAGTTTCTGAATCGTTGGGACAGGGGGTAAAATGTATATGGTGCAAGAGTAGGATTAATGTGCATTGGTGGATCTAAGTCCTAAGAAAGCAGTATCTAGAACAAGCCTGCTCAACTTAGGCCCCCCAGCTGTTTTGGGACTACCACGATCCCCAGAAACAGTGGCCAATGGCCAAGGATTATGGGAGTTGTAGGCCAACATCTGCAGGAGCGCTGAAGTTAAGCAGCCCTGACCTAAAAACAATGCCCACAATCCTGCCTTATGTGTGGAAGGCAAGGGGCACAGCTGCACATCTCTCCTGTGCCAAATACAGCCCTCTGTCTCATGCCAAGGGTCTCTTTTCTAAGCCCAGGTCACAGTCAGAGGCGCTCTTACCCCTGGACTTCTGGGGCCGAAGTCCAGGGCCTCCACAGCCACTGCCCCCCCCCAATCCTCTTTAGTCTGTCCCAGGTGGTGTGGTTGCCCAGCCAAGCATGTTGATGCTTAATTTGCAGGGGAGGGGGTGGGGCTCCAAAGGCCTTTAGGTCCAGGCTCCACAATTACCTAGGTGCACCTCTGCTCACAGCAGGTTGATGAACAGGGGTGGCTGAGCAGGCCAGCCTTCAGTGGCCCCAGCAACCAGGGCGTCTACTAGCACTGAGCTGCAGGAGCGTACCAAGGTTGGAGTGGGCCCAGAGACGAGATTCTAAAATGGGCCCCTCACTGCCTTCCTTTCCTTCTCCTGGCCCCATGTCTCTGCTGCAGAAGAACATTAAGGACACGTGTAATATAGTGCAGCAGATTAACAGAGGAAAGACTACAGTTACAAGGTATATACAGCAAAACCAAATAATACAACAGTATCAACTTTGTGAAATACAAGGGGGCAATTCATTCTTGCTACCACAGCACTAGCTTTCCTCCCCTTCTCTTGGTTCCAAAGGAAGTTTCTGTTCCAAGCTTAACCATTTTTGCCAGGGCTGTAGCATGGCAGGATTTTCTCTTTTTTTAACCACAATATTTTTCATTTGTTCATTTCAAACAAACTGTAATAAGAACAATGTATCACATAAAAAATATACAAACAAAATTCAGAGTTATTAATATCTAAAAGGGCATATAAAATATCCACATCCTTTTGAACTGAAAGATTTCACATAATATCATCTTTAACTGCTCTGATTCCCCTCCCTGAGCACCTTGCTGTTTCTTCTCCGAAAATCAGCCTCAGCAAACATGTTCATCTCCATCCCCTTAATCAGGAAGTGAATTCCACCACACACACCCCTCCTCTTGCAAAGGAACTTTCCGTACGAAGGACTCCATCTTCAGCACCACTGCCCATCTCTCAGCAGAAGCATCTCTTCCTCAGCTCTCATGGTCTCACTCACCTGTTTTCGAGGGAGCAGGGAGGGGACAACACACAGAAAGAGAGACGACAGCTCTGCTCTGTCTTCACACTTGTCTCCGGCACGGGCACCTCTTCCCTTCCCTCCACTGCCTCAGGAAGCTCTGTCTGTGTAGAGAGGGCAAGACTGGCCTTGGGGCCCCTCAGAGGCTGTGGGGCCAAGAGACATTTGTCTCACTTTGTCTTTATGATGGTACGTCCCTGCTGAGCTGTCTGCTGCTGAGACCACTCAATGTCATGCCAGGGACATTAGATCTTTAACTTGCTATGCTAGAATGATAAATTACTGGGTTGTTGTTTTGTATTAACATTGTTTTAATTAAAAAAAAAAGAATAAGTCACCACCTATTAGACTCACTAATGCATGAGCTTTCATGGGTTATAACCCACTTCCTCAGATGCAGAGTGAATGCAAGGATGGTCAATTGCAGGCAGGTAGTGACAAACATTCTCTATACATTAAAAGAGACATTTACAAAATGTCAATAGTTTTAGACATACCAGGTGGCAAAGGAGAGAAAATACTGA
Source organism: Hemicordylus capensis (assembly GCF_027244095.1). Lineage (NCBI taxonomy): Eukaryota > Metazoa > Chordata > Lepidosauria > Squamata > Cordylidae > Hemicordylus > Hemicordylus capensis. The sequence continues at coordinate 82,272,157 of NC_069657.1, read as the reverse complement.
TTGTTTGTCTCTGGTAGTTACATAGTCGATCATTTCTCTCCTTTGTTACCTGATATGTCTAAAGATATTAACATATTGTAAATGTCTCTTTTAATGTATAGAGAATGTTTGTCATTACCTGCCTGCAACTGAGCCATCCTTGTTTTCACCCTGCATCTGAGGAAGTGGGTTATAACCAGAGTCATCCTTAGAGAGCTCCAGCATTGTACAGGTGGATCTGGGCGCTTCCCAGATTGGACACTACAACAGTGACACTATGTGTCTGTTAAGTGTGTTTCTGTATTGCCTGTGCATCGACATCGCAGTCCCTGTGCTGTCAGCAAGGTGCCGTTCACATTTCCAATGCTTTGGGGTTTTATTGCTGTGTTACAGTCCTACAAAGTTGTAAAAAAAGCTGTATTTTCCCATTGTAGGGAGTTTCATGCACACTAGAAAAGTCTGCTCCCCCTCCTGGTGGCTTTGTGCAACACCCTTTAATTACGTTGTCAATTTGAGCCCACCAAGCCAAAGCATTTTGCAGTGGTTGTAGTCTGTAATCTGGATAGCGCCCTGGTTATCCATGGGGGTTCCATTCTGTTGGAGGTAATCACTTATAAAGCAGAGTATTTCAGGAGCTAACTCACTCCCATTTCAGCAGAAGTTAACAGGGTCTCAGGGGCAACAGCTTGCAAATGATAAGCATGGAGATTCATGTAAGGTTAAACTAATCTACTTTATTCAGAAGTACATGATGACAGGAAAATACCTATATCATTCTGGCTACATGTTGGTCAGAGAGAGACCTATAGAAGCATGGTGCTTAGAGAGAGAGCTAGAAGCATTCTGGGAAGGAGGAGGAGGAGGAAGAAGAAGAAGTAGTTACTCCCAGGAAGTTCCTGAGTACATTCTATCAATAGAGGGGCCATAAAGGCAGAGATAAACAGAAAAGAGAAGGAGACCCTAACTATCTATCTGTACTACCAATGCCCTAGTGGTCATTAGGGTTACTGGTGCAAAAGGTTAATACCATCTGGAGCTGGATCTCCAACACCCTACCTATTTCTGCTGATAATGAAACCACGGATAACGAGGCATTGGGCCAATGGCAATTGTGGGGTTAAGTTCCTGCAAGGCCAAAAATGGCTTTAAAATGGCTAAAAATGGGAGAAATAAAGTGCCATACCATGCTCCACAGGTCTCCAGTCCCAAAATACCAATTTTGGGATTTTTTTGCAAGAAAAACCATGGTAGGAAAATAAAAAAGAGCCACAAAATAGCTCCTTTAACCAAAATGGTGGCCGGATATGACCTCAGAGGCCATTTCTGGACACCTAGGAACCATGGATATATTATTTATTTATTTATTTACATTTATATCCCACTCTTCCTCCAAGGAACCCAGAGCGGTGTACTACATACTTGAGTTTCTCTTTCACAACAACCCTGTGAAGTCGGTTAGGCTGAGAGAGAAGTGACTGGCCCAGAGTCACCCAGCTAGTTTCATGGCTGAATGGGGATTTGAACTCGGGTCTCCCCGGTCCTAGTCCAACACTCTAACCACTACACCATGCTGGCTCTCTATCCATGGATATATGGATTTTAACCCTTTGTTAACTGTGTATACCAAGGCCACATGCACATGGCCCAACTGTGGATATGTGCAACTGTGAGTGCTGGGGCCGCGGATGATGAGGTCCACTTGTATAGGGCCCAGGGCAAATCAGCCAGTGTGGGACCCCTTTCCAGATAATTTTATTGGAAGCATCGTGTGTGGGGCCTCTCCAAAGAGCAGGGCCCTGGACAGGTGCCCTGCCCTAAGGACAGCCTTGCTTATAACCCATGAAAACTCATGCATTAACATATTAGTCTAAAGGGTGCTGCCTTATTCTTTTTTTAAAAAAATCTATATAATTGACTTACACAGCATATCACATTTATTTTTACACCATTTTATTAAAGTTTCAGTGATATTACACAATCAAAAATAACAAAACCCCATAAACTACACAACCTACTTCATTAATGGAACCAACTTGTGCCTTATTTCAAAGATTGTTGCTTTTTAAAAAATGCTAATGGGCATCTAAAAAGTGATTACTTAAGATCAAACTACTCATTGCATTAAACATGCAGTTTAGCCCCATGTCTTTTATTTCTAAAGCTAATTAGCATCCATGGGGATGGGGGATCATGGCTAATAGCTGTTGACAGACTTATCCCCCATAAATGTATCTAATCCTCTTTTATAGTCATCTAAAGCTAATGTCCATCACCATGTCTTGTGATAGCATATTCCATAAATTAATTACTTGTTGTGTGAAGTATTTTATTGTATCTGTCTTGAATCCACTGTCAATCAGTTTCACTGGGTAGCCTCAAGTTGTAGTGTGACAGAAGATAATATTCTTTTCCACAACACCTTTTCCTAGGTGCTTTGATAACCTTTTCCCCAGTTGTATTTTTTCTTTTCAAAATGAAAAAGCCCCAAATGATAGCCTTTCCTCATATGAAAGGTGCTCCAACCTCTTGATCATTTTGGTTCTTCTCTCCTACACCTTTTCCAGTGCTACAGTAAGCTTTTTGAGAAGGGGGGTAGCCAGAACTGTGCACAGTCTTTCTTTTACACAACCGTCAGTCTGCCACATATAGAGCTGATATTTTCATTTGGTAGCACCAGTTCAGACTATATCCCTGTATGTGTGAAGCCAAAGGATGGGGTTTTTTTTCTTTCTCCCCCCCCCCTTTTTTTGGCCAATGTAATCATTTTGCATTTACTTACATTTCAACCTCTTTTGTCATTTTGTTGACAAAAATTTGTTGACATTTTGCCATTTACCCAATCCAGAGAAGTCCTTTTTGAACTCCCCAGAAAGGCCTTTCATCTTTTTCCTCAAAAAGGAGTTTCACCAAGTATTTCACCACCCTGAATACTTTGATTATATACAGAAACCTATCCACCTCACTCTTCAACCCTGTCTCCAGATCATTTATGAATAAGTTAAGTAGCATCGGTCCATCCCAAAACAGATCCTTGGGGGATGTCATTGCTTACTTTCCTCCATTGTGAGAACATCAATTTACTCTTTCCCTCTGCCTCCTGTTTTTTAACCCGTTGGGATCCAAAAGAGGACATCTAATCCTGTGTTTTGGTCCATCCCAAAACAAATCATTGGGGGATGTCATTACTTACTTTCCTCCGCTGTGAGAACATCAGTTTACTCTTGCCCTCTGCTTCCTGTTTTTTAACCTGTTGGAATTCATAAGAGGACATCTGATCCTGTGTCTGCTAAGTTTACTCAGTAGGTTAGAGTTAGGGTTTTTCTTACATGGAAAATTATGTTTATATATGAAGCAGACTGTTCAATGAATGGTGAGGGAAGGGTGAAGTGTGTATATATTTCTGTCCTCTGCAAGTGAGCACTATAGAATCTGTGCAATTTAGCCAACAATGGTGTTGCCTCCTCTGGGAGAGGCCGATGCTTCATTAAAGCAGAGTCCATTTTTGGGCCACAAGACAAAGGCAACTGTGAAAGAAATAGCTAATGGGCCTGGATCATTAAGTGAGATAGTGTGCCCCAACATTTTCCTTAGCATGTCTGCTTTGCCCAGTTTTAATAATTCATAAAGTCACAATCACAGTTTACATTTTCTAGCAGAAAAAGTAGGTAACATTCTAAATTATTCATATATAGAAGTAGTAGAAATAATATAAAGAGAGTGGGAGGAGAGAGAACAAGAAAACAGAAAAAAGTAACCGATACAATGAAACCTATACCAGGAATGCATACATATTAGGGAGTAGTTTCCCAGACTGCATTCACAAGAGCTCTACTTCACTTTGGTTAGAAATCCTTTTTAATATTGCAGTGTACACCTGGGGTAGAGCTTCAGGTCAAGCTTTGAGTAGAACAAGCACTTACTGTAAAATGGAGGAAGACATTTTTATTCAAGTAGGTGTGGTAGGGATTTGTGTGTGCAGAGGAAGAGCAGAACATTGTTTTTAGCATGGCATCATTTGGTCTGTTTTTAGGCATTAACTATGTAAGCTGATCTGTGCTTATAGGATGCAGTGGAGAATAAATTCAAAATGTATGTTGATGGCTCAGCTGATTAGTTTTGATTTTTAATCTGCTGTTTTTAGTTCAGTTTATTTTGTTATTATATAGACTGGTTTATGCTATCGATCTCATGTCAGTTAAATAAGAACTGGAGATCCCAAAGGGGTGCAAGCTCCCACAGAACATGTTGTGTGAACTCGGGAGTTCTTGGCAATCTCTGGTTGGTGCCACACCATAACCAACATCCAGCCAACATAGACAAACTGTGTTCAGATCTAAGATTAAAGATCTCATCTTAATGTTTGGTTGTCACTGCACCAAATGGAGATTGCCAAAAAGTCCACAGGAGCGTGTGCACTACTGGAATATCCAATTTTCATTTCTGACATGAGATCGATTGTGTGGACTAGCTCTGTCTGTACTGGTTGTCTTTATCTTGTTGTTGACTGCCTTGAGGCTTTGGCAGTAGGGTGGATATAAATTCTGAAACAAATAATATAAAAATGGTGTGATTATATTAATAGTCAATTATTTTAATTATCATTTGTATATCACTTTTCAACAAAAGTTCTCAAAGCAGTTATGATTTACTTTTGCATCTATTTCAGTGTAGGGTGGTGATGTGATTTGGGATGTGATGGTGACAGCCATGTCAGAAAATGGAGATGCAATCCAGATCTCAATCCCAAGTCTCATCAGAACCTTGCCTTTTAACATCGTAAAAGTAAATTAATTCCACTAATTGATTATGAGAACATTGACAGCTTCCAAGTAGTGCATAACTTCAGGCACCCTACAAAATATACTCCCTGTCCATACAAGACAAAACTTTAAAAGGGACCAGATGGAGATTTCTCATATATGATTTAAAATCTAGAACTGAGCCAAATTCACAAGTGTCAAAAAATCCCACAATTACACATTATGTTAAGCATGTCATTGTCCATTATGTGTTTGCTTTTTGTTTATGAAATAGCTACAAACAAAATACCTCCCTTGGTCATAGATGTGGTGGAGGAAAACTCAGAATTGAGACTCAGGCATGTGGGGAGAGGAGATTCAGCACGTTGCACTATTACAATCCAAATCCAGATTTTCTCCTCACAGCTGTCATTTGCCACAGGAGAGAAGCTTGTGGCAGGGAGAATCTTGTTGCCATCACTTTCCCTTGCTCTCGCCTTCACTTGCCCTTATGACATCATCATGGAGCCAAATTAGTTATTTCAATTACATATGTCTCATGATGTCATCAATCTATTCAATATGGAGAGTGGGAGAACAAAGAGGAGATAAATAGTAGCAGTGGCTTCAGAGCTGGTTCCAACCCCAAAATTGGAAATAGTTAATGGTTGATAGAGTCTCGATAATCGACTTTTTAATCTAGAGAATGTTTGAGTCCTGATAAGTCTGCTTTTGAATGGGTTTGGAGTAAATGCCCCATGAAAACTTTCAGTATCTATGATTCTAAACTTGAGAACTATGGTTCCAATCCCAGAATAGGATAGTCAAAGCTTAACATATTGATTTGTTATCCATAAACTATAACAAATATATTGATTTGTTATCCACCTGTATTTACAGGTGGCCCTCGTTATTTGTGGGAGTTCCATTCTCGCCTATAGGCATGACTACAGAAACCATGAATAACGAAACTGTGAGTCAATGGGAATTGAGGGGGATAGGTTCGCAGCAGCAGCAGCAGCAGCAGCAGCAGCAGCAAAAAGCATCAAAAATGCAAGGGGGCAGAAATAGGAGAAGAAAAGGACAGTACCTTATTCTCCAGCAATGCCCTCCAAAACCTGCAAAACAGTTGAATATTCATCAATTTTTTAAAAAAGAAAAAGACACAAAATGCCTCTCTGCTGGAAAATAGCGGCCAGAAATGACATCTGAAGTCATTTCCAGGTCATTTCCGGTCACTAAAAACCACAGATAGGCAAATTTCACCTATTTTTCTACCCATGGATAATGAAACTGGGTCTCTAAGACCCAATCACGGATACGCAAAACTACGGATACAGAGTCCATGGATAATGAGGGCCACCTGTATTATTCTTTATTTATGAGGTCTATATTATATAATGAAGAAAATAGTTTTGGGATTTTAGCCTAAGTTAAAATTATGAAGTAACTTTAGTGATATACACTATTTATATTAAAGCAAGAGAAGAATCAACAAAGAATCCTGCAGGATGATTTTTAAAGGCTGCAGACATTCATGTGTTGGTCCCATGTATGGATTGTAGTAGTTGGAAATGTGTTACCATAGGAACTAAAAATGTTTTCTGATTATTGTGCCATAAATATCAGTACCCTTTCCCCTACAGTATGGAGTCCACAGAGTTATCTTAGAGAGCGCCTTCTTCTGCATGATCCCCACCACACGTTAAGGTCATCTGAGGAGGTCTGGCTCCAGTTACCACCGGTTTGTCTGTAGTGGTGATCATGGAACCACCGTGTTCCAGTTCTCAGCCAGGCCGGGGGGGGGCTCTTTAAGGGCGGGGGAGGGTGCACTTACCCCTCCCGCCACTTTCCCCCTGCCAACACTCCCTTTTTGAAAAGCATTTGGGGTGGCAACGTACCTCCCTGCTGCCCCCTTCCCCCCTTCCTTGGCAAAAGGCTTCAGAATGTGTGATTGCGTGCACCCACGGGCGCGCGTGCATACATCGTGCATGCGTGCACATCTGACTACACACACACGTGATGCACACGCGTAACGCGCATGTGCCGTGCACATGCGCAATTGCACATTCTGAAGCCTTTTGCCAAGGAAGGGGGGAAGGGGCAGCAGCAGGAGGGATAAGTGCACCCTCCCCTGCCCTTAAAGAGCCACCCCCCCCGGGCTGCGAACCACGAACTGCCACCCCCAGCGAACTGGTTCGCAGGCCTTTGGAATGGCCTGCAAACCGGTCTGTGCACATCACTATTCATCTGGTGGCGACTTCTCTGTAGCTGCACTGGGCTTGTGGAATGCGCTCGCGACACAAATCCGTAATCTGAGTTCATTACTGGCCTTCAGGAGAGCCCTTAAAAACTATCTGTTTGACCTGGCCTTCTAAGGTTTTTTAACTGTTGCAAACTGTTTTAATTGTTGTAAATGTTCGGCCTGGTTCTCCAGGTTTTTTAACAGTTTAAATGTATTAACTGTTAATTAGTTTTATACTGTTTTTATAGTTTTGATTTTAATGGTTAATTGATTTTAATTGGTTTTATTTTGATGTAAACTGCCTTGCACCATTTTTGGAAGGGTGGTATATAAATTGATTGATTGATTGAATAATAAATTCCCTGTGGCCTCTAGTCACTAGTCTGCCCTAATGACATCATTTCTGATACCCAGAGGCCTTTGCAAAGGCCCAGAAAGGCATCCAGGCACTAGGAAACTCTTCTTAGATTTTTTTCCTGATTAGTCATCACTAGATCAGATTCCATAAGTGTATATGTGAAGCAGTGGTGAGTGGTGATGGCGGAACCAGGGGGGCGGCAAGAGGGACCTTTAAAAGCATTTAGAAGGTGCTTACCAGTGGTACTGCCACACCTGCAAGCACCCTGCAAGCAGTGGTGGTGCGGTTCCACATGCCTCTGTTGCGCAGGATGCCCGGGGGGGGGATGCCCGGGGGGGATGTGCTGGTGCTCGAGGCATCTTGCAGGTGCAGCGGTACCACTAATAAGCACCTTCCAATTCACTTTTAAAGGTGCCTCTTGCTGACCCCACCCCCTATCACTGCCCTCACTGGCCACCCTTGATGTGAAGTTAGGATATCTTGCATCAGTGTACATCTCATTTATTTACATGGAACTATATTTGCCATTTTGTTGTCCATTGACTCCATTGTGGAGCTGGGGGGGAAATGTCTTTTATTTATTCTTTATTTTTCTATGTAAACTGCTTTCAGAAGTTTTGTTGGGAAGTGGTGCAGGAAAACCTCAGTATGCGTGGTGGTTCTGATCCCAGCGAGTGCAGCAGACACCTAAACCTCAGATACCAAGACATTGTAGCAATGTAAATCCAGGTTCCTAAGGAGGGGAAATGGCCCCAAACATTGTTTTCTTAAAAAGCACAATAAAGTGCCCTACCGTGCTTTGTGGGTCCCCAGAAGTCCAGCAATGCCCCCTACGAGACTGAAATCTGCCCCCCCTTTTTTTGGAGAAAGATTGGGTTTTGGAAAAACATTTTCTTTGAAAAGGAGCCACAAAATGGCTCCTGAACACAAAATGGCAACCAGAAATGACTTCAGTGGTCATTTCTGGCCACCCCCAATCTGTGGATCCACTGATTTTTAGCTTTTTTTTAGCTGTGCTTTTCCTCTTGAATACTGAAGTCAGGAGCCAATTACCCAACCATGGATATGTGAAACCTTGGATGCCGGATCCGCAATCAGCGAGGTCTTCCTGTATATAAATATTTGTAGTAGTAGTAATTTTTACTATCCTGAACAAATGGGTGTCATCTGCAAACACAGCCACTTCACTGCTCACTGCTAACTCCGGATCATGTATGAGCAATTTAAATAACACCAGTCCTAATAGAAATTCCGGGAGTCCCCACTTGTCCCCAGACCCCAGCCCAAGAAGACACGTATTATTATTATGGGTAAAAAGGGCCACAACTTTATTAACAGAAACAACAGGCATGGCGGACTGGAACGACAGGTGATTAATCACCCTTAGAGAACAGTGGTTCTCCTAGGCCTGGGTTAGGACTCTGACGTCCTACCCAGCGCCTTACTGGGCGACACACCTTGGCTCGGGAAACAGGCATGTACGCCCCGCCCCATTCCTTCAAAGTCAACCCCCCTTTATAAGAGGGGATCTGGATACTTCAAGGTCTTCACCCATCCTGGACCGCACAGCCCAAAGGTTGGTGAAGTCCTGAAGCAGGTTTCATGGCAATCCATTCTCCCTGTGCTGCACAGGCCACAAAGGAGCAATTTAAAAGGAGCAATCAACCTTAAATATCCAAGGGTGCTAACTGATGTTCTATCCCTCAACTTACCCCCTGACCCGCACTATAACTGTCACACAGGGAGGTTAGCCTTCGCTTGACCTCCCTGCCCCATACCTCTCCAAAAATTCGGCAAGCCCCTTCTGGATGTTGCTCAGATAAAGGTCACACCCTGTCTCTGAAAGGTGAACGCCGTCAGGGCGGAACAACTCCGGAAAACGAGCAGCCAGACTCGGCTGCAGCAGCACCTCCCCCCCAGCTGCTCTCACCAGTTTTCCTATTCCTGCCGAGGCTTTACGTCGGGCTTTCTCCATGCCCAGCGCAGACTGAGCCCCGCGCCAAACCCTGCGTTGCAACCAATTAACCCACAATATCTGAACCCCAGGTAACCACCCTTGCAAAACCGCCAGGTTGGAAGAGGCTTGCCGAACTATAGAGAGGCCAGTCCGCCTGCCCATTTTCGCCCAAATGAATGATAATAACATTGGGCGCAGGAAACCTAACTAGATGGTCCCAGATAGCGGGGAGAAGCTGACTCCACAGCATACCCTGCATTCCCAACCAATAAACTGAGGCCCTTCTTCCGAATCCCAACTGAGTGCCCCAATGGGAGGTGCTGGTCCGCTTGAAGGCCCAAAAGACCAGTGAATGGCCACACACCAGGACCCGGGGCGGGCCCCTTTTCCACATAACGCCGCAAGGCCGTTACTGGACAGAGCAGAGGGCCCTCCAAATGCGCCCCTCGCCCACTATCGGGCATCCCGTCCAAACCGTGCACTGGGAAGGAGCTCATAACAGGAGCTTCTTCCTTGACAAATGCCCAGGCCAAACTGAGAAGCCTGGGGTGTGGATCGGCCGATCGCGGCCGAAACCACGCCCCCAAAACCAAAGGGGCCAATCGGCCCGCTTCTTGGGCCTCGTGCAGGGCAGGGCTTGGGACAAACTCCCTCCCCTCTGCACGAGGCCAAGGGGAGGGGGGTTCTTACTTACTTCCCTTGCAAAAATGTCCAGTTTACTCCTAATCTCTGCTTCCTGTTGTTTAACCAGCTACTAACCCATAGGTATACTATGGCTGCTAAATCTATCCATCAGTCTTTGGTGAGAGATTGGGTGGAAAATTGTAGATTGTGGTGCTAGTGCCCAAGCATGTGGAATTACCTTCTCAGGCAAGTAGCCATGATGGTGCAGAGAGTAAGGGATCAGTGCCTGACCCACAGCCCCTGGTTTGAGCTTTGTATTCCCTGACACCCAGGACCTGTGAGATTATTCTGAATTTGCTTTGGATGCTGAACTCACACCTTGGACTATGTGCAGTAATTATGGGATGAGAGTGCTTTTGAGTAGGTGCATTGCTCATAGTCATAACCAGCTTCTGTACATCGGGGATTAGGTTGGTTTAAGCCCCAGCAGCTCTTGTTCTAGGAATTAGCCCCAGGGTTTGTGGAAACTCAATATGGTATCTTTAACAAAGAGCACCAGGAAGTAGGTGGGAGTAAAGAGAAGGAAGATTAATTGGGCAAAGAGAAGAGGTGTACACTAAATAAGCCTTCTGGCTGTCATACAGATTTTAGAAGCAGAAGGGAGTATCAGGCCTGTTGCTTGATCTATGCCATGATCTTCACTTTGATCCATGCCATAGCCCATCTTCTGAAGAACTGTAGCTGCAGGAGCCCCTAAGTACACTATCTTTAAGCAACAATGCCCCACTGTTAAAAGGAAAAGGCAGAATTTGGAGTCTGTGTATGGGAAGCATGAAGTTTCCCTTCAAAACACTGATCAGAAAGCAAAATGGTATCTTTAAAAAGCAAGCTGCAGAAGGAAGAAAATGTGTATCTTGAAAGAGATCATTAAAAACAAAGAAGGCAATATACATCTAAATTGTAGGGAAATCTCCTCCAGGCAGCATAGGAAGATAAATCCACAAATACCATCAGATCAATATCGAAAGTATGTAATGTAGACAAAGAAAAATGAAGCAACTGTAGCCCTGGGAGAAAACAAAACTAATCTGCACTATTCAAATGCAAACTTACTAGAGCTGGAATTAAAGAGATGGGGGTGGTAGAATTATTGCTTCTTTTTTTGATGGGCCCCTTAGCAACTGTGTTAAAAGTCTAGGGAGGGCATGATTTGACTGAAATTGGAGGGGGTAGGTTAGGGTGTGAGTCTTGTGGATCTCATTGAGGCTTCTCTATGTTTTCTCCTATTTTCTGAGCATTGAAACTGATACTTGCCAATGTAAGCAGTAAAGACTGTTCCCTCTGCTCCTGGGAAGGGCATTCTAAGTAGCAACTGAGAAATGACTTTATGCCTAAACTCCCTTAGATTTTGGTCCTGAAAGCAGATTTTCTAGCAATTTTCAAGCATATGGTCAAAATTTCTAATCATATGGAATATGTGTACTTAAGTTTGAGGTCCAGTGATAGACTGGTACTTCTGGTGTACCAAACACCCTGCTGTCCAGCAGAGTCCCTAACTTTGCTAACAGACTTGGTCTCAGGCTTGACATTGGAGTGGTGGTGGGGACTTCAATGTTCACTTCAGGACCAATTTGTCCGGGGCGGCTCAGGAGTTCATAGCAGCCAAGACAACGATGGGATCCAATAGGATTCCAAGAAGCCATGGAAGGATTTAGTGTTGGCTCTGACAGTGATTCTGTTGATGCCCTGGTGGAGAATAGGAATAGCAAACCTGCTAGGGCAGTAGACATTCTCTCTAACCCGCTTCAAAACTGGTCCCTTAGTACATGAAAGAACTACAGGGACTGAAGTGGCAAGGTAGATGACTGGAGCACAAGTGGAGAAAGTCTCAACTCGAATCTGACAGATTACAACATTGATTACAACCCCTGCTAATTGAGCAAAGAGGCACTTTTTAAAAGTGGTGATTATCTTTATTGAGCAGGGGGAGACCAACTGGCGCTATCCAACCCCAGCACAGAATCCCTCCAGGGGCTGTTGCTGGTATCTTTCTTATGTTTCTTTTTAAGACTGTGAGCCCTTTGGGGACAGGCTGTGAGTCCTTTGGTTGAAAAGCGGTATAAAAATATTTGTCGCATTTGTGTTCATATAGAGTGCATTTGAAGATCAGGCAATATGTGCAGCAAAGAAGCAATTCTTTTCTACCCCTGTTGCATCCTCAAGCTCCGGTCCCGCTGAGTTTATCAGGGTTGTGAGAGGCCTAGTACGTGCCCCTCCTCTCTTGAATCAGAATTTGTAACCATCAGTTACCTGTTGTGACATTTTTAGGGAGTTCTTTGTGGATAAAATTTCTCTTATTTGGGCTGACTTAGACTCAGACTCCACAGTTACTACAGTTTCTGATGCTGAGGTGCCAAGCAACTTCTCTTATGTGTTTAGGCTGGCTCAGTTCAGTTTGTGACTCCTGAGGATGTGGACAAGCTCATTGGAAAGGTGTGGCCTACCACCTGTTCTCTTTACCCTTGTGCAACATGGCTTATACTATCTGGCAGTGGGGGTTATTTTATTTATTATTTATTTAACACACTTCTGTACCACCCAAAACTCACGTCTCTGAGCAGTTTACAACAAGCAAACAAAAAGTTAAAACATTAATTAAAATAAATGGCAACCCCCCCTTAAAACAATAGTTAAAACAAAATAAATGACATATATTATTATTTATTTATTTACATTTTATATCCCGTTCTTCCAGCATAGTAAATGTTAAAACTTTACAATTTAAATTTTTAAAATAACAGTTTTAAATGATGATAAAACTGTTAAAACAATATTTAATTAAAAGCCTGGGTGAACAGGTGTGTCTTTAGACTTCTTAAAAGTTGTCAGAGATGGGGAGGCTCTTATTTCAGCAGGGAGCGCATTCCAAAGCATCAGGGCAGCAGCTGAGAAGGCCTGTCCCCAAATAGCCACCAAACGAACTGGTGGCAACTGCAGATGGATCTCTCCTGATGATCTCAATGGGCGGTGGGGTTCATAATGAAGAAGATGTTCTCTTAAATATCCAGGGCCCAAGCCGTTTAGGGCTTTATAGGTTATAAACAACACCTTGTATTTTGCCCAGAAATTTATCGGCAGCCAGTGTAGATCTTTCAACACAGGAGTAATATGGTCTCTCCAAGATGACTCAGAGACCAACCTGGCTGCTGCATTCGGAACCAGCTGTAGTTTCCGGACTACGCACAAGGGCAGCCCCACATAGATTGCGTTACAGTAATCCAGTCTGGAAATTAACAGCATATGTACCACTGTTCTGAGGTCATTTATCTCAAGAAATGGACGCAGCTGGCATATCAGCTGAAGCTGATAGAAGGCACTTCTGATCACCGCCTCAACCTGGGAGAGGCTTGGATCCAGAAGCACCCCCAGGTTGTTGTAGAAGGCCAGGTAGATATCATAAATGCTGAGGACATTTTATCATATGTGGTGGAGTTGTAAAAAAGTCAATCCTTTTGAAAGCAAATTCACTCTAAAATGGAGCAAATTTTGGAAACCAAGTTCCCTTTTTTGCCAGAACTCTTTCTTCTAAATATGATGAAACCGTACATTCCCATTAAGTTTACTGAGTTATCTTTATACATGATTACGACAGCTAGGATTTTATTTGCTGCTAATTGGCACTCTTCAGTTATTCCTTCTTTAAACAATTGGTTTTTAAAATTATGGGACTATGCTTCTATCTCCAAGGTTACTGCTTATATGAACAGTGCCTCAACAGAATCATTTATGCTTGTTTGGGAACATTTTATAAACTTTAACATTCGGCAAGGCTATCATTTGTTCCCGATATCTGGGTTTGATCTGTAATCTATTTTTGTATCTATTGTAATTATGCTTGCATTAAGACGAGCAGGTGGAAGTAATCTTATCTTTTAGTACTTTTTTGGTCATGTTTAAAACATTTTCTTGTTCCTGATCTCCGATCCACTTTAAAGGCTTTACCTTATTCTAAATTTCAAGAGATGTAATCAAACTTTGATATTTTACTATTTTAATAAATAAATAAATTTTCCAAAAAAGAAAAAGAAAAAAAAAAGAAGATATTATAAATGCTTCTCTGAGGGAGGGCAGGTTGCCTCCTTGCTTTAAGGAGGCAATCTTTAGACATCTTCTGAAGAAGCCTGCATTGGATCCCTCAGTATTAAGTAACTGTAGGCCTGTCTCCAACCTTCCATGGCAGGGCAAGGTAATTGAGAGAGTGGTGGCCTCCTAGCTCCAGGCAGTCCTGGAGGAAACTGGTTATCTAGACCAGAGGTTCTCAGCCTCAGATCCCCAGATGTTGTTGGACTACAGCTCCCAACATACCCAGTCAAAGGCCATTGTGGCTGGGTATGCTGGGAGTTGTAGTCCAGCAACATCTGGGGATCCAAGGTTGAGAACCCCTGATCTAGACCCATTTCAAATTGGCTTTGGGGCAGGCTATGAGGTGAAGACTGCCTTGGTCAGCCTGACGGATGATCTCCAATTAGGAATTGACAGTGGGATTGTGACTTTGTTGGGTTTTTTGTATTTTTTGGCGGCTTTCGATACTATCAGCCTTAGTATCCTTTTGGAACATCTGAAGGGGTTGGGGGTCGGAGGCCCTGCTTTGCATTGTTTCTGCTCCTACCTCTTAGGTAGATACCAGATGGTGTCCCTTGGGGACTGTTGTTCTTCCAAATCTGAACTTCTATATGGTGTCCCCCAGGGCTCCATATTGTCTCCAGTACTCTTTAACATCCACATGAAACTGCTGGGAGAGATCATCAGGTGATTTGGTGCAGGGTGCAATCAGTATGCTGATGACACCCAAATCTTTTTCTCCATGTCAACATCATCCAGAGAAGGCATAATCTCCCTAAATCCCTGCCTGGAGGCAGTGACGGGCTGGATGAGGGATAACAAACTGAGACTGAATCCAGATAAAATGGAGGTATGGAGTAGGAACTCGGGAGACAATTTTGTTCTGCTGGTTCTGAATGGGGGTCACACCTCCCCAGAAGGAACAGCTACACAGTCTGGGAGTGAGTCTGGATCCAAACCTCTTCCTGGTGTCTCAGGTTGAGGCAGTGGCCAGAGGTGCTTTTTATCAGCTTCAGCTGATTCACCAGCTGCATCCATTTCTTGAGATAAACAACCCCAGAAAAGTGTTACATATTTTTATTATTTATTTATTTGTTTATTTATTTATTCAATTTTTATACCACCCTTCCAGAATGACTCAGGGTGGTTACATATGCTGGTAGCCTCCAAACTAGACTACTGCAACGTGCTCTATGTGGGGCTGCCTTTGTACATAGTCTGGAAAGTTGCTAAAGAATGTGGTCTCTGGATTATCTCAAAGAGACTATATTACTCCTACAGGTGAAACTCGGAAAATTAGAATATCGTGCAAAAGTCCATTAATTTCAGTAATGCAAATTAAAAGGTGAAACTGATATATGAGACAGACGCATTACATGCAAAGTGAGATAAGTCAAGCCTTAATTTGTTATAATTGTGTTGTGATGATCATGGCGTACAGCTCATGAAAACCCCAAATCCACAATCTCAGAAAATTAGAATATTACATGGAACCAAGAAGACAAGGATTGAAGAACAGAACAATATCGGACCTCTGAAAAGTATAAGCATGCATATGTATTCAGTACTTGGTTTGGGCCCCTTTTGCAGCAATTACTGCCTCAATGCGGCGTGGCATGGATGCTATCAGCCTGTGGCACTGCTGAGGTATTATGGAAGACCAGGATGCTTCATTAGCGGCCTTCAGCAATTCTGCATTGTTTGGTCTCATGTCTCTCATCCTTCTCTTGGCAATGCCCCATAGATTCTCTATGGGGTCAGGTCAGGCGAGTTTGCTGACCAATCAAGCACAGTACACTGTATACTAAAAGTGCTACACTGGCTACCTACTGTATAAGTTTATAGGAAAAATACAAGGTGCTAGTTATAACCTATAAAGCTATAAACAGCATAGGCCCAGGGTATTTAAGGAGAACGTCTTTTCGCCATGAGCCCCACTGCCCATAGAGATCATTTGGAGAGGTTCTTCTCCAGTTGCCGCCAGCTCATCTGGTGGCTATGCAGGGATGGGCCTTCTCTGTTGCTGCGGCGAGACTCTGGGATGCACTCCCTGCTGAAATAAGCGCCTCCCTATCTCTGACAACTTTTTAAAAGCATCTAAAGACTTATTTTTTCACCCAGGCTTCTTAACTGGACTGTGGTTTTAAATTGTTTTAAGATTTTTGTTTTTAATCTGTTTTATGTTGTAAACCTATCCAGAGATGGAAGTCTTGGGGCAGCATCCAAATTGGGAAAACAAACAAACAATTCTAATGTTTGTCCATTTGAGGGTCCATGCATGTGAAACAGGAGGTTGCCTTAAGCTGCTATTCATTGCAGCTGTTTCCATGCAGCCAGCGGTCCATCTGTAGCTATTTGCCCTGCAGCCTGAGGACGGTCTCAAACAATGTCAAGAATTTTGTTTGCGTTGGCCTGAAAAAAGTCCCTTCCTCAATCTGTGTGTTGGTGCTGAACTGTGGCAGGCAGACACCTGGGTACTTTGAGAGAGCTGTCCTGGAGAGCAATTTACAGGGGCTGCTTCATGTACAGTGGCCCAACAAAGGATGTTCAGGAATGTGAGTTCCCTCAAATGCCATGAGGTGATTTTGTATCTTGTTGTTGGTTAAAAGGATGCAGCAGGCAATACTTGAAAACCAACCTGTGGTTTGATTGTTCTCAGATTATTCTCAGCTTTTGCCTTCTTTCTCTCTTCCCCATTCTGCCTCTCCCTTCATCTTTCTCCTCCTTCCCTCTCTATTTCTACCAGGACAAATTTCCGAGAAACAGAAATTAGGAAGGGACTGTCTCTCTGCAGATACAACAGGTGGGCAAATGGAAACAGCTGCCACAGTCATAATGGCCTGGTTCATATATGCAATTATGCATGCACATCTCTTGATTACTCAGTGGCTTGCAGCCAAAGATATGAATTGCCTTGACAAATGTTGTGTGGTGATGCGATATTAAATCTCTGTCTGGTGTTTGATCTGTGATGCTGTTATGTTATGCTGTTAGCATAACATAATGTATGTGAACATACAAGTGTTAACCCACAGTGTACAGCATTACACGCAAGAATGGGGAAAACCAGTGGTAACGAGAATGGGGGGAACCAGTGGTAGTGCTGCTTGTACAACCACCCATTCAGGGCAGTACTGGGGCTGCTTAGGAGTCTGAGACACAGCATTATGCCTCCCTAACTCTGTGCCTCGTAAGTGGCAGTGAGTGTTTTTTTCTTTTGTCTGGGCCAGATCCCTTCTAATGGCAAATAGGCCATCAGGTTCATTCATTAAGGGCCAAGCTAGACATGAAATGGGGAGTGCTATGATTAGAACTCTTGATGTCTCTTTCTTCTTAAAAAAAAAAAAAAGCAGTTGCGGGACTGATTTGGATGGGGCATGTGGCATCCCCTCCTGCCAGAGCCCTGATCCAATTTGCCCTCTTAAAGCTGCTGTCAGCCACAGAATAATAGCAAGCTCAGGGATAATAGCAACCTCATAATAATAATAGAAACCTCAGGGAGGAGGGAATTTAAATGATGGAATTGGTGTCAGGGTCTAAGTTAAGCCTCCTGGCACCACAGCTCTGATGCAAATCAGGTCCCCCTGTGGTTGCTTTTGAAAAAGAAAAAATGTCAGGAGTTTCACTCTTGGAAATTCCATGATGTATCTAACTTGGTCCTAAGCCTGTAATTCTGCAGACCAGTTGCTCAACCCACTCAGAAGAGATAGAGTGCAATACTAAGATTGCATTCACATGTAATGTGGAACTGGAGTGGAAATTGGCAGAGGTTTTCTTCTAATTACGTGCTAGTGTGTGCAACTCCGGTTCTGTGTGGTATCTGATTCAAAGTTCTGCTTTTTAAACTCCAGTCTGAACCCTCGGGTTGTAGTGAGTTTCTTCACGGCAACCCAAGATTAGACGCAGCCTCTGTTGTGTCCTAATTTGGAACCGCAGGCTGCATCCCCTTCAAGCTCCTCCCTCAGCTCTGGTCATGATTGGCTGTGCGGGCTGTCCTTCATGCCAGAAGGAAGCCCACACAGCCAATTCCACTTCCTCTCTGCAGTCTTGCTGACTACAGAGGGTGTGCTCTCTGTGATGTCCAAATGCAGACAGGAGTGCGAGGTGGGGAGTGTTACATATTATGTTTGGCCTATATATTGTGTTAATGGCAAACCAGCCAAATGGTCCATGCTTCATAAGTGAAGAGTTTCCATGAGTAGAAGCCTTTAAAAAAAAAAAAAAAAAAGCAACCACTTTCAGCAGTTTAGCCAGGATAGTATTTAGCCAGCACCACACAACCCTGAATATGTGCATAAATGAAGAGTGAGCAAATGTGGACAGATGCTGCAATTTCTTTCCTGGTGCATCTTTGTCTTGATTTGTTAATTGTCATTTTAGTGTATGTCACAAATAATTAGTTAACTAAAAGTCTGAAAAAAACAAATATGTCTTAAGGGTCTTTTTGAAAACAGCCAGAGCTGGAGAAGGTCTTATGTTGACAGGGAGTGCATTCCAGAGCATACTGTTCTATGAAGCAATTGCACATGGATAATAGATTACATCTGAATGATACAACCAAATGGGAGGGGCTGATGGTATAGATCTTTCTGATGGAATTGGTATGCTCTGATTTTTTGGGGAAAGCTCACACAATCCGCCCCACTTTCGTGGCTGTGTTGTGCAGACATTGGCCTACATGATGCATGGTCTCTACTGACTCGGGAGGGTATTATGGCACCACTGAAGCAGCAGTTCTGCTGGAAAGAATGCTGGTTGCTTTACCAGTCTTGCCACAGTTTCTGTCTTTTGTCACAATGGGAGAGACTATGCTAATACTGGTTGAGCAACTGTCATTGCACCCAGACCCAATGAGACACGGAGACACTGATATGGAGGAATTGGTCATTTTATTGAGGCTTAGTTGCATCGTGCCTTCAAGGCATATAGGCTGGGATTGGCTCTCCTCCCCTTTACAGTGTGGTCACTAGCAGGCGGGCCACCACCGAAATGACCATGGCATTAGCACCTTGGCTCCAGGTCGTTCCTCCACTTCAAAGTGGAGGTGCCCTTCTTCGCCGACCTAAGGTCAGGTCTCTAATACCAAACGCCACCCCTCCAATGCTTCACAGCCATACGGAAGGGATGTCATCTGCAGAGAGGTAGGAGTTACTTAGCGTCCCTGATCTGTCAAGCCTCAAGGGATCCGCCCCTCCTCCTTGATGTACAAAGCTTACCTAAGGTGCCACACCGATTTTCTTAGCTGCTCCCCACTGCACGGTACCTGCCCACACATGGTGAGAGTCACCCCAGTTAATGCTCTAGCTAGCTAACGGGAATGTAGATATAGCCTGAGGCAGGCGAAAAAAGGTGCACACCACCAGCCAATTAGGTGTAGACCCAAAAAATTCCTGCCCGGCCCCAAATGGCTACCAGCCAATGCCCAGTCTATATCTGAGAGATGGGAGGGAGGGTTTGCTTGCCAGGGGTGGACTGATGCAGGTGCAGGCGTGCTGCCAGCTTGTTCCTTCCAGCCCTGCCACGGAAATGGCTGGGTCCAATGGGAGCTAGCTCCCAGGTCCCGTGTGCTCCTCCTAGTGAGGGGCTGGAGGCAATGCAGCCGTACCGCCGAGAGGGGAGGCAAGCGGCTTCCTTTCCCCAGCAGAGCTAGTGTTTCTGTGTGCATAGCAATGGTACCACCCTAACCTCCTGTGTCTGCCGAGTCTGCACATCATGATAGCAACAGCCCACAACTGTGTGGGATAGTCTCATGGCAAAGCAATTCCTACAAAGGGCACCTTAAACTCTTGCTTTTCTGCCAAGCCCCACAGTCAATAAAGAGCTTCTTGGCTCTGCCCCAGCCTAGTTAACTCCATTGTATTAAATCTATTTGCCCTAGGTGTTGCT
This sequence comes from Hemicordylus capensis, assembly GCF_027244095.1. NCBI lineage: Eukaryota > Metazoa > Chordata > Lepidosauria > Squamata > Cordylidae > Hemicordylus > Hemicordylus capensis. Next base: position 82,252,247 of record NC_069657.1, on the reverse strand, counting down.
ATGTCTGAGGGCTGGGTAAGATAAATAATAACTCTTTCAAGGTGGCTGGGAGAGATTAGAGAGAATTTACTTAAAGCAAAGGTGTAGGTCACTAGGAACTGTGACTATTCTCTTTTAAATTTGCTTCCAATCCCACATAACCACGGCTATATTTTTCTATGAAACATTCATCCATACATTTCCCCATTCCTTGGGTACTGTAGTAATTAATCATGCTACATGAAATGGTTCGTGTGCTTTTGAACCTTGCAGTTCTATAGATTGTCCATTTGCTATGGAATAGCTGCATGGAATTTTAAATCAATTCCCACTGTTTCATTAGACCTTGCCAAATGATGTTAACATGCAGATCACCCTCCTTCACCCCAGGTTAGATTTTTGCATTACGGTACCAAACAAATTCATTTTATCCCTGTTTCTGCAAGTGAAGAAAATGAAAATGTTGAAAATTAAATGTCTTGCCACAGGCCACACAGGAATTCATTAGCAGGGCTCAGCTAACGAAACCCAGCTGCCAAGCCTCCTTGACACGCTTCATCAATCCAATCTAATATTAGTGCCAAATCAATTGAACACTATTTTGACCTTATTTGTTCAGTGTTGCATCACTGCCTTAGCCCCAGGTCATAACAATAACAGAAACAATACAGCCAATAAAAACCTGTAAATCCATATAAACATACATGAGAATAACACTGCTCAAAATAAGTTTCACACTAGTTTACAAATTCTCCCCCCTTACCAGACAACAGCTACTTTAAATTTTTGTCTTGTTTTAGAATGTAAGCTCCTTAAGGCAAAACCCAATGCTTATGGAATTCTGTACAGTGCTATAGATGCAGATGGTGTGGCACGTACAATAAATAACAATAGTATAATACATTTAAGGATGGTGCCTGCCAATTATGCCCTAGTGGTTGAACTGGAATGAGAATAGACACAGATAAAGCCCTTGTGTCATGCTGGGCTTTGCCATGGATCTTAAAACACAGAGGATAGCCTGAGGTGTCCATTTGAAAACTGAAACAGACCCATCTTTCCCTCCCCGCAACCCAGTCTTGCATGCCATGCTTTAGTTCGTACTTGATGGTACTGGCTTCACATTTAGCAAAAATCAGTGGTTTATCTTTGTTATTCATAAACAGCTCCAAATGCCTGTAAATGACTTAAACCATGAACTCAAGTACAGATGTTCTGTGTGGACTCATCAGGCAAGTAGGCTTTGCAAAGGCTTCTTTGCAAAGAAATACTTGTTTTAACTCCAGCTGTGGTCCAAGCTCCAAAGAGCTGTATCTACCCATTAGTCATGTGCCGCAGTCATGATATATTCAGTGCTCTGAAAACCAATTTGTATTCCTGTCATCCTTAGTTCTTGCCATGTTGACTTAGTTTATCCTCCCTGTATTTCAGCCCAAGTGTATCCATGCATACCACCACCTTCTCTGTTGATTTTATGCATCTAATGAAGTAGGCTGTTGCCTCTTAAAGCTCATGGCACAGCAAATCAGTCCCCTAAGGGGCAACAGCCCCCCCACTTTTTTTGTCATCTTGCTGCTGTAAACAAAAACAACTCTTTTATGAAATTTTAAAATGCAGCCAGCTGAAGATGGTAGTCTAAAATGATATATGGAAAGCTGTTTGTGCACATGCACAATGAAAATAATAGCAAGTAGTTAACATTCTGCCTATAGGATCAAAGTAATTTGTAAGGTGAGAGAAAAGTGTTTGGTGAAGAACACTTTTGTGCGCGGTCATCACTCGGGAAGCGATATTGATCTACCTGTTCTAGATGGGGTTACACTTCCTCAGAAGGAACAGGTACGCAGTCTGGGAGTGCTTCTGGATCCACACCTCTTCCTGGTTTCCCAGGTTGAGGCAGTGGCCAGAAGCGCTTTCTATCAGCTTCGGTTGATACGCCAGCTGCGTCCGTTTCTTGAAGTTCATGATCTCAAAACAGTAGTACACTTGCTGGTAACCTCCAGACTTGATTACTGCAATGCGCTCTATGTGGGGCGGCCTTTGTACGTAGTCCGGAAACTACAATTAGTACAAAATGCGGCAGCCAGGTTGGTCTCCGGGTCATCTCGAAGAGACCATATTTCTCCTATATTACAGGAGTTGCACTGGCTGCCGATAGGTTTCCGGGCAAAATACAAAGTGCTGGTTATAACCTATAAAGCCCTAAACAGCTTAGGCCCACGGTATTTAAGAGAGCGTCTTCTTCTGCATGATCCCCATCGTCCACTACGTTCATCAGGGGAGGCTCGTCTGTGGCTACCTTCATGTCGTTTGGTGGCCACCCAGGGACGGGCCTTCTTTGTTGTCGCCCCGAGACTTTGGAACGCGCTTCCCGTGAGAATAAGAGTCTCCCCATCTCTAGTGGCTTTTAAAAGGGATTTAAAGACTCATCTTTTTACCCAAGCTTTTTAACTTTTTAGCTTTTTAACTTTTTAACTTTTAAATTTTTAAACTTTTGATTGTTTATTTGTTTTAAATTGTTTTTAGTATTTGTTGTTGTGAACCGCCCTGAGACCTTGGGTTAGGGCGGTATAGAAATGTGTTAAATAAATAAATAAACAAACAAACATGGTCAGACTAAAATCCATTGCAGGAATGAGCTGTGAGGAGACCAGATTTCTGCATACTCCTGTTTACTGAATAAATTTCTCACTGATTTTGCAATCTTACTTAATGCTTTTATGATTTAATGTTCGAGTGTCTCTCTCCACTGGAGACAATAGTTACGCAGAAATTGGCTCTGAGAGCTCATTCACTTGACCCTGTGCATGGTCTGTTAATCTGGGCTTTAATTTACCTCAGTGGAAGGAGTGCCAGATGAGTCAAAGGACACATGCTCAAATGAGCGCTGATACATCCTTTCTGAAATGAATGGGTAGGGTTTTTTTTAATAAGGCACAAATTCTGATACATGTCCCAGGGGAGGAAAGCACACTTAGAATATATATTGCAAACAGTGCTGAAAAGTGCTGCTGCAATTTCAAGGCTTTATCGCTCCAAAGGGATTCAATTTGTCCCAGCAGCTATTAAGTTGTTCCAAGCCAAATCAATGTCCGAGTTGCTCTTTGGAGGTCAACAAGGTCTGTATTCGAATTTTACTCCTGTGGAGGTTGTTCAAACTAAATTTCTAGGAGCGGTTCTTTGAGTGCCAAAAGGTATATCCAACTCGGCCTTAAAGCTGGAGGCAGGGGGGAATAAGGTGGAGTGTGGCTGGCAGTATTTAAAAACTGACTAAAGTTAAAATTTCATCCAGGTAGATTGGCACCCCTAATTTTGGAGGACTCAATTCACTCTAAGTGGTTTTCAAAGTTAATGGGAAAATACTGGACAGTTAGACTCTCTTCTGAATCTTTAATTGTTGTGGGGTTTGAACCAGGCATGGGGCCAGCCGAATGGTGGCCTGGGTCTGGTCCTGCCTGGCGGCCCCTCAAGTAACATCCCATGTGTGTGATGTCCCCCACCTCACCCAGGCTCTGGTGGGCCCCAAAAGCAAGCACTGCCCTGTCATTTCAGGCAGCGCTTGCTGCCTGGAAACACCTATTTCCCCTTCTCTTCATCCATCGAGGGAGAGAAAGGAAAATAGAGGCTTTCAGGCAGCAAATGCTACCTGAAATGGCAGGGCAGAGCTGGCTCAGGGCTCGCAGGAGCCCAGGCAGTGGGCAGGGGGAGTTCACTTGGGGTTCTTATAGAGCCCAATCCACGCCCCCTGCGGGCTTTAGCGGCCCTTCTCATTGGCAGCCCGGGTTCTTTGAAGCCATTTGCACAATGGTAGCTCCGCCCCTAGCTCGAGCAGGCTAATAGAATCTTGAAACAAAGTATTTTAGATATTGAATCACAAGAAGAGAGAAGGAAACCCTCTAACTGTATCAAGAACTGATGGGTTACCTTGACTTTAACTTTGGCAAGCTATTTTTCTAATCTAAGATGATCATAAGAGCCTTCACCTTAGTTTGTTATAATGTTTTTCCATTGGCTTGGTTGGAAGGGAGATATAAAAAGATACCCTATCACCTGTGCAAATGTCCATGTGGAGCAGATGAAGTTGAAAATTTGGCTCATATTTTAATTTATTTTTTATTTTTATGGCATTCCACATAGTAAACTGATTTTATCACTTTTTGAGGGCTTACAGGGAATATCAGTGGATTTTAATCTTCTTGCTGATGAGAGTATATGTGTTATTGCTTGTGTTGCCAAATGTTGTGCCATTGCATATAAGATTCGTCAAGTAATGATGACGGTTCCAGCTATCGGTTAGGTAAGGCTGTGTTCCCAGTCTGGGTTAACTCCTTTTATCTAAATGTAACTATGACTATTGACAGACTGATTTTACTGAGTATATTGTGTGCAGTTATTGGACTATAGCGATGTTATTTAGTCAAGAACCGCAATAAAGATCTTTGATACATGGACAATAAGAAATATAAGAAGAGCAGATAACACATAGGTTCTTGAGGGCACAATCCACTGTTGGGGGCACCCCAACATATTAGACCCAGAGGTACCGGCCCAGAAGTATATGGAATTCAGGCCTGTGTCTGATTTCATTTTATATTAAGATTTCAATTAAATGCCTGGACTCAGGGTGAACTGACACCCCAGATCTGAACTGCTTTGTGAAGGAAGAGGCGATCCAGCATTGTATTGTGAAATGGGTACTCAAGGAAGCACAAAAGCCAGGCCAGAACAATCCAAATGTTAAAATCTAACTCACTATCAGATAATGTCTGTGGAAGAGGCCAGAGGCTGATCTCCCCTTTCCTGTTGCAAGAGATCTATGTTAATCTTTGTCAATGATTGCTCTGCTATACTCAATTGCTCTCTATAGAAATTCAACATAGGTAAATGCACACAAAGAAAACACCTATAGACTTTAATTCTTACTTTACTAACACCTTTACACCTCATGGAATCAGGCTAGCAAATCTGGGACAAGAGAAGGGGCCCATTTGCAACTCAGAGATGCAGATTTGCCTTGGGCAATGTCCCCTCCTCAAGATAGCAGCTAACAGAAGATGAGATTAAGATCTCTCTGGACTGGCCAATATCCTGAATAATTAAAAGACATTATCCAGAAGGTAACAGCATTGTCACCCTTTTGGGGACCCAGGAAAAGATGAGGAGAGTTGAATAGACTCTATGAGAGATCAAAGGAAAATACAACTATAAAGAGTGAGGCTTACTGGACAGAGAACTAGTAGTCTTGTGCCTACATGCAATCTTGTGCCTACAAGCAAGATCTGCTCACGAGCAATCCCAGAGTTTGCTGCTAAGCCGCGGGGCAACAAACAGGAACTCTGTCCATGGACAGGAGCTGTCTGTGACTTCCACTGCGCAGTAAGAAGTCTAGACTTCCCCAGCCATGGGACCTTCACTCTCTGCCTCGCTCTGAGCAAACTGTCTGCTTGACCACCAGAAGCCAGACCACCGCTCCCAAGTTGCAGTTCCCAGCTAAAGCCTCTCTCCTTCAGCTGAAAGATCCACTATTCTCAAGCCTCTGATCCTGGTAATATGCTGCCTCCACAAGCCTTGGATCCCTCCATCCTTTCCCCTTCTTCTCCTTTCCCCTCATCCCTCTACTAACTCCTGATCTCCCCAAACCATGCCAGCCCTCAGCCTTCCTTACCTCCCCCCCCCCTTTTTCATCTATATCTGAATTGTATTAGACTCTAGGAAGATTTAATACTCACAGATATGTTAGTTAGGAACACTGGGTGAATATTGGTGCTGGCTAGGGTTGAAATAGTGTTAGTAATATTGATAGAATGTTCTGCTTTCTGCTCAGCTAGATTGATGTTGTTATTCTTTTATACTCAATAAAGCCCATTGAATCATTTAGGATTTCTTTGATCTCCTTTCTTCCTTGCACCCAGATCCTACATGGTCACTATATGAAAGAACTTGGTCACTTGGTGACACTGATGAGACAGGCCTAATCTTGTATGCTAGCTAATGAGCATATTTAGTATATAAATCAGGCCTGGACCACAACACCACACCACCCTGGACAGACTAAAGAGGATTTGGAGACCCCGAGGGGGTGTGAAGGCCCTGGACTTCAGCCCCAAAGTCCAGGGGTAAGAGCACCTCTGGGAAGCTGCAGTTGCCAAGTTTTATTCTCCACATTGAGAGGGGGGTCCCAGCCACTTCCCGGGGTGGGGGAATGTTTGCTCCCTAAGTCTAACTTATGAGCAAAATCATCTGTTAGGCACTAATGCAGACAGTACGAGGGTGTATTGTGTCTGAACTAGGATGCAGTATTGGCCCATTATCCCATGGAATGCTCTCCCAATAGAGTGGCAGACTAGGGGAAGTGAGGGAGAATGCTACATGCAGGAAAACTGCAGGGACAGGCACTCAGGCAAGTGCTTTCCTGGTTTCAGTGACTGCCACCAAACCACTGTTAAACCCCGTGCCCTGCCAACCCACCCACCAATGTGAAGATGTGCACAGTAGCAGCTGGCTCTGGTGGTCAATGAAGCCGTCCTTGGGTGGCTTGAACATGGGGCTCATTGAGCCTCCACATCTACATATGCTGCAACACCGGCTCTGGCCTGGGAGTTTCGAATGGTTGGAAGGGTTCGTTCCACAGCCCATTTCCAGTGCCATCCTTGCAAATGGTTTGTGTGGGGGTGCTATTGGTGGGGGTCTGAAAGCAGACTCCCAGAAGGTACCCCAGAGTAGCCATGTTCCAATTTTCACCAAGTGAGGGTGGGGAAGGGGTCCCCAGCCCTTTCCCCTTTGGGGGTTAGATGCCCACAGAGGCTAGCTCATGAGCAGGACAGGTAATTGGGGAGAGCCTGGGTTCAGCTGAGATCCTTCTTCAAGGAATCCTCCTCCCGATCCAGGGCTCAGTGTCCAAGCATGAGTGACAGGCCAAGGGAACACCCTAGAATGCTCATGAGAAGGACCATCAGAATGGAGAGGAGAGAAGTGACCTGCCCTGGCAAAGCTGCCATGATGCCAAATGGCAAAACATCCCCCGTCTCCATCTAACACCTCCCTTTCAAGAGCATCAGAACATGGGTGCTCTGAACAGAATGAGGATTATTTCTGGCTCGCAGGCACGGGGACTGATATCCCGAGAAACACATTCCTAGTCTTGGGGACCACGGGCAAGCTGCCACGACACGGTGCCCCCTTTCCACCCACACGTCCATGTGCACATGCGTACCCTATCCAGACCCCCCAGAGTGGCAACCACCCATAGCACTGTCCAGAGAGCAGGTGGGGCTCCCCTTTCCTGTCCATCCTCACACCTGCAGATCTGCAAATGGCAATAGTGTGGTCTGGGAGCCAGGAGTCCTGAATGGGCAGAGAGGTTTGTGGCTTGATCCATCCATCCAGAAGTACTACGCATGCGCCAGGGATAGGGGAGAGCGGGAGTCTAGATGCCCTCTGGGTGCTTTTGAGTCCAAACAGGGGAAGAGTGTGGGGCACTTTTAGGGGGATCCATTCTGTTATTTTTTTAATCTTCAAGTCTGATTATTACCCCAATACATTCAAATTTACCGGCCTGGCTCAGCTAATGGATTTGTTACAAGATGGGTTGGTAATCACAAGATGGGTTGGTAATAATGACTTCTTTAATCTCTTCCTTCACGTTAATATTCAGTTTCAATTGCTCTATGGACATCTCATTAAATTCCCTTCAACTGCCAGTACTGGCACCAGCGTTCCCTCTAATTTTTATGGTCAGTGAGCAGATAGAGTTTTTTTTTGTCCTGGGTGGCAGCATCAAGTCAGTGTACACACATAACTCTCCCTCCCTCCCTCCCTCCCTCCCTCCCTCCCTCCCTCCCTCATACACATACACACACACATTAATGACAATGGCACCACATAAAGCGCAGTGCACCTTTTCTTTCCCTGCCGGGGAAGGGGGTGTGGGGGAGCCACCACCACCTCCCACCCTAGTTCCCCCCACCCAGCTCTGGTCTCCGTGGTGGGGGAAAGCCACTGGGGGGAAGTCGCTGCTGCCTCCTGTCCTCCTCCCCCCGCCCATGCAATGCAACATGGGGAGACAGGATGGTGTACCCTCTGGAAACCCTTCAAGTACCCGCTGTTGGGAACCCTTGCCCTAACATATAATTTGGCCTACCAAGGCTTTCTAAGCATTATCAAAAAAATAATAAACTGCAGATAAGGAATTTTTCTGTCACCTTCTCAGACCAGCAGAGCACTTCGTTTTAGCTGCCATGCAAAAGCAGGTGCATTCTGACATGTGCCTATGCTGGTCAAGTGTTTAATAACCAAAAGGTTCCTCTTATAAATATTAAGGCTATAGATTTCCAGATTTTTACAAAAGTAAATCATATGGTTATTTTCATTTGAGGATTTTCCAGTGCAATTCAATACAAAAGAGAACTGAATGAGCACTACCAGATTCGGGTGCAAATGCATTATACAGCTTTCTGGGCATGTGCCCATATTAAAATTAGTGATGACATGGGAACCACTCCACCAGCCTTCACTGTTCTGATCCATAAGTATCATATGCCAAAATCAGTTGCCATAAAAATGACGGTGAGGATGAATATGAAATTTACTCCATGGTCTTTTAAACTGCAAAGGAGACGTATTAATATATCTTAGGATATATTAAGAAGAAAGGGTGACCAACCATGCTTTAGGTATGTGAGATTCTGCCTTGAATAAAAGTTTAGACTATATGATCTATTAAGGCAGGTCTCTAACAATATGATTATTTTCCCACAAAAAATATTTCCAGAAAGAAAGAAAGAAAGAAAGAAAGAAAGAAAGAAAGACATTTTAGAAAACCCAAAGGTAGCCCTTTTCCGAAATGCAAAAACTAAGGGCTCCAGTCATTAGAAAGGAAGGCAGTTTGGCTAACTGGTCTGGGAAGGGAATTTTCATGATTCCACAAGAGCAACATCATATTCAGAAGCTACCGGTCGTCTGCAACAATAGGATGAGCAGCCTTGACTCAAGTTACCAATAACATACTTGCCACCATGGTGAATGGGAAAATAGGGCATGCTGGCAGCAGGGGCATAGCAAGGTTGGAGCGGGCCCAGAGACAAAATTTTAAAATGGGCCCCCCCTCACTGAAGCTCAGCTCATGAAGTAAAGAAATCTTAAATGAGGCTGCATAGTGGTAACAAAATGTGCACACACACACACACACACACACACACACACACACACACACCTATGTGCCACAATAGAACATCATCCTAAATTATTTTTTATTTTTAAAAAGGTTTTGTAAATTGTGGACAATGCAAGTCATTTGATGGTACTAGAGAAAGACATGCTGTTCTGGTAGCTCCAGGTCTTAACACTCACATCAGTTTTGGAAGATGAATAGAACTGAAGGAAGCCCAGGCGGGTGTGCGGCTGGGGGAGTCAGTCATGTGACTTGCCTCTGCACCCCCCCAAGGCAGTGGGCCCCCAGACAACTGTCTCCCCTTGCCCTATTATAGTTATGCCCCTGGCTGGCAGGTATGCAATAAATACACATTTCAGGTCTAACCCGAGATCTATGTGAGCCTGAAGTGGGGACCAAGTTCTCCTACTACTGCTACTGATGCCCCTAACTTGGTGGTGCATAGTGCCTTGCCATACCAAAGGCCACGCCCTTACCTGGTGGTGGTGCCACAACTTCTCCTCCTTGAATCCCTGCTCATCCTATTGAAGGAAGCCCGGGTGGGTGCGTGCCTGGGGGAGTCCGTCATGTGACTTGCCTCTGACCTGAGGTGACCAGCTCAGTTCACCTCATCCCTCATGGACCATCTGGCCAGGATATGCTTGGTTTAGGATGGGTTACATGTTCCCTATCAGCACTGATTTGTTTCCACCAGTATCATGAGCCATCACACAGGCTCATTGGGTTCGCAAAACCTGGCCACCACCGTCAGCAGCCCCACTGAAGCACTAATAGGTATAACTCTGTCAAGATACAGAATCATCCAAGAGGCAGCGTAGTATGTATTTTTGCTACCAAAGATTCGGCTGTGTAAGTATAACCACTGTGCCTAATATTTGGTGTCACAGAACAGGCTAGGACAGGTTTGCAGCTCAGGTGCTGTGAAGTAGGACCACATAGGCTGCTGCCATAGCCAGGTGCCATGGCACTTGCTACTTTATAGCACCTATACTTCTCTTAAGGATCAGAGTGCCAGTGAAAAACCCCTTCCTAGACTTGTATGGCAAGAACAATTCATTTGATAGATGGGAATGCTGTGGGTAGTATTATTGGTTGAGAAATGTAAGAAGCAATTTGTCAACATCTATCAATGTATGGAACGAGTACAGAATATCTGCTGTCACTACTGCTTCAAGCATTCATTATTTGCTGTGTTTTATTTTTGCTGTGCGATCTAAATTGTTTCTCCCCCTCTTTCTTGCATTATCAGTCTTAATTGCCGGGATTACAAGCGTATGAGAAAAAGACAAGATTTAGTGCATGGCAAACTTTTCTTGTGCATGATTTTGCACTTGCCTACATACCATTTATTCTATGCTGCTCATATAGAATTGATTTCTTTTGCATTGCAAAGATGTCCAAAGTTTCTACGGCAAGGCAGTAATAATAGGTGACTTCAATTACCCACACATAGACTGGGTAAATTCACAGTCAGGTCATGACAAAGAGGTCAGATTTCTAGATACATTGAATGACTGTGTCCTAGTACAGTTGGTCTTGGAACTAACCAGAGAGAAGGTGACCTTTGACTTAATCCTGAGTGGCACCCACGACCTGGTGCGTGATGTCAGTCTCATCAACCCTTTAGGGAACCGTGACCATAGTGTGATCAAATTTAGCATACATGCGGGGAGAATAACCAAGGAAGTCTAATACAGACATTTTGAATTTCAGAAGAGGAAACTTCTCCAAAATGAGGAGTATGGTGAAAAGAAAATGAAAGGGAAAATCAGGAAAGTCACTTCGCTCCAGAGTGCATGGAGTTTACTCAAAACCACAATACTAGAAGCCCAGTTAGACTGTATACCCAAAAGGAGGAAAGGTACCACTAAGTCCAGGAGGATGCCAGCATGGATAACAGGTAACGTCAAGGAAGCCATAAAAGGGAAGAAGACTTCCTTCCGAAATTGGAAGGCCTGTCCAAATGAAGAGAACAGAAAGGAACACAAACTCTGGCAAAAGAAATGCAAAGTGGTGATAAGGGAGGCAAAAAGAGAGTTTGAGGAACATTTAGCTAAAAGTATCAAGGGGTATAACCAAAACCTCTTTGAATACATCACATGCAGGAAACCTGCCAGAGAGGTGGTTGGACCATTAGACATTGAGGGAGTGAAAGGGATTATTAAGGAGGATATGGAGGTTGCAGAGAAGCTAAATGAATTCTTTGCATCCGTCTTCACAGAAGAAGATACTGAGCATATACCTGTTCCTGCACCAGGCTTTTCGAGGATGGAAGCTAAAGAACTGAGTCGGATAGAAGTGACAAGAGTTGATGTTCTAAATTGTCTGGAAAAACTGAAAACTAGCAAATTGCCAGGGCGGGATGGAATCCATCCAAGAGTCCTCAAAGAACTCAAATGTGAAATTGTTGATCTCCTTGCTAAAATATATAACTTGTCCCTACAAACAGGCTCTGTACCAGAGGACTGGAAAGTAGCAAATATAACACCGATTTTTAAAAAGGGATCCAGGGGTGATCTGGGAAATTATAGTCTGGTTAGCTTAACATCCCTCCCTGGCAAATTGATGGAAAGCATTCTCAAGGATAAAATTGTAAAGCACACAGAAGAACAGGACCTGCTGGGAGAGAACCAGCATGGCTTCTGCAAAGGTAAATCTTGTCTCACAAAACTTTTGGAGTTCTTTGAGAGTGTCAACAAGTGTGTGGATCAAGGTGATACAGTTGACATAGTATAACTGGACTTTGAAAAAGCTTTCCACAAAGTTCCTCATCAAAGACTCTGGAGAAAACTTAGCAGTCATGGGATAAGGGGACAAGTACATGTGAATTGCTAACTGGTTGAAAGACAGGAAACAGAAGGTAGGGATAAATGTAGAGTTTTTACAATGGAGGGATGTAAGAAGTGGGGTCCCCCAGGGGTCTGTACTGGGACCGGTGCCTTTTAATTTATTCATAAATGATCTAGAAGTAGGGGTAAGCAGCGAGGTAGCCAAATTTGCAGATGATATCAAACTCTTTCAGGTAGTGAAATCGAAAACAGATTGTGAGGAGTTCCAAAAGGATCTCTCCAAACTGGGGGAGTGGGCAACAAAATGGTAAATGTGGCTCAATGTTGGCAAGTGCAAAGTGATGCACATTGGGATGAAAAACCCCAACTTTAAGTATACGTTGGTGAGATCTGAGTTGTCAGTGACTGACCAGGAGAGGGATCTTGGGGTCATGGCGGACAGCTCGTTGAAAGTGTCAACTCAATGTGGCAACTGTGAAAAAGGCCAATTCCATGCTAAAAATCATTAGGAAGGGGACTGAAAATAAAATGACTAATATTATAATGCCCTTATACAAAACTATGGTTTGGCCACACCTGGAGTACTGCATACAATTTTGGTCACCATATCTAAAAAAGGACATTGTAGAACTGGAATAGGTGCAGAAGAAGGCAACCAAGATGAATAGAGGCCTAGAGCACCTTTCTTATGAGGCATAGCTACAACACTTGGGGCTATTGAGTTTAGAAAAAAAGATGACTGTAGGGAGACATGATCGAGGTCTATTAAATCATGCATGGTGTGGAGAATGTGGAGAGAGAGAAATTCTTCTCCCTCTCACATAACACTAGAACCAGGGGTCATCCCATGAAACTGATGGCCAGGAAATCTCGGACCAACAAAGGGAAGTACTTTTTGACACAACGCATAATCAACTTGTAGAATTCTCTGCCACAAGAAGTGGTGACAGCCAACAACCTGGATGGCTTTAAGAGGGGTTTGGATAACTTCATGGAGGAGAGATCTCTCAATGGATAATAGTCGAAGGGCTATAGGACACCTCCAGTCTCAAAGGCAGGATGCCTCTGAGTACCAGTTGCCGGGGAGTAACAGCAGGAGAGAGGGCATGCCCTCAACTCCTGCCTGTAGGCTTCCTGTGGCATCTGGTGGGCCACTGTGAGAAACAGAATGCTGGACTAGATGGGCCTTGAGCCTGATCCAGTCTGTCTGTTCTTATGTCTCTAAAAACAGGCATGCATTCTGTGGAACTGCTGTAAGTACTTGTGTTGCAGATGTATCCATGAGGCTTGATATAATCAGTTGAAAGTGAAATTACAAATATGAACCTTAAAACAAAGTCTTCTTTTGCCATTTTATTATTTGCCATGTTGTTGTTAAAAGCTAAAATCATTCACAGAGTTTTGGTTTGGCATTCACTGTTTAGCACTTTTGAAAGTGTTATTTTTGCCCATTGTTCTTACACAAGACCAGAAAGAAAGTCTCTGAGCCAACCTCAGACAAGTCCAAGAGCATACTGCCCAGCCCCAAACTGGCTCAGGAATTGTACGGCACAAATGCTGGAAATCTATCCATATGAACAGCCTGGAAATAATGTATTGTTGCACTGTTTGCTGACTGATTTGATGAACAATTCATTCCTGTGAAAAGTGAAAGTTTTGATGAAGCAAATCTTGAAACCCACATATTGGCACATTATAATTCTATATTCCATGTAGTTTGCGTTTGAGATACATTGGCTGTAACTAAGAAATGGTACTCCAACTGATGTGCCATGCCCCATTTTTAGAAATTACAAAGAGAGATAATGGGTTGTATAGGACAATACTATCCTCTTGATTGGACTCAATAAGGCTGTTCTCATGAGTAGCTTAACCCAGGCTATGGCAGTCCAACCTGGGTTAGGCTGCTCATTTGGAGTGCCAGGATCCACATGGATCCCGGCACCCCCACCCAGCATAAACCCACTTCTTAGCCCAGCTCTTAGCCAAGGTTAAAGGTGCAAGCCTTTAAATGGCCTCATTGTGTGGAAAACAGTGGGAGTGCTTCTGTCCTCCCTCACTCCCAAGCATGTTGTCTGTGGAGACAGAACATGCGAATATCACCTCCACATGCAATCCAATGTGCATAGGATAACACTGCATGGTTGATTTCCTTTCTTAAATATGGAATTCAAGCTCATGATTTTAGCTTATGCACATGAGACTTTATGCATATAGCCAGCATCCACATATTTTGTCCCAATGTGGATGTGTGGTGATAGTACAGGCAGGTCCAGTGGACCAAACAGATAGGGAGGGCAAATGCACTAGTTGTCCCCCACCCCCGGTTATTCATCTACAACAAGCCTGCTCAACAGGCCCCCCAGCTGTTTTTGGACTACAGCTCCCATAATCCCCAGTCACAGTGGCCAATAACCAGAGATTATGGGGGTTGTAGGCCAACATCTGCAGGAGGGCCAAAGCTGAGCAGCCCTGATCTACAAGGATGGGCTTTTAGAAGAGATCCCATTATTACCCCATGTATATTTATATTTTATCAGCACAGAAAGATCTGTGAAGATGTGTGGAAGTACTGTCAACATACTCTCATGCCCCCATTCCCTCCCCAGTTAGGGCTATAGTGTCTTAATAGCTATTTGAAGGGGGGGGGGAGAGAATCATTTTCCATCACTACCTCTCTATACTTGGATAGCTTTTATGGGCTGCATTTCTGCTTTCTATTCAACTATTAAATGTGCCCCACCAGAAAATAAAATTGGCAACAGGGTGAGGATTATTTATTCATCATATTTTATAATGCCTATGTACATCTCATGATGGTGTACAACATTTAAAATAATATTTAAAAGCCAGCATATATTAAAATACATGAAATACAAGTAATTACTACATGAAACAAAAGAGTGGCATAAAACAATTATTAAAATTAATTCTAATTAAAAGCCTGTGAGAACAGGTGAGTCTTGAGGGTCTTCCTGAAAACAAACAGAGAAGGAGAGGCTCTTATTTCAACAGGGAGCATATTTCAAAGCCCCGGAGCAGCCACAGAGAAAGCCCGGTCCTGGGCTGCCACCAAATGAGCCGGGGCAACCGTAACCTAACCTCTCAGAAGATCGTAATGGGTGGCAGGCTTCATGACAAAGGAGGCGCTCTCTTAAATACCCTGGACCCAAGCCATTCAGGGCTTTGTAGGTAATAACCAGCACTTTGTATTTCACCTGGAAACATATCGGCAGCCAGTAGAGTTCCCTTAAAACCAGTGTTATGTGGTTAACCCATCGAGTTGTCCCGGAGACCAATCTGGCTGCCACATTCTGTACCAATTGTAGTTTCCAGACTACGTAAAAAGGCAGCCCCACGTAGAATGCATTACAGTAGTCAAGCCTGGAGGTTACTAGAATATGTACTACTGTTTTAAGGTCATTTACCTCCAGAAATGGGTGTAGCTGTTGCATCAGCCAAAGCTGATTTAAAAAGCTCCTGACCGCTGCCTCAGCCTGGGAAACCAGGGAGAGCTTTGGGTCTAGGAGCACTCCTAAGCTACATACCTGATATAACATGTTTACATAATAACATTTCAGCAAGCACAGCTTATCATGTTCCAGGACTTAAAAACCTGCCAAAATGCTGTCATTTACACCAATGCACAGGAGCCCTTGTTTCAAAAAGCAGCCATTCCTGCTCTCAGGGTGCCAACTTTGTTTCCAACAGGACTCCTGTGCCTTTAGCAGTTATATGCCAAAAGGAAATTCAGCAACTGAAACTTTTCCCAGCATGGAGATGCAAAAATGGAAAATCTTCCTATTTCATATTTATTTCACTTATTAAAGGTACAGACTCCCTACCAGAAAAAAGCTGGCAACCTTTACTGGGGATCAACTCTGCTTTCGTGCTTCTGTTGGCTCTTGGCATCCTTTGCTGTGCCTCATATCAAAAGGAGGCTGAACTGGAGAGGTAAGTCTTGTTCACTGTTAGCCAGCCTGGAGACTTTAACACATCATGTAGCTGAAAGGGATTCCCATAAAGAGTTGATGAGAGTCAGTGGGAAGAACAGGGCTGGTGCCAGGGGTCAGCATCAATGAATAGCACCCGAGGGCTCAGTCAGAGTCCTCAGAAGGCCCACTGCTGTTCCCAGAGACCATAGCCTTTGGGTGGTGATGGTGATCCTCCATTAACATCTTCAGCAATTCATATACTGTGGATATAGAACCACACACTTATTTCCTCTGGCTAAGTAGTTCAGCAGCTACTTCTACTATATTTATTTATTTATTTAGATTAGATTAGATTTGATTTCTATACTGCCCTTCCAAAAATGGCTCAGGGCAGTTACACAGAGAAAGAATAAAGAATAAGATGGATTTACTTACATTTTTCTATGTAAACCGCTTTGAGAACTGTTGCTGACAAGTGGTAAATAAATATTTGCAGTAGTACTAACAGCAACATGTGCAAAAGCTCTCTTTCTAATCTTTGTGCATCCATTAGATGAAATTCCTGCATCTTCTCTTTAGTAACCAGCACCATCTCAGTCCAGTTGATCATGGACAGCCAGGTTTTTATTGTGCTTGGAAAATACCATTATATACATTTTCTCTGTTCAATTGAAGTTCAGCTCTCTCTCTCTCTCACTCACACACACACACACACACACACTATGCTGGATGCGAGGCGGTGGGGAGCAAATGTACATGGAAATAGTTGAGCAGGATTACAAAGTGGCTACTAGAAACCTCACAACCAGGTGCATAACTATAATAGGGCAAGGGGAGCCAGTTGTCTGGGGGCCCACTGCCTTGCCCCCCACCAGAGGCAAGTCACATGACTGACTCCTCCAGCCACGCACCCACCTGGGCTTCCTTCAGTTGTATTCATCCTCCAAAACTGATGTGATTGTTATGACCCGGAGCTACCAGAACAGCATGTCTTTCTCTAGTACTATTAAATGACTTGCATTGTCCACAATTTATAAAACCTTTAAAAAAATAATTTAGGATGATGTTCTATTGTGGCACATCGAATATATATATATATATATATATATATATATGAATTTTACTATGCTTTTTGTTACCTCTATTCAGCCTCATTTAAGATTTCTTTACTTCATGAGCTGAGCTTCAGTGGGGGGGAGGGGTGTTGGCATTTTAAAATCTTGTTTCTGGGCCCACTCCAACCTTGCTACGCTCCTGCTCACAACATTCACAGATTCTATCCAGTAACCAAGACATCTTCATCCCCAGCCTTTCTGTGGAACTCTTTTCTTTAATGACAGGTGAGGTAGACACAAACTAGGAATCAGTTTTCATTGAAGTGCCAACAGCCTTCCTTATAGTCCCAGGTTTTCTTCTGTGTGTGTACATCAAACAAATTGCTCTTTAGAATGTGTAGCTTCTTTTAAATTTACTGCAGTCAATTGGGTTTCTGTTTCCTCGAGTGCTGAACGGATCAATCCTTTAAAAAAACCCACCACCCTTCTTTTTTCTCTTCCCTGGTCAAAATGAGTTGCTTCAGGAGCTCCGTGTGCAAATGTCACAAGCTCTGGATCACATGATTGCTTCACTCCGCAGTGGATCTCTGTTCAGTTGGTCATTGGAAACAGTCCCAGGAAGTTTATAGTGAAAGCGAATTAATAAGTTAAAACTGCTTATGAGCACTTGTAAGCAGGGCCAGTGCCAGACTACTTTGCGCCCTAGGCAAGGCTAAGTACTTGCACCCCACCCCACCCCCCCAAAATTTCAACTTCAATTTTCAAAAGCAGATGTTTTGTAGAAAAAATGAAAAGCACATAACTTTAAATTGCTAAATTTATTTTAAATTGCAAGAATAGTTAATACACCAATTTTTGATTATCTTTCTCAAATACAAAATAAAATATTTTGGCACACAAATCATTTTGAACTGGAAGGGCACTCGGTAGAGCGCGTACCTCAGCCAAGGGCAACACAACCCTCAACACCACATCAAAATCTCACTTTGCGTGCCTTTTGCTTTGCAAATTTTGTCACCAATTCAATCAGATCAAGTGCTGATGCCTGTTCATGTTCAATTGATATAGTTGCCAGGCCAACTAGTCTCTTTTGCAACATTGTTGAGCATATGAAAGTTGTTATAAGTTTGAGCTTTGAGAAACTACATTCACCCCTTGCCACTGATACTTGAAGTGTGAGAAGGATCCTTAGAGCAACAGAAACATTAAGCACATTATCCAGGAGTTTTTGTTGTAATATGAAGAGAAGTTCTCCTTGTGGCGGCATAGACTTTGGAAGTCTTTGAGCTATTGCTACAAGTTCACAACACAGATCTTCAGCATCAGTATCTTTGTTTCCATTATACATCAATGATTTTTCCAAATTCTTGCGGGCCTTAAGTACATCTTCAGTAGATTTTTTAAAAAATAAATAAATTATAAATTAAGTTTAACAGTATTGTTAGTGTTGCAAGCAATGAACTGGTTTTTTCCTCATATTACTACTCATTATTCTGGTTTCTCACACCCTTAACACATTGACACTCTACACTCTGTGCCCCTCTAAGGTCTGCGCCTTAGGAGGCTGCCTAGTTGGCCTAATGGTAGCACCGGCTCTGCTTGTAAGAGAGATAGCAGCAGTCATCATGGCAACTGCCATGTGTTACCTTGTTTCTAAAAGAAATTCAGGAAGTGCCAATATGCATTTTTTAAAATTTAAGAATAATTGCAGTGAGACCCAAACCAGTCACTCTCCATACTTAATCTTTCTTTCTCAGGGCTGTTAGAAAAGTAACTAAGTGTTGTCTGGGCATTACAACCCTCTAGCTATGTTGCCAGTCCTCTAAGTTTTTCCACATTTTTAATATGAAAATTGGCATACCTATCCATGAACTGTTCCAAAGCCTGATGCCATTCTTTCCTAATAAATTGAATCAAAGCTTTGCATAAATCTGTTATTCAGCAAAATGCAAGAACTCAAAGAATTACTAAACGTACTGAGACTTTATTGTATGTATACATGTGTATATGTACATACATATGTATGTATGTATGTATGGTTTAGAATATTTCTGGACCACCATTCAACAAAAAATAATAATTCTCAAAGCAGTTTAGACAACAAAAGGAATGCAGTTTTTTAAATAAGAAAAATGTATATCCTGCATTTCTAACCATGCAAAAAATCAAGACAGTTCATAGCAAGTGTAGTTATACTTTGAGCATAACTCAATATATGCTCATAACATACCACAAAATTACTGTGGTAATTTTTCTTATCTTTTATTTTAGCAAGGGCTAAAATAAGAAAAAATTACCCCAGTATTAGCTTTTAAAGCAGAAAATATGCATCCTAAACACAAAGAGGTGGGTCTCACGACCAGTGAGACCCGCCATAACGGGGTTAGCAGGGAGAGGCTGGATCGGCCACCCACACAACTGCCAGCTCTGTTACAGAGCTGGCGGGGGCTTGGGAGTTTGGGGGCCGTGCAGCCCCTGGAAGTTCCAGGATGCTCTGCACGAGTGCACAGAGCATGCTGGAGAGACCCCCGAGCCAGGAGGCTGCGTTATAGCCTCCTGATTGGGGTTCTCCTCGTGAGTTGCCGTGACACAGAGCCGTGCCATGGCAACACACAATAGTAGGGCCCAGGTTAGTGGAGCGCTCTCTCTGCTAACCTGGGCTTAGGGGAGGGCTTCGCAAGTGGGTTACCTGCTTTGCGGCAACTGGACTCACCTGAGAGCCTGGTGCTTCTCACGGTCTGCTAAAATCAGGCTAGGCTCCCCTAGCCCAATTTTTGCCGACCGTGAGAATAGCCTCAAAGACTGGCAGATACAACCAAAAAGCACAACTAATTACATTTAAAAGTTTGCTAAAAAATAGTGTGAGCTTTAGTATTCTCTGCCCAAACTTGTGCTTCATAAGGTTTGTCTACACACAGTTGAATGTTTTCCATAATCTGGAATATTTGCACTTAGTTGCTAGAATATATTCATCTAGAAGGTTGACTCAGCCTTCCATCCTTCTGAGGGCGGTAAAATGAGTACCCAGAATGTTGGGGGGCAATATGCTAAATCATTGTAAACCGCTTAGAGAGCTTCCAGCTATAGAGCGGTATATCAATGTAAGTGCTATTGCTATTGCTAGAAATAAATATATTTATGGAGTCAAGAACATGCTTACCATTTAATAACTAGTAAGCATTTATCATTTTGACTCCAGATTACCTGACCACATGTAGGGAATTCACCATGGCCATTCCCCACTCCACCCCCAATCAACTGATGACTTTCTTCATTTACTTTATGGTGGCCACGTGCCTCTGTTTTGGTCTCTTGAGCAGTTCAGTGTTGCCAGAATCAATTTTAAATTATTACCCCACAGTTACAAAATGCTTGTTACCCCCTGAGGAACTCTCATATGTGGTGGGCGGAAAACGCCAACTATCTCAGCAAGCATCATAAGTCAATTTAGCTAAGGAAAAGCTGTCTGGGAAGAGCATGGTTCCCATAGTCCTCAGTAATTTCCCATTCTCACCTCAGGCAGCAACAACCTGAGGCGTATCAGCTGCCCCCACACCAAACCTGGTTTCAAAGAGTTTCAGGTCCAGGGGCGTAGCTAGGGGAGAGGGGACCTGTGTTTGCCCCTCTCCTTGGTGGCCCCTCAGAGTGAGGGAGATAATGAAGAAAATAGGGTGTGTGTGTGGATCTGGAGGGCCTTCAGGAGCTCGGGGACCTGGGTTCTTTGAGCCCATCCGCTCAGTTACAGCTGCGCCCCTGTTCAGGTCCTTCCTCCACTCTGTTCTTCCCCATCTGCTCTTGCAAAAAGCACCACCACCACCACCACCACCACCACCACAGCTCCTCAACCTTTTCTACTCCACTTTCCCAATTGTACTGCCAAAGGCGGGAAGGAGCCCACAGTCCATCTAAACATAATGGAAAGCAAGTCCCTTCCCACATCCCACTGTTATGGGTTTTGCTGTGCAACCGGTTCTCTCCTTTGCACAGCGAAGTACCCCTGGTTTGGGCAACAATATCAGTACAGCATAGAAAAACTGCTCTCACTCCAGTCATACAGTGCATGCTGTAATTCATGACTTTGCTTCCAGATTGCTAGCCAAACTGTTATCATACTGCCTAAGTAAGTGATGCATGGAACAATCTTGAATTCTTGTGTGTTCGCATATGGGAACAGAAAAGGTCTCGTTCTCTATATGGAGTCTCTTGATTCTTGTACATGTATGAGAATTATCTTATGTCTGGCAACATTGGAGTAGTTTAGACTGAAGGCCATGGTGTGTTGGAGGCCTTAAAAATTAAAAGAACATAATCTTTCACTCCAAACTTAATACAGGAAATGTTAAACAAATTCACAGGATCAGGTTTCTATTCAGAGTATAATTTTGATGTATGAGATAGGAGAAAATCTGAAATGCTGCCAGCTGGGAGACATCCAAATTAGGAGCACTCCAAGCAGCTAATGGGGAGAGAGGGAGCTAGCATCTTTATCCATTTAAGATATCCCCTCCCAAACAAACATTAAATAATTGATCCACTTTATTTACTTGCAGTCATTTGGCACTGTTTTTACAGTTTACATGTGTTATTGATTGTTATGGGCTGGGAGCCAATGCAAACCAGTTTGTGTCACAGCTGCCATGTGGAGATGGTCACGTGAACAGGCCCTTAGAAATTCCCCAGACACCCTAACTGAAGCAACCCAATCTTGTGCGGCAGCTTAGACAGAAGTATTCAGTATCACAGAAATGTTAGAAAGTTTACCATTAATTTAGGGGCAAGGTTATTTTTATAGATAGAAAACCAATACAGAAAGGCAGTAAAAAAAACATTCAACAATAAGCAGTTTACATCATATGAGAAGAAGAAAAGAAAAGAGAAAGAAAAAAGATACCATGAAAGCACTAACATACTAAAAAAGAAATCCTATAAACCTAAGAAGCCATATAAAAATATAAGTGAAAATATGGGCGGCGGTGGGGGAAATAAGAAGAGGAAAAGGGAATAGAATGTATATAAGAGAAAGAAAACTTGGTTAGCATTAAAAGCAGGCCTAACCCTATGAAATCCAGACCCTATGGCTGACATCCTGACTAAAGAAGCAAGGACAGTGGGAGGCTTCCCCACTTCTGCAGCACATATTTTTATTTATTATTATTATTATTATTATTATTATTATTATTATTATTATTATTATTATTTTATTCGATTTATATACCGCCCTTCCAAAATGGCTCAGGGCGGTTTACAACAAGATAAAAACAAGTAAAACAAGTTAACAGTTAAAATAAAAACTATAAAAACATAATAAAACCAATTAAACAATTCAAACAGCTAAAAAAAAAACCCCCTATAAAACCAGGGCAACTATTTAAAATAATTTAAAACAGTTTTTCAGTCATTTAAAAACCCTGGAAGGCCAGGCCAAATAGATAAGTTTTAAGGGCTCTCCTGAAGGACAGTAATGATCTTGAATTATGGGTTTCTGCCAGGAGTGCATTACACAGTCCAGGAGCAGTTAAAGAGAAGGCCCACCTCTGTCTCCACCAGACGAACTGGTGGTAACTGGAGACGGACCTCCTCAGATGACCTTAATGTGCAGTAGGGATCATGCAGAAGAAGGCGCTCTCTAAGACAATGCGGACCTAAGCCATTCAGGGCTTTAAAGGTAATAACCAGCACTTTGTATTTTGCCCAGAAACATATTGGCAGCCAGTGTAACTGTTTCAAAATAGGCATAATATGGCTATTATTCAGGCGGCCCCAGAGACCAATCTGGCTGCCGCATTCTGAACTAGCTGAAGTTTCCAGACTATGTACAAAGGCAACCCCACATAGAATGCAAGGCAATAGTCAAGCTGGGAGGTTACCAGCTGATGCACCACTGTTTTGAGGTCATCCTCTTCAAGGAATGGGTGCAGCTGTCAAATCAGCCGAAGCTGATAGAAAGCACTCCTGGCCATGGCCTCCACCTGAGATACCAGGGTGAGGCCTGGGCCCAGGAGTATTCCCAAGCTGTGCACCTGTGCCTTCTGGGGGAGTGTAACCCCATCCAGCACAGGAAGATCTAACTCACCCCTCAGATTCTGAGCCCCCACAATGAGCACCTCCGTCTTGCTTGGATTCAGCTTCAATTTGTTATCCCTCATCCAGCCCATTACTGCCTGTAGACAGGCATTTAGAGAATGAGTGCCATTTCCCGAAGATGAAAAGGAGAAGTAGATTTGGATGTCATCAGCATACTGATAACATCCAGCACCAAATCTCCTGATGACCTCACCCAGTGGTTTCATGTAGATATTAAAAAGCATTGGTGACAGAATGGAGCCCTGGGGGACTCCATATAACAGCTCCCGTTTTGAGGAGCAACTGTCACCAAGCTCCACCATCTGGAATCTACCCAAGAGATAGGAGTGGAACCACTGCAAAACAGTGCCCCCTATCCCCAACTCCCCCAGGTGATCCAGAAGCATACCACGATTGATGGTATCGAACACCGCCGAGAGATCCAGAAGAACCAGCAGAGTCACACTCCCTCTGTTGATTCCCAAGTAAAAGGTCAGCCATCAGGCCGACCAAGGCTGTCTCAACCTCATAGCCAGCTCTGAAGCCAATTTGAAATGGGTCTAGATAATCAGTTTCATCCAGGACTGCCTGGAAATAATCAGTTTCCTCCAAGACTCCCCCATATGAGGGGGAGGGAGCAATTGTCATGGAAAATATGTTGTGGAGGGTTGCAGAACTCTCAGGGGCATATTTCTGGAAAGCACAGAGCACTTCTGGAGGCAGAGAAGACCAAAATAAATTGCTCCCCCCACTCTACCTCCACACGCTGAGGAAGTACAGAAGCCTCCATCTATGACAACACTACTCCCACTGCATCCTCGCTTCCTTAGTTAGGATGTCAGCCTTGCTACCAACGTTTTGAATATGAAGTTATTTTTAGAAACTTTATATTCCAAATATGATGTAAGCAGACAAGGTGGTCATTCACACAATCAAAAACTGTGTTCTACCCAGGTTTGGGAGCTGTGTTTGCTCTCAATTTTCGGTTGTGTGGAAGCAAGGTAGGATGAAAAGCTGGGTAGAAGTATTTGTGTGGAAGCAAGGTAGGAGGAAAACCTATCCAGGTTTTCCTATAACCTTGCTTCAACACAACCACTTCTACCCAAGTTTTCCTCCTATCTGTCTACAGAGCTCCCAAACCTGGGTACAACACAGTTTTTGTTTGTGTGAATGATCTCAAGGACTGTTGGCATTCGAGGTTGTCTCCATGCTATAGCAACAAAAGAATTCTAGCTACAGTAAACAAATTCAGAATCAGAATTTCTTTATTATAGTCCATGACCAAACAGCAAATACAATAAGAACAATTCCAGCAGTACCAGCTTAAAATGTTCAAATAATAATAATGCTATACTCTTCTAATGCAGCAGCACCACAATGACCTAAGCCTTCCTAATACTAATAGGAACATTAACCAGGCTATGCCCCTTATGCATGATGAAGAAAATCAGCTGCTAATTCGGGCCTCTAAGGATATTAGATTTAATCCGCAGAGTTACTGCCTAATGCAATTAGTAAGTACTTTAATTAATTAATTAATTAAATTTCTATACCACCCCATCTAACAGCTCTGGGTGATTTACAAAACCAAAATAAAATATAATCATTTAAAAATTGAACTTAAAAACCATAAAATCTAACTAATTCAAAACACAGTTTAAAACAATTTAAACAATTTAAAACCCTGGAAGATCAGACCAAAAAATAAGTTTAAAGGGCTCTCATTAATTCATTAAATAAGTTTAATGATTCTAAACCACAAATAGACCTTTACATACTGAATGGAGTGATCATCCTACCAAACTTACTTATTGGTCTAGACAAAGTGCTAGCACCATAGATTATGTTATGGTCTCACATAATTTACTGAATAATGTGGCCACCCTCTTGGTTGGGACCCTGAAAGTATAGTGGCCATCTTCCCCAGTAAGCAAATTATGAACTAATGGTTTATATGCTCTCCTAACACGGCCATCAAGGCAACTCAAAAGAACCAAGCAGAAGTCTATAAGTACAAGTATATGTATATACTAGTGTTTTTAAGCCCGTTATAATAACGGGCTCTAGGGGGTGTGTGCTAGTTTGCTCCTCTTCCCTTCTCCTTCCAGTTGCTACTTCCTTCCTCCCAGTTGCTAGGACGGAGTCCCGTCGCCCGAGACCCTCAACAACAGCCGCAGGAGCAGCAGCCAGATAGGCGGCTGCAAGTTGGTTTTGGGATGGAGGGGCTTTTCTTCGGCCGGGCTGCGCACCCGGCGGCAGCCGCTTCTCGTCGGCCATCCCACCCGCCCGGTGGCGGGGCCTCTCCTCGGCCAGCCGCACGCCCGACGGCGGCCGCTTCTCCTCGGCCGGCCGCGCGCCCGATGGCGGCTGCTTCTCCTCGGCCCGCCCGCGCGCCCGGCGGCAGCCGCTTCTCCTCGGCCGGCCGGCCCGCCCGGCGGCAGCCACTTCTCCTCGGCCGGCCCGCCCGCCCACCTGGCAGCAGCCGCTTCTCCTCGGCTGGCTCGCTTCTCCTCGGCCGGCTTCTCCTCGGCCTTGCCAACATGGCCGCCCGTGTCTGGGCGGCCGTATCTTTTTTGGCGGTTCTGAGCATGCGCGGAACGCATGCTCAGAACCGCCGAAAAAGACACGGGCAGCACGGCCGCACACTCAGGGTCTTTATTATAGAGGATAATGCAACCCTCAACCATTTTACCATCCCAGATAAATGTTCATTATTCTTTTGTCACCTTGGATTGCACTGTCCCACCTACGGTAACAGGCTAGTTTGGAAAACAGAAAGGAGCAAAGAAGTTTCAATAACCAGTATGTTTATAAAACCTGTTGTTCTGTCATCTATATGGAGAAAAAAATCCAGTCATGCAGTTTAAAAGACTGGAAGGATAAAGTAAAAGCCACCATAATGGGTACATTTCAAACCTGAAGTGTACATTTCTTTATGAATGAGGCTCCAAAATGTCAAAACTCAGTCCTCATTATTAAAGTTGGATACCTACTGTTGATTTAATGTAAAAAAGGAAAGTAGCAAGTGCTTAGACTTCAATCCAGAACAGATTTACCTGGGAGTAAATGTCATTGAAATCTGTGGGATAACTTCAAAGAAAACATAGCTAACATGGAAATGTACCACCTAAGACTGTAATTCTATGAGCATTTTCTTGGGAGTGAACATGCATAGGACGTGTATGTAAAAGTTCCATATGTTTTAGTTTCTTATAATAATTAGAAAGTGGTGTGTGAGTGTTTGTGTGTGTGAGAGAGAGAGAGAGAGGGGGGGAGAGGGAGATTCTCTAGATATTTAGGATCTCTGGACAGGACCTGACTAAATAGTCTATTTTGGATGATTTCCACTCTTATCAGCTGGTTTAATGATTATGGATTTGGACTGGAGAAAGATAGAACAGTACATTGTACTCTAAGACAGTACATTGTGCTTCCAAAAGAGTGATACATTTTAAATTAAAGTCTCCCTTTTGTTCTTGGTTCAAAAGCAATTAAGTGTCCCGGTGTTGTTTCTGGCTTCTTTGGGACAGCAATAGCAATAGCACTTACATTTATATACCGCTCTATAGCCGGAGCTCTCTAAGCGGTTTACAATGATTTTAGCATATTGCCCCCAACATTCTGGGTACTCATTTTACCGACCTTGGAAGGCTGGAAGGCTGAGTCAACCTTGAGCCCCTGGTCAGGATCAAACTTGTAACCTTTCTGGTTACAGGGCAGCAGTTTTACCACTGCGCCACCAGGGGCTCATATTTTTACCACTGCGCCACCAGGGGCTCATAGACAGGATGCTTCTTCGGAGTTGTACCACCCTTGTTGACTTAAAAAAAGAAGATGAGCTGGACCTGGAATGTGTAGAGGATGTAGCTTTATCATGATGAGACAAATCACACGTTTCTTCAGATTCTGCAAATGAAACTTGTTTTTTGTAATGTCTTGTTTGTCTATAAAGCCAAAGATAAATCCAATTATTTTCATAGTCTGCTTTATCCCTTAATTTTTTTGAACAAAATTATTTAATTTCTTCTGAAAATGTAGTCAAATCCTTTTGTATTTGAGCAAATTTGGTCTCAAAATCTGCAATATCTACATTATTCTTGACCAGGGATGTTAAATCCTCAATATGAGTCTGTAGTTTTTAAGACTCATTGTGTGAAGTGTCTACAAGAAGAAGAATAAGGTCCAGACAACACTTGTTCAAAATCGTGCTCCATCTTTTAATGAAGTTCTCATTATGTTGAAACATACCTGGTTCTTTACCAATTCAAAGTCCTCTAGGAATACGTTGGTTCTGCAATAATCAGGAAAAGTGGAGGCATGGAGATCTAGTTTAATTCTCAGTTTCTCCAAATGTAGTATCGCATCCCACTGGTCTCCAGATGTATTGGGACTAGAAGTAAATATGAAAGGCTTGTCAAATAGTTGTTCTATATATTTGTTAGAAAAACGGAAGGTGTTATCCCATTCCATGACAGAAGCACACAGGAGGGAAAAGCACCATGCCAACACAGGTAGGTAGGAAGGAAACAGGAATGGTGCAATAGCAGTTTATTAAAGAGTAGATCCCAACGTGTTTTGAGTAGAACTCTTCTACAAGAGATTACAGTAGGGGTGTGTGAGCTGGCCTGATCTGAACCACAGTTTGGATCAAATTAGCTCGGTACAGGTGGTCCAAGATCAAACTGGACTGGCCTCAGTTCTAAGAACCAGTTCGTGGGCCAGTTCAGGGATACTTGTAAAGGGCAGTCCTTGAGTCCCTGCGAGATATTGAGGAGCACTTCACAAATGATTCAGGGTTTTCATTGCACATTAGAGTGTAGGCCAGTGTGTGTGTGTGTGTGTGTGTGTGTGCGCGTGTGCGCACACACACGGTAAAAAAATCCACTTTTTGTGTTGGTTTTTTGGGGCAACTTCAAATTAGCAGTAAAACCTCACAGTAAACTCTCAGTAAAGCCTGATGTGTGAAAAAAACACCCTGGCATTTGACAGGCAAATTAGCAATTTTCCATTTGACATAAATGTTGAATTTGATAGCACTGTGGTTACTATTCCCTGTTGGTTCAACAACACTTACATCTTGTGCCAGGTCCTGGATGCCACTTAAGATTAAGTCCGTGGTCACCCTCCTTCTAGTCAGTTCCATGATAAACTTGTTCTAAAGCAAAGTTATATAGGGTTTCTAGAAATCTGCTTTGTCTTAACTTGAATGTGAATTTACTTCATCTACATAAGGATAATGGAAATTACTCAGTATTACCAGGCTTTCTCCTTTGACTGACCCCATTTCCCCCCTCTAATTCAAGACCCTTGACATTTGGAACAGGTTTATATGGGAGAAGGTATTCCCTTAAATAGGTGCAGCCCAAGCTGTTTAGGTCTTTAAAGATAAAACTAGTACATTGGATTGAGTTGAAAACAAAACAGGGAGTCAATGACATAATTAATATTATAAAACCCCAGAGAAAATTGGGCTGTCTCATTCTGCACCAATTAAATTTGACTCTCCATTTTTGGACTGTCTTCAGGGACATTCTTTGTAGAGAGAGCAGGGAGCACAGCAGTAGTCTTCCTCCCAAGTAGAGCTTACTGAAGAGAGCATGAGCAACAGAAGCCATATGCCATTTTTAAACAAAGTTTAGGCCCTAAACTGCAGGTGTGAGTGAGGTGTGAGGTTGGCAACCCAGATGAAACTGGTTAAATGTTCTCCTAGCCACTGGGCTTCCAGGGACAGTGTCAGATCCAAAAATATCTCCAAACTAAGTACAAGTCTGAATCTTTTGAAAGAATATACCATATGGTTACTTGTTTGGACTGGGGCAAAAGATTTGGTATGAGTCACATAACTCTTTTCTGAGACACAAAAGAGAAGCTTAAGGCCAACAGAATGGGGACAATCATATTGCTCTTCCAGTTCCGCTATGAATTGGCATTAGAGGAATGAATGAATGGTAATAAAATATTGCAGAAGAAACTGAAACTATAACCATTTCATTTTGATGCAGCTGAGTAAATAGATGGTTTGAGACATCTGCTTTGCAAACATATTTGGCACAATAAATAATATTTGCATGATAGTTCCTGCAAATATCACCATGACATTTAGCTGTGGGAAACCTTCTAGCCTTACCTAACCCTTTATGACACCCATATCATTAGAGACGTCAATAGACAGTCCTCCTCCCCTTGTGGGAATTTTATTTTGCAGGGTTACAGTCATGTGCTACATTTTAAAAGCATTTATGTTGCAGGTTTCTGTCTACAGCATCTTATTTGTTTTGTATTCAAATCTACCCCCACCCAATTCACCCCAGATTCGATTTGTATTTGCTTTGATTCAATTTGGATTTGGACCAATTTTGACCACTGAACAAGGTCCTAGGGGCACCAAATTTGGGTGGTGGGTAGGTCCCCATGGGTGCCATCTACCACCCAAATTTCAAGGCAGTGGGACATGTGGTTGATTTTTTAATGATATTCTTTTTAGTTTTTACTGATTTTATACATTTCCACCATATGGGGAAATCTTCACAATGGGGATTTGAAGTTGCCATATCCTAACCCTAAAATGGATCCCCAGCTTTCTTTCTTTCTTTTTTTTAAAGCTAAGCTCTAGCCCTTGTAGAAGTGGTGTTATGGAGCAAAATGTGCAATCATTTTTCAAGTGTTTGGATTCTTTGGTGTATAATAACTTTTCCTTATAATGAATCCTATGAGGATTCATTGCACATCTAAATTTCTTCTGTTCATTTTGACTGTCACTGGACAGTGCCAACTGTCAACTGCAATGTGCCAACTACACCCCCCCCCCACAAGGCAGTAGGGTACTCATTTTAATTTTTAGTATTATTGAAATGTTTAGATTCTTTGGTGTCTAATAACTTTTCCTCATAATGAATCCCTATGAGGATTCATTATACACCTTTGTTTCTTCTGTTCATTTTGACTATCATCAGACAGTGCCAACTGTCAACTGCCATGTGTCAACTCCCCACCCCACCCCCCACACACTCAATTTATTTGTTAGGTATTTTTGAAGTGTTTAGATTCTTTCGTGTCTTTATTACACACCTTCATTTATTCTGTTCATTTTGACCCCACTGCTTTGCAAGTGGGGGTGGGGAATTAGTGGCATCCCATGTTCTAACTACCCCACAACCCACACACCACTGGGTACTCAGTTTATATTTTAGGAATTGTTGAGGTGTTTAGACTCTTTGGTGTGTAATGAATCCTCATAGGGATTCATTGAGGGAAAATTGTTATACACCAAAGAATCCAAACACTTGAATAACAGTGACCACACATTTTGATCCATAACTTCACTTCTACAAGGGCTAGGGCTTAGCTTTTTTTTTTTTTTTTTTTAATGAAAGCTGGGAATTTGGGGGAATTAATAGGAGGGATCCAAATCTCGAAATGATTCAAACTGAATCAGACATGATTCGATTTGTACCCAAATCTAGTCAATAGACCACAGGGGTGATTTGTTCTGTCTGCAAATCACCCAAATCAACTAGATTTGGGTACAAATCAATTTGTACCCAAATCAATTTGCACATCCCTACTTATTTGGGTTGCTGATCCTACTCAAATTAGTGCTAGAGAGACCAATATTTCCATTTTATGAAATAGGAAGCCTCAGTTTTTAGACTGTTTTTAAATACATGAGCATGATCCAGCCAAAATATTTAATGCTCCTGTTTTCTGTGAGAGAGATTTAAGAACGTGCTTAAGTTGACCTTTGGAATTTATGAGTCTTAGAAAAACACAGTGGCTACATTGTACCCTGTGTTATCAACAATAATCATCTGTGCGGGATACTGAATGTGCGGGATACTGAATATCTGAATGCTGGAAACTAGAGAAAAGAGGCCCATGGTTTCCCTCCCCAAAATCCACTCTGAACCTTTGGTCAGAGTGGAGTTTCACCAAGAAGAGTTTAACTCTGGTTTTGTGGCACCAGAGTTACGTCCAAACTCTGGCAACGCAGTTTTGGCCCATAGAACCAGAGTTGAGGGAGGAAGCCCCTCCCTCATTCTGGCCCAATTGGCTATGCAGGCTGACTTTTTGTCAAGAAGGACTGAGCAGTCATGGGATAAGGGGACAGGTTCATGTGTAGATTGGTAGCTAGTGGAAGGAAAGGAAACAGATGGTAGGTATAAATGTACAGTTCTTTAGATGGAGGCAAATAAGAAGTGGGGTCCCCCAGGGATTGATACTGGGACCAGTGCTCTTTAACTTGTTCATAAATTATCTGTAAGTTGGGGTAAGCAGTGAAGTGCCAGAATTGCAGATTACACTAAACGTGTCATTGTGAGCAGCTCCAAAAGGATCTCTCCAAACTGATGGAGTGAGCAACAATATGAAAAATGCAGTTCAGTTTTAACAAGTGTAAAGTATGCATATTGGGACAAAAAAAAACCCAGCATATACATTGATGGGGACTGAGCTGTCAGTGACTGACCAGGAGAGGGATCTTGGGGTCGTGGAGATCACTGACAGCTCCTTGAAAATGGTGACTCAATGTGAAAAAGGCCAATTCCATGCTTGGACTTGTTAGGAAGGGCTTTGGCAATGAAAGTGCTAATATTATAATGCCTTTATAAGAACTATGGTGTAGACGCATATGGAGTATTGTGTATAGTTCTGGTCACCATATCTGAAGAAGGACATTGTAGAACTAGAAAAGGTGCAGAAGAGGGCAACCAAGATGATCAGGGGCCTGGAGCACCTTCCTTATGCTCCAAGGCTACAACACCTGCAGACCGAAAGAGGTCTATAAAATAATAAATGGTGTGGAGAAAGTTGATAGAAATTTTTCTTCCTCTCACATAACATTAGAACCAGCAGTTATCCCATCAAACTGATTGTCAAGAAATTTAGGACTGAAAAAAGGGAGCACTTTTTCATGCAACATATCAACCTATGGAATTCTCTGCTAGAAGATGTGGTGATGGCCAACAGTCTGGATGGCTTTAAGATTTTTTTAGATAAATTCATGGAGGACAAGGTCTATCAATGGCTACTTGTCTGAGGACTATAGGCCCCTTCCAGTTAGGGATGAGAACAAAACCAGCTTGGCCTGTTTGGTTCATATTTAAACCAAATTGGAACCAGGGAGGGTAAGTTTGGTTTTGCTCGAACTACCCGCCCCCCTCCCCCGGCCCCGGTTTGGTTAAAATTCAAACCGGTTCTAAAAGGTTCTACATAGGGTATAATGAGGACCCAAACCAGCCCATTATTCTCTATGCAGAGCTCCTAGGGGCACAAAACTGGGGTGGGTGGTAGGCACACAAAGGTGCCAACTACCACCCAAACCCAAAAGCAACCAGACACTCCTATGATATTTAATGATTTTCTGAAGAGTTTTCTGAAGAGAAATTTTTGCATTTCTCCCATAGGGAATAATGAGGATTTGAGGCAGCTCCAGGAATTTTTTAGTTCCTGGCCTCTTTCACAGTCTATCAGAGTGGATTCTTAGGTCTCTCTCTCTCTCTCACACACACACACACCCCACCCCAGATTGCCCTTGATGGTCAGGTTGCAGAGACTAGACAGGATATACTCCTCTCTGTCACCCAACTCATCTACCAACCTGTCGACAACCCTGGTCCTCAGCCTTCCAGCCAGAGCACACCCCTCTGGTGTGGTCTGTGACGTCTGGAGTTCATCCATCAGCTTCTCCATGAGGAGAACAGGGCCTGACTCAAAGAAGTGGTGTCACCACACAAGTTCTTCATGGCAAACAGGAAGGGCTCGAGTGCCAACACCACCTCGGACATGAGCTCCCACTCCATGTTGGACAGGTCGCACATGCCCAAGGCCTCATTCCTCGTCATTGAGGGCCACCTCCTGCTCCAACAGGCACTGGAACAAGAGGAACGTGGAGTTCCACTGGGTATCTACATCTGTAGGGATGAGATGGTGAGAAAGCCATGCTCACAAGCGCCTGGACGTCTCACTCCAATGGAAGTGAGCTGCAATCTTGTGGGCCTTGTCCACAAGTGCAGCCATAGCAGCAACAGCACCCCGAAGCAGATGGCCCTGTTCCCTGGACTCCTTCACCTCTCTGAGGCCAAGGGCATCCCTGACAACCAGGTGGAGCATGTGATGTTGGACCCATTGTCTGTTACAGTGAAGCCCCGAGTGAGATGCAGCAACCCGCCTATCCACTCCTCGATTTGGTGGCCAAGTATGGCTGTCACCTCCTCCTTGGTGTGCTTAACATCCAAGGTCTCCACGTGCAAGACAGCCCACCTGTGCTGAAATGTGGTGTAGGATGCACTGGAGCCAGAGGCAGCACCGGAGGTCCCCTCTCTCTCCAGGCCCCACCAGTGAGCAGTTAGGGCCAGCATGCATTCCACTCACACTGTTCCAGAGATCAGTGGTGAAATGAACACTGGTGCCAGCTGGTGCTGTACACAGCATGGCTGACACGAGCTCCCTGCACCACCTGTACAGGGAGGGGACCCAGCTGAACATGGTCCTTGAGGGGATGGTGTAGTTGGGCGCTAGAGTGTCCAACAGAAGCCAGGGTTCTCAACCAACTGAAAAGGTTGGTTGTCAGTGGCCATCATCTCCCCTATGAGGCAGGTGAGGAGACATGGGTCTACTTGACTGGGACACTTCTTGTCCAATGACTGCATCCACCGCTTGATTGGCAATGTGCCCTGCTTCATGGAAGCCTTCGCACAGCCCATGTCAGTGCTCGTTAGCAGGCACACTAGGCACAGTAGCGCTGCTAGTGGAGTCAAGGAGATCCAGGTGATTCTGTCGCATGCGTCACCACATGGCAGTTGTCCCCAGATGCTTACCATCCTTGCCCCGACTGATCTATGAACTGCAGTGGACACAGCGAGCAGCAGTCGGGGCATCTTGAGGGATTTCAAAATGCTGCCAAACATCATTGCCCTGGGTGACCTTGGACATCCTGGATGGCTTCTTTGGCCTCTTTGGTGACCACTAGGGGGTCTGCTGGTGGTCGCCTGCCACCATCACCCACCCCCTTCTGCCCTGTGCATTGGAAGAAGTGCCTGACTTCGGCTGAGGGGGTGCCTCCCCCTTGGCAACTGGCCCTTCCTCCTTGGAGTGAGACTGGGTGGACTCAGAACTGGCTGCCCCACAACCTGCGCATCATCCCGAGGGCCCCCATGGAGTGGTGAGAGGAGCATTGGAGGGGCCTCAAGAGGGAGAAAAAATCTGGCTGCACTGCTAGCCATCAAGCCCCTGCCCTCCACCCCAACCACGTATGCAGTTTCCCTTGCAGGATGGCCCCCGCACTGCCATGCTTCACATGCTGGGGCTCCAGCAGCACTGGCAGTGCATCTGATGGACCCACTGGATCATTGGTAGCAGTTTTCTCTGGGTAGGAGAGCCTTTGTGCCACCACCTTGCCTGGGGCAAAGAATTCAGCTATGGGGGCCTTTGGGACCCCATGCCAGCTTCTCTGCCTGCCACCTTGGCCTCCCCACATGCACCGGCTTGGGGACCCTTCCCACCTCTGCCTATCCAAAAAAACCTAACCACCCACAACAATACAATTACAATACAATGGGGGAAAACTACAAATACAAAACTAAGGGGGGGGGGGAAACCTGTGAAAACGAGAAACAACCTGTGAAAATGAGAGGCGACCTGTACAAAAAAAACACACAAACACACACACACACAGAGAGAGAGAAAATATACCTCCTCAAACCCAACCAAGAAAGGAGGCCCTATTTAAGGAAAACTAAAGGGGGCAAATGGGGCACCCAAAAGAAACCACTTACCCCCTCATCATCCAAAAGGTCTTTTGCCCCATACACTGGTCAGGGGAAAAAAAAGCTTTCCTGACCAGTGGTAGGCTGGCGGCAGGCGGGCACAACCCAGGTGGGGGGAGGGTAGATGGACAGCCTTCCAGCTACCCAAACAACCACTGAATAGAATAAAATAAAAAGCTGGTGGGAAAAAATGAGCTGTGGGGAATAGGTGAGGGGGAAAATAGGACAGAGGGGAGGCGCTGCTGGAGTATTCTAGTCTGGAACAAGCATTATGCTAAGCACAGCAAGAAAAGGGTTAAAAAAGAAAAGCATTCTCCAGAGAAAACAAGAGCCCACTCCCCCCAAAAAACACAAAATAAAATAAAGCAACTGGTGGCTGCTGAGCTGAGGACTCTTCAACTCAGCCCAGAATTAAAAGCAGGTGCTACCAGTCAGCACAGAAGCAAAAAAGGTGTGTGGGGGGAGGCAGTGGGGAGAAATAGGCTATGGAGGCCTCTCAGGCCAAAGGGCCTGCACCCCACTCAAGTCCAGAGCAGAGAGAGAGTCACTCACTCAGAAAAAAAAAAAAAAAAACACCAGCAGTGGACGATAGGGATGTGCACAAAACCGGTTTGCCCGGTTTGGTTCGAATTCGAACCAGGTTCAAACCAGGAGGGGGTGGTTCGGTTTTGGTTTTGCTCGAACCTCCCCATGGTTTGGTTCGAATTCGAACTGGTTAAAACTGGTTCGGACACCCAAAAATTGGTAGGATAGTAGCTGGCACCCACTCTCCACAATAAGGTATAATGGCCTGGTTCGAGTCCCATTATACCCTATGAGAAAAAATTAAAATATTTTTCAAAAATTCATTAAAAAATCGTACGAGTGTCCGATTGCTTTGGGGTTTGGGTGGCAGGTACCCCTGGGTGCCAGATACTATCCTACCAATTTTTGGATGTCCTAACCAGTTCAAACCAGTTTGAACCTGTTTGAATCGAACCACCCCCTGGTTTGGTTCGAATTCGAACCTGCAACTCGAACCTGATGGCTGGTTTGGTTCAAATTCAAACCTTTGAACCACCCTGGTTCAACTTCGAACCAGTTCAAATTCGAACCGGTTCGCATATCCCTAGTGGACGAACACACACACACACACACACACACACACACACACACACACACACGGAAAATGGTTTAAAGTAGAGGGAGCTGGGGAGGGAGCAGAAAAACAGGCAGAGGGGACTGGAGGGAACACAGCACAAGTCTGCAGGCAGACTCTCACCACCAGCAGAAGCAGCAGCCAGCACTCAGCAAGTCAAGGACTGCAGCAAAAGTGATTTTGCATTTGCAAGGCCAGAGGCTTACCTTTAAATAGAACTTAAAACTTCCTCCTTTTGGATCCCCCACCTTTGCCTTCCCCCCTGACCAATAGGGTGTCAGTTTTCAAGGAGTGGCACCACTGCAGAGCCTACCAGAAAGCCAGACTCATCTGGCCAATTAGGGAAGCATGAGCTCGGCAAATGAAATAAAGCAACACAAGTGACACAAAAGGATGATAGCACCTAAAATGAAAGCTCAAGCCTTTTAACCAGTTTGAATGGTTGGTTAGATTGGTTTGAACTCAGACTGGCATTGCCAATGCAGTGCCCTATTTGGTTCGAGTTTGAACCTTGTAACCTGTTTGCACATCCCTACTTCTAGTCTCAGTGGTGTCTCTAAATACCAGTTGCAGGGGAGGAGCAGTAGGAGAGAGAACATGCCCTCGCCTCTTGCTTGTGGGCTTCCCAGAGGCATCTGGTCGGCCACTGTGTGAAACAGGATGCTGGACTGGATAGGTCTCGGGCCTGATCCAGCAGGGCTGGTCTTATGTTCTTAAGGAAGCCCTCGTAGCCAGCTCCCACACCTCTCTACAGTCTCACTGACTGCAGAGAGGCAGCTCTCCTGAACAACTGAATTCAGATGGGAGAGCGGCGGGAGGGGAGGCGCGGAACTGCAGGTCCATTGGACCTGCATTTCTGCTACATGTGAATTCAGCTATTGTTTATCTGGAGGAAGTCCCACTAAACTCATGGAGACTTACTCAGGACAAATGCATTGTCCTACTCAGAAGAAATGCATCGGGCTGCACATCATATGAACACAAATTCATTCTAGTAAAATAGTGATATTTGTAATCATCCCGTCAGCAGCAACATCAAGAATCCCATCTTCTCGACATTCTTCCCACTACATTCGTTAGTTATAAACCGTAATTTCTCTTTTCATGGGCTGGTGTTTTCTGTCATCAACGAGATGACTGAGTATAGTTAACCTCAGTAGCACATGGCTGTTAATGCTCTTCTACTTTCAGTGATCAGCTCCTGCCAGAACTAGCTTTGGAAACAAATAATATAGAACAAGATGAAAGCCTGTCCTGTTACAGATAGGTTTCCAAGACTTAAAGGGTATAAAGAGCACCCTGACATCCTTAATAGCTCTTTAATTCTTTACAGCTTCTCCATCTTTGCTGGTTGCATGGTCACCATTAGCATCAGCTATTTTGTGTGGGCAGTGGAGTGTGTGTGTGACCTTCTTGTGTTACCTCAGTGTCCTCTGCCTAAACATTCCCTTTCCATTGGCTTTCTTGGGAGAAACTGTTCCTACTTATTCTGCTATTTACCACATGATAATGCCATTCATTATATCCCCCTTTCCTTAATTTTCACTGATTGAAAGCTTCAACACTTTGAGAAATTTGCACTGGATTATGATATCATGACAATTTAATCTGTCCTCATAAGTATCATCATCCATTACATTTCTAATGAAATACTGCTGTCTCCTTTTATCCTAAGTAATGCATTCCTAGTAGTTCTGGTAGGTCCACTTTCAGTACCTTGTTCTATGTCCAGGAGGACTTTTTAAAGTTTATTTGGTTTTATTGTTTGTAGTAGAAGTTTGACTATTTTCTCTTCTACATTTGTTTTAACCTTATGCTGGTCACTGACCGAAATAAAGAGATTTGATTTGATTTGATTACATTTCTAACATGGTGTAGGAAGGAAACATCTATAAAATCATATTGGGTCACATTATGTGCAGCAAAATATGAGTAGTTCAACACCATTGGTGTGCTGTATGACCCTTGCTAACTGAGCAAAGAAACACCTTTTTAAAGTGGCGATTCTCTTATATTTAGCAGGGGGAGAGCAACTGGTCCTATCAAGCCCCAGCACAGCCTCCCTCCAATGGCTGTTGCTGGTATCTGCCTTAGGTTTCTTCTTTGATTGTGGGCTGGGAGCCATCTTATTTATGTATTATTTATTTTTCCATGTAAACCACTATGAGAACTTTGGTTAAAGAGCGGGATATAAATATTTGTAGTAGTATGTGTGTAAAACGCCACCCATGCTGTTGCAGAACAGGACTGCTCCACTGTGATTTAGGAGCATAGTAAGCTTACTGAGTCAGACCATTGGGCCATCTTGCTCAGTACTGTCTACACTGACTGGCAACAGCTCTCCAAAGTTCCAGGCAGGGGTCTTTCCTAGCCCTGCCTAGAGATGCCAGAGATTGAATTTGGGACTGCCTGCATGCAAAGCAGATGCTGTGCCACTGGGTTATTGCCCCCACATCCCAGCCACAAGGAAAACACAGACACATTTCAATTGGGTAAAAGGGGTACAACTTTATTAAATAATCAAATTAGAGAACTGAGTGTGGCATAAACTCCACCCCACAACAGTGCGGGCCTACTAAAGGCCGGGTTCAGACACTCTTGTCCTTGTCCGTGCCTTGAATGGGCGACACACCCTGACTCAAGGATAGAAGCAATGCAAACCTGCTTCATCTCTATCATTGCCAACCCCAAAGGGTCAGGGCAACTTCTAGGGCTACACACACACACACACACACACACACACACACACACACACACACACCCCAAGCCACACAGCCTTTAAGGTTTGCAAAGCCCTGAAGCAGGTGACATGGTGAGAGCCTCTAAGCCTCTAAGGATTGATTGACACCTAGGGTGCTCACCGATCTCAAACCCTTCTACACTTCCACCCAGCCCACACTACCTGCCACAGAGGGAGGTCAGCCTAGCTTGGCCTTCCTCCCCCACCATCATCCAAGATTTCAAGCAAGACAACGCCACAGGTTAACCACATACAAATCACGCCACTCCGTGAATAAATGAACCCTGTCAGCCAAAATAGACATAGTGAAGAATGTGTGTTCCCTGGTTGCGGGATAAATGTGCCTCCATACATGACAACATGCCCACCCATGGCGAGGTCAAACTCCTCTCAGACCCTCCTTACCCACAAATTCTGGATCCCAATCCCAACCCAGCACTGCAGCCAATCAGCCCAAATAATAACCGCCCTTAGAATGCAGAAACAAATAGGAGAGAGAGTGGCCATGGCTTGTTGAACCAAGGAGAGCCCAGTTCACTTCCCCAAATCATTCCCACCCAGGTGTGCAATCACAGTCTTGAGAGGGACACTAACTGCTAACTATATCCACAGCGCTGGGAGCAACTGGCTCCATCGCATACTCCGGCTGCCCAACCAGTATATGCTGGCATACTTTGCCAAACTGAGTTGGGTACACATCTGCGAGGTGCTGGCTCAATTGTAGGCCCAGAAGACCATGGAATAGTCGCATATCAGAACACATGCAGGAGCCACTGCTCCGGAAGCACCTGCCTATGAAACAGAAGGATTTTAACACCCAGCATCAGACCAGGGAGTAACACAACATAGCTTAAGGCACTGTCATGGCTCAGACTTCAGAATCAGAAGAATCAGAGCAGGAGGACTCACCTGCTAGTGAGCCACAACAACAAGAATTGGCAGAGAAACCAGACTCTGGAGCTGAAGATTCTCAACAGCTGCCAGACTTGGTTTCTGTTGAGGAAGAGCCTGGGATTTCCCCTGTATTGAGACGACGTATCAAGAGGCAGGCTCAGTGGGACTCATGCAGGTGCAGGAGATCACAAGAAAGAAAGCCAAACTGCTGACTCAGGGAAGCCTGATTGGTTGCTGGCTCTGTGGAACCATATATATTCAACAGTCTCTCATGGCTGAGTTGCTATTTGCAACTTCGCTGGTAGCTTATAGTGTGCTCTTGCATATTATATCTTTTCCGTGTTCCAGTTTGTCTTGTCTGTACTTCCCTGCATTGTTCCCTTAATTCCTTGTTCTGTGTCCTTCGCTGGTTTCATTCCTTGTTTTGTCTTTTTCTTCCACTTATTACTCAGTTATTGTTAGAGGGGGGTACCTAGTTTCAGTTCAGGGGACTTTATTCATTTACTGTTTTCTTTGCAAGCCTTTTATTTTCCTTCATCCAGTTTTGTTGCTGCTTTCTGTTTACTTTCATGGGGTTGTAAATCCTGTAGGGTTAGCCGGCCTATCAGTTCACGACAGGCACAGAACACATACACACTTGGACTGTACTGTCCCATACGCTTCATTGCAGCAGCATCGGAGCCCCTTTGATGGGCAGCTGCCACAGGCCCACTCTAGGAGTGCAAGCTAAGGTGGTGAGCAGGTTCCCCCATTTAATAAGCGCTGTGTGCAATATTGTCATAGCTGATATTGTGTCGGAGGCGGGCCAGTGGCGTGCACCAATAAACACCATCCAGTGGGTGGCAGTAGCGCAGACTATCACCACAAAGCCCGAACTGGGCGTAAGGCGTCACTTCCTGCTTTAGCAAGTGTGACCTCCTGACCCTTACATCTCTGATCAGTTGTTGACCAGAGCAAAAGCAGCTGCACCCCTGACCCCAAGAAGGAAAGGTCAGCAAAAGCAAGCACCCATCCCTGGGGGCCTGACCACTACAGAGAGAATTTCAGTTGGTGTAAGGGCCCCCCAAATTGACACAGTCACCACTGCATGAAGAAGTCCCACCTCCCATGAGGGGTTACGAAGGGATTGCAACTATTATTTATTATTTATTTATTATTATTATTTATTTGATTTCTATACCGCCCTTCCAAAAATGGCTCAGGGCGGTTTACACAGAAAAATAATACACAAATAAGATGGATCCCTGTCCCCAAAGGGCTCACAATCTAAAAGAAACATAAGATAGACACCAGCAACAGTCACCGGAGGTACTATGCTGGGTGTGGACAGGGCCAGTTACTCTCCCCCTGCTAAATAAAGAGAATCATCATGTTAAAAGGTGCCTCTTTGTCAAGTTAGCAGGGGAAAGGAAGGTGGCCTCCAAAAGCTCAATGGCTAGGGTGGAAACAGCCCATCCAGGGAGTGAAGACACACTAGGCACTGCATTAGGGGCGTGTGTGTGTGTGTGTGTGTGTGTGTGTGTGTTGGCCATAAATCAAGCAGACCCCCCTAGTTGTCTAAATGTAGAAAATTACCTTACCAGAGTAACTAGCCCAGGTAGTGAGGGCCAAAGGTGCATCAAGAGCCCGATGGGTGTTTACTTGCCAAGCGTCCATGGAGCCACTGGCATAATTTCTGGATTGGCCCCTAAAGCTGATTCAACATTAACTGCATTAAGTTGCTAAGTGGGGGAGAGGCTCAAGATGAGGAGGACCCAGCAGAGACGGTTGCTGCTGAGAGGACAGGGCTGGTTTAACCCTTTCGTTTCTCTGCAGCCGGAGTAACAGAGAACTTCCCTTGGGAAGACTGCAGCTGGGAGGGGGTAGAAATTTTTTTGGGGGGGGGAATGGGAGGACCCAGAAAGCTGCCTCAGCCACCTACAAGAGCAGCCCCTCTGCCCGTCCCATTTTCCACACATGTGGAACAAAAACCACTCCTAATTCATCCAGGAGCAGGAGCCCCGCACAAACTGCCTGCTGCGGCGAGGGCTACTGGGCTCCCGTCCACCCTGGCCCTGCTCCCTGGCGCACCCCAAGGGGCTCATACTTGCTCCTATGTGCTTCTTGGGACTGCCACCTTGAGCCAAACCACACCAGAGAAAACTGCTGGGATCCTGGCCATGCCTGGCCTCTGCAATATGCTCCCTCACCAGTCTCCGCTGCATTCCTCTTCGGCCTAAGAGGCCACGTGACTGGGAAGTAGCCGCTGAAAATAGCTCCCTTCCCAAAGCCAGATTTAAAGGAACTGAAGAGGGGAGGGATGGGATGGGACAGCCTCCACGGCGTACAAGCCCCGCCTCCTGCCCAGCCCTCCCAATCGGGGCACATGCAAGCCCCACCTCCCATCCAGCCCTGCCCAATCGGAGCACTCCTTGCGGCTGTTGCTGACAGGGTGGGACAAAGACCCATCCCCCAGCACGAGGCTGCAGGACGGGGCATTCTTAAGAGGTCTGCAAGTGTCAGCTATC
The DNA here is from genome assembly GCF_027244095.1 of Hemicordylus capensis. Classification (NCBI taxonomy): domain Eukaryota; kingdom Metazoa; phylum Chordata; class Lepidosauria; order Squamata; family Cordylidae; genus Hemicordylus; species Hemicordylus capensis. The sequence continues at coordinate 82,210,216 of NC_069657.1, read as the reverse complement.
ATGTTCTGTGGCTATATGCTTTGCTCGAAGTGGGGGAAATTAGGCTCAAATGAGTGCAGACCAATCAACAGCATTAAAATACTTAAAGTCCTGTGAGACTGTGGCCATGGCGTGGATGCACTGGAAGGAAGGAAGGAAGGAGGATAGACTCAGAAAACAAAGAGCTGCTTTATTGGGGGATAATAGGGGTACAGGAGGAAAAAAGAAGTTGGTTAATCTTGAGGCACATCATCATCATCTTCATCATCATCATCATCATCACATTTATATCCCGCTCTTCCTCCAAGGAGCCCAGAGCAGTGTACTACATACTTGAGTGGGGTGCTGAGTCCTATGGTAGGGTGCATGTGAGTGCATGGACAGCAAGGATGGCAAGTGTGGCAAGATGGTGATGAAAGCAGCACAATGCCATGTTTGAGAGGATCCTTATAGGCAAAAATACCTTGATGAATGATTGAAGGTTTGCAGGTCCCCCTTGCGGAATTTCTATTGTATTTGGGATTCTTGCTCCAAATAAGGCATACATGTTGGGTACTGGTTAGGTTATGTCAGGGTGGCTCCTCTGTGTGCTCCTTTAGACCAAGAAAGATTCACAAAAGTGATCTTGGGCAATCACCTGAATAGAGAAGAAGGGGGCACATCACACTGTCTGGCATTGATTCACTCTTTTGATAAGGGCTAGGAAGAAACGAGATGAGAATTTTTGCTTAGCCTTGAAACATCTTATTATCTTACATGGGAGAAAGAGAGCTTGCATTCCTTTCCCTTTTGTCTCTTTTCAACTCTAATTTGGGTCTGCCCTGCATCTCTCTCTGCCTATGCTCAGATGCAATCAGAGAGGAGTATTTCCTTCAGCCCATTGCAGTCCTTTGCAAATTGACCTAAAAGGTACTGTAGAGAATCCCTAGAAAAACCTTTTCCCTGGAATGCAGCCAGTGTTTCTCTTCCAAGCAGGCTAAGGAGAGAAAATGGCTTTGTTTGGGAGGTACTCCAAAGCACCACAAAATGGCATAGCGAGCGGGGCTAGTAACAATGGCCCCATCCCCAACTTAGAATTGTACACTTCCAGCTGAGTGTGGCACTACACCCATTATTTCCAAAGGAAGTAGCACCACACAAGTGCAATTGTGTAATTTTAAATCACAGCAGAACAGCCCTGTTCCACAACAGTGCAGGCATTGTTTTAGACACATGCAGCAGCATTGTGCTGAGGCATCCTCATCTCACTGCTCAGAATATGTGCTATTGTCTTTTAATGTGTAGAGTAGTGTGGTAGAATATTTCATTATATTTTGCCAATTATTAACAATGTATCCACCAGCACTTACAAGCTCTGATACAAATATCCTCATATATAGCAGTGCTCTAAATACCTGTTGATCTGCTTAACTTGTACCATTGGTCCATCTAGCTCAATGGTGGCTGCTCTAATGTGCTGTACATTTTTAGGGTTCCAGGTAGCAGAGGTGTTATCTTGAAATCATTTTAACTGGGGTTATTAGGAACTGAACTAGGAACATTATGCATGTACAGTCTATGCTCATTGTAATCCATCAGAGGACTTGGCCTGGACTGGAAGGGCAAAGGAAGGATAGCAGCCTGTTTGTTGCTATATTATGTAGGGAAAGAACCTGAACATTAAACTGTGCATGTGTTAAAAAATATTCTGCATCCTTAGTATCATTCCTAAGGTCCCTTGGTCCTCTAACCACTACATGGACCAATGTATTGGCATCTTTCATTTTAAAGCAAGATAACAGTCTCTCCCCAACTCAGCACTGAGTAGATCCACAATTTAGTTTAATTACCTTGGAGCTCATCCTGCTGCCTGTGCTTGCTTAGGCTTCAAATTGTGGTAATAGAAAGCCTAAAGGCATGGTCAGCTACTGGCATTGAACACTAGCTAAGAGATCCTTAGAACTTAAGAAGAGCCTTCCTTGTTCAGATTAAAGGGTCATCTAGTTCTAATCTAGTTTTAGTTATCCACAGTGATGCAACCAGATGCTTTTGAACTTCCATGATCAGAAGGAGTGTATCACTGATTATTAGATGCTGGGAACAAAGAACAAGAAATGTTCATAACTTTAATGAGAGTTTTAAGTACTGTGTTTGAAACAGAATGCTGGGCTATATATGGATCTTTGGTCTAAACCCTTAAGACAATATTTACATCTTTATAATTTTGTGGACGTTATGCAGGAGATAGCTTGTTTCAGGTACAGATACAAAAGAATAAAATATACACTTATTGTGTCCAATAATATGCACATGTAATATGCCTTGGAAAGGATATTTAGATGCCATGACGTGTCTACACCTACTAAGATTAGAATCGTTCGGACAATGGTTTTCCCCGTGACACTCTATGGATGTGAAAGCTGGACTTTGAAGAAGCAAAATAGAAAAAGCATTGATGCTTTTGAACTCTGATGCTGGAGAAGACTTTTGAGGATACCATGGACAGCCGGGAAAACAAACAAATGAATCATAGAACAAATCAATCCAGAATTTTCACTCAAGGCACAAATGACCAGGCTCAAACTATCATACTTCAGACACATTATGTGAAGATCCAGGTCCCTTGAAAAGTTCATAAAGCTGGGAAAAGTTGAAAGAAAGAGAAGAGGACGACCAGCAGCAAGGTGGATGGACTCGATTATGACAGCCATGAATGCACCACTGCGAGACCTTAAAGGCCAAGATGAAGACAGATCATCCTGGAGAGAATCTATCTATGTAGTCGCTAAGAGTTGAGACCGACTTGACGGCACTTAATCAATCAATCAATCAATCAATCAATCAATATGCACATGTAAACCAATCATAGCTGTTCTCTTTAAAATGCCTTTGAGTGGCAACTGGGGAAGGATCTGAGCTGCACTTGATTAAATAACACCCACACTTTTGTAACTGAAGCAACACACATGTATTTTGTACTTGAGGGCCTCTATATGAACACAAAGCATAAGAAGTGGCACCTGGCAATTTGGAATATGTCAGCAAAGCTCAGCCATGGAACTGTGACTCCTGGGCAGGTCACAATACCTCATCTTCTTTTGCATAGTTTTTATCTCCTAAATATATTTGTTTATTGGTTTTAATGAAGGTAACTTTCAAGTACTGTAAGCATGCTTAGGATTCAAGCCTTATTTTAATTCCCAGTTAACGATTTAACAATGGCTTCAGCAATTGTGCATGGGCGTGGGTGGGGTGGGGGGATGAGGTATTTGGCTGGGGGGCATTCAATCCCCCTCTGGCACTGCTTATGTTTAAAACTCATGGGCGTGGGAAGAGAGATCTGGATGTGATGCATCCATGCTTAATTTGCAAGGTCCCGAGCTTCAAAGGCAGATTTTGTGAAGACATGCCAATGGACACAGTCCCACTGGGACTTCCTCCAACACAAGCTCCATCTGTGACCTTGCATCTTTCCTATTCATTTCAAAGGTGTTTTGGCAGATGTTCTGGGTGGCTTTGGCCTAATGTAAGGGAACAGCTTGTATCAAGAATGGTGGGGGCACGGGGAGGAAGAGCAGTTTTTAGCATAAGGATATTAGCCAATTTCTGGGCCATGCTTTTCAGAAGTAAATATAAGTAATAATGAGAATAATGAATAAAAAAAGCTAACTTGTGCATTCCTTAGAGCTCTAGCCTGTGTGATACAGGCCAAGCAAGACTCACTTCAGGTTATCAGGCAGGGAAGTGGAAGAAGGTCTTCCCCTTGCCTGTGTGGCTGTCAGAGGTCCCTACCATGCCACAAAATCACATGCATATGCATGCACGGACGCAAACACGTGCATACAGGCGCAGGGAAAAACCCTGATGATTTGATTATTTGGTTTTTCTGAAAGCAATACCAGTGTTAAAACAATGTAGAAAAAAGACAGCTGCTTGATGGACGGTTACCCAACATGCATTATGTCTTTAGTATTTAGAACCTTCATACTTAAAAAAAACTTCCTGGGGCCTTAAAATGCACATTCTCTCCCCTTGCTCTCTTGTATTTTCTCTTCTATGGTTTCTGTTGTGCATCCTTTAAAGATAATATAGAGAAGTTATAAATGCTTCTCTGATGGAAGGCAGAATGCCTCCTTGTCTTAAGGAGGCAATTATTAGACCACTTCTGAAGAAACCTGCCTTGGCTCCCTCAGAGTTGAGCAACTACAGGCCTGTGTCCAACCTTCCATGGCTGGGCAAGGTAATTGAGAGGGTAGTGGCCTCCCAGCTCCAGACAGTCTTGGAGGAAACTGGTGATCTAGACCCATTTCAAACTGGCTTTCAGGCAAGCTATGGGGTGGAGACTGCCTTGGTCGGCCTGATGGATGATCTCTAATTGGGAATTGACAGAGGACGTGTGACTGTATTGGTCCTTTTGGACCTCTCAGTGGCTTTCGATACTGTTGACCATAGTATTCCTCCAGAGCGTCTGATGGGGTTGGGAGTGGGAGACTTTGCTTTGCGGTTCCACTCCTACTTCTTGGGCAGATTCCAGATGGTGTCCCACGAGGACTGTTCTTCAAAATCTGAACTTTTGTATGGTGTCCCTCAGGGCTCCATATTGTCTCCGATGTTGTTTAACATCTACATGAAACCGCTGGGAGAGATCATCAGGAGATTTGGTACAGGGTGCTATCAGTATGCTCATGACACCCACATCTATTTCTTCATGTCAACATCATCGGGAGAGGATATAACCTCCTAAATGCCTGCCTGGAGGCAGTGATGGGCTGGATGAGGGCTAACAAACTGAGACTGAATCAAGATAAGATGGAGGTACTCATTGTGTGGGGCGAAACTCGGGAGATGAGTTTGATCTGCCTATTCTGGATGGGGTCACACTTCCCCAGAAGGAATAGGTACTCAGTCTGGGAGAACTTCTGGATCCAAGCCTCTGCCTAGTGTCCCAGGTTGAGGCGGTGGCCAGAAGTGCCTTCTATCAGTTTCAGCTGATACGCCAGTTGCATCCGCTTCTTGAGATAAACTACCTCAGAACAGTGGTACATATGCTGTTAACCTCCAGACTGGATTACTACAATGCGTTCTATGTGGGGCTGCCCTTGTGTGTAGTCCGGAAACTACAATTGGTACAGAATGCAGTAGCCAGGTTTGTCTCTGGGTCATTTCGGAGATACCATATTACTTCTGCATACAAGGTGCTGGTTACAACCTATGGGTTACAACCCATAAAACTCTAAATAGCTTGGGCCCTGGGTATTTAAGAGAATGTCTTCTTTGTCATGAACCCCACTGCACTTTGAGATAATCAGGAGAGGTCCGCCTGCAGTTGCCACTGGGTTGTCTGGTGGCTACTCGGAGATGGGCCTTCTCTGCTGCTGCCCCAAAGCTTTGGAACATGCTCCCTGCTGAAATAAGACCCTCTACATCTCTGACAACTTTTTTAAAAAGTCTTTAAAGATGCATCTATTCACCCAGGCTTTTGATTAAATATTGTTTTAATAGTTTTAACATTGTTTTGAAATGTTTTAAAATTTAAATTGTTGTAATATTTTAACTTTTTCTGTATCAACTATTTTGTTTTTACTAATGTTTTAACTTTTCTGTTTGTTTGCTTTGTTGTAAACTGCCCAGAGATAAGAGTTTTAGGCAGTATAAAAATATGTTAAATAATAATCATAATACTTATGTTTCCCCCTCTATTGCTGCTAGTTCTATTCAGGGCAACATGGATAGCTTTTGCCTTACTTAACTGAAAGGCTTATATATTGACTCCTGTTAGGTGCATTTGGGCTCCTCTGTGCTTATATAGTTGTGGCCTTTTGTACCTTTTATCTTTTCTTCCCCACCCACTGCCAGTCATCTCCTCAACTTCTATATTACCTATTGTTCATTCTCAACATTTTTCATGGGCTCCTCTCATTTGGCACATTGTAATAATAATTGGCCATCCCATTTGTGGCAGGGCCTTATTCATTTCTTTTATCACTGTAATGATAAAACAATATCATGCATTCCATTATGATTGTATTTTCTCATATCTTTTGCTACGTAAACTCATAATGTTTTTCTTGAAAAGTGGTATTTATTTACATATTTTAATTACACACATGCACAATGAGGTTGTGCAAATGGCCATTTTCTGCAGGTGAGGAGGGTGCAGGGGGAAGATAAGATTGAAGAAAGCTGGTCTTGTGGTCGCAAGCATGACTTATCCCCTTAGCTACTCAGGATCTGCCCTGGTTGCATATGAATGGGAAACTTGATGTGTGAGCACTGTAAGATATTCTCCTTAGGGAATGGAGCCGCTCTGGGAAGAGCATCTAGGTTCCCTGTTCCCTCCCTGGCATCTCCAAGATAGGGTTGAGAGAGATTCCTGCCTGCATCTTTGGAGAAGCTGCTGCTAGTCTGTGTAGACAATACTGAGCTAGACTGACCTATCATCTGACTCAGTATATGGCAGCTTCCTATGTTCCTATGAGCTTGCCTTCCCCCCAGATGATTGCTGCTTAAGCGCCCTCACAGTCTGCACTGCTGTGTGCAGCACAGATCTCCGGAAGCTGGGGCAAAGAATCCCAGCCTCCAGGAATCCCTAAATGTATCGCACGAGCAGCATGGTGCATTTAGGGATTCCCCTGTGAGTTGGGCTCTCTAGGCATCTGGCTCTGTGTCTGCTCAGGCTGCGTGTAGCCCAAGCAAACACACAACCCTGAACCTGGGTTAAAAGATGTGCTCATGCCCTTTAACCCAGGTCAAAGTCTGAGGTAAATTCACAGGCCTATGGGGGAGGCAGTACCATGATCAGCTCATGTGAACAGCCTCGATATCTCTGAATGGTGGCTTCTGTTGTATGAGATGAGGTACGTCATTTTTTGCAATTCTATTCAAGACTAAAGGGTTCATACATCGGTGTATGCTTGTAGTAGACCTCTTTGAACTTTCAGTTAACAGAAGTGAGTAGCCTTTGGTTTTCCTTACACTAACTCATTGTCTGTTGAATGCTGAGAATTCTTCTAATAAATAAGTATCCTAAGTGCTTTTCTCCATGGAACCCCTGGAAACATTAAGCAGGTTGTGTTTGTAACCTGCTTAAACATTTTCTAACCAAGCTTTTTGGACCAGATGCAGTGCTGCCTCAGAAGGTCCATCCTTATTATTAGATCTGGAACATTCAAGGAATGAACCTAAACCAGTTACTTTTCTTTATCAAAAATTTAGAGAAATATTGATTGATTTGATTGCATTTCATTTGATTTGTATACCGCCCTTCCATAATGGCTCAGGGCAGTTAGATAAGATAAGAAATAGATAAGATTGATATTAATTACTTACAAGAACTCTGCAGTAGGGAGCCCAAGTGTCCTATTCTTTTAAATAGGTGGAAAGTAGCCCTGAAGGCAGTAAAATATGCTTCTTCAGAATGTAGTTAATAGCAATAGCAATAGCACTTACATTTATATACCGCTCTATAGCTGGAAGCTCTCTAAGCGGTTTACAATGATTTAGCATATTGCCCCCCAACATTCTGGGTAATACAGCAGAAGCTCCTGTTTTGCACTTATTGGACACCACAAAGAATGTTTAGGAAAGGTTGGTTGCAGACTCCCAAATGCTGGCAATGCAATTTAGAGGTTAGAAATACATAAAATCGTTAATATGACTATGCAGCAAAGTTTGGTTGTTAAAGATGTTCATGTCCTTTTGGGGTATGTCCCCAACCTCTGGAACTTATCTATATATCAAGAACAATGGATTCTTTGAGCACGGGGAATTGCCAAAAGTATTGTGATACAACATTGGAAGGGCAAGTTTACTCCTGATAAACAGTTGTGGGTTATGGATATGTGTTCCCTAGCAAAGTTTGAACAAGTTTTTTGTGGGTTTTTTGGTGAAATGGAAAAGAAGAGGATCATGAAGCTGCCTTATACTGAGTCAGACTATTGGTCCATCTAGCTCAGTATTGTCTACACAGACTGGCAGCAACTTTTCCAAGGTTGCAGGCAGGAGTCTCTTTCAGCCCTATCTTGAAGATGCTAGGGAGAGAACTTGAAACCTTCTACATGAAAGCTTGCAGGTGCTCTTCCAAGAGTGGCCCGATCCCCTAAGGGGAATATCTTACAGTGTTCACACATGTAGGACCGAGTCTCACGATCCGTGAGACCCGGTTTGGGGCAGTGAGTGGGAAGAGTGGGGAGGGAGCCCTGGGCAGCCACCCACACGATTGGGGGGGTGGGGAGCTCGGGGGCCGCACAGGCATACTGGAGTGCACAGGGCATACTGGGGAGACCCTGGAGTTGAGAGGTGGCTTTTCGCCTCCCCTCCGGGGTCTACTCATGAGTAGGCATGGTACAAAGCCACGCCGTGGCTACTCACGATTTAAAAAACCAGGTTTGGGGGCAGGGGTTCTTGAGTGGGTTACCCACTCCAGAACCACCGGGCTCGCAGCTGAGCCCGGTAGTCCTGACGATCGGGAAAAAGTGGGCTAGGCTTTCCTAGCCTGATTTTCCCCGATCATGGGGATAGCCCTGCAGTCTTTTATTCAAATGCAAACCAGGGCAGACCCTGCTTAGCAAAGATGACAATTCATGCTTGCTACCACAAGACCAGCTCTCCTCCCCAACAAAAGGGATTTTGTTGCAATTTGGTCTAATTTCAATGAATTATATGGATTTTGAACATTATATATATTTTTAAGAAGGGTTTTTGTTTTTTTTAACCCCAAAACACCTTTTTTGTTTGTTGTTTGTTCCCCTTTATTTCTTATGTTACTGAGATAAATGCAATATACTAAATATGAAGATCAGGAGGAAGGGATTGTGATTGTGATTGTGTGTGTGTGTGTGTGGTTTTGTTCTTTTTCTTTTCTTAATTTTTTTTTATTAGAGCTCTTCTCACAATCAGTGAGAAGAACTCTCAGGCTGTCTTCAGGGATGGAGGGTTAAGCTTACCTTCCCTGCAGATGCATCCAATCGCCTGCCCAGACAAGCAGCAGCTTCCCCTGCAGCTTGCCTGGTAACTCTGGGGTTGGGGTGCCGGGATGTGCCACCACGTGGTCCCTCAGGAGTCTCAATAATGCAATGTGTGAGTATGTGGTGCATTACTGGGATTCCCCCCCCCCCAAGTGTGCCAGCCATGGCTGCTGTCACACAATTTAAAAAACAAACAAACGAGGTTAAGGGAGTGTTCGCTCTCTTAACCTCATTTAATTAGGTGGCTACTTTGGCATCTTTGCTGCTGTGCAGCCACTGGGATCAGGCCCGATCTGGATGGTTCACATGAGTTGAGCTCCCTTAGTCCGGTTTTGCATTCTCATGTGAATAGCCTCATCATATGCTGACTTTTGTTGTGTTGCTTATGATTTGAAATAGAGAAAAAGTTTTTAAAAAATTGTAACCTGGCTGGAAATACTTTGTGACCTCATGGAATTCATTTCCAGAATATATGGTGATGTCCATTAGTTCAGATGACTGATTAGCCAAACTCATGATGATAGGTCTATCAATGGCTATTAACAGTTATAGATAAAGGGACTCTCCAAGAACAGAAGCAGTATGCTACTGAATACCAGATGCCGAGGAGATGCAACAGGCAATGGTCATCAGCTTTATACCCTGTTTTTGAGCTCCCAGAGACATCTGCCAGACAACCTACTATATGATACAGAGATCGTTCTCACGACCAGATGCAGCAGGTCAGAAGTGGGAAAACTGTCTACTGAGGCTCATCTGGAGCCTTGATACCTGCTTCCAACCTGCTGCTCCAGGGCAGGGCTACCCTGAAATGAAGCCCAACCTTTTACCTAGGTTTAAGGGGCAAAGTCCCATCTCACCATGGTAGCCCCAACTGTGTGAGCGATCATGGCTGTGTGCTGTGGCCTGGCAGTCTGTCTTCCAGGAAATCACAGAGTGATTTCCAGAGTGGCCAGGAAGCTGGGAGCTACAGCATTGCCACGGGAAGCCGCTCTGCTGCTCACATAATGTATTATGGGATACTGGAGGAGTTCCTCCTCCAGATCTCCAATGTTGCAAGTTCCACTGCACCAATCGTGTGGGCATGCAGCAGGGCGGAGCAAATGCTTGTGTGAGGGAAAACAAGCCTTCCTGCCAGCCCTCCTTAGCCATGGATCAAGAACATCTAAGACAATTTAAATCCAGAGCTAATTAGAAGCCTCACAGAATGCAGGACCATGTGATTCTTTGAGGCTATTCCCATGATCACTGGGAAATGAGCTAAGGGAGTTTAGCCTGCTTTCCAGTGATTGTGGGAATCACCAGGTTCGTGGACGAGCCTGGTGCTCTCAAAGTGGCTTGCTCACCTAAAACACCATCCGCTTAAATGAGGTTAATGAAGCGGGTGCTCCATTAACCTTGTCTTCCTGCTTGTGTGCTGCCGCAGCACGCAACAGCATATGAGTAGACCCCTTTCCAGGGGCTGCATCTGGTGGGCCACTGTGTGAAACAGGACGCTGGACTAGATAGACCTTAGGCCTGATCCAGCAGGGCTGTTCTTATGGTTCCCTTCTAATCTCCCATTCTAGCATTGATCAGACTCACACTTGCTGACCTTCAGCAAGATTACTACAAAATGTGTTTTCAGACCATATCCTGTATGCTAGCAGTCATTTATGACTATGCTTTAGCATTTTTTAAAAATCAGATTATTGTCACCGTACACCATTTTATTTGGAACACTATCAACTATACCTTTTCTCTTGCCTGAGCTGAAGTATCCCAAGATCCTCAGTGACCTTCCATGCCCTTGTAAATGAGATTAGAGAGGTTGTCTGTAGCACAGAAATGCTTGCATGACTGCAAATCTTGTTACCTGCCCTGGGCTTCTAATTGGCTCTGGGTTTAAATTGTCTTAGATGTTCTTGATCCATTTATCATTCAGAATAGGCCTGGCCAGCATGCAATTTGCATACAAGGAGACATTTCTCTTCAGCTACAAACCTATAATCCTCCAGCTTATTCTAGGTTGAAAAGTGCACTGCTCCTGTTTCCATTCTGTGGGTGAGTGTGCAGTAGCAGTGATTGCTCTCTGTTAAAACTGCATTTTTTTGCAATGTAGATCATGGATTTCCATTACTCTTTCTATCTGCTGCTGTTCTCAATCACTTGGTTTTTGGTTTCAGGTTTTACAGCTTTGCTGGAGCTGGGAGCTCAGTGGCAGAGCATCTACTTGGCATGCAGAAGGTCCCAGGTTTAATCCCTGGCATCTCCAGGGAGAGATGAGAGAGAGACTCCTGCCTGAGACCTTGGAGAGCTGCTGCCAGTCAGCGTAAGTGTAGACAATTCTGAGCTTGATTGGCCAATGTCTGACTTGGTATAAGGCAGCTTTCTATGCTCCTATGTTTTCTTAAAGTTTTCATACTTGGACAAAGATATATTAATAGAGTATTTATTCCAAGCATACTTGAATATAGTTTCCAATAGAGCTGTGAGTACCTATTCAAAAATAAATAAATCACCAATCTTATCAAAGGTTTTGTACCTTTCTGCAGAAGTTTCACCTGAACAGGATCCAGTCTTTTGCACCCAGAGAACCAAAGAAAGACTAGACACAAATGATGGATTGAACTAGAGCCACTTTATTCTCTCTCTCTCTCTCTCTCTCTGATTTATAATTGCAACAAGGCAAAAAATTAATACACCTAAGTGCAGGCAACTCCTCCCCATGAGATCAAGCTTCCTAGTGACAGCTGTATTCCCACCGGAGAGCAAAACGGCTGGCTCAAATTATGGCCAGCAGCCCTCCAGCTGCTGACTTTCACCTTACCACACAAGTACTATGTCAGGGGAGGATTGCCTGAGTCACCACCCCCTAGGCCACAATGCTCTGAGTGGGTAAGGTGAGCAAATCCCCGAAGAGGATTCATTCCCAGCCACCCCAAGCCACAAAACCCTGAGAGGCTGGTCCATGGAATCCGCCTTCACCACAAGGTGCCTCTGGCTGTACACCAATATTCAGAGGAACAGCAGGAGAGAGGGCATGCCCTCAGCTCGTGCCTGTGGGATTTCCAGAGACATCTGGTGGGCCACTGTGCAAAATAAGATACTGGACTAGATGGGCCTTGGGCCTGATCCAGCAGGGCTATTCTTATGTACCTACTCTAGCCCGCACTTCTCTGTCAAAGTGACTAACTACAGATTAACTAGCAACCTGCCTAAAACCTGCTCCAGCCAAGCTACCAGGAGAGAGTAGGTGAAAAACTCCCCTCTAATAGTCAATCATGTGGAAAGTAAAAGAATTCCTACTCAGACCCCAAATGGGTGACCAGCTCTCCTTCCCTGGGCAAGGGTGGGTGGGTAGTTGCCATGCTGCCAAGAATGCTGAGAGAGTGGGCAGGGAAGTGTTTATAAGGCAGCTCTCCGCCCAATCCTAAACGGTCATGAAAAACCATGTGGCCCTAATAGACAGGGGGGCTATTCTCACGACCAACAAAAATCGGGCTAGCAGAGGCTAGCCCGATTTTTGTTGGTCGTCAGAACCACTGGGCTCGCAGCCGGGCCCGGTGGTTCTGGAGCGGCTAACCCGCTCAAGAACCCCTGGCAAAAAGCAGGTTTGGGGAGCGAGCGCTCCTGCAAACCTTGCTTTTTGCAATCGTGAGTAGTTGCAGCGTGCCTTTGCGCTGTGCCTACTCATGAGTAGACCCCCGGCTGGGAGGTTTAAAAGCAGCCTCCCAGCTCGGGGGTCTCTCCAGTATGCCCTGTGCGCTCTCGCAGGGCATACTGGGGCTTGCGAAGGCCGCACGGCCCCCGCTCCCCCCACCCCCGCCGGCTCCGTCTCAGAGCTAGCCATTGTGTGGGCGGCCGATCCGGCCTCCCAGGGCTCCCTGCCTGCTCGTGAGCTGGGAGAGCGGGCTTAGCCCGCTCTTCCCACTCAGCGCCCTAAACCGGGTCTCACTGATCATGAGACCTGGTCCAGTGCCTGCTTGTGCCTTGTCATTGCCAAGTCCTGGGCACAACCTCACCACCCCTTAGCCCCGCTGACCACTCATCTCATGGCAGGAAGATGGACATTCAAGATAAAACTTTAGGTGAAATTTAGTGGCAACTCTAGTTTCTAGTAAATTGATTCACTCTTTCTACCCAGCTTTTGCTATAGCACCAGCTTTTCTGAAGGGATAAGCCTTGCGAACTGGGCTAGGAGGAACCTTTTAAAGTGGTGCCTCTCTTACATTTAGTAAGGGGAAAGCAACTATCTCTATGCCACACCAACAGAGCATCTCTCCCGGGGTTGCTGAAGGTATTCTAGTGCAGCCCTCTGCCTAGTGCAGGAAACTGCTACAGCATCCCTGACAGATGTTCCATTTTTTTTTGTTGTGTTTTAGAGTATGTTGCTTTTCAGATTGTGAGCCCCTTTGGAAGATGGAATCATTTTCTTATTGTTATGGGTTTTGCTGTGTAAACTGCTAAGAGGTTTATTATTCGTTTAAAAGTGCTGTAACAACAACAATTATTATTATTGTTTACACAGTCAGACAGGTGTTATTGACTGGTTTGTTTTATCCAGACAGCGAGTCCTTCCCAAAGACCTGGGATGCCTGAATTTTATCATCAATATTGTTGTTGTTATTATTATTATAGATATCGTCGCAGGATATAGGCTGTTCCCAGTAAAGCTGCTTTTTGTAATTGGCTGATGGTGATTTCTGTGCTCCCTATGGTGCTGAGGTGCTCTTCAAAGTGTTTTGGGATTGCACCTAGGGCGCCAATTACCACTGGGATTATTTTGGTCTACTTCTGCCACAGCCTTTCAATTTCAATTTGTAGAACTTTGTATTTTGTGATTTTTTCTATTTCTTTTTCTTCTATTCTGCTATCCCCTGGTATTGCTATGTTGATTATTTTGACTTGTTTTTCTTTCTTCTCGACTACAGTTATATCTGGTGTATTGTGTGGCAGATGTTTGTCTGTTTCTAGTCGGAAGTCCCATAATATTTTTGCATCTTCATTTTCTACAACTTTTTCAGTGTTATGGTCCCACCAATCTTTGGCTATAGGTAGCTTGTATTTTTTGCAGATGTTCCAGTGTATCATCCCTGCTACTTTGTCATGCCTTTGTTTGTAGTCAGTCTGTGTGATCTTTTTACAACAGCTGATTTGGTGGTCCATGGTTTCATCTGCTTCTTTACAAAGGTAGCACTTGCTGTTGGTTGTTGACTTTTCGACTTGTGCTCTTATTGCATTTGTTCTTAGTGCCTGTTCTTGTGCAGCCAGTATTAAACCCTCTGTTTCTTTCTTCAAGTGGCCATTCTTAAGCCATTGCCAGGTCTTGGTGATGTATAATTTTCTACTTATATTGTGCAAATACTGACCATTCAGTGGCTTATTTTTCCATTTTAATGCTTGGTTCTTGACTTGCTCTTTCTTGTAGGCCTGATTTGTTTCATTGGTGTTGAATAGTTTCATATTATTGACCATTTGAAGTGCATCTTCTTCACTGTCCTTTATATATTCTTCAAGGCCTCTTTTCTCCTCCTCTACTGTTTGATGGACTTGCGGCATTCCTCTTCAACCTGTGATGGGCTGGATGAGGGCTAACAAACTGAGACTGAATCAAGATAAGATGGAGGTACTCATTGTGTGGGGCGAAACTCGGGAGATGAGTTTGATCTGCCTATTCTGGATGGGGTCACACTTCCCCAGAAGGAATAGGTACTCAGTCTGGGAGAACTTCTGGATCCAAGCCTCTGCCTAGTGTCCCAGGTTGAGGCGGTGGCCAGAAGTGCCTTCTATCAGTTTCAGCTGATACGCCAGTTGCATCCGCTTCTTGAGATAAACTACCTCAGAACAGTGGTACATATGCTGTTAACCTCCAGACTGGATTACTACAATGCGTTCTATGTGGGGCTGCCCTTGTGTGTAGTCCGGAAACTACAATTGGTACAGAATGCAGTAGCCAGGTTTGTCTCTGGGTCATTTCGGAGATACCATATTACTTCTGCATACAAGGTGCTGGTTACAACCTATGGGTTACAACCCATAAAACTCTAAATAGCTTGGGCCCTGGGTATTTAAGAGAATGTCTTCTTTGTCATGAACCCCACTGCACTTTGAGATAATCAGGAGAGGTCCGCCTGCAGTTGCCACTGGGTTGTCTGGTGGCTACTCGGAGATGGGCCTTCTCTGCTGCTGCCCCAAAGCTTTGGAACATGCTCCCTGCTGAAATAAGACCCTCTACATCTCTGACAACTTTTTTAAAAAGTCTTTAAAGATGCATCTATTCACCCAGGCTTTTGATTAAATATTGTTTTAATAGTTTTAACATTGTTTTGAAATGTTTTAAAATTTAAATTGTTGTAATATTTTAACTTTTTCTGTATCAACTATTTTGTTTTTACTAATGTTTTAACTTTTCTGTTTGTTTGCTTTGTTGTAAACTGCCCAGAGATAAGAGTTTTAGGCAGTATAAAAATATGTTAAATAATAATCATAATACTTATGTTTCCCCCTCTATTGCTGCTAGTTCTATTCAGGGCAACATGGATAGCTTTTGCCTTACTTAACTGAAAGGCTTATATATTGACTCCTGTTAGGTGCATTTGGGCTCCTCTGTGCTTATATAGTTGTGGCCTTTTGTACCTTTTATCTTTTCTTCCCCACCCACTGCCAGTCATCTCCTCAACTTCTATATTACCTATTGTTCATTCTCAACATTTTTCATGGGCTCCTCTCATTTGGCACATTGTAATAATAATTGGCCATCCCATTTGTGGCAGGGCCTTATTCATTTCTTTTATCACTGTAATGATAAAACAATATCATGCATTCCATTATGATTGTATTTTCTCATATCTTTTGCTACGTAAACTCATAATGTTTTTCTTGAAAAGTGGTATTTATTTACATATTTTAATTACACACATGCACAATGAGGTTGTGCAAATGGCCATTTTCTGCAGGTGAGGAGGGTGCAGGGGGAAGATAAGATTGAAGAAAGCTGGTCTTGTGGTCGCAAGCATGACTTATCCCCTTAGCTACTCAGGATCTGCCCTGGTTGCATATGAATGGGAAACTTGATGTGTGAGCACTGTAAGATATTCTCCTTAGGGAATGGAGCCGCTCTGGGAAGAGCATCTAGGTTCCCTGTTCCCTCCCTGGCATCTCCAAGATAGGGTTGAGAGAGATTCCTGCCTGCATCTTTGGAGAAGCTGCTGCTAGTCTGTGTAGACAATACTGAGCTAGACTGACCTATCATCTGACTCAGTATATGGCAGCTTCCTATGTTCCTATGAGCTTGCCTTCCCCCCAGATGATTGCTGCTTAAGCGCCCTCACAGTCTGCACTGCTGTGTGCAGCACAGATCTCCGGAAGCTGGGGCAAAGAATCCCAGCCTCCAGGAATCCCTAAATGTATCGCACGAGCAGCATGGTGCATTTAGGGATTCCCCTGTGAGTTGGGCTCTCTAGGCATCTGGCTCTGTGTCTGCTCAGGCTGCGTGTAGCCCAAGCAAACACACAACCCTGAACCTGGGTTAAAAGATGTGCTCATGCCCTTTAACCCAGGTCAAAGTCTGAGGTAAATTCACAGGCCTATGGGGGAGGCAGTACCATGATCAGCTCATGTGAACAGCCTCGATATCTCTGAATGGTGGCTTCTGTTGTATGAGATGAGGTACGTCATTTTTTGCAATTCTATTCAAGACTAAAGGGTTCATACATCGGTGTATGCTTGTAGTAGACCTCTTTGAACTTTCAGTTAACAGAAGTGAGTAGCCTTTGGTTTTCCTTACACTAACTCATTGTCTGTTGAATGCTGAGAATTCTTCTAATAAATAAGTATCCTAAGTGCTTTTCTCCATGGAACCCCTGGAAACATTAAGCAGGTTGTGTTTGTAACCTGCTTAAACATTTTCTAACCAAGCTTTTTGGACCAGATGCAGTGCTGCCTCAGAAGGTCCATCCTTATTATTAGATCTGGAACATTCAAGGAATGAACCTAAACCAGTTACTTTTCTTTATCAAAAATTTAGAGAAATATTGATTGATTTGATTGCATTTCATTTGATTTGTATACCGCCCTTCCATAATGGCTCAGGGCAGTTAGATAAGATAAGAAATAGATAAGATTGATATTAATTACTTACAAGAACTCTGCAGTAGGGAGCCCAAGTGTCCTATTCTTTTAAATAGGTGGAAAGTAGCCCTGAAGGCAGTAAAATATGCTTCTTCAGAATGTAGTTAATAGCAATAGCAATAGCACTTACATTTATATACCGCTCTATAGCTGGAAGCTCTCTAAGCGGTTTACAATGATTTAGCATATTGCCCCCCAACATTCTGGGTAATACAGCAGAAGCTCCTGTTTTGCACTTATTGGACACCACAAAGAATGTTTAGGAAAGGTTGGTTGCAGACTCCCAAATGCTGGCAATGCAATTTAGAGGTTAGAAATACATAAAATCGTTAATATGACTATGCAGCAAAGTTTGGTTGTTAAAGATGTTCATGTCCTTTTGGGGTATGTCCCCAACCTCTGGAACTTATCTATATATCAAGAACAATGGATTCTTTGAGCACGGGGAATTGCCAAAAGTATTGTGATACAACATTGGAAGGGCAAGTTTACTCCTGATAAACAGTTGTGGGTTATGGATATGTGTTCCCTAGCAAAGTTTGAACAAGTTTTTTGTGGGTTTTTTGGTGAAATGGAAAAGAAGAGGATCATGAAGCTGCCTTATACTGAGTCAGACTATTGGTCCATCTAGCTCAGTATTGTCTACACAGACTGGCAGCAACTTTTCCAAGGTTGCAGGCAGGAGTCTCTTTCAGCCCTATCTTGAAGATGCTAGGGAGAGAACTTGAAACCTTCTACATGAAAGCTTGCAGGTGCTCTTCCAAGAGTGGCCCGATCCCCTAAGGGGAATATCTTACAGTGTTCACACATGTAGGACCGAGTCTCACGATCCGTGAGACCCGGTTTGGGGCAGTGAGTGGGAAGAGTGGGGAGGGAGCCCTGGGCAGCCACCCACACGATTGGGGGGGTGGGGAGCTCGGGGGCCGCACAGGCATACTGGAGTGCACAGGGCATACTGGGGAGACCCTGGAGTTGAGAGGTGGCTTTTCGCCTCCCCTCCGGGGTCTACTCATGAGTAGGCATGGTACAAAGCCACGCCGTGGCTACTCACGATTTAAAAAACCAGGTTTGGGGGCAGGGGTTCTTGAGTGGGTTACCCACTCCAGAACCACCGGGCTCGCAGCTGAGCCCGGTAGTCCTGACGATCGGGAAAAAGTGGGCTAGGCTTTCCTAGCCTGATTTTCCCCGATCATGGGGATAGCCCTGCAGTCTTTTATTCAAATGCAAACCAGGGCAGACCCTGCTTAGCAAAGATGACAATTCATGCTTGCTACCACAAGACCAGCTCTCCTCCCCAACAAAAGGGATTTTGTTGCAATTTGGTCTAATTTCAATGAATTATATGGATTTTGAACATTATATATATTTTTAAGAAGGGTTTTTGTTTTTTTTAACCCCAAAACACCTTTTTTGTTTGTTGTTTGTTCCCCTTTATTTCTTATGTTACTGAGATAAATGCAATATACTAAATATGAAGATCAGGAGGAAGGGATTGTGATTGTGATTGTGTGTGTGTGTGTGTGGTTTTGTTCTTTTTCTTTTCTTAATTTTTTTTTATTAGAGCTCTTCTCACAATCAGTGAGAAGAACTCTCAGGCTGTCTTCAGGGATGGAGGGTTAAGCTTACCTTCCCTGCAGATGCATCCAATCGCCTGCCCAGACAAGCAGCAGCTTCCCCTGCAGCTTGCCTGGTAACTCTGGGGTTGGGGTGCCGGGATGTGCCACCACGTGGTCCCTCAGGAGTCTCAATAATGCAATGTGTGAGTATGTGGTGCATTACTGGGATTCCCCCCCCCCCAAGTGTGCCAGCCATGGCTGCTGTCACACAATTTAAAAAACAAACAAACGAGGTTAAGGGAGTGTTCGCTCTCTTAACCTCATTTAATTAGGTGGCTACTTTGGCATCTTTGCTGCTGTGCAGCCACTGGGATCAGGCCCGATCTGGATGGTTCACATGAGTTGAGCTCCCTTAGTCCGGTTTTGCATTCTCATGTGAATAGCCTCATCATATGCTGACTTTTGTTGTGTTGCTTATGATTTGAAATAGAGAAAAAGTTTTTAAAAAATTGTAACCTGGCTGGAAATACTTTGTGACCTCATGGAATTCATTTCCAGAATATATGGTGATGTCCATTAGTTCAGATGACTGATTAGCCAAACTCATGATGATAGGTCTATCAATGGCTATTAACAGTTATAGATAAAGGGACTCTCCAAGAACAGAAGCAGTATGCTACTGAATACCAGATGCCGAGGAGATGCAACAGGCAATGGTCATCAGCTTTATACCCTGTTTTTGAGCTCCCAGAGACATCTGCCAGACAACCTACTATATGATACAGAGATCGTTCTCACGACCAGATGCAGCAGGTCAGAAGTGGGAAAACTGTCTACTGAGGCTCATCTGGAGCCTTGATACCTGCTTCCAACCTGCTGCTCCAGGGCAGGGCTACCCTGAAATGAAGCCCAACCTTTTACCTAGGTTTAAGGGGCAAAGTCCCATCTCACCATGGTAGCCCCAACTGTGTGAGCGATCATGGCTGTGTGCTGTGGCCTGGCAGTCTGTCTTCCAGGAAATCACAGAGTGATTTCCAGAGTGGCCAGGAAGCTGGGAGCTACAGCATTGCCACGGGAAGCCGCTCTGCTGCTCACATAATGTATTATGGGATACTGGAGGAGTTCCTCCTCCAGATCTCCAATGTTGCAAGTTCCACTGCACCAATCGTGTGGGCATGCAGCAGGGCGGAGCAAATGCTTGTGTGAGGGAAAACAAGCCTTCCTGCCAGCCCTCCTTAGCCATGGATCAAGAACATCTAAGACAATTTAAATCCAGAGCTAATTAGAAGCCTCACAGAATGCAGGACCATGTGATTCTTTGAGGCTATTCCCATGATCACTGGGAAATGAGCTAAGGGAGTTTAGCCTGCTTTCCAGTGATTGTGGGAATCACCAGGTTCGTGGACGAGCCTGGTGCTCTCAAAGTGGCTTGCTCACCTAAAACACCATCCGCTTAAATGAGGTTAATGAAGCGGGTGCTCCATTAACCTTGTCTTCCTGCTTGTGTGCTGCCGCAGCACGCAACAGCATATGAGTAGACCCCTTTCCAGGGGCTGCATCTGGTGGGCCACTGTGTGAAACAGGACGCTGGACTAGATAGACCTTAGGCCTGATCCAGCAGGGCTGTTCTTATGGTTCCCTTCTAATCTCCCATTCTAGCATTGATCAGACTCACACTTGCTGACCTTCAGCAAGATTACTACAAAATGTGTTTTCAGACCATATCCTGTATGCTAGCAGTCATTTATGACTATGCTTTAGCATTTTTTAAAAATCAGATTATTGTCACCGTACACCATTTTATTTGGAACACTATCAACTATACCTTTTCTCTTGCCTGAGCTGAAGTATCCCAAGATCCTCAGTGACCTTCCATGCCCTTGTAAATGAGATTAGAGAGGTTGTCTGTAGCACAGAAATGCTTGCATGACTGCAAATCTTGTTACCTGCCCTGGGCTTCTAATTGGCTCTGGGTTTAAATTGTCTTAGATGTTCTTGATCCATTTATCATTCAGAATAGGCCTGGCCAGCATGCAATTTGCATACAAGGAGACATTTCTCTTCAGCTACAAACCTATAATCCTCCAGCTTATTCTAGGTTGAAAAGTGCACTGCTCCTGTTTCCATTCTGTGGGTGAGTGTGCAGTAGCAGTGATTGCTCTCTGTTAAAACTGCATTTTTTTGCAATGTAGATCATGGATTTCCATTACTCTTTCTATCTGCTGCTGTTCTCAATCACTTGGTTTTTGGTTTCAGGTTTTACAGCTTTGCTGGAGCTGGGAGCTCAGTGGCAGAGCATCTACTTGGCATGCAGAAGGTCCCAGGTTTAATCCCTGGCATCTCCAGGGAGAGATGAGAGAGAGACTCCTGCCTGAGACCTTGGAGAGCTGCTGCCAGTCAGCGTAAGTGTAGACAATTCTGAGCTTGATTGGCCAATGTCTGACTTGGTATAAGGCAGCTTTCTATGCTCCTATGTTTTCTTAAAGTTTTCATACTTGGACAAAGATATATTAATAGAGTATTTATTCCAAGCATACTTGAATATAGTTTCCAATAGAGCTGTGAGTACCTATTCAAAAATAAATAAATCACCAATCTTATCAAAGGTTTTGTACCTTTCTGCAGAAGTTTCACCTGAACAGGATCCAGTCTTTTGCACCCAGAGAACCAAAGAAAGACTAGACACAAATGATGGATTGAACTAGAGCCACTTTATTCTCTCTCTCTCTCTCTCTCTCTGATTTATAATTGCAACAAGGCAAAAAATTAATACACCTAAGTGCAGGCAACTCCTCCCCATGAGATCAAGCTTCCTAGTGACAGCTGTATTCCCACCGGAGAGCAAAACGGCTGGCTCAAATTATGGCCAGCAGCCCTCCAGCTGCTGACTTTCACCTTACCACACAAGTACTATGTCAGGGGAGGATTGCCTGAGTCACCACCCCCTAGGCCACAATGCTCTGAGTGGGTAAGGTGAGCAAATCCCCGAAGAGGATTCATTCCCAGCCACCCCAAGCCACAAAACCCTGAGAGGCTGGTCCATGGAATCCGCCTTCACCACAAGGTGCCTCTGGCTGTACACCAATATTCAGAGGAACAGCAGGAGAGAGGGCATGCCCTCAGCTCGTGCCTGTGGGATTTCCAGAGACATCTGGTGGGCCACTGTGCAAAATAAGATACTGGACTAGATGGGCCTTGGGCCTGATCCAGCAGGGCTATTCTTATGTACCTACTCTAGCCCGCACTTCTCTGTCAAAGTGACTAACTACAGATTAACTAGCAACCTGCCTAAAACCTGCTCCAGCCAAGCTACCAGGAGAGAGTAGGTGAAAAACTCCCCTCTAATAGTCAATCATGTGGAAAGTAAAAGAATTCCTACTCAGACCCCAAATGGGTGACCAGCTCTCCTTCCCTGGGCAAGGGTGGGTGGGTAGTTGCCATGCTGCCAAGAATGCTGAGAGAGTGGGCAGGGAAGTGTTTATAAGGCAGCTCTCCGCCCAATCCTAAACGGTCATGAAAAACCATGTGGCCCTAATAGACAGGGGGGCTATTCTCACGACCAACAAAAATCGGGCTAGCAGAGGCTAGCCCGATTTTTGTTGGTCGTCAGAACCACTGGGCTCGCAGCCGGGCCCGGTGGTTCTGGAGCGGCTAACCCGCTCAAGAACCCCTGGCAAAAAGCAGGTTTGGGGAGCGAGCGCTCCTGCAAACCTTGCTTTTTGCAATCGTGAGTAGTTGCAGCGTGCCTTTGCGCTGTGCCTACTCATGAGTAGACCCCCGGCTGGGAGGTTTAAAAGCAGCCTCCCAGCTCGGGGGTCTCTCCAGTATGCCCTGTGCGCTCTCGCAGGGCATACTGGGGCTTGCGAAGGCCGCACGGCCCCCGCTCCCCCCACCCCCGCCGGCTCCGTCTCAGAGCTAGCCATTGTGTGGGCGGCCGATCCGGCCTCCCAGGGCTCCCTGCCTGCTCGTGAGCTGGGAGAGCGGGCTTAGCCCGCTCTTCCCACTCAGCGCCCTAAACCGGGTCTCACTGATCATGAGACCTGGTCCAGTGCCTGCTTGTGCCTTGTCATTGCCAAGTCCTGGGCACAACCTCACCACCCCTTAGCCCCGCTGACCACTCATCTCATGGCAGGAAGATGGACATTCAAGATAAAACTTTAGGTGAAATTTAGTGGCAACTCTAGTTTCTAGTAAATTGATTCACTCTTTCTACCCAGCTTTTGCTATAGCACCAGCTTTTCTGAAGGGATAAGCCTTGCGAACTGGGCTAGGAGGAACCTTTTAAAGTGGTGCCTCTCTTACATTTAGTAAGGGGAAAGCAACTATCTCTATGCCACACCAACAGAGCATCTCTCCCGGGGTTGCTGAAGGTATTCTAGTGCAGCCCTCTGCCTAGTGCAGGAAACTGCTACAGCATCCCTGACAGATGTTCCATTTTTTTTTGTTGTGTTTTAGAGTATGTTGCTTTTCAGATTGTGAGCCCCTTTGGAAGATGGAATCATTTTCTTATTGTTATGGGTTTTGCTGTGTAAACTGCTAAGAGGTTTATTATTCGTTTAAAAGTGCTGTAACAACAACAATTATTATTATTGTTTACACAGTCAGACAGGTGTTATTGACTGGTTTGTTTTATCCAGACAGCGAGTCCTTCCCAAAGACCTGGGATGCCTGAATTTTATCATCAATATTGTTGTTGTTATTATTATTATAGATATCGTCGCAGGATATAGGCTGTTCCCAGTAAAGCTGCTTTTTGTAATTGGCTGATGGTGATTTCTGTGCTCCCTATGGTGCTGAGGTGCTCTTCAAAGTGTTTTGGGATTGCACCTAGGGCGCCAATTACCACTGGGATTATTTTGGTCTACTTCTGCCACAGCCTTTCAATTTCAATTTGTAGAACTTTGTATTTTGTGATTTTTTCTATTTCTTTTTCTTCTATTCTGCTATCCCCTGGTATTGCTATGTTGATTATTTTGACTTGTTTTTCTTTCTTCTCGACTACAGTTATATCTGGTGTATTGTGTGGCAGATGTTTGTCTGTTTCTAGTCGGAAGTCCCATAATATTTTTGCATCTTCATTTTCTACAACTTTTTCAGTGTTATGGTCCCACCAATCTTTGGCTATAGGTAGCTTGTATTTTTTGCAGATGTTCCAGTGTATCATCCCTGCTACTTTGTCATGCCTTTGTTTGTAGTCAGTCTGTGTGATCTTTTTACAACAGCTGATTTGGTGGTCCATGGTTTCATCTGCTTCTTTACAAAGGTAGCACTTGCTGTTGGTTGTTGACTTTTCGACTTGTGCTCTTATTGCATTTGTTCTTAGTGCCTGTTCTTGTGCAGCCAGTATTAAACCCTCTGTTTCTTTCTTCAAGTGGCCATTCTTAAGCCATTGCCAGGTCTTGGTGATGTATAATTTTCTACTTATATTGTGCAAATACTGACCATTCAGTGGCTTATTTTTCCATTTTAATGCTTGGTTCTTGACTTGCTCTTTCTTGTAGGCCTGATTTGTTTCATTGGTGTTGAATAGTTTCATATTATTGACCATTTGAAGTGCATCTTCTTCACTGTCCTTTATATATTCTTCAAGGCCTCTTTTCTCCTCCTCTACTGTTTGATGGACTTGCGGCATTCCTCTTCAACCTGAGCTGCGAGGGAGGTATAGCCTATCTACATCACTGCAGGGGTGCAGAGCATGATTGATGGTCATGATTTTCCTAGTCTTACGATCTAGCGTCTCTAGCTCTGCCTGTGTCCAGTCTATTATTCCTGCAGTGTATCTGATAACAGGTATAGCCCAGGTGTTTATGGCTTGTATGGTGTTCCCGCCATTGAGTTAGTACTTTAGGATTTTTCTAACTCTCCTGATGTATTCAATTTTTATTTTTATTTTATTTTATTTCTATATTGCCCTTCCAAAAATTGCCTCCTTATTCCTTTTAAGGAAATGTAAGGGTAAAATTTACCCTAACTGGCCAGTGGGATAGTGTGCATTTACCCTCATTGGCCAGTGGGGCAGTGTGCACACTGCATGGGGCAGTGTGCATTTCATTGTTGTTGTTTCACACTGTTGTGTTTAGATCAATTGCATTTCGGGTGTGTGTGTGTGGATGTGGATGACCTTTGGAAATCTGCCTTCGCAAACCTCTGCTGTTGTTGATGGGTGATGTTGATGTTATTTGGAGTTGATTTGGGGCAAAATGGCGGCTTGGGGGCAGAAGAATGGGTCAGGTGGCAGTGCCCTAATGGGTACCTGCTGCCACCCAGATTCCAAAGGAATTGGGGAAAGAGCTTTACATGACTTTGGGGCAGATTTGGGGTAGGCAGGGGGCCTGAGGGGCAAAACAGTGGGTTGAGTGGCAGTGCCCCAAGGGGTGCCTGCCACAATCCAGATTCCTAAGGAATAGGGCAAAGGGCTAATTTCTTAGGAATTGTTGAAGTTTATGTGTCTTTAAGGTTTTTCCCCATAGGGAATAATGGAGGTTTCAGCAGACCCATTACTCCACCTGGGGGGCACTGGGGTGGCTGGGAGTGAGTGGTGGTGTAGTGCACATAGGGTGCCAACCATTCCCATGGGTTGCTAACCCATGGGGGTGCTGGGTTCTGTTGTTTATGAGGTGTTCTGAGTGTAGATTCTCTGGTAGAATATGAGATTTTCAATGACAAACCATGAATCCACTCTTATATGCTACCAGAGAATCTGCACTCAAAACATCTCAGAAACAACAGAGCCCAGTACCTCATGGGTTAGCAACCATGGGTTAGCAAACCATGGGGGTGGTTGGCACCCTATGTGCTCTACACCACCACTTGCTCTGGGCCACCCCGGTGCCCCCCAAGTGCAGTTATGGGGCTGCTGAAACCGCTATCATTCCCTTTGGGGAAGAAATTTAAAGATGTGAAAACACCATTAAATCTTTAAAAATCAGCCCTCTGCCCAATTCCTTTGGAATAATTTTGGCAGTTTCCTTGCCCCCACTAGGCACTACCATCCACCCTACTCTGCTCTGAGCCACCCCTCCCCCCCAATGTGAAGCTATACTTTTTCTGAAACCTCCATTATTCCCTATGGGAAAAATCTTAAACTTAAAAAAATCACCAAAAATCAGCCCTTTGCCTAATTCCTCTGAAATTTGGGTGGTAGCTTCCACGCATTGGTCACTACCACTTCCACCCACTAGTTTTGCCCTCGGGCTGTTTTTTTAATCCAAAACATTTTAGATTCAGATTTTGCAATTTCAAACAAAGAACAAAATTGAGGTGTTTCGGATTGGTTGATTTCAAACAAAGAACAAAATGGGGGTGTTTCACATTCAGGCCAAAAACAAAACAGAAAAAACCAAAACACACAACCCTACTTAAGACCTCTAACAATTAGATTAGGCTATTCCAGAAAAGTTTAAGAACATATGGGATCAAGGCTAATGTAGTAGGGACAACCACCAAGACTTTGAGACAGCAGTTAGTAAGATCTAGACTATATGACTGACTGACTGACTGATTGATTGATTGCCGTCAAGTTGGTGTCAACTCTTAGCGACCACATAGATAGATTCTCTCCAGGATGATCTGTCTTCAACTTGGCCTTTAAGGTCTTGCAGTGATGCATTCACTGCTTTTGTAATCGAGTCCATCCACCTTGCTGCTGGTCGTCCTCTTCTTCTCTTTCCTTCAACTTTTGCCAGCATTATGGACTTCTCAAGGGAATTGGGTTTTCGCATGATGTGTCCAAAGTATTATAGTTTGAGTCTGGTCATTTGTGCCTCGAGTTAAAATTCTGGTTTGATTTGTTCTATGATCCATTTGTTTCTTTTCCTGGCTGTCCATGGTATCTTCAAAAGTTTTCTCCAGCACCAAACTTCAGAAGCTTTTTCTCTCTTGCTTCTTCAAAGTCCAATTTTCACATCCATAGAATGTCACAGGAAAAACTATTGTCTGAATGCTTCTAATCTTTGTAGGTATATACACATCACGACATCTAAATATCCTTTCCAAGGCCTTCATTGCAACCCTACCAAATGCTAGTCTGAGCTGCATTTCTTGACTGCTGGATCCTTTACTGTTGATGGTCGATCCTAAAAGGCAGAAGCTATCCACCACTTCATTGTCTTCATTATCAGTTCTGAGGTTGGTTGCTGTACCTGTCATCTTGCATGTACCTGTCATGTTTAATCTTCTTGACATTAAGTTGTAGTCCCATTTTTTCACTGTGCTCCTTGACTTTCATTACTAGAGCTTGCAGATCATCCGCATTCTCAGCTATCAGAGTGGTGTCATCAGCATAGCGCAGGTTATTGATGTTTCTTCCTCCAACTTTAAAACCACGCTCATCTTCTTTCAATACAGCTTCTCTCAGTATATGTTCAGCATATAAGTTGAATAAAGGAGAAAGTAGACAACTTTGTC
Organism: Hemicordylus capensis; assembly: GCF_027244095.1. NCBI lineage: Eukaryota > Metazoa > Chordata > Lepidosauria > Squamata > Cordylidae > Hemicordylus > Hemicordylus capensis. Next base: position 82,183,218 of record NC_069657.1, on the reverse strand, counting down.
TTATGCCTTTGCCAATCTGGAACCAGTCTGTTTCACCATGTTCTGTCTGGATTGTGGCTTCCTGTCCTGTGTATAGGTTTCTCATGAGAACAATGAGATGTTCTGGGATGCCCATTTACCTAAGGATATTCCACAAATTGACATGGTCAATGGAATAGAAAGCTTTTCTGTAGTCAATAAAGCACATATTGGCTTCTTTCTGGTATTCTTTGGCTTTCTCAATTATTCAGCGTGCATCAGCAATGATGTCTCTTGTTCCTCGGCCTTTTACTGAAACCAGCTTGAACATCCAGCATTTCCCCTTCCACGTAGGGCTCTAATCTGTGTTGGATGATCATGAGCATTATTTTGCTAGCATGTGAAATTAAGGATATCGTATGATGGTTTGCGCAATCTGTTAAGTCTCCTTTCTTTGGTATGGGTATTAGACTGACCTCTTCCAGTCTGTTGGCCACTGTTTCATTCTCCAAATTTGCTGGCATAGTTTGGTTAGAGCCTTGACTGATTCTTCTTCTGTTGCCTGCCATATTACTGTACCTATTCCATCAGTTCCTGTAGCCTTCTGACTTGGTAATGTAAGTGCTGATCTAACTTCATCTTAACTAACTTCATCTTAACTAACTTCATCATAACCCCTGCTAACTGGGCAAGAGGCACCTTTTACCATGCTGATTCTATTTATTTAGCAGGGGGAGAGTAACTAGTCCTATCCATCCCCAGCACAGTACTCCCAGTGACTGTTGCTGGTGTCTATCTTATGTTTCTTTTTAGAATGAGAGCCCTTTGGGGACAGGGATCCATCTTTTTTTGTTTTGTTATTTCTCTGTGTAAACCACCCTGAGCCATTTTTGGAAGGGTGGTATAGAAATCGAATTATAACAACAACAACAACAACAACAATCTTCCCATACTAAAGATTCTTGCAAGTAGGGTATCTTGGATGCTGTCATCTCTGCTGTACAGATTTTCAGTATACTCCTTCCATCTCTGTTTGATCTTCTCTGAATCAGTTACTAGCTGTCCGTTGGCATCCCTTAACATACCAATTCAAGGTTGGAATCTCCTTTTGAGTTCAGAGATCTTTTGGAAAACTTTCCTTGTTTTTCTGTGTCTATTTCCATCCTCAAGGTCTTTACAGATGTCATTGTAGTACTGCTCCTTGTCTCTTCTAACAGCTTTCTGACATTCCCTATTAAGCTCCTTCCTGAGGTCTTTATTGTTCTTGACTTTGGCTTCTCTCCTCTTCTTGGCAATTTCCACTGTGTGTTCTGACATCCATTTTGCTTTATTCTGTTTCTTGGTCTTTGGCAGTCTCTTTTCACATTAGTCCTTAACAACCTCTTTGATTTCATTCCACAGTTCCTCTGGTTCCCTATCAATGAGGTTCAGAACTTCAAAGTGGTTCCTGATGTTCTCCTTGAAAATGGTCGGTGTATTCTCAAGATCATATTGTGGAAGCCGAATAGCTTTGTTTTCCTACATTAGTTTGACTTGGAACTTGCACATGAGCAGTTCATGATCTGTTCCACAATCGGCCCCCAGCCATGTCTTTGCTGTTATAACTGGGTTCTTCCACCTCCTTGCACCAATACTGTAATCAATCTGATTTCTGTGTACTCCATCTGGTGATGTCCATGTGCATAGGTGCCACTTTGGTTGTCTGAAGAATGTGTTAGCAATGAAGAGATCATTGGCTTGGCAGAAACTAATAAGTTGTTCTCCTACTTCATTTCTGTTTCCATTACCTTTTCCAGCTTTGGCATTCCAATCTCCAACCACCAGCATCACATCTTGCTTGCATGTTCTGTCAGTTTCAGACTGAACTTGAGCATAAAACTAATCAACTTCCTCTTCTTCTGCATTAGTCGTTGGGGCATAGACTTGAAGTACTGTCATGCTAAAGGGTTGCCCACGGAATTTAATTGATATTAGTTGGTCACTGACCATATTGTATCCAAGTACTGTCATTGCTATATCCTTCCTGACTATGAAAACAGCACCGTTCCTTCTATATTTTTCGTGTCCTTAGTATTAAGCAGTATGATTTTCTGACTGAAAGTGTCCCATTCTAGTCCATTTTAATTCACTGATGCCCAAGATGTCAATCTGTAGGCGATTCATTTCATCTTTCACTGTGTCGAGACTATATAATAAAAGGTGCAAAATTAAAGCTTCCCACGTTTGTGAAAATGGGGAAGGGATTTGTAAGCAAAAAAGAGTTATTTACAAAATTACCTGTATAGAGTGTGGTGAAAATTATATAGGGGAAACAGGAAGACATTTGGTTACTAGATTCAAAGAACACCTAAAAGATGCCAAACACGTACATAGGGAAAGGCCATGGTTGGCTCATATGAAAAATAAACACAATGGAAAAACAATGCTTCTTAAAGTGAGCATCTTAGAGTCTGAACAGTGTATGCTCAAAAGAAAGATAAGAGAAGCATTGTATTTAGACAGCTTACAGCCTGGAATCAATGGTAAGGAAGAAATGAAGGAAATCTTAAAGTATATAGGCTATTAAAGGGTAAGCAGTAATTTAGTTTACAGTCACCCTTCTTTCATTTTTCTGTCAGTTAGTGTTAAGCAGGCAAAACTGTGAGTCATCAATTTCCACCTCCCCCCTCCTCCCCACCCTTTTATGTGCTAATCAGGTGCCTGATTGGACTTAAGGAGTGTGTTTGGGCTATAAGAGTGTGGATTTTAAAACAGTGAGACATGGAACACTGAGGCTGACATCTGTACATTGAAACATCTGTTCCTTATTTGCAGGATTTAAATAATAATAATAATAATAATAATAATAATTTTATTTTAATTTATGCAAAAAAAGGTCTGAAGAGAAGAATTTGGTGTAGATCTATTATGCACATTGCGTCGCCAAAATATCTAATCATCATCATCATCACAGGCAGAATCTCCAATTCCAGTTGAATCAGAGACATTTCTACCAAAGCATAGAAGGAAGAATTGCAAGAAATACCAAATAAAGAAGAAACATTGCAATTCTGGGGGAAATTATGGGACAATCCAATAGATTATAATTAAAAAGCAGGCTGGATGAAAGAGGTCAAAAAATGTAACCAACAAATGCAAGATCTAATAATAACACCAGAATTAATAAGTGAAAGAGCAAAGAAAATTAAAAATTGGACTGCACCAGGCGACGATGAACCGCATGGCTTTTTGGCTTAAACACCTAACAAGCCTTCGTAAACAACTATCAAAACAGTTCAATCACATTTTGCAAGGAGGTGATATTGAACAATGGCTAACAACTGGGAAAACTCATCTCATATTGAAAGACCTAGCAAAAGGTGCAGTTCCAAGTCATTATAGACCGATAACCTGCCTGCCAACCATGTTCAAATTAATAACTGGAATAATAGCAGATGAAGTAATGCAACACTTATTAACTAACAAACAGCTTCCAGTTGAACAGAAAGGAAATTGCTCGAACACCAGAGGCACAAAAGACCAGCTGCTGATTGACAAAATAATTTTAGAAAATTGCAAGAGAAGAAAAATAAATCTTAGTGTTGCATGGATTGACTACAAGAAAGCCTTTGACTCATTGCCTCACACATGGATACTAAAATGTTTAGTAACAACTGGTGTCAGCAAAAACATTCAGATATTTATTAAAAAAGCAATGAGCATGTGGAGTACACAGTTAACAATCAATGATGAGACACTTGGACAGGTTAGCATTAGAAGAGGCATTTTCCAAGGGGACTCACTATCCCCTCTGCTGTTTGTAATCACCATGACTCCACTTTCACAAATACTAAACAAAACAGGCCTCGGATACCAAACATCTAAAACATCAAGTAAAATTAACCATCTGCTGTACATGGACGATTTGAAGTTGTATGGAAAGTCCCAGTCAGAAATCGAATCACTAACAAACACTGTCCGTATATTCAGTAGCGATATAGCAATGGAGTTTGGACTAGACAAGTGTGCTGCATTAATAATGAACAGAGGGAAAATAAGAAAAACAGAAGGAATATAACTGCCCAATGGAAGCAAGATCAAGAACCTGGAAGAGAAAGAACCTTACAAATACTTGGGCATACTCCAGGCTGATAACATTGCACACACTGAAGTTAAAAGAAAAATAGGAAGTGAATACATCAGGAGAGTTAGAAAAATCCTAAAGTCCAAATTCATGGCGGGAACACCATACATGCTATAAACACCTGGGCTATACCTGTTATCAGATACACTGCAGGAATAATAGACTGGACCCAGGCAGAGCTAGAGATGCTAGATCATAAGACTAGGAAAATAATGACCATCAATGATGCTCTGCACCCCCGCAGTGATGTCGATAGGCTATACCTCCCTCGCAGCTCAGGTGGAAGAGGAATGCTGCAAGTCCATCAAACAGTAGAGGAGGAGAAAAGAGGCCTTGAAGAATATATCAAGGACAGTGAAGAAGATGCACTTCAAATGGTCAATAATGAGAAACTATTCAACACCAATGAAACAAATCAGGCCTACAAGAAAGAACATGTCAAGAACCAAGCATAAAAATGGAAAAATAAGCTACTGCATGGTCAATATTTGCACAATATAAGTAGAAAATCAGACATCACCAAGACCTGGCAATGGCTTAAGAATGGCCACTTGAAGAAAGAAACAGAGCGTTTAATACTGGCTGCACAAGAACAGGCACTAAGAACAAATGCAATAAGAGCAAAAGTTGAAAAGTCAACAACCAACAGCAAGTGCCGCTTCTGTAAAGAAGCAGATGAAACCGTGGACCACCAAATCAGCTGTTGTAAAAAGATCACACAGACTGACTACAAACAAAGGCATGACAATGTAGCAGGGATGATACACTGGAACATCTGCAAAAAATACAAGCTACCTGTAGCCAAAAATTGGTGGGACCATAAAATTGAAAAAGTTGTAGAAAATGAAGATGCAAAAATATTATGGGACTTCCGACTAGAAACAGACAAACATCTGCCACACAATACACCAGATATAACTGTAGTCGAGAAGAAAGAAAAACAAGTCAAAATAATCGACATAGCAATACCAGGGGATAGCAGAATAGAAGAAAAAGAAATAGGAAAAAAAATCTCCAAATACAGTACAAAGTTCTACAAATTGAAATTGAAAGGCTGTGGCAGATAAAGACCAAAATAATCCCAGTGGTAATTGGCACCCTAGGTTCAATTCCAATACAACTTGAAGAGCACCTCAACACTATAGGGGCCACAGAAATCACCATCAGCCAATTACAAAAAGCAACTTTACTGGGAATAGCCTATATTTTGCTACGATATCTATAATAACCAACAGTACTGATGATAAAATTCCGCCATCCCAGGTCCTTGGGAAGGACCCGATGTCTGGATAAAACAAACCAGTCAATAACACCTGCCTGACTGTGTAAACAAGAAATAATAATAAGTAATATAATATCTATTTTCTTTGTCTCATGCACTAACAAAAATATTGGTATCCTCTGCTTAACAGTTTTCATACTGTTAAACACATTCAATGTATTGTACATATTTGAAGTAAGTCTGACTTTGTTTAATAGGGTTTCCTTCCATGGAAGTAGGCTGACGCCCTGCTTATGAAGTAACATTGCATTTCTTTGGTATGCTGTTCCATAAGGATTGGTAGCCACTTCTTCCCTAATTTAGCTTTGGATAGTGTTTGAGTTTACCTTCTTTTCCAGGTGGTTCACAAATGGTTAGTCTTGTGCGCCATCTCTCATCACTGACAGAAGTCAGAGTACTTATAGCTTTTATTTCATCAATTTAGGTGAGCAATATCCTACCGTATGAGCTCTGCAGCTTATATCAATCCAATAAAAGCAATTAGTTCCCCAACAGCAGAGAGCCGGTTCAATGTTTGGCAGCTACCCTGGAGCACATCTTTGAAGCAGATGGCTGCCAGTGTGCCCAAAGAAGAGATAAATTAGATTTCCAGATGATTGCATGATGGCTGTGGCAAAGCTACCATTCATCTTGACTCCTCCTCCCAAGCACAACCATTTAATCAGAAGAGGCACAAGAGCTAAGAGCGAGTCTGAGTGAGGAAGATGGCATAAGACAGGGAAAGAAGGTAGGATATGAAATAGTTTTACTCTATCAAATATTTGGCATACAAAAGGCTAATTAAAATGTGTCTCCTTCCTGAATAAACTGCCAGGGGAGTGTTGTCCTGTCCAGGAATCAAAGCATTCCATGTTAACATAGAACAAGGACTTGTTTCATCTGAGACTTTACCTTCATGTTTCCTCTGTCGCGTGCTTCTGACTTGCAAGGAGCAGCTCATTTAAAGTGTCCAGCTGTCATTTTGGAGGCACAGCCGCCTTCTGGTATCCATGTAAAGCTCAATTTCTTAATGAATGAAACAAATTAGAAGTAAAAGTGTTCCAAAAAGCAAATCATTTGGATACACTCATTCAATTAAATGATATCAAAATAGTTACCACTACTATGACATCACCAAACTATCACAAGTTTCTGCCCTCTGAAAGCAGTTTTTGATTGATTTTGAATGTTCTCATTCATAAACAAACATTCAGAGTAGTTTGAAGCTTACTCTGGAAAGAGCAGGAGCAGCTTCAGGAGGTGAGCAAGCTTGTCTAATCAAAAATATCTAACCTTTTTTCTCTTCAAACTAACAGGAGGAGGCTAGATTTTGAGGGGCTGGTTTAATGGATAAGTCCTAGTCTCTCTCTGTGTGATTCGAAAGTGCTAGCAAACTCCTTTGTTTTTGTTTGTCCCTGCCTGGAGTGGGTGGAGTCAGCTAGGGCTCTGAGAGGCCCCACATTCCTTTGAGACACATCCTGTATCTCAGTTTGAAGCCTATTCTCTAAATAAGAGGTGAAAGCCCGAGAGCCAAATTTAGGCTGATAGGTAGCGTATTGAAGTCCAGGACCCTCAAGGTAGCATTCTCAGAAATGCTACTTGTTCCACATGCAGATACTGTGAGACAGGCAGAGCTGAGGGGTTTCAATGCGTGGATGAGACGCTGGTGCCAGGAAAAGGGGTTTAGATTTGTTAGGCATTGGGATACATTTTGGGGGAAGCAAGGCCTGTACAAAAGGGACGGGTTGCACTTGAACCAAGATGGAACCAGACTGCTGGCACTTAAAATGAAAAAGATTGCAGAGCAGCTTTTAAAATGATGCCTAGGGAATAACTGACAGGAGCTGGGCAGTATCCAGTTCGGCAAATGCTGTCCTTTAAAGTGTGAGGGTGCAAAGGATTCAGATAAAACAGAAGGGGACAGAGCAGAACCACATAAAGAGCAGACATAAGGCTGTGCCAGCTGGTCAAAGAGCCAAAAGAAAGATAGCATACACCAGGGAAGAGATTCAGCGTATAGGTGCTTATATGCTAATGCCAGAAGCCTCCGAGCCAAGATGAGTGAGCTGGAGAGCTTGGTTGATAACACAGAAATATAGAGGGCATAACAGAAACATGGTGGAACAGTGAGAACCAGTGGGACACTGTTATCCCTAGATATAAACTCTAGAAACAACTGGGAGGGGTGCCTTGGAGATGGAGTAGCACTGTATGTTAATGAAGGTATCGAATCTAACAAGGTAGAAAACCTAGGTGGGCCGGAGTCCTCCACAGAAACCCTGTGGGTGACAATGCAAGGCCTGAAAGGAAATGTGCTATTAGGGACATGCTATCGCCCTCTGGATCAAAATGCTGACAGTGACTCGGAGTTGCAGCAGGAAATCAGGGAGGCTTCAAGGAGAGGCAGTGCAGTAATAATGGGTGACTTCAATTACCCACACATGGACTGGGTAAATTCACAGTCAGGTCATGAAAAAGAGGTCAAATTTCTAGATATGTTGAATGACTGTGCCCTAGAACTGCTGGTCTTGGAACCACTCAGAGAGCAGGTGACCTTGGACTTAATCCTGAGTGGCATCCATGATCTGGTGCATGATGCCAATGTCATCAACCCTTTAGGGAACAATGACTGTAGTGCGATAAAATTCAGCATACATGCAGGCAGAGAATCACCAAGGAAGTCTAACACAGACATTTTGAATTTCAGAAGAGGAAACTTCTCCAAAATGAGGAGTATGATGAAAAGAAAACTGAAAGGGAAAATCAGGAGAGTCACTTCGCTCCAGAAAGCATGGAGAGTATTCAAAACCACTATACTAGAAGCCCAGTTAGATTGTATACCCCAAAGGAGGAAAGGTACCATTAAGTCCAGGAGAATGCCAGCATGACTAACAGGTAATGTCAAGGAAGCCATAAAAGGGAAGAAGACTTCCTTCTCACATTAGAAGGCCTGCCCAAATGAGGAGAACAGAAAAGAACACAAACTCTGGCAAAAGAAATGCAAGGTGATAATAAGGGAGGCAAAAAGAGAGTTTGAAGAACATTTAGCTAAAAGTATCAAGGGGAATAACAAAAACTTCTTTCAATACATCACATGCAGGAAACCTGCCAGGGAGGCAGTTGGACTGTTAGATAATGAAGGTGTGAAAGGGATTATTAAGGAGGATATGGAGGTTGCAGAGCAGCTAAATGAGTTCTTTGTATCTGTCTTCATGGCAGAGGATACTGAGCATATATCTGTTCTTGAACTAGGCTTTTTAGGGACGGAGGTTAAAGAACTGAGTCAGATAAAAGTGACAAGAGATGATGTTCTAAACTGTCTGAAAAAACTGAAAATTAACAAATCACCAGGGTGGGATGGAATCCATCCAAGAGTCCTCAAAGAACTCAAATGTGAAATTGCTGACCTCCTTGCTAAAATATATAACTTATCCCTGCAATCAGGCTCTGTACTGGAGGTCTGGAACGTAGCCAATGTAACACCAATTTTCAAAAAGGGATCCAGGGGTGATCTGGGAAATTACAGGCTGGTTAGCTTAACGTCCGTTCTAGGCAAATTGATGGAAAGGATCCTCAAGGATAAAATATATCCACATAGATGAACAGGCCCTTCTGGGAGAGAACCAGCATGGCTTCCGCAAAGGTAAATCTTGCCTCACAAACCTTTTGGAGTTTTTTGAGAGTGTCAACAAGTGTATGGATAAAGGTAGGGATGTGCACGGAGCGCAGAGGTGCAGTCTGACACCAAGGGGGTGTTGTTTTAAGGATGGGGGGTTGTACTTACTCCTCCCTCCGCTTTCCCCCCTTCGGCTCTCCATGGTTTTAGCTAAATCTTTGGGACGGCAGCATTCCCCCCTGCTGCCCCTGCTCCCTTGTTGCCTGCTAAAAGTGGAAGTAACTTCCACACATGCACCTGCCGCTGACGTGCACGCATGCATTGGTGGCGGGCGCATGCACAGAAGTTACTTCCGCTTTTAACAGGCAACAAGGGGCAGGGGCGGCGGGGGGAACGCTACCACCCCAAAGTTATCCTAAAAGCTGGAGCGCCGGAAGGGGAAAAGTGGCAGGAAGGGTAAGTACAAACACCCTCCCCCTTAAAGCAACACACACACCCCCGGCATCAGACTGCCGGACCGGGCCACCTACAAACTGGTTCGCAGGCCTCTAACATGGCCTGCGAACTGGTTCATGCACATCCCTAGATAAAGGTGATCCAGTTGACATAGTATAGCTGGACTTCCAAAAAGCTTTTGACAAAGTTCCTCATCAAAGACTCCTGAGAAAACTTGGCAGTCACAGGATAAGGGGACAAGTACGTGTGTGGATTGCTAACTGGTTGTAAGATAGGAAACAGAGGGTAGGGATAAATGGAGAGTTTTCACAATGGAGGGAAGTAAGAAGTGAGGTCCCCCAGGGATCTGTACTGGGACTGGTGCTTTTTAATTTATTTATAAATGATCTGGAAGTAGGGGTAAGCAGTGAGGTGGTCAGATTTGCCGATGATACCAAACTCTTTCAAATAGTGAAATCCAAAACAGATTGTGAGGAGCTCCAAAAGGATCTCTCCAAACTGGGTGAGTGGGCAACAAAATGGTAAATGTGAAATGTGTCAGTAAAATGAGTACCCAGAATGTTGGGGGGCAATATGCTAAATCATTGTAAACCGCTTAGAGAGCTTCCAGCTATAGAGCGGTATATAAATGTAAGTGCTATTGCTATTGCTATTGCTATAAATGTGGATCAATGTTGGCAAGTGTAAAGCGATGCACATTGGGACAAAGAACCCCAACTTCAAGTATATATTGATGGGATCTGAGCTGTTGGTGACTGACCAGGAGAGGGATCTTGGGGTCATGGTGGACAGCTTGTTGAAAATGTCGACTCCATGTGCGGCAGCTGTAAAAACGGCCAATTCCATGCTAGGGATCATTAGGAAGGGGGTTGAAAATAAAACTGCTAATATTATAATGCCCTTATACAAAATGATGGTTTGGCCACACCTGGAGTACTGTGTACAATTCTGGTCACCACATCTAAAAAAGGACATTGTAGAACTGGAAAAGGTGCAGAAGAGGGCAACTAAGATGATCAGGGGCCTAGAACACCTTTCATATGAGGCAAGGCTACAACACCTGGGGCTTTTTAGTTTATAAAAAAGACAACTGCAGGGAGACATGATAGAGTTCTATAAAATCATGCATGGTGTGAAGAAAGTGTATAGAGAGAAGTTCTTCTCTCTCACACCTAACACTAGACCCAGGGGTCATCCCATGAAATTGATTGTCAGGAAATTTAGGACTAGCAAATGGAGGTTCTTTTTCACATAACACGTACTCAACTTGTGGAATTCTATGCCACAAGAAGTGGTGACAGCCAACAACCTCAATGGCTTTAGGATGGGTTTGGATAACTTCATGGAGGAGAGGTCTATCAATGGCTACTAGTCTAAGGACTATAGGCCACCTCTAGCCTCAAAGTCAGGATGCCTCTGAGTACCAGTTGCAGGGGAGTAACAGCAGGAGAGAGGGCATGCCCTCAATTCCTGCCTGTAGGCTTCCTGCAGCATGTGGTGGGCCGCTGTGTGAAACAGGATGCTGGACTAGATGGGTCTTGGGCCTGATCCAGCCGGTCTGTTCTTATGTCTCTTAAAACAGGCATGCATTCTGATCCAACAGAGCTGTTCTCATGTTCTCAGTGGTTGATCAGGAAAGACTGTATTATTATTCATTTTATTTTGACATTTTCATTCCACCCTTCTTCCAAGGAGCCCAGAGCAGCATATGTGAAGGTTATCCCATTTTATCTGCATGACAACTCTGTGAAATGGCTGGGTAAGGCTACGAGAAAGTGAGTGGCTCAAGGTCACCCACTTAGATTTTTCACTGTGTGGGGATTTGAGATCAGGACTTTGAGAGTATACCCTCTACTATACCATGCTTAAGTGGCACAGCGTGGAAATGCTTGACTAACAAGCAGAAGGTTTCTGGTTCAAATTCCCGCTGGTAAATTTCCCAGACTATGGTAAATACCTATATCAGGCAGCAGTGATATAGGGCGATGCTGAAAGGCACCATCTCTCTCTCTCTCTCTCTCTCTCTCTCTCTCACTATAAAAAGAATACAGAATACAGAAAAATAAAAATAAGCAAGTATAGTAGATAACATCTTATGTATTGTTTTGTATATCAAACTGTAAAATAACACTCAATCATATCAATATCTCCTCCTAACCACCCGTATTCTAATTTGAATGTTCAACCACCAATTCTGAATATTCAAACAGAACATCCAACTGAATATCTAGATATCAAAATTAAGCAGTATCCAAATTAAAGCGAACTCTCTCAAGAATTCATTAGCAAGGAAAATCCAAATGTCGGATGAGGTATCCGACCCTGTGATATATTATAACATATAAACAGTTCCCAAATAAAGCCAAATTTATCTTCTGATTTATTTTTTATATATAAGGTAATCCTAGCCATTGAAGCATATTCCCAAAGTGTAAGATGCCACTCCTCTAACATCAGTAACAAATGTGTCTTCCAATAAGAAGCATAAAGAATTCTAGCCACAGTTATCATGTATAAGGACAACTCCATATGTTCTGCAGGTATATAAGGCTTAGTAATATTGAATATAAAAATCCATTTGGAAGGGCACAAGACAAGGATGTCCACTCTCTCCATTATTGTTTATTTTGGAGCTTGAACCATTGGCAAGGAAGATTCGTTTGGAGAATAAAATTTCTGGAATTAAGATGGCCAGACAAGAACATAAAATTAAGCTTAATGCAGATGACGTGGTACTTAGAATTACTCAACCAAATAATTCATTATACTCAGTAATGGAACATATACATTATTATAGCATGGTTTCTGGATATAAGATCAACAAAAATAAAACACAGATCATTACATGGAACTTAGCAGGACTTACAATATTTGAAAGAAAAGATGGAATTTCAGACAAGTACTAATCCACTTAAATATTTGGGGATAAAATTAACGGCTTCTAATAAAGACATTTAAAAATAATTATTTGCTGACATGGAAGAACATAATGGCTGACTTATCTAGATGGAAGAAGCTAAATCTTTCTTGGTTAGGAAGAATATCGGCAATTAAAATGAACATTCTTCCTAGGATAAATTTTTTTATTTCAAATTTTTATTTCAAAGACATTGTATGAGTGGCAAAGAAATATAAATTCTTTTCTCTGGGCCTCTAAAAAGCCAAGAGTCAAGTTCAAGATAATGCAAGATGCAAAGGAACGTGGAGGATTGGGAATTCCTAACCTGAAATTATATTATCAGGCTAGTTGCCTTACATGGATTACAGAATGGATTAAAGAACTTTACGGCTGGATTATATCCATGGAAGAAACTCAGAAGGATTGCATAAATACAGTAATGGACTGATATAAGATCGGTTGTGGATATAAAAGGTCATTCCATTAGAAGTAGTTTACTAAGTGTTTGGGATAAACATAAAAAAAAATAAGCCCAGCTTTATCTCATTTGGTGTAGATATTAAATGGGTTTTTTCCATGAAGAAGAACATACAAAAATATTTGAACATTGGAGAGAGACAGCATATAATTACAAAGTTTGACTGCAGGAAAAACAAAAATGAAGTCTATTCAGGTTCTTTTGCAGGAATGGACGAGTAAGCCTTCTTGGTTTCATTATTCACAAATAAATAGCATAGTACAGAAGGAATACAAAAGCAAGGTGGAAATACCAGAGATTTGACAGAATTTCAAATATTAATAACTAAAAATGATGAACACTTAGTGGGTTTGATATATAAGTTGTTAATGAAATATGAAATATGAATCAGAACAAGTTAAAGACTGTTTGATTAAATGGATGCAGAATATGAACAAATCAATTGACATGCAGCAATGGGAATATCAATGGAAAATGAACTTTAAATTTGCAGTGAATAGTACGTTAAGAGAAAATTGGTACAAAATGTATTTTCATTGGCATATTACTCCAATGATGATTTCAAAGATAGACAATAAATATCCCGGAAATAGTTGGAAGTGTGTGAATCAGCCTGGAACCTTTTATCACATGTGATGGACATGCGCTAAAGCTCAGAAATTTTGGGAGTTAATTCACAGTAATATGCAACAAATGTTGAAAGGCACCATCTCATACTGCGTGGGAGGAGGCAATGGTAAACCCCTCCTGTATTGTTGTTGTTTACACAGTCTGTTACACAGTCTGTTACACAGACAGGTGTTATTGACTGGTTTGTTTTATCCAGACATCGAGTCCTTCCCAAGGACCTGGGATGGCTGAATTTTGTTGTCAGTGTTGTTGCTGTTATTATTATAGATATCGTCGCAGGATATAGGCTGCTCCCAGTAAAGTTGCTTTTTGTAATTGGCTGATGGTGATTTCTGTGGCCCCTATGGTGTTGAGGTGCTCTTCAGGTTGGGAATTGCACCTAGGGTGCCAATTACCACTGGGATTATTTTGGTCTTCTTTTAGTCTTCTTTTGCCACAGCCTTTCAAATTCAATTTGTAGATCTTTGTATTTTGTGATTTTTTTCTATTTCTTTTTCTTCTATTCTGCTACCCCCTGGTATTGCTATGTCGATTATTTTAACTTGTTTTTCTTTCTTCTCAACTACAGTTGTATCTGGTGTATTGTGTGGCAGATGTTTGTCTGTTTGTAGTCAGAAGTCCCATAATATTTTTACATCTTCATTTTCTACCACTTTTTCAATTGTATGGTCCCACCAATGTTTGGCTACAGGCAGCTTGTATTTTTTGCAGATGTTCCAGTGTATCATCCCTGCTACCTTGTCATGCCTTTGTTTGTAGTCAGTCTGTGCGATCTTTTTACAACAGCTGATTAGGTGGTCCACGGTTTCATCTGCTTCTTTACAAAGGCAGCACTTGCTGTTTGTTGTTGACTTTTCAACTTTTGCTCTTATTGCATTTGTTCTTAGTGCTTGTTGTTGTGTAGCCAGTATTAAACCCTCTGTTTCTTCAAGTTGTATTATTATTATTAATTCGATTTCTATACTGCCCTTCCAAAAATGGTTCGGAGAGGTTTACACAGAGAAATAATACATAAATGAGATGGATCCCTGTCCCCAAAGGGCTCACAATCTAAAAGAAACATAAGATAGACACCAGCAACAATCACTGGAAGTACTGTGCTGTGGATGAATAGGGCCAGTTACTCTCCCCCTGCTAAATAAAGAGAATCACTACGTTAAAAGGTGCCTCTTTACCAAGTTAGCAGTATTCTACCAAAAGAAAACAACAGGGCTCTGTCGGCGCCAGGAGCTGAAATCGACTTGACGGCACACTTTACATTTACCCCATGCTGACTCAAAGTAGACTGAACACCTTGCATCTTATATCTATCAATTCAAATATTTTAAATATGGGCTTAAAATCTGAAATGGATTGTTTTTTATAGGGTGTGTTTCTTGCTGACAATGATATAGATATAGACATAGACATAGACATAGATATAGATACACACACACACACACACCACCCCTTCTCCTAAAACCCCAAGGCAGTTAACAACAAGATAAAACAATAAAGCTCAAGAAAAGATATTAAAAACTTTACTATGAAATACATGGTAAAGTTGACTGGAAAATAATATGCCAACTGCTATTTGTTTCTAAGTTCACAGTGAATTCAAATAACAGTAGATTCTCAACTTGGGAAGAGCTTATTTGCTTTAAATGACAGCAAAGAAAACACCAATGAAAATTAACAGAGTGTAATACAGAACAGATATGTGAAGAGTAGAGGCAAAAAGATTTTTTTAAAAAAATCAATGATGGGATAAATGGAGTGGGACAAATTGTGCTCTTAGTTAAACCAGTGTATTTCCATTGACGTCAATGGGGTCTCTGCCAGTGAAGCTAAAAATGGACATTATATAGTATTGACATACAAGGACATATCATCAGCTGGTGTAAATAAGGATAAATCTGCTCATGTCAGTGGAGCTTTGCTATTTAAACCAGCTGACTCCAAAAATTTATTTGTGTCAGTCAGACTAGGGGGGATATTTGTGTATTCTGTATGTATATCACTATGTTCATTTTAGCTAAAACACTGGACTTGTCTCTGTGACAAAAGAGTGAGACAACCTAGATGCAGAGGTGTAAAGCCTAATGAGCATAGTGACAGTGATAGCTGGTTGCTAGTATGAATGGCTAAGTGATAGAATATCTCATTTAAAGCATCCCTAAAATACAAACAAGCTACAATGAGTAATTAAGAACAAACATAATATTTTTTCAAATAGAACTGGAAGAAATTTTAACAAAAGTATTAAAGTTGTGAATTTTAAAGATTAAGAAACTCTAGCAAAGAGTCTCATTTCTTGAAACTTAAATGATTAGATGATGTCTGTCCCAATTAATCAGAGCAACAAATAGCACATTCTCAATGTTAATTCTTACCCTGGCTATACTTTTTTCTTTCTTATAGATGGCACTGAACCCAGGGGTGTAGCAAGGTTGTAGTGGGCCCAGAGACAAGATTTTAAAATGCACCCCCCCCCCCGTCACTGAAGCTCAGCTCATGAAGTAAAGAAATCTTTAATGAGGCTAAATTGTGGACAATGCAAGTCATTTAATAGTACTAGAGAAAGACATGCTGTTCTGGTAGCTCCAGGTCTTAACACTCACATCACTTTCGGAGGATGAAGACAACTGAAGGAAGCCTGGGTGGGTGTGCAGCTGTGACTTGCGTCTGCCCCCCCCCAGGCAATGGCCCCCCAGACAACTGTCTCCCCTTGCCCTATTTAGTTATGCCCCTGACTGAGCCTCTTCTCACAGTTATGGAAAAGGGCTAGAGGGTGGTCTGCAGGGAAGGTGGGTTAAACATACCTTCCCCGCAGATGATCAAGCTGGCATTGTTGGGCGCGCTCCCCGCCGACCCAGATGATTCCATGTGCACCAAGGCTGCCAGGAGGGTCAGGGGCCAGCATATGTCATCTCAGGCCCCAGAAATACAATGATGCACTGTGCGAGTGTGCAGTGCATCATGGGGACCCCCTCCCTTCCCCAGATTCGCTGCAGTGTGGCAGCCATGGCTGCAAGCAGCTGCAGCTGCCACACGATCTAGAAAACAGGGTTAATGGAGTGCTCACTCCCTTAACCTGATTTTCAAGGGTGGCTACATATGTGGGTTTGCCGCCACATTTCCACTGGGATCGGGCCTGATCCCGGTGATTCACACAGGTGTGCAAAACTGGGCTGGGCTCCCTCAGCCTAGTTTTGCATGCAGGGCTGGTACAATGGGTTTGGCACCCCCCCTGCAACCTATAAATCGGCACCCCCTCCTTCATCTGTATTAATGGCAGGCTATACCCCACCCCCAGCTCCTGGGCTTCTGCATGTGCGCATACACACAAGTTTTTTTTATGTTCGCTCAGTTCATTTTAGAATCCGTCCAGGTTAAATCAGGAAGGCCCCACTCTGAATGCATGTGCATGCACACTGCCTTGATACTGCCACCTAGAACAAAACTCATCTCTGCGCACAGATGGAAAAAAACTCAAGAGAACGTTGCAGGGTGTTTTCAAGACTTATGAGATTTGCAACGGGTAAAGCATTGCAAAGTGTGACGGAATAGAGCAACAGTTTAAAACCAAGAGTAAAGCGTCATTCAATGTTTCATTGTAGGCTGGTGGCCATTCATATTTTCCATCCATTGCAACATGTTTTCAAGGCAGCACTGGAGTGGATCACACCACTAGGCCTCCTCGCCCGTATCTTCCGCAATGTGCCACTACCCCCTCCTCCTGCTCCATTTGGGCCAATGGAGCTAAAACCAAAATGGCTGCTGTGCATGCTCAGATGGCCTCTGTGAGGCCTGGCCTGGCCTAGGGCCTCACAGAGGCAATTTGAGCATGTGCGGTGGCCATTGTGTTTTCGGCGGCCATTTTTTTTTAAAATTAATTTTAGGAAATGGCGCCCCCCTTCGAGTGATGCCTGGGACACATGCCCTGCCTGCCCTACTCTAGATATGCCCCTGACTGGTGTGCCTCCAGGAAAATAAATAAATAAATAGGAGGGGGAGGGGAGTGCTCCTCCCATGAGGGCTCTGGGATTGCACAGACGTAAATGAATCATGATTCAGTTCAATGGGCTTCCTTTTAAGTAAGTGACTGTTCCCTCTCCCTGCCTTTGCCTTGTAGTAAGCAAGAGGGATTTCACAAAAGTAAATGATTTAGTTCTATGGGCATCCTCTTCAGTAAAAAGTGCACAAGAAAGGGTTGGATTCAGAAATCTGCTCAGCTGCTCTCCCCTGTGTTGATAAGCTCAAGTTATATTGGAAGCAAGTGGTAGAGGAGGGATGCGTGTGGTTTGGGAGGGAAGGAGGGAAAAGCCGAGATTTTCCCCTGCCTGTTTCTCTCCCTGTAGCAAGGGAGAGGAGGAATGCAAAAAACTGTCCATACTGCCATACGCTGCAATGGATAAAATGCAGGGCAAGGCTCCCTACAACAGGAAAATGCAGATACTTTCCTGAAGCACACTTACAACGTTGTAGGGCAAAAATGCATCATTAAATTTTGAATCAAGACATGGGAAATATGAACAGCACCCTGTTGACAATGCAGGAATACCGATGTGGAAACATGGGCAATACGGAGGGGTGCACTTAGTGGGCACGTTGTGAGTATGTTGCAGCCTGTAATCTGGAAAATGCCCAGGAGAGAAAGGTAGCTTTAAAAAAAATCCCCATCAACTGATTTACACAGTCTTATTGTATGCAAGTCTTTAAAAAATCATTTATTCAGCAGCTTTAGCCCCTTATCGAATGGATTACTCAGCCTGCAAGATCCCAATGTTTAACATCCCCCACTCCACTGAACTGCTGCATGCCTCTGTCACCCCCCCCCCCCCATTTCTTGTTATGCCTGGCTGGATCCTTCTTTACTTGCCAGTTCCTTCTTCATCCTACTTTCCCTCCTTCCCTCTCCTCCATTCACCATTTCATACCTTGCTTTCCCCAGCCCCCACTCGATCACCTTTCTCATGATCTCCCCCCCCTTTTAACTGTTTTTCTCAAATCACATACATTGCACTTGTTCTCTCTACTGGCAGCATGTTTGCTTGTAAAAATCCCAGTTTGTTATCTTCATCCCCTTTTTGGTGAGAGTCAGTAAGTAGTCCTCCCACACCCCATCCCTTTCCTTGCCATCTCCCTAATTCTCTTTTGATGTCTCAGTTCACACACATTGTACTTGTTCTCTCCTGCATGTATGCTTGCTTTAAAAAACCCCAGTTTATGCTATCTTCATCCCCTTTTTGGTGAGAGTCAGTAGCCCATCCCACCCACTACCCCTTTCTTGGGGTAGGGAGAGGAGAGCTGGTCTTGTGGTAGCAAGCATGACTTGTCCCCATAGCTAAGCAGGGTCTGCCCTGGTTGCATATGAATGGGAGACTTGATGTGTGAGCACTGCAAGATATTCCCCTCAGGGGATGAAGCCACTCTGGGAAGAGCAGAAGGTTTCAAGTTCCCCCTCTGGCATCTCCAAGATAGGGCTGAGAGAGATTCCTGCCTGCAACCTTGGAGAAGCCGCTGCCAGTCTGTGAAGACAATACTGAGCTAGATAGACCAATGGTCTGACTCAGTATATGGCAGTTTCCTGTGTTCCTCATCATCTCCCTTGTGGTGGTTGTTTTCATTTGATTTCTCAGTTCACCCCCTTTTGGGTGAGAGTCAGCCAGCCAACCATCAGCCTCCCCCACTGCCCCTTTCATTCTCCTCCTCTCTCTCTCCCTCCCTCGTCATTTTTCATTTGATTTCTCAGCACTGCTGCTTACTTTTGATTATGTTGTTTCTTTTGCTTGCCTGCCTTCCTCATTCCTCCTCCTCTGTAATCAACAGTTAAGGCTGCCCTCCACGCTGCCTGCCTCATGTGTGTTTTTCAGCTGGGCTGGCTGCATAGCCTCTCCTCTTATCACATGAGAGACTGTAAAGGTTAGGGATGTGCATAAAACCGGTTCTCCCGGTTCGGTTCGGGTCCGAACCGGGTCCGGACCGGACCGGGGTGGTTCGGTTTTGGTTTTGCCAGACCACCCCCCCGGTCCGGTTCGGTTTCGAACCGGTTCGGATCCGAACCGAACCGGTTCGGATCACAAAAAGTGGCTGGTTTTTAAGGGGACATTGTGTTCTACCTGCCACCCAAATTTCAAGTCGATTGGACCTTCCTCTGATTTTTTACAATTTTTTTTCAAAAAATAATTTTTTGCCCATAACTCACAATGTGGAGCCCTTAGGGGCAAAAAAGCTGGGGTGGGTGGTAGCCACCCATGGGTGTCCTCCACCCCAAAAATCCCAAGGCAATTGGTGGCTCCTAGTATTATTGGTGAATTTCTGAAGAAATTTTTTTTCCATTGGCTAGAATGGGGGTTTGGGGCTGCCCCAGACCCACCTCTGTGGGGTGGCAGCACCGCCAAAGTGGGTCCGGGGCCATGGCAAAAATGCCCTCAGTCCCTCCCAGCAATCCCCGTAGAGATAGGAGTGATGGTTCTGTTGTTTTTCTGAGGTATTCTGAGTGTAGATTCTATGATAGCTTATGAGATTTCCAATGAGACACCATGAATCCACTCTCATTTGCTATCACAGAATCCACACTCACTCAGAACACCTCAGAAAAACAACAGAACCATCACTCCTATCTCTACGGGGATTGCTGGGAGGGACTGAGGGCATTTTTGCCATGGCCCCGGACCCACTTTGGCGGTGCTGCCACCCCACAGAGGCGGGTCTGGGGCAGCCCCGAACCCCCATTCTAGCCAATGGAAAAAAATTTTTTCTTCAGAAATTCACCAATAATACTAGGAGCAACCCAACAATTGCCACCCCATCTTTTTGGCCCCTCTCTCTGGGCGCCCTAACACGTAACACCTAGTCAGTCCATCTTAATGCCTACCTACTACCACCACTCCTATCCAAGCAAGTAAGAGGAGGACACTCAGAGAGACAACACCCACTCTCTGATCTAACAAAAAGGCCACTGCTGTGCTGCCTGCCAGCACAGCAGCAGCAGCGGAGCAGCACACTAAGCACAAGAGCAGCACACACAGAGAAGAAGCAGGAGGCGGAGCAGCAGAGCAGCAGACCTGCCGCTCTGCATGATGGGTGACGTGATGCCCAAAGAAACCACCGCCTCACTCAGTGCCTGCCACTGACTAGGCCCGACAGACAGAAGCCAGCCAACCTGCTCTGCTCTGCTCTGATGTTCCGCATGGATGATGCACACACACCCTACATCTGCATCCAAATGACCAGACCAGACCAGACCAAGTGCGCAGAGTCAGCACAGGCCAGCAGCCACCAGCCCAGCAACAACAACAGCTACTACTGCTACCACCACAACCAGTGTTGCCGCTACAATAACATTCCCAGTCCAGTCACGCGCGCCACAGCCTGAGCCTAGCACACAGCCAACAGCTGCTGCCAGCCAGTGCCTGGCAAGCCCAGCCAACATGAGGAGGAGAGAGCTAAGTAGACGGCGCACGCACATCACCAACCCATCACGACGGCGCAACTGCAAGGGGAGAGGGCACAATTACAGGCAGCAGGAGGAGGAGGAGGCAAGGCAATCCTAGCACAGATTTGAAAGTTTAAAATCCACCAGGACATCTTCTAGAATCTAGACTTCTGTTTTTTCTACCACCAGCTGTAGTGTCTAGTTAGTCAGTGTGCTGTGCAGCTGAGCTGCGTGTGAGGAAGGATGATTGTAGCTAGTTCTTTAGTTTCAGCAGACTGAGCATTGAGCATGGGCAGTGGCCTTGGGAAGCAACACAATTACACGACACTCACCTGCTGCTGCTGGTTCTAGAAGTTGCCTCTTCTCGTCTTTTCACCTGTGTGTGTGTGTGTGTGCGTGTGTGCAGTGAGTGCATGCCTTTGCCTTGCTGGAAAGAAATGCTTCTCTGGTCCACCACCACATATCTGCTCAAGGACACAGAGGCCCAAGGCAGAGGTGGTGGCACCAGTGTGAGTGCATGTGTGCTGGTGGTGTTTGCCACCACAGGTGTTTTGTGTGTGTATGTGTGCGCTGCTAGCTAGGAGGGGGGAGGGAGGGAGGCAGGGGGAGGAAAGGGGAGGGGGAGAGGGATGTAGAGGGGATTGAAGGGGGGAGGGTCCGGCTCAGAGTTGGTCAGCCACATATTTGTGCACACACATGCTCACGTGTGTGCTTCGGTGGGAGAGACCAGACTCTCATCATCTGCCAGACCGGGGTTAGGGGCAGGTGAGGCGGTGGTGGGCTGGAAGGGAGGGAGGATGGAAGGTGGTGAAGAGGAAGGGGAGAGGATGAGAGGGGAAGGATGGAAGGAGGCATGGGGGGGAGGGAGTTGGGGGGGGAGGAAAAAAAACATGTAGACAGACACACACCACACTACACACAGAAAGCATCCACACACAGAGACAGTGCTAGGCATCCATTCACACAGACAGACAGACAGACAGACACACAACAGGAAGAGACAGACTGAGCCTGCACCACACACACACAGACCCAATTCCCCCCCTTCACAGTTATCAATCAATATGTTGTGTTGGCAGCCAGTTCATTGCTATTCTGATGGTTTGGGGTTTTTTGCCATCAGCCAACATCAACAGTGACCACAATCAAGATGAACATAAGATGATAATAATTCATTCGTTTCATTTGAAAAAATCACCCAATCATTTTCTCCATGTAAACCAAGCCCCCCACACATGATTTCTGGTAACATTTTCAATAAAATCAATTCATTTGGCATTCATCATTTTGTTCTCCCTTTGTCACCTTTTTTTCTTTCTTTTGCATAATTTTGAGGCTTGATTTTAACATGGGGTTTTAAAAGAAAAATTTATTTACATGTTTATTTACATACAGTATTTACATATCTACACTGCATTTTAGAACGTATACCCGCCGCTGCCGCTAAGTCTAGTACTCTGTGGGCTGTGCTACTTTGGGGTGTGTGTGCCGTGCCCACGCCAGGTCCCCAAATGCTGACAGGTGGATAGATAAAGGGCCTGTGCTGGTCAGCATTGGGTTTCTTTTTAGGTGGGCGTGGGCATTGTAAACATCTGGCCAGTCGCAGCACTACAACTACTACTACAACTGCATCTCTGTGTGGGCACACTACACGCTGCGACTGGCTGGCACGGCTCAGCATCTGTCACGTCAGCTCAGCTAGAGGTGGAAGGGGGGAGGGTAGGGATAAGCACAGAGGTCGAGCCAGGCAGGTGACCAACCATGGGGCAACCCACGGTAATCACTCGCCCGGCTCAAACTCCAGCTTGGGGTAGCCCAACAGGGGGAGGTTCACCTTAAGGAAGACCAGCTGCTCCACCAGACCAGGGTCCAAGCGGGAGCGAGAGGGTGTCACCACGTCCCCGGCACGTGAAAACACCCGCTCGCTCTGGACACTGGTTGGGGGGCAGGAGAGGAGGCGCACAGCCACCACCGCCAGGTCCGGCCAGACTTGGCGGCGGCTCGCCCAGAACTGTGCGCAGTCCACGCCGTCTCCCTCCACAGGCTCCTCCAAGTACTGCGCAACGCATTGCTCAGCACTGGAGGGGGGCCTGGCAGGTCGAGCCTCCCGCATACCAGGCATGGCGCCATAGCAGAACCGCTGAAACCACTGGGCGGATCTCGAGTCGGTAGCAAATGGCTGCTGCGATGGCGCCGCCTGGGATGCCGCGCTGCTGGACTGGGAAGAGGGAGGGGAAGGGGAAGCTGACGCCGGCTGGCTGCCCATGCTGCTGCTGGGTGCGGGTTGGGCCGCGAGGGCTGCCCCCGCACCACTACCAACACCCTGGTCTCTGCGGGCCCTAGCGGCCTCCTCCTCCCTAACCTTCTCGACCAGGATGCCCTTCCACCTGGGCAAGTCGTCGGCACTCACGGCATTGCCCTTGAGGGCTGGGTGACAGAGACAAGCGAGGACATACTCCTCCCTGTCTCCCAGCACATCAACGAGCCGCTTGTCAACCCCAGACCTCAGCCTCCCAGCCAGAGCACGACCCTCTGGCGTGGTCAGAGAGATATGGAGTCCACCCATCAGCTTCTCGAGACCAACAGCTGTGGGCAGCGCCTGGCTCAAGGGAGTGGTGTCGCCACACAAGCCCTTCGTGGCAAGCTGGAAGGGCTCGAGTGCCGACACCGCCTCGGACATCTGCTTCCACTCTGCGTTCGAGAAGTCGTAGACATCCAAGGACTCGTCCCTCGCCAGGGCGACAAGGGCTCTCTCCTGCTCCAACAGGCGCTGGAACAGGAGGAAGGTGGAGTTCCACCGCGTCTCCACATCCGTAGGGATGAGATGGCGAGGAAGGCCAAGGTCATCCTGCTTCTGGCGAAGCAGTCTCCTGGACTTCTCGCTGCGGTGGAAGTGGGCGGCCAGCTTGCGAGACTTATCCACAAGCGTGGCTGTGGCAGCAACAGCAGCTGGGATGGGGCGGGCCCCCTTCTCCTGGGACGCCTTCAGCTCCTTAAGGCCAAGGGCGTCCCTGACGGTCAGATGGAGCGTGTGTGCCATACACCGTATGTTCACACAGTCCATGACTGTCTCGACAGCGGCGGTAACGTTGGCTCCATTGTCGGTGACAATGAAGCCGCGGGAGAGGTGTGGACACCCGCCAATCCACTCCTCTATCTGGCGGTTGAGTACGGCCGCCACCTCCTCCGCGGTGTGCCTCGTGTCCATCGTCTCCACGTGCAGGACGGCCCACCTGTGCCGTAGTGCAGCGGGAGCCGCGCCGGACCCGGAAGCATCGCCCGCGGAGGTCCCCTCACTCTCCGGGCCCCACCAGTGGGCAGTGAGGGCCAGGAAAGAAGCGTGCATCCCACTGACACTGGTCCAAAGGTCAGTCGTGAAATGCACGCTTGTCCCGGCCGGAGCTGCACGCAGCTCGGCCGACACGAGTTCCCTGCACCGGCGGTACAGGGAGGGGACCACGTTCCGGCTGAACGTGGTCCTTGAGGGGATGACGTATTCGGGAGCCAGGTATTGGAGAATCCGGCGGAAGCCGTTGTTCTCGACCACCTGAAACGGCTGGTCATCGGTGGAAATCATCTCCCCTATGAGGCGGGTGAGGTGATGATGGTCCACGCGAACAATACGCTGGCTGCCCGAGGACTGTGTCCACCGCTGGACGGGCAGTGTAGCCTGCCTGCTGGCTGGCACACTGCCGCTGCCCGCCCTAGTGGCAGATGCACAAGGCGCACTAGCGCTGCCAGCCTGTCCCCTGAGACCTGGGTGGTGACGCTCTAGGTGTCTCCACATAGGCGTCGTACCCAGGTGCGCAGGGTCCCTTCCACGGCTGACAAGCATCCTGCAGTGGACACAGCGGGCGTGGAATGGGTCATCTTGAGGGACCTCAAAATGCACCCATGCACCACTGCCCTTGGCCTCCTGCGCCCTGGGCGCCGTCCTAGGCCGTTTCTCGCAGGGTGGCTGCAGTCCTAGGGGGGGGGCGGCCGCCGCTGCCTGCCCACTGCTGCCACCCAACCCGCCCCTTCCGCCCTCCACAGCGGAGGAAGGGCCCGGCTCAACTGGCATCGGAGAGGCAGGCCTCTCCTCCACCACCTCACCAGACCGCTCCCCACCAGAGTGTCGGGCTTCACGAGGGGGGGCCCCACTGAGCGGCGAAAGGATAGGGTGAAGGGGCCCCAGAGGGAGGGAGAACCTGGCTGCATTGCTGCCAGCCGCACGGTCCTCACCGCCCTCTACCTGCTCTTCCAACTCCACAGTCTCCTCCACCTCAACAACTGGCGGTAGCTCAGCAGCACCTGGTGCCGCCGGCGAGGAGGGACCCGCCACAGCCCTAACGGTGCCTCTGCCTCTGCCGCGATTGGCGGCAGCAGGCGTGGGGAACTGAATCCTGCGCACCAAAGATGGGGCCGGAGCAAAGAATTCTCCAATGGGGAGAACTGGGGTGTCCTGAGGCTCCCCGCATCCTCTCCCTCCCCGTGCCGCAGGCGCACCCCGCACCTGGCCTCTCCCACCTCTGCCTGCCAGCCTTGAGCGAGCCCTGCCCGCCACACGGCGCTCAGACATGCTGCTAGGTCAGAAGGAGGGAGACTTTAGGAGGAAGGCCAGAGACAGGGTCAAAAAAATAATTTGGAGGGGCTTAGGGGCCAAAAAAAAGGCAGCTGATTTGGAGACGGCGGGGGGGGAGTTTGTTTTTAAAAAAGGAAGCCAATTGGGGGGAAGGAAGACTTTTTGATGGGGGGGGAAGCCAATTGAAGTGAGGAGGAGGGTGTCCTTTTAGAATTTGGGACTCGGGAGTCAACCAAGCCAATTGGGGAGATGGGTCTGGGAGGGTTTTTTTAAAAAAATAGGGGGTTAAAGGGTGGACCCCTGGTGTGGGTGGCACGGGCAGTTGGGTGGAGTAGTTGTGGTGTGGGTGGCAAGTTTTTAACTTTTTTGGGGGGGGAGTGGATGGGGGGAGGGCACAGCACCTACCGGGGGTGGGGGAGGGACGCAGTCAACGCTTGGGAACCTGCAGATCAAAGGAGGAAAGCCTTATTTAGTGAACTGGAACACAAAGTGTGGGTTCTGGGGGGTGGTTCTCAAGTAATGCTCCTGTGGGGGGAGCATCAAACTCAATGCAGCCTATTTAGTGACTCTAAATTGCACACAACCAAAACCAGAACCCAGTCACACCTAAACAGAGGTTGAACCCACCCACTCTGTGACTCTGCCCGCCCAATGCCATGGCAAGCAAGCAGCAGCAAACACTTGATGGCAGCATCATGGATTGAACATCATCATCATATGTGTGTATTGGCCCAGCATGTAGTGGCAGCATCAGAACCCAGGACCCCACTCAGACTGCCCCAGAGGCAAGGAAGCACTCTGGCATGGCATTGGCCCAGCATGTAGTGGCAGCATCCGATCCCCTGACCCCACTCAGACTGCCCCAGAGGCAAGGAAGCACTCTGGCATGGCCTTGGCCCAGCATGTAGTGGCAGCATCCGATCCCCTGACCCCACTCAGACTGCCCCAGAGGCAAGGAAACACTCTGGAAGAAGGCACCTGTTCAAAAACCACCTGCAAGACGCATGCAATGCAACGCAACACACAGCAGCAGCAATTTCTTTATTGGGCATGAAGACACAAGTTACAATGGTACATCTCCTCTCCCTCCTCCCCACACCCAAATGCATTTCAAGATAGGGGTGTCCCTATTTAAAACCGCCAGCTAGGGAGAGAAAGGGGGCAACAAAAGGTGCACAATTGCACACGCACTAACCCCTCTTCTTCTGGTCCTTCTCCTGCCGCTCACTGCTGGTCACGGATGCGCCGCCAACAGCCAACCCCCTGGGCTGGGACACAACAGGGCGGCCGCACGAGGCACAGGCAACCGGGGTAGTTCAACGATGGAGGGGCAGAAGTGAGGAGACCACACTATTTATGTGTTGTTGCTCAACTCACCCCCAAGCAGAGACAAATGAAATAAAACAACTTTCAAAAGAAAAATAACCGATGGCGGGGACCTCCAGGTGAGGTCGGAGGTAGGATACTGTGTGGCTGCAGCTGTGGGAGGAAGAAGAAGTGAAGGGATGAGGAGAGAGAAAGAGAGAGAGAGAGGAAGAAGAGAGGAGGAGCTGTAATGTAGCAGCAGGGAGGGGGATTCGGGTGTGGGAGGAGGACAGCAGCAGCAGCGGTGACGGTCCCAAGAGGGGGAGAGACCAACAGAGGGTGTTTGGGGGGTGGAGTGTGTTTCAGGGAGTCTGGGGTATGTAGCGGGGAGTCGGGGGGCAAGAGGGGGAGAGACCAACAGAGGGTGTTTGGGAGGTGGAGTGTGTTTCAGGGGGTCTGGGGTATGTAGCGGGGAGTCGGGGGGCAAGAGGGGGAGAGACCAACAGAGGGTGTTTGGGGGGTGGAGTGTGTTTCAGGGGGTCTGGGGTATGTAGCGGGGAGTCGGGGGGCAAGAGGGGGAGAGACCAACAGAGGGTGTTTGGGAGGTGGAGTGTGTTTCAGGGGGTCTGGGGTATGTAGCGGGGAGTCAGGGGGGCAAGAGGGGGAGAGACCAACAGAGGGTGTTTGGGGGGTGGAGTGTGTTTCAGGGGGTCTGGGGTATGTAGCAGGGAGTCGGGGGGCAAGAGGGGGAGAGACCAGAGGGCAGGGTGTGTTTTGGGGGGATTAGTATGCGTCAAGGGGGATGAATCTGGGTGGGAGGGGGCAGGCAGGGCAGGAGTGGAGGAGGAGGAGGTGGCAGTGGGGGGAGTGGGTTTCTGGAGGGGAGGGAGGGGGGAAGCTGGGAGCAGAGGGCCACACAGAGAGGGGAACAATCAATGAATCAATCAAAGCAAACCAAACAATATGAAAAAAAGTCCAAAAAAAAAAAACACCACCTGGGAACAATGGGCAGAAAGTCTGGGGGGGGGGGGGAGGAACCAACAACAACCAGCAGGGAGGAATGGGACACACACACAGCAAAACCAGAACCAAAAGAAGCTAATTGATTTCACACAAAAAACCAAAGTAACTAAGACAGGACTCAACAGGCAGCAGCAGCAGCACCAGGGAGGATGGGGAACAACACTCAGTCTGGGTGGGAGGGGGCAGGCAGGGCAGGAGTGGAGGAGGAGGAGGTGGCAGTGGGGGGAGTGGGTTTCTGGAGGGGAGGGAGGGGGTAAGCTAGTAGCAGGACCACACAGGGGAACAATCAAATTTGAATCAAAACAATCTATACACAAAGTAAAAAAAAGGAAACCAAAGGGCAGCCAGAAAGTCTCAGGGCGGGGGGGGGGGGTAACAACTACCAGGGGGAGGGACTGGGGGAGTGGGTGGGACACACACAGGGAGCAAAACCAAAACCAGAACCTAATTCCACAAAGAAATCCAAAGAATGCAAGGCTCAACAGGCAGCAGCACAGGAGGGAAACAATCTTATCTGGGTGGGAGGGAGGGAGGGGGGGAAGCTAGGAGCAGGGCCAGAGGGGAACAAATTAACAATCAAAATCAGAACACAAGGAATCAAATTGCAGCAATAATATAAACTAAATCCTCAGAAACACAACTCAGACAGGCAGCCAGCAATAACAATAGCAGAAGTTATTAATTAAAAACCAAAATCAGCAAATATATAAATTTACACAGAAGCAATAATTGAATGAAACTCAAAAAGTGGAACAAAAGTCAGGCAAGGCACAAAAACAGGAAAGCAATGCAGAAGATGGGGGTGGGGGGGGGAGGAGGGAAAGCCAAAACTTTGGGAGAAGGGTTGAGAGAGAAAGGGTGAAGAGAACAGAAAACACAACAGGAAAAGTTGGAAAAAGTTGAGGGGAAAGTATTAAAGAGGTTTGGACAGAGACAGACAGAGGGCAGATGGACAAGGTGGCACACAACAACACACAGAGAGAGCAGAGAGACAGACACACACTAATGTGACACACAGTCAGCAGGGACTCACAGCAGACACCAGCAGCAAAAGAGCAAGCAAGGTCTCAGAGATGATCCCACAACTGCAGCCAAGAGAAGTTTCCAGAGAAGAGGCTTGGGTTTATATAGGTTTGAAATTCCCTCCTTTGGGAGCCCCCACCTTTGCACTCCCCCCACGGCCAACAGGGTGCCAGCTCTCAACAGTGCAACAGCCAAGCAGCCTACCAGACCAAAGGACTCATTCTGGCCAATCAAAGGATCAATAGCGCAGCCAATACAATGCCTGAAAATAGCATCACAAAATGGATGCTAGGAGCAAAAGTTTCAGGAATGAGCCACAAAATGGAGGACACACTTCAAACTTTAAAGGGACACTCCACTGACTCCAGAGACTCAATTGAACTCCGGAACCGGTTCGGGAAACCCGAGCCGGTTCGGAGCCGAACCGACTCGGATTCGGTCCGGATCGGTCCCAGAAGGGCCCGATTCGGTCCGGGATCGAACCGCCGGATCCGGACCGGTTCGGGACGAACCGGTCCGGATCCGGACCGAACCGCACATCACTAGTAAAGGTTCTGCACACAGTGCACAACAGGCCCCAGCCACGAGCCACTGGGCTGCCTGGGACTCAGGAGGCAGGCAGCTGCCTGCCGTGGCTGGGACCATGTGGCCGACCTCCCCGGGCCATGCCAAGAGAGATCAAGGGGTGGTCTCTGCCACAGTGGGGACTGGCAGCACAGGGGAAACTTGGAAACTTGGAGGACCCCCTGCAGGTCTTGAAGGCCCCTGCAGCTCTTACCTTGCCTCCAGGGGCGAGCACATGGCCACCCCCCAATGTCGGCGCCCTCTGCGATGCGGTCTGTGCTTACCATGTTGTGTTGGCCCTGTTTGCAAGTGTGTGTGAACAGCCTCATTGAGTAAGATGACAAACAGTTTTTGACCCTGGATGTTAGAGGATTAAACAACCCTGTTAATTAAATCCTCCTATCATCTTGACTCATCCTCGTATTAACCTTCAAACCAAAAACCTTCTTGTCCACCCACTATAACCTACCACTACCAGCAGACCTAAAAACAGAACCTATACAAAAATGAACCTGAACATGATCTTAAACCTCTTTGACCAATTTTTAACTCCAAAAATCCTCGGTATTCCACTGAACACTCACCATAATCCTGCCAATAATTATAGTCTTTACAACAACCAACCACCTCACTCACAAATGTCTCACATCTATTCAGCTATTCCTAATAAAAACCTTTACAAAACAACAAATAACACCATTCAACCTGCCTGGCCATAAATAGGCCCCAATACTATTATCACTATAAAGCCCTAAACATCTTGGGCCCTGGGTATTTAAGAGAACATCTTCTTTGCTATGAACTGCACTGCCCATTGAGATCATCTGGAGAGATTCGTCTGCAGTTGCCACCGGCTCGTCTGGTGGCTACTAGGGAACGAGCCTTCTCCATTGCTGCCCCGAGGCTTTGGAACACACTTCCTGCTGAAATAAGAGCCTCTCCATCTCTTACAACTTTTAAAAGGGCAGTCAAGACACATTTGTTCACCCAGGCTTTTAATTAGATACTGTTTTAATTGTGTTTTAATAGTTTTAACTTTTAAAATTTTAATTTTTGAAATATGTTAACCTTTTTATTGGTTGTTTTTATTGCCTTGTAAACCTCCCAGAGAACTTGCATTTTGGGCGGTATAAAAATATGCTAAATAAATAAATAAATAAATAATACTTAACATACTAGGCCTCCTCCCCTATACCAACAACATAAGTATCCATAAACATAGAACTAACTGTGCCCCTATTACTCTTAGCCTTCCTAATTGGAATACAAAACCAATAATATCCTTAGGAGGCCTGCTGCCAACCTTGCTTGTCTGAGTCCTGCTAATATTATACTAAACTATGGTGTGGCCACATTTGGAATGGTGCATACACTTCTGGTCACCATACCCCAGAAAGGACATTATAGAACTGGAGAAGGTGCAAAAGAGGGCAACCAAGATTATCAGGGGCCTGGAGCACCTGCCTTACGAGGTAAGGCTACAACACTGACTGGGGCTTTTTAGTTTAGAAAAAAGACAACTGCGGGGAAACATGATAGAGGTCTATAAAATCATGCATGGTGTGGAGAGAGTGGAGAGGGAGATGTTTTTCTCACCTCTCATAACCTTAGAACCAGGGATCATCCCATGAAACTGATTGCCAAAAAACTGAGGACCGACAAAAGGAAGTGCTTTTTCATCCAACACATAATCAAGTTGTGGAATTCTCTGCCACAGGATGTGGTGACTGCCAGTAGCCTGGATGGCTTTAAAAGGGTTAATCATAGAGGACAGGTCTATCATTGGCTACTAGTTTGAGGGCTATGGGCCATCTCCAGCCTCAGAGGCATGATGTCTCAAAATACCAGTTGCAGGGGAGTAGCAGTAGGAGAGAGGGCATGCCCTTAGCTCTTGTCTGTGGGCTTTCCAGAGGCATCTGGTAGGCCTCTGTGAGGCAGGATGCTGGACTAGATAGGCTTTGAGCCTGATCTAGATCCAGCAGGGCTGTTCTTATCCTATATAATAAAAGGCTAGGGTACCTGCGTCCATGTCTCTGGCGGGTCTGTGTCCGTGTCTCCAGTGGGTGTTCTGTGCATGCGTGGCACACGCGGACCCTGCCGAGGGCTGAGGCGGTGAGGCGGGTGGGCAGTGAAGCAGTGGTGGGCCCTGCCAAGGGCCGAGGCGGGCAGCGGGTGGGCGGCGAAGCGGTGGTGGGCCCTGCCGAGGGCTGAGGCGGTGAGGCGGGTGGGTGGCGAAGCGGTGGTGGGCCCTGCTGAGGGCCGAGGTGGTGAGGCAGGCGGCCGGCCAGCGGGTGGGCGGGCGGCCCCGATACTGGGACAGAAGGTGGGGGTGGGGGGGAGAGGTGGCTGGCCTGTGGCCGGCCGCAAACACTGGCAAGCGGTGCTAGCGGGCATGGCAGGCCGCGGAGGCGGCACTAGGTGTGCCGAGCCCACCAGTGTGACAGTCGTGGAGACGGCTCTCAGCCGGGGCCACGGCGGGGGGACTGGGTCCGCTGGCGGCGGCCGCCGCACTTGGCCCCGCCGCAGACGGGGGGCGGGAGGAGAGAGAAGGGTAGCCGGCCCCACTAGCGCCCGTTAATGTAACGGGCCTAATGACTAGTGCTCTTATAATTCTGTATCCTTCTTTACCATTGCTGTCAATGATAAGGGTGACAGTGACAGCATGGGTTGCAATGGGCTGCTAACTTTCTATAGAAAAGGATTTTGTACATGGGGAGCATTCAAAGAAGTGATCTCTTGTCTGCAGGCTGAAGCGGTGCAATGCCTGAGGGACTGCTCCTTGTGCCTTTTCAGAATATGTAAATGTATCTGTGTTCAAAGTCGGGCATGCATGTGCATGAGGGGTGGGTTGGAAACCTTTTCAAACACTAATGAGGTTGTCACATGTAAACTGCCCACAACTTGCTTGGTACTCCTGGCAGCAGAGGCCAATGCACAGATCCTATCTCTTGCTTGTGAGGACTTGGTCTCCGTTCATCACCCAGGGAAATGACTGCTGGGTGATGAAGGAGCTGGGGGAGGGATAAAAGGGTCTTTGCCCCCCTCCCTCCATACCCATAATTCCTTGTGGTGTTCCAATTGTTCATTCAAATCACCTTATCATGGGTGCCTTGTACTTCCGTTCCCTTATATTTCACAGCAGACTCTTCTTGTCAGAGTCAGGCTGATCTTTGACTATTTCCCCAGAACGTTTTTATTCACTAATTCCCTCATTAAACTCCTCTCTGATAAACTGATCCCAGTCAGCATCCTCATGGCCCAGCTGACAGTCCCCTCCCTACTTAATTTCTTCTTTTCTTTCTGAGTAATTACTACATCCTTTTCTTCTGTGATGGTGAAGACTTTTTAGAACAGGTTTAACCACCTGATAAGGTCAGTCAGAGCTTTGGTGATCACTGTAATATTGTTTCTACACTCTGGGGTATTGCAGAGTCTTTCCTGATCTAGTAAGGAGGAATCAAAATGTCCATTTTTTGTTAAAAGAAAATTCAGCAATACTATGTGGAAAGGAAACCATGCCTTTCATAAGAGCTGTTTAAATTGGTTAGTGGGTAATAGAGGTACTATCAAATGTTGGAACTGGGACTCTAGCAACATCAGGAACAGTTTCTCCTAATGACCACTAAGGGCTTTAGGAGCATAGAAGTGCAGTAGGGATGTGCTGTTCGACGGTCCGATATTGAACGGAACCCTCCCTGGTTTGGTTTGGTATCGGATCGAGCCCCCTGCCATGAGGGGGGGTGGGGTTCGTGATCTAAATAAATAAATAAATAAATAAATAAAATTACTCAAACCCCCCGGGGGGCTTCTCTGGGGGTGAGCTTTCATCCAGAGTTCCCCCTTCCCCCTGCCAACCTCTGTTATGGTAAAAATCACCCAGTCCAGGCAGTCTCCGGCCTGTTCCAGGCCTGCCCTGTGTAGTGGTAGCCATTTTGGAGGCCACCACACATGCCAAAATGGCATCTGCATGGCCTGGGTCATGATCTGGCCATGCAGAGGCTCATTGGGCATGCGCGGCAGCCTCCGAAACGGCCACCACCATGTAGACCCCACCCCCATGGCCTCAGCGAAGCCCCCCAGAGGAGTGAGTAAAATAAAATATATAATTTTAAAAATTGTGACCCCCCCAACCAAACCGGAGGGGGGAGGTTCGCGGAGGTACAGAACCAAACTGGCCTAGTCTGGTTTGGGTCCAGTTCACACTCAAACTGAACCAGGCCAGCCAAGTTTTGTGCACACCCCTAGAGTGCAGGACTCCTCCCCTCTGTTCTCCCAGAATTAGTCTCTCAGCAGTCTCTCCCAGAGATAGTTGTTGGTTAGCGTCTTTCTCCCTTCAGCCATAAGCTCAGCTAGAATAGGCTGCAGGATTTCCTATTTTGCATGTTAGATCTAAATAAATCCTTGTTTTCTTCAAACTTAAACAACTGTCTTCAGTCCTCCCCCCTTGGCTGAGTTCTCACGATACTGGTTTTTCTCTACTAATAGGGGTTGAACTGCCACCTTCCCCTACATTAAAAAAAATCACAATAAAAGTATATTAAAAATAGGTTTGATTAAAAAAAAATCATGTGTGGCAAGTTTAAAAATACAGATGTTTGAACCCCAGATATCAGGGAACAGTCTTCTTGTGGGTAAAGTATCTAGAACAGGGGTCGGCAATGTGTGGCTCTCCAGATGCTGGTGAAGGACAACTCCCATATCCTCCAATTCATCACAGCTGGGGATGATGAGAGATGTAGTTAGTTCATCAACATTTGGAGAACCACACATTGCCTACCCCTGATCTAGAGTGTAGTGGATTGCAGACAGACTGAATAAGTATCAAATGAATAAGTATAATTTGAAATGATCCTGTTCAATTGTAAAGGTGTAGTGACCAGTCTCCCCACACTCTAAAGAGTTAACAGGAAGTGAACCCTTGTCTTGACTGATAGGCTGGTAAACTCCAGGGCTCAATAAATCAGTCGACCAGCTGCAGGAGGAATTCTGGGAAGAAGAAACTAAGTCTGGGGAGAGAGTGTAGACTAGCATGAAGTCGGATCCCTCATGGTGGAGCTGCAGGATAATCTATCAGGGTGAGAGATCTGCAGGAGTTTGGTGAGTTCAAGGAAAAAGAAGCCAGGGCTTTGGCTTTGGGAATTTAGTCTAGGGAAAAGTTTGTTTAGTCAGACTTTGTGTTAGGGATTTTATTTTGCTTTCTGTGTAGTGCTTTGCATTTCCAAATAACTGTTCTTTGCAACTGTGTAACTAAGATTTTAATGCCAGCTGCCCCAGAATCATCTAGGCACTTTTGAAGCATTCTTCTAACCAAGTATTTTTAAGTATTTTTAAAAAGCTAAAAGTCTCAGACAGAACCAGTCTGTAGTAACCGAATAAAAGTTTTTTAAATCTGTTCTTTTTACAAGCCTTAGAGGGTTGGTTATTAACCCAGTGGGGGTGGGGGGCTATAAGGGGGGATTTCTCTGGTGTAGAACATGTCTCAAGGCTAGCTTGGCCAATTAATGATTTACTCTATGTGCAGGCAAAATGCACAGGAAGGAAAGGTCTTATTCTTTCCTATTAGCAAGGGGAAGCATATTTTTTTTGGTATTTGCCCAATGCCCAGTTACAGAGAGACTCTGGACTAAAGCACTCTAGTCCAACAGTTGGATTCTATGCAAGCCTTAGAGTGCCTGCTGGCTGCAGTAACCTACCAGAACTTCTGGGTTTACCAGAATCTTTTTCTTAGCTTTCTGGTTTTTGAAAGTTAAGGATTTTAAATCTTTCATAAGCAGCTTCTCTGAGCATGTTGCAGAAATTACTCATCGCTGATAAAAGTAATTTCTGAGTTAGCTGACTGAGAAGGCTGCTTAGAGCTGCTTAAAACCAGTTCAGCCAATTTATTCATGGACTGACCTGAGTCAGGAAAGAAAATTTCCACTCACCAATTCACAAAGGGTTTACATTCAATGCCAGAAAAGATAATTGTTTAATAATTGTCCATGTCTTCCAGCCCATTTTAAGTGCTACACACTGTACTCAGTTACTTGAAAAAACTAAATAAAAAAGCGAAAACCTTCCTCTTTGTTTTTCCATAGTCTTGAGTAACTTTCAATTTAACCTTCCTCCTCTTATTTACTTTTTCTTTTCTTAAGTCCAGAATAAAATGCAAAGGCTCATGTTTGTGGCTGTCCTTTGTAAGGGCCTATTGGAGCTTTAATTTAGGTATATGATTTAATGCCTCTTTTTTGCATATATGTAGGAACCCATTGTTGTATGGTATTTTCAGCGGCCCTCCCAAACTCTGCCTGCTGAGTAATGTCTATGGAATATATAGACTTCTACCTAATCAACCATGCACATGACTTCTTACTACATTTAGTGTTTCATTTAGACTATCCAAGCAGTGGCTCACTAAGCTAAGGGTTGATTTTGGGAATATCTTCCTGAGACATGGGCAAAGGGCAAGCAGTTCTCATGTGCATGATTATTTCTTGAACTACTTGCTTTCTGTACTAGTTGCTTAGTATTCAGGAGGAGCGCACATAAAGCACACAGTTTAGTGAGTCAGCTTTGAAAAGTGGCAAATCTTGGATAAAAAATGCAAGACAATGATGCTATACTGTTAGAACTAGTTAAACACAGCCTACTCCCTTGGTGGCTCATGGCTAGTGAGAGTACTGCTCCCTGCAGCCTGAACACAGCTGAGTGCATCTTGCTAACTTCATAATATATTTTAATTAAGAATTGAAAGATACATATGATGACGCGACTATAGGATCATAATGATATTCAGAGATGACATGGGACATTTGCTGCTTTAGTTGAATGCACCCAGGATTGGGTAAGATATTTCATTTATAAACTAAATTAATGATTGTATTAAAATGTAACATACCACTGGATCAATGAAGAATTGATTTTACGATCAGCATTCCTGTCCAATGCGATATGTCCTTAAAAGGCTGGAAAGGTGTTTGTATGGCAGATTTCCCCAAGGCTGTGTTTTAAGAATGGAGAAGGTTTTCTTTTCTCTTACACTAAGAGCTAGGCTGTATTTCCACTCTGCAATGCTGTTACTTTAATAAATGGTTTCCATTCACCCAGGCCAGTCTGTGTGATCTTTTTACAACAGCTGATTAGGTGGTCCACTGTTTCATCTGCTTCTTTACAAAGGCGGCACTTGCTGTATGTGGTGGATTTTTTGACTTTTGCTCTTATTGCATTTGTTCTTCGTGCCTGTTCTTGTGCAGCCAATATTAAACCCTCTGTTTCTTTCTTCAAGTGGCCATTCTTAAGCCATTGCCAGGTCTTGGTGATGTCTGATTTTCCACTTATATTGTGCAAATATTGACCATTCAGTGGCTTATTTTTCCATTTTTCTGCTCGGTTCTTGACTTGTTCCTTCTTGTAGGCCTGCTTTGTTTCATTGGTGTTGAATAGTTTCGCATTATTGACCATTTGAAGTGCATCTTCTTCACTGTCCTTGATATATTCTTCAAGGCCTCTTTTCTCTTCCTCTACTGTTTGATGGACTACTGTCCATCATATGATTATTATGATTATTATGATTAATTCCAATATTGCCCTGTGGTTTCACTCTGCCCTAGCTTCTGTTCTACCTGCCTTCCAGATTAACCTGAAGTATTTCTAAAGTATTTCTAAAATTAATGTTTAAGGTAGTGCATGTTTGCTGCCATTTTCAGTTTGTGGCTTTTTTTAACAGGCTACATTCCAGCACATTTGCACAATGAATAAATTGCAGTGCAAAAAGGAAACTTGACATGATCTCCCCCCAGAACCCGATCCATTCCTTCTTCCAACAACATTTGTGTGTGTGTGTATATAAATTTTACTATGCTTTTTGTTACCACTATTCAGCCTCATTTAAGATTTCTTTACTTCATGATCTGAGCTTCAGTGAGGGGGGGTGTCATTTAAAAATCCTGTCTCTGGGCCCACTCCAACCTTGCTACGCCCCTGGAGTTGGCCCTAGGAAGATTGAACAGAGACTGAAATTAAGTGACAAGATGATCATCAGTGAAACTGAAAAGATCTGGGTGTTTGCTGAACTGAGAAAAAGGTGAAAGCATCATTCAGGAAGGCCGATGGCTGAATGAAGCAATAGGCCTTACTTAGAGTCCTGAGAGGCTGCATCCCACAAATGGAGCACTCAAAGATTTATTGTGGATTGTGACGTGCTGCCTGTCACAATTTTGCATTCACTAATGGAAATGTGTGAACCTTTGAGAGAACTAATCCGTAAGTAAGTCATGCAGGAATGGACAAAAGTACAAGAAAAGGCTTTTTAAGGAAATAAAAAGGAATATCAGAAATCCTCCAGTACTGAAGCTTTATCACACAAAGGGAAGATTAGCTTTCAATGAGCAATGATACAACAGGGACAGTGCTAATGCAGGGAGAAGAGCCATGAGCATGTGCAAAACAGCCCTCACTAGATATGGCATAAAACATGTACATTTTTTTAAAAGGCCTGTTGGTAGAACTGCTTAGCATGATAACCATATCAGTTTTCTTACTCACCAGTAGCTTTTACAGCCTTTTAAGAAAGAACTCTCCCTTCGCCATTGAAGGCAGAGACTTTTAGAGTCAAACCACATCTGATATTAAATAAATAGTTAGGGCTCTCATTTTTTAGGAGAGCAGCTAACCAAGACGGGGGCTATTCTCATGATCAACAAAGATCGGGCTAGGAGAGCCTAGCCCGATTTTTGTTGATCGTGTAAACCACCAGGCTCGCAGGCGAGCCTGGTGGCATACAAGTGGGTAACTCGCTCAAGTAGCCCTCCCTAAAGCCTGGGTTTCTGGAGCGAGTGCTCTGCAAACCTGGGCTTTCTGATCATGAGTAGCCGTGGTGCAGCTCCGCAATGCGGCTACTCGTGAGTACACCCCCGGAGGGGAGGTGAAAGGCCGCCTCCCGGCTCTGGGGGTCTCGCCAGCATGCCCTGCGCACTCACGCAGGGCATGCTGGAGCTTGCGGGGGGGGGACAATTGGCCCCCACTCCCCCCAGCCCCCGCCAGCTCCGTCATGGAGCCGGCAACTGTGTGGGTGGCCGATCCGGCCACCCAGGGCTCCTGCCGCGATCGTCTGTGGGGAGAGCAGGCTTAGCCCGCTCTCCCTGCAGTATCGGCAAAAGTGGGTCTCACTGATTGTGAGACCCGCCTCAGGGACTGACTGTAGCATGTTTTTTGTGCTGTCCCTTATGAGAGCTTTCCTCCAGGGCTAATTGCAGCTTTGGGGTGTGATTTTTGTCAAGACAGCAGTGTGTAGGAAAGAGGTTAATACATCTTCCCTACATGCTGCAATCCTAATTTTGATCAGGGAGCCTACAGCTCCTATGTTTGTTTGTTTGTTTGTTTTAAAGAAGGCAGTGACACTTTTGACATTGCATGTGGTTTGATCTTTAGGTATGCAAGCCTGTGCACAGTTACTTGGAAGTAAGTCCCATAGAACTCACTGGCACTTGCTTCCAAGTAAACTTTCATAGCATCATGACCCCTGCTAACTGAGCAAAGAGACACTTTTAAAAGTGGTGATTCTCTTATATTTAGCAGGGGGAGAACAACTGGCCATATCCAGCCCCAGCACAGCATCTCTCCAGTGGCTTTTAAAGCATAAAACAAATCTGTCTTATGTTTCTTTTTAGATTGTGAGCCTTTTGACAGGGGGACATTTTATTTATGTGTTGTTTATTTTTTGATGTAAACCACTTTGTGAACTTTGGTTGAAGAGTAGTATATAAATATTCATAGTAGTAGTAGCATCAAGCTGTAAATTACATTCTGCATGAATGTATGCTTAGAAGATGTCAAAGATTGCCATGGTTGGGCACCTGCTGAAGCCCATGTCCTGGCAGGAGGCCCAGTGTTGATCAGCCAGTGCCCTCTGCTGCTGATCCTTCTTGCTGCCACCTACCTGCTTGCTCAGCCTCTCCCTCTGGGTCTGCACCTGCCATCCAAAGAAAAAAGGGTAAGAAAGTGGCTGGCAGTGGTGGCTGCTGCTGCCAGGGGTGTGCAGAACCGGGTTTAATTTGAACTGGCCTGGTTTGACTGGTTCGACCTTGAACCAGCCTCAAAAAAGGTGGCCAGTCCAAGTTCAAATCAAACTGGGCCTGGTCCATTATGAACTGGTTTGATGGCTCAAGGGACAATGTTTGTAAAGGGGAATCCAGTGAGGATTCCCTGCCTTTAAAAGGCTTCCAAGGGCAGCCGTGGTGTGTGTGTGTGTGTGGTGGTGAAAGAGGCCTCTTTTTAAAAAGGCACTGAGCAAAAAGGCACCTTTTAAAAGTGGTGATTCTCTTTAGTGAGCAGGGGGAGAGCGACTGGCCCTATCCGTCCCCAGCACAGCATCCCTCCAGTGGCTGTTGCTGGTGTCTATTTTATGTTTCTTTTTTAGATTGTGAGCCCTTTGAGGACAGAGAGCCTATCTGTCTATCTGTCTGTCTGTCTATCTATCTATTCATTCATTTGTAAACTGCTTTGGAAACCTTTGATGACAAGCAGCATATAAATATTCATTGAATTTGTTGAAAAGGGGCATTTTACCACTGGCAGTGGTTCCTCTAAATCCCAGCTTGCACAGCTTGCTCCCCCCCACTCTATCATTGGCAGCAAAAGTGGCATGCAAATGGACTCCATGTATGTGGGCCACCACCACTGCTGAAAGGGTGGGGGAGTATGGCTCAGGCCTGCCAGTAAGCACCTTCTCTTTCATTTTTAAAGGCGCCTCTCTCTCGCTGCTCCCCCACCACCTTTTATTACCTTTGGAAGCAAAGGGGAATCCTCAGCCAATTCCCCTTTACAGACACTCCAAACTGTGAACTAGTTCAAGCCGGTTCGGTGGGATGGACTGGACCAGCCAGTCAATTTGACCAAACCAGTTCTCAGACTGTGGTCTGGTCCGAATTTGCACTGAACCGCACAAACCGGTTTTGTGCAATCCCTAGTGGTGAACATAACCAGGAGATGAATTCACAGTTAAGAGGGGGCCTTTACAACTCAAGCAGGGGCCCTGAGAACTCTGCACCTAGACAGCAGACTGGGCCGACCTACAGCTCACCTGGTCATCCACTTCACAATGAGGAGCTGTATTTAGTTCTCAAATTATCCAATGTTTATCAAAATATCCATATTGACTTTTTTCATCATCTGGACCTGACAGCCCTAATTTTGGTAGACAGCAGCTGTAATAATGAGGAGGCAGAGCAGGGTCAACAGCAGCAGCCCCCCTTCCATAGTGAGGGAGGCGGTGGGTGCCTGGCAGCAGTGGGGAAGCCCTGAAGAGGAGAATGGCTGTCAGAGGGCAGTCTGGGAGCCTACATTTTAATCCTCCCCTCCTCTGTCCTGCAAAAAGCTTTGGAGCTGGCCATGTTGTAACAGTGGACCATATGAGGAAGCCCAGGCCTTGTTTCACTGTGGAGGAGTCCAGACAGGCATGGGGCTGTGTGATTTCTTGCATTGTTCAACAACACTACCAACAGTCTTTGAGAACTCATCTGGAACAGTTCCCTCTGTGCAATCTGGATCCATGTTGATCTGTAACCATGCTGCTTTTAGGGTCTCCTGTGTTGTCTTTTAAAGAATAAGGCAAAGTTAGGAATTGACACTTTATTAGGATCTGATAACTTTATAGCTTACTGTAAACAGAGGTGCACTTAGGTAACCTTGGAGCCTGGGACCTAAAGGCCTTTGGAGCCCCCTCCCCCTCCCCCAAGTTACGCATCATCATCCCCCCTCTACACAGAGTATTTTCAATACTGTGACAAACAGTATTTTCAACATGTGGGTACTCGAGGGCACAAACAGCAACTGAACTCACAAAAATATAAAACAGGTATATTTATGCAAATATGCATTAGCAGAAATATTTCAACAAGCAACTTAACATATTCCCATTCCACATTTTGCTTTCCCCACTCCCTGCTCTGTCTCGAAAGCATCTGGCACAGGTCATATTCACCCTTGGCTGCCCAGCACGGTGCGGGCCGGTGGCAACCACACCACCCAGGAAGACTGCCGAGGATTTGAGGGGCCCCATGGGGTGTGGAGGCCTTGGACTTCAGCCCCAATGTCCAGGGGTAAGAGCACCACTGGCTGTAAATCAAAGTACAATGGAGAAAGAAATGTGCAAACTAATAGCCATTTATTGTTCTGTAAAGCTGGGTTAATTTGTTTTCTTAATTAGTAGTCAAAGTGGCTACTGTCACACTTTTAAAATAGAGAGTACATGATTAGGATTCATTTCCTTTCATGCCAGCAGGCATATCTGCTCTCCCTTTTCCTATAATTACACAAGCTTGTAACTAGAACTTGTGATCCACCAAGCTAAATGCAGTCCAGCAGTCACATACACAAAGGTTCAATAACCCTCCTGCTTTTGCTGCCTGCCTGGGATTGCAAAGCCAGAGAAATTGTGAGACACCTCACAAACCACAATGCATGTATGGGTAGGCTGTATTCAGCTTTGTGCAAGTTGTGCAGACCTGACTGATGCATACCTGCCAGCATGTCCCTATTTTCCTATTCTGGGAAAATAGGGACATGTTGGCAGGTGTGCTGATGGTCATAGATCTGCATAATCTCAGGCAAACTGGCACTGATTCACAGCTTGCATTTTAGCTTTCAGAGCATGAACAATAATAGAAGGGTTGTGAAAAGAACCTAGTTTTGTAGCACTACTTCCAACAAGACTTACAGCTTCCCTAAAGCACCTTTGTATATTTTGAGAATCACAACAACCAATATTTATATACTGCTTTTCAACAAAGGTTTCCAAGTGGTTTACATAGAGAAATAATAAATAAATCAACAAGATGGCTCCCTGTTCCCAAAGGGCTCACAATCTAAAAAGAATCATAAGCTAGACTCCAGCAACAGTTACTGGAGGTACTGTGCTGGGGGTGGATAGGGCCAATTACTCTCCCCCTGCTAAATAAAGAGAATCAACATGTTAAAAAGGTGCCTCTTTGCCTAGTTAGCAGGGGTTAGCAGAATAGTCCCATCTAAGATGATGGCTGGAGCTGGTGTGTGGCTGGAGCTAAAGAACCTACTGTTTGGTTTTTTTTGTGGTGAGCAGCAGAGGCCCATAAGGTACTCAGCCGTCATCAGTGAGCAGCAAGTGAGGGGACCTCCACACCCTTTGTCATGGGTGTCACATGGTGATTGTGGAGGTGGAGGCAGCACCATGTGGGCATGTGGCCGCTGACTGCCTAGGAGCAGCCAGCCTCTGGTGCTCTAGAGGCCAATGACCTCACTCAGTGCTGCTCACCAATCAGCAACCTTGAGTCTGCCTGTTGCTAAGTCAGCTACCCCTGCCTCTGCCGCCACTACATAACATTCTCCAGTAAGGATGTGCCCCATTCAGGTGCTACTCAGCTGTTGTTGCCTCAGTTCTATCCTACCTCATTGCCTATGTTCCACTCCACCTACATTCCACCCCATCATGGCCTACATCCCACCCCACCCCACCAGCAGCCACTGGAGATGAGCTTCTTTTGAAAGGAGAAGAAATAAAGCTACATTTTCTAGCATTCGCAGTTCATCTTTTTACCAGCACTATAATTTAGCAGGGTGCGAAAAAGAAAAATACTTTCACTTCTTTTTATTTCTTTTATCATTATTGGTTTTTCTTATTAAATAAGAAATGCTCCCCTTGGGATCAGCCAGTGCCTAAATTCTTTTTAGATTATGTTTTTTGTTTAAAAAAGGAGTTCCTGCCCTCTTTTCTTTAAAAACACTTTGCTCTTGTTAATTAAAAATAACCCTTGGTGTATAATAGTAATTACAGACTTGAGCTGCCCCCTGCATACTGAGTTAGGAGATTTTGTTGGTTTGAGTGCTAGCAACTGGAGGATTTACAACCTGGAGTGCTAAACGGAGCTTTTAATTATAACTTAAATATGCTATTAAATCTTTTTCAAATTGGAAACCATAACATGTTGATTTCCAGACACAATTTACTAACTGCTCAAGAGTAACTTATGTGAAATGGGCAGTCAGAGAGTTGCTGGGGACTCATTTCCTTTCATGTTACGGGAAACTTGCCATAAATCTGAAATTGGTTGTAAAATGGTACACTCGTATCAGCACTGCTTCTTGCATCACTTTAGTAATCATGGAATTTCAATCTGCATATCTGTCCCTGAGAAGAAGCCTACATACAGCAAGTTGGCCATAAGCCAGTTCAGAGTTAAGTGCATTTATGCACATTCTTGATTATGACATATGATACCATCTTGATTTCTGGGGTCTGAGGGCGGGGTAGGAGGTTCCTGCCATGTTGGGCATGCAGCAGTGCATCGGGCTATGGCATGGCAACCTGAGGTTCTTGATTCCTCTCATGTGAGTATACTGCACCTGCAGGAGTTAGCTTCTCCTGTAGGAGGTTTTGCTTCAGTCTGTGTGATGAGGCTGGAGACAGAACTCAGATTAAACCAGCCTCATCAATACAATATAACTGCATACTCCAAACCACCCTAGCCTAGTTCTTTCAGTGGTGACTGACCATTACCAGTTCTGTGAACTAACATCAACTGTATCCTTCCAAACATATGTCCTTTCAAATAAATGATATATAGCTATTGAATAGAAGTAGCAAAACAAATACTGAATTATAAAACAATGTACAAGTTAACATTGTGTGCAGCTAGTCTTTGTGGAGCTCTGCCTCAGTGGGTGGCGCAGTCTGTTCTGCTGGTTGATGTGAAAAATGATCAGTGCTCCTCTCTTGACACCTTTCAGGTGCTTGTTCTGGATCACAATGAAAGTGTCTCCTATTGCATTTTTTAAAAATTGTCATTATCACTCCACAAGGAGGAGCAACTTTACTTTAAGCAGAGAGAGGTCCCCAGCTTGTGCCACCATGCATGCAGAGCTCCAGTAGCTGCTATACTGTCACATTGCTGTTTGGGTGGGGGTTGGGTGGGTGATGTTGTCCTGCCTTTTTCCAATTCCCTAGCCTTTTTTGGATGCTTCAGCTGCTTCAGCATGGATGCTTGTGGGCACTAATCACTAATCATGACACCTATCTTTTGGAAGCTTCATTGGTTATTAGTTTGCTTCCAGGACTTCAGATTCCTACACAACTTGGATCTAGGGTATGTGCATTTGCCAATATGAACTAGCCAGAGTCTTCCTTGTCCTCACAGGTATAGATCTATGTTCTACTGACATAGATCCACCACTGACATAGATCCAGTTGGCAGGGACCAGGGACAGGGCCA
Organism: Hemicordylus capensis; assembly: GCF_027244095.1. Lineage (NCBI taxonomy): Eukaryota > Metazoa > Chordata > Lepidosauria > Squamata > Cordylidae > Hemicordylus > Hemicordylus capensis. Next base: position 82,138,677 of record NC_069657.1, on the reverse strand, counting down.
TTTCAGTAGTGCCCCCCCCCACGCCCCACGCGTGCCCGGTTTTTGGAATGCCCTCTCTGAGTACTTTTGCCACTTTTGCCTGGTGACTTTTAAAGACAACTTGAAAGTCTTCTTCCAAGAAGCAATTTAAACCTGGTTTTATTTCATTTCCCCAGTTGTATTCATTTGTAGCCTTTGAATTTATGCTTTAAATTTTTGTTTGTTTGTTGATTTTTAGTGTATATTCTTATTTTTACTGTCAGCTGCCTCAAGCAGCAGTGTGCTGGCAGGGCCAGGCAGAAATTATTTAAAATAAAATAATATAAATATCCCCCCCCCACTTTCTTAGCTCTATCTGCTAGTCTTGGCAGCTATATTCTCAGCTTCCTGTGGTGCCACAGGGACTTCCTACTGCACCAAAGTAGATGCCCTGAACTTTAGCATTGCTAGGCAGAATTGCCCTTGAATCAGTGGCTTTTGAGAAGCAGACTTTTGATTTTCTGACCCCATTTTCTATCAGACAGTTGGACTGCAAATAACCTCAACTGAATGCAAAATTGAACAGCACGTAATGGGGCTATAATGTTCACTGCCTTGAGAGAAGGAGTAGCAGCAGTGCTAAACTGTGGCTGGGGAGGAGGGCAGAGGGGGCATGAACCTATTTTGTGATGGTCTTCTTAGCTACTTCTTTTAAAAGAAAGACATGGTGGCTCTGCTTTGGCTAAAATAGGAGGGAATTGGGGTGTGTGGGTTGTGGTTTTCATGGCCACTTTTATGTCCCTCATAATTTGAGTGCTGACAGCAGCAGTGAAACTAGGAACCCAATCAACTACCATCTCATTCTGTTGCATATATGAATCCAAACTCAGTACTGCTGTAATTGATGTGAATCCATGTAACATGTTTCTTCATCTTAAAACCTTTCTCTGTCCACTTTGTATAACTCCACTGCCACCAGTCTCTTTAATCACCCTTGAATTTCACCCCTCCTGTAAGTAGGTGGTAATGGGGCCCTCCCTCCCTCCCATCTCTCCTATCTGTATATAGAGAGAATGTTTAAAGCTACAAGAACTCCATTCAGATATTATCTGGATCCTGGAAGAATGCAGTTAATCAGAAAGAATAGTATACAGTAAATTTATTGTTGATTAACAAAACACACATATAATGGGCAAGATGTTTCAGCTTCCATCTTTTTCAGCTGCTCTGAAGTTATAGGAAAGGTACAGTACAGTGGCGTAACAAGTTCTGAAGGGTCCTGTATGCAATAATTGAACATGGGCCCCATCAGATAATTTCCCAATTATCTGATCAATGGGAAACAAAAAGGTTAATAACTCCTGGATGGTTGGGCAGAAAGCTAAAACTTCCAGGACTGGAAAGGTATAAAACACATACATGTTTGTACTGTAGAGAGATGCACATCTCCCCCCAGTGTTGAAGAATGACACTTTGCCACCACCTCTGCCAGTGGCAATTATGTCATCACCTGTGGTTTCCCTATTAGGACATGCTCATTGTCTCCTTGGGGATGCCTGAAGCTCAAAGGTCAGGCTCAGTGGAGGATGCAGGAGAAGCAGCATCGATCTCACAGGTGCTCCTCTCTCCTCCTGTCCAAAGAACAGATGAGACAACTTGGTTATCCCTGCTAACTTGGCAAAGAGGCACCTTTTAACGTGGTGATTCTCTTTATTTAGCAGGGGGAGAGTAACTGGCCCTATCCACCTCCAGCACAGTACCTCCAGTGACTGCTGCTGGTTTCTGTCTTATATTTCTTTTAGATTGTGAGCCCTTTGGGGAGAGTGATCCATCTTATTTATCTATTATTTCTCTGTGTGAACTGCCCTGAGCCATTTTTGGAAGGGCGGTATAGAAATCAAATAAATAAATAAATAATCCCTCAGAGAGGCATGACCTTGGTGTGGTTGTGGGGCTTGCGTGTTCTGAGGAAGGTGAGAGCTATGCCAGAGGTCCAACCATATTGGACAGGTCTCACCAGAGGAGCCAAAGAGTGCCTCTCCCATCAACAATATGGTGAGATGTAACTTTAATAAATCTATACCGGATCAGTCATTGCCCGGGTCAACAAGGACCGCGCCAGGAGCTGGAGTCCCTGGACATCTGGTGGCAAGTGGGCTACAGGACTCAGGATCTTCAGTTGAGCAAACGGGGCTGGAGACTGCAAGGTTACTGGAAGAAACGTCGCTTAACCGAAAAAAATATGAAAAACGCCAAGAAGGAAATAATGATCTGCTATTACAAGTCTAGTCCAACTAGAAGAGGTTATTTAAAAAGAATATACGCATTTTGCAAGGAGGTGATATTGAACAATGGCTAACAACTGGGAAAACTCATCTCATCATGAAAGACCTAGCAAAAGATGCAGTTCCAAGTCATTATAGACCGATAACCTGCCTGCCAACCATGCTCAAATTATTAACTGGAATAATAGGAAATTGCCCAAACACCAGAGGCACAAAAGACCAGCTGCTGATTGACAAAATGATTTTAGAAAATTGCGAGAGAAGAAAAACCAATCTAAGTGTTGCATGGATTGACTACAAGAAAGCCTTTGACTCATTGCCCCAGACATGGATACTAAAATGTTTAGAAACAACTGGTGTCAGCAAAAACATTCAGATATTTATAATTTTAAAAAAGCAATGAGCATGTGGAGTACACAGTTAACAATCAATGGTGAGACACTTGGACAGGTTAGCATTAGAAGAGGCATTTTCCAAGGGGACACACTATCTTGTCGTTTGTAATCACCATGACCCCACTTTCACAAATACTAAACAAAATAGGCCTCAGATACCAAACATCTAAAACATCAAGTAAAATCAACCATCTGCTGTACATGGATGATCTGAAGTTGTATGGAAAGACCCAGTCAGAAATTGAATCACTGCAAACACTGTCCGTATATTCAGTAGTGATATAGCAATGGAGTTTGGACTAGACAAGTGTGCTGCATTAATAATGAACAGAGGGAAAATAACAAAAACAGAAGGAATAGAACTGCCCAATGGAAGCAAGATCAAGAACCTGGAAGAGAAAGAAAATTACAAATACTTGGGCATTCTCCAGGCTGATAACATCGCACACACTGAAGTTAAAAGAAAAATTGGAAGTGAATATATCAGGAGAGTTAGAAAAATCCTCAAGTCCAAACTCAATGGCGGGAACACCATACAAGCCATAAACACCTGGGCTATACCTGTTATCAGATACACTGCAGGAATAATAGACTGGACCCAGGCAGAGCTAGAGACGCTAGATCATAAGACCAGGAAATTCATGACCATCAATCATGCTCTGCACCCCTGCAGTGATGTAGATAGGCCATACCTCCCTCGCAGCTCAGGTGGAAGAGGAATACTGCAAGTCCATCAAACAGTAGAAGAGGAGAAAAGGGGCCTCGAGGAATATATAAAGGACAGCGAAGAAGATGCACTTGAAATGGTCTATAACGAGAAACTATTCAACACCAATGAAAAAAGCAGGCCTACAAGAAAGAACAAGTCAAGAACCGAGCAGAAAAATGGAGAAATAAGCCCCTGCATGGTCAATATTTGCACAATATAAGTGGAAAATCAGACATCACCAAGACCTGGCAATGGCTTAAGAATGGCCACTTGAAGAAAGCAACAGAGGGTTTAATACTGGCTGCACAAGAACAGGCACTAAGAACAAATGCAGTAAGAGCAAAAGTTGAAAAGTCAACAACAAACAGCAAGTGCTGCCTTTGTAAAGAAGCAGATGAAACAGTGGACCACCTAATCAGCTGTTGTTAAAAGATCGCATAGATTGACTACAAACAAAGGCATGACAAGGTAGCAGGGATGATACACTGGAACATCTGCAAAAAATACAAGCTACCTGTAGCCAAACATTGGTGGGACCATAACATTGAAAAAGTTGAAGAAAATGAAAATGTAAAAATATTATGGGACTTCCGACTACAAACAGACAAACATCTGCCACACAATACACCAGATATAACTGTAGTTGAGAAGAAAGAAAAACATGTTAAAATAATCGATATAGCAATAATAGGGGATAGCAGAATAGAAGAAAAAGAAATCGAAAAAATCACCAAATACAAAGATCTACAAATTGAAATTGAAAGGCTGTGGCAGAAGAAGACCAAAATAATCCCAGTGGTAATTGGCACCCTTGGTGCAGTTCCAAAAGACCTTGAAGAGCACCTCAACACCATAGGGGCCACAGAAATCACCATCAGCCAGTTACAAAAAGCCACTTTACTGGGAACAGCCTATATTCTGCAACGACATCTATAATAAGAGCAACAACATTGACAATAAAATTCAGGCATCCCAGGTCCTTGGGAAGGACTCACTGTCTGGATAAAACAAACCAGTCAATAACACCTGTCTGACTGTGTAAATAAATAATAATAAAACTGTATTAATAATGAACAGAAGAAAAATAAGAAAAACAGAAGGAATAGAACTGCCCAATGGAAGCAACATCAAGAACCTAGAAGAGAAAGAACATTACAAATACTTGGGCATTTTCCAGGCTGATAACATTTCACACACTGAAGTTAAAAGAAAAGTTGGAAGTGAATACATCAGAAGAGTTAGAAAAATCATAAAGTCCAAACTCAATAGCGAGAACACCATACAAGCCATAAATACCTGGGCTATACCTGTTATCAGATACACTGCAGGAATAATAGATTGATGTTTTAGATGTTTAGTATCCGAGGCCTTTTTTCTTTAGTATTTGTGAAAGTGGAGTCATGGTGATCACAAACAGAGGGGATAGTGAGTCCCCTTGGAACCTCTTCTATTGCAAATCTGTCCAAGTGTCTCACCATTGATAGTTAACTGTATACTCCACATGCTCATTGCTTTTTAAATAAATATCTGAATGTTTTTGCTGACACCAGTTGTTTCTAAGCATTATAGTATCCATGTGTGAGGAAATGAATCGAAGGCTTTCTTGTAGTCAATCCATGCAACACCTTGATTTGTTTTTCTTCTCTTGCAATTTTCTAAAATCATTTTGTCAATCAGCAGCTGGTCTTTTGTGCCTCTGGTGTTTGGGCAATTTCCTTTCTGTTCAACTGGAAGCTGTTTGTTAGTTAATAAGTGTTGCATCACTTCATCTGCTATTATTCCAGTTAATAATTTGAGTATGGTTGGCAGGCAGGTTATCGGTCTATAATGACTTGGAACTGCATCTTTTGCTAGGTCTTTCATGATGAGATGAGTTTTCCCAGTTGTTAGCCATTGTTCAATATCACCTCCTTGCAAAATGTGATTGAACTGTTTTGATAGTTGTTTATGAAGGCTTGTTAGGTGTTTAAGCAAAAAGCCATGCAGTTCATCGTCGCCAGGTGCAGTCCAATTTTTAATTTTCTTTGCTCTTTCACTTATTAATTCTGGTGATATTATTAGATCTTGCATTTGTTGGTTACATTTTTCGACCTCTTTCATCCAGCCTGCTTTTTTATTATAATCTATTGGATTGTCCCATAATTTCCCCCAGAATTGCACTGTTTCTTCTTTATTTGGTGTTTCTATGTTTCTTGCAGTTTCTCCTTCTATGCTTTGGTAGAAACATCTCTGATTTGACTAGAATCGGAGATTCTGCCTGTGTTGTGTAATTCTGGCTTCATATCTGCTAATCTTCTTTGACACTGCTGTTATTTGCTGCTTTATTATTTCCAGGACTTCTCTAATTTTCCTTGAATCTAGGTGGTATTTTTGGATCAGATACTGTTGGGTGTTTTCATTCTTCAGCTTCTTGTCTTTCATATCTTTCAGTTTACTAGCATCTGATCTAAGCCTGGTGATTTTATTTTCTAATCTAATCTTCCATTTAGGTGATGTACTACTTCCTTTTTTGACAGGTCCACTGATCTTATATCCGAGCTCTTGTGTTGTTATTGTTGCTGCACTGTACATTAGTCGGTTTGTTTCTTGCAAATTATTGGTTGTTATTTCTGGAAGTGCAACATTGACACCTTTTAATGCCTGAGCAAGTTGTTTTTTGGTAACTGTTTTTAGAGCTGGAAGTCAAACCCTGGTGGTTGTTTGGTTCATGTGCTCAGTTATTTTTTGCTTTAGTTCTTGTTGCTTTTCTGTTAGATGGCATTTGGGTTTTTGAGGTGAAGGCAAAGGGGAGGTTGCCTGGTTTTGATTTTGAAACAGTTCAGCAACGGTGGCATCTTCTATTTCCAACACCTCCTCCACCTGCGCCTGAGCAACTTCTTCAGTTGGTGGTAATTCTTCTTCCATATCTTGAGCCTGTGTTGCTCTTTGCAGTTCTTCCAGCTCAACTCCTGTGAATACTTTAATTCTTATCATGAATCTTCTCTGGTCTGCTAGCCTTTGTTCTGTTATTTCTGTATCTGGATGCTTCTCTTTCCAAATTTGGTATATTCTTTTTAAATAACCTCTTGTAATAGCAGATCATTATTTCCTTCTTGGCGTTTTTCATATTTTTTTCTGGTTAAGCGACGTTTCTTCCAGTAACCTTGCAGTCTCCAGCCCTGTTTGCTCAACTGAAGATCCTGAGTCCTGTAGCCCACTTGCCACCAGATGTCCAGGGACTCCAGCTCCTGGCGCGGTCCTTGTTGACCCGGGCAACGACTGATCCGGTATAGATTTATTAAAGTTACATCTCACCATATTGTTGATGGGAGAGGCACTCTTTGGCTCCTCTGGTGAGACCTGTCCAGTATGGTTGGACCTCTGGCATAGCTCTCACCTTCCTCAGAGCATGCAAGCCCCACAACCACGCCAAGGTAGTGCCTCGTTGTTGTTGTTGTTGTTGTTTGTTGTTTACCCAGTCAGACAGGTGTTATTGACTAATAAAACAAACCAGTCAATAACACCTGTCTGACTGTGTAAACAACAACAATAATTATTAATAAAACAGCTGTCTGACTGTGTAAACAAGGAATAATAATAAATAATCAATGGCAAAGCAGTTGTTTACCTTTTAAACACACTAATGTGTTGTAAGGGTGTCGAGAGGTAAGGCTGTCAGGTAAGAAGTATCCTTCTGTTCTAGAACAGTAATTTTTAATGGCTGGACACATTCTGAAACCAAGTGATTCAGCAAATGAAGCAAGTATTTTAGCAGGCTCTCTAAATGCTCAATTCTTTTGCTTCCTTTCTTTGGCTCCGTAACAACCTTTGCCAAGGTTTAATTCAAGAGATGGTTGGGGAAAGGATTGTCTGAAGAAGTATCTTCACCCTTGAAATGGACCAACTTGAATAGGAAACTACAAATTGACAACAATAAGATGATTTGTGGGGCGGGGGGCATACAAGAAGCATTTTGATGGCTCTGTTTCAAGGTACCAAAATGCTTCGAGCTTTCACTGCTGAATCATTTCAGTGGGGGGTGAGCAAGCACTTTAAGAAGAGGCAAGCAGGTCTTACTTGCTTCTCTGTGGTCACTTTGCTGCCCCCCGGCCCCCGCCATCCCAGTATGGTGCTGTCAGGAATAAACACCCTGCCGGTGGCTGCAGGGCTGCTCGCAGCAGCCCACAGGTGCGGCTGGCATGGAAATGGCATCTGCGCATGTGAGGGAGCCTTCTTGAGTGGTCAGCATGGTGTTGATGCCATTCCCATGCCAACTCCACCTGCAGACTGCTGGGATCAGCCCTGCAGCCACCAGCGGGGCTTTTACTCCTGACAGCACTGGGGCGGCAGGGGGTGGGTGGCAGAGAGGCCATGGAGGAGCAGATAAGACCTGCTTTTCTCTTTTTAAAGTGCTCAAAATGAAATGCTTTGTGCATGTATCCAAAGGTTCTCTCTTGCTTCCAGATTTGCAGCATTGGATGCCATCTCTATTGCAGTAATTGACAGGTCAGATCATTTGTGCTCATTAGTGTTAACATTTATGGCTGTTGGTTGTTCACATTTTTTGGTTACGGTTGCAGACTTGTGATTGCTAAAATGTGTACATAGTGTATTTGTTGTCTTATACATGTACTGAATATTGCATCCTGGTTGTTTTCATTCAGTAGAGAAAATCACATTATAGGATCTGCAGCTGATGTTCTGTTTGATTTGATACATTCTTCCAGTCCTAGTATTCCTGAAAGTGTTATGTGTCGCAGAGATCAATACAAGTAACAGATAGAGGTCATTCACACAATCGAAAACTGTGTTCTACCCAGGTTTGGGAGCTCTGTGTTTACTCCCAATTTTTGATTGTGTGGAAGCAAGGTTAGAGGAAAACCTGGGTAGAAGTGATTGTATGGAAGCAAGGTTAGAGGAAAACCTGGGTAGAAGTGATTGTGTGGAAGCAAGGTTAGAGGAAAACCTGGGTAGAAGTGATTGTGTGGAAGCAAGGTTAGAGGAAAACCGGGGTAGAAGTGATTGTGTGGAAGCAAGGTTAAAGGAAAACCTGGGTAGCTTTTTCTCCTACCTTGCTTCCACACAATCACTTCTATCCAGGTTTTCCTCTAACCTTGCTTCCACACAATCAAAAATTGGGAGTAAACACAACTCCCAAACCTGGGTAGAACACAGTTTTCGATTGTGTGAATGACCTCCCTGTTTTTAATCCCAACAGTGTGGTACTGGATTACTGACTAGTGGCTTAATTACAGCTCTCACCAACAAACTATACAGATTTGGTGACTGACAGAATGCTATAATAGGTAGTTTGCTGATTGCTTTAGAAAAATGTTCAGAATTGGCTAAAACTGGGTAGCTTTCTCTTATTGCTCAGTGATAGTCAGGAGCTGCAAGATGGATAATCAACCACAAATGGGATGTGTTGAACTTTGTTCCTGCAACATATGCAAGTGACTGAAAAATAATGGAAGAAAAGCGGGTTGGGGGGATAAATAATGTACTGAAGAAGTTAAAAAGGATTGGTTAAATAGCAGGTCTTTGTTCTATTTCCTGTTGAATCCACAAATCAGATTCCCTTTCTTACCTGGAGGCGCTGTAATTCAAGCCCTGGAATAAAGTGACCTTGTTTCTCCTGCTTCCAGAGACCTGCTAGTTTTCAACCGTGGGTTGACTACCGAGCACCGAAGATTCTGTGGTAGGTTCTCCACTTCTGAAGGCTAACTGCTAAGGCAAGGGATCTGGACCTGACACTCAGCTTCCTGAAGGTGTCTTGAATGGAGCTACACAACTTGCTCTCTCTCAGCCTTCCAGTGTGTCTGCCCTCACACTCTCCTTCCTGAGCCACTTCCCACCCCCAGCTCTTCTCAAATTCACCTCTGAGCCTCTTCAGACATCCACCTGACGCACTGTTCAAAATAACTCACTCATTCCCTATAGGATTCTCAGCCAGAGCTAGCCAATCATAGTCCAGTTGTCACTCTTTATAAACTGACTGGCCACTACCTTCCTCTTTGGAGTTCTTCCATTGGTCTGTTGACAATGTCACTTAAACCCATATATTTAAGAGACATTCTGAAGTTATTGTCTGTATATACACAGTAACAAGTAAACAAAACCTTCACTAGCCAAGTAAACAAATCCTTCACTAATCTGTTATCTGTTCCAGTTCACCCAGAGAACAAATGATCACAGGAGAATTTGCCACAGCCAGGAAGACGGAAACACCCACCCTGCTCATTCATTGAGCTGTCTGAGTACAGATCCCTGGGGGACCCCACTTCTTACTTCCCTCCATTGTGAAAACTCTCCATTTATACCTTCCCTCTGTTTCCCATTCTTCTCCTCAAGGAATGGGGGAAGTTGTCAAATCAACTGCGACTGGTAAAAAGCACTCCTGGCCACAGCCTCCACCTGAGACATCAGGGTGAGACCTGGATCCAAGAGCACTCCCAAGCTACGAATCTCGTAATTGTTTTGGTGTGTGTGTTGGGGTGGGGGGAGTGCAACTCCTTTATGCCAGGGATGGCATGGTGCTGGAGAGACCTCCTGCCTAATTGGCTGCACTGACTTTTGATGCTTGTTTTGGGATAGAACAGTGAGTGAATGGGGCTTCTTTAAACAACTGAAGTCTTTTAAAATAATAAACACTACAGAACTATAATACATTATGACTATATTGTCTGACACTTTGTTGTAAAATTCCAGTCTGGTGAGTGGGGTGGGGAGCAAAAAGGGAGGCAGTAAATATTTTTGCAGGGAGCACCTGCTATGACTTGGAGTCATCCCTGCAGCTGACTATGAGGATCCTCCATTTTCTTCCGACCAAGACTCTACAGCTAAGGGGAAGTACATTTCCCCCCTGGCGTTCAGTGGTCAAGTTAAAGATTTGGAAGAAAAAGAAGAGATAACACACTCTCATGCACACAACTTCTTTCTGTCTCTCTCTGACAAGCTTTGCTGTTTTCTGAGAAGAAAGCATTAGCAAATCCTGACTTGAGCAAATAGTCAGGCAAGAGAGGCTTCCTCTGATCCTTCCCCAACATTTTGGGATTTGTTGCCAGGAGCACACACAAAGCAACTGGCAGATAGTTTCACAATTGATATGCTTGATTTGCACAATTAGCGAACTCTTTGCAGAATATGCACACTAGGTTTCTCAGATTTTGCAGAAATGGACCCCTATTCTCTATGGTCTTAGTCTGCATCTTCCTTCCAAACATACCCTCAAGGCAGAGTTGGGTGGAAAGTGTTGCCAATAAGCTATGTTTCTGGATAGTGCTATAAAGCACCCCTCTATTAGATGCCCCAGCAGCACGGGATCACGGGACCATGGTCTTTGTGAATTTTTCTCCCTGCCTAGTAAAAAAGATTTTGCTCAAAGCAGGTTGATAGTACAGGCTGTGCTGGCAGTGTGCCTTCAGGTCAAGCTGTTATAGCCAAGCTATACAGACCCCTATCAAAGGTAAATAACTCAAGGAAGGAATCCTCCCGCCTATGAGGTAACAGCTAAATGCTCTCAAGGAGAAGCACTGTTAAGAGGCAGATGTCCCAGCTCCTTCATGATAATGAATTGACTAGTGAAGACCAGGGAGGAGTCGCTCATTAACAAACTACAGGAGTGCATTTTTGATTATGGAGACATCATGATCTTAGAGACAAGTAAACAAACACGGACCCCATTCACCTCACACAGGCACATTTACATTGCTTGCTCTTGCCTTTTGCCCAGATGAAAACACCTAGTCCAGCCCACAATGGAAATCTTTGTTTTGCATGGAACTCCTCTACCTGCAGGGAAGGAGAAGCCATCTGACTGAGTCAATAGTTGCCTCAGGGCACATTGTTAGATATAAATACTCCAGCTAGGCCACAATGGCCTTGGAGGATTATGTTTGGACCCTGCTTCAACTCTGCAGATTCTCACAAGCAAGCTGTGGTTGCTGCTTCCCCCATGCTCTTTCTCCCCACTTCTACCCCACGCTTTGCTCCAGAAAGAAGCCTGAGTGTCTGGCCATCATGCACCAAACACACCCAGAAAGGACCGGTAATACAAATTTCTTTCCTCTGCCTATCCCTAAGCTCTCCCTCCTTTTCGATTTTCTTCCATCCCCACTCTTCATGCACTTTTCTATTGCAAGCCTCCAAGCAGGCTCTTATTTGGAACTCTAGCCAAATTGTTACAAGCAATTGCTACAAGCCTTTTACCAAGACTCTCAATAAAACTTTGAACTGTACCCACATCTCCTCATCCTTTCCAAATACATCAAACTTCCTTAAATTGATACTGGAACCAAAATGCTCCCCAACCTAAGCTAATTTCCTCATTTTAAGCCAAAAGCACAGCTGGAGTGTCTAGCCAGTGCTCCAGGGCAATTTTGGTAACAAAAGGGAAACCAAGATGAGGGCACTCCAGAAAATTCTTCTCAAGCTGGTGTAGCAGGTCTTGTCATCCAATGACATTCTTGTCATCCAAGATGGGAGAGAGAAGGGAAATAGACTAGAGAGCACCAGGGAGAAGAGGGCCCCTTCACTTGCTGGCATTATCTAGTCTCACTTTCCCACCACATCCCAAATGAAGGTGAAGGGGGAATAGTGGGAGCAGTATCTGTCTCAGTGAAAAAGCAGAGAGTAGCTTGCCTCTCCACCCCCACCTGCATTTAAAGTGGACTGTTGGTAAATTTAAGTGTTGACCCTGGCCACTAACTTCATATTAAATTATGGATTTTTTGCTTCTTAGTTCTTTCATGATACTCTCTCAAAGTACTTTATAAATATTCATCATGGCTATTACTAATAAATGTATAAATAAACCAGTCTAATGATACGGGGTCTGCCTGGAGCTTTCAGTGTAACCCAGCCAGATCTGATAAAGAATTAATGGTACACAAATATCACTGGCAAGATGAAAGTTTCAGCTGAAGAAGCAATTCCGAAGTGATTTGATCTGCAGATATACACTCTAGCCTTCACAATCTGAGATGGAGAAATATAGTGTTACTGATATTGGCAAAACCAGGCCACAGGGAAAGTGCTTTCTTAAGGTTGCTCTATAAGATGTTGGAACATTACTATAATGCAGCCTTCTTCACATTTAAACTTGTCATATATACTAGATGTGGGTATAACTTGTGTTCTTGACTTTTCACCCACTAGCTATAGTGGCCAGGATTCTAAACTTTCATTTTAATGAAGAGTAGTCAGTTTCTAGCCCTCAGAGTTTTACACAGAAACAGGAAAATGTGCATGTCCTAGGGATCTGCACAGAACTGTTTGGGCCGGTTCAGTTTGAATCCGGACCGGATTTGAACCAACCCGGTTCTGGGTTTAGTCAAACCGGATCCGGCTCAGCTCGACCCTCAAGCCAGGCCTAATTGGCTCGCAGGCCAGCCTGGGTATACATGTAAGGGGGGGGATTCTTACAAAAGGTGGCATCTCTCACCTAAACTTCCCTAAAGGCATCAGTGGGGGGTAGTGAGAGAAAGTGGCCTCCGTACATTTAGTGGAGGCTGTGGGATAGGCAGGATATTTATTTCTGTATCTATTTATAGGATAGGCAGGTGGTGAGCCAGCAGCAGTGAAGTATCAGAAGTGGCAGTGGAGGCACGGACTCCTCCAAGCTTCCTGCCGGCCTCCCAAATGACAGCCTGGGTTGGCTGTGGCTAGGTTTGGGCCTCTGTGCATGTGCAGGGGTCATGAAAATGGCCTCTGAACATATGCAGAGGCTTGAACCAGGCTTCAGCTCGCCTGGACTGTCATGATTAACTGTCATAAAACAACTTAAAACAGATAATCATTTAAGATAATCATGGAAGGCCAGACCAAACAGATAGTGACCAGTGACCTGGCATGTGACATTGGTGGGAGCCGTCCCATGCTTCGACACGGGTGAATTCAGCATGGTGATGGGACACTCACTGGTGCCGGTAAGCCTGACTCAATGAGTGGAGGGGTCCACACCTTGTCCTGAGGCGCCTGGAGGGGACGGCTGCAATACAGGTGGGGCTGGCACAGGTGAGTAAGTCCTAGGCACTGGCCATGGGCCCCGCTCACACACAAGGTCCCCTGAGTCCATATGGTTAGTTCCCCGGGGGCATGGGGGTAACCTGCACCATACAATGCATGTGGCCAACTGAAGCAATGTTTCAGTGCAACCCCTGCACTATTGCTACCTTTTGAGAACACTGTTTCCCAGACAACACCTCACTGCCTCTAAATGATATCTCCCAACTTCAGCAGATGAGCGTGGTTGGAAGGGGTGAGCTTGTTGTGGTGTTCCGTTTGCTTCCTCAAGTGCCGGACCCATTGGTAAAGAGGGTGTGAGAAGGGGGGGTTGGCAGCAAAAACTAAGGGGAAGCATACCTATCCCTGCTTTGTTACCAGTGTGTTTCAAAATCACAAGGGGAGAGCGGTTATTTTACTTGGCTGGTCAATCCAGCCAGTACTCAGTCCCTCCCAGTCAGTTATGAATAGGTTGCCTGATATGCAGGCAATGAAGCCACTTAATGGCTCAGCGGGGAAATGACTTGCCAGGCGTGCATGAGGTTGCTGGTTTGAATCCCTGCTGGTATGTTTCCCAGACTATGGGTAACACCTAGATCGGGCAGCAGCAATATGGGAGGATGCGGGGGGGGGGCATCATCTCATGCTGCATGGGAGGGGGTGGTGGTGGACTCCTCCTGTGTCCTACCGAGGAAGGCCACTGGGCGCTGTGGTTGCCAGGAGTTGACACCGACTTGATGGTGCACCTTTACCTTTATGCAGGCAGTGCCTGGTCAATGCCAGGGACTTGTCTTCTCCAGTTGACTGACAGGGCACATAGTAGAAGGTTCACTTCAATATATGTCAGTTGCATGTCCATAAGTCAGGGCTTAGTTTAAGAAGATCTCTTCAGGAAGTTTGTTCCTACAACTGCGTAGGGACTTGAATTTTAATAAGATGTAAGACAAAACTTTATGAGATGTAATTTAGGTTCATGTTGCAGAACTTACTCACCCAGGCCAGCATAGCCTGGCAGTTCCTTCAACAGTAAGGTCTGTAATCACAGCTTGCTGGGGCCGCGGGCACCATCTGGCTGTTAAAGATGTTTCCTTTTGTTGCTTAGTTCGCAAAGAGGTACATCATCTCATGAAAGTTCAACTGGGAGCAGCAGAGACTGAAGCTGTTCCCTTACTTTGCTAGTTTAGCGCAGTAGGGAAGGTGAGAGAAGTAAATTTATCTGAATCACAGCTTCCCACAGGCATCTCATCACCACGTAACAGGGGTTCACCCTTATTGTGGGGTGAGTAATAGCAGGGCCTGCACCACTTGTAAATTAAGGATAAAACATTTGGTCAACAATTTCCCTGGGATATGGGCGGCGGACTGTTTTCTGCGGAAGGTGACCCTCTTCCTTACGTTTCACGCACTGTCAGTTGGCGGCATATATAATAGAACAATATTTCTCTAGGGATGAAAGCCAGGCCTTCATAATCACAAATAAATGGACTAAACAGCAGGATGGGGGATGGCAAGCTGCATCAGTCATTCTTTGTGAGAATGCTTTGCATTTTCTTAATTACGCAGCTATCTGCCTAGGGCAGTTCACTTTTAGCGTTGGGACAGAATGCTATGTCTTTACTGAATGGTAACAAAGCGGGATGGGAGAGGCATTTATTGCTTTCCGTATGTATGTATGTATGTAGGTATGTAGGTATGTATGTATGTATCAAATTTATACCCCGCCCAAACTTACGTCTCTGTTTTTACATCCAAGTGATGGATTTCTAGGGGTGGGGCATCTATCTACCATGAATAAATATGGGGGAGTGGTTAGCAACAGGGCCCACAGGGGCTAGGCACAGGGAGCTTCATTCAGCATGAGTCTTAAGTGGAGTGCTGGTCCAACGCCTCACGGGTGCTCCATGTTATTTCAAGTATCCGGCTAGCTGGAATCCCTGATAATTCTCCTGGATGCTCAAAGGGTTGTCTTAATGCAATAAATGCAGGTGACAGAGTTAATACGTGTCTGAATAATAGGGTAGGTTTCTTCAAATGCGCACAATTAGGGACTCCACAGTCATGTTTGAGATGATGTGCAAGCCACAGTCCAATGTAAACAGCCAAACCCCTGAGTCAGCAGGGGTATGGGGTTGATTGGGGCTTCTGTTCTTGCATGCCTGGGATACATTATCTTGCTTGTGGTGCCACAGGTCAGAGGAACTTAGGCTGGCACTGCAGGCATCCCATCCCACTGTCAGTTTCATCGTTTCCACCAGCTGGGACTGGGAGCAGCACCTCGGCCTGATGCCCAATGGCTATCGATCATTGGGCGTAGAGGTGTGTAGGGCTATTACTGGTTCTTGGTTTCATGCATGTGTTTCACCATTGGTAAAGATAGGGGCTTACCAAGCCTTTTGGTCTTGGGTGGGACTTAACCAGCTCTGGCGTGCTTCACCCAAACCCGTTACGCGGTACCTAGTACATCTGTGGTCCAAGAGTCTAGCCCCCAGAATATTGGCTGGCCACTTGGTGGCATTTGCCCCTTTTTTTACCAGAGCACAGGGATTGCAGGTCCATACTGGGACGCCTGTTCCCTTACATAAGCTGATAGCTCTGATCTGTGCCCTGGGGAGACCCTGGGGCATTTCATGACCCTGCGAGGGTCTGCTAGGGTGTATCTGTTAATTCTTGGGGATGGATAGCCACCCAAGTCCCTATTTGGCCAGCTGTGCCCTGGTTGGGCCTGTGGGCCTTAGAGCGTTTGCGACCCATGGGGTCAGCTAGGGTGCCTGTTCGTCCACGGGGATGACAGCCACCCTCACAGTTCACTATGGGCTGTTGTGCGCAAGGCTTGGGTAGCTGCTGCAGTGTTCACAGCTCGATTATCACTGCACTCTTTCCAAGCAGATGCAGTTTCCGCATTCCCTTGCTTGGGGTGCTTGAGTGGTTTTACAGCGGCTTGGCCATCGGCACTCATGGGTTTACCAGTGATCTGTGCGACAGATTCGAGACTGCAGTCACCAGCCACATTCTTCTCCTTGCAGGCGGAGCAAGCAAAGGTCCTCATCCTCAATACGCGACTGTGTTGGGGGCACACAAGAAAACATTTGGGACTGGGCTCAGATCACATCTGGGACCGAGGGTGCAGGCATCGATCTCACGGATCAGTTGGCTGGGTGCATTCTTGGCCCAGCTTTTGGCCAGTGCTACTGGAACTCCTGGTGGTTAGATCACCCCCAGGCATTTCCGGACTATTCAGGAGCAGGATGATCTAGTTAAGGTAGTTAGGGCGCTCCCTTGTCCATAGGGCTTGGGTAGATCTAGATACGGTTCCGTGCTGGGTCCCCAGCTTGAATGTCTTCAGGTTGGACCTGCTACAACGTGGGTATCAAGGGGGAAGCGGCCAGACAAGATTGTCAAGGCCTTAGGGCGGATCGGTTCAGATTCATCTCCCTTTTATACAAACCCTTGAGGGATGTTGCTGGCACCCAAGATATTGTTATATTAGTTCAAGGATTTTTAATAAGGATGATGGGGGCTATTGTTCACTTTAAGACACCGATATATTTTTGGTGGACCTGGGGATAGGATTGGCTCTGTTCTATGTGGTTGGTGGGTGGTGCGGGGTGTTAAGCTAGTCTAATCCCTGCTGTGGCAGGTACAGTGTAATGGGGAATAACATCTGAATTTGGTGAGCGTCTTCAGGGAAGCGTTTGGCTATAGAGCGGACAGGTCAACTCCCTAGATGCTCGGCAGCTCAGGCAACTCTGGCCTGGCCTGATCTGCTCTGTCAGGCTAAGCTCACCAGATATGCTGGGTGGCTGCTGGGGGGGGGGGTGTTGCCGCTATGGCAGAGGTTGGCTAAGATGTGCAGCTTATGCTTTAGAGCATTGGAGCTGTCTGGAGCCAAAGTGCATCGCCTGTCCACTTCAGGCAAGGCATACCCTAGGTGTGCATGCCTTTAGCTTCTGCACTGTAGGAGTGGAGAGCCAATCCCAGTTTATATTAACATTATGTTTTGAATTATTAATAAAATTGTGGCCCTTTTCACCATACAAGAGTGTCTCATGTCTTCTTGGGGTGTGGGGGCAATGAATTGGCATTGTGCAATACACAATGTCAATACACAAATAGTGTATTGTATTGTATTGGCACTGGCAGGTGTATTCTATCCAGTAATCTTTTATATTGTGTTGTTGAGAAGTTTGTCCCCGTGGGGATCATGTAGAAAGTAGGGTGGGGTAGGGTGTTGGGAGGTAGCGTGATAAAGAAAAAGGGAGGGAAAGGAGGAGAAAATTTAGTTGTATCATTGAACCTTTAGTTAAATCTATATATGATTTCTTTGTGCCTATGAGGGAAGCAGCTATAAAAGCAGGGCCATTTTCAACATTTAACATAACCTCAGCACAGTTTGAAATTATTTATAAATAATGCAAATACAACCATAAAGCTACTAGAAATACTTTCACTAATGTATATCAGATGAATGCATAAGTAATTTATATCGCATACCATACTAATCAGACTAATATACAAGTAATTTAAATCAAGTAGCAAAATAAAGTATACGATTCTTAAACATTTGCAAGCTTTTCTTACAATCGAGGCACCTTTTCCAGTGGTGGCTCTCTCATTGCTAGCCCTACCCATCCCCAGCTCGGCATCGCTCCAGTAGCTGTTGCTGGTGTCTACTTTGTATTCCCACCCCTACACCCCCAGTTGTGAACCAGACTCTTATTTTAATTATTTTTGCCATGTAAACTGCTCTGAGAAATTTTTTTTTGAAAAGCGGTTTAACAAATATTAACAGTAATAATAAATAATTCCAACCCTCCCTTATTTTAAAGATACCTCAGTTCAGCAGCAACAATGATATATCATGGCTTTGTCCAGTTTATTTCCCTTCCTGCTTTAGAGTAGTATGTGTTCCTGGAAGCATGTGCTCTGCATTTCTGTGTGCTTTTGAATTACCAAAATTAGCAACCAGATCAGAACCATAGTAGGAGAGGAGACTTGAACCCCACCCCATCTTGATCCTTGTCCAGATTTCCTCCACCACTACCCCCCATCTGCTATTTGTCAAGGGGAAAGAATTCTCATTGGCATTAATGGGAATAAGGCTATAGCATTGCTTTATTTTTCCACTAATGTTCTCTCTGCTTGATGCTTAGTGCAGGACATTGACCAATGGATAGTCTCTGGGCATAGCTGGGTCTCCTCCTTCCGTTCCACCTCAGGCATCTTTGGCTTTCTCTTATGAACTCTTCAGGTATCATTCTTTCCAATTCCATCTTGGCCTCTCATTGATCCATGTAAAGGTTTTATCTCATTTATGTCCAGATCAGGGCATTACATCTAGATTCTGCTTTGAACACACTATCAACAGTGTGTAGTTTTGATGCAAAGGCAAAGACTGACTGAGTCCCTGCAGACAGATTCCATCTTCATACTCCTAGGCAAAAATTCAAAATCAAATAAATAAATGCAGTTCCCTTAAGTCAATAACATAGACAGCACACAGAAACATAAGTTAGTATTGGATTTCAATAAGAATTAGAAAGAAGAAACTATTTTATTTTTTTTTGCTTCTAGCAATCACCCTAGAGTCTGTCTTTGTCCTTTCTATTTTCTTCTTCTTCTTGAGCTAGTCCTTTTGACACATCACCATTTCCCTTGACCTATTTTATCATGTTGCTTGATTTCAAATGACCGTTGCCATTTTTTCTTGGGGTGTTTCTTTGTGTGTGTGTGTCTTCCTCTTTTTGTACTTCAAGAGACCAGACCATAGTTATGCATTCTTACATGTATGAATCAGCCTAGAAATTCCTTCATCATTTTACCTGTAATATTCTTTCATTGTGCAGTAAACTTGAATTTGTTGATTTATCCATGAGGCAGAGGGGAAATGACTTGATTATCAAGCCAGAGGTTGCCGGTTCGAATCCCCACTGGTATGTATGGGAAACACCTATATCAGGCAGCGGCGATATAGGAAGGCAGCATCTCAGATTGGGTGGAAGGAGGCAATGGTAAACCCCTCCTGTATTCCACCAAAGACAACCACAGGGCTCTGTGGTCTCCAGGAGTAGATACCGACTTGATGGCACATTTTACCTTTATGTGTTTTATAACTGCTTCCTTCATCAACACAAAGCTTCCTTCATCAACACAAAGTGATTTAACTAAGAGTTTATTCAGAAACAATTCCATTTTCTCCTTCTCCTTTCCCTTCCTTTCCCTTTCTGACTCCATCCCCCACACTATCTACAGGATCCCCACTGGGGCAAACTTCTCAACAACAAAACAAAAGTGAAGACACATTCCTCAGCTAAATTGAGTTTTGATAGTGTGCAGTCCATGCCTAAATTGATTATCTATCTACCTACCTACCTACCATATTTCTATACCACCTGACATGTGCATCCCTAGGCAGTATACATAAGTTAAAATACAACAAACATAAAAACAGGATAAAATGATAACAGGTACATCTTAAGGGTCTTTTTAAAAACAGTCACAGATGGAAAAATTCTGATTTTAACAGGGAGTGTGTTCCAGAGCCATGGGGCAGCCACAAAGAGGGCCCAGTCCTGAGTAGCCATGAAACAAGCCAGTGATAGCTGCAATTAGGGGTGTGCACAAACTGTTTGATGGTGAACCAGTCCTCCACAAACCAGGTCGGTTCTCCTGCAAACCAGTCCAGCCTCCAGGAGAGGTGGTCACAATTGAACCGAACTGAGCCCAGTCTCTGGCGGACAGGTTGGAACTAGTTCAGTGGATCCAGGGACCATTGTTTGGTCATTTGTGGAGGCCAGGTAAGTTCAGGAAACATGCTGCCGCTGAGCACGTGGGCTGCTGGGAGGAATGCTGGAACGGTAAGCATCTTACAACTACTTTCAAAGGTGCCCTCTTGCTGCCCCCCACCAGCCACCCTTTATAAGTTTTTTATTTTCATGCATTCATTCATTCATTCATTCATTCATAATATTTCTATACTGCCCAAAACTTGCATCTCTGGGCAGTGTATAATTAAATTCATTTAAAAAATTAAAAACATTTAAAACCCAGTATAAAAATTATTTAAAACTATTAATCTAATTAAAAGCCTGAGTGAATAAATGTGTCTTCAGTGCCTTTTAAAAAGTTGCCAGAGATGGGGAGGCTCTTATTTCAACAAGGAGCACTTTCCAAAGTCCAGGGGCTGCAATGGAGAAGGCCCATTCCCGAGTAGCCGCCAGACGAGTTGATGGCAGCTACAGGTGAAGCTCTCCACATGATCTTAGCAGGTGGTGGGGCTCATGGCGAAGAAGACATCCTCTTAAATACCCTGGGACAAAACTGTTTAGGGCTTTATAGGTAATGACCGGCCCCTCTATTTTGCCCGGAAATATTTCGGTAGCCAGTGCAATTCCTTCAACACAGGAGTAATATGGTCTCTCCTAGATGACCCAGAGACCAACCTGTCTGCCACAGTCTGAACCTACTGCAGTTTCCGGACTACGTACAAAGGCAGCCCCACATATAGCGTATTGCAGTAATCCAGTCTAGAGGTTACCAGCAAATGTATCACTGTTTTGAGGTCGTTCATCTCAAGAAACGGATGCAGCTGGCATATCAGCCAAAGCTAATAAAAAGCACTTCTGGCCACTGCCTCAACTTGGGACACCAGGGAGAGGTTTGGATCCAGAAGCATCCCCAGACTGCGCACCTGTTCCTTCCAGGGGAGCGTGACCCCATTACAGCCGGATTCCCCTTTACAAGCAATGGTTTAACCAAACCAGTTTGCAGTCCTGTGGCTTGGTTTGTGAACACACCTAGCTGTAACCACACCTCCCCAGATAATCTTAATAGGTGGGAGGGTTCATGACAAAGGAGGTGCTCTCTTAAATACCCTGGACCCGAGCCATTAAAGGCTTTATAGATAATAACCAGCACTTTGTATTTGCTCAGAAACATATTGGCAGTGAGTGCAGGGTTTTTAAAGACTGGTGTTATATGCTCTCTTCTGATTATCCTGGAGACCAGTCAGGTTGCCGCATTCTATACCAGCTGGACAGGGGCGTATCTAGGGTAGAGCAGGCAGGGCACGTGCCCCGGGCACCACTTGAAGGGGGCGCCATTTTGTAAAATTAAAAAAAAAAAATTAAAAATGGCTGCCGAAAACAAAATGGCCACAGTGCATGCTCAAATGGCCTATGTGAGGCCCTAGGTCATGCCAGGCCTTGCAGAGGCCATTTGAGCATGCGCGGTGGCCATTTTTTTCCAGTAGCCATTTTTTTAAAAAGATTATTTTTAAAAATGGCCACTGCACAGGCTCAAATGGTACCTGCGAGGCCCTAGAGGCCAGCTGGGTCAGGGGGAACCTTTGCAAAAAACAAACAAACCCTAGCCTTTAGGAAGCCCCCCAAAGGGGCTACAGGTAAAAAGAAAATAAAAAATAATAAAAGACACTGTACACATATTCAGATTGGCACTATGTACAGAGAATCAGGGCTTGTGAATACTGAGCTGATGCTTATGAGCTAGGATTGTATTCATTTGCTCTTACTTTGCTTCTTGTGATAAGTGAGTTAAATGTGATGTCTTAATAATATGGCTATTAATGCTGCGTTTGTCTTTGAATCAGTGTGAAATCCTTAATATTAAGGCCCACTGGGAGTTTCTTGCTCTCTTTCTCTCATTTTAACTGTCTTTCTGAAAGACTAGAATATATTCCAAGCAGTGACACAGTTTACTTTGCATATCCTTTAATTATTTTCAGAGTATCTGGGAAAAGTCAAATTTTAAAACTGATGTAATAGTGATGCTACAATGCATAGTAGAGAATTTAGACAGGCACTTCTGTTTAGTTTTCCAAGTACACCTCCACATAGTATTTGGGTATTTCATGAGCCCCCACATACAGAAATTTGTAGTTTTCCAGCATTTTTTGGTCTGGCTAAGTCCACTGTTAAATAGTTTTTGAAATATTAAAAGATTAACGAGCCTGACTTGTATTTTTCAGCTGATATTATGGGAAAGTTATCTGAAAGATGGGTGTCAGATGCTTGGACAGGGGGCGCAATTTCAGTGTTTGCCCTAGGCGCTATTTTCCCTAGGTACACCTCTGCAGCTGGAGTTTCCGGACTACATACAAAGGCAGCCCCACATAGAGTGCATTACAGTAGTCAAGCCTGGAGGTTACCAGCACATGCACCACTGTATTAAGGCCATTTTCTTCCAGAAATAGGCATAGCTGATGTATCAGCCGTCAGCCGAAGCTGATAAAAAGCGCTCCTGGCTGTTGCTTCAACCTGAGAGACCAGAAAGTTTTGGATCCAGGAGCACTCCCAAACTATGTACTTGTTCTTTCTGGAGGAGTGTAATCCCATCCAGAACAGGCAGATCTAGACCATTTCTTCTGCCCCCCCGCTCCAAATCAGTACTGTAGCCTTATTTGGATTCAATTACAGTTTGTTATCCCTTTGACTGCTACATTGTCTGATTTTGATTTTTATGGTGCCACACTGTATTTTATTGTCATTATTTATTATTTTATGTTAGTTGATAGTTTTAATTGTGTTTCATTAGGTTTTTCCTTTATACACTGTTTTGCTCTTTTTAAGAAAAATCAGATTATTAATTCAATTATTACTAATATTTATAATAAACAATAATAATAACAAATAAATTCTGCACAGAAAGCAAAAAATCTGGATTTTGAAATAACTTAACTGTCACTAGTCATGTCTTGGAGTAGATTTGTACCAAAATAGGGACTGAATTCTAATCTCAAATACCATAGTTTTATCATTAATTATAGACCTCCCTCCAAAATAACCATATTGCAGTAGGTCATCATATTGTAAGTAGTTAACATCTTTCAGAATGAAACACCATACAGAGTAAGTGCTTAACAACTTTAATTAATATTTAATTGTAATATTATTTAATAAATATTTATTAAAATAAATATTTATTAAAATATAGCTTAACATAATATAATAACCTATTATTCTAAGGTTATAAAACCTTGGAAAATATCTGTGGTAGTTTTATATCCCAATTACTTAGATTGGCTGGGATACAAATTTACCAATCTATTGTTTGAGGTTCATGAGAGGAGAGCTGATTTTGTGGTAGCAAGCATGACTTGTCCTCATAGCTAAGCAGGGTCTGCCCTGGTTGCATATGAATGGGAGACTTGATGTGTGAGCACTGCAAGATATTCCCCTCAGGGGATGAAGCCACTCTGGGAAGAGCAGAAGGTTTCAAGTTCCCTCCCTGGCTTCTCCAAGATAGGGCTGAGAGAGATTCCTGCCTGCAACCTTGGAGAAGCCGTGCCAGTCTGTGAAGACAATACTGAGCTGGATAGACCAATGGTCTGACTCAGTATATAGTGGTTTCCTATATTCCTATGTCTATCCCCAAGTGTATTTTTAATCACAGAAAATAAATAAGTATGACCTGGCTTTTGGATATGTTGGGTAACAAAGTGCTGGTGACAGCGGCTGACATCCAGTCTAAGTTACTCAATAGAACTAACCAGAAAAGTACTCCTTAATTTTAATAGGACTTCCATTGAGCAATTGAATCAGGATGGTAGCTAATGTCTTAAAAGGACAAACTTGCAGAATCACCAATTTGCAAGTTTTTGCCAGAGCTGTTCTAGGGTGTGGGTCAGTATTATCTGGGTCAGATCAAGTCGCATGATTGATTATTCTCTGTCTACTGGAAAAACAAGAGTTAACTTAAATGAGCTGGTTGTGACCCTGGGATATGCTCCATGGATCTCAGCTGCCCTTGTGGTTTGATTGAAGTCTCTTTATTCCCTTCCACTGAATCACTAGTGGTCTCTCAGGTAAATAATTCTCTTCTGGGAGTCTGAAGGAGGAAGGGTTCAATAAGACTCCAAAAGAACATCTAACAAAAGAGATTTCCAACATGATGCCTCTGAGACACAAATTGACCCGAACACAATAGACTAGGTCAAAGAAACTATATTTATAGGTAGTGAGGAAGAATTGCTGACAAAGGGATATTATGGCAATTTTGCCCATAAGCAAGGAACTTTGAAAAAAGGTTGTGCAGAAGTGTGTAAATGAATAATGAAGTTAACTTTTAAGTTGTTAAATCTCGAAATTAAGCCAGGTCACAGTAGTGGTTGGTTGCTGTTGTGTTACTGAAACATTATTTTGATTGATGTGACTGTAAGACTGTTTGAGGGCCCTTGCAGGGCAAATCAATAGGGTGTAGATTACTAAATGAATAAACAAACCTTTCATGCTATTTCTCAATACAAATTCTATATAAAGCTGCTGCTCTGGGCAAACTGTGACTATTATGTGCAACAAATCTCTTTTACTAGTTCATCTTGTTCTGCTTCTTTGGGCAAGTCCCCCCCCTCCCCCCGCATGCTGTGGATTTGTGGTGGGGTGGGGTGGATCCAAAAGATGCTTCCTAAGTAGCACTGGAAGTAGCATTCTTCCCAAGAATTTGGAACCCTTTGGGCAGAGGAGAGCTGGTCTTGTGGTAGCAAGCATGACTTGCCCCCTTAGCTAAGCAGGGTCTGTCCTGGTTGCTTATGAATGGGAGACGAAGTGTGCGCACTGTAAGATATTCCCTTCAGGGGATGGAGCCGGTCTGGGAAGAGCAGAAGTTCTAAGTTCCCTCAATGGCATCTCCAAGATAGGGCTGAGAAAGATTCCTGCCTGCAGCCTTGGAGAAGCCACTGCCTATCTGTGTAGACAATACTGAGCTAGATGGACCTATGGTCTGACTCAGTATATGGCAGCTTCCTATGTTCCTAACCCTCACTTCCAATGTAGAAGCTACATATGAGCCTGGTTTTGGCTCTCCAGTTTTGCATGAAGCTAGTGAAAATTTAGGTATATCATTATCATATGACAGAACTGTTTATATATTCTGCACAGTCTCCTTGGATATTTGATTTCTGCCACCTCTAAAATGTCTGTCTTTCTTTGGTATTAAGTGGATTTCATCAGTTCAAGCTTACTGCTTTTTATCTATGCATCTTCTACCTTTCGACTGTCCATATACGCCAAACTTAAGTAGGGATAGCACAGGGAATGGTGCCTTCACTGACAAAAAGCAAATAAGACCATTTTGAATGGCTGTAATGAAATATGTTCATTGTTCTGGTGAAACAAAATTGATGAAATGCTCTGTCACGTACTACTGGTGTCTAACAGCTTTCTCGGATTTTCCCTAGAGATTCTATAGCGTGTTCATTTTGCCTACATAGTCTTGCTTGTGTGTGTTTCCATTTTAAAACAGCATATTTAATTAAGTTCTTGTTTATCACAAGACTAATGGACTTAAACTAATGATCAGCCAGCTCAAGACAAATATTTTTTAAAATTCCATTTAACTTTTTTTAGTATGCTAAGCAGTAAACTGTTTACTATATAAAACTAATAAGAACATACTTCCAATATGCTTCTGATGCTAGCTAATCTGGTTTAGTTAATGACTCTACCTTGTCAAGGCAGGATTGCTCCCTAAGGTCTTTTTTTATTGCTCTGTGCAATTTAATTTTTAATAATTTGCTCAATGGGACTTCTTCAGTATTCACTGAAAGACCTTTTCAAAGCATAATACAACTGCACAAGACAGAACATAGCATAGCCACCTAAGTGGAAAATGGGGTCTTTTTGTATTTTTTCTAGACTAGACACACTGAGAAGGTGCAGATATACCAAGGAAAGTATTTGATCAATAACCACACCATCTCACTGAAATGAGAGGGATTGCACAGGTTGGAATCATACCTGGTGTTCTGTGCCAAAAGTTGCAGGCAACCTACTGTTTCATTTCCATTTCAGACTATGTGAAATGGAAGTTAGGGGTATCAGAGACGCCATTTAGGGAAGTTTTAGACTTCATATGATTCTCTAGGAACGCCCTCCTCATCTCTAGTCAATTCACTAGTTCTACGCACTCAGTGACAAATCATTCAACAGCGACAAGTCCTTCTGGATCAGCCCAAAGGTACAACTAGTCCAGCATTCTGCTTCCACAGTGGCCAATCAGATGCCTTCTCAGACAGGACTAGAAGGCAATAGCCCCCTCCTGCTGCTGCTGTGAGCAGTGATATTCAGTGGCACACTGCCTTTGATAGACCAAGTATCCTTTTGTGTGTCCATGGTGGGAGGGGAGAGCAGTATCCCCTGTTAGTATGCATCACATACTAACCTTCATGAGCAGCTTTTTGCAGGCTGCATTGGGGAGAGGGGCTGGAAAATCCAGAGTGCTTTCCCTGCCCAGTATTTCATTTGCTGGAACAACCCCCCACTCTCAAGCCCACTGCACCCACCCGAAGAGTCTCCCAGTCAGAACCAGGACCTCAGGTCGAGACATATGTGTCCTGCCTATGGGTTGTAACGTTATTATTATGTGCAAATGCACAGCTAAATATGACACTGTAACAATGTTTTCATAAATTCAGTGATGGACAGAAGAGAAGTTTAAGAAAGAGTTGATTGAGCTACAACAGAGTTGTCTGAGCCACAACAGCTCTGTCTCATTCCATTATTTCACTCCACTAAGAGACAACCTGGTAAAATTAATGTACACCGTTATTGGCAATAACTGGGGTGTGGACACAGGCAAACCAAGACTGTCGCTTATTTTAAGGAATTTGCCTAGATAATTCAAGCATTAGGGTTTAATTACCTTGACCTTGACAGTACAGTTGAAAATTTTTGCTGCCCATTTTAGCATTCCTAAAATGGGCAGCAAAGGGAAATGGTAAATCTGAGTTCTCAAGAAGCATAAACACCGAACAGAGAGTACTTCAGCATGGAATTTATTACATTTTCATTGTCAGTTTCCATGGGAAGTGTTACTGGCCATCCAGACAATGAGCATGGATTTTCCATGGACAATGTACATGGAAATCATTCATGGTTGTTGTTTTTTTTTTAAAAATTGTGGTTAACCCTCCAGTCCATGATAAACTTAGTACTACTTTTCTTCTGACATGAATGTGGAAGTTAAAAAGTTTAAAAGACGAAAGTGGAAGTTAAAAGGTTTAAATACCCTTTTTGATACTTTTAAAAAATGGCATTCTTGCATTATATTGATCTTACACAATGATGTTCCACTGGATTTGCAGGTTTATGGAGCAACAATGTTGTTTCATCCTTATGGGGGGGAGCAGGTTTATGGAGCAATTATGATGTTTCATCCATATTTGCGGGGGAGCAAGACAAAATTCATTAACAGGTGAAAATCATCATCTTCCCTGGAGGGCTTGGTAGGCAACATGAAACTGATGAACAGACAGTTTCTTTTTTCATTTTAATGTTCTAGCATTATATCACTCTAGTGAATATTGTTCCTCCAGTTTTTATTTCATTGAGTGTTCTTCCACTATAGTAGTTGTTGATGGAACTGCCTCGAGGGTGATTGGTCAGCACCCCCAGTTTGGGCAAAGGTGGGGAGGTGTAGCTCAAAAGGGGAGACAGTTCCAAGCAGTTTTAATTTGTGCAAGTGTCTGAACTCAAGAGAGACAGAGGTTTTGATTAAATCAAAAATTGTTTATTGGAAGAAAAATAATAAACACAATAAGACTAAGCTACTAGGTGGTTGTGTAAATTTCCAGGCGGGCAAGAGAAAGATGCTAAGAGAGAGGGAAGTGGAAAGTTTGAAAAGAAGTTACAGATTGGGGTCCTAAGACCCGGACAACTGCTATACTGTACCTGTCTCTAGGCAATGGGGCTTCGAGCAGTGGGAGACTCATATCCTTCAGGGACAGTGAGGTGGAAGGCAAAAGGGTTGTAAGAATTGGTATAAGGAGGGATGCCCATGAGAATGGCTTCTCAGTGGACCCAGCTACCTATGCCTGCTAGGTAAACTGGCTGGAAGGGCACATGGACCAATCCAAGTAATGATTTCAAGCTCTTTTGAGGTGGCGAGAGAGCATAGGGAATGCTCAATAGAGTCCCAAGTATAGCATACAAGTAGGGATGTGCAAAAAATTTCAGGCACAGAACGATCTGTGCCCGAAATGAACAATTTTGGGTGATTCGGGGCCGAACCGAATCACTCCCGATGTCCCCCGATATTTTTCGGGCACAAGCCGAATCACCCGAATTTCGGACCCGAAAAATTCGGTGATTCGGTTCATGGTTGATTTTTGGTGAATTTTTGAAGTTTTAGTGACTTTGGGGCAGTTCAGGGGCATAGCATGGGATCTGGGCAAAAGGAGTGGGGTGGGGTGGTATTGCCTAATGGGTGCAGGCTACCACCCCAATTTCAGGGGGATTGGGCAAAGGGCTGATTTTTGGTAAATTTCTGAAATTTTCATGTCTTTGGGGAGATTGGGGCAGATTGGGGCAGAAAGTGGGGCCTGGGGCAGAATAGTGGGGTGGGGTGGTAGTGCCTAATGGGTGGAGGCTACCACCCCAATTTCAGGGGGATTGGGCAGAGGGGTGAATTTTGGTGAATTTATTTTTATGAGGTTTGTCTTCATAAGGTGAAGTGTGCTAAATTGATTACTTCCTCATATTATTCATAGTAATTGAGGTGTGAAAAAGTGAAAGTGGGGTCATGAGAGTTGTTTAATTGAAAAAAATCTCATTTGCTATGATACAATGAGAATTCACACCTCAGAAAAAACTTCTGAGGTGTGAATTCTCATTGTATCATAGCAAATGAGATTTTTTTTCAATTAGACAACTCTCATGACCCCACTTTCACTTTTTCACACTCTCTATTACTATGAATAATATGAGGAAGTAATCAATTTAGCACACTTCACCTTATGAAGACAAACCTCATAAAAATAAATTCACCAAAATTCACCCCTCTGCCCAATCACTCTTAAATTGGGGATGGGTGGTAGCCTCCACCCATTAGGCACTATCTACCAGCCCACCCCACTCCTTTGGGGCAGATCCACTTTCTGCCCCCAATCTGCCCCAAAGACACCCAAACTTCAAATATTCCCAAAAAACCAGCCCTCTGCCCAATCCCCCTGAAATTGGGGTGGTAGCCTCCACCCATTAGGCACTACCACCCCACCCCACTCTTTTGGGGCAGATCCACTTTCTGCCCCCAAACTGCCCCAAAGTCACTAAAACTTCAACAATTCGCCAAAAATCAGGACTTTGCCCAATCCCCCTGAAATTGGGGTGGTAGACTCTACCCATTGGGCACTACCACCCCACCCCACAATTTTGCCCCTGGGCCCCTTTTTACCCCCTGAATCGATTCAGATTCAGATTCGGATTAAATACGAATCCGAACCGAATCAAGGGTGATTCGGGTGACCCAGATTTGGGCACAAAACAGAACAGGGGTGATTCGGTTCGGGTCCGAGCCAAATCACCCGAAAACCCGAATTGCACACCCCTACATACAAGGGAGCATGAAGATGGTCTTGCTGAGGTCCTTGTTGCAATGGAGTCCCAAGTGTAATACAGTACATGAGGAAGTACGTGGGTTGCTTGTTGCAGTCTGATGGAGTCCCAAGTGAGAGGCACAAGGGAACATGTGTAGTGTTGGTTAGAGCATCCGATGGAGTCCCAAGTGTAATACACAAGGAAGCATACTGGGTCATGGAGTTAAGAACATAAGCACATAAGAACAGCCCTGCTGGATCAGGCCCAAGGCCCATCTAGTCCAGCATCCTGTTTCAAAGTGGCCCACCAGATGCCGCTGGAAGCCTACAGGTAGCAGTTGAGGGCATGCCCTCTCTCCTGCTGTTACTTCCCTGCAACTGGTACTCAGAGGCATCCTGCCTTTGAGGCTGGAGGTGGCCTATAGGCCTTCGACTAGTAGCCATTGATAGACCTCTCCTCCATGAAGTGATCCAAACCCCTCTTCAAGCCATCCAGGTTGTTGGCTGTCACATCTTGTGGCAGAGAATTCCACAAGTTAATACTTTATAAGTTAGAGATACTTATATCCCAAAACATGCCTTGGAGGCACTTTTATATTGTCATACTTTGCTGAACAGAAGAGTCCAGACAGGCTGGCATGGAATGCATTGTGTCTGATTGTCCTTCCCGGGCAGAACGGCATGTGAATAGCCAATTGTATGCAAGGCTGATTGAGATGAAACTCAGAGTCTGCAGGGGCGTTAAAGCATATCTTGTGCTGTGAAGGGCATCCCAATAATTCTATCAAAAGTTTCGATAGGCACACTTTCAGAGTTATGTCACTGACTCATCTCTTTTTCATGAAGGAAGGCTGTTGCTGCACTTGTCTTATCTACTTTCCCTTGCTCAGGATAATGGTTTCATTAGCAAGTTGTGTTATCTCTCTTGTGATAGGAAAGGGAAGTCTCAGACTTCACTCTAAGTCCAGAATGACCTTGGATGCAAAACAACTCACAATAGCTAGTTTTGGAGTCTGCTTAGCTGGGGGGCCCCATCTAGAGGGGGAGGGGGAGAGATGGATCTAATTCCTGTGTCAATTTGCTTTGTTTACTGCCAAATCTAAGGGCGACCAGCCCATCACCAACTAAGCGACTTGATCCCATATGTAGCATAATATGTAGCTCACATTGAGGTGCAGCTCCTGAGCATAGCCAAAGTGCAGTCTCCAAGCCTGGAGATGCAGCTGCAAACAGGGAGGCTTCTGGGAGCCAGGTAGAATAAGCTCAGCTGATAACATAGTCTAGTACAACACCAGTGTAACACCATTCTATGCTTTTGCCTTGACACGAGGAAAAAGGGAAAACAAAAAATTCAGAAGTTATGTCAGCCTTTTCTGTGACGTTCTGGATATATGGAGGAAATTTATTATTTATGAGCAGCAATGTATTGAAAGCCTAGGATATTAATGACATGGGGGGGCATTTCTCTAGAACTACAGTACAGCAGAAAGGGAAGGAGACTAGATGTCTGGAAGTTCTAGCCTACTGGAAGAACACTATTGTACTGCAACAACAACAACAACCTGACTTTCTGTGCATGTGCACAGAAAGCACCTTAGGTGATAGTGATTGAGGGAAGGACTGCAAGAGAGAACCCAACCTGCAATGTCCACTCCAGTGCAGAAAGAAAAAAACATGGCAAGAACTATTGCAAGAACTAATTAGGGGTGGATGCCCAAGAAAGAACCCCCTGTTCTTGTGGTAGTTAACTGAAGCTCCCACCTAAAAATTCCTCTGTCTGGAAGTACTCAGAGAGGAGGCTAAAATTTAAGCTCCAACCCTATGCACACTTACTTAAGAGTAAGTCTCAATGAACTCAGTGGGAGTTACTTCTGTGTAAACATGCATAGGATTGTGCTGCATGTTATCAAGTCAGATGGCTAAATGTTTATGTTGGGAGATAAAAAGTAGTGGGCTCATTTATACAGGACAAAGTAACTGCAATTCCTTCTCAAGTGACTTTCACCTGATGAAAATGGAAGTACTCCTGAGGGGTACTTTGACTGAAGGATTTGTACTCCTATCCCTAGAAGCCTTGTAAAGCTCTTCTCTTTCTCTTTTTGAGAAACGTCTGTAACAATTTATCTTTTTTGTCTGAATCAAGGAGCTTGGGGGTCTTAGATTGTGAAAGGTTGACATATCTCACAAACAACAGATATATTGGTTTATACACCATGCTCTTAAAAAATGAAGCTCTCATGGTTGTCAGGAACCAATAATTAGCCCCTTTGCTTCACAATAAGTTTCAAATCTTCAATATGGTAGGCTTCTCTGGAAGCAGAAGACTTGACGCTAAAAGAACAGGGAAGAAAGGAACAACTGGTTGGAAGCAAAATGAAGCATAGCAACATCACCTCTGTCTATACATGAAACTTCTCATCTCTCATCTTGTCTTTGTCTGATCACACCACAATCACATTGCCCATGCAAAGGCCCACCCAGGCTCCAACTGGCCCTTTGTGGGGGAGGAACGCATGCATGATGAGTTGCAAATACAAAGATAAGACATTATGGGAAGGAAAGCTTTACATGTCTGTACTGTGCTGGAAATCCTTTGGGTTTACAGAACACTGATGCCTTTTTTGTTTTTTGCTATTTTTTTAAAGATTTAAATCAATGGATAACCTAGGACTAAGAGTTGTACTAATCCTGCCACTAGTTGTTTACATAAACTTCAAAGTTTCCTTTACTTAATTATGTATTTTGTCTCCCCCTCATTTAGTAGTTCAATGACATGTACAACGTACAATGACTCATCACTATATGCAATTCTGTACTTATATCTGTATGTGACTTGTACAGCGGCTCCTCCTTGCCCTGCTCATCCCATCAGTCAAAGGGCTTTCTTCCATGACCCTGTGACAATGCCTATGGGAGAAAGCTGTTGGCCAGTGGGGAGGGGGAAGACTTGGGATTCACCATGAAGGCTTCCCTCCAGTGTTCCTTTAACAGGGATTCCCAGATGCTGCTGACTACAACTCCCATAATCCCCAAGCAAGAGCCACTGCAGCTGGGGATTCTGGGAGTTGTAGTCAACAACATCTGGGAATCCCTGTTAGAGGGAACACTGCTTCCCCCACTGAGGGTTCCATAAGAACGTAAGAGCAACCCTGCTGGATCACTCCCAAGCCCATCTAGTCCAGCATCCTGTTTTCCACAGCAGGCCACCATATGCTTCTTGGAAACCCAAAGGCAAGAGATGAAGGCATGTCCTCTTTCCTACTATTGCTCTCCCTGCAACTGGTATTCAGAGATATCTTGCCTCTGAGGCTGGAGGTGGCCTATAGCCCTCAGACTAGAACCCATTGATAGACCTGTCCGCCATGCATTTCTCTAAGCCCCTCTTAAAGTCAACCAGGCTGATGGCCATTACCACATCCTGTGGCAGAAAATTCCATAGATTAATTATGCACTGTGTGTGTGGAGGAGGAGGACTGGAGCTGTTGTTACTGCTCACGCAATGCACTATGGGAGATGCCCATGTGCTGTTGGTATGTCCCAGGCCCACATAACATAGCGGGTGGACTGGGCCTGACCTTGACCTTACTCTTGGGCCCATAATAACCTGGTGCCAGCCCTGCTTCTTCACTCAACAAGAAAAAAGTACTGGCATTTTTGTCCATAAGAGCAGACACAAAAAAGAAATCCTGTGTCACCTTAATGATTTATTGTAACACGGGCACAAAACCTTGTACCACAATCTGTTAGTCCGAAAGGTGCCACGGGACTTCTTTCTTTTTGTTCTTGTCTCTGTTTCTTTGATATGTATGCCGGGGGTCATTGTGTTGTTAATTGTGCTTTTTGTTCCTCTACAGCACCTGTAGTTTTGGGGAGCTGTAGCTGTTGTGGCACTTCTGCAGATCCTAAGTGTATCAATAAAGAACAGTGTTTTTTAGTCCTATGTGTTCCCTCCAGCTTCCCTGCTACCAACGCAGCATTCTTGCCTCATTTCTGGTTATAATTGCCTGTCTAATCTACCTTATCTAATGCTTGCTTTGTTGAACAATATAAGAGTGTATCTATGGCAGGAGTTGTGTACGCTCTGCATTTTTAAAAAACCTGAAATCCTGTACCAATACTGTTCAAATTCTGTGCCAAACACAGCTGAATTCTTTTACCTTTAGACATCAGGCAAATTAAGTACATTTAACAGTTCATACAATTCTGCTTCTACTATTCAAAGGAGGGATAAATAAGGGCACAACACTTACTGAAGCCTGGCCACTGGAAATCTTACTTAGTCTACCACCTAAATTTCACCAGGCATTGAATTGCCCAAATAATTTGAAGCCTACTTTCTACACTCATAAGGACTAGACATTTGCTTTTTCAAAAAGGACTCCAGATCAGGATTAAATTACGTGCATTGCATGAGATCATGACATACACAATGTACTGCTCATATGGTGGGAAATTACCTGTGCAACCAGTGCAGCACTTTAGTATTAAATATAGCCAGCCTGTCAATGAGGCTGGGTGAAGTGGATATTGGAGTTAGGACCTTGGCAGCATCAGCTCTCAGCATCAATGCCTCATAGTAACCACTGGGGGTGGTTTAAGGTCATGGATAAAAGTGCTGGACTGCTCCCCTCTTTGTTCTTCCAGCATTAGTCTCCATTTTGGCTGTTCAGCCATGAGCTACAGCTGAAATTAAGTTTCAGGCTTTTTAACATTTGTTTGTAACCTTCTGTCATAAATCTGTTAGCTCGGCTAACCCAACAGGATTGACAACCCTTCAGTTCTCCCCCTGTGAGTTAAACAGAAAGTAGCAGCAAAGCTGCACGAAGGAACACAAAAGGCTCACAAAGAAAATAGTAGTCTATTTTCAAATAATCAAGTCCCCTGAACTGAACTAGGTGCCACGCTCTAACATAACTGAGAATAACTGAAAAGAAAACAACAGAGCAAGGAATGAAATAGAACAAAGGACACCAGAGCAAGGAATTAATGGAACAAGAACACAGAGCAGGAAGGAACAGAACAAGAGCAAACTGGAACTCAAATAAGTTGAGGAATTCAACACAG
Source organism: Hemicordylus capensis (assembly GCF_027244095.1). Classification (NCBI taxonomy): domain Eukaryota; kingdom Metazoa; phylum Chordata; class Lepidosauria; order Squamata; family Cordylidae; genus Hemicordylus; species Hemicordylus capensis. Next base: position 82,103,961 of record NC_069657.1, on the reverse strand, counting down.
AAACACGGTCCGCAGTCAGCAATAGTTGCTAACAGCATCTGTGCAAGTCACAGACTGATTAATATATAGCTCAAGAGAACCAGCAGCCAATCAGGCTTCCATGAGTCAGCACTTCTGCTTCCTCTCTTGTGATGTCCTGCGCCTGCGTGTCTCCCACTGAGCTTTCCTCTTGAGACGTCTTCTCAAGACAGGTGAAATCCCAGCCTCCTCCTGATCAGCCTTCATGTCTAGCAGCTGTTCCGATTCCTCGAGAGTCTGGTCTCCCTGCCAAATCCTGTTGCTGTGCTTCTGAGCCCTCACTACCAGGCGAATCCTCCCATTCCTCTTCTGACTTTTCTGAGTCAGAAGTCTGAGCCATGACACCTTCTCTTTAAATAAATTCTTGTAAAATTCTTCAATACTAAAGAACTATCTCAAGATAATTTGTGGACTGAACTACCATTCTTCCTCCAAAGTGGGTGCCTCAGGTGGTAGATTGTTGGAGATGGCAAATTGCTTGCCTCTGCCACTGCTGGTGGCCTCACTAGCCTGCTACCCCCCAAATGTCATATGATGTGTATGCACTAGCTATCACCACTGTCACCCAATACTCCTCTTCCTCCTTTTCCTTCTTCCCGCAATTCTTCCACCCTGCCTTTTGAAAGGTAGAAGGTAGGGAACCAATCAGCAGGAAGTCTATGTAGTATGTGTATGTGTAATTCCCCACCTTCTGCCTTTTCAAAAGACAGGGTGGGACATGGAGGGGGAGTGGCAGCAGCTGCTAACACTCATACCACAAGATGAAAATAGATGGGGGTGGGAGATTGTGTGAGAAAAGACAGGAAATGGGGGAATCAGTGTGTGGAGCATTCTGTGCACTGGGAATGGTCCCCCATTCAGGTTGGTCAGGTTGGCAGGTCAGGTTGGCAGAAATTTTTTAATTTTAATGATTTTGTTTATTATTTTTATGTTTATGAATTTTAAATGTTTTATATTCTGTTTTAATTCTGTACATTGGCTAGAGATTTATTTATTAAATGGTAAATAAATCCAATAAATAGGCAGGCAGGCAGGCAGGCAGGCAGGCAGGCAGGCAGGCAGATAGATAGATAGATAGATAGATAGATAGATAGATAGATAGATAGATAGATAGATAGGAGTGGAGATGGAGACTGCACAGAGGAAATTGGTGTGTAGACGGCTCCACACCATGGAATGGAGAAGGTTGAGGAAAGATCAGACTGGGGAGAATCAACGGGAATGTAGAGGGAATTGACGGGGGCAGCTTGGAAGCTACAGATGCTTCCATTTTCACAGATGTTTTTAAGGAGCAGTCATGTGGCTCCCATGTAACTGTGTACAACCTACTATATGGATTCAGTTAACCACTGTTTTCATATTTGTCATATAACTTTCCAGGACAAAATGGGGAAATCACCACATCAGAGACCCAAACAATGATAGAATTCCAATGCAGATATTGATATATAAGTTATAGTTTTCACTCTGTTTCTTTCAACCAGCTGAGACTTTGGTTTGGAGGATTTATCAAGACAGCATGGTGTGATTTGTAAAGAGGAGAATATCATTAAAGTTATAAAACAGCTAGAGGGACAAATGGGGTACAAAACGTATTTGTAGAGTCTCAGGATGTGACTCTACAAATACTTTTGTATGTGATGGAAGGTGGGGCCTTTTTGGAAATCAGTGAGAACAGAGATGAATACAGAGAGCATCGGTTCAGCTCAAGCTATATGTAACCTGCATTTCTGAGCATAAGGGCAACTCAGAAATATGAGACTGATGTAGATGAAAGTCATTGTTGATTTCATTCACATAAACAAAATGAAGTGACAGTTTGAAAATGCGTTTTGTGAATCAGGTTGAGTATCAGATTCATCAAACTATTCCGATCATATGGATGTTTAGACATACAACAGACGTATTAAGTGCCTTCAGGTGCATCTTCCATGACCAAAGTCCAGCGGACCTAACCTTGCTTTGAGACGGTTCTTTAAATCTAAAAAAGGGAATATAGATGCTTATAATAAATAATAAGTTAAAAAAACAGGGAGCACTATAGAAGCAAACACATTTTACTTACTTACTTACTTACTTACTTACTTACTTACTTACTTATTCAATTCTTATACTGCCTTTCATAAGACACCCCAAGGCAGTTTACAAAAGTTAAAACTTTAAAATCAGTTAAACAGTAAAAACTAGGGGTGTGCAATTCGGGTTTTCGGGTGATTCGGCTCGGACCCGAACCGAATCACCCCTGTTCTGTTTTGTGCCCGAATCTGGGTCACCCGAATCACCCTTGATTCGGTTCGGATTTGGATTTAATCTGAATCTGAATCCAAATCGATTTGGGGGGTAAAAAGGGGCACAGGGGCAAAATTTTGGGGTGGGGCGGTAGTGCCCAATGGGTAGAGTCTACCACCCCAATTTCAGGGGGATTGGGCAAAGTCCTGATTTTTGGTGAATTTTTGAAGTTTTTGTGACTTTGGGGCAGTTTGGGGGCATAGCATGGTATCTGGGCAAAAGAAGTGGGGTGGGGTGGTAGTACCTAAGGGGTGCAGGCTACCACCCCAATTTCAGGGGGATTGGGCAAAGGGCTGATTTTTGGTAAATTTCTGAAATTTTCATGTCTTTGGGGCAGATTGGGGCAGAAAGTGGGGACTGGGGCAGAATAGTGGGGTGGGGTCTTAGTGCCTAATGGGTGGAGGCTACCACCCCAATTTCAGGGGGATTGGGCAGAGGGGTGAATTTTGGTGAATTTATTTTTATGAGGTTTGTCTTCATAAGGTGAAGTGTGCTAAATGATTACTTCCTCATATTATTCATAGTAATTGAGGTGTGAAAAAGTGAAAGTGGGGTCATGAGAGTTGTTTAATTGAAAAAAATCTCATTTGCTATGATAGAATAAGAATTCACACCTCAGATCTGAGGTGTGAATTCTCATTGTATCATAGCAAATGAGATTTTTTTTTCAATTAGACAACTCTCATGACCCCACTTTCACTTTTTCACACCTCAATTACTATGAATAATATGAGGAAGTAATCAATTTAGCACACTTCACCTTATGAAGACAAACCTCATAAAAATAAATTCACCAAATTTCACCCCTCTGCCCAATCACTCTTAAATTGGGGATGGGTGGTAGCCTCCACCCATTAGGCACTATCTACCAGCCCACCCCACTCCTTTGGGGCAGATCCACTTTCTGCCCCCAATCTGCCCCAAAGACACCCAAACTTCAAATATTCCCAAAAAACCAGCCCTCTGCCCAATCCCCCTGAAATTGGGGTGGTAGCCTCCACCCATTAGGCACTACCACCCCACCCCACTCTTTTGGGGCAGATCCACTTTCTGCCCCCAAACTGCCCCAAAGTCACTAAAACTTCAAAAATTCTCAAAAAATCACCCCTTTGTCCAAACCCCCTGAAATTGGGGTGGTAGCCTCCACCCATTAGGCACTACCACCCCACCCCACTATTCTTCCTCAGGCCCCACTTTCTGCCCCAAGCTGCCCCAAAGACATGAAAATTTCAGAAATTTACCAAAAATCAGCCCTTTGCCCAATCCCCCTGAAATTGGGGTGGTAGCCTGCACCCATTAGGCACTACCACCCCACCCCACTCCTTTTGCCCAGATCCCATGCTATGCCCCCGAACTTCCCCAAAGTCACTAAAACTTCAAAAAATCACCAAAAATCAACCATGAACCGAATCACCCGAATTTTTCGGGTCCAAAATTCGGGTGATTTGGCTCGTGCCCAAAAAATATCGGGGGACATCGGGGGTGATTCGATTCGGCCCCGAATCACCCAAAATTGTTTGTTTCGGGCACAGATCATTCTGTGCCCGAAATTTTTTGCACTTCCCTAGTAAAAACCACAAAAACATTTTTTTAAAAACCCTGCTAACTTGGCAAAGAGGCACCTTTTAACGTGGTGATTCTCTTTATTTAGCAGGGGGAGAGTAACTGGCCTGATCCACCCCCAGCACAGTACCTCCAGTGACTGTTGCTGGTGTCTGTCTTATGTTTCTTTTCAGATTGTGAGCCCTTTGGGGACAGGGATTCATCTTATTTATTTGTTGTTTCTCTGTGTAAACCACCCTGAGCCATTTTTGGAAGGGCGGTATAGAAATCGAATAAACAAACAAACAAACAAACAAACCATAAAGACAAACACAAGCAGGAAAGCTGAGAGACCCAGCAGCCACTAAGGGGTAAAAACCTGAATAAATAAAAAAGGTCTTTCATTGTTTTTTTAAACCAGCCATAGATGTCAAAGAGCAGACATTCACTGAGAGAGCATTCCAGAGCCTGCGGGCAACAACAGAGGAGGCCCTGTCCTGTGTGCACAATGAATTTAGCCTCTCTCTTTGGCACAAAGACCCCTCTGATAACCTTGTAGGGCAGGCAGAAACCCTTGGGAGCAGGCAGTCCTTCAGGTATCCAGGACCCAAACCATTAAGTGCTCTAAAGGTAGTAAACAGCACCTTGAATTGAATCTGGAATCAAACTGGCAGCAGTGCAGCTCTTTCAAAATAGATGTAATATGCTCCGAGCAAGCAGTTCCAGAGAGAACCCTGGCAGCTGCATTCTGCACCAACTGAAGTTTCCGAATATTCTTCAAGGGCAGCCCCATGTAGAGTGCACTGCTGTAATCCAGTTGCAATGTGATGAAGGCATGGGTAACTGTGGCCAGATCTGCCTTCTCGAGAAAGGGATGTCGCTGATGCACTAGCCGAAGCTATGCAAAGGCACCCCTGGCTAACGCCTCCACCTGAGCATCCAAAAGCAGAGCCAGGTCTAGCAACACCCCAAGAAGAGCACTTGCTCTTTCAAAGGGAGTACAACCCCACCCAGAGCTGGTTAGATCACCCTATCTCGATTGGCTTTTCTACTAACCAAGACGCACCTCCATCTTGTCTGGATTTAACCTCAGTTTGCTAACCCAAATCCAGCCCAACATCACCTCCAGCACCTGGTTCAGTACATCCACTGCTTCCCTAGGATCTGATGTCAGAGAAAGGTAGAGCTGAGTGTCATCTGCACATTGATGACACTTCACTCCAAACCTCCTGATGACCTCTCCCAGCAGTTTAGGAACATAGGAAGCTGCCATATACTGTGTAAGACCATTGGCCTATCCAGCTCAGTATTGTCTTCACAGACTGGCAGTGGCTTCTCCAAGGTTGCAGGCAGGAATCTCTCTCAGCTCTATCTTGGAGAAGCCAGGGAGAGAACTTGGAATCTTCTGCTCTTCCCAGACCGGCTCCATCCCGAGGGGAATATCTTGCAGTGCTCACACATCAAGTCTCCCATTCATATGTAACCAGGACAGACCCTGCTTAGCTAAGGGGACAAGTCATGCTTGCTACCACAAGACCAGCTCTCCTTCATGTAGTTTCATGTAGATGTTAAACAACATGGGGGACTATACTGAGCTTTGTGGGACCCCATAGGCCAGAGGCCAAGGAGTCGAGCAGAAGTCCCCCAGCACCACCTTCTGGAACCTCCAACACCAAAGAAAGGATCAGAACCACTCCAATGCACCACCCCCAACCTCTATATCTGAGAGACAGTACGAGAAGGATACCATGGTCAATAGTATCGAACACCACTGAGAGGTCCAGCAGTCCCCCTGTCTAGTCCTCACCATAGGTCATCCACCAAGGCAGTTTCAGTCCCAAACCCAGGGTGAAAGCCAGATTGAAAAAGGTCTAGATAATCTGTATCATCCAAGACCCTTTGCACCTGCACAGAGACCACACTATCACCTTGCTTTAAAAAAGAAGGTTTGAAACAGGCTGATGGTTATCAAAGTTGGTGTAATCATGGGAGTGTTTCTTTAATAGTAGTCTTATCACTGCCTGCTTGAGGCTCGGTGACATTTTACCCTTCCTTAATGAAGCATTAACAATTAGCTCCAACCACCCATTTGTTCCTTCCCTGGCAGATTTTACTAAACATGATGGGCAAGGGTACAGAGCACATGCTGTTGCCCACACACTGCCTAGGATCTTGTCCACTTCCTCAGGCTGCAATAACATAAAAGAATTGATCACAGTGGAACCAGATGGTTGCCAGGACACCTCTTCTGGAACTTGCAAAATCCTGGAGTCCAAATCGGCACGAATGCAAACGACTTTATCTGCAAAGTGACAAGCAAACTGGTCACAATGGGCTGCTGATGGTTCTCCCCCCCATCACCTGGGGGCCTGTGTGAAGAAGTGATTTTGCCACACAAAACAGCTCCACTGGCCTACACTGGGCAGACACAGTGGAGGTGGTGAAAAAAACATTTCTTTGCCACCCCCACTGCCACGGAGTAGTTTCTAAAATGGGCTCTAGCCCATGTTTGGTCAGATTTGTTACAGTTCTTCCTCCAGCACAGCTCTAGCCATTGTCCAATTTATTTCATCACCCTAAGTTCCAAGGAGAACCAAGGAGCAGAACAGGTTGCACCAAGCTGGAGAGGGCATTTAGGAGCATCCATGTCAATAGCTTGGGCTGTCTCCACATTCCAGAGATTCGGCCTCAACAGAGTCACCAGTTCTGGACACTGGAAACTCCCCAATGGCTGTCTGGAAACCAAGCAAGTTCATAAGCTTTTGGGGGCAGACCATTCTAATTGGTCCACCAACCCTGAGAGGTTGGTCGAAGCAGTCAAAATAAACCCCACCAGATGATGATCTGTCCATGACAAAGGAGTTATATCAAATTCCCCCACCTTCAGATAATTCATTTCCTGACTGGCAAAAACCAGATACAGCATATGTCCTGCCACATGAGTAGGACCCAATATTAGTAGAGATCAGCCCATAGTTTTCATGGTAGCTTGAGCCGCTCCTACTAGGGGGCCTCAGTGTGCAACAATCGATTAGTCTTTTGGCTTATTCAGCAATAACTCATAAGCAAAGCTTGGGGTGGCCTGGAAATAAGTGTCATCCCCTGGATCTCTGGAGAATACTGTGTCATGTACTCCTTTCCTTTCCATTGGTACACTGTGTTGTGCTTCAGCTTAAGCATTCATAGATAGTGATAGCTGTCCTGAAAATAACCCTATTATTTCAGCTCAGAACGAATCTCCATAAGATTTAATTTAGATACCAATTAACTCTGTTTTGGGCATATGCAGCTTTCTTGAAAGACCAGTTCACACAATGTCCCAATATGTACCCTCAGCATAGCCTCATGCTGGCATCTCCACATTACACATCATGCACAGAATGCATACTTTCTCATGTGAGTGTGTCCTACTCATGTGATTCATAAGTTACACCAAAAAATGAATGCATGGATTGTGTGGTTGGGGAAGAGCTTGAATATGAATGTTTATGGATAACTCAAATCTTAGAAAATATTCTGTGCACAATGGTGGGAGATGCTAGTCCAGGATTTGCTCTTGTGGCCCACTGCCTGTAGAGCCTACATAGCCAGATGCAGTGTCTTTGAACTGGTCCATCTTATACTCAAGCTTTCTCAAGTTTGAACATAGGTAGCCTCTGAAAATCAAGAACAAAATATTATTTTAGTAATAATGAAACTAGGACAAAACAAGGGCATGAGCGTCATATTACAGTGATTGCAATAAACATTGCACTGCAATTAACTTCATTTAAAAGTGAAATTTAAAAAAGAGTGATTTGGTAATCAGAAAGGGACTGTCTTCTTCTCCTGAACCGAAGCATGGGGCTTCTGAGTGGGCAAACAAGGAATGAAAGCCTTCCAGGTTCACTTCAAAGATGATATTTTCCTTCATGAAGATCACCTTTATGTATGCACATAATGTCTAAAGACTGCACATGCATCTATTTGTTCCAGTTATGTGTGCTTGGAAGTCACATGTGTCTTCTCAGCATCTATCTATCTATCTATCTATCTATCTATCTATCTATCTATCTATCTATCTATCTATCTATCTTTAACTGACAAAGAACAGGAAAAAAATTACTGCTGGAACCCTGTGTGCTAACTGCTCCGAAACATAATTCGTAATTTGAATGGCCTCGTTTTTGTGTTTTAAGAAGTGTGTGCATCCTCTGCCCCCATTTTTAAAGGCAGAGATTTGATGGCGTTTTCAGATATGTCAGACATGACATTGCCCCAAGCATAACTAGCTTTATTTGCAAGCTATTATCCTAGTGCTTTCCCATTATATGGGAAAAAAACTCATGCTTGGAGAGTGATGGGCAACCTTTCTGGATTGCCTTAATATTTAATCGACAGATGGCATTATATGTTTTACTGATACTGACATGAACTTCATTTATTTCATGCCCAGTGCTGTGTGAACATTTTTGATAGGATTGGTCCAGCTTGTTGATGATTTCTTTAGATTGACTGCAGGCTGTCTATGATGTGACTTGTCTTTCTCTCTTCTTGCAAGGATGAGAGAGACTTTTAAAGATGCCCTTCTACAGGGTTACTTCAAGGAAGGTCATAATGTGCCCAAGCAAGTATTCCATCATATTAGCAATTGTTAGAATAATAGCCCAGAAGCTGATGGCTATGAAAACAACTGTAGTAGAGAAAGCCCAAATTGACAATAATTAAGTGACATGAGTGAAACAGCTCAGCGAAATCCCTTTCAGTCTGCATATTCTCCATCAGCACTGTTCAGATTGGCAAGCCGACCCTGACTCCCGTTGTCATAAGAGCCCCTAGCAAGAGCCAATCTAGATCTGTCTGAGATACAGTGAGTGAAGTGATGCTGTACGTCTATTTGTTTTTCACCAGGAGAGTCATGTCGTCTTGTTAATGCATCCTAAGCACATTTATTTGCTGTAATTTGTAGATTGAAAGAGCTAGGAATGGGATATATAATTTGTTCTGTAGTCTCAAAAGCTCAGAGATTTTCTGCCCCAATGTGGACCAGTGCCTCAGGGCAGCCACTGACTGTGCAGGGAAACGCCAGTGGTTGCAGCACCACCGGTGAGTGAGCCTGAATATGTGTAAACACCATTGATGGTGGTGTGCTTTAGCTGCACAAACACAGTCACACAGTATGACACCCATTATTTTCTATGAGCATCGCATTGCACAACGGTGTCTGTGAAACTTTGAAACAGAATGATACTGCCCTGAAGTGCAGCACCATCAGCCGTGTTTACACATGCACAGGGCTGTCGGTGGTATGCAGTATGTCAGCCAGAGTTCCCAGCTATGGCACAATCAATCTCACTGAGGACTGGAGCCTTAATCCTTGTCTGAAATAAACCATTTATATTCTTTGTTTCTTGCAAGATTGTCTCTGCAGTGAATGTATCTGATGGATTAGTCAAGAACATCTGATCTTCATCTGATGAACAGGCCTGATTTCAGATTCAGACCTAGGGACTGTCTGTCATTCATGCTTTTGAGTCCCTAGAGCTAGACTCTACATGGGGAAGGCTGTTCAAAATCTGCAGTTAGTGCTCCCCATCATGACATCCTGTCTCTTGACAAGGGTGGACCATTAAGAAGAGCAATCAGTCAATCAGTATTTTTATTTACGGTCATAGACCAAATATCTAAAAAGAGAACATTACACCAAGAAGAGAACAATACACCAGCATTGCTATGGGTTCACTTGTACTTTCTAAGAAGAATGGAAATGTTTGTTTGGACCAGGGGTGTGCATTCATTTTCAGAACAAATGGGAATCCAGGCAAATGGAGCCCATTCAGGTAGTAGAGCCCCATGGAAAGCACTCATTCTGCAACCAATATGTTGGGGACCAATCGGTATGAACTGGATTTGTGTTTCTCACAACCTCATTTGTTCCCATTCATTTTTGTTATTTTTGTTGCCACTTCTAGAAGCAGTTTCTTCTGGTGCCTGTATCAGCAGCCGCAGCAGCAATAGCAGGCGCTTCACAGAGCAGCTGCCTCCTGAGAGCAGCCATTTTATTACCCAGACATCCCAGAACACAGCATTGTCCCAGTGATAACAGCAACAGGTATTTACCTGGTTGTGAGTGTGCCAGAAAAAACCAACCAGGCAGAAACTATTTCTAAGAGCTTTATTGTTCTGCAGAACAAGCAAGCAGTGATCCTGCAAAACCAACAGTTCCAGAGCATGGAGTCCGTTCCACACCTTTTATACATGTGAGTATAACTTGCAACACTTCTGTACAACAACCCAGACAGGTAGTCCATATATACATCATCAAAGAGAGCAAGAATAGATTCATAGTAAGGTCTTTGTGCATAGAAGATAAACATCAACTACAAAGAACAGCATCAGCCCTTAACTATTTTATCAGGGCGCATTCCAGCTGGGGCAATATTACCAGACTGGAAGGCATATTCTTGCATACTATGTTGCTAATTGTCAAGGCCCACATCAGCAGACTAAGCTGAGAAGATTAAATTAATACAAGCCTCATTGTTCTCTATGAGAAACACAGCTGCAAATACACTCAGTTCATGCACGCATTTCCAAGATGGCGTTAGTCTGGTTCATCCTTGTATCGCCAGGACAGTGTGATTTTTTAAAAGCCACCTTCGTGGCAGCAGCTTTGAGAGAGAGAGAGAGAGAGAGAAAGAGAGAAACTTACACTGGCTTGGGACCACACTGCATTCCAGGGCTTATGAGCAAAAAGAATGGCCACTGTCAGGTGGCAGCTGCATAATGGAGCTTCTGCTGCTACTGGCACAGGAGATAGTGAAGCATGCTTGCAAAAGCAAGGATTTTAAAGAATCAAAAAATGGGCTTCCAAAATGAATTATCGGGGGTGTGCACCCCTAGTTTGGACCCATAAATCTGAGCCATTACACACCAGAGAGTCTGCCTTCTTTTTCTACCTTTCCAATCGTGAATTTTTATGTTCTGTCACAACAGAAGCAAAATTGTCTTTAAAATTTAGTTTTGAACACTAAAGATGCAAGTGGGCCATATAAACTCAGTTGAGCTATTACTAGATGGAATCCAGATGCTGTAAAAGGATGTGTTGTTCCCAAAGTGGTGATTGTCCACCTTTTAAAAGAGCAGGTCCCTATCAAAGTACCATAAACTGAGCTCCTGAAATTACCACTCGCTGTTGTACATGTTGGCTAGCTTATTGATGGGTTCTAAAGAGAGACGGCTGCTACAACAATACTAGATTAGTACATGCCTTTCCTTTGTGGGAAATGAAAGGAATAAAGCCCATTAGAATAGAAAGACTCCAGCAAAATATCCTTTCCCCTGCCTCCAAATGGCAAAAGGTTGAACAAAGAAACTAGTCTTGATTTCTCGAGAGGATCTAAGAGGCTTCCATTTGTCACAATGTACAGCAAATCTCATTTCCCAAGGCCTTCTGCATACATGCAGAATCCTTACTTGTAATAAAAGCCATATTATTAGGAAGAAATGTGATGTTTCTGCTGTTTTGCTTGATGTGTATGTGGTTGGTTTTGGTTTTATTACATTTTATACTTGCAGTGAAGACACATTTTACTCTCTCCCACCACTCTCCTTATCCTGCAGTTATATTAGTTGTCTGTCTCAGGGAAATGATTTCTCTCCCTAATCAGATTAAGCCGAATGGGGTTCCCTAACGAGCAAACAGAATTATGGCAGCTCTGTGTGGTTGAACTAATTTGCACTAGCACAACCAATCATTCCTTCCTCTGGTGTCTTAATTATGAATTTTAATCCATTTGATTTTGGACCCAAAGAAATGAAGAATGTGGCAGTGGGATTTGAGTATATTTATGTAATATAGGGCACTGTGGTTTAGGAACTTCATTTAATGCACAGTGTCAGCTCCACTGGCACATGTTCATGCTAATTTCTTTTTTCAAGCATGCCCCCCCCCCAGCATGTGGCTGTTTCAGCTTCAGGCATGGCTTGAGATTCCTAACAGAGGCATTTCTATATGTTCTTCCCCCTTTTTTATGTGACATGCATAATTTCAGTTTGGTTTGGTTTGAAATCAAGGTCAGCTGCACATCTGTCACAATTCTTCCAGCTACCACAAACATTCTAAATAATATAGCAAATTGTGCTGACAGGGAACAACTCATTTTCTATTGAGCATGGTTAGATGATGAAAAAGAAACAAAAGAAAATGCTCATTTTCTTTCGAGCATGGTTAAATGATGAGGAAGAAAAGACTAACAATATATACAAGCAGAGATGATGAATCATGGCCCTCCACCACCTCATGGGATCTCCATGACACAAAATAGTGGGATTACTCAATAGCAGCCCCATGAGTGCCTGCCAGGTCTCCCAACTGCATTACCGACATCTTTGTGATCAAGGGCAATGTAAAGGTCTAACAGAATCTATAGGGTACAACTGTCCCATCAATATATAGATAGAGATAACTGACAAGGCCACAGGTTCAGCACAAATACTGTATGCAGAGCAAAATGGAGACTGACACAGGTCCAGGAAAATAGTAGTATCCAAGCATGCCTGAAACTATAGGGCAACTGCTCACACAGCATTTTCCCATAATAAGATAAGGTTGGAAATAGGGTAGTAAGAGACTGGAGGAATTAGAATCTAGGTTTGATTTGTTTTTCCCCTCAGGGTCAGAACTAATGCATATTTAAGGCCCTGAGCTGCTTGCTGCTCTGAAGAGATCTTTCCCTAGCCAGTCTGGGCATGACTTCAGCTCTCAAGTGGTCACCTGCATGTCCCAAAGTGAAGAGGATTTCCCACTCTCAAGCACCCTTTGCTCACAGAAGCAACCACTACAGATGTGTCATGTGTTAATATCCATCTCATTTGTTACACTGCCCACATGAGGAGACCACTTCCCTGATCTATTAAATACATAAATTAGGCCACACTCATAACGTATGAATTGGTCCCAACTCTACCTTTAAACACAAAGACGCCCCCCGCCCATTGTGAGTAATCTATAAATCATTTTGTCTGCAGGATCTGGTGGCAAACTCATTACAGTGGTCATTGGATGGCAGTCTTGCACTTTCCTCCTGATCTGTCATGAGCTAATGGACCTACATCTACCTAGCACTCTTCTTTCAGGGGAGAAGTGGATCATGGAACTGAACACTCCCTTTAAGTATTAGAGTTATTAGAACTGCATTAGGCTGGAGCCTTTACCAGCCTAGGGTAGAGTTTAATAGGACTATAGCTTTTATAGTGATCCTCAGCACCCTGTAGCTGAGTCAGTTTTGATTCCTCACACCATATCAACAGTGCTGAAGATTAAAGTCTGTTCTTCAATTGATCAGCAGTTCTTAATCAAACAAGTGTTCTGGGAAACTATCTGTTAGTTGCTTGCTCTTGTGGATATCCGAGAATCAAAGTAATCACGAGATTCAGTTCTTTTGCTGCCAATTCTGTGTAGTAATAGCAAGTTATTAGCAAAGGAAACAAACTATTAGTGAAAATGATAGTGAAGGAAAAATTTTGCTAAACAGGTTTTATGATATGTGATTCATGAAAATAAGAATCACATATTTCATATTATAATTATGTAACCTCTGGACCAATGAGAAAATTGGATATATTTCACCATTATTCCATGTTGAACAAGACATGGGGAAAAATGGCTACGATGTTAGCCTCAGGATGAACACATATATTAAAAAGTTAATGTATGAGTCAGCGCCAAAATCTGTTATACAAATCTGAAAAATCATGTTTCTAAACCGGGGAAGAGTTAAAAGAACAGAGTAAAAATAGCCAAGGAGATATTTACAGTATTGTGTAAATCTAAACTCTTTTGCCTCTATAAAGTAAATCTAATGTGTTCATCCAAGCAAGTCACATATCTTTGCAATTAAGTCCACACTTAGATAAGCAGTGCGCAGACAATATAGGACTGAATGGATATACAGTGAGATGCTTCTTCTCTCCCCAAGTCTTGGGATCATACCTACGGTAAGTGCAACTTAAATGTTCAGTGTTCTTTTTTAGGATTACAGCATTGGGACGATCAGATAGTTCAGCACTGATCAGCATCTAGGAAAAGGTAACTCTGATCACAAATCTTACTTGTGGAATCTAAAATCACATTTTACGCTTGTGGAATCTTTTGCATCAGTGCAACAATAGGTGAAGAACAGAGTGACAAAGGTTGTAGGTAGACCTCTTTTTAAACTTAAATTTTAGCACCTGATTTATAGCCAAGCTATTTTGCTTGAACCCTCATGAGAAATTTTGCTAGTCATTATAGCTCATTTTGTTCCCCCATGTTTCACCTGAGCAGATGTTACCACCTTTTAATGTTTATGGTGGCTTCTCAGATACTTTATTCAAACAATATACTTTGAAGAGAAGCACAACGCTCCTGTCTGATTTAGTTACAGCACTAGATAGTTTACTAGCTAGCTAACTACAAATTACAATATCCTATTAGCAAATTCTTCAACCTATCAGTTGGCAGATTAAGTGTCCACTTAGTTACCCAAATGAGGAGGAGAGCCATGGGATACAAAAGCTCTTATCAGGATAGACAGTTCTATTGTAGGTCCTGTGGAACATCTGCAAAACTTTGCTTCTTGGTATGCAAAGATGGACAGTCTGAGTTCAGAGCTTTTTTATACCAGAAATGACTCCTGAATTGGCAGTGTTCCTGTACCAGTCCAATGTTGGGCATATTTCCAATTAATTAATTAATTAGAAATACTTATATGGTTGTCTTTAGGTAAAATCTTCACAAAATTGTTTACATGATCACAAGCAAAAACCCCTCATATTAAAAACTGCAGAAAGCAATAGAAGCACATCAGAGTGATAAAAACCAATATAATCAATTAAAAACAGCATTGGTGACATGCTAGGAAGACTTGGCAAATGAAAAGGACTTTGCCTGGCACCAGAAAAGCATCACCAGATGAGCCTCCCTGGGAAGGAGATTCTACACATTGCATAATATAACCAAGAGAACCTCATCACCACACACCTAATTTCAGAGGGTGGGGAGATCTGAAAGGGAACTGACAAAGATCTGACAAAGATCCTAATGTTCAGGTAGGACCCTGTAGATTCCAAGCTGTTTAGGGTTTTAAAGGCAATTTTGAATTGTGCCTGGAAATGAACTGGCAGCCATTATGGTTGCTTAAGAACTGATAAGATATATTCCCTAGGATTCGTCCAAGTTAAGTAGCCTAGCAGCTGCATTTTGCATAGGTTGTTAGCCTGATCACCTCTCCACTGCTTAACATGCCAAATCATTAATTTGCACTAATTGCTAAACAATCTCACCCTTGAACCCAACAAACAAAACATCCTTTCTTATCCCTAGCAAGATGCATGAGTTGACCAAAATGTCCTTGGCCCAGTGTGGGATAGTGAACATCAGAGGATTCAGCCAAAAGCCTGTGGCTGCAGCTGCCTGTGGTGGAATGGGATAGAGGGAATTCAGCTCATCACTGGTTAGTTCAGCAAGGATCTTGGGGTGTGTGTGCGGGGGGGGGGGACTATTTTCCTGCTGATCAGGAAAGGGAAGAGAACATGATGACTTCCTAGAAAGCGAAGTGTATATAAGGGAGGGCAAAAAATCCTGAGATCTGGCCCGCTGTGACCAAGAGATGCTCTTGCAACGGCTTTCCTCGGCAAAGCAGTCCATGGAGACCAAACCACACTCCTGCCCCCGTGGTGGCAGGAGCATTAAGAACTACTCATCAATTGAGGAACAGACTTTAATCTTCAGTACTGTTGATATAGTGTAAGGATCTGTCTCAGCTACAGAGTGTTGAGGATCACTATAAAAGCTACTTGGGAGGATCTTAGGCTCACAAACACCTTCCGTCTTCTGTCGGACTGCATGAGTTGAGCTAACTCAGTGAAGGGGCCCCCGCTTGTGTGGGGCCCCCATTCTCTCTGGTTAATGATAGAACATTTGCACAGTGACACCACTCCCCTCCGAGGAAGCCTTTCTTGCAACCAACCGAGATTTTGACACTCCATGTGTCTGGGCATAGCCAGGGCAGACTGGGGAAACACCAGGACCAGGGACGAATTTTCACTCTCTTTCAAATTTTCCAGGTTCAGATCAGAGTTGCATCATATGCAGATCTGCTGCCATAGGGAATTGCGGGAGATGGAAGCCCTGATTTTCATTGACCTCTAGGAGAGTGGGGTCGCCATTTCAGGCAAAACCAAAGATGGACATGTTCAAATGGACGGGCTGACAGGGGGCATGCTTTGACAGCTTCTTCGCAGCAGACACCAAGACAGGGAGGGCTGTTGCCAGGATACCCATCCCTGTGGTTCGCTTGTATGGAGCAACCTGGCTGGGTGGCATCTGCCATCCGGCCCCCATGGCCTGACACTCTCGTGAGAGAGCAGTCTATGGGAGTAGGGATGTCGTCAACACATTATTAGAGATTCTGCCCATCACCTCTGTCCCCACAGATGGTTCTTCTCATGAGTTGTGAAGGGATATCCTCATGGCCTTACACTCTCATGAGTGAGTATAAGGCTCAGGATCAGCATCATGATGCTCTGGATCAGCATCCATTATCGAATCACTCCTTCCACTAGGGCAATGCTTATCCTGCTGCCTGGCCCTTCTCATGAGTAAGCCTAGGGACCGCACCCATTTCTGCAAGGGGAAAGGGCTGGGGCCCCCTTCTCTGACATAATTGTTCAAAAAATAGAGTTGAGGCCTTCAAGAATTCCTGGTTGGGGCTGCCTTTTAAACCCAACGCTGGGGGTCACCACCCTGCCATATGTTGCCATCCCAGCACTCTAATGGGGTGCCCAGCTGATGTTGCCACCTCACGTGCATGTGTTTGTGAACATCTGTCTTTGTTACTTCATTTTCAGAGAACAAAGCACATAGTGCCATCTTGCCATCCTGTCCCCTTTCTCTCCTGATTGCCAGGAGGGGGGAGCAAGGGGGAAAGGGTATGGCCCTGTGTGATTTTGCTATTTGACAGGCTGACAGGCTTGGGATAGAATGTGGCGGTTTCCTTGTTGTTGGGCAACTGCATTTTTGGATCAGAGATGGGGGCAGAGTGAGTGCTTGGAAAGGCAGCCCGCAAGAAGTGCTTTAGGCATGGAGCAGTTGCGATCCTAGGAGGGTCTGCACCACCGTCTCTGATTATGGTTCCAGAAAGTAAATGAAACCACAGTTGTTGCACCATCTGTGTTCGGAGATAATGCTACCACCAAAAAAACCCCTCAGGTTATGGCAGTGAAACTCACTACAAACGAAAGGTTCAAAATGGGGTTTGGCGACACAAACTGCAGGCTGCATTTGCTGCAAAACAACAGTTGCACACATTTGGACATAATGGAGTTCTAACCTCTTCCCTGTTTAACTGTGGTTTTGCATTATGTGTGAATGCGGCCATAATTTTAGTTCTACAAACATCTCCAAATCTATCTCAAAATGTTCTTCACAGGATCTATAAGCTCAATCATGTAGCCAAACAATTTAGCAGTCTGGCAATATAAGATTGGACTAATCACTAAAAGATAACAGAAGTCCAGGATTTTAACTGATAATGATAGCATGCCAGCCTATCATAGCACAGAGAGAGGAGAGCTGGTCTTGTGGCAACAAGCATTAATTCTCCCTTTTGCTAAGCAGGGTTTGCCCTGGTTTCCATTTGAATGGGAGACTATGTGTAAGCACTGCAAAATGATGGAGCTACTCTGGGAAGAGCATCTGCATGCTTGCATGCAAAAGGTTCCAAGTTCCCTCCCTGGCATCTCCAGATAGAGCTGAAAGTTTCCTGCCTGCGACCTTGGAGAAGTCACTGCCAGTCTGCGTAGAAAATACTGAGCTAGATGAACCAATGGTTTGATTCAGTATAAGGCAGCTTCCTGTGGTGTGGGAGAGACAGATTTTATTTGCAATGTCACCCTTGCCACTGCCACCACTCACACTTATCAGCTCTTGACTTTTTTTTACTTCCTCTTTGAGTCCTCCTGATCAGGCTTTTGACTTGACCTCTTGGATCAGCCAGCAACTATCTGTCTCCTTTGCAGTTCCATGGATCCTCTTCTGAACATTTCCTCCACCTCAGGGGTTATCTCACTGCTTCAGCCTGCTGGGGTTAATGACTGCATGTGAATGCCTGAGCAGTTCAAGCCTTTCTGGGGGACTTATTTTACAAAGCCTAACACTAGCATGCCATAACAACACTTCAGAAATTTTCCTGAATGAAAAGTTACCTGAATAAAAAGCTTAGCCTTTCTTAGAAGCTAAATGGACTTTCTAAAAATGTCAATAGCTGACATGCCCCACAGCATAATGTGGCAGCTCAGAACCAACTGTGTTGCTGTGGGACTCTAATACAAACACCCAGGGTGCTGTTTAAGAAGGCTTTCCAGTTGTCTTGGAAATAATACAACCTACAATCTTGCAAGAGTGAATTGTATCCTAATGGTCCTACTGCACAGTACTGTGGGAAGTTTGAGCTCAAAATGCAAAACTTGGAGGACTATTTATGCTTTTGACTTGGGAGTGGGCCACTATCTTGATCACAATGCTATTGCCATTAGAGTGTTCTGACTCATAAATTAAATGCATGTGGAACTACCTAACTCTGGGCTGACACAAAGAGGATAGTAACCTCTTGAGGCAGCCCACAATGCTGATGTGCCTATTCCTGATGTGGTATAGCACAAAAGATGCTCAACCAGCTGTATGTTGCAGAAGGAAAGCCCAATGTTGTGATTTAAAAAAAAAAAAAAAAAAAGCTTGGCTAGCAACGTTTGCAATTCAGCCAGTTTACAGGAGCCTGATTCAGACTTTATGCTGTATGAGTGTACAGATTGTGTAAATGACTGCACTCGCATTCATTTTAAAAATGAACATGGATACAGGCCTTTCCAATGCATGGTGCAGAGATAGTGTACTTCTGTACCTGCATTCACCATAACACATGAATGACTGCATCTGTATACAGATCTGTGCCTATGTACATTGTACACTCCTACAAGTGTTGAACATAACATGTGAATTGGTCCAGGATCAACAGCAGAACTGAGTTAGGCCATTCTCAGGGGCCAAACAATACAGTACACACAAAATATAAAACTAAAGTCCAATAGCCCTTGAAGAAGAAAAGCTGCTTCTGGAAGGAGTGATTGGGAGTAGTGAAGCAGCAGGTGGGGAAAGGATGCTCAACCCTTTTCGTACAATTTGCCCATTTTAAAAAATGACTCTCTAAAATGAGGCTTCCTCTCATGGCCAGTGCTAGATGAACTCTCTCTTTAATCTCTCAAGTCCCTCATCACAAGAGATCTGAAGGTGCCTGGATGCTGTTTAAGTAACTGCTCAGGCAGAGGATGACTTGGGATAGCTGTCTCTCTCTCACACACACACACAGCTTAACACTCATCAGAATTTCATTCAAGGCGCTTATTTCCAAATTTAATTTTCATTCAAACTGGCATCCACCGGCTTTCTTCAATTTTCTGACCTTTCTCTCCAGGCTCTCATCCCAAGTGTCCCCTGAGGAGGAAAATGAGAGTCTTTAAAGAGCTGGAACAAAGTTCTTCTTCAGAGCTCAGTGCCTGAATCAGCAGCCTGCTGACTTAATGAACTGACACAAATTATTGTGCCCTTCCTCAGACAAGTGGCCTTATTGTCTAGAAAGACCAATGTAAAGTGACAGACTGAGGCAGTCCTGGCGTTTCCATCATCTCTGAAGCCAGGGTTAGAGCTCAAAGAGGACAAGTATATAGCTGATGCCTGAGCTAGACAACCTGGAGCAAGATACTTGTTTAAGGGATGGGGCTATAGCTCATTAATAATGATGATGATGATGATGATGATGATGATGATGATGATGATGATGATTCGATTTCTATACCACCCTTCCAAAAATGGCTCAGGGCGGTTTACAAAGAGAAATAACAAACAAATAAGATGGCTCCCTGTCCCCAAAGGGCTCACATTCTAAAAAGAAACATAAGACACACACCAGCAACAGTCACTGGAAGTACTGTGCTGGGGGTGGATGGGGCCAGTTACTCCCCCCCTGCTAAATAAAGAGAATCACCACAGTAAAAGGTGCCTCTTTGCCCAGTTAGCAGGGGATTGGTAGAGCTATGGACTTTGCAGGCAGGAGGACATGGGTTCAATCCCTGGCACCTCCAGGTAAAATTAGGAAAGACCCCCCCGGAGAGTTGCTACTTGACAGTGTAGATCAGGGGTGCACAAATTCAGCCCTCCAACTGTTGTTGGACTGCAGCTCCCATCATCCCTGAGCACAGGTCATTTTGCCTGGGGATGATGGGTGTTTTAGTCCAACAGCAGCTGGAGGGCTGAAGTTGTGCAGCCTTGGCGTAGACAGTACTAAGCTAGATGGCCTAATGATCTGACTAAAGAGAAGGCAGCTTATGATGTAAATACCATGATTAGCAGAACTCTAAAAAATAAAAAATAAAGTGAAAAGGGTTGGATACCACTAATCTAAACATTTGCTCTTAAAAAATTATTCATAATAATAATTAACCCTACCCACCACCACACAAAACCCTCTATCACCTGCAATATGAAGGCAATTTTATTTTTATTACTTTATTATTTATTTTATTTATCAAATTTGTATACCGCCCCAAATTCTCATCTCTGGGAGGTCTACAACAACATAAAACCAGTTAAAAACATATACAAAAACTTAAAAACAATTTAAAAATTTAAAAATAATCAGAAATTAAAACTCAAAAATATTAGGAAGCTGAGAAAGCTTGGGCGATAAGATGGGTTTTCAGGTGTTTTTTGAAAATTGCCAGAGATGGGGAGGATTGTATCTCAGCAGGGAGTGCATTCCATGGGGCAGCGACTGAGAAGGTCTGTCTCTGTGTAGCCACCAAACGAGTTGGCGGTAACTGGAGATGGACCTACTCAGATGACCTCAATGGGAGGTGGGGCTTGTAATGAAGATGGCGCTCTCTTAAATACCCAGGGCCTAAGCCGTTTAGGGCTTTGTAAGTTATAGCTAGCACTTCGTATTTTGTCCGGAAACCTACTGGCAGCCAGCATAACTCCATCAGTAAAGGAGTAACATGGTCTCTCCAAGATGACTCAGAGACTAACCTGGCTGCCGCATTCTGAACCAACTGAAGTTTCCAGACTACGTACAAAGGCAGCCCCACGTAGAGCGCATTACAGAAATCAAGTCTGGAGGTCACCAACAGATGTACCACTGTTTTGAGGTCACTGATCTTGAGAAATGGGCGCAGCTGGCGTATTAGCTGGAGCTGATAGAAAGCACCCCTGGCCTAGCACCCCTAGGAACCTGGAATTTTAGGTTCCTAGGAAGCGTCCTGAGCTACATGGACAGGCCATTTGTCCATGTAGCTCAGAATTCTCTGCATCAAGGGTAGGCAAACTGAGGTATTCCGGCTGGTAACTACAACTCCCATCATCCCAAGGCTAATAGAGTTGTAGTTCAACCACAGCTGGAGTGCCCAGCAGTGTTCTCTCTAATTTCTTTCACCTGTGCACAGAATTAGTTTTGTTCTGGGCAGCAGTATCAATGCAGTGTGTGTGCATGTGCATTCAGAGTGGGGCCTTCCTGATTCAATCTGAGTGGGATCTAAAATTAACTGAGCGGACATCAGAAAACTTGTCAGCACGTGCATATGTGCACGCCTTAGAGGGAGCAGCGGTGCCCAGGTTGCTTATGCCCTTGTCCACACTGACCGGCAGCAGCTCTTCAGGGTCTCAGAAAGGGGTCATTTTCAGCCAAGACAAGAGTGTAAAAGGGCAAGAGTCTTTCCCAGCCCAATCTGCAGATGCAAAGCATATGCTCTAGCATGGAGCTATACCCCAAATTCACCAAAAATTCTCATTTCCTTTGTGAACAAATGGAAAAGAACCACTATTTACCCAAGACTTTTAGATCGAATTCTAGAGTTTTGTCTGTGTTTGTCTACTGGGCAAAACACAATGGCCGTATTCACACACAACATGAAACCGTGGGTCCAATGGACCCACAGTTCCATTCCCCACCCACCACACTCTCCTGTCCACATCCAGACATAACAGAGAGGAGGCTCTCTGCAGTCAGGGAGACTGCAGAGAGGAGGGGAAACAGGCTGTGTGGGCTTCCTTCTTGCATGAAGGACAGTCCACACAGCCAATCACAGCTAGAGGGAGGGAGGAGCTTCCTCAACTCCAGTTTCAGACAGCCAAGCCTGCAGTTCAGCATTCACACATAATGCAAGTAG
The DNA here is from genome assembly GCF_027244095.1 of Hemicordylus capensis. Classification (NCBI taxonomy): domain Eukaryota; kingdom Metazoa; phylum Chordata; class Lepidosauria; order Squamata; family Cordylidae; genus Hemicordylus; species Hemicordylus capensis. The sequence continues at coordinate 82,081,875 of NC_069657.1, read as the reverse complement.
CTTGTAACCTCAAGTTGGAGCGGAGAAACTCCCTACAAACCGAGGTTTAGATTGTAGTTTGGAGAACAAAACCTCGGGTTACTCTCCATGTGGAACCAGAGTTTCACTGAGGTGTCCTGCATTTAGATGTACAAGTTTGGCAACCTTTGGCTAGGGGTCATGACCCAGGCCACGCAGGGTCCCACTGCGCAGGTGCAGCAGCCTCCGAAATGGCCACCACACTAGGGAATAAGCCTGGAAAGGGCCGAAGATGCATGAACCAGGTGATTTTTATGAAAAGGCTGGTAGGGGAGGGGGAACCTCCGTGGATCCCACCACCACCACCTTGGAGAAGCCCCAGAGAGGGTAAGTTAAAAGTGGGGGATTCCAAAAAATGTTCATCAGAACCCCCCAAACCGAATTGAACAGGGGTGGGGGGTTCAAAGGGGCCTCAAACCAAACTGGCCCATTGCAGTTTGAGTTTGGTTCAAACTCAAACCGAACCAGGCCAGGTGGTTTTGTGCACACCCCTACTTCTGGCCCCTTCAACTCTGGTTTCACATTACATGTAAATTGGCTCAATGGGTGACTATTGGTCCAAATCAATCTGTGCATACAGTAGCATGATTGTCATTTGCGTTGTAAAAAAAGGGTTGCCAGAACCTAAGGGGTATACTCGTGAGTCAAATGGGCCGTAAGCCAGAATTTGGCTTTTTAAAAGCCAAATCTGGCCACCTAGAAACCGCCACAAGACATTGATATGTGGCGGTATAGAAATGTATTAAATAAAATAAAAATTTGCAATGCAGCTTTGAGGAGACAATTCCATATAGCCAGCTGTTTGTATGAAGCAGCATCCCACTTGGCTCCAGTAACTTTGATCATGTCGTCATCACTCTGACATGATTTAAATTACTGGAAATTATTTCCTGCACAGTTTTGGTGGTGTGGTTGAAAAAGCCAGAATAATAATAGGTTACCTACAAACAGTTTGTCATGCAGAACTGCCTCCATGCAATAAGAACTGAAGTAGCAATTGCACCACGGTTTGCATTTTAAATGTGAAATGACCTTTTATATTTCATCAGAAGCTCAAGCCCAATGAAGGGCATTCTATGAATGAAGGCCAATTACTTCTTCCATCTTTTAAGGAATATTTTTATAGCTGTATCAGCTACAGCCACCATGCAAAGTGTGTACTACTACTACTACTACAACAGGTAAAGTGTGCCATCAGGTCGGTGTTGACTCCTGGCGACCACAAAGCCCTGTGGTTGTCTTTGGTAGAATACAGGAGGGGTTTACCAGTGTCATCTCCTACAAGTATGTATATACCGCTTTTCAACAAAAGTTTCCAAAAAAGTTTACATAGAGAAATAATACATAAATTTATGTGTACACGAAGTCTGTACAGGGGGGACAAACGGAGAGACACTCTCAACGATGACTTCAAAGCCATGGAACTTCCCACCTCTGGATGCTCACCGAAACCTCTTAGAACGGTTGCACTGGCTTTTAACATTTAGAATGAAGACAATATTGGATGGTTTTCACTTCAGAGTGAAATGATTTTATTTCATGCTCTATAACTTGTATCGATCTTAAAGTACTGTTACACTGTGAACCTTTAGATGAAACAGACTAAGAAGTGAACAAAGTAAAGTAGGAGAAGGAAGCACTTGAGCATGATGCTACCTAACCACCTCTTTTCTTCCTGAAATACCTGAAAGGAAAAGGTTTCATCCACATTGTGCCTGGGTGCCGATTACTTCTTCCATCTTTTAAGGAATGTTTTTATAGCTGTATCAACTACACCACCAAAGGTGATACCCATGGCTAAAATTCTGTCCTTCATGGGAGGGTTGAAGGGAGCAGGCAATGCTCATGAGGAATTGGCTGCATGATCTGTGAGTTCTGGGCAGCCTCCAGCATCTAGACCTCTGGGATTTATAGATGTACTTAAATTAGATGCATGCATGCAATGCATTATTTATTTAAAAAATCATGAATAAATGCATCACACTTAGCAGGTATACACCCTGTGCCAAAAGCTTATGTTAGAGCATCTCTCCATAAACTGTGAGGAAAAGCAACTGCAGGCAGCTTTCAGTAAAACTTTACTATCTTTATCCTCCAGTTTCATACTATACTAGGAAAAGGGCATTCAGTTTGCAAGCATGTCATCATTTTAACTTGCTGTGACTCTAGTCGTTTCCTAGATCTGCGAGCTCTCATTCCCCATGCTATCCAATGCAGAGTTTTTCCAGATTTTCTGGGGCATTAATGAATTTTTCTGGGGTTTTGGATTTTATTATTTATTATTATTTCTTGTTTGCACAGTCAGACAGGTGTTATTAACTGGTTTGTTTTATCCAGACATCGAGTCCTTCCCAAGGACCTGGGATGCCAGAATTTTATTGTCAGTTGTTATAGATATCATCGCAGAATATAGGCTGTTCCCAGTAAAGCTGCTTTTTGTAATTGGCTGATGGTGATTTCTGTGGCCCCTATGGGGTTGAGGTGCTCTTCAAGGTCTTTTGGAACTGCACCCAGGGCGCCAATTACCACTGGGATGATTTTGGTCTTTTTCTGCCACAGCCTTTCAATTTCAATTTCAATTTGTAGATCTTTGTATTAGGTGATTTTTTCTATTTCTTTGTCTTCTATTCTGCTATCCCCTGGTATTGCTATGTCAATTATTTTAACTTGTTTTTCTTTCTTCTCAACTACAGTTATATCTGGTGTATTGTGTGGCAGATGTTTGTATGTTTGTAGTCGGAAGTCCCATAATATTTTTACATCTTCATTTTCGACCACTTTTTCAATTTGATGGTCCCACCAATTCTTGGCTACAGGTAGCTTGTATTTTTTTGCAGGTGTTCCAGTGTATCATCCCTGCTACCTTGTCATGCCTTTGTTTGTAGTCAGTCTGTGCAATCTTTTTACAACAGCTGATTAGGTGGTCCACGGTTTCATCTGCTTCTTTACAAAGGCGGCACTTGCTCTTTGTTGTTGACTTTTCGACTTTTGCTCTTATTGCATTTGTTCTTAGTGCCTGTTCTTGTGCAGCCAGTATTAAACCCTCTGTTTCTTTCTCCAAGTTGCCATTCTTAAGCCATTGCCAGGTCTTGGTGATGTCTGATTTTCCACTTATACTGTGCAAATATTGACCATGCAGGGGCTTATTTCTCCATTTTTCTGCTTGGTTCTTGACTTGTTCTTTCTTGTAGGCCTGCTTTCTTTCATTGGTGTTGAATAGTTTCGTATTATTGACCATTTGAAGTGCATCTTCTTCACTGTCCTTGATATATTCTTCAAGGCCTCTTTTCTCCTCCTCTACGGTTTGATGGACTTGCAGCATTCCTCTTCCACCTCAGCTGTGAGGGAGGTATAGCCTATCGACATCACTGCGGGGGTGCAGAGCATGATTGATGGTCATGATTTTCCTGGTCTTACGATCCAGCGTCTCTAGCTCTGCCTGGGTCCAGTCTATTATTCCTGCAGTGTATCTAATAACAGGTATAGCCCAGGTGTTTATGGCTTGTATGGTGTTCCCACCATTGAGTTTGGACTTGAGGATTTTTCTAACTCTCCTGATGTATTCACTTCCTATTTTTCTTTTAACTTCAGTGTGTGCGATGTTATCAGCCTCGAGAATGGCCAAGTATTTGTAAGGTTCTTCCTCTTCCAGGTTCTTCATCTTGCTTCCATTGGGCAGTTCTATTCCTTCTGTTTTTGTTATTTTCCCTCTGTTCATTATTAATGCAGCACACTTGCCTAGTCCAAACTCCATTGCTATATCGCTACTGAATATACGGACGGTGCTTAGCAGTGATTCGATTTCTGACTGGGACTTTCCATACAACTTCAGATCGTCCATGTACAGCAGATGGTTAATTTTACTTGATGTTTTAGATGTTTGGTATCCGAGGCCCGTTTTGTTTAGTATTTGTCAAAGTGGGGTCATGGCGATTACAAACAACAGAGGGGATAGTGAGTCCCCTTGGAAAATGCCTCTTCTAATGCTAACCTGTCCAAATGCCTCGCCATTGATTGTTAACTGTGTACTCCACATGCTCATTGCTTTTTTTATAAATATCTGAATGATTTTGCTGACACCAGTTGTTTCTAAACATTTTAGTATCCATGTGTGAGGCAATGAATTGAAGGCTTTCTTGTAGTCAATCCATGCAACACCTAGATTGGTTTTTCTTCTCTTGCAATTTTCTAAAATCATTTTGTCAATCAGCAGCTGGTCTTTTGTGCCTCTGGTGTTCGAGCAATTTCCTTTCTGTTCAACTGGAAGCTGTTTGTTAGTTAATAAGTGTTGCATCACTTCATCTGCTATTATTCCAGTTAATAATTTGAACATGGTTGGCAGGCAGGTGATCGGTCTATAATTACTTGGAACTGCACCTTTTGCTGGGTCTTTCATGATGAGCTGAGTTTTCCCACTTGTTAGCCATTGTTCAATATCACCTCCTTGCAAAATGTGATTGAACTGTTTTGATAGTTGTTTATGAAGGCTTGTTAGGTGTTTAAGCCAAAAGCCATGCAGTTCATCGTCGCCTGGCGCAGTCCAATTTTTAATTTTCTTTGTTCTTTCACTTATTAATTCTGGTGTTATTGTTAGATCTTGCATTTGTTGGTTACATTTTTGACCTCTTTCATCCAGCCTGCTTTTTTATTATAATCTATTGGATTGTCCCATAATTTTCCCCAGAATTGCACTGTTTCTTCTTTATTTGGTGTTTCTAAGTTTCATGCAGTTTCTCCTTCTATGCTTTGGTAGAAACGTCTCTGATTCATCTGGAATTGGAGATTCTGCCTGTGTTGTGTAATTCTGGCTTCATACCTGCTAATCTTCTTTGACATTGCTGTTATTTGCTGCTTTATTATTTCCAGGACTTCTCTAATTTTCCTTGAATCTAGGTGGTATTTTTGGATCAGATACTGTTTGGTGTTTTCATTCTTCAGCTTCTTGTCTTTCATATCTTTCAATTTACTAGCATCTGATCTAAGCCTGGAGATTTTATTTTCTAATCTAATCTTCCATTTAGGTGATGTACTGCTTCCTTTTTTGACAGGTCCACTGATCTTATATCCGAGCTCTTGTGTTGTTATTGTTGCTGCACTGTACATTTGTTGGTTTGTTTCTTGCAATTTATTGGTTGTTATTTCTTCAGGTGCAGCATTGACATCTTTTAATGCCTGAGCAAGTTGTTTTTTGGCAACTGTTTTTAGAGCTGGAAGTCGAACCCTGGTGGTTGTTTGGTTCATGTGCTCAGTTATCTTTTGCTTTAGTTCTTGTTGCTTTTCTGTTAAACGGCATTTGGGTTTTTGAGGTGAAGGCAAAGGGGTGGTTGCCTGGTTTTGATTTTGAAACAGTTCAGTAACAGTGGCATCCTCGATTTCCAACACCTCCTCCACCTGCGCCTGAGCAACTTCTTCAATTGGTGGTAATTCTTCTTCCATATCTTGAGCCTGTGTTGCTCTTTGCAGTTCTTCCAGCTCAACTCCTGTGAATATTTTATTTCTTATTATGTATGTTCTCTGGTCTGCTAGCCTTTGTTCTGTTATTTCGGTATCTGGATGCTTCTCTTTCCAAATTTGGTACATTCTTTTAAAATAACCTCTTCTAGTTGGACTAGACGTGTAATAGCAGATCATTATTTCCTTGGTGGCATTTTTCGTATATTTTTTTCGGTTAAGCGACGTTTCTTCCAGTAAGTTTGCTGTCTTCAGCCCTGGTTGCTCAACTGAAGATCCTGAGTCCTGTTGCCCACTTGCCACCAGATGTCCAGGGACTATAGCACCTGGCATGGTCCTTGTTGACCCGGGCGACAACCGATCCGGTATAGATTTATTAAAGTTACGTCTCACCATATTGTTGATGGGAGAGGCACTCTTTGTCTGGCTCCTCTGGTGAGACCTGTCCAGTATGGTTGGACCTCTGGCATAGCTCTCACCTTCCTCAGAGCACACAAGCCCCACAACCACGCCAAGGTAGTGCCTCACTGGGGGTATTATTATTATTATTATTATTATTGGTAGTCTAGGCAACGTTTAGAACCTACCTGTGAAAACAACACGTTTCTGTCTTTTTTTGTTTGGTTTGGTCAGGCAGTGAGTGATAGGGCTGTGCAAACCAGTTCAACTCGAAGCTGGGTTCGAGTCAAACTGGCCCAGTTAGACTGGTTGGAGCATGAACCAGACTGGCCCTCGAAAAAGGGGGTCCAATCTGAGATCGAACTGAACTGGGCCCAGTTTGGATCAAATTGGTTTGACTGGTTCTAGTGCTTGTAATGGGGAATCTGGTAAGAATTCTCCTTTACAAGCACTGGGGGAACCCTATGGGGTTTTAAAAGGGTGGCCCAGGAGGTTACCTTACCTGCTGAGGGAGGTGCACATCCCCTTCTTTGAGGGCGGCAACATCTCTCCTATACCCCACCAGTGCTCCCCCATCATTTCGGGCCAAAGTGCAGAGGCCATCAGAATGACCTCCACACATGAGCAAGGACATTTGCATCACCACACAAATTTGTGTCCATTTGCATCACCGCCCACCATTTTAAAACACTGTAGGGTTTCCCCTATGCTTGTAAAGGGGAATTCTTACTGGATTCCCCTTTATAAGTACTAGAACCAAACTGCTGGCCGGTTCAGCAGAAATAATACATGGACTGGGCAGCTCAGTCTCAAACCTAACTGCCTGGAGCAGTTCTGTGCACACCCCTAGTGACTGAGTCAGTTAGTGAGGCCCAAGCTGCTTCTCTGAGGGAGGGCAGGATGCCTCCTTGTCTTAAGGAGGCAATTATTAGACCTCTTCTAAAGAAGCCTGCATTAGATCCCTCAGAGCTGAGCAGTTATAGGCCTGTTTGCAATCTCCCATGGTTGGGCAAGCTAATTGAGAGGGTGGTGGCCTCTCAGCTCCAGGCGCTCTGGGAGGAAACTGATTATCTAGACCCATCTCAAACTAGTTTTTGGGAGGGCTATGGGATGGAGACTGCCTTGGTCGGCCTGATGGATGATCTTAAGAGCCCCTGGTGGCGCAGTGGTAAAACTGCTGCCCTGTAACCAGAAGGTTACAAGTTCGATCCTGACCAGGGGCTCAAGGTTGACTCAGCCTTCCATCCTTCCGAGGTCGGTAAAATGAGTACCCAGAATGTTGGGGGCAATATGCTAAATCATTGTAAACCGCTTAGAGAGCTCCGGCTATAAAGCAGTATATAAATGTAAGTGCTATTGCTATTGCTATTGCTATCTTCAATTGGGAAATGACAGAGGAAGTGTGACTCTGTTGGTCCTTTTGGATCTCTCGGCAGCTTTCGATACTATCGACCATAGTATCTAGGGATGTGCAAAAAATTTCGGGCACAGAACGATCCGTGCCCAAAACAAACAATTTCGGGTGATTCGGGGCCGAACTGAATCACCCCCGATGTCCCCCGATATTTTTCGGGCACGAGCCGAATCACCCGAATTTCGGACCTGAAAAATTTGGGTGATTCGGTTCATGGTTGATTTTTGGCGAATTTTTGAAGTTTTAGTGACTTTGCGGCAGTTCGGGGGCATACTATGGGATCTGGGCAAAAGGAGTGGGGTGGGGTGGTAGTGCCTAATGGGTGCAGGCTACCACCCCAATTTCAGGGGGATTTGGCAAAGGGCTGATTTTTGGTAAATTTCTGAAATTTTCATGTCTTTGGGGCAGATTGGGGCAGAAAGTGGGGCCTGGGGCAGAATAGTGGGGTGGGGTGGTAGTGCCTAATGGGTGGAGGCTACCACCCCAATTTCTGGGGGTTTGGACAAAGGGGTGATTTTTTGAGAATTTTTGAAGTTTTAGTGACTTTGGGGCAGTTTGGGGGCAGAAAGTGGATCTGCCCCAAAAGAGTGGGCTGGGCTGGTAGATAGTGCCTAATGGGTGGAGGCTACCACCCATCCCCAATTTAAGAGTGATTGGGCAGAGGGGTGAATTTTGGTGAATTTATTTTTATGAGGTTTGTCTTCATAAGGTGGTGTGTGCTAAATTGATTGCTTCCTCATTTTATTCATAGTAATAGAGAGTGTGAAAAAGTGAAAGTGGGGTCATGAGAGTTGTCTAATTGAAAAAAAATCTCATTTGCTATGATACAATGAGAATTCACACCTCAGAAAAAACTTTTTCATGGAACTGCTGGGAGAGATCATCAAGAGATTTGGAGCTGGATGTCACCAGTACACTGATGACACCCAGATCTACTTCTCCATGCCAACCTCTTCAGGAGTTGGCATATCTTCCCTAAATGCCTGCCTGGAAGCAGTAATGGGCTGGAAGAGGGAGAATAAACTGAAGCTGAATCCAGATAAGGCGGAGGTACTTATTGTGCAGGGTCAGAACTCCAGAGACGATTTTGATCTTCCTGTTCTAGATGGGGTCACACTTCCCCAAAAGGAACAGGTTCACAGTCTGGGAGTACTTCTGGATTCACACCTCTCCCTGGTTTCTCAGGTTGAGGCAGTGGCCAGGGGTGCTTTCTATCAGCTCCGGCTGATACGCCAGCTGCGCCCGTTTCTCAAGATCAGTGACCTCAAAACAGTGGTACATTTGTTGGTAACCTCCAGACTTGACTTCTGTAATGTGCTCTACATGGGGCTGCCTTTGTATGTAGTCCGGAAACTTCAGTTGTTTCAGAATGCGGCAGCCAGGTTGGTCTCTGGATCATCTTGGAGAGAACACGTTACTCCTCTGTTGATGGAGCTACACTGGCTGCCAATAGGTTTCTGGGCAAGCAAAGTGCTAGTTATAACTTACAAAACGGCTTAGGCCCTGGGTATATAAGAGAACGTCTTCTTCGCTATGTTCCCCACTGCCCATTGAGGTCACTTGAGGAGGTCCATGTTACTCCTTTACTGATGGAGCTACACTGGCTGCCAATAGGTTTCTTGACAAAATACAAAGTGCTAGTTATAACTGATAAAGCCCTAAACAGCTTAGGCCCTGAGTTTCTAAGAGAGTGTCTTCTTCACTATGAGCCCCACCGCCCATTGAGGTCATCTGAGGAGGTCCGTCTCCAGTTACCGCCAACTCATTTGATGGCTACACAGAGACGGGCCATCTCAGCTGCTGCCCCAAGATTGTGGAATGTGCTCTCTACTAAGATATGAGCCTCCCCATCTCTGGTAATTTTTAAGAAACTTCTGAAAACACATGTCTTCAACCAAGCTTTCTCAGCTTTTAAAAACGTGTTTTTAAATTGTTTTGGCTAATTGTTTTGGCAATTTAATTGGTGTTTTATGATGTTTTAATTGTTAATTATTATTTTATGCAGTTTTATAATTTCTGTTTTAATTGTTAATTGATTTTAATGGTGTTTTAATGTAAACCGCTCTGAGCCTTTTGGAAGGGCGGTATAAACATTTTAATAATAAATAATAAATAATATATCTCCACGGACTATGCCAGGGTTCCCCAACCTTGGGCCACCAGATGTTTTTGGACTTCAACTCCCACCATCCCAAGCCACAAAGCTACTAGGAATTGTAATCCAGCAACATCTGGTGGCCCACCATGGTTGGGAACCCCGGACTATGTTGTTTTCTGATCTGAGGTTGTGGCACTATTTGTTAATACTAAGAAGCAATATTTATTACATTTTACACCATGACCAATAGAATCCTTGTATTGCATTCACACCCTCACACCCAGAGACTTGCATTTTAGATGGCATATAAATAAATAAATAAATAAATAAAATTACAATATCAGGGACACCTGGAGAGATATTTGCATAGCGCTGGAGCACATTTCATCTTGTGGTTTGCCAAATCCTGACCCTCTTCCACACAAGATGTTCTCATTTGTTCTACAATGTGGAGGAAGAGTATATGCACAATAATTTCTTCAGCTCCTCAACAGACTGCTTAGGCAATACACACAAGAGAAAACCAAAAGGTGTTTCAGCTTCTCCTCTTACGAGTCTGCTCTCACAACCTTAGAAGCTCTGCTTCCAACAAGCTTTCGGAAGCAGAAGGAAACAACCTCATTTAACAGCTAGGTTATTGCCCTGCGAAAATATATCTCTAGATACATACACTTTTACCATTTTCCTCTTGTTCACATTGATGAAGAGTGGAGATTCCCTTGAATTGTTTTTCAAAATAATAGATTTCCTGAGAGAGTAACAAGGATCCTTTCATACACACTAAGATCATTCACAAGACCTTCTGTTGGGCTGGGGAGGGCAGACTGGGGGAAGGCAGGAAAGCACCCACCTCCCCCCCCCCTCCGCCAACAATCCAGTGGTGATTGTAGCCCCATGGCTCTGGAGGCCAAGAAAATTGTCCCAACCTCCAGATATCCCACAATGCACCTCACAATGAGAGTGGTGCACTGAGGGATTCCCCCATGAGTCAGTTACTCTAGGCACCCGGCTCTGTGTATGCTTAGGCTTACCCAGGGACCTGGTTAAAAGGGTGTACTCTCACCCTTTAAGCCAGGTAGAAGCCCAAGGTAAATTCCGGGGCTACCCAGGGAGGCAGTGCTGGTATCTGCCTCAATCCTGATGCTTCATAAGAACAGCCCTATCTGATAGGGCTGGCCAAACCTGGATAGGGCTGCTCATGTAAAACAGCCTCATACCTGGCAAGTGAGAGAAACAAGTCTTTTCTTGTATAGCAGCCTGTTCCCTTTAAAGTTTCCAAGAAACCGTAAGGTTTTCTCAGTAAGCCAAATCACACATAATGTGGGAGATATTGTCCAAGATTTTTCTTGTTTATAGTAAAATAGGCCCAGAGGTCTCTGGATTTGATTGGAGCAGCAGTGCTAGGGGAAAGGTGCTTAAACCTTTCCCTCATGGCATTTTTCTAATCTAAATGCTCCCCTGAAGCTGCTATTAGCCTGATTGGGGGTGAGGGGAGAATACAGAGGAGAAGGAAATCTCCATTATTGCATTTCTCATGCAGTGGGCGAGCCTTCAGACCTACTGAAAATGATGGTGACAAATAACAGCAGTATCTCATTGCATGGCATGGGGGACAATCAAGTAGTGGCACGAACTGTCATCCAATCAGTTAAAGTGTTGGAAGTCAGCCCAGAGAACAATTTTATAAATAGTCCTATAAATTCTGTCATTATGTTTTCTGAAAGGCTAATTGAAACTACAGTGCTATGCTTAGTAAGAAAGCATATTATCAATGAGGTCTGCTCTGCACCTCTGCCCTGCTGACTGATAAAGATTTTCTCTCTTGCCTAGATATTTCTACAACCACATCATAACTGAAGCAAGCTTAGTACCACTTTCTCTCTCTCCACTCTCTTGATTGGTTAGAAACTGGATGGGGGCAAAACCAAAATGTGAATTCACCCTGCATGTCTATCATCAGGGGTGAGCAGCTTTGGGAAGTTCCTGAGGACTCACTGCCAGAGGCCCACTTTGCCACGGACCTTGGGGATCTGGTCCATGGCCTCCTGTCTCTGGGGGACCTCCCCAGAGCCCCAACACTGTCCTGGCGCCCGGCCCGCCACTGCCCACAGGAGGGGAGTTGAGGACAAGTTAAATCTTTTCTTTAAAAAAACTTTTTTCAGCCACCACTGTGCAGCGGAGATGTTAGCAAAGACAGGGGGAGGGCGACAAGGTGAAGACGGTGGTGGGGAGGTGGAGGCAGCAAGAACTCCTTCCCTGAGACCACCTGCCACCCAAATGACAGGTCGGGCCATTTTTGGCCCATTTAGGGGCTCTCTGCACACATCTCCCACCTCAATCCGCAGCCTGCTGGATGCCCTGTCTCCACATCCCTGCCGCACAGTGGCAGCTGAAAAACTTTTTTAAACTCCCCCCCACTCAAGCGGGGGCGGGCCCTCCAAAGCCCTTCAGGTCCAGGCTCCAAAATTACCTAGGTGCACCACTGCTCACTGCTGTGGGTCTTCTCAGTGTTGGGGCTAGCCCTGTCCCCCTAAACATGTAGATTGAGTCTATTTCAAAGAGGGTCCAATCCCCTTTGAGCTTAGCTCAGTGCTATAAGGTTCACACAGCACACATCCTTTGCCCATCCCCCGCCTCACACAAAAAAAAAGTGCTGTGAGGAAGGGAAAGATCCTCCCATCTTCCCAAAGAATCCCCCCCCCCAAATTACCTTGGGGAAGGAAAAGAGGGATGCAGCTGAGATAAATATGAAATAATACGTTGATCTAGTAACATTTTGGCAAGGATTTCAACAGTTGTTTATGCTCAGAGCTGTTTATGCTCACAAAATAAATTCTTTTAGTTCCTGATGTTTAAGCTTCTACATTAAAAATGAGCTACAGTGATACGGGAAGATTGTTCCTGCATTTTGAGTGTGGTTACACTTGTCCTACATATGGGACAGAACACAGAGACAGAATTTTCCATTTTTCCTAGATTTAATTTATTTGCAAAATGTTCCATTTACATTTTCCCACTCTAGGTTTTTTTCCATGTTACCAGTTATGTAGATAGATGTAGGAATTTGGGGAACAGGTGAAAAATGCTGGATTTATTTAAGATATATGTAAATACATTAAATATATTTAACATGTATTTAAATCCATCAATAGGAGTTGAGTTTTAAAAATTTTAAAGAGGTTTTAAAAAAATATTCCTAATTTCAAAAGTGAAATTTGAAAAGTGTTAACATTCTAAGGTTGTTCTAATTGTGTGCCTTTTCCTAGGAGTGACTGGGATGTCTGAGTAACAATGCATAGGATCAGATTATAAGTGTTGGATTTAAATTCAGAAATACGGTCAAAATTTGAATTTGTGCGGGGGGGGGGGGGGATGTTCAGTTCTAGCTTACCTCAACTCCTGATGAGCATCTTTCATTTCATGAAAGCTAGTTTGTGTGCCCATTGTTGAGATGTTATGCACAAAATGTAAATGCTACCAAGAGGAAGTGCCACAGGTTTAAAATATGATGTCAAAAAGGTCATAACATGGTACTTGTCATATCATGGCAAGGTCATATCATGGTACTAGACTTGTTAGCCTTTGTTATTTTCTCAGGCAGATAAGAAAATTTTCATTGAGGCTATTCCCACGATCCCTGGAAAGCAAGCTAAGGGAACATAGCTTGCTTTCCAGGGATTGTGGGAACCACTGGGCTCACAGGTGAGCCCGATGCTCCCAAGGGGGCTAGCCCGCCTAATTCCGCCTCCCCTTAAATGAGGTTAATGGAGCGAACGCTCCGTTAACCTCATTCTTTTGCTCATGTGTCACTGCAGCGTGAGGCAACACATGAGTAGACCCCCCACCAGAAGGCTGCAGCCAGCCTCCCAGCCTCAGGGGTCTCCCCAGGATGCCCCACACACTCATGTCGGGGGCTCTGCGGCCCCCAATCCCCACAGCTCCCACCAGCTCTGTGACGGAGCCAGCAGTCGTGTGGGTGGCCAATCCAGCCTCCCAGGGCTGCACTCTGATTGTCCCGCTCTCCCCGCAGACCTGACAGAAGCTCTTCTCACAGATTGTGAGAAGAGCTTCATTGTGTTCTGAATTAAAAAGCATCCCTTGAGGACTGAGAAGTCTTCTGAATTTGCCAGGTATATACAGGGGGAACAAAACTCTCCGTGCTTGTTAGGCATCATAGATCTTGCACCTTGATCCCTGCAAAGGGATTCAGGAAGTGTTACCCCCTGCATCACCAAGCCATTGATGGAAATTCAACTCATGTGCCATCATCCTCTGAGACCATCTAGAGAGTCAGTAGTTATTTCAACTGAGTCACAATCTGTACCATCTCAGTCTGCTATCAGTCCAACTCATTTACAACAATCCCTTAGCTTTCTGTCCTTCACTCACTTTTTATTCAAGCAACTTGTCAGACAGAAATTCTGACAGACTAGAGTGGTGCTGCCCATAGACCTGGGCTGGCTAGAGTGATGTCAACCACCACAGAGGTGAGTGAGTGGGGGCAGAGCGGGTGGAGTGGCTCCAATTCTGTCACTTCCCCAAATTTTCCACCTGGAGTGGCTTTTGACCATCCTGCTTCATGGATGGGTCAGGCCTGTCTGAAATCCTACTGAAGGGAATAAATCATAGGCTTGCCAGCCTATGACTTCTCAGTGAGACTGAAGCTTTGTGTGGGATATGGGTGAATGGAAAAGGCAGAACTGTAAGGCAGAACTGTACAACTGTAAGCAGCTGTAAAAAGAACCGAGGTGTTCTGAGAGAGGAGACTGAGTCCTTTGTATGTAGCAAATCACCATTACTGAAGAACTTGAAGTGTGGCAGCAGTACTGAAGACATCATCAGACCTGACCTGCCTGGCCTGCTAAAGCCACTTACAGCTGTAAGAAATATTTCAGTGCTATAGGTCTATAGAAACCATCACTCAAGGTGAGGTAAGGAAGGTAGCAGGGGATATATGGACAGTGTTGGGCTTGTGTTATGCTATTGTCTCCCCTCCACTTTTGTTTGTTCTTTTTTGTCTACTGGTTTGTGACTACTTCCTTTGCCTTCTTGCTTATTTCTTCCTATATTAATATATCAATATCTATCTATCTATCTATCTATCTATCTATCTATCTATCTATCTATCTATCTATCTGCATTTTCAATACACTGCAGGAATATATATTTAGCCAAGACATGTTTGCAGAATAAGTTTTAGGGCATAGCAGTATAAACAGAGTGAAAGAGGCCAGAGTTCCAATTTCCAACATCCACAATAAATAAGATGCCAGAATTGCATTAGCTGACAAAGATCATTATCAAAGAGTTACAGGCTTGATATTACAGACTTAAAAAGGCACACTAAAGGATGAGGAACTGAAAATATATAGATACTGCACTGGCAGAGACTAGTTGGTACGCATCCAGTCAAGGAAGAGGGACACATTTGCTTTGACCTTGGTGTCTTCTACCACCTAACTGCACATAAGGAAGGAGAAAAAGCAAAGCTGAAGGCATGGTAAGACTGCCACCTTTTTTTCTTGCAAGACGACTCTGTTTAGCCCAGCAGAGAGAGAAAGGGAAAGAGTCAATCTAGAAAGAGAGAAGCCCAGAAGAGAGAGAAAGGGAGAGTCCATCTAGCTCCCACCCAGTGCTGCCTGGAGTGAGAGACCAGGTGGGTGCTGGGGTTCCTTCTACTGTTGCCTGCCTGCTTTTGCTTCCCCTGTGGGGCTGCAGCCTCAGGTTAACATCTGTGGGAAGTGTGGGCAGGACTGGGACCAGCCCCTGACTCAGCTGTTCCTCGGGTCACCTGCTCAGTTTTGGGCTTTATAGGAAGGCTCTTTGTGGCGGTGGGCCCGCCACCAAAGGGGTGAGACCAAAGGGGGTTGCCCCTTTGGGGGAGACCCTTCGGGGGAGAATGAGGGCGAGGGCTTCTGTTTAATTAGTTTTAAGCTGTTTTAGACTTTGGCTGAAATTGCTGTAATGTGTTTGGGTTCATCTGAAGATGGGGGGACAGGGGTGCCTTTGTTGACTATGGGGCAGCCATCCTGGTGGTGTTGGGGAATAGAAGAAGTAATTTTGGCAGGTCAGCGGGCCGTTCCAGGGGAAGGGTAGCCAGAAATTTAATAGCAGTCTCCCCTTCCAGCTGTCCTGCCAGCTCTTTGACCTCGGGGAGCACTGCCAACAACCCACATAGCTTTTCCTTGCTCCTCTGTAATGCCAGGTCAGTCCAAAATAAATCTGAACACATCCATGATTTGATCATGGGTGAAGGGGCCGACCTGGTATGTATTACTGAGACTTGGGGACCAGGGATAGATTGGGACTTCTGTTGGTGTATCGATCGCCCCACTGCCCAGCGGAATCCCTTACTGAGCTCACGGACTTGGTCGCGGAACTCACGTCTGAGTCTCCCAGACTCTTGGTGCTGGGGACTTCAATGTTCATTTCTGGACCAATCTGTCCGGGGCAGCTCAGGAGTTCATAGCGGCCATGACAACTATGGGCCTATCCCAAGTGGTCTCTGGACCGACGCATATTGCAGGTCACACGCTTGATTTGGTATTTTACTCTGATCAGGGTGGTGTTCCGTGGGTAAGGGACTCCTGTGATTTCCCCATTGTCATGGACGGACCACCATCTGGTTAAGGTTGGACTTACAACCACTTACCACTTCCGCAGGGGCGAGGGGCCCATTAGAATGGCCTGCCTGAAGAGGTAATTGGATCCATTAAGATTCCACGAAGCCTTGGAGGGATTTAATGTTGGCTTTGCTGGTGATCCTGTTGATGCCGTGGTTGAGAATTGGAACAACTTGCTCACCAGGGCAGTAGACACGATTGCTCCCAAGCGTCCCCTCTGACCAGCTTCAAAATTGGCCCCTTGGTATACAGAAGATCGACGGGGGCTGAAACGACAAGGTAGATGACTGGAGCGCAAGTGGAGAAAGATTTGACTTGAATCTGACAGATTGTGACATAGAACACATCTAAAGATCTATGCTCAGGCAATACGTGCAGCAAAGAGGCGGTTATTTTCTGCCTGTATTGCCTCTGCGAATTCACGTCCAGCGGAGTTGTTCAGGGTTGTGAGGGGATTAGTATCAGCCCCCCCTCCTTGAACCAGAATTTGGAGTCATCAGTTACCCGCTGTGATGTATTTAAAGAGTTTTTCGCAGATAAAATCTCTCGGATTCGGGCCTACCTAGATGGAGTTCCACATTTAATTTGATATCTGGGCTGGAGGTGCCCAATGACTCCTCTTATGTGATTCGACTGGATCAGTTTCAGTTTGTGACTCTTGAGGATGTGGACAAGCTGCTTGGATTGGTGAGACCTACCATTTGTTCTCTTGACCCTTGTCCAACATGGCTTGTACGATCTAGCAGGGAGGTTGTTGTAAACAGCCTAGTAAAAATCATAACTGCTTCTCTGAGGGAGGGCATGATGACTCCTTGTCTTAAGGAGGCAATCATTAGACCTCTTCTAAAGAAGCCTGCATTTAGATCCCTCAGAGTTGAGCAATTGTAGGCCTGTTTCCAATCTCCCATGGCTGGGCAAGCTAATTGAGAGGGTGGTGGCCTCTCAGCTCCAGGCGGTCTTGGAGGAAACAGATTATCTAGACCAGGGATTCTCAACGTGTGGGTCCCCAGATGTAATTGGACTTCAACTCCCATAATTCCCAATCAAAGGCCATTGGGGCTGGGGATTATGGGAGTTGAAGTCCAATAATATCTGGGGACCCACACGTTGAGAAACCCTGATCTAGACCCATCTCAAACTGGTTTTCGGGCGGGCTATGGGGTGGAGACTGCCTTGGTCGGCTTGATGGATGATCTCCAATTGTCAATTGACAGAGTAAGTGTGACTCTGTTGGTCCTTTTGGATCTCTCAGCGGCTTTCGATACTATCGACCATAGTATCCTTCTGGAACGTCTGAGGGTGTTGGGGGTGGGAGGCACTGTTTTACAGTGGTTCCGCTCCTATCTCTCGGACAGATTCCAGATGGTGTCAATTGGAGACTGTTGCTCTTCAAAATCTGAGCTTAAGTATAGTGTCCCTCAAGGCTCCGTACTCTCTCCAATGCTTTTTAACATCTACATGAAAACGCTGGGAGAGATCATCAGGGGATTTGGAGCTGGATGTTACCAGTACACTGATGACACCCAGATCTACTTCTCCATGTCAACTTCTTCAGGAGCTGGCATATCTTGGCTAAATGCCTACCTGGAAACAGTAATGGGCTGGATGAGGGAGAATAAACTGAAGCTGAATCCAGATAAGACGGAGGTACTTATTGTGTGGGGTCAGAACTCTAGAGACAATTTTGATCTGCCTGTTCTAGATGGGGTCACACTTCCCCAAAAGGAACAGGTTCGCAGTCTGGGAGTACTTCTGGATTCACACCTCTCCCTGGTTTCTCAGGTTGAGGCAGTGGCCGGGGTGCTTTCTATCAGCTCCGGCTGATACGCCAGCTGCGCCCGTTTCTCAAGATCAATGACCTTAAAACAGTGGTACATTTGTTGGTAACCTCCAGACTTGACTTTTGTAATGCGCTTTATGTGGGGCTGCCTTTGTACGTAGTCCGGAAACTTCAGTTGGTTCAGAACGTGGCAGCCAGATTGGTCTTTGGGTCATCTCAGGGAGACCACGTTACTCCTTTGTTGATGGAGCTACACTGGCAGCCAGTAGGTTTCTGGACAAAATACAAAGTGCTAGTTTTAACTTACAAAGCCCTAAATGGCTTAGGCCCTGGGTACCTAAGAGAGCATCTTCTTCATTATGAGCCCCACCACCCATTGAGGTCATCTGAGGAGGTCCGTCTCCAGTTACCGCCAACTCATTTAGTGGCTACACAGAGATGGGCCTTCTCAGTCACTGCCCCAAGATTGTGGAATGCACTCCCTGCTGAGATACGATCCTCCCCATATCTGGCAATTTTCAAAAAACACCTGAAAACCCTTTTCACCCAAGCTTTCTCAGCTTCCTAAATTGTGGGAGTTTTAATTTCTGGTTTATTTTAAAATTCAAAACCTGATTTTGGGGTTTTTAATCACTGTAATTGTTTAATTGTTTAAAAATGTTTTTAAATTGTTAATTGTTATATTGTTTTTTAATTCGTTTTAGCTCTTTACTCTTTTAGTGGTGTGTTTTAATTGTAAACCACCCTGAGCCATTTTGGAGGGGCAGTATACAAATCAAATCAAATCAAATCAAATCAAATCAAATCAAATAAATAGATATAGAAGCTGATGGCAGGAACTGTCAGCCACCACTGTGGGATAATCATGTTGGGTGAGGAGCAGGAAGTTAACTATCAGAAAGCAATAATGGAGGCAGGGACATCTCAGTCAACACTATACCTACTGGAGTACTAGCCAATCAGCAACCACATGCTTGCAGTTTGAGATACCCCATTCCTCTGTTGTAGCCTCCTGAAATTTACCAGTAAGGACAGACTTTCCTCTCCCACTTGATCACGCTGCTACAATGAATTGTCCTATTGGTCACTACTGGTTCTGTGCTTAAAAGCACCATGGTAGACAAGAAACCAACAACTGAGATGAAGTACGGAGATATGGAGGCTATTCCCACGATCAGCCGAAATCGGGCTGGGGAGCCTAGCCCGATTTCGGATGATCATGGGAGCCACCGGGCTCACAGCCGAGCCCGGTTGCCTCCCAGCGGTTAACCCGCCTAAGTACCCCTCCCCTTAAACCGGGTTTGCGGAGCGAGCAAGTAGCTGGGGTGCGGCTCCACGCCACAGCTACTCATGAGTAGACCCCAGAGGGGAGGTGAAAGCTGCCTCCCAGCTCCGGGGGTCTCTCCAGTATGCCCTGCATGCTTGCGCAGGGCATACTGGAGCTTCCAGGGGCCACATGGCCCCCGAACTCTCCAGCCCCCGCTGGCTCTGTCACGGAGTCGGCAATTGTTTGGGTGGCCGATCCGGCCTCCCAGGGCTCCCACCCTGCTCATGTGTGGGGAGAGCGGGCTTAGCCCACTCTCCCCGCTTCCCTTCCCAAACCAGGTCTCACTGATTGTGAGCCCGACTCGTAGTGTTAGGAGGAAAAGATCAGTTGTTGAGCTCTGCTAGGGGGGGAAACAGTGTAACCTTAAAGCATAGAAAGGGGTACCTGATGCCTGCTGGTCATTTTTGAACTTAGGAGAAATTGCAGATAAGACACTACCTCTGCAAAAATAGGATAATTGCATGGCTAATTTGTACAATGATGTGTGGAATGCAGCCCCAAGAGAAGTCCCTGAGTGTCATGGAATGGCTCACCTCCGTTTGGAGAACCTTCCTTTAAACAGATCATTGCATGTTCCGACTTAAATCGTGGTGATGCCTCACAGTTGTATCTGTTGCCAGCACCCTTCAATGGACAGATTCCATGTTTCCTCAATGTAGAGGCATTGCTGAGAAGGATATTTTCTCAGAGCAGAATGCCTCGGATCCAAGTCTTTCTTTGAGCTGGATTCTTCTAGTCCTCCCTGGGCCTACTCTTCTTAGACAGTCTCATAATATCACCATCACTCAGACTCATAATATCACCATCACTCAAAGTTTTTTAAATAAGAAAAGTATTTTTAATGGTAACCAAGGGCAGTATGAAATCTGGGGCAGTATCAGGGCTCAGCATTGCTGGGTGGCTGCTGAGGCCTAGGACCTTAAGAAGGTCCTTGGCTTGTTGTGAGCCAAGCCTGTTTCACTCTCTGTTTATACTCTGGAGCTAGCAATGGGAATGAGATTTGTTCATTCTGGCCACAAACTGGCTTAATTCTTTGTTAAGACAGCCATGTAGGATCTGGACTTGAAGGTAGAAAGAAAATACCATACTCTCATAAAGTTCAATGGACTTTATTAAGGAAAATTGGTCATAGAGGCAAGAGAGCCAATCAAATAAATCAAACAAATCATTCATATTTCTAGCTGAAGTGTAGTGTAAAATTTCCTATCATATGTGTTGCATGAGTGTGATCTCAGTCATTAAACTAACTAGCAAGAGACAGAGAAACTGGTAAGGAGGAGGGAGTGGGGTTTGCTTAGGCGAGGGATGATGGAGTGCCAGGGTTTAGTAATGGGGAGGGATTTTGGAGGCAAAGGATGGTTCTTGAAAAAGGCATGTTACCAGATCCAGTTGTGGCCAAATGGACGTGGGCGAGACTAGTGTCCGTTGCTGGAGAGCACTGCAGACAAGGCTTCAGAGAGAATAGTTGGTGCTGAGATGCATGGACACTGAGATAGCTCTTGATTCCTTGCCCTGCAGCAAGGATCACCAAGCACTCTCATATGCTGGTCAAAGACCTCTGCTAGCTCCGCAGCTACGCATCAGGTACTTGGGATGTGCACATGAGCAAGCATTGCTTGTTAGGCAAAGATTGTTGAAGCCATGTCCAAAGGGTGGAATTTTTATGAAATCCTTAGATCTGGATATCAGGTTCTTTCAAGACAGCAAGCATCCATCATAAATCTCCCAAGTGTCATGGCTTGCACCATAAAATTTATCTCTCATGACAATTGTTTGTCAGAGGAAGGCTGCAGGAGATGAGGGCCATCTCCTGCGTAGTGTGTTATCAAGAAACATTGTATTCTTGTGTTCTTAAAACAATCTGCATTTCTGAGCTCTGCAGATCGACAATTTCTCTTGTCAGCAGACTCCTTGCGCCTTTGCCTCAAAGAGTTGTTAGAAATCAAACGTGTTAAGAAGGAAGAAAGTAACGTTGGTCTTACCGTGAAGGGTTCTTTTTCCCTGTAGTAGGAGATCCTCTGGAAGGGTAGTGAACTGAGCATGCTCGAGACAGAACTGGACCATGTGTCTTGTTTCTGGGCATAGCCTCCTCCTAGCCCCAGTTCCAGGGCTGTTGAGTGAGGTGGTATGTCGAGTGGAGATAGCTCTGTGTAAGTACTTTGTGAGCTGTAAGTAAAACAGAGAGTGGGAAGAACCTGGACGAGAGGTTAGAGAATAGCACAGAAAAGTGAAAAAACAGCCTAAGAGTCAATAGGCCTGAGGGCTGCCTCCAGCCCCAACCGGGCCCATCCCCTAGTTGGCCCTGTTAACAATCTGTGCCTCCCTACCTCCCAAAAAAATACATCCAGGTGGGGCTGAGGATCTCCTACTACAGGGAAAAAGAACCCTTCATGGTAATACCCATGTCCCTTTCCCCCCTGAGTAGGAGATCCTCAAGAAGGGACGTGCCCACAAATCCCTGGGATGGGTAGGATGTATTCAAAACCCTTGCCAAAGCACCATGTGCTGCCTGTGCTGCTGAGGGGCCTGAAACCTTATGGTGCCTAGGGGAATGGAGTGGCAGAAGGCAAGGAGGCTGCCCTGCAGATTCCCGATAGTGGAATGGGCTGAAAAAAGGCCGCAGAGGTAGATGTGGTTCTGGTTGAGTGTGCAGTTACTCCCCCCAGGAAGGGTGATGTTGAGATCCGAGTAGGCCAGGAGAATGCATGATCTGATCCCGCCAGTTGAGTTGTCCTTAGATACTCTGTTTCCCCAAAGAGCGGGGACGGAAAAAGACAAGAAAGGTGTCGGGCATGTGGATGTCCATGGTGTGACGGATAGATGAACGTCGAGCCCTGCGCCTGTCAGGCATGTGCCACAATCATTCCCCTGGCTGGACCAGGGGAAGGCAGAAAGAAGGAAGAGCAGCAACTCTGGACCTATGAAGCAGGGAATTAACTTTTTTGGGAGGGAGGTAGGGGTTCAGGCGAGGATGCACTGCATCTAGCTGAAAGGTACAATATTCCTTCCATGCCAAGAGGGTGCCTAGTTCAGAAACCCTTCAGCCGAGGTAATAGCTACCAGGAAGAGGACCTTATAATACAAGAGCTTCAGTGGAAAGCTAGCGATGGGCTTGAAGGGGTCCTTCATGAGAGCATTTAGGAACTCGGTTGAAGTTCCAGGCCAGGAACTGCCCGACTAAAGGAAACAGGCTAGTCGCTCCTCCTGGCATCTGTATGTGTGTGGGCGTAGGGTCGGTTGGCCAAAGTCAGTGGAAGAAAAAAGGCAGAACCGAGGCCAGTGTGGAGGTTTGGCACCTCAGGGTGCTTGGTTACAGGGGAAGGTCTAGGCCAGCCTGTAGAAAAGTGAGGACCTCAGGCACCCCTGTGGGAAGTAGATCCCTCTTTTGTGTGATCAACCCTCTGTGGAAGGAGAGCCAGGTGGCCTGATATATTTGACTGGTTGATTGGTGTCTTGAGGCTGGAATGATGTCCTTGACCTGTCGGGAATATCCTGTGGCTGCTAAATTAATGCGCTCAGGCTCCCGGCGGAGAGCTGTAACCACAGGAATTGATGTGAAGTAGTGTTGCCTGTAAGGGAGAAAAGAACTGGACAAACTACGGAGGGACCCAGTGGGCTCTCCGCGGGGTGAAGACATAGCCTACTTCTTGTCCCGCATTTTGACCAAAAACTGGGTCTAAAGCCGGAGAAAAAGCGGGGTCAGCACCCGCAAATGGAGCAGATTTATCGTCGGCATTTCAAGTCTTAAGCCAAGATTACCAGCATACCGCCACACCCACCACTATGGCCCGACTGTGTGCAATCTAAGTTTGAATCGACCCTGAGAGCCACGGCCTTGGCCATTAAGTAAATGCCCTGGCGAAACCTTGGGCCGTTCAGGAGGGAACCATCTTGAAGAGCGCCTTGGTCCAGAGTTGAAGTACCCGAGGAAGGTGTGGTTGATCATGGATATCTTGAGAGACATGGCTGAAGGCATCTCGGACCTTCAAGAGAAGGGTGTGTCAGCACCTGTCCTCCTGGGACTAGAGAGGCCCCTGCCCTTCGGGTGGAGGTTCACCCTGGAGACCAGTTGAGTCCCCAGGAGAGTCAACCTCAGGCGTGGCCAAAGGTTTTGAGAGATCCCCTGGAATTGTCCTCATGGTGGAGGATACTGAGCAAATACCTGTTCCTGAAACAGGCTTTTTAGGGATGGAGGTTAAAGAATTGAGTCAGATAGCCATGAAAGGAGATGTTCTAAACTGCCTGGAAAAAATAAAAACCAACAATCGCCAGGGCTGGACAGCAACCATCCAAGAGTCCTCAAAGAACTCAAATGTGAAATTGCTGACCTCCTTGCTAAAATATATAACTTATCCCTGCAGTTGGGCTCTGTACCAGAGGACTGGAAAGTATCCAATGCAACACCAATTTTCAAAAAGGGATCGAGGGGCGATCTGGGAAATTACAGGCTGGTCAGCTCAACATCTGATCCAGGCAAATTGATGGAAAGCATCCCCAAGAATAAAATGGTAAAGCACACAGAAGAACAGGCCCTGCTGGGAGAGAACCAGCATGGCTTCCACAAAGGAAAATCTTGCCTCACAAACCTTTTGGAGTTCTTTGAGAGTGTCAACAAGTGTGTGGATAAGGGTGATCCAGTTGACATCGTATACCTGGAGTTCCAAAAAGCTTTTGACAAAGTTCCTCATCAAAGACTTCTGAGAAAACTTAGCAGTCATGGGACAAGTACCGATGTGGATTGCTAACTGGCTGAAGGACAGGAAACAGAGTTTTCGCAATGGAGAGAAGTAAGAAGTGGGGTCCCCCAGGGATCTGTACTGGGACCAGTGCTTTTTAATTCATTCATAAATGATCTAGAAGTAGGGGTAAGCAGTGAGGTGTCCAAATTTGCAGATGATACCAAACCCTTTTGTGAAGAAAAGAAAAAAAAGGCCAATTCCATGTTAGGAATCATTAGGAAGGGGATTGAAAATAACTGCTAATATCATAATACCCTTATACAAAAACGATGGCGCAGCCACACTTGGAGTACTGTGGACAATTCTGATCACCACATCTAAAAAAGGACATTGTAGAACTGGAAAAGGTGCAAAGAGGGCAACCAAGATGATCAGAGGCCTAGAGCACCTTTCTTATGAGGCAAGGCTACAAAGCCTGGGGCTATTTAGTTTAGGAGGGAAAAGAGAAAAAAGACAACTGCAGGAGACATGATAGAGGTCTATAAAATCATGCATGGAGTGGAGAAAGTGGATAGAGAGAAATTCTTCTCCCTCTCCCATAACACTAGAACCAGGGGTGATCCCATGAATTGTTTGCAGGGAAATCTAAGACCATCATCCGGTGGGGAGACATCACTGATTGTGCGCTGCACCTAAGATAGCAGACCCTCGAGTTCTGCTGAGGAAAAAAGTCTGGTAGAGTTAGAAATGGGCAGCGTCACATCCTCCCTTGACAATCCCCCTTCCTCCTTGTCTGGTTCCAATGGCCCAGTAGGATCCAGAGGCAGAGATTGTGAGGAGCCCCCTTTTCTGACGGGTGGTCAGGCAGTAACAGGACTGTGGGCCTCCCCAGACTTTAGGGAAGGGAGGGGTATGAGGAGATGCCTTTCAGCCTCTCGCATATCTCTGGTGCCCATATAGCTACCAGTGGAGATTCAAGCCAACACCCTTCTGCTTTTTAGTCAAGCATTTCCCTGCTGCACCACTTGAGGTGCCTGGGGGAAGGGGGAAAGGGAGTGGCACAAGTTGATCCAGTGCGAGACCGGAAGAACTGCCTGGGGCGCTAAAGACTCCTGTCCCCCCTGCGAGGGGAGGAGGAGGAGGAGGAGGAGGAAGAATATCTGCGCCTCCGCTTGATTTTGTGTGGCAAAAAACCTGGGCATAAACCCGTACAAAGGGAAAACCCTGTGCTGCAGGCAGGGGACAGGCGAGGGTGAAGAAACACACACACCCCGCCACCGTTCACTCAGTTGGGTGCCCGCCTGGGCTCAGGTCCCTGTCCTGGAATGACCTGGAGTCAAGCGTATCCCTGCATGTAGTTTGCGGGCACCCCACGGAACCTGGTAAGAGCCATGCCAGGGGAGTAGTAAGTGGAGCCATAGGAGGTACAATGGAGAATTCTCTATCTTACCATGCTCAGACATCCAGTCTTCCATTCAAATGCAAACCAGGGTGGACCCTGCTTAGCAAGGGAGACAACTCACGCTTGTTGCCACAAGACCACTTTCCTCCCATTCCTCTGAAAAAACTCACACAGCCATTGAAAATCCTGGGTGAGAAAAAGTCTTTACTCACACTTGTGACTGCTGAGGCTGCGCAGGGAGCGTGTGAGCGATCCATCATGCAGCGTGGGGGGAATGCGTGGACCAGCCAGTTCCCCCTCAGTCGCTGAGGCCCCAGTGGCCGGAGGATTAGGCGCCGGGATAATGCCCACCGGGCTCCGGTCACCTCTCTCAAAGCGCAGGCGCTTGTTTGATTCAGCCTTCCTCTTGGCGCCCTTTTGGTTGCTTCCACTTTTGATTTGCAGCCGGTCACCTGAATCAACAGGCACTGACTTAAATGCTTGTGCCCTTCCAGACCCTGGAAGGACTCACTCATGTGCCTTTTTTCTTTTTTTCCAGGGAAACGAGGCTGGTGCCCACTGTCACTGGACCCCTTGGGGGCATTGGCTAAGTGCCGCCCCAAGGTCCCTGTCCGTGTTGTTTGTGTTTCAGCCGCGGCTGCGGACGAGGGGGAAGCTGAAGCGGCCATGCCGGGCTAAGCCGCGGCAACAACAGGAGCAGAGTTCGCGCTGCCCAGGCGCTGCTGGAGCTGTGAAGCCGCAGACACTGAGCCCTGAAGGAGTTCCTCTGAGTGAGCGAACTCTGTTGCCCCTCCAAACAAATGCAAATACTTTGGCAAGTAGCCAATCAAGCCGAATGCAAGCTAAAAGGAACTTGTGAAAGTTTTTTGTTTGTTTGTTTGTTATTTTGGGTTGGCTCCGAATAGAGGTTGCTCCCTTCCCACCCTTACACACGCAAAGCGAGAGGGGGGAGGAGGGGGAGGAAAATCTTAGAGAACCACCAGGCAGGCACAGTCCGAAGAGTTGGAACTCCTGTCTCCCTCAATAGCCAAGGGGCTGGTCATTTTTGAAAATAGATAACATGAATTGAAGGGAAAAAAGCTTAACCGCATGAGCTCTCTCTCTCAACACGTCCTATCCTGAGCAAGACAGAACTGGAACTGGGGCTAGGAGGAGGCTACGCCCCCAAACAAGTCACATGGTCCAGTTCTGTCTCAAGCATGCTCAGTTCACTACCCTTCCTGAGGATCTCCTACTCAGGGGAAAAACTCCACACGAGCAGTGTGGAGAGCCTTACCGGGCTCTGTGGGGAGAGCAGGCTTAGCCCACTCTCCACGTAGACGAGCAGGGATCCATCCCTGGGCAGCCACCCACACGACTACCAGCTCTGGGACGGCAGGGATTGGAGGCTGCCCGGCCCCTGGGAGTCCCAGGATGGTCTGTGCAAGTGAGCGGGGCATCCTGGGGAGACCCCTGAGGCTGGGAGGCTGCTTGTAGCTGCCCAGTCAGGGGCCTACTCATAAGAACAGCCCTGCTGGATCAGGCCCAAGGCCCATCTAGTCCAGCATCCTGTTTCACACAGTGGCCCACCAGATGCCGCTGGAAGCCACAGGCAGGAGTGGAGGGCATGCCCTCTCTCCTGCCATTACTCCCCTGCAACTGGTACTCAGAGGCACCCTGCTTCTGAGGCTGGAGGTGGCCTATAGCCCTCTGACTAGTAGCCATTGATAGACCTCTCCTCCATGAAGTCATCCAAACCCCTCATGTGTCACTATGGTGTGGAGCCTCAACGCGGTGGTACACGATCAACTAAAAGGGGTTAGCCGAATGCTCACTCCACTAACGTCGTTTAAGGGGAGGGGTGTTTGGTGGGGTAAGCTGCCGGGAGCCGCACAGCTCCCTTGGCAGCACACGACCTGGAGGAATCGGGCTAGGCTCCCTTAGCCCAGTTCCTCCTGGTCGTGAGAATATTATTATTATTATTATTATTATTATTATTATTATTACATTTATATCCCACTCTTTTTCCAAGGAGCCCAGAGCAGTGTACTACATACTTGAGTTTCTCTTTCACAACAACCCTGTGAAGTAGGTTAGGCTGAGAGCGAAGTGATTGGCCCAGAGTCACCCAGCTAGTTTCATGGCTGAATGGGGATTTGAACTCGGGTCTCCCCGGTCCTAGTCCAGCACTCTAACCAATATACCACGCTGGCTCCCTCTTTATGTGTAGCCTCTTTATGTGTGAGACAGCAGTTAAATCACTTCTTGTGTAAATCTATCTAGTGTATATTTCTAAAGCATTCCAAAGTAACAGCAATCAAATATATGTGAGGCTGGTAATCAATGCAACTGATTAAGACAAACACTGTAGGTTACATCAACATTGAAAAATTCTTCCAGAGGAAATGCAGGATTATCTCCTGTCTTTCCCAAGGCAGAGAACAAACCACAAACAATTTGGCCTGCTCCTTTAGGAGTGGCCAGGTCACTCAGAGTTCTGTGATTCTTTATAACAGAGAATCTCTAAATGGAGTGGCAGGCAGAGACGCAGGCCTTAGCCTGGCCTGCTGGGCTCTGAGGTCTGGTCCAATATGAGTGACCTGGGCTATAACACCACTGCCAATCTTCAGGACCACTGCCATGCCCATAGCCTATGTGTAGCAGCAGCAGCAGCAGTGGGTCTCACTCAAGTAGGGGAGGCCCATGGAGGGCAGTTTGGCAATGCCTCCCTAAAATCTGGAGCCAGCTGTGATAGCATCAAAAAACTTAGGCAATCACAGAAACTGAAAATAAAAAAGTAAATAATATACATCTAGCTCTGCATTGATGGTACTATGCCTAGTAGATTCTAGATCTTATGTTGTGCTAGGTGTTGATTCAGGTACAAACATAAGGGACAGCTATTAACCCCAAATGAATGAAATCAGATTTTTTTCATGGGCACAATCATTTTTTCAGTGGGGATGCTTGGGAAGGAGTCGTTTAGATTCTGCGATACTGGTTCAATCAGATCCCAGGATGGCTGAACTAATTTAAGATGCTAACTTGGCATCAGCCAATGTCACAAAGCTTCCCATGGTCAAGTAGCTGGTATTGTGGAGGTAAGCATGAATTGTCCCCTTTGTGAAGCTGGGTCTAACCTGGTTTGCATTTGAATCGTAGACTACCTGTGAGCACTGTTAAGATATTCCCCTTAGGGGATGGGGCTGCTTTGGGAAGAACATCTGCACGCTTGCATGCAGAAGGTTCCAAGTTCCTTCCCTGACATCTCCAAGATAGGGCTAAGAGAGATTCCTGCCTGTAACCTTGGAGAAGCTGCTGCCAGTCTGTGTAGACAATACTGAGCTAGATGGACCAATAGGTATAAGGCAGCTTTCTATGTTCCTAGGTAGTGACCGTATACTGGGTAGAAAGTATACTGAGATTCCACCTGAGATTCCTTAAGAGATTAAACAGTTCATCACCAACAAATGGGCCATTTAGATAAGGGAAAGGGCAAATGTTTGGCAAGAGAAGTTCATGTACATTTGATAAGCACCTCAGAACAGTTGATGATTGCTTTGGAATCCACATTTCCTAGGGTTGTCACTGAATAGAGCATGTTTGAAAACAAAAAAGACTGCAGTGCATATGATGTGTCATCCTGCTTAGATGGCACCCAGGGAGTCAGGGTGGATTTAGAGAGCTAACTTATTATATCAAAATTAGACCCCCAAAGGACTGATCTGTCACAATGAAAAACAGCAACAAGGAAGAACTGAAAACCAAAAATCATATATCCTGCTGAAATGACAGAGAAGCCATAAATAGCTATTTGGTTTGGAACTGTGTCAGGAGTTGAGGGCTCAGGACTAGGTGTTTACAAAGAGAGGAGAGGAGAGGACACAAGCCTGATTCAACAAAGCAAGAAATGGGTGTGGCTACTAGTCTAACACAGGCATTCATGGACTCCAATGTTTAACATTAAGCCTGCACTCAGGAGACACATCCAGCGAGCTGCTCATGGCATTGCAGCAGCAAACCCTTATGCCCTATTTTGTGTAGAATCTTATACAGCCTGTGATCTTTAATGGGCCCAAACTGGGGACCTGAATTTCACATCTCAGACGAAAGAGGGCACTTCCAAAACCACTCTGCCTCCCAACTCAATTCTAGATTACTCCTTTGGTACTGATGAGCTGGAAAAGCATAGCCAATTAAATCACCAGTCCATTTCCTGCAGCCCTCTATGCTTCTCCTGTACTCCTCTAATCACAGTATTAACCCAGCCTGAACCTGGTATAGAAAGAGAATTCTGACAAAACTGTGCAGATGAAAGAAGCTGCTCTTTTTGGCATCATAGCCATGTGAGTCCCTAATGATAGGGATAAAAGATTATTAAGGGATAAGAGAAGTTTGAAATTTCAAGCAAAAAAAGTGAAAGGAAAGCAAACATGCATTGGATACTAAAGTCACATCAATTCTTTCACAATTAGATTATCCTGCTTTGGTATTCATCCTTACAATGTTCATTTGTAGTGACATTTTTTCACCATTTTAACGCTCCATCAGTAAAGAGGTCTAAAGGAAAAGATGATCCCTCTCCAAAGTCATCAGGTGATATAACAGATTGAGGTACTTCTGTAATTTCTCTCTGTGTGCATCTTAATGTTACTGTTAGAATTTAACTCACAAGAATATTTCAGGTTTAACAATACTTTGTTTTATCCATTAACTATTCTGTGGATTTATTAATTTATTTGATTTTATTACTCTGATCCAACTGTGAACATGTGCAACAGCCTAAAATCATTAGGGGTGTGCAATTTGGGTTTTTGGTGATTCGGTTTGGGACCCAAACCGAATCACCCCCGTTCTGTTCTGTGCCCGAATCTGGGCTACCCGAATCACCCCGATTCGGTTAGGATTCGGATTAAATTTGAATCTGAATCGATTTGGGTAAGAAAAATGGGTCCCAGGGGCAAAATAGTGGGGTGGGGTGGTAGTGCCCAATGGTTGGAGGCTACCACCCAAATTTCAGGGGAATTGGGCAAAGGGCTGGTTTTTGGGGAATTTTTGAAGTTTTAGTGTCTTTGGGGCAGATCGGGGGCATAGCGTGGGATCTGGGGGAAAAGAGTGGGGTGGGGTGGTAGTGCCTAATGGGTGGAGGCTATCACCTCAATTTCAGAGTGACTGGGCAGAGGGCTGATTTTTGGGGAATTGTTGAAGTTTACGCGTCTTTAAGGTTTTTCCCCTTAGAGAAGCATTAAGGTGTCAGCAAATGTATAGCTTCACGCGGGAGCAAAAGGGGTGGCCTAGAGCAGTGTGGGGTTGATGGTAGTGCCAGGTAGGGGCAAGGAAGCTATCTGAATTTTTTCAAAGGATTTGGGCAGAGGGCTGGTTTTTGGGGAATTGTTGAAGTTTACGTGTCTTTAAGGTTTTTCACCATAGAGAAGCATTGAGGTGTCAGCAGCCCCATAACTGCACTTTGGGGGTGCTGGGGTGGCCCAGAGCGAGTGGTAGTGTAGTGCACATAGGGTGCCAACCACCCCCATGGGTTTCTAACCCATGGGGTACTAGGTTCTGTTGTTTCAGAAGTATTCTGAGTGTGGATTCTATGATAGCAAATTAGAGTGGATTCATGGTGTTTCATTGAAAATCTCATTAGCTATCATAGAATCCACACTCAGAATACCTCTGAAACAACAGAACCCTGTACCCCATGGGTTAGAAACCCACGGGGGTGGTTGGCACCCGATGTGCACTACACTACCACTCGCTCTGGGCCACCCCAGCACCCCCAAAGTGCAGTTATGGGGCTGCTGACACCTCAATGCTTCTCTATGGGGAAAAACCTTAAAGACGCGTAAACTTCAACAATTCCCCAAAAATCAGCCCTCTGCCCAAATCCTTTGAAAAAATTCAGGTAGCTTCCTTGTCCCTACCTGGCACTATCACCAACCCCACACTGCTCTAGGCCACCCCTTTTGCTCCCGCGTGAAGCTATACATTTGCTGACACCTCAATGCTTCTCTATGGGGAAACCTTAAAGATGCATAACCTTAAAGATGCATAAACTTAAACAATTCCCCAAAAATCAGCCCTCTGCCCAATCACTCTGAAATTGAGGTGGTGGCCTCCACCCATTAGGCACTACCACCCCACCCCACTCTTTTTGCCCAGATCCCACACTATGCCCCTGAACTGCCCCAAAGACACTAAAACTTCAAAAATTTCCCCAAAATCAGCCCTTTGACCAATTCCCCTGAAATTTGGGTGGTAGCCTCCATCCATTAGGCACTACCACCCCACCCCACTATTTCACCCCTGGGACCTGAAATTCGAGCTGACATCAAATCTCACCTTTTTGCATTGAAATCAATGGAGGCAAAAAGGCGGGAAATTCAAAGAGACGTCATCCCGAATCACCCGAATTTTTCGGGCACGAATCAGGGGTGATTCGGCTCGGCCCCCAAAAATATCAGGGGACATCAGGGGTGATTCAGTTCGGACCCGAATCACCCGAAATTGCTCATTTCAGCCACAGATCGATCTGTGCCCGAAATTTTTTGCACATCCCTAGAAATCATAGCTGTGGTCAGTCAGTTGGCAAGTGTGCCAATCAGCTGTTCAGCAGAGAGACTGAGTGGGAAGGAGAACAAAATCCACATTCCAGAAAAATAATGGGAGCTATCATTCCAATCACACACTTTTCTGACTAAGTACAGCTCCAGCCAATTAATTACCAAGTCATTTCCCACAACCCTCTTGGATTAGCAGGGGAATTGTTCATGCACCACCCTTCTGTGCATGCTGTTCCTAATCCATCTAAGGCAGGGGTTTCTAACCTTGGATCTTGTTATGTTGGACTACAACTCCCATCATCTCCAGCCACAGGCCATGGTGGATTATGAGAGTTGTAGTTCAACAATATCTGGGGAATTAAGGCTGGGAATCCCTGATCTAAGGATATGTCTTCTTTCAGGATGGCGAGACAGCCTTGAAGTAAGTGAAACAGCACCTATAGTGAAGCCCTATTTCATTTTCCCTCCTATAGCTCCACTTTCTTCACTGTTTTATATGTTTCCAATATGTTCACAATATCTTCTCTTATAGGGGCCAGACACCTGAAAAATATATGTTCTTCTTGGTATGTAGCAATCTAAAAATCAGCAAATGATCACCTATATTTTTTGCCATTCATTAAGTGTGTGTTTTCTTTGACATGTTGGAAACTAATTGGAATAGATTTTTTTGGGCACACACACACACACACACACACACACACACACACACTCTCTCTCTCTCTCTCTCTCTTATGGTCAAGTTCTTTCCTTACCTTGCTTCGAAGCCATAGAAGGCTTATAAGGTTCCCTCTGTGATGTCATCCTAAACCAGATGTTTCTTAGATCTTTCTGGCTTTCCTCCTACAAATCAACTTAAGAGGTGCTTTACAATCTATTCTATTTTAAGTGCTACAGTTGGGTCTGCTATCTTTCCAACTGGAAGCCATTTTTTGGGATAATCCCTCTTGTTCCAAGAGGGATTTCACAGGTGTGGCATGGAAGCAACTGTTCTGATTTGGACAGTCCAGACTTGTTTGCATTTATGTTTAACCATAATAATTTATCAGCCAGAGGTAATTGTTTGGAGCCTTTCTGGTGGAAAGAAGCCATTTCGTACAGAATCAGTTTATTCCCAGCCTTTCACCCCCATCTATCCTAGTAAGACCCACCCTGACTGGCAGCAGTTCTCCAGAGAAAGATCTTTAAGCCAAGTTCTTTCTCAGCCTTGCTGCTTCAAAACCTTTTAGCTGGAAATCCCAGAACTAGCCTAGTGTACACAAGATGTGGTTTCCTGCTGCTGTACTGTGGCATGGCCTCTAATAGTAACATCATACATTTGGGCCTATATCTTAAGAGATCCTTTTGGGGCAGATGTGCTTATAATCTTGTTTGCAGCCAAAATCTGCATTCTTCACTCAGGCAAATATCTCAGCAGTTTTATTGAATCTCCCCCCGCCCTGCCCCTGAATGAGCTATGTTAGGAATTTCCCCAAAGATTACCAAGATAACACAATTATAGCTTAGCTGATTTCAGTGATTTTATATCTTGCTTGCTTGTTGCTCTTCTTCTTGATGTTGATTCAGTTCTGATTATATCTATTTCATTCAGCTCCGTGTTTTTCTTGGCTGTGCTCGGGCGAAGCTGCAATGGTGCATCCGTGCAATTTCCTTTTTATTTGCTTTTCGCTCCAACTAGAAAAGACTCCTCCCCCTGCTAGTGGCTTTGCACAAAGCCACCAAGAGCTTTTAAAAAGCCTCATCACATCATCATCCCCTGCCTCTTCGGCAACCCTATTGGCCCAAAATGGGGCAGTAGGAGGGTGGGGAAAGCACATCTTACAATCAGTATGCATGGTCCCTGCTTAGGAAAACACCTTACGGGTGGGAATGCAAACGATGCAGCAAATGGCTTGCACCCTTTATGTTTGGAATATGACCCTGCCAAGCCGAAGTATTTTACACCACCTCCAACTGCTTTAGAGCTCACAGTCTGGAAAGCACCCAGAATGGATTAATAAGGAAAAAGTACCATCAGGGATTGTGCAGGTCAGGAAGCTGGAGAAACAATCAGCAGACGCGATAGTAGAGAGCAGTTCTGCAATGCAATGGCAATGGCAATGCAATGAAGCTGAAGGAACATTCACAAGCTTTGCAGGCTCATATGCTTAGCTGGGTCAAAATCTCATCACCACATGTTTTATAGCTGCTTCCCTCACAACACAAAGTGATCTTATATAGATTTGACTAAGAGTGTATTCAGAAACAACTCCATCTTCTCCTTCTTCTCTCCCTGCCTTTTCCATTCTGACTCCACCCCCCACACTCTTTATAGGTTCCCCACTGGGACAAAGAGAGCCAGTGTGGTGTAGTGGTTAGAGTGCCGGACTAGGACCCGGGAGACCCGAGTTCAAATCCCCATTCAGCCATGAGACTTGCTGGGTGACTCTGGGCCAGTCACTTCTCTCTCAGCCTAACCTACTTCACAGGGTTGTTGTGAGGAGAAACTTAAGTATGTAGTGCACCGCTCTGGACTCCTTGGAGGAAGAGCGGGATATAAATGCAAAATAATAATAATAATAATAATAATAATAATAATAATTAATAATAATAAACTTCCACACAGCTGCTCAGAAAAAGAAAAAGAAGCTGCACTGGCCAGATTCAGCCTGTGAGCCTGCAGTTTGACATCCCCAGCTTAAACTAATCATAGTCTCAGCTTCCCTCTAAATTATAAATGGAAATGCTATATCTGAAAAGGCATTGTCACCATTTCAGTCCACCAGTTTGGTGACCACTTTTGTCTAACACCAACATTAAAATAAGAATTGTTGAGTAACTAACCAAGATATGTTACTCACAGCCACCCATCAATAGTACTTCAGTCCCAGGAAGGACACTCAGTGTTCTGAACACTAAGGTGTAGCCCTCAATTTACTACAACATCTGCCTCCTTTTGTAGTTAAAAAGAAATCACATTGATATAGTCCACTTTCTTTGGTTCAGACTAAAAAAAAAATTCTAAAAGGACTGCTGTGAATACCAACATTAAATCACAAAGAAATACTGGATGGAATATATAATCATTCACAATGAACAATAGAAACAATGGCCAACCAATAAGACACTAATTTACAAACATATATTTTAAAAATTGTTCAGCTTGTACCAATGTACCAATTTGCATCCTCATTCAACCCACAAGGTGATTCAGTTTTAAGGGTATGGATCCAAAACAATTCTCACTGTAATAGGGCTCTCATCATATTGCCCCCAGTGCATTTAAGCTTTTCAATACTCCAAAATTGTATTTGATCTGCCGAGTGGTTATATTCCAAAAAGTGTTTAACCAATGGAGCCTGTGTCCTGCCTTTGTGTATGCAACTCTTACGCTCTAGAATGTGAGTCCTAATACACCTGGAGGTCATACCAACATACATAAGAGAACAGTGGCACCTGAAGATATATATAACCCCCTTGCTACTACATGTAAACAAATCCTGCAATTGATATTCTTTTAAATCTTCTGGATTACAGAATCTTTTGCACTTAACACAATTCTTGCAGACAGTATAACTCCCACAAATATGTTGGCCTGTCGGAGCTTGTGCATCAATGACACTAAACTTTTGTGAACATGGCTGCTATAAAGCACTGTGCACTAGTAGACTTCCTGCAAGTTAACACTCCTTTTTGTGGCACCTTGGTATATTCTATAATAGGTGCCAGTGTTGGCAATTGGAGGAGAATATGCATCGTATGTTGTTGTTAATTTATTCGATTTCTATACTACCCTTCCAAAAACGTCTCAGGACGGTTTACACAGAGAAATAATAAACAAACAAACAAACAAACAAACAAATAAGATGTTAGAAGGATTACCATCCTGTTGTAGGTATTCCTATTATTTTGGGAGTTTTGCAGATTCAGCAATAACTTCATTTCCATGGATCTGGATTTTTTTAAAGCTGTTTTATAAGCCTGTTTGGATAACCTCTATCAATTAATTAATCTTTCAACATATTTGCTTGTTTTAGAAACAAATGATCTGTACTACAGCTTCTCCTAAGCCCAAGCATTAGAGAATAATAATAAGGGAGTCAAGGTATAGGGATGATGATGATGATGATGATTACATTTATATCCCACTCTTCCTCCAAGAAGCCCAGAGCAGTGTATTACATACTCAAGTTTCTCTTTCACAACAACCCTGTGAAGTAGGTTAGGCTGAGAGAGAAGTGACTGGCCCAGAGTCACCCAGCTAGTATCATGGCTGAATGGGGATTTGAACTCGGGTCTCCCGGGTCCTAGTCCAGCACTCTAACCACTACACCACGCTGGATACTATTGAATTCCAAAGTAGAATTTACATATGTTGTTTCTAATAAACATCTGTGGTCAGGATGCCTTTACAATTGGTTACCTACACATCAAAAAAATGTATAGTCGTCCTGTTGTATGTAAGCTGGAATTTAAAAGAAAGGTGCACTGAATTCAAAGAAGATTAAAATTGTAACTATTATGTCTCTGTTCCATCCCAGATTAAAAAGATATCATCCAAATAGCTCTTAAAGGTTATAATCAGGTGGCTGATTATATAGAATAAAGGTCTGTTCCAATCAGTCCATGTACAGATTGGCAAGCTCCAGGGCAAATTTGCAGCTCATTACCACCCACAATGTTTGCCAGATAAACGTAACCATGGGCTCCTTGGACAAAGAGTGGGTTATAAATGTAATAATAATAATAATAATAATAATTAATTAATACACATGGACAATAACATACATATATATAATAAATAATAATTAGAATGGTTAATAACGAGAAACTATTCAACACCAATGAAACAAAACAGGCATACAAGAAAGAACAAGTCAAGAACTAAGCAGAAAAATGGAAAAATAAGCCACTGCATGGTCAATATTTGTACAATATAAGTGGAAAATTAGACATCACCAAGACCTGGCAATGGCTTAAGAATGGCCACTTGAAGAAAGAAACAGAGGGTTTAATACTGGCTGCACAAGAACAGGCACTAAGAACAAATGCAATAAGAGCAAAAGTAGAAAAATCAACAACAAACAGCAAGTGCCGCCTTTGTAAAGAAGCAGATGAAAAAGTGGACCACCTAATCAGCTGTTGTAAAAAGATCGCACAGACTGACTACAAACAAAGGCATGACAAGGTAGCAGGGATGATACACTGGAACATCTGCAAAAAATACAAGCTACCTGTAGCCAAAGATTGGTGGGACCATAACATTGAAAAGGTTGTCGAAAATGAAGATGTAAAAATATTATGGGACTTCCGACTACAAACAGAGAAACATCTGCCACACAATACACCAGATATAACTGTAGTCGAGAAGGAAGAAAAACAAGTTAAAATAATCAACATAGCAATACCAGGGGATAGCAGAACAGAAGACAAAGAAATAGAAAAAATCACCAAATACAAAGATCTACAAATGGAAATTGAAAGGCTGTGGCAGAAAAAGACCAAAATAATCCCAGTGGTAACTGTCACCCTAGGTGCAATTCCAAAACAACTTGAAGAGCACCTCAACACTATAGGGGCCACAGAAATCACCATCAGCCAATTACAAAAAGCAATTTTACTGGGAACAGCCTATATTCTGTGACGATATCTATAATAACAGCAACAACATTGATAATAAAATTCAGCCATCCCAGGTCCTTGGGAAGGACTCGATGTCTGGATAAAACAAACCAGTCAATAACACTTGACTGACTGTGTAAATAAAGAAATAATACACACATACATACATACATACAAACATACATACATATCTCAAAACTGGAAAACATTCGTTTTTTAATGCCACTTATTTGAGGGATACAGAAACGGAGTAGGTGGCTGCAGGGATGATCTCCTGTCCAAAGCTTTCCTAATAATATCTAGTGCCTCCTCTTGGGGTATATTTGTGTAAAGTGCCACCTAATCTATCGTAACTAGAAGAACATGTATCTCAGGTAATAGCAATCCTTCCAAAAATGAAAGGAAGTCCATACGTAGTATCTTTTAAGTAAGTAGGGATCTTATTAAAAAAGTTCTCAAAACTGATCCCAAAAATATAGACGGAGGTTCTAAAATTGAAGAACATCAAGAAACAATTGGTCTGCCTGGAACTGGGCACACATTCTTATGAATTTTAGGAAGAATGTAAACAGAGGCATTCTCTGGGGAGAGTGCTGCAAGAAGTCATATGTATCCTTTGAGATATGGCCCAAAATAAGAGCCTCTCCCAATACGTCTATAATTTCCATTCTTACATCAGCTGTGGGATCCCCTGTGATGTTTTGATAATGTATACAGATAAAAGGTAAAGTGTGCTGTCAAGTCGATTTTGACTCCTGGCACCCACAGAGCCCTGTGGTTTTCTTTGGTAGAATACAGAAGGGGTTTGCCATTGCCTCCTCCCGTGCAGTATGAGCTGATGCCTTTCAGCATCTTCCTATATTGCTGCTGCCCAATATAGTACCAGCAGGGATGCAAACCAGCAACCTTCTGCTTGTTAGTCAAGCATTTCCCCGCTGCGCCACTTAAGATGACAGTGTGTACTATTATTTAACTGCTTCATAACTTCCCAGTGTACACTTCTCCATGCAGGCAGCCCCTTTATCTGCTGGCTTGATCACTATATCATGCCTCTGTCTCTGTATAAAACAGAGATGCTGATTTCCCCATCTGTTTTCATAACTATGGCCAAGGCCATTGTGGCTGGGGATTGTGGGAGGAGTTGTATTCCAATAACATCTGGTTGACAACCCCAACCAGATGCAGGAGATTGAGGCAAAAGGAAAATCAGATTTAAGAAATTATTTTTTATTATTTTACATTTTTATATCCCGCTCTTCCTCCAAGGAGCCCAGCGCGGTGTACTACATACTTACGTTTCTCATCACAACAGCCCTGTGAAGTAGGTCAAACAGATATAGCTTCCCTGCAGCTTCTGGTGGGAAGTTCTCTCTAGAATAAATTGCTCAGCTCTGCCCCTCCAGCCTCTACAGATCTTTTGTGAACTCCCTTCTATGGCTATGTCTCCCGATTCCAGCAATCACTACAACTCCCAGTGATTTGCCATTATGCTCCATGGCTCTACAGGAAATGGTTTCCCTGATGCCTCCCCTCCTTCCTGGCACAGGTTTTGTACTGGCATTGTAGATTGTGCTGGGATGCCATCTCACTTCCAGATCAGCTTTGTTGACTTCCAGCCAGCCTGCTCATGCTGCAGAGCATTGTGGCTCCCAACAATTATTGTAAATAATAGTATTTTGTACTTTTGTGATGGCCTTCACTGATTTCATAAAAAAGAGAGCACAATATTAAATAAACATTTTATTCCATTTTACAGAGAGAGACAGAGACACAGCTTCAAAGACGTTCATTGATTTCCTCCTTCGTTGCACTGTGCAATCATTATCCGTTAATCAATGAGAGCTTTGCAGTTAGATGACAACTGAAAGGGGACTGAACACACACTATGTCAATGGCAGATCTAGGAAGAAAAACACAATTCCAAATCCTACTTGCTTGCAGGACTATGTATGCATGCTTTCCAATTGCAAATGCAAAATGTGTCATCATTTGGATAGAGAAAATGAAAGACTGTCTACACTGCCAATAGCAAATAACAGCTTTTCAAAAATTGGCCATTGACACAGAAAGATGTGCAAATCCTAATTTTAGGACATTTGTTGAAAGATATTTCTTGGGAAGAGGAGATCATATCTAGGGGAATAAAAAGTCGGTTTAGAAAATAATTAGCACTGTGAAAGTGTTACCATCTGGAAATGTTTTTCACTCTTAGGTACTACCTTTTAATTGACAAACACTTTAGCATCCAAGTACAGCATGCAGCTTTACTTATGATTATTTCTGTACTCTCCCTGAGATTCCTTCACCTATTTATGCAGAAGAGGGAGAACAGAGCAGAATCGCTTCTCATGTCACATGCCACATGTGAGCAATGCAGCACACCTACCAAAAGGCCCTCTCTGCACAGCTGTTAAATGTTCCAGAGATCTGCCCTGTATTGCATCCAATCACCCTGGAATCCACTTGTACTATATGAATTATGAATGTGTTAGAAACGGTAGATTTATGATAGCAACTTGATAATACATAGTATCAGGTTAAGCTTATTGGCTGGCTGCATCTTATGGAATGCAGACTTTCTTTTTTAAGTCCAGGCTGCATTTTATGGGATCCAGACTGTTTTCAGACAAATAATATAGAATTGTAACTTTTCAGAAAACAGTACTGTTATTTACTGATCATTGTTCCCACAACACTTTTCCATTGTGCCAGTAATCGCATGTGAAGGAAGTGAATTCTCATAAGAAAATGCTCTTTTAATCCTGGCTGGAATGCTTTTCTCCCATTAGAGGACTATTGTGGATTATTCTTGCCTAAAGTAGACTAATCTCTGTTAATTGTGACCTTCTGAGATCCATAGGGTATTTAGTGAGCTATTTCCTATTTGTTTATTGGGTTTATAGTTACTTCCAAGCCCTTCAAATGCTGGCATTACTAGCTAACAAGTCAACAAAGAGATCTCTTCCATTGATGGCTTGAAAACCACATGGAGGCTGCCTTAACAAAGCTTGATTTGCTTTTCTTTAAAGTTGGAAATGCTGGCTCTTTTTTCACACTGGGTTTGTGATTGGAAATGTTATATAAGATAACAAAAAACTCCACAAAAAAACAAAAGTAAACAACAGACTACATGTCCTGTGTCATTCTGCTTTATGTTCATCTTGACTATTCAATAATAATTTACAGTCTGGATGCTTGCCAGGTTCAAAACCTATAGGCAGAATTTAAGTGCCATTTCCCAGCAAAAGATTTCTAAGGAAAAGCTGTTGCCTGAACAGACACGCAACTGGTTCATACTTGCATAATTCATTGCTTTCTGAATCATTCTATGTAGTCTATATGCCCTAAGAGTGTATTTGCCCTTGTCATCATAGTATTTGGATTTGTAGTTTTGATGATATGCATATATGCAGTTAGTTCTGCAAATGCATATTTGAAGGTCAGGAAATTTAGAACCAACAAAAGGAAGTACTTCTTCACACGGTGCATAATTAACTTATGGAATTCTCTGCTACAGGATGTGGTGATGGCCACTAGCTTGGATGGCTTTAAAAGTAAGGTTGCCATATTCTGGCTTTCCAAATCCAGGTGCCTAATTTGCATATTATGTAAATTGGCTTGAAAATAATTTTTGAGCAGAATAGTGACTGCACGTTTTGCTCCATCTCAGCTTGTACAAGGGCTAGAGCTTAGCTTTTTAAAAACATAAAAAAATAAAACTGAAATCTAGGCAAATCTGGGTGGGCTAAGCAATCTGGGTGAGATGCTTAAAATCCAGGTGAAACCCAGAATTTTGCGTGCCATGGCAAGTCTAAAAGGATCTTAGACAAAGTCATGGAGGACAGGTCTATCAATGGCTACTAGTCTGGTGGCTATAGGACACCTCCAACCTCAGAGTCAAGATGCCGCTAAATACCAGCTGCAGGGGCAAGCCCTCATCCCCTGCCTGTGGGCTTCTTGGAGGCATCTGGTGGGCTACTGTGTGAAACAGGATGCTGGACTAAATGGGCTTTAAGCCTGATCCAGCAGGGCTGTTCTTAAGTTCTTATCTCTATCCCATGTTTCAGTGCATCATGGGATGACTGTTTGTTTGTTTGTTTGTTTGTTTGTTTGTTTGTTTGTTTGTGTAGTCTTAAACCTGCACAATGAACTATTGACTCAAAAGGTGAACTGATGAGATATGGTGAGATTCAAGAAGATGGTTTGGCACAAAAGCACTAAAATAATATGAGCATGGACTGTTTGGCATCCCAGGCTCCAGACATAGCCATGCTATCACACATTTGATGACCATAAGTATCACGGGTATTTTTCCTCCTAACATAGAGGTTTCATTGAACTATCATGCCAAATAGCAATTGATAGATCTATCATCCTTCCACAATCCATTCCCCAGGATAACCAGTGAGCAGCAGTTAGCCACTGACAGGCTGATACAGGTTTATTTTATTTGACGTTGAATGCACAGACCCCTTAGTTATTGTTGTACTAAGTGCCTTCTAAAATTACATTACTGAGGGATGTTCCAGTGCTGAAAGCATTTAGCAGATTGGCCTAGCTCCAAAGAGAGGGTAATCCTCATAAAACATAAGGCTGTCTAGATGATGAAGCTGGGTAAGGGTTCCTAGATTTATAGCTGTTGAATGGCTAATGTGGGCACAGCTCCAGAAACCTATTAAATGTTACCAGACTGGTGGCAGCAGGAAGAAATATGTCCTGTTGAGGTGATAATTCCCCTAGTTCTGAGAAGCACACTTTTATAAGACGGCTTTTGATATGCATGAATCTATGCACTCTGTGGCTCATCTATAGTGCACTTCACAGTCACCCTTCATATTTTTCAGCAGGCTCTTTGGGACTCCTTTTGCTGTCACATTGCCTATTTTCTATTATTTTGATGATTTGTGTGGCTGTCCTTTGAACTCTCTCCACTAGCACCTCATCCTTCAAGTACCTCATCCTTCCAATGAGGAAACCAGGTGCTACCTGAGCATGAATCTCAGAAGCTCTTCTTATGCCCATTTCCATGTATGTGCTACATTAGACTTTGGGCACATCTCTGTCAGACTCCCAGGGGTTGGGGTGGGCTCCTAGCCCTTCTTGAACTCCAGAATGACTGGGTAAGCACCCCCCAAAAAGGGTCAGCCTCAGGAACAGCCAGGGGGAGAGGTTAGTTTGTCACCTGGGTCCTCCTCTTGGCTTGCTGCATTCAGCCATTTCCCACTCCTGGCTCCCATACACAGAAGCAGCTCCTCATCATCAATCATCAACCTTAAATACCCCAGTGCAGAGCTGACAGGGCTTAAAGCCCACTTCTACCCCTGCCCCCTTCCTGACCTTGCTTCCTGTTTCCTGCCATACCCAACCTAGCTGTCTCCCTGGAGCTGTTTTCTGCAGCTCTCCCTGCCTTGCCCTCTCAACCCCACTGGGATCTGACCAGCCCGGACCCTTCTCATCCCTACTGCCCCTTGAAGGGGACGAAAGCCCCCCAGGAGGGATGCCACACCCTTTTCCAGACTCCACAGGGCCACCCAAGTGACCATGTAACATGGCATCCCAACAATCTCCACAAACTACCCAAAGTTAGGGTAGGTGTGATGGGACACAGATGAAGTAACTATGTGTTTACTTAAGGATGATGTTCACATGCAAGTTGGTTTTGAAACAAATCTCTTTCTAAACAAAACTTGAGATGTTGCAATCCATGGAGGATTATAGTACTTTGATTATAAATTTGTCCTGAGACAAGCAGACAGCTCATTCTGCATTGTCAAGTGGTAGCTAAAAAGAATAGACAGTGAAAAAGAATCAAGGGGACAAAATAAAGGTAATGAGATACCTTTTTTTCCTGTCTAGTCAACATTTGTGTTGACAAATAAAAGTAGCTGGGCTTTAGAATGTACTCCCTATTGAAATAAGAGCCTCTCCCTCTCTGGCAACGTTTAAAAAGGCACTGAAGACATATTTGTTCACCCAGGCTTTAATTAGATTCATGGTTTTAATTCTTTTAATGTTGGGTTTGAAATGATTTTAATGTTAATGATTTTAATGTCTGGATGATTTTAATTGTAAACCACCCAGAGGTGCAAGTTTTGGGCAGTACAGAAATATGGTTGGTTGATAGATAGATAGATAGATAGATAGATAGATAGATAGATAGATAGATAGATGCATGCTCATATCTAGGAGCAAAACCAGCAATCATATATAATGTTCTGGAGCAAAGAAATACTAGACAGTAACAAAGTTACTTTTCTTCACAAGTAAGTAGTGAGAGAATCCACATTCAGAATTACTCATTCAGTATATGAATTTCTCCAGTCCATACTAGAAATTAGGTGCCATCTTTCTAAGGAATTCTTCTTGAGGATGGGGAGTATTCTTGAGGAAGAGGAGATCTCAGGATGAAAACTGCCCCCCCCCGGCAATTCTTCAATTGCTAATTGAGGCTAAAGCAAGATGACCTCAATTCCCAATCTGAGTTAGGCAAAGTCCCCTTTGAAATTGTCCTGACTTGAATTGGCGCTTGCACCCCACCTCTGCAACCAGAAATTGTGGGGCTTGAAGCCTTAAGTATAGACACCAGCAAGCTCAAAGCAGGGAATCATGTGGTTCCAAGTCATTTTATTTCCTGCATCTCCAGGACAATGCTAAGGCAGAGAGAGCTGCCTTATTTTATCTTATTTTATTTTATTTTGAAATTTGCAGATGATACCAAACTCTCTCGGGTAGTGAAATCCAAAAAGGATTGTGAGGAGCTTCAAAAGGATCTCTCCAAACTGGGGGAGTGGGCAACAAAGTGGTAAATGTGGTTCAATGTTGGCAAGTGTAAAATGATGCACATTGGGACAAAAAACCCCAACTTCAAGTATACGCTGATGGGATCTGAGCTGTCGGTAACTGACCAAAAGAGGGATCTTGGGGTCGTGGTGCACAGCTCGTTGAAAGTGTCAACTCAATGTGTGGCAGCTATGAAGAACGCCAATTCCATGCTAACAATCATTAGGAAGGGGATTGAAAATAAAATGGCTAATATTATGATGCTCTTATACAAAACTATGGTGCGGCCACACTTAGAGTACTTTGTACAATTCTGGTCACCACATCTAAAAAAGACATTGTAGAACTGGAAAAAGTGCAGAAGAGGGCATCCAAGATGATCAGGGGCCTAGAGCACCTTTCTTATGAGGCAAGACTACAACACCTGGGGCTTTTTAGTTTAGAAAACAGATGACAGCGGGGAGACATGATAGAGGTCTAGAAAATCATGCATGGTGTGGAGAAAGTGGACAGAGAGAAATTCTTCTCTCTCTCCCATAACACTAGAACCAGGGGTGATCCCATGAAATTGTTTGCAGGGAAATCTAAGACCAACACAACACATAATCAACTTGTGGAATTCTCTGCCACCAAATGTGGTGACAGCCAACAACCTGGATGGCTTTAAGAGGGGTTTGGATAAATTCACAGAGGAGAGGTCAATCAATGGCTACTAGTCAGAGGGCTGTGGGCCACCTCCATCCTCAAAGGCAGGATGTCTCTGAGTACCAGTTCCAGGGGAGTAACAGCAGGAGAGAGGGCATGCCCTCAACTCCTGCCTGTGGCTTCC
Organism: Hemicordylus capensis; assembly: GCF_027244095.1. Lineage (NCBI taxonomy): Eukaryota > Metazoa > Chordata > Lepidosauria > Squamata > Cordylidae > Hemicordylus > Hemicordylus capensis. The sequence goes on along the minus strand of NC_069657.1, from coordinate 82,036,932 downwards.
AGTGGCATCTGGTGGGCCACTGTGCGAAACAGGATGCTGGACTAGAAGGGCCTTGGGCCTGATCCAGCAGGGCTGTTCTTACGTTCTTAGGTTCTTATGAGCTACCAGTCTGATATTTGCTGTGCTGCAGTACCACTCAGATTAGTGGCGGGGGGGGGGTGTTCCTTGCACACATGCATGGTTTGCTGTGCTCAATTTATGGAAGCTGTTGAAGACAGATAATTGAGCAGAGAGTGACGTGGGGAGGGGAGGGGAGGGGGAACCAGGTGCTTTCATCCACTCTGAGTCTAAGCTAGCAAGGAATAGAGAAAGAAGAAGGGCAAAAGGAGCAGACACTTGTGATGGTCCCGGAGGCATAGGAAGCAAGTAACTAACCCTGTTTGTTTATGAATGTACGTACATGAATGGAGCATCATGTCACAAAATTTGGGGTACTCTTGGGTCTAAACTGGTAGGACTGGGCAAGATCCTTCTTGAAGTATTCAAGATGATGTGTACTATGTATATGAATAAAATTGCCTTGAGACTCATTATTAGTTCGCTAGCAGAAAACTGTGCTTATTGTCCAGTTACACAAAAGATATAGAAGAAAAAAAGATATTTCTGGGTAAAATGGATAATATTACCTTAGAAAATTAAGCTTAAGATGTGTCAACTCAGACATGACTTTTTCTCATTAAAATTTATTATTTTTCTCATGTCTATTCCTCTAGTCTAAAGGCTCTAAGTAGCAATAATTTCCAATATCAATTGACTTAGAGGAGCAATCCCAAGTTACACTAAGCCTCTTAAGGAAGTTTGTTTTCTTCATGGCTAACCAATCCTGCTGTGCAGCCATGAAAGTGGTTGCAGTAATAAAATCCCCCTGAAATAATGGACTAGCCTTCTTGAGCACAGGCTTGGCAAGGCTAAAGGAAACTTCTTAAATAGCTCTGGGCTGTCTTGGAGACTGAGGATAAAACTTTTCCAAATAATCAAACCAGGGGAAGCTAAGAACTGAAGGGAAGCCTTGGTCTGCTGCCTCCAGGGTTTCACTACCAACAAAACTATCAGCATTTTGCAGATTTGGTATAGAATACATTGAAGTATGACATTTCTCTGCTGCTTGGACTGCCATAGTTTTCTTCCTTCCTCTTCACATACAGGGGAAAGACTTTGTCAAAGGAATTTAAAACAGATCTCACATTATGTAATCTCAAGTTTGAACTCCAGACAGGGGCAGAGGAAGCTTGCTGGTAGCCGGGAGAAAAGGTCCTGCCAGCTGATCCTACCCCATTGCAAGTTGGTGCATGCCAGTGCACACACCTGTTGTCAAAACAGCTTTATTGGGGGGTTGCAGACAGCACCCCTATTCTTGGAACTGTGGGACCATGGCTTCCATTTTGGACACCTGAGCTCACAACATTGTGAACTCTGCACATGCCCATATGTGACAAGACTTGCAGATGGTCACTTAGCATAAGCAAGACATGGGGCAACGCTACCCCGAGGTTATAACAACAAAGACTGAAAGGAAGTTGTCCCCATTTTAAAAACCCCTCTTTGTCCCTCTGTCGAAGAGAAGGAATCAAGCAAAATAGTAAAATAAAGTGTGCCGTCGAGTCGGTGCCGACTCCTGGTGCCCACAGAGCCATGTGGCTTTCTTTGGTAGAATGCAGGAGGGGTTTACCATTGTCATCTCCCACGCAGTATGAGATGATGCCTTTCAGGAGCTTCCTATATCGCTGCTGCCCGATATAGGCATTTCCCATAGTCTGAGAAACATACCAGCGGGGATTCGAACCGGCAACCTCTGGCTTGGTAGTCAAGTCATTTCCCTACTGTGCCACTAGGTGGCTGTGAACCTAGGTTGGCTGTGACCATTAGGCTGTGACCCCAGGTTGGCTGTGACCCCAGGTGGCTGTGACTATTAGGTGGCTGTGGTCCCAGTTACCACTGGTACGTCTGGTGGCAACTCAGAGGCAGGCCTTCTCTGTAGCCACTCCTGGACTGTGGAATGCACTCCCTGCAGAAATCTGTAATTTGAACTCTTTATTGGTTTTTAGGAGAGCCCTTAAGACTCATCTGTTTGGCCTGGCCTTCCAGGGTTTTTAAATTGTTTTAAAGGGTTTTAATTGTACCTGTTTTTCAGGATTTGTAAATTGTTTTATTGTTTGATGATTATGGTGTTTTATAATTTTTAATTGTTATTGTTGACTGTTTTTAACTGTCTTTGTTTTATTGTAAACCCCACCCTGAGCCAATTTTGGAAGGGCAGAATTAAAATTGAATAAATAAATAATAATAATAAAATAATAAATTCACTCAGAGGGAAGTAACAAACTCCCTTTTCACAAGAGAGAATGCTCTACTAATCCTCTCCACAGTAACTCAGATAAGTGCAGCAACTCCCCACCCCATCATCAACAGCTAATGAGCTGGCAAGAACTAGAAGAGAGAACTTTTCAAACTTAGGAGAATGTATCTTTGCACCTGGAGAGACATCTCCTTTCCCAAATAAGCTTTAAGGTCACCAGTTTGGACCTCCACGTACACTTTTCCTAAGCCATTTCAGCTTTTTGTTTAGTGGGTTCACACCCAAGTTGACCAACTCCTGCAAAAATGAACTTTATTGTTCAGCACAAGCTTCAGCCCCTCCAGGTAGGGAGCATGACCCATGCATTGCCCCCAGCCATGTTTTGGAGTACAAGTACTCCTGGCCCAGGCATATGGCATCAGAATCAGAATTGGAATCAGACCCAAACCCAGGATTGGGGTCTGCATGGAACTTACACCAGTCTGGTTCCTGATAGTGGTATCTCTATGCCACTCACCTCCTTCCTGCTTTTCTGCTGCCTTCCCCCAGTGAGGAGACCTACTTGTGTGTCCCCTCTACAAGTGCAACAAATGCCCCACAGGATAAGGATAGGTAAACTAACCTTCAGCCTCTCTGAATCTCCTCACCCCCTCATTTCTCAGGCCATTCTACTGCAAGCCTTAAGTTGACTGACCTGCAATTTGGAACGTAAACTAAAATTCCAATTTGTGAGATTCTTGTTGACTGTTAGTTAAGTTTTCATTGCTTTGCCTAACCAATTTTTCATTCCCTGTACCCCTTTCCCCCAATAAATATTTAAAATGTATTCCTGCCTCCTCATCATTTCCAAAACCTGCTTAAATTAATACTGGAACCAACTGCTCCCCCAGCCAAGCTAATTTCCCCACTTTAAGCCAAATGGCACAGTTAGAACATTTAGCCCAGGCATTCCCGAACTGCGGCCCTCCAGATGTTGCTGAACTACAACTCCCAGCATACCCAGCCACAAAAAATTGTGTCTAGGGATGCTGGGAGTTGTAGTTCAGCAACATCTGGAGGGCCGCAGTTTGGGGATGCCTGGTTTAGCCAGTACTCTTGAACAGTTCTGGTAACACCCTAACCACAACCCCTGTGTCAACATCAGATGCAAGGGGTGTGGCTAGTATCAGAAGTGGTCCACTCAGCCCCAGTCCATTTCTCCCCAGTCAGTGCTTTCTTCCAGAGCTAGCAGGGAGCTCCTTTTTCTGCCTTGCAAGGCAGAGAAAGGAGCCCCTAGGCAGTGCTGGAATGAAGTGCTGACTGGGGACAATCAGGAGTGGGGCTGAGTTGACCTGTTCCCTAGACTGGCCACTTTCCCTGTATGTGATGTTGACACAGCACACATGGCCATTACCAGGTAAGGGGCTGCTTGGGCCTTTTCCTGATCCTCCACAGTCAGCACCTCATTCAAGCCCTGACTGGCTGCAGGTTTCTTTCTATGCCCAGCTAGGGTGGAGAGGGGCATGCTTCATGCACCCAGCCAGCAAGCTGTTCGATTGCCAGCTGAGTGTGGGAAGGCTGATTGTGTTTTTTGACAAGACCTACACCCCTAGAGATGGAAAAAAAAATGGCAGCATTGTAATACCTTCAGTTTTCAGTGCACTATCATGCTTTTATTGTCCTGATGACCTGCAGTGACCAATTTTGCAATGATGCTTTAAAAACTTTTAAGAGGTTTTTTAAACACAAAAGTGAATATAATTTTTTTTAAATCAGTGTTGACAGAAGAATGGAAATAAAAATTGGCAGGAATGTCCTTCAAAGATTACTCCATGGAGAGAGGGCAACAGTTTGTTCATTGTTGCCCTAGTCCTGATCCTAATGCTTATCCTAACCCTTTCCTCTTTGTAAAAATGACGGCAATTTCCCCTTAATTGTTTGGGAGGTAGGGATTAAGAAGGGGTGATGAGACACAGAAAGCGGCAAGTGCAACAAACAACGTTATCATCTATTTTCCATCTCTAGGGCGATAGACTTTGCCAAAAAATCTGTATAAGTATTCATCTCCTGAGATGGTACTAATAGCCAAAATTTGTAGGCCTGGATGAGAAGAACATTCCCAGCTCCTGCTAGCTTCTCAAGAGAACTTCTCCATCTCTTCTTCTGGTAGTGATTAAATCCAATAGATCTTAGGTGCCATAAATTTTCCAGATTTAGTCAGAATTCAATGCCAGTTTACAGCATGATGATTGCAATTTGCATTTAACATCCATGTATTAAATTCCCTGCAGGCATTAGAGATGGGCATGGAACTGGCGGGGGGAGGTTCGAAGGGGTGGGGACATATCTTTAAGGGTGGGGGAGAGTGCCCTTACCCCTCCTGCCACATTTTCCCTGCCAGTACTCCATTTAAAAAGTGTCCATCAAGGCAGCAGCTTACCTCCCTGCTGCCCCAATGTCCTCCTCGGATGGAAGTACCTGGCGCGTGTGTGCACATGCCACACTTGCTTGCGCGCATATCGGGCACACATGCGCATGCACGCTAGATGACATGCGCACGCACGCCAGATACTTCGGGGTACTCCCGGCCGAGGAAACTCGGGCGGCAGAGAGGTATGTTGCTGCCCTGACGGACACTTTTTAAATCAAGTGCTGGAGGAAGAAATGTGGTTGGAGGAGTAAGGGCACCCTCCCCCACCCTTAAAGGTATGCCCCCCCCGCCTTTGAACCGGCTGAGTTGTTTGAACTGGTTCAGAGGCCCTTTATGTTCCGTGCACATCCCTAGCAGACATTTCTCCAGTTTCCAGAGAATATTGGTTAGCTGTGTTGATCTGTGGTGTGAAAGAACAAGACACCAGTATTTCCTAAGACTCCAAATTAGAAAGATTGCTGCCTCCCTGCCCCACAAAAACTCATTGACAGATAAACAGCCTAGGCCATTCTTGCCTTTAAGAGCTTTATAAAGAGTTATGATCATATTTACTGATAATATTTATGTCATTTTGTAAGTAAAGAAAAGTTAGCAATGTTGGGTTTCTCTCTTAACTTTTATGTCTTGCAAGTAAATTTAAGGGGCATTTTGAAAAGTGTCTGCTTTTTTCCCCTTCTCTGTTCACTGCTTGTTAGTTCTGAATAATTTAGGAAGCTGGGTTACATCTGAGTATCAATATTTGATGCTCAGGATCACTGCAGTACAATGCTCACTGTACTCACTCGGATGAGCATTCTGACTTGATTGCATCCAGCTTCTTCTATGCTAAATGTGCCACCATTCAAAGCAAATGTGTGTATTAACAGCACTCTCAGTTTATTCTGCATACAGCCAATACCTGCATCTGCACATAAAGGCCACATTAGATGTACCCCACATCCCATGTGCCTGTCTTGCATCATTTGCACACCTGGAACAGATAGAATAGACTACATACAACAGATAGCATGTATAAATAAAGAATCAGAAATAGCAGTTTTACACTACATAGGAAAGGAAGAATAATTGTATGTGTGGATATTCCAAAGGAATCTGCACTGACAATGATGATTATTCTGTCTTAAAATCAAAAGCACTTGATTTTAAAGGGAGTTTTTTGAGCAACGGAACTCTTTCCCTGTATGTCTTTTGTGCTGTTCTGATATCAGGAGCAATAATGAAATGGAATGATGGGGATGTCGATAAGAGTTGGTCTGAGGCGTAACTAGGGGAAATAGCGCCTAGGGCAAGCACTGAAATTGCGCCACCTGTCCAAACATCTGACACCCATCTTTCAGATAACTTTACCATCATCACAGGTGCTCCTTGCAAAGCTTGAAAGGGTTAGATCAGGCCTAAAGAGCTGCTTCTGTAGTGGTGGGGCATCCTGCTGCCTTTCTGGTGCTCCAATAATCTGCTGCCTGGGGAGACTGTCTCACCTTGCCTCATGAAATTACCACCCCTGACTGTTGGGTTAGCAATCCAGGGCTCTCCAAGATTCCTTGCAGTCAGGGGTATCATAGGGAATTTCAGCAGCAAGTGAAATGATGACTCTGTTCCCATTGCTTAGCACAGGGTATCATCTAATTAGGGATGTGCCTGAATCATTTCAGCACCTTATTTCAGAATGGTTTCAGCGGGGGGATGAGTGGTGGCTTTAAAAGGCCTCAGCTGGATCATTTCAAGGGGGGAATGGTAGCTTTAAAAGGAGGCAGGCAGGTCTTACCTGCTTCTCCACCCACCCACCCCATCACCCCACCATGGTGCTGTCAGATCTAAAACTCCTAGCAGCCCACATACGGCATTGGCATGCACAAACCCTCCTTTTAAAGCTACCGCTCTCCTCCCCCACCCCGACGGCCGCATGGAACAATTCATGCACATCCCTACAGCTAATACGAAGTGCCACAGAGCCAGCTGGTACTTCAGCAGCTGAAGTGGCCCCACAGCATCTAACTATACAATAGCCTAGGGTACTACTATGTACAATACTTTGCAGTAGATCAGATTAAGCAAAAACTGTGCTTGATGGATTGAATGTTGTAATAGATTCGTCCATGGACTTTAAGGAAGCCGAACTCAATATAGGTGCTGTGTGTTATGTTGACTGCATTTGATAATTTTTTAAAACGGATATTGCTTTGAATGCATTGTCTATATTGATTACTAATACATTCTTGACAATGTCATTCATAAAAGCTATGCCATGTGTTATTAGATATGGATTTCCAACATCATTTTGTTCCATTTATTCTCTATCAGCAACATTATGATGGTATAGCCATAATCCTCTAAAGAGCAAAATGTATAATAGAGCTATCAATTTATTATACAAAACAAGGTTTCTTGTGAGTCTTCAGCAATGAAAACTGCATAAGAATATTAGTATTAAACACTGCTATTAAGCTTTGAAGACAAAGTACTCATGACAAAGTACTGCATGTGAATGGTTTCAGGAAAACATCTGAAATAATCAATAGTCTAGAAAGTAGGACATAGGGGAGGAGAAAGAGCCCTTTAAAAAAAAAAAGTATGCAGAGTTTAAGCTATTTCTGACAGTCAGTGCCAGCAATTTAATTTGTGCCTGAAAGGCTACTGGGTTTCAGTAGCTATTCAAAGATGTCCCTCCCACACTTTCATATATTGTGTGCTGGATTCACTCAGACTTCAGCCCTTCAAGGGTCATCTCTAGGAAACACTACATAGAGTATATTCAGATAGTCACTCTTACATTTTATGAACATTAGCAGATCCAAAGCTTACAAGATAGAGTTAATGAAAAGTAGCAGGAGAGGGGGGAAAGAAAGACAAGCAGATAGACTATAATGATGGAAGTGTTAACTGTTTAGATACGGGAAGCTCATGTTCAAGCCCCTGTTTGCTGTGAAGCATATTAAAAGGCCTTTGGCAAGTCACTCTTTCAGCCTAACCTACAAGGTTATTGCACAATTAAAAAGGCTCTTGCAAGCTCTTTGAAGGACACATCAGGATGCAAATGTAATTAATAATTACCATTCCAGTATAAGAACATAAAAATAGCCCTGCTGGCACAGGTCAGTCAAAGACCTCCAGTCCCTCCCACGCTTTCAAAGATTGTGTGCTGGATTCACTCAGACTTCAGCCCCTCAAGAGTCATCTAGGAAACTCCACATAGAGTACATTCAGATAGTCACTCTTCCGTTTTATGAACTTTAGCAGATCCAAAGCCCGGAGGCCATTTGCTTTGTCTCCGCACAGATTTATGCACAGGTTCAGTGCCAAACTCCAAGGTTCCACATGGGGCAGGGGGAGTTGTGAGTGAGGACAGCAGGTCCTTACCTGCCCTCCGCTGCCCCATGCAGCTTCCTGCTGCAACGGTGCTCCCTCTCAACAGCCCACGTGTAGCACTGGCACACACATGGCCTCCGTGCATGCACGGACACCACTTGTGTGGTCCTCATAATATTGCTGACCCCACAAATAGTGTCTGTGCATGTGCAGAGACCATGTGCATGCTGGCACTATGCACGGGCTGTTGGGAGGAGCACCATCGCAGCAGGAAGCTGCGTGGGGTGTCAGAGAGCAGGTAAGGACCTGCTGTACTCCCTTTTAAGGGTTCCGCTTGCTGCTCGCCACTCGTCCCACCGACGGCACCTTGAAGTGCCGAACTGCTTCAGCCCTTGCCTGAAATGGTTGAGCACCAGACCTGTGCATGAACCTCAGTTTTAGTACATCCATAATTGGATGTTGGGGTGTAGAATTCTGAATTTGCATTCGTCTTAGTTTTGGTATTAGAAAATCAAATGTCTGGAGTCTGCCCAAATTGCATGAATCAGTGGTGTTCTGTAAATTGTTCAGACTGAAAAGCCTTGAAAATGCAGTGGTCGACATCCTGACTAATGTAGCACCAGAACTTCTAATGAAGCACTAGCTCTTTACATATGTGCTGATGTTCCTTCCAGACTCCACCACATCACTCACAAAGATGGGGCCATTTTCACCACTCTCCCCTGCCCCTGAAAGCACTACCTGCTACTTGGAAGTGGGTCCCTGAGCCCCTAGTGGCCCAATTCCAGGTCACAGGGAGCACTTCTGGGAGTAGGGGAGATCAACAAAAATGCCTGTCCTGGGCAACCAAGGGAGCACTGTTAGTGTGCAGTGCTGGCATTTCTGTAATCAGGATGTTAGCCAGTGTTGTCATGCATAGGCTGAGTAGTCAAGGCAAATGACTCATATTAGGGCAGAGCTGGGAGGCACCCCAACCTTGCCACTAGCACTAGCTATGAAGAACTGCCCCCTTTCAGCAGTTGTTCTGGGGGCACTCTGAACAAGAGATGAAGTCTTCTTACCACCAGCAGCAATTGCTTTCCTTGTGGTAGGGCTTGCAGGTCAGGCCCATAAGTGGCCTGTTGGGAGAGCCAGAGGTGAGTCAAGATGATGAAGATGATCAGATCCGCAAAAGTCTGTGCAGCTACTCTAGTGACAACTTCCTTGAATTGAAGAACCAAGCCTGAAGCAATTATATAGGGTCACAGATGCCCCAGCTCACCTCATCCAGCTGGTGTGTTGAGTAGGGATGTGCACCGAACTGGTTCGGATGAGGTTCCTGTTGCGTGGTCAGCATGGTGTTGCTACCATGCAAATACATGCACGGATGCCATGTGTGTGCCAGTGCCATGCATGGATTCTTGGGGGCAGTGCTGTCACAGCAGGAAGTTGTATGTGGCTCTCTGGAGCAGGTAAGGGCGTGCTCTCCTCTTTTTAAAAGCTCCAGCTTGCTGCAGGAGGGCCCCACGGCACTGAACCAGTGCACAAACTTCAATTCATGCCCATCCCTAGAGATGAGTTGTTGTACCTCTCTGGCTATCTGGTGGCATTACAGCACATCAAAGACCAGTCCAATATCTCCTTCTGCCAGGGAGCTGTTCTGGTGGCACAGAGAGTAAGGTGTCTGCGCCCTACTGCCAGATTCCCTGCTTTGAGACCCCTGGTAACTTGCACCTGCTGCTACTATACACATCTCTCTCTCTCTAATATTCAACAGTCACAAAAAGGGCAACTGAAAGGGTGAAATAGTTGTGGAGGGGACCTTTTCCTGACCCCCAAAGCTTGCATTTCAAGCAAGATAAACATTCTGTTCAGGCTTTACATATAAATTGGGGTGTTGTAAAGCCAAAAGTATGCTAGGATGCCACAACCCTGCACTAACATGCTCTGAAACCCCACCCTTTACAGTTACCACATTTGAGACAAACACTGTATTCGTGGAAATATTCTTCCCATGAGTGATCAGAACGCTGAGTTGCCCCAGAATTCCACCTCATGGGGAGGATCTCTGCATGAGTACAGCATTTGTCTCTGCAGACAAATGCTGTAACCATGGAGAGTGGGGTTTCAAAGCACCTCAGCACAGGGGAAGGGCTTCTAAGCAAACTCTCAGGAATGCTATACATGAGTACAGCAACTCCAGTTTCTATAACATCTGAAGAGAGCTAAGATTGCCTGAGAATTTCTTTTTTGGCTCTACCTCTAACACATATAGTAGAATGAAGGGCAATTGGCATATAATAAAAGGGCATGAAAATGGCAATTATTGTTGCCCAAGGATGTGGACAAGGTGTTTAATCAAGTTTGGCTGACCATGTGCAAGTTTGACTTTTGCCCTTCATGGATTATTAAATCTAGTCAGAAGGGAATTTTTAGATGAGTCCAGCAGGTTCTATATGCCTCACTGAGAGAGAGTGGTCCCAGATTCATTGAAGGAAGCTATTATTTGACCACTCCTTAAAAAAAATAAACCTAGTCTGGACCCAGAGGATATAAAGAACTATAGGCCTATGGCCAATATTCCCTTCCTGGGCAAAGTACTTTGAGCATGTAGTGGCTGACCATCTCCAGACACTCTTGGAGGAAATGGATTATCTAGATTCACTTCAATCAGGCTTCACACCTGGCTTTGAAACAGAAACTTCCTTGGTCTCCCTGTGGGATGACCTGTCAGAGCGGGGTGTGCAACCTTCTATTCTCTTGGATCTCTCATGGGCTTTCAAAACCATTGACCATGGTATCCTTTTGGATAGGCTAGCCGAGTTGGCTGTAGGAGGTACTGTCTGGAGGTGGTTCCACTCCTACCTTGAGGCCTATTTCCAAAAGGTGGTGCTGGGGGGTTATTGCTCAATCCCTTGGCAGTTATGCTTTGGGGTTCCAAAGGTTTCCACTCTTTCCCCTATGCTGTTTAACATCTTGTAGTAAATATGTTGGCATGGCTGAATCAACAGGATTTATGGTCCCTCCAGCTCCACTTCTGTGAGTCAAGATAGAAATTCTGTAGATAAGGAAGTAGCAGCTTAGCTGCATGGACGAAAGCAAAGGATGACTCTCAAAGATAAAGTAGTAGAAACAGAAATAAAGTCCCCTTGAAATTAAACTAGGTACCCCCATCTACGATATCTGAGCAATAACTGAAATAAAGGAGCAAGGAAGGAACAGACCAAGGACAGGCTGAAACAAAATAGGCTGAACAATTATGAGCACGAGGAACACTGTCTGCGGTAGGCAACGTTGCTGACAGTACCGTCTCAGGAACAGCATTTGCTTGATATAGGGCTCAAGATAACCGACAGCCAATCAGGCTTTCTTAACTCAGCATTTCTATATCCTCTCCTGCGAGATCTTATGCCTGTGTGTCTCCCACTGAGCCTTTCTCTTGAGACGTCTTCTTAACACAGGTGAAATTCCAGCTTCCTCCTGATCAGACTCCTCAGCCCTCATCTCTGTCAGCTGTCCAGAATCCCGTCTGCTGCCATTCCACCTCAGCTGCAGAGTCTGTTCTCACAGCCAAATCCTCCTGCTGTTCTTCTGAGCCTGCTCTCCTAACCAAATCCTCCCGCTCCTCCTCTGACTCCTCTGACTCAGAGGTCTGGGCCATGACACCTCTACATGAAACCGCTGGGACAGGACATCAGGGGATTTGGCCTGAGGTATCATCAATATGCGGATGACACTCAGTTGTATCTCTCTTTTTCATTAGATGCAGGTGAGGCAGTGACCATCCTGAATCAGTGACATTTGTCCTGTCATTAGCCCTAAGATGCTTGCTTTTCCTGGCATAACTAAAGCACAGTGAGATGCAATCTGCATTGGAACTATATGGATTAATGGAAGGAGATTTTAACCCTATCTCCCATTGTGGTTCCAGTTCAGAACACTCTCCCTGCACATGCTGTTCGCATAAGAAAAAAAGCTGCCCTTAGCTCCCAATCAAAGCTATGCTCTTGTGTAAATAGTATAGACAAGGGACACAATTCAGATCAGGACTACACTGATAAGTATGGTTAAAGGCCACTACCCACCCACCCCCATGGTTCTGAGCCGGATCACATCCCATACTCTATTTACACCAGCATAGGGAAGCATACCAGACTGAATGATGTGACTAATATCACATCTAGCTTGGACCTTAGTCAGGAGCATAGGGAGGCTGGCAGTGGCTTGTGTGCAGCCATGGCTCCAGGGGCGTAACAAGGTTGGAGTGGGCCCAGAGACAAAATTTTAAAATGGGCCCCCTCATCACTGCCTTCCTCTAAAAACTTAAAAAATATATATTCAAGGAAGCTTGGGTGGGCGTTGGGTGGAGGAGACATGTCTCTGGGCCCCCCCCCCCGCAAGGCAGTGGGCCTCGAGACAATGGTCTCCCCTTTCCCTATTATAGTTACGCCCCTGCATGGCTCCCTGGCCCAGCCACCCATGTCTGACATCAGACTCAGGGGGCCGGCTAGCCACACCCCCACGCCTGACATCAGATGCGGGGGACGTGGTCTCCCTCCCAAACAGGGCTGTGCGGCCACATTTAGAAGGGAGATCGACCCATGCTGCATTGGACAGCATGGGCCGGAGCAACTCTCCTTGTCTTAAAGGCAGGGAGAGCCATTCTGGCCACGCTGCCAATGCAGTGCGGGCCGATCTCTCTCCTAAACGGGGCCAACACAGTGCAAGCCGATTTTGGATCCAAATGAGGCTGCGTGGCCCCATTTGTGACCGAAATAATGCCCTCGCATCTGATGTCAGATGCGAGGGACTTGTCTGGGGATGCACTCGCGGCCCCTGATTGATGGCGGCCCAGGTTCTTTGAACCCGTTTGCCGAATGGTGGCTCCGCCCCTGCCATTAGTTGAATTATTTTAAGTGTCAATATCATGGCAAAGTGTTGTACTTGACAACTAGGTGGCCAAATTTGGCTTTTTTGAAGCCAAATTCTGGCTTATGGCCCATTTGACCCACGAGTATACCCCTTAGGTTCTGGCCACCCTGCTTGACAAGGGGGCACTTTGAATTTAAAAGAATCTTCTCTTACACCCTTTTGTAATTTTTGTTTGTTTCAGTCAGCCTTGTGTAGGAGAACTTCCAGATTAAGTTGCGCCAGACTATTTTGGTTCCACATTTCAAGCCAAGGAGATGATTGTATGCTGTTGAAAAACTCTGGGCATGCTGCTGGAAAAGTATCATCCCATTAATTCCAGCAAAAGAAGGAGTTAAGCATGTGCTTAAGCATTCAAAAACATTCCATGAGCATCTAAGTTAATAGAAGGAAATGTGCTAAACTCACTGGCTGGATCCTTCCTCTACTGCGTATGCAAGAAATTGTTGGAACACAAAGGCTACAATGCTTTTTCTTCTACCAGCTGCTGCTACTAGTACTTAGTCTTTCCTTTATCTTTTCCTGGTGGCGCAGTGGTAAAACTGCCGCCCTGTAACCAGAAGGTTACAAGTTCAATCCTGACCAGGGGCTCAAGGTTGACTCAGCCTTCCATCCTTCCGAGGTCGGTAAAATGAGTACCCAGAATGTTGGGGGCAATATGCTAAATCATTGTAAACCGCTTAGAGAGCTTCGGCTATAGAGCGGTATATAAATGTAAGTGCTATTGCTATTACTATTTACATGTATGTGAACATTTTCAACAGGGGCACTAATAGTGCCTGGGTTATAGAACCCCATCCTTTTGGAGGCCCATATAGCCTCTGCACTGCAGATCTCTTGCCAAGTCACTAAGACTTTTATTTCATCAGCTGTTTGTCCTTTGTTAAACTCTTTGCCTGGTTTTCACTGCTTCTGCTGTGGTTATTTTATGCTGCGATTGTGCTGCGGTTTTAATCATGTAGTGAAGTTTTATTATTGCTTCATGTTGATTTTAATTATAAGCCACTTTAGAGACCCTGTTGGGCAGAAAAACAGCCTAGAAATAGTAATATAAGTAAATACCTAAAGTAATGTAGTAAATACACAAAGAAGAATAAATCAATCCATATATGATTATGTATCAATGTACATTCTAGCCAATGTATTGACATTGTGCGGAATTTGACCCAGAAATAAGAGGTAGAATGTAGCCCAGTAGTTTTAGATCGAGCATGTTTAAACAGGAAGGCAAGAGATTGAAACATAAAATGACTTCATGCTTATAGACAGAACTCAAATTTCACATCAGCACCTAAAAACATTTCTAGATTATTACTTAATCCATAACTTGCCTTGGCATTTTTAAAAAAGAAGTATTTCTACATTCCTTACTAGGGAAATAATATGTGAAAATGACATAATGAGCCTCTTGGAGCAATTAATGCAACTGTTTTCTCCCTCTTTTTTCTCTTCTCTTTTTCACTGAGCAATTGGAGGCAAAGAGAGCCCCCCCCCCCCAAATAGAAAACAGCAACTTGCATAGGAGGGATGGCACACTTCCTGAATACTTATTCAGAGTGACAGTGACATTTGACTTTGGATTTCCTGTCACATACATTGTCTCAATTCAGCTGTGAACAGTTTCTCTTCATTCTGACAAGTTGGGGGCAGGCATGGCACCTTGAACAGAAACGACCTGAATTCCTCATTTTCATCTTGAGAAAACTTTTCATGCAAACTTGCAGCATGTGTCAAGCACAATCCAGATATGGCAATACTACCTGGGATAGTTAACCATAAGGATTCAGAGGTAACTCAAGTCTTTAATTAAGATTCTCATTTATCTTCTTTCTAATGTACTCAATATTTTCCCAGGAGCATGTGTTGCATTTGCCCTATCTGAGATGGTGCATGCTGACATACATATATGTACATGAGGTGCACATAGACACAGTTAAATTCCTTAATTGCACAGCTCTGTGGATGCCTGAAGAGTGATGTTTCTGTGTCAGTACTTGTACAAGTGCTATTTCCTGCATGTAGAGTGAAATTTCCTGTTTTCTTCTGCTGCAACAACGCAGGTCCTGGTGTGTTGTACCAACATTGTGGGTGTTGCATTACACCTTTTCAGCCTGCCCTTCTTCCTCCAGGAAGCTGAAAGCAGTGGGTCTCTGTCTCCCATTGGTTAACTTTACAGCAACCCAGTGAGGTAGACCAGGCTGAGTAAGAGTGACTGGTGGTCCAAGCTCACCCATTGAGCTTCATGACTGAATGGAGGTCAGAAGCAGAGTTTCTCCAGTCCTAGCCTACCACTCTAACCACTGCATCACACTGGCTCCCTCTGTGCATCTCACCCCCTCCCATTCTACGCACTGCTCACAGAACTGAGCTGCTAGAACAAAATCAAACAATTTCTTTCCATCCCCAAGTGTTCCTCTTGGAGATGATTCCATCTCTTGTACACTCATCACAATACCTTGGGGCCTTGGTGAACCATGTAACCATCAGAAGCAGACAACCAGGCTCAGTGAGATTATTATTGCAACGCATGGAGAGTTATTCCAATGAATACTCCTGCTCATTGAAAGCCCGTCCCTCAGCAGCTTAAGGTTATAGGCTGATTCAGTTGGCTTCTCTCGGCTTTTCACAGCTAACAGAGACCTAGGGCAGCTTGGAGGAGCTTGTGTGCCAATCAAAACAAAACAAAACAAAGCAAATCCTCGGTACATTTCAAGTCCATGAGAATCTCTCTGGAGGGCAATAGGTAAGAACCATTTCTCATTCCATTGACACAGGGAAGATAGCCTTTCCCACAAAGAGATCATTGTTGTTCAAAAATATTTACTTCTACTTCTAGAATGATTTAAAAAACAACAACAAACCAACCCTTGGTTTTCAAAATCTTGATTGACACAAGTATTTATTGAAGTCTGTTCTGTCCATTAGATAAGGGGGAATGCAAAGGGCTTTTAACTTTCAGCAGCGGGGGGGGGGCTCCAGGAGGAGCAGGCAATATTTCCCAAGCTGGATAATTTGAAAACTATCCAGAAAGAAACAGAAAACTGCCTTATACTGAGTCAAACCATTGGTCCATTCAACTCAGTATCATCGACACTGATAGTTTTGGAAACTGGATAGTTTTGAAAACATGGGTACATATAAAGCTGCCTTACATGAGTCAGCCCATAGGTCAACCCAGCTCAGTATTACCTACCCGGACTGGCAGCAACTCGCCAGGACTCCAGAGGAGTCTTTCTCAGCCCTACTGAGGATGAGCCTTCTGCATGCAAAGCAGGTGCTCTGCCTGGGGCCTTTGCATGGCCCCATCCCCTTTGCTGGCAGATCACTGAGACCAAAGTGCAAGAAGTGTTTCCTAACACTGACTTCTATGTTAGCATAAAACAAAACATGCCTGTAGGCTAGATGGATTCAGAAATCGTTAAGATATCAGACTTAAATGTCTGATAAGATGAATGGAAGTGCCAGGAGGAAGATGACTGGGTGAACATTATTCCCTACCCATAGGCACCTGAAGTTTCCTATAATCATGGGAAAGAAGAACTCGTGCCACAAACCTCATGGATCCCACTACAGGTCCTGGCCCATGCTATAGCAGAAAGGACAGAATTGAAGCTGCCATAGTGAAGAGAAAGAGAGGATGATTCTTGCACTCTTCCATCCACCCAGGGATGTGTTAATTAATTACTCAGTTCAAGGCTGTATTTTTGACTTGAGGAGGGAATGTGCTTGGTTGTGAATATCTGATCTGACACAGACACTATCTGCAACTGCAGACCCTTCGCCACAGGGAAGAACTTTGGCACCCATTTGAAGGAGAATGCAGGACGTGCTCCAGGCAGCCATTCAACACCAGACAGAATTGCTTCTAGCAGAATTCTAGCAGCAATGACAGAATAAGATACAACATGCATTTAACGGGGCATTTCTTCCCCAGTGCCTTTCCTCCCTCTGCCCATTCTTAAAATACCCACAGGCTGCTTCTTTTTTTTTTTTTTTTTTTTTGCAAATGGATGCAGGGACTTAAAGAGGTGCAGACTTTCTAGACAGACATTCACAGAGACTGTTTCTGGCTCTCAAGCACTTTTCCCTGGGGGAAAACTGGATTGCACAGGCACAAGGAGGCAGCTGAAATGCTCTCTCACCTGTCTTCCCTCCATAGGAAGCAGCAGCCCTATCAACCATTTTCTTCTCACCAAGCATCAGGTGTGGGCAGTATTGTTTCCAATCACTATGAAAACAAATAAGACAAATATTTATATACCGCTTTTCAACAAAAGTTCCCAAAGCACTTTACACAGTTATAAATAAACAAATAAATTTAATTTTATTTATTATAAAAATAAATAAAAGAGCAGAGGAATATAAATAAATAAAACTAACTAAATGTAAATAAATAAAACTAGCAGAGGAATGTGCGTTGGAGCAGCTGGGTGTGGGCTGGGCTTTCTAAGTGACTTATAACAGGAAAGCTACTGAACTGCGGGCTTGAGGCAGATGCAGAGTCCTGCTGTGGGCAGGAATTAGGGGGCAAAAAGACTGTACTTTGCTTTTACCAGGAGAGGGAGGGAACCGGTTCTGAGGACTGCAGTGAGGATTATGTACTATGAAGGGCAGAGGAGAGACATGTTTCTGGAGTCTGCCTTCTCAATTATGCCCAACAGCAGGAAGTTTAGACCATGTATTGATTCACCCACATCTAATTTAGAAAGATAATTTTAGATATCAACTGCTAGAGATAAATGGAGGAAGAACAGTCAAGCCTGTGGAAGATAGTGATTGCTCTTCTCCAAGTATATTTTGGATTACTTTCTGGCTTTATGGGGACGGGAGGAAAAGGGCAGATTTCTAATACAAAGTTCTATATGTTGCCCCATTAGTATTGATATTACGTAGGATGGCTGTAGGTGTGGGTGATTTATCTTTGTGCTCTCACTCAGAAGATCTAGGAAGCATGGAAGGAAGGAATGATTTAGTCAGTATCTTTTGGACAGAGTGGAAGAATGATGCCTGTTCTGACCCAATCACCACCTTCAAACATAAAGCCAACCCACAGGCCCAATGGAGCCATAGTTGTGTGCCCCCTCTCCTGTCTGCATTCAGACAAAATGGAGACCTGCCTCTCTGCAGTCATGCTGACTGCAGAGAGGAGGGGAAACGGTCCTTTAATGAAGGAGAGCCCAGGCAGCCAATGGCAGTTGGAGTGAGAGAGCTGCTTCCTCCCTCAACTCTGGTTCTATGAGGGCTGTCCTTAGAGAGCCCTGGTGGGGTGCAGGACTTGGGGCAAATCAGCCAGTGCAGGGGCCCCTTCCAGTTAATTATAGTAGGGGTTTAAAAAGCAGTGCCTGGGGCGGTCACCCTGCTTGCCCTAAAGACAGCCCTACAGTATACACACTGGATAAAAATACACAAGGTGGAGGAAGTTGATCCCTCGCTGCCTCCATAAATATTTTGCAGTTTGAGAAAATCTTTGGTAGAACTCATCAGAGCTAGAGAACAAGATGCTTCAAGAGAAATAGGAAGGGATACATTACAGAGTTCCTCTGCTAACTGAGACCCCTTTTAGCAGGGAGCAAAGAGACACCCTTTAAAGTGGTGATTCTCTAATACTGTGTTTAGCAGGGGGAGAAAAACTGGCCTTATCCAACCCCAGCATAGCAACCCTCCAATGGCTGTTGCTGGTATCTGCCTTATGTTTCTTTTTAGATTGTGAGCCCTTTGGGGACAGGGGGCCATCTTATTTATGTATTATTCCTTTTTCTATGTAAACTGCTTTGAGAATTTTGGTTGCAGAGCGGTATATAAATATCTGTAGTAGCAGAAGGCCTCTCTTGCTTCTCAACCCTGTCTTTCCTTACAAGGAAATAGAAGAAATGGAGAAGACTTATCTCCAGTATTGCAGGGGGCTCGTAAGACAGAGCTCGCTACTTGTCTTGTCTCTCAAAGGAAGACAGGCAGAGGAAGACAGACAAGCAGCCATATGTTCTCCAGTTTACTTCATTATTTTCAAGCGTTGAATAACTTGAAAGTTGAAGAACAGAACAATGTGATACAAAAACGTGTTGTCCTTTATGGATGGATGTGTATTACGAGCTGTCATTTTATACATTATGATAAGAGAAGTCCTCTTCCTGACTTGACCTTAGATTGAAATCACCAGCAGCTGACTTCAGGGCAGTTGAAATAAGTTTGATAGGAATCCAGGATAAGAATTCGAAGCCACTAAAAAGAATTCTTGTAAGTTTGCCACAGGTGAACAGCTGTGACACAGTTTGTTACCTGTGAATCAAAAGGCAGTGAAAAGTAGTGATTTGTATTATTTGGAGATACTGTTACACTGCCTTGAGCAGTGAGAATTTATTTTATTTTATTTTATTTTATTTTATTTGTACACTGCCTCAAACTTCCATCTCTGACTGGTACAGCAACACAAACAAATTAAAACAGAAATTAAAACCTTAAAACGATTTAAAACCATAGGTCTAGTTAAAAATGTGTCTTTAGATAGTTTTTAAAAGTTGTCAGAGATGAGGAGGCTCTTTCAGAATTTCAGCAGGGAGCACTTTTCAGACTCTCAGGACGGCAACAGAGAACGTCCATCCCTGTATAGCCCCCAGTCGAGCCAGTGGCAACTGCAGACGAACCTCTCAGGATGATCTCAATGGGCGATGGGGCTCATAGTGAAGAAGACGTTCTCTTAAATACTCTGGGCCCAAGCTGTTTAGGGCTTTATAGGCTATAACCAGCACACTGCATTTTTTATTTTATTTAATGTAACATATTTATATGTCACCCAAAACTTACATTTGTGGACAGTCTCTTTTGCCTCTTTTGCCTGAAAACACATTAGTAGCCAGTGTAGTACTTTTAATATAGGACTAATATGATCTCTCTGAAATGAAGGGTTAAATGAAGATTTAGACTATGCCTCCCTTTTAAGACAATAAGACACTCCTGATACTTTTTCTGACTAGTCAATCATTCAGTTAGAGCATTCTGAAATAGTATATCAATAACAAGTGGTTGCTTTATAGAAGGTTTTAAAGAGTTGTTTTGAAAGAAGGATATATTTTAAATGTTCACTTTGGGACCAAGTTGTCTGGGGCTGCTCAGGAGTTCATAGTGGCCATGACAACTTTGGGCCTCTCCCAAGTGGTCTCGGGACCAACACATATTGCTGGTCACTCGCTGGATCCGGTCTTTCACACTGAACAGGGTAGTGTTCTGTGGGTGGGGACTCCTGTGATTTCCCCATTGTCATTGATGGACCACCATCTGGTTAAGGTTGGACTCATGACCATGTCCCACCTCCACAGGGGCGAGGGGCCTAGTAGGATGGTACACCCGAGAAGGTTATTGGATCCAACAGGATTCCAAGGAACCTTGGAAGGATTTAGTGTTGGCTCTGCTGGTGACCCTATCGACACTCTGGTGGAGAACTGGTACAACTAACTCACTAGGGCAGTGAACACGATTGCTCTTAAGCGTCCTCTCCAACCTGCTTAGAAACTGGCCTCTTGGTATACGGAAGAACTACGGGGGCTGAAGTTGTGAGGTAGATGATTAGAGTGCAAGTGGAGAAAGACTCGACTTGAATCTGACAGATTATTACATAGAATGCATTTGAAGATCTATGTTCAGGTGATACATGCGGCAAAGAAGCAATTCTTTTCCGCCTATATCGCATCTGCAAGTTCACGTCCGGCAGAGTTATTCAGGGATGTGAAGGGGCTAGTGTGTGCTCCTTCCCCCTTGTATCATTGTGTGGAACCAACAATTACTCTCTGTGGTGATTTTAATGATTTTTGTGTGGACAAGATGTCACGTATTCAGGCTGACTTAGATTCAAACTCCACAATTGTTACAGTGTATGATGCCGAGGTGTCCAGCAGCTCCTCTTATGTGAATCAGTTTCACATAAGAATCAGTTTTTAAGAATCACATAAGAAACCCTGAATCAGTTTCAGTTTGTGACTCAGAATACGTTGTTGCTGGGGATGATGGGAGTTGTAGTCCAACAATATCTGGGAACCCAGATTTAGAAACCTTGGTGTTATGAAATACAAGGAGCTTTCTTGCATTCAGCATACAAACTTTGGATGGTTCCCCCTCCCCCCGTACCACACCAGTGAACTTTCTATGGTTCTCTCCCCCATCTAGAATCCTGTTTCTAACAGAGGCCAGTCACGTGTAATGTGTTAGGCACTTTTAAGCAGGACACAAAGGTGGTAGCCTTTCCTTGTTGTTTTCCCCCAGCATTTCCTGCAGCACAGCTGCAAAATAAAGCAAGTGGTATAAATATTCAAAGCAACTTAATAAAGGCAATGGAAAATCCATCTCAATAAAGACTTCCCTCTCTAAATATTTAATATAATATCTCAATATTTAAATAAATGCCTCCAACAGGGCAGTCAATATTGACAGTGCCTTACACTACAACACCGGCTGTCACTTCTGCATTTCCTTAAAATGCTCACAGAGCATTAATAAGCAGGAAAACAACAATGCAGAGGGCTGAGCCAATGAAAATATCACCTACCTCCTCCTGGAGCCTTCCTTCAGTTAATAACTTAGAGAAATGAGGAGGCAGCACTGTCAAATGTTTCTTCTTGAAAACCTCCAAATGTGCCATATTACTGGGTTGGACAAGAGGACAGCCATCTAATAACAATGATATATTATTGGTCTGCTTGTTTCTGGCATTTAAATCCCACTCCCCCCCCCCCCCCCCACAAATGGTCCAAGGTGACTAGGAATAAAATATGATACCAAAATTAGAACATGAAACTATTCATCATGTTGATTGAAACACTATTGATTCCTCATTAACGCAAAAAGAAGATGGGGGTAAATTCCTATTTTAAAAAGCAGCAGGCACACACCCAAATGAAGGAAACAGAACCACAGAATCCTAGAATGTAAGAACTGGAAGAGACCTTGAAGGTCTTCTAGTCCAACCCTCTGCTCAGTGCAAGAATCTCCTATGGCATCCGAGACACAAATTAGGAGTGTGCACAAAACTGGTTTGCTGGATTTGGTTTGAGTCCAGTCTGAACTCAAATTGAATTGGACATGTTCAGTTTTGCCGCCCCCGAACTAGAACACGGCTTGGCTCAAATTCATGACCTGGGCATGCAAATGGCCCATGCACATGCACGGTGGTTTTCAAAATGGCTGACACGAGCAGGGAGAGGGCCAAAAAGGCCTGAAGATGAACTTAAATTGCCTGAAAAAGACCAGGGGGAGGCCAGCAGAGGAGGGGAATCTTTGGAGACAACCCACCCCCCTGCAGAGGTCGCCAGACCCAGAGGCTGCCAGACTCAGGGAGGGGGTGGTCAGCTCATCCTCGAGCCAAACCGGGCCCAGTCTGGCTAGAGCGGGTCCAGTTCGATGCTGAACCAGCTCGATCTCAAGCTGGTTCTCACATCCCTAGCACAGATGACCACCCAGTCTTTGTCTGAACGCCTCCAACCTCAATAGGATGGACCAATGCAGAGACAAAGCCCAAAATGAACACCCACAACTCAAATAAGTAATTTCAGCAAAAATGTAAATAATTTTTCCCTTATGAGATTCTTTATTCCTAACTCAGCTCATCATGTCATTCTGTGACTTTTTTCCCCTTGTATAATGATAGAGAATGAATAATTTCACCTTTTAATAAAGGAATTCAATGAACTCTTGCCTTGAAGGGGATTAATTAAAAATCTATATGCTTAGGACAGTGATTCCCTATCAATACCATGAAGTATCTTTAAAAGGTCTCACATAGATTTAGTCCCTTTCCTGGTATTGGCACAACTGATGCATCCGAAGGCCTTAATGATTCCAAAAGTGCTTACCCTCAGAATACTTAAATAACCATTCTATAGCTGTAAGAATATGGGTCAGCAGAATGAATAAAACATCTGTTGGCTCAGATAATGTTGCTGACTTCTCAGGGATTGATGATGAATGTGAGAAGGAGAAAACCACTGGTGTTAAATTTAAATGAAAATTGGAGCATAGTTCACTTGAAGGGTACAGAAGTGGTGGGCATTGTCCATATCTACAGCCATTTAGCTTTGGAGCACCAGCTTGGTTCTAACACATACTCATCTATCCTGGGAAATGACAGGAATAGGAGCTCTGATGCACTGACAAGCCTCAGGACCTGCCAGGAACTTCTCCTGTTCCTTTTAATGGAGAAATACAGACTCAAATACAGAATC
Source organism: Hemicordylus capensis (assembly GCF_027244095.1). NCBI lineage: Eukaryota > Metazoa > Chordata > Lepidosauria > Squamata > Cordylidae > Hemicordylus > Hemicordylus capensis. Next base: position 82,013,804 of record NC_069657.1, on the reverse strand, counting down.
AAAGCATGGGCGGGGGACAGGATTGTGACTGCTGACCCTTGCTTCTGTTCTGACCCAGGGCCACAGAGAGGGGGTAGAGGAGAACCTACTACTCTACCAGTGGAATAGAGGTTAGAGGAGAACCTACTGAACCAGTAAGGGGTGGGGGGATAGAGGAGAACCTACTGAACCAGGATGCAGACTCAGCTGGGGTTCTGGCAGGGGCTGCACAGGCAGACATGGCTGCAGCCCTGAGCATCCATACCTAGGTGTAATCCTATTCAGATTATTAGGACTCATTCTTGTATAAACATGCATAGGATTGGGATGCCTCTCATATGACTACCTTGGCTGGGGGACAGCAAGACCACCCAGACAAGTAACAAAAGGAGGAGGGCTTTTCTTCCTATATACTCCTTTTTTTGGCAAAATAGACAAAAGCAAAAAGCCAACCAACATATCAAAAGAGGCATTGGCAAGCATGAAAGCACTGCCAAGGTATTTCACTTAAGGCAGGTTGCAATGCATGGGAAAGCATTGCAAAGCTTGCCAGTGTGTTTCCAAGCAAGTGGCAGTGATACAGTCCATTTCAAAAGAATCCAAAAGTAACATTCCCTCGTCCAAAACTCTCCAATAAAGCCCAGGAGGAAAAGGTGCCATTTTCAAAGTCTCTTAGCTTTCTGCTTAGTTCTCTCTCTCTTTTCTGTACTGTGTTGTCTGCTTTCAGTGGCTTTCTGAGGATTTCTGTGTATGCCCTTGAACACACTCTGGCAACTATACAATACCCCCCACTCCAGGTTGCTAAGGTTAACTATGTCAGGTGCATATGGTCTCATTGCACAGTTTTGACTTGGGACTCTTCACTGAAGGCCAAAAAACTGCTTACTGTCCCGGAGAAGTACTGCAGAGATCTCAAGAACATATATAATAAGCAACAATTCTTACTGTGCCATTATGAGAGGGAAATAAATCATAAAAGTGACTCTCCATGTTGGAGAATGTGCCCAAAACTGATATCAAAATCAGAGGTGCAGCTAGGTAATTTTGGAGCCTGAACCTAGTGGGTTTACAGGGGCCAACCTTGCAAAGTAAGTATCCTACACACACACACACACACACACACACACACACACACACACACGCCATGATTTCACACAGCACTCATGAGTGCACAATTCGCACTAAAAGTTTTTTTTTTTTTTAAATTCAAAAATATTAAAAATCAACTGATTGATCTGCATGGAATGATGGTTGGGGGAGGAAGGCTTCAGTTCCAGGAGTTTTTGTGGTTTTCTGCCATAAAACAGGCCACTTATAGAACTTTTTTGAAATTAAAAATAAAATCCAAAAATGTATTGACATTCAAGAGATTGATTGATATGTTTCGAATTAAATATATGAAGTCCCCCACCCTGCCCTACATCTGTGCCTGACATCAAAGCCCTATGCCAAGAACCTACTGAACCAGGTAGGGATAACTCACACAAGCCCCATACTTTCCAATGAAGATGAGACAGGCACAGGAGTATCATACTAAGGAGGCAATGGCAAGCAGGGCAGATGGCATGCGCAGTGCTCTGGCATCTGTAGCCAGCAGTTCTGCCTCTTTGCACTCATGCTGCAGGCATAAGAGCTCCCCCATGCTGAAGAGTTCACAGAGGCAGACAGAAGCCTACGCAAGCCTCCCCAGGCGGATTGTTGTGTGTTGGGGAGGGAGCAGCAGCCCCAGCCTGCACCAGCAGCACAGGGAGAGAACCTCTTAGTCTCCTGGTGGCCAGCACTGCCAGTGGGCCCACGCTAAGTGCAGAGGAGACATCCTGGATCCCATGCTGGCTGCAGCTCCGGGAGGTGATTCGCAGCACTGGCACCTACCAGCCATGTCAGCAGGAGTGGGGCCACCCTGGTGCTGGGCTGCAGCCAGCCCACCCGGTCATGCTGCTTGAGAAGAAGAGAACTGCAGTCATTGCGCTCACCACCAGGCTAAGAAATTCTTGTAGGCTGCTGGCAGCAGGGCGTTGGTGGCACAACTGTGTCCTACATGATTTGGGTGGCCCCAGAGACAGCAGGGGCTGCTACCATCCAAGCTTCCTCCCTGAAGTCTGATGGGAATGTCACCTCTGGTCAAAAAGCCACAAAATCGGCTTTGGTACGTCACACTCTCATTCTGTTTGTGTGTCTGGAGAGTATGGAGAAATACCTGGGCATGACCCAGGCCATGCAGAGGCCCATTGCGCTGGTGCAGCAGCCTCCAAAATGGCCACCGTGCTGGGGGGAGGCCCAGCTAAACAGAGCCATTTTTAAGGCGGGAAGGCCAGCGGGGGGAGGGGAACCTCTGTGGGTCCCCCTCGCCATCTCAGAAAACCCTCCCATTGGGGGAAGTGTAAAAAAAAATGTTCATGAACTACCCCCTCGGACTGGACCGAACCGAGGGGGTTCGAGGGGGTGCTGGACCAAACTGGCCTGGTCCGGTTCGGGTCCAGTTCAGACTCAAACCGAACCAGACCAGCTGGTTCTGTGCACACCCCTAATCTGCACTCCTATGGGCATTAAAAAAAAATAATCTGATGGAGTTGTATAAGATAGCTCTTGAACAAATGCTGAAAAACTGTGTGAATGCTATCGCATAACACTATGGCCATTATATCCAATGGCTATAGTGTCATGCAACTGTGTTTGCATGAAAGCGCCCTCGCACAACTCTGTCAATTTTTTTTAAATGCCCACAGCAGCATGGGCAGTGTGGGAACTACCCACAGGACACTGCACAGTATGTGGAAGACCATTAGAAAAACTTCAGAATACCAATGTAAGGTGAATATTAAATTTACAGCAAATAGCATTTTAAGGGAAAATTGGTAAAAATGTATTTTAGATGGTATATTACTCCTACGATTATTGCAAAGATGGATAGTAACTATTCTGAAGATTGTTGGAAGTGTAAGAGCCACACGGGGACATGTGGTGGACATGTAGCAAAGTGCAATAATTCTGGGGGGAAATTCACCCTAAGTTGCAAGAAATTTTAAACATAAACTTCCCTTACTCTCCAGAGGTGTTTTTTTTTTTGGTTAAACATGACTAAATCCTATATTCCTACTAAGTATTCGGAGCTGTCTTTGTATATGATTACTGCAGCCAGAATCTTATAAGCGGCTAAATGGAGACAACAAATAATCCCGACAGTAGATGAGTGGTTATTAAAATTATGGGAATATGCCTCTATGGCCAAGGCTACTGCTTACTTATGGAATACTTCAGATGAAACATTTATTTCTACTTGAGAGCCTTTCATAATTTACAGTTTAGCACAGGGTCAACACCCTCATCCAAGATTTGGCTTTTCTTTCTAGAATACATGGCTATTTCTGTGTCGTTTGTTTCTCTCTTTTTCTAATAATTCTTGTCAAGGGTGGATTTGTGTGGGTGGGTGTTTTTAGTTTTTAGTTTTTGGAAGGTGGAGAACAGAGGGCTGCTGGACCTCCCAACTGATGTATGTAATTATGAGATGTCTTAAGTACTGTTAATTGTAAAATTACTTTTATCTTCCTTTTCTTCCTTTTCTCCGTGTCTTGTTTATTTCTGTTATTTTGTTGAAAAACAATTAAAAAATTTTTTTGAAAAAGGAAGAAAAACTTCAGGAACAATCTGGGTAATACTAAAGGGCCGCTGCAGAGTTGGCATGTTTCATGAACTGATACTTTATAGGAGATGTTCCCTTCTCCCACACCTCCCTGAGAACTTGAGGGAAGTGAAAGAAAGATGTGAACCATTTATTTCCCTTCAGGAAGGAGCAGAATAAAGAGCAGCAATAAACGTGTGGACTGGGATAGAGAAAATTTATATTTGGTCATTCTGCTATTTATAGGTAGGAGCTGTCAGTCTCTATACATCAGATCATTTGATCTCCAGCTGGGGTCCAGAAGCCATTTCCCAAAGGGATGTTATTGCAGCTTGGTGCATTATATATTTTCAGCCTCTGAAGTTTTCAGAACTGCCCACTATCAAGGACATAGTCACAAGGCTCATGAAAAACTAGTATGGAGCAATGGAAGGTATATGAAGCAGCCTTGCACTGAGCCAAACCACTGGGCCATCTAGCCCAGTATTGTGCACTAGGACAGGCTGGCAGTGGCTCTCCAAGGCCTAAGGCAGAAGCCTTTCCAAGCCATACAGACCTGAGGTTCGTTTTAGCAGGAGATGTTGCCAAGGACTGAACCTGAAATCATCTGTTAGCATATTCCTTTTGAGTATCTTGGCTACTTTTGTAGCAGAGTTCACATCCCCTTCCAAAGAGGAGAGCGGGGGGGAGGGGAGGGGATGACAGTTGCCAATCACCAATTGAGATCAACTGTGCTCCCCCTTCCCCAAGTGACTGGGGTTTCAAGACCTGAGCCTTTTGAGGAGACAACACTGGAAGCTTAAGGGGCACAATCCAGCACAGAGCTGTTTTTGTTGGGATATGCAACAGCTGCAGCCTAACGTATTGATTTATTACATTTATAAACCAACCCATCCAAAGGCTCTGGGCAGTGTACAACAACTTTAAAAAGACATAAAAACACACAATTCAAAACACAGTGCTAAAAACAATATTAAAACAATTCAAAAACAAGTAAAGCCATTTAAAGCTAATTAAAATACTTAAGGCCAGGCCAAACAAATAAGTTTTTAGGGCTCTCTGAAAGCCCGACAGTGAGGCTAAACTGCGGATATCTGCCGGGAGTGCTTTCCATAGGCCAGAAGCAGCTACAGAAAAGGCCTGGTTTCAAGTCGCCGCCAGACATACTGGTGGTAACTGGAGACGCACCTCTCCAGATGACCTCAACAAGTGATAGAGATCATACTGAAGAAGGTGCTCGCTAAGGCACTCTCTAAACTTACAGTGTATAGTGTGCATGTAATCTGCAATGAAGCCAGAGGGGGCACTGTAGCTTCCTCAGTATTGGTTGGGCTAGCTAGGAGTTTCTATTCTCCTTCCTGTTCCTGTTTGTTCCTGTTCCTGTGTGAGTCATCAAGTTCTGTACTGATCTCTAAGTGCCTCTTTTGTTTGTGTCACAAGTAAAGTTGTCTTAAACCTTGCACTGGTGTTTGTTCTGAAAACCATGCAGAAAGCTCACATTCTGCAACAGATTTATAAAGATGAAAATGATAGGGATATGCACAAATAAAAAAAATCTCAATTCGATTCAAGTTCTGAATCGATTTGAGCTGTATGGATGGAGGGGGAGGAGAGCCTCCTTTCAGCTTTCTTTCTTTCTTTTTAAAGAAAGAGGCACCAGGTGCCAGGAAATTACCTTTGCTGTGCAGAACCCACGGGGGGGAGGGGGGGAGGTGGCAACCCGACCCTCCATCTCCCTATAGCCCACCAGTGGCTGCTTTTTAAACAAGAGGTGCAGAGGCGCCTTTGAACCACTCCTGGGAGTAGTAACTGCAGTGTGCATAGTGGCGAGGAGGCAGTCACCTGACTTGCCATCCCTCCCTATGGCCTGCCAGCCACTCACACCGGGCTATCTCTTTAAATGGCCTCTGCACATGCACAGGGAAGCCATTTAAAGGGATAGCCTGGTGTTCTTTTCGCTAGAACATGAGTGTTTGGGGGCAAAAACACCTGTGCTAGCAAAAAGAACACCGGACTATCCTTTAAATGGCTGCCCCATACGCATAGGCCATTTACAAGGATTGCCCAGTGTGAGCGACTGGCAGGCCATAGGGAGGGATGGCACATCAGATCACCACCACCCCACCCAGGTGTGGTTTAAAGGTGCCTCAGTGCCTCTTGTTTTTAAACACAGTGGGCAGCGGTCTGCAGGGGGATGCTGGATCAGGTCACTGCCTCCCCCTGCCCTTGTGGGCTATGCACAGCAATGGTAATTTTCCAGCACCCTGGGAAGAAGAAGAAGAAGAAGAAGAAGAAGAAGAAGAAGAAGAAGAAGAAGAAGAAGAGGAAGAAGACTGAAAGGAGGCTCTCCTCCCCCTCCCTCCACGCAGGTAGAATAGATTCAGATTCATTCAATTCAAATCGGGCTAACTCTATTCAAATTTGAATCTCTTGAATCAGCCAGATTTGAGTCAAATCATTGAATGCAAATTGATTTGCACATCCCTAGTAAATGCAACTGGCACACCAAGGGGAGGTGGAAAAAGGTACTGCTGATTCTAACCAAAACCTACAACTCAAGTAGTCAAGCTAGGTTCAAGAGCATCTCCACACTGCAAGTCTGCTTGTTGGAGGATTAGAATTAGAGTTAGGCCCCACCACCACCTCCAATACCACTATATCTATTTTCTCTGGTCCAAGCTTCAGGGTTTTGGCCTCCATCCAGCTCATCACTGTCTCAAAACATCTGGTAAGAGATTCCACAAGGCTTTGAGGAATAAATACAACAGACTGTTAATAGCACACTGATGACAGTGAACTCCTAATCCTTACAGAATATATCTCAGCACCTTAATAAACATTTTGAATAAGAGAAAAAACAAGAGGGTGTTGGAGATGCATCCCTTGCATAGCATTGACTCCTAGCACCAGCAACCTTATTGACCACTAGGGGCATTGGAGTAGAGACAACCAGTAAGGGCATTCCCTCTCTGACCATGCTTTCTCTACTCTACTTCCCCTTTGTTTGATTGATAGTCCCAGGTTTCATTCTCTCCTTCCCCACTTCCTGTATGTAGCTAGCAATGAGGTATGATAGGTCTTATCTATCTACCTGATGGATTTCCTAAATAAACTACTTTATGTGGAACTTTAACACCATGTCTCCAGACAATATTAATTAGCAGTGTTCTCCTTACCTATGCACTTCTGCTGTTGCTGGGGTAGACAAAAAATCCCCCCTCATCATGAGCTCTCTAAAGAAGGAGACCTTGCAACAGCTGATAGGATGTATCTTATGGGATAGGGCAGCAGTTCAGCACCACCTTCAGAGACCTCCCAGACAGTAAGGGGTGGATTCCATCCCAAGCCCAGGGAGGTACAAGCTCTGTCAATAAGAGGGGTGATGGTGGCATCATTTTGAAACTACCGATAGTACAGAAGAGTTTTAGGAGAAGCCTAGCCAGGCAGCTCAGCAGGGATAATTCAGCATTTTTTTCCCTCATGTGAGCTTGATCTGAGACAAGGCTTTAATCTGTTACAGATGGGCAGCCACCTCTAGCAAGATCAGAATATTTTTACTCTCCTCTTTTTCATTCTGTAATGCTGTAATGTCTTAGTCAGTGCCTGAGGATACTCACTTATAAGCGGAGTTTAGAACTATGGTGATCTACAATGGCCACTTTGTATTATTAAAAAAATTAGGTTCAGAATCTGAGTGCCATTTGAAAAATCTGCAAGCTGAATACCAGAATCTCACTCCTGATCTCCAGCATAGTCATCTCACGAGAAAATCCTGCCACCTGGCATTTCATCATCTGGGTTATTCAAATGCCAGACTGAAGAAGGAGCATCAGCTGGGTTTATCTTTTGCATTTAAGATTCATAGACTACACTGCCTACATTTCATGGCCATTTGACCCCACAGTTCACCGTTTTTGGAATATACGTGCACACACACACCCCTACCTGCCAACTGGGGATAACATTTCATGCATCTGATGAACGAGACTTCAGTCAATGAAAGCATATGCTGCACTAAATTGGTCTTTAGATGCCCCAAGACTCTCTGTTGTGTTTACACAACAAAAATGTTTACCAGCCAGTCATATGGAGACTCATTGTTTAGATGGAGAGGGAGAGCACTTTCTTAATCCAAATCTGTTTCCCTTTCTCTCTAAAATGTGAGTCAGTGATCTCATTATTGAGTGAATTTTTGCAATGTTTAGGAGTTTCTACTTTTTTCTTCACAGGGAGGAAACCAAGAAAATAAGTAATGATTGTTTTATAATAGAAGCCAAATGAAATGATTTGCCATGTGGGGCCTGATAATTAACTAAATAAGATTCCCTGAAATAAGCAAATCTAGCTTGTTTTTATAGCTACATTAAAATGTGAATCTTAAGCAAAACAAGAACATAAATCTTGCCAGAAGCTGCTATAGTAAAAAATCAAACTGGTTTCGTAGAAGTGAGAATGCTTTATTGAAGGCTATAAAACTTCTTCACACACCAGCGGAAAAAATTATGATCATAAAATCAGCTCCAGTTTAATGACTTGGTAAATGAACAGAACATTTTTGTGTGGAGTCATGCAGGCTCCTGACAGACCATTGAAACATCCCCTCTACCTCACAGTTGGATAATACTGTGCCTAAAAAAAAAAAATCTAATTTGTAAGATGACCGTCTCACCTTAATGAAAGTTGCTATTATTGCCATATTTCTTTGGGAAATGTAAGATTGTATGTGTAATAGGGTGACTGAAAATTTATGGTATTCAGGAGTTGATCCTTCAGCATTTTTACCAAAAAAAAAAAAAAGCCAAAAAACTCAAACATCATGCTACTAACTTCATTTTTACAAAACTGAAACATCAAAAGCAATCAGACAATTTAGGAAATAAAAATACCAAACCTATATAAGGACTCTATCGCTTCAGACTGTAGGTGAGGGCTTACACCTGAAAACTCCACCATCTTCTTCTTCCTTATATTTAGTCTTCAATGTGGATTTTTTTGTGCTTTTGATTTTGCAGATTGTACTTTTAAAAAGCCAGTGACATGAAGGTTTGTGAGTCAATGATGCAGGGTCAACTCCTGGATATCATCAATCTTCTTTCATGCTATTACTCAGACTGTAGACACATGCATCTAGTGAATAATGGCATACAATCATTAAACTGAACAGTGAAGATGAAATATATTGACCTCATGTATAAAGTATATCAACTATGTTGTACCTCCCACTCTTTATATGAACTGAAAGGCCATGTGTTTATGTAGCAGACTATCATAAAAGTTCAAGGTTAGGAAGAGTGTAATTGGCTGTGGTGTAATTGGCACATAAATTATAGACTTTCATTGAGAGTTTTCATCTACAATTAAGCTATATTAGTTAAGACTGGAAATGCATATTGCCCTGAAGCAATCAGGATCAGATCTGCCATTGGAAACTGTTCTGATAAATCTCTGTATTCAGGCCAAATGATGTGGGAATCCTGGAACTGGACTTCCCAATGTCGTTCTTGACCAAAAAGCTACATGAGAGCATTTGGATTGGGGCACAGTGTGGTGGGGAATGAGGTAATCCTGCCCTCTCTTCCAATTCCTTGATGTAGTTGCCTTCCCCATGAAAAGTTCTATTGTCCATAGAGCAAAACATATAGTAGTTCACAACCAGGCTAACAAAGCCCCAGACTTATGAGGGAAGTGCTGGTATTTCTGAAGAGTTCACCTAATTCAGCTCCACAGTTCCACAAATTCTGATGACCTCCTCTTCCCCCTGAAACACTTTGTGACACCCAAAAATATATCACTGCCTTCAAGGACATATTTTTAGGTGGCACAGTAAAGTAAAGTTGTGCCATCAAGTCGGTGTTGAGTCCTGGCGACCACAGAGCCCTGTGGTTTTCTTTGGTAGAATGCAGGAGGGGTTTACCATTGTCATCTCCCATGCAGTAAGAGCTGATGCCTTTCAGCATCTTCCTAAATTGCTGCTGCCCAATATAGGTGTTTCCCATAGTCTGGGAAACATACCAGTGGGGATTCGAACCAGCAAACTCTTGCTCCCTAGGCAAGTTACTTCCCCGCTGTGCTATTAGGTGGCTTTGGGGGAAGGAGAGGTCATCAAAATTCACACACATCCCATACAAGCACCAGTGCAGCATTAGTCTGGAGCCCTGCAAAAGCACTGGTGCTATGCCAGCACTTCTGTTGCTGCACTGGTGCTTTGTTAGTCCGGAGGTCAGCTGCCAACATAATATAGATGTCTTTATGGTTTCCCTCTGTAGCTAACAGTAGTTTGGGAAGCAAACTGGGGCCATAATTCAGCGGTGAAAGAGTTAAACACGTCCCCCCCCCCACCGCGCATGTCACAGCCTTGATCCTAACTGGAGGCCCCCACTGGTGCTTTCGGTCAAGTAAAAGCCACTGGGAGCACCAGTCATAGAACTCCCACATCATATCTAGTTTGGATCTCAAATGCCAACTGGTATTCTGTAACAACAACAACATGAAGCTGAGGCAGGTGAGTGCTCTTGCTCTGAATGGCCAGCACTTTTGTACCTACTTGCAGCCCACCTTTAAATAACCCAAAATAACTTTAAATAAATAATAAAGCCCCCTTTTAAAAAGGGGCATCTTTTTGCAATTTGTGAAAACTGTCACGAAAAACAATCCCCATTTCAGCGCAGCCCTAAGTGAAAGGGCTGAAGTGTTGATATGTGAGCTCAACAACAAATACTGGAGTCAGCCAATCTATATCTGTAGCTTAATTTGAGCCTGGGCTCAGCACCAAATTATCTTTTCTGTACAAGGATACAATCTTGGGACATGTAAAATAATTGTAAAGAACAAACTCTCTTTCCCGGAATACATCAGTAACACACCTTGCTTTAACGGCTGGGCTTCTAGGATACATGCCCTTTAAATATTACAAGAGCACTGTGGGAGACATTTTTCATCCCATGGCATACCTGCTTAAAGGCATGCAGTCATGTGGGCAGTGCATATTGTATGGCTCTTTCCCACAGAATCGGTACCATTCAGCACATTCTCTTCCAAGTGGATGCAGTCTTTAAATGTTAGACTAACACTAGGGGATGAATCAATGGGAAAGCACCTCCCATAGTGCTGGTCTAACATTTAAAAGACACTTTAAAGTCTATAATTTTCAGGCAAGCCTCAATTCCTCATTTCAGTTTCAAGCCTGAATTCCTCATTTCAGTTTCTAGAAATTGACCACTGCCCCGATATACAATTTATGTCAATTAATGCCAGATCAGGACTCTATGCTAGTGGGTCCTGAGGTTTTTCTAGAGCAAATTTAATTTTTCCACCACTTCTGTCCAAGGAGTGTGTGGTGTTTCTAACGTGTCCATTCCTTGATACAGGCAAGCTCTTTTTGTGTTTTACAGCTCTTCATTCTATGGATTCTACAGAGGGGACCATAGGGAGAACAGTCATACCAGCAAGGTAGCCTCATAACAAGAGAGAGTGTATAAGGTAATATCCTTGGCCACTATAAAGGATTCTGAGTCAGGCATAGTTGTTTACTGGTTTGAGTGAGTAGGAGATTACCGGTACCTACCTGCCAACCTAAAAATTATACATCACCTTTCCACCTGAAAATGGTCCTCAGGCAGTTAACTATACAAAAACCAAATGAAAAGAATTTAAAGCAAAACATAAAACGTAAATACATAATAAAACCAGAAAGAAAAGAGCCAAAACAGAGCTGCAAACCAGTAAATCAGTAATCCACATGAGTAGTTTACACCAGGGGTCTTTCCAGACAGCAGTAAACTGCAGCATGTTCAAAACTTTCACAGATATTCCAAGTGCAATTTTACTCCCTGTACACACACTGCTGCAAGCTTCCATGCTTCTTCCTAGCACAATCTTAGCTATGCCAAGCAGGGAGCTTGCTTGCACAATTTGTGCAATTCCACTTGCTGTTCAGCTCTTGCAATCCAAAATAGGGTTGTGCGTTTTGTATTTTTTTCTGTTTTGTTTTTGGCCTGAATCCAAAACACCCCCATTTTGTTCTTTGTTTGAAATCAGCCAGTCCGAAACACCCCAATTTTGTTCTTTGTTCGGAATTGCAAAATCCGAATCTGAAATGTTTTGGATTTTAAAAAATGGCCTCAGGGAAAAACTAGTGGGTGGGGGTGGTAGGGCCTGATGGGTGGAAACTACCACCCAAGTTTCAGAGGAATTGGGCAAAGGGCTGATTTTTGGAGAATTTTTGAAGTATAGGATTTTTCCCATAGGGAAGAATGGAGGTTTCAGCAAAAGTATAGCTTCATGTTGGGGGGAAAGGGGTGGTCCAGAGCAGAGTAGGGTGGGTGGTAGTGTCCAGTGGGGGCAAGGAAGCTGCCAGAATTATTTCAAAGGAATTGGGCAGAAGGCTGATTTTTAAATATGTTATTTATTTATTTATTTATTTATTTATTTATTTTTACATTTCTATACTGCCTTTCGTTAAAAGTAATGGAGTTTGTGCGTCTGTAAAGTTCTTCCCCATAGGGAATGATGGACCTCCATAATTCCTGCCCCATAACTGCACTTGGGGGGCACCAGGGTGGCCCAGAGTGAGTGGTGGTGTAGAGCACATAGGGTGCCAACCACCCACATTGGTTGCTAACCCATGGGGTACTGAGTTCTGTTGTTTCTGAGATGTTTTGAGTGTAGATTCAGATTCTCTGGTAGCATATGAGAGTGGATTCATGGTTTGTCGTTGAAAATCTCATATGCTACCAGAGAATCTACACTCAGAACACCTCAGAAACAACAGAACCCAGCACCCCATGGGTTAGCAACCCATGGGGGTGGTTGGCACACTATGTGCACTACACCACCACTCGCTCCCAGCCACCCCAGTGCCCCCCAGGTGGAGTTATGGGTCTGCTGAAACCTCCCTTATTCCCAGCGGGGGGGGGGAACCTTAAAGAAGCGTAAACTTCAACAATTCCTAAGAAATCAGCCCTTTGTCCTGTTCCTTTGGAATCTGCATTGTGGCAGGCACCCCTTGGGGCACTGCCACCCAACCCACTGTTTTGCCCCTCAGGCCCCCTTTCTGCCCCGAATCTGTCCCAAAGACATGTCAACTTCAGAAATTCTCTAAAAATAAGCCCTTTCCCCAATTCCTTTGGAATCTGGGTGGCAGCAGGCACCCATTGGGGCACTACCATCTGAACCACTCTTCTGCCCCCAAAGCCTCCTTTCTGCCCCAAATCCACCCCATATAACATCAACATAACACATCAACAACAGCAGAGCTTTGGAATAAAATCAGGCAGATTTCCAAAGGTCATGCACATCCACTTCCCCCTGCCCAAAATGCAATTGATCTACACACAACAGTGTGAAACAACAACAATGAAATGCACACTGCCCCACTGGCCAATGAGGGTAAAATTTACCCTTAAATTTGCTTAAAAGGAATAAGGAGGCAATTGCCAGCAGATCAGCCTATGCTTTTGCTGACCAATCTGCGGGCTGGAAGGGCTGGAAATTCAAACAGATGTCAAAACTCAAAATGGAGACTGAAGGAGAAAGACTTTTTGCGATTTTAAAATGGAGTTCCAAAACAGCCGAAACTACAAAACGTTTTGTATCCGAAACAGGGACATTTTGTTTTGGCTACAAAATTTTCTGTTTTGAGCATTGGGTGTTTTGTTTTGGCTACAAAACCGTCGAAATAGCCTGTTTTGTGCATAAAACGTTTTGTGTCCGAAACGAAACACACATCCCTAATCCAAAAAGAACCTACCCCTTTTCAATACTACATTTGTGGCAACTGTGGGAAAGAGTGGGTTCTTTTTGGAATGCAAGAGCTGGTCAGCAGGTGGAACTGCAAAAACAAAACAAAACAAAACCCAAGGTCCCTGCTCAGCATATGCACAGCAGATAAGAATGTGCAGTGCTAGGGAGTAGCACAGAAGCTTGCAGCAACATATGTAGGGGGAGTAAGATCACACCTGGAATTTTGATTACTATCTGGAAAGATCTAGGTTAAAAACCCCAAGAAATAAAGTGGTCTTCATGTTAGGATTTATGTGTATATACATTGTCTCTGTTCTTGCCACTGGTGTATTGTATGTATAGCTGTGTATAGTCTTGTGGTAGAGTTGAGAATGTCCATGTCAATCATCAGTTCTGTAGACTGATTTGTCAATTTTTATTTCTTACTAGACATGTAAGACTGCTATTTTTCTGTTAGGATGATCCTTCACTCAGAGTAGGCCTGTTGCTTATGATTTGGTAATAGTTAAGTAATAAACCTTAGTAACTTTGTTCAATAAACTTAACAAGCCTCAGTTTCCACTCTGTCACACTCCACTACATGAGGTTATGGGCCCAGAGTGCTCGAAATAATAAAATAGGCAACAATATGTTTACGAACAAGAAATGGCTACTTTTGCGTCCTCAGAGATGCATCTGCCTGTAGAGATGCTGAGTGATACCAACTATAGAAGTTGCTCTTCTATAAGAAGTTGGTAAAGAAGGCATATCTGGCCACAGTTACCCACGCCTTAGTCATGTCACAACTGGATTACTGTAATGCGCTCTATGTGGGGCTGCCCTTGAAGAATATTCAGAAATTGCAGCTAGTGCAAAATGTGGCAGGTAGGATTTTATCTAGAGCAGCCCACTGGGATAACATCACACCCATTTTGAAAGAGCTGCACTGGCTACCAATTTCTTTCTGGGTCCATTTCAAGGTGCTGTTTTTGACCTTTAATGCCCTTGCTGGTTTGCACCCTGGATACTGGAGGGACCGCCTGCTCCCAAGGGTTACTGCTCACTTGACAAGGTCATCTGAGGGGGCTCTGCTCTGAGGGAGGATCAGCTGTTGTGCACATGCAACAGGGCCCTCTCTGTTGCTGCCCCCTGACTCTGGAATACTCTCTCACTGGCTATCTGCTCCTCCATCTCAGTCTTTAGAAAGTGTGTGAAATCTTGGCTTTTTACTCAGCCTTTTATATGCTCTGCTGCTGCCTTGTACTTTGTATGGCTATATTGTGCTCGTATTTTAAATCTAGTCAGATAAATTACTGCATTGTGCTCTATGTGGGGCTGCCCTTGTACATAGTCTGGAAACTACAGTTGGTCCAGAATGCGGCAGCCAGGCTGGTCTCTGAATCATCTAGGAGAGACCATATTACTCCTGTATTGAAGGAGTTACATTGGTTCCTGATATGTTTCTGGGCAAAATACAACGTGTTGGTCATAATATATAAAGCCCTAAACAGATTGGGCCCTGAGTATTTAAGAGAGCGTCTTCTTGGTTATGAACCCCACCGCCCACTGAGATCATCAGGAGAGGTCTGTCTGCATTTGCCACTGGCTCGTCTGGTGGCTACTCAGGAACGGGCCTTCTCTGTTGCTGCCCCAAGTCTTTGGGATGCGCTCTCTAGTGAAACAAGAGCCTCCCCCTCTCTGACAACTTGTAAAAAGTCTTAAAGATGCATCTGTTCACCCAGGCTTTTAACTGATATTGTTTTGATTGTTTTAATGTTGTTTTTAGAATATTGTTTTAAAATTTTAAATTGTGTTTTAAATTTCTTGATTATAAATTTTTGTTTTTGTTTTTAATTAATGTTTTACTTTTTTAATCTTGTTGTAAACCGCCCAGAGACATAGGTTTTGGATGGTATAAAAATACATCAAATTAAATAAACAAACAAACAAACAAACAAACAAACAAATAAATAAATAAATGTTTTAATATTCTAGCTTAATATTTTAATTGTATAATTTTTATAGTCTTGTTTTAATTTTTCTGTGTGAAAAATTGGGATTCTTTTAATGAAAGGCAGTATAAAAATTTAACAATAAAATTAAATTGAAAAATGATAATTTAGTATGTGGTTAAATACTCTTGGACTGTCTTTTGTACTGGAAGAACAGAGACTATTAGAGAGTGGAAGAGAGCAGCAAGCGTGGGATGCAGCAAACCAGCAGGCTATATCTCCTTAACTGTAATTGATAAATTGATACATCATATAGAAGATAAGAAAACTGCAAGAGAAATGTGGGAGAGATTGAAGCAGGTTTTTCAACAGAAAACTATGACCAGTCAAGTCTCTCTCATGCTAAAGTTGTGCAACAAAAAGTTCAAAGAAGGAGAAAATTTTCAGCATCACATAGGCTCTCTCTTGGGAGTGTTGAAAGAATTAGAAGAGCAAGATATAAGATTACCCGAACCAGCCAAAATTGGTTATGAAAGTACTTATACTTGTGAAATACTTATGAAAAATACTTATGAAAGTATTATTAACATAGGAACATAGGAACCTGCCATATACTGAGTCATACCATAGATCTATCTTGCTGAGTATTGTCTTCACAAACTGGCAGCACCTTCTCAAAGATTGCAGTCAGGAATCTCCCTTAGCCCTATCTTGGAGAAGCCAGGGAGGGAACCTGAAACCTTCTGCTCTTCCCAGAGCGGCACCATCCCCTGAGGGGAATATCTTACACTGCTCACAGTTCTAGTCTCCCATTCATATGTAACCAGGGCAGACCCTACTTAGCTAAGGGGACAAGTCATGCTTGCTACCACAAGACCAGCTCTCCCCTCCTGCAACTTCCTGCAAATAAAGGAGAATGTGACTTTAAGTTTTGTACAAGAACGTTTATTGGCATTTGATCTGAGAAAACAAACAGAAAGGGAAGGAATAATCCAAAATTATGCTTTAAACTTACTAATGGCAGTCAATGTTTTGTGTATGGATGTACTTGACATTTACAGAGTACACACCCTAACAGAGAACATTTTTATTTTAAAAAATAAACAGACTTCTGCATATAAAAATGAAAGTAAAGGAAAGAAAATTGTGACTATTAACAGAAAGGTGTGTACTGAAAGATAAATAATTTGCAGAATTAATACAAACCAGAGACTTGCCTCACAAACTTTCTGCAGTTCTTTGAGAGTGTCAGCAAGTGTGTGTATAAAGGTGATCCATTTGACATAGTATAGCTGGACTTCCAAAAAGCTTTCATCAAAGTTCCTCACTAAGTTCCTCCTAAGAAGACTTAGCAGCCATGGGATAAGGGGACAAGTACATGTGTGGATTGCTAACTGGTTGAAAGACAGGAAACAGAGGGTAGGTATAAATGGAGAGTTTTCACAATGGAGGGAAGTAAGAAGTGGGGTCCCCCAGGGATCTGTACTGGGACCGGTGCTTTTTAATTTATTCATAAATGATCTAGAAGTAGGGGTAAGCAGCGAGATGGCCAAATTTGCAGATGATACCAAACTCTTTCAAGTAGTGAAATCCAAAATGGATTGTGAGGAGCTCCAAACGGATCTCTCCAAACTGGAGAATGTCAAATGTGGCTCAGAAAATGTTAAATGCAGCTCAGTGTTGGCAAGTGTAAAGTGATGCACATTGGGATGGAAATCCCAAACTTCAAATATATGTTGGTGGGATCTGAGCTGTTGATGACTGATGAAGAGAGGGATCTTGGGTCATGGTGGATAGCTAGTTGAAAGTGTCAACTCAATGTGTAATGGAGTGTGTAATTACCATTACACATTGGTAATGGAGGAGAGGAGTGCGCTTGGGATAAGGACCTTATTCTGTCTCTCACCACCCTTGCCCTGCCGCTCCTTATCCCTGGAAGAGTCCCCTACCCCCTGCAAAGGAGAATCCTCACCAGATTCCCCTTTACAAGCATATCCCCCAAACTGGTTTGGCCCGGTTCGATTGCTGAACCAGACTGCACCTAATTCATCAAGAACCAAGCTAAGCCGTTTGTGCCTAATGTACGGCAGCTGTGAAAAAGGCCAATTCCATGCTAGGGATCATTAGGAAGGGGACTGAAAATAAAACGGCTAATGTTATAATGCCCTTATACAAAACTATGGTACTACCACACTTGGAGTACTGCATTCAATTCTGGTCACCACATCTAAAAAAGGGCATTGCAGAAATGGAAAAGGTGCAGAAAAGGGCAACCAATATGATCAGGGGCCTAGAGCACCTTTCTTATGAGGCAAGGCTACAACACCGGGGGCTTTTTAGTTTAGAAAAAAGACGACTGCGGGGGGACATGATCGATGTCTATAAAGTTATGCATGGTGTGGAGAAAGTGGATAGAGAGAAATTCTTCTCCCTCTTACATAACACTAGAACCAGGGGTCATCCCATGAAATTGATTGCCAGGAAATTTAGGACCAACGAACTGAAGTACTTTTTTACACAACACATAATCAACTTGTAGAATTCTCTGCCACGAGATGTGGTGACAGCCAACAACCTGGATGGTTTTAAGAGGGGTTTGGATAACTTCATGGAGGAGAGGTCTATCAATGGCTACTAGTCAGAGGGCTATAGGCCACCTCCAGCCTCAAAGGCAGGATGCCTCTGAGTACCAGTTGCAGGGGAGTAACAGCAGGAGGGAGGGCATTCCCTCAACTCCTGCCTGTGGCTTCCAGCGTCATGTAGTGGGCCACTGTGTGAAACAGGATGCTGGACTAGATGGGCCTTGGGCCTGATCCAGCAGGTCTGTTCTTATGTTCTCAGAGTAAAAACAAGATATTTGTAGCCAGTGGAGCTACATCACATTTCTTTAACAATCTATAGGATTTCTCAGACATTGATATGAACTATAAAGTTGAAATATTGTTGGTGAATGGTCAATCAATTTCTGCAGAATGAAAAGTCACAGTTCTACTAAAATGTAATGTTGGAGCAGGTGAAATAAATGAAGTAAGCATTCCAGATGTCTATTATGTGCAAAGTATGTGCCAAGTTTGTAGAATAGTTTACTGACTGTAAAAACAGCTACAAAAAGGGGCAGCAGTATTGTAGAGGTTGATTGTAGAAGAGAGTGGGCAAATGGAACAAATGACTGTGTACACAAGGATTGCATAGACTTATGGCATTGTAGAAAGAGTCATCACAGGAAAGATAGCACCTTCAGGCTGGAAAAGGAGTAGTTGGCAAGAGACATAAAAATAAAGTCATGAAAGTTTACAAACAGGTGCATTGAGTGTGTTAAAGTAAATGCTATTAGAAAGTCATTCTTGTGCGTTCAGTTCTTGTGCCCTCTAGAATTCATGTATTAAAATACTGTGAGGCGCTCTACATGAGCAGTGTGGAGAGCCTGCAGAGCTTGTGTGGGGAGAGCGGGCTTGACCCACTCTCCCCGCACACGAGCATTCCACCCCGCCGAGCGGCTAAATCAGCTGCCCACACGATTACCGGCTCTGTCACGGAGCCAGTAGGGATGGCGGGGATCAGGGGCCAAATGGCCCCAGAAGTCCCAGCATGCCTTGTGCAGGCCTCCTGTTCAGGGGTCTACTCACGAGTCACCACGGTGCAGAGCTGCACCGTGGTGTCTCACGATTGAAAAAAATGGGGTTAGCGAAGCGCTTGCTCCGGTAACCTCATTTCAGAAGAGGGCTACTTTGGCAGGCTAGCCGCTTTTAAACCACCAGGCTTACCCATGAGCCTGGTGGTTCTCACAGTGGGGGGAAACCAGGCTGGGCTCCCTTCGCCCAGTTTCCCCCCATCGTGAGAATAGCCTGTGTGTGTGTCACGATGTATGTAGGGGGTGATGCTTATCATGAGGTGGGGGAAGGAGGCAAAAGGCCTTTAGGTCCAGGCTCCAAAATTACCTAGGTGCACCTTTGAGCTTCACTTTCTACTCTGTTACACTTCACACATAGTTGGTGTACAAAGTGGCCAGACAGGCATCCTGGAGGAGAGAGTTCAACAGACCCTGAGAAGAGTCTGTTGCATCCCTCATACTGGTGAGTATTATAGACTACAGTACTACTTTCACCTGTACCTCCCAAAACATGAGAAGAGCCCAGTCACATATTCTTTCACTAAGCCCAAACATACTTCCAGCCCCCATAAGGTTCTAACACTAGCTAAAAGAAAGTGAACAAGAAAGAAAGAAAAAATCCTGCAAACTTATGATATATTTGTTCAGGGATCATGATACAACTTCAAATTCCAGTGCTATCCTCTTCTTGAAGATCATAGTGAATACTGATTTACTCAACACAAAGGGAAAATGACCCTGAGAAAGATCGTCAAATAAACATTGTGGTTGGTCATTTGGTTCTCTGTGGACTTCACACTCAGATGAACAACTCATTTTCTGGTCTGCGCTAGCATATCCCCAAATTGAAACCCAGAGAGCCATGAACAGACTGCCAGCCAATCAAGCCAGCTTAAGTTAAAACTTTAACAGAGTGCTCTGTCCAATGTTGAATATATTTTTAAACAGAAACCGTCAACATGATGTTTGTATATGAAATCGTATTTGTTTCATTCATATTCTGTAACTGAACAAGCCAGTGGCACCAAGCATAAATGTGACAAAATTTATTAGAAGGAAAAGATTTAGTTTCAGGACCTCTTGCCAAAGGAGCAAACACAGACAATGAGCAGGTCTTGTTTAAACAGAAAATATAATGGCCCAAAAGCTGAACATATGAAAAACAAACGGCCACCTCGTTAATGGTCGAACCTGGGCTCTCTTGTTCTTCATAGGGCTGAGTTGATATTGCTTACTTTGTTTCATGCTGATTTTCATGAGTGCTGAAAAATGCTCCTGTTTCTGAAGAGATTTGGCACATGTTGCAAGCAAATTCAGAGGGTTCGTTCCAATACTGTGTTTCTCCAAGCGATTATATTCTTTGCCCTTATTGTCTTTGACCTCATCTGCCCTCACTGCTGTTTAATTCTTTCACATTTGTATCCCTGCTTTCCTCAAAGGAGGTTGTGAGGGACTTGATGAGGTTATCCTACTTTATCATCCTGTGAGGTAGGTTAGGCGGAGGGATAGTGACTTGCTCATGCTTATCCTGAGCTTCCTGACTAAAAGGAGATTTGGACTCCAGGCTCCCTGGCTTAATTAAGCCCAGCTCTCTTGCAGCTACATCACACTGGATCTTGTTCACACTGAAAACAGTGGGGCTGAAACCAAAGTGAGCCATGGCTGAAATTAAGCTTGTTATCCTTGCCAAGAGAGAAGTAGGTATATAAACAGTGCATTAGCAAACAGAATTGGTGCAAGGCTCAAGCAGATATCAGTGGAATGGAGTACAGGGGAAAGTTGATTTTTCCAGGCTCCTGATCACAGAAGCTCCTGCCTACACAGTTATGATGCTTCCTCCTTCAAAAAAACAGCTCCCTAATCATGAAGGGCAAGGTGGAGAGGATCAGTGACAGTGTAGGGTGAGACTTCCAACCCTCTTTCAGCCACTGTAACCATGAGCATGGGGTGGTCCCCACACCTGAATGTCCGAATGGGGCTTGTATATGTGGACATTGTACAACTTTCAAAGTTGTGATTCTCTTATATTTAGCAGGGGGAGAACAACTGGCCCTATCCTACTCAAACTTTGGTTGACAAGCGGTATATAAATATTGTATTTGACAGACAGGGGACTGTCTTCTTTATGTATTTTTTTTTTCTGTTTTAACTGCTTTGAGAACTTTGGTTGACAAGCAGTATATAAATATTGTAGTATAATTCATTCATTCATTCATTCGATTTATATACCGTCCTTCCAAAAAAGGCTCAGGGCAGTTTGTAGTAGTAGATCATACAAGTGTTGAACATAATGTGTGAACAGGGCTAATGTCAACCACCATTCTGAACATGTACCACAGCTCAGACATTATATGAGTCAGCTCACCTTTTCTGTGGTGGCCATCTGGCCTTCCCCTCCACTATTCACTTGAAATAATGTACTGTATACTGCAGGTTCTCTGTGTAAAGCTCTATCCTTATACTTGCACAATTCATGTGAGTCTTCCCCCGTGTCCACACAAATGAGAAGAATCACATTAATCAGGCTCCTGACATACAAGCCTCCATGTAGAGGAGCCATTTCATACTTATAAATTGTGTTGGAAAAGAAAAGCAATATTTGCTCTCCACCATGTGAATGGATTGGCCAGGTGGGTAATGTCCAAACTGGCTTTGCCTAGCAATTTGAGTCCAACAGTAAGACATACAACCGGGTAAGACAGTTCCATGCAGAGCCATAGCTGTGAGGGGGCTGCCCCCCTTAATCTTTCTCTGCCCTCCATTTTTTTAAACAAACAAATAATTTTAAATACCTGAATGTTGCTTGCACTTAGGACTGATACAGACCAGATAAGCGCCTTCCTACCTTTTTGGCAGCCCGCACCCACAACATTTTGGCTGACTATAGGCTTGATTCCATGTCAGAGGCAGTTTTATGATCGTGTCATTCCCAGGTTAAAGTGGAGGAACATGGCAGTGATCAACAATTGGGTAGTGAAAATGAGGTGGGGAAGGTTACAGAGTTATTGGGGTTGATTGATGGATGGATGGATGGATGGATTAAGTGCCGTCAAGTCAGTGTCCCGACTCTTAGCAACCACATAGATAGATTCTCTCCAGGATGATCTGTCTTCAACTTGGCCTTTAAGGTCTCTCAGTGGTGCATTCATTGCTGTCGTAATCGAGTCCATCCACCTTGCTGCCAGTCATCCTCTTCTTCTCTTTCCTTCAACTTTCCCCAGCATTATGGACTTCTCAAGGGAGCTGGGTCTTTGCATAATGTGTCCGAAGTATGATAGCTTGAGCCTGGTCATTTGTGCCTCAGGTGAAAATTCTGGTTTGATTTGTTCTATGATCCATTTGTTTTTCTGTCTATCCATGGTATCCTCAAAAATCTTCTCCAGCACCAAAGTTCAAAAGCATCAATGCTTTTACTATCTTGCTTCTTCAAAGTCCAGCTTTCGCATCCATAAATTGTCATGGGAAAAACCACTCTCCGAACGATTCTAATCTTTGTAGGTGTAGACATGTTGTGGCATCTAAATATCCTTTCCAAGGCTTTCATTGCAACCATACCAAGTGCCAGTCTGCGACGTATTTCTTGACTGCTGGATCCTTTACTGTTGACAGTCAATCCTAAAAGGTAGAAATTATCTACCACTTCAATGTCTTCATTGTCAATTCTGAGGTTGGTTGCTGTACCTGTTGTCATTCATTTAGTCTTCTTGACATTAAGTTGTAGTCCCATTTTTTCACTGTGCTCCTTGACATTCATTACTAGAGCTTGCAGATCATCCACATTCTCAGCTATCAGAGTGGTGTCATCAGCATATCACAGGTTATTGATGTTTCTTCCTACAACTTTAAAACCACGCTCATCTTCTTCCGATCCAGCTTCTCTTTATTCAATTTATATGTTCAGCATATACATTGAATAAAGAAGGAGAAAGTATACAGCCTTGTCTTACTCCTTTGCCAATCTGGAACCAGTCTGTTTCACCATGTTCAATCTGGACTGTGGCTTCCTGTCCTGTGTATAGGTTTCTCATGAGAACAATGAGATGTTCTGGGATGCCCATTTTCCTAAGGATATTCCACAACTTGACATGGTTGACACAATCAAAGGCTTTTCTGTAGTTAATAAAGCACTTTGGCTTTCTCAATTATCCAGAGTGCATCAGCAATGATGTCGCTTGTTCCTTGGCCTTTTCTGAAACCAGCTTGAACATCTGGCATTTTCCAACATCCACAGGGGCACTGGAATAAGGACTGTTTGGTGGTTGGCAAGCTCCACAAAACTGTGCAATCAGTGAGAAAGTAACCACCCAAATTCATGTTGCACAAGGAGTTGCCCACAAGGAGTTGCCATACAGGCTTGTGCAAGAGGTTGTGCAACAGATGGTGTGAGAGGCTGTGCAATAGGTTCGGGAAGCAGGAGAGGGAGAGTGCAGAGCAAGCTGTTGCCTTGCCAGTGGCTCCCTTCCTCAGTAGCCCTTGAACAAATGTCCCACCTTGTTCTATTGTAACCGTGCCCCTGAATGATAGTTAAATGCAGTGTTCATATTCAAAGGCAGTACTGTATAATATTGAGAACCAGATGGTGGGGACAGAGGAGGGTTGTTAGCTTTAAACCCTGCTTTCAAGCTTCCTGGGGGTGCATGGTCACCCCTGGAAGCAGGATGTCTGCTAGATAAACTTTTGATCCAATCCAGGAAAGCTGTGGTCATATTCTCGTGCTCTTATTGTGCCTTTTAAAAATCTCCTGGGCTCTCTTTGGATAAAGAAGAAGAATCCTGCTGTGCATTGCAACCCCAGTTGTTTGTTTAACACATTTCTATACCGCCTCAAACGCAAGTTCTCTGGGTGGTTTACAACAAAACAATAAAAACAACCAATGAAAAGATTAAAACATTTCAACAATTAAAATTCAAAATGTTAAAACTATTAAAACACAATTAAAACAACATCTAATTACAAGCCTGGGTGAACAAATGTGTCTTGACTGCCTTTTTAAAAGTTGTAAGAGATGGGGAGGCTCTTGTTTCAGCAGGAAATGTTTTCTAAAGCCTCAGGGCAGCAATGGAGAAGGCCTGTCCCAGAGTAGCCACCAGACGAGGTGGTATCAACTGCAGATTAACCTCTCCAGATTATCTCAATGGGTGGTGTGGTTCATAGCAAAGAAGATGTTATCTTAAATACCCAGTGTCCAAGCTGTTTATGGCTTTATAGGTTAAAACCAAAACCTTGTACTTTGCCTGGAAACTTATCGGCAGCCAGTATAGATCTTTTAAGATAGGAGTGATATGGTCTCTCTGAGATGACCCAGAGACCAACCTGGCTCCCGCATTCTGGACTAACTGCAGTTTCTGCTCTATGTAGTACATACAATGGCAGCCCCACATAGAGCGCATTGCAGTAGTCAAGTCTGGAGGTGAACAGCAGATGTACTACTGTTCTGAGGTCATTTATCTCAAAAAACGGATGCAGCCGGCATATCAGCCGAAGCTGATAAAAGGCACTTCTGGCCACTGCCTCAGCCTGGGACACCAGTGAGAGTTTTGTGTCCAGGAGCACCCCCAGACTGCGTACCTGTTCCTTCTGGGGAAGTGTGACCCCATCCAGAATGGGGAAATCAAAATCATCTCCTGAGTTCTGACCCCGCACAATAAATACCTCCATCTTATCTGGATTCAGTCTCAGTTTCTTACCTCTCATCCAGCCCATCACTGCCTCCAGGCAGGCATTTAGGGAGGTTATGCCTTCTCCTAATGATGTTGATATGGAGAAAGAGATTTGGGTGTGATCAGCAGAGTCACACTTCCTCTGTCAATTCCCAATTGGAGATCATCCATCAGGCCAACCAAAGCACTCTCCACCCCATAGCCCACCCAAAAGCCAGTTTGAAATGGGTCTAGATAATCAGTTTCATCCAAGACTGCCCGGATTTGGGAGGCCACCACCCTCTCAATTACCTTGCCGAGCCATGGAAGATTGGAGACAGACCTATAGTTGCTCAATTCTGCAGAATCCAAGGCAGGCATCTTCAGAAATGGTCTAATAATTGCCTCCTTAAGGCAAGGAGGCATCCTGCCCTACCTCAGAGAAGCATTTATGATCTCTACTAGGCCTTCTACAACAACCTCCCTGCCAGATAGAATTAGCCATGTCAGACAAAGGTCAAGAGAACAGGTGGTAGGCTGCATCACTCCAAGCAGCTTGTCCACATCCTCACGAGTCACAAACGGAAAGTGATTCAGACTAACCACGTAAAAGGAGTTTCTGGACACCTTTGATTCAGACACTGCAGTAATTGTGGGGTCTAAATCCAAGTCGGCCCGAATACAAGAGATTTTATCCACACAAAAATCATTATCACAGTGGGTAATAGATGGTTCCAAATTCTGATTCAAGGGAGGAGGGGCACTCACTAGCCCTCTCACAACCCTGAACAACAGCACTGGACATTGAGTTGTTATGAGTTTATCACTTAAATAGCACTCAAATAAATGTAGTGGGTATCTGGTGCCACTGGTTTGATAAAGAATCACACAGTGGGGGGAGAATCAATCAAAATAACTGAACCATTTCAGAAATGTGTGAAAAATAGCAGATCTGTTACTTGGGGGAAAACATATTCCCCTCATACAATGTTTTATTTAGAAAGTTTGCAAATTAAGCAGGGGAAACAACATTAACAATTAATGGGACACATTAAAAGTAAATTCGTTTGATAGTGGGCTGCAATTTCCCCTGTGGCAACAGCAGAGTTGGAAAAATTAGACTAAAATGAAGCTGATATTTCATGGCCAATAAAGCAGCTACTACATTGCCATTATCAAAGGGCCTCGGTGATTCTTGAACTAATATACTACTCTCTTCCTCACTATAAGCTTCCAAACTGCTTGAGAGAACTCATTGTCCTAACTGCCCTTTCTAAAATGTACATCTAAAAACTCTGCTGGTCTTGAGGAGCACTTCTCCAAACTTATAAGCTGATGGAGAAAAAGTAAATGAAACATAGAGGCAGCCTTCTTACAACCACGGTGAGTTAACCATGATCACTGAGCCCCATGCACTACTGCAATGTGATATGAGAACCTGCAATTTCTGGGCAACCCCAGTCAGATTGCTGGGATTAAACCATATTTAACTAGGACCGGTAACTAGGGGGTAGCTATCTGTTAGCCCACGAAAGGCTTGCCGATCACAGTTAACCCTTAACTACACTCGCCATGGTCATGAGAATATGGCCATTGTTTTGGTGTGATCAAATGAACTGTATCACTTGAGACTACAAGTGGGGAAATCACATTTTTAAATGCTTCCCTGCCTGGAAAAAAAAAATCTGTAAATAGAAAACTAGCATGTCAGAGAAAAAGGTTCCAGTGTAACCTGCTTCCTGATGAAGCAGGTTTGGTGGGAGCTAGAAATTGGTAAATTTTGGTGTACAAATTTACTATTTACTTTTGTACTTAGGGGAGCATTGCAAAATATTATAATGTATCTATAGTATGAGCATAGGAATATAGGAAGCTGTCATATATTGAGTCAGACCATTGGTCTATCTATCTCAGTATTGTATTTACAAACTGGCAGCAGTTTCTCCAAGTTTACAGAGAGGAATCTCTGTCAGCCCTATCTTGGAGAAGCCAGGGAGGGAACTTGAAACCTTCTGCTTTTCCCAGAGCAGCGCCATCCTGAGGGGAATATCTAACAATGCTCACACATCAAGTCTCCCATTCATATGCAACCAGGGCAGACCCTCCTTAGCTAAGGGCACAAGTCATGCTTGCTACCCAAAGACCAGCTCTCCTCCCTATACTCCCTAGAACAGCTCTCCTCTCTATACTCCCTAGACCAGCTCTCCTCCTCCTGTACCTTGAAGTGGTATGGTATATTCTACTGCCTCAGAGGTCTTCCACTAAATTCTACTGCATGTGCAGCCCAGAACTAATAATAATAATAATAATAATAATAATAATAATAAGAAGAAGAAGAAGAAGAAGAAGAAGAAGAAGAAGAAGAAGAAGTAGAAAAATCCACAACAAATAGCAAGTGCCGCCTTTGTAAAGAAGCAGATGAAACCGTGGACCACCTAATCAGCGGTTGTAAAAAGATCACACAGACTGACTACAAACAAAGGCATGACAAGGAAGCAGGGATGATACACTGGAACATCTGCAAAAAATACAAACTACCTGTAGCCAAACATTGGTGGGACCATAAAATTTAAAAAGTTGAAGAAAATGAAGATGTAAAAATATTATGGGACTTCCGATTACAAACAGACAAACATCTGCCACACAATACACCAGATATAACTGTAGTCGAGAAGAAAGAAAAACAAGTCAAAATAATCGACATAGCAATACCAGGGGATAGCAGAATAGAAGAAAAAGAAATAGAAAAAATCACCAAATACAAAGATCTACAAACTGAAAGTGAAAGGCTGTGGCAGAAAAAGACCAAAATAATCCCAGTGGTCATTGGCGCCCTGGGTGCAGTTCCAAAAGACCTTGAAGAGCACCTCAACACCATAGGGGCCACAGAAATCACCATCAGCCAATTACAAAAAGCAGCTTTACTGGGAACAGCCTATATTCTGCGACAATAGCTATAACAATTGACAATAAAATTCTGGCATCCCAGGTCCTTGGAAAGGACTCGATGTCTGGATAAAACAAACCAGTCAATAACACCTGTGTAAACAAGAAATAATAATAAAGCAATGAGCATGTGGAGTACACAGTTAATAATCAATGGTGAGACACTTGGACAGGTTAGCATTAGAAGAGGCTCAGGAGAGTTAGAAAAATCCTAAAGTCCAAACTCAATGGCAGGAACACCATACAAGCCATAAACACTTGGGCTATACTTGTTATCAGATACACTGCAGGAATAATAGACTGGACCCAGGCAGAGCTAGAGACGCTAGATCGTATTCGTAAGACCAGGAAAATCATGACCATCAATCATGCTCTGCACCCCCGCAGTGATGTAGATAGGCTATACCTCCCTCACAGCTCAGGTGGAAGAGGAATGCTGCAAGTCCATCAAACAGTAGAGGAGGAGAAAAGAGGCCTTGAAGAATTTATAAGGGACAGTGAAGAAGATGCACTTCAAATGGTCAATAACGCGAAACTATTCAACACCAATGAAACAAAGCAGGCCTACAAGAAAGAACAAGTCAAGAAGCGAGCAGAAAAATGGAGAAATAAGCCCCTGCATGGTCAATATTTGCACAATATAAGTGGAAAATCAGACATCACCAAGACCTGGCAATGGCTTAAGAATGGCCACTTGAAGAAAGAAACTGAGGGTTTAATACTGGCTGCACAAGAACAGGCACTAAAAACAAATGCAATAAGAGCAAAAGTAGAAAAATCAACAACAAACAGCAAGTGCCGCCTTTGTAAAGAAGCAGATGAAACAGTGGACCACCTCATCAGCTGTTGTAAAAAGATCGCACAGACTGACTACAAACAAAGGCATGACAAGGTAGCAGGGATGATACACTGGAACATCTGCAAAAAAATACAGGCTACCTGTAGCCAAACATTGGTGGGACCATAAAATTGAAAAGGTTGTAGAAAATGAAGATGCAAAAATATTATGGGACTTCCGACTACAAACAGACAAACATCTGCCACACAATACACCAGATATCACTGTAGTCAAGAAGAAAGAAAAACAAGTTAAAATAATCGACATAGCAATACCAGGTGTAAGAGATCTGAGATGCCCCAAAACTCCTTTGCAATTGGGAATAAATGGGGATCCCAGAATCCTCACATTAACAAGACTTGTGGGTTCTTTTCAATGGTCTTGACTGCTAGGACTCTCAAGACCCAAGAAGGCACAAGGAGAAATGGGGAAGTATTATTTAATCAAAAGCCTTTATTTCTCAACAAAGTCCAGATAAATCTCAGCAGTAGCAAGACGCTTCTCCCTTTTTCTACAGCAATAAAACAGTTTAAGCTGACAATTTTAAAGATTATCAAAAACAAAACCCCTCCTTGTGGTTACTCAATTCCCCTGGGCTCACCAAAAGAACCTTGTATTTCCTCTTTCTGCTAGATGCCAGGCGTTGTCAAATTGATCGATTGACTCCCTTCTCTTCTTCCTCCTTTCTCCTCCTCTGTTCCCCTAATACCTATCCCCAGATTGGGGTTTATGTACCCTTACCTAGTCACCTACGCATTAACAATGATTGGATAAAGAAGGGGTGTTGACCATCAATGACCTTCGGTTAAACCTGTTCCCCTTGACATTTAATATTATAGGCCAGAAAAATATGCGAAAGTAGAATATGGGCGAAAACATGGGCGAGCGACCCCTTCAAGCAGAACACTGAGTTTGACGTACTCTCGTTTTTAGACAGTGGAAATGAGGAAGTTTGCCTGAGCTGACAGGCCGACTCTAATTTTAGACAAAAGCTTAGGTGGGGGCTATCCTTGACAGAATGGAAGATTACTGGAATGAGGAGTTTGTATGGTCAATTCAGGAGAAAGGATATCCAATTTGGATGTAATGTGGGAAACCTCCACCCATTCAAGGTGGAAGTGTGTGTTGGACCGTAAAAGGATGTCTAATTTTGAACATAGTGCAGGGGAATTTGGGAAATCACCTATATGACAGCATTCGCCCATGAGTTCGTGCGAGGGCCAAGGCCTGAACTGCACTCAAACCATTGGACTCATGTCAAGCATTCATCTAAAATAATATGGCTAACTTATGTAATACTTATCTAATACAAAAATGACCTCTATCAGATCTTACACAGGGGATAGCAGAATAGAAGAAAAAGAAATAGAAAAAAATCACCAATTACAAAGATCTACAAATTGAAATTGAAAGGCTGTGGCAGAAGAAGACCAAAATAATCCCAGTGGTAATTGGTGCCCTAGGTGCAATTCCAAAACAACTTGAAGAGCACCTCAACACCGTAGGGGCCACAGAAATCACCATCAGCCAATTACAAAAAGCAACTTTACTGGGAACAGCCTATATTCTGTGACGATATCTATAATAACAACTTTGATAATAAAATTCAGCCATCCCAGGTCCTAGGGAAGGACTCGATGTCTGGATAAAACAAACCAGTCAATAACACTTGACTGACTGTATAAATAAATAATAATAATAAGCCCCTTTGGGGAAGCCACTTTGAGGGACAGCAAGGGCGAGGGCCAGATTTCCTGTTTCAAGTACCCTCATGTCGGGGGACAGGGGGGCATTTAATAGTTTGGCTTCTGTTTTTAGTTGAGACCTGGGTGAGAGTCATTCATTCATTCATTCATTCATTCAATTTATATACCGCCCTTCCAAAATGGCTCAGGGCGGTTAATATAATATTAACTCTCAATCTTTGATCACATTCTTTTATAATGTGTTTGGCTGGAGATGGGGAAACAGGGGCCGTATCCACTGATTATGGGGCGGCAATTCCGATAGTGGTGGGAAACAGAAGAAGTAACGCTGGCAGGTCAGCAGGCCATTACAGGGGAAGGGGGATCGGGAATCTAGTAGCTGTCCCCCCTTCCGGCTACCCTGTCAGCTCTTTGACCTCAGGGAGCAGTGCCAACCACCCTCGGAACCTCATCTTACTCCTTTGGATTGCCAGGTCGGTCCAGAACAAATCAGAAACCATTCATGATTTGATTCTGGATTCAGGAGCCGACATGGTTTCTATTACAGAGACCTGGTTGGGGGAGGCCAGTGGTTCTGTTTGGTCTCAGCTTCTTCCTTCCAGATACTCTGTTGAGTGGGTGAGGGATCTCAGGTGGGGATGTGGAGTGGCTGTGGTATATAAAAACAACATCTCCCTTACCAGGATCCCTGTTGAGATGTCAGACCATTTTGAATATGAGTACCTAAGTTTGGGGACCAGGGATATATTGGGACTTCTGTTGGTGTACCGATCGCCCCGCTGCTCAACAGAGTCCCTAACTGAGCTGACAGACTTGGTCTCAGGTGTGGTGTTGGAGTCCCCCAGGCTTGTGGTGCTGGGGGACTTCAATGTTCATTTCAGGAACAATTTGTCCGGAGGAGCTCAGGAGTTCATAGCGGCCATGACAACTATGGGCCTATCCCAAGTGGTCTTGGGACTGACACATATTGCTGGTCACACGCTTGATTTGGTCTTTCATTCTGATCAGGTGGTGCTCTGTGGGTGGGGACTCCTGAGATTTCCCCATTGTCATGGACGGACCACCATCTGCTTAAGGTTGGACTCACAATCACTTCCCACGTTCGCAGGGCTGAAGGGCCTATTAGGATGGTGCACCCGAGAAAGTTATTGGATCCAATAGGGTTCCAAGAAGCCTTGGAGGGATTTAGTGTTGGCTCTGACGGCAATCCTGTTGATGCTCTGGTGGCGAACTGGAACAGCAAACTCACTGGGGCAATAGACACGATAGCTCCTAAGCATCCTCTCCCACCCACTGCAAAATTAGCCCCTTGGTATCTGGAAGAACTACGGGGGCTGAAGCGGCAAGGTAGACGACTAGAGCGCAAGTGGAGAAAGACTCGACTCGAATCTGACAGATTGCAACATAGAGCTCATTTGAAGACCTATGTTCAGGCAATACGTGTGGTAAAGAAGCAATTCTTTTCTACCTGTATTGCATCCACAAGTTCAGGTCCGGCAGAGTTGTTCAGGGTTGTGAGAGGGCTAATACGTGCCCCTCCTCCTTTGAATCAGAATCTGGAACCATCAATTACCTGCTATGACGTGTTTGATGAATTCTTTGTGGGGAAATCTCTCGTATTTGGGCCAACTTAGACTCAGTCTCCACAATTACTTCAGTATCTGATGTGGAGGTGTTCAGCAACTCCTCTTGTGTGGTTAGGTTGTATCAATTACAGTTTGTGACTCCTGAGGACATGGACATGCTGCTTGGAGTGGTGTTGCCTACTACCTGTTCTCTTGACGATTGCCCAACATGGCTTATAATATCTAGCAGGGGGATTGTTGTAGGAGGCCTGGTAGAGATCATAAATACTTTCTGAGGGAGGGAAGGATGCCTCCTTGTCTTAAGCAGGGACTTATTAGACCACTTCTAAAGAAGCCTACCTTGGATCCCTCAGAGTTGGGTAACTACAGGCCGGTCTCCAATCTTCCATGGCTCGGCAAGGTAATTGAGAGGGTGGTGGCCTCCTAGCTCCAGACAGTCTTGGAGGAAACTGATTATCTACACCCATTTCAAACTGGCTTCCGGGCTGGCTATGGGGTGGGGACTGCCTTGGTCAGCCTGATGGATGAGCTCCAACTGGGAATTGAGAGAGGAAGTGTGACTCTGTTGGTCCTTTTGGACCTTTCAGCTGCTTTTGATACTATCGACCACTGTATCCTTCTGGAGCATCTGAGGGGGTTGGAGGTTGGAAGTGGAGTGCACTGCTCTGCAGTGGTTCCGTTCCTACCTCTCGGGCAGGTTCCAGATGGTGTCCCGAGACTGTTGTTCTTCAAAATCTGAACTTTTGTATGGTGTCCCTCAGGGCTCCGTATTGTGTCCGATGTTTTTTAACATCTACATGAAACCGCTAGGAGAGATCATCAGGAGATTTGGTGCAGGGTATTACCAGTATGTTGATGACACCCAAATCTATTTCTCTATGTCAGCATCATTGGGAGAGGGCATAACCTCCCTAAAAGCCTGCCTGGAGTCAGTAATGGGCTGGATGAAGGATAACAAACTGAGACTGAATCCAGATAAGATGGAGGTACTCATTGTGCAGAGTCGGAACTCTGGAGACAATTTTGATCTGCCTGTTCTGGATGGGGTCACACTTCCCCAGAAGGAACAGGTACACAGTCTAGGGGTGCTTCTGGATCCGAGTCTCTCCCTGGTGTCCCAGGTTGAGGCAGTGACCAGAGGTGCCTTCTATAAGCTCCAGCTGATACGCCAGCTGCATCCATTTCTTGAGATAGATGACCTCAAAACAGTGGTACATCTGCTGGTAACCTCCAGACTGGATTACTTTAATGCACTCTATGTGGGGCTGCCCTTGCATGTAGTCCGGAAACTACAGTTGGTTCAGAATGCAGCGGCCAGGCTGGTCTCTGGATCATCTAAGAGAGACCATATTACTCCTGTACTGAAGGAGTTACACTGGCTCCCAATATGTTTCCGGGCAAAATACAAGGTGTTGGTTATAACCTATAAAACCCTAAACAGTTTGGGCCCTGGGTATTTAAGAGAATGTCTTCTTCATTATGAACCCCACCGCCCATTGAGATCATCAGGAGAGGTCCTTCTGCATTTGCCACCGGCTCGTCTGGTGGCCACTCAGGGACAGGCCTTCTCCCTTGCTGCCCCAAGGCTTTGGAATGCGCTCCCTAGTGAAATAAGAGCCTCCCCATCTCTGACAGCTTTTAAAAGGTCTTTAAAGATGCATCTGTTCACCCAGGCTTTTAACTGATACTGTTTTGATTGTTTTTAATGTTGTTTTAGAGCATTGTTTTAAAAAAAATTTAATTGCTGTGTTTTAAATTTCTTGTTTTTGTTTTTAACTAATGTTTCAATGTTGTTTTTATCTGTTGCAAACCACCCAGAGACATAAGTTTGGGGCAGTATAAAAATATGTTAAATAAATAAATAAAACCCTAAATGGTTTGGGCCCTGGGTATTTAAAAGAATGTCTTCTTTGGCATAAACCCACCACCTATTGAGATCATCAGGAGAGGTCCGTCTGTAGCTCCCACCAGCTCATCTGGTGGCTACTCACAGACGAGCCTTCTCAGTTGCTGCCCCGATGCTTTGGAACACGCTCCCTGCTGAAATAAGAGCAGCTCCTTCTCTGTTTGTTTTCAAGAAGACCCTCAAGACTCTCCTGTTCTCACAACCTTTTAATTAGAATTAATTTTAATAATTTTAATAATTTGTTTTATATTGTTATTGTGTTTTATGTATTTTAATCTGTGATTTTTAATATTAAAATTTGTACACCGCTTAGAGATGTACATATCAGGCGGTATAAAGATAGATAGATAGATAGATAGATAGATAGATAGATAGATAGATAGATAACAAATATAACACAGCATATTTATATACACAACACCAAAGTGGGTCTGGGCACCAAAGTGGGTTTGGGTGCAAGGCAGATATGGCCACAACTCCCCCCCAGGAGCCCCAAGCTGGTGGAGTTCATGGTTTATTTTTTAATAATTTTTTAATAATTTTTTAAAAATTTTAGCCTGTTTCAATGCAATGAATAGGAGTCCCTCCCCATTCATAAGTAGAACAGTGTGTGACCTTAATTGCTGTGAACTCTGAGAATTACTTCAAAAATTAATCTAAAATCTCAGAAGTTGCTTTGGGGATTGGTGGGTGGTAAGCACCCCTGGGTGCCTACCACCCACCCTAGATTTGTGCCCCTAGGTGCTCTGCATAGGGAATAATGGACCAGTTCAAGTCCCCATTATTCCCTATGGGAAAAATGAAAAAAAATAATTTATTATTATTTTCTTGTTTACACAGTCAGACAGGTGTTATTGACTGGTTTGTTTTATCCAGACATTGAGTATTATTATTATTATTATTATTATTATTATTATTATTATTATTATTATTATAAATTAAAAGTGCAGGAGTGTTTGATTGTTTTGGGTTTCAGTGGGTGGTAGGCACCCCTGGGTTCCTACCATCCACCCCAGTTTTGTGCCCCTAGGTGCTCTGCATAGGAAATAATGGGCCAGTTTGAGTCCCTATTATACCCTATGTAGAACCTTTTAGAACTGGTTTGAGTTGGGTTTGAATTTGAACTGAACCAGGGGACGGGGTGTTCAAGCAAAACCAAAACCGAACCTACCCACCCTGGTTCAAATTGGGTTCAAATTTGAACCAAACAGGCCAAACCAGTTTTGTGCACATCCCTACTAATAATAGCATCCTTAAGATAATATAATATGATTACCAGATGAAATAAGCCAAGTTGGGCAAGGATCAAAAGAACAGGTTGTAGGATATATAGTCCAAAGCAGTTTGTCAGTATCCTCAGGAATCACAAATGGAAAGTGATCCAATCTAAACCTATAAGAGGAGTTGGCAGAAGGCAGGGGAATGCTGTTAAAGTTTTTAAAAACTGGCAGTGTCACAACAGAATTTAATTTATCAAAAAGCCAGATTTGTTGGGGTGGTAGGGACAGGGAGAGGTATAAACAATTAAGTGGCAATATTTTTCCTCCTAGTGCAGATGGAACAAGCAAGTATAAAAAAAAGAAATCTAGGAGAACTGCTGCATGTGGAAGGGCCATATGTATCCCACAGGCGGTTTGATGCAGATGGAAGTGATTCCAAAAAGGTCCTCCACTGGGAAGCACCTCAACTTAGTTGAACCCACAAGTGCACTGTATGCTAGTTTTGTAGCAGTGATGAGAGTTACAAACCGGACCCAGTCCATTATAAAGGCATTTGGGAGGAATAATTGAATTCAGTGAAATATCAGGCTAGCAAATCAACTCCTCTGAATGATTAAACATAGATCTGGCAGAAACTATGGCCAAGCAACTGAAAGAGATGTGAAGATTTGGAAAGACTATGCTAATAAAATACTTGAGAGTATTTTTCCCTACTTCACTTGGTAATGTGACATTAAAGTTTTCTTCTGCTGCTTCAAAGCTTTAAAATGACATGTTATATTGCGGGGGGTGTGGGGGTTAAATTTGACCTAGGCTGTCTAAATAGAAACAATAATAATGAACTGGATAGTGGATACCAATAATTAATTTTCTAGTTCAAGTGCTACCAGTCTACCAAAAACAACTCTAGAGGAGTTACAAATGAGAACTATTAAATTTTTTATTGAGTAATAAATCCCAGGACTATATTCAAAAACGTTGTATACACCTGCCTCAGTAGGCAAATTGCCAACACATTATTAAATACTGGCAATTCAGTTAAGGTCATTATCAGCCTGGTGTCATGATGGCAACTATAAACCCTTGACAGGGTTTTGAACAAGATCTTCCCTATAAAATTATGAGACTGATGAATTAGACCAGTGATTTTCAAACTGTGTTCTGGAAGCCTGAGGTGCCTTAGAAGCTTAGCAGGAGTTCCTCAATGAGGAGAGTAGTAATGGTGTGCTTGGCCCTTAGAATGTTTTACGGGAGATGAATGTTCTTGTGTATGGCTGACTTTATGCATTTCTGCAGAGGTGATATGATATTTTCTTTGCTATAGATCTGCAATTGGTATTTATACTTTATGTGACAGTAATGATAGTTGAAGTTGTATTTTCATCTTATACATTGTTGATGTTGTTAGTTGATGCTCTTTTATATTGCTAGTGTTGTTTTTTATTGTTTTGTTGATATTGATAATATAATACTGCTATTGCTCTGTTGGCTATTATTTGCTTATGTTGTTCCAGCTTTATAGCCCACTACCTGCTCCATCCATTTCTGTCTCTTTGGCACACTTTCACCCATTCTGAGGGTTGGGCCCTCTTAGCCTGGCAGAACTTCTCCTGATTTGCCCATCAGTGTTATTTCCCAAAAGCACACACACTCTCCGGCCCTAGGATCTATGTGAAGTTTCTCCCCAATATCCCTTTCTAATTCATTGTCTCTTTCCTGAATTTCCTGAACTCTTGGTCATCTGCCCTAGTCCTCTGTTTCACTCAGTCACACTTTGGTCCTTTCCTCAGTTACCACTTTAACACTCAAGAAACTCTTGGAGCTGAAGACCAGTACAGATCTCACTTTTACTGAAAAATTGGAACAACAACAAAAAATCAAAGCATTCAACATTGTTTTCCACCACCCACCCACCCCACTCCCCAGAGGTTTCCATAGAGTGTTCAGAAGAGTCCACATTTAATGTGAGCCACTGAAATGGGGAACTCGTAGGAACCCCTCTTCTAATTCCAGTAGCAGCAGCAAATTGCACAAAGATCAACTAGGCCCTTTGGTGTGCTATTTTCCTGCCCATTCTTAAATGGTTATCCAGTTTAACAAAGGAGATTATACAATGAAATAGCCTTCCACATACACAGCTGATTTGGATGTAGATGTCCATCTGGGTGCATATCACCATAAACAACAATAAAGGATGCAAAGAGAGAGTTTGAGGAGCATATAGCTAGAAGTGTCAAGAGGAATATATATCAGAATATATATTATTTAAATATATCAGAAGTAGAAAACTTGCCAGGGAGGCGGTTAGACCCTTAGATGATGAGGGTGAGAATGGGATTATTAAGGAGGATAAGGAGATTGCAGAGAAGCTGAATGAGTTCTTTGCATCTGTCTTCACAGCAGAGTATACTGACCATATACCTTCTCCAGAATTGAGTTTTTCAGGTTTAGCGGCTGAGGAACTGGGCGAATTTGAAGTGACAAAGGAAGATGTTCTAAACTGTTTTGAAAAACTAAAAATTAACAAATCACCAGGGCTAGATGGCATCCACCCAAGAGTTCTAAAGAAACTCAAATGTAAAATTGCTGATCTCCTAGCAAAAATATATAACATGTCCCTACAATCAGGCTCTGTACCAGAGGACTGGAAAGTAGCCAATGTGACTCCAATTTTCAAAAAGGGATCCAGAGGAGATCCAGGAAATTACAGGCTGGTCAGCTTAACTTCGGTGCCGGGTAAATTGATGGAAAGCATACTTAAGGACAAAATTGTTAAGCATATAGAAGAAAAGGCCTTGTTGAAGGAAAACCAGCATGGCTTCTGCAAGGGAAAGTTTTGTCTCACTAACCTTTTGGAGTTCTTTGAGAGTGTCAACAGGCATGTGGATAAGGGTGATCCGGTTGACATAGTAAACTTGGACTTCCAAAAAGCTTTTAATAAAATTCCCCACAAAAGGCTCTTGAGTAAACTAAGCAGTGACGGAATAACAGGACAGGCTCATGTGTGGTTGAAGGACAGGAAACAGAGAGCAGGAATAAATTGACAGTTTTCAAAATGGAGGTAGGTAGGAAGTGGAGTCCCCCAGGGATCAGTACTGGGACCACTGCTCTTTAACTTGTTCATAAATGATCTAGAAGTTGGGGTGACCAGTAAAGTGGCCAAATTTGCAGATGACACTAAACTATTTAGGGTAGTGAAATCCACAGTGAATGGTGAGGAACTCCAAAAAGATCTCTCCAAACCGGGGGACTGGGAGACAAAATGGCAAATGCCGTTCAATGTAAGTAAGTGTCAAGTGATGCACATGGGGGCAAAAAACACCAACTTTACATATACACTGATGGTATTTCAGCTGTCGGTGACTGACCAGGAGAGAGATCTTGGGGTCATGGTGGACAGCTCATTGAAAGTGTCGTCTCAGTGTGCGGCAGCTGTGAAAAATGCTGATTCCATGCTAGGAATCATTAGGAGAGGGGTTAAAAATAAAAATGCTAATATTATAATGGCCTATGGTGTGGCCACATCTGGAGTACTGTGTACAGCTTTGGTCACCATATCTCAAGAAGGATATTGTAGAACTGGAAAAGGTGCAGAAGAGGGCAACCAAGATGATTAGGGACCTGGAGCACCTTCCTTATGATGCTAGGCTACAGCATCTGGGGCTTTTTTTACCTTGGAAAAGTGGTGATTAAGGAGAGACATGATCAAAGTTATAAAATTATGCATGGAGTGGAGAGGGTGGACAGAGATAAATTTTCCTCCCTCTCTCACAACATTAGAACCAGGAGTCACCCCATGAAACTGATGGTTGGGAAATTTAGGACCGACAAAAGGAAGTACTTTTTCACATGCATAATTAATCTATGGAATTCCTTGCCATGGGATGTGGTGATGGCCACCAGCTTGGATGGCTTTAAAAGAGGCTTGGACAAATTCATGGAGGACCGGTCTATCAATGGCTACTAGTCTGGTGGCTGTGGGCCACCCCCAGCCTCAAAGGCAAGATGCCTCTAAATACCAGTTGCAGGGGAGCAACAGCAGGAGAGAGGGCATGCACATACCTCTTGCCTGTGGGTTCCCCAGAGGCATCTGGTGGGCCACTGTGTGAAACAGGATGCTGGACTAGATGGGCCTTATGCCTGATCCAGCAGATCTGTTCTTATGTTCTTAATAGTCGTGAGCAGAAAGGGAAGAACCAAGCAAAGCCAAGAGTCAGACTGGAGATGAAACAGGGGATGGATGGGGATGGAGTAGGATGTGAACCTAAAGCATAAACCAACTGGAACAAAGGAATGTGAAGGAGAAAGAGCCGAAGAAAAGAAATGTTTCCTCTGCTAACTGAGCAAAGAGACACCTTTTTTGAAGTGGTGATTTTCTTTATTGAGCAGGGGGAGAGCAACTGGTCCTATCCAACCCTAGCACAGCACCCAGCCAGTGGCTGTTGCTGGTGTCTCTTATGTTTCTTTTTAGATTGTGAGCCCTTTTGTGACAAGGATCCATCTTTATTTATTTCTCTATGGGAACCTTTGTTGAAACGTGGTATATAAATATTTGCAGTAGTAACAGTAGTAGAAGGTTCGAGCAGAAATTTCATATAGACTCTAGGAAAAGAAAAAGGTGTGTGTGTTTCAGCTATTGGTACCAGATCAGGAGTGAGGGGGTCAAGAACCCTCTAAAGTACTTGTGTCCCCCCCCACACACACACAAACACACTATT
The DNA here is from genome assembly GCF_027244095.1 of Hemicordylus capensis. Lineage (NCBI taxonomy): Eukaryota > Metazoa > Chordata > Lepidosauria > Squamata > Cordylidae > Hemicordylus > Hemicordylus capensis. The sequence continues at coordinate 81,974,365 of NC_069657.1, read as the reverse complement.
GCTGCCCCCCTGTGGCCACCTCAGAAGAAAGGTACTTTTCAAATAAGAGCTTTTCTTTATCATAAATTCCATTATTTTTCATTAGTAAAAACACACTCTGTCAGCACCTGGAAATTATAACTACATCATGAGCTGTAAATTAAAATAAGGCTGCAATCATAAGCATGCTTTCTTGAAGCTAATTCCATCACAATCAATAGAACTTACTTCTGATAAAGTATATTTAGGATGGGAGCAGTAATGTGAATTTATTTCTCTTTCAGAAATCTAACATGGGGGGCAAAGCTTCCCACACCCCAAAATGCATCTATTCTGCCCCAATCTTCAGCATTTTTCATGGTGTTTTCACTGGTTTTGACAGGAAGGGAGCAGATGGGCAAGTGTGCTATGGAACTTGTGAGACAGCCAAAGGAGTTATAGATAGGAATGTGCACAAAAATGCTTTGCCCAGTTTGGTTCGAATCCTAACTTGATTCATACCAGACTGGGCATGTTCAGTTTTGGCACCCCTCAAGCCAAGCCCTGGTTCAGTTTGAATATGAGCCGCTTGGGGCCTGGTTTGAGGGTGTCGGGGGTAGTAAAATTGAATAGTAAAAATAATGATGTACCACTTCTGAGAGATGCAGTGGCCTTGGGGGAATGCTGTGGTGGCTGTGGGGGGTGGTCTCCGGCAGCTCCACCTCTCCCACCGGCCTCCCCTTGAGTCTCTCTGGGCCAATTTGGCCCATTTTAGCCCTCTGTGCATGCACAGTGGCCATTTTTTGGGCCGCCGTGAATGTTCACTGGCCATTTGCATAACCTGGGTGATGCAAATGAGCAGTACACATGTGCAGTGGCCCAAGAAATGACCACCACACATGCAGACAGCCACAAAGGCCCTGAAACAGGCTAAACCACCCAGGCAGACTCAGGGGGAGGCCAGGGGAGAGGAGGAACCACTGGAGTCCCCACTGCAGCATCCCCCAAGGCTTCCACAGATCTCAATAGCAGTAAGTCGTTACTTTTTCTAAACAATTTCACCACCCCCTGCCACTCTCAAACCAGGCCCAAACTGGCTCACCCAGCACGGTTCAACCTTGAAGGTCGATCCTTCGAGCCAAGCCAGTTGAACCAGCTCGATTTTGAGCTGGCTCATACACCACTAGTTATGGAGCTTAAGCACCCATGGGCCATGGTGACCATGGGGCCAAACTGCACACAAACTGGTAAGAATTCATCAGTCAAATCTTTGGCTGCATGCAGGACTCAATCAATTATCTTCAAAGGTAAAGAGGTGTGCATGTGTAGTTTAAGCAAAGTCATCCCCTTGCATCCTTCCATAGCCCTTTATAGATGTTTTACAGTGTGGTACAGCAGTCATAAGAAATCACAGTGTGAAGGTATCCATGGAGCACTGATTTTATACAATGTGTGTCTCCATACCATTCGTGTTCTTAAGGACAGTTAGGCAGGGCTGTGTAGAGGCAGTTTGCATGTGTGAATCAACCCCTAGATGTAACCCAAGTGTTTGTGTGATCAAGATCTATGGATTAGGTAGCAGGCACTGCTGGGGTGAATGCAGGGCTCTTAATCCTTGGCTTTCAGCTCTAATGAGCACAGCTGGTCAGGATAATTAGAGCTCAATACTCTGATAATCAAAATGAAAAGATTCCCAAGATTCCAGCAAGCTGCAGGGCACAGAGCTTTGATTTGGATTGCTATATTAATCCAGCTTCATGCAAAGTGCTCCAGAGAATTTTGAACTAGATATAGTTGAATAATTTTTTTCTGCTGCCTGGCTAATTCCTCTTGGTTTCCATTGACCTAGAAGGGAAACAAGATGTGCCACTACCTTTGTGAGGCAAGCAAAATTAGTCGACAAAATGTAAGCAGGTAGTAAACAAAAGCTGGTTTTAAGATGAATGCTAAGGTGTAATCACAAGCTTGTACACATGTAAAGTTTTTAAAAACTGCATTTTTATAAAGACAATCTGAAGGGGACTGATTTTCACAAACAATTTTGTTATTGTTAAAACCTCCCTCCTTTTAGAGCTAGCTGTGGAAATGACTCTGAATAGTTAAATACTGCTTTTCAACAATAATTCTCAAAGTGGTTTACATAGAAAAAACAAAATAAGATGGTTCCCTGTCCCAAAGGAGATCACAATCTTAAAAAAAATTAAAAGGTAGACACCAGGAAGAGCCACCGAAAGGATGCTATACTGGGGGTAAACAGGGCCAGTTGCTCTTCCCCTGATAAACATAAGAGACTCACCACTTTAAGGTGTGCCTCTTTGCTCAGTTAACAGATAGTGAGGTCATTCACATAATCAAAAACTAATCTACCCAGGTTTGGGAGCTGTGTGTGCTCCTAATTTTTGGTTGTGTGGAAGCAAGGTCGGAGGAAAACCTACCCAAGTTTTCTTCCTACCTTGCTTCCACACAATCACTTCTACCCAGGTTTTCCTCTAAACTTGCTTCCACATAACCGAAAACTAGGAGCACACACAGCTCCCAATCTTGAGTAAAACAGTTTTTGATTATGTGAATGACCTCATTGTCATGGACTATCAAGTACTAGCAAAGTGCACAAGTCTGCTGCTCAATAAAGTGATGTATCTCAGCCTCAGGGACAGCGAGGGCCCCACTGATTCCTCAGGTCAACTGAGTTAAAGAGCTGTAGTCCCAGTTCTGGCCATTATGTGGATGGCACAGTAGGACAGCATTAGAGAGCAGTGTGATAATTCCCTTTGCTTGGGAGCTGCTGCAATGGTGCGAGTAGTAAGGCATCTGAGCCATGATGGCAGAATCCACAATTTGAGTTACCCCAGTGCCTTCCAGTGTCAGATCTCTAAGCTTTTCTGTTCTAAAGTTGGATGGCAGGATGGAGAGGGCAGAGGATGCAATACTGTCTTTGCCACAACATCTTCAATTCAAGTATATAATACTTGTGAAACGGATCAACAAGTAGCTGTGAGTTTCCTGCCGCTAACAATGTTCTGAAGTCTTTAACATTATTCAAGACCATGCATTGCAAAAGTGTGTAGGAAGAAGTTGCCACTGTGCCTGTGGGGTCAGTAGCTCAGCAGAAGCAAGCCACAAACAGTGAAAGTCTGTTTAGGCCTTTTTATAAAGTTTGTATTTTATCCACAGGCTGTTGAAAAGGACTTGAAGGGGTTCCTATTTATTGTTCAGAATTCTGTACAGGCAGTATTAAGCAAAGATAATGTGGCTGCATAGCTGTGCTCTTGTTTCCTACGAGTATTCATAATAATGTTACTCAGTTCTTGAACAATACCTTGAAAACAAATCATTCTTTATAGGAGCTGTTACTTTTAAAAAAAGCTTTCAAATCATTCTGCTCATCTAGAAAAAACTAAGATGAAACACAATCATAATCCAAGTTTTGAATTCAATTATTTATTAACATCAATATACAGCCAAGCTATATTTTTTAATTCTAAAGCCAAGAGGACTGCAGAGAAATTCTAGCATTGCAAGAGTGACTCTGTACTAAGACTCAGACTTTTAAACTCCTGCTGATATTAATTGATACAAAGGAATGATTTGATATTCCAGGAGAATGGGTGATGCTAAATTTTCTTCAAATTCTTTTTGTTGGTCTGAAATGGAAAATGAAGGAAGCCACAACAGGAGGTTTAGAGATAATGCAGAAGTTACACTTACTAAGGATATATAAACTGATATAGCATTTGAGGTGGGTCATTGCCATTTGTGTTCTTAATACATCATTGTTGAGGAAGATGTTCTAAGAGGTCCCCTCCACTTTTCTCTTTAATATCTCCCATTGTGCATAGCTTGTTGTTCAAGGGTTATTCCATAACCTCTTACATTTTTCAAAATGTCATCATTGCTGCTTAGGATTGCTACTCAGTGCTGCCATAGACTAAGTCAGAACATTGGTCCAACTAGCTCAATATTGTCTTCACAGACTGGCTTCTCCAGGGTTACAGGCAGGAATCTCTCTCAGACCTCTTTTGGAGATGCCAGGGAGGGAACTTGGAACCTAGATGCTTTTCCGAGAGCGGCTCCATCCCCTAAGGGGAATATCTTACAGTGCTCACATGTAGTCTCCCATTCATATGCAACCAGGGCAGACTCTGCTTAGCAAAGGGGAGTCATGCTTTGGTACCACAAGACCAGCTCTCCTCCTCTTACTTAGTCAAATGAAAGATGCCAGTACTTTAAGAGACTACCATAGAGACATACTACCTAGATAGTCTCTGTAAGATCAGCAACTCTGGCAACTGTAACAGCTGTCCAGGCAGAGTATCCCACCATAATGTAGTTGAATAGAATGCTATGAGATGAGAGAATCTGAACAGAACAGATAAGTCACAGACACAAGGTGGATTGTTAAGGTGGAATATGGTATGCCTTACAAATGATCAATCACATGAAAAGGCCAAACATCATGAGGTAATGTTACATCTTTAACATTGTGCTAAAGAAGAAGAAAACATACCCATTCCTATGTTCAGTATAGGTCAGATATTCCCCCTCCTGCCTATTAAAGTGGGAGGAAGCAAAACCACACCCATTGGCCATGCCCATCACCTAAACAATTAAAAAAACAAACAAACAGCCAAGCAGTGATCAGCCAGGGCTCTGGAGCATGTGGAGGCTGATAGCTATATACATGTATGGCCTCTTCCATAATACCAAACACAGCAAGAGCATGTGGCTGGTGAGCACAGTACCTTCTCTCATGCATTCAGTGTACACAGGGTGAGAGGAGAACATCTCTATAGACATGACAACAGGAAGCTCTTGTGTTCCTTGTTTGTTTCCAAATACAAAGGAAATACAGAATGTGGGGTGCTTGCACTATCTTGGGCAGTGACTAATGCAGGCTCCTGTTGCTGCTTGCCTTCCTTATTTCCTTCCTTTCTCCCAGATGCCTGGCTGGGCAACAGGTGAGGAGGATTAAAATAAACCAAAATAAGAAATAGTTCTAGAACTGGCTGGGAGTCACACATGGTTTGTGAAAAATCAGACTAGGGATGTGCATAACTCGTTCGATAGCGAACTGGACCGCCACAAACCAGGCCGGTTCGAGTGGTTCAATTGCAAACTGCTTCAAACCGGTTCATCAAATTGACTAGACTGCCCAGTCAGTTTGACCAAACTGGTTTGCATAAGCATGGTTTGGTCCAAATTTGGACCAAATTGCACTAAATAGTTTGTGTATACCCCTAAACCAGACTGGTCACTCTTGGTGAAAATAATGATACTAAAGGTAACATCTGGAGAGTACTACTTGTCCAACATGCACCAACACAAGACAGCTTCCCCATCCCCTTCTCCCTGCCTGCTCAATAGAGCTCTCCCCAAAAGCCATTGTTGAGGGTTGAGTGACCTTCAGTAATGGCATGTGAAGCAGTGAGGGGGGGGCGGGCGGCACAGGGGGAAACATTAATAGATGCACCGCTCAGCTCACCGTATCTTAAGAAGGATATTGTAGAACTGGGAAAGGTGCAGAAGAGGGCAACCAAGATTATCAGGGGCCTGGAGCACCTTCCCTATGAAGCTATGCTACAGCATCTGGGGCTCTTTATCTTGGAAAAGAGGCAACTAAGGGGAGGCATGTTTGAGGTGTATAAAATTATGCATGAAGTGGAGAGGGTGGACAGAGAGAAATTTTTCTCCCTCTTTCATTACACTAGAACCAGGGATCACCCCATGAAACTGAAGGTTGGGAAATTTAGGACCAACAAAAGGAAGTACTTTTTAAACACAGCGCAGTTAATCCATGTAATTTTTTGCCACGAAATGTGGTGATGTCCACCAGCTTGGATGGCTTTAAAAGGAACTTAGACAAATTCATGGAGGACAGGTCTATCATTGGCTACTAGTGTGGTGGCTGTGGGCCACCTCTAGCCTCAAAGGCAAGATGCCTCTAAATACCAGTTGCAGGGGACAAACAGCAGGAGAGAAGGCATGCACATACCACTTACCTATGGGCTCCCCAGAGGCATCTGGTGGGCCATTGCATGAAACAGGATGCTGGACTAGATAGGCCTTAGGCCTGATCCAGCCGGGCTGTTCTTATGTCCAGATATTCCCCCTTCTCCCTACAGCCATCTATACGGTATCCTATTCTTTTGCTAAGCATTACCCACCCTTCTGCAATGGCTTTTCTGGAGGCTCAAGGGACTTCAGCCGGGAGGAAGGAGTGGGGAAAGTGCCATGCTCTGACACACATTCTGGATGCTACCTGATGTAATATTTACAGTTCCACTCTGATTATCTTGACTCCATGTTTTGCAGCAGTATACCAGTATCCATAGTTCCAACCATGGTTTTATTCATCATTTGGTCTCTCTAGAGACTGGACCTGATCCAACAGTCGTGAAATTGGTTAATTTTCAATCTACACTTCTGTTTGTACCAGAGTGGTTTCAGTAAAACTAGGTATGATTTGCCTTGAACATTTTTCTGCATTTTCTTATGTCCATGAAGAAACTTAACACATGGTATAGTAGATTGTACTGTATCATGATTTTAAGCTATGGGTGACCAGTCTAATGTAATAGTGCTGAGCTGAAGATAAAATATAATGAATAATCTTTGGTTGGCCTTGAGTGGAGCACTTCAGGGGAATAAAAGCAGTTGAAACTTAATTTGGAGAACAGAGTTAGAAGAATTTGCAAATGGTAATGGGCCACATCCACAAATGATCACAAGAGGCATTGCTATATTGAAGATGATGGATCCCTGCTTAATTACGAAACTTATGAACACAGCTGTCTGTGGCTTTGGAAAAACATTATTTGATTTTGTTAACACACAGGGAAAACATCTTTGCTCTGATCTGACATTTTAGCAAAGCAATACAGATTATTTGACTTTATTTATTTTAGAATTTATTTTGATAACTGGCTCTGACAAACATAAAGGTTAATTAGAATAATATTGATTGTCTTAGAAAGGTCTACAGTTGGGAAAGGATAAAAAGTATCTTTGCCATATAGACCTGAATAATGCTTTATTGCAACATTTAGCTTTGTCTTCATTAAATCCATTTAATTACAGAAAGTGAATCATTGCATGTTATGGTTAATTTGTTCAGTGCCGATTATGAAATCACGTACAACTTTTGTTTATTGCCCATTCCTAAATACATTTTTGATTGCTCCAAGGACATGTATCTAGGATGTCTCAGACTGGGAAGAAAAGGGAGTTATACTCACCTCAGTTCCCTTTCCTTTCTGAAGTTCAGCCTGCAGTCTATTCCTCCAGAGCTTTCCCCAGATGGCGATCTAAGCAAGCTTTTAGACACTTAGGGTTTTCATGAGAGACTCTGTCATTTTGGACAGACCCCGGCCATCTGTGCTGCCCCAACCCTGCCTCCTCCTTCTCCTCCCTCCATAGAGAGAAAACAACCCATTGACTGCTCACCAGCCCCCTATCTCCTCCACCTTAGACAGCTACAGGGGCTCAAGAGATCTCTCTGCAGAAAAATACTCAACGAAAGAAAAACCACTCAGCGTAGGGAACCTCCCCTCTGCTTGTTGGCAAGAGCCATTTTTGCTCTTGTGGGCCTGAGGAGGCTCTCCTGCCAAAGCATCTGTCCACCCACCCACAAGAATAAGGGAGGCTTTCACCAGTGAGTGGCCATACAGAGATACTGCCAGCCTGCAAGAGCAAAGACTGCTCTTGCCGATGAGCAGGGGCGGGGGCTGCTCTGCTGCCTCCCATCTCAGCCTCCTCTCCCATCGCTTTCTCGCTGGCAAGCCCTGGCCGGGGGAGGGGATAGTTGCTTTCTTTCGTGTGCAGTGGGTTTGCTTCTCCTCTCTTGCACATTGATGCCTCACCAGCAAGCTTGAAAGCCAGGCAGATCAGTTGCTTGCTTTCTCATGCAGCTGTTTCTCTGGACTTGCCAGTGAGGTGACAAGAGGGCAATGGGAGATGGGGCCAAGACAGGAGGCAACAGCGGATGGGGCAGGAGGAGGAAAAGGAGGCAGCAGCCACCGGTGCAGGTGATCAGCTTGTTGTTATTTGTCTTGAAAGAAGAGGCAGGAGGGCCAGGGAAGGTGATGGGCAGTGATGTGAACAGCCCCAGCTTTATTCCAATTTCTGCTCAGTAAATGGCTTCTACATGTTTCAAAACATTTCAAGGCGTTTTATTTGACCCATCCTGACTTGTCAGAACTGAAGGCATTTCTTCTCACAGTAAATCCCCCTGTCAGGGAAACCTCATGGTGGTGTGAGCAATCTGAGTGACTCCTACTTTCTCTGCACAACCTCACAGAAGGTTAACATCCCCTTGCAATGGTAGCTCCACTTCTCATGAGTTTACTCTCTCTCAGTTGTGGTTGGGTGCGGCAACTCAACTCATAAGTTGTTGAATACCTCCTCATGGCTTCAGGGCCAAAGAACTTATCAAGCAAAGGATTTTTGATTTTATTATTATTTATTATTAGTTCAAATTCAATTTCAGAATGACCTGAGAACACCTAGGGCATTCTGGTTGCTTAGTGGCGCATTGAGAACTTGCCCAGCAGACTAACTATCCCTCCTTACCTTCCCTAAATACAGATGGGTTTTCTCGAGGAGATGGATAAATGCCCTCCCCTCAGAATTCTGATTCGGCAAAGGTATCCTCAATAACTCAGATGTAACTCTGTAACTCAGATGAGATTGAGACAGTTGAGCATATGCTCTTGTGCTGTGTCTTTTATTTAGGCTTTAGGCGAAGACTAATAGATCCTATTTTATAAAACTCAATGGGATGATTGGATGAATTTTTAAATATTTGTTAAATAGATGATTAAATGTTTAACAGATACTAATTTGTCAATTACACACTCAGTTGCAAAATTTTGTTCTGCAATTCGAACCCAACGTACTCTGCTCCTTAATGGTCAGAACCTATGTACAGATATGTATTAGTATCATTGTGTTTAAATTATACAATTTGGCGGGGTGTACTCTGGTACTTATTACAAACGACTGATTGCCCCTCATGGCTGTCATTCCCACAAGCAGCTAGATACTATTCCCTCACCACCCCATTCCCTTCATTGTGTGTGAGTGGATGGGCAGTCAGTGAAGTGTCCAAGGCACTTATTGGCTACATTTAGACGTAATGTGTTTGGGCTTCCTTCTGGAATGAAGGTCAGCCCCGGCAGCCTATCACAGTGAGTGAAGGAGCAGCCTCCTCCCTCAAGTCTAGTTAGAGCCAGTTCTATGCTAGGGATAAAAAAAGACCAATTCCATTGTAGGGATCATTAGGAAGGGGATTGAAAATAAAACTGCTAATATTCTAATGCCTTTAAACCAGGCTTCCCCAAACTGCGGCCCTCCAGATGTTGCTGAACTACAACTCCCAGCATCCCTAGACACCATTTTTTGTGGCTGGGTATGCTGGAAGTTGTAGTTCAGCAACATCTGGAGGGCCACAGTTTGGGGAAGCCTGCTTTAAACTATGGTGCGGCCACACCTGGAGTACTGTGTACAATTCTGGTCACCACATCTAAAAAAGGTCATTGTAGAACCAGAAAAGGTGCAGAAGAGGGCAACCAAGATGATCAGGGGCCTAGAGCACCTTCCTTATGAGGCAAGGCTACAACACCTGGGGCTATTTAGTTTAGAAAGGTCCACCATTTAGTCCACCATGTTTCTGTTATGCCCACTATATCTATTTCTGTGTTAGCAACCAAGCACTCCAGCTCAACCATCTTGGCTCAGAGGCTTCTGGCATTGGCATATAAGCACCTATACACTGAATCTCTCACCTGATGTATGCTAACTAGGCTTGTGCATTTCGATTCGGGTACAAAAAATTTTGTGCCTGAAAATGGCAATTTCAGAGGTTTTGTAACCAAAACAAAATCAAGAATTTAAAAAACAGAGATTTTTGTTTCCAAATCAAAATGACTGTGTGACAGAATGCTTTGTTCTTCAGAAAAGCATTGCAATTGAAATTGACTTCTCTGACTCTCTCCACTCCAGCTGAGGCACTGAGTGATTAGCAGAAGATAAGATATGCAAAAAGCTGTTGAGCATGAATGTTTAGTTAAGTATGTGTTGTATTCAGTGTGATTGAAATGCAAACTGACCTTGCAAAGGGATTTGGAAGATAGCATTTTGAGACAGAAATACCCAAATATCTTTGGGAGCTCAATGCAATTCCAAAGCTCTTGCTAAAAGCCATGGTATAAATTGTGTGGAGAAGCTTTTCAAGAAGCTGGTTAGGAAAGTTCTGAAATTACACAGGTTTTTCTTTCCAAAGGTTTAGAAAGAATCTCTTTGACTTGTTCAGGGGTCTTTTGAAGAGCTATTTTGTTTTTCTTCTGATTTTTATGAGTTATAGTGGTTTCTAAGTTTTGTTGCCCAAGTTGAGCACTCTAATGTAATTTAGGCCGCAATGTAATGTCTAAGCCAGTGGTTCACAACTTTTGCCATTGCAGGGACAGGTCATTCACATGGGACTACAGGAGACAAAAGGAGGGGAGTGGGGAATACTCCTGTCAATCTATTGACATCCCCAGGAATCTTAGTAGCTTCTCTCTTTCTTCTTACCATGATCCATGGTTTTGCACTTTCTTAAATGCAGTGATGATAAATCTCAATAATTCTGAACAGTGGGCTAATTTTGGGGGGGCTATGGCTCACTCCACTTCCGTTAAATGGACATTTGAAGCTGTTCCATAGTACCAAGGCAGTTCATTGGTCTATCTTGCTATCTCAAATGACCTGTGGTCACTGTTCCATGGGGAGGGAGTGTTTTTATTGAAAGATTGCTTGAATCCACAAATGGGTTGTGCTGCTGTGCTAGTGCCACAAGGACAGGCTCACACTCGCTGCAAAATTCTCAAATAACTGCCAAAAAATTAAGTGTCGTCGTTGTTCATCATTCTCTTCACTCTTTCAACTTGTTTATGTGGGGCTTCAGGGGCAAAACAGTGGGTTGGGTGGCAGTGCTCCAAGGGTGGTACACCCAGATTCCAAATAGGGCAAAGGGCTGATTTCTTGGGAATTTTTGAGGTTTATGCATCTTTAAGATTTTCCCTCATAGGGAATAATGGAGGTTTCAGCAGCCCCATAACTCCACCTGGGGGGCACTGGGATGGCCCAAAGTGAGTGGTGGTGTAGTGCACAGAGGGTGACAACCACCCTCCTGGATTGCTAACCCATTGGGGTACTGGGTGTTGTTGTTTTTGGTGTTGAGTTTAGATTCTCTGGTAGCAAATGAGATTTTTAATGAAAAACCATGAATCCACTCTCATATGCTACTAGAGAATCTACTCTCAGAACACCTCTAGAACAACAAAACCCTGTAGTTCATGGGTTGGCAACCCATGTGGGTGGTTGCACCCTATGTGCACTACACTGCCACTTGCTCTGGGCCACTCCAGTGCCCCTCAAGTGGAGTTATGGGACTGCAGAAACCTCCATTATACCCTACGAGGAAAATCTGAAAGACGCATAACTTCATTAATTCTTTAAAAATCAGCCCTTTGCCAAATTCCTCTGAAAAAATTGTGTAGCTTCCTTGTACCAACTGGGCACTACCACCAACCACACTCCACTCTGGACCACCCCTCCCACCCCCCGAATGAAGCTATAATTTTCCTGAAACCTCCATCATACCCTATGGGGAAAATCTGAAAGACATGCAAACTTCAAAAATTCACCAAAAATCAGCAGTTTGCCCAATTCCTTTGAAATTTTTGTGGTAGCTTCCACTCATTGGGCACTATAACCTCCACCCACTCTTTTGACCATGTGACCCATTCTTTAATCTGGATTAATTCAGATTCAGATTAATTTGGATAAACAAAACTGGGGTGATTTGGAAGGCTTAATTTCAGACAAAATACAAAATAGGGTTGATTCAGATTTGGTACAAATCAAAACAGAAAAACACACAACCATAATGCTAACTTTCTTTGGATGCTTTGACCAGCTGGCACAGGCTCCTGCCTGCTCTTTATGTGGTTCTGCTCTGTCCCCTTCTGTTTTATCTGAATCCTTTGCTCCCTTGCACTTTAAAGGATGGCTTTTGCCAAACAGGATACTGCCCAATTCCTGTCAGCTGTTCCCCAGGTGTCATTTTAAAAGGTGCTCTGAAACCTTTTTGATTTTAAGCGCCAGCAGTCTGGTTCCATCTTGGTTCAAGTGCAACCCATCCCTTTTGTACAGGCCTTGCTTCCCCCAAAAGGTATCCCAGCGCCTAACAAATCTAAACCCCACCTCCCGGCACCAATGTTTTATCCATGCATTAAAACCTCTCAGCTCTGCCTGTCTCACTGTACCTGCATGTGGAACAGGTAGCATTTCTGAGAATGTTACCTTGGGGGTCTTGGACTTCAGTATACTACAAATGAGCCTAAATTTGGCTTCCAGGACCTCCCGACTACATTTCCCCACATCGTTGGTGCCAACGTGCACCACGACAGCTGTTTCCTCTCCAGCACTGCATAAGAGCCTATCTGAATGTGGTGTGATGCCCTCAACCTTCACACCAGGCAGGCAAGTCACCATGTGGTCAACATGTGGGTCACAAACCCATCTCTCTATACCTCTAATGATTGAATCACCAACTTCAAGGAGGCCCCCACCCCCTAGAAGGAGTATTCCCTGTGTGAGAGGATATGGGCTCATCATCCATGAAAAGGGTCCCTTCTAAAGGAGCATTTCCCTCTTCCTCAGACCGATGTTCTCCTTGCCCATGCATGGTGTGGAGAAAGTTCTTCTCCCTCTCACATAATACTAGAACCAGGGGTCATCCCATGAAATTGATTGCCAGGAAATTTAGGAACAACAAATGGAGGTACTTTTTCACACAATGCATAATCAACTGATGGAATTCTCTGCCACAAGATGTGGTGACAGCCAACAACCTGGATGAGGTTTAAGAGGGGTTTGAATAACTTCATGAAGTAGAGGTCTATCAACGGCTACTAGCTGGAGGTCTATAGGGTACCTCCAGCCTCAAATGCAGGATGCCTCCGAGTACCAGTTGCAGGGGAGTAACATCAGGAGAGAGGCATGCCCTCAACTCCTGCCTGTAGTCTTCCAGTGGCATCTGGTGGGCCACCGTGTGAAACAGGATGCTATACTAGATGGGCCTTGGGCCTGATCCAATAGGGCTGTTCTTAGAGCTCAGTGGGGCTGCAGTTCAGTGTTCAGATGTAATGCTGGCAACTTGAAACCTCAGGTAGGAGCAGCAAAACTCACTACAAGCCAAAGGTTCAAGCTGGAGTTTCAGGAGGGAAACCTCGGGTTGATTTTGTGTCCGAACCATAGGTTGTATGTGTTCGGACATACTAAAAGTTCAACCTCAGGCCCCTTCATCTCCAATTTCCATTATATGTGAATGGGGCCACTGTCTTGAAGGCAGGAAAGTGGATGAAGACACTTCAAGTGTTAATTTCAGTCTGCAGTTTAGTAACTTTGAGTGAGGGGTTACTGCATCAGATTACAAATCCAAGAGCAATCACCTGTAAGGATATCTTGATGACAGAAGGGGAGCATTGGTCTTGGAAATGTCTGCAGTAAAGTTCCTCCTTGCTTACCACTTAATCATTAGACAAATGCATTTTCTTTTTCTATCAAATACATGTGGCACAAAATCAGCTCTGAATCAGCTAGAGCAATTAATAGATTATTTTCTTGATCATAATCCATTACCAAAGAACCTGGGAGCATTCTGGTGACAAAAATGGTGGGCTTTAATGGAAAACTTAAGAATTATAATTTGTCTAGTAATGAAGACATGCCAGTGATCATACTAACCAAATTCTCTATATTTTGAAGCATTCTGTACTCTCAGACCAATTGAAGTTAGTTGGACATAGGTCTTGTTGAAATCAGTGAGAAACATGGGATAGAAGCAACAAGTTTCACTGATTTTTTAAAAGTTCTTTAAACATCTCTTTTGAAAATACAAAATGCACAAAATAGATCAATTATACACATCGTATACACAGGCAATCTTACATTAAAACAGATTAAAAGAAACAAAGGCCTGATTCACACGATTAGCATGAATGGGTAAACCGACACCAAGGTGGGAATCTCAAATTCATCTCAGGCTATAAACTACATAATCATACTAATGTCAGTAACTCACATTAAGCCCATTGTGTGAGCAAGGCCAAAGGATATTTTATGCTTGTAAAACTCTTTTACAATATTGGTAATGTATTTGTACACATATTTTCTTAAGGGCTATTCCTATGCTATAATAAATTTCCCCAGTCATCAACGAAAGAATTAATCACTCTGTTCTTGCCCAGTTATGTATCAGTAAGAGATGTTAATTTATACATCATCATCATATTCCATCTCTTTCTAGAAACCCCATTGATTTCAAAAGGATTTAAGCAAAATTAAATTTAGCTGGATGAGGGCTATTGTGTTTCATGTTTTAATTATACAGTTTGATGAAGGCCATTGTGGGAAATCTGCCTTTCTCACTTTATGATCATGCCCTGCATAAATGACTGGAGTGATGGACAGACAGGGGAATTTCTTGCAATTGACCTGAATAGTTTAGCCCAACTGATCTTGCAGAATGTATCTCCAGATAAAGACTTGTGGCAACCCTTGGGTATGCAGTGTAACCCAAGGCACCACTTGAAACCAGTCCTAGAGGAGCATACTGAAGGCATAGGGGCCACCTTTTTTAAAGCCTACTTTCCAGTAGGCTTATGAGATCACCCAGCATATTGTGTGCGTGTGTGTGTGCATCCCATCAGCTTAGCAATGCTTGGACCAACATGAACCAAACTGGGTACAGTTGTAGGGACACATCAATGGCATAGTTTGTGATGATGTCACCTACCCCAATTCAAGATGGCAGATGTGCAAACATTTGAGGTGCAAGTGGGCTGACTTGTGAACTGTTTAATTGGTTTGAATCAAATTTTGTACAGTTGTAGTGAATGACACATAGGGGATAACTAAATATTGCCTTTCCGTTTTGTTATGTTAATGCAGGATATTGTCTCATATAGCTTTTTGTACTACAAATATTGCTGGCTTGAATGAGGAATTGTTAAAGTGGGTAGTTTTCATCAAGGAAGAACTTGTATTGGTGATGGTGATATTTGAAGTCTGTGATCCGTGAATCAACCTGTATCTTTTTGGTTTCTTATTCATCTGTCCATTATTTTCTTTTTCCAGGAGGGGTTGTAGGTGCCTTAGAGTGCATCTAGACTCAAAACATCCTTGGGAAGGAGGTGGGTTATGGCTGCTGGATGTCCATTCCTTTGTTCGACACACTGTATGTTAATAGCGCAGAATGTTTCCTTAACCAGAACTAAAGGCTGGAAGTAAGTATCTGGAGAGCTGTCTTTTGGGTGTTAGCCATCAGAGCTTGGAGAACATGACTCCTTGTGAGCTAATGGTAGGGGCTGTTGTAAAGCATGTGAATGTGAAGAAACTGTTTGGGCAGTCTGAGACATATGGAGAGTGTTTTGATCTGGAAGCTCCTTATGGGGTGCAGGGGCTCTCTCTGGAGATGTGATGAGAGGTAAACACTTGTACTGCCTGGTAGGAGAGTACATGCTTCTTGCCTTCACTTATGCTCTGCTTGTATATTTCTAAATGTATATTTCTGCAACCTTATGGTGATGGAAGGGCTGTAGGCCTGCAAGGAACCTTCAGTGTGCCTGCACTGAAGGCTCGGCTCCTTGCACAGCAGACTGGGCATGGAGTGGTAGTGGTGGTGGGCAATTGTTGTGTCTCCCATCCTTCCAAAAGCCATTTGCACATGCATAGATATGTCCATGAGCGTGACCCTCAGTAACATATCTATGCATATGGAAAGTGCTTTTGGAGGGAGGGAAGAGCCACAAAAATCTCTCCCTCTCCTCCATGTCTGATTCACTGCACAAGAAGCATTCAGTACAGGGATGCTGAAGGTTCCTTGCAGACCCACAACCCTTGTTCTGTCACTAGAAGGCTGTGGATAATGTGGGACAGTATAAGTCTCTAGTGCTCTCTCATCTGAAGGAAACCAAAACCCAAGTAGCACTATCTGTAGAATGTTTCACTGCTCCAAGTAGTGGCAAGCACAATACAATCATTTCCTACTGTATACGTTTTCATAAGATTGATGACTGAGCAATATTGTTTATTATTAAACACACCTCCAACTTATTTCTAGGTTACACTACCTTTTCTCCATGCTGCTACATTGTCAACATATACACATTTTGGGGTGGCAGCTCTGAACTGGTTTGTATTGATTCCAATTTGCCTTTCCCCCTCACCCTCACACCATTCCCTTCTTAGGCTAAAAAAAATAAAAGCACACTCCACAGGGTCTAAATACAGATCTTCATTTTTTCCAAATGGGCAGGAGTTGGGAGCAAACCTTTGGGTATTCTGTCTCTTGCTTTCTGATTAAAGTAAGCAACAGAATGTGGGTGGATGGGGGTGGGGGGGAAATCAGACTTGCAGATGAAGCAAAAACTAAATTTGAATTCCATGCCACATCACTGTTTAACTGTTGTAGATTGGAACATGCCCTCATTTATTTTTTGGATCAAAAATAAACTTTAGAAGTTTCTGGAGGAGCTAGACTGGTGAACCCTATGACTGTCAACCTTAAGCAAATGTTCTCTAGATCTAATAGTCATTATTGATCAAAATAATGAATATGAAAGATGACAGTATGAGTCCATTTATTTTTTGTTAACTCATCAAAAACCTTCTTTCTACTGCAAGGGCATCAATGAGTTGATCCTGTTACTTAGGATCTTTAAAGGTTTTTTTAAAAAGGTAGCAGCTGACTCTGGTACAGGAGTATTTTATTTATTTAACCTATTTTTATACCGCCCAAAACCTATGTCTCGGGGCAGGTTTAACCCTTTGCCCATGTAATTTTCCTAAATTAGAAACCTGGAAGAATAAAAAAAAGTTTGGAATTTATCCAAAAATCGTCTAGTCCAACTTCCTTTTCTAATCTGATGTGTGACATATAGGACTCCTTTACACATTTCTTAGGTAAAGGAGACTAGAGGAAGGAGGAGGACCAAAAAACACTACAATCCTAGCTTCTGTCTTCTCCTATTTATAGAATTCTGTAAGAATAACTGTTGCCAATAGTGTTCGTATGGAGCACTCAGAGCACCCTTCCCCCAGAACCTCACAAAGGACCAGGTCCCTGGCTGAGCAGCCTTCAGCAATCTTCTAGCCCATGCTTCTCTGCATATTTGGGTTATTGGCAAAAGGCAAGTATGGAAGCATTCCTAAAAAATGTCAAAAACAGTTTAGACCTTCCAAGTTGCCAGCTGACAGACCTTAAAAGCTATCTCCTGGGCAGGATGACTCTTTTAGTGATAAGGACACTTGAGTGCTCCAGCCAAGACGGGCAATCATGCAACCATTTCCTTCCTAATTAAGTAAAGGAAGTGGGGTGGCTAGATAAGGAGGGGAGCTGGACCTTAAGCAAAGGACTCTGCATATGCACCTGGCATGCTTGTTTTCAGTAAGGCAATCAAACACATAACCGCTCATGAATAATCTAAACTGTCCATCCCTTTTCATCATTCTGTGCTGCAATGGAATGTTCACCTGTGCTGATTAACCTAACCCAGTCATTGACACCATTGTAGTGTATCTATCTTCCTGCCCTCTGGGGAGAGATAGCCTCTCTATGGCCCTGCTGTAGCCCAGAGGCAAGGTTGAGGGTATATCTACCCTAGTTGCAGCTGTTCATTGACATTTTCATCCCCCACTTTGCCTGTTCCCTCTTTCTACACACACCTTGCCTTGCCATATGCCCCATTCCTCGAGGATTGCCAGATCAAACTTTGTGCAACAAACACACAGAAAGAGGGATAGGTACTTTTCAGCTCGGCTCTCTTCCTTTGAGCTCCATCCCACCGTTTCTCTCCAGTCATAAGCATTGCTTCCCCTCTCCTCTATGCCACGCACTCTACTAAGATTCCTAACCAAGCTTCCTCTTACTCTCTAACTCACCAAGTTTGTTTTCAAAACAGCCTTAAACTCACAATCAAGTCTCTCCTTCTTTGGATCTTTCCAGTGCACCACGCTTGGGCTTGTTTAACTTAATGCTGTTTTCAGGGCTGCACCTCAGTTTGAGTTAATTTCCCCACTTAGCCCCAAAAGGTAGCTGGAGCGTCTAGCCAATATCTCTCCTTGGTAATACTGTATCCTAATTATAAATTGTCTGACATCCAGAGCAACGAACATTGCACTAGTGCAAAAGACATTACACTAGCTAGTTAAGTCTGGAACTTGCATTCCAAACTAGAGTTCTGCAACCATGCTTGAGGTTGCACAACAGTTCTGCAGCTGCTAGGGCTGTGCACAGCCATCAATATCAGTATCAGTATCTACCTGATCATGGTAATGACTGAATTGTACACTCGATTCCAGGGATGGTCTGGATTGCATCAAGCTGTAACATCAGTATCAGGTCAACGCATCAGGTTACAGTTGGGGGATGGCTTAACTTTGTTGAAAACCTGGCTTCTCTGAAAAATCAGCTGCCATCCAGGCAACTGCAATGGCAACATTTCAGCATGATGGCTTTCCTTCCCTGGTCTCCCCAGGAAAGAAAGCTGTGTCATGACATTGTGCTCTTTTCATTCTACATTACTGAGATAAATAGGGCCCTACCCTATAGTTGTGAGGCATGGCCATTTCTCTCCCCTTCAAAGCACCAGGAGAAGGATGCACCATTGTAAAGGAAAGGTGTTGTTCCGTTATGTCACTGCTTAAGCTGCCCAAAGGTTAATTTCTTCAGAGAAGCCAGATCTTCAGTAAACATAAGCCTCTCCACCACCTTCCATAATATTCAATACAATACCAATTACCAATACAATATCAATTACTGATACTGGAGAATTTTTGCATTGGAACAGTTTCTGGTGGGAAATGTTCTGATAGGACTTGCACTGCCTCAGACACAATTAGCAGGCCAATGTGATGCAGAGCCCTAGCAACTGCCACACGGCTCATTTGTTTTAATGAGTACTTTTGCACACTTCTGCAAATCCCCATTTTAAGCTCAGCTAAGCCATCTTCTTGCACTAGTAGAACTTTACTTGTTCTGCATCAGTTTGTTGCTCTGGATGTCAGCCATTGTTCTGTTGGAATATTATTCAGCCTTAGCTCAAGTTTGTGTGATACAGTAACCTACTTCAAAGCAGGCTGTGACAGAGGAGCCCACCTGTCTCTCTGTAACAGGAAGTAGCTAACCACTGACAGCCTCTCTGTAACAGGCAGGGGCGTATCTAGTGTGGGGCAGGCAGGGCACGTGCCCTGGGCGCCACTTGAAAGGGGGGGCGCCATTTTGAATTTTTTTTTTTAAACGGCCACCAAAAACAAAATGGTCACCATGCATGCTCAAATGGCCTCTGTGAGGCCTTAGGCTATGCCAGGACTCGCAGAGGCCATTTGAGCATGTGTGGTGGACATTTTGTTTTCAGCGGCCATTGTTTTAAAAAAAGTTATTTTTAAAAATGGCCACCGCACATGCTCAAATGGTCCCTGTGAGGCCCTAGAGGCCAGTGGTGGGAGGGGAAACATTTGCAGACCCCCTCACAGCCTTTAGGAAGCCCCCCAAAGGGGTTACAGGTTGAAAAAATTAAGTTTTTTAAATTTAATATGTCACTGTACACATATTCAGATTGGCACTATGTACAGAGAATCTGGGCTTGTGAATATTGAGCTGAAGCTTATGAGCTAGGATTGTATTCATTTGCTCTTATTTTGCTTCTTGTGGTAAATGAGTTAAATGTGATGTCTTAATAATTTGGCTATTAATGGTGAGTTTGTCTTTGAATCCGTGTCTTTCTCTCATTTTAACTGTCTTTCTGAAAGACTAGAATATATTCCAGGCAGTGACACAGTTTACTCTGCATATCCTTTAATTATTTTCAGAGTTTCTGGGAAAAGTCAAATTCTCCATTTATTTTTAAAACTGATGTAATAGTGATGCTACAATGCATAGTAGAGAATTAGACAGGCACTTCTGTTTAGTTTTCCAAGTACATCTCCACATAGTATTTGGGTATTTCATGAGCCCCAGCATACTGAAATTTGTAGTTTTCCAGCATTTTTGGTCTGGCTACATCCACTGCTAAATAGTTTTTGAAAGATTAAAAGATTAACGAGCTTGACTTGTATTTTTCAGCTGATATGATGGTAAAGTTATCTGAAAGATGGGTGTGAGATGTTTGGACAGGGGGCGCAATTTCAGTGCTTGCCCTAGGCTCTATTTTCCTTAGATATGCCTCTGGTAACAGGATGTAGCTAACCACTGATTGTTCCAGGATGTGACTGTTTGCTGAGAGCTAATTTTTACAAGAAGAGCTGACACGCTAAAATGCAAGTAACAAAGATAATGTAGAGAACAGGGCCTGGTCTTCTAGGAAGGGCAGGAGCATCAGATGACTTGAAGGTGTACAAGAGAGATGAGATGCCTATGCCAATCAGAGCTTGTATGTCTGAAATATAACCATATAGGGATGCTTGCCTGAACTGAGCTTGTGTGCGCAGGTGCAAGAACAAGTTGTTTACTGCATGGTATATAAGGAGGCTGCCCCAGATCTCGGGGTGGCCGCCACCTGAACTGTTTGCAAACTGGGTAATAAAAGCTTGTTTGAAACTCTGCTACTGGTGTCCAGTGAATGACCTAACCAAGAGAATGAACAAGGTTCCAGGGAAGCCCCCACCCCCAGGCTTACTCCCAACAGTTCCATTCCTTGGCCTCTGTTATATGCAAGAAATTCAACCAAATGTCATAGCACAGGGAGTGTTTTAACACTCTTAAAATGTATGGCTCTACTACAAATAGTGATCCTTCACTGATGTTTCCAGGAATGGGGAAAGTGAGGAAATGTCATTCTTCCAGCCTGAATAGAAGAGTTCTTAGCAGCTTTTTTGCTAGTGTTGTCTGCTTTATACAGCTGGGGAATCACAAAGCAGGTTTCTCACAGATCAAGATCTGGCTTTCTGTGGTTTGAAGAGGCAGTTCCTTCATGTGACAAAAGCTCCCCCCAAATTTCTTCACAATCCGATTAGTCAAAAAAGCATCTCTTTCACAGCAGGGCTGAGTCTGCATGAGAAGTCTTATCTCTGGTTAATTAAAGATCAGCTCAGGTTTGTTAAAAGATGATGAAAGGTGAATTCTTCGTGTAGAATTGATAAGAGCCCAATAGGAGGTTGCTATGGAAAGGTGAAGAGTGGGGAAGTGGGCTGCGTGTCAGCTGGCTGTGCAGAAAAGTAACCTTCATTAGCAAATCAGAGACATTCCTACTTCACTATCTTTCACATTATGTCAGAACATCTGACAGTCTTTATAGTCTCAGATCTAACGCTGTTTTAAGATGAAAGGTACCTGGAGTGATCAGAGAGCATGTGAATCAGTCATTCTCCTCAGACATTTCCTTTCCTGCTGTGCTCCGTTTCCTCCTACTTGATGCAAGGGACACATTTTCCATACCTGACCCTAAACTTCTTCCAGAAGGAATACCAGAACTTTGACTCACAACTGGGTATGGTTGATCTATCTATTGGTATTAATTCATCAATAATTAGTTAGGCATCATACCAATTAAGCAGGTACTAAGGGTTTGTTTGCTTTTAGATAACTCTTTATTTTTTTGAATCCAAAAATTTTACATCTTTGTCTGTTATAAAAAGCATGGTGGCCCTGATCCACTTGCCCACAACTCTGACTCAGCATGAGAGACCACAAACAGATTTCTTTGTTCAGATCCCTATGCTAGATCAGGATCTGTGTATGCCTCATTCCCAAAGCTTGCTCAGTAACAAAGATGAGAATCTGAAGCATAAATCTACTAAGAAGACCTAGGCAGTCACCAAGGGCACCAATTCTTGTGGGAGGGGGGCACTACATTCCTCTCTCTCTCTCCAAGCAACCACCACTGACATATCTGGCTTGTTGGGCATGCCTATTTGTTCTCCTCCCTAGAGGGGAACTGAGTGGGGCAGAAACAAAAAGAGACCATCTTGGCAAATGAGCACCCTACATAGCTCAGGTTAAAGCCCTCAACAAACAGGGAACTACCAAGCTCACACCCCCTTCAAGTAGACTAATTACGCTGTTTGTTGAAAAAGCATTGAAAAAAAGGTATTTTAAAATTAGATGGAGTAAAACATTGAGTATGCAGATTATTGATAAGCAGGGGCGTAACTACTATTATACAAGGGGAGGCGGTTGCCTGGGGGCCCCCACGCCTCGAGGGGCCCCCCCAGAGGCAAGTCACATGACTATATATTGTGGTGTGTGTGTGCGTGTATCAGCGAGGGGCCCATTTTAAAATTTTGTCTGTGGGCCCACTCCAGCCTTGTTACGCCCCTGTTGATAAGGAATGGAGTACAGTTTTCTTAAACAGAGAAGCATCTAATGTTCTATCTATTCATTTTAGAGAAAGCTTTTATAGAATATTGTATTTTGGTATTTAACGCCAGAAAAGGTGATTTTTCTTCAACTACCAGTATAAACAACTGTTGGTAATATGGCCTCTCTAATGCTAATTTTCCACATATGTGGTGGTCTTGTCCAGTAATAACAGAATTCTGGAAGACAGAAGCCCTAGTCAGACATCATGCTGTATGTTTGCACAGATTTCTATGCCTATATACACATGTTTTTTGTGCAAAACCCTGCTAACTTGGCAAAGAGGCACCTTTTAATGTGGCAATTCTCTTTATTTAGCAAGGGGAGAGTAACTGGCCCTATCCACCCCCAGCACAGTACCTCCAGTGACTGTTGCTGGTGTCTATCTTGTGTTTCTTTTTAGAATGTGAGCCCTTTGGGGACAGGGAGCCATCGTATTTATTTTTTATTTCTCTGCATAAACCGCCTTGAGCCATTTTTGGAAGGGTGGTATAGAAATTGAATGAATGAATGAATGAATGAATGAATGAATGAATAGTACATTAATAATTAATCAATAATAAATGACTGTATATTAGTTTACTTTAGATGAGAACCTGCACACAGGTCCTTCAAATGCATGGTGCAAGTAGGAAGCATACCACCATATGTGCACTGAAGATAATTGTGTGTGTTGTACACAGATTATACATGCATTGAGCATAACGTGTGACTAGTGTTAGAATAATAGAATTTTAGAGTGGAAAGGGATGATCTTGAGAAATGTTCAAGTACAGGACATAATTTAGAATTGAATTGTAAAGTCTTTGTTGCAAATATTAACAGAGATGCCAAAGGAAAGTAAGAATCTTATTTCTAACATAACTGCTAGAAAGATGTTTATAGCTAAGAACTGTAAGCATAATAGAAAGGTTACTAGGGAGGTGCATGAAATGAATTTTCTGTTTTGTTTCAAGATGGCTGAAATGTTTTGCTGAAACTGGTCAAACCCGATGTTTCGATGAAACAAAACTCAAAGTGTTTCAGCCATAGAGAACAATGGGGAAACTCAAAACACCCCATTGTTCCCATGGGTAGATCCTAGGGACACCAAAGTAGGTTGGATGGTAGGGCATGATGGGTGCTACCATAAGATTCTATGGGGTCTTGGGGGGAAAGGGTAAAAATTTGCTAAACATTGCCTGCTCACCCATTTCTTTTGTGGGTTGGGTGGTAGGTAGTGTCCATCATGTCCTACCACACAACACACTTTGGTGTCCCTAGGAGCTACCCATGGGGAACAATGGGGTCATTCAGTTTCCCCATCATTCCCTATGGCTGGAACAACATTTGCATCACCACGGAAATCACATAATGACACAATCATCTCCATACATGCATGGAGGTCACAAAAATGGCCTCCGCATGTGCACAGAGGCCTGAAATGGGCCACAGCCAGCCCAGGCTGTAATTTAGGAGACCAGCAGGGGGCTTGGAAGAGCCCCCATTGCCACCCCAATGTCTCTGCTGCCACCTTGCCTCCTCCGCTAAAGGTACCGAGGCTCCTTTAGTATATGGATTAGGGATGCCCCCTTTACTTGTAGAGGGGAATTCTCAAGGATTCCCCTTTACAAATATCCCTGAACTGGCTGGCCTATGAACCAGTTCTTAGAACTGGGGCCAATCCAGTTTGGACTAGGACCAGCCAAACAGGACTGGCTCAGTTCATACCACGGTTCAAATTGAGTTGGCTCACACATCTCTACCTTTAGCAACAAGAGCAGCCATAAGCTCGACTAAAGCTCCTTCAGCCATGTTTTGACTGAGTACACCTTACAATGCAGATTGCAGAGCAGAACAGTGAGCAATGCACAAGTTAGTCTCAAGGCCAGATATGGAGCTCATCACAGCAGCCACCAAGAAATACTGCACAGGGGCAGAGAGCTGCCACTGCCCATTTCTCACCACAACACTGTTTCACAAAATAAACAAACCACAATTCTCAAGGAAGGCAGGCACCCAAGTTCTGCCTTTGTCAACCTGAGATCCAGCAAAACCCAGATTGTTATTAGGGGTGTGCTCAAAGCGTTTTGGCACCTCTGTTTCCAGGCGCTGAAACACTTTGAACTGGCCCAGGAGATGGCGCTGTTTGTATTAAGCAGCCAGGCTGTCTGTTTGACTGGCTGCATTTGCTTGGGAACAGGCAGTTCCCTGTTCTTAAGCAAATGCAGCTGGGCAAACAGAAAGCCCCATGGCTTAGTACAAATATTGCCCCTCTGGTGCAGCGGGGGAAGCGGGGAGCAGGCAAGCAATGGAAGTGCAGGTAAGACCTGGCTTCCTCCTTTTAAAGTGCCCACTTCTGGATTTGCACAAAATGCTTCGTGTACACCATTATAGCAGCAATAGCACCACATATGAGTGCTGAGATAACCACAAAACCAAACCTTCCTTGATTCTTCCTCCTCTCCTTATGTATCCTCTTCCAGAGAGGACATACACTATAAAGGCTCTCTCTGCCTCCCAGTCCCTTTGACTACATTTTGAAACTCTCTCCTTTTGTGTTTCCTCTCCCTTCTCCCTCTCCCCAGCCAGTGGGGACACAATTGCCCATGACACTTGATTTGTAGAACAACAAGCCAACCAAGAAGGAAGGAAGTCATAAGCCACTTGGAAGCCAGTGCCAGAAAACCAGAGAAAAACAGGCCTCCAGAATGGTGCTCAAAACATCAAAAATGATTCAAATTGAAACAGGGTTGATTTGATCCAAGCTTGAAACAAGCCCTTAGAGGGTGTTTTATTTTGAGCTCAAAACACTCAGAACATCCAGTTTCAAGTAGAAACCTTTTGACATCAAAACATTCTGCATACCCCTAGAGATTATCTGTCCGATACAGATTAGTAAGGTGCAGTCATACCTAGGCAGGTGTGGCATGGTAGGAAGCACACTGTGGGAGCCAGCAAGACAAAGTCAAACAAGCAGGAGGTCAGGAGCCAAAGTCAGTCTGGTAGGGGCAGGCAAGTCAGAGTCAAAAAAGGCAAAGAACCAGAAGCCAACGATCACTCCATTAGGAGCAAGCAGGGTCAAAGTCCAAAAACAAGCAAAAGGTCAGAAGTACAAGTCCACTACAAAGTTGCTTCAGCAAATAGTGGAGGCATACTGAGGCCTTAAATACAGAGCCAGCACTGCAGTCTCACCCAAACCTAGAATGTCTTAAAGGGGCTGCACCCTATTTCTTAAGTGCTGGCTGCAGTGTAACTGGGTGGCTGCTGGTGGGGATTGAGGTGATTCTGGTTCATCCTCTGAGTCAGCTCAGAGGATACAGGCGAGGGTGTGTGAGGAAGTCAGTAGGAAAAGGTGAGGGCCCCTCAAAGCTTGCTTCATCCTGTGAGTCTTCTCAGTCAGAGTCAGGCTCAGGGGTCACAACCACTTCACCTGGAGAAGCCCTGGTGTCCAGCTCAGGGGTCACGACCCCTTCATCCTGGGACTCCTCCATGTTAGACTCGGGGTTCATGACAGGTATGGCAAACTGCTCAACTATATAAATTGACTGAAGTGGTTAAAATTAAAGATAGGTGACTGATAAAATAAATGTTTAGCACTCAGTAGAAGCCATTTGCACCATATTGGAAAAGTAATTATAATATTGAAGCTCATAAGTATAGGTGCTTCTCTGTCATAGAATTTGTTTTTCTTCCCTGTTTCTATTTTGATATGGTATAACTAGTGTTTTCTGGCCCGTTGCGATAACGGGCGCTAGTAGGGGAGAGTTTCCCCCCCGCCCCACTTCCTCTGGCCTTCCCCCCGCCCCCCACGCCCTCCCAGCTGGCCGAGACTTCCTTACCCGAAGCAGCCCGCGACAGTCGGGCGATCTAAAATCCATTTTTTGCGAAGAAGAGAGGAGCTCCCAAACAGAGCTCCTCTCTGTGCTAAGCCAATGCCCAAACTGCTGCTATGGACGCAAAGGACGCAAAGGACGTCCATAGCAGCAGTTTGGGCATTGGCTTAGCACAGAGAGGAGCTCTGTTCGGGAGCTCCTCTCTTCTTCGCAAAAAATGGATTTTAGATCGCCCGACTGTCGCGGGCTGCTTCGGGTAAGGAAGTCTCGGCCAGCTGGGAGGGCGGTTGGCGGCCATGGCGGCGGCCGCGGAGGCATTCTTCTGGGCCATTTTGGGCCTTAATCATTTGGGGGGGTGGGGAAGGAGTATTTGGGCAGCTGGGAGGGCGGGAGAGTGGGCGGTGGCGGCGGCCGGGCAGACTCTGGGGGCGCCGCTGCCGGTCCGGTCCGCCCCGCCCCACATTCCCGGCCGGTCTCCCCGGCCGGGCAAGGGCCCCAAGGACTCGCAGCCACCTGGCTGCGGCGGCGGTGCCAGGCCTCGGCGGCGGCTCCGCCACCACCTCTGCCGGCTTCCCCCGCCGCCTCCTCCCCCCACCCGGCTTCGGCGGCACGGCTCCGCCGCCGCCTTGGCCGCGCCTCGGCCAGTCTCCCCCTTCCCCGCATTCCCGGCTTCTTCGGGGCGGCCGCTTCTGGCCGCCCAAGATGGCCACCGGGTGCCGGCTGTCGTGTCTCCCTTGCCCTGTTCTGCGCATGCGCTCCGCGCATGCGCAGAACAGGCCAGGGAGGCACGGACACACGCTTGGTGTCCATCCACGGACGGACACCAAGCGTTTTATTAGAGAGGATGTGAAGTATTTTTTTTCTCCCTTTTAATTTTTGTTCTATTTTCTGTTAAGGTTTTTATTATGGATATTGGTATTGATGTCTGTGGATTTTAAAATGATATTGTACAATTTGTTACATGTTTAAAATGGTTTTATATTATTATTTATTTGATATCTTTATTTATAATAAAGCGGGAGCGGGGAGAATGTGCATCCCCATCAGCTATATGGGATGTACTGCATATTGCTGTTATCCACTCATTAGTAGTCATATGCAGCACATGGCTACACACGACCTCCCCAGGATTAAGGCTGCTCCAACCCTCCTTGAGCCCTAGAGACAGGGCAGTATAAATACATGATTGGAACAAAAAAGACAATAATAAGCTTGCCTGTTCAAGATCAGCAGGGTTTTGTACCTTTCCCCTCACTATCATTTACTATTTGTAAACAATCAGACCATTTTTGCTTAAAGTGGTAAGTATATATATCTCTGCAGCATCTGTTCCCTGGACACATAGCCAATAGAACTGCTACATTTTCCCAAAACAAATAGTTCAGAATTTTCTCATTCTGCAAACATTTCCCAAGGTGATTGGGATCATTTTTTATTTTACATCTGAGAATAACATGGCTTCAGGCAGCTGCTTTTGCAGTTTCTCTTATCACTACTTACACTATACACATCTGGGTCATTTCCAAAATGCATGTGCTTGGCGGTTCCATTTTTATTGTATTACCCTTGCAATAGTTTTAAAGCACAGACATGGAGCACAATCTCTCTTGCTTATAATTTAGTCCTTCATTTGCAATCCCATTAGTGCAAAGGAAGGCTCTTTAGTGAAAGCAACTGCATCCTGAATATGTTTCACTGTGTTTGGTAAGGCACATCATTATAGCATTATATTAGGGAGTGGAAACCAAGCACTCAATGAGATTGGTGTGGAAAAGGCTGGCATACAAACCCAGGGAGACAGACTCAAAAAGAAAAAGGAAATAAGGGAACTACTTGCAGCTTCAAGAATAGAGATGTTTGTGAGGCACAATGTACTTGGAAGGCTTCTAGGAAACTCCATTGAAATGAATGGGAACTGCACACAAGCACAACAGTATTTCCACAGTTCCCATTTATTTCAATGGTGGCTGCCCAGG
Source organism: Hemicordylus capensis (assembly GCF_027244095.1). NCBI lineage: Eukaryota > Metazoa > Chordata > Lepidosauria > Squamata > Cordylidae > Hemicordylus > Hemicordylus capensis. The sequence goes on along the minus strand of NC_069657.1, from coordinate 81,946,217 downwards.
ACAACTTTCCAGAGACTGTGCCTATGGTTTTTCTTTTTATTCAGACAGGGGGATGTCAACGTGATTTTTTTATAGTTTTCTTCACCATATATTATCATTTATATTTTACTACATTATTATTGATATTGGCTAGTTCGTTTCATGGATGTAACAGCTTAATAGCTTTGCAAAGTGCAAAATGAATTTCTCATCTCATTATTACCAGTCTCTCTGGTGGCATTTTCATATGTATAACTGAAACTAATCAAACATGACCAAATTTCAGTCTGACAATCATCCCCTTTCGTTATGGCCAAGCAGGTGGAGATTTTTGGGTATCAACAAACAGGTCTTGCTATTAACAAGTGACTTCCCAATCCACCATTAGTTATCCTCTGTGTTATTTCTAGTTAGTTCGTTACTTCAAAAACTATGTCCCACCAATACTAGCTCCCAAGGCAGTTTCCAACAAAAAATTAAAACCACTATGAGGCTGTGCACACAAGCAGCCAAGCCTGAGCTGGGCTGCTCATGTGCACCACCAGGATTGATCCAGATCCCCGTGCTGCCTCAGCCCCAAGCCCAAATTTTGTATCTGGCCTTTTGCTGGGGTAAAAAGGTGCAAGCACCCCCACCCCACCCCAGGGCCAGGATCGTGTGTGTGCCTGGACTACTTGCATCCCAAGCACACACAGAGTTGGGCACCTAGGGTGCCTCACTCATGGGGGATTTGCCGAATGCACTGTGCTCATCACGCAGTGCATTGTGGGATATCTGGAGGCTGGAACAACAGTTAGCAGATAAATCTTGAATACAAACCATTAAAATGAAGACACGAGAGCTTGGTCAGATAAAAAGGTTTTAGTTCGCACCTAAAATATAGTCACGTGGATGCATGAAAATATGCTTTGGGAGGGTGTTCAATGTCACTGCTGTAGAGGCTATGTCCTCAGTAGCCACCCAACTCATCTCTGAATGTTGTGGCACCTGGATCAGGACCTCAGCAGAAGATCTGGACATACACATTTGGTTCTTATGGGTATTATATGATCCACAGTAATCCTCTTTACATGCTCCATTCAACGCATGTATGATCTGTGTAATATACTCAGAAACAGACTATGTTCAACTCATGTAGAGTAGTAGACTTCCAATAGGCTGGTTCCTGCCCTCACACAATTAAAAGGGGGGGCACGCCAAGAGCACCCCCTTCGTGACATACTTTGTGGATGTTCTGATGCCTCCTGCTGCATCTCTTTATCATGATGGGAGGGAGGCATTCATCTGATTTGCCACTCTATACATAACCCAAATACTAGTTTAAACTAATATTTGGGTCACAGGTGGAGCTGCCATTCAGATGAACACCCTCCCCATGCATTAAAGCAGGGGTGGGGGACCTTGGCCCTCCAGCTGTTGTTGAACTACAACTCCCATCATCCCCAGCCACAATTAGCTGGGGATGGTGGGAGTTGTAGTTCAAAAACAGCTGAAGGGCCAAGGTTCCCCACCCCTGCATTAAAGGGATGCACCAGGAGAGTACAGGAATGTCTGTGGAATACATCACAGTGGCCATGCTCTCGTCACATCCCCCTTCTAATCATGTGAAGTATCAAAGGAACCAGCCATATTTGTACCTTGCATTTGTGGAGGAGTGCCCCCAGGTTCACTTTTAAAATGAAAGCAGGTACTATCATTCAACATGCACCACCTGTGCTGCTGCAGGTGGTCTTGCACAAGAGTGCAGGAATGCAAATGCTTAAAGTAATGCACCTGCACTACTTGCATAGGAAATAATGTAAGTAGCACTCCCCAGGTGTGGGTGTGCTACTTTAGCTATGTATATTCTTACACAGTATCGGTGGTGGTGACTTAGGAGCCTTAGGAGATGCCGAACGGCCCATAAGGAGCATGTGGACCCACTATCACTTAGGGGAATCCCAAAGGAAATCTTTTTTGAAGAATATTCTTGTAGCATCTTGGACTTTGTCTAGTGTTCTTCCAGTGAATATTAACCAAACCTGAGCTTGCTAAAGATCCAATTATCCTATTAAAAGGTTACCCTGAAGGTGAATAAGCTTTGCCCCCACTGTTTCAAGGAGAAACTGGTTGCCTTTCTCATGCTATCTACTCAGCCAATGCCTTCCAGAGCCTGCCAGATCATAACAGATACTTGTCATGACTTTGCTTATTGCCATTAGAGGAGAAGAAATACTGGCTGTGACTCATGAAGACCATTGAGATTGTTTCTCTAGGGACAATGTGTCATTTCTTCTTGAGTGGGTTCAGCTTCTTTGCTTCATTAACCTTGCCCAGAAGGGCTTTTAGCAAAGGGCTATTATATGCAGCAAAAAAGTCACTTCTTTAACTCCATTTGGCATTAGCCTTGCCTCAACTCTCTGCTCTGCCTTAGCTACTAATCATCTTATGGTTTCTTGCAAAGATCATTTTGCCTAGAGTTTATGTGCGTCATTTCAGTCTGTGCCTATCTCAGCTACAATACCTTCCTTACCCGTGGTCTTAGTGCCAGGCCACTTATTACGTTCAACTCTGTGGTGGTTGGCCCTGAGGTGGTGGTTGTTTGTTAAACTTAAATAGTAGCCATGAGGAGGGCCCACATTGTGAAGGGGCTGGGGGCTATTTAGCTCTTCCCTATTGTGCTGTGGTGCTGGCAAAAGTTGCATCTCCAAAGCTGTGATTAACCCTGGGAATTTTCTATCAGCCGTTTCAGGGCACAATATTCATTGGGACTGTGGCATGGAGCGAGAGTGTTAAATGCCCCCATCCTAAGCACCATGGTCAAAATCCTGACTGGCCCTCCCACAGCAGCAGTTGGCACTGCTTCCACACAAAAAAGCAGTGCCAAACTACATGTTTAACATAATGCAGTTTGTCCCATACAGATCTAGAGTGCAATGCATTCTCAATCCACTTCTCTAAGGAAAATGCTCTTCCTATTTTTGTCCTAAGCACCTTGGCCATTTCAGCTGGATGGTTTAGGCTAAACATAACATGCCCATGGACAAGATATCTCATGGCAATGATCTTTAGAAATAGGTAAATAGAGGCCACATTCACACATAATGTGAAACCGGAGGTTGCTGAACCCACGGTTACTTTTTCTAACCATGAATTGCATCACAGATGTTCATCCAACCACAGTCCACCAATCAGTGTAGAGGAGCCCCTCCCTCTCCCTGGTTCACCAAGGCCTCTTCCCAGCAGGCTCTGTAGCATTTACATCGCCAGGCTGTGGGCAAGGTGTCAGGACATAACCAGGGTGGCAGTCATTGGCCACAATCTTCAAGTAAGCGTGCAGAGCATGATCATGCCTTTTTGGAATGGTCCACCCACTCTTGGAAGGGAAAGGGCATTTAAATCCCTTTAAATGCCATGCCATGCAAGCCCTTCTTCTTACAGCGATTGCACAGCCACAGCCGTAAAAGCCCTGCAGCAAATCATTCTTGCAGCAGCACAATTTCTGGCAGAGGTGGGATGCTGAGGGGCACTATTTTTCTGTTACTCAGGAAAAGGAAGAGAACACAATGACTTCCTAGAAGGGGATATGTATATGAGGGAGAGCAAAGGATCCAGGGGTCTGGCCCACTGTGACCAAGGATGCTCTTGTGATGGCTCACCCTAGCAAAGCAGTCCAGGGAGACCAAACCACACGCCTGCTCCCATGGAGGTTTGCCGCCAGGGGACTAGCACTTTCATAAAAGTGCCAATCTACTGGGGAGGACCTTAGGCTCCCCAACTTTTGGTCTTTCATCAGACTGTGCACTCATGATTTAAGCTATCAAAAAGGGGGGCCCACTTGCATGGGGCCCCCATTCTCTCTGATTAATGATAGAACTTGTGGGTTGTGATACCCAACCCAAACTATTGGGTTGTGATACTCCTCTTCAAGGGAAGCCTTTCATGCACCCAAAAGAGATTTACCTGGCCTTCCTCATGAGTAAGCCTAGGGACCACACATGTTCCCCCAAGTAAAAGGGGCTGGAGCCCCCCCCCCTTCCCCAACATTATTGTGGAAACAATTCAACCATTCAAGAATTCATGGTTGGGGCTGCCCCGTAAACCCAACCCCTGGTATTGCCGGCCTGCCATATGTTCCCATCCCAGTGATCTAATGGGGTTGCCCTGTTTATGTTACCACTGCATGTGCTTGTGCATATACATCTTTTTTGCTTCATTTTCGGACAGCCAGGCACATAGTGCCCACCTTGCCATTCCGTTCCCTTTCTTGCCTGACTACCAGGAGTGGGGAACAAGGGACAGAATGGGAAGGGGGCATGCCCCCCATCTCTGGAAATTTTCAAAACACACACCTGAAAACCCATCTTTTTGCCCAAGCTTTCTCAGCTTCCTAACTATTTTTAAGGTTTTAATATCTGGTTCATTTTTAAATTGTTAAATTGTTTTAAGTTTTTTGTATATGTTTTTAACTTGTTTTATGCTATTGTTAACTGCCCAGAGATGAAAGTTTGGGGCGGTGTACAAATTTGATAAATAAATAAATAAATAAATGTGACTTTCCCATTTGGCAAGCTTTGAAGCTTGGGATGGGACATTCTGGTGTCCTTGTTGCCAGGCAACTGCTTTATTGGATTGAGATGGGGGTGGAGCAAGTGCTCAGAGAGGCAGCCCATGAGAAGTGCTGCAGGCATGGAATGGGCACAATCTTGGATGGGTCTGGGCCACCCTCTCTATGCTTATGATTCCAGAAACTGCACAAAACTGTGGTTATGGTGACATTTCCATTTGGACATAATGCTGCTTCCAAAAAAACCCAGGTTGCAGTGGTGAAACTCACTACAAACTGAGGGTTTGAACTGGAGTTTGGTGAAGCAAACTGCAGGTCACTTTTGCCACAAAACTGCGGTTGCACGCATTTGGACATTCACAGATTCAAACCTTTGCCCCAATTAATTGCAGTTTCATGTTACGTGCGAATGTGGCCAGATAGGTTTTTTTAGAGGCGACCATTGGAATTACTGTTACATTATTACAAGTGTTAAAGTTCATGCAGTTGCTCTTTATGGACTTTTATATAGATGGTCTATGGAGCAAGCACCTATGCATATCTGACTTATTCCACTTCCACCATTTTAACTTATCCTGATGCTACCTTCTGAAATATACGCACTCATCCATGTTCAATAAAACATGGGAAAATGTCTTAGTGGGATGCTATATATGAACCATTGTTGTGTTAGAATTTTCTATGCAACAACAAGTAATAGATACATTTAAATTTCTATTACTTATTCAAGTAACTTTGTTGGGAGATTTGTAACTGACACCACCTCTGAAGTTGGCAAAACATCACACCAACATAGGGGGAAAGAGCAGGGTTGGTGGGGTATAAGATTTTGGTTTTGTGCCACCAACACTACACCCCCAATATCCCCATCACCACCCCATTTGAGGTAAGAACTGGTGGAGTGTTTACACTGGCATAACCATCACTGTTGTATCCATAATGTCCTGCCATCACAGGATGACAGCTAGAGATAGATATAAAAATATGCTGGCAAGAGGGCTTTTTCCAAATCCTTTGGGCACCCACAGCCAGCATGTCTTGATCAGAGCATAGTGCCCTCAGAATCCTAGTTGCATCAAATATTACAGATTTACCATTATTTTAATTACTCAGTTATTTCATTCTTCATACCCTTCATTTGGCCTTCCAGCTAAAGGTACTGGTGCTGAACTGACCAACTCAAAAAGAAGCTGTCTTAGTAAGGATGCCACAAGCAATTTCTCTCCCATCATCTCATGTAGATGGTTACTCTTTTTTAAAAGCCTTTGCTTAACCCAAATTTGACAGATTACACATGAGTATCATTGTACAGAACATTTTACAGTCTTTTGTTGGCAGTGTTCTGTCTGTTTAATTTCAGCTGTGATATCTGATGTTCCTGGGCATCATGCTTAGAAGCCTTGCAGTGGAAAAATATAACCTTAAGAACATCAGAACTGCCACTGCTGGTCAGACCAATGGTCCATCAATCCCAGCTATTCTGTTGTCTCAGACAAAAGCCAAAGCCTAATGCATTGGCATACAAGAAAGTGGTCAAAACTGATCAGGCAGAGAAAGACCACAGGACAGGCAACCAAAGCTGAATACTTTTTTCCCCTAGAGTAGATCCATTTGCCTGTTTGTGCACTGAATTCCATCTGCCCATTTTGGGGCAGGTTCTAATTAGAACAAGGTTCTAATTTTGAACCTTGTATAATAACATTTACATTAAAGTTTAGGTAGCCAAATAGTACACAAATAGTACTATCAAATAGTATCAAGATATATATAGAGGGGGGGGGAGGGGAGAGGGAGAGGGAGAGAGAGAGAGAGAGTATTGGTATCAAATAGTACACAAGATATAAATGTCAGGAATAATATTGGTAAATAAAATAATAATTTTGACCATCTTGTTTCTTTACTCTGTAACTTTAGTACATATGTAGTTAAATTACATTTACATTTGTAATTACAAGTTCATTACAAGTTAAATTTGGAGATTCTGCTTTCCAGCTCTAAAACTGTCCCCCTCGGTAACTGAGTCTATAGAAATGAACCAAAGCTTGGGGTGATGGGGTGAGGAAAGCAGTTGCTATATAAACTGCTTTGAGAATGAGGGCCGAAACAAATGTTGATGGTCTTTGATGCCTCCAGATGTTTCCTGTGCCACCCAAAAACATATCCCTGAGGGCTATGTGCCTCAGGGGCATAGTTTTGGGCAACACAGGACACTTCCAGAGGTAGCACAAGTCACTGAAATTCACTCCTCAAATTTGCTGCCCAAGGCTGCTCAGTCAGAGCACAACTACAAAAGCTCTCTGTTGCACAAAGTGTGTCTTCCTGACATGCTGCTGGTAGGGTGCTCTGGATGTCAGTCAACAGAATTGCACTGCTATACATAAGTGTAGTTTTGCTTTTTAATTTTTAAAAAAGCCAGTGCTGGCAGAGCTCAGTGTTCCATATCTGCAGAACACCTTCTTCAACTGCAAAGTGACTCTTTAGAAAGTTACTTATTTGTTTCTATAGTTCTAATTTTTAGGCCATTTTTCCATCAAAAAGGCCTCCAAACCAGCATTCACAACAAAGTAAAATCATTACTGTAAAATAAAGCAACCAATATACAAAATGAAATACGACACATCAACAAAGTCAGCATAAACAAGCTGCCTAAATTCAAAACAAGCAGCAAAATAACAATCCAGTGGGGAAAGCAACTATTCAAAACCTTGTAGCTTGACTACAAGGTTTCAAATCCCATAATCCTTTTCTATGAAAAAGAAAAGTATTGAATTACCTAGAAGGATGTATAATTTGCATGCACAGAATGCACAGCAAATTCTGTCAGAGGATGCTACATTTGATGTACTTTTTAAATGTATTTTTTTAAAAGTCACAACCAGTGTGGATGGCATCACAAATCCAAACATAGCAGAAGGTTATGCAAACAGGTTCAGGCTATAGTTCTTTATTGAAACAGCATGCCATGAAACCCAATGGGTTGCATTGCTCTTATTCAGAGTAATATTGGTTTGAACGGGGAAATCTAATTTTACTTGTCTTTAAAAGAACTATACAGTATATATCTGTTTTTCACAAGCAGTGATCTCAACAATTTTTAAATGGCAACATGATCACTTGTGATTGAAAATTACAGCAGAGGGAGCGCTAATATATTCTCTACATACGGTTTTTAAAAGTGCTGATCACCAACAAAAGAACTGCACTCATCATTTAGCAATATCATGTACATTTTCCTTCCTTTAAAAAAAAGTGTCTCATTGAAAGCTGTGTATTTTCTCTCTCTGGCATTCTAATGATTTCATTAAATAAAAGCCCACCCTCAGCAATCAGGTGTGTGACAATTTCTCTGTTAGCATGGCTACCCTTCCTTATGTGAAGATACATTGTATATAGTACATGGTGAGATCAGAGCTCGCAGAAATATAACGCTAAGAAAAGAAGTTTTTTTATCAGCTACTAGGAAGGCTCATGGACAGTAAAGTTATTTTAAATAATAATACCCAGCAGGATTTTGAAAGGGTGCTCCATTAGCAAGTGGTTTGAAATTATGAAGAATCATAGTTAGATCATTTCTACCCCATGCCATCAGAACTGTAATCATCAGCAAGGATAATATTTCCCACACACACACACACACACTCCTATTGCTGCTTTTCAGCTATGAGATACACAGCATCTCAGCAGCCATATAATTGCACAGGAGTTGCACTAAAAAGCAAGTCATTCGCCTTAAAGCTTTTGATTTATGCTGGGAGTTTGCTGGCCATCTACCAGTCATAGCAATTCAGTAGAAAAAGTAATGTGAAGCCTTATGACTAATTCTTACATTAGCGTAGCCAGAGGGAGGCTACAAGAAGCTTTCTGTGCAGTGGCAGCTCCATGCTGTGGCCATGAGAGCCATTTACCACATGAGTGGTCTTGATTGCTTGGAAAGTTTCTGTGTCTGCACCCATGACTGCCACAGACATATGGTACGGACATAGAAACTTTCCATGTGATTGAGGGCAATCCACATCTCTCACATATCATGGCCACTATGTGGAGCCATAGCAGCATGGAAGTATTTCCAGTACTTTCCAGAAGTTACGTATCAAGCAAAGTTCAGCTGTGGAATAAATTCTGCAGACTCAAAGAATTTTATCAAATGCCAACCCAACTTACTGGTCCCATTCTGGAATCCATCTTTGATTCTAGAAGCTGACCTTGCTGTCCTCATTTATTGAAATCCAATTGATTTCCATTGGTTTTAGTGAGTTCAGCAAGCTATCTAGCTCATGCTGAGCATATGTACCCACAGCTAGTGGTGCAATGGCATCAACATAACATCTTGGACTAGAAGTCATCTTCATATGTGCCAATTAGCTTACAATGTCGGAAAAGCTTTCCAGACCTACAGCAGAATCCTGCAAACTCTGGCAATCCTGCAAACCAAATATCTAAAAAATGTCATAAGTTGCCAGTGTGCTCTTCTCTAAAGGAAACTAAAATGGTGTAGGACTCCCCCAGGAGATATTTTTACTTGTGGAAGTTGGGAGCACATAACAGTACATATTTGCTGTAATTCTGGTATTTGAAATGAACACTTCAGAAAACACCTTGCCTAGAAACCAAAAAACAATAATTCCATACTGGAAGAAATGGAATAATCCAACTGTTCTTATTCATCTCTAGTAGGGGACATTGCTCACCTCTGTCATTTCTTATTTGCATGTCATATACATCTTAAAATGTGCAAGTATAATTTGGATCTGTACTGCAGAAACAGAAGGCATGGGTATCTGTGGGTGGGAGGCAGGTTTTTTTTTTAATCCCAAGAGTCAATGTGGTACAGTGCTTAGAGCAGCTGGCTTGGTTGCAATAAACCCAGGTTTAAATAGCCATGCTTTGCTACAAAGTTCACTGAAATTGAGCAAATCATGATCTTTCCACCTAACCTCTTGCAGGATTTTTGCAAGTTTGGTAAAACTGAGTTATCTGTCCTTAACTAATCGACAAATCTTTAGAACTTGTTTTCATGCTTTCTTTAAACTTTTCTTGTTTTTTTTTTAAGGCAATCACATATTTTGAGAAGAAGGGACGTAAGAATCATCCATCTGTCTTGGCAACACCATGCAGTTTTCTGAAGGATTTACATACTACATGTCAATCTCCTTTTTACAGAGGATAAGCCTGCCACAACTGGGGCGATCTGTGCAATGCTCTATCATACCTGAAAAAGCAAAGCTTTTTGCAGAATAAATGTCTAGAGAAACATTCATATTAAAAAATCCCTTTACGCTAAACATTTGGGTTTGTTGGTCTGAACCTTTCATTGTTATATGGCCACCAAGCAATTTGGAGGACAGGGCACTGCAAACTGTCAATGGATGCCTCCTTATGGTTATAAGTGCTTTGTAAAATTGTCATCTGGTATGCTAGAGTATGCATAAAGGCAATGAGCTATTGCTCTTTAGTCAGATAAAACAAATTACCCACAAACTAATGCTCTCCAAAGGGAGGAGGAAAAACACTAGATAAGAGAAGTCTTACTTGTTTTAGTGGCAACTCTCCATAGCATTAATTTAGAATACAGGTGAAGAGCTGATAAAAGGGGGATCACATCGATCATTTAAATGTTTGAAACATTTTCTGACTGCAAAGATTACAGGCCTCAAGTGGCAAACCAAAAAAATGTTGTAGTTTTAGACTGTCAAATTCTCTTCTTGTCTAAAAGATGTTTGGTGAATATGCTTTGAAATCTACTTCAGGTAAAGTGTCAGGAAATCCCGTAAGAAATCTATTTTCCTAGATAAGAAGCTGAATGTGCTTCAAAGATTATTAATGAGGAAAGTAAAGAGAATCTTTTCCAGTGACTTTAGGGGGCAGGTAGAGGAGATTGCAGCAAAGAAGAGTTCAGTATTCCACAAATGTGTGCTACAGTCACCATCTATATCGCATGAGAGTGCCTGTATTCTCAGGTATTACAGCCAACATTTAGAACAAGAATGAGCAACTGACGGCCCATATGGTGAATCCAACTCAAAAATAAAATTTATCTGGCCCTAGCAAATTTTAATCAAGATATGAGAAGTTTGCCCATAGCTTCATTCATAAGGGGGGAAAATAAAAATGTTTTCAAGGGGTGTGTGTGTGTGTGTGAGAGAGAGAGAGAGAGAGAGAGAGATGGTCCCCATTTTAATGTATATAATTCTTTTTCTTTTTGTATATAGTGCTGTGCTATACTCCAGAACTGTGAAGCCCTGAGTCTCTAAAGTATCATGTTCAGTGAAAGCACTGGCTGAGATGTTAGAATAAATCATCATCTGGAAGAGACCCAGATACAGAAGTGTGAACCATTTTCTCATCTGCAGTCCTTGCTAAAAGACTACACTGTTCTTTCTTCTCTAAGCTTTGTCCCTAGCACTTGTGCAACAGTTTGAAACTTCACTTGATATTCAGTAAGTAACCATCTTGGTGCTCACAAGTGATTCAGGGTGTTTAAGATGAAATATTTAGTACTTTTGTAAACGCAGCTTAAAATGGTTAGTTTTGGCTAGATTGTACAGAAGTAGCACGGCCCACTTTTAGGTCCTATTGATTTCAGTGAGAGAGATTTAAGCATGTGCTTAACTCTACCATAGAAATCAATAGGACTAAAGTGTTTCATTTTACTTTGATTGTGTCCACTGTCTTTTTGTTTACTTAACAGGAAAAGCTTTCTTGTAAATGTTTAAGAAAGCAGACAGGGGTGGGGAGAGAATTGTCTGTGATCCTACATACCCCTGCTTAATGTTTCTTACTCTTGTCAAATATTACTGTGTATCACTTCTATTCATCAAAAGATCTACAGTAGTGCTTAACTGGCAGTTTCCTTCTTGAATACAAAAACTATATGGAATATGGTCAGATAGCTAATTCTTCCCAGTTCATGTGTTTATACCACTTGGTAAACTGGGGGTTCCACTGAAATAAACCTAAATTATCTCAAAGCATATGAGCCCAGAATAGCTTTGCCAAGGAAGTTGTATTAGGAAGTAATTTGATACTGTGATTTATTAGCTTTCCATTTGGCCCATCTTAGGCTCTTGCGTAGCTCAGAAACTCACACACCCATCAACAGAAGTGGTGTAATAAAGATACCCTCTTCTCCGTTTTTTAGCTTTTATTGTCTGGGATCACTGCAGCAATAACTCCCTGTTCCAAAGAACATCTTACTACACCTACTCTACTTGTTTAATTAATGTTTCTGTCTTTTGTTCATGCATTGTGTTCACTCGAGACAGAGTACATTGTAATGGCTTCAGGCAAGCCAGGCAATATCATGGATCACTAGAGATATTTGGAAGAACCTTAGAAACACTTTGTGATGTATATCCATCTCATTTGCCATGTTTGTGCTAGTTTGGCCCTTGGCCAACATAACACACACTCTTCTCCTGTTGGGGGCACACATATACCAGAAGCCCCTGTAGGGACCTCACATTTCAAATTAGCAAAGTGCTGCTATCATGAAATATTTGCAGAGGACTGACATTTTGGAAAACATTGAAATTTGAAGTGAATTTCAGCACACACACCCCATAAATTGATAATTTACTTACTTACTATATTTGTGCACTGCCCAAAACCCATGTCTCTGGGCAGTTTACAACAAACAAGAAACAAATTACAACTGAAATTAAAACATTAAAACAGTTTAAAACCACAATTCAGTTAAAAATGGGTGAATAAATGGGTCTTAAGAGCCTTTTTAAGAGCTGTCAAAGCTCATTCGAGAATTAGGGATATGCATGAAACAAATTTTATATTCCATTCCGAGCTTGAAATGGAATGCAAAATCTGTAGATCATTCCATCAGAGCAACTAGGTGAGCTGGTTGTTCTGAAAGAATGACAGCTTTCCAAACGGAATGTTTTGAGAGCCATTTTGGATTTCAAAATGGCACTCTTCTGACCACTGTGAGCCTGCAGTGGTTGTGCAGTGCAGTAGTCATTTGCATTGGTGGTGTGAACCACGCAAATGGCCACCATGCATGCACAGAGGCCAGAAGGGCACCATTTTGGATTCCAAAATGGCACTTGGAATTGATCAAAACATTTTGCCTCAGAACAGGTTGTTCTATTTCAAGCTCAAAACAGGCTCCCCTTTTAAAGGGGTTTTTGTTTTAAGCTTGGAATGCTCAAAATGGCCCATTCCAAATTGGAATGTTTCCACCCACAAAATGTTCCACATAGCCCTACATAGAATGAGTTTCTCATGAGTTTCAATAAGACAAGTGAGATTTCTCAGGAGAGTTCTGCACAATACCAGGATTGGATATCAATATTGGGACCCACCGGACCCCCCAGTCATGAGGCCCACCCATTCATGAGCCCCCACACAAACACACACAAAGGCCCCCTGAAACCTCCTTTGGGGGGGCCACCCTGACAACCTCCATGGTTTTTTGGGGGTTTTTTACTTCTTACCATGGCCGAGGGTTGACAGCAGGGCAGGGAACAGAACAGTCTTTCTCCCTTCTACCCCTCTCTCCCGGCAGTGGAGAGACTGGAGGGTTGCTGGCCGCATCCATTCGGGCCAGCATATTTAACAAAGTGTGAGACACACCTGCACAGTTTAGAGATTGTCAGACATTTGGAGGCCCCCCCCCACCAAGACCTTGGAGGACCGGACTGGATCCCCATGGTCTGGGGGTTAGTGAGCCTCTGTATGCAACAGCTACAGCCTAGCTTGCTATATAGTTTGCATGTAATCTACTGCGAAGGCAGAGGGGGCACTATAGTTTCTTCTGTATTGGTTGGGTTAGCTAGGAGTTTCTATTCTCCTTCCTGTTCCTGTTTGTTCCTATTCCTTTGTGTATGAGTCAGCAAGTTCTGTACTGATCTCTGAGTGCCTTTGTCTCACAAGTAAAGTTATCTTGAAACCCTTTCACTGGTGTTTGCTCTGTACACCATGCAGACAGAGCACACTCTGCAACATTATATACACATATTTTGATAAAAATAGGATAATTTGAGAAGAATATACAGCTTACCACTATGAAGCTGATGACCAGATAAGCTGTATATCTGCTCAGTCTGGTGTCTACATGCAGAGTTCTCAAGGCCCCTACTTCTTAATTGTAAATTCATCTCTTGGTAAGGTTTACCACACACACAGTACTCTGTCCTCCTCCCCCATGGGTCACCCAGCCTGCTCTCACCAACCAGGCCAGCAACTTCACCTCTTGGCTTGAGGCAGGGCAACCAGCTGGCTATTGAGCCAGCCTCTTTGCATGCTGGTGCGGTGGTGTATGCACGGTCTCCCACTCGCTTGCTGTTCTCTCCAACTACAAACATTTATATAAGGCTTTTCAACAGAAGGTTTCACAGTGGTTTTCATAGGGAAATAAATATTAAGATGCTCCCATGTCCCCAAAGGACTCACAATCTAAAAAAAAAAAAAACCACACAAGGTAAAACCAGCATCAGCCACCAAAGGAATGCTGTGCTGGGGTTGGATAGGGCCACTTGCACTCCCCATGATAAACAGAAGAGTTTCACCACTTTAAAAGATGCCTTTTTACTAAGCAGGGGTAGCTGCTAATTGAGTAAAATTAGTTGGCTAACTGCTAACTTCTCACCGCCACTGCCACCGCCACCACCACCACATGAAAGAAGGAAGCTGCAGTGCACCTACTGAACCTATCCATCCATGCTGCTTCATCATGTGGCTTTTCAGCCTGCCACTGAAGCAGAACCTCCCTTCTGGCTTCCCCTCTGGATGGATGGTCAGTGGGAAGGGAAAGCAGACAAGAGGAAGAAAAGCTGTTCATGAGAGCAAAGTGTTCTGAGCAAACAAAATGTCCCAGCTGACCCCCAGAACATCGGACACCAAAATTCATGCCAAAAAAGAAGGTCATTTGGTCCCCAAAATAGTTGCATGTCTTCTATAAAAGTCCCTAGTTGGAAAACCTAGCTTAATATGAACAAGTTGTTCTAGTAAGAACTAATCTGCCTATGTTCTTTTCACTACCCCTACAATTGTACCAAATTTAGTTCAAATCGGTTAGATGGTCCACAAGTTATGCATCCGCCATCTTGAACTGGAGTAGATGACATCATCATAGACTACACCATTGAGGTGTCCCTATGTGTCCCTACAACTGTATTCTATTTGATTCATATTGGTCCAGGTGTTGTGAAGTTGATGGGGGACACATACACACAGGCACACACGGACGGAATGCCAGGTGATCTCATAAGCCTACTGGAAAGTAGGCTACAAATGCATTTAAACATTAGTTTAATACATATAGGCTTTTGCCCAATTTGTGAGAGAGTCTCAGATTTGCAAGACTAGGTGGGGCAATAAAATGGAGTGCAGACTTCTATGCCCTTAGAGGAAACCTAGGAAAAAATAAAGAAATTAAAGAGTTAAAAGTTGGGGAAAATAATATATACGAGCTGGCCTAGGCGCAGAGCATCTGCGCCTCTAGTTCTCCTCGGCCCCAGGCCACTTCCCCTTTCCCCCCACCGAGCACTACTTTCCTCTCCCCTTCCCCCAGGCGCTGCTTTTTCTCCTCCACCACCCCGACTGCTTTCTCTCCCCACCTGCTCATTTGCCTTATCTTCTCTGCCACTTTCATCTTCCCTTCCTGGCAGCTCACTCACAAACTCTTGCAAGAGCTGCCACACATGAGATTAGCAACGGATATGTCTAAGAGAATTATATATATAGATTGGCAAATGCAAAGCATTTTCTTTTAGTTAATACTCCTCCACTTCTTCTAATGACTCATCTCTTTCCAATATTCCACTTCCCTTTAGTGTCTGATTATGTATATTTTTAAAGGACTCCAGTAGATTGCCCTGTAATACAGTGGCATTGCTATTCATACCTGCAATTGATCATTTCCATTGTCAAATTAATCTTTCTCCCTTACCTCTTTCCCCCATGTCACAACCACACAATGCCATTAGGGTTAGAGAATGGCCCTAATCATTCAGGCTGGTAATAAAACATCATTAAACCTACAGACTAGAGTTAAAATGCCACTTTGCTGACTCTTCCATGGCTATAAAAGATTCCTTATGATTGAAAGGACTTCATTCTGCTGCAAGAGTTACTTGCATTGTCCTCCATAAGCTGCTTCCAAGGCTGAGATGATATTTCTCATCATGATGAGTCTTTATAGCTGATGGCTACTGCCCATTACTCAAAGTAGCAAATGCCTTTTATGCTATCGCATCTATCCTCCAAGTGCTTGCCCTCTGCTGGATAAAGCATATATCACTACAGCCCCCTATGGGTAGAATTTGATTTTGTGTTGTGGAGACAAGACAGTGGGGCAACCTATACCTTACATTAAATTGATAGTTTGCCCTTGCATATGTACCCTACCCTCGCTTTTAGAATAGCAGTCATGGCAGCCAATGGCAGCTTTCCTCCCAGAGGAGATAGCAGCTTCAGGGGAGGCAGTTTTTGTTAGGACCACATAATGGGGGCAATTGGTTAAACAAACAAAACCCCCCAAAAAACCTGCTTCAAATGCCAGAGCTGCAGTCCTGATCCCTGCCCACCCATGGCTGCTATCAGAAAGGAAAAGAAAACATACAAGGGCAAACTCAAAGTTTAATGCATTGTGCAGTTCAACTCAGAGGCTTATTCACAAATCATTGTGAATCATGATCTGTACTGTCATGATTGCATGAGTGAAATAACAAATGCACTGAATTAAGCATGAGAATTCAGTGACATGTGGAAGACAAATGATGCAATCAGAGCAAATAGGGGGGTGTGTGTGTGACAGAGAGAGAGAGAGAGTGTGTCGGGGGGGCAGCCTGCCTTACCAGCTCCAACATTCCCTCGGCGGCCGAGGCCAGAGATACCCCCAGGCAGAGCAGCCTGACAAGCAGCCATCCGAGATGCCGTGGGACCAAGGAACCAGGCTAGAGGGGACAGGGGAAGGGCGGAGACGAGGGAGGGAGGAGGCAGCAGCAGACAGAGGCACAGCTGAGGGGGATAAGGCTGAGAGAAGCCTGATATGGCAGGGCATAGGTCCAATTATCAGGGGAGTGGGATGCATCAGTTGTCAGGCAGGTTTTAAGGCAGGCTCAGCCAGTGATGAGGGGCAGTTGGAGGGTGAGTGGTGGAGGCCTCCAGAGAGAGACTGCCATGGTGACCCCGAGGAGTCTGGAGGAGGAGGACTCTGGTGAACCAAACCCCCTCCCCCAAAAAACTCCGAGGCCTGGCCTAGGGGAGGTGAGAGGGAGAAGTAAAACAAGAGAACAGCCGTGGAGAGACCAATGTCATGAAGGTGGTGGCCTGTATGGGGAACTGCATGAGAAGCTGTTTATTTAGCACAACAGGAACTTTACAGTGGAAGGGGGAGGGACATTGAAGATGCAAACATGTCAGAGCACATGGGTACAGTGCCAATGTATATCACACAGTTCAGGTAGTGGCTGGCCGATCGCCAGGAGCCCAGAATGAGATGGTGAGGGGGATCAGCGTGGGGATTGCTGCATGCCAACCAGCCCCCTTGGTAGCTGGGCCGGGAGAGCCCAGGGGTGGGGGGTGGTCGCTTCAGTATACCATCTAACTGAATTAAGCCCAGAAGGTGACATTGAGGTATTTCTGATGACTTTCCAAGCAGCTAACTGACCTAAAACCCAATGGGCCATTATCCTGGGGCTGTTCTTTACTGGCCTGGCCCAAGGGGTGGAAACTGAGGAATTATGAGACAGTAAAGGCGGCTATCCTCAACTGCTATGATGTGACAGAGGAAACATATAGGCAGAACATCAGGGTGTTGAAATTTTCCAAGGGAACCCAGCCGCGGGCCTTTGTGGCCAAACAATGGGAACTTGCCCTAAAATAGCTGCAACCAGGGGCAGCCAGGGAGACACGCCTGTCGAAAAAATGGTTCTGGAACAACTCACCCAAAGGCTCCTGATTGATGCCCTGGCGTGGATTGTGCGCAGTCTGCTGGCCTCCCTCAAGGCAGCCACCAGGCTCTTAGAAAATTACATGGCTGCTGAGGGAGGGGAGGTCTTAAAAGAAAAGCCAAAGGGGGAACCCGACAAACACTTCCAAAAGGAGTCACAGTGGGTACCTAGAGGTGCCAGGGCCCCTGAACCTGACAGAGCCTGGACATCTGGGTGGGGCGCTTCATCCAGCCTGGGGCTGAAGGGCCGTTGAGCCTACCCTGAGGCCAATAGGAAGAAGGACGGGCTAGAAGAAACAGAGGGGCCAACATGGGGCCTGCAAAGAAGACCAGATCAAGCGCCCTTGGGAACTCTGGGGTGGGGGCCTTGTTTCACATGTGGTCAGATGGGGACTTTCAAAAGGGAATGCCCCTTCATGGAATGTGATTTGTGCCTCAGATCAGGGAGGCGGACACACAAAGACCTTTAAATAACCACAGCCTACTTACCCGAAGGCCCAGTACAGACTTTGCTCGATGCAGGGAGCACCGTGTCTATGAAACAAACCAGACTTGCCCCTCAAGGCACCCTACAGAAGATCTGCGGAAGGCAGAAGATCACAGTGGAATGTAGAGGGAGGGGCTGGTTTCACAGTGGAGGGGAGATTCTGAGGGGCTGGTTTCTCTCTAAAGGATAAGTCCTAGTCTGTCTGTGTGTTATTTGCCAGGGCTAGCATTTGCCAGTGCTAGCAAACTCCTGTGTTTTTGTTTGTCCCTGCCTGGAGGGGGTGGAGTCAGCTAGGGCTGTGGGAGGCCCCACATGCCTATGACCCACATACTGTGTCTCAATTTGAAACCTACTCTCTACATATGAGGTTTAGGCCCGAGAGCATAGCCAACAGAGCATAACTAACAAGGATAGCAAACAGGACTTAGGAATTTTGTGATAGTTTAGCAGGAAGTGTGTGTGGGAACCTGGAACAAGCCTCTGTGATCACAAGGAGCCCAGGGGAGAAGAGAAGGTAAGTACAAATCCCTTCCTCATATAATTACTGATCTCTCCCTCATATTCTTGAGAAAGGCTGTTTGGACAGTTAAATAGCTGACCAATACAGCTGAGACCTATCCTTCTAACAAACTATCTCTAAATACTGTAAACAGCCAACAAAACCAGCATGAAGACAGAAAGTCAGCACGGGAGGGGGCACTTCCCAATGTGTTGCACAGAGTGCCACATGTATGACTATTTGCTCCATGGGCAGAAGTCATGGGTGTGTGCTTGGGGCTCCTGGCTCTCATAGAACATGTTTGTTCCTCGAGACCAAGGTGGTGGATCTGGAGAAGGCTCAGAGAGACAGAGAGGCATGTGGACAAGACCTTCAGGGACATAGTAGAGGCATCCCACTCCAGGGCTAATAGCTTCTCTGCTGTCAGGGAGAATGAAGATCTCAGGGAAGGAGGACATCAGTCTGAGGAAGAGGGAAATGCTCCTTTAGAAGGGACCCCTTCTGTGGAAGATGAGCCCATATCCTCTCACACAGAGTATACTCCTCCGGGGGATGGGGGGCTTCCTTGTAGTGGGTGATTTGATCATTAGAGGTATAGAGAGATGGGTTTGTGATCCGTGTGTTGACTGCACGGTGACTTGTCTGCCTAGTGAGAAGGTTGCGGACATCACACAACATCTAGATAGGCTGTTAGGCAGTGCTGTGGAGGAGACAGCTGTCATGGTGCACGTCGGCACCAACAATGCGGGGGAAGTGTAGTAAGGAGGTCCTGGAAGCCAAATTTTGGCTGATAGATAGCATATTGAAGTCCAGGACCCCCAAGGTAGCATTCTCAGAAATGCTACCTGTTCCACGCGCAGGTACAGAGAGACAGGCAGAGCTGAGAAGTTTCAATGTGTGGATGAGATGTTGGTGCCAGGAGGAGGGGTTTAGATTTGTTAGGCACTGGGATACATTTGCGGGGAAGCAAGGCCTGTACAAAAGGGACAGGCTGCACTTGAACCAAGATGGAACCAGACTGCTGGCGCTTAAAATCAAAAAGGTTTCAGAGCAGGTTTTAAAATGAAGCCTGGGGAATAGCTGACAGGAGCTGGGCAGTATCCGGTTCGGCAGATGCCATCCTTTAAAGTGAAAGGGTGCAAAGGATTCAGATAAAATAGAAAGGGACAGAGCAGAACCACATAATGTACAGACAGAAGCCTGTGCCAGCTGGTCAAAGAGTCAAAAGAAAGTTAGCATACATCAGGTGAGAGATTCAGCGTATAAGTGCTTATATGACAATGCCAGAAACATCCAAGCCAAGATGGGTGAGGATTGCTAACTGGTTGAAAGACAGGAAACAGAGGGTAGGTATAAATGGAGAGTTTTCACAATGGAGGGAAGTAAGAAGTGGGGTCCCCCAGGGATCTGTACTGGGACCGGTACTTTTTAATTTATTCATAAATGATCTAGAAGTAGGGGTAAGCAGCAAGGTGGCCAAATTTGCAGATGATACCAAACTCTTTGGAGTAGTGAAATCCAAAACAGATTGTGAGGAGCTCCAATAGGATCTCTCCAAACTGGGTGAATGGGCGACAAAATGGCAAATGCGGTTCAATGTTGGTAAGTGTAAAGTGATGCACATTGGGATGAAAAACCCCAACTTCAAGTATACATTGATGGGATCTGAGCTGTTGGTGACTGACCAGGAGAGGGATCTTGGGGTCATGGTGGACAGCTCGTTGAAAGTGTTGACTCAATGTGCGGCAGCTGTGAAAAAGGCCAATTCCATGCTAGGGATCATTAGGAAGGGGATTGAAAATAAAATGACTAATATTATAATGCCCTTATACAAAATGATGGTGCAGCCACACCTGGAGTACTACGTACAATTCTAGTCACCACATCTAAAAATGGACATTGTAGAACTGGAAAAGGTGCAGAAGAGGGCAACCAAGATGATTGGGGGGCTTGAGCACCTTTTTCTTATGAGGCAAGGCTACAACACCTGGGGCTATTGAGTTTAGAAAAAAGATGACTGTGGGGAGACATGATAGAGGTCTATAAAGGAGGGATATAAGGGTGAGAGCAGCCTGATATGGCAGGGCAGAGGTCTAATTAGTGGGGGCGTGGGATGCATCAGCTGTCAGGAGGGATTTAAGGCAGGCTCGGCCAGTGATGAGGGGCAGTTGGAGGGCAAGTGGTGGAGCCTCCACAGAGAGACTGCTACAATGACCCTGGGGAGCCTGGAAGAGGAGGGCTTGGTGAACCAAACCCCCTCCCCTCGAAAACTCTGAGACCTGACCTGGGGGAGGTGAGAAGGTGAAGTAAACAAGAGAACAGCCATGGAGAGACCAGGGTCATGACAATGCGTGTATATGTTTTAAGATCAGAATATACATTATATTGCTAGGGAGTTAGAGTAGGGAGTTTCAGAGGGGTGCATGTTAAAGAACCAAGGGATCTGATATGAGGGATCTTAGGAACTTAAGAAGCTGCCTGCTTTATACTGAGTTAGACCATTGGCCACTTTAACTCAGTACTGTCTACACTGATTGGTAGCAGCACTTTCCAACTTTTCAAGCAGAAGTCTCTCCCAACCCTACCTCAAGATGCCAGGAACTGAACCTTGGACTTTATGCAAGCAAGCAAATGCTCTGCCACTAAGCTATGGCTCCATCCCTAAGGGGAATATTTTACAGAAGACAGTGATCACATTCAGTCACCCATCCAAATGCAAATCAAGGTGAACCCTGCTTAGCAAAGGGGATAATTCATGCTTGTCACCACAAGATTGGCTTCAGTTTAAAGCTGTAGGGATATTATGTCTCGAGTTGGGAGGGCTGTAGTTAATTCTGTTTTTATTATTGTTCTAACCTATTACTGTCCCTTGACTGTATAAAAGAAAGAAAAAGCAACACATTCTAAATAACAAAAGTGGTGTGTGTGGGACCTCTGAGTCATCCCAGAAGCCTGCCTAGTAAGTATTTCAAATTGAAGGTCCACAAACCTTTTCTGATGGAGAAAGGACACCTAGCACAGTAAATTGTGCTTAGGGAATTTTACACTTCCTAAACAAGCAGTGAGATTGGATTCTGAGCAGATTGGCAAAATGCTGACTGAAGCTTTTTCCAGGCTACAAGACAGACTAATGAGATCTTATACTGGAGGACAAAGGCAGCTATTTAGTCAAGAAATATTGTAAAATATTGACCCAGCTGAAGAGTAATGACCGCAAAATGCATATCTGGTCTGATTCATTCAGATATGAAGGCAACAGCCTAGAGCTATTCTGAATGCACGCATCATATATATAATACCATGCTGACAGACTAATTCAGAATGTGGCATACCAATGTTTGTTCTCATGGGTTGGATCCAAAGATGATTTGCACAGATGGAAAGGCACGCCCACTCACGCAAAGAACCCACTCAATTTCTGACAATCCCCTCTTCTTGCTTCAGCTCCCCATCTCACAGTCTTGGAGAATCACAGGGAGCAGTTAGGAGGAGGGGGGGGAAGTCCTGTCCAATGAGGGAAACTCCACCCAGGCTTCTTTGGATCCAACCCATTAACAATTCAAACGAGACGAATGTCGCTGCTGCTACTCCCACTTTCCTCCTCCTTTGTGGACAGATGAGGCCATATTGCCTAGCTTTTCTTCTCCAATCATTTGTGTTACTTTAAAAAAATGGCCAAAGACTGAAGTCCAGATGGATTAACCAGCTCCCATTGGTTGTACAGAAACTATCAGCACAAAAGGACCTGACTCTCATATGGCTTCTGTGATTATCTGTACCATTTTCAAGGCACTATAGGAGAGGAAATGAAGAATTTGGGCATAAGGAAGCTTAAGCAAAATAGTGATGCAAACCTTGGTTATGGTTCACATAGTAAATCATTGCTAAACATTCTATCATTATAAAAAGTGATTGACAAAAACCCACAGGAGGAATTCTGTAGACATATTCATTTCCTTAATTATAACTTTTCACTTTTTGTCACGTCTAGAGCTGCAAAATAATTTTTAATCTTAATGTGTTAAAAAAAACTTTCCTTCTTGCAGAAGCAACCCCCCCAACACCAACACCCAAACCACCATGTAAAACTGTATAAAGTTGCACAAAATTGTATTGGGGGGAGGGATGCAGAGGCAAAAGAAGGTAGATTATAATCACCTTGTTTTTATCATTTGTTCCACAAACACGTTCAAATGTGTGCTATACAAACGTGGGCACACAAACAGGCACATCTTATTATCAAAAAAGATCCAGATTTGTTATTTCAAAGGACACAATCTTTATCATAGGCTTTAGATGTGATTATAACATATTAAAAGCTAACTGAAATGGGTTGGAGAAGGATTTAATGAAAGCTGGCTTGAACTTTCAGCTTGTCTGAAGTAATAGCTGCTATTTTAATTTGCATGCAGTCTTGTCCTAAATGCAGTTATATTTAGGATTGACTATTACGTTTTATCAAATCACAGTGCTACTTATTGGGCTTAGATATAGACTAAATTCATTCATATATATATATATATATATATATACACAGAGAGAGAGAGAGAGAGAGAGAGAGAGAGAGAGAGAGAGAGAGAGAGATCGAGAGATCCCATTTTAATAATATGCTATTTTTTAAAGCAAATTGGGGAATTATCTCTGTGCCCTGGGTCATTTTTATCTCAGTCTTCCTTTGAGCCATCTTATTTTCCATATCCCTGGTCTCTCCTTCCTCTCCTTGCTGAGCTTTCATAATGCACTTATAGCTATTCTCCTTTCACCTAAATAATCCCTCATTTTCCCATTCTGGGAAGCAATGATGGCTGAAAACTAACTCAGGCTGCAGCCTCTAATGTCTTCTTAGAATGGGTAATCAGTAGTGATATTTGGCATTCAGTTACATTGACCTTATTAGAACTGTGACAGGGCATCCAGGTCCTTCACTTTCTCATCTTCCAACTTGAAAAGGTACCTTTAAAATACATTATCAAACTACAACTGCTGCAAAATAATTTGACGCACAACTACCCAAAGTTAAGCATGTTTGGATCTCATTTATTTCAATGGGAGTGAATTAAGTTCATGCTTAAATTTCCCAAATCAATGGGTCTTAAATGTGCTTAATTTTGGCATGATCTTGATTCTTGTAAGACATTCTGAAATCAACAGTGGCAGCACCATTAAAAATATAGGGGAGGGCACAGAAAGGGGAAAGTTTCTAGAAGGGAACCAAAATTTCTTTCCTTCATATAAGCATAGAGGTCCAAGCAATGGGTAGGTCAGGGGTAAAGTACTTGTCTGGAGGGATGCATTCCCCTCTTGTGCCCCCTCTTGAGCTGCCACTGGGAATAAAACTGGATCTGCTTCATCATTCCATTAATTTAAATACATTATCAGGGCAAAACATACGTACTTGGGTGCAGTTATATACTCTTCAATCACCAGATACAACCTAGACTCTATTGTTGCTTCTTTGCTGATTTTACATTAGCTCAGTGTCACCCATCCTATACACCACCATTTTAATTTCCATTTGAGAGAAAAATTGTATATGTGTGAGGTAGTGTAAATAGTTTTTTTATTTAAAGTTCCACCTTACTACCTATCCTAAGATCCATAGATATCATTACTGAGGATCATTTCTTATTCAAAAACCATCCTGATTCTCACTCCATAAAATCTTTTAAAAGCTAGAGAGACACTGATTTCTATAAGATCATGAGGAGGGGGATAAAAAGCTTCAAAGCATATTTTGTATTATGGAACGTTGGACTGGCAACTCTAACATAGTTTCTTTACTTGGGTTGCAATTCCCTTTAAAAATCCTGCCATTTCTCATTCCTGTGAATGAAAACAAAATGCAGACATAGCTATGCAGTTTCCATAGGTTCCCTAAATCAGGATGATAAAAGGCCAAGATTTCAAGCTAATCCCATCTCACTGCTTAACATACCAGGGAACTCAAAGCCTTAAACAGGGGACAGTTTCTTATTATTTCCTCATATATATTAAGGACGTCTGCATAACTGCTCAAAGTGCTTTACCGTTTTTTCCAGAGGTTAACACAAAACACAAGAAATAAAACAAAAACAATGGTTAAAAACCAGCTGGAAGAAGCATGCAGCAAAGAAGGACTGCTATGGAGTTATTTGCGCATGGCCTCATGCTGCGGGGTAAATGTTGAGCAAAGCCACTTCAAATTACACTTATGGCATTGAGGGAAGTAGCCCCTCCCCTCTGCTCTCGGTTTATGTTTTTGTAAGTTCACATGGCATGCTTCCGTGTTTTCCATCTAGCCAATGGTGGCGGCAGGGTGGGGGGGATTACTAAAGAGCTATATCTGCATTTCAAAGAGAGTATCCTTCTTATCATGCTAATGATTCTATGTCAGTGCCTCTCCCTATTTGCTCTGGTGTTTTCAGAAAAAGTAGCTTAAAACCAGCATTTAAAAAAAATGGAAATACCCCAAGATAAGCTAGAATTCGCAAGACAAAGCCTGACTTGTGTGTGGAGTGGGTCCAAGGATCTTGAAGGGACTTTGGGTTCCATTTGGCTGGTGTGCACACACTCTCTTCTGAAGGAGATTTGGGGTAGAAGTCTGTAAAAGTCTGTAAATCCTCCATGTCCCAAATGACCAGTCTATGGCCATGCTGAATTAGAGATGCAGCAGCTTTCAGAGCCCACATCTGAGGCTCTGCTTGCCATCTCCTTCCTTCCTTCCTTCCTTCCTTCGACATAACTCTTATTCTTTGTTCATTATTATAGTTCTTTGCTCTATCAAATAATTAAGCAGAGTCTAAAATGAATTCAATTTTAGGGGAAATGACCAGAGATACAACATGCAGCTCTTGACTCACCTTTCTTTCCATCTCAGGATAGGTCCCTGACCATACAGTGGCTGGCATCCTGACTAATGAAGTGCACGCATAATTAGGAACCGCAGGAATGTTATGGGGGCCTGAGCATGGTTCCCCCAGTCCTATGGGTACACTATTGCGCAAGCAGACAACACTTCCCAGCTCTGCCCACACTCCAGAAGTGACCTGTAAGAGAGGAAACAAATTGGTCCCAAGTTTGGGCAAAGCCAGGAAGCTTCATTTGCTTGTGCAACGTTGCACATGTAGAGGGACTGGGGGAGTTGCGCATGTACCCCTGCCATGTCCACACAGTCCCTCCTTATTTGTGTGCTTCTTTATTCAGGATGTCAGCCACTAGCATGTTTGGTATGCAAAGGTGGACAAGGTTCATAGGTCATTTCAAGGCAAGGCAACAGTAACTTTTGAGTGGTCCAAGACAGCAAACAAAAGGGCATGGTGAATGAACATGGGATTTCCTTCACATCATGGAAACGTCTGCTCTCCTTCAACACAGTGGACCTGAGGCTCTTGGCAGCTGAATTACATAGGAAGCTGCCTTATACCAAGTCAGACCATTGGCCCATCTAGCTCAGTATTGTCTATATACTGACTGGCAGCAGCCTTCCAGGGGGAGGGTCTTTCCCAGCCCAACTTGGAGATGCCAGGGATTGAACCTGGGACTTTCTGCATGCAACACAGACACTCTACCACTCAGTTACAGTCCTTTCCCCTTCAACTAGAAGCACCTTCGTCTTGACAACTATCACTGGGACTGACTGAGACACTCTGCAGCCACTCCACTACTAACTTCTCATGCTGGCAATGAGAAGAAATACAAACTCCATTTCTCAATCTGCTACATAACTTTGACCTCTTCCATTTCACCTTGATAGCATTTATTAACCGCAATGAGAGTGCCTCTTTCATTCTCTTCCTTCCTTGCTGATTTATAACAATCCACAAATGGATGGGCTGCCTTCACTTTGGAGTGTATTTGTCTCAGACAGCAAACATTATATCAGCTTTGACATGTAATGTATTTTATCAGGTGAAATCTTTCTGTAATGTGTGCAATGAATCTGATTCCAGCTTGATCCAATTTGGCCGAGTGATGCATGCAATTGCGATTCAGCATCTGAAAGATTGATCAGATGGGTAATCTCTCCCCTTGGAGCAGACATGGAGCTAAGTGATGTGTGCATAAGAACACCTGATGAATGGCTAGCAGTGAAGCCATCTAGAAGAACTTTTTCCTGGCCCAGCAGGGGCCCTTAATGATTGTTAATGCCAGTTGTAAAAATTGCCTGTGAACAAAATGATTCATACATTAGGAACGCAGTGTAGGAAAAGGCAGCTTCAAAGACAAGTTCAGAATATTTGCTGATTGATTCTTCTGTGTGGTGCAGGCTCGAGGATTCAGCCACACAGGAGAAGTAACATCTGGCCCCGGTAATCCCTGGTTACACTTTCCCCTCCACAGCAGCTATTCATATGAGCATGCCAGATAAACAATGTACCTTGTTATTCCCTCCATATGGTTCCATTCCAGGAATGTTCAAGGTGCTTTACATGGAGGAATCAGCAACCATATGAACCAGCCCTATTCATTTCAAACATACAGCTCATCAACTTAGAGAGCCTGTAAATGTAATTCCACACATTCAGAAGATACCCCAAGGATCACGATATTGAACATCATGCTCTCATAAGATACCATAACTCTCCCCAGAGGAAAAGGAATCCCAGTTCCTGTAGACTCCTCTTTGAAACAACCTGACTTCCACAGGCAATTAACCCTAGTGCTCAGCATGTCCTGATATTCAACTGAACATGAATCTGTTCCCTTTTGTGTTTCACACAAAGGCCAGGTTAAATGCATTTTCTTACTTGGTTTCTGGGGATCTGAGGAAAGACAAGCTTGTGGGAGGAATTTTGTTACTTGTCAAGCTTGTTACTTACAAACAATACATTGTGACTGCAGCTATTGTGTCTGCAGTGAATAACAGAGAAGAGGGATACCTGAAAAGATATCTTTTCAGACCAAGCATGCTAATCAGTGGGGGAATCCCTGGTGGGCAACTTCCCCACATCTCTGCTACTTCTTTCTCTGTGTGTTCAAGGATCAGTTGGGAATATTCTCACAGTGAGGAATAAGGTACTGCATCCTTCCCAAGCTTATTTTCTCTCTGAATCATCCTCTCCCAGTCTATCTAGATTTAACCAGAATGGAGTCCTGTCTTAGAAATCTTTCAGCAGAAAACCCTGCATTTCAGTTTTCATGGTAACGCTGGTCCCCGCCGCCACACCTGCGCAATGAGGTGGGGGTTGGGGTTGGGCCCCCCTCATCTGAAGCAGGCACAATGGCTGCCATCTTGGCTCTCCCTCCACATGGCTGGGACCATCCAATTGGGGGAGGGAGGTGGGCTGATCGGGCCAGGACACCTCCATGCTAAGCAGTTGCTTCTCAGCTGGGCACCCACCCACCCGGTACTCAGTGAGGGATAACCAGTCGCCCGCAGGGGCCAATTAGGAATTTTTTGAGTCATGCTAGATTAGCATTAGGCATGGCCTTTCCCCCACCTACTTCTCACTGAGGCCTTTGAGTCTGGGTCATAGGTAGACACTTGGCAGGAAAGTGTGAGTGTTGGGTAGGTAGATTGAGTAACGGTGTTCAGCTGGAAGGCCATTTGGGGTGGGGGTGGGGGATCAAGGAACAGCCCTTCAGGGCTTTGTGGCCTGGAGGGCTGGGAATGACCCCCCGCTTGGGAGGTGGCTCGACTCACTAACTCAGAGCTTTGGCGGCTTGAGTTGGGGGTGGGTCAGGCCGCCCCACAATCAGTGGGGTAAAGCCTTGCGGTGAGAGGAGGTTAGGATATGGCACGAGACCAAATCAGTAACCGGCCCTTTGCCCTGGTATGGGACACCCCTCACTTGGAAGCAGCCCCACATGGGGGGAGTACCTGCACCCTGGTTAGTTAGGTACCTTGTTGCAAGTCTTATTCCACTGTACATTAATAAAGTGGCCCTATTTTACTCCAACTAATTGTGTCCTGTCTTCACTGGGGTCCAGGGTAGAGATGTGCACAGAACTGGCTGGCCCGGTTCAGTTCAAGGCCGGACCGGCCTCAAACCCAACCAGGCCAGTTCAGTCCGGCACCCCCCCCCCTTGAACCCACCTCCCGGTTCAGTCCAGTCTGGGGGGGTTCATGGACCAAAAATGGTTTTAAATTTTTTTTTTACCTTGTACTCCATTTTCTCTTCTTCTTCCACAGCTGCTGCTGGGCACCACAGCATTCTCACTTACTAGAATCATAAAATTTTAGAGTTCTTCAGAGAAGAGCGGGGAGTAAGTGCCACTGGGTTCAGTGGGACTTATTTCAGAGTAAACATACATAGGATCAGGATGCACAAGAATGAAAGAGTAACAACAAAGAATAGTAAATGAGGAAACAGATAGTGAGAGATATAGCAGAGGATTTACAAAATAAAAAGTCCACTATGCATCCAGACACATATACAGTGCTAAATTTATACTCAAGGGATGAGATAGGCCAACTATAAGAAGATGTATGCTCCCACATCAGGGCAGAAGCCAATCATTCTGTGAAAGAACTAGGTGGGTAAAGATTTCCCATGGGGGTAGGCTGCTCATTAATTGCTAATTTTGGGCTTCTTTGCAACTTTCTCCAAAGCATCTGGTACTGGACACTATCCAAGACACAGTTTCAGACCAGATGGATTGCAAGTCTGATCCATTAGGGTAATTACAATGTTCCTGAACGTGATGGGTTTTTCCTTGTGTTAAGAACATTTGGTGGTAAGAGAATGACAAAAATATCACAGATGTTTTACTTGTACAAATACAGAGTGATAGCAATTAACTGCAGACCGGTGGCAAAGCTCAGTGCTAGTCACATGTACATTCTTCTTCCGAGTGGAGTTAATGAGCATACGTACCCCACGCAACAAGCACAATGATGGGTGATGACTCATTTCTCACAGTATATCTGCTGTGTTGCCATATACTGGTATTTTGAGGGGCATTTTGTGGCCAGGAAGGACAGAAACAGCAGGCAAACACAAAGCAAAGGGACAGGGAGTTGAAGAAACCATCATCATCATCATCATCATCATCATCATCATCATCATCATCTTTATTGTTACAGTCGTTCAACCAGCAAAGAAAAAACCGAGAACAGACATTCATGAAGCAGTGTTGCTTTCCAAGTTCACTCAGCTTTAATTTTAATCTTCACCATTTCCAAATATTAAAGATAAATGGGCAGAGTATTAATGTGCATTTATCTGAGGAAATAATGTGAAATATTTACGGGATTTTACTCCAACTGCTATATGGAGATGTTAAAACAAAAGCCCATTATGGGATTTCCTCCACATTAATGAGAATTTAACTGACAGGCTCTTGACTTTATTCACAGTCCTTATTTTAAGATCAGCTAAGGCTGCCTTTACCTTGTGATGCACAGACTGGGAATACCAGGAGTCCTAACAGTGCAGGGTAGCCAAATGCAAAGGGAGACAAGACTCCTGAAGGCTGCATAGAAATTTAAGCATACATAAAAGAAGCAATTTTGGCAGGTCCAGCTTTTTTCACCCTTCTATAATAAGCTGCACCTGTCAAAGATCCCACTTCTACACAATTATTTAAGGAAGAGCAGACTTTGCGTACTGGATACTTTATATCCAGTCACCCTAATGAATGCTATAAGTTAACCAGATTGGCCTGGTTCATGCAACCATGCAAATTTAGGCTTAATGTGTTTACCGACATAGTGTGACTGTGTGAACCCACATCAAGGCGGGAACCTCAGTTTCATCTTTGGTCATAAACCATCTTGGTACGAGTTCACATCGTGCTAATGGTAGTAACCCACATTAAACCCAGATTCAAACAACTGTGTGAACCAGGCCAGTGTTTTATCCCACTATGATGCAGAGAAAGGAAACTAAGCAATGTGGAAAACCCCATTCAGATCATTGAATTACCTTATTGCTACCCCTGAGCCTAAACTATTGCATAAAGTTCTAAAGATGAATAAAAGAATAAATTATAAAGCATTTTAAACACTGGCAGGTGATTCAGATATGATAGCCCCACAATCTATGCTTGTGCATTCCCATTTGATTGCCCCCCACAAGGAATGATAGATCCTAGAGTAACCAATTTAAAAACCTAGCTCTGTTCTTCTACCTTGAAGATTAGCCTGACAGTTGCTCGTGACACTTTGGGCTCTGTCTCATGATCAGTGAGAAGGGCTACCAGGAGTGCAGGGAGGAAGGCTGCTGAAACCTACCTCCCCCACAGAGGATTGTTGCGTACATGCTGGGTGCAAGTATCATGAACCCAGGACACCGGCTGCCCCCAGCAGCATGGAGGGTTGTGGGGCTGTGCGTGAGAACAGTCTCTTTTCCTACCCAAACTTCATCTGCTAATTTTCTATGTACCAGGCTGCTGTTCAAGGCAGAGGAGCAGGAGCAGTGAAAACATCTGGCAACCCTAATTCACAGCATGCTTTTTAAACTCTCCCAAGTTGCAGTTCTTGATGCAGAACTGGAGGCCACTGTTTAAGAACACAGGAAGCTGCTGTCAGACCATTGCTCCATCCACATCGGTGTTGTCTACACTGACTTGCATTGGCTCTTCAAGGTTTCAGACAGGAGTCTTTCCCAGCCCTACCTGGAGATACCATGGGCTGAACCTGGGACCTTCTGCATGCAAAGCATGTACTCTTCCACTGAGCTACAGCTCAAAATTCTGGACCCAAGCCTAACTGAGCACTTGGAGCTGGTCCTGCAGTTGGCTGGGTAGCTGCCAGTTTGTAGTCCAAAGACCTGCTCTCCAGCTTTAAATCCTCTGGTGTAGTCGCTGAAACATGTAGAACTCCAAGTGTGCCATACAATAGGTGAGGGAAGAGGACAGATCACTGGAGAAGGCAGGAGAAGCTGCAGCTGCCTCATCTCCTG
This sequence comes from Hemicordylus capensis, assembly GCF_027244095.1. Taxonomy (NCBI): domain Eukaryota; kingdom Metazoa; phylum Chordata; class Lepidosauria; order Squamata; family Cordylidae; genus Hemicordylus; species Hemicordylus capensis. The sequence goes on along the minus strand of NC_069657.1, from coordinate 81,914,975 downwards.
ATGTATCTAGGGGTTAAGAGAAACAGGGCAGATGTCCAGGTTGTAACCAGGTAATTTCACCATTCTCTCCATCTTTATACCACTTGTCACTGTATCATATAATTAGGGCTGTCATTTTTGTTTCTAGAAGCTCTGTAACTTTATGATAGGCAGAATCTCAGTTAATATAGCCTCTCCCAGCATGAGGATATGAATATGGGGTGTGTGTGTGTGTGTGTGTGTGTGTGTGTGTGTGTACACCACTTTTCAACCAAAGTCCCCAAAGTGGTTTATTTATATATATATATATAATGTGGCCCTCCTGTCTACAAAGGACTCACAATCGAAAAAAGAAACATAAGAGAGACACCAGCAACAGCGACTGGAGAGATGCTGTGCTGGGGATGGATAAGGGCAGTTGCTCTCCCCCTGCTAAATAGAGAAACACCACTTTTAAAAGGTGCCTCTTTGCTCAGTTAGCAGACAGCATGAGAATGAAATTTCTGCTGGCTACACAGCTGTTGTTGACCAAGGCTATTTCAGAAAAAGAAATGTCATACTGACCTACTTGTAACTGCCATTGTTCATCTTACAGTTGAGTTGTAAAGGTAAAGTGTGTCGTCAAGTCGATTTTGACTCCTGGTGCCCACAGAGCCCTGTGGTTTTCTTTGGTAGAATACAGGAGGGGTTTACCATTGCCTCCTCCTGCACAGTATGAGATGATGCCTTTCAGCATCTTCCTATATTGCTGCTGCTCAATATAACACCAGCAGGGATTCAAGCCGGCAACCTAATGCTGGTTGGTCAAGCATTTCTCTGCTGCGCCACTTAAGGTGGTCCACTTAAGTTGTACCTAGATGCAATAGTCCCAGTTATCAAGAAACTATGTCATGCTTATGTAATCCGTGTGCAGTAAGAAAGGCTGTTGTGCAAGAAAATTATATTTTAAGAGCTTTTTTGGTATTTTGCTATAGGAAATTTTGTTCATTGCAGCACTGGAGGTGTACATTAGAAGAGGCAAAGCATCATGTTATCACTCAAAGAATTTATTCCTCAGCACACAGCAAAACAAAATGAGGCGAGTCTCATGATCAGTGAGACTCGCCAGAAGGGGGTTTGCAAGGAGAGCGGGCTTAGCCTACTCTCCCACAGATGATCAGAAGGCAGCCCATGGCGGCCAGATCGGCCGCCCACGTGACTGGCTGCTCCGTCACTGAGCCGGTGGGGCCTGCGGAGATCTGGGGCTGCGCGGCCACCGGAAGTTCCAGGATGCGCCCCGTGAGTGCACAGGGCATCCTGGAGTGACCCTCTACTCATGTGTCACCACATGCCACAGCAACACATGAGCAAAAAGACGCGGTTAACGCAGCGCTCACTCCATTAACCTCGTCTTAGGGGAAGGTTATTTTTGAGGGCTAGCTGCCGGGAGCTACGCTACTCCCATTGCAGCACATGACCACCCAAAAGCGGGCTAGGCTCCCTTAGCCTGCTTTGGGGCGATCGTGAGAATCACCTCACTGTATAAATTGTTTGCTAGGTAGCCCATTTTCCCATGACAAATGGTTGCATAGAAAGTGTTTTGTATGTCAACAAAAAGCATATATGCTGGAGGGGGAATTATTCACAGCCAAAACCAGTTCAGTTTATTACAATCATAGATCAGCACACAGTTCAAATCCAGATACAAGAGTCCCCAAAAGTGAACATCGATACCAGTGCATGTGTGTATATAAAATATACAATTAAGAACTATTACATAAAATATAAAATGGAATAAGGTAACAAAATAAAAAACAAAACCAATTAAGAGCCTGTATTAACCATCTCCGACACACCGTGGGTGGGTCTTAATCGCAGCTGTACAGAATTTGGCCATCAAATGCAAGATATCGGTATACACATCAGAAAGAAATAAGTTTATATAAAACTCATAAGAATTATTTGGATATCTAAAAACAAGAGGAGCAATAAACACATAACTTACTGTTTCAACCATTCCCACAAGGACACAATCTCTCTAAAAAAGGAACTCTCCTAAACCTACCCTCTAATACCACAGAGGGCAACACAACCATCCGGGCTAGCGTCAGGGCTCTTCTGTGGGTTGGATATGTCAGATTATACAGATAGTTGGCTGTTTTTTGCAAGGGCTGATCCAAAACACCTGTAGCTTGTTGCCCGACCTAAACCTCTCTGGTGTCCCACATTGATAATACGCTGCTCAAGGATCACTATGGCATTATCATAGCCCAGATAGAGTAGACATTCTATTGACAGTCCATATACTTTTACACAGCCAAAACCAGGAAGACTAACTAGTCTAAGGCTGGTCAATGGCAAAGGGGGAACTTTCAGCTCCCCTGATTCTCATGCCATTTCCCTACTCTCTAGAACACGGGTGGCCAGTCTGAGGTTATCCTGCTGTTCTTGTTTGCTGGTGATGGTGGGAATTGTAGTTGCTGTTCTTGTTTACTGGTGATGGTGGGAGTTGTAGTTCAGCAACAGTTGGTGAACCTCAGGTTGGCCACCCCTACACCAGAACATGCTCTCAGCTGTGAAGTTCTTTTAAAACATCTGGCACAATATGCCAACTGCCCTAATTCTGAATGTGTCAGATGGTTTGAGTTTACCTAGAATGAAACATTTTGTAATCATAACCTAACAGGCAGTAGCTCTCCAAAGTCCTGATATCTTTTTTAAAACCAAAGATGCGAAGGATTGAAGCTGGGTCCCTATGTATGGAAAACATAGCTCTACCACTGATCCATTTCCCATTTCCTAGGAGTTTCAGCATTACAAAAAGTTGCACTTTTCTTATATGTTGTGTTTCTGTCATTTGCATCATGATACTGAGAGAATTATAAAGGAAAGTTGGAGATTTCAGGAAAGAATTTAGTAACAAACCTGGTTGTGTTTTTCAGGGCTTAAATAAGGATTATAGGGAAATTCACTCACTATAAAAAATAATAATTTAGTCCTCCACTAATAATGAGAATATGTTATTATCTTTCCTTCTCACTTTGCTGACTTGAGACCCCATCAGCTGAAATACAATGTTTTTCAATGGAATATCATGAAAATCATGTTCATGATTTCAGAACTGACTGAAGTGCAAAATAATAAATGTACATGCATGTATGAACCAGCGACCAGTCTCTAAGTTGTCACAGTGCAATTGGGCTGCAGCCCTAAGCCTATTGAAGTAAGCCTATTAAAGTCAATAGGACTTCTTCCTTAATAAATATATTTAGGACCAGAATGCTTGTCATTTTTGCTACTATACACCAGCATGACTAATCTTTCAGAATGTTGTAATTTATGAAACAATGGGCAGGCGACCAACAAGAAATACCTCCCACTGAAGCCAAGATGACAGCTAATTCCGGGGGGCGGGGAAGAGTGGAACAGCTGGATGTTCTTCCACAGAAGAAGTAAACAAAACAACCCACTTCTCCTTAGAACTTGGCTTTTTTGAACTTTTGAATGAGATGGCTGTACAACAAGGCAGCAGTTTAAAAAAAAATGTGAAGAGTTGTTTTTACCTGTGGTGCTATTTAAACTGAATGATCTTTGTGGGCATATATTTTCCCATGCCTCTGAACAAATGTGGTCGTAACATAGGCACATATTGTTCTTGGGTTCCAAGAGAGCAACTGTAACATCTGGAAACTCCTCTTGTGCTGTGGCTTCTCCTGTAGTAGAGAAGGGCAGGGGCAGAAATATAATTAAGAGTATAAAAACATACTGCTTTAAACATATATAATATGTGTCATTGTGTGCACAGATCTTAACAGCAAAATGTACCCCAAATATTGGAACATTCACACGGATGACATAATGTATGAAGTGGGCCATCCATGGACACAGCAGCAGTCCCTGCCATTTGCTTTATTTGATTATGGCAGCACATTTTTCAATCAAGAGTTGTGTCTGTATGATGTGCATGTCTCTTGAGAGAAGTGATCTGTATGCAGCAAGCCCCAGGTTCAGTCTCTGGCAGCTCCAGAGAGGGTTGGGATTCTTGAGAAAGAGCCTTGTCTGAAATCCCGGAGAGCCACTGCCAGCCAGTGTAGATAATTCTGAGCTAAATGGAGCAGTGGTCTGACTCAGTAAAATGCAGCTTTGTAAAGATTTGTGGATGGCCTGGGTCACACACCACAGAAAGGGGCATAGAGTACATCACACTGAAAAGGGTTTGGACATCTTAAAGAAATCCATTTGGAGGGGAGACAGCTTGCCAGATTGGTTGATGGCTGCTGAAATGAATGGTTGTACAAATTAGCTTAGAGGGGTGAATGAACAGCAGGAGTGGGGACACCATATAGTGAAGGTACAAGGAAACATTATCCTCCCAAATTAAAGTTATTCATTTCCTAATGCTCTTGGGGACTTGTTTCTCCACCTATATTTCACTTTATGTCTTTACTCTTGTATATCTTTCTATAACCCTCTTGTCCGGGAACATTTTTCTCATCTTCTCTCCATCTCTTTCTGAGCCTTGGCATACTTTTCTCTCAGACTGTCTGTCCAACTATCTCTCAACTTGAAAGGCTCTCCACATGAGCAGTGGAGGAGAGTAAGAGGTTTTTGTGGGAAGAGTGGGCTTGACCCGCTCTCCTTGCAAACGAGCAGGCAGCTTGCCCTGGCAGTCGGATCAGTCGCCCACACGGTTACCAGCAACATCACGGAGCCGGTTGGGGCGGCGGGGAAGTCCCAGAATTCTGGGTAGCCCCCCCCCACATCAGGAGGCTTGTTGTAGCATCCCCATCGGGGGTCTACTCGTGAGTTGCCAAGCATGGAGCCACACCGCAGCAACACAGGGCAAAACAAAACAGGGTTAGTGGAGTGTGCACCTCACTAACCTTGTTAATGAGGGTGCATTTAGGGAGGCTTGTTGCCGGGAGCCGTGCAGCTCTCATTGTAGCACATGAGCAGCAGGAACCGTGCTGGGCTCCCTTAGCCTGGTTTCTGCTGCTCATGAGAACAGCGTCTGAGGCTCTCCACACAAGCAGTGTGGAGAGCTGAGGAGGGTTTGGCAGGGAGGGAGGGCTTGACCTGCTATTCCCACACACAAGCATTCAGCCCTCCCTGGGTGGCTGGACTGGCCACCTACACGATTACTGGCTCCATCACAGAGCCAATAGGGGTAGTGGGGATCGATGGCCACCTGGCCCCCGGGAACCCCAGAATGCCCCACATGAGTGCACGGGGCATTCTGGGGAGCCCCCCGCCGATGTTGGGAGGCTTGTTGTAGCCTCCTGGTCGGGGGTCTCCTCTCAAGTTTCCGTGGCATGGAGCAGCACCATGGTGACTCACAATCCAAAAAATGAGATTAACAGAGCACTCTACTAACCTCATTTAACCGGGGCAGGGTGTGTGTGTGTGTGTGTGTGTGCGCAATTAGGCAGGATGTCTGCCGGAAGTCACACAGCTCCTGGAGGTTGACACATGCAGTGGCTGGGCTCCCTTAACCCAGTCTCTTTCATGCATGTGAATCACAAAGCGGGGGAGGGACCCAGAATCTACTAAGTTTATTTATAAGCATACTATGTTCTTTCCAGGTGATCCCAATTATGTCCCTTGCTGCATCACTTCTAGAATAGACTACAAAGTTTAATTAAATGAGAGAATCAACCCAACACCAAGGTTACTCACCATCTCTGCTTCTCCTTAGCCTTAGAGCCCCAATAGACAAGATCACAATCTTTTCTCTAAGCTATTCATTTTGCCCCAGTGCTAGAGAACATAAATAAGGAGAGACCACTTCTGAAGCCAATACCAAGTCAGCACAATTTCCTACTTTTGCTGCGGAAAGCAGTAGCTGGTGCTCTATGTAATGCTGATTCATCATTTAGGATGAACTCCTGCAGTTAATCCTTTTGATGCTGGACTAATGTTTGCATTTTTCTCCTGACATTTTAAAGGATTTGGGACCAAGTGTTCAGCAGGTGTATACAGGCACAGCTCCAAAACAACTCAACCTATTCATAATGGCTGAGAATCTGTCTTGCGATCCCTAGAAAATGGGTGGACATGGAACAGGCCAGTAGTGAAACTTTTACAGCAGCCAAGACTGTTAACAGGAACGAATGATTTGGAGAGTGGCAAATTAAACAACTGGCTGCAATTATTAATTGTTATCCATGACTAATAAAACTTGGGCTGTGAGAAATGTTTGGAGATGCTGAGTGGTGAAAAGCAGTCAACAATGCACTAATTGTGAGAGAGAAATGTGCATTTGCACTTAGTGAGCAAAAGGCAGGCAGGCAGGCAGGCCAAAGGTTGTTGTACACTGCCCAGAGCCTCTGGATGGGGCAGTTTATAAATGTAATAAATAAATAATAATAAATAAAGATGAAGACTGCAGCCCTTTGAGTCACCTCACTGAGTATATCCCCAAGTATAACCCACTGAAAGTTAGTCCCAAGTAAGCATACAGACGAATGAATGACACAAAATATAGGGGGCATGGGGCAGCAACATTAAGCTTGCGATAGAGCCATTATTCCGGAGGTAGGTGGGCAGAGTATAGAGGAACAGCATGTATATCACAGGGCCTCCTGAGGGTACAACATGCCACTCCACTTCCTCATAGACTCCAACTGCCCTCTTTATCAGGGACAGTCTCTATTTTTTGGAGTCTGTCCCTGGCAAATCACTATTTTTGTCTCTTGAAGATGCCTTGTTGCCTTGCTCACTGTCTGTTTCACATGAGTAGCTTGAGTTGTCATTCTTCAGGATTCTTCTCCCTCCACAGAGTCTCTAGAAAATTAAACCTCCAAGTGGATGGGTGGATGCACCCTGTCTCTAGAGCACCTGCATTTAAACAGGTGCACAACAGAAAGGTACTAGGTATACACAGCATCCAGCAGGTGAAATCCAGTCTCCAGCCATGTGTAGTAGTGGGGCTGGGGCAGTAATCCTTGGCATGAGAATTGGTTGATATGAGTGTGTCCTTATTTTCAGTGGTGACATATTGTAAGATATGAGTTTGGCTCATCTGCTTTGGTAATCTGGGATAATGTGCTCTGCATGGACTTTACCTGCTTTCAATTTATAGAAATGCTTGTAGCCAGAACTGTACACCTGCCACCAGTGCTAGCAAGTGAGGGCGGTGCTGGGGGGTGTTGTTTTATCCCACGGGGCTTTAGTCCTCAATCCCCTAGATCAGTGATTCTCAAACTTGGGTCCTTAGGTGTTATTGGACTTCAACTCCCATAATCCCCAGCCTCAGTGGCCTTTGGTTGGGGATTATGGGAGTTGAAGTCCAATAACACCTGAGGACCCAAGTTTGAGAATCACTGCCCTAGATACTGCACCCAGCAGGGATGGTCTGCCCAGTCCAGATGGGACCTGGAGGACTTAACTAGCCCCACTAATTGGACTATAGTCCCTGTTCAGGAGGCACTGGGGTGCTGCACCCAGCAGGGTTGCTCTACCTGGCCTCCAGACCCAGGGGACTTCACCAGTTGTAGAAGCTCTCAGGGGTTCTGCACCCTACTCAGGAGCCCAGGGGTGCTGCACCCAACAGGGGTGGTCGGCCCTGGCTCAAAGGTCTAAGGGTGGGGCTGCCCTGTTATGGGAGGCTCACCAGTGGGTGTGTGAGGAGACACAAGGAAGAAACCAATACAAAGTTGTCTTTTGTATTTTTACTTGAAGAAATGGTATTCAAAGAATTACAGTAGATAATGGGTCCTGACAGGCAAAGGCTAATCCTTCTAATCTAAATATGAATGAATATATTTAGCAGGGGAGAAGGAAAGAGGGGGGAAATAAGAGGGGAGGTGAAAGCAGGGGGAGTTCATTACCAATTAAGCAGGAAATTCAATGTCTGGCCAGATCATGGTTTCTTCCGGTGATTGAAGATGCCAGAGTTCGAAGAAAAGATGGGGTGAGAAAAGCTGGGGTCTTATACTCTCTCCCCAAAGTTTTATACTTTCTCTGGCCTTTGATGGTCTTGCGGTTAGTCAGTTCCCATGTCCATCAGGGGCGTACACATACCATCCTTAACACCAACCTTCTGAGTCTTGGTGTCATTAGATGTTGTTCCATTCTCACCCTCAGGCCTGGTTGTCCTCACTCCCTTTGCATTAAAATCCTTATCTTGAACACCCCGTGGATTGGTACAGGATGTTAGTACAAAGGAGTTGTTACTATTCTCTCTTGTCGCCGATCTCCATACCCAGACCAACAGCAAGGATCATCTGCAAGGGAGGTAAGATTTTTGAGGATTCCTCCCCTGCCCCTTCAAGCTTTTTCTCATGGATCATGAGAAAGCGCTCACTATCTTGCAAGCTGATCTAATCCAGCCAAACCAGAAGAACAAACCACTGAATCAATGGGAAAACCCTCTGCTTGTGAGGACTACGAAGATCTTATGACGATACTTTAAATGTTCCATTATTCTCCCACTGATATTGCACTGGGGGGAGCATGGACATTATCTTTCCTCTATCAGTAACTGAGAGAAAGGGCAGAAAGACTCATTAACTGTACAGATGGAGTTTTCATTGTTTCTCAGATATCCTGACAGGTTTCCTTAAGCAGCAGGTGAGGGAGGACAGGCAGTGCAGTGGGTACTCTGACAAGTCCTATATTCACTGTACAAGAGAATTTGCCAAGTAATTGTCCTCCCACAGTATAATTGCCAGCTCCTGGCTCTGCAAAGGACTACGCTCTGCTGTATGCAGCTGGAGAAAGAGTTTTGCAGTCTGCAGGGAAGGGGCTTTTCCCTTCAACTGTGGCTCCTCAGCAAGCAGCCTTCCATTTAGCATGGGCAAGTTGAAACAATCAAGCAGCAAAGCAGAGAAAGTGCTCTTAGGCCCCACGCTGGAATCAGAAATTGTCTTCCGCCGGTGTCTAATGGGACCGTCCTCCAACTGTTTTGTGATTACCAAGCACAATAAGAGTAGCGAGATGCTTGGCATATTGGTAACTTTTATTTCCCCACATATGCCTAGAGCATCCCCCTTGGGCTGCAGGACTCAAAATACAAGCAGCTTCTTTTAAAAAGGAACTTATCTGTGTTAAATTGTTATTGTCATTATTATTAATAAGATTAATATGTATAGATAAATATGTTGTGTATATCTTTATATTACATTGTAGTATTTGTTATTTCTATACGTAGGAGGTCCATAAACTGGGGCCCCTGCATATCCCCTTGGTGCCCAGCCTGGCTTTGCTTGTGCTCAAGAGGGTCCAGGAATGAGATAATAATTCCCACTGCAGCCAGACACCTCCTAGGTAGACTAGTAGGAGGAAGGAGCCTAACAGCTGCTCCCCATTTTAAGGCAGCCTGGTTTGGGCACCCACTATGGAAATTTTGGTCATCCTGAGGACCTAAGGACACTGCAGCCAAGGCTCACCTTTTTCAGTTGAACTCCCCTAAAGTCAACATTCAATCTCCATCCTCAGGAAATCCCCTCATTGTGTCCTGAAACTCACTGTTCTCAGCTAGAAGCATCCACGGGTAACCATTAACCCAAAAGAGCACTGATGTAATGTAACACATCACCTTGACTACCCAGAGTATATTTTATCCTATAAAACTGGGCCAGTCAAAAAGCCCCAAACGGTGCAGCCTCTTGGATCCATCCTAGAGGTTGTTGAACCTCTGCTTTCCCCATCATTGCACCCCGGCTTCATCATAGAGAACTGGTTTCCTCTTCCTTCACATCAAGGGGTTGTACAGGGAGAGCCCCTCCTTCCTCTGTTCCTAGGAATTTTCCTCTTTCCTCCCCAATTCCCCCTTCCCGTAGGGGAGGCCCTACGGGTGTGTATATGCATGCATCTGTGATTTGTCATGCTAGGCTAGGAAGTTTCATTAGATCTGAAAGGCTCTCCCATAGGGAGCCAGAGCCCAGGGTAAAGGCCAAAGAAGATAGCCTCTAGCTGAATCCGCCAGCCAGGGACATCCATAGAGTGTTCCCACTAAACTTGCTCATGCAGCCCCTTTTTTCCTCCCCTTCTCCACCACCAGACCCTAGCAACTTCAAACCCTAACCACCCCTCATCCTTGGCAGGCCCAACAGTGCAGGGAGCTGCTTCCTTCCCCACACATACTTCCTGGTTCCCAGCAGAGCCTCAGCAATTGCCTAAGTTCAACCCCAAGGTTCGCCTATCATTGGAGAGCTGGCAACTGCTCTCCTCCAAAGTTAGGGAAGCCATTTCTCTTTCCCTGCTCTCTTGCCTATGATCAGCTTGCTTGTCCTCCCTTCCTTTGCCTCCATTTCTTAGGACCAGCTTTTCTTTCTCTCTCCAAACTCTCTCTCCGAAATCTTTTGGGCCGTCCTCCCTCTCCACAGTCTTTTCAACCAGTTTCTCTCTCTCTTCTTTCCCAGACTCTCCTGGGGACTACTCTTGCAGGCCCCAGCCTTGCTGCCAGTAGGGGTGTGCTGAACTGGTCCACAATCAAACTGGTCTGCCATGAACTGAGCCGGTTTGACCAGTTCAATCACAGACTAGACCAGCCCTTGTGAAAGGGGTCCAGTCCATGTTCCATCTGGACCGGACCCAGTTCGCCCACAGACTGGTTCGCCAGTTCGAGTAGCTGGAAAGGGGAATCCAGTGAAGATTCCCCTTTGCCTCTGAAGTAAAAAAAGTTTTTGCAAAGGGTGATGAGGGAGCAGCGAATGAGAGGTACTTTAAAAAGTCAAATAGAAAACACTTACCAGCACGCCAGTGGCACTCCCCCCCCCCCACCGTCCTTGCAGCGGTGGCAATATCTGTCCTCCATGCATTCACTGACCATACCAATGGCTTCCACACATGTGCTGAGGCCAGATATTGCCACCAACCACCACTGCAGGGGGGGCCGCACAGGTCTGCCGGTAAGCAGGCTCCTATTTGACTTTTAAAGGCACCTCTCACTCACCGCTCCCCCTCTGCCCTTTAAAAAAAACCTTTTTTGCTTCATAATCAAATGGGAATCCTCACTGGATTCTCCTTTACAGCTGCTCGAACCGGCAAACCTGTTCGAGTGGGTTCAGTTGGATGAACCAATTCACAGACTGTGGTCCAGTCTAAATTCAATTCAAATTCAGACCAAACTGCAGAAATTGGTTCTGTGCACACCCCTAGCTGCCAGCTCTTTTTACTGGTCTCTCTCTCTCCTTTCCCCCAGCTTTCTTAGGGTGCTCTCTGCCGTCACCTGATGGCTCTTCAACTGGCTTCTCTTTCCTTCACCCCACCCCACCAGTTTTCTTAGGATCCTCTCTTCTCTGCCCTTTATTCTTCCACTGGAGGTTTTGCCAGCTTCTCTCTCTCTCTCTCTCCCCATTCTCCAGCTATTTTTCTCTACTAAACAGACCAACCACCACCACTTCCCTTCCATGTCCTGCTGTCATAGCCATAAGTATATATGCTTAGTCACAGCAGAGATAAAGTATTGAGTAGGGATGGGCACGGAACCGGTGGGGGCCGGTTCAAAGGTGAGGGGGGATACCTTTAAGCGTAGGGGAGGGCGCTCTGATGTACATGCACGTGAGCGAGGTCACATCATGCGTGTGCCCGACATGCATGCGAGCATTATGTCCGCGCATGCGAGCGCGACCTACGCATGTGCATGGGGTACTTCCTGTCACTTTTGGTCCAACATGGGAATGGGGAGGCAGGGAGGTATGCTGCCACCCCACTGGACCATTTGAAAGTGCAGCGCTGGTGGGGGAAACATGGCAGGGGGGATAAGATCACCCTCCCCCACCCTTAAAGGTATCCCCCTCACCTTCGAACCAGCTGAACCGCCAATCAAACCGACACTGCCTGAAATGATGAGCTGAGAGCTCTTTGGGCTTTTGGCAACCCAGGCCACGCCCCCTTTGTGAGTGACATCACACGCAAAGGGGGAATGGCCTGGGCTGCTGAGAGCCCAAACTGCGCTGCCTGAAATAACTAGCAGATAGTTCACCCGGGCTCTCAGCGGCCCAGGTGTGGGAGGGAGAAGTTCGCTCTGGGCTCCTCTGGAGCCCGAGCCACACCCCCATACATGTGACATCACACACACAGGCGAATGCGGAGGGCGCTGCCAAACGGTGCTGGATGCAGGCCACTGCTCGGCTGGCTCCGCGCCTGATAGGAAGCTGTCTTATATTGAATCAAACCATTAGTTCATCTTGGTCAGCACTGTCTGTACAGACTAGCAGCAGTTCTCTAAAATTTCAGGTGGGGTCTTTTCCAGTCCTACAGGAGATGCCAGGGATTGCTCCTGGGATCTTCTGAATACAAAGCTTGTGCTTACCACTCAGCTACAGCCCTTCCACTAAAAGTGTGGGCCCTCTTTTCCCTGAGGCATGGGCTTGTCTGGCCCAGTACCTCCCATGCTCAGAGTAAGAATCATGCCTCTAGACCAGGGCTGCTCAACTTCGGCCCTCCTGCAGATGTTGGCCTACAACTCCCATAATCCCTGGCTATTGGCCACTGTGCCTGGGGATTATGGGAGTTGCAGTCCAAAAACAGCTGGAGGGGCAAAAGTTGAGCAGGCATGCTCTAGACCAGGAATTCTTAACGTTGGGTCCCCAGATGTTATTGGACTTCAACTACCATAATCCCCAGCCCCAGTTTATTTATTTTATTTATTGTTAGATTTGTATACCGCCTTTCATTAAAACAATCACAAGGCGGTATACAAAAGTTAAAACACATAATAAAAATGAATTTAAAGTATTTAGCTAAAAATATAAAAACAATCTGATATTAAAATATATAATATACAAATACAAAAAAACATACATGGATAAAAACACACAAAAGCAGCAATAAAACAATCATGTAAAGGCCTGGATAAAAAGCCAAGATTTAACTAGCTTTCTAAAAACTGTGACAGAGTCTGAGGAGCGAATGGCCACTGGGAGAGCATTCCAAATCCAGGGGGCAGCAACAAAGAAGGCCCTGTCCCGAGTGCACGATAACCTAGCCTCCCTCATTGTTGGTACCCAGAGCAGAGCCCCCTCAGATGATCCTGTCAAGTGGGCAGAAACCCTTGGGAGCAGGCGGTCCCTCAGGTATCCCGGGCCCAAACTGTTAAGGGCTTTAAAGGTCAAAACCAGCACCTTGAATTGGACCCGTAAACACACTGGTAACCAGTGCAGCTCTTTCAAAATAGGTGTGATGTGATCATACCGGGCAGCTCCAGATAGAACCCTAGCTGCCGCATTTTGTACAAGCTGCAGTTTCCAAATATTCTTCAAGGGCAGCCCCACATAGAGCGCACTGCAGTAATCCAGCCGTGACGTGACTAAGGCATGGGTAACTGTGGCCAGATCTGCCTTCTCGAGAAAGGGATGCAGCTGGCGCACTAGCCGAAGCCGTGCAAAGGCACCCCTGGCCACCGCCTCCACCTGAGCTTCCAAAAGCAGAGCCGGGTCCAGTAGTACCTCCAAGCTGTGTATTTGCTCCTTCAAGGGGAGTACAACCCCATCCAGAACCAGTAAAATCTCCTCATCCCAAATGGCTCTCCTACTGACCAACATTACCACCATCTTGTCTGGATTCAATCTCAGTTTATTAGCCCACATCCAGCTCATCATGGCCTCCAATCCCAGATTCAGGACATCCACTGCCTCCCTAGGATCCAGTGACAAGGAGAGATAGAGCTGAGTGTCATCTGCATATTGCTGACAACTCAGTCCAAGTCTTCGGATGACCTCTCCCAGTGGCTTCATGTAGATGTTAAACAGCATGGGGGACAAAATCGAACCCTGAGGGACCCCACAGGCCAATGGCCACGGGGCCAAGCAGTATTCCTCAGCACCACCTTCTGGACCCTCCCCCCAAGAAAGGAATGGAGCCACTCCAACACAGTACCTCCAATTCCCATACTCAAGAGGCGGTCCAGAAGGATACCATGGTCGATGTTATCGAACACCACCAAGTGGTCCAGAAGAACCAACAGGGACGCACTCCCCATGTCTAGCTCCTGGCAAAGGTCATCCACTAGAGCGACCAAGGCAGTTTCAGTCCCATATCCAGGGTGGAAGCCAGATTGAAAAGGGTCCTGATAATCTGTATCATCCAAGACCCTCTACAGCTGGGATGCCACCACACGCTCTATCACCTTGCCCAAAAAGGGAAGGTTAGATACAGGTCTATAGTTGTCTTGTCCAGATTGGAGGATCAAGGGAGGGCTTTTTTAATAATGGTCTTACCACCGCCTCCTTGAGGTACGATGGCATCCTGCCCTCCCTTAATAATCACCTCCAACCATCTGCCTGTACCCTCCCTGGCAGCTTTTATTAGCCATGAAGGGCAAGGGTCAATAGTGCATGATGTCGCCCGCACACTGCACAGGATCTTGTCCACATCCTCAGGCTGCACCAGCTGAAAAGAATCCAACACAACTGGACCAGATGGTACCAGAGACACGTCTGCCGGAACTGCCAAAACTCTGGAGTCCAGGCCAGCACAGATGCGAGCAACTTTATCCGCAAAGTGGCAAGCAAACTGATCACAATGAGCTATAGATGATTCCTCCCCCATTACCTGGGGGGATGTGTGGAGCAATGTTTTTACCACACGAAACAGCTCTGTTTGCCTGCACTGAGCAGATGCAATTGAGGTGGAGAAAACACATTTCTTCGCCTCCCCCACTGCAACTCTTCCTCCAGCGTCGTTCTAGCCATCGTCCAAGTGGTTTCATCGCCCTAAGCTCCGAGGAAAACCAAGGAGCCGAATGGGCTCCACCAAGTTGGAGAGGGCGTTTAGGAGCAACCGTGTCAACAGCCCGGGCCATCTCTCAATTCCAGAGATCAACCAGGGCCTCAACAGGGTCACCAGCTCTGGACACTGGAAACTCCCCGAGGGCTATCTGGAATCCAAGCAGATCCATAAGCCTGCAGGGGCGGACCATTCTAATCGGTCCACCACCCCTGCAGAGGGCAGATGGAGCAGTCAAACTAAACCCCACCAGATGATGATCTGTCCATGACAAGGGAGTTATCTCCAACTCCCCCACCTCCAGATCATTTATTTCCCGGTCAGCAAAAGCCAGATCCAGAGTGTGTCGTGCCATGTGGGTAAGGCCCGATACCAGCTGAGACAGGCCCATGGTTGCCATGGAGACCATGAAATACTGAGCCGAACCCACTAGGGCAGCCTCAGCGTGGACATTGAAATCCCACAAAACAATAAGTTTGGGGGAACCCAAGGCCACCTCCGAGACTACCCCCACCAGCTCAGGTAGGGAGCCTGAAGTGCAGCGGGGTGGTCAGTACACCAACAGAATCCCCAGCCTATCTCAGAGGCCCACCCTCAAGGACAGACACTCGAAATTCTGAGATTGCCTGACTGGGCACCTGGAAACGGGGAGGGTCTCTTGATAGATGACTGCAACGCCCCTTCCCCGACCTTCAAGGTGGGGCTGTTGCACAATCTGGAAACCTGGAGGACAGAGCTGAGAGAGACCAACCCCACCCAGCTCATCCAACCAGGTCTCCATCACACATACCAGGTCAGCATGCTCATCCACAATCAGATCGTGGATGAGAGATGTTTTAGCATTGACCGACCTGGCATTCAGCAGCAGCACCCTAATCCTCGAGGGAGTGTTCTCAGAGCTCCCAGGGGTCTCAGGGTTGGGAGAAGGGCTGGAAAAAGGAACAAGCCTCAGTTGCCTGGACCATTTCCCCCTGTAACGGCCAGCCCAACTCCATATCTCTCCCTGCCCACTACCAGTGGTATTGCTGCCCCCACACCAACCCCATTTTCCTGCTCTCCTCAGTCCAGCCAACCACAGCTCCACTACTTAACAAAAACCAAATCCAGGACCCACACAACATATGCTGACTTCTTGATAGAAGAGATGTCTGGAAGATCTTCCAATCCCAGGCAGCTCACCCCAAGGACGAGAGCCACAAGGACAAGAGCCCTTCAGCTCATGCCCCTGGCTCAGCCTAAGCTTTAAAGCAGCAGAAACAGCCCCATAGATGGTAGGGGCAGAAGCAAAAGCACCTGCAGAAGGTGGGGCAGAAGCAAAAGCACAATCAATGCCCTGCCCAAGATGTTCCCTCTTCCCTTCTCTTGCCTTTGGTTGGGGATTATGGGAGTTGAAGTCCAATAACATCTGGGGTCCCAACGTTGAGAATCCCTGCTCTAGACCAACAGGTCAGCTTTCAGATTCAAACTGAAAGAGATCATTATCCTCATGGGTTGAGCCTTCAACTCAAGCATCATCATTGATAACACCACCCTTATATAATGACATTATTAAATTCATAATGTGTCCCACCCCATAAGGATGGAAAATATAATTAGAGGTATGTATTAATTGACTTGGATTGAGCAGAGGCTTCAGCCGCAGCTGTCCTGCCCCCATAATGGCTTTGAGACTCCCCCCCCCACTTTGACTCTGAAGCCTTTGTTGGGGTTTGCCTTGAACCCATGGGATCACTGCAGCAAGATGCACCCATCCTCTGAGCAAAAGAGGGTTGTTTCCGTCGACATTGTGATCATGCCTGACAAGTAATTCAAGGGTGCAGTTTGCTCCTGAAAGCTCAACTTTTTTGTTCCTGCTCTTTAGTGATATCAGCAGTTGCCATGTTTTCTCAATCTGGCCTCTCCGTGATAAGGAAAAGCTGTACCTGATATGCAGATATTAAAGCACAGAGTCTATCTAATGTGAAAGATAGCGCTTCTCCCCATGTTCAGGTGCCGTCCTGTAGCTTGAGCTGCATTTAGTGACCCAGTGCCTGAGAAGGTTTCAGCATAGGCAGGAGGAAGGACATGTCTATAATCCTATATTTTGATGATGATGTAAGCCAGGAGACAGGACGCTTTCCAGACTAGACCCTGCAACGGGGTGAGGATGCATCTCGGAAGTGTGCTTCCACACTTCCTGCGCCCTGACATCGCAATCCCTACGTGGACAGCAGGGTGCCATTCACATTTCCAATGCCTTGTTTCGAATTTAATCACTACGAAATGGAGCTACGACGTCGTACATCCAGCATGGAAAAGTTGCTGTTTTGTTGGGTTGTTACTTGCGAGACTGCTCCCCCTGCTGTTTCCGTTCCAAATGTGACTTGCCCGAACGGAGGCATTTTCTGCAAATGATCAGCTAGTCTGGAAAGTGCCCAGGAGAAAGTCAGAAGGCACAGAATCGAATACCTTCATCTAACATTAAGTTGCCAGTCTTTTTATTTTTTTATTTTTTTAAGGCTCTGTTCCTGAATCTTTAATAGCAGCCTGGCATACAGAGATTTAGCACATAAGTCTTTCCCCACCACTTCACCTCAGGGCCGGATTAAGCTAGTGTGGGGCCTGTAGCATATGTTATGAAGGGGCCCCAAATGCACATAAATATTAAAACATAAATTATTTACTTGCATAGTAAAGTAATTCAATTTTTTTCATTTGCCTAGTGCCCCCCCCCACCAACCACCCCATGCCTCCACTCAGCTGAGCCAGCCAGTCAACAAACTTTGCAAAACACCCCACACACACACACACACACACACTTTTGTGACTCCTGACCATGGGTTCTCCTTTGGAGTTATTTTCACAAAGAGAAAGGGGGTGGGGAAAAAAACTCTGAATGTTTAAATTAAAAGGTTCTCAGGAATTCTGTACTTTGAGAAATCTGAACCTATTAGCAATTTTGTCACACAACAGTGGATGTTTGATTCCAATGTGTGCAGAACATATTGGATCCCAGTAGCCATCACATTAAAAGGGCCATTTGACAATATTAAGAATATATGTTTAACCTCTTGTGCAAGCCTGACAGGAAAGCAGATGTATATTTAAAATAGTTGATGCATTGCAAATGAATGTGATTATGATGAGGTGCATTAGCAACTTCCATGAAAATAGAAGTATCCAAAAGACAATCTTTTGGCAGGAGGCACAGCCCCTTTCAATTTAAATTACACTAACATGCTTAATATTAAAAGGAGGAAATGCACAAATCATTCAGTGCAACCCTAAGCATGTTTACTCAGAAGTAAGTCCCACTGAACTCAATGAGCCTTACTCACTAGTAAGTGTGTTTAGGTTTGCAGCCTCCGTTTATCTTTGGACAATTTCAACGGGCATCCCAATGTAAAGCTAATGAAGTTGGCAATGCAGCAGTAGTTATTTCAGTTCCAAATTCCCTCCCAACAGCACTAGATACTAAAGGAGGATATAAGTGACCTTACCCAACAAGACCATAATATAATCTCCCTCCAAGCTCCCCTCAATTGATCCACTAAACTTTGAGACTCCTCTGAGTTACTTCCGGCTTTCTTTTTCCTCTTAAAGGTACACATTCTCATTGTTTATTTTTACCCTCTCCCAGTCAGTCGGAAAACGCTGGCAACATTCAACTAGCATCTTCTTTAGCTTCCTTTCTTCCACCCAGCATTAATAGTTGGTTGTTTTTTAATCTAAACTGCTTTTATTTCTTTTACTCTCTCTATGTATGTTTTTAAAAACTTTTACACTTTAAACCAGGCATCCCCAAACTGTGGCCCTCCAGATGTTGCAGAACTACAACTCCCAGAATCCCTAGACACAATTTTTTGTGGCTGGGTCTGCTGGAAGTTGTAGTTCAGCAACATCAGGAGGGCCGCAGTTTGGGGATGCCTGCTTTAAACAAATAAGGACCAACTCCGTGGTGATTAAGTTATCTTTGAGACCCCTTTGCAAGCTATCTGTTCCTATTGTTGTTCTTACTACCCCCTCCCGTGCTGCTTAACATAATAGATAACCCAATCAACACCATGGTGCCAGAAAGACCTTGCTTAAATGCCCTCGAGCAAGGCGAGAAAATGGGCAGCAGCAGGCAATTAGGAGAGTCAGCAGAGAGCACCAAATAGAGAGCAAAAGAAGGGGCAGATGTTCAAGCCAGGCATGCGGGGCCCTAGAAAACGCGGGGCCCATGGCAAATGCTACATTTGCTACTATGTTAATCCAGCCCTGCTTCACCTCCACGCTAGGGAAATCTTCATTTGCTTCATTTCTAGGAGACAGGTGCAGGGAGCAGAGACAAAAGGGAGGTTTAATGTGTCTACACGGGCAGGTACTTTATTGTGTGCAGTTCTGCATTTGTGTTGATTTCTGCAGATGTTAGATCAACATAGTAATTTTTATATATGCAATAATATAATTTTATATGTGCAATAATAGAATAGAATTTAATAAATAAATAAATTATACAGTGCAGTCTATTTCTCACTGTTTTCTTGAGATTTCCATTTTCTTTTTTAAAATCTTTGTTTTGAGAGAGAGTTTTTGAGCAATATTGGGTCTTCCTATTCTAATGGGTGTGATGGTGTCTTCCTAGATTATCTGAAAGTGTCGAGATTAGGAGTTCTAAAGGATGAGGTGATTGTTAGAAGCACTTCTACATTTTGGATGCTTCTTGGTGCAGATAACTGTTTCCGTCATCTGAGAAAGCAAAGCAAGTGAGCAGTGAAAAGTAGACTGTGTGTTGCAGTTAAGTGAGAAGTGTCTTTTACATCTAGGTCATAAGAGAAATAATTTAAACTGGCTATTCATATTTAATTTGCACATACATAAAATTCTCACACATCCTTGGGTTACATGTTCCCCATGGAGTGTGTACAGGAAATGCAATGTTGCTATTTAATTTCATTTTCCTGAAGACGAAAGGCTCATGCGGTCTCTTTTGCCCTGAATGTATTGTACTATGACTTAATTTCAACACACTTATGTTTTACACAGATGAATTTTAATTACAGTTTCCCTTCCCTTCCCCCTCCCCCACATTTTCAGCTTAAACAGCAATGCTATGGCAGAGAGCCCCACCTAATATCATGATTAGGTTGCCAAGCTAACTTCTTAATTGGCTCTACTACTGTGCCTTTAATAGCAGCCTAACACAGATAAATCTAGCAAGTAAAGCTTTTCCTGCTACTTATTTTCAAGCTAAGAAAACTTTCAGCTGCTAAATGTTGTGTTAGACTGCTATTAAAGATAGAGGAGCAGGGCCAATTAATAAGTTGGCAATTCTAATAACTCTCCCAATGTTGTTCCTATTAAACAGGTGTCATATGCTATGTAGAGCAGACAGCATGATAAGAACTCAGTGCCAAGGCCTGACTCTGTTGTTGCACTGTAGCATGTTGGTAATGATTTTCTGTCTCCCTTTGGGCCAGTTCAGACATGCAATTTGGGTGTCCCCAAATTTTCTGCACTCAAATATCATCACTTTCATGGTTGCCCACATTCACATGAAAGAAATAGCCATGGGCAAGAGATACATGCATACCCAGGCTGCATGTGGTTGCTGCAATTCTCACATCATGGCACTGCACCTCCAGAAAGGACTGTCAGCATCTAATTGTGGTATTTATGTATTTCTGGTTTCATACATTACTTCATTTATGCAAATCCAAGCAAGGGCAAGCCCAAAAAAGTCCAAAGTTCCAGTGATGTTTAAAATTGAAAAGCTACCGGCATATTTAGATGCCTCCCGAAACCATTTCCTCATGATTATTCCCTACAACTGCAGTACAGGTTGAGTATCCCTTATCAGGACATCCGAAATCCAGAATGATTCAAAATCCAGAAACCACCATAGCATGGTGGTTTCAACAAAAAACAAAAAATAAAACGCCTCCGCTCACTCGCTTGCAGATTCCCAATTTTGCTGCTTTTAAATATGCAGTCATAACTTACTTATTTCAGAAGGCTGTTAGTGGCAGGGGTTTTGTCTGTAATTCTCTCTAGTTGCGGCTCTGTTTTTATTGTGAAGGTTTTTAATGTTTCTGATGTCCTCACTTTGGTGCTAGAGGGAAAAGGGAAAGCCCCCCTCCTCCACTCCCTGCTCAGTTTGACGCCTGCTCTGTTGGACCTTTAAAAAAAATAATAATACAGTAACCTTTCATGTTTAGACTTGAATCTCATGCCCAAGATACCTCATTATGCAAATATTCAAAAATCTGGAAAAATCTGCAATCCAGAACACTTCTGGTCCCAAGCAGTCCAGATAAGAGATACTCAACCTGTATATACTTTGGAAAAAGTTAGGAGTTCAGAGTACTGAACAGTCATCCTGTTGTTATTTCATGTTCAATTCTAGCTGAAACCAGGAACAATGGTGGCCACTATAATGGGGGACTAGAGGGCATTGTCTTTTATAAAGGTTTATTCTTCAAGGCAAGAGGGGGCATAATTTTGCTCTCTGTTCTCTTGATTTTGAATTGATTACTTGGACCAAAGTGATCTGGAAGTAGACGGGGAGGAGGGGGTTATAGCCCTCCATTCACATTTTGTTTTATGTTTGAGACATTTGGAAATAATGTGCATGTTTTTTAATCTAAGCCATTTCATTTTATACCCACCTGCTGTTAGGCATACTCTGGAGGTGTATAATCACTAAAATAAAACCTCCATAGAGAACTCTGTGTGAAGTCAATGGACTGAGTTCATTAGTCACCTCCTTCTACCCACACCCACTGGCACATGTGGCTACCTTGAAGGTCTGCTGCGATGCTCTAATGGCTCACTTGTAAAACCAGAGTGAGCGTTTCCAGACCAGCAATCACTAGAAGAGGGTATCATTAGCATTTTCAAAATGTTAGCCAATCTAGTTTTCAGCGGGGGGGGAAACACCCCTGAGTCCCTGGGGTGGGAGTTCATTAGCTTCACAGACAATCATATAAAGCAACATTTATCTGTTACAAAATATTCAGAGAATCAAACCACATGCTCAATAAAGAAAGCTATCCATAGAGCTGTATGAGTGTGATGCAGCCCAAGCGAAGTGCTTTTAGGTCCCTTGATTCCATTGGGAGAGATCAGCACATGCTCAAGGCTGCAGTCTTAAACACACATATCTGGGATTGAGCCCAACCGAACTCAGTGGGATTCACACCCAATCCTATGCACACTTTCTTCAAAGAAATCCTACTGACTTATTGGAGCACTTCTGAGGAATGGGCTGCACATCTCTCCCACTGAAATCAGTGGGACTTAAACTTGCTTCACTTTGACTGTGCCCTGACCTACATGACTGGGGTATATTGTTTACTGGTTTTATCAGAGGACTTCAACACATGAGATTTCTCACATTCTACCCCTACCCCCACCCCCACCCCCCCACTGTCAGAATAAGGGAACTTGTTTTGTTCCCTCCTTCTGACATGTTTAATTTGCCTTTAACTTTTATCTACTAATTACAAATCAGTTTAAAGAAATGAGATTCAGCATCATGTGAAATGATCCAGAGGTGTGTCTTGTTGAAGGGAAGGGATGCAAGGAGCTATGCTTCCTACCTCCCCACTCTTTTAATTTTTTTAAAAAACTGCAGGCATAAAGAGGAAAGCCTTCCAGGGGCGTAACTATAATAGGGCAAGGGGAGACAGTTGTCTGGGGGCCCACTGAGGCAAGTCACATGACTGACTCCCCCAGCCGCACACACACACCCCGGGCTTCCTTCAGTTGTATTCATCCTCCAAAATTGTTGTCAGTGTTAAGACCTGGAGCTACCAGAACAGCATGTCTTTCTCTAGTACCATTAAATGACTTGCATCGTCCACAATTTACAAAACCTTTTAAAAAATAATTTAGGATTATGTTCTATTGTGGCACAAAGGTGTGTGTGTATATATCTATATCTATACACACACACACACACAAATACACATTTTTTTACTATGCTTATTGTTACCACTATTCAGCCTCATTTAAGATTTCTTTACTTCATGAGCTGAGCTTCAGTGGGGGAGGGTATTTTAAAATCTTGTCTCTGGGCCCACTCCAACCTTGCTACGCCCCTGAAGCCTTCCATCTACTCCTACTGTACTACTTCTGCTACTACTAGATTTGACCAAAAGTGACTTACAGAGGAGCTGAAAGCAACCTATTTCAAAACTGCTTGTGGGCAGAGAAGCCATATATCACTTTCACCTGTTGGGGGTTGTAATTTGTATCCCCCAGTTTAGTTAGCAAAGCACTAAAGAATCCACCCACTCCAGTTACAGAGTAGTTACAGAGTTTAGTTGATGCAGCTGTTTAGAGAAGACACATGGAGATTCTTGTAGAACTCAATACTAAGTATTTATTGGTGAAGTACACTTTGGATAGGAAAGACCTAACCCTAATCTATAGAACTACATAATGAATAGGTAAGCAGGGAAGGAGATGTTTCCATCTGCTCTCTAGGAGGAGGAAAGGAAGGATTGTGGCTCAGCACAGGAAGAGCGGAAGAGTCAGATCAGGGGTCACAGAGTGGAGAGAGGTAGAACAGTTAGGGAGACCCTTAATCACTATCTCTGCTCCCAATGCCCCTAGTGGTCATTAGGATAATTGGTGCAAAAGGTGATGCACTGGAACTCCATTTCCAATGTCACCTGTACTGCAATTCCTGCTAGCCTTCAAGGAAAGCCTCAAAACTTGTTGCTTGGAGGATGAAACTGACAAGAGGCTTCTCCACACTTTGCCTGGAGATCAGGCAGTTTCCTCTCCCAAGACCCCTTTTTGCAGGCTAAGGGCTATGCTAGAGTCACGACATGCCATCAGCAGCCTATGCCTATCCAACAGCGGCCTGTGACACTTGTGCAACTACACACTGGAGAGCACTTCAAATCACACTGGCCCTGCTAGCTGGGGAAAGAATAGCATTACTATAGCAACAAACACTATATCACAGGTCGGGGTGGGGTGGGGTGGGGCGGGGAGCAACATCACAAAACAGCAGCACTTCTTTGACGGAAGACACGTGGGGAGCAACCGTGGATTGGTTGGATTATGGACTAATTACTTGAAGAGGCAGCAGCAGCCACCAGTGAAATTGCTAGGAAATGCAGGCCATCACTGCAAGCTGTATGTTGGGAAGAGAATTCCTATCCTTACCTGTAACCCTCAGGAGACAGTGCTTGAGGCAGGAGATACCTCACAGCTCTGTGCAAATGCTGACATGAACAAGCTAGCCAGTCAGCTAGCCACATCACTGCTAGCCAGTCAGCAACCTCATGCTTTTGCAACTGAGATTGTTGGATGTTTTATTGCTGCTTCCCTCATAGATACAAGGAGATGTTATGTAGATTTAACTAAAAGTTTATTCACAAACAACTCCATTTTCTCCTTCTCCTTCCCTTCCCTTTTTCTTTCTGACTCCACCCCACACACTCTCTACAGGAGCCCCACTGGGACAAACATCTCAACAACACAACATAAAGATTACTAGATAGAATACAACAGTGAAGCAGCCCTTTTCTTCCCTGTCACCTGTCAATGGTTAACTGCCAGGCAGAAATTCCCTCCACCCCACTCAATCACCCTACAGTGGCAGCTGGTGGTTCTGATTTGTAAACTGCTTCACCGGCTACTGGTGTTGGGGACCTTCAGAGATGCAGATCTTAGGAAATCTCCCTTCTTCTCTCACCCCCATAAGGCCTCTTGTTCCAAGCCTTATAAAGTGAACATTGTTATGAGTTTGGGGTAGTTTGCTGGCTGCCTGTTTTTTTGTGATTGAATCACTAGGTAACCAGTGAAGAAACCCAGAGCCATTTACT
Organism: Hemicordylus capensis; assembly: GCF_027244095.1. Lineage (NCBI taxonomy): Eukaryota > Metazoa > Chordata > Lepidosauria > Squamata > Cordylidae > Hemicordylus > Hemicordylus capensis. The sequence continues at coordinate 81,890,541 of NC_069657.1, read as the reverse complement.
AATGGCTCTCTGAATGAGCAATGCATCATGAGTCTCAAATAAAGCACATAGGGCCGACCAGAAGATGTTCAAGGGGAAATCACTTTGTCTCCCTTCTCCCTCTCTCTGGCATGGTGGGTGCATGTTAGGTCAGTGCAAAAATGATCAGGCAAGCTGTTAGAAGAGGAAGCCTGTGGCTTCCAGTGGCAGCTGGTGGGCCACTGTGTGAAACAGGATGCTGGACTAGATGGGTCTTGGGCCTGATCCAGCAGGGCTGTTCTTATGTTCTTATGAAGGAGAGCATCAAGGAAGGATTTCAGAGGAAGCTGGAATAGATCAATTGAGAGCTGTAACATCTCAGGATGCAGTGTGGCCTCTCTGACGTGACCTGCTGCTGATTTCTAACAATGACCTGCTATTTTCTAGCTCCACCCAATGCTCAGTCTGCATATTTGTGTAATTAAACCAAATATTACAAAGACTCCATAAGTCTGCAGTGATATTCCTTCCAAAGGAACCAAAATCCAAGGCAAATTGCAAACCCCTGGAACATCTTACTGCTCAGGGAAGCGAAGCAACTGCAGGAAGAGTAATATATATTTGCTACACATTAGTTAAGTTCCATTACCAAATTAAAAATAGAGGTAATACCTGCAGCAGAAGTGGGGAGATGCATATTGTGAATACCTTAAATGCCTGCTAATATAAACTGCTTAGTACCGAGTGAGAATATTGACTGTGTGACTCCCAAAAATGGCATTAAATGACAATGGATGCAATTCAGCCATAGTCCAGCAGTTCTAAGTCCCATTGTAATCAATGTTCTTAACTTTTGTCTGGAACATGCCCAATACGTTTTCAAACTACTGTGCATGCCAAAGATGTCTGTATCTTTGTTTCTGTTGGCTTAATTTAAACAGATACAATTTTATAGATACAGATGGTGCTAGTGACTGACTGTTTATTTTTCCTCTTCTGGCTTTAGAGCAGCTACACTGATTTTTATGTCCTTTGCTGGCTCTTTCATTTTGCTTGCATTATTAAGATGCTAATGTAATATACATGATCCCTTTGGGTCTGTGCTGCATCCATTTACACTGCACTTGACACGTTGCTTAGTTTCATTATCATAAATACTTGGGCTTCCCGTAGCACTTTTCACCACTAAACTTCAATGCATTTTACAAAGAATGACAACTGTCTTTATCTCGGTTACAGGTCTTAATTCTGGTACATTAACTCCAGGATAGTTGTAGATGAGGCTCTGTAGCTACATTGTGTTGGTTGGTTTATTTATTAGCACAACAACCACTACTGGTTCAGATAATCGGTGGTGGCAACAACAATGCTTGAAACGTAATCTGCAGGCAGTACAGCTTCTATACAGTATTACATTTATAACTAAGAATATGCACAGCAATAGTTATATAGTGTAGCAGAAATCCCCCCGGGTTCTCAGAGACTGGCACCAGTAATTGAGAGAAAGCAGATTTTATTGCTAGCAATTAGACTCAGCAGAATAATTTCCCAAAGGCTGAGACCCGTTTACACTGTGGCTTCGCCTTTTGTATACATAGCAATTTACATATTGTAGATACAATTCTCATTAATAAGCACCGTCATCTTACAATTATACCAATCACCTACTAAGTTATAATTAAGCATTTTCCCCCTCCTCCTCCCTCCATACAGCCAAACTATTTTTCACTCCCTTCCAGATGTGGCCTTGAAGGTACTGCTGGCCAGCGCCTTGTTATCTAGAGATATCAGAAGGCCCCCTTTGCCTGAATTCCAGCAGGTCAGCAAGAATTATTGTGCTTTTAGCAAGTTGCAATTAGAGCAGTTTGCAGACCCTTTTAACCATTTCTTGACCCCCACAAACCTGAGTCTGCCTCAATAGGGCTGCTCTGATGTTGTCTCTATGTCATTATTAGAGGAGTCAGGATCATCTGCCCAGGAGGTCCCATGGCTGGATTTAGTCCATGGGGAAACTTGGACTAAAACCTCTCTGTGGAAGAGGGGTTGGACTCTGGGCCTGGAAGCCTCAGCTCAGATTCTGAATCAGGCTTGCATCCCTCCAAGCCTGCCGACTCTCTTCAAGCTTCTCACTAGAGCAGGCAAAAGGCACAATCTGAGGCCATTCAACACTGCCACAGTGCATGGTTCCAAGAGAGAGTGCTGCCCCTTTAAATTCTTTGCAACTGACTTGATGGGAAGAGTATTTATGACATCAGCCTCTGGTTGGGTATATAAGGACTCCGCTGAGCTGTAGGGTGGTAAGTCAGTAAGCCAGGAATATGACAGGGAAGTGTTGGAAACAGAAAGTGCACACTCCTAGCTGGTGTAACATCTGAGTCCACCCACATTCAGTTTCCACCAGATTCCTAAGATCGTCTGCCCACTTGTACTACATTTGAAGTTGGGCGGAGGATCTCAGGAATTTGGCACAGGAACCAGTGCTCCTGTTCCCAACATTTCCCCATGTCCCCATCTTACTGACTTGCTGGCAGTTGTGTGAAGCTGCCCTTAGACATCAGTTGAAGAACTCTAGCTTTTGCTGGGATCTCTCTGAGGCCTTATAGTACTTGAGTCTGAACAACAGTCTACAACTCTATTATTTTTCCTTGCTCCCTGCTGCTGTGTGCTGCTGGTTTTCCTGTCCTTCAAGTTGCTTCTCACTAGCCTTGCCCAGCACCCTGCAGGCTCTCAGCCTGCCTAGAACAGGTCAGTTTCCTGTTTTAAAACAACAGCAGTGAAGCCACTTTACTGCTGTTAATGTTCTTGCATTACAATCTGTTCTCATTATCTGCACTCTGCAGAAAGGGAAATTGGAGCTGACAGGCAAAATGGAGAAATGCCAGCAAAGTGGCAGAGATGGAAACAGAATCCAAACACACTTGCAGTCCAATATGACACATGCCTGCTCTACCTGAATTTTCGTTGTTCATTGTTGACTTGCCAGGAGTTTTCTATCCTGGTCAAATAGTAGCTACAGGATTGCAGAGGGGCAAAGAATTAAAGCCTTCTTCCCCTATTATGAGTCCAATTGCCCCCCCCCCACGCAAAACACATGCTATTCTACAAAGAAGAAACAAGCTGCTGAATAGCGCATGCAGTAATATCGAGTTTGATTCATCATTACCTACCACACAGGTACATCTGCATGAGCTGCACATGTTTTCTCATTCATTGCTGCATTGCAACGTGTGAAGTGGCTGTTACTGATTTCACTGTTAAGAATGTTCTTCATGCTAATATCCATACATCATAAAGGATAATAAAACAATACGTAGCCTCGGAAACAAGGTACAGCTTGACAGATGCTATCATTGTCAGAGACAGAGGGTTATCCTCTGCTGCCCATTTCTGTAATCAGAGAAATAGACAAGTTGAAGACAGAATATGTGTAGATCTTAGATATACATTCCTCCCTGGTATACCTATTAAAGAACAGATGTTTAGTAGAGAAGGCTAAACCTTCTCTGTTCTTGTCTGAAAATCATTCAGATTTACTAGATGATTTCTCTGGGTGTCTCCAGTTCAGCCCCAGTCAACCTGGGGTCCAAATGCTTTCTAGGATCCACAATAACTCCAGGGCTAGCTAGGCCTAGGTCAAAGGCAAATAGTGCACCAATATAAGTTGATGAGATCATAATCATAATCAGCACATGTCATAATTATGTCAAAATTCTGCATTGATAATTGAAGAACGGAGGTATATCATGAGTGGCTTCTTCTCCCACAGTGCCTAAAGGCAATCATCATTTTCAGCCTTTTTGTTTGTTTTTGTTGGTTTAATGGGTTTTACCCTGCTCTCCAGAGCACTAGTGCTTCCATAATGCATTTATTATTTATCATATTAACATAAAAACAACAAAAACAAAACAAGCAGATAAAAATTGCATAGATAAAACCAGTTAGACTACAGTTTTAAATGTATGGGAGAATAAAAAGAGTTTTGCCCAACAATGGAATGACATAGAAGTAGGTGCCCAGTGAGCATTCCTAGGGAGGTCATTCTACAAATGACATTTCTTGTAAGCATCTCACCTTTAGAGGGGTTCTATGGGGCGGGTCTGGAGTGGTTTTTTTTTTTTTTTTAACTATTTGGTGCAACAGAGCACACAGTTCCTCCAGAAAAGCAGGCTCTTATGGATAGGGGGAATTTGTTTAATACTAAACATTTTGTACTCAGGAATTAGTATACAGTAAATAAGTACAGAATATCAAATCAGTTATAAAGGGCGCATGCAAATATAAATCATGGCTTTCCCCTTCACAATACATGAGAACAGTTACTATAAAAGGATTAGGCCCCTACTTGCATCTATTGTGAAGAGGGAATCCGCAACATCTGTGCAGCTTCCTTTCATAACACCACCGAGACTTGGTTGGGGGAGGCGGGTGGCCCAGTCATTCTGTAGAGGAGCAGGTGAGGGGACACGGGCAGGTAGGTGGAGTGGCTGTGGTCTATAAGGATAACATCTCCCTTACCTGGGTCCCTGTTAGGGTATCAGACAATATTGAATGTGTGTACTTCAGTTTGGGGACCAGGGATAGATTGGGACTTCTGTTGGTGTACCGATCGCCTCGCTGCCCAAAGGAATCCCTTTACTGAGCTTGTGGACTTGGTCGTGGAACTTGCGTTGGAGTCTCACAGACTTCTGGTACTGGGGGACTTAAATGTTCATTTTGGGATCAACTTGTCCGGGGCAACTCAGGAGTTAATAGCAGCCATGAAAACTATGGGCCTATCCCAAGCAGTCTCTGGATCAATGCATATTGCAGGTCACACACTTGATTTGGTCTTTTATTCTGATCAGGGTGGTGTTCCATGGGTGGGGACTCCTGTGATATCCCCATTGTCATGGACAGACAACCATCTGGTTAAGGTTGGCCTTACAACCACTTCCCACCTCTGCAGGGGCGAGGGGCCTATTAGAATGGTCTGCCCGAAGAGGTTATTGGATCCGGTAGGATTCCAAGGAGCCTTGGAGGGATTCAGTGTTGGCTCTGCTGGTGATCCTGTTGATGCCCTGGTTGAGAATTGGAACAACTTGCTCACCAGGGCAGTAGACACAATTGCTCCCAAGCGTCCCCTCTGATCCGCTTCAAAATTGGCGCCTTGGTATACGGAAGATCTACAGGGGCTGAAGCAGCAAGGTAGGCAACTGGAGCGCAGGTGAAGAAAGACTTGACTCAAATCTGACAGATTACGACATGGAGCACATCTACAGATCTATGCTCAGGCAATACGTGAGGCAAAGAAGCAGTTCTTTTCTGCCCGTATTGCCTCTGCGAGTTCACGTCCAGCGGAGTTGTTCAGGGTTGTGAGGGGACTAGTATCTGCCCCCCCTCCCTTGAATCAGAATTTGGAATCATCAGTTACCCGCTGCAATGTATTTAAAGAATTTTTCGCAGATAAAATCTCTCGGATTCAGGCCGACCTAGATGGAGACTCCACCACAATTAATTTGATGTCTGAACTGGAGGTGTCCAACTATTCCTCTTATGTGATTCGACTGGATCAGTTTCAGTTTGTGACTCTTGAGGATGTGGACAAGTTGCTTGGGGTGATGAGGCCTACCACTTGTTGTCTTGACCCTTGTCCAACATGGCTTATTCAATCTAGAAGGGAGGCTGTTGTAGGCGGCCTGGCAGAAATCATAAATGCTTCTCTGAGGGAGGGCAGGATGCCTCCTTGTCTTAAGGAGGCAATTATTAGACCTCTTCTAAAGAGGCCTGCATTAGATCCCTTAGAGTTGAGCAATTATAGGCCTGTTTCCAGTCTCCCATGGCTGGGCAAGGTAATTGAGAGGGTCGTGGCCTCTCAGCTCCAGTCGGTCTTGGAGGAAACTGATTATCTAGACCCATTTCAAACTGGTTTTCAGGTGGGCTATGGGATGGAGAGTGCCTTGGTCGGCCTGATGGATGATCTCCAATTGGGAATGGACAGAGGGAATGTGATTCTGTTGGTCCTTTTGGATCTCTCAGCGGCTTTCAATACTATCAACCATAGTATCCTTCTGGAATGTCTGTGAGTGTTGAGGGTGAGAGGCACTGTTTTACAGTATTCCCACTCCTACCTCTTGGACAGATTTCAGATAGTGTCGATTGGAGATTGTTGCTCTTCGAAATCTGAGCTTAAGTATGGTGTCCCTCAAAGCTCCATACTTTCTCCAATGCTTTTTAACATCTACATGAAACCGCTGGGAGAGATCATCAGGGGATTTGGAGCTGGGTGTTACCAGAACACTGATGACACCCAGATCTACATCTCCATGTCATCCTCTTCAGGAGTTGGCATATCCTCCCTAAATGCCTGCCTGGAAGAGGTAATGGGCTGGATGAGGGAGAATAAACTGAAGCTGAATCCAGATAAGACGGAGGTACTTATTGTGCGGGGTCAGAACTCCAGAGACAATTTTGATCTCCCTGTCCTGTTCACACTTCCCCAAAAGGAACAGGTTCGCTGTTTGGGAGTACTTCTGGATTCACACCTCTCCCTGGTTTCTCAGGTTGAGGTGGTGGCCAGGGGTACTTTCTATCAGCTCTGGCTGATATGCCAGCTGCACCCGTTTCTCGAGATCAGTGATCTCAAAACAGTGGCACATTTGTTTGTAACCTCCAGACTTGACTTCTGTAATGCGCTCTACGCGGGGCTGCCTTTGTACGTAGTCTGGAAACTCCAGTTGGTTCAGAATGCGGCAGCCAGGTTGGTCTCTGGGTCATCTCAGGGAGACCACATTACTCCTCTGTTGATGGAGCTACACTGGCTGCCAATAGGTTTCCAGGCAAAATACAAAGTGCTAGTTATACAAAGCCCTAATACTTGTTATACTTACAAAGCCCTAAATGGCTTAGGCCCTGGGTATTTAAGAGAATGTCTTCTTCGCTATGTGCCCCACCGCCCATTGAGGTCACTTGAGGAGGTCCGTCTGCAGTTGCTCATTTGGTGGCTACCCAGAGACGGGCCTTCTCAGCTGCTGACCCAAGATTGTGGAATGCACTCCCTGTTAAGATACGAGCCTCCACATCTCTGGCAATTTTTAAAAATCTTTTGAAAACACATCTCTTCAACCAAGCTTTCTCAGCTTTTTAAAACTTGTTTCTAAATTGTTTTGGCTATTTAATTGGTGTTTTATGATGTTTTAATTGTTAATTATTATTTTATGCAGTTTTATAATTTCTTGTTTTAATTGTTAATTGATTTTAATGGTGTTTTAATGTAAACTGCCCTGAGCCTTTTGGAAGGGCGGTATAAAAAATTTAATAAATAAATAAATAACTGATGTGCCACACATGTTTTCTACTTAGAAATGCATTCCCAATTCCAACTGTTACATCGAGCATTCCTCAACCAAAAGATCTAGCAACCATTCTTCTTGTTTGCCAATGGATATAACAGAGCTTCCCAGTGAATTCATGCACAGTTGGGAAGACTCCAGCAGGGAGGTACCAGGGTGTCAGATTACAGGAGCATGAAACAGTGAGTTCTAACATCCCCTAAACTTCAGAACAGAATTCATAGCCTGCCCACACCATGCACCATCCTAATATCAGATACTGTTGGGCATCTAAAAAGTTCCAGTCGTATGTTGATCAGGATGAAGCTAGTGTATGCCAAAAAATGCACCATAGTCTCCAGAGTGGATGCACCGGCAATGAAATCCTGTGTTTCTTCAAAAAAATAGTCAACTTTTTCTTTAAGTGAGAAATTGCTTTCTTAAAACCATAATGCATCTTTAACCAGAGAAAATCATTTTTCTCTCAATTCAGGAACCTTACAAATGGAAGGCAGCCAGAAAACAATCTGGCTGTCAGTGATATTCCAAAACAAAACCCATCTATGCCTGTAATCATGATTCACCCCTTCTATGTGAGGAGTTGGAGTGATGCCCCAATTTCCTAGGGTGTCTCTAACAAACTGCATACGTTTGCCATCACCAGACGTCACTCTTCACTTCCATGTGCTGGGGCCTGTGATTTGTGACCAACTGCATTACCAAGGGTGGGTTTTAATGAGGAATTTTGCATAGAGAAGTTGATTCCAGTGATATTATTTCATGACTGTTGATGGACATTTCTGATTTGTTTGTCTGTTGGTGAGAGATGGCACAGCAGACTTACTGTGGCATATGAACTTTTAACAATGACTGATAATCATGCAAATGCAACTTGCATTTATTACCATAATAACCACCCTGCTATTCCTGCTACAAAAACAGAATACTTATGTGAGATATTCTAATATTAATGAACAATTAGACCAAAAGTGCACAATTCAAATCACTCTGAGGGACACTTTTGCATTGATATTAACTCAACTGGGCTGCACTGATATGTTAACTGTGGGAAAACATGTATGGTGCAATTTTAATTCAGTCCATTCTTTGCTAAACCTCCTTCTTTCTGCAGCCTCTTGCACCATCTGTCTTCTTTCTTGACACTGCCACAAGTCTCCCCAAACCTCTTCCTCTCTCTTCTTTTTCTGCACCCCATAGCACACTTCTCTCCACCCACCACCACAGATCTTCACTAGTGCTGACCAAAATCTCCCCTCCCTTTTTTGCTACCCAATTTAGTGACAAAATGGGGCAGCTTTTCAGTAATTTGGGGGGACCTACTACGTATCTGAGGAGTGGGGGCTTACCTTTTCTTCTTTACTGAAAATACCACACCTTTACAGGTGGTGGTGGTTGCGACAGCAGTTCTTCAAGCACTGCTACCCGTCTCCATGGCCAGCTCCTGCCAACCATCTTTTCTCTCTCTTTAGATTACACAAACATGGTGAATTCCAGGTATGTCCCAGGGGCTTGGTGGGTGGGGTCCCCTTTGCATGTAGCCATAGAGATCACCATCTTTTTTTAATCCCATAATGCACTGGGAATGACACTATGCCTTGATATTATGTCATGCACACTGCATTCTGGGGGAAACCATATACAGTCAGCAGGAGCCTGCCGCCAGGAAGAGCAGCAATGCTTGAAACATTGCTGCTGCCACCTCACACAGCACTAAAATATTTTCAGGAAAGAAAGGTAATCCCTGAAAAAATGTGCATTGGTTTTGTAAAGCCCCCTGCGAAACTACCATCATTCATTCTCACCCCTACCCCAGGGATGACTCCAAAAATGCCAAAAAGAATGTTGGCAAGTTATTTGAGTCACCACTGGTCTGCACCCCCATCTTCTGCACCCACAAATCTCTTTGCTTACCATCTCTGGTAGGCGACCTGTTTGTTTCTGTTTTGTTGTGCTGTCTCTACAGACTAATTCTGTATCTATAGAAAGTGGCAGGGGGAGGGGTTTGTAGTGTTAGAGTACGTTGGTGGGGTGGGGGTGGGGAACATGCCAGTTCGTTTCCATGGACACAGGACCTGTGTACAGCACCCACATTTTCAATGAGTTTTAGTGCTTATGTCCCTCTGTCATTTGTCTCTCCAATTTAGAATCCATCCTCTTCATTCCCTTCATGGATGAAGGAGAATGTCATTGAGTTTAAAAACAATGTTAACCTTCAATTTTAAATGGAAAATGCACTCTCGTCCCCAAGACATTCACAACTAGGGCTCAAAACAAGTTATTTTATTATAACAACAACCTTTAGAATATCTACAAAGACTTCCTGTTCACCTTCAAAAGTAATTTTAGGAAACATTCCAAAGAGCTCTGCTTATTTATTTTCATTGTGCCCAATCTGGAGATTGCGACCAGAATAAAAGTAGCACAGCATGGTGAATTTGTGCAGTTGGGAAAGGCCAGACCTGAAGAAAATATGGCCTGTATCTTTCTGTTGTTGCTTGCATATTGTAAGCCATTACATTGTTTTCCAGTTATATTCCAAGTATGTATATATGATGTAGTGGGGAAGTAACTTGCCTAGGGAGCAAGAGGTTGCTGGTTTGAATCCCCACTGGTATATTTTCCATATCGTGCAGCAGTGATATAGGAAGATGCTGAAAGGCATAATCTCATACTGCACGGGAGATGGCAGTGGTAAGCTGTTATGAGCACCCCAAAATACTAATACGTATATAGAAAATAGGCCTGTGTCTGATTTCATTTTATATTAAGAGTTCAATTAGATCTGGCTGGGTAATGCCTGGTAAATGGTTTGTAGAGGCAGGGGTAATCTAGCATTGGTTATCAGCGTCTGTGGAAACTCACTGAGACAATGAGTCAGGCTTAATTACCAGTCTCACACTGCTGAAATTAACCTGCTGTCCAGTAATCCCCTTACCTCACTAACAGGATGCTCCTGCCATGTCCAAATGTGTTGATTAACTCACATGTGCTCCTTTTTGATGTTACTTTGAATATTCTTTTGTTATAAATACACACTAGATAGAGGTACACAAGAAATAATGTAATTGCTGTCTCACACTAACTCCTGACTCCTAACACCTTTTGGGACCAGGCTAGCACATCTGGGATGCAGATTTGCTTTGGACTATGTCCCCTCCTCAAGATAGCAGCTAACAGAAGATGAGATTGAGATCTCTCTGAACTGACCAAATATCCTGAGCTAATTTTGATAATTAAAAGACAATATTCAGAGGATAGCAGGAATAAATGCCTTTTGTGATCCAGAAGACTCAAGTGGACATCAAAGGATGGAACCACTATAAGAAGGAGATTAGCAGACATGGCAGATTAGCAGACTTATGCCTATGGGCAATCTTGCTCACACAAAGATCCCAGAGTTTGCTGCTAAGCTGCGGGGCAAAGCAGGAACTCTGTCCATGGACAGGAACTGTCTGTGATTTCTACTGCACAGTAAGAAGTCAAGACTTTCTCCCAGCCATGGTGCTCTGGCTCTCAGCCATGATCTGAGCAACTGCAAACGCTCCTGTCTCCTGCCAAGCGCCTCGCTTCTTCAGCCGAAGAGATTCACCGTTCTCACATCTCTCTGATCCTGATAAATATGCTGCTCCTACAAGCCTGGAATCCCCTCATCTCTTCCCCTTCCCCTGCCCCCCTTCACCTCTCCCCCTACTAATTTCTGATCCCCAAAACCATACCAGCCCTTAGCCTTCCTCCCCCCCCCCTTTTCTGTCTGTATCTGAATTGTATTAGGCTCTAGGAAGATTTAATTGCGCACACATATGGTAGTTAGGAACACTGGTTGTGGTTAGGATGTTCTGTTTAAATACTGTTGCTGATATTGATAGAGGGTTCTACTTTCTGCTTTGCTAGATTATGTTGTTAGTCTTTTATACTCTACTAGTATGTTTTAGCCCATTATAATAACTGGCGCTAGGGTTTTTTTTTTCCTCTTTATGCCTTCTCCGTTTTGTGTGTGTGTGTTTTTGTTTCTTTTTTCGTGCTGACTCTCTTTCTGTCTTTCCTTTCCTTACTTTTTTTGTTCTCCCTTTCCCTCCCCCCCCCCCATCTCTGTCTATTATGTGTGTGCTCTTTGGGTCTGGTGGCTTTTTTCTATTCCCCCCTCCTTTTTTTTTAAGGGCTTGTTAGCTGCTCGGGGCTTGTTAGCTGCTTGGGAGCCGGCGCAGTGGCGATAGCAGCAGCCTGTGCTCGGACGCGGGGAAAAGAGAGCAGCCGCCCCCGTGAAGAAGCCCCCGTCTTTGGGCTACTGCCGCAAGAGGGGAAAGCATGACGACAGCCGCAGCAGCCACAGGCGAGGGCGACTACCACCACCCTCACCCTCCTGGAGCGGGATCCCACTGGAGCTGCGACGCCTCCAGCCCGCCCTCCTTACTGGGAGGGAAGCAAAGTAAAGCTGCTTCCCTGCCCCGCTGCCTCCTTGGACAATTTGGCCAACATGGCCGCCCATGTCTGGGCGGCCGTATCTTTTTCTGCAGTTCTGAGCATGCGCTCCGCGCATGCTCAGAACCGCCAAAAAAGGCACGGGCGGCACGGCCACACACTCAGGGGCTTTATTATAGAGGATAAAGCCCATTGAATCTTTGAGGAATGGTTTGATCTCCTTTCTTCCATGCGCCCAGATCATACATGGTCACTAATATAAAAGAACTTGGTCACTTGGTGACACTATGAGCCAGACCTAATTTTGTATACTAGCTAATGAGCATATTTAGTATATAAATCAGGCCTGGACTGTAACAAAGCCCCTCCTGTATCATACCAAATAAAACCTAAGGGCTCTGTGGGCACCAGGAGTTGACACCGAATCAACGGCACAACTTTACCTTTACCATTATTTACCTTTATTTATATATAGGTTGTGTGTTCCAGGACAGGAGAGATGGTAGTCTAACTGTAACAGCACACCTCTCATTTCACCAAGCTAATCCCATCAGACCTGAAAGATCTGCTTGCAGTAGGGCATATAATCAGATGTCCTGAGTATTGCACTTGCCTAAATTGTGTTTTCATAGATTATGATGTTTCTATAATTTGCTCAGGAAGGCAAAAACGTCCAAGGCACTGGTTTATTCTGTGGATTTGTTTTCTTTTTCAAGAAAGTAAAGAGAGCATGAAAGTTGTGCCTTGGCTGTTAACCAAGCTCCTGAAGAGGTGGGGGCACCTTAATTCACTTTCTCTTTACTCACAAGGTGACATTTCCCCTTCACCTCTTAGGCTTCTGAGATTACCACACAGTTCTCCTACTTATACCTCTTCCCTCAAGAATATGTTTTATTGATTAAGCCTGGGCCATCCTGATTCCCAGCAGGATAAATGAGCTGTCTGAAGATGTCATTTTAAGAAGTTGATAAAGCTGGATGTAGATGATGAAATCTGACCGTCTCACGTGTATTTATTTAAAAACTTAAATTTAAAAATGCAGGCATTTGTTCACTTATTTAGACTATCTGTCCTCAAAGACTCAATATGGATAATAACATTTCATGGAAAAAATGTATTTAAAAAACCCACAACATTTCAAATGAGAAACATATTACAAAATTAGTTCAGTACCTTCTGGTATAATAATGGCCTGCAATCATAATGTACTGAGCATATAATAATCTGTGGGCCATCAGGCTGCTGCTGCGGAACATGAGCCCTGTGGTGGCCTGGGAATGCCTAGGTCATTCCCCCCACCCCCGACTGAATGCATCCAAGAATTCCTCCCTTACAGCTCATCATCTAGGACACTGTGTTACAGCACAGCAGTGTTTTAAATAATAGGCTGTGAGAGGCGACATAGGAAACCCCTGCTAACTGGGCAAAGGGGCACCTTTTACCGTGGCGATTCTCTTTATTTAGCAGGGGGAGAGCAACTGGCCCTATCCACTCCCAGCACAGTACCTCCAGTGACTGTTGCTGGTGTCTATCTTATGTTTCTTTTTTAGATTGTGAGCCCTTTGGAGATAGGGATCCATCTTATTTATTTATTATCTCTCTGTGTAAACCACCCTGGGCCATTTTTGGAAAGGTGGTATAGAAATCGAATGAATGAATGAATGGCTTTACACATTGACTTATTGCCCTCCCACAAGATAGTAAGGCCATTCACATGACCAAAATCCCTGGTGGGTAGGGAGGGCTGGGGGGATGGCAGGATTATACCAACCTTCCTCCACATGACTGCGGATCCTCACACCGCTTGGCCATACACAAAATTGCTATTGCAGCAAGCGCTGCAGTGTTCTGGAGGCCAGGGAAATGCAGCCCAGCCTCCAGAAATCCCACCGCCTGAAGAGTGTAGTGCATTGGGGGGTTTCCCCTCAGCCGGTTACTCCAGTCACCTGGCTCTGTTTCTGCTTGGGCTGCAAGCAGCCCGAGCAGACACACCATTGGGAACTGGGGTGGAAGGGTGAGCTTGCGCCCTTCTACTTTGGTAGTCGCCCTGGAGAAAATCTCAGGCTACCTGCCAGGGCAGCACCAGAATCGGGCACAAATCTGGCGCTCCACACAAGAAGCCCTACCTGGGTAGGCCTGTGCAAGCCCAGGTAGGACTGCTCATGTGAACAGCCTCAGTGTATTCAGAAAGATAGAGGAAATATAACGCAGAAGCAGGAGGGTGGGGGGTGGTCTGCGGTCAGTAGTGAAACCTCTTCAGAAGGCTACTACTAGAATTTTCAACGACAAAATTTCATGGTGGATCAGAACCAACATCCATCCCAGTAGTCAGTTTTCTATCTCTGATGTTGGAAAATGTCCAGGACAGCAAAGAAAAAATGGGGGGGGGGGGAGAAAAGAAAAGAAAAGAAATGGGTGGGGAGGTGTTAAAAAAATGCTAAACTTTGCAGTAGGTATATATGAGCACAACAGAAACCATCTTACTAGCTCACACCAGTTTTGCAAAAGCAAAAGTATAATAATAGCCCCCAGTACAGCTAACTGTTTCTATTCCTGCCAGTTTATCTAGTTGTTCACTGAACAATCTAGCAGAGGACAAACATTTTGTCATTATTTCTTTCATGTTAAAACTACAAAACTAGAAGCAGTTTCTTGATATTACACATCACACAGTGAACCTGAGAAATATCACGCTATGAAAAACAAGCTATGCTATAGCCTTTTGATTTCTTAAAGTACGTTAAATCTAGAATTGCTTATATAAATCTCTCAACACCTAAACCATATAAGAATTGGGTAAAATAATTCAGAGCCATTTGAACCAGACTAAAGAAAAACAAAGTAAATGCTCCCCTGACCAGCCCATTTCATTCCATGTTTGTGGTTCCCCTCTCCCTTGAGCAGAGGAGAACACGTGGTGATTCCCTAGTCACAAGTTACTATCGACATAGTGCAGACCAGTGGAACATATTAAGCCAGGGCAGCACCATGTATTAAATAAAAACTGTATTATTGTATTAAATAAAAAATAAAATAAATATTGCAATAGAATTTAAGCAATAGGTATTACATTGTATGTGGAACAGGTTAAAAAAACCAGTGAGTATCTTATGGCCTGAGATCTCCTTTATACTGGCAGGAATGATATAACAATACATGCCAGCTCTGTTGACTTGACCTAAATCTCATATTGGTGATTCAATCCTACACACTATGAACATAAGAATAGCCCTGCTGGATGAGGCCCAAGGCCTATCTAGTCCAGCATCCTGTTTCACACAGTGGCCCATCAGATGCCTCTGAGAAGCCCACCGGCAAGAGGTGAGGGCATGCCTTCTCTCTTGCTGGTGCTCCCCTGCAACTGGTGTTGAGAGGCATCTTGCCTCTGAGGCTGGAGGTGGCCTATAGCCACCAGACTAGTAGTCATTGACAGACCTGTCCTCCATAAATTTGTCTAAGCCTCTTCTAAAGCCTTCCAAGCTAGTGCCCATCACCACATCCCATGGCAGAGAATTCTATTGATTAATTATGTTATGTGTGAAAAAGTACTTTCTTTTGTTGGTCCTAAATTTCCTGGCCATCAGTTTCATGGGACGACCCCTGGTTTTTGAGTTGTGAGAAAGGGATAGATAGATAGATAGATAGATAGATAGATAGATAGATAGATAGATAGATAGACAGATCCACTCCATGAATAATTTTATAAACCTCTATCATGTCTCCTCATAGTCATCTCTTTCCCAAACTAAAAAGTTCCAGATGCTGTAGCCTTGCCTCATAACGAATGTGCTCCAGGCCCCTGATAATCTTGGTTGCCCTCTTCTGCACCTTTTCTAGTTCTACCAGTTCTACAATGCCCTTCTTAAGATATGGTGACCAAGAACACTATGCAGTACTCCAAATGTGGCCACACCATAGAGTTGTAAAAGGGCATTATAATATTAGCATTTTTATTTTCAATCCCCTTCCTAATGATCGCTAGCTCTGAATTAGACTTTTTCACAGCTGCCGCATACTGAGTCAACATTTTCAGTGAGCTGTCCATTGTGACCACAAGATCTCTCTCCTAGTCAATCACTGACAGCTCAGACCTCAGCAGTGTATACGTGAATTTGGGGTTTTTTTGCCCCAACATACATCACTTTATACTTGCTTACAGTGAACTGCATTTGCCATTTTGTCACCCACTCACTCAGTTTGGAGAAATCCTTTTGGAGCTCCTCACAATCTTTTGTGGATTTCACTACCCTAAACAGTTTAGTGTCATTTGCAAATTTGGCCACTTCACTAATTACCCTAACTTCTAGATCATTCATGAACAAGTTAAAGAGCACTGGTCCCCATACAGATCCCTGGGGTACTCCTTACTTTCCTCCATTGTGAAAACTGTCCATTTATTTCTACCCTCTGATACCTGTCCTTCAACCAGTTACCAACCCACAACTGAACCTGTCTCCTTATCCTATGACTGCTCAGTTTACTCAAGAGTCTTTGGTGGAGAACTTTGTCAAACATTTTTTGGAAGTCCAAATATACTATGTCAAGCGGATCACTTCTATCCACATTCCTGTTGACACTCTCAAAGAACTCAAAAAGGTTAGTGAGGCAAGACCTGTCCTTGCAGAAGCCATGCTGGTTCTCCTTCAGCAAGGCCTGTTGTTCTATATGTTTCACAATTTTGTCCTTAAATATAGGGGTGTGCGGAATCAGTTCAAATTGGCCCAGTTGGACCAGTTTGAGCTTGAACTGGACCAGCCCCCGCAAATGGGGGACAGTCCGAGTTTGAACCAAACTGGATTGAACTGGTTCAGCCTTGCTTGTAAAGTGGAATCTGGTAGGAATTCCATACCTAAAATGGTGTTCAAGGGACAGGAAGGGGGGAGTGAGATGGCACCCTACCAGCTCTGGAAGAGGAAGCGACAGCTGCTCCCTGGCAGTGGCTCAGTGGCAGCAGCCGCTCCCATACCCGGAGATGCTACCCCCCCCCCCCGCACTGCAGACCAGCTGGCAGCGCAATGCTACATCCCCATACGCACATCCCCCCACCACCAGGGATATACCACCATGCCACTGCCACAGCTAGTAAGGTGCCTTACTATGGGCACCTGCCCCGCTTGTCCCTTGAACAGCATTTTAAGTAGGGAATCCCCATTTGCTTGTAAAGGGGTATCCTTCCTTACTGGATTCCCTTTTACAAGCAAGACACTCAAGCTGGGTCAAACCAGGTCAAACCAGGTCAACACAGTTAAATAGCATGAAACAAACTGCCAGCCAGTTCTAACAAACAGGTTTGTGAACCAGTGATTTGTTTCAAATTTGAACTGGACCGCCGCAGAAACCTTCTTGCATATGCCTACTTAAATATGCTTTCCATCAATTTATCAGCACAGAAGTTAAGCTAACCTGCCTGTAGTTTCCCAGATCCCACCTGCCTCCTTCAAAAAGATCACTTTTTGAAAATCAGAGCTACATTTGCTACTTTCCAGTCCTCTGGTACAGAACCTGATTGTAGGGACAAGTTACATATTTTTCCTAGCAGATCAGCAATTTGAGTTCCTTCAGAACTCTTGGGTGGATACCATCTGGCCCTGGTGATTTGTTAATTTTTAGTTTCTCAAGACAGTTTAGAACATCCTCTCTCATCACCTCAAATTGGCCCAGTTCTTCAGCGTTTAAGCCTGAGAAGTTCAGTTCCAGAGTGGGTATATGGTCAGTATCCTCCACCGTGAAGACAGATGCTAAGAACCCATCCAGCGTCTCTGCAATCTCCTTATCCTCCTTAAAAATTCCTTTCATGCCTCCATTATCTAAAAGTCCAACCACCTCCCTGGCAGATTTTCTGCTGTTGATATATTTAAAGAGGTTTTTGTTATTCCCTTGACATTTGCTATATGCTCCTCAAACTTTCTTTTTTTCATCCCTTATTATCCCCTTGAATTTCTTTTTCCAGAGTTTATGTTCCTTTCTGTTCTCATCATTTGGGCAGGACTTCCATTTTCTGAAGGAAGTCTTCTTTCCTTATATAACTTCCCTGACTCTGATTGTTGGTCAAGCTCCTGAACTTAGTGGTACCTTTCATCCTATAGTCATTTAGCATGTCAAGAAATTTGGCCTGTATGTCAATACCTGCACTCACATTTATCCAGTCTATTTGGGGGTAATTGAAGTCACCCATTATTACAGCTCTGTCTCTCTTTTTTACACCTCTCTGATTAGCTTCTCCACCTCTAGGTCACTCTCAGCGTTTTGATCTGGAGCTCCTGTTCACAAAACTTCGGGACGCAAAGTCCCCCTGGTCTGAGCCTTATCTTCTCAAGAGCTGCTTCCAAACTTAGCCACCTCAGGAATGTGGCCCCTACCACAAGCTGTTTGATTCACCTGCAGCTAATCCCCACCCACTGTCTCTCTAGGCTAAACTGAAACTGTTCTCTCAAAAACAAACCCCTGTCCAGCCAGAAATAAAACCCCAGAAAAGACTAACCCTCACAGTTCACCTTGTCCTTTCCCCCTTGTTTGTTTGCTTGTGTGTGTGCGTGCTTGCTTGCTTCTTTAGGAAAGAAAACAAAAGTTTGCTTGCTCCCCTGGTTTTAGCCTTATCTTCTCAAGAGCTTCTTCCATACAATGCTAAAAGCAAACAAGCAAGCAAGCAAGCAAATACATACATATATATATGCATACATACATACATACAGTCTCACTGGTAGTTCTGCTTACAATCCCCTTTGACATATGCCCAGTTGTTCTTCAAACTGTTTGATGCCAATGGAAGTTTTTCCTTTCCCTTGAAAAATAGAATGTGTGTGGGATCTGGATTGGGAGCACAGTGGGGAGCTGAATTAGAGCCCCCTACTCTCTCCCATGACCCAGATCCATGGCCCTACCAACCCAGCGGGTGTTTATCAATGAAAATTAAAGCACATCAGGGACAGTGACACATTTAACATCATGTATATTTGGCTCAGATCTCAGGGCATGACACTTACTTGGCTCTCAAGGAATTTATTCTCACAAGTTTGCAGAGAAACATGATGCCCAAGTGATATGCCAAAAGAAGCTTTTTCATTGGCTTCAACAATGTCTAAAGCTGAGCTTCAGCCACAAGGTGTGAGACAGGAGAGCCAACACAGAGGAAGCAAATAAGCCCACAGAATCGCTTTCACCCTCCTCCCCCATCCCATTTGACGGGATAGCACAGCACAGCTTGCGGTTTTGTGAAAAGCTTTCCCTTGGATATCTTTGATTAATTAAGCAGTTTCATCCTTGTTCTCTCTTTGTACTGCAAGTGGAGTTTGGCAAGGTAAGCATGATTTGTAGCCCTTTTGGCAAGGCAAGCATGATGACTAAGGTGTCTACGCAAAAGGAGGAAATGTGATAAAAACTGTTCATTTTTTCTAGCTGAACTGGATGTTATGTTCCTCCTGGTTTTGTGTTTGTGCATGTGTGTTTGTTTGCTAAGTCCTACATGGTCTGTCTTTATTCAATCAGTTGAGTATACAATGCAAAGGGCCTTGATTTAACATAATTTGTTTCCTTTGTTAATATTTATACCACAAACAATGCTTTGGATATAAAAAGCACTCTGACAATGAAAAATGGAAAGCTGTTGACTGTAAAGGGGTTTGGCTGAAAAATAATCTTTTAAGAAAAATTACAAGAGCACAACAGCTTTTATTATTTATGAAATCTGGACTAGTTAAACATTCCATACATATAATATTCTGGCAATGGCAGATAATGGAATTGCCATTTTAGGCCTCAGATCCTGTTCTCTGTTTACCATAGCATATTCATGAAGGAGGAGCATACAAAAGTATATGATACATCATATACTGTGGACAGCTGCTGATATAGAGTGTGGTGGGGCTGGTGGGGAGGAGCTGACAGCTCTTTTCCACCAATGACAATAAGGGCAAATTGGTAGGATTCTAAGCCTGCACTAGGAAGGTAAAAAGTGTGCCGTCAGGTTGATTTTGACTTCTGGCGCCCACAGAGCCCTGTAGTTGTCTTTGGTAGAATAGAGGAGGGGTTTGCCATTGCCTCCTCCCGTGCAGTCTGAGATGATGCCTTTCAGCACCTTCCTATATTGCTACTACCCAGTATAGTACCAGTGGGGATTCAAACCAGCAACCTTCTGCTTGTTAGTCAAGCATTTCCCCACTGCACCACTTAAGTTGGAAAGTATACTGTAAATGTTAGCACAGCAATTTGTTATTCAATATTCAGTCTACAAACCAAATAGTGACTTTACCATTTGATTAAAGTCCCAGATATTCTGTCACTTGTTTTGCATTAATACTTATTCAATAAACATTTAATAGATTTCCTTTTCTTGTTCACAGACTCTGCATCTGTGGTTTCTGCCTCCTGCACTCCTCACTCCCTCTTGTCCCCACTCCTCCAACTTCCAGAATACATGCATCTTCTACAGGAGATGACAATGTGTCACATTGGAAGTCCAATATGACCACGGATCTAACTACATGTTCCTTTAAAAGCATGTGCTTTGCAAACAGATGCTTTTTAGAAATGTTAAATGGCAGTGAGATCAGGCCTTCCCTTGATTAGAACCATGGCAGAGGAAGGGGCTTTAACCCTCCGCAGCCATAGTCCCAATGCAGATCTTCACCCACAACTATTTGCCAGGGAAAGCAGCTCCCACTTGTGCCTTCAAACCAAGTTTGAAAGGCCACACAGAACTCTCTTTCTCTGCTTTAGGCCCGCCAGATGTCCCCATTTCCTGAGCAAAGCTTTTTAGGGACTGGTGCTATCCAGTAGCACTAAGCTTCATAGTGTGCAAATTCCAGACACTAGTTGGAAACTATTAATTACTAGGGTTTTGTTTATTTTTCTTTCATTCCAATTTACTACATATATTCGGTCATTAATAATTCATCATCTCTCATGGCTCTTCACAATTTAAGTTGAATATTAGCCCTTTAGATTAAAAATGTATATTAATGAGTTGACCTGTCATTTACCATTTCATGCTCCAAATATTGTACATCTCTGGTTGTTGTTTTTTAAATATGCACTGCTTATCTTGGGAGAAGACCATCTGCCCATGAATATATGCATTGAGGGATCCACATATTTTGACATGGCACATTTGACAGCCATTATTTGTGGCCACCATCAACCCTTCCCCTCCCACAAGCTCACTGACACATGCAGAGAACTTGGTAGGAGTGTTTTCTCTGCCCTCACATACAGCTTTTACAGTAGCTTACTAGGAATATAGGCAGCTGTCTTATACGAAGTCAGACCACTGGACCATCCAGCTCAGTATTGCCTACACTGCATTTCAGACTGAGGTCTTTTCCCAGAGAGACTTAGGAGGTACTATAGAGGATTGAACCTGCATCTTTTATCACCCAGTGCATATTCTGTTCCACTCAGTTATAGTCCTACCCCCAGAGGAGCTGGGAGCTGATTGGCAACACCAGTGTTTTTCCCCTCTCGGACACTTTCCCCTCCATTGTTATTTGGCTCGCCCAAAACTCATGTTCATTGAGATCCTAGATCGGTAGTAATAAAGCAAAAGTCAAAACATGCCAACACACATCCTGTGTCAGTCATGGGTAAGGTAGAACAGGAAATACTGTACAATAAATCTGCTCCCAGTCTCTGGCCATGTTTCTCTTTCCTCCAGAACCAACCATGTGGATCAAAACAGGGAAGCTACTGAGTTTAGCATTCTGTTTCTGTCAACAGCTAGCCAGAGGCCCCTGGGAACTAGCTCACAAATAGGGAGTGTAGGCAACAGATCCCCCTGCTACATTATTTAAGCCAACATCTGGTATTCCAAGATTTAGAGCCTCTGGACTTAGAGATTCCATTTAGATATCATTGTTAACAGCTGCTGAAGAACTATCCTCTCTTTTAAAACAAACATATCTAAAGTGGGTTTATAGGCCCCTGGTTAAGAGGTCATCATTACCTCCCCTAAACCTACCCTCACCCCAAAGACAGAGCACTAGCACTCCTCCTCTCCAACAATGGCAGTTCTGCAAAGAAAGAATGACTTTACCCCAGAAATCTAATCTGAAAGCTTGATTTCACAGCACCAGCTGCCCACTAGAGGGGGGCGGTTCTGGGTTTTGTTTTGTTTTTTAAACTGGGAGACAGGAAAAAGGAAGCAAAGAGTTGGCTATAGTGGAGGGGGGGAACTGGGAAAGAAAAAGATTTCAATTGCAGGACACGCTCTCCTCCCCACTCCCCCACCCCCGCTTCATTCTAGTCCACTGTCCCTCTCCCCAACATTCATGCACACTCATCAGTTTCCCTCTTACTAATTCATGTTTGACTTCAAGCAGGCAGGAGGAGGAAGGGGAAAGGAATTTTCCACTTTGACCAATCCCTTGCCTTTCCAGCATTCTCTTTAGGGATGTGTGAATTGATTCGGGTACAAAATGATTTGTACCTGAATGTAGCTGATTCAGGCAATTTGTAGATGGAACCAATTGCCCCTGTGCTCAATTGCCCAGATTTGGGTACAAAACAAATCGCCCAGATTTGGACCTGAAGAAATTTGGAGATTTGGACCTCCATTTTGTGGCTACAGTGGTTGAATGGTAGTGCCCAATGGGTGGAAGCTACCACCCAAATTTCAAAGTAATTGGGCAAAGGGGTGATTTTTAACAAATTATTGATGTCTGTGTGTCTTTAAGGTTTTTCCCATAGGAAATAATGGGGGTTTCAGCAGCCCCATAACTCCACATGGGGGGGCACCAGAGTGGCCCAGTGAAAGTTGTGGTGGGCGATAGTGCCCAATGGGTGGAAGGAAGCTATCACCCAAATTTCAAAGAACTCTGGTGCCCCCCACACAGAGTTATGGGGCTGCTGAAATCCCCATTATTCCCTATGGGGGAAAGTGTTAAGAAACACAAACCTCAAAAAATTGTTAAACATTAAATCACCACTTTGCCCAATTTCTTTGAAATTTGGATAGTAGCTTCCACCCATTGGACACTACCACTCACCCCAATCTTTTGCCCCTAGAATCCCTTTTTGCCCTGAATGGATTCAGATTCAGACTGATTTGGATCCAAACCAAATGGGGTAATGGGGGGCAGATTTGGGCCCAAAACAAATTGGGAGTGATTCAATTTGGGTACAAATCCAATCAAAAAATCATTTCAGCACATACTTAATTCTCTTTCTGTTCTCAGTACTTTTCTCCTCACTTCTGGCTCTCCATCCATTCCACCCTCCTCCTCTATGTTAAGTGTGACCAGTTGTACTACAGGTTCCTTCTGTTCTCATGTCATAGAAGCCCCAATGACTTTTCCAATGCTTTGAAATTCTGCTTAGAAATTAAAACAATTCTACTTAATTGTTTAGAAAAGTAATGTTTTCTAACTGCATATTAAGTTTAGGGTTTGGGGAAACAGTTTTAACTTTGCAATATGGGTATGACTTTTAATTAATTACATTTTTCATCTTAATTTCATTCTTAGCAGGAATGCCGAAGTGACTGCAGGTTAATTAGCCTGTAGGCTCCCCCCCCCCCCATTTCTGCTCCTTTATTTGTTTCTTGAGGATAATGAGGTGTGACTCCCCCAATCTTGTTTAGATTCTACCAAAACTACCAATCCTCAAAGCTTTTTTGTTTGTTTTTTTAAGACAGACAAAAATTCCTTTGGAGTGGTCGGGGGTGGACTTAGTCAACTGAATCTTCAAAAACATCTAATTGATATTTGTCACTTTGATTTACTATAAACGCATGACATAAAAATGAAAAGGAATATGCATAAGGTATATTATGCATAGCACTGGAACACAATGAGACTGTTCTCACAAGCAGGCTAGGCTGCTTGTGTGGAGGACCAGGATGCACACCTATCCCAGCACTCCCACCCAGCCTAACCCCACTCCCAAGCCTGGCTCTTAGCCAAGGTTAAAGGAGCAAATGCTCCCTTCACCCAATTGCTGGGATTGTGTGTCTCCTCAAGCTACACACAGCCCAAAGAGGCAAGGAGACGGTCACCTAGAGAGCCTGTCTGACAGGGGATCCCAGTGATGTGATGCACTCATAGTGTGGTGCATTGCAGGATATCCAGAGGCTGGGATGCATTGTCCTGACCTCCAGAGCTCCACGCATGGCGTAGCATGGATTCTCTGGGAGCCTGGACTGTGGTTCCAGAAGAATTTTTGTGCTAGTCTGGGGGGAAGTGAGTTTGAGCAGCCTTCCCCACTACCCCACCCACCCACCCGATCATGTGAATGGCCCCAATACATACTCTGATCATTCCTGCTGTAATTTAAAGGCCATTTCACACATTATTCAGCAGAAAAGCTGGATTTGCCATTGAATTTATACATAACAAAGAATGACTATCAATCCCATGTCCTTGACATATGTAAGATGTACATATTTGTCAATCCTACTGTACACTTCAAAAATTTAACATGTGAAAATGTTTGGATTCTTAGGGACAATAGTGCCTGAGTTAATAGTGAGTGCTTCAGCAGTAGCTGTGCATATTTTGCTGTTAAAAATAAATTCCATTAGGACTAAGCTTGGGACTCAGTTGCACCGATAAAAAGTGCTCTGGCCAGAAGGGAAAGTAAGTAAAAAGTACATTGTTGTGACCACAGGTTGCAACATGGCATAACATGGAAAGAAAAGTGCAACATACCAAGGAATTACATCAGTTAGATTAAGCTAAAACCAATGCTACATTTTAGAACATATAAAGTTCTTTCTGAGTTTAAAAGAAAGCACTGCATGAACATGGCCACTTGACAACCAACATACGGAATCGCACCCTTACGTTTATCTATCATCACATCATAAATAAGGCAGTATAGGACGTAGTGGATTATGTCCTTCACTTGTCCAGTGCCACAAGGAGTAAACCAGGATGCTTTCCAGCTTAGCCGCTCAACAGCAGCAAAATGCTTCCATTCAGGCAAATTACATTCAAAATGTAAATAGCAAAGCACCCAGCAGGGGCAGCAGTCTTGTGAAAACTAACAACCCCAAAACCCAGCAACTTTACACCAGATACACAATGTCATAGCATTATATCACAGCGATTAAATTTGAAACAAGGCATTGGAAATATGAACAGCACCCTGCTGTCAGCATAGGGACTGCGGTGTCACAACACAGGAAGTGTGGAAGCACACTTCAGAGATACGTCCTGACCCCATTGCAGGGTCTAATCTGGAAAGCGCCCAGAAGGGGAAGTGGAGGATCTGAACAGATTATGAAACTGCAGACAGCATGAACCAAAACCCCTTTCCCCCTTTTCTCTCTCAGTTTGCTGCATGGATAACAAGGTTGAGTGTTTTCAGTATAAAAACTAAGAGTGGCCTTGCAACAGCAAGAAATACCACAACCAAGTGCTGCTCAATGGTTTATTGAAGAATGAGGTTCAAGGGGTTTTGTGTTGCATCTTTTTCTGCCTTATTTTTAAAACCACCTATACACCAGTATTTGCAGTACAATACCTGGTGAAGTGTAGCGGAAAGAAGAGTCAGGACACACAGCAGACTTTATGCACCAGGGAACCAATCATACAGGAACACCGCAGCTTATTTTTGAACAAGGCAACCAGGAAGGAAGTTTTGATGCTGCTCAAACTATAATCCACTTAAAGTGAAAGAAGCAGCTTGCAAACAGAAGCAGAGCTCAAGTGCAAATCTCATAAGACAAACAAGGTTAGTCTCTTCTTTGCAGTTAATGCCCATCCCAAGGGTTAAAATACATATATACAAAGAACAAGATGCTAATTATCATGGCACAATGTTGTTATAAGAATAGTAGAATACTAGGGATGTGCAAAACATTTCAACAGAAACATTTCAACTCGAAATGGACTGCTTCGCACTCGAAACAAAATGCCCTTTAAATGAAGGTCCTGTTTTGAGTTTGGAACAAAACAACCCCATTTAGATTTGAAATGTTTTGATGTTTGAACACCATCTTGGAGGCCTGTTTTTCCCTTGCTGATTGGCTTTCTGGCACTGGCTTCTGATTGGTTTGCTATCTCCTTTCTTGTTCATTGGCTTGCTATAATACAAATCAGGCGTTGTCATGAAAACTGTGCCCCCATTGGCTGTGGGGAGAGAGGAGTGAGAGGGGAGGCCAAAGGAGGTATTTTCAAAATGTATTTAAAGGAAAAGGGAGGTAGAGAGAGCCTTTATAGTGTGCCTTTATAGTGTGCCTTTCTTGTTTCTGATTTATTTATTTGATTTCTATACTGCCCTTCCAAAACTGGCTCAGGGTGGTTTACACGGAGAGATAACAAACAAATAAGATGGATCCCTGTCCCCAAAGGGCTCACAATCTAAAAAGACAGACACCAGCAACAGTCCCTGGAAGTACTGTGCTGGGGGTAGATAGGGCCAGTTACTCTCCCCCTGCTAAATAAAGAGAATCACCACATTAAAAGATGCCTCTTTGCCAAGTTAGCAGGGGTTTCTTGAAGAGGATACATCAGGAGAGGAGGAATAATCAGAGATGGCGGCAGCAGAGAGCACACGGGTGCCGATGGCCTGGCCCAGTGGAGAGAGAGACAGAGAGTGCATGCTGGCTTATCTGTCTCTCTTTTCTCTCTTCCCCTTTTTGCAGTGCCAACCAACTGCTTTTTCTTCTTCTTTTGTACCAGCAGCCCCAGTGTCTTTAATAGGTACAGGTAAAGTGTGTCATCGAGTCAGTGTTGACTCCTGGCGACCACAGAGCCATGTGCTGTTGTGGATTTCCCCCCTCTCTGTGGACCCCCCCTTATTGTAGCCAGTTATTATTATTAAAGCCACCCCCAGTGGCTTTAGTAACTGGAGTGCTGTGCTGACTGTTTTTTCTTTCTTTTGCAGCCCCAACCTGCACCTTTGCTGCTGCAGTGTGCTTGGACTGGACTTCATTTTTATCCTACTTTCCTTAATGAGCCTTAAGGCTCATGAGATCACCGAGCATTGTGTGTGTGTGTGTGTGTGTGTGCGTGTGTGTGCACATCCATGTGTCCGTGTGTTCCCTGCCCCCCATCAACTTTGCAATGCCTGAACCAATATGAACCAAATTGGGTACAGTTGTAGGAATACATAGGGATACCTCAATGGTGTAGTGTAAGATGGTGTCAAGATGGCAGATGAGTGAATGTTCAAGGCGCAAGCAGGAGCCAATTTGGGCCAAATTTAGTACATTTGTAGGGACACCTCAAAGGCATAGTTTCAGGACGGTGGATGTGTGAATGTCTGAGGCATAAGCGGGCTAACTTGTGAACCACCTAACCGATTTGAACCAGATTTAGTCCAGTTGTAGGGACAGTGAAGGGAAAGTAGTCAGATTAGTTCTTACCAGCACAAGTTTTGTTTTTGTAGGCTGGTGTGTTCTGTGACTTCTGTCTGTTGCCTAGCCTGCCAGGCTCTCTCTGTTTTTCTGGTGTTTTTTGGTGTGTGTTTTTCCAACTCTTGCTTTTCTTTTTCTTTTTTCTTTTTTTGAGTGGGTGGGTGCCCGCCTGACACCCACTTTCCCTATCCCTAGCTGTTGAATCCCAGTGTCTGCTTGGCCCAAGTGCCTTTGAGAGCAGCACCTGGCCAGACTCCTGCAGAAGAACCCAGAATATCACATGCACACACGCACACACACCTGGTCAGGTTAGAGTTCTTTAAATAGGGCCTAGTTTGGGGAAGGGATTCAGTACTAGGTAGGACTGCAGGACAAGAGGGGTGGGTTAGGAGAGGCTACAGTTAGGAGAGGGTGGGTTAGGAGAAGCTCTTTCCCTCCCCTTCAATTTACCACATTGTTGCTTGCTCCCCTCCAACACACACACACACCGAATAAAACTTGCTTCTATGTTTGGAGGGATCTAATTTTTCTAGCTTCTGTGTGTGCACTACAGAGCTATAGATAGCACTGTTTGTGGCATACACAACATAAATAGACCACAATGACCCCACACCCCTTTTTAAAATACCCACCTTAAAGGTGCTTCTCCCACCCCCCCACCATCAGAGCCCAAGATGTCCAGGAGGGCGCAAGACAGAAGCAGGAGCAATTGCTCTCCCTGCTAACTGGGCAAAGAGACACCTTTTTAGAGTGGCAGTTCTCTTTGTTTAGCAGGGGGAGAGCAACTGGCCTTGTCCACACACTCCCAGCACAGTATCACTCCAGTAGCTGTTGCTGGTGTCTATCTTATGTTTCTTTTTTAGATCGTGAGCCCTTTGGGGACAGGGATCTATCTTATTTATGTATTTATTATTTCTCTATGTAACCGCTTTGGAAACTTTTGTTGAAAAGCGGTATATAAATATTTGTTGTAGTAGGAGCAGAATGGCAGTCAGAAGAGGGGTGATGCTGGTCATGGTGGGTGACAGCAAGAGGGGCCTACTCCCCAGTCACCCCAACTGCTGTGCCTGTGAGCAGGCTCTCCTTTCTGAAGGAGGATGGTCCTGCAGTGCAGGGGTTTCCCCCAAAACCTCATAGGATCCTATGGGGGTTTGGGGGGAAGGTTAAAATTCTGGTTAAAATTGCCCACTTGCCCATTCCTTTTGTGTGTTGGTTGTTAGGTAGCACCCATTGTGGTAAAAACAAAATGTAAAATCAGTTTCATGCACATCCCTACAAAATACTCTGAGATACACCTGTGGTAAACTGGGAACTAATTTTATTCACCAAAAATCTCTGGAAAGATCGAGGTCCAAACATATATAAGTGTAACCCACACAAATATATTGTTGGTGGTCTGTGTCTTTCAGCTTGTCTTTGGCTTAGAGAAGACTTCTGTGTTCATGAAATGAACTGATGCAGCAACCAACCTCTGCCAAAAAAACACACACACCAAGAAACCAACACTGGTTTTCATGCTACACAATGCCCCATCAATGGAAGAGTGGGGTGTACTGGGTCTGTGCTAGGTCAAACTGTGCCCACATTGCTAGCAACTGCGGAAAAGCCCAGTGGCTCCTAAGGATTGGGTCAAAGAGCCCTATCACCAATTACCCCATCATTGCCCATGCTACAACTGATGCAGTCCTTAGGAACCACAGAGTCTCTCCGTGCCCGCTAGCAGCATGGACCCCTGGGGTGTCATTCAGGGTGCCCCATGGGGCACTGCTCAGAAGCTCAAATCTCAGCAGCCACCTCCCTTCTCCATGTTCTCCTCCAGAAAGGAAGTGCAGCAGTGGAGGCACCTGCACAGAGCATGCAAGAGAGCTCCTAGCCTCACCTAGCTCCCTGCTGCTTCCACCTTCATAGGTGGAAGCACCTATGTGCTTCCTGTGTGCTTCCACTAATATCTATGACAATATTAGAGACTTTTAAAACATATGTAATTATTCTGGGGAGGGTATGATTGAGTGTAATCATCAAAAGGGGTCTGTGGGTCTGGATATTTTAAGTACTTAGCAATGCTCTTAGTGGACAGGGCGGGTTGGATTCACATGAAGCCAGCATGTGCACTCCACTCTTCCATCAGTGGGGCACTGCGCAAGTCAGCTGGTTGTAGAATACAAGTGCAACAAAACTGTGGTAAACTGGTGTAATTCAGTAATGCTGGAATGAGATCTTTTAAAATTCCAGGTCAGAGAAGGAAGCTCCCTGTGTGTGTGCTCCTTCCAGAGCAAAGGGGAAGCAATTCAGCCTGTCCCCACCCAGTCACAAGTAAAGGAGAAGTAGATGGCAGGTATGGTAGACCTGTTGGAGCTCTGGAGGGCTGTCTTTAGAGAGCCCTGTTGGGGTGCGGGGCCTGGGGCAAATCAGCCAGTGTGGGGCCCCCTTCCAGTTATTTCTAATGGGAGTTAAAAGAGCGGGGCCCAGGGCGGTCACCATGCTTGCCATGCCCTAAGGACAGCCTTGGATCTCTGACCTGACCCAGCACTACCCAACAGTTGGAAGGAGCTGACCTGGCCTCTCCTAACTGTATCACAGGTTGTGTTGGAATCCTACATTTTTGGTGGTGCACAGACAGTATCCAAATTAAAATTCATGCCATACTCTACATTTGAGATAATCTCTTTTGGGTTATAAAATGGCAGGTTGTTCCACTGGAGAATCAATTCCCAATCTTCTGCAGGATATTGAGATTCAGTCCCCAAAGGGGAGGTGTGCTTTTTTGCAACCAAAGAGTGGCCATTCCAGATTTCAAGCCTTCTGTGGTCAGAACAGGTGTGTAGCATTTGTCTATTCTCCTTATTCAACGGATTCTTTTCTTCCTAGCCCTGTTGTTTCAAGTTGCTGTGTAATTCAACATATCTTTCCAATCAGCCATTTCACTCTGGTTTCTTCTGCAAAGGAAAGAGAGCAAAACCTGGCACTTCTTCGCAAGAAGCTCCTTACCCTCAAGTAAGTGTTTACTTACTTGCTTCACCACTAAGCCACAGGAAAGCTTTATATATTGCAGAAAGAAAGTCATAAAGGCATACTTCTCCCTCCACTGAACCAGGGTCTGCCAAACAAGGCAGAACTCAAAAGTGGAGAGGGGCATATGCCAACCCAATTACACACAGGTTGATCAGACACGCCACAGTTGCTTATGGGATTATAACAAGTGGGAAGAACCCTTCTAAAAGAACACAGAAAATGTGTATAGGTTGCTCACACTAGCTCTCTTCAGACATTGTGTTGTGAGTTCAGGTGTCTGTACACATGTACATGTTTTTGTGTGAATGACTGTACATGCATTCATTTTAAAAGTGAACCTGGGTACAGGCACCCACAAATGCAGGAGAAAGATAAGAAGTACTAGCTTAACCCGCACAGAGCATCTGTGTGCTAGTACTTGATTGCTCCCATCACCCCCTGCCACAGCCCCCCTCACCTCAGAGATCTCTCCACCCTCACCTGAGCCTCACTCCTGCTCCTCCTCCTCCATCCTGTTGCTTCCAGAGACCTTCCCTCCCACACCCAAGCCCCACTCCTGCACCTCCCCACTGGAGCAGCAGCAACAGCAACAAATGTTGAGAGGGCCCTTCCTTGTTGCCACCACCGCCATGGCCGCTCATTTCTCTCAGGCCGCTGATAGGCCAAGGCCCATCCCTTGCCTGCCTGCCTGCCTGCCTCCTCCGCCAATAGCCTCAGTAGCCCCAAACAGCAGCAGTGGTTGACTGGGCCCTTCCTTGCTGCCAATAGGGCCGCCATGGCCGCTTATTCCCCTCAGGCTGTTGACAGGCTCGGTCCCATCCCTCACCCCTCCTTCTTTCTCTCTTCCCCTCCCTTCTTTTTCTCTCTCTCCTCTCTCCTCCACTCGCTCTTCCCCTCTGTCTTTCTCCCCCTCCCTTCTTTCTCTCTCTCTCTTCCTGAGTTAACAGATCTTGTGCATCTTGTTTCCTCATCTAACTCACACAGTGGCAGCCTCCTTCTCCTGAAGGGGTTCTTTCATCCCTCATGACCCCTCTCTTTGCAGACCCCTGCCCTGTGTGTGTGTGTGTGTGTGTGTGTGTGTATATATATATATATATATATATATATATATATATATATATATATTCCTCTCTTCTACAATCAAGAACATCTTCTGACCACTAACAGTTGCATTCCAATTGTCCGTAACCATCACAGGCTCCTCCTCTCCACTGCCCAATCACCACAGTGCCACAACCTCCTCCTCCCTATCTGCATATGGAATCCCCACTGCCCAATCACCATGGTGCTTCTGCTCTCACAGACTCCTCCTCCCTATCTGCATATGGAATCTCCACTGCCCAATCACCATGGTGCTTCTGCTCACCAACCTTTGCGAGAGCCACCACACACAGGATTAGCCACGGGTACGCCTTAGAGAATTAGACAGATAGATAGATACTGCTGTACATGCATCCACCACAGTATGTGAGTAGCTATGTGTGCATACAGGTCTGTACATGTGTGCACTGTACATATAACATAGGCATAGGGCTACTGTTGCAATGGTTTACAGACAGTAGGAATTGCAAATGCATCTGCACGGTAGGCAGCTTTTACAAAAAGGATAGTACTGGGATTAATGCTATAAAACATCATCTAGATGTTGTCAATGAGCCATTTCACATGCAGATTAACCCCAGTGCAGCCATCCAGAAGTCTATCTTCCAGCTTTTGGCCAAGCCCCAAAAGTATACACTCGTTGACCTAATATTAAATAGCAGCATGTCTTACCCAGAATAGTGTGTGTAACAAGTAAGCCTGGTACTTCAGGACAACAAAAATTAATCCCAGCTCAAGAGGGGTCATTCAGGCTTTCTAACCTGTTTAGCAGCTACCCTGCAGGAGCTCAAGCCAGTTATAGTAGGCTGATGAACTTCCTGAACCCCTTTGCAGCTGAAGTAATGTGAGTCCTGATTGTTTTGTATAATAATGTGCACTTGGTTGTGCACCACTACATTTTGTAGCTATCACTTCTGACAGTTTTGCAGCTGCAAACTGTGACAGCTGAATTGGAATATTTCTATTTTTGTTGCATTCATCCAGTGAACTAATACAGCGTGTGTTTAAATACATTGAATACTATAATGTGTTATTGTTTAGAAGAATAGACTTGTTAAGATCAGTAGTGGAACTATAATAAAGATAACTTGGACAGACAGAAAATGTCTCAAATAAAGTAAGTCAACTTTCTGGATATGGAAAGTGCCAGGAGATATGTGGATGTTTCCATTGAGTTGAGGCCATGAAGGAAATGTTGGGCCTGGTTGGGAACACAAATCCTTCCTGTTGAACCTTCTCCCCCAGTGGCCTCCTAGACTCTCTGGCCCCATTCGGACATCACGTCAAACCTCTGGTAGACAAAGCTGTGATTAATCTGTGAAGCTGGGAATCATGCCGCAGACAATTGATCAACTACAGTTTGGCAACCTCCAGCTTCTGGACAGAGGAACCCCTCCTCTTCCTAGCCAGCCCAGGCTGTAGTCCAGCAAGCTCTATTCTGCTTGCATCACCAGACTGTGGGCAAGGCATCAGCATGTCAGTAAAGCGGCAACCATTGGCTACCATATTAGAGGGAGCACAATCAGTGCAATCATGCCTTTTCAGCATTGATCAACTGCCTTTGGCAGGGCAAAAACATTTTCACTCTTTCCTTACACCATTTGCACCACTTACATTGCAAGAACACTCAAACTATACGATCACAATCAAGCACAATTATGCTTGTTCTCTTGCCCAGGATGGCAAGAGACACTTCCAGATTGTAATGGGGTCTTTGGGGAGGAATGCAGAACAGCAACAGATAAATTGGGGTGAGGGGTGAGGGGTTGTTGGCTGGGTGAGGGAATAGTCCACCTGGAAAAGTGATGCCGTGTCATTTCTGTGCAGCTGCTCCCATAGCCTAGAGTGGATCTCATGCAAATTAATTGCAGCTGATGTTTCTGGGAACTGCTACCTGCCTGGAAAGGTAGTGCCTAGTGAAGCCATGTGACTGCCCCCTTTGGTCAGGAGGACTGACCTGTGTTTTATGCATCCAAACTCAAAGAGAAGGGAGGATTTCTGCATGTCGTTTGTGATCACTTCATTTAACAGGGCTGTCATGGGAACTCCCCTCGGTAGTGATTGCAGTGCTAACCCATACCACGCCATTGGATGGGAGCCTACAAACAGCAAATGGACTCTCCCTAGTGGGGATATGCTTGCCATGTTGAGCTTAAAGATTCAGAAAAATGGCTTGTCATTTCAGTCTGTGAGGATCCCTGCATTCCCCTAATGGGGGTCCTCTTTTAATCTCCCTGGGGAAAGACAAATTAAATCTACTCTCATGACATCTGGAGCTCTGGAGCCCTCCACATTCTGCTGCACCAGTTTTAGATACCTCCAAGAAAGGGGGTCAGGCTATACTGTACATTTTGAATGCTTCGAAACAGATTCCCACTTGCAATTTGTGGCGGCCAAAGCAGTCAATTGTTACCTGTCCACCCGTGTTCCTCCCAGGTGTGGGCATGTGTGTGAACCCACTAGCTTGCTGATCTGCACCTCAGAGGTTGAATCAGGATGGCTGCAGACACTGCCTTGGTACTGTCTCCCAGAAAAACACTCATTCCACACACAGGTGCAAGCAATTGAAGGGACTACCGCTATAAAAATACAGATAATGTATTTTTATGTATGATGTAGTGTATTTACACCACAACCACTGTAAAAATACAGATAATGTTCAAGCATGCAAGTAGTGCTGCCCAATCAGACAATACATGCAACATATTTACAGAAATGGCTTCCCAAGGCAGGTGTGCTAGATTGGATGTGAGGTCCCTGACAGGGCTTCGTTCTCACACCTGTGCCTCTTCACCTTCTTCCATTGGAACCTGTTACAATGTTTTAAATAGCAATTCTAAGTGGAGGTCTTGCATGCCAGGCAATGTGCCAAGGGGTGTGTTGCAGATTGCTTACACAATCTGAGCCTCAATCACTGTTGGTGCTAAGCACACCACAAACTAACCACTCTCTTCTTCAGAGCAAGTCAGGCTTAGGCTGTTGAAACCCCTGAGAACCCATGCCTTTCAAATTCCAGCAAAGGAAGAGTACCACAGAACACCTGAATTCCTAGCCTCCCACCAAATGCCAGCAAACAAGGCCTGCTGTTAATGCACAGGCTCAATTGACAGAGACAGATATCACATTTGTAGGGAGGAATGTTATCTCTATAATTTGCTGAACAAGAAAGTCACCACAGGTGGAGCTACCGCAGGTGTATTCCTGATGTAGCTTTGATGGAAGTTCAGCTGTGCACGGGGGGCGGTGTCCAAGTTTCCCTTGCTTTAAAACTGATGTTCTCTTCCATCATCATACACCTGTCTGCCTTGCCATTGGAGTGGTGGAAGATGCTCCCATCTTAAGAAAGCTACTCTTACTGCCCACACTTCTCTGATGCTGCTCTGACTCCTCTCTGCTGGAACAGGGGCAGGCACTGCTCCCCTGTCATGCTCCTGCATCTGGCCACTGCTGCTCTTGTTTGCCTGAGGGGCTGGCAGATCCAGATGGTCCGGCAGCAGGATGTCTCCCCTTGACTTAACGGATGTTGTGAAGGATGTAACAGGCCACTATGACTGTGTAACCAGCTCCTCCTCCACATCCAGCAAGGTGTAAGGGGTACACCAATGGGACTTCAGCCTCCCAAAAGCCTGCTCCACAACCATTCTTACACTGCTGTGGCAGAAATTGAAGTTCCTCTCCATGGTGTTCCGAGGTGCATGGTAGGCAAGCTACTTCTGAAGGCTGTATCATGCTGCACTGTATTGTGCTACACTTGTCAGGTTTCTCAGCTTTGGATGGGGTAGAAAATACAGGCAGCAAGCCCTATGGGGAAGTTCTCCATTGCAGCAGTTACCCAGTACATCCCCCTTTTATTGGGGTTATCTCCCCACAAATGTGTGAGGAAGCAGATGTGGGGTACATGCAGATTTCCCCCTCTTTCTGTCTGTCAAACAGTACACACACACACACACACACACACACACCCTGGGAAATCAAGCACTGGCAGAACTTGGCAAGTTTATCCCCTCTGCATGCTTCCACTCCCACAGCCCCAATAGGAGTGTGAGAAGAGGGCAGGTTTATCCCCTCATCCCGTCTCAACTCTCCCTTATTAGGTAGAGTTGCTTGTGTATAAAGTTGCTTTGTCTTTGCTTACCAGGACCCAACATTCATTGTAATTTTTGAAACCTATTTCCTCAAGGAAACCTACAAAAGACATTCCTGATCTGTTGCCTTGTGTCTCCTCACACATCCACTGGCTGAGCCCTCCCTGGTTTTGACATCCCAAGGATGCACTGCCACATCAAAGTGATCCCTTGGACTGTGGTTCAATAGCACATCAACACTTTGGGGTACTGGTACATTGGTGAAGTCTCTTGAACCCAAAACTTTTACATGCATAATACAAGCAGCGTGGAATACAGGTGGGACATAGGTGTGGACGGAAACCTCCTGCATGAAAATAAAGCCACGTCGAAGCCCTCAGTCTTCTGATGGAAGGATGGGGGAACTGAGGGTGACTGAGATGTGTGTGGTTGGAATTGTGTGTTCAGTTACTTGTGTTACTAGGGCTTAATGTGCTTGTGCACAAAGCACTGCAGTGATGAATTGTTGGAGACCTCCTCTGTTGTCTCCATCTTGTCCTTACATCCTTTTGGGGGGCGGGGGCTGATGAATGCAGCACATGAGGTGCAACACATGCAGAGGGAAGCAGGCTTTCTCCAATGTGGATCTGTCCCTTTAAATGCATTAACTCTAGGTACAGAGCATCCCTGTGGCCAAGCAGTGTCAGGAGGAGTAAGGAGACAACAGAGGGAGTAGCATCAGCTCCAGGAGGAGACCAGTGAGAAACATGGTTGCCCTAGAACTAATGCGTTTCTGGGCCTCTCTGAGCCAACCTCTCTGTGGTTGCTGGAGGAGCGTGAACAAGAGAAAACCCACCAGGTTATAGCAGCAGCAGAATTTAGACAATTCTGAGGTGCCTTTGAACCTCAGGTTCAAAGCAAAACTCACAACCTACCGAGGGTTCAAATTTAGATTTGGAAGCAAAAACATAGCTGCAACTAGATGGCAAAACAGCCGCTTCATGCATTCAGACAATCACTGACTCAAACCTCTGGCAGTTTAGCTCTGGTCTGGCGTTATGTCCTCATATGGCCGCTCCTTCTTTCTCTCCATCTTAATACCAAATCTCAGAGCCTCCACCATCAGTGTTATCCCACATTTTCAAAGCTCTTTCAAGCACCAGCTCAGATTGCCCTGATCACACAAAGAGGGCTGTGCTGGGAAAACTCCAGCTCTATGTTGCTATGACTGTGTGTTTTGCTCTCTTCTGGCTCTAAATACAGAAGAGGAAAATAGAAAGCAACTGCATGAGCCGTAGGAGAGGAGAAGCCCTGGGAAAAATAGGAGTCTTTTATTTTTTTATTTATTGTGATATATACCGCCTTTCATTAAAAACAATCCCAAGGCGGTCCAATCTTTGTCCTCTTGCACAAATCAATATGCTCCAGTTAGCCTAAAGCAGAATGTTCTAATAAATGAGGCTGAGGGGATGCTACACAGAGAGCAAAGAACTTCCAGTTTCAAAGTGTGCAACAAGTTCAACACACTGAAGGGGACTTGGGGTCCATGTGTCTTGGGAGCAGCCATTCACCTGACATGGAGCTGGATTGCACAACACTTACCTCCCAAGCCAACCCATCTTGTGAAATGGAGCACAAGAAGGCCTCTCTCTCTCACTCACTCTCTCCCCTTCCCTCCAGCACCAAACATGTCTGAAGACAAAGCAGACAATGTTGGTGTTAAAGGAAGGAGGAACAATGGAAGGAGGAAGGAGGGAGAGAGAGAGGAGGAGGAGAGAGAGCAAGAGCAAGGTGCTGCTGCTGGCTTAGCAGTGCAGCTGTGAGGGAGAGGCCAGGCAGCTGCTGCCACTACCAAAGGCACACTCCACCTACAGGGTGCACCATACTAACAGCCACCACCAGCAGTGACATGCCCCAGCAACTGAGGCTGGTGAAAAGGAGAAAGAGGGTGGTGTGAGATGGATTGGGGCCAGTGAAGGGTGGGGTGTCATCAGTGCTGGCTCCCACCAAGATGTGGGCAGAGTGGTGTGTTGTGGACAAGGTGGCACTCTGGAAAAGGAAGTGGTGATGGGGTGTTTGGCAGGGGCACATCCTGCCACTGCAAAAAAGCCCCCCCCCCCCCGAAGGCTTGGCCTGATGTGATTGCTTCATTTCAACTCATGGGGGATCCGCCCCTGCCACCTGTGCATGATCTGGCCCCACATAGATGGATGGAGACCATGGAAATGGGACTGGCATGCTGAGTGGGTGGGGCAGGCAAGTGCATTCACACCACACACCACACTGTGAGCCAGGTTGGGAAATAGGTTCAATCCAGCCAATGACAAACCACTTTTGAAACTGAAGGAAATAACAAAAACAGTTTGTGATATTGCATGAAGGTCTGCTGTATGAAGAAAAGAGTCAAAAAATCTCCCTGAGCATACCCAAGGCTGTAGGAATGTTCAAAGTAGCACTTTGGATTCTGGCCATAGTGCTTAAGAAAGGGAATAAGCAGCAAGGAGGCATACTGTCTGCTGACTCAGAGAGAAAGATCAAGTTGTAGGATCTATGTAGGCTGTAGTTGTGCTTTGCAGTGAGATGGGCTACAATTGGACATTGTAGAACTGCAAAAGGTACAGAAGAGGGCAACCAAGATGATCAGTGGTCTGGAGCACCTTCCTTATCATGCAAGGCTACGGCATCTGGGGCTTTTTAGTATGGAAAAGAGGTGACAATGGGGAGACATGATAGAGAGTGGACAAAGTTTTCTTCCTCTCTCACAACACTAGAACCAGGGGTCATCCCATGAAACTGAAGGCCAGGAAATTTAGGAGCAACAGAATGACATACTTTTTCACACAGCGCATAATTAATCGATGGAACTCTCTGCCACAGGATGTGGTGATGACCACTAGCTTGGATGGCTTTAAAAGGGGCTTAGAAAAATTCATGGAAGACAGATCCATCAATGGCTCCTAGTCTATAGGCCACCTCCAGCCTCAGAGGCAAGATGCAGGGGAGCAAGAGAGAGGGCATGCCTTCAGCTCTTGCCTGTGGGCTTCTCAAAGGCATCTGGTGCGCCACTGTGGGAAACAGGCTGCTGGACTAGGTAGGCCTTGGGCTGATCCAGCAGGGCAGTCCTTATGTTCTTATGGGCTCTGCTTCAACACCACCTCAGAAATATCAACTGAGTTGCAAGCAGAACTGGCACCTAAAACAGTTCCTGCAGCTCCGCTGTCATATAATGTGTAAAAGACAGTCTGCTCTGACAGGGTTATTCCAAACAGCAGCCTTGGCTATCTAAGATGGCAGCAGTCACTCTTTTGTGGGGAAATAAATAAATTTACAAAGATTTCTGCTTTTACCCCTACATTCTCACTGGAAAACCTTGTGATGAGAGTACCATGAAAGACCCAGACAGATAGAATCTCACGAACAGATGATCTTGCATCATCATTAGTCCTCATTAAAATAAATAAGGAGGGAGGCAAAACCATGTAATTGGGGATTTACGACCCTTAGAAGAGGCTCTGTAAATAAATGCAACAGATTACCCCAATATTATTGAATGCTGCCATTTAGATTCTCTTTTGACAGATTTAAGAGGGATATATATCCATTTTAGTGAAAGTGATGGGATGACTAGCATCTAAATCAGGAGTGGAAAGAGTTGAGCAGCCTGATAGATATCTGTCTTCCAACTCAATGGCAGTAATGCATGCAAGGTTTGGAAAGATTTATGCCAAGATTCAAAGATTATAATATGCCTCCTGAATTAACAGTCATTGTACTGTGAGTGATACACATAGATTTGTAGTCTGCCTGAAGTGCCAATTACCTTTCAGTAACATTCAATGTAGCGGAGGAATCTCTTGGGTTTCTGCAAGCACTACAATTGGTATTTTTCTTTCTTTCTTTCTTTTTTCTTGCATCAAGTGATTATTTCTAGCACAGTCAGTTTTTCTCAAATACTATGAGCAGAAAATGCATTATGTACGTACTTGGAAAAGGCAGCCTCTCTCTGAAGAGGAAGGAGATGAGATCTTTAATCAATATGTAACCAGATGGTATACATACTAAATGATGGATACAATCTAAATGTGTAGGTTAGAAGACAATGAGTTAGATTCATTTGTTGTGCTATTAAATAGCTTTACCTTATGGGCAGAATTACACATTACAAATAGTGATGGATCTGAACATTATCTGAGGACATTTGGAATACAAATCCAGATAAGCTCATATTAAAATCTGAGCCAAAGAGGAACATTTTGTTGGAGCTAGGACCCTGGCAGCACCAGCTCTCAGCTGCAATGTCTCATGGTGACCATTGGAGTGGTTTTAGGGTCAAGGATAAAAGTGCTGGACTCCTCCCCTCTTTGTTCTCCCAGTGTTAGTCTCCATTTTGTCTCTCCAGAGATGGCTGTTTGTTTTGGTCTCTCTCTTCAGCCATGAGCTACAGCTAAAATTAAGCTGCAGGCTTTTTCACATTTGTTTGTAACCTTTTCTTTAAATAAATCCTTGTTATCCTTCAATACTAAAGAACTGTCTCAAGACCTCTTGCTTTGCTGCTTTCTAACCAAACTGGTTTTGCTTTGCTATTTGGGGAATGAACTGCCATTCTTCCCCTACACTTTAGCTTTCCCTCTATCTTGCTGCTCATTTCCCCTGCCTCCCACCTACCCACCCTCACCCCCAAGCTGCTTCCCCTCAGCACTTACCTTTTTTGCTGCCCAAGAAGTAGCCTACCTCTCCTCTCTAGTGCCTAGCATGTTGTGCCAAAGAGCACTGGGAAATGTAGTGTTCCCAGAATTCCACAGGAAATTCCATTTTCCAACAATGCTTGTGAAAGAGACCTTCTTTCCCCTTCTGCTGCCACTAGAACAGCAACCAAAGTATGTGTAGGTTGGAAGATGTTTAATGGGAAGCAGACAGGTGGGCAAGTGTGGTGTGGGAGGAGAAACTGGACACTGTTATGCTTCAATGGCATCATGTGGGGAAGAACACATGATCCAAAATAGGTTTCAAATTTGTTTCCCAAAAATACACAACTGAGCTATTTTCCAAGTTTGTGGGGGAGCCCAGTTCCAGCCTCATTATTCAGTTCAACCTCTGGCATATTTCTGACCTCTGGTACCCTGAGCCCTGACCGGTTGCCTGGCTCTCCCTTGTCCTGGCTCTGAGCACGTAGCCACTGGTTGCCAGCAGCTTAGCCCTGACAGCAGACCGGATCCTACAGAATTCTGACATGGACTCACCAGTAACCCAAGCATTGGTCAAATTGGCTCCCATCTGATTAATCTGAGATCATCTAGACTTCCCAGCTGAGTGGTTTTATATCAGATGGATAAGGTTGGGGTGGTATTCAGCCTTGGTTTTGCATTATGGCTCATTTGTGCATAAAAACCCAAGTATAATTTCTGTGTTGTCTTGTCTATCATTGCATCAGCCCTGGAAGGGCCCTTTGGTAGTGGTGTGCACAAAATGGATCCTAAGCCTGGTTTAAAGCATAGAAAATATTAGTGGTAGATGGGTTGGTGATATTAATGGTGGACAGGCTGGTGCCTCAGATGATTCCTGGTGGTTAAAAAAAAGTAAATCTCTAAATCAGCCACATTCTAATGGTTGCCTTTCTCGGTGCTTGTTGTTTTTACAAGCAACCAACTCCAACAACCCATATGCTCAACCACTCCTTAATTGTGGGGCTATGATCTCATATACAGCCAACTCAACAAGAGAAGAAGTGACAAAACAAAAGATGAGTTAGATGTATGTGACATGCCCACCTTTCAAAGTGGAGGTATCTGCCTGTTTAATTGGCAAGCCACTAGTATACTTACTTTGAAGAAAATAATTGAATTCTCACTTTTTTTTCTAACATGAAAGTCAAATATACTGTGGTTAAAAGCCTGAGAATAACACATTCAGGGTCTCTAAATATCTCTTACATGAAAAGAAAATAGAATATAACTCAGTTTCAGTATAATGAGTTGGAAAGAAGCCAGCAGTCTGTGTATTCCTCGTAGTTTTTATTTGAGGGCAAAGGAAATGCAGAGTGCAGAGTGATGTATCATCTCCAGCTGTTCAGTGGGCCACTCTGTGAACTGAGATCAATTAAGAGACCACTACAGAGCCAGGTAACATCTTGCCAGCATGTGGAAAAGCAGTTGTGTAACCGCTCGCTAAACAGTTCTCCTACTGAAGTTGTTGCCCCATTTAACCTCTGGCAAACTTTTCCAAAAGTGAGACAAAACAGCTGAAAACACCTCCTCAGTGAGGTGTTACAAAAGTCCTTACCCCTGGTGACAGCCTGCCACTGCTGAGACTGCTTGAGTGAGAGGAAGTAGCAGGTCACTGTGCCTGAAAGGCCATGGCATGCTCTGAGCTCTGCAGAGAGAGAACCCAGCCGTTGGTTGAATGAAAAGGTCCCAAGAGGATCTGGAAGAATTAAAGTTGATGGGATGCCATGATCTATCTAGGAGAGGTCAGTTCAGATATGTGAAAGTCACTGCCTAGAAGAGGGACTAAGATTCACAGTTACTATAGACAACTTCATCCTGCTGGCTGAAATGAGGAGGTCTCATTCTCTGTTGTCCAGAGCTAAATATAAAACATTGCAAATTTGATTTGATAGCATTTTGCAAATTGGGCAATTTTGAATGACATTGGCCTCAGAGAATAATATGCAACTTTGGGCATAAATATGAAAGTAGACACTACAAAACTTCACAGAACTCAGCAATAGAAAGTGTTATCAACCTTCAATGTTCTTGCAAATATCTAATCAGTATCTGGAGAATATCTTGGAGAAGGAATTTATTAAATCATACAAAATATATTGGTCTATTTGGCAGGGGGGAAATCCAAGATCTGAAGTAGGATAATATTATATTACCATATTTTAGATTTTTTTTCCTGATAAACCAACAAAATATGCAATATTCTTCCTGAGATAGTGAATATGCAAGTGGAAGAACATTTAATGTTGATGAGACTTTTAGTTGCTGAATTCTGTGAAGTTTTCTAACGGATCAACAGGGCTATTTAGCATGGATTTTTTGCGCACTCAAAATTGGTGGCTGACATTCAAACTAATCCTTTGAGATGCCAGGGTTTTCCATTGCACAAAGGGAAAGAGGTGATTTTAGGCAATTTCCCCTTCTCTCTACGGCCATCTATGTCTCCCAAAGTATGTTCCTTAGGGTCCCCCACCCCTCAGGGGCATAGTTTCTGGAGGCACATGCAGCTGCAGAGGGAAAGGGAGATTGTCTAAAATTGTGGCAGGGCAGCTTTGTACAAAGGAAAAGCTTGATGTGTTGGCAGAGGGCTGGGCTGGATATCAGCCAGTTTTAATTGGACTGTTTAAATGGATTTCTCCTAATCAGATTTCTGTTCATGGACATAACTATGATTAGATAAGGGGAGACAGTCATCTGGGGGCCCACTGCCTCAAAGGGCCCCCCAGAGACATGTCACATGACTCCCCATTCCCCACCCACCCAGCCCCAAGGCCCCTCAGCCAGCCCTCCTGGCCAGCAATCTAAGCAGCCACCCTGCAAGCTGCTAGAAAGCTGCTTCTCTTGCCAGCTCTCAGCTGATCGGCGGGTGGGCAGGGCTTCCAGAGAAGCCTCTGTGCAGACCTCCCCGAAGCCTGAATGTGAGTGCCCTGGCAGGCAGGCAGCAAGGAAGGAAGGAGGCAGGCAGAGTGGCCATCGCTGGCTGCCTTCTACCCACCACAGATCTCTGCAGACCCTCTGCCCAGCACAGACCAGCCTTTGCCTGCTTAGTAATGGAGGTATGATGTGAATTCCTTTTTGTGGTTAAACCTCCCCCTGCCCCACATATATAAGGATCTGCTTGCCATAGAGCTTTGATATGGTGGGGGGGGGGGAGACTGAGAAGTCTCTGAATATTTGAAACAGATTGGAAAATTTGCTGGCTTTTTTTTAAAACTATCTAAAAAGTCCTATAAGTGGCTTGTTTCATGGCAGAAAACTACAAAAACTTCTGGAACAAACAATATTTCATTATTTCATTCATAAATGAACTTATGTTCAAGTTGTTTTGCAATCTAGAAGGTTTGAGTGAGAACTGGGAAGCATGTGTTGTGCTTTTATTTTATTTTTCTTTAGAAATGCCAAGCTGGTTGGGCATGTCCAAAAACCTCACTCACACTATTTACACTGTATGTCATCAGTCATTATGATTCTGTAATGATATGACATGTTAAGGAGGCCCTGCACATGCTGATTTGTCCCCCAGCCCCACATCCCACTAGGGATGACCCTGCTTCTGAGCACCTGCAGAGAGTGGTTGTTATCTCAGTACAATGAGAGACCACAACCAGCCCTTCTTCCACACTGGAGAGCAGGGAGAATGACTTTTAGGACCAAGGGCATAACTTCAGGAGCTCCTGGAGCCCTGGCATGTCTCATCTATCTTAAATTTTTACCGAGAAGAGGTAGATTCCTCATTCTCTCCCCCCCCTTTTTTTTCTCCTGAGGAATGGTGCTAATTCTTGCTCTTTTCTCTATTTCTTCCCACCTATCTTCCTTGCTTCAGTGGGACTTACTGGTCTCCTATAGGGAGCAAAATATGCTAGGAGCACATATTAGTTTGGTTTGCTTTACATCCCTGAGCATGTGCAATCCTATATGCACTTACCAGGGAAGGATCTCAGACAGTTGAATGCAATGGAGTTTATTTTTTAAGTAGATATGCTTTCCTTGCTAGCAAGTCCTTTAGGTTTCAATGAAATGTACTTCCAGCTAAATGTGGTTAGATTTGCTGCCTGAGGCTGCAATTCTCCACACACTTACCTGGGACTTTTACACACAGCAGGCTTTACTGGAAGTTTACTGGAAGGCTTTACTGCAAAATTGCAGTTGTCCCAAAGAACCAATGCAAAATAGTGGATTTTTTTATTTTTTTTTACTCTGGATATAAACCAGGCTACACTCTAACGAGCAGTGAAAAACCTGAATTGCATGTAAACTGCTCCTCAATAACTCACAGGGACTTCAGGATAAATTTGGCCAACATGTGAATAGAGCACTTCCATTCCAGAGGAAATGTGTGTTAAAGGGCTTTAAAAGCCTCGTGTGAAAAACCTCCTGGAATCAAACTTTACTGAATTTGTTCAGAATTCTGAGAAAACGTACACAGGCTCACACTGCATGGTAGTCAGTCTCCCTTGCTAATCTGCTGCAAGGGGCCAATTTTAATAATTAGTATTTCTAGTGTGCTCTAGGGGCATTAAAAGTAGCACAAATATATAGTATTCAATGTATATCACTGATTGTGAAGTGTGCATGTGTGTATTCAGTGAAATGTATTTCCAGGCAGCATACCTATTTTGAAATATCAGACTTAAATCCTTGGGGGCCTGGTGTGTGCAGAGGCCCTGGACTTTGAGTTGGGGGGCATTTTAAAATCTCATCTCTGGGCCCAATCAAACCTTGCTATGCCTCTGTTTCTGTTAACATTGCCATAATATTTCCTGAGACCCAAGGAAAGCAAGAAATAAATAGAATAGGTTTTATAAAAGAATAAGTTCTGTCTTTATATTTTT
Source organism: Hemicordylus capensis (assembly GCF_027244095.1). Classification (NCBI taxonomy): domain Eukaryota; kingdom Metazoa; phylum Chordata; class Lepidosauria; order Squamata; family Cordylidae; genus Hemicordylus; species Hemicordylus capensis. The sequence continues at coordinate 81,845,814 of NC_069657.1, read as the reverse complement.
GTAATTTTGCTAGTAATATGTAACCTTTCTCCAAGGAATTCCTAAATTCCAAAGGGTTCATAATTAATCTTGGGTTCTTGCATTACCAACTTGCTGCAAGGACTAGGAAAGAGCATCAGAAAGAAGGGCAGTGTTTGTGGGCTCCCGCCCAGGAAGCCATGCTGGCAAAGCAGCACCGTGGGGTTAGGCTGGCATTTGTGGCTTGCCTCTAATGGACAAATGCCTTGAGTTGCCGCTGACTATGGGCCACAAAAATTAACCATGCAGTTCACATATTAGACACCCCTGTTGTAGATAAAGATAGATGGACCACTGGTGATCGAGTTATACTTGCTATAGACCAATTTTATGCATCCATACACTCAGGGTCACATCCCTGCTTAATCATGAGGCCCACTGGGTGGCTTAAGCAAGTCATGTTAATTCTCTTAACCTGTTTAAACTTTGGTCTGCCCCAATCGCATATAAAGCAAAGAAGAGTTGGATCAAGCCCAAGGCCCAACCAGTTCTGTTGGACATCCTGTGGCATCCTGTTCATAGCAACAGCCAGCTTCTGGGAAGCCCACACTAGAGCATGATATTTCTGCATCTGTCCAAATTATGTATCAAGCAAGGGCTTGGATCCCTATCTTAAAGGTAAAAGATGCATGTGGGTGAAGGAACCAAAACCGTTCCCTCTCCCAGCAACTTACTTTCCTGGAGCCCCTTAACATGAGGCACTTTTCTCCCAGCTGGGCTCACAGTATCAGAGCCTGACTCAAGGAACAAGGAGTTTGGGTGCCAGACTGCAGAGATGAAAGCCATTGGGGGGTGGAGGGGGAGGGGTTTCATCATGATCTCTCCCCCACGTGCTCTTTTTCTCTTGGCACTGGACCCTCATCTCCGGCTTTATAGGAGACTGGAGCAGGCCCAGGCTTAATGTTATAGTTCTGCCAGTGTTACATGTAGTTCGAGTCTTAGGGCTTTGGCTCCAGACCACTTCTAAGGCAAATGGCAGCTGCCAGGGGAGTTCTTTAAGACTGTGACATGAGGGGAAAGGGTTAAGAAAACCCTTCCGGGACACTGTGATCCCAATCTAGATTATAGGAACTGCAGCTGCTATTTGCGACAAGCCAACAGGAGTGGCAAATGGTATGAACAAATTGTATAGCACGTCTAAGACTCTAAATCACATGTAGTCTGGCTTTTAGCCTAAGCTGTTCTAAGGATATGCTATATATGCTGCTCAGAATACTTGGAGGCAGAACTGGATGAAAAGGGGGAAACATAATCCCTGTATATTAACTGCTTTACATACACAACCACACATCAAAAGCAGATGGAAATGTTATTTGTTTATGCTAAGAACCCAAGAGTAACAAAAAAAGTAAAGAGAAACAAACTAATAAATATCCAGCCCTATAAGAGAATATAAAAGAGAGCCTTTCTTTACATGGTTATCTTTGTTTGAAATGAGTGTGGCTGTGGAGAGTACACCAATGCCTCCTAAAAGCCTTGGGTTTGGGAAGAGAAAATCCATTTGCTGCTATGGCTCTCACCTGGTAGGCTTTATATTGGCCTATCTGAGTAATGGTAGTGTAATAGCTAATAGTATCAAGATATTTCACATTGTTCATACGAGGTGTCTTATGATGCATTTAAGGGGGAAAAGGTAAGATGGAAAGTGAATAACCAGACTGAAAGAAGCACTGAGAAAAACACTGAAGACAAATGTGAGTTTTAAAAAAGCAGAAGGAAAGAGAAGAAAAACTGGCTGTTTAGAAGGAAAAGTGGCAGGAGCAAGTACCAGTCTTTTAAGAGAGCATTTACATTTCAGATTTGGGTTGGCTTTGCAGGGAGGCTGAAGATGGTGAGCTCTTGGCCTGGTATGTGCCAACATTCAATATGGTTCTGGCCCAGGTACAAACTGTCCCAGAGTCCTCTGCTTCATGCACTTCTTGGCAGAGGCCTACAGCAAAATTGCCAGACTATAATAGGATTCTTTAGCACAGTTCCACTGCTGTGTAGATGAGGACAAAGACTGACAGGAAGAGATTACTACTCTCTGAGTTCAGGAGTAGCAAAGGGGTGAATAGAATGTAAAGTAGAAAATGACAAAGCAGCTCACTGATTCTCTCTTTCTGATTTTCATGGTGTGCTATTTTCATCTAATGGGCAGTGCTTCAGAAGTGCTCAGGCTGGTGCCCAGTCAGACAATAACCTTATGTACAGAGTATCCACGAATTGTGACAGACTTTATCAAACCCACCCTATGATTAGCAAGGATTTGCAATGCAAAGATGTCAGAAAGGGTGTCCAATTCCTAAAGCTAAAGATACTAAAAAAAAACACCAAAAAACCCCCCCACCAAAACCCTAAATAAGAAGGCAGTTGGAGCATTTTGCTTGCTATAAAAATGTATATATGTTGAGGCTTTTTGGTTTAGGGGGAAAAGATGCCCAGGGGTCACTGTAACAGAAGCTTATAAAATTATGAACTACTTGAAGAATGCGAATAGAGAGAAAAATGATATCTCATATTATCAGTCATGTTGCTTTTGCAGTAGGTGCAGGACAGATTAAAAAAATATAGTGCATTGTTACATTATGGAATCCACACCTCAAAGTGGGCTAGTCATTAACTTAGCTGGCTTCTTAAAAGAATTCAACATATTCAAGGAAGATAAAACTCTCAATGGCTGTTAACGATGACAGGTAAGTGGAATCTTTCAGAATAGACCCTGGGAACAAACAACAGAAAGTGGTTAGCAAACACAATCATGTTTTCATTATGAACTTTCCAGATGCATCTGGCTGGAAATGGTGTGTGATAGAATGCTGGACTTCATGCACTTTTGGTCTGCTCTAACCTTTCGTATGTTAATGGGTGCTGCTTTGGCTGTAGTTCAGATAGCAATTTGATCAGAGCTTTTGACAGGTTAGATATATACAACATCAAAAGGGCTTCCATATGCTGAGGTAGGGGCGAGTAGAAAATTTACACCAGAACTATGGGTATCTATGATATCTTTCATTCTGTTCTGGAACACAGGACACTTATAGTTTTGCTGGAGCTATATGGAGTTAAACAAGCATCATTATGTTTTGCCATCTGGCCTGTTTTTTTCTGGGCTGAGATGGGATCCAGTTAAGAGTCTAGTGAGCATGTATGGGCTCAGCAGGCCACTTTTGTTCACAGCATTTTGTTTGCAGATTGAAATAAAAAATTAAAGGGGTGCATTTGTCATCCCAGTGTTCCTGTGTTCCACAGTTTTGTATTCACTGTGGAAAGTCATTTAAATAGAATAATTATAATGCTGTCTGAAAGCAGAGGGCTTTCTGACTTCCCTGGGGTTTAGATAATGGCATGAAGCCAATGAAGCATTCAGAATGAGAGCGAGCCCGTCTGTCCATCCTTCTGCAAGACTGTAGTCTGCATGCTTGTGATCACTGTCAAATGCATTCACTTTGACTCTGTTTCTCCTACTCCTGAAAATATTTGGTTGTCTGGCAATGTTGTATTAGGGATCATATCAAATGTCTTTGCGCCCCAGACAATTGCCCACTTCTGACAGGTGCTATCACTAAGGATGTTGCTGGTACAGTCTCGGGTTCTACTGAACTGGGTCCAGTCTGGTTCGGCCTTCGAACCAGGCTGAACCAATTCATGGGCCAGTTTGGGGAGTATATTTGTAAAGGGGGACTGGTGAGGATTCCCCATTACAAGTAAGGGCATTCCTTATAATAATGCTCAGGGGGGAGGGGAGAGAAAGGGTACTTTTAACTTTTAATTTTGAGACAAAGGAGATGGTGCAGGCAGTGGTCATGGTGGTTGGGGCTCCTCCAATCCCCTGCTGCCAGCCTCCTGAAGAGCAGTCCGGGTTGGCTGCGACCAGGTTCAGGTCTCTGCAAATGTACAGAGGCCTAATACACAGAGGTGAGCCAGCGTGGTGTAGTGGTTTGAGTGCCAGACTAGGACCGGGGAGACCCGAGTTCATATCCCCATTCAGCCATGAGACTAGCTGGGTGACTCTGGGCCAGTCACGTCTCTCTCAGCCTAACCTACTTCACAGGGCTGTTGTGAGGAGAAAACACAAGTATGTAGTACACCACTCTGGGCTCCTTGGAGGAAAAGCAGGATATAAATGTAATAAATAATAATAATAATAATAACAACAACAACAAACAACTGGGCCACAACCAGCCTGGGCTGCTCTTCGGGAGGCCAGGGGGTTGGAGGAGCTCCCCCCACCACTACTGCCAATGTCTCCGCTACTGCTTTGGGGGCCAGTCTGGTTCAAACGCAGACCGCCTGAACCAGGCGGGTTTTAGTCCAACTGCCATTCAAATCGAGCCAGCTCACACATCCGTAGCTATCAGGTTCACAAATGATGTGAGCAGCCCTTTTTCTCACCATAACCATGCATGTGAATTCACAGATTCATGGAGTAACATGTCGTGGAAGAGAGAGCAGCAGCTAGCTCCATGACCATGGCACCTCTGTTCCCTTAACATTTCTCCATGTGGTCATGCACCTATGTATATAATCATAAGGAGAAGGGAGTGTAAACCATCCCATACTTGTATGCTTCAACAAGCTCTCCTTTTTGCATATGGTGGCTCACTATTTCTAGCTTGGATGGAATTCAGGATGAGCCTAGGTAGGCCTGGCCTAATTAGTCATTGTAAAGGGTATTCCCAGTCTTCCTAGTTGTTGTTGTTGTATTATATTACAACCTTGTTGCAGTTTTTTCCTCAATTAACTCCCTGAAATGAGCCTTGCTCTAGAGCTCCACTGACTTCTTGAGCATGCATTCCAGACCTTGTTTTTGTGCTCCTAAGAGGCCTATTTGTCAGATTACTAAATAGTAGGCCTCTGGTATAGTAATGTTAATGTTAACATTACAACTGAGACTGTTCGAATGCTCCAACACTTCAGACTGTTGGACAAGAATCCCACATTTTGAACAAACTCTGCAAAGGATTTTTTTTTTCTGTGAAGGACAGAAATTAAGTTTTCTGTTTTATGTTCACTTATGTTGATGGTTTTAAAATGTCTGCCTAGTGAGAAGAATTGTGGGGGCAGTTTATTGTTGTTAGTCAGTAAGGTCAAAAGATTACCCTAAGAAATGGAAACCAAAGGGGGAAATGAAACCTAGAGTCCTGGCAGAATATAAGCCAAGAATGTCAGGTCTGCCCTTCTAATTGGCTACTTTAGAGAGGAAGAGTAAAATGTAGGGGAGATAAGGCAGAGTCTGAGGAAGGAGAGAGTGTGTGGAAGAAGGGTTGGGCCCAAGATGGCAATGTAACAGCAGCGTGTCATAAATACTCCCTAAACTATTGTCCTTTTTGTGAAACTTGGGGAGTTTATTTTAAGTATTTTATCAGGAATTGTTTTATAGAGATGTGCATGGAACCAGCTGGCCCAGTTCGGTTTGAGGCCAGACTGGCCTCGAACCCAACCAGGCCAATTTGGTCTGGCATCCCCTCAAACCCTACCCAGTTCAGTTCAGTCCAGTGGGTTCGCAAGCCTTTTACTGCCTTAATTTTTTTAAAAAACAAAAACAAAAACCTTAAGCCCCTTCCGGGGGGTTGCCAAAGGCAGCGGGGGGGGGGGTCCGCAGAGGTTCCTCCTCCCCCTGCAGGCCTTAATAATCACCACCATGGCTGGTTTGGCCGGACTTTTTGGCCTGCTGCCATGCATGCGCAATGGACTCCGCGAGGCCCTGGCCTGAAGTGGAGTCAACAAGGGTTTCACAAATTTACTTCTATTTATTTATTTATTTAACATATTTTTATACCGCCCAAAACTTACATCTCTGGGCGGTTTACAACAAGATAAAACCAACATTAAAACATTAGTTAAAAACCAAAACAAGAAATTTAAAACACAACAATTTAAAATATTTTAAAACAATATTCTAAAAAAACATTAAAAACAATCAAAACAGTATCAGTTAAAAGCCTGAGTGAACAGATGTGTCTTTAAAGACTTTTTAAAAACTGTCAGAGATGGGGAGGCTTTTATTTCACTAGGGAGCACATTCCAAAGCCTTGGGGCAGCAACAGAGAAGGACCGTCCTTGAGTAGCCACCAGACGAGCCAGTGGCAAATGCAGACGGACCTAATATCATTTATTCTAATATCATCATAATACACACATTCTAACAAAACATGCTCAACAGTTTCAACATACCGTTGTCCAAAAGAACACAATCTCAGATCGAAAGGAGTTTTGTTTTTTTAAACGACCCACCGTGCCAACAGTAGGTAAACAATTGAATCGAGCAGCCATAAATATTTTCCTATATTTGGGCACAGTTAGGAAATACAAATAGTTAGAGGACAAGCTTATGTCCTGAGCTTCACCCCATTCCAGGGGCGAGCAGCCATGTAATGGCTGCCCGCCATTTCCCCTGCAAAGTTTTCTTGATAGTCTATGTCCAACAATCTCTCCTTTATCTGTCTTCTCACCTCTAGATAATCATATTTACATACTTGTAGCCCAGACAGCCCTACAAAATTAATTTTAGAGTTAAGTCCCTTCTGCCATGAGAAATGAATCCTTCATCATTAAAGCTAAAAATACTAGGAACTATGTCATGTAATTTGATCAAGAAATTCCTAACCAAAAGTGTACTTCACCAATAAATACTTAATATTTCATTCTACAAGAATCTCCATGTGTCTTCTCTAAATAGCTGCAACAACTAAACTCTGCAAAGTACTCTGTAACTGGAGTGGGCAGCTTCTTTGGTGCTCTGCTAATTAACTGGGGGTAAAAATTACAACCCCCAACACAAAACACTCAGTCCCAGTTAATAATCTTGCAGCCCTATTTTGGGCCAACTGCAGTTTCCAAACAGTTTTTAAAGGCAGCCCCACATAACCTAAACGTGAGGTTACCAGATCATGAGTAACTGTGGCCATACTGTCTCCATCCAAGTAAGGTTGCAGTCAGCATATCAGCAAAAGCTGATAAAAGGCACTCCGAGCCGCAGAGGCCAGTTAAGCCTCTAGTAACAATGCTGGATCAATGAGCAGCCCCAGACTGAGAACCTGGTCCTCTAAGGGGAGTGCAGCCCCATTGAGAACAGACTGAACAACACCCACGCAGACAGATGAACCACTGACCAACCGTATTTCTTTCTTTTCTGGACTGAGTCTTCTAATTCAGTCAATTACCATGCCCAAGCACTGATTTAGGACAGTCACTGTTGGAATTTACTGCATAAATGTTGACTTTGCTCTTGTCTAAGGGCATGCTTGTCTGTATACATTTGTGTCTGTGTTTGGGTTTGGGGGTGGAGAGAAAGCTCCTCCCTGCTTCTAGTTTCTTACTTGCTGTCTTGAATTTCAAACTGAGAGATTCTCTGTCTCTTACTGCATAAGAAACTGTTATGCAGTGGTGTAGTCACAAATTCAGAAGTGCAGGTGCTCACCATGCCAGACCACATAACCACACCCACCCTATAGCCACACCCTCAATACAAAAAGCACCAAGCAGATTGTTGGGAATTCTCTCTGGTAAGAGATACACAGCAGAGATACACAGAGGCAAAACACAGCAGAGTCTGCCTAGGCATGTGTGTATGCTGAGAGTAAAAGAAACTTGGAGCCAGTTCATAGTTTCAAATCAATATAAGGAGTCTTTATTGGAGAACTCAATTCTAGATAGGAAAGTGGAGAGATAGGATCTCTAATCTAGCTAGCTAGCTGTATGCAGAGGGATGGTTTCTGCATCTTTGCACACATGGTGCAGGGAGAGAGGAGCATCTGTGTTGCAAGGAAGAAGAAAGCGAAGAGGAAGGAAGGAAGGAAGGAAGTCCCTGAGAGTAGCAATCTACATGTCAAAGGGATAGTGTCAGAGCAGTAGAGAAGGGATGACGAATGTCTTGACCCCTCTAACCCTCAGACTCACTAATCTGTCCCCCTCTGTTACTGAGGCATGAGACAGCACAGAGCCCTTCACTTCCAACACAAATGACCACTTCATATTATTTGTATTTTAAAATGCAATTTCATTGTATCGTGCAAACATGCAAGCTGTGGGGTAAAAACCTTTTTAAAAGAAACCTGTCCAAAGCATACTCAACTATATTAGTATCAAGCATTAATAGAAAGAGAAAGATGGTGGGGGGAAAAGCAGCACTGTACAATTGGGTGCACACCCATAGTACAAGTTTTAGTTGTTTTATTCTAGAGCCTCTGAAACTGGATTAATTTCAACATCCTGGCTAGCAGGTGAAGGCACACCACCAGCAGCATCAGACTTAGTTGGTGGCAACAGCAGCACCCTGCAGTGCTTTCAAGTAACGTGAAATTAGGGAGTGGTTTAATTTCCAGCAGGTGCCAGGCAAGATCCAAGTATGAACAGAAGTAGCTGCCTTGTACTGGGTCAGACCACTGGTCCACACTGAGTCAGACCATTGGGCTGCACAACCCCCAGCTGTTTTTGGACTACACAGCTGCCATAATCCCCAGCCACAGTGGCCAATGATCAGGAATAATGGGAACTGTAGTCCAACATCAGCCAAGGTTGTGAGCAGCCCTGGTCTACATTGATTGGCAGCAGCACTCCAAGTTTTCAGGTGGGAGCCTTTCCCAGCCCTACCTGGAGATGCCAGGGATTGAATCTGGGACCTTCTCCATGCAAGGATGCAGGTGCTCTTACACCAAGCTATGAGCCCCATTCCCTAAGGAGAAGAGCTCATTTGTAGAAATGGGAGGCTCATTTGTCTCCCATTCAAATGCAAGCCCAGGTAGAACATACTTAGCAAAGAGACATTTCACCCTCACTTCCAAAAGATCAGCCCTCCTCCTAAGAGGTCACTCAGTCCGAGTCCACCCCACCCAACTCATTATTTATATACCACCCCATCCCAACGGGTATTATGACATGTGTAGCACAATTTTGATGTTGTAAACCCTTGGCTTATCCAATGTGTAGTCCATGCATATGGTTTGTGACTGAATGTACATGCAAGCCCTGTTCAGGCATGATGATGTGAATGACTGTGTATGTGTTTATTTCAAAAGTGAACTTAGATACAGGCCCCCTTCAGAGGCATTCTTACCCCTGGACCTTGGGGCCCCAGTTCATGGCCTCCAAAGACTAGGGGGGGCCTCCAAAGACTAGGGGGGGCCTCCAAAGACTAGGGGGGCTCCTGCTACCACCCCGCACCCGCTCTGCTGCTGCGCCAAATCATGGCTTTTCTGTAATCTTAGCCACTATGTGCAGGGGTGTGGGGTGACCCAAGCAGGCCTCCACCCTGTGGCAGTGGCCGGCAGAGCCGGCCGCTGGCCCTGTCCATCCAGCCCAGAAGCCTTCGAAAACTGTGAGGCACACCTGCGCAGTTCTAATAGATCGTCACAAGCCCGTGATGTCACAAGCCCTCCTTCAAATATTATATGAGCATACATGGCACCATTGTGATTTAACATGATCAAGCTTTTTAAAAAATCAAGATAGGTGAATCTCTACGTGCTTAAACAATGTGCTTTCATTTTAATGTGTGTTTTATTTTTATCAGACATAACCTCATCCAGCTAGGATGATGTGTGTGTGAAAGCTGGATTCCACACGCATATACAGTACCTTACTAGATTAGGAACTGCACACAGAAATGAGTGTCATCTGTTCAATCTTTGGACACATCCAGTTTCTAGCCCTGCACATGTGGTTCCTTTGAAACAGGAGTGCAGATTTTACCAAGAAGGTGTTGGTACTGTCCACTTCAGTAATGCTGATCAGTTGTTTGTGGGTGGAAGAGAATAAACTCATCCTCATCATCCTCTCCTGTAAATAAAGATGATAGCACTGACCTTCTGGATTGGCAGGATGATGCTTGCAGCAATGAAATGTGCAGCTTCCAATATGCATAGACAGATTGGGGCAGCAATGTATTACCATTCTCTTCACTCTACAGTTTCAGAAGCTCTACTTCAGACATGGAATATCATTTTTAAAAACATTCAACTCTCTTGTCTGTAGACACTGACAAGTGGGATCAGTGTGGTTCTCAACACACTCAGCATAGCAGCCATACAGTCATGTTTCCACAAGGCATTTCATGACCTTGTAAAGTCTGATTTATCTTGCAGCTTGATGCCTATAATTAAAGGCTAGAGTCTTCCTAAATGCCAGTGTCCTCCAGCATTTGCCATCAGTGGGAGTTAACTTGGAAAGCAGTAACTGACATGAGATCTTCCAATGAAATGGATGGATGATGCTTATGCTGGGAACCACAGTTGTCAAAACTCCTTTAGCAGAGGCGGCCAAATTTCCTTTTAAATTATGTTCCATGGGCTTTAACACAATTCTAGGCTATGTACTGTTGTTGCTTCCTGTGGATGTATCCACATAATCTACGTTAACTTTATTGGAAATTCCAGTTTGTGATTTTGTTTAAATTCCTTGTTATTAAATTTAGAATTGCTCAGGATAAGCATGCTTAAGCACTAGACAGGTTTGAAGGCCAGTGCTTTTAATTTGGAAGCCTTCCTGGTACTTCAGAGGTGCCCCTGATTTGATTCAATGGTTTGGGGGGCAGCCCAATCCATTTTGGCCTGCCTCCCTTGTCACTCCCCCTGACCCCCGTTTAGTACTTACCAGATAGGAGGCTTATTTTCATTCCCAGCAATGAAGAAGCAGTGACTGCTGGGGCATGGCTTCAGTGGCTTTTCTTTTTCTTTCTCCTCTGCAGTCCTGAAAAAGAAACAGGGTATTTGGAAACTATGGGTGGGTTTTTTTTTTCCTCCCAGAGACTGCTGCCAAAGCTTCAAAGCTAGTTCAATTCAGGTCAAATTGGGCCAATTCAGTTCATTCCCTATTTGTCCATCCAACTTCACAGACCCCTGTTAATCACCTCTGTTTCTGTCCATTTTCTGTCACAATCCTCTTTCTTCCCCATGTTTTTCTGATTAGTGTAACTTCCTGTCCCCCCTCATAATTTTGGGCTTCCCACTCCATTTTAAGGCTGTACTTTTACTCCTCGCCACTCCATTTTGGTATGATTTTATACAACAGCCATTTTTTTGCCTACTTTCCTTAAGGAATTATGAGATCACCCAGCTGTGTGTGTCGATGTCCCTGTGTGTGCATCCCTACCAACTTTGCAGTGGCTGGACTGATTTGGACCAATTTGGTACAGTTGTAGTGACACATAGGGACACCTCAATGGCATAGTTGCCTTCTCTGTGACTGCCCCAGGGCTCTGGAACACGCTCCCTGCTGAAATAAGAGCATCTCCTTCTCTGTTTGCTTTTAGGAAGAACCTCAAGACATACCTGTTTTCCCAGGCTTTGAACTGAAATTTAAATTTTGATATGTATGTATTGGTTTATTTTGGCCCAAAGCCAGCATAAATTTTGATATGTTTTTACTTGCTGAGACTGTTTTTATCTGTTTTATGAATTTTTAACTGTTTTATATTTTTTATATTTTTTAACTTGTACACCACCTGGAGATTTCTATATCAGGTGGTCTAGAAAATACAATCAATCAATCAATCAATCAATCAATCAATCAATCAATAGTTTGTGATGTCATTCACCCCACTTCAAGATGGCGGCTGCATGAATGTTTGGGGCAGAAGTGGGCTAACTTGTGAACCGTCTCACCAATTTGGAACACATTTGTTACACTTGTAGTAATATATAGGCCGAATTCGGATGTAAAGTGAAACCAGAGTTAAACAGGGCCAAGGTTGGAACTGTGTTACATCTGAATTCATGCAACCATGGTTTCGCGATGAAAGCAACCTGCAGTTTGCCTCACCAAACTCAGTTTGAACCTTCAGTTTACAGTAAGGTTTGCCACCGAGAGCAGAAGTTTGACCACCAAAGCATTATGTCTGAATGCAGATGGCGTCATCACTGTAGTTCCATGAGGTTTTTGAAACCACAAACAAAGAGACGGAGGTGCAGACCTCCCCAAGATCGTGCCCATTCCATGCCTGCAGTGCTTTTTGCTGGCCGCCTCTCCAAGCACCAGCCCCACCCCTCCTGTCTTCGATGCAGAAATGCAGTTGCCTGACAACAGGCATTGTTGCTGGGCAGATCTAATTGCAAGCTTGTCAGCCTGTCAAGTGGCAAATTCACACAGGGGCATTCCCTCTCCTAGCTCTGTCCCTTGCTCCCTAGAAAACAGGAGGGAAAGGGGATGGTTTAACAAGATGGGCCCAAAGTGCTTCACTCCCTAAGAAGAAAGTGACAATTATGTATGTTCACAAGCACAAACACACCAGGTGGCAACATAAGCAAGGCATCTCATAAGCATGGGACAGGAATGCTTGGTGTGGGGGGGGGGGGTTTCCCGGGATGAGGTTTAAAGGGCAGCCCCAGCAAGGGATTCTTGAACAGCCATTTCTCTCTCTCTCTCTCTCTCACACACACACACACACACACACACGTTGGGGGGGGCAGACCCTTCTCCTTGGGAGACCTATGCACTCTCTATGCTTACTCATGAGGCAGCAGGATCAGCATTGCCCCAGTAAAAGGAGTGATTCAATATCTGTGATGACAATAGATGCTGATCCTGAGCAGACCACTCACTCATGAGAGTGTAAGTCCATGAGGACACCCCTTCAAAACTCACGAGAAGAACCATCTGTGGGGTTGTTGGACAGAATCACGAATAATGCATGACAACAAAACAACCTCTTCTCCCACGTGGCCAATCGCAGCTGCTCTGGTGATGTGTTGATGCTTTGCCCTGACTATGGAGCTTGCTGGGATGCAGCCTCAGTGGCCATGAGCAGGAAGGGGCTGCCTTGCGCTGAAACTGGAGGCTTCTGAACCATGATTGGACGAATGTCTGCAATGTGATTCACAGTTTCAAATCGAAAACGCGGGTTCATCAACCTCCAGTTTCACTTCAGTGGCATAATTTGTAATGATGTCATCCACCCCAGTTCAAGATGATGGATGCATGAACATTTGAGGCAGAAGTAGGCTAACTTGCAAATATGGTATATATCAATTAAGATTATAGTGAAAGGAAAGTAGACAGATTAGTTCTTACCAGAACTTCTTGTTCCATTATGAGTTCACTTTTTTTCATCACCCTACAGTGGAGATCCATGTGGAAAACAGTTTTGTGAATACATTCAATGTACATTGAGCTCTCCAACTACAATATTATTTCACAATAATTACAGGAACAAAAACTAGGCTTGCTGTCTATATAGTCTTAGAGCAGCCAAGCATATGCTGAATCCATTCATAAGACCATGTTCCACATGGCTCTCAGCAATGAAGGGGTTGGAAAAGCTACCATGAGTTAAAGGGGTCATGTTAATGTGCTGTCTTAGTTCATGTTAGACATTTTTGATAGTAATAGGAAGGAAGGAAGGAAGGAAGGAAGGAAGGAAGGAAGGAAGGAAGGAAGGAAGGAAGGAAGGCAGGCTTTACTTGTATAAACTGATGTAGACCAATGGATAATATCAGATGTCCTTACTGTGTCATGAGTAAGCTCTAGTATTCATCATTTACAGTTCTAGTGTGCATATGTCAAAACCCATGAGGAAGTTTATTACTTTTACTCAAAGCATTTAGTTTTCAGCACTCTCAGTTCCAGAAATCTAAGTAATATAATTTACCCTTAATCTATGTAATGAGTCCCCCCCACATTTAAGTCACAGCTTAGGTGTGAGCAATTAGAAATATGCATAATGTGCATCTAGATTTTTCTCTGAATGTACCAAAAGTTTATAAGCTATTACGGCCATTGACCAGAACCAACAAGCAGATAGACATCAACAACAAAATTAGCAGCCAAAAGTTTATATTCAGTCATTATTTAGCATGAGATGGGCAGAGGATTTTGAGCTCTTTCTCTTTGCTTGGGCTCTGAATGCAAAATTGCCAAAATCTTGAATATATATGACAGTATCAATTTTCCAAATATTAACAGTTAAAAAAATGAGTTTACCTTCCAGAAATTATACCAACAGGCAGGGAAAATAAGAGTAGGTTGAAGCATTGACTTACCCCTCACGTTTCTCTAATCTCCAAGGAAGGGAAAAAAGGCCTAGAATCAAAGGAGTAGGGAATCGTCCCTTGCCTGCAGGAAAGTTTGGTTGGTTTTTGTTTTAGTTTTCTAGTGTTATTCAGGGAAGTAGTAATTAACTCTGAAACTGCAGTTTCCCAGCTCCTCCCTCAATAAATACCAGATTTGTTTGTTTTAAAAAGCCCTAACCCACATCAAGGCAACAACAAAGGAGTCATGTTGGCTCCTTCCTTCAGCCAGTACTACAAGAAACTCTAGCCTTCCCAGCCTGTTGAGATCCAGCGTGGTGTAGTGGTTAGAGTGCTGGACTAGGACCGGGGAGACCCGAGTTCAAATCCCCATTCATCCATAAAACTAGCTGGGTGACTCTGGGCCAATCACTTCTCTCTCAGCCTAACCTACTTCACAGAGTTGTTGTGAAAGAGAAACTCAAGTATGTAGTACACCGCTCTGGGCTCCTTCGAGGAAGAGCGGGATATAAATGTAATAATAATCATCATCATCATCATCATCATCATTGTGGGAGGAAGATATTTGGGATTCTAAACAGTCAGTTTTTCATGTGAGCAGCTGTAATTTGTAGCCAGGTTTTGAGTGGCAAATAGGGAGTCTAAGGCTTAGTTCACATATTTTCCAGGCCAACAGTCCCATTCATGTAGTGGAGTAATTGAGCTACAAAGTGAACATATTTATTGCTTACACCTTTCCTTGGTTGCATTGGGCAGGGGTTTTAAATATGGTTTCTGAACCAGGCTCTTTAGGGATGGAGGCTAAAGAGCTGAGTCAGATAGAAGTGACAAGAGATGATGTTTTAAACTGTCTGGAAAAACTGAAAGCTAACAAATCACCAGGGCCGGATGGCATCCATCCAAGAGTCCTCAAAGAACTCAAATGTGAAATTGCCAACCTCCTTGCTAAAATATTTAACTTATCCCTGAAATCGGGCTCTGTACCAGAGGACTGGAAAGTAACAAATGTAACACCGATTTTCAAAAAGGGGACCAGGGGGGATCTGGGAAATTACAGGCCGGTTAGCCTAACGTCCGTTCCAGGCAAGTTGATGGAAAGCATCCTCAAGGATAAAATTGTAAAGCACCTAGAAGAACAGGCCCTGCTGGGAGTGAGCCAGCATGGCTTCCGCAAAGGTAAATCTTGCCTCACCAACCTTTTGGAGTTCTTTGAGAGTGTCAACAAGTGTGTGGATCAAGGTGATCCAGTTGACATAGTCTACCTGGACTTCCAAAAAGCTTTTGACAAAGTTCCTCATCAAAGACTTCTGAGGAAACTTAGCGGTCTTGGGATAAGGAGACAAGTACATGTGTGGACTGCTAACTGGTTGAAAGACAGGAAACAGAGGGTAGGTATAAATTGAGAGTTTTTGCAATGGAGGGAAGTAAGAAGTGGGGTCCCCCAGGGATCATTCTGTACTGGGACCGGTGCTTTTTAGTTTATTCATAAATGATCTAGAAGCAGGGGTAAGCAGCGAGGTGGCCAAATTTGCAGATGACACCAAACTCTTTCGGGTAGTGAAGGCTGGAAGATTGTGAGGAGCTCCAAAAAGGATCTCTCCAGACTGGGGAAGTGGGCGACAAAATGGTAAATGCGGTTCCGTGTTAGCAAGTGTAAGGTGATGCACATTGGGACAAAAAAACCCAACTTCAAGTATACATTGATGGGATGTGAGCTGTCGGTGACTGACCAGGAGAGGGATCTTGGGGTCATGGTGGACAGTTCGTTGAAAGTGTCGACTCAATGTGCGGCAGCTGTGAAAAAGACCAATTCCATGCTAGGGATCATGAGGAAGGGGATTGAAAATAAAACTGCTAATATTATAATGCCCTTATACAAAACTATGGTGCAATCCATAGAGTACTGTGTACAATTCTGGTTACCACATCTTAAAAAGGACATTGTAGAACTGGAAAAGGTGCAGAAGAGGGCAACTAAGATGATCAGGGGCCGAGAGCACCTTTCTTATGAGGCAAGACTACAACACCTGGGGCTTTTTAGTTTAGAAAAAAAGACGACTGCGGGGAGACATGATAAAGGTCTAAAAAATCATGCATGGTGTGGAGAAAGTGGAGAGAGAGAAATTATTGATTGCCAGGAGGTCTAGGACCAACAAACGGAAGTATTGTTTCACAAAATGCATGATCCACTTGTGGAATTCTCTGCCACAGGATGTGGTGACAGCAAACAACCTGGATGGCTTTAAGAGGGGTTTGGATAACTTCATGGAAGAGAGGTCTATCAATGGCTACTAGTCGGAGGGCTACAGGCTACCTCCAGCCTCAAAGGCAGGATGCCTCTGAGTACCAGTTGCAGGGGAGTAATAGCATGAGAGAGGGCACACCCTCAACTCCTGCCTGTGGCTTCCAGCAGCATCTGGTGGGCCACTGTGCAAAACAGGATGCTGGACTAGATGGGCCTTGGGCCTGATCCAGCAGGGCTGTTCTTATGGTCACCTTCCACTGGAATAAAAATAATTTTTGCTTTGGCATTGATGGTTATTTCCTTTAACCTGGCATCATTGCCAGTTTCCAATGTCCAGTTGGGTACTTGCTTACACTTAGTTACAAATGAAAGCTGAACTGGAGCACAAGGGTGAAAACAGACCCCAGCAACCTTCTACCATGCAACCTGTAAATAAACAAAAAGATTTCAGAAAGCTCTTCCATTCCTTGACTTTTTCTGACATATACACATTAGCTACTAATCCCTAGCAAACAAAAGTGATGAGTAACAATAATTCCATTTAGTGTTAACAGGCACTCAGGAATAGTTATGCATGTGGCAGAAGCATTTCCAGTTACTATGCACTTGGCTGGAAGCCTGATTATATCTCTTGTGTTAATGCTGCAATATGTGAGCAGTTTAGTGTTTTTTATTTCTGTGTGCCATTTATATATTATTTCTTGGTCTAAGGAAAGTCTACCGCATTGTATTGGGCTGTTATCCAAGAAGGATAACCTGAAGAAATAATAGCACACATTTGGAGTTAAAAGTGTCCCCAATACAGCACTGCCTAGTTATTGTAGGAAAAATGTTCTGATCTGAAGAGTTTTTCTATTGCTGAATATACTAAAGATGATGAAATGGTTCTGCACGGAGAATGCAGACAGAGTTTTTCTTAGCACAGAATCTGGGTTAGCTATAGTATGAGGATAATTGTTTGGTGGCTTCAGACTGTGTTACAACTGAATGCAGTGTTTGGATGAGGGAGCTCCAGGGTCCTTGCTCAGCCATGACGCTCACTGAATGCCCTACAGTCTGCTACTGTTTCTTAGATTATATCTTCTCATCAGGTTGCTAAAAGCAACACTTTGATATGGACATTAAAGCACTATTATCATTCTGCTAATCATCACGATTTCTGCCACACAGTATTCAAAGCATAAGCACATGCTATGACACACCTCAATTTGACTACCTTTTCAGTAAGCACCATAAGTAACTCCAAATTGAGTTTGTGCTGTTTATAAACCTGGTGCAGATGTGTAATAGACCTTACAAATATATATAGAAGTCCATATGACATACTGAGTCAGACCAGTACAGGGGTCTTTGCAAGCCTTACTTGGAGATTTAACCTAGGACATTCTAGGCTTGTTCCTAGTTGGGAGCTGTGCACACTCCCATTTTGTGATCATGTGCAAAAGAAATGGAAGGGTTGGATGGGGAGAAAGTGATTGTCTGGAAGAGAGGAACTGGGTCCGATGGCGAGTCCTTCTGCCTTGGTAAAGTGCTGGATACAAGAGCTCAGTAGGACAGTGCCATCCAAGCTAGCTCCTCACTTCCAGACGATCACTTCTTTCCCATCTGATCTTGCCGTTTCCCTCGCATGCACACAATCACAAAATGGGAGTGTGCACAGCTCCTGAACTAAGATAGGATATTTGCCCTACCTTAATTATAATGGTGTGAATGAGCCTTCAGTATATGAGCATGAGTTCTACTTCTGAGCTAGCGGCTTCCCCTTGGATCTTGCTGCCCATGTTTCTGGAGCACCTGTCTATGGCCCACCAAGATCTGTTCCTGCTCCTATTCAATAAGAAACAAATACACAATTTTTGAATTGTGTATGTAACAGACTAGGTCTTGGTTCAGACATTCATTCTTCCATGTGGTTCAGAAAAATCCCATGTGCTTGGAATTTTGAGGGCCTTATTTACCAGTATTCTATACAGTTTGCAAGGAAGAAGACTTGCCTATGTGTTCACATTTGTGGGAATGGATTTCAGAACCACGCCCCAGCTAATGCTGATGACTGAAAGCATAATGAAAATTCTGGAATCTTCCAGGGTACAGGGAGAATCAAACTCTTGCAATTTCCCCCATAATAAAGCATCCTGAGGAGAGCTTATTGAGCTTCACAGACCCTGGTGCTGAGATAATGTAATAGGGACCTGAGATGCGGAGAATCAGAACAGGCAAGAGGATCCCTTTTCAGCTTCTGCCTGAAACGGTATACTAATATTATGTAATTAAAAGAGACATTATACCATCTACAGCATAATGCCTTCTCCTCAGCAATTATAAACTGATGCAGATTTATTTTCTTAAGTACAACTATGTAGGTGCACACCAGTCTGATCCTCAGTTCATATGGAAACTTCAAGACCTAAATGGCTGACATTCTCCACAACTCTCCAGTGACGGAAGGAGGGCTGCAGGCTTGCAATTGGCCTTCAGCATTCCTGTGCTAAAGGCTTCTTTGTTCAGTGGGCCAGGTATGGCAGAGGAGGAGAAAGGGCTGTCCTTAGAACATGGCAAGCAGGGCGACTGCCCTGGGCCCTGCTCTTTTAACCCCCATTAGAATTAACTGGAAGGGGGCATCTGTACCCCACCAGGGCTCTCTAAAGATGGCCCTAGGAGGAGGAAGCAATGTTTACATCTCTCCCCTACCTCCTGTAGTAAAGTATATATAACAGAACTGTAAAGTGTAGAGATCTGCACAAAATGGATCTTGTGTTATGTTGTAAGCATGAAAAGTTTCATTGAAATAGTGGCCAACTCCGGCTGTTTCAATGCAACGAACTTGAAACGTTACAAGTATTTCGGCCATAGGGAACAATGGGAAAACTCAAAACACACACCATTGTTCCCCATGTGTACCTCCTAGGTACATCGAAGTGGGTTGGGTGGTAGGGCATGATGGCTGCTACCTACCACCAAACTCACAAAAGAAATGGGCAAGCAGGCAGTTTAAAACAATTTTTTAACCTTTCCCCAAAATCTTCATAGGATCCTGTGGGGTTTGGGGGGAAAGGTTAAAAATTTGTTTAAAATCACCAACTTGCCCATTTGTCCATGGAGCTTATGGGGATTTGTGAGGGAAGTTTAAAAATTGTTTAAAATCTCCCGCTTGCCCATTTCTTTTTTGGGTTGTGTGATAGGTAGCACCCATCATGCCCTAACTAACACAATGCACTTTGGTGTCCCTAGGAGCAACCCATGGGAAACAATGGGGTGTTTCAAGTTTTCCCATTGTTTTCTATGGCCAGAAAATGCTGTACTCACAGAGTGCATGTAGACAAGTTTTGCATTGCAATTTGCAATGCATTTTGCAACCCTGCCTTGAAAAACACTGCAGAAGCACTCAGTAAAAAGGAACCTGTCTCTCAACACAGAAAAACAGGCACAGTCCAAAAATAGCCAAAATAGAATCACTGACCCAGAATCCACTGCCAACCAGAGTGCTGGTGCCGCAGTAATGTCATTGGCATATGTTTCTTTCTCACACAATTATGACTTCTTACATTACTTCCTATCATTTCAACAGCTGCCACAGCAGCAACCTTACTTAGCAGCAAGCATAGCCAACTAGAGCAACTTCAGCCACATTTTGACTGAGTACACCTTGCAATGTAGTTCTCAGAGCAGACCAGAGCAGTGAGTAAAGCACAAGTTAGTTTCAAGGCCAGACATGGAGCTCATCACAGCAATCACCAAGAAATATTACATACAGAGAGAGAGAGAGAGGGCTGCCACTGGATTTCTCACCACGACACTAACAAAACAAACCACAACTCAAGGAAGGAAGGCACCCAAGTTCTGCCTTGGTCTATCTGAGATCCAACAAAACCAGACAGTTATAGCAGGAATAGCACTGCATATTATACTCAGTGCTGAGAAAATAAAATTACAAATTCAGACCTTCCTTCCTCCTCTCCTAATGTATGCTCTTCTTCAACAACCATGACAACATTTGATTTGTATGATAACAAGCCAATCAAGAAGCAAGGAGAATGCAAGCCAATCTGAGCCAGTGCCAGAAAACCAAACAGCAAGAGGAAAAGAGGCCTCCAAAATGGCACTGAAAATGTTTTGATAGAAATGGGGTGGTTCTGCTCCGAGCTCAAAACAGGTCCTTTCTTTAAACGGTGTTATGTTTTGAGCTTGAAACACTCAAAACAGTGAGGCTATTCTCACAATGACGGAAAAGAAGCCCAGCCTGGTTATCCCCCATTGTGTCATGGCCCAGCCCTCTGAGTCAGAACAGTCAGAGGAGGAGTGGGAAGATTTGGTTGGGAGAGCAGGCTCAGAAGAACAGCAGGAGGATTTGGCTGTGAGAATAGACTCTGAAGCTGAGGTGGAAAGGCAGCAGACAGGGGAATCTGAACAGCTGGCAGAGATGAGGGCTGAGGAGACTGATCAGGAGGAAGCTGGAATTTCACCTGTGTTAAGAAGACATCTCAAGAGAAAAGCTCAATGAGAGACACACGGGCGTAAGATCTTGCGGGAGAGGGAATAGAAATGCTGAGTCAACTTTTTTTGTTTCAGCCTGTCCTTGTTCTGTTCCTTCCTTGTTCCTTTATTTCAGTTATTGCTCAGATATTGTAGAGGGGGGTACCTTGTTTAGTTTCAAGGGGACTTTATTTTGTTTCTACTACTTTATATTTGAGAGTCATCCTTCGCTTTTGTCCATGCAGCTAAGCTGCTACTTTCTTATCTACAGAATTTCTATCTTGACTCACAGAAGTGGAACTGGAGGAGCCATAAATCCTGCCGGGTCAGCCGTGCCAACATATTTACAACACATTGTGAAAACCAGCAGGCTCGCGGGCGAGCCCAGTGGTTCTCTGGTGGCTGGCCTGCCAAAGTAGCCCTTTTCTTAGTCCAGGTTAGCAGAGTGAGCGCTCCGCTAACCCGGGTTTTCTGTTTGTGTGCCGCCACTGCATAGCTCCATGCCATGGCAGCACATGAGGAGACCCCTACTTGGAGGGCATCCTGGAACTTCTGGGGGCCGCGTGGCCCCCAATCCCTGCAGCCCCCGCTGGCTCTGTGACAGAGCCGGCAGTCGTGTGGGTGGCCGATCCAGCTGCCCAGGGCTGCCTTTGATCATCTGCAGGGAGAGTGGGCTAAGCCCACTCTCCCTGCAGAATCCCCTCCGGTGCTTCACACCAATCATGTGAAGCGCCTCAGTCTGTTTTGAGTCAAAACGTTTCACAGACAAAACGTTCTGCACATCCTTAGTAAAGTATATATAACAGAACTGTGGGAACTGTAAGATTAATTGTTGTAGGAGGGGCTTCTACCGTGGATCATGTGCCCAGACATTCTGCTGCTGCTTTTGGCAACATGGTGGACAGGACACGTTGTCCCAGCCCCTGGAAATTCCACAATGCGCCATGCAAGTGTGCTGTTCATTGTGGGGTTTCCACGGCAATGGCCAGGAGCCTACTTCTGTGCCAGTACTGGTTGGGAGAGCCAGTGCTCGCACATGAAAAGTTAGCCCAAGGCTAGGGTGCAAGTACACCCTTAACCTTATCTAACTGGTGGGCTTGTTTGGTGGGTTTGCTGTCAAAGCACTCCCAGGACCTGTGTGGATCCTGGTGGTTCTTATGTGCAGCCTAACCTTGGCTGGGCATCTCTAGCCCAGGTTAGGCTCCACGTGAGAACAATCTTTGTGTGTAACCACAAGATGGCCGATGGGTTCTGAAGCTCCTGATGTGTTAAGTATGTAGTTTGCCTTAAAAAAAAATGCACACACTGTTAATCTGTCTCAGAAATAATTTTTTGTTCAACAGACGAACCGAGAGATCACTTACGACACCTCCAATCCTCAGGAACATATTTATACAAGTGGGAAGGACTTCTTCAGGGAAGGAGAGATGCAGAAATCATTTCTCGCTCCCCCTCCATACACAAGGACACTGATCCACTGATCTTGTGGATCTGCAGCCCTCCTTCCATTGCTGGAGGACTGAGGAAAATGACCATTGATGTATATTTTATAGATTGCAAGAAAAGGGATTTACACACATCTATAAAACTATTGTAGTGTTCTTACCCTAAATTCTGGTCGTGGTGTGTGTGTGTGTGTGTGTGTGTTTGTGTTGACCCAGATTTATTTGTTTGATTGAATTTTCTTCAGACCCAAAATGGTTTACAAAAGCTAATAACAATAGCAGCGATAATGCACAGAGCCATTGGGCTCCATGTGGGGCAGCAGCAAAGCTACAAGACAAACTGTGGTGCTTTTAAAACCCAGAGGCTGAAGAAGCAGCATTACCATATTTATCCCCACTTGTGAATGAGGATAAATGCAGTAACACTGCTTCTGCAGCTGCTGGGTTTTAAAGCATCTAGGCTTATCTTGCAGCTTCACTGCAGCCATGTATGGATGGCTTTAAAGGGGGCTTAGACAGATTCATGGTGGACAGGTCTATCAATGGCTACTAGTCTGGTGGCTGTGGGCCATCTCCAACCTCAGAGGCATGTTGCCTCTCAATACTAGTTGCAGGGGAGCAACAGCGGGAGAGATGGCATGTGGGCTTCCCAGAGGCATCTGGTAGGCCACTGTGTGAAACAGGATGCTGGACTAGATGGGCCTTGTGCCTGATCCAGCAGGGCTGTTCTTATGTTCTTATTAGACTGTGCATCATGGCAACCACTATAAGGAAAAGTGCAAGAAAAAATATATACAACAATACATAAAGGATGTTCACATTATCTCTGTGTGTGGGGTGGGGGGTGGGACTGGATCACATTCCCAGACGATCTGCCCTTGCTCTTTGTCCACACCACTTGCAGACCCACATTAGCTGCACTGCAGTGAGTGCTGTGGCCATCTGGAGGCCAGGAAAATGCAACCCAGCATCCAGAAATCCCACAATGCACTAAAGCATGGTGCATTGGGGGATTTTCTGGCTGCCAGGCACTCTAGCTGCCCGGCTCTGTGACTGCTCAGGCTGCAGGAGTTCATACGGCTGGGGACTGGGGGGGGGGTAAAAGGGTGTGCTCACACCCTCCTACCTCAGTATAAGCCTGGGTAAACGTAGTGGATAGCTAGGGTTTAACAGGGCCTGGAAATGAGTCCATCCTTCAGTCACCCTGTAACCAGGGAGAGGTCTACCCTGTGGGTCTGGGGGGAACCTTGTTACAGTAAAAACAAAACAAAACCCGAGCTACCTCAATGAAGAGTGTCAGGATTAGCGGCACACAATCGGCGGCACACGATCACACAAGCAGCCCTACCTGGGCTTCTTTCCATACACAAAGAGGATGCCAGGACTCAAAAGATAACTATAAACATCCTAAAAAGTCTCCACAAGATTAGCTTCTCTGGCAGCTTTGCAAATTGCTCCAGCAGGATCCCACTTTATTAACCCAAATGATCACGCCACCATGTGAGAACTCTAGCATTCTAAGACATAATGGAATTAATAATTGGATATCTGAGGTGGGAAACAGGAGACTGAACATGCCACCATACCCATATGGTTTATAAATGAATTCACCATCCTGTGAAAAGACACAATACTATAAGGTAGGAATAACATCTGCATTAGCTACATGATAGCACTTCTTGACACACATTTCCAGTTGGGTGTTGTAAGAGAACGTGATGTGCAAGAATATAAAGCACAGGGACCTCATGTGGTTTCTTCATTCAGACATTCAGATAAAACCAAGGCAGGCAAGCACCCTGAAACACAAGCCCCCAAGGCAACAAAACCAAAGGCAACTGCACAAAATCAGAATATTCTAATCTTAAGGGCTTCTGCATCCGAGCATTTGCTTTCTTATAGGAAGCAATTCATCCCTTTCCCAGAAGACTGGAGACTTGGGAGGAGGAGGAGGAGGAGGAGGAGGAGGAGGAAGCTGCCTCTCCTCCTGTTTCCCTTCTCTAGCAGGACGAATCCAGAGACAATTCGGTAATTGCTACAGCTGATACAGGAATTTATTTATTTATTTATTTGACATATTTTTATACCACCCAAAACTTACGTCTCTGGGCAGTTTACAACAAAAAATGGCAACAGAAAAGTTAAAATATTAGTTAAAACAAATAAATGACAACAGAGAAAATAAAACATTGGTTAAAATAAATGACAGCAAAAAGTTAAAACATTACAATTTTTAATTTTAAAAGAATATTTTAAAACAAAGTTAAAACTATTAAAACAGTATTTAATTAAAAGTCTGGGTGAACAGATGTGTCTTTAAAGATTTTTTTTAAAATGGTCAGAGATGGGGAGGCTCTTATTACAGCAGGGAACGCATTCCAAAGCCTCGGGCAGCAGCAGAGAAGGCCCATCCCCGAGTAGCCACCAGATGAACCAGTGGCAACTGCCGACAGAACTCTCCTGATTATCTCAATGGATGGTGCAGTTCATGACAAAGAAGACATTCTCTTAAATACCCAGGGCCCAAGCCATGTAGGGCTTTATAGGTTATAACCAGCATCTTGTATTTTGCCTGGAATCGTATTTGCAGCCAGTGTAGATCTTTCAATACAGGAGTAATATGGTCTCTCTGAGATGACCCAGAGATCAACTTGGCTGCCACATTCTGAACCAGCTGTAGTTTCCGGACTACATACAAAGGCAGCCCCACATGGAGCACATTGCAGTAATTCAGTCTGGAGGTTACCAGCATATGTACCACTGTTCTGAGGTCATTTATCACAAGAAATGGATGCAGCTGGTGTATTAGCCAAAAATGATAGAATGCACCTCTTGCCACCACCTCAACTTGGGACACTAGGGAGAGGTTCGGATCCAGAAGCACCTCCAGACTGCATACCTGCTCCTTCTGGGGAAGTGTGACCCCATCCAGAACAGGCAAATCAAACTCATTTCCCAAATTTCGACCCTGCACAATGAGTATCTCCATCTTATCTGGATTCAGCCTCAGTTTGTTATCCCTCATCCAGCCCATCACCGCCTCCAGGCAGGCATTTAGGGAGGTTATGTCTTCTCCAATGATGTTGACATGGAGAAACAGATTTGGGTGTCATCAGCATACTGATAGCACCCTGCACCAAATCTCCTGATGATCTCTCCCAGCAGTTTCATGTTGATGTTAAACATTGGAGACAATATGGAGCCCTAAGGGAAGCCATACATTCAGATTTTGAAGAACAGCAGTCTCCAAGGGGCACCATATGGAACTTGCCTGAAAGGTAGGAGCGTAACCACTGGAAAGCAATGCCCCCCACTCCCAACTCCCTCAGACACTCCAGAAGAAAACTATGGTTGATAGTACTGAAAGTCGCAGAGAGGTCCAAAAGGACCAACAGAGTCACACTTCCTCTGTCCAATTGGAGATAATCCATCAGGCCAACCAAGGCAGTCTCCACCCCATAGCCTACTCAAAAGCCAGTCTGCAATGGGTCTAGGTAATTTGTTTCCTCCAAGACTGTCTGGAGCTGGGAGGCCACCACCCTTTCAATTACCTTGCCTAGCCACAGAAGGTTGGAGACAGGCCTGTAGTGACTCAACTCTGAGGGATCCAAGGCAGGTTTATTCAGAAGTGGTTTAATAATTTTATTTATTTATTTATTATTTATTAGAGACATTTAATATACCGCCCACTCCGAAGACTCTGGGCGGTGTACAACAGGCAAAAAGGCAACATTAAAAATTATATTACATTAATAATTAAAAATTATTAAAGAACTAAACTAACTACCAGAAAACAGAAAAATGAACTACAGGGCAAAGGCCTGGCGAAAAAGAAAATTCTTCAATAGCAATTTGAAGATCAGTAAGGAAGGTGCTAGCCGGACCTGTAGGGGGAGAGAGTTCCAAAGGAGCAGGGCAGCAACCGAAAAGGCCCTTTCATGGGTCCTAGAGCCCCGAACATCTCGGAAATCAGGGACCGACAGAAGGGCTGTCTGAGCTGATCTAACCAGACGGGATGTGACTGGACGGGAGAAGCGGGTCTGTAGATAGACAGGTGCCAAGCCCCGCAAGGCTTTGAAGGTCAGAACCAGGACCTTAAATTGAGCTCGGAAGTGAATAGACAACCAGTGCAATGACTGTCGGAGAGGTGTTACCCTGTCATATTTTCTGGCACCCATGAGTAGGCGAGCAGCTGCATTCTGGACCCACTGCAGCTTCCTGAAAGGTAACCCTAGATAGAGAGCGTTACAATAGTCTAAACGAGAGATAATAAGGGCATGGGTCACTGTCATCAATGCCTGCCGATCAAGGTGAGGGTGTAATTGGCGAACCAGATGAAGCTGGGCAAAAGCACTTCTGGCCGCAGCCTCCACCTGCTGCTCAAGCAGGAGGCGCGAGTCCAAAAGGGCCCCCAAATCACAAAAAAGCTCTTTTGAGGGCAGCGCTACCCCATCTAAAACAAAGTTCACATCCAGCTGTTGGCTGTTACGAGGGCTGAATAAAAGTAATTCAGTCTTAGTGGGATTCAGTCTGAGCTTGTTTTGATTCATCCAGACCTTAATAGCTTCCAGGCAGCAAG
Source organism: Hemicordylus capensis (assembly GCF_027244095.1). Lineage (NCBI taxonomy): Eukaryota > Metazoa > Chordata > Lepidosauria > Squamata > Cordylidae > Hemicordylus > Hemicordylus capensis. The sequence goes on along the minus strand of NC_069657.1, from coordinate 81,819,111 downwards.
TAAGCACAGAAACAGCATCCCCAGAATGGTCTGGGATGGCAATATATAGCTGAGTATCATCAGCGTATTGATGAAATCTCACCCCAAACTAGGAAATGACCTGACCCAGCGGCTTCATATAGATGTTAAAAAGGACAGGGACAAGAATTGAACCCTGGGGAACTCCATAAAGGAGTGGCCATGGGTCTGAGCATCTGTCCTCAATGCATACCAACTGGACACGACCACTAAGGTAAGAACGGAACCACTGTAAAACAGTGCCCCCGATACCTAACCCACGCAGGCGGCCGAGAAGGATAGCATGATCGAGAGTGTCAAAAGTAATTGCCTCCTTAAGACAGGTAGGTATCCTGCCCTCTTTCAGAGAAACATTTATGATCTCTACCAGGCCTTCTACAAAACACCCCCTGCCACGTCGGGCATTAGCCACGTCGGGCAAGGGTCAAGAAAACAAGTGGCAGGCCACAACGCTCCAAGCAGCTCATCCACATCCTCACAAGTCACAAACTGAAACTGATCCAACCTAACCACACAAGAGGATTCGCTGGATACCTCCACATCAGACACTGAAGAAATTGTGGCGACTGAATCTAAGTTGGCCTGAATACGAGAGATTTCCCCCACAAAGAATTCATTAAACACATCAGAGGGGGTAATCGATTGTTCCAGATTCTGATTCAAAAGAGGAGGGGCACATACTAGCCCTCTCACAACCCTGAACAACTCCGCCGGTGTTGTGAACTACACCTGGTTTCGCACTCTGTATATGCTCAGAGGGAAAGTCACATCATACATAAACGGAATTGGTTCTTGGAGATGGTGACCATGTAGGATCTGGGCGCTCAAACAGAGATAGAGGGAGACACACTCAGAAAGTTCTATGGGCTTTATTATAGAAAGTTGCTCATCAGGATAAAATTCAAACAGGTAATCCAAATTAAAAACACGTTTCCGATTCAAGGTGTAGTGCAATATGCCTAGCTAACATATGTTAGCTAACCAATCTAACAAATCCTAATAAAACATTTAGAAAGGAGCAGCGAAAGAAGAAAGAAGGGAGGGCTTAGGAGAGGGATGGCAGTGATTAGTCGGGAGGAGGGAAGGGAGCAGCCTGTGCTGTGCATTGAATAGGCATCTCACCAGGTTCACAAAGAAGGACTTGTTCATTTCTGGAGCTTGGAAATGATGCAGGCTTCCAATGGAGGAGAAATGTGGGTGCTGGAGAACAGGAGCCTGAAGTGCAAGCTTCAAGCATTCAAGCAGGCTGGGGACAGCTGCTCAGAGTGAAGTGGAGAGAGAGAGAGCACCATGGCTGGGTACTCTGGACTTCTCACTTGTTGTGGAGGTCATCTATGGTTCCTGTCCATGGAAAGAGTTCCTGCTTTTAGTCCCATGGCTTTAGCAGCAAACTCTGGGATGGCTCTTGAGCACAGATCTGCTGGTTTGGCAAAGCTTGCTTGTTCCGTGAGCATCATTCTTTATAGTTGTTTCTTCCTTTGATCTCCATAGAGTCTATTCAAAATATCCTCATCCTTCCTGGATCCCCAAAAGGTGACAATTTTCTGTTACTCTCTAGATATTGTCTTTTAATCATTGATATTAGTTCAGGATATTAGCTCAGTCCAGGAAGATCTGAATCCCATCTTCTGTTAGCTGCTATTTTGGGGAGGAGATTGTTCTATTGAGATTTGCACAAAGCAAATCTGCAGCTCTGAGCTTGCAAATGGGCATCATCTCTTGTCCCCAGATTCCTGGTGTCTAGTCCCAGAAGGTGTTAAAAGGTGTTATCAAAGAAGAATCGAAGCGATAAGTGTAAGACAATGATTAAATCATATCTAAAGACAGCAATCTGGTGTAACAATACTACTACATAGTAGTATCTCTCTCAAGGAGATACTTTGTCTTTCTACATAGTGGATCTCTCTCAAAGAAAGAGACAGGATTATCCCCTTTGGGCAGAGCAGAGCAATCATTAACAAAGATTAACATAGACTTTTTTGCAGGAGGAAATGCCAACTCAGCTTCTAGCTTGTTCCAGAGACATTATATGATGGTAAGTTAAATTTTAGCATTTGGATAGACCAAGCTTGACCATTGTATTTCTTTTGAGTACCCATTTCACAAATATTGAGAATACAATGCTGGATTGCCTCTTCCTTCACAGAGCAGTTAGCAGAGGCAATCATGAGACCTGGGTGTCATGCCCTGGTCAGTGCATCTGAATTCAGGCATTAATTTATTCCTTAATTAACCTCTTAATTAATCTCTGTCGAATTCGAGTTGAGTCTTTCTCCACTTGCGCTCCAGTCATCTACCTTGCCGCTTCAGCCCCCATAGACCTAGGGGCCAATTTTGCAGTGTGTCAGAGAGGACACTTAGGAGCAATAATGTCTACTGCCCCAGTCAGTTTGCTGTTCCAGCTCCCACCAGAGCATCAACAGGATCGGTGGCAGAGCCAACCCTAAATCCCTCCAAGGCTTCTTGGAATCCTATTGGATCCAATAACCTTCTCGGGTGAACCATCCTAATAGGCCCTTCAGCCCTGCGAAGGTGGGAAGTGATTCCAACCTTAACCAGATTGTGGTCCATCCATGACAATGGGGAAATCTCAGGAGTCCCCACCCATGGAACACCACCCTGATCAGAGTGAAAGACCAAATCAAGTGTGTGATCAGCAATGTGCGTCGGTCCTGAGACCACTTGGGATAGGCCCATTGTTGTCATGGCCGCTATGAACTCCTGAACCGCCTTGGACAAATGGGTCCTGAAATGAACATTGAAGTCCCCCAGCACTACAGGCCTGGGGGACTCCAACATCAAGACCAAGACCAAGTCCATGAGCTCAGTTAGGAACTCTGTTGTGCAGTGGGGCGATTGATACACCAACAGAAGTCCCAATCTACCCCTGGTCCACAAACTTAGATATACACATTAAATATGATCCAACACCTCAACAGGGATTCCTGTATAGACCACAGCCATTCCACATCCCCTCCCCTCCCTCAAAAGAGTACCCTGGAGGGAGATGCTGGGACCAAACCGGGCCACCAGCTTCCCCCAACCACATCTCCATAATACAAACCAGATCGGCACCTTTATAAACTCTGAAAGTTGGATGGAGGGCAGTTGGACCCCATATAACAATCTGGTGTCTGCCTTTTGGGACCAATTGTAGTTTCTGAGCTGTTTTTAAAGGCAACCCTTTTAAAGGCAGCCTGGAGGTAAGCAGGTCATGAATGACTCATAATAGATCTATCTTCTGTAGGAATGGGCTCAGCTGGCCGACCAGCCAAAGCTGCTGGAAAGCACCAACTTAGTGTGTTGAATTTTTAAAAAGGATATGTAAATGTCTCTCACGTATATGTACATACACATGCATCATAGAAGAGATTCTCCACAGGTGGGTCTCTTATCCCCCATGAAAGTTTCTACTTCCTACTAACTAAATTTATTTTGTGAAACTAGCAAGAATTATCTGCACAGCAGACACTAAGCGGGATCCAAATGAGCGACAGGGTGAACGTACCAGATTACATGCAACAAATATAGTCCGTGGCAATGAATTATATTGAAGTTACCCAGTGATATATTCAATTACCAGGAAAAGAACTTCATGCAAAGCAAATAGTGCACCAAGTAATTAACTGGAGTGCAGAGACTTTAAACCCTGAGAGCAATGTTACACCCTGTCTGTCACCATTTGTTCTATTGAACATAGAGGTCTTGCTACTGCTGTTGAATGCTGTGTATCTTTTATTTTCTCCCACTGAAACAGAACCAGAATGATGTAGTTGAAATGACATGATTGAATCAGTTCCTACAAGGCTTTTAGTTTAATGTAAATGTGATTTTAGGATCATCAGGAATGGTGGAAGTGGTATATAAATATTTGTTGTATCTGTCGTATATATTAGTGACAGCTCAGAATCATTTATAAAGGTTGCTACAATTCTTATGAACAGATCTATAGCTTGGCAATTAGACAAGAAATGCTATAAACAGTCAAAACTTTTGGTGGTGCAGAAGACTGAAATCTAGCAGTTGTCAGAAGACCAATGCACTTGTCATGATGAAAGAGATAATTTATATGCAAGTTCATTGGGGCAGGGGCCAGTGTGTGTCTGTGTCTGTCTGTGTGTGGAATTTATGCTTCATGGCTGTGTAAAAATAACAAGCTTCATGATTATGTATGAATAATAAAGACCATAGGGAGCTATTTTTCAATTTGAATTGACTTTTTCCATTTACTCGATTTAGAGATAAGTATCTTACCCCTGTCATGTGAGAGATTTAACACTTGCAGTGCTAACTTTTTTGCAGTCTTCAAAAAGTGAGACTTTTGAGTTGATCTCAGATCTGGACATGTGCTGAATCCTTCATAGCACTGCAATAATATAGGCCTATTTAGCTGTCAGGACCCAAGCCTACAGTACACTCAGAACCTGGCCTCTGATGCAGAGGTTCAGCCTGCCTGCCAGATCAAGGTTCTGGCCAAAGAATAAAGCTACAGGAAGAAAGCCACAACAATAGGCTAGCATGGGTCATGTGGCCCCTGCAATAGTTTCCAGGTTGCTCATACAACTGAATAAGAAGAACAAAGGGATTTCACTGCTGTTTTCACTGCCCCCGACTTCTGACTAGCAGTCCAGTAGTGCTAGGAGACAGCCTATTCTCATGATGGGGGAAAACAAGGCTAAGGGAGCCAAGTGTTATAAATCTGTTAGCTCGGCTAACCCAACAGGATTTACAACCCCCTTCAGCACTCCCACTGTGAGATAACAGAAAGCAGCAGCGAAACTGCAAGAAGGAAAAGAAAAGGCTCACAAAGAAAATAGTAAACGAATTAAGTCTCCTGAACTGAACTAGGTACCCCCCTCTAACAATAACTGAGTAATAAGTGAAAAGAAAACACAAAGCAAGGGATGAAATGAGCGAAAGACACCAGAACAAGGAATTAATGGAACAAAGCAGGAAAGCATAAACAAGGCAAACTGGAACTTGGAAAAGTCTGGAATTTAAATAGCACACTGTCTGCCACCAGTGAAAGTTGCAAACAGCATCTGAGTAAGTGAGAGACTGCTATATATATATCACTCAAGAGAACCAGCAGCCAATCAGGCTTCCCTGAGTCAGCACTTCAGCTTCCTCTCTTGTGATCTCCTGCACCTGTGTAACTGCCACTGATTTTGCCTCTTGAGACGCCTTGTCAAGACATGTGAAATCCCAGGCTCCTCCCCATCAGAAATCATGTCTGTCAGCTGTTGTGAATCCTCAGCTCCAGAGTCTAGTCTCCCTGCCAAATCCTGTTGCTGTGCCTCTGAGCCCTCACTAGCAGGCAAATCCTTCTGCTCTGACTCTTCTGAGTCAGAAGTCTGAGCCATGACATCCAGCCAGGGTTTTCCCCATCATGAGAACCACTGGGCTCACGAGCGAGCTCAGTGGTTCAACAGCGGCAAGCCTGCCAAAGGAATCCTCCTCTAAAATGAGATAAGCCAAGCGAGCGCTCTGCTAACCCCCCCTTTTTTAAATCATGAGACGCCATGGTGCAGCTCCACACTGCAGTGACTCACAAGTAGACCCCCAACCAGGAGGTTGCAGCAAGCCTCCCGGCATTGGCAGACCCCTCAGAATGTCCTGCACACTCACGTGGGGCATGCTGGGACTGCCAGATGGCCCCCAATCCCTGCTGTCCCTACTGGCTCCGTGACAGAGCCGGTAATCATGTGTGCAGCCAAGCCAGCCACCCAGGGAGGGCTTGATGCTCTTGTGTGGGGAGAGTGGGCTTGATCCGCTCTCCCCGCCAAACCCCATCCAGCTCTCCACACTGCTTGTGTGGAGAACCTCAGTGCCTTCTCCACTCCAAGTTAGGCCTGCAGGGATTTACACAGGAGAACCTGTGTAAATCCCCCTCCTGGGGGACTGTGTGCTCCACAGCACCACGTGCCCACACAGGCAGCAGCATGGCAGAGGACAAAGCTGGGATAGGGAAGAAGTCATCCCACATTCCAGAATGACCCACGCCAGCAACGCAGTGGCTGCTCTCATTAGAGTTGCCATTGCACTAGGTGTAGCCACTCATTCCCCAGTTTGCTGCCCAAGATATCGGAAGGCCGGGAGGAAGCCTTCTACTCGGCAGCAATTGCCCAGACAATTGCCTGCCAAGGTAGAACATACCTACGATTCATTCCACCTCAATAAAAAGCTGAGAAGAAGTATTGGGCTATCCTCAGTTGGAGCAGCCATGAAGAGAGGTCTCCTGGTGCTCCATATGACACAAGCCACCTGGGTTACCCCAGGAGCCTTGTGTCGTGAGAATAGCCCTATTGTCTGTGAGAAACAAAATACCAGGAGAGCAAGCTGTCAAGAAGGGCAGGGGTGCAGCTATAATTGTGCCAAAGGGTTTAGAGAACCCAGGCCCTCAGCTCCTGAGGGCCCCCCAGCTCCACCCCTCCTTATTTTCTTCATTATCTCCCTCACTCTGGGGGGCTGCCAGAGAGAGGGATGAACACGGCCCCCTCTCCCCTCACTATGCCCCTGAGGAAGATAGTCATAATATCTCACCTGCTGCTTTTGGCAAGGATAGTAATACAGGCACTCTTTTCTCCATCCTCCTAGCTGGGCTTCTTTCCCCTCTCCTCTTTGTCTCATACCCCCTGCCTGTGTCTCACATACCTCCAGGGGTACACATCACATGCTGAGGAACTATGATCTGTTGAGTGTGGTTTTACTTAAGAGCAGATGTTCCATTTTAGAAATCATTTTTAGGAACCAAGCAACCCCTTGTGGGGGGAGCTAAAACCCTGCCAATCAGGTGCTTGGTGGAGAGGTGGAAATGAGGGGCTGTATCTTGCCCCCCCTTCTTTTCCAAAACAACTTATAAAAATAATTCCAGCTATTCTTATGGCTATTTGCATGCAGCTCTAGCTGCTTGATAAGGCTCAAGAATCATGTATGGAACATTTATTTCCATACACAGCAAATAGCTGGATCAGAATGGCATGCAAAGGATTAAAAGCTTTCTTCATTTCTATATACGTTCATACATTCATCCCTAAGAAATACGTGGTGCCTTCCAGGATAAGCAAAAAGACAGCTGCCTGACAGCTAGATCAGGCTTCAACTATATTAGATGAAGTTTTGCTTGCTTGGTGCCTCTGTTTAAACTTGCTTTAAGAGAACTAACAGAAGACCAAAGGTGTGTGGGCTAAGTCCTTTCACCCAGTTAGATGGCTGAGTAGAATTCTTATATGTGGTTTTCACACCTGAGACAAGAATAACTGCCAGAGGACATCAGATCTATAAATCTTTTTCCTGGGAGTGAAAATGCCAAGAAGAGGTCTAACCTCAAGAGCTGCTCAGAGCAGTTAAAGAACAGTCATTTATGAGAAATACTCTAAGGGTATTCACGCGCGCAGCCTAACCCAGGTTAGGGCAGCCCAGCCTGGGTTAGGCTGGGTATGTGAAGCACGCAAATCCCGGCACTGCCTGCCTGCCTGACCCAGGTAAAAACCCTGGCCTTGGCCTACCCTTAATCCCAGCACAGGGGTTGTGTATCAGATGGGCTGCTTTCAGCCCAAGCAGACACAGATACCGGTGCCTAGAGTGCCCATTGCATGGGGGTATCCCCCAATGCACCACGCTCATTGCATGGTGCATTGTGGGATATGTGGAAGCCAGGACACATTATCCCAGCCTCCAGAGATCCGCACTGCATGCAGCAGCATGAAACATGTGGAAGTGCAGTCTGCGGTTCCCACCACCATATCAGATTCGTCTGGGAAGAAGGTAAGTTTGACACAGCCATCCCCCCGCCCTCCTGCCTACCAGTTGTGTAAATAGCCTTTCTCACTATTAAGTTTAAGAACAGAGGTCCTTAAGATCAAGCATCTATAAAATGGATTGCGCCAGTGGTCCCTACATATATTAAAAAATACCCTATCTGTCTCATCCAGTAATTGTTTACTTTTGTAGATGTTATCTGTAGGAAGGTGTTGAGCCCAAGATTCAGTTTGGGAGGGTGGATGAGATAATTTTATGTTCAAAGGTGTGAAATTAGTGATTGTGCCTTTGGGCTGTAATAGAGAATCAGAAAAATGTATCTCTTCTTCTGAATCCATATGAACTTCTGAATCTCTTTGGACAAACACAGCTGATTATTTGGTAACTATAATTGTCTTGTCCAAGACTGAATTCTAAGGGTACTATTTTCTATAGTTTTAATCTTTTAAATGGATTAGTTATTTGCTGTTTAGCTTGATTATTTGTAATGGTTGCTTTTCTTAAATTTAGCAAGGGATAGCAATTGTTCTAGTAAAGTGTCTTTTCCAGTGACTGTTTCCTGGGTGCTTTCTAGACTAGACCTTGCAATGGGGTCACGACACATCTCTGAAATGTGCATCCACACTTCCTGTGTCATGACACTGTAGTCCTGACGAAAGCGCCAGGGTGCCATTTTTATGTCGGATGCCTTGTTTCAAATTTAATCACTATGACTTACAGCTACAGCATCGTTTATCTGGCATAAAAAAGGTTTTATTGGGGGGGGGTGTTGTTAGTTTTTGCAAGACTGCTCCCCCTTCAAGTTTTACATTTTGAAAGTGATTTGCCTGAACGGAGCATTTTGCCGCTTTTGAGCAGCTAGTCTGGAAAGCTCCTTGTGACTCCCTTGTATGTTTTGGTGGTGGTGGTTGGCTGTAGATTGTGAGCTCTCTTAGGTCAGAGAAACATATTTCAATTCAATTCAATTCAACTCAATTCAATTAATTATATACAGTACCACTTTTCCACAGAGTTCCCAAATTTTCATTTATTTTGTTATATAAACCACTTTTGAGAACTTGTTCAAAAGCCTTGATAGACATATCCATCATCATCATAGGCTGGCATCCATAGTCTGGGAAACATACCACCGGGATTTTGAACCAGCAACCTCATGCTTGCAAGTCCAGTCATTTTCCACTGTGCCATTAGGTGGCTTTCTCCTTTCCTTTATATTCTCATTTGCTGATCATAACTCTATCTACCATAATTCTAATTCTTATTGTAATCAATATCCTTGAATTTTGCAAGCCATTTTGTTTATTTAATTTGTGCTTGGTTTCTGACTAAGAAAACTTGGAGTGACTGCTGTAATTGGAAACAACACCCCAGGGCTTGAAACCAAAGAGGAATGCTAGGCCTTCATGCCTCCTCTAAACATGTCCCAACGCTCAACTTAATGCACATCTGCATGGCTAGATTGGCATTTGCAAATTACTTTAGGACACCAGTTGGGGAGGGATCTCAAACCAGGCCCCAGCACCTGACCTGCTCCACCAAAAGCATTCTTTCTGGCCTCATTGCAAGCCAAATAAACCGAGCTCTGTGGTTCAAGGGCACCATCCAGACTACATTACATGCTTGCCTCACCTCAAGAGCAATCCACCAAGCCCAGTTAAAAGCCCTCATCTCAGAACTTGCTCTTTGGTCTGAACAACTTGTCTCTATTGTAAGGATTCCACCTCGCTCCTGCTGCCTTTTCCTAATATGCCGTTTCTAAAAAGCTGTATGGAAGGAAGACAGTAATCGTTACGTATTTAAAATACCAAATTTTGTACTATTTGTCTTAATTAGTTTGTACTTTAGCAAAAATATTCATTTAATATTTAATTACACTTTCATAGACAACCTCTCTTTCCCCACAAAGGTCTATTGAATAGGCCTACAATAATAATACCAATTTATTGCTATTTCATAATCATGGTAATATCTAATTTCCTGCTTCCGGCTTGTTAAAGCACCAAAAAACACATCTTGCTATTAATGTATTAATAAAAGGAGCAATCATGCATTTATTAGCTTTCTAATTCCTGAGTTAATTATATAGCAGCTTGAGGTATGTCTTCTTACTTAGCAACCACATTCAGATCTCTGAAGAAGCCACTGGATGGAAAATTAACATGCTAGAACTTCTGTATTAGAGCAATCTAAAATGTGCACTTGATAATCTTGAATATAAAGCATATCAGAGATATTCACTAAAACAAGATTTGAGGCAACATCAGAACTACAGATGGTACATTAGAGCAGGGGTTTTATTTCCAGCCTTGGGTTCCAGATACTGTTGGACTACAACTCCCATCATCCCCAGCCAAAATGGCTTTTAGCCATTGCCCAGTTAGCAGGAAAAGCCCAGAAGGATAATGTATACCGCGACTCTCTTTGTATGTTATAGAACAATTTGTTAGATCCTGTGTTGTTGTTGTTTATTAACATTGTCATGTTTATATAAAGTGAAAGACTAGACAGCAGTGGAGAGTGAGGTGAAAGGAATAATTGTATATTGGTTGTCTAGGGGTGGGGTCTCTTTCTGCTTTCTGGAAGCTGGAATCCACGTGCAGGTAAGATCCCCCCTTTATTTATTTATTTATTTTATTTAAAATATTTCTACCCCGCTTTTCTAAAAACACATTTACCCAAAGAGGTTTATATTAAAATAGAGCATAAAACAAGAAATACAATAATAAGAAAAAGAGGACTAACAACACAACAAATACAGCACACACACAAAAATACAGAACCGTTATGTCAGAAAAGGAAAGTCAGTTAAACGCTGGCTTTAAACAGGAAATCTTATGGGCTCATTGAAAAAGCCTTAAGTGTGGTGGCTTGGGCGGGGGGTCCCTTCAAGTGGGGAGTTCCACAGTCATAGCACAACAGCTGAGAAGGCTTTGTCACTGGGCATCACAGATTGAATCGGAATTGGCAATGGACCAGAGAACAGGGCCTGAGATGGCCCAGGCAGGTATATAGGGATCAAAGCAGTCCTTAAGGTAACCTGGTCCCAGGCCGTTTAGAGCTTTAAAGGTTTTAGCATTGAAAAGCATGACAAATGCAAAAGGATGATGAATTGAATCAACATAATTGTGGCAATGTGGAGAAAAATAAAACAGGGAGGGGAAAATAAAACAGGGAGGGAAAATGAAGGTTCTAGTCTTGTTGACTCTTGCTAAATAGTCTTCCTAACACGGCACGGCATGTTTGTGACTTAGATTTTTGTGCTCCTGAGTGTGCTCCTGAGTGTGTGGCCTCTACAGCCAAGCAGGAGAAACTGGCTTTCTGAAAATCTGTTTCAAAATACATCTCATCTGTGCAATATATTGTCACATGAATCTGCGGCATGGATAGAAGGTTTTTTTGTTTTTTTTAAAGGTCACAGCCAGCAATGTGGTCATGCCCATGTCAGCCAGCAATGTGGTCATGCCCATGTCAGTGGGATGCCATATCTCATAAAGCTCTCCACACAGTGATCAATGCACTGATATAGACATTATGAACTGCATTTTTCTAGATGCAGCAGCCTGTGCAAATATTACTTCTGATTCCAGGGTACCCTAGGTTTAGAGTACATGTGTTGCATGCCAAGTGATAGACTACATGCTCTGCAAGCAAAGGTCCCCTGGTATTCCCAGAGGTCAAAGGAAGGCCTCTGCCTGAAAGCCTGTAGAACTGCCAGTCGGAATAGGCTGGGCCTGAGTTACATGAACTCAGTCTAAGGTGAATTCATGTTGACCAGGACTAGGGATGTGCCCAAACCGTGGTTTGAAAACTTGTAGGGAAATGCAAAAGGGAACTTTAAGTGAAAGGAGAGCAGTACCTGCTGGGGCAGCACACATCCAAAAAAGCCCCACGCACCATCAGCATGCGCATGGTGTCCGCACATGCGCAGGCACCATTTGCGTACTGATGGCACACGGGGCTTTTTGGAATGTGCGCCACCCCAGCAGGAAGCTGGAAAGGGTGGTGGAGAGCAGTTAAGCACCTGCTCTCCTTTCTCTTCAAGTTCCCTTTTGCATTTCCCTACAAGTTATCAAACCACAGTTTGGGCTTACCCCTAATTCGGACATTAGGGTTATTTCATTTATGTTTGTCTTTTGACCTGCATTATCAAGATTAAAACTAAATTAATCTTGGATAGTTGTTAATTTATTCACTCAGGAATTCTTACATAGAATGATCCACTTGCCAATACATAATAACCTTCTTGAGAAGAATCAATGCCAGATCTTTGCCGCTCTTTAATGATAATGTACAGGGACTAACACTAGTGTAATTAAACATGCACATAGCCATAGCCAGTGGTGGACACTAGATGGCAGACTTTAACTTTCTACAGAATGCATCAGACTCTACTCCAGGATTGTTCTCCAGGAAGCTTTTCACATGGGGCTTTTGAAGCCCTTTAACTCACATCTCCTCCGGAATGGAGAGGGTGCATTCACATATTGGCTAGATTTAACCTGAAGTCCCTGTGAGTTATTGGGGAACAGTTCACACACAATTCAAATTTTTCACTGTGTAACCCAATTTATATCCGGGGTAAAAAAAAAAAACACCACTATTTATGTCAGTTTTTTAGGACAGCTTTGAGTTTGCAGTAAAGCCTCCCCGTAAATCCACGGTAAAACCTGCTGCACGTAAAAGCTCCTGGAGATGCCAATGTAGCTAAAAGGATAGGTAGTCTTTCTGAGCTACCTGCCCACTTTAATAATGATCAGCTTGGGAAATAATAAGAGAGCAGACAAAAGTACTTCAGGCTGATTTTGTTTGTCATGTGCTCCATTTGGGAAGAACAGTATTCTAATCACTTGTCATGTTTGCTTGATTTATAATTTAAACTCCTGCCTTTGATAATGAATCATTTCTCTTGCACCAGGCAGCCCGCGTGATGCAATCACAATATGTGATTCTAAGGGAACTCCTTGGACGGTATGAAATGGCCCTGTGGTTCTGGCATTACAGACGGCAGCACCAGTGTAGTAAGAGCTCCAAACAGCTTGTCTGCCTTCTCTGGTCTTCTCTCTACATTCTGTATCATCACTGGAGACAAAATTAGTCCTTCTGGAAATGTGATGGATTGAGTTTTGTAAATTAGTCTTCAGGCACACATACCTGTACTACAACAAAGATAGCTACTATCTCAATATATCTTAGTCACAATCTGGAAAACCACAATACTAACTCCATTGGAGCTTTAGAATTATTTAAATCTTAATTAAGTTATATGACTTAACATGGGGACTACTTATTTAAATAAAAATTTAAATAAGGCATTATTAATACCTGCATACCAATGTTCTAAAGAGCAGGAGTAATGAAAGAGTGGATTAAGTTTCATTTAGGAGAGTCGGTGAGAATCAAGGCTAAAAGGTTAGAAATATTGGTATGGAAAGTCCTCTATGAAAAGTACAGCAGCAAAAATAAGAAGTAAATAAGAGAGGTTTGGAAACCAGGGACAGAAAAGGGAAAGTGCAATGCAGGCATGCAACCTTAGTTCTAGAAATGTAATATTTAATTATAATATCATAAAGAGGGAAAATTGCAAAACTCATGCATCCCTTTGCAATCAGAGAAGATCAATTTCCCAAGGATGATTTCATATAAAACAGGGCATTAGGGCAGTCTCAGTATGAATAAAATATTGATTTTTCATAACCAATTTTATACATATTTAGATAGCCTAAGGCAATAACTGTGGAGCTCAGTAGACTGAGTGGAGTCTCTCAAATTCATCTGGGTAATTGTATGAACAATCCCCTGTACTTTATAAAGACAGTTCTTTGCAACAGAGTTTTCAAAGTGCACCTAGAAATGATCACACTTGTTTGCTTCCTAATGGGTGGTAGCAAATGTTCACTGATGATTAGGTAACAATTCTCATGTGAATCTAAAAGGCACAAATTCCAGTCATGCACAATGGTGTTCCAGAAATTTATATCAAGGGAAGGGAACCAGTAGGGATGTGAACTGATTTTCCTGATTTGCTTTGTGTCCAAATCTGTCCCCCCGCCCCCGCATCACCCCAGATTCAATTTGGATTCAGTTTGATTTTATTTTAATTTGGATCAATTTTGACAACTTAAAAGGTTCTAGGGGCATCAAATTTGGGTGATGGGCATGTCCCCATGGGTTCCACCTACCACCCAAATTTCAAGGCAGTGGGGCACTTGGTTGATTTTTAATGATTTTAGTTTTAGTTTTTAATGATTTTAGATATTTCCACCATAGGAAATAATGAAGACTCAAAGTTGCCCTATCCTAACCCTAACATAGATCCCCAGCTTTAAGGTTTTTTTTAAAAGCTAAGCTCTAGACCTTGTAGACATGGAGTTATGGAACAAAATGTCTGGTCACTATTTTTCAAATGTTTGGATTCTTTGGTAACAATAACCTTTCCTCATAATGAATCCCTATGAGGATTCATTGCACACCTTCATTTCTTCTGTTCATTTTGACTGTCATTGGACAGTGCCAACTGTCAACTGCCATGTTCCAACTACATACACACCTGCAAGGCAGTGGGGTACTTTATATTTTAGGAATATTTAAGTGTTTAGATTCTTTGATGTCTAATACCTTTTCCTCATAATGAATCCCTATGAGGATTCATTATATGCCTTCATTTCTTCTGTTCATTTTGACTGTCACTTTGGTACTTTGAGTGCCAACTGTCAACTGCTGTTTGTCAAATACATACACACACACACACAAACACACATTGTAGTACTCAGTTTATTTTTTTAGGATTTTTTGAAGTGTTTAGATTCTTTGGTGCCTTCATTACACACCTTCATTTCTTCTGTTTATTTTGACCCCACTGCTTTGCGGTTGGGGGATTAGTGGCATCCCATGTACCAACTACCCCCCAACCCGCAAGCCACTGGTTACTCAGTTTATATTTTAGGAATTTTTGAGCTGTTCAGAGTTTTTGGTGTGTAATGAATCCCCATAGGGATTCATTATGAGGAAAGGTTATTGGGCACCAAAGAATCCAAACACTTGAAAAACAGTGACCACACATTTAGCTCCATAACTCCACTTCTACATGAGCTAGAGCTTATCTCCCCCCGCCCTTTTCTTTTTTTAATGAAAGCTGGGAATCTGAGGAAAATAATAGGAGGAATCTGAATCTTGAGGCAATTCAAACTGAATCTGGTGTGATTAGATTTGGACCCGAATCTAGCCAATGGATCACAGAGGTGATTTGTTCTGTCTCCAAATCACCCAGATCAACTAGATTTGGGTACAAATCCATTTGTACCTGAATCGATTCGCACATCCCTAGGAACCAGTTTAAGTAAATGGGCAATACAAAACAGCAGGAGGAAACCAGCAATGGTACTAAAACAAAGCAGACATCCCAACTGGAAACAAAATTTGGCCTGTCCCTGAAGCATGGTCAGAATCAGGGGTCAGCATTGTTGGGCAGCTGCCAAGGGCTCTCAGAAGGCTCACTGATGATCCCTCTGGGTGCCCATCACCTTTGTGTGGTGATGGCAGATGACTCTCATTGGGCTCAACCCAGGTAGAAGGGGACCCCTATAGGGCAGTTTGCCAAGGACCACCTGAAGCCAGCCCCGTCCTGAGGTCTGGAAAAGATGCAGAAGGGGGCAACCAAGATGATCAGGGGCCTGGAGCACTTTCCTTATGAGGCAAGGCTGCATCTGGGGCTCTTTAGTTTAGAAAAGAGGCAACTACAGGGAGACATGATAGAAGGGTATAAAATTATGCATGGAGTAGAGCAATTGGACAGAGAGAGAAATTTATCCCTCTCTCACAACACTAGAACCAGAGGTCATCTCATTAAGCTGAAGGTCAGGAAATTTAGGACCAACAAGAGGAAGTACTTTTTCACACAGCGCATAGTTAATCTATGGAATTCTCTGCCACAAGATGTGGTAACAGCCACCAGCTTGGATGACTTTAAAAGGGGCTTTGACAAATTCCTAGAGGACAAGTATATCAATGGCTACTAGTCTAGTGTCTATGGGCCACCTCCAGCCTCAGAGGCATAATGCCTCTGAATACCAGTTGCAGGGAAGCAACAGCAAGAGATAAGGCATGCCTTCACCTCTTGCCTGTGGGCTTCCCAGAGGCCACTGTGTGAAACAGGATGCTGAACTAGATAGGCCTTGTTGGGCCCAACCCAGCTGGGCTGTTCTTACATTCTTATGTCTTAACCCTCCTAAACTATTGCCACATTCTGAAACCAGTATGTCAGTTTGGGAGGAGATTCATTTTTTGCCATCTTGTAAGTTCAACAGCTTTAGCTGGAAAGAATTCATCAGGACATTTTTGTTTTTCCCCACTCTCCAGCACAACCAGAATACACTTCCCTATTCCACTCTGTCTAGAATCTGTGGAGTGGTATGAAATGTATATATTTCAATGAATTATTTATGTATGTGGATTCCTCCTCACCCCAAAGGGGGCAGCTCCCACATCAAAGGCTCTAGGGAGATGGTGCAGGTTGATGGATGCCAGTAGTCAGAAGTGCTCTGAGGGCTTTATTGCAGTCGAACAGGGAATGGTTAACTTCATTGCACCTGAGGTTGTACAGAGCGTGTTCCTTCATGACTCTGTGGGTGCCTTTGTGGAGAGATGCCCTAGTCCACCAGGGCATCTTTCTCTATGTGGAGACACATAGTGTATGGTGATGGTCCACACCCACCTGCAGGCTTCCTCCACCTCTCCGTCTCCAGTAATGGAGGACATAGCCAGGATCTTCCTCCTCCACACCTGCCCAGGCTTCGTCTGCTCACTGTCATTATGTGGAAAAGGAAGACAGCTTTGACTGAGTTGCAGCCACTGGCCCCAGGTGATTCCTAAGGGGTAAAGGCCACCTCCAGCCTCAGAGGCTCGATGCCTCTCAATACCAGCTGCAGGGGAGTGACAGCAAGAGAAAGGGCGTGCCCTCACCTCTTCCCTGCGGGCTTCTCGGCGGCATTTGGTGGGCCACTGTGTGAAACAGGATGCTGGACTGGATGGGCCTTGTGCCTGATCCAGCAGGGCTGTTCTTATGTCCTAAGGCAGCTGGAAGCAGCCTTGTTCATTGGTATCCAACCTAGTGAAGTGGATGTAGCAGCTGAGTAGCTATACCCAGGGTTCCCTATCTGTGCCAGGGCAGGGGGACACTACCCCAGTGCAGGGCACCTCCCAGTATATTCACCATTTGTCCCAGTCATTGTAACAGTGGAACTGAAGAATGTGAAATTTCTGCATATTTCATGTGTTTATTTTTATATGCATTTTGGAGTTATCCTGTTTCTTTGCTGCATGCCTGCTATGAAGTTACAGTACCATGTTATTTACTTTGATCTTAGCCTGTAGATTTTAATGGATATTCATTGCTGTCTTTGTTAGATGCAGCACTGTGGTAGGTTTTATATATTTGTACTGACACAATAGAAGTATGTGATTTAACTTCTTATGGTATTTCATTGCCTGTCTCCCTCCCGCAAAATAATAGTGTTTTGCCTCAACATTTGAAACTCTTTATGATTGCCAGAATTTGCAAATGAATGCTTAGTGTTGAACCAAACTCGGGAGTATGTTTTGCAAACATGTTTTCCCTTCCACATAACACCCCACTCTTGGCAACTGTTCACACCCCTTTATAAAAGGATGTAAAAGTTCATAAAGGGGAAGGATGCAAAACTGTTGATAAGATTTTGGGGAAAGAAGGATTGTGAATCCATTATTGCAGCAACAGAGTTGATGCTTCCTTGCCCTGATCCAGTTGTGTGTAGTTGACTACTTAGGACAGAATGGGGATATTCATTCCCTGTGCATATCAATGCAAATCTGGTTTAAAATAATGCAGAATGAATGGGTGAATGATATCCTTTGCTCTGCATCAATTTCAATGGGCTGCACATTTAGATGTGTATCCAAATGCACACACACGTTTGACCAACTACTCATGTGCAACTATGCACAACCTGTGCTGGAGCAAGTCAAAGGCTTATCACACAGTGCAGCACAGCATGACAAGACAGAAAGCAACTACCAACTTGCCTGGACAACAGAGACCAATTTCCTTTTCCTCAGTCCCCAGTTACAATAAAAGCAATAGGCGGCCTTTGTTTGCTCTCAGAGATATCGCATACTGTAGTCAGATTTGTACTGACCACATGGTGTCAGAATGTCGTCAGTTTTATTACATGGTTCCTGACTGGCTGAGATTACACAGTGAAGAAGCCCTTTGAAGTTTAAAAAAAAAGCAGGGGGAGGGTGCTTGAAGCAACAACAGATCCTGGAAACATGGCTGCAGACAGATGAAAAATGCATCAAACTGGAAAGAAGGGTAGACTTGTGAATAATCACAGTACTTCTTATATTCCATGGCCATCTATCTGTTCACAGATCTGGGTCTACCCATTCAAACTCTTGTGGGAAACCATTGTTACTATCTCAATACTTTAGTTACTTAACTTGGCATAGCTAAAAAGACTGTTTATCTACTATTATTCCTTCCCTCTGGAAATTGTTACAGCAAAGAGATCTAAATTTCATGTTATATAATGATTAATTACCATTCCTTCTAGACCTGAATAACATGCCTATTTTTGCAGGGTTAGATTCATTCATTCATTCATTCGATTTCTGATGCACTTAATACCACTGAAATCAATAGGCTTAAGTATGCCTAGCTGTGCATAGGATTGGGCTGTTCATGTCTGACAAGGGCTGGTACAGTTTATGCCATTTATTAAGCAGCAGTGTTCCCTGTAACAGGGATTCCCGATGTTGCTGACTACAATTCCCACAATCCTCAGCCAAAGACCATTACAGCTGGGGATGTTGGGAGTTGTAGTCAGCAACATCTGGGAATCCCTATTACAGGGAACATTAGTGGGCAGTCAAGATTTAATTTATATTTGACACATTTCCAGTGTGATCTTTTTGACGAGGAATGTGCAGAATGTTCCGATGGTGAAACATGCTGACTCAAAATGGCCTTGAGTGTTTCGTGCTCAAAATTTCTTGAGTTGTGGTTTGGTTTGTTTGTGAGATGGTGTTGTGGTGACAAATATACAGTGTCAGCAGTCTGTGTGATATTTCTTGGTGATTCCTGTAACGAGCTCCAGGTCTGGCCTTGAGACTAACGTGCTTCACTCACTGCTCTGGTCAAGCTGTACTCAGTCAAACTGTGGCTGAAGTTGCTCTGGCTCATCTTATGGCTATGCTTGCTGCTAATGGTGCTCCTTTATAAAGAACCATAAGAACACCTGTTTCTTCAGACTTTTAGTTTAAAATATTTTAATCTGTTTTAATTGTTTTTATTCTGTTGTTGTTTTTGCTGTATTTTTAAACAATATACACTGCCTAAAGATACAGATTTTAGATGATTTACAAATGTAACAATTAAATGAAATACATAGCATATAACAGGCAATACACAGGTAAAAACTATTACAAGGTTTCTATGTATCCCAAGAATGTATATACATGTAAAGAATTCCTGTTCTGTTGCTGTTATTGTGTCTTGCTTCCTTTCTTATATTGTATGCCATACAATTAGGAGCAAATTTCACTTTCAAATCATGTTCATCTTTGAAGAGTAAAAGAGCTATTTCATATTCTCTCATCTATATATCATTCACATCTCAGGTAAAGCCTGACATTATCATTCCAATTCATCCTTTTATTGCCCAAACTAAAATCACGGTGTTAGCATTTTGAATGATAAATTAGAAAATAGCTGTTGATGTTCAGTCCAAGTCATCATAATTGTTGACATGAAGGAAACTTTCCAAAGTCAATCCACTTCTAAGCAGTCAATATCCAAAATTACATCAATGATTTAGATGCATTAGGCATCCAAGTAGCTGCTGTTCATTACATTTGTCACCCTCCCACTACATTTTCATCAATACTGAAAGAAATACATATTTAGATAGGATTTTTATAGCAATCCAGTAATCTTATTTGCAAACAAAATATTGATAAAAAATTTACTGATTATATGAAGTCATAAATACTTTTATGTAATTTATAAAAATTGAACAGTTCAACAGAATTATGATGGTTCAGAAGAGAGAAAAATAAGAGCTGATATAATCATGGGCCTTGCATAAAACTCTTGATCTTCACTGTAGTGTATAACCATTTCCCATTCATCTGTTGTTTAGGTGTTCACTGTCCCAGAAGAATACCGTCAATCCCTAAAGAAAAGGATCACAATCCAATTCATAATTAGCTGCACTTAACTCCATCATGGATTGTGGGCAAGAGAGTTTATCTTGGATGAATGGAACTTTCTCTCCAAGTCCCAGAAGTCATATCTGCCATTTTCGGTGAACAGCAAATCTGTTATTCTTCCCAGCCACTGACTTCTTTGGCTCTGATCCTGCAGGCCATCAGAGTAACTCTGAATTGCTCTCAAGGGCCAATTCTATTTTTTGGGTTTGTACTGGGAAAAACATACCAATCTATAAGATGCACATACATCTGTCCAAGTGACAGGAATACATTCCTGTAGGATTAGGTGTATACCTCTTTTTGAAACTTAGATATAGTTGCCAGCAGGTTCAGAGAACTACTGAAGGTGTTGTTGTTTTTAAGAGACATGCACCTAATTCTATACAGATGCATTTTTATACAGTGGCATTTGCATTTAGTACTCAGGTTTGACCAAAATTTTTGTTATAAGTCCATCAGATTCAGTAGCAAAAGTCTGGTAAGATACCACCCAAATGGCATCAGTGTAATGTTCTTCACAGACAGATTCTTATAGCATTCCTCCCCACAAAAGCCTTGCAAACCTATTTGAGACCAATTAGCTTAGTTTATTTGTTTTATTTAACACATTTGTATACTACCCAAAATGTAAGTCATTGGGCGTTTACAACAAAACAGTAAAAACAACAGATAGAAAGATTAACACTTTACAACAATTTAAAATTTAAACCGTTAAAACTATTAAAAACACAATAAAAACAATATCTGATTAAAAGCCTGAGTGAACAAATGAGTCTAGACCTTTTTAAAAGTTGTAAAAGATGAGGAGGCACTTATTTCAACAGAAAGTGTGTTCCAAAGCCTGTGGGCAGCAATGGAGAAGGCCCATCCCTGAGTAGCCACCAGACAGGCCGGTGGCAACTGCAGACAATCCTCTCCAGATGGTCTCAGTGGGTGGTGTGGTTCATAGTGAAGAAGGCATTATCTTAAATACCCAGGGCCCAAGCTGTATAGGTTATAACCAAAACCTTGTATTTGCCCGGAAGCCAGGGGCGTATCTAGGGTAGGGCAGGCAGGGCACGTGCCCTGGGCACCACTTGAAGGGGGCGCAATTTCTTAAAATTAGGGTTTTTTTAAAAAAATGGCCACCAAAAAACAAAATGGCCACTGCACGTGCTCAAATGGCCTCTGTGAGGCCCTAGGCCATGCCAGGCCTCACAGAGGCCATTTGAGCATGCGTAGTGGCCATTTTGTTTTCAGCAGCCATTTTTTTAAAAAACAGTTATTTTAAAAAATGGCCACTGCACATGCTCAAATGGTCTCTGCAAGGCACTAGAGGCCAATGGGGGGAGGGGAACCTTTGCAGACCACCCACCCACAATCTATAGGAAGCCCCCCAAAGGGGCTACAGGTTTTAAAAAAACAATTTAATATAATGCATCACTGTACACATATTCAGTTTGGCACTATGTACAGAGAATCAGGGCTAGAGAATACTGAGCTGAAGCTTATGAGCTAGGATTGTATTCATTTGCTCTTACTTTGCTTCTTGTGATAAGTGAGTTAAATGTGATGTCTTAATAATGTGGCTATTAATGGTGAGTTTGTCTTTGAATCAGTGTGAAATCCTTAGTATTAAGGCCCACTGGGAGTTTCTTGCTCTCTTTCTCTCATTTTAACTGTCTTTCTGAAAGACTAGAATATATTCCAAGCAGTGACACAGTTTACTCTGCATATCCTTTAATTATTTTCAGAGTATCTGGGAAAAGCCAAATTCTCCATTTATTTTTAAAACTGATGTAATAGTGATGCTACAATGCATAGTAGAGAATTAGATAGGCACTTCTGTTTATTTTTCCAAGTACACTTCTACATAGTATTTGGGTATTTCATGAGCACTAGCATACAGAAATTTGTAGTTTTCCAGAATTTTTTGGTCTAGCTATGTCCACTGCTAAATAGTTTTTGAAATAATAAAAGATTAATGAGCTTGACTTGTATTTTTCAGCTGATATTATAGTAAAGTTATCTGAAAGATGTGTGTCAGATGTTTGGACAGGGGGCGCAATTTCAGTGCTTGCCCTAGGCGCTATTTTCCCTAGATACGCCTCTGACAGAAACTTATCAGCAACCAGTGTAGATCTTTTAAGATAGGAGTGATATGGTCTCTCTGAGATGACCCAGAGACAAACCTGGCTGCCGCATTCTGGACCAACTGCAGTTTCCAAACTACGTACAAAGGCAGCCCCACATAGAGCACATTGAAATAGTCAAGCCTGGAGGTTACCAGCTGATGCACCACTATTTTGAGGTCATCCTCTTCAGGGAATGGATGGAGCTGTTGAATCAGTCAAAGCTTGTAGAAGGTACTCCTGGCCATAGCCTCCACCTGAGATACCAGGGTGAAGCCAGAATCCCTGAGTACTCCCAAGCTGCATACCAGTCCCTTCTGGTGTGTGGGGGAGTGTAACCCTGTCCAGCACAGGAAGATATAACTCATCCCTCAAATTCTGAGTCACTACAATGAGCACCTCCATCTTACTTGGATTCCATTTCAATTTGCTATCCCTCATCTAGCCCATTACTGCCTGTAGGAATTAATGCCATTTCCTGATGATGAAGATGACAAGAAGAAGTAGATTTGGGTGTCATCAGCATACTGACAACACCCAGCACCAAATCTCCTGATGACCTCACCCAGCGGTTTCATGTAGATATTGAAGAGCATTGGTGACAGAATGGAGCCCTGAGGGACTCCATATAACAGCTCCTCTTTTGAGGAGCTGCTGTCACCAAGTTCCACCATCTGGCATCTACCTGAGAGATAGGAGTGGAACCACTGCAAAGCAGTGCCCCCTATCCCCAACTCCCCCAGGAGATCCAGAAGGATACCATGGTCAATGGTATAGAATGCCACCACACGATAAACCATATTGGCACATGAAAAACCAGAAGCTCATAGATTGTGGCTGGGTGGTTCATTAAGCTTAGTCGCCACCAGGCCTGTAACATGTAGAGCCTGAGTCCAAAATAATATGTATCTCTCCATACAAAGTGAATTGTTAACTAGGGATGTGCAGACCGTTCTGGCAGTCTGGCGGTCTGGTCCGGAGGTTCAGGGTTGAACCAAACCACCACCACCCCGGTTCCGTCGGACCAGAACCGGACTGCGGGGTCCGCAATTTTTTTGTTTTGGTTTGGTTTTTAATTAAAGTAGATTTGGGGTACCTTTAGCCCCTTTGGGGGGCTTGCTGAAGCCATTGGGGGGGGTCCGCGTGGGTTCCCTCTCCCCTCACCAGCCTTCCTTATCATTGCCGCAGCCCGCCACAGCCAGGTAATTGAGCATTTTCAGCCCTTTCAGGCCTCCGTATGAGCGCGCAGCCACCATTTTGGCGGCCGCCGCACATGCGCCAATGCCCTCTGCGAGGCTGTAGACAATACTGAGTTGTCAGTGTAGACAATACTGTCAGTGTAGACAATACTGCGTTAGAAGGACCAATTGTCTAACATTGCATAAGGCAGCTGCCTATGTCCGTGAAACCACACAAAAAATCACTGCCTCATGCTTTCCTTTGTATTACACCTTTTACTCTCTCACATTAGAAGTTTAAGGTACCAGACCTTAAAAGACTGCATATATTGAGGAACCTTTCAGAACTGCCAAAGACTGCAGTCTGCAAGCTTTAAAAACAAACAAATTAATAAATGTTCACTGATCAGGGAGTAAGTGAGCATCATTGTGTACAGCAGGGCTTACTTCCAGATAAACTCAGGTAGGATTGCACTGTCAAGCTACTGACAACACAGACCAGCTCAGAGGTTATTGCAACACAGACCAGACCAGTATATACAGACAACAACAATAACAACAAAAATCACATAGAGAGAGAGAGAGAGAGAAAGAGAAGGAAAACAGACTTACTAGAAACATGACAAATGGTTCCCCTTAGTGGAGGAAAACTTCTACTGCAGTTTGATTCAGGTTTTGCACTGCCCCATTCATGCAGCTTCTTTTACTGTTGTTTCTGCAGTCCATTAAGAATCATCTCTATTTTGATGTGTATAATTGCATTAAGGCAGGCATCCTTGTTGTGCAATGCTGGAACATTTGCTCTGCCAAGAATGAAACCGAGACCTTCAGAAAACCAGAGGGGGTAGCAGTAATATATCAATCCATGGACAAGCCCAAAACAATGGTTAGTGCAGTCTGCTGCTGATCTCAGGCAAAAACAAACACCATGGGAAGCTGAATCAAAGCAGCAACAGAGCTACTAATTAACAACTGCATTTTAATGCTTAAACAGTAATCCCTAAGTCCTGTTTTGATCACCTGTGTATGTGATTCTCTAATTAGAAGAGTGGTTTGTATGATTTGGTTTAAGAGTTCCAGTGGGTTGTATCCAAATAAAGTCAGGGTTAAACACCGATAAAATCAATTAGAACAGGGTAGTCATGACTAACTTAAGCCTCGTTAATTTCAGTGGGGCATAGTTATGATTAACTTCCTTTGGAAACAACCTAATGTCAGTAAATAAGGCCATGCAAACAATCCAGGAACCATGCAGCCATCAGTGCTGGTGTACAACTGCTGTCTCCTATCCTCTTTATGGCTCGGCTGTACAATGTGAAAGGCTTTGCCATGATAACGAAGTAAAGATGTGGACAGTGGCACTCTTACCCCTGGACTTCGGGGCTGAAGTCCAGGGCCTCCACACCCCCTGGGACTCCCAGGGGGAGGAAAAAGCCTTTCCTCCTACCTTGCTTCCACACAACCAAAACCTGGGAGCACACACAACTCTCAAAATGGGGTGGAGCACAGTTTTTGATTGTATGAATGACCTCAACGTGTGGTTTAACAGCAAGTAGTTCGCAGTATCCTTCTAGCAATTCAAGGATGACATAGCTGTGAGGCCCTGTCCCACTCACCGATGCAATTTAATCAGATTAGCAAAAACCGTTCTGAGCATCTGGCTTGGTTGCAGTAGTGCAAACTTATCTAAGGAAGCCAAGGAAGCCATCTTTCTCCTCCTTGTTAGCAGGCTTTCTCATTCTTGCAGTTATTGTTCCTGCTTATCTGTGAGCTCTCGTTCGCTGCTTTGATGGTAGATTGGTCATTTCAGTTGCACGTTCTAAGGACAGCAATAAGACGTGTAGTAATCACCATCTTTCCACAGGTCCCATGAACCTGAAGATCCACTGTAGCTCATAAGCAGAGCACTGGAAGCTGCAAAGAGTTCTTGCTTTAATCCTTGGCTTCTCTAGCAGGGCTGGGGAAAACCATTGCCTGAGACATTGGCAAGCCACTCCTAGTCAGAGTAGATAGTACTGGGCTAGCCCAGGGGTTCCCAGCCCTAGGTCCCCATTTGTTGTTGGATTATAATTCCCATCATCCCCATTGCATTTCATGGTGGACTACAACTCTTCTTATCCCCAGATGTTGGACCACTGTGGCTGGGGATGATGGGAGTTGTAGTCCAAAGGCATCTGGAGACCTATGGCCAGGAACCCCTAGATTACACTGACTAATTGTCCAACTAAGCATAAGGCAGCTTTATAAGTCCACATATTCACAGGATGTTGTTCAAAGCAATTGGAATCATATAACTATTCCCAGAGGTGCAAGCATTTGAGGAGTCCACCCCCCTCATTTTACAGTTTTTAAACTTTAACTTTATTAATTTTTTTAAACTTTAACTGTATTAATTTTTATTATACATTGTATTTTATATTGTATCTATTTTATTAATATTGTATCCTGTCCCAAGTAGTAGTGCACTGAAGGGGTGGGATATAACTATTTTAAATGATAATATTAATAATATGGAACTCCCCCCACTAAAGTTAATAGCCCATCTTTCTCCCCTGCCAATCCTAGTAGCCCATATCACTTCCCCCAAAGTGTTTACTCCCTCCTACCAAACCCATGTCTCCCCTCAAAAGTGTTTTTCCTCTCAAAACATTTTCCTCAAAAAATTTAAGTGAGGAGTTGCTCCTTAAGTTTTCCCTCTGCCTGCACCTCTGACTATGCTACAGGAAGGGCAAAGGGAAAGCAGCCAGGATGTGCCAAATGGGACTGAAAGTCCTTTTATTACAGCCACCTTCTTCTCTTTATTGAGTTGTCCTCTTCCTTCATACTTCTGTAACATCAGATTCATGCTTATGTTTTATTAATAGCAAAAGGGTAGTATAACTGAAACAAGATATCAACTTTTGCTAATAAAATAAAATAAAATCTTTATTCTATAATAAAAAGGACAACATTTTGAATTTTTTTCCCCAAAATGAAAAATTATCATTACAAAAGTTAGGCGTTTATTCACTTCTGGTCAATTTAAGTGATGGGGAGTTGTTCCACTAACCCCTGCTAACTGGGCAAAGAGGCACCTTTTACTGTGGTGATTCTCTTTATTTAGCAGGGAGAGAGTAACTGGCCCTATCCACACCCAGCACAGTACTTCCAGTGACTGTTGCTGGTGTGTGTCTTGTGTTTCTTTTTAGAATGTGAGCCCTTTGGGGACAGGGTTCCATCTTATTTGTTTGTTGTTTCTCTGTGTAAACCACCCTGAGCCATTTGTGGAAGGGCGGTATAGAAATTGAATTAATAATAATAATAATAATAATAATAATAATAATAGATCTGACTGCTCATTTTGAGCATGTTTTGAGTACATTTGTGATACACTGCAATAAACAGCTGCCTTTAATATCCACTCCATCTCAGCGTCATCGCACTGTTTACAAATATGATGAATTCTACTATTTGATGTTGCTATAGTTTTCCACTGTTGAAGATCCAAATTGTTTCCACTTTATTTCATCAAATATTAGTTTCTCATTTTAGGAGATCTATATACATTGAACCTCTTTCTCCCTCTCTCCCTCTCTCTCTCTCTCTCTCTCCTTCTCTTTCTGCCATGAATAAGCTGAGCTCATTAAAGAACCAAAAGCATGAATCAGCTGCATAGAACTGGGAGAGGGGCACATTTTACTCACAGAAAGAAATTCAGAGGGAATACAGTGCAACAATTGGGAGTATACTCACAGAGGGGAAGGGAACAAGGTGGGAGGGATGTTCCCCCTCTAGCAGTCCCAGGATTTGTTAGAGCAACTAATTCAGTGGCTGTAACAACAGTCTCTGGTTACTACCATCTATATATTTAATTCTCTTATGGCCGACTGAGTAAGGAACTGTGTGGGGATGTGTCTGGATGCCTGCTGGAACTCTTGCGAGGTCCTGCAAGAGTTCCAGACATTGCCTTCAGAGGGAACAGCAGCCAGGGAGGCAGGCCTGGGAGAGAGGAGGAGGAAGCAGAATTGAAGGGGAATCGGCAGAGTCAGGGGAAAGGAGGAAGAAAGGCGGAAACTGGACCCATTGCCTTGGAAGGGAATGACTTCGAAGGCGGCAATACACCAGGTAGCCGCCCTCAAGCCACCCGATGGGAAATACGAACGCTTTGGGAGTGGCGTGGGTGGGAGATAAATAATGGCGGTGGCAAGAAAGCAGAGGAGAATGGGCCGGAAGGCGGGGGGCCAAGGAGACTGAGGAAGAAGGGGGTGGGGGAGAGGAGAATGGGGTGTGAGGAAGAGGAGTGGGCAGGCGAGAAATAATGGCGGCTGGGCGGGCAGGAGATAATAATGGCGGCAGCAGCGAGAAAGAAGAGGAGAATGGGCCAGGAGGGGATGGAGGAGAGAGGTGACTGGGGCAGAAGGGGGTGGGGAGGTGGGCAGAAGGTGGGGTAGTATACTGCCACACAGATGCTCTGTGCGGGTTCAGCAGCCACAGCCATGCGTGGGGATGTGGCAAGGGCTATGAGTGCCAGTGGAGGAAGCGCTTGATTGGCTGGGCGCCAGTTGGCCGCTGGCAATGGCCATAGTGAGGAGGAGGCAGGGGTGGCAGTGGCAGGCCTAGCCAGACTGTGATGAGGAGGCTGAGGAAGGGGCGGCGGGCCTGACTGTGGCGAGGCAGCAGCAGCAGGCCCGGCAGAGGGGGCGGTGGGTCTGGCCATGGCAAGGTGGCGGTGGACAGCTGCTGTGAGGAAGTGGCAGCAGGAACCGTGAACCGTGGCCAGGGAGTGGGTGGGAAAGCAGCCTGGTGGGGAGTGGGGGGGAGAAGCAGGAGGGCATCGGGGAATGGAGACTGGGGTAGCAGCTGAAGGGAGGGTTTGGGGGGAAGGGGAGTGTACTACCGCACAGATGGTCTATGCAGGATCAGCTAGTTCTTTCTTATTTATGTAGTACTATCCATGGCTGACCTACTGCACAGCCAGCTGCCCATCTAAGAGGGATGCATGCTCGCAGCTTCCATAGGCAGACACTGTTCCATGCCTCAAAGCTGTGCGTCATCACTACTACCACAGCAGTGATGATGCACAGCTTCCGAGGCACAGAGCAGCCTCCACCTTTGGGAGCTGCATGGATGGTGTGAAGGAACAAGGTCTAGACCTCTTGGGTTTCTGTAAATAAGCCTCTATATTGTATCATGTATTAATATTCCCAAACCTCTTCTTGTAAATAAGCCCTGATAAATGAATTGTTATATTATATTCATAAAAACTCTGCAGTATTGTAAATAGGATTTCTGTGCTTGCAAATCCCTGTGCATGAAGAAAGATGGCAGGGTCAAAAGTTCATTCTTGGTTTTCTGTAGTTTCACTCTTGGTTTAGCTTTTTGACAGTTGATTTTTGGAGGGAAAGGAGATTTCAAGAAATGGAGGGAATTTTTGTTTGTTCTACTTAGATGTTAAAAAACTAAAAATTAAAAAATTGCTGGGCTAAAGAAACTGTATATATTGGGAATGTTTTGAGAGGGAAGGGAGTGAAGTCAACAGAGTCCTGAGAAAGAGTCCTGAGACAGAGGCCTGGAAGATGGAGAAGTCAAGAGTCTGTTGAAGAGAGTCAGAGCTGAAGATTGAAGAAGACAGAGAAGCTATTCACACGACCTCACGAAAGCGGGCTAATGTAGCCCTGCCTGCTTTTGCATGGTCGTGAGAACCACCAGGATCGCGGGAGAGCCTGGTGGTTCTCTGGAGGCTAGCCCACCTAAAAACCCCTACCCCTAAATGAAGATAACGGAGCGAGCTATCTGTTAACTTCGTCCTTTTGACCGTGTGTCAGGAACAAGACGCACGATGACACACTCGGGTGGGGGGAGAGGGGAGGCACTCGCACGGTGCCTTCCTGGGGTTCAGGGGGCCAGGGCGCTGCATGGCTGTGCTCCCCTTCCACCAACCAATGGATCCACGGCCAGGTGTAGGAGCACCCGACCAGAGCAGTCGCTCATCTGGGCTAAGCCCGCTCTCCCCTCCAAACTCTGTCTGGTGCTTCACACGAGTCGTGTGAAGCACCTCAGAGTCCCGGAAGTCAGTCTGCTGGAGAGAGAAACCCAACTGAAATCAAGAAGAAGATGAAGATGAAGATGAAGATGAAGAAGAAGAAGAGCCAGACTGGATTGAGCCCTAGACCTGTGCTGCAATCAGAACCACCCAGCAAGCCAGAAGCTGACACGAAAGCACAGAGGACTCTGAGTAGGGACCAGTATAGTGTCATGTAGTAGATGCATTTTTCCAGTGTTTATTTCCCCTGACCAGCTCTGTTAATAACTGTTTTGAATTTGGTTTTGTTTTTTGCTGCTAAAAGTAAATTTTCTTCTTTAAAAAAATTAGAAGCTTGTTGATCGTCTCCACCCCACACCTATAAGCCTTTCCACACTACTGAGGGTTGTGTTTTGTTTTTGTTTTTTTGGAAGGGCTGTTGTAGTGGACCCAGCCATACCAAAAGTCCACTTGGTGGAAGCAGTAAAAAGGTTAGGAGGAATAGAGGGCTGTTCCTCCACATGTGGTGCCGGGGTGGGATCTGTCACCTGTGGAAACACCGTGGGATAGCTGTTCCTCCACAGATGGGTTCTTGCCTGGCTCAGAAACAGTGAGTATGCATCCCCTTGGATGGGCAGCCCACTGTGCAGTATGTCAGACAGTATACATTGTGCTTTACAAATGTACAAACAAAAAACAAGTCCCTACCTCAAGGAGTTTACAATCTAAAATTCAACAGGGGGAAGGTCAAAAAAGGGCGTAGAAAGGGAGGGAGGAAAAGCAGAAGCAAGATTAAGAAGGGATGGGTGCGAGGAAATGCAATCACACACCCTTAGGCTTCATTTCAGTAGAAGGAAAGAACGACATCCTGAATGGCAGTTGCACGGATTAGTCACTTCGTAACACATCCCTTTGTACTCACATCTGAGTGATAAAGGGAACATGGAGATTATCATTTCCACTTGTGGGCGGGAGTACAGATCCAGAGAGTAGGAGTTCTTCTGAACTGATTGATTGATTGAGTACAAGAGTATGCTTCCTGTCTCAAGAAGATTAACAGAAGAAACCAGATAAGGAGGGAAAGGGGGAGCTAGCTAGCAGTGAGCTAGCTAGCTGCAAAACATAGTTTAGTACTATCTTCCTCAAACCTGGCATGGCTCCCTGCATCAAGAAATGCTTCTTTCATTGCCAGTGCATACAGATTGATTGGTTGGTTGGTTTGATTTATATACCACTCTTCTAAAAATGGCTCAGGATGGTTTACATCAAAATAAAAACAAAACAATTAAAATCAAAACTATAAAAACAGCATAAAACCAATTAACAGTTAAAACATGTAAACCATTAAAAAACCTGGAAAACCAGACCAAACATTTACAACAGTTTCAAAACCCTGAAAGGCCAGGTGAAACAGGTTTTAAGGGCTCTCCTGAAGGCCAATAATGAGCTCAGATTACAGATTTCTAATGAGCACAGATTAAGGTATTAGGTGTTTTTGTAATAGCGAACAGCATCCAGACTAAAATTGCCTCATGTTATAATGTTGACTGTATGCAGCAACATTTGCTGAGAACCCCCCTTCCCTGGGCTGCCCCTTGTGTATGTCCCTGAGGGTCCTCCAGTCCTCAAGGACATGTTTTCAGGGGGCATTGGGGCAGCAGAGGGATGAGGGCTCAGCAAAAATCACTGTGCACAGGCAATATTCTAACACTAATGTTAGTCTGGATGCGGTTCAGTAAATATTGATGATGAATTGATTGGTGCTTTAATCAGTGCAGCTTTTTTCCATGAAGTATCTTTAGCATCTTTAGCATATTACCCCAGGTGTTGAGAATCAGGTCTCAGGTTAAGTCTACTCTGGGCTGCTTCTGTGTTCTATTCAGGCACAGTGAATTGACTATGCACTGTCCTTTTAAGTACTGCCCAGCCTCCAGGGATCCCCTTCCCTCTCTTCCTTTGGATTGTGAGGGACTCTATTGCCAGTCCATATTAAGGGTCCTATCAGAGAGCTGTACATAACCTCATTTAATAATAGTGTTATGTTACCTGTTTGGAGCCTGAATCAGTATAAACAGATTCTATATGCTGATGTGCACTTATCTGAAGCAGCATAGGAGCTGCTTCTCTCTCTTACTTCTTACCACACTGCTCTGGTAATATATATGAAGAAACCACCTGCATAGAGGCAATTACATGGTTCCTTCCCACAGAAACATCGTCTGACTAGAAGGGAGAACCAAAAAGAAGATTCAAATGTGATCTTGAGCCCATAAGTAGGCAGGAGCCTCTCTCAAGCAATTTACACTAGTTTAGGGAAATACAAGCTACTTTTTATAGCATACAATATGTTTAGAGATTTCTCTCAGGCTTCCAAAATGGATTCCACTCTCAAAAGACTGCAGTATTTCTGGGCAAGACAGCAATTTAGTGAGTCCATATTGATTGTGTCTTCCTGAATAAAGCTGAACTCATTCAAGGACAAAAACAGAGTAGAAAGGCATTTTCTTTAATGAGGGTTATCTTAAGATGCAGGTGTAAATAGGAATTGTAATGTCAGTTACTAGGAAACGGAAGCACTTGATCTGGTTGACAGAGTGAGTAATTAGGCTTCCATCGTGGAAGAATTGGGTTGTATCGATTCATTTATGTTAGATGTAATCAGGACAGTTTTATCTTCTTCTCCAAAGTGTTGCTGAATTTCTTAAATAATAATAATGTGGCATTAAAATGTCTAAGCAATTAAAAAGGCATAGGAAATAATGGTGATATAGCTAACATTGTTTAATTACATGGTTCAAGCATTGTGTACTGTCAGGCCTTTTAGCTGACAGGAAGCCTGGAGTCAAATATCTTAATATTTGATTAAGAACTTTAGAATAAGGCCTATTTTATTTATTCTGCCATAAAAGTGGGTGTTAGCCAAGTGATTATTGGCTTGGGATTTACAAGATAGTTACTAAGCAATAGCAGGGGATTTGTGGAGACATCTCAAAGTAATGGAACAGGTGGAACATTGTATGATTTTGAAACTCTTCTCATGAGCAGGTAAAACTGTGCTGAGGAAGCCAAGCCCGGTTTTGCCTGCGCATGAGAACCACACAGCTCCTGGAGGTGGCACAGTGGCAAACCCATCAAAGAGCCCTGCGGGTTAGCCAGGGTTAAGGGCAGAGGCGTATCTAGGGCAAATAGCGCCTAGGGCAAGCACTGAAATTGCGCCCCCTGTCCAAACATCCGACACTTATCTTTCAGATAACTTTACCATAATATCAGCTCAAAAATACAAGTCAAGCTTGTTAATCTTTTATTATTTCAAAAACTATTTAGCAGTGGACGTAGCCAGACCAAAAAATGCTGGAAAACTACAAATTTCAGTATGCTGGGGCTCATGAAATACCCAAATACTATGTGGAGGTATACTTGGAAAACTAATGTCTAATTCTGTACTATGCATTGTAGCATCACATAAGTTTTAAAAATAAATGGAGAATTTGACTTTTCCCAGATACTCTGAAAATAATTAAAGGATATGCAGAGTAAACTGTGTCACTGCTTGGAATATATTCTAATATTTCAGAAAGACAGTTAAAATGAGAGAAAGAGAGCAAGAAACTCCCAGTGGGCCTTAATACTAAGGATTTCACACTGATTCAAAGACAAATTCACCATTAATAGCCATATTATTAAGACATCACATTTAACTCACTTATCACAAGAAGCAAAGTAAGAGCAAATGAATACAATCCTAGCTCATAAGCTTCAGCTCATTATTCACAAACCCTGATTCTCTGTACATAGTGCCAAACTGAATATATGTACAGTGACATATTACATTAAATTTAAAAATACCTGTAGCCCCTTCAGGGGCTTCCTAAAAGCTGTGGAGTGGGTCTGCAAAGGTTCCCCCTCCCCTCGCTGGCCTCTAGGGCTTTGCAGGGACCATTTGAGCATGTGCAGTGGCCATGTATATATATATATATATATATATATATATATATATATATATATATGGCCGCTGAAAACAAAATGGCTGCCATGCATGCTCAAATAGCCTCTGTGAGGCCTGGCATGGCCTAGGGCCTCACAGAGGTCATTTGAGCATGCACAGTGGCCATTTTGTTTTCGATGGCCATTTTTTACAGTTTTTTTAATTTTAAAAAATGGCACCCCCCTTCAAGTGGCACCCGGGGCACGTGCCCTGCCTGCCCTACCCTAGATACACCCCTGGTTAAGGGTGTGAGTGCACCCTTAGCCAGGGCTAGATAATCATGTGTTAGTGCCACACAGTTTTGTATGGCACGGACACAGCAGCAACTTCCCAACAAGTGCTGGGGGAATCCCCATAATGCACTGTGCACTCGAACAGTGCATAATGGGAGTTCCAGGGGCTGGGATGGTCCATCTTGGCCCCCAAAGCAGCTGCATGTCTGGGTGCACAATCTCCACACCCAGAACGGACTGAGGGATCGTCTGTGTGTATGTGTGGGGAGTTTTTCAAGGCTGCCTCCTTGCACCCCAAGCCCATTCTCACTGATCGTGAGAAAAGGCTCATTGCCCATGAAAAACTAGCAATCTGCATTCTAGAAAGTGACTCTGACAAGTTATGCTCAGCACAAATGGTATGAAGTACAGTTATGATTGCATAAATATTCAGCAGCAAAAAACTCCATTAAGTGCAAAGCTATAAGATCAGGACAATTTAAATGCCAATAAGCAAGGAAATGCAAAACTGAGCCATTTTCTACCCTCCACATCAAGCTCTCTGGCACTAATGCTGTGCTGCAACATGAAGTAGTAAACAGAACTGAGACCTTTGCGAAATGGAAAGGATGCTGGTTCAGTGCTATACTTGTGGCTCACTGACATTTCTAACCCCACCTAAGATCTTACAGATTTTTCCTCATCCTCTGGAGCATCAGGGACTACCATAATTGCAAAACAATGTTGGGTGAAAGAACTTGAAGCCTGTTCAAATTTGGGAATGTATTACATAAT
Source organism: Hemicordylus capensis (assembly GCF_027244095.1). Taxonomy (NCBI): domain Eukaryota; kingdom Metazoa; phylum Chordata; class Lepidosauria; order Squamata; family Cordylidae; genus Hemicordylus; species Hemicordylus capensis. Next base: position 81,784,807 of record NC_069657.1, on the reverse strand, counting down.
GTAATATGTCAGCTGAGCAATCACAGATGCAGTCAGCCACAATTCCCATAATTACATACCTTCCCATTTTATCATGTTCAGCTGGTTCACACATTGTATTCTCCATGTGAACGCACAACCAGTAATGCTTGACTGCTTTTATGTAAGCCACTTTTAGCAAAGGCCCTTTTCTTCAGGCTCAGGGGTCTAACTAGTCATTGTTGAAATGTCATATTAAAAAATCTCTAGCAATCAGGTTGAAATGTCCTTTTTTAAAAGACATCTTTATCCTTACTCTGTAGGACAATCCTGCTCATAGCTATCATTCATGTATAATGACAGGCTGTGGATGTGACATTTTCAGCAATTGTTGACAATGAGACAGAAAGTTTACTACACCACACAGAGTTTCTATCTACTAGGACACATTAGTTTTACTGAATTCCATTTGTATGTGGTCATTCTGTTTGGATACACAGACCTAACTACTTGATTTAACTGCTCTAGAGTAGTTTGGAGTTACAGCAGATGTCTTCTGACAGATATGAAGCTATACTGTAATCACGTATATCTGGCATTAGAGAGGAATCACACCTTTTGAAAATATTTGAGTTTATTGCATTGCTGCAGTGTTATGAATGGCTTACATTGACATCGATATCGTCTTGGGCTTGTGGCAGTGAAGCCTCTGACACTGGTTGGCTCAAGTGGTGTGGTGGCACAATATGCTCAGTTCTTCAGGGAACTAAACAGTTTGCCACCCATCTTTTGTGAGAAGGGGAGATTGTCAATTTGGCTGGGATTAAAGCCTCACACACGAGCAGGCTGTGGATAGGGAAGAGGCCCTAGGGAAGCTAATAGGTTGGTTGCATTTGATTCATCAAGAATGAAAAAGGGAACTGAATAGGGCCCACTCCACTCATGTTTCATGAGTTATGAAATATACACTAGGGAACTCTGGATTCGTTCAGACTCCCCATTCATTTCCATAACTGGGGATGGGTGGGAGGTTAACCTGTGCACAGCAGACCAAAGTATTCTTTTAAAATCTTACTTCAAATTATATTTAAAGTGTAAAAGAAGCTCTGCTGCTTCTTTTAAACTTCAAATACAGTTTAAAGAAAGGAAAATCATCTGCCCCTCACATTGTTAAAGTAAGTCCCCCTTGTACTCCCCATATATGAAAACAAATGGACAGAATAAAAGCTATTAAAGTAGCATAAAAAGATACCTGTTATTTTCTCAAATGGGTACCAAAGCAAACAAAGTTTTAATAACAAAAAGGAATGAAGTAGTTCCTTGCACAGTCCAAGAAGTTAAGTTAAAGACAAGGAGTCCAGCTGCAAGGAGGCTGAAGGGAGAGTGTAGCAGAAGGACAGGCAATTGACACAGAAGAATTGATGGGGTCTGTCCCTCCACACACACCCCTCCATGGCCCCTGTGTTGCTGGCACACCTCTTGTGTTTTGTTTTCTGGTCATTCTCCATTTATTAATTTCCCCCTCTTATGGGGTGTGTGTGTGTGTGTTTGTTTGTGTGTGTGTGTGTGTGTGTGTGTGAAGTTGTAGGAATCGAGTGCTGGGGAGGCAGAGTGCAGAGTTGCAGGACTCCAGTGTTTGTGAGGGCTATAGGTATGTGATGTTGTATAACACCAGTACTTGGGGGGGGGGAATCCTCTGTGGTGCACCCTGGGAAAAACAAGTGGCGGGGGGAAGCCTGCTGTGCTTACACGCAACTAGATTCCCAGGAGGCACCCATCGGTGCTGTGGGAGGAGCAGAGTAAAAACAAGTAGCAAAAAAGCACAAATTTTGAAAATATTGGAACCACCATGTGCACTTGGAAGCCTGAGAGAAGATGATGGGAAGAGGAGTGGTGTGTCAATCCCCTGCACTCACTCCTCTTCCAGTTCTTTGCCTGAGCAGAAAACATGCAAAAAACCCCTCTGTCTGGAAGTAGCCTTTGTCTGGTTCCTGCCCACAGTTGTGAAATCCAGCCAATATATTAAAAGCTAATCAGATGATTGATTGATTTAAAATAATGCATTGCCATTCCCTGTGAAAACAAGGCACAAGCCAGTTTTCCATGACAAATTAGCATTAAAAAAAACAGGCATAAAAACAATTAAATAGAAACAATTCTTAAAAGCAGTACTTCAGTCTAAGAGCAAATAGAATCTTAATCAGAGAATAACCTATCCTCCATCTTTCTGGCAAAAATGAAAGGTCTGCCGTTGTCATTTATGTCTGTTCTTTTAAACTTCAATTAGGAGCATCAGGGGGGGCCAAAAAAAAAAAAGAGAGTCAATGAAACCATCCAAGACCCAGGCTTCCTTCTCCGTGCTGGAGGATGCCCCTCAGTTCATGCAGATGAGTTTGCAAACAGAGATGTGAAGCCAAGGATATCCTGCCCACCATCCCCATTCGAGCATTTTCAGTGCCAGTATCCCTGCTAGGATAATCTCTGCTCCCACTTCAAAGGCTTCAACCATTCCTTGGATCTGAAATCCAGTCTCTGTATGAGCAGCTCCCCACCGTTCACCTGGCAATTGTGCTTCCTGCTAGTACATTGATGTTACAAATGTTGCAACTAGTGCTTCTCCCAACAAACATGGCAAGTTGTAAATGATATATGAATCCATTAAATTCTAATGTACATCCACCAGGGAGGCCTAATTGCGTTGCAGCTCTCTTACATGTAATGGGTGTGTGAGTTTTTAAGGTTATGATTCTGATGTTTGCACTTTACATGGTTGCTTTGGCTGTGGGAAATGCTGGTGTTAACATCACTGTCCCCAAAGTAAAGATGATTGCTCCATAAAATGTGGAGCTGCTCTGAGGGTTTTTTAAGGTAATTGTTCAACAAGTGCTGCCTGATTGGCTAATATCTTCTCCTGTATTTTAAAGCTTGGAGTACAATATTTGCTCATACCTCATGAAGAAGGTGGATGCTGCTTTCTTCTTTCTTTCTGTGTGCAGTAGGGGCCATGGCTTCCCCTGCATAGTGCCTGGTTCACCATTACCAGGGCCAGCAGACACACCACCTCCTTGGATGCCCCATGATGATGTCACTTAGAGGTGCCTCCATGAATGGGGCATGCTCAGCAACAGCAAACACTCATGAGAGGAAGGGCCTGGTGTGAGGGACAGGGTGTCTGGAGCCTCCACCTTGCAGCGGCTGCACAGCTGCGGGTTTAAAGAAAGAGGCAACAGATGGGTTACGGGGGCGGGGGGGGAGGAAAAACAGGGGCCCCCACATGGGGCTTCTGGAGAGAAACAGCTCTCCTTTTTTGACTATGGAGTGAGTCAGCAGCTCTCGCTTACCAGCTACCAGAGGGGCTATCTCTGGCCCTATAAAGGAACACTGCCTCCTGCCTCAGGCTGCCAGAAGCCCTGCAGCATTGGGAGAGACCACCAGCTGGTCTCCCAGACAACCTCCCAGGGTGAGAGACTGGTGTGGGCTGGCTGTTGCTGTGTTGAACATCTGCCTGCAGGAGTGGGGGGGGGAGAAGGTGAGTCCACCTGCCAGCCCCCTGCCTGACCTGCAGAACTGTCACCTTTGGCAGTGGCTGCTCTGCAGGATCAGGGCCAGGAGTGAGTCAGCAGTTCTTGCTTACCACCTGATCAGAGGGGCTGTCTCTGGACCTATATAGGAACGCTGCCTGTGGCAGCAGGCCCACCACCGGAGGGGTTACCACCGAAGGGGCGACACCAAAGGGGGTTGCCCCTTTGTGGGAGCCACCTCGTGGGACAGCAAGAGCAAGGGCCAGGCCTCTTGGCCCAGGTATTTTTTATGTGGTGGGCATTTAATAATGGGGCTTCTGTTTTAATTAGTCCTGGGTCATTTAGAATGTGTCTGGGCTTACCTGGAGATGGGGAGACAGGGGATGTGTCCACTGACTGTGGGGTGGCAATTCCAGTGGTGATGGGAAACTGAAGAAGTAACGTTGGCAGGTCAGCGGGCCATTACAGAGGAAGGGAATATAGAAATCTAAAACTGTTTCCCCTTCCGGCTGTCCTGCCAGCTCTTTGACCTTGGGGAGCAGTGCTGAACACCCTTGGAACTTCACCTTGTAATGCCAGGTCGGTCCGGAACAAATCAGAAACTATCAATGATCAGATTCTGGATGAAGGTGCCGACCTGGTATGTATTACAGAGACCTGGTTGGGGGAAGCTGGGGGCCCAGTGTGGTCCCAGCTTCTCCCTCCAGGGTACTCTGTTGAGGAGCAGGTGAGGGACCACGGGCGGGGAGGTGGAGTGGCTGTGGTCTATAAGAACAATATCTCCCTTACCAGGATCCCTGTTAGAGTGTCAGACCATTTTGAATGTGTGTACTTAAGTTTGGGGACCCGAGATAGACAGGGGCTTCTGTTGGTGTACCGATCACCCCGCTGCTCAACAGAGTCCCTAACCGAGCTGACAGACTTGGTCTCGGACTTGGTGTTGGAATCCCCTAGGCTTGTGGTGCTGGGGGACAATGTTCACTTTGGGACCAATTTGTCTGGGGCAGCTCAGGAGTTCATAGCGGCCATGACGATTATGGGCCTATCTCAAGTGGTCTCGGGACCGACACACATTGCAGGTCACGCGCATGATTTGGTCTTTCACTCTGATCAGGGTGGTGTTCCATGGGTGGGGAATCCTGTGATTTCTCCATTGTCATGGACAGATCACCATCTGGTTAAGGCTGGACTCACAGTCACACCCCACCTTCACAGGGGCGAGGGACCTATTAGGATGGTCCACCCGAGAAGGTTATTGGATCTCATAGGATTTCAAGAAGCCTTGGAGAGATTTAGTGTTGGCTCTGCCAGCGATCCTGTTGATGTCCTGGTGAAGAATTGGAACAGCAAACTCACCAGGGCAGTAGACATGATTGCTCCTAAGCATCCTCTCCGACCCACTTCAAAACTGGCCCCTTGGTATATGGAAGAACTACGGGGGCTGAAGCAGTGAGGTAGATGACTGGAGTGCAGGTGAAGAAAGACTCAGCTTGAATCCGACAGATTGCAACATAGAGCTCATTTGAAGACCTATGCTCAGGCAATACATGCAGCAAAGAAGCGATTCTTTTCTGCCCATATTGCATCTGCAAGTTCATGTCTGGCTGAGTTGTCCAGGGTTGTGAGAAGGCTAGTATGTGCCCTCCTCCCTTGAATCAGAATCTGGAACCATCTACTACTTGCTGTGATGTGTTTAATGAATTCTTTGTGGACAAAATCTCTCGTATTCGGGCTGACTTAGACTTAGACCCCATCTTCACAATTACATCAGTGTCTGATGTGGAGGTATCCAGTGACTCCTCTTATGTGGTTAGGTTGGATCAGTTCCAGTTTGTGACACCTGAGGATGTGGACAAGATGATTCGAACGGTGCGGCCCACCACTTGTTCTCTTGACCCTTGCCCGACATGGCTTATGTTATCTGACATGGGGGTTGTTTTAGAAGGCCTGGTAGAGATTATAAATGCATCTCTGAGGGATGGTAGGATGCCTCCTAGTCTTAAGGAGGCAATTATTAGACCATTTCTGAAGAAGCCTACTTTGGATCCCTCAGAGCTGAGTAACTACAGGCCTGTCTCCAACCTTCCATGGCTGGGCAAGGTAACTGAGAGGGTGGTGGCCTCCTAGCTCCAGACAGTCTTGGAGGAAACTGATTATTTACACCCATTTCAAACTGGCTTCCGGGCTGGCTATGGGGTGGGGACTGCCTTGGTCAGCCTGATGGATGATCTCCAGTAGGGATAGACAGAGGGAGTGTGACTCTGTTGGTCCTTTTGGAGCTCCCAACGGCTTTCAATATTATCGACCATAGTGTCCTTCTGGAGCGTCTGAGGGGGTTGGGAGTGAGATGCACTGTTCTGCAGTGGTTCTGTTCCTACCTCTCAGGCAGGTTCCAGATGGTGTCCCTTCTGCTGTTCTTCAAAATCTGAACTTTTGTATGGTGTCCCTCAGGGCCCCATATTGTCTCTGATGTTGTTTAACATCTATATGAAACCACTGGGAGTGATCATCAGGAGATTTGGTGCAAGGTGCTATCAGTATGCTGATGACACCCAAATCTATTTCTCCATGTCAGCATCATCAGGAGAAGGCATAACCTCCCTAAATGCCTGCCTAGAGGTGGTAATGGGGTGGATGAGGGATAACAAAATGACACTGAATCTAGATAAGATGGAGGTACTCATTGTGTAGGGTCGAAACTTAAGAGACGATTTTGATCTGCCTGTTCTGGATGGGGTCACACTTCCCCAGAAGGAACAGGTATGCAGTCTAGGGCTGCTTCTGGATCCAAGTCTCTCCCTGGTGTCCCAGGTTGAGGCAGTGGCCAGAGGTGCCTTCTATCAGCTTCAGTTGAGCCCATTTCTTGAGATAGATGACCTCAAAACAGTGGTACATCTGCTGGTAACCTCCAGACTGGATTACTGCAATGTGCTCTATGTGGGGCTGCCCTTGTACATAGTCCAGAAACTACTGTTGGTCCAGAATGCAGCAGCCAGGCTGGTCTCTGGATCATCTAGGAGAGACCATATTACTCCCATATTGAAGGAGTTACACTGGCTCCCGATATGTTTCCGGGCAAAATACAAGGTGCTGGTCATAACCTACAAAGCCCTAAACAGCTTGGGCCCTGGGTATTTAAGAGAATGTCTTCTTCACCATGAACCCCACCTCCCATTGAGATAATCAGGAGAGGTCCGTCTGCTTTTGCCACCAGCTCGTCTGGTGGCTACTCAGTGACGGGCCTTCTCCGTTGCTGCCCCAAGGCTTTGGAATGAGCTCCCTAGTGAAATAAGAGCCTCCCCATCTCTGACAATTTTTAAAAAGTCTTTAAAGACACATTTGTTCACCCAGGCTTTTAACTGATATTGTTTTGATTGTTTTAATGTTGTTTTTAGAATATTGTTTTTTAAAAAAATTATATTGTTTTTTAAATTTGTTTTTGTTTTTAACTAATGTTTTACCTTTGTTTTTATCTGTTGTATACTGCCCAGAGACATAAGTTTGGGGCAGTATAAAAATATGTTAAATAAATAATAAATAAAATAAAAGATGGCGGGGGCAGGGCAGCCAGTACCAGAGAGCAAAGAGCCACTTACTGCACTTACTGCACTTACTGCAGTGAGCTGTGGTAACAGCAAATTTGGAAGGAGATTGAAAGGGAACAAGCCACATTTGTACATTACTGCATATCCCAGTGCTGTGGGAAGCCACTTCTGTGGCTGTCAAAAAGCAGTGCTGCACATCCAACCCTCTGGTGTGTCTCTTTGTGGGGCAGAGATCCCTCACATGCAACGTGAAGTGGCCCACTGTCACAGTTTCCTATATTATTTATTTATTATTTACATTTAAATACTGCACTTCATCATATTCACTACACCCAGGGCAGTGAACAATGAATTTAAAACAATAAACATTTGTTTTAAAATACGACTAGAAATTAACAGACACACCTACAAAAGGAACTAAAAAGACAGAGGACAGCTACTCATTAGACAAAGGCCTGAGTGCAAGGAACAATCTCCAGTTGCCTCTGGAAGACTGAGAAATTACTGAGAAGGTCCTGTCCAGCGTATTCAACAAACAAGTCTCAGCAGGTGTAGCAGGCTGAGCACAGCCCTCCCAACCCAAATGACCAAATTAGGTGGGTAGATTCAGTTAGGAACAGGCAGCCCTTAAAATAGGCTCTCCTCCCTGTAACCCTGCAGCACCTGGTATTTCTCAGCTTCTTTTTCTTCCTCCCACTGCACTATGAGAGGCCAGAAGAAAAAGAAACAACCTCCGAGCAGATGACCTCAAGCTGCTGGGTTAGCTGTTCTGGGGGCCTGGGGACACACACACACACATCCCTGCCAAAGACAGAAGTTGCTGAGGAATGGAGAAACCAGTCAGGCCGCTCTAGGCCGTCCTCAGTCACCCCACAGCACCTGATGTTTCCAGGATTCTTTCCCTTCCTCCTGCAGTGCTCTGAGAGGCCAGATGAGAAAAAGGCAACCCTCGGGCAGATTATCACAAGCTGTGTGGGCTGCAGCTGCTCTAGTACTATTTGAGGGTGACGGGTCACTATCTCCTTGGACATGTACCAGCCACTTCCGGTCTGACGCTGATGGGGCAGCAAGAGGGTACACTGCCACCCTGCACAGTGATTCTGAGCACAGCTCTGGTGGGGGTAATGCAGCAGGCGGTGGGGGAGAGCGCCACCCTCCCTGCTCCTTAAAGGGGAGAGCACCCTCCCTGCTCCCCGCCACTGAACTGCCTGAACCTCCGGACCTGAAAAGGACCGCCAAACCAGTTCATGCACATCTCTTGCTGCTTGGTCCTCTTCTACTTGGTTTCCTAGGCAATCAGTGGGGCTTGCAACAGCAAAGTGCTTCAATGACAAGCTACTTCGCATGAGAGAATATTGGTTAACTACTTTAGATGTCTGGGCCAATTGTTTCCTTGTACAATAACTTCATTGAGCTGAAATTTGCATTGTGCGCCTCAAGTGAGCTACTTACACATTTTAGTTAGACATTACTTCCATTTCATTGGGTGTAATTGAGCCTGAGGAAATAGAAATGGAGGGGAAATCTTTTGCAGCTGAATGGACTCTAATAGGTTATAAACAAGCCAAAGCAAACCCGGCAGTACCATCAAACAAATATCCCATGATATGGATCTGTGGAGCCAAATGTTGCTGTCTGTTTATTTGTGGATAAGAGTCTGAGGGCTATATCAATCCCCCACTACTGGTTTCCAAAGAGAGGAGAGATAACAGTTACAGCAAATGATGGCCATGGATAGTGCTATGCACACCACTGTGTTTGCCCTCCAACCTGCACATTTTTCCCCATAGGAGAATTTTATCATGTTGAGCTTCAAGGGATGCCTATGCCAACTAGAGTCTACTGGGCTATGGGCCAGTTTTCCTTATGATCACATAAGCCTCTTTCAGTCAGGGCTGTTCTCCAGGCTACGTTCCAATCATGCCATACTTCCCAAGGTAGCCAGGGCTTCCATAAGCTATTTTACACCCTGACACAAAGATTTTACAAAACAGATCCTCTTAGATATTTTGCAGAGTGGGTGCAGTGCAGTCAATCTTCTGCACATTAGACTCAGTGTTTCTCCAAAATCAAGGCCATGGTTCAGATAGCATCCACTTGACCATTCCATACACAAGACAGTGGAGGATCTGATACATGTCCCTTTCATTATTATTGTTGCTGCTGCTGCTGCTGTTACTCTTGTTGTGCTTTGTTTTGTTGTGAATATTTACATACAATTTTTCAACAAAAAAAGCTATCAAAAATTTTTTCTGGGGTTCCAACGGGCTAACTTTGCCCATTTAACAGTAATCTGTGAGTGGATAGATAAAGAAAGAAAATGAGGAATCACTTTGGTTCCTGTTATATTTGTGGGACTGGTATTTCTGTACAGAATTATGTCTGTACAGGAAGGTATGTCTGTACTGAGAGGTGTGTGTGTGTCCATGTGCATGAGAGAGAGAGAGAGAGAGAGACTGGCACACAGTCTATGTTTGCAACTATGTGTAAAGAGAAAGAAAGAAGAGGGCATATTGGTGAGTGGATCTGAGTCTGGTACTCTAGCCAGGTTTTGAGGCCAGTTTGAGTTATTACTGGACTACAAAATAGAGCATCCTCCAAAATGGCTATCACTCTCCCTACTTCCAAGCAAGTACCCAAGAATGATTCCACTGTCACAGACGTTGCCACTTTCCCAAGAGCATGGCCAATTTGCATCAAGCCCTCATGTTCAAGCCTGGGTGTGTTATCTGCATGTCCTGGGCTATATTAGCATTGTGCACCCCTTTCACAAAACTGGGGATTTGCGCAAGAAACTGACTGCCTGAATCTACTTCCGGTAGTGGAAAGAGCAATAAATCAATGTACAGAAATACTTTCTGTCTTCTTCTCTCCCCTCAGCACCTTAGAAGAAAAAAGATCTTCCGATAATGTTTACCACTGCTCTTGTTCATACATTTTCCAATGGGTATGTACAAGGAGATGGCTGCATGTTTATAGAGAAGCTGGGTACAGGAAGACAGGTGGAGAACATATATCCTACAATGGTTACATTGGATTTTCGCTGGAAAAGAAAACTTCAAGCCATGAAAATAAAAGAATAAAGAGTTGCAACAAACAGTACGCAGGGAAAATAGCATTATAAAATGTCAGATGTCATGAAAATGTATACCCCTCCTTGCTCTCTATATAATAAAATGTATTGAAACCTTATACTTCATCTGAATTCTGCTTCATCTGAATAACAGTCCCATCATCAGTGCATTTGCCTCACAACACTGCAGTGCTTTAACAGCACTGACTCATAAGGAAGGATTGTCTACTGAATCACCATTATGCCTTCTGCCAGCTGACAGAGGTCTCTTATCCGTGAGGTAATTCAGCTTGACTCCATTTAGAGGATGAGATTGAACACAATTGTAGCCCCAAGAGAGAAGGGGATGTTTTATCTTGAATCACCAGGACCATTATTTAATATAAGGACAGAGCTAACAGTTTATAAATCCAGTATTGGTGGCGGTCTTCAGAAACGGCTTTTTGTCCAGGGCTGCACTGGCTTGCTTGTACAACCAGGAATTAAGTCTTCAGGAAGCTGCCCCTACTGCAATGGTTCCACAGTCTATCTCAACAAAAGAGAAAAGAGAAAGCAAATGTCTGTCTCTGGTGGTGCTGTCCCTGAAAATGAGAGATGAGGAATGTAATTAGCTCTTCTCAGATTTTCGAAGAACCTGTCAGTGAGAATAAATATGTTGGCAGAGAAAGGAAGCATCTTTGGCCAAGAATTCACCTCAGCATCTATTATTACACAGTGAAACATTTTAATTAACTGAAAGGCTATCAGACATCAGATGGGACTAAGTCATTTCATGGAGGTGACAAAGTGCCAGTATTTTCTGGCACAATGCCAGAATCTCAAAGCTCACACAAAGCCCAAGAGAGAGAGAATTCTCCAATGTGCTTTGTACAAGAGAAGCTGATTGTCCTATACAGCAGCAGCTCAGCGAGCAGAGGAGCTAAAATGATTGGGAATAACAATTCTAATCACAGCACAGAACACAGGGTTCCTTATTAGACTTGGCAGTGCAGCGCCCATGGTAACTGATGGTCCTTTCCTTGCTGCCCTTAATTTGCATAAAAGTACCAAACAATAATATATACACAGTAGTGGCTGGTCAGGAATTCAGACTGGGTAAGGAGAAGGCAAGGTCCCCTCTGGTCTGCTTGTTTTGGACACAGAGCAACCATAGAAAGGTTACTCCCAGCAGCCAAATTCTGGGACCTCTCCAATTAGGCTACTCACAGAACAGCCTGGAAGGCCTTAATAGCATCATCTAGGCTGCAATGCCATTCAAACTACTGAAAAGGTCAATCCCAGTCAGTGCACCAGGACCTATAAAGCCCGGACCTCATGCCTGCTCCTCCGACAGAGCAATGTGTTGGAACTGTGAGGACTCTGCCTAGCTTCTGCTTCCTTTTTCCTGATTGCTGCCTTGGATTGTGACCCCTGCCTGACCTGACCTGACCTGACCTAACAGGTTCTATCTGGCACTTCCACTCAGTGATTGCTGCCTCAGGACTCAACCTTCTGCCTGGCTCTGACTGGCCCTACCTCTGGCCCCGTAGATCCTGATCTGCTTTTCCTGTCATTTGCCTTTCTGCACAATTCTGATTACACCTTTGCTTCTGGCCTCTCAACTACTGCTCTGTCTTTCTCTGGAACTCACTCTTATCTGTTCTGGACTATACCACTGCCTCTTCCCCCTGGGAATCTTATTTCCAGCCAGCCACCCTGAGTCCTGGCATCCAATAGCCTGAACATGTCCCTGCTGCATCCTCCTGACACAGGAGGCTAATGCAAATCACCTTGTTCCTATCAAATATTAAAGTGTTGGGGAGAGGAGTTGCCTGGAAAGTTTTTTTCCCCTCTAACCCCAGGCATTGGATCAACTTTAGCTGCAGCAGCACAAGTCACTGGTGATTTCATGGACTGATCTATAAGGTCCACTTCACACATATTTTTAGGTGTTCATCTAAGACATTTTAAGGGTATGCCTAAAACATAACATGTGAATATGACAAACATGAATCATACAGGTACACTCTTCAGGGATCCATAACTGGCTGCAGCTCTCTTTTGATAGTGTATATTCAGTGGTAAAACTGGAATTTTTCTGTGCAGAATGTGAAATCACTCTACAACTGGCTTTGTAAACACACATATGAAAGTGAGTGCCATTGAAAGCAATGCAGCTTCAATAGAATGTGAATAGATTCATGGCACAGAAGAAGGCAAGATTTAGAAAGATTTAGCAAAATAGCAGAGCTATTACTACAAGGGTGTTTTGGCTGATTCATATTCAGCACATTTATCTGATATGCTTCCTTTTTTTCTTCTATCCTCAGGTGCTTATATTTTGCTGGTAAAACCTGTGATTTGTGTGTCAGGGAAACATTAATAAGTGACATTGATCACATTTATTTTGACTTGAATATAGGTCCCCAAGTGTCCTGTCCCGCCCTGCAGACCAGAACCAATGAGATCTGGAAGGTTGCAAGGCAAGGCAGGCTACAATACCATGGACAGCTCAATGGGACAAGTTGCTCTGAGAGCAGTCAGAGGCTGATTGAGCTCTTAAATAGTTCAGAGCACAGGCTCCCCCTCCTATGCTCTGCCTCCTTGCCTGAAGAGTGGAAACTTTAGACACCTCTCCTCTCTTCCTGATCCTGTCTAGCTTCTTGTCAACACTGGCGTGGAGATTTCAAGGAGTGCAGTGGTGTGGGAGGGGTTTTTTTCTCAGGGGAGCTCAAGTTCCAAGGGTGCTGTGGGGGATTAGGCTCTTAGGGTACCGGGGGAGGGGGGGGCTCCAGTTCTGGAGCTCTCTCAAACTTTGGCCCAGTGTTGGGCTGGGTCCTGTGCCCTGTGTTGTTCCTGTCCTCTCAGGATCGGAGTCAGAATCACTACCCATGGAGCGGGTTATGACAAAAAGTAACATATGAAATTGTCCTTATGGTGTTTCCATACCCATTGTTTAGTATGAAAATGCCATCCTTCCTTCTCCCATAGTTTTTGTGTTGTTCTATATTGGGTTTTCCCCCAGAATGGATTTGTGGGAGTTTTCTGCATTTGGTCAGAATTGAGCACTAGCCAGTGTGGATTGGCAAAATTCTATTGATCTGTGAATTTGGAGGTTGCTGCTCAGACAAAACAGCTGAGGAATGTTATGGGAAGCTAAAAAAAGATTCAATAAAACCAATGGAATGTTGCAGGGAAGGGAATAATCCGGGATCATCTAGTAGAGGCTTCCCTACTAGATGCTCCCTCCCTCCCTTTTCCCTTACAATTTCCAAGGAGTTTCCTATTCTTGAAGGAAGAGAAGATTTGTTTATTTTTATTTATTATAACACATTTCCAGGACATAGCCTGACATATAAAGCAGTCATCATCTCCAACATTTCAGAAGAATAGAAGTGGTGGGGAAATGATACCATACTGAGCATGAGCTACAGAAGTGGAGTGGCTGAAAGTAGAAGAAACTACTATACAAAACCATGTTGGGGCACAAAAAACATAGATACGCATTTCATTCCTCTCCCTTACCAAACATACCATGTGGCCCACCCACACTACATCCCCTTTAAAAATCTATCACCCTTGAGACACACTTAAATACGGCATGAAACACTCTACAATTTCTCTTCAATTTGCCTTTTTTATGAGTATATATTGGCTTTGATTTGCCCACCTATAAGTTTCTCAGCAGGATAAAGGTATGTTTCAGTAAAAAGTAATTTTCCGTTACCTCACTTCTATTATATGACTGCTTATAGCTTATGCACTCTCGTCTCTGATATCTTTGACAGCTCAGAAATACTATATTAGTATTATTATTCATTATATGAAATTATATAGGGGGAATTGAGCTGCTTAATACACGAAAGAGGCCTTCACTTTCTGCTCCCAGTTGGAAATAGCTGTCATTTCTTCATATCCGACAGTTCCTCACAGTCGACCTTTACTTTGCAATGATGCTGTCTTTACTTAGTTTTCAGTAGTAAAGATTATCCATTTTTACATGTTGGGTGTATCATTTTGTAATTTAAACACCCAAGTCCACACTCCACTAGTGTCCATGTGTTTCAGCAAAGATCTTTCACATTACCATTTTGAATGTGGCATGCTTTACAAATACACTGTGTAATCTATACTAAAGCCCACTGGATGGCTCCACACTCTGCATTTTAATAAAGCATTTTATATCAAAGCCATTAGCAAGTCCATAGCTCACTGTTGATGATGGTATTTAGCAGGGGGAGAGGATTTATTCACCCCTGCTCTTTATTTAGCAGGGGGAGAGTAACTGGCCCTATCCACCCCCAGCACAGTACTTCCAGTGACTGTTGCTGGTGTGTGTCTTATGTTTCTTTTTAGAATGTGAGCCCTTTGGGGACAGGGAGCCATCTTATTTGTTTGTTATCTTTCTTTGTAAACTGCCCTGAGCCATTTTTGGAAGGGCGGTATAGAAATCGAATTATTATTATTATTAATAATAATAATAATAATAATAATAATAATAATAATAAAGTCTAAAGCTAAACATGAACCTTATGGGTTCTCTGATCAGCAGCAATATGAAATCAGAAAACCCCTTTATTTTCTTGGTAGGGCCATATGAGTTGATGAGTGTGTTTGGCGGAGCCTCAATTAGTGTTGTTGTTGTTTTTAATATAACTGGCATGATTAAGAGGAGGACAAACTCCAATACCACCAGTTTCTAAGTGGCTTGCAATGCTCCCAAGGCATCAGTGTCTGAACATGTCTTTTTCCTCCCAGGATTGTACTTACACATCTTAACATCTCAGATATTTGAGGTTAACACTTTGATACCAGAAAATACATAATGCAGAGAAACTTTTCATCAATGGGTCTGGGTATGAATTAGAATTAGGTATATGGCCTGTTATTGAATATTTAATTTATCTCATTCTATAAGCTTTCTCTGGAGTGGCATAGATCAGAACTGGAACTGAAATTCCTGCACAGCACAATTGTCATTTCAATTACTTCTTTTTTCTTACTCTCACCTTTCAAAAACTTTACAATGTACAACGTACATGCTATAAGCAAACTATAAGATCCCTCTGAAGCATCTCTTGTTTTCCTCCTTCTATCCTCCTGCACTTCCTCCCCCCCCCCACCTGCCAATTCACTGGGCTGTGCTTTAGCCTCCATGGGAAAATTAGTCACTTGGGAATCTACAAGACATCCAGGACTGGTTCCCACCACTATGGGAAGTGAAGCAAGGGAAGTTGCTGTAGGGGGTACAGACCTGTAGAAGGAATTAATCAAATGCACTTTTGTGATGATGTCTGCCATTATTTTCAGCAGATTTGCTTCTCACATTACTTCTCCTTTGCTACTCAGCCATCAGGGGGTAACCAGCCTGTCAGAGGCACAGTATTCTCTTCAGCCTTTTATTAAAACAGCAAATGTCACCATGGATTTTCCACTGGGATTGAGCAGTGCGTTCAGTAAACAGAGTGTTCCCATCTAGGTCAAATTCAGTGTTCTCCCTTGCTTTCTGTTCCCAAATCACAGCACATTTGGAGAGACCTTTTTGTCCTCAAAAATCCCACAGGGATTTACAATATATGTGAGCACTTCTTTCTGCACTACATTGGAACACAAACTAAAATCTGTCAATTGACCAATTGAATGTATTGTTAGTAGTCACACAATTACATCCAGCATACCTATCCTGTGTGCCTGTGCCAGGACATGGAAGTATCCTGCAATGGAACTGCTAGTGTGCCACAAGGAAACTAATTCATTAGAGGATCCTCAAAGGACCCACCCACAATGATGCATGATGCATGTCAAGAAAAGAAAGATAATGGATAACATCAACCAGTCAGAAGGTACTTGGCATAAGAGAGCCTATCTCATGGTAAACACAATTATATGATTTTAAAAATGGCTGCTATTATGGTTCTTTTGATCTGTGGGTAGCAAAATGTACAAATAGTATGTTATTGTTAGGAACTAGCTTAACCCGCACAGAGCATCTGCATGCTAGTATTTGATTTCTCCCCTCATTCCTAAGTCCCTGCCACAGCCCCCCTCACCTCAGAGATCTCTCCACCCTCACCTGAGCCACACTCCTGCTCCTCCTGCTCCTCCTCTTCCATCCCTTTACTCCACCCCCTCACCCCTCTTGGTCACAGCTGCAGCGTTGCTGGCGCCTGTTGGCCAAGCTGCAGCCCCCTATCCCCAGAGACCTCCCCACCCTCACCCAAGTCCCACTCCTGCTCCTTTCCACAGGAACAGCAGCATCAGCAGTTGACCGGGCCCTTCTTCACTACTGCCATAGCCGCTCGTCTCCCTCAGGCCTCTGACAGGCCCGGGCCTGTCCCTTGCCTGCCCGCCTCCCTCCGCCAATGGCCTTGGCAGCCTCAAACAGCAGCAGTGGTTGACTGGGCCCTTCCTTGCTGCTGCTGCTGCCGCCGCTGCTGCCACCACCACCACCATGGCCACTCATTCCCTTCAGGCCACTGACAGGCTCAGACCTGTCCCTTGCCCTTTCTTCTTTCTCTCTTCCCCTCCCTTCTTTCTCTCTCTTTCTCTCTCCTCCACTCACTTTCCCCCTCTGTCTTTCTTCCCCCCGCTCCCTCCCTTCCTGAGTTAACAGATCTTGTTTCCTCATAGGATTCACACAACAGCGACCTCCTTCTCCTGGAGGGGCTCTTTCCTCCCTCACGACCCCTCTCTTCGCAGACCCCTGCCCACGATAGATAGATAGATAGATAGATAGATAGATAGATAGATAGATAGATAGATAGATAGATATTCCTCTCCTCTACAATCAAGAACATCTTCCAACCAGTAACAGTTCTATTCCAACTGACCTTAACCATCACAGGCTCCTCCTCCCTATCTGGATATGGAATCACCACTGCCCAATCACCATGGTATTTCTGCCTCGCAGGTTCCTCCTGCTTATCTGCATATGAAATCCTCACTACCCAATCAGGTGCTTCTGCTCATGAACTCTCGCGAGAGCCGCCATACACAGGATTAGCTATGGGTATGCCTTAGAGAATGATATATATCGATAATATACTTTAAGAGGGAAATGTAGCACAGCATGATAGAAGAGACTGCATGACAGAGCACATGCTTTTCATTCCTAAAGTCCCTAGTTAAATCCTAGGCATCTCCAGTTAGGATATCTTGGGTAACAGGGCAGGGAAAAATCTCTGTCTGAAACCCTGGAGAGTTGCTGCATTGGAACAGACAGTACTGGGCTATGTGGAGTAAGGATTTCACTTAGTTTAAGGCAGCAGCATAAATTCATTTAGGAAGGATGAACAACTGAGATTTTTATGTACATGCATGCTTAAGGCTCACATCATGTGAGAGGAGGACAACAAAACAGAGGATGATTATACACCAGTGCAAAGCCAACCCTCCAAAAGAGATAAGGCAGGGGGGAAAAAACCTATTATAGTACACCCATTCATGCATCCAGCAAATCCCTCCAAATGCTTAACATCCCCCCTTCTCAGCTGAATAACCATTCCCTGCTAACTGAACAAAAGAGGCACCTTTTAAAAGTGGTGATCTCTTTATTTAGCAGGGGGAGAGCAACTGGTCCAATTCATCCCCAGCATGGCATCTCTCCGGTGGCTGTTGCTGGTGTTTATCTTACATTTATTTTTAAGATTGTGAGCCCTTTGGGGACAGGGTGCCATTTTGTTTATTTATTTATATCTATGTAAACCACTTTGGGAACTTTTGTTGAAAAGCGATGTAGAAAGATTGTCGTATTTGTATTTGTATCAACAGAAAACAAATACCATCAGAAGGGTGTTCACCCGAGGCTCGAGAAGAAGCTCCTGCATTTGTTCCTCCATGTGGGCTAGCTATTAAATAAATAAATGTAACAGTTTAAATAGCTTGTAGTGATGACCAGATTAACCACCTTGACGTTTCCCTGTTCAGCTTCCATTCAAGATGCCCAAAATGTGTTGAAGATAAAGCAGTGGAGGAATCATGAACATGAGGTGGCATTTACATGTTTTAAAAATATCACCTTACTACCAAGGGCAGGGTCTAGGAAGCACAGGTGTTTAAACTTAGAACTGGCTCATTTCTCTTGATGCTGGCAAAGGTTCAGGAGCATGAAAGGTGGAACTGTCTGACTGTGTGACTACTACCAAAACATGACACCTTTTGAAAAGTCTATTCACAGTGTATGCACAGTGACAACCATACTCCATATATAACCAGTTTGTGGACTTTTGCTGAAATTTAAAGTACTGCTGCCCTCTGCAGGGCCTTATCTATATGTCATTTTCATTCCTTATTCACAAGCTTGCAGGAAAGCATGATATGGATATTAATGTTGACTCTTGAAATGGTTCTGGACTATGTATATGGCTATATAATAGGTTTTTCAAGGTGTAACGTAGTATAGTTGGATTAATGTATATTGTAATTCTATCAGAACTCATAGAAGAAGTCAACATGATTATGCAACAGTCATTTTTTTCTAGCCTATGTCCTTCATATTATTATGTTTTATATCACACTATCTAAAATTCATGTTTTTCTAATCTATTTTAGATGTACATCTGTAGCAATATAAAAGACACCTATATATAAATACCTATTAAACTGAGCTAAAACAAAAGAAAACAGGACTTGTTTGACAGTGAGAGCTGAGCTATGACTATTGCTCACTAATCCAGCTTTTCACAGAGAGTTTGAGTGATGAATACAAATGTAGAATGGGGGGAAATGTAATGTGATGGATTGTTTGGCACTGGTATACACTGAATTGTCAAGAAGAAGATAGAAGGTCACACAAGTACACTCTATAAAGAAGGTTTCTAGAAATGCTAGTGATTTGCAAATGTGCAAGCCCCACTTCTAATATAATATAGGAAATAAGGTGTCTCAGAACTCACTGTATGTAGAATGCATGAATTTCCATTGAGTCCAATACATCAGGAATCAGAAGTGCACATTATTCACTGTTTTAGAATCTCTGCCTATGATGAACATACAGATAATCTCAGAGAGGTTTTGTGTATTTCATTGAACTAGGACCACCATGGGAGAAGTAAGAGGACAAGGTTCTGGACCCATGGAAGAATATGGCCCATATTATGTGCTGTTATCATTGCACCTCACCAGTTTGGAAAAGGGTCCTGGATCTTCTTTGCTTAGGAATCAAAAAATCTTCTCAGTGATAATCCCATGTTCCTCCTAATACTTGGGCTGTCAGATTGCTTTTCTCTGGGACTTCAGAGTCTTTAAAGCCACATAACAGATCAGAAATTCTTAGAAAACACTTCCCAGTATGGAGATGCAGGGGTGGGATATGTCTCAGGTGCTAAAATTTTGCTTTACACACAGCTACTAAAGGCCCAGCCAGAAAATAAACTGACAGCCCTACCAACCTAAACAGAAGACATATTCAAAAAGAGATATACATGCTGAAGTGAACTAAAGGAAAATGAACAACCTCTGATAAAATTAGGGTTTCTTGACTCTTTCGTCTTGGATTATAGGATCATGTGAACAGCAGAAAGATTTTTATCATTGCATTCAGGAGTGATTAAGTGCTGCAACCCAAACTCTGAAGCTGTGCATACAAGCCGCCCTACCATGGGTAGGGCTGATCATGTGCACTGCCAGAACCGAGGCTGATCCCAGTGCTGCTTCCCCTAGAAGCCTGAGTTTTTTACCCGGACTTTTACCTGGGTTAAAAAGCATGAGTGCACCCTTCACCCTAGGTCCGGGGTTGTGTGTATGTTTGGGCTTCACACAGCCTGAGCATACACAGACCAGGGCACCTAGAGTGCCTAGCTTGAGGGGGAATCCCTGAATGCACCATGTGAGCATGGTGCATTCAGAGATATCTGGAGGCCAGGACTCATATCCAACAATCCATTGCCTCCAACAATCCACGCTGCCCGGAGCAGTGTGGATTGTGTGGGCACGTGACAGCTCGCTGAAGAGAAGACAAGCAATTGTCTAGGGGAAAGAAAGATTCAACTCTTCCCCCCACCCACTCTCCCCGCCCAACTATTGGCTGTGAGAATGACCTTTCTGTGTTGTTTTTCACACGTAGTTTTTGTGATGTTAGTTGAGCTACTTGATGGTGTCTGGGCAAAGTAGAGCAACCTTAAATACCTGTGTGGTATATTTTTATTGACTGGTCTGCTTTAAATGTTTAAAAAAATCTGTATTTTAGGGACTTGACAGAATCTATGGCATGATGAGAGAACCTTCGGAATGGAATGTGGACCATGAAGCTGAATAAAGGTCCCCGAGTTTTGACCTTCAGGGCTGGTTCATACATGCATGCTCATCACTTGAGGAATGTAGTATGCTTCATGTATGAATTGACAGTAATAGTGCAGAGGGAATGTTCATAATATCTCAAACATAACAAGACTATGCACACAAGCAGCCCTACCCAGGTTAGGGAAGCCCTACCTGGGCAGGGCTGCTCATGTGCAGTGAAATTGTTCTGGCGGTTGGGTGAATAGCCCTAAATATTTTTCACTGCTGTCACACATTCAGCTGTCAGTCATCAAGTGTACAGTCATCTAGCACAGGGGGAAGGAAGAAGGGAAGAGCTTGGGTGGGGCATTGACTGTACTGTTTTTGCCTCTGCCCCACCTTTCCTTCAGGTGTGCGTGATCTCTGGGCGGTGGTGGCAGCAGCTGCTGCTGCTCCTATATAGGGGAGGCTGGCCCAAGGGCTTGGGGGAAGGAAGAAGGGAACAGCTTGGGTGGGGCATTGACTGTACTGTTTTTGCCTCTGCCTGCCTTTCGTCCAGGTGTGTGTGATGTCCTCTGGGCGGCAGCGGCTGCTACTGCTGCGGTGGCTGTGGTGGCTGCAGCTGCTGCTATATAGGGCAGGCTGGCCCAAGGGCAAGAGCACAAGGGCTCTCGTCCTTATGGCTCTCAGCCATGGGGCAAGCTGCCTGAGGCCCAGAAGACCTTCCTAATTCTGCCATCAAGAATGCTCTCTTCAAGCGTCTCCCAGGTGTCATGGCTCAGACCTCTGAGTCAGAGGAGGAACGGGAGGACTCAGTTGGGAGTGCAGGCTCAGAGGCACAGCAGCAGGATTTGGCTGGGGAAACAGACTCTGGACCTGGGCTGGTAGACATGAGTGCTGAAGAGGCTGATCAGGAGGAACCTGGAATTTCACCTGTGTTAAGAAGGCATCTCAAGAGAAAGGCTCAGTGGGAGACACACAGGCGCAAGATATCACAGGAGAGGAAACAGAAGTGCCGAGTCAGGAAAGCCTGATTGGCTGCCGGTTATCTTGATCCCTATATTAAGCAGACTGTTATTGACACAGATTGCTGATAGCAACTTTTGCTTACCGCAGACCATGTTCATACTTAGCATTCTTCAACCTTTTGTGTTCATTCCCTGCTCCTTGTTCTGTTTATTCCCTGCTCCTTGTTCTGTTCATTCCCTGCTCTGTTGTTTTTCCAGTTATTACTCAGTTATCGGGGGGGGGTACCTAGTTTAGTTCAAGGGTCTTTATTTTGTTTGCTACTATTTTTCTTTGTGAGTCTGTTTTGCTTTCATTCGTGCAGCTTCTCTGCTACTCTTATTTCCAGACTTTCTGTTTAACTCACGGAAGTAGAGCTGAAGGGGTTGTAAATCCTGTCGGGTTAGCCGAGCCAACAGATTTACGACACCAACCCTCTGACCCCAGGGAGCTCTAAGAACACTCCCTTGAGGATTAGGATGCTGCTACTGAATGCCAGGTCAGTCAACACTAAAACATCCCTCATCCACGATTTGATTGTGTAGGAGCATGCTGACCTGGTATGTGGGACAGAGTCCTGGTTGGATGAGCTGGGTGGGTGTGGTCTCTCTCAGCTCTGTCCTCCAGGTTTCCAGATCGTGCAACAGTCCTGTTTGAGGGTCGGGGAGGGGATGTTGCAGTCATCTATTGAGAGATCCTCCCCATTTCAAGGTGCCCGGTCAGGCAATCTCAGAATTTTGAGTGTCTGTCCTTGAGGGTGGGCCTCCGAGATAGGCTGGGGATTCTGCTGGTGTAGCAACCACCCCCACTGCACTTCAGTCTCCCTACCTGAGCTGGCGGGGGTGATCTGAGAGGTGGCCTTGGGTTCCCCTAAGCTTATTGTTTTGGGGGATTTCAGTGTCCACGCTGAGGCCCCCCTAGTGGGTGCGGCCCAGGATTTCATGGCCTCCATGGCAAGCATGGGCCTGTCTCAGTTGGTATCTGGCCCTACCCACATGGTGGGACACACTCTGGATCTGGTTTTTTCTGACCGGGGAATAAATTATCTGGAGCTGGGGGGATTTGAGACGACTCCCTTGTCATGGACAGATCATCATCTGGTGGGGTTTAGTCTGACTGCTCCATCTGCCCTCTGCAGGGGTGGTGGACCGATTAGGATGGTCTGCCCCCAGAGGCTTTTGGATCTGCTTGGATTCCAGACGGACCTCAGGGAGTTTCCAGTGTCCAGAGCAGGTGAACCTGTCGAGGCCCTGGTTGATCTCTGGAATAGAGAGACAGCCCAAGCTGTTGGCACGGTTGCTCCTAAACGCCCTCTCCAGCTTGGTGGAGCCCGATCAGCTCCTTAGTTTTCCTTGGAGCTAAGGGCAATAAAACAACTCGGGCGATGACTGGAACAACGCTGGAGGAAGAGTCATGACGAATCCAACTGAACACGGGCTAGAGCCCATTTTAGGGACTACTCCGTTGTGGCGGGGGTGGCAAATAAATGTTTTTTCTCCGCCTCCATTGCATCTGCTCAGTGCAGACCGGCGAAGCTGTTCCATGTAGCAAAGACACTGCTGCACACATCCCCCCAGGTAATGTGGAAGGAATCATCAACAGCCCGCTGTGATCAGTTTGTGTGTCACTTTGCGGATAAAGCCGCTCGCATCCGTCCTGATTCAGGCTCCAGAATTTTGGCAGTTCCGGCATGCCTCTGGTACCATCTGGTACCATTGTGTTGGATTCTTTTCAGTTGGTGCAGCCTGAGGATGTGAGCAAGATCCTGGGCAGTGTGCGGATGACATCGTGTGCTCTTGACCCTTGCCCTTCATGGCTAATAAAAGCTGCCAGGGAGGGTACAGGAAGATGGTTGGAAGTGATTATTAATGCCTCATTAAAGGAGGGCAGGATGCCATCGTGCCTCAAGGAGGCAATGGTAAGACCATTATTTTAAAAGCCCTCCTTTGATCCCTCCAACCCAGACAACTATAGACTAGTCTCTAACCAGCCCTTTTGGGGCAATTTGATAGAGCTTGTGGTGGTGTCCCAGTTGCAGAGGGTCTTGGATGATACAGATTACAGTATCTGGACCCTTTTCAATCTGGCTTCTGCCCCAGCACTGCCTTGGTCGCTCTAGTGGATGACCTTCACCGGGAACTAGACAGGAGGAGAGCGTCCCTGTTGGTTCTGCTGGACCGCTTGGTGGTTTTCGATACCATCGACCATGGTATCCTTCTGGGCCACCTCTCGAGTATGGGAATCGGAGGTACTGCGTTGCGGTGGTTCCAGTCCTTTCTTGGGGGGAGGGTCCAGAAGGTGGTGCTGGGGGACTACTGCTTGGCTTCATGGCCATTGGTCTGTGGGGTCCCACAGGGTTCGGTCTCGTCTCCCATGCTGTTTAACATCTACATGAAACCGCTGGGAGAGGTCATCCGGGAACTTGGACTGAGTTGTCAGCAATATGAGGATGACACTCAGCTCTATCTCTCCTTGTCACCTGATCCTAGGGAGGAAGTGGATGTCCTTAATTGGGGGCTGGAGGCCGTAATGGGTTGGATGTGGGCTAATAAACTGAAATTGAATTCGGACAAGACGGAGGTACTGTTGGTCAGTAGGAGGGCCAATCAGGATGAGGAGATTTTACCAGTTCTGGATGGCGTTGCACTCCTCTTGAAGGAACAAGTACACAGCTTAGGGGTACTACTGGACCCGGCTGCACTTTTGGAAGCTCGGGTGGAGGAGGTGGCCAAGGGTGCCTTTGCACGACTTTGGCTAGTGCACCAGCTGCTTCCCTTTCTCGAGAAGGCAGATCTGGCCACAGTTACCCATGCCTTAGTCACGTCACGGCTGGATTACTGTAATGCACTCTACATGGGGCTGCAATTGAAAAATATCCAGAAACTACAGCTAGTGCAAAACGCGGCAGTTAGGATTTTATCTGGAGCTGCCTGGTGGGAGCACATCACAGCCATTCTGAAAGAGGCACTGGCTGCCAGTTTGTTTCCGGGTCCAATTCAAGGTGCTGGTTTTAACCTTTAAAGCCCTTAATGGTTTGGACCCAGGATACCTGAGGGAACGTCTGCTCCCAAGGGTTGCTGCCTGCTTGATGAGGTCATCTGAGGGGGCTCTGCTCCGGGTGCCGACAATGAGGGAGGCTTGATTGTCGTGCATGCGGGACAGGGCCCTCTCTATTGCTGCCCCCAGACTCTGGAATGCTCTCCTAGTGGGTATCCGCTCCTCAGTCTCCATCACAGTTTTTAGAAAGCATGTCAAATCGTGGTTTTTCATGCAGGCTTTTATATGATTGTCTCCACTGCTGCTGCTTTTATTTTGTACTGTTCTTATGCTTATGTTTTAATTTTTTTTAGCAGATTTGTCTTTATATTTTTTAGCTCAAGGTTTTAATGTGTCTTTTATAATCGTGTTTTTAAATTTTATTGGGATTTTCTTAATGAAAGGCGGGGTATAAATTTAACAATAAATAAATAAAAATAAAATCAAGTGTAGTACATGCATGTATAAACCAGGTTTGTGTTTTGAGCCTGCTGCTGTGTGTATGGTAGCCATAGCATTTGTTGATTCAGGGGACTTAGTAACGGCCAACAAAGTGCTGACCAAATATTGTCAGATAATATCTGAGATGGAAGCAACTTGAAGTTACTTGCATATGTTTTGTATCTGGAAATCAACCCTGAGATTACAGTCTCTCCAACCTTGATTGCACAAACAAGCCCTTACACAATAAAGCCAAAGACAGTCATTGGTTTAAAGCAAAGGTCCGGTAATTCTTTACACTAAAAAAGGTCTGGTGACAACATTATTTACTATATAGTTGTGGAGGCAGAACACAAAGATCTCTAGTCATGGTTTCCAGTAATAAAACATTATTTCATAAAGATCCTTTTCTCCTCTCCTGACACCAAATGGAATCCAGATAGGCTATAACTGTTGAATCTAACTAGGTGTTGACTTCTTTTTTTGGCATCTAACAGATTTCTTCTTTCCATCTCATAAGTTCAGTTTGGGGTCATTTTGTTTCTCTTTGTGATTTTCTTGACAGGTTTCTCTCTGTTGTGCACACAGTGCAAGAACACTCTTGCATCAGGGAAAATTAAATATTTAGTATGGGTGGGAAAGGCCTCTCTTTGCATGGAAGGAAGCCAAAACTATAAACAGTTATCACTCCTTTCTCCCTTACCCTTGTGTTATCCTTAGTGGATTGCCACCAGTTTAAAATAACAATCATTTAAAATGAAAATAAGCTATTTGTGATGAGAACTGGCCATAGCTCTGAGCAGAATCTGAAACCAAACATTTGTAACAATTATGACTAAACTCCTGTATTTGATTATCAAATAAATTGCCAGTATAAAAACAGAGTTAAGGCTATCTTATTTTGGCTAGACCTCCACAAAGCTGGGAAACGAAGGCTGATGCCTTAACGGACATGCCATGTGATCAATAATGATGTTGTGCAATGTCACAAATTGTACTCACATCTTGCCTTCCATGCACTTTTTCTTGGTCTTTGCAGTCCAAATCAAGATAGGCAGGATGGAGTGCCTGGCACCAGCAAAGATGCCCCACATTGTTGTGGTACTGTACTGTATTTCTGTGTTTGTGTGTGTGCAAATGGCCACAAACATGTGTGTAAGTGTGTGTATGTATTTGTTTCTCTCTGTGTATGCTTGTGTGTGTATGGGGTGTGTGTGTGTGTGTGCATGTGTTGTGTTTTTGTCTTGTTTGTGTTTGTGTGCTTGTGTTTCTGTGTACATACAATCACATGTTTTTGTGTTTGCATATGCATGAGTTTTGAGCATTTTTCTTCTGTTGTGTGCACATGCACATGCATATGTTTGCATGTATGTTTTCATGCACGTCTGTGTTTGTGTGTGCACGTGTGTTTGCGTGTACATGTGTGCAAATGTTTTTGTTGTGTGTTCATGTTTCTCAGTGTATGTGTGTGTTGTATGCTTGCACATGTGCATATATGTGGTTCTGTGCATGTTTGTGTGTATTGTGCATACATGCACACGTCTGTGTTGCGTGTATCCATGTACACATGTTTGCATGTGTGTGTTCATATGTGTGCATGTGTCTACATGCATGTGCTTGTATTTCTGTGTGTTTGTGGTGTGTACATGTTTGTGTATATGTGTTACATGCACATTTGTGTGTTGTGTGCATGTATGAGTGCTGTATATATGTGTTTATTTTTCTGTTTGCACATATATGTGTGTTGAGTGTGTATGCATTTTCAGAATCATTCCATACACCAGCCTGCGCTTATTGGGGGGAGCTCCGGAAGGGCCTAGAGGACTTGCTGTCAGCCCACTGCCAAGGAGCTGCAACCACCTGCCACAGGTGAGGTGCACTCTTACTCATCCCCCGCCCACCGTTTCAACCCCCTTTAAGTTGTTAAAGATTCCACTTTGCTTCTAAAGTGGAATACTTATCATATTCCCCTTTAGAAACATCCCAAACTGGGCCAAACCAGTTCGACCTGGTACGCATGCACGAACTGAACTGGCAACTGGTTCTAATGAACTGGTTTGCATACCGGTGATTCAGTTCAAATTCAGTTTGAATTTGAACTAAACCCACCCAGAATGGTTGTGTGCACAATCCTATAACACATCATTCTGAAGTAGAACATATTTCAATTTTCCTATTGGAAAAAATCCTCCCAGGATTCCCACCCCCCAATTTTCTTTCCATCTTTCAAAAAAGAAGAAAAAACAAAAGCTCTATCGCATACCATGGAACTCTTCCTGATAACAAGGGTTTTTTAAAATCATTAAGCATTGGCAACCCCATGATATCATTAGATCCTTCCTAATAACATCAGGCCCCATCTCTTGAATCTCAGGTTTTGAGATGCTTCTGACCTGGCAACTTAAGTTCAGATGGTGAATGAGCTGTGTGCCTGCATGCTTATTCCTCCTCACTCCTTATTCCTCCTCCTCCTCCTCCCTTGCAGTCCCTTGTAGTCGCAGCAAAATGAAAAACTTTCTGGTTTGCGGGGGGGGGGGGGGGATGACATGTGAACTAGGAAATTATTGTTTAAGTGATCCCATATCAAACTGTGACCTGCAATCTGGATATAGATCACCTAAACCACAGTTTCTTGGATTGGACATAATAAACAACTGGTTTAACAAACCAGAAAGCTTTGAATTCAGCAGGCACATGAGCAGATGAAGAAAGGGGAGGGAGCAAGTGGGCATGTGGCTTCTTCAACTGAAACATCCTCAGTAGCTAAGCAATCCAGTTCCTCAAAATACTTCTATAGCATTAGTAAAATCCTCATCTTCCCATTGCTCTCTCTTTTTAGACCCCATATTGATTATATTGTTTTGCCTTCTCATAGGTGTTTGGGCTGAAAGAACCTTCAGAAGAAAGAATATCTACCATAGTTACACAAATCTAAGATGAGGCTTTCCCCCATTTCTTTCCTTTGGAATGCACTCCCTAGTGAAATAAGAGCCTCCCCATCTCTGACAGCTTTTAGACAGTCCGTAAAGACGCATCTGTTCACCCAGGCTTTTAATTGATATTGTTTTGATTGTTTTTAATGTTTTAGAATGTTGGTTTTTTAAAAATTTAATTGTCGTGTTTTTAAATTTCTTGTTTCTGTTTTTAACTAATGTTTTACTTTTGTTTTTATCTAGTTATAAACCACCCAGAGACGTAGGTTTTGGGTGGTATAGAAATACATTTAATTAATAAATATTACATATGGGGAGATCATCTTAGATTCAAAAACAAATATTTATATTCCACTTTTTAACAAAAGTGTCCACAGCAGTTTACAGAGAGAAATAATCTATCTATCTATCTCTAAAATTCTCCAAGGCATACCCATCACTAATCCCATGCATGGCATCTCTTGCAGGAGTTCGTGAACAGCTGCCTGGATAGCAATTGGGACAGGAGAGAAAACGGTGGTGGCAGCTAGCCAGCAGGGAGGGAAAGCACCGGCCAGGCCAGTCAACCATGGAAAGTGCCACCAGCGGGAGGGGAGAGAAAGTACTGGCCAGACCGGCGGATGGGGAAGGAAAGCGCTGGCCCAGCTGGTGCAGGAAAGCAGAGTGGGAGGGGGAGAATGGACTGGAGATGAAGGGGAGGAAGAAAACAGACTGGGGATGAAGGGAGGGGGGAAATGAAGATGGGGAGGAGAGACAGAGAGAACTAGGGATGCAGATGCTCTACGCCAGATCAGCTCCCTTTAAAAAGTTAACAGGAAGTGAATCCTTGTCTTGACTGACAGGCTGGTGAACTCCAGGGCTCAACCAATGAGTATACCAGGTGGGTGGGACCTAGAGAGCTGTTGCAGGGAATTCTGGGAACAAGAAAGGAAGTCATGGCAGAGAGTGTGGACTAGCATGGGGTTGGATGCCTCATGGCTGGAGGCTGCAGGATAATCTCTCAGGGTGAGAGATCTGCAGGAGGCTTGACTTTCATCAGGAGTTTGGTGAGTCAAAGAAAGGGAAAGCCAGGACTTTGTAGTGTCAGGAGCCCAGCTTAGAGAGCAGTTTGTGTAGTCACACTTTGCATCAGGAAATTTATTTTGATCTGTGTGTGTGCTTCGCATTTCCTAAATATCTGCTATTTGCAACTAAATTTTAAGTGTGCTGCCCCAGCATCATTGATGCATTTGTGAAGTATTCTTGTAAACAACTAATTATTTTTGAAGTGTTTCTAAAAAGCCAAAAGCCTCAGACAGAACCAGTCTGTAGTAATTGAATAAAAGTTTTTCTCTGTTCTTTTTACAAGCCTGCGTGGGTTGGTTATTAACCTAGCAGCTGAGGGGTGGAATAAGAGGGATTTCTCTGGTGCAGAACATGTCTCAAAGATAGCTTGGCCAAATGAATAATTAAGAATTAACTCCACATGCAGGCAGATGCACAGGAGAGAGAGGTTTTATTCTTGCCTACTGGCAAGGGGAAGCACAGTAAAATGGAGATTGCTAGCCACCCCAAACCTCATTGGGAAAGACTTTCTATACAGGTGACTTGGTGGCAGAGTGATTTACCATACCAGAATGTTTTCTTTATTCTTTCTGGGTTTTGCAAAGTTAAAGATTTTTAAGCCAGTCTGCTTCTCAAGCAGAGGAAAGGGATGACTCAGCGCTAAAGTCTTCCCTCATGCTGCAGAACTGGTATAGACCAGTCAGGGAGATTATCCAGTAACCTGGCCTGAGTCAGGAAAGGAATTTTCCACTACCCACAATTCGCTACAAAGATGGAGCCCTGTCCCAAAAGGGCTCACAATCTAAAAAGAAACATAAGATAGACACCATCAACAGTCCCTGGAGGGGTACTGTGCTGGGGGTTGATAGGGCCAGTTGCTCTCCCCCCGCTAAATAAAGAGAATCACCACATGTAAAAGGTGTCTCTTTGCCTAGTTAGTAGGGGTTAAGATTAGCCTCTACCTTTTAAGGCATTGTCTTACATTCAGTCATCTTCTATTCGGCTAAATACAGTACTAGTCAATAATATTCACTCATATGCACATAGTAGTGTGTGTTCTGTTGAAAGACTTCTGAAATTTGTTTGGTCTTACTGGAGTGGGCTTGCATTTGTATTCAAATAAGGCCCTCATTCTGCCAAACCCTTGTATAATTTGCTGCTGAGTTGTCACTGGCTTCCCACAGTGCTTGGAGAAAACTGTCAGTCGAAAGGCAGCATGAAAAGCCAGCAGTGTCCTGACATAAGACTCCTTTAATCCTTGGCATAACCCTGCATGGCTGCTTAATGAGTCACTCCTAAGGGTACCATTAAATGGTGTTGCAAAAGGATGAAGGCTCTTGTTCCATCAGCTGCTGTTTGGGCCAAGAAATTCTCTCAGGATCAGCCTCTATAGTGTCTACGGTGCACTCATCACTTCAGATTTCTATATGGCTTCATTTTACAAACAAACTATAATAAAAGGCAGTGGCAAAAATACCACCAGATCCCAACTGGCAATGGAGTTTTATTTTTTTAAGTTTTATTTTAAAATGGATATTTAAAAGATCCATGATAAGAAGGATCATCGGCATCTAAAGGCAAGTTCACCCTCCTCTTGCTATGGAACCTCTGTACTGCAGAGCTGAAACAGTACATCAGAACAAGGCTTAGCTGAGTCTAGGGTTGCCCGGCTACAACCCAGAGATCATACCTCTCTTTTTTAACACTCCTGCAATCGCAAAGAAAATGTAGCTGTCACTTCTTCAGCCCCTGGGCTCAACTGTCCCTCTAACCTGCCACAGGAGAAAATAGGCTAGTCCTATTTGAATGGTGATAGGGATGGGGACAGGGTCAGGGTGCGAGAAACTACAATTGTATCCTCTTTCACTATTGCAGGCCCATTGAGAAACTGACAGAATCTTCTGGATATGAACCAGAAAACTATGAAAGCAAGGGAAATCCATCACAAAATGAAGAACTCTTCAAAGCACATTGTTTTTATGGACACACGTGCTTCATTTGAGCATGCCATTTCTTAATGGCATCATAAATTGGTGCCTCTAACAATATGTTGGAGGAATAGGATACTTCTCTGACCTGCTTCCTACTAACTGGAAGAAAGAGGGAGAACCAGAGGCAGGGATACTCCAGTGCACCACCTGCTCAAGCAAAATGGAGTTCGGTAAGCATTACTCTGAATATAAAGGCCCATTAAAATAAGTCTCCGCTGAAAGTTCCATTGTCTTTATGGTCAAAAGGTGGGCAAAGTTCAACTAATAAGTCACTAAAAAAATCATACCCATATTGTTTCAGATAATAAGCTTTTGACATTTTTAAACCCTTCTGTTGAAGTTCTTCAGTATCATTTTGTGAAGCCCTGTTTGATTTCGGTTCAACGTTGCCACCTACTGATAGGAATGGAAAACCTTTTGCTTTCTTGGAAACACCTGCAATCCTATCTGCCTCATCTTCATAGATCTACCTCCTCACCTAGACAAATGTTGAGATTTCGGAGCAGCTTTCAATGTCCTTCAGCACTCTGAAGTTGCAGATGAGTTATGGATGAGTGGCAAAGCAGGTTCAACAGAGAACAAAGCGACACAGAGATGGGGTAACTAAAATCCAGTAGAGCTATATGTAAGTATAATCTAACCCTTGATATACTGAGACCTTGTTGTCATTACCAGAATGATTGTGGTTAAACAGTTAATCACAACTAGTGAGCCCCACACGCTCCCACAAAGCATGTAATGAGAACCTGGAATTTCCTGGCAATCCTGAATAAATCACTGCTGTTAACCAGCATTTAACCTGGTTAGTGATCCTGGTTAAAGTTGGTTAACCGTGCCAATTTAACTAGGAGATTGCCCAGAAATTCTGGGTTCTCACTACACACTCCGCAGGAGCACATGGGGCTCACTGATTACAGTTAACTCTTTAACCATGATCATTTGGGTTGTGACACACAGCCTAAGTTGTTTTGCTGGCAAGAGATCTAACATCTATCACATGTGCAAACCTGGCTTTGATACCCATGATCAGTTTGCAAGAAAAGATCAACAGGCTTCACATAACAGAAATCCAAAGGCACACCAAACAGAATATCTGCAGTTTTCAGTCCAACATTTGTTTCAAGAGACAGAAATATTTTTGTTGGTAATAGTGCGGTG
The DNA here is from genome assembly GCF_027244095.1 of Hemicordylus capensis. Classification (NCBI taxonomy): domain Eukaryota; kingdom Metazoa; phylum Chordata; class Lepidosauria; order Squamata; family Cordylidae; genus Hemicordylus; species Hemicordylus capensis. Next base: position 81,752,905 of record NC_069657.1, on the reverse strand, counting down.
ATGGACCTTTCCCCCTCCTGCATTAACTTCATAGATGTTTTTAAATGTGCTTTTCCTGAAATAGGGGTGGAGAGAGAGAGAGAGAGAGAGATTTGCATGAAGAATTAATTTTAACTGGTTTAATCGTTCCGGTTTCTGTTACCATGTAAACTAGCAACCCCTGAGAGGTAGTGTAAGTAGGAGGATTAACAGTGTAGCTAATAATGGCAGATAATAATGATAGATAACTATCTCCAAGAACAGTTCAGATAAAAACTGAAGATTATGAAATCATCACCAGATATTTCTGAGAGGAGACTGACTGATCACTTCTTATGGAGGGTTTATCAAAGACTAGGCAATCCTACCTCTGCTGAGTGTTAGATTAGGTCATTGCTTTTCAAACTGTGTCCTTTGAAAACCAGCATTTCCAAGGAAACTTTCAGACAAGCTGCCCAAAGAGCAACTTATGTGACTTTACTGATCTTCTGCGATGTGTAGTGTTGAGTATGAGCAGTGATGTAGTTGCAAATTCAGAAGTGCAGGCATTCTCCATGATAGCCCTCATGGCCATGCTCACCCACAACAGCCAGAGAAGTCGAGAAGTACTGGTGTTCTGTCCCTGCACATCCCCCCCTCACTACACCCCTGAGCATGAGTGTGGTGTTGAGATAAATGTTAAGTATGTTCCAGAGTGCACCTTCAGTTTACACAGGCCAATAGTTGGGATCAAGCTATTTTGCCAGCACCATCTGTGAGCTGAGAGTGTGCTTTAGGACACATGCCAGACTCCTCTACCTCTACGACACACAAAGGATCTGTGATAGACAGACCCAAGTGAAAAGCAGCACTAGCCCATGATGAGGGGTTATAGATCAGTGGAAGAGCAAAGCTTTCTGTGCAGAGAGGTCCCAGGTTTAATCCCCTGGCATCTCCAGGTAGGGTAGAAAAAACCCCTCTCTAAAACAAAATCCCTGGATAGCAGCTGCTGCCAGTCAGTGTAGACAATACAGAGCTAAATGGACTAATTATGTTTCTCAACATAACCTGATTGATTGATTGATTGTTAAATTTCTATCCGACCTTTCATTAAAACAATCCCAAGGCAGTTTACACAGAATTAAAAACAAAATTATAAAAATGACACAATTACAATATTAAGCTAAAAATATAAAACAAATCTGATATAAAATTTAAAACACAAGCATAAAGACAGTACAAAATACAAAGAAGCAGCAGCAGAGAAAATAATATAAAAGCCTGGGTAAAAGGCCAAGATTTAACATGCTTTCTAAAAACTGTGATGGAGACCAAGGAGCGGATAGCCACTGGGAGAGCATTCCAGAGTCTGGGGGCAGGAACAGAGAAGGCCCTGTTCCACATGCATGACAACCAAGCTTCCTTCATTGTCGGCACCCGGAGCAGAGCCCCCTCAGATGACCTCATCAAGCGGTCAGCAACCCTTGGTAGCAGGTGGTCCCTCAGGTATCCTGGGCCCAAACTGTTAAGGGCTTTAAAGGTCAAAACCAGCACCTTGAATTGGACCCGGAAACAAATTGGTAGCCAATGCAGCTCTTTCAAAATGGATGTGATGTCCTCCCACCGGGCAGCTCCAGATAAAACCCTAGCTGCCACAATTTGCACTAGTGGCAGTTTCTGGATATTCTTCAAGCAGCCCCATGTAGAGCACATTATAGTAATCCAGCCGTGATGTGACTAAGGCTGATGACATCCCAGTGTTTTCAAGGAGACATTGCTCAGTGGTAGAGTACATGCTTTGCATGCACTAGGTGCCAGGTTCAATCCTTGACCTCTTCATGCAGGGCTTGTAAAGACCTCTGAATGAACCCTGGAGAGTCCTATCGGTAGACAATACTACATTAGATTGATCAATGGTCTGACTCCATTTAAGACAGCTTCCTACATTCCTATGAAATGTTGCTGCCTGCAGCAGAGCATCAAATGGTAACCCTCTCTTCCCCACACCCCTTCCTTCACCCTTCACCCTCCCCTCCAAAATCACACCCCAATTCCTTGCTTTTTTCAACTCTTCAGGAACAGGATTCCACTCTTGAAGAGCCCTGCCAGAGCACCAGATGTGCTCCAGAGTCTAAAGGCTCTTGAACTACTCTATTCATGCAGGGGGATGGGGGAGTTGTGCGAGGGCTTCTATCACACACCTACAGTCTCTAGAAGCACAAGCGCTTTGTTAGGATGTCAGCCGCTGACTATATTATTAACTACAGCATCACTAATACTTTTAGGCTCAGTAATGGATCCATTTCTAAATGCTTAATATGTGTAAATATCCCATGGATTTCATGTATAAATCGGGGGGGGGGATTTTTAGTTATAATACTTCCCTACATAATGAGCACTGCAATCTTTGCTACTCTTATTGAATTTTATTTTTTTTAAATGCTTCTATCCTATGCACACTAACTTGGAAGTAAGCCCCATGGAACCAGTGAGACTTACCTCTGAGTAAACGTGCAAAGAATTCAGCTGCTTAACTTTTAAAATGTTCTTTACATAGTGTGACTCTAGTTCTCTGCAAACTTTTCAGTATCTCCTTTAAGGTTCCATTTAGAGTTGTGCATTTTGCTTTTTGTTTTGTTTTTGGCCCAAATGCAAAACACCCCATTTTGTTCTTTGTTCAAATTCAGCCAATCCAAAACACCCCAGTTTTGTTCTTTGTTCGAAATTGCAAAATCTGAATCCAAAACATTTTGGATTTTTAAAAAGGCCCTGGGGCAAAACTAGTGGGTGGGGGTAGTAGTGTCCAATGGGTGGAAGTTACCACCCAAATTTCAGAGGAACTGTGCAAAGGGCTGGTTTTGGGTGAATTTTTGAAGTTTAAGATTTTTCCCATAGGGAATAATGGCAGTTTCAGCAAAAGTATAGCTTCACATCGGGGGGGAAGGGGGTGGCTCGGAGCAGAGTAGGGTGGGTGGTCATGCCCAGTGTGGGCAAGGAAGCTGCCAGAATCATTTCAAAGGAACTGGGCAGGGGGCTGATTTTTAAAGATTTAATGGAGTTTAGGAATCTTTAAGATTCTTCCCCATAGGGAATTATGGAGGTTTCAGCAGCCCCATAACTGCACTTGGGGGGGCAGGGGGGGCCAGGATGAGTGGTGGTGTAGAGCACATAGGGTGCCAACCACCCCCATGGGTTGCTAACCCATGGGGTACTGAGTTCTGTTGTTTCTGAGATGTTTTGAGTGTAGATTCTCTGGTAGCATATGAGAATGGATTCATGGTTTGTCATTGAAAATCTCATATGCTACCAGAGAATCTACAGGCTGGGATCAGGCTGGCAACAAGGCAGGCATAGGCAATGGCACAACATCTCTCAAGGGGGTGAAAAATTTCTTCTGGAACAAAAAAGCAATGCAGCAGATAAATCTATTCCCCAGCTGGCATGCAGTAGCCATAGCAGGCTGGGCTCAGGCTGGCAAGGAGGCAGGCAGGCATAGGCAATGGCATGGCATCATCATGGCAACTTGAGGCATGCCATGCAATGCAAACTAGTTCTCTCTCTCTCTCTCTCTCTCTCTCTCTCTCTCTCTCTCTCTCTCTCTAATGAGGCAGAATGGTGAATGAGTAACTAACTTGTTGAATGAATTGAAAACCCCTCCTTGAACTCCCCCTGTTCCTGGCATCCTGGATGACTTTATACATCTGTTGAACACTGTTGGGTTCAAACAATAGCTGTTGTTTTCTGTTCAATGGGATAAACTGGAGTGATTCAATACAAAAATATTATGTGTAGCAGGAACTAAGTCAACACAAATTTACCCTGAATATGATCTCACTAAGGTAGTTTAAAGGGGGATGGTAGGAAGAGTCTCTTCTGCTTTCTTTCCTTCAGTGCCTGTGGACAAAGGGACAATCATGAGTTCTAAGACCTTGGTTAGACATTAACAATCACAAAAATTCAAAATTGCAACAATTTTGGCAAATGGTCAAAGCCACCATTATACAAATTATAAAGTACAAGCTACACTTTAACCCATTAACAATGTGACTGGGCTACATCAGTGGTTGGGGGGCACAAGCTGTTCTTATAAGAAAATAATCTATAATATCTTGACAGTGGCATGCCTACCATTAGCACAGAGTAGAAATGTGTTGATCCCATATTGGATACGAAAAAATGGGATCTGTTGATCATGGCCAAGCTAACACATTGAAGTCAAACTCAACAAGGAAGGCAGAAAGTGGACCATTTCATGGGGAACTGGTGGCTAGTAATGTAAGGCACCACAGAGGACTTGAACCAGATCACCCCGCAAATGGTCTTCAGTATTACCTCCAACATCCCCCATCTCCTTCTGTCAGCAAGAAGGAGGGATTAAAACCTCATGGACCAAGGATACCCTCTGGAATGCTCAGTGCAATGCCAGGCTGAGCACTGTCAGCTGACTCCAGCCTGACTTAACTGTTCACTTTCGTTAGAAGCCCTGGACATCCATTTTGGCTTTAAAGGTTATGTGTATATGAGAAAGATGGGGAGAGGGAGAAACACATATCATTTCCCTTCTTGTGTCTCTGTGTGTATATGCCTGTGTATATGTTTTTGAATTGAGGATTGTTTCCCTTTTCATATCATCAATCAGGATCTGTGGTTCTGAATTCAACCAGTCTACTCCAACAAATTGCCACAGGAATATACATTTAATGTAATGAAGATCCCTGCCATAGAAGTGTACTTTTATTACACCAAGGGGAAACTTGGTGCTAGCACCGGTAGAATAACAAGAAGCATCATCACTATAAACAAGGCAAAGAGGCAATTTGAAAGTGTTAGCTCACTTACGTGTAGCAGGGGGTGAGCACATAATCTTCCCAGTATAGTGCTGTTGTTGCTGTCTCCCTTATGTCTCTTCTTTTAGATTGTAAGCCCCTGTGAGACAGAGAACCACCCTCCCCTTTTTACTATGTAATTTTTCAAATATTTTTTGTTGAAAAACAGCATGAGGATATTCTAGCACAGCCTAGCCTGAGTTAGGCTGCACATGAGACCTGCCGGGCAGCGGCACCTAACTTGGCTTTTTAGCCTGGCTTTTAGCCAAGGTATAGGGAGTGAGCGCTCCCTTAACCTCGGCTTCCTGCTTGTGTGAGAGCTCAGGCTGCTTCCAGTCCGGCTGCACACAGAGACAGGTTTCTAGAGTGTCCATCTTCTGGGGGAATCCCCCAATGCACTGCGCTCAGCGCACAGTGCATTGTAGTATTCCTGGAGACCAGGACACATTGTCCTGGCTCTCCAACAATGGACCGTGTAGGAGCACAGACGGCGCTTCCACCAACATTTTGCCAATCGGCTGGGGGAAAGGTCAGTGAAACCAAGCCTGCCTGCCTGCCCACCTGCCCCAACCCAGTCATGTGAATGGCCTCTATATACATTCAAGGAGTGAGTGAGTGAATGATGGAATGCCCAAGAAAACCATATTCATCATTGGCTCTTGAACATTACTCTTCTGCAAGTGGAATAGGTTTGTCTACGGCTACACAGACAAAATTGCATGTTTGTGAATTACATAAGTCCAATTTAGCTTTCTCTGATTGAAAAGAGCAATTAAAAATGTTAAAATTAATTCTTACACCTAGGATTAATGTTTGAGCTGCAAAATCTGATATACATGGTGTCTGCACTAAACCAGTGAAATTCTGTGCATAAAGCCTCCATATCTAGTGATTTGCACTTTCCCTTTTGCTCACATAGCTCTCATGTTTTTGCCATGCTATTTTAATGCTTTTTCAGGGGTTTTTTCTTTGGACCTTTTTAATCAAGTAAAAAAAAAAGTAGAATATAAATTAACGTCATCTAGCAGTTCAGCCCAGTTTTATTTTAGATGAAAGAAAATACGGGGGGTGGGGGGAGTTATCAATTAGGGAAAACCAAATTGTGCTACTTTTCGTTACTGCAACGATGGTATCCTAGCAACAGCTGTGCCTGCTGTTCCTTCTCCAGACGCTTTGCTGACTCACTAACTGATTCACTCAGACAGCAGCTTTATTTGGTTTCTGATTAGCATCACTGTGCTTGCGTGCAGCCTCTGTGCCTGCCCTAGGCCACACCTATATATAGCCTCTGCTTTTCCTTCCATGGCGCAGTGAGCTGTACAATGGATGGTCCTTCCAGAGGGTGAAACAAGGGTCTTTTTTTGCCCTTTGCCAGACGTGTTCTCTTCTGCACCCAGGGGCAGTAATTAAGATGCAATAAACAAATGAATGCAATCTGTAAAGTTAACAACCTGAAAGGAACTCTTTGCTTTTGTTTTCTTGCCAATAGCTCGAGGTCTGTTCTCCCATCGAGGAACGTGTGCAATCCCTATGAACACCAATGGGACCAGTACACATCATGCCAAGCATCAATGGATTCAACAGACCATCCTCCTTTTCCAAACAGAAGTTAGCAATTTGACACATGGGCCGAATTCGGACAAAATGTGAAACTGGAGTTAAACGGGGCAGAGGTTGGAACTTCATTATGTCCAAATTCATACAACGGTGGTTTCGAGCCAAAAGCGACCTGCGGTTTGCCTCACCAAACACCAGTGTGAACCTTCAGTTTGCAGTAAGGTTTTCCACGAAGTCCTGAGGTTTCACTGCCAAAGCATTACGTCTGAACCTGGCCATAACCGCAGTTTCATGATGATTTTGTAACCACAATAATAGAGAGGGCAGCCCAGACCCAGCCAGGGGTGTGGTAGCTCCATGCATACCACAGCTCTCGATGTTCACCTCTCGACTAACCTTTTAGCTATTAATTGCTTTCTGAAGCTGTCAAGGAGGACTGGGCAACTGAACGACACACACCCCTTCAGATTTGGAGGGTGGAGAGAAAGACAGGAATGGTGAAAAGTGGGGAGGTAGAACCACCCACAGCTGCACATCTTGCCACACCAGCCAAGCCAGTGGCCATCTGGTATGCACAACAGTGTGCTGCACTGCAGCACCACACCCCAGCAGGGCCCCCTCTAATCAATCATAGTGCTCCACAGAAATTCCATTGCTGGGGTCCTGGGCAGATGGAAGGTGGTAAGTGTTGGATCTAAATGCACCCACAGCAAGGGCTCTCTTCTCCAGAAGCAGAACAAAAGACTTTGCTGCTGTTAAAAGCCGGGGGCACAGGTGGCCCTTACAGTGCTGTCCTTGCAGCACCTCCAAATTAGTTTTCTGTTGTAAAGTGCTACCAGGTCAAAGTGAGGCAGCTGAATCCCAGCGGGCTGCCACTGTGGGCGTGCACTATTGAATACCAATACACCACCACCACTGACTCAATTTACATTGCAGTGTATCTGGGCATTGGTGTAAAGACAGTAATGGGAGAGGAGGCCCCCCCCTTCACGCAGCCGCTTCACCACCCATTGACCTCCCCATGCATGAGTCTCACAATAACCTCAGGGGTATACTCGTGAGTCAAATGGGCCGTAACCCAAAATTTGGCTTTTAAAAAGCCAAATCTGGCAACAGAGCTCACAATTGTTAAGAAGGTTGCTTATTACATTGAGAACCAGCGGAGATGCTTGGATGAGGAATCTTGTCCTGCTCCAACAACAGGGCACAGATGTTGAGCCAGGGGTCCTCCAAAGCTAAACTTAGCCATGCTCACTCCCCTGCCATCTTTCTCCCTACAAGCATTTGATGAATCTGTCATCAGTGCCCACCCCAGTTGTCCTTGGTGTTATCCATGGCCCTGCAGCTGCCCCCCCCCCACCCATGCACTCTACTGTGCTATTGGGGAATGTCCGCAGTAGATACTCTTGATGGGGCCTTGAGGGCTTGAGGGCAATGTCCTTATCCCAATATGGGGTACTGGTTGCCTGGCCACACCCACACACATCCAGTCCTGCACAAGCGTGCACACACTGAATGGCCCCTTGCATAGACCCACTCTGCTTGCCAGTCATAAGACCACAGGAGTTTGATGGCCCATGACCTCTGGTTTCAAGCAGATGCCTAGCGCTCCAAACAGCCATGCAGTCCCAGCAATCTTCTGTTTCCAGAACATCAGCTGGTTGATGTTCTGTTGCCACAACATCACAGCAGCCAAGCTGGGTATACTTCCAGAAAGGTCTAAGTAAAGCTCTGGATGGAAGCAGAGACAGGGGTCTTTGTGGTACTGTGGACAAGAGATCTAGCTCTCCATGCCCCCTCCCTGCAGCATCACCGGAGAGAGAGGTTCCTGGCCAGCCACTACCTGTGCCAGAGCAACCAGTGATGCCAGCTGTGCCCACTGCGCCAATACCTGTGTATCCCACCCCACACAAGCCAATAACCAACGCCAAGTGTGTGGGCCAGCTGTGCAACAGGAGGTGTGCTGACCACTGCTCCATAAAATGGCTTGCCAACCAGCTGCCACCCTTTGCCACTCAAGCAAAACAGAGGGGGGATAAAACCCAACTGTGACTAAGGTGAACGTGTATAAAAATTTTATATAGCAAACAAAAAATAGAGATATGTATTAATATACAATAGGCCTATTGTATATTAATACATATCTCTATTGTTTGTTTGCTATATACAATTTTTATACATGTTCGCCTTAGTCACGGTTGGGTTTTATCCCCCTCTGTTTTGCTTGGTTGTATTTCCGTGATCGCCCTTGCTTTTGTTTTTGTTTCCGTGATCGCCCTTTGCCACTCAGCAGCTGCTGTTCCAACCCCGGCTGCTGATGCCAGAGCCCTACCTGCCCGCACCAGAGGCCACTCCAAGCCACTCTGGCCTCTCAAGTGCAGGGGCAGTTCTTTGCTCCCCTGCAGAAGCACACACAGGCCTGAACGCCCCCCAGCCCACTGCAAGGGACCATCAGGGTTCTGCAGGCTGGCCACTTGCCATCCACACTTGATATCCACTTGCCACCCCTAAGACCTCCCCGCCCTGCAGGTCCATGTGCAGGGGCCATAGGGTGTCAACCCAGCAGGCATGCCAGGGCAGCAATCCAGCACCCCTGTGCATGCGGAGCCGTTGGCCCCACCACAACCCCATGGTCCCAGGCAAGCAGGAAAAGGCCCTCTGGTGCAGCCCCACAGCCACTGCCATGCAAGGCCCCCACCAAGACAAGGTTCATGTGCAGCACACCACCCCAGACCTTGTAGCCAAGGGGTCTGGGCACGCATCCAGAAATGTACCTCTCCTCCCCGCTCAAGAAGAAAGCCACAGTGCAAGGGGGCCCAGCGCAGCCACACTCATGCCTGAGCTGCTCAGAGGTGAAGGGGAATACTAGGGAGACAGGAGGAGATGGTCATGCACTGGCCACTGCTCCCCAAGAACAGGGTGGAGGGGATTCAGAATAAACCCCTACCCAATCCACCCCCACCACATAGGTTTGCTTGTCCACCTCTAAATACATGCCTCAGAGCAAGAGGTTGCCATGTAGCAGGCATTTCTGCACCCTACCTTGCATTGCCTTGTGTTTAGAAAGCACCTCACCACAGATATAGAACCCCTCAACAAGTCTGAAAAGCCTGAAACCACAAGCTTTCAAGCCCACACAGAGCTTACATAGCAATGCCCACACCCACTTGTTTAAAATCCCGGTTTGCTCTTCTCCTCTCAGAAATTAGCAAAGAGGATGTTGTCTGTCTCTTTCTTTGAATAAAGCTTGATTCTTTGCTCTTAAAACTGTCGCGCACTTTTTTTTTCCATTGAGCCCATGCATCCATTGCCAGCGGTCTAAGGGAAAGGAGGTTCCTTTCCAGGCTGGCAGTGGGGGCAGTGCTGAGAAAATCGGGGGCACACCAGAAGGTATCAACGAAGAAGCCAACACTGTCTTGAAGGGTTTGGGGGGGGGACAGAAAAGGGAGCTAGGCTTGCTACCTTCCACCTGTGAAGGTTGCAGAGGCACCCCCGCCAATGTAGGAATCCAAGGTCCTGGAACTTGGTACCGGGGGAGAGGAGGAGAGGGGGCTCACACACAGCCAGAAGCAAGCGGGTTTGAGTCCCCCAACAACCAAATAGGGTGTGCGGGAAGGTGACCAAAAAGTGCCATGTCCACACACCTTATTGAAATGGAGCCGCAAGGAGCGTGTTCTAGCCCCAGAAGCAGCTGGCTAAAACCATGCCCCAGGTAGGGCACAGAGAATGGAAGCCCCCTCCCTCCCTGGAACACTGCCCCTTTGTTTCCGTGGCTGTGCAAGTTAGGTGGGCGAGTTAGGTCCCATCCACCACCACCACCCCAGATGCCCCAAATGGGTGGCATATGCAATTCAAGCTCCCATGAGGGTTTGCGCCATCACCTGACGTCCCTCCCATCAAGAGAGGAAAAGTTTTGCCATGGTGGGCACAGCACCCAGCATTGCTGTCTATGCGTGATGCTGATGGTCCTCAGCACCATGGAGGAGGAGGCAAGACAAAGAGCCTAGCAAAGGAGCCACTTGCTATGGATACTGGGGCATTTTGGGTCCATGGGTGCAGTAGCTGCCCATGGGGATGCTGCAAGGTTTTTTCCTGTCTCCAGGAGATTTGAAGGGCTGATGGCGCGCTCCAGGGCAGCTGTCCAAACAGCCCAGAGACATGTGGCAGCTCTCTCCTCAGCTTCCAACATCCTGGAGGAAGAGTGGATGGTGGAATGGAGGTGGGTGCTGCCAAGGTACAACAGCAAGTGGAGGTCAATGGAGGACGCAGACAAGTGGAATGATGAGAGCTTTGGGGGCAGCTTCAGGATTTCTAGGGTGACTTTCAACTTCCTGGCAAGCAAGATGGAGCCAGTGCTCCACCAGCAGGACACTGTGATGCATTGTGCAGCGCCAGCACACAAGCAGCATTCCATAATGATTTACAAGCTGGCCTTCAGCACGAACTATCTGTCCCTGAGCAACCTATTTGCAATTGGCACATCCACCATGTGTGAGGTAGTCTAGGAAGTGGTGACCCTCCTGGTGGAAATGTTCCTGAAGGACATGATCCGCGTGGGTGACTTGCAAAAGGTGTTATTGGGGTTCTAGGAGAAGGGGTTCCCAGGCATCATTGGCTGTATAGATGACACACAGGTGGAGATTTCAGCCCCCTCCCCCCACCACACACACCCCATGATGAGCACTTCAGCCGGAAGCACTACTACACCATGACTTTGCAAGATGTGGTGGACTTGACGGGCCGGTTCATGGACATGTATCCAGGAGTGTCAGGCAGAAGCCATGACACAGCCATTTTCTGGACCTTCCTACACACCTCCAAGCTCTGCAGTGGTTCCTGGGTGAATGTTGTGCCTATGGAGGTTGGAGGGTGACAGGAGAATTCAGTGATATTTGGGGACCAGGACTACAGTAAGCAGGAGTGCATGGTCACCCTCTATCACACACCTAGAGATGCCCCAGAGAGGAACTCCAAATATTTATTTATCTATCTATCTATTGTATTTTTATACCACCCAAAAGGTACATCTCTGGTTGGTTTAGAATAAAAAACAGAAAAGTTAAAACATTAATTAAAACAGATAAATGACAAGAGAGAAATTAAAACATTGGTTAAAATAAATGACAAAAGAAGATTAAAACATTACAATTTAAAACCTTAAAACAATATTTTAAAACAATGTTAAAACCATTAAAATGGTATTTAATTAAAAGCCTGGGTGAACAAATGTGTCAAATATTTTTTTAAAAAATTGTCAGAGATGGGGAGGCTCTTATTTCAGCAGGGAGCATGTTCCAAAGCATCGGGGCAGCAGCTGAGAAGGCCCGTCCCCGAGTAGCCACCAGACGAGCCGGTGGCAGCTGCAGATGGACCTCTCCTGATGATCTCAATAGGTGGTGGGGTTCATGACGAAGAAGACATTCTCTTAAATACCCAGGGTCCAAGCCGTTTAGAGCTTCATAGGTTATAACCAGCACCTTGTATTTCACCCTGAAACCTATCGGCAGCCACTGTACTGCCAATAAATTTTGGCAGTACAGGCACAACAGCATGAGGATTGTGGTGGAACAGGAGTTCGGGATGCTGAAGGGCCAGTGGAGCACCCTCTACACCTTGCTGGATGTGGAGGAGGATCTTGTGCCAAATGTTATTGTGGCCTGCTACATCCTTCACAACATATGACAGTCAAGGGGAGACGTCCTGTTGGAGGAGCCCTTGGACACCCCCCCCGCACATCCAGAGGGAGAGGGTGGTGGCAAAGGGGCACCAGGCAGAGATGTGGATGCTGTGCTGGCAGGCAACACAGCCCCAATCCTGTCCTTGGCGGCAGCAGAGAGGCATGAGCAGTGAGAGCTGTCTTCACAAGACATGCCTGGGAGCACCTCCCTCCACTACACCACCAAGGCAAGCAGGTGTGGAGGGTTGGGTGCCGCTCTTTAAACTGTTGATGCTAGCACATACCTGCAGCAGCAGTGGGATCAGAAATTGCAAACACCTGTCCTCACCTTGCTAATGAAAGGGCTGTCAGTGTATTGATGCCAAATAAAGTGAAAGCATTCTTTATTAAACCATTGTGTTTCTTTCCAAATGCAAGTGCAAAGCTCCCCTCTCATACCTGGCCAGTGGTGGGTAGGGTAACAAAGCAGTTTGGGGGGTTGGATGGGGAAGAAAAGGGCATGGGATCCCCCTTGTCAGTGGTGGGGAGGGCGACAAGCAGTTTGGGGGGTTTGATGGGGCAGGGAAGGACATGGGATCTCCCATACCTCACCAAGCCTCACTGTGTACTACATGGATTGTGCTGGAGGTACATTGTATCCAGAGGGCTTGCTTTGGCTCAAACTGGAGGTGTGTCGGCCCATGGGTCCCCAGTTCTGAGAACAAAGGGAAGAGGAAATGAAGTTATTTGGCAACCATGGAGGGGGAATGGCAAGCAGCCCTCTACCAGGTACCCTACTCCATGCCTCCCACATCCAACAAAATGCACGGATCTTCAGATAATACAGCTAGAGCAAGCCAAGTGCAATTAACATGCCCCCTTTGGAACTGTGGCCAATGGCGGCTGCCTGGATTACATGCTGACACCAAGCCCTCAGTCTGGCAACACAAGTGGCACACAGCTACTGAAACTGTGGGCTCGTCTACCTTTGGTTTCACGTTGCATGCTAATCCAGACTTGCTCATGGTTCTGTTGTCTTCCATTATTATTACTTTATACTGGAGCACACTCTGCAATTGATAGATGTTTTCTAAACTGAGGAAGAGACAAACCTTGCCCTGAACTACATACTCATTAACACTAAAGATTCTGGCCCCAGTCCAGCTCTAGTTGTGTACAACAATTAATGGCTGGGGTGGACATGTATATCCCCATTTCCATGCATCAGAACATGCATCCAGCCAGGTCAATGGGGTCTAGATAAGCATCATAGTGAAGTTGTACATATGCCTCTAAATGTGCATCTTCATCAACACTGCCTTCATCTGTGTGCAGATCTCCTTTTCTGGATTATTACAGTAATAAGAAGAAATGGGATGGAGAGAAATCCAACTTCTCAGATGTTTCTTCTGAGACAGAACCTTGATATTCTCTTTGGATTTCAGTAGCTGGGATACAGCACAATGCACCACTCATGGAAGAGGGAAGTACACCCACACCTTCCACCCCAGCTGAGAGCTCATGCGAGCAGCAGCAGGGATTGTCGCATGGACACAAAGGCAGGTGCAATTCCCAGTAAAGATAGTGGTGGATTATGCACATCTTCATGTACACACAACAGCCCTGCCATTCACTCAAGGACAGGCTCTTGGCTGGGATGGAATGTGCACATCTGCATCCCTCTTCCATGGGCAGCACTTTCCAAGGGCATCTGCACACAGACCTCAAGATAATTTATCTTTGGAGGGACTCTGAAATTCTCTTTTGAACTTCACTTTTTAAAAATGTTGACACTATTCCTCCATCACTACTGGTTGATAGTGCATGCCTTTCCCCCTTAACTTTCAACTACCCTTTCATTGTTTGCCTTGTTGTTGCTTAATTATGAGGCCACATTGTTTTGTTTACTTTGTTAGGTAGTTTCCATGACCATGCCATCTATCAACTATCAGTAACAATCCTTATAATTGCTAAGAAAAAATTTGCTCCCCAGAACCTGCTCCTCCACATTAACCTTTGATTTGGAATATTCATCATCAGCATCCTTTATTAACCATCAATGGACCTTCAAAATTACAGCATAAATAGAAAAGTTAAAAGTAAAAACCCAAAAGCTGGAAAAGTGTGGTGTAGTAGTTAGAGTGTTGGACTAGGACCATGGAGACCCAAGTTCAAATCCTCATTCAGTCATGAAGCTCAGTGGGTGACTCTGAGCCAGTCACTTATCTCTCAGCCTCTCAGTGACTCTGAGTCAGTCACTTATCTATCAGCCTAACCTACCTCACAGAATTGTTGTGAGGATAAACATAACCAGTTATACCCCTCTGAGCTCCCTGGAGGAAGAGTAAGATATACATGTAAAAATTAAATATGTAAAAATTCAATTCAGTTAAAAGGTTATGAGTTCTAACAGCTGAATGTACAAACTAAATTACTGAGATATATGGAGTAGAATCCCTAATTTTAAAAGAAGTATACCATTTCATATTAGAATATTAGATTGCCTACCTGGAAAATGCTAGGCTACTGGGAAAATATACAGAATTATTTCATCATCCTTGCTTAGAAATCAGATGATTGCAGACTAAATCTGCTCAGTGAAATCAAGCTTGAGGCAAAATGAAAGAAGAATCTCAAGTAGTCTTTTTTCCTTCCATTGTCCTTATCTGGAAAAGCAAAGGGGAGAGGACAGACTATAATTCATCACCGAGTGCATGTAAATTTAGAATAGTACAAGTAGGATCAGCACAGCTCTCCTATCTGTGTGAAGAGCTCGACTTTTTATTTATGATTTACACCACCCTTCATCCTGGAACCTGAGAGTGGTGAACAACAAATTGAAAGCAACAAACTAATTGAAACCAAAAAGAATTAAAAACACAAATAAAAACTAACCTAAAGAACTTTTCTTCTCCAATTGCAGTCCACCAGCTACTGCATGGCTCACCTGCACTGGAGACTTTGTCAGTGTGCAAACTGCTGGAAGAGTGAAAGACTTGTGTGTGCTGCTGCCGCTGCCGCTGCTACTGCTGCTGCTACCACCAAACTCAGAGCAAAGGAGCAGAGAGAAATATAAAAACAGATGTCAATACATAGGCAACAGTGGACAGGAGGTAAGCAACCCTCCACCCACCCCCGACAGGTAGTTCACACTCCGCTAGCCAGATGAGGTGGTTTTGCAATAGTTAGCAGAGGTGAATCTAGGGAAAATAGCACCTAGGGCAAGCACTGAAATTGTGCCCCCTGTCCAAACATCTAACACCCATCTTTCAAATAACTTTACCATAATATCAGCTCAAAAATACAAGTCAAGCTTGTTAATCTTTTAATATTTCAAAAACTATTTAGCAGTGTATGTAGCCAGACCAAAAAATGCTGGAAAACTACAAATTTCAGTATGCTGGAGCTCATGAAATACCTAAATACTATGTGGAGGTGTACTTGGAAAACTAAACAGAAGTCCCTGTCTAATTCTCTACTATGCATTGTAGCATCACTATTACATCTGTTTTAAAAATAAATGGAGAATTTGACTTTTCCCAGATACTCTGAAAATAATTAAAGGATATGCAGAGTAAACTGTGTCACTGCTTGGAATATATTCTAGTCTTTCAGAAAGACAGTTAAAATGAGAGAAAGAGAGCAAGAAACTCCCAGTGGGCCTTAATACTAAGGATTTCACACTGATTCAAAGACAAACTCACCATTAATGGCCATATTATTAAGACATCACATTTAACTCACTTATCACAAGAAGCAAAGTAAGAGGAAATGAATACAATCCTAGCTCATAAGCTTCAGCTCAGTATACACAAGCCCTGATTCTCTGTACATAGTTCCAAACTGAATATGTGTACAGTGACTTATATTAATTTTTAATAATAATAATAATAATAATAATAATAATTTAACCTGTAGCCCCTTCGGGGGGCTTCCTAAAGGCCATGGGGGGTGGTCTGCAAAAGTTCCCCTCCCCCGCTCCTGCTGGCCTCTAGGGCCTTGCAGGGACCATTTGAGCATGTGTGGTAGCTATTTTTTAAAATAGGGGTTTTTTAAAAAAAATGGCCACCAAAAACAAAATGGCCACCGTGCAAGCTCAAATGGCCTCTGTGAGGCCTGGCATGGCCTATGGCCTCACAGAGGCCATTTGAGCATGTGCGGTGGCCATTTTGTTTTTGACGGCCATTTTTTAAAAATCTTCAAGTGGCGCCCGGGGCACATGCCCTGCCTGCCCTATCCTAGATTCGCCTCTGATAGTTAGAAAGTACATTATCTATAGCAAGTGATATAGGGAAAGTGGAAAGGAGTATGATGACATTAATCTATCAGGAAAGAGATGATCAAAAGAAAATAGAACATGAAAGGCTTACTTGTCAAGTTCAATACCGTATTCATTTTAGTAGCCTTTGTTTTTTTGTTTGCTTGTTTATGTGTCAGCAAAAAAACAGTGCCAGTAAAAATGTTCATGATAGCTTGTTAACAACCTTAACTCAGACATATATCTCAAATTTGAAAACCATGCAAATTCCATTTTGCTGCCACAAGCACCTACCAAATCCACCTCTCCTATCATTAGTGAGCAGTTCATTCAATTCATCTCTTGGGGTCTAATAAGTGAACTAAAAAGAAGATGCTTGAGGGGAAATTGCCCAGATGTAAGTGGTCAGTTAATTGTCTACCGAGTATAGTAAGTTAGCAAAACAAAACAAGCATTATCAGCATTTTCAGCAAAAGCTGTGCTGACACAGAGGTGAATGTGGCAAAGAAAAAAGCAGCTACCATCTCCAGGTACAGAACTCCCCTTTGCACTAACGATAAGTTATAGTCTGAAATTTTGAGTAAGGTCTCGATATTTTTTTTAAAGCCTGGAACAAAGTTGTTTTGTAATTATTTAGAATAATTATACTGTATACTGCTTTTCAACACAACAACAAAAGTTCCCAAAGCAGTTTACATAGCAAAAGGAATGAGAAGATGCAAGATGGTTTTATTTTCCAAATGGGCTCACAGTCTTAAAAAACCCTCAGAAGATACATCAGCAACAGCCACTAGAGAGATGTTATGCTGGGCTGAATAAGGACAGTTGCGCTCCCTATGCTGTACATAAGAGAACCTCCACTTTGAAAAGTGTGTCTTAGTCTAGTTAGCGGAAGCAGTCTTTCATGCCTTTCATTTCATCTTCACCTCATGGTCTTTCATTTACAGGGGCAGTTCACAAGATTGAAATGATGTCTGTTAAACATCAAATCCGAAATGTGTCTGGCATATGTGCTCCCGATTTCCAGTCATGTGAACCCAGAAATTTTCTACAATGCCAGGTTGAGATTTACCCAACATCAATAATGTAATCTAAGATTTGAACTCTAGCTATTGATGTCAGGTAAATGGTGGGTAGCAGTTAGAGGTATGTGTGGAACTGCTATGCCTGGTTTGGTTCAAGTCCAGAGTGGACTTGAAAGGAACCAGGCATGTTTGGTTTTGCCCCCACCCTTCAAACAGACCCCCAGGTTTGGCTCAAATTTGAGTTGTTCCAGGGGTTCTAATGAAAAATAAATTTATTTTTAAAACTCACTGCCTCGGGAGGGGCACTGCTGTGACCACCATCTCCCCATGCAGATGGCCAGTGCATATGTGTGGTGGCCTCCAAATGGCCACCAACAGTGCAAAAAGACCCAGAGAGGTTCGAAGACAGTCAAAAATGACCCAAACTGGGCCAAATTGAGACTGAGAGGAGGCCAGAGGGAGAGGGGGAAGCGCCAGAGACACCCCACTCCATGGCCACAGCAGGACCCTCAGAGGCTGTGAGTTTCTTTTTAAAAAATTCTTTCATTAGAACCCCCAGACAGGCAGGGGGTTTGGCTTGAGTTCGAGCTGACCCGGGTCTGGTTCAGCTTGAGGGTGAGCTGGGGGGTGAACCCTCAAACTGGCCAGGTTCAATGGCAAACCAGCTCAAACTCAAGCCAGTTTGCACATCCCTAGTACCAATCTGAAATTGCAGAAAATTTCCAGCTTCACATGGCCAGAAATCAGGAGCATGTGTGCTGCATGAATCTAGGATTTAATATTTAGCAGACATTGTTTTAATTGTGTGAAATGGCCTACAGTCTTTTGTATCAGTCAATACAGCATTGTGGTACCTACTTACTATGCTAACATGTGTGTCATCTTTATAGTTTTCAGGAAACAAAAGCTATTCTAGCCAGGTAGACCTGTTACATGAAAAGACTGAAGACATAAAATACAGTGTGCACTGGCAACTCAAGTAACAACCTCAGATTTATTAATCCTTGAGTTACTATGACTCACCCATCCATCATTTCACCACAAGTCTGTTAAACCGAGCATGAAATATAGTATGCCACATTCAAACAAGACATAGATGACAATGAAACTGCAGAACTGAGAGTAGTCTCCTCTTTCACACAGGGTCTTTAGGGTTTTGACTAACATTTCCTTG
This sequence comes from Hemicordylus capensis, assembly GCF_027244095.1. Taxonomy (NCBI): domain Eukaryota; kingdom Metazoa; phylum Chordata; class Lepidosauria; order Squamata; family Cordylidae; genus Hemicordylus; species Hemicordylus capensis. Next base: position 81,734,451 of record NC_069657.1, on the reverse strand, counting down.
AGGACCTTGTTTCAGATTTTCTGCACTCCATCAATCCCTTTAAATTATTTATATTCCCAGATAGAGACTTCCTTTGGAGATATAAAGGTTGTTCTCACGAGCAGCCCGTGAGAACCGCCAGGATCCATGTGATGCACGGCCAAACCCAGCTCCATAGCCCCGCTCTTAGCTGCTTGCAACCTGAGCAGAAACAGAGACCTTTCACACACAACCGGGGGGGGGGGGGGGCGGGGAGGGGATGCAGCAGGCAGGCTTCTCCCCAAAATGAGGAAGTAAATGTTTCTGAGAGCACAGATTGTGCTCCAGGATGATCCGTGCTGTACCAAAGATGATGGTATGGATATCCCTCAATGCACTGTGCGACAGACATGGTACACTGGGGGATTCTCTCAGGAGATGGGCACTCTAGGTGCCCATCTCTTGGTCTGTTCGGTCTGCAAGCATCCTGAACGCTCATACAATCCCGACAGCTGGGTTAAGGGTGGCCGGGTTCGGTGATGTGGCAGTGCCGGGATCAATGTGGATCCCGGCAGATCTCATGGGCAGCCAAGCCCAGGCTTGGCTGCCCAAGCCTGGACTTGGCTGCTTGAAAGAACAGCCTTACAGAGATGGGAGCTCAAGAGAATCTTCCAATGCATTGCTCTTGTCACACTTTGTGCAGCATGGGTCATCTGGGAGCGCAGTGCAGTCTGTGCTCCTAGCAACATTTACTTCATCGTCCTGGAGGAAGGTGAGTAAGACCCAGTCTCACCCTCCCCGCCCACTCACTCCGCCCACCCAGTTATGTGAAATGCCTCATTGCTCAGGGATATGTACCTAGATATAGATCTCTAACTCACTTTGGGCAGTGGATTTCCCCACCTTCTCCAAACACCCACTCCTGGTCAAACTAGAACACTATTTGCATATGACAGGTGAATATACAACTGAGCTTGCAGAAATTCAACAATTTAGTGAATTTAGCAAAGAAGATATTTTAATGAATTTTAACAAACACAGAGACACTCAAGCATCAACAACTGCAGGCAATTGTAGAAAAGAAATGAAAAAAATAAATAAACATCAGCCTAATTTTTCTACTTCCACTCTGTGTGGCTGAGATATTGCTGAACCAGCACTTTGGAAGGTACTCTTTGGATATGAAACAAAACACACTACATCTCCAGCACACACACACACCAACCACTTAAGAAAAAAGTCCCTTTTTTAAAAAAAGACACTTTTGAAGCTAGAATTAGTTTGGAGTTATTTTAGCATAGGTAGTCCTGTTACATGAAAAGAATAGAATTCGGGATAACTGGCCAACCAGTCCTCAGTGCCAGGGCTTAGCCTCACTTTCAGATCGAAGACCAGCCAATGCGGACTTCTGCTTTGAAGATGGTTCTTCCAGGGGTTTAAAGAAGATAACTACATATCAGGATTGCATAGATCTCTGTCCTATGCACATTTACTTGGGAGTAAGCTTCATTGAATATGGCAAATAAATAAATAAATACATACATACATACATACATACAGTAGGGCATACTTCCGGGTAAACATGAATAGGAATGGGAAGTACATTCCTTAGCAGGGAAACTACCAGCCAGTTGCCCCATCAGGCTGGTAGGAAGTATTTAGGGTAAGAGACCCAGAGGCAGCATACAAGACGATGGCCTCATGTAGGGCCTGTGAGCATCCTGCTCAGCCCACCACCACCTTGAGTTGCTACTCCCTGCTGCTGCCACCCGATGGCATTTCTCAGCTGGCTAGCACTGTGCCTGTGCCCTAATGCTGACCATAACCCCTGACGTCAGGGTCATGCACCCTGGCCACCTTCACTCCAGCACTTGCTTGTGACTTGCTGGAGCAAAAGCAACTAGGTCCACAAGACCTACTAGGTCTAGGTCAGTTTTCTTTTGGGTGAGGGACTGGTAGACCTGGCCTCTGGGAGCTGGTAGAGATGACTGCTTGTAGACCCAGCTGCTGAGAGACCCCTTCTCCAGCTGGTGACTAGTTGATCTGGCCTCTGATGGCAGGGCTGCCACCATTACCCTGCCACCTGTTGTGGTGGCAAGTGAGGGGATGCGATGCTTCCTCTCTCATACGTGCACCCTGATTTCCCCGCAAGCTCTCAGAGTGGTAAGTGGTGTTCTCTTTACGGCACAAGACTGCACAGGGGGTAAAAGTCAAGCCCCCCACTCAGTGGCAGCCAGCAGCCGTGCAGGCTCACGTGGCTGCTAGAAGTACTAGCACGGTTGAGTGCTGTCTTCCCCCCCCCCCCACTTCCGCACCCGCTGGAACACCATCTGCCTCAGCTGCTAGCACACCCATGCTGGCATGATCAATTACCATCTTTTCTCCCCACTGCCACTGGTGCACCCACCACACCCGCCGCCAGAGCAAGAAAATTGGCTCTCTCGTGCAAGCAAGAGAGGAGATTGGCAAGAGCCTATTAAAAGTGGCATAGGGTGCATGCATGCATCACCATTTCTAATAGGCTCTTGTCTGAGGAGAACTGTCATCTTTGGCAGAGTAGCAACTAGAGAGATGAGAGCAGGATATTGCTTGTGCCTGTCTCTCGCTCACTTGTGTGGGTCTGTCTCTCTTAGGCTCTTGCAGAGCAGCAACTTGTGTCTGTCTCTCACTTGTGTCTTGCTAAACTGCTTTTGCATGAGAGAGCAGGTTTTCTCACTCTGGTGGCAGCAGGTGTGCCAGTGGCTGCGGCAGCAGGGAGCAAAGACTCCAGCTTCTGAAGCCTTCACAGAACATGTGTGGAACATGAGTAGCTACACCTGCCACTAGGTCCATACATGCAATGCAGCTTTAGATGTGTTTTTCAAATATCAATCCAATAAGCCATACAGCAAACTGCTGCTGTTATATAGGAGAGATTGAAAAGCAGCTTATGACATAAGATGGGGGTTTCTTGTTCACTGAAAAAATCCCCAGAAAACTAGCATCGGGGCATTTTCTCTTCAGACTGGGATTTTGATCCAAAATAGATCTTGCTTATCTTTTCCATTCACAAGGGCTGAGATAAGATGTTTAGAATTCCTGTAAATCTGGATGTTTCAGGAAACCCATGTCAATGAGCATGAAAACTTATGTGGAATGTCCTACTTCTCCTGGTTACCAGTAGCAGTATTATTATTATTATTATTCATTTATTCAATTTCTATACTGCCCTTCCAAAAATGGCTCAGGGCAGTTTACACAGAGAAATAATAAATAAATAAGATGGATCCTTGTCCCCAAAGGGCTCACAATCTAAAAAGAAACATAAGACAGAAACCAGCAACAGTCACTGGAGGTACTGTGCTGGGGGTGGATAGGGCCAGTTACTTTCCCCCGCTAAACAAAGAGAATCACCACATTAAAAGGTGCCTCTTTGCCAAGTTAGCAGGGGCTAAGTAAGTGAAAACAAAATCCCAGGGGCTAAAATCACTTCTGTAGAAGAGAAAGAAATGGACTCAGGGACTAAGCCACTTCAGTCAATACACTGAAGTGCAGCCTTAGGGTGACATTTAACACACAAGTAATCAAACCAGCTTTAACCCTGGCATTTCAATCTGCACAACTGTCACTTCTTTATCACCCATCAATCAATCATCTTTATTACGGCCATAGACCAGTATAACTTCTTGATCACATATGTTGGTCCAGATATGTGGGGGGGGGGGAATCTAATTAACACAGAGAGAAAATGCACCTCTTTCTTATTTGACTCAGGAGCTTTCGATATCATTGCCCACCTTCATAAAATATTATCCACATTGAAAAGAAACAAAGTAAGTTGAAGTTAAGTGAGTTTAAACCAGAGCTTTTGAGTTACCCAGAGCAAACCAGGTAATATTGAGTTTAGAAAAAACTATTATTTAAGAACTACAGAGTATAAATGCATATATTGGGCAGGTTCACATGATTTTAGCCAACTCCAGAAGATGGGAACCAGAAGCTCCCAGTGAGCAGGCACTCCCAACAGACATGTCATGAAAACCCATCAACCAGTAGTTCCTGACCCACCCGTCCAAGATTTTATTGACTTTCTCCACCCACCTGGAACCAAGATTTGAAGTTGGGCAGAGAAAGTTGGTAGAATCTCGGGCTGGCGAGTTGGAGACTGCTGGTTGTCAGGTTCACATGACATACTCACCAGGAGCATGCACTCACTAGAAACCCCCAGGTCCTGCCTTCCAGACTTGATGAAGATCATATGAACCTGCTCATTCATTCAAATGCATTCTAACCTAGCTGTACATTGATTTAGTGTTTGTACTAACACATGCCGTTCAAGAGTTACATATTAGAACTTTCTGGTGTGGACTGGAATTAGACTCCAGTGTTGGACTTTTATTTTTAGTTCCTTTCAGTTTCAAAGTAATGTGTTCTGTATAACAATAAAATGTCTGTTTGACCGCAATAAAAAGTGAGTGAATTTATTTCTGTTGGAATCTAATATTTCTATAAAAATATTTTGGAGATTAAAAATGATAGAATCAGGATTACAGGAAGTTAGGATATTAGTAAAACATGTATGAATCAACTCATGTGATGAAGTAAGATGCTTGTCATTAGGAATTGATCAATTATTCTCAGGGAATGTTTGAAGTACTGTTTAGCACACAGTAACCTTAGCTGTGTAATCTATACAAGTCATATAACGGGAACAAAAGTAGTCAGGTCTGATAAGTAGGGATGTGCACGAACCTGTTCGGAGGCCCTTTTACGGGCCTCGGAATAGGTCCAAACACCGGGTGGTTCAGCAGGTTCAAAGGAGGGGGGGATAACTTTAAGGGTGAGGGAGGGTGCACTCCCCCCGCATTTCCTCCATCAGTGCTCTCTGTAAAACTGGTCCAGTAGGGTGGCAGCATACCTGCCTGCTGCCCCATCCTCTCCTCAGACTGGAATTCGCTCATGTGGGGGAAATGTGTGTGTTTGTTGGGGGGGGGTAAGTGCACCCTCCCCCACCCTTAAAGTTACCCCCTCACCTTCAAACTGCCCCCCCACCAGTTCCGTGCACATCCCTACTGACAAGTTGAAAGCTTAACCTTTGGCTCCAGCAGGCCTGACATTACCGGTGGGGTGTGTGTGTGTGCTCACGTGCATACTTCAGTGATGGGTGAACTCCCCTTGGCTCAATTTGGAATCAGTTTGGTATGGCTTTTGGATCTCTCGGCGGCTTCCGATACTATCGACCACAGTATCCTTCTGGAACATCTGAGGGTGTTGGGGGTGGGAGGCACTGTTTTATAGTGGTTCCACTCCTACCTCTCGGATAGATTCCAGATGGTGTCAATTGAAGACTGTTGCTCTTCAAAATCTGAGCTTAAGTATGGTGTCCCTCAAGGCTCCGTACTTTCTCCAATGCTTTTTAACATCTACATGAAACTGCTGGGAGAGATCATCAGGGGATTTGGAGCTGGGTGTTACCAGTATGCTGATGACACCCAGATCTACTTCTCCATGTCAACTTCTTCAGGAGCTGGCATATCCTCCCTAAATGCCTGCCTGGAAGCAGTAATGGGCTGGATGAGGGAGAATAAACTGAAGCTGAATCCAGATAAGACAGAGGTACTTATTGTGTGGGGTCAGAACTCTAGAGACGATTTTGATCTGCCTGTTCTAGATGGGGTCACACTTCCCCAAAAGGAACAGGTTTGCAGTCTGGGAGTGCATCTGGATTCACACCTCTCCCTGGTTTCTCAGGTTGAGGCAGTGGCCAGGGGTGCTTTCTATCAGCTCTGGCTGATATGCCAGCTGCACCCATTTCTCGAGATCAATGACCTCAAAACTGTGGTACATCTGCTGGTAACCTCCAGATTTGACTTTTGTAATGCACTCTACGTGGGGCTGCCTTTGTACGTAGTCCGGAAACTTCAGTTGGTTCAGAACGCGGCAGCCAGATTGGTCTCTGGGTCATCTCGGAGAGACCATGTTACTCCTTTACTGATGGAGTTACACTGGCTGCCAATAGGTTTCCGGACAAAATACAAAATGCTAGTTATAACTTACAAAGCCCTAAACGGCTTAGGCCCTGGGTATTTAAGAAAACGTCTTCTTCATTATGAGCCCCACCACCCATTGAGGTCATCTGAGGAGGTCCGTCTCCAGTTACCACCAACTCGTTTGGTGGCTACACAGAGACGGGCCTTCTTGGTTGCTGCCCCGAGATTGTGGAATGTGCTCCCTGCTGAGATACGATCCTCCCCATCTCTGGCAATTTTCGAAGAACACCTGAAAACCCATCTTTTCACCCAAGCTTTCTCAGCTTCCTAAATTTGGGGTTTTTAAATTTCTGGTTTATTTTAAAATTCAAAACCCGATTTCGGGGTTTTAAATCACTGTAATTGTTTTATTGTTGTTTTAAAATGTTTTTAAATTTTTAATTGTCGTTTTTTAATTTGTTTTAGCTCTTTACTGTTTTAGTGGTTTGTTTTAATTGTAAACCACCGTGAGCCATTTTGGAAGGGTGGTATACAAATCAAAATAATAATAATAATAATAATAATAATAATAATAATAATAATAATAATAGGCAGATTGTGACACACTCTGGGTTTGGGGCTGGCCAGTGTGGAGCAAGCTGCCAGTGGTGTTGCAGTTGGTGGGGGTGACCCTCATCCTCCATGACCAGCTTGGGATAGCCCAGCAGGGGCAGCTTAGCCTTCAGGAAGACCAGCCACTCTACCATGTCAGCATCCAAGTGTGAGTGATGGGGTGTCACCACACACCCCAGCCATGTGGAACATCCTCTCGCTCTGGAAGCTGGTTGGTGGGCATGAGAAGAATCATCAGGCAACCATCGCCAAGTCTGGCCAGACTTGGTGACACATTGTACATCCTCTCTCAGCCTGCCACTGGCTCCTGCAAACACTGCTGCAGAATACAGTGGGCTCCTCCCATACTCCTGGCAAAGTGCCAAGAGGCCTGTCGTAAACCTGTCCCACTAATCTGGAGCTATATATATCAGCCGCTGGAAAGTGAAACAGACAGGGGCAGAAGTCAAACAACAAAGCCAGGCAGTAAACAGTTTCTTCAAACCAGAGCCAGTCTGGGTCATAATACTACCAGTCAGTCGAACAGAGTCCAAATAGTAATCCACAGACAGAGTCCCAACAGTCCAAGGTCAAAACACAGGAACGGCAAACAGGTACACAGCCAAGTAGCTCAGTGAAGAACAACGTTGATACCAGCACAGCAGCTGTGGCAAAGCTGGCTAATATAGGCTGAAACCATGTGCTGTTAATCATGGATCCCTGACTCAGCAGCCTTGCTTGTTAGTCTAGCTGTTCTGTGCATGTTGTCCTTTATCTCCTGATGTCTCTTTGAGCTACGCCTCTCCACTGCTGAGACTGGCCATCCTTCTTCCATAGGAGCTGCCACAACAGGCTCTAACTCTTCTCCAGCCTCCTGTGGGCTAGTCCTGATCTCCGTTCTGTGCATGCTATCCTTTATCTCCTGATGTCTCTTTGAGCTATGTCTCTCCACTGCTGAGACTGGCCATCCTTCTTCCATAGGAGCTGCCACAACAGGCTCTAACTCTTCTCCAGTCTCCTGTGGGCTAGTCCTGCTCTCCTCTACAAGTTCTGGACCTTGCACTCCCACCTCTGCTGCCATCCCATCCATCTCTTCCTCCTCCTCCACAGAGTCCATCCACGTGCTCATGACAGGGCCCTTCCATGAACCACCAGATGAAATGCAGGCAGAACTGCCAGCTCACTTTGCCCTTCCAGGGAAAGGCAGTGCTGGTGCTGGAAGGGATGGAATGTGCACTAGCAGTAGGTACTCCAGCACCCTCCTCCTGGTTGTGCTGGTTGTGCCCCAGCCTCCTCTCCTCCTCTTCCTAACCTCTTCAACCAGAGGTCCCTCCACCTGGGCAGAGGTGGCCACTTTGCCCTTCATCCTTGGGTCACATAAGCAGGACAAAACTCCCCATCTCTGTCAGCTTTTTAAAAAAGTCTTTAAAGCTAGGTTGCCAAAACCTAAGGGGTATACTCGTGGGTCAAATGGGTCGTAAGCCAAAGTTTAGCTTTAAAAAAGCCAAACCTGCCAACCCTGCTAAAGACACATCTGTTCGTCCAGGCTTTTAATTAATATTGTTTTAATGGTTTTAATGCTGTTTTAAAATATTTTTAAAAAAAATTTAAATTGTTGTAATGTTTTAAACTTTTTGTTTTTGTTTTAACTAATGTTTTACTTTTTCTATTTTTATTTTGTTGTAAACCACCCAGAGACGTAAGTTTGGGGCAGTATAAAAATATGTTTTTTTTAAAAAAACATGTGCTGCCAATTTCCCCAAGGGTGTCCTGAGCCAATCCACCACTCCAGTCCTCAGCCGATCTGCCAAGGCGATTGCTTCCCCAGCAGTCAGCCGAGTCTGGAGCTCACCCATCATCCTCTTGAGAAAAGCAGCAAGCAAAGCCTGACTCAGTGTTGCTATCTCGGCACACAAGCGGCTTGTGGCAACAAAGAATGTCTCAAGTGCCAAGACAACCTCGTAAAGGAGCACCCAGGCCTAGTTGGACAGGCCACACACTTCCAAGCCACACCTTCTTGGCAAGGTATGGATGGCTGCCTCTTGTTCCTGCAGGCACCAGAGGAAGAGTCAGGTGGAGTTCCACCAGGTCGGAACATCTTTAGGGATCAGGTGTTCAGGTAGACCCACCTTAAGCTGCCTTTCCCTGAGCATACGCATACCCTTTTTGCTCTGGTGTAAGTATCTTGTAGCAATTCTTTACAAGAGCAGCCATGGCAGCAGCAGGATGGCATGTGGCTGAGTCCTGACCCAGTCCATACAGAGGCCCATTGTGCATGCACGGCAGCCTCCAAAATGGCTGCCACAAGGGGGGAAGACCCAGAACAGGTTGAAGAATGCCCAGACCGTGAACTCCCCCAAATCATACTGAATGGGGGGGGGTTCAATGGGGGGCAAAACCAGACTGGTTCAGTCCAATTCGGGTCCGTTTCAGACTTGAACTGAACCAGGCCAGCTGGCTTTGTGCACATCCCTACTGCCATGTGCTCAGTGTCCAGCACCTCCACATGCAGCACAGGTGCTGGACACCTGTGCTTCACTGTATGGGAATGGCTGGCCGCAGTGCCAGCAGCAGATGCCCCCTTGCTTTCCTGCCCCGGCAAGTGAGCAGGTGCCTTGCCACTAGTCGAGGACACACCAAGCCTATGGCTGCCAGAAGGAGCAGGGTCCCCTGAATGATGCCATCGCAGGTGCTGCATCATCATCATCATCTCAAGACGATGGGGCCTTACCCCTGCTGACCTTTGTCCTGCAGTGGATGCAAACATCATGGTGTGGGTCACCAAGGCAGAGCTAAAAGTGGTCCCAAATCATGTTGCTCTTGGTCCAGGACCATTTTGGTGGTGGCAAAGCTGATTTGTTCTGGGGGCTGCCACCACCACCCTCTAAGTAAGCCCTAAAACTCTGATGGTGGGGGTAAGAAGCACCTTTAAGAGGGTGTGGGCATAGGGGTAGTCCATTTATGCTGTGTGTGTCACACATAGCGCTTTCTATAGCACTGTGTTGCACACACAGAAGTTAGAATATATATATATATATATTAGAAATACCCAAATAAAGTAGCAGACTGTATTGGGGAGGGGCTATTTTTGAAGGGGACCAAGCAACAGTGGGGCAAGTCCAAGGGAAGGCAAGGCAAAGGGCAGCATATTACTGAGGACTCTCTCTAATCCACCGTTCCAGTCCTACGGTCCTACCACCTAATCCCCCCCTTCCCAAAACTAGACCCTATTTAAATAACTTAACCTGACCAAAGCAGGGAGATCTCTCACCTTCCAGCATCTTCAGCTGGGGGCTTCCAGCGGCATCTTTGGCTGGCGTCTGCCAAGTGTTGCTCTTGGAGGCCCTCAAGGGCCAAGCAGACACTGGACTCAACAGCTGGGGGGAGGTGAAGTGGGCACTAGTCAGACACGCACCCACCAAAATAATCAAAACAAAAAATAACCCCCCAAAAGGGAAATGAATATGAATACGACAGATTTTTATATTCCACTTTTCAACAAAAGTCCCCAAAGTGGTTTACATAGATATAAATAAATACATAAATATAAATAAATAGAATGGCCCTCTCTCTCTCTCTCCCCCTCCCAGCAAGAGCCTGGGCAAGTTGGGCACCAGAGAGAGGTCAAGGCACACTCACCTTCAAAAAAAAAAATTCAGTCCAGACAGCAGCAGCAAAGAAGAAGAAGAAGAGGTGCAAAAACCCTACAAGCAGTAAAGAAGAGGTGCAAAAAGCTCACAGCATTCAATGGCAGTGGAGTGGTAGCTACAAAGCAGTGGGGGGGGGGTGGCAGCAAGGCACCTCATTCATTAAAGCCACTGGGGTGGGGATGGCTACAAGCAAGAATAATAACATATAATTCCAAGCAGCACCCAGTTAAAGCCACTGGTGCTGCTGGTACAATTTTTAAAAAAAAGATAGTGGGGAAATAAAACAGTTGTTGGCACTGAAAATGTAAAGGAAACAATAAATAGAGAGATAGATAATCCCAGCAGAAACTCTCTGTCTCTCTGTCCACTCACTGAGGCAGAGAAGGAAGCAGGCAGGCCTAGACCACCACCACCACCACTTTGCTCTCAGTGCTACCACAGTCTCTCTCTCATCCTTCTCTTCCAAGGCACAAAAGCAATGGCTCTCTCTTCCTCCAAGCAACCCATTAAATACATTTTGAAACTCCCTCCTTTGGCCTCCCCACTCCCTCTTTCTTTCCCCCAGCCAATGGGGGCACAGTTGCCCATGCCAACACGTGATTTGAATTACAACAAGCACTGGAGAAGCAAGGAGGTCTCAAGCCAATAGAAAGCCAGTGCCATAAAACCAATCAGCAAAAGAAAAGCACAGAGACAAAATGGCGCCCATGATGCAAATCATGTGAATTGATTCACATAGTATCGTGACTGACTCAATTCAATCTCGAATCAGCCCCTCCATTTAAGGAGTGATTCAGTTTGCAGTCAAATCTGTGAATCGCCCCCAGTTCAGCATGATTTTATTCATGTGTGAATCAAATTGCACATCCCTACAATCTAGCCTATATATGACTTTCACTGGCACAGATCCTCTGTGACCTTTCTCCCTTTACTAAGGAGATTTCATTGCTGATGCTACCAGCTGAACCTTGTGATGGTACACAGGATTTCCAACATAATTCTAGCATTTCAAAAAGGCTTGGAGTCATGAGAATTGCAATGCACTTCTTAACATTTAATGTTTCATTTTCTGAACCTTTTCAATGTTTGTGATTTTATGAGAACAAAAAAGAAACCACCACTGCCATTGAATCCTGTGGGCTCAAAAAGCAACAGGCAAATAAGCAAAACTCAATGTTGTTTTTTAAAGCTTATAATTTGTTCAGCCAGTTGAATGCTTTGCAGGGGCTGGGAGTCATTATTTTTAATATTTTCGAATAGCAGTTCTCAAAGAGCAGCCTGGCATTAGGCTATGAAATTTCCTACTCTCTGATATGACCTCTTAACAAAAGGGTGCTATAATATGGACTCAGACCCCCTCTCTGGTTTGTTAGCTTTGTGATCTTAGTGGGTAATGTTTATAATGCATTACAAGGAATTTAAAATCTGTCATTTTAGTAACACTTTCCATCAAAAGGACTCAGGATATATTATATATAGTCTATGGAGCTATTACTGTGATATGTCTTGCTGTAGGAATACAACGTGGTAGCTGTTTAACAGCACACAGCAGTGCTACACAACAGTTTTGTTAAGGAAGCAAAAAAGAATACTGTACTCAACTGCATCAGCAGGGAGAATCTAGGTCAGCAGAATGTAATTACTAGAGCTGAGTGAGCAATGAAAAATATTTTCCACTAATATTCATTTGGATTCCTCTAAACAATAAGGCTTTCCTAGTAGAGAAGCTTGCAAAAAGGCAATTTTAAGTTTGCATGTTCAAATAGTTACAAAATAGGTGCTTGAAATTGTTGGTATTTTTATCCTCATGTGTAATATTCTAAGCTTCCAAGGTGCTGGCAAGTTATATAATTGATCCCAAATAGGGTACATACATTTTACCACTCAACTTACATAACTAACAATACTGCATTACTTTTGCCATCTGAATATCTAATGTTTACAACAAACTCCTAGCAAGATATTCATACATGAGAAAACATTTTCCAAGGGAATTACATTTCAATTAGTTGGCTAGGGAACTATAGGAATAAATTAACTGTAGTTTTCCAAGAGATCTATCTCGGTGCCCTTCTCCAATTCTGTTTCAGTATAAGACATATTTCTAATTTCCATTAGCTTGCCTGGAAAATTTGACCTTAGAGTGCAACAGGTATACAAATTAACTGGATAACTTGGCATCCACTTGCTCTGACATGGTGGCATAACCTTTTTGTCAGGGCCCAGGAAGGACCCTAAGAGCTTCTCAGAAGGTGAATGAGGAATGGATAGACTTGGAACTTTCCTTTGTTTCGCATATTTATATGCCACTCTTCCATCTAAAAACTCCCATAGCAATTCACATAGCAACAGTGGGCAGCATCCAGACAACGGAATCAAGGGGTGACTCCAAGGGATAATAAGGGACAACAGCAGGCACTCCCCGCAAAGTATTTCCCATTGCCCCTTTTGCTCCACCATCCAACAGATCAGAGCTTTACTGCAACGTGTCAGTCATAGTATACTATAGTCATTGTACAACTGTAGCCAGGTAGGTAGGAGACTCCTTCAGTCTCCCAGGATCCAGGCCAACCCCTTTGATTTCTTCCTGGCCAGGAACTAGGCTTGGTGAAACCATGTGTGCAGGGTCATCTCCTCTGCAGGTTTCAGCTGGCCTGATACTGTTTTCTCTCCCCACCCCACCCTTTCCTGTCACATTGACTTGGGGAGGAAGAGAAAACTAGCCTGGAATGTTTGGACTAATGCGAAAATATTCTAAGAGGAATCAATTTTCTGAATATTTGGAAGTGTCATGTGAAGGGATGTGTGAATTTTTGTATTCGAATTGATTTGATTTGAATCTGGCTGATCAAGCCGAATCAGTCTGGATACTGTCCAGTAAAAATTCCAAATACAATAAAAACTTGATGTTAGAAATATTAAAGCACTGCAGAAAGCAACAAAATACGATGGACTGTTAAATTCAGCAGGGAGCTGTTAGGGCCGCAGATGTGGACATGCCCTTCCTTTGGACATTGACATATTTTCCAGAAAGAGGGTATATTTCCCCAAACCAGCTGGCAGTGGTGGGTCACCCTTTTGGGGATTACATCCTCATGAGTAGAACAAGAACAAAGGCAATCTGATACAGGAATCTGTCTTAACCACAAAAAAGCCCATGATTCGAGGGTGGGTTTAAATATATTAACTTATAGCTACTCTGTTACTGCTCTTAAAACTGTCATTTTAATTATTTGCATTGTTTATCAGACTGTTGTATTTCTTATTGATTTTACAATACTTGTAAGCCACTTTGAATACATGTAGATGTTAGGCTTGCCAAAAGAGAAATGTATAACTCATCAATGGAAGCAGCCAATGAGGGGCCTGTTTTCTTTCTGTGGCAGAGCATTCCACAACCTAGGTACCACTGCCAAGAAGGCTCTGTCCCAAGTCACCATCAAGAGTGATGAAGGGGTGGAGAAAAGGATATATAACTGTGTGCAGGACTCTATAAACAACAGAGTTAAGATGTGCATACCCCAAAAGCCAGTCACTGGTTTCTGCCACAATTCTCACTATTTCAGAATTCATCAGTACTGGAACTACTACAGTGAAGACCTTATCCTCTTTTTTGTTTGGTCACCCTAAACCAGTCAGATCTCACTGAGTGGGTGGCTAGTTTCTAAAGCAGGGGGGCCATCAAAAATGCATAAGGAGCTTTCCCAACACTTTCCCTAAGATGTATAGGTCCCAAGACATGAGTTACTACCAGCACTTTGATTTGTTTTTGGGTTTTTTTTGGTGGGGGGTGTTTTGTTTTGTTTTGCAACTGTAGGAAAATTGCTCTTTTCAATTTCAACCAAAAAAAGGGTAACTCACACAGTTTACTTTCTTGCTGCCCTAGTTCTAATAGCAGGAACAGCATTCTGCATTAGCTGAATCTTGCAAATAGGGATATATGCATACAAACCAGTTTGTGATTCAGCAAACCAGTTCATTCCAGTTTGGCTGACCCACAAACCTGTTTATCAGTTTGAGTGGGGTGCCAGGGTGGGGTGGCAGATGGCACCTTTAAAAGTGAGTACAGCAAGTTCTTACCCACGTGACAGACGTACCATGCAGCTTCCTGCTCTGGTGGTGTTCCTCCCAACAATCTGTGAATGGTGGTGGTGCAGCACTGGCACATACATGGCTGCTGTGCATGCACAGAAGCCATTTGAAAGGCCTGCATGGTGTTACTGACCACTCAAATGGCTTCCACACATGAGTGGAGGCCATGTGCATACCAGCACAGCACTGGTGTTGCACCAGGCTGCTGAGCAGAGTGCCACAGCAGCAAGAAGCTTCATGAAACGGCTGTCACAGAGGTAAGGGTTTGCTGTACTCACTTTTAAAGGTGCCACTCACCACCAAACACATCCCTGGTGCCACACTTGAACCACCGAACCAGTTTGTAGGTTGGCCAGAATGGAACAAACTGGTTCGCCGAACCACAAACCGGTTTGTTTTCAGACCACTGCACAAATCTTGGTTTGTGCTCATCCCTACTTGCAAATACCTTTTAGGAGCCATTCTCATACAGTACGTTGCAATAGTCCAAGCCTGCATGGTTAGTAACCTATTGAGCCAAATCTAGTGCATCAGCCATGCATTGTAGTTTCCCAGAAGCCAAATAAACCTCATGGTATTGCTCCTTGCCTTGTACTGCAAAAGCAGGTGGGTGTCAAGAAGTTCTTGTGATTTCTTGCATTTATCATGGTGGGTTATGTATGACCCAATATTCAGTCCTTAAGGTTACAAAAACATGAAGAATAGTTGCTGCTAAGTCCCTATCCTTCAAGCAAAGTTGTAAACATAAAAGCAGAAGCAGATTCATAAATGCATTTCTTCACACTGCAGCCACCTGGGATATCCAGAAAGACAGTGTGCAGAACCTCCAAATTGTCCACCCACTCAATGAGGAGAGGACAGAATCCATCAATAATCTAAATCTTTCCCTCTCTCGAATGTATGGGCCACCATCACATCTTGTCTGGATTCAGATTCAGATCTGCTTATAAATCTTCACCCTTTAAATTACAGATACCATACTGTAGTTTTTGCAAAGAAAGACCAGCAGCCATTTAGAAGAAACAATACTGAAGAAGAAGCCTCCCACGGAGACAGCCCTTCTTTTATTTAAGTCCATCTCCACACTTGTTAAACCTTTAATTCTGTTAAGTGCTATACACTATTATGCCACAAATAACAACACTACTAGGTTCAAAACCAAGCAAACGAGAAGGGTCATCAGTCTAGTGTCATCAATCTAAAATCTCTCCCAGTGGCTTAATATATATGGCGAATAATAGTGGAGACAGTGGGACATGTGGAGACAAGACATAACAGTGGAGAGAAGATACAATGTTTTGGCATTCCACAAGTCAGCTAATGCAGTAAACAAGCAGTCTCCCAACACCATATTCTCTGAACTCCCAGATAATTAGAATGAAAACAACGTAAGGCTAGTTACATCTGCCAAATGTCTCAAGGCTTTCAATAAAATATTATAAAACTCTATGGAAGGAATTAATAAAATCAACAGGGTTGAATTTCCTCTGCCAGTGTGCAGATGCAGATAGTCAGACTGTAACAGAAAGTACAGTGGAGTAGATTAGCCATGTAACCTTTCCTATTAATAGAATTGTTAGATGTGCAGATATTTTCACAATTATTTTATTAGACATATAGGCTCCCTGAATTCATTTCCATGGATTATTTTAGGGCCATACTCTATGTTATGTCAGAGATCCATGACAGGATTAAAGGTAAAGTGTGCCATTGAGTTGATTATGACTCCTGGCGACCACAGAGTCCTGTGGTTTTCTTTGGTAAAATATAGGAGGGGTTTACCATTGCCATCTCCCACGCAGTATTCGATGATGCCTTTCAGCATCTTCCTATATAGCTGCTGCCAGATATAGGTGTTTCCCACCATCTGGGAAACATACTAGCGGGGATTCGAACCAGCAACCTCTGGTTTGATAATCAAGTCATTTTTCCACTGCACCATTAGGTGACTATGACAGGATTACCCAATGTTTAATTTAAGGCAGTGGGGGGGGGAGTATGAACCTGATTGGAGTAGCAGAACTGGGGGAGGGAGCATGTCTAGCCACTTTTCCCATGTCATGTTCATGATCTATATTACCTTCACCACCACCAGTTGCACCTCGAGCTATCAGCAGCTTGGGAGGCAATTGGATCAGAAGAATTGAAAATGAGAAAGAATTAGACCCCCTTTACCCAGCATCACTGTTCTAGTCAAATTCAGAACCTCCCATGGCTGCTCTGAAATGTCAAATTCAAAATGAATGAAACTCAGTGAAAATGTCAGCAGATTTGATCATGGATCTTCCACATAGCATGTAGTTTGGCTCTTAAATAATGCTACAAGAATTAATCAACTGATTTGTATATCTCCAAAACATACATAAAGTTCCATCAGCCATTGATAAGCAACAGAAACATGTATTGATAGTGTTATCTGTTTCATGCAAGACAGGGCTGCACAACTTCAGCCCTCCAGCTGTTTGACTACAGTTCCCATCATACCTGACTACTGCCCCCTATGGCTGGGGATGGTGGGAGATGTACTCCAACAACAGCTGGAGGGCCGGAGTTTTACAGCCCTGATGTAAAAACTGGCAGTTTTAGAGATGTGGGTGGCTCCTTTTGGTTGGTTAGTTATAAGCTCTGGAAGACTACCAAAAAAGGGGGGGGGGAGCAGAACAGGTAAGTGGTGGGAGAATATAAAATCATTTTGAAAATGCAAGCAAGTAAAAAAAAAAAAGGTCACCCAGCTACAATCACAGCATTGCCACAGCAGCAGCTCCTCCTCCTTCTAACAGGACTATAACATTACACATTCAAAAAGGAATGGAAATCAGCAGGAAGGAGTTGCTGTGATACCACAAGTTGTCATGTCTCACAGTGGCCCCATTTTGACAGAACGTGTCATGCTCTGTAAATCAATAAACAGTTTTCTCCCCCAAATGGGATGCTACACAAGAAAAACCAGATGTATCTGTACGAGAGTCCTTTGTATTCCTTCACATATTTTAGTTCCCTAGACTATATCAGGTTATTCCTCTCGTAATGTTTCTAAGGAACAGAGTGCCTGCCCATCTGTCATGGTCTATTTATTGCTTAGAGTATTTTTTTAAGATGAACAAAGGAAATTTAGGAATTCCAGATAACTACTGAAAAACACCAACAGAATTACCTTCCATATGTCCTCTTTTGGAAGGAAGTAGCTTATCACATTAAATGTAGTTAGAAATAAGGGGAAAAATAAATATCACCAATAGTTTTCTGGGATGGGGGAAACAAATATAAGGGTATTAACAGATGTTTCAAAATGAATATTTTCTTTAAAGAAAGTAGAAGTTTTAAATAATAAAATGTATATTGCTGTAAATCCAGAGGCACAGCGGGGAAATGCTTGACTAACAAGCAGAAGGTTGCCGGTTCGAATCCCTGCTGGTATTATACTGGGCAGCAGCGATATAGGAAAAATGCTGAAAGGCATCATCTCATACTGCACGGGAGGAGGCAATGGTAAACCCCTCCTGTATTCTACCCAAAGAAAACCACAGGGCTCTGTGGGCGCCAGGAGTCAAAATAGACTTGATGGCACACTTTACATTTAAATCCAATTAGAAACAAATATTCAACAATATAAACTTCTGCAGCACAGGGCAGTTGGCCAGCTATGGGGCAGGGCAGCAAGGATAGAGAAGAGTAGGTATACAGATGTGTTCAAGAAGTTTCTGGATCCACATGATCTTCATCTCTTCCTTCTATTCAGGATCTATACTGCCTATCCCCATTTTTTCCCCATGCATCTTTCTGAGAGTCATACGAACCATCCCCTCTTTCATCTCTCTTCCAATAGTCCAACTTCCTCCCCATATCCACAATTACAGGAACACAGGAAGCTGCCTTTTGCTGAGTCAGAGCATGGTCCAACTAGTTCAGTATTGTCTATCCAGACTGGCAGCAGCTTATCCAAGGTTACAGGCAGCAGTCTTTCTCATCTAGGGATGTGCATGGAACCTGCCAGGTCAATTCAGTTCAAATCTGAACCAGACTCGAACTGGCCTGGTCCGGTTCTGGTCAAACTGTATGTGGTCTGGTTCAACTGCTAGACCAGTCTGAACTGGTTCGCGGACTGGTTCGGGGGTCTCCTCGGAATGGGGAATCTGCTGAGAATTCCCCTTTATGAGTAAAGGGGCAGGGGGACTTCCTAAAAGGGTGCAGGAGGGAGGGCTACTTACTTTCAGCGGTGGCAGCTTCCCCTACCCCTGCCAGCCTCCTCCAGAGTAGCCCAGGTCAGAGAAGGCCCAAACTGGGTTGCAGTCAGCCAGGGCTACTCTAGAGGAAGCTGGTGAGGGTGGGGGGAGCTGCTGCCACTGAAACTAAAAGTCCTTGACTCCCTCCCCTGACTCCCCTCTAGGTCTAGGAAGGCCCCCAGCCCCTTTATTCATAAAGCATTCCCCTTTATGAGTAGACCCCCGAACTGGTCCGAACCAGTCTGGTTCTAACAGAGGCCAATTTAGTTTGAACTCAGACTGGCACCCCCTTTTGGTGGGCTGAGCTGGTTTGAACATGGACAACACAAACTGCCCAGGTTTGAGTCAAACCAGGGTTCAAACTGGATCAGTTTTCATACCCCTATTCTCAGCCCTATCTTGGAGATGCCAAGGAACGAACTTGGAACCTTCTGCATGCAAGCATGCAGATGCTCTTCCCAGAGCAGCCCCATCCCCTAAGTGGAATGTCTTAAGGTGTTCACACATGTAGCCTCCCATTCAAATGAAAATCAGGGTGGGCCCTGTTTAGCAAAGGGGGGAAATAATGTTTGCTACCACAAGACCAGCTTTCCTCACCTTATCCTATTTAGCTGATTTTAAATGCCTCTCCCATTTTCTCCACCAGATCCTCAGATGCTGAATAGAGGGTCCAATTCTGGTAATTTTTCAGACAGCCTTCAAAATTCTGAAGAATTTCTCACCCAATTGTGGCAGCCACCTTCCCCCCCCCCCCCGAACACCCCTTGCAATTACACTGTGTCATGACTAGATAATTCAGTCATTATCTGAATGAACCCCATTCACAAGTGATGAAAATGGGGAGGGCTTTTGTTGTTTGAGGGTGGGGACAAAAGGGGTGGCTCACTGTCGGCTAGTGGCGGCAGTGAGCCACTAGCTCACTTTTCTCCCCCACCCCCATTTCCTTTTTAAAAAATAATAATATTTTATGTCATGCCTTTGTGGGTGGCAGAAATACCAGCCCTGGTAAGTGCTGGAGCTCCTCACAGCAGCCTGGGAATTCCTATATGTCATGATGCAGCATCACTACAAGGTGCATTCTGGGTTAAAATGGCAGCTAGTCTAAGCAGGTCACCAGGAAGAGATCTAGTACTTGCAGCTCTGCTGCTGTCACTGCCTTTAGAGGCATGTCATATCAGGTAAAAAGATAAATTGTATTTATCCACTGCTGCAGCAACCATCACCAAACAGTGGTACAATACCCTTTCTTGAACATTTACAGAACTTCTCACCCATCCTCCAAAAATTGCTCTGTTTCATCTCCCTGCTTCTAAGGGCATTTTTGGATCAGCCTTAATAATTATACTGGAATAGTAAAAGTTGACACAATAAAAATATGTTTTCTGTCAAGCCATACGTCAGAACTCAAAACAGTAGATGGTATAGAACAGGAAGGGGTTATAGCTCAGTAGCAGAGCATTTGTTTTGCATGCAGCAGGACCCAGGTTTAATCCCTTGTATCTCTGGGTCGGGCTGGGAAAGACCTGTATGAAACCCTGAAAACCCACTGCCAGTCAGTGGAAACACTGAGGTACATGCCTCCATGGTCGAAGGCAGTGTTGTGGTTTATCAGCTGAATGCATCCATTTTTTTTAATGCTGCTGATGCACCAGCACTGTCCTGAGCTGATGGAAGGGGATGTATCTCTGCTCTGTACCTGCACTACTACCCTGATCATCTTAGCTGCTGTATCTACAGTGTCTCACTGGAGCACACTCATGTCGTAGCTGCAGCTATTGCCATTTCCCATTCTAGAAGCAAGTTCTGTGTCTGTATGATTCCCTAATTTGCATGCTTCATCATCAATTTTGCACCCATAAATTAGAAACACTAACTGTCTTAATACGCCCAACCTGTAAATATTAACCTGATTAAAATTTCATGGTTATAAAAATCATATCTAGTCTGCAGAATATGTTATGTGTTCATGCAAACCCACAGGAAATATTAAACATTTTATTATCTCCCCCTTGATTCCATAAGACTGGGGTGAAAACATAATCCCCATCTCTTCAGGAAACTATCTCTAGTGCCTATTTTATAGGGGGGAAATGGGAAAGCACACTTTATGGCGGATAGCCTTGATTTGCTTTTGCAGCAATAAATTAACTTCTGCCTGAGTGTTCATTTCATCATCCCATCTCATAACCTTTCTGAAGTCTGCAGAATTAATTTTTTCTCAGCACATCTATGATTACTTGCTTATCCAGTTTAACACCTTTATTGTGTAGGTGGTTCCTCTGCACAGCAGCTCCCTGGAGGTGTAGAAGCTACTGTCGGTTTGGGTGAATCCAGGCAATAATGCTGTATCATGTACACAGTTAACAATTAGCAGACCAAAATGACCTCCCTTTGTGCCCAATTTGCAATGAAATATGAAAAGAAACGGAATGGACTTATGATGCCTGGCTAATATCTATGAGCATGCACACGCGCACACGCACGCACACACACACACCAGCCTATTTTAATTCTTGTTCAGCATGCACAACAAATGTTCTCTTCTCCTTCTACAACATTCACCCGTATTGCAGCGATTCTGATGCTGCAGCACTTCATCAGTGATTCAGTACACAGCCCACAAGATGTGCTACTATACTCTAGCAAGCAGGTTCTATCTCTCCATAGGGACAGAGGATCTGAGCTAGTGTCAATCTCCTCCTGGCGATTAGAATTAATGACAACCCCAGTACATATGCATACATGTTTATGCACAAAAAGAAACCTTAGAGCATTTTCAAACTTCTCTTTATCATCACAAATTCCATCGTTTTAGTGACCTGAGAAACCTTGGGGAGACAAAAATGAGGGTTCAGATTCAGAGAAATGCTGAATAGTTGGTGTTTCTATTTATATATCCCTATAACATCATCCGTTCCTTTTTTTAAAATCCTTTTTACATCTTATAGATACCAAAAGGTGGGGGGGGGGACTGAATTATATTTTAGATGAAGCAGATATAGTATGCCTAAAAAACATGTTATGGGAAGAGTGAGTTAAATAGGCATGGCTGAGGGCAGTTTCATTCAAAAGGAATACTCACAAAACAGAAATAGTGTCTGGATTTATGCAGCTTCAGCAGCGATTTCCTGCTGTTACAGTGTCATGGTTCTGACTCACTAACTCACCCAGCAGATGCTAAAATGGAACTTCATTCACCTGACCTACAACCAGAACATGACAGCTGTTACTGCACACCCCAAATTAATTAAAGCTCCTTGTCCCTCCCTACATGCCTGGAATACATAAGGCACAGGTTTACCTAGAGAGGAATAGCTAGATCAATATGCTTTCATCATTCAAGCCATTTATTTTGTGGTAGCCCTATGGTGCACAATCCATAAAAAGTTAAGCATGCTTAAATCTAATCAAAATATAGAATTAACTAGGCATGCAGGCCCTATTGATTTCAATAAGATTTAAAGTTTGCTTAATTTCACAGGAATGTCTTCATTATTGTAAGGGTGCTTCAAGGTGATTAATAGAGTAAGTCTCTTGCTTTTTAAATATATTTTTAAATTAACCTCAAGCATTTCCTGTCTCACACTTGCTGCACACTTGATCGTATTTAGGTATGGAGTGAGATTTGCACTTCTCCAGTTCAAACATGAAGGGGAGGAGGCTTCACTGATTGTCTCTCTTAGTTGCGCACATTTTATCAGTGAGATCAGCCTCACCTGCTTAGAAATTGTTACCCGAAAAAGCAAGTCTATGATGAGCCGAGGCAGTTACAAAGGGATTCATGATCTGGGAGAGGGAAGCAGAGAAGGAGCATTCAGGGAGGGGAGAGAGGTTGGAGACTGTGCACCACTAGATTTTGGAGAGTGCCCCCCATGACTGGACTATCTTTCACAGGCCCAGTTTCTCTTGGTACAGAACAGTAGTGTCCAACCATTTTGGCAAGTATGTCACAGGTCAAGTCTGAAGAAAAATTAACATGTGAATGTGTGTGTAGTATTTGTAGTATAGAATACAAGAGAGTGCATATGTAGCCTCATGTGCCTTTGTGTAGTGTTGGCACTGTTTTACTGCACTGGGGCACAGGAACATTGGAAGCTGCCTTATACCAAACCAGACCCTTGGTCCATCTAGCTCAGTATAGTCTACACAGACTGGCAGCGGCTTTTCCAAGGTTACAGGAGTCTCTCTCAGCCCTATGATGGAGATGCCATGGAGAGAACTTGGAACCACAGATGCTCTTCCCAGAATGGCCCCATCCCCTGAGGGGAATATCTTACAGTGCTCACATGTAGTCTCCCATTCAAATGCAAACCAGGGTGGACCCTGCTTAGCAAAGTGGACAATTCATGCTTGCTACCATGAGACCAGCTTTCCTCCCTTATCAGAGGCAGTAGCTAAGACTGAAAGTATACCTTGGGCCTTTCCATCACCCTGGCTCTAGTGGCATGGCTATGGGCAAAATAGGTCTAATAGTGAAGTAGTGAAAAACCTTCTGCCTCCCACTCCTGTTGTGCGTTCCATCATATGCCCTGGCACTGATCCTGTAGGGAGGAATGAGCCAGATATGTGTGGCCAGCAATACTGAGTGCCTGGCATTCACCATCAGTGGTAACCATTCCCAATGTATTTCCTAATGAATGCCCCAAGGCATTCTGCAGTGCAACCATGGTTTCACCCACTTTATGCAATAACCTCCCCAGTGAGGTTCACCTGGCTTCATCACTTTGTTCTTTTAGATGCCACCTTTTTGTTCACTCAGGCCTTTTAATTTTTGATTTTTAAATTTGATTTTTAACTTATTTTTAAAGTTTTAAAATTGCTTTGTATTGTATTTTGTATTCCCCCCCACTCCGTTTTGTCTGTTATGATTTAATGTGTTGTGTGTTTTTATTTCATGTTTTAATGTTGTGTTGTGAGCCTCCCAGAGAATAATTTGTTACAGGGTGCCTAACATGATGATGATGATGATGATGATGATGATGATGATGATGATGATGATAATGGGAATTCTCTCTGGTAAGAGAAACCCTTTTTCATTATAGCAGAGTGCACAGAGGCACAACACAGCGGAATTTAGTTAGGCATGCGTATATGCTGAGAGTAAGGTAACTTGGAGCCAGTTCATAGTTTCAAATCAATATAAGTAGTATTTATTAGAGAACTCCATTCTAGATAGGAAAGTGAGGAGACAGAATCTCTAATCTATCTATCTCTCTAGCTGGATGCAGATGGATTCTGCATCTCTGCACACATGGTGCAGGGGAGAAGAGCTTGCAAGTTGCAAGGTAAAAGGAAGGGAAGAAGAAGGGAAGAGGAAGTGGCAGGAAGGAAGGAAGGAAGTCCCTGAGATTAGCAATCTACATATCAAAGGGATAGTGTCAGAGTAGTAGAGAAGAGATGACCAATGTCTTGAACCTCTAGCCCTCTAACTCACTAGTCTGTCCTCCTATGTCATTGAGACAAGAGACAGGGCATAGTCCTTCACTTCCAACAGATGATGATGATGATGATGATGATGATGATGATGATGGGAACTTACTGGTTTAGATAAGCTGGTGGCCATAGGGGTCCCTAACAGCAAACTCCATACCTATCTTGTGTCCTTTGTGGGGGAGACATCACTACTCCCTGTTCTGTAAGGGAGATAGGGATGTGCAGAAAACTAGTTTGCCTGGTTTGATCCAAACCAGACTTGAACCATACCAGGCATGTTCAGATTTGGAACCCCCAAATTTGGGGCCTGGTTCAAATTTGAAATGGTTCGGGCCCAATTCAGGGGTAGCATCCACATGAAAATTAGTAGGAAAAAAGATGAACTCACTGCTACCACTGGATGGTGCTGCTGCGGCCATGGGGTGTGTGTGTCTCTGGTGGCTTCCCCTCCCCCCACTGGCCTCCCCCTGGTCCCTGAATGACTGTTTCTGCCTGTGTGGTGGCTGAGTCATGGCCCTGTCATGCAAATTGCCAGTGTGCATGTGCAGTGGCCTCTAAAATGGCCTCCATGCACTCTCAAAGGGCTGGAATGGCCCTGAAACTGCCATTCAGAGACCAGGGGAGGGGAATCCACTGGAGACACACACACACCCCTGCAGCAACACCCCGGGGGTCACTGAACCTGGTGGCACTGGTGAGTCTATCTTCTTTTTTTACTAATTATATCATGTATAGCACCTCCGAACTATATCATGTTTGGCCCCAAACCAGCCCCAAACCAGCCTGTGATATTCAGGTGTCCTGCTTTGGGTGTGGGCTCCCTGTCCCTGTTGAGCACCTCTCTTGCTTACCAGCGAACATAAGAACAGCCCTGCTGGATCAGGCACAAGGTCCATCTAGTCCAGCATCCTGTTTCGCACAGTGGCCCACCAGATGCCTCTGGAAGCCTACAGCAGGAGTTAAGGGCATGCCCTCTCTCCTGCTGTTACTCCCCTGCAACTGGTACTCAGAGGCATCTTGCCTTTGAGCCTGGAGGTGGCCTTTATCCCTCTGGCTAGTAGCCGATGTGGAGTGCTTTGCACTGTGAACAATGAAGATGCCAGACAACTGTATATGTGCAATTGGGCACAGCATGGACATCCACAGGGTCTTTTCTGGGGGGCAAGCTCCCACTAGTAGCCCTCTACCCCATTGTAAATGGATTAGTGTGCTAGTGTGCAAGCTCTAACCACACACCCTGCATCAATGTCAGATGCAGGGAGGTGTGGCCAGTACTGGGAAGAGGGAAACATCTGTCCCTCTCACTATCCCTGAGCATCAGTACTTGGTTCAATGCTTGCTAGTAGCTTCTTTCTCTGCCTTTCCAAGGCAGAGAAAAAAGCTCAGAGTCACTTCTGAGCAATACGCTGACTGCTGAGGGTCAGGAAAGGGGCAGAGGTGCCTCTTTTTGCAATACTGGCCACGCCCCCTGCATCAATGGCAGATGCAGAAAGGCATGGGCAGTATTGGGAAAAGGTGCACCTCTGCATCTCTCCTGATTCTCAGCCGGCGGCACTTCATTCAACACTAATTCAGAGGTTTTATCTTTGCCTCGGAGGGGCAGAGAAGAACGGGCAGAGAATTTTCCCCAGGCAGTGTTGCATGAAGTGCTGACTACCAAGGATGGGGAGAGCGATAGAGCAGCCCCGCTTCTCAATAGTGACTGGATCCAGGGGGCAACTGCCCACTTGCCAATCCCCACCACGACCACCGCAGTCACCAATAGGAAAAGGAAATCTACCTGGCCAAACTTTATTAAATAACAGAACTGAACAATGTGTCAGAGAAGAGAAATGGGCAGCTGGCAAGCAGATGAGTGAATCCCCAGATTACACCATCTAAGTGCCCCGGCAGTGCAGCTTAGTGCATTGCTGAGGAGAAAGTACCCATCAGCCAAAGCTAGGACTGAGGCAAAGGCACTGCCCTGCCTGCTGTCTGCCCCAGCTCCAACCCTTTGACCAAAAGTGGGAAAAATGGAGCCCACTTTTGATACCGTTCTAATAGCATCCCACTAAGGGAAGGACCATAAGAACCTGTCAAATGGGGCAGGTTTAGTTACACCTAAAGCAGCATTACTCATCTGCCTTCGAGCCCCCATCACCACAGACAGGCGCTACTAAAAGGACATTTCTGTCTTGCCATGAGGATGCCTAGCCAAAAGCATGGTGAGGCCTGCCCTCAGGCCACCACATAAGCCTCCTTGGAAAGGTGGATTTCAATGTGAGAAAATAATTCCAGGTCAATGACATGGAACCTTGACTGCCTAATGCACATGCCATCCTCCAAAACATAATCTTGGCTATTTTGCAATTCAGCTTTGTCCTCACCCTATTAACAGCCACAATATCCCTGGGCGCCAGTCAACTGATGTGAGGCAATATCTAAACAAAACAGTGCACCTTTGGGAACAAATCCATTAGCCTATTCAGGTCCTTTGCTGGCACAGAATTAGCACCAGCCTTGTAATGTTTGCCAGACCATTCTCCCCCATGTAGATAACCCTAATTTCCTGTGGGGGCTTCACTGTTGACAGATTCTTGGTGAGAGGGACGAATGAGGTCACTCAGCACATCTCCCACACTCCCAAGGAAGCTCCACCATGTGGGATGAAATCTCATATGTTGGTCTCTACAGTGCTGAAAAAATGCAGTGGGGGATGCTTCAATCCACCATTCATCCTGAATTTGCTGCACACCAGCTGCCAGTGTCTGGGAAAATGTTTGGAGAGAGGCATGAGATTATCAAGCAACAATTCAATTGAAGCATTTTTAAGTTCGGACAGCCCACAGCCAATATGTAGCTTGTTGTAGGCCCAGATAACCAGTAACCACTCCACTCAAGAGGCACCCCATCCACACCCTCTGCTGCCATGACAACAGTTCCAATCCAGCATGAAGGAGAAGCTTAATGTCCCCCAGGGAGACACAACCTGCTGGAAAAAATAAATCTAGACTCCAGGGGCAGTACACTTAACTGAAAGACTCCCAAAAGAAAGTCAGAGAAGTGGCCCTGAAAATGGAAAGAGGAAAAAAACTCAATGCCACTTAAGGATGCCACTTAACTTAAAAAAACTAACTCCGTGCCACTTAACTCAATGCCTTTGCCCTTAAAGGTAGGGGAAACAGGACCCCCATTGAAGAAGAATGTTCTGATTGCAGCCGCTTGTTGAACTGGCATCCCTTTTGCTCAGTCCAACCCACATTTGTGCTCCTAACAAAATCATCTCAAGGATCTGGCCAGCTGGCTGCCTTCTTGAAAAATGCTATGGCAGCCAGATGCCAAGCTAAAGCCTGAGGAGAAAGTCCATCCCTTGGGAGATAAACCAAAATTGCAAAACCTGCCCTAAGTGCTATGCTCAAAAAACCAAGTGCTACACCCCAAAAACTGCACCAAGAAAAAACTGCATGTATAAGCCACTGCTTGGCAGGAGAAAGAGATTTCATAATGGCCCTCTCCACCTCACTCTCTCAGAAGTCCAGATATCGGCAGGCATAGGCAAGGATCCTGATCCATTTCCGACATTAATTCCTGAATCTAGAAAAACTAAGAATGTGACAAAGCACATTACAGTGTCCATCCCCAGTCTTTGGCGTGCTTTGCATATAATCTAAAATTGCAGGCAAAGTAACACAATTCATGTACCAATGATATAACTTCATGAGACTTGGATGCTGATTATTTACAACGTATGTGACAGGGTGTTGTGCCAAAACCACTGCTTTGTCAGCAGGAAAACCATTCTGAAAGCCTGCAGGCAGCACACCATTGCCCCCAATTAATACGCTCCAGTGCCAGCTGAACCAGCCCTCTCCATCCCTTGACTTGAAAGCCTTCCTCTCGGCACTTTGGTAACCCATTGGAAACCCATTGCAATTTCACAGAAGGTCTACCAAATGGCCAAGCCTTCCTGAAAACTATGAGACAAGTGGATACAATGGGTGGAAGCTTGGCAGTTGATGTTAAAGTATACACGCTATAACAAAAATTCACCACCCAGGTGATGCCCCCACCTGGCAAGCAAAACTGAGGTGGCCAGCCAGCACTTGAATTTCAGACAAGGTGAACCTCTGGCTACCCCTCATGGAGCTCACTAGGAGTCTAGCATCCCATGAGTAGGGCTTTCTGTCAAAGTATGAATGCTCCACAAAGTGGAAACCCAACTAATCAAATTCATTGGAATGCACAGCAACAAGAAAAAGCCAGTCTAATGTGGCTCTTGGCCATAATGGCATGATGCCTGCTGTACACCAATGCTATTGCTGTGTTAAAGAACAAGTACTGCATGGAACACAAGTCAGAAGCAATAACTGGGTGACTGCAGCACCACTAGGATAGGCCAAATGATAGTTTAATGAAATACCCCACAGCTCATATGGAATCCCCAATGGAAAAATCCTCAGGTTGGGCAGAGGAGGGCACCAGTGTGGCCCAGACACTCTATTGACTTCAGTGTCTTCAAACAGCTTGGCCCACACCATGGCCTCCACTCAACCACTAATTTTGAATTCTGAGAGAGGTGGAAAACCCTTGGGCCAGCACACTGGGTCCAAAACCATCTGAAAGCCTCCTAAGAGCTATTGAGCACTAACCCTGAGGGGTAATGACAGACAACTAAGCAGGGCTCCCAGTTGCACTGACATTGTGCTCCTTTCTCGAAGAGCACTTACCAGTGCTGCTCCAAAGCCCATCCTTTCCGGGCACATACCCAATGGCTTCTGGCTAACCACAGGGTGATGCTTTCCACAAAAGGAACGTTCGTGCTTGTACTTGCAGGAGTACAACATTTACCTGTCAGGTTACACTCCCAGAACACTAGCGTACATCCTTCCCATGTCTAGCAGTCCCTTCCACCTTCAGCACTCCATTAGGAGCCACATGCCATGCATCTGAAGAAAACACGGCCACGGATGGCCCGTTTACCGTAGAAGGCCCTGTTGGTGCATTTACTGTAGGGGGCCTTGTCTTGAGATATAAAGATCTCAGAGTTCCCCTATTGGGGCAACCGGGGGAGGGGGGGGTTGTAGTGAAAACTGTATATCCCAAGATCCAATTATCCTTGTTCCTTTTGGCCTTTAGCTGTTTAAATTGAACCACTTCCTTAGGGACAGTGGAAGGATACCATCTTTTGCTAGCTGCTTAGGCTCTGGGCCATGAAAGAGCTGCAAAAAATAAAGCAGAGAGGGGGCCAGCCAAACATGAGATTGGAGGGAGTTCCAAAATATGGGGGCCACTATGAAGAATGCCCTTCCCTACACAACACAATGGATCTCGGATAGTGTTGGGATTTGCAGGAGAGTCTCTCAGAACACCCCTACAGGGCTGGAAGATTCATATGGGGAAAGATAATCCTTCAAATACCAAATGAACATGGGGGGAAAGCATGACCTCATAAAATGAAACCAACCATAAAAGAAGAGATCAAACAATTGCTAGAGTGAGGCCATTGTCCACATGCCAGTCATTGTTATTGCCCACAGCAGCACTACATTGGCTCAGGTATGGGTATTGCTCTTTCCAGCCCTTTAAACTGGATTAAGCTGGTGCAAACCCTGGCATAATGGTTTAGTTGGCTCATAGGATTACAGTGCCCATTGCAATCTTATCCTCAACCAGCTAGCATAATTAAGAGCCCCTGGTGGTGCAGTGGTAAAACTGCCGCCCTGTAACCAGAAGGTTACAAGTTCGATCCTGACCAGGGGCTCAAGGTTGACTCAGCCTTCCATCCTTCCGAGGTCGGTAAAATGAGTACCCAGAATGTTGGGGGCAATATGCTAAATCATTGTAAAACCGCTTAGAGAGCTCCGGCTATAGAGCGGTATATAAATGTAAGTGCTATTGCTATTGCTATTGCTATAATCTGAATATAGGACTGTACTGTAAGTCACTTCAAGCAGTGGTTGATATGGGGAAAAAAGTTACAATATATTTTTCATCTCATGTTCTGACACAACAGAGAAAATGTGGCACTTCTACACTGTTTCCAGTGTCATCCCTCCTTTACCTTGGAACAGACATAAATATTCAGAGTTCGCTTTATTTCCTTTCAACACCTTGCAATATCTGCCATACACATACTCCTCATGCCTTAAGATAATGGGAGGACACCCTGCTTAGAGTGGCCCACTTTCTGAAATGATGTAGGTGGTCACTGGTTGCCCCTTATTATGCAGTCTGATTCCATGGGAAGCCCACCCAACTTTCTCTATTGAGTCTTCAAGAAAAGGAAAAGAAGTAGACTTTTAGGTAAGCTTTACACAGCTATCGTTTTACTGTATGTTTTAAGAGAATTCAGTGGTTGGGTTGGGTTTAATCAGAGGTGCACCTAGGTAATTTTGGAGCCTGGACCTAAAGGCAGTGGAGTCACTCACCCACCCCCCACTGCAAGTTAAGCATCATTTTTTAACACGTAGGCTCTTGAGAGCACAAACCACACCACCCAAGACAGACTAAAGATGACTTGGGGGCCCCCAGGGGGTGTGGAGGCCCTGGACTTCGGCCCCTAAGCCCAGGGGTAAGAGTGCCTCTGGGTTTAATTGCATTTATCATGGTTTTGTTATAATGTCTGTAAGCTGCTTTGAGTAGGGGTGTGCATTTTGGAATTTTCTTGTTTTGATTTGTATCCGAATCGAAACATCCCCGTTTTGTTTTGCACCCAAATTTTCTGAATCCGAATCAGCCCTGTTTTGTTTTGTAGCCAAATTTTCTGAATCCGAATCTGAATTGATTTGGATTTTTAAAAAGGGTCCCAGGGCAAAAGGAGTGGGTGGTGGTGGTAGTGTCCAATGGGTGGAAGCTACCACCCAAATTTCAAAGGAATTAGGCAAAGGGCTGATTTTTTTGTGAATTTTTTTTAAGTTTACACATCTTTAAGAATTTTCCCATAGGGAATAATGGGGATTCCAGCAAATGTATCACTTCAAATCAAGGGGAAAGGGATGACCCAGAGCAGAGTGTGGCGGGTGGTAGTGCCCAATGGGGGCAAGGAAACTTCCAGAATTATTTCAAAGGAATTAGGCAAAGGGCTGATCTTTTGTGATTTGTTGAAGTTTACGTGTCTTTAAGATTTCTCCCATGAGGAATGATGGAGGTTTCAGCAGCCCCATAATTCCACTTGGGGGGCACTGGGGTTGCCCAGAGCGAGGGGTTGTGTAGTGCACATAGGGTGCCAACCACCCCCATACCCACAAGCCTGTGGGGTACTGGGTTTTGTTGTTTCTGAGGTGTTCATTGTAGATTCTCTGGTAGCATATAAGATTTTCAGTGAAAAACAAGAATCCACTCTCATATGCTACCAGAGAATCTACACTCAGAACACCATAGAAACAGCAGAACCCAGCACCCCATGGGTTAGCATAGCAACCCTTCCCCTGGCCAATGTGGGGTCAGTAAAGAGTGGGAAGAAGCAAAAGAGACAATGGACAACAAGGAGGGAATTGTCAGCAGGTCAGCCCATGATTTAGGTCACTGATCAGAAGGCTGGAAAGGTGGGAAATTCAAAGAGATGTCAAACACAAAATGGAGACTCACTCAGAGATCACCACAAAATGGAGGTCTGAAACAACAAAACGTTTTGTAGCCGAAGCAGAAACGTTTTGTTTTGTATACAAAACTTTTGGATCTGGAAAATGGGTGTTTTGTTTTGTCTACAAAACACCCGAAACAGGCTGTTTTGGGTACAAAACGTTTTGTATCCGAAACGTTTCGCACATCCCTAGCTTTGAGCACTCAAGTTATACAGCAAGATACAAAATGTTAAAATAAACAAACAAACATGCATACATACATACACACAGCCATTTTGTCTTTTAGACTCACTTGAACTGCACTTATTTTGCTGTCTTCTTTCTAACCAATCATGGAGAAGCATTCTGATCTGCTGAAGTCCATTTTGGAAGATTATCATCCAGGAATTTGGAGAAGGAGCAGAAGTGTCAGTGATCAACCACCAGGATGCTACCTGCATATTAACAGAGTATGAACATCTGTTCGAAAAATACAGATGCAATTTTTGGAGCCCCATTTATTTAAATTGAAATTACTTCCTTGCAATATATTTAGGGTTGAGTGTTGAGGGATTGGTCGGGAGGGGGTTAGGTCTGTGTTTAGCTTCCTAAGTATCCTTAAAGAAGATGTAGCCCAAAATGGAATGTAGTCCTAATTTCCAATTCTACCTCTGTCTGCTGCTGTCCCCGCTCAAAGGAATGCCTCATCTCTTTGATTCGAATTCAACATCTTCATTTTGTTCTGTGTGAGAATAATATTTTGTTTCACTGAAAATTCATCACGTTGTCTACAACAGTTTTTAACATGTGAATCACTTCTGAAGAGATTTTAATTCCCTTCCTTTCAGGAGTTCAGCTAGGTTGTTTCTCTCTTCAATTTGGTTTCCCTTTAATGAAATCCTGACAGTTAACTGTTTTTTCAGTTTATTTTTGGAAATTCTCAGGAGCTCCCTGACAATCCTGCTAAAGTTTGATAAATTGCATCTTTTTTAAAAGGTTATTGATTTGTTCTTTTAAGATTCTGGGTCAGGCCTGTTGCCACAGGTCATCTGCATTTGAACACGATGTATCCGTATGTCTGTATCTCAGCCAGAGAGTTCACATGAGAATTCAAGCTGTCATGGGTGGAGTTTATGTCAATCAGCTACATTCTTTAAGTTAAGTCTTTAAAACACTTGGATTCTGGAGTGATTCATGTAGCTCATGTAGCAAAGTGATCCAGGTGTATTCATGTTGTTCAAAGCTGCACAACTTTGACTCTCCTGCAGAAGATGGACTACAACTCCCATCTTCCTTCCCTGTTGGTCATTGTGACTGGCTATGATGGAAATAGTAATCCAACTTCTGTAGGAGAGTCAAAGTTGTGCCAATAAAGTTGTGCAGCCCTGAAGTTAATATTGAAATGAAAGCTCAAAGTGTTGTTAATATTGACTAAAGGTAAGAGAAGCGAGCACATTAACACTGGAGAAATGTCCGAGGGGCAGTAGTGGCTGCCTTCAAAATTCATGTGCCAGGTCAAACTGCAGCATTAGGGCAAAACTCGGCAATACACTTTAATGTGTCATTAAAATCCTATTCACATGTTTGTTCAACAGACATACAAACCATGTACAGTGTATGCACATACAGATCTGTTCGCACACATTATGTTCAACACACAAACAGCAGTACATTTCCTATCTGTACTCTGTATTTGAGGGGGCCTGTACCCAGGTTCACTTTTTAAATGAATGTACTATCACTCACACAAAAACATATACATGTGTACAGACACCTGAATGCATGTACCACATATTGTCTGAATAGGACTCAAGAGACATGCTTTAGTCTGGCAGCATCTCTGTCATAACAAAAAGGATCTGTGGAGGTTCCATTCCAGACTAGGACCCTAGAATACAGGAAGGGGGCAATTAACTCTTTCTCTGAGCCATTTTCCCACCAGAAATCACCTTCCCCACAAGCTACTATTTGCCTCCAAAGCAGCTATATGCTACCAATGGCTACTTGGAGGCAAACAGTAACTTTGGAGTATGATTTCCTGTAGGGATGTGTACGAAACAGATTTTGCGTTCTGTTTCAAGCTCAAAACAAACAGCCAAATGTTTCATCAAAGACAGCGGCTGAGGCGGCTATTTTGACAAAACAAACTTGAAATATTTCGAGTGCTTCAGTCATAGGGACCATGGGTAGCTCCTAAGGACACCAAAGTGGACTGTGATGTAGGGCATGATGGGTGCCATCCAACCTACAATAGAAATGGGTAATGTGGCCTATTTTTGTTAAATGTTAAAAATGTTAAAATTGCCCACTTGCCCATTTTTTTGGTGGGTTGGGTGGCAGGTAGCACCCATCATGCCCTACCACACACACAATCCGCTTTGATGTCCCTAGGAACTACAAATGGAGAACAATGGGCTGCTTCAAGTTTGCCCATTGTTCCCTATGGCTGAAACAAGCTGCACTCACAGAGGACATGCACACAAGTTTTGCATTACAATTTACAATACATTTTGCAGCACAACCTTGAAAAACACTGCAGAAGCTCACAATAAAGAGGAATCTGTCTCTACCAACACAACACAAATTTCAGACACAGTCCAAAAATGGCCAAAGTCACTGACCAGGATCCCCTGTCAGACACAGTGCCTGCATTGCAGTAACCTCATTGGCACAAGTTGCTTTCTCACACACAATGATTACTCTTTATGTTACTTCCCAACATTGCAACAGCTGCCACAGCAGCACCCTTACGTAGCAACAAACATAGCCATAAGCTCAACTAGAGTAACTTCAGCGATATTTTGACTGAGTACACCTTGCAATGGATATTGCAGAGCAAACCAGAGCAGTGAGGCTTCGTCTCAAGGCCAGACATGGAGCTCATCACAGTAATTACCAAGAAATATTACATACAGAGGAGCTGCCACTGTCCATTTCTCGCCACAACACTCTCTTACAAGCAAAACAAACCACAACTGAAGGAAAGCAAGCACCCAAGTTCTGCCTTGGTCAATCTGAGATCCAGCAAAGCCAGATAGTTATAGCAGCAATAGCACTGCATATTATACTCAGTGGGGAGAAAAGAAAACCACAAAATCAGACCTTCCTTCCTCATCTCCTGATGTATCCTCTTCTTCAAGAGAGGCACACTGTAAAGGCTCTCTCTGCCTCCCAGCCTCTTTCAATATATTTTGAAATTATCTCCTTTTTCCTCCTCCAACCCTCTCCCCACAGCTAATGAGGGCACAGTTGCCCATAACAACTCTTGATTTGTATGATAACAAGCCAACCAAGAAGCAAGGAGATTGCAAGCCAATCAGAAGCCAGTGCCAGAAAAATGAACAAGGGAAAAACAGGCCTCCCAAATGATGCTCAAAATATCAAAATATTTTGATCAAAACCAAGCTCGAAACAGGCCCTTTATTTAAAGGGTATTCTGTGTCGAGCTTGAAACATTCGAAACAGTGTTTCGAGTTGAAACAATTCAACATTAGAACATTCAGCACACCCCTAATTTCCTGGGAGGAACTAACAGAAGAGAAAAGGTTAACATCCCCCTCACCATGCACCATGTTTTGATCTGGATCGACATCCCCATGGTTGCTTTCCATCCCCAAAGCTAGAGTTAAGCTTCTTAATCATGCCTAAAATTATTATACATTGCTTAACAGGCGGGCCTATTTGCCAAAAGAACTACAGAAACGTGAAATGGGGGGGGGGTAGCTTAGGTCAATACACCCTTTGAAAACTCACTTGCTATTGCTCTCAAGAACTCTGTTTTCATTTCTTTAAAATGAGGTCCCTTTTGCCTTTGGCTGCAGGCCAAACTACGCATTACACTAAACACACAGTTTGCCCTTCCATTTTTACTTTTTCTTTTGTACACAGTGGGGGGTGGGCAATTAGGTGCCAATAGCATCTTCCCTTCCAGAGCAAATTGCAGCTTTTGGGGAGTTGTCATCAGGCCTGAAGTTCAGAAGGAAACAGTTATATACATTCCCTTGCACTATGCTGCATGTTCCTGATTCCCCCATGACTGCTACTTACAAAAGAAAAGATAAAGACGGCATTTTTAACATAACATGCTGTTTGGCTTCAGTAGCTGGGATATCATAGAATGCTCATGAATACTGTAACTAATCG
Organism: Hemicordylus capensis; assembly: GCF_027244095.1. NCBI lineage: Eukaryota > Metazoa > Chordata > Lepidosauria > Squamata > Cordylidae > Hemicordylus > Hemicordylus capensis. Next base: position 81,698,851 of record NC_069657.1, on the reverse strand, counting down.
GGAATGAAAAGAGTCAGTGCAGAGACAGATAGGGCTGTGTGCGGAGCCAACCGTAGGGATCAGTATCATTGGGTAACTGCAGAGGGCCCAAGTCCCTTAGAAGGGCCCACTGCCTATCTCTGAAACCACCTCTGTGCCCACTGCCCTTGTGTGGTGGTGACCAGAAGAGAAGTCCAGGTAGAAGGAGTCCCATGGAGGGCAGTTGGTAAAGGCCCCCCTGGAACCTGGAGCAAGTCTTAGCTGTGTGCTGTTGCTGAAAATGGATGCAAAGAAGCAAGGGGGCATTATGACAGGGGCCATGGCAAGTCAAAGGAAGTATCCAGCCAGTAGCTCTCTGATTCTGCTTTTCCCTCTCAGAAGATACCTCTACTGCATCTTGCTTTATTAACCAGTGCCCTTTTTGCAGAGTGGATGCCGGGCATTTTGTCTTTTCCCTTTTACTGCATTTACTAAGGCATAATCTTACCTCAGTTATTTTAATGTAAAATGACATATTGTCCTATTCTGTATTTAGAGGGAAAGGCCATAGAATCATATTAATATTCCAACTAAATGATGTTTTATGAGTGCAGATTGCAAAGGGCAAATCTGTGTTGTGCAAATCTGTTACTAATCAGAAGCATTTTTAAACTAATCATGGCTGCTACTTAATGGTTTCTTAATTATGCAAAGGGCTAATCAAATTTTTTTAAAAATGGGTGTTCAAGTGATTAAAAGAAGCTGTGGCAATCATCTGATATAAAAATGAAACATTTAAAGATGACTCACGAAGTAAAGGATTGATTTGCCAAGTCAGGGGAAATTCACTCTGGTTTTTTAAAGTGTGTGGCCTCTGTGAGCTCTCATATTCCCTCTTGTTGTCTATATTTTCTCTTCACATTGGCTGTTGTGAGCCAGTGAGAGGCAGAGTGATACTATATATAGCAAAAACCCATTGATTGGTGCTTGTACAGCATTTTTTCCACTAGATGATTTCAGAATCTTCAAAGAACTTTAAAAGGTATTTACAACTTTTACACTCAGTTAAAGCTCACACAGTCTGCAAGGGAATTAACTGCACCTCAGAAGTCAATGGCCTAGTTTTCACTGAGGTGGCCAGCCTGTGTCTAGGCTGTCCCACTTGATGCTGCAGGGGGCAGCTCCCATGATGGAATATGTGTCCACATTCTACAGAAACATTTGTCCACTTAGTAGATATCCAGTGGGGGGCCCCACCAGCCTTACCAGCTCCGACGTTCTCTCTGCGGCTGAGGCCAGAGATACCCCAGGTGGGCCAGTCAGCCAGGTAGAGCAGCCCGACAAGCAGTCAGCCAAGACGCTGGGGTACCAAGGAGCTGGGCTAGCAGGGCCGGTGGAAGGGCGGGGGCGAGGGAGGGAGGAGGCAGCAGCAGACAGAGGCACAACTGAGCGGGATAAGGGTGAGAGCAGCCTGGTATGGCAGGGCGGAAGTCCAATTAGTGCGGGTGTGGGATGCATCAGTTGTCAGGAGGGATTTAAGGCAGGCTCGGCCAGTGATGAGGGGCAGTTGGAGGGTAAGTGGTGGAGGCCTCCAGAGAGAGACTGCCACAGTGACCCCAAGGAGCCTGGAAGAGGAGGACTTGGGTGAACCAAACCCCTTCCCCAAAAAAACTCTGAGGCCCAGCCTAGGGGAGGTGAGAAGGAGAAGTAAACAAGAGAACGGCTGTGGAGAGGCCAGTGTTGTGACAGTAAACTAGATGTCAGAGAGAACAAAGGGGGTTCAAGCCTAGCCTTTCACCACACACTTCATTTTCTATATGTAAGGATGTATGTTTTATTTTTATTTTCTGTATGAAGGAGCATTTAATCACTTGCTGTTTGAAGTGATAATGCCCAGACACAGTTAACTAGACAAATGTGACAACCATATAAAAGCAGCTTAACTTCTTTTGGAAAGAAGAAAAACATGTCCAACAAGGCCATTCTGTTTTGGGGGACCAGTTTGTTTTAGGGATGCCATAAATAAATGATATTTATTACAAATATAAAATGATGTTGTTATGATGTATATAGTGCTCTTAAATAGACTACAACAATTAATGTGTTCGTCATTCATTCTAATGTGAAATTAGTCTTTTAACTTGTTTAACTTTATTATTATTTTATTTTACATTGTATCTATTTTATTGTGAGCCACCCTGAGCAGTAGTGTACTGGAGGGGTGGGGTGTAAATATTTTAAATAAATAGTTTGTGAGCATTCCCACTTTACAGACAAGGAACTGAGACTGAAAATCTAATGCTCAAACACACACACATAGGCATCATGGTTAAACTGAGATTTGACTCCAGGTTTCCTATATAGACATTAAGTATTTTACACTGTGAACCACTTAATCACACAGCGGGGAAGTGACACCTAGGAAGCAAGAGGTTGTTAGTTTGAATCCCTGCTGGTATGTTTCCCAGACTTTGGGAAACACCTATATCGGACAGCAGCAATATAGGAAGGTGCTGAAAGGCATCATCTCATACTGTGCAGGAGGAGGCAATGGTAAACCCCTCCTGTATTGTACCACGAAAACCACATGGCTCTGTGGTCGCCAGGAGTTGACACCGACTCCTAGGAACATAGGAAATTGCCATATACTGAGTCAGACCATTGGTCTATCTAGCTCAGTATTGTCTTCACAGACTGGAACGACTTCTCCAAGGTTGCAGGCAGGACTCTCTCTCAGCCCTATCTTGGAGAAGCCAGGGAGGAAACTTTGAAACCTTCTGCTCTTCCCAGACTGCTCTTCCCATCCCCTGAGGGGAATATCTTTCAGTGCTCGCACTTCTAGTTTCCCTTTCATATGCAACCAGGGTGGACCCTGCTTAGCTAAGGGGACAAGTCATGCTTGCTACCACAAGACCAGCTCTCCTCTCCTGACCTTTCCTTTCCTTTACCCTGTACTATAGAACACCATTTCCTACCATTTCTCTGAACACTAGGGTTAAGATTAATATTGTTTAGAACATGTCCTATGGGAACTTTAATGCACAGATGTTTGTTGTTACCTTTAATTCAAACATCTTTGAGTTGTTCTTAAATGTTACTTTTTATTTCCATGTAACTGCTGAGTGACCATTCAGTTCTTGTCTAAATAGTGTAATAGACAGTGTGTCTTCTGTATGCACACTTGCTGCACTAGAGGGAGTAGGAATCTCATCTCTGCCATGGGCAGCTCTGCCTGGAATCAGACTAATATACTCTGCATGCTGTGTAGAGGCCATCACCAGTCTGATCAAATACTGTGGTTGCTAAATACAATTCAGTGAAGCATGAAGATCAGTACAAGGAAACTCTGGAGCTCAATACGATAACAAGGCTCTTCCTATAATGTGTTATTTTTTTATCCCTTTTGTCAAAATCATATATTTCATTCCATTAGGAATCAGAGGCCACCTACTAAACAAGCAAAAGGCTTGACATATGTGTATGTGTGCACATGCATACATATGCGCGTGCATGCACATGCACGCACACACACAGAGAATTATATTAATTATAAGGCTGAGAACAAAGGAGGAGAAGAAATAAAAATAGAAATGGCTTTTTGCATTAATTTTAAAGGGTGCTACCCAAAGACAAACAAATCATGAAGGTATTGCCTTATTATCACTATTGAGAACTTATTCCTTCTATCAAATAGCAATACCACTGGTAGAATCAGTGGCTGACATGATGAGGAAAATTACTCAAAGTAATCCCAGTGAATTTCACTGGGATTACTTTGAGTAATTTTCCTCATAACCAGAATCCATAAAGGTGGGGGGGGGGCTTGATTCTAATTAATGTTTTGATGACTCTTAAGATCTGATGCAATACAATTTGTGGACTGCAATTAATGCAATATTCTGTGCTCAAAAAACGATGCAGAGCTATTTAGCTGTACTACACTTAGAAGTAGGCTCACAATAACCTAGACTACCTAGAATCACAATATTATAAAGGAGGAAGAGGAGAAGGGTGGGACAATGCCATTACACAGCACCTTGAGTGACTTGAACAGTCTTTTGGATATGATTAAGAAGCTGTTGTCAGTCTTCAGACATTACTTAAACTATATTTTGCTAATCCTATGAACTGCCATATCAGCATAACAGCATCTACCACTGGTCTTGTAGAATGAACAAAGACAAGCTTTGCTCTGCCAGTCAAATTTCTAGCCATCAAGGGTAAAGTAGATACACCTACATCCACTCCCACACCAAGGTAAAGTAAAATGCGCTAGATAACCTTCTAAATCTGCCCAGTATGCCAATCTGAAGTGGGTCGATAATTAACAACACCTTCCTATACTGAAGATAGAGTGTCAGTTTTGACTCCTCCCAGATCACTTCTCTTCTCCCTGTGATCTCAAAATGCAAATGTAACTAAATTTCATCAACTGGTTCCCTAAGGACCCTGGGCTATATTTAATCAGGCCTTGTTGATTTAACTGCTGGTTTTCCCTTTTTTCCCTATCAGAATTTATTTATTTTGTATTGTGAGAAGGAAGTTAACGTCAGTTAGGAACAGAGGAATTCTTCCTTGTATGTATCTTCTGTTTTGAGCACCAACCTTGTTATATCTGCAAAATTACGTAAGAACATAAGAAGGCCCTGCTGGATCAGGCCCAAGTCCTGTCTAGTCCAGCATCCTGTTTCAGACAGTAGTCCACCAGATGCCTCTGAGAAGCCCACAGCTAGTGCCGAGGGCATGTCCTCTCTCCTGCTGTTGCTCCCCTGCAACTGGTATTCAGACGCATCTTTCCTCTGAGACTAGAGGTGGCCTGTAGCCCTCTGACTAGTAGCCATTGATAGATTTGTCTTCCATGAATTTATCTAAGCCCTTCTTAAAATCATCCAGGCTGTTGGCTGTCATCATATCTTGTGGCAGACAATTCCATAGGTTAATTATGTATTGTGTGAAAAAAATACTTCTTTCCTGGTCCTACATTTCTTGACAATCAATTTCATAGGATGACTCCTGGTTTTACTGTTATGAGAGAGGGAGAACAAATTTTATCTCTCCACTCTCTACACACCATGCATAATTTAAAACACATCTATCATGTTGCCCCTCAGTCATCTTTTTTCTAAACTAAAAAGCCCCTGGGAGTTATTTGCACATGGTTTCATGATGCGGGGTAAATGTTGAGTGAAGCCACTTCAAATCACACTCACAGCATTGAGGGAAGCAGCCCCTCTCCTCTGCTTTTGGGTTTTGTTTGGATGCTAGTTCACACGGCATGCCTCCATGTTTTCCTTCTAGGCAATGGGCAGGGAGAGATTACTAAAGAGCTATATCTGCATTTCTAAAGAGAGAATCCCTCTTATCATGCTAATGCTAATGAGCCAGCATGGTGTAGTGGTTAGAGTGCTGGACTAGGACCAAGGAGACCCGAGTTCAAATCCCCATTCAGCCATGATACTTGCTGGCTGACTCTGGGCACTTCTCTCTCAGCCTAACCTACTTCACAGGGTTGTTGTGAGGAGAAACTTAAGTATGTAATACTCTGGGCTCCTTGGAGGAAGATTGAGATATAAAATGTTATAATAATAATAATAATAATAATAATAATTCTATGTCAGTGCCTCTCCCTATTTGCTCCAGCATTTTCAGAAAAAGAAGCTTAAAACCAGCATTTTAAAAACCCAGAAATACACTGAGATAAGCTAGAATTCACAAGACAATGCCTGATTTGTGTGTGGAGTGGATCCAAGGATCTCGAAGGGACTTTGGGGCAAGTTTGGCTGGAGTCTGAATGCACACGCTCTCTTCCAAAGGAGATTTATGGTAGAAGCCCTGTCTGTAAAGCCTCCTGGTGTTGTAGCTTTGTCTCATAAGGAAGGTGCTCTAGGCCCCTGATCATCTTGGTTACCCTCTTCTGCACATTTTCCAGTTCTATAATGTCCTTTCTGAGGTATGGTGACCAGAACCGTATGCAGAACTCTAAATGTGGCTTCACCATAGATTTGTATTTGGGCATTATGATACTACCAGTTTTATTTTTCAGTCCCCTTGCTAATGATTCCAAGCATGGAATTGGCCTTTTTCACAGCTGCTGCACATTGAGTCAACACTTTCAATGAGGTGTCCACCACGACCCCAAGATCTTCCTTCCATGTATGCTTCTTTCCTGCAAATTTAACTTTCAATTTCAATTTTGCTTTTTAAAAAACAGTCATTCAGATCTACCATTTCATATTGATCTGCATTTCCATCTTTCTTTGGTATTAGAATAGACACAATTGTGCCTCCACAGTTTAGAAATTCTAGTCCTTCTCGACTACCCTTTTCTTTAGTTCCTCTGTATCAACAAATGAGAAGGGCCTCTAAACTAATGGCTAAATAAACCAGTTTTGTTTTCAGATTTACAAGGATTTCTAGAAGTTGTTGGGTTTTTTTGGGGGGGGGGTCTGTTTTATCTTCCCTGGTTCTCATGGCTCATTGCCATGGCCTTCCGCATTAGGCTGTGTGAGGCAGCCCCATTGAGAGATGTTGTGGTAACATTAATTGGCAGCATTAAGTGAAACTGAGTAGATCCATAGTTCCCTGGGACAGGACCCTACATAAGAACAGCCCTGCTGGATCAGGCTCAAGGCCCATCTAGTCTAGCATCCTGTTTCACACAGTGGCCCACCAGATGCCTCTGGAAGCCATAGGCAGGAGTTGAGAGCAGGCCCTCTCTCCTGCTGTTATTCTCCTGCAACTCCCTGCAACCCTTGAGAAAGAGATTGTAAGAAAGCATGAAAGTGTGCATTTTCACTTATAAAAGACAGGTTTCCTCCTGTTTAAAGGCCTAGTTGATTTCCTGCCCCACTATTCAGACACAGTTGTCAGGGGCAGGCTACACAAGTTCTTTAGATATCTCAAAACGGCTCACTTAGAAAGAATTTTTGGCTAGCAAATTCATGCAGAGGCTCCCAGTAAAGGGCAGACAAGATCTCCTGCTAGGGAAAAAAGTCAACTATAAAAGGCCCCACAATAGGCATAGGCTTCCCTTCCCCTTTATCTCCTAGCTTCCTTAAACCCTTGAATCTGCCTCTTTGTTTCCATGTAGTTAATCAGAGTGGAGGCAGATCTTATTATGCTTTTGTATGTCTTGGTTCCCTGCACTGGAACCAAGGAAGAGGCATCTGTGACTCCCATATAGGGACTTCTGAGTCTGTTGTTGGTCCTGTACTTCTTTCTCTATTGTTGAACAACATGTGAGCATTTATTATTTATTCGTATTATAATTATGTAGATCCCATCTTTTCATAATAAAATCAGTGAGTTAAGCTGGTATAAAAGAGGAGTTACCTGCTCTGGAAAAAAAAGACCCCATGAAAAAAACAGGCACTGCATTTTGCATCAGCTGATGTTTCCAAAGGTTTTGCAAAGGAAGTGCCACATAGAGCACATTTCAGTAATTCAAACTCAGGTTGTAATATTTCAGCAGGAGGTTGGCTACGTTGGGCATTGGCCAAAAGCCCATGCCCATTAGGTGGGCCAACCTATAAACAGACAGACTCCCAGTACTAGTGGCCATGGCCATGTGAGTTGGCCAAAAGAGTTATGCCAAACTGTGCTCAGCATCCTTATCTACAAAGTGTCCTCAGAAGCTCCTATTTCATTGCAGAGCTTCTAGTAAATTCTCCCAGCTGGGAGAATGGGAGAATGAGGAACTGCTTCTTCTCTTGCCCTCCCCACCAGCCAATAGGCTTTCTCCCAAGGCCCTCTGCATCCTTGCAGGGCCTTGAAAGAAAACTCATTGACTCATGGGGAAGAGGAGAGGAAGAAGAGCTGCCTCCCTCACTGAGAGATTCAGCAATGACAGTAACTCTTCTTCTTCCCCTCCTCTGTCCCCATTGGTGAATGGGAGCAGAATGCAACAACAACTCCTCTTCCTCCTACCCTCCACGTATGGGAGAAGGAGAAGTTGCTGCTGCCATAGATGCCACAATTTACCAATGACTGGGGGCAAGAGGAGCCAACACCTGGCACACATTACCACTGTTGGTATGTTTGGGGGATAAGGAATACCATTTGCAGTATGCCATGGGGGGCCCAGTGGGAGGGCATTGCCCCAGGGCCCCCAACTACTTGGTGTCAGCTTGCTGATTTTAGCTTTTAATGTTTTGTGATCTGAAAACATATATGTTTGAGATTCAATTGAGGACAGAGCTGATTCTGGAAGGCTGAAAAAGGTAATAAAGCCACAAGGAACTTCTTTACACTACTCATAATTAATGTATGGCAGGGATTCTCAAATTTGAAGAAAGGCCATTGTGGCTGGGGATGATGGGAGCTGTAGTCCATCATTCAGGAAACCAGGTTTGAGAATCCCTGATGAATGCAATTTGCTGTTACAGGTGCAGTGATGGCCAGTTGCTTAGATGGCTTTAAAAGAGTATTAGATTAATCCACAAAGAATAGGCCTGCCAAAAATTATTAGCTTAATGGAATATCTGTGCTCAGAGACAGTGAGGAGTAAGCAGCAGAGGAAGGTTGCTTGTGGCCTGTATGTGGACTTCCCAGAAGCATTGTGTCAGCCACTGTTGAAAACAGGATAAGAACATAAGAAAAGCCCTGCTGGACAAGGCCAAAGGTCCATCTAATCCAACATTCTGCCTTGTGCAGTGGCCAGCCAGATACATCTGTGATATCCACAAGTGAGGGAAAGAAGGCAACCCCCACCCCCACCCATTGGTGTTCCCTAGCACCTGGTGTCCCAGGGCATGCACCCTGATCCTGATGGAAATCCTGATGGAGCTATCAAGGTTAGAAGCTATTGATAGCTCTATCCACCATGAATTTGTCTAATTTCCTTTTAAAAACCATCTCAATTGGTGGTCATCCTTTAGTCTGATCCAACAAGGCTTTTATGTTCTGATGGGCTTTTTTTCAGATGAAACTTGATAAACTAATAAATCTTGTGCTGGGTTTAACTATAGTCTTGTGCTAGAACCTTTGTCAATCTTCACAATATTGGGGTCCTGACTCATGATTTTGACTCATCCTTGGAATTGTTAATGCTTCAGGAAAAAGTTTCAATTCAAGATGATACATGCCATGGAAACTTTTTATATGTTCTGTCATTCTAAAATAAACTCTTATGAAAAATGCAAAATTTTATCACATTTCCATGCACAACATAAAAGAAAGTCATTGAAATTTATTTTCAAGAAATTGGTCATAAATACAAAATATGTTATGGCAACAAAGGCGGCTTATTTTGGGTTGTATTAAAACCATATTTATTCTTTTACACTATTATCAGTATCAGACAAAGGATAGCCACCCATAATTTTTAGCAATATGTTGTTGACTGTGGGTATACAATGCATTTAGATCAGGCCTGCTCAACTTAGGTCCCCCAGCTGTTTTTGAACTGCAACTCCCACAATCCCCAGTCACAGTGGCCAATAGCCAGGGGTTATGGGAACTGTAGGCCAACATCTGCAGGAGGGCCGAAGTTCAGCAGCCCTGATTTAGATATTCTAATGAATGAATTTGGATTATTTTAAAATTGTAGAGGAAGAATGGCAGTTCAACTCCTATTAGAAGAGCAAAGCCAGATTGGGGAGAATTCAGCCAAGCAAGAAGTCTGGAGACAGTTCTTTAAGTCTGAAGAACAAGGATTTATTTAGAAGTTACAAAAGGATAGCTATATAATTTTTAATAAAAGCTGATTATAAGAAACTGTATTAAAATGATACTATATTAAAATTATGCAAATTATAGTAATAAAAGCTAATTATAAATTACTGTGTTAAAATCATAAAAGCAGAAAGCATGAGCCTAAACTTTTATAATATACTATGAGTATAAACTATAAAAGTTGAAAACTGAATGGTCAGAAAATTCATGTACAGTCATACCTCACCAACCGCTAGGGTTCCATTCTGGCAAAACCTCGCCATTGGCAAATTTGCAGTTGGCAAAGCATTAAAGTATATGGGAAACGGGGTTAGGAGAACTACGGACACAAAAATCCCTAATAATAAAGGGAAAATATTTTTTAAAATGCTAAAAATCACAAAAAATACTGTAATATCGCCAAGAGTCAACAAGAAGAATGAGCAGATCGAACTTCTGGACACTTTTTTTGAACCCCCCAAATCACTCAAAGGCATTTTAAATTGGCAAGGGACAGCAAGTTGAGCAAGGGTTAGCATGGGTCACCAAGAGGAATGAGCAGATTGAACCTCTGAACCCCCCCCCCAAATCGCTGAAACCCCTCCAAAATCACTAAAAAAAAAAAAAAAAAACACCTCGCCAAACGTGGATACTCAGGTTGCAGCTGGCAGGACATGTCATAATTTCCCATTTGCATATACTCCAAACCACGGTTGGTAAAACCATGGTCGGCAAGGGATGACTGTAGTGCTGTAGCAGGGCTGCATGGCTGTGAGCTGCTGTACATCTGGGCAGGGCCTGATGGCTGTCTGGGCTCGGCGAATCCTGCATGTGGCCACATACAGAACTTGGCTGTATTATACATGATGGCAAGATCTGCATATGAAAGCAGCAACAAGGTGTAAAAATGACTCAGATGGCCAGGGTAATTAAAAAGTAGGGGAAAGATGAGATTGGCATGACTTTGTAGAAGGGGCAGTAGATGAGGACGTGTGCCATGGTTCCAACCTGCCCAATGTTGAAAGGGCATTTTATCTCCTTCTAATACAGCAGAGGGGAGGGCATGACATCAAGTGAGGGTGAAGGCCTTCCTGTGATTTGGAACTTCCAACTAGGTCAGATAGGCAGTGCGGGAGGCAAGGTATATGAGTCTTTCCAAAATGAGGAAGTTTGGTGCCGTGGCCAGGTCTGTTTGGCACTCTATGTCCACTATCCTCTGCTTGATAGCTGCTTTTGTCTGGTCATGGCCTATAGCAAGTAGGAGAGAGGGGGGAAAGCCCAAGGACAATGTTTTAATCCAAATGGCCCATTTCCATGAGGACTGGAATTTGTCCTGCAGGGGCCAGGCCCTGAGTGTTGAGGAATAATTTGAGCTAGAGGTTGGCCATCTGCACTCTGGCCTCCACTTTCACCATGATCGTTTCCAGCCGCAGGGTGGCGTTTGAGACACAACGTGCCTCTTGGAGGGCCGCTCTTAGAAATTTGGATTACAACCGTTGCTGTGCAGCAAAGTTGGAGGGGGGCCCCAAGTGGAGTCGATAAAGGAGTTGAGCTAGCAACTTGGCTTCAAACAATTTGAGTGCTGCAGGGACGTATTGGCCACCTCTAGACTGAAGAAATTTTAAAATGGAGTAGGAACTCCTTTGTGCAGTGTAGGTGACATGGTCTCTTTGGGCCTTTCTTGAGCCAGAGGCATGCAAAACCACCCCCAGGTATTTGAAGCAGATGACCTTTTCGATTGTATGGCCATCTATACTCCAGGAGTGGGACTTGGGTTTTCTGGTGAAGGCCATAAATTTAGTTGTTGGTAATTAATTACAGGCAGGCTGTCCTTGCCTGAGCTAGGGCCACCAGAGCTCTTCTGAGACCTATGGGTGTAGTGGAAAGGATTGTGGCATCATCTGTATAAAGCAGAGTGTAGATACAGCTTTCTGTCAACTTGGGGGGGGGGGTAAAAGTCTGGGCTATTTAACTGGCTCACCACATCACTGATGTAAAAGTTAAACAGGAGTAGGGCCAGAATACAGCACTGTTTGACTCCCCTCTGGGATGGGACAGGGTTCACCAGGTGTCTTTGAGGGCTACACCTTACCTTAAGGGTTGAATCTACGTGAAAGATATGGATCAAGTATGACAGACAACAGTTGATCAAGGATGCTTCCACCTTCTCCCATAATTTTACTCAGAAGATGGAATCAAATGCGGCCTTGATATCTATGAAAGCTGCATATAGAGAGGTTGAATTGTTGGTAGAATATTTTTCAATGAGATGCTGGAGCACCAGGCATTGGTCAGTCAATGATCTGCCCTCCCTAAAGCCAGCTTGCAATTCTGCAAGAAGCAGGGGTGTACCTAGGGTAGGGCAGGCAGGGCACATGCCCTGGGCGCCACTTGAAGGGGGCGCAAATTCTTAAAATTAATTTTTTTAAAAAATGGCCACCCAAAACAAGATGGCCACTGCACATGCTCAAATGGCCTCTGTGAGGCCCTCGGCCATGCCAGGCCTCACAGAGGCCATTTGAGCATGCGCTGTTGCCATTTTGTTTTCAGTGGCCATTTTAAAAAAAAAACCAATTATTTTAAAAAATGGCCACTACACATGCTCAAATGGTCTCTGCGAGGCCCTAGAGGCCAGCAGTGGGAGGGGTAAACTTTGCAGATGCCCCCCCCCCCGGCCTATGGGAAGCGCCCCGAAGGGGCTACAGGTAAAAAATAATTTAATATAATATAATATAAGTCACTGTACACATATTCAGTTTGGCACTATGTACAGAGAATCAGGGCTTGTGAATACTGAGCTGAAGCTTATAAGCTAGGATTGTATTCATTTGCTCTTACTTTGCTTCTTGTGATAAGTGAGTTAAATGTGATGTCTTAATAATATGGCCATTAATGGTGAGTTTGTCTTTGAATCAGTGTGAAATCCTTAGTATTGAGGCCCACTGGGAGTTTCTTGCTCTCTTTCTCTCATTTTAACTGCCTTTCTGAAATACTAGAATATATTCCAAGCAGTGACACAGTTTACTCTGCATATCCTTTAATTATTTTCAGAGTATCTGGGAAAAGCCAAATTCTCCATTTATTTTTAAAACTTATGTAATAGTGATGCTACAATGCATAGTAGAGAATTAGATAAGTACTCTGTTTAGTTTTCCAAGTACACCTCCACATAGTATTTAGGTATTTCATGAGCCCCAGCATAGTGAAATTTGTAGTTTTCCAGCATTTTTTGGTCTGGCTACGTCCACTGCTAAATAGTTTTTGAAATTTTAAAAGATTAACGAGCTTGACTTATATTTTTCAGCTGATATTACAGTAAAGTTATCTGAAAGATGGGTGTCAGATGTTTGGACGGGGGCACAATTTCAGTGCTTGCCCTAGGCGCTATTTTCCCTAGATACGCCTCTGCTCTAGAAACAGATGTTAAGCTGACTGACCTGTTCTGTGCAACCCTTCCCTTGCTCTGTGATTGTGTCTCCAAGGAGCCCTATCTTTTTCTTTTCTTTTGGAACTTTTGTAAGTGTATGGCTCTCTTAGGATGTTCCATGCCCCGCCTCCCCCTGGAGGCTTTTCACACAGGACTTTTATTGCAAATCCATTCCTGATTGGAGTGTGCCAGTCCACATGTTCACTGGATTTACCCTGACCTCCTTGCAGGCTATCAGAGACCAGGACAGACAAAACGTTGATTTTCCCTGAATGGAGGCTGTGAATTCTGGCTTAGCCCAAAGTAGGTCCAATTTTTAAAAATCCTGTTGTTTCAGAGGCTTTTGAAAAATAACCCAGGGCTTGTGTTATGCCCCGCAGTTTTCTCTATTATGTTTGCGGTGGTCATGCCAGTAAAGAGCCAGTGTGGTGTAGTGGTTAGAGTGCTGGATTAGGACTGGGGAAACCCAAGTTCAAATCCCCATTCAGCCCTGATACTTGCTGGGTGACTCTGGGCCAGTCACTTCTCTCTCAGCCTAACCTAATTCACAGGGTTGTTGTGAGGAGAAACTTAATTATGTAGTACACCGCTCTGGGCTCCTTGGAGGAAGAGTGGGATATAAATGTAAACAATTTAAAATAAAATTAATAAATTGAGGTTTTTACAAAACTCAGTGAAGGGGAGTTTGACAGCTGTTTTGGGTATGGTCTGCTCTAAGTGATTTGCAATTGCAAGCGCTGGGGGGCGGGGTGTTGTAGATTGGTGATAATCTGTTGAGGGAGGAGAGGGAGAAATTCCTGAGTTAAACACAAACACAGACTGCAAAATGTGTGTCTTGCTATGTTTTACATAGGCTTTAGATATGCAGAATGGATATAACCTGAGCCCTTTGTTGTCTAGGCTGATTCCATTAGGTGTGTGTCTGTGTGTGTCTCTGTGTGTGTGTGTGTGTGTGTGTGCGTGCGCGCGCACGCAAGGGTGTACCTATAATTGAGCAAAAGGGTTTAAAGAACACGGGGTCCCAGCTCCCGAGGGCCCTCCAGATCCACCCCTCCCTATTTTCTTCATTATCTCCCTCACCCTGGGGGGCCACCAGAGAAAGTGATGAACACAGGCCTCCTCTCCCCTAGCTATGCCCTGCGTGTGTGTGGGGGGGGGGGGGTAAACATTATGTGATGAAGGCAGTCACTCACAAAGGCAAGGGTTAAGCATTCTGCTGTTTGATCCAGCTGTTTGACAACTCGTTCTTGCTCTTAACTATTTAAAAAATAAGCTCTCTCACCTCTTCCTCTGTGTTGGAGGGAAAATCCGGACCAGGTAGATTCAGACGCATAGGAAATAGATCTGCCAGGGAGTGCATGGAGGGGCCAACAGCTATGTGAACTATCAAACTAATCCCCCAAAGTAAACATCTTGCGAATCTTTTGTGAAGCAGATTCACTCTTCAAATACCCCAACGCATAAAGTCATGTGTGAAAAACCTCCTGCTCTCCTATCCAAATTTGGATGAAATGAAAGCTACCTTTCTGCAGTCTCACTGACTTGGGGAACTGGCTGTGCAGGCTTCCTTCTTTCATGTAGGTCAGCCCACACTGCCAATAGCAGCCGGAGCGAAGGAAGAGCTTCCTCCCTCAACTCCAGTTGCAGAGGGGGGAAACTATGTGCCAGTGTAAAGACTTAACGCTGACACCGCAAAAGCAGAGTTGGAGGCAGCCAAACCTTGTACAAACTGAAGGTACACTTTACAGTTTGGTAGGGGGTGGGGGCAGGACTGATCGTCCATTTCTTGACAAAACTGTGGTTGCCCACATTCAGACATACAGTTTCCAAAACTGGAGGTGAAGGGACCTCCAGTTTTGTGTTATTGCGAATGCATCCAATGTCTTGAGTTCACAATTGGGAGTGTATGTTGTCAATTTCTCCCCTGCTCTGTCTTTTCTCTTCCCTCTGTTTTAGCTGTGGCTGGCTGTGGGAATCAAAACCAAAGTGGTGAACGGATATGAACATCAAAAGTCTCACTAGGGACTTGCTTGTGGCCATTGTATTCAGCTTGATGAGTGCTGAATTGAGCCAGTGGCTCTGGTTTATCCCATTTAAACATTTCTCCTGAAACAAACACCCCTAATAAATACAACAGTTCAAGGATCATCTGTATCGCTCAAAGAATTTATACAGATATCTATTAGGCAGCTTTCCTATAGACCATCAGTACCAGTTTGCAATGCACATAAAGCCCTATTAGCTTGTTTAATGAAAAGGTGTCCCACTTGTCTATACAATGTTTAGAAAATAACTATAATTTGTCCCTAAATGTATGTAATTAATCATTTTAATGAGATAATTTTCAGCACTATACTTGAATATTGTATGGCACTGTGATTTCCATTGATGTCTCTTTGTTTCTCAAGCAGACAGCCATGTGTGTGTGTGTGTAATTTTTGGTGATATGCATGTATAATTCACACGGCAAGATTAAAGGAAACAGTGCATGCATCAAGGGGAGAATAACAGCTCCTTCTGCACCTTATGTCAATTGATCTCCCTTTTATTTATGTTCTACTGGCCCTATATATTATCACTATCCATCCATAGTTTTGTTTCTTTCCAAGTTGACTGGTTGAGCTTCTTTCTCTGTGTCAGCTCCCACTAAAACACTTGCTAAATACGCGTTCTTCGACTTTAAATAATGTCCATGGAACTGCATTAACATCAGATGTCCTTTCAAAATTGATCTCTTTTTTAGCCTACTTTCCAGGAGGATTATGAGATCACCTGGCATTCTGTGTGTGTGTATGTGTGTGTGCACGCGCGTCCCTATCAACTTTGCAATGCATGGACCAATATGAACCAAATTGGGTACAGTTGTAGGGACACATAGAAGCACTTCAATGGTATAGTTTGTGATGATGTCATCCCCCCCCAATTCAAGATGTCAGAGGCATAAACATTTGAGGTGCAAGTGGGCTGGCTTGTGGACTGTCTAACTGATTTTGAATTTGTACAGTTTGTACAAATTTGTACAAATTTGGTACAGTTGTAGTGAGCAACATACAAGGACACCTCAACAGCGTGGTTTGCAATGATGTACCACTTCTAACTGAGCAAAGAGACACCTTTTAAAATGGCGAATCTCTTATATTTAGCAGGGGGACAGCAACCGTACATATCCAACCCCAGCACAGCATCCCTCCAGTGGCTGTTGCTAGTATCTGCCTTATGTTTCTTTTTAGATTGTGAGCCCTTTGGGGAGAGGGAGCCATCTTATTTATGTAATATTTCTTTTTCTATGTAAACCGCTTTGAGAACTTTGGTTGAAGAATGGTATATAAATATTCTTCTTCATCATCATCATCATCATCATCATCATCATCATCGTAGTAGGAGCCATCCACCCTGATTCAACATGTCAGACACGTGAACGTTTGAGACACAAGAGGGCTAACTTGTGGACTGCCTAACCTATTTGAACCAAATAGGTACAGCTGTACACATAGGTACAGCTGTAGTAAGTGACACACAGAGACACCTCAACAGTGTGGTTTGTGATGATGTCATCTACCCCAATTCAAGATGGCAGATGTATGAACATTTGAGGCACCATTGGGCCAGTTTGTGAACTGTCTTACCGATTTGAACCGAATTTGCTACACTTGAAGGTACACATAGGGACAGCTCAGGGGCATTATTTGTAATGATGTCATCCACCCTGATTCAGGATGGTGGACTTGTGAACATTTGAGATACAATTAAATACCATTTTAATAGTTTTAACATTGTTTTAAAGTATTGTTTTAAGGTTTTAAATTGTTGTAATGTTTTAACATTTGGCTGTCATTTATTTTAATCAATGTTTTAATTTCTCTGTTGTCATTTATTTGTTTTAACTAATGTTTTAATTTTTATGTCTTGTCATTTTTTCTTGTAAACCGCCCAGAGACATAAGCTTTGAGCAGTAGAAAAATATGTTAAATAAATAAATAAATGCATAAATAAAGTGGGAACCGTTTTGGACCAAATTTGGTACATTGTAGGGACACATAGGGACACCTCAAACA
This sequence comes from Hemicordylus capensis, assembly GCF_027244095.1. Taxonomy (NCBI): domain Eukaryota; kingdom Metazoa; phylum Chordata; class Lepidosauria; order Squamata; family Cordylidae; genus Hemicordylus; species Hemicordylus capensis. The sequence continues at coordinate 81,681,760 of NC_069657.1, read as the reverse complement.
CATAGTTTGTGATGATGTCATCCACCCCAATTCAAGATGGCAGTTGCATGAACGTTTGAGGCCCTAGTGGGCTAACTTGTGAACTGCTTAACCAATTTGGGTCAAATTTCATCCAGTTGTAGGGATAATAACAGGAACGTGGGAAGATTAGTTCTTACTAGAACGACTTGCTTCTACCTTGTTCTGATTTTAAAATAATATTTTTAAAATTAGCAGAATATTCAACTTTTCCTAAAAGATCCTTGTACACAAGTGCCTTACTTTCTGCACCACCTTGCTGGTTTGCCCGTGGAAGGAGCTGCTGACCTACTCTCTGCTGTGCTCTAGATCACCACTGCAGATAACCAGAGGGATATTGCAAGCCTAAGCTGATGCCATCACAAACTATGTTGTTGCAGTGTCCAACTATACCCAATTTGGTTGTACCTACAACTGTACCCAATTTGGTTCATATTGGTCCAGGCATTGCAAATTCAATAGGTGGGAGATACACAGACACATGGACACACACATAATGCCGGGTGATCTCATAAGTTTACTTTCCTTAAGGAAAGTAGGCTAAAAAGCAATAACTGAGCTAGAGTTTTGCAAAGCCTTTAAAAGAGTTTACCACTAATGCTTCATTATCAGTGTTATATATAGTCTATGTATATTTACATGCAAATAAGTTTATCGCACTTGCGAAATCCAGAATAGTCCAATGCTTTCATGAATATAGGCCAAAGTTCAGTGCTGTGCCAGTTTTGATAGCTGCAGCATAGCTAATAGACTAAGGCAACTTTAGGCTGTAGAAAGTAGCTGACAAGTTGTGTAGCATAATGCAGGTGGTGCTGATCCATCCATTCTGCTGCAGACTCATAGTAGATTCACCTGTACTGCTGTGGGCTCACAGTGAAGCCCTGGTGGTTTTATGCAAAACTGCAAATATTTTGAGCACCAGCAACATGTTTCTGATCTAACTAGTGCTTCCAGAGTGCAAGCATGCTACTCGAAATATTTGTACTTTTATGCAAAAGCATAAAATGGGTGAGGCTTTACCCATTTTGGTGGAGCTCACAGCAATGTGGGTGGATCCACTGTGAGTTCCTGGAGCAGTGTAGATGGATCAGCACCAACCACATTATACTGTTCTACATGTCAGCCATTCTTCTGTGTTGTACATATTACTCACTAGGGCAACTGTGCACTTTATCCAAATAGTTATTTGTGCAAGCAGAAGCCATTTCTGCTTGCCCAAGTGACTCCGTAATTTCTGTACATCACCCTACACCATGCCTGAGGGTCCATTAACCCCTGGCTTGGGAGGCAGAGGCGTAACTATAGGGGGGGCAGGGGGGGCACGTGCCCCGGGCGCCATCTTTTCTGGTCACGTGGGGGGCGCCACCATGACAATTTTAAAAAAAATTTTCTTTAATTTTTTTGTTAATACAAATGTTTCCTGCTCAGTGCAGCAGCGCTGCAGCAGTCAAGGGAGCGCGTCGGCGCCCCCTCCCCCACGAGCGGTCCCTTCCGCGTTGCCCGCGCCCCCCCCCAATTGCTTTGCTGGTGCCTGGCGGCCAGTCAGTGGCTTGGCTTGGCGGCGGGCGCTTGTGAGGAAAATCCTAAGTATAATGTAGTATGTTGGGGGTCGCGGGGGGACGCCATTTCAGTGCTTGCCCCGGGCGCCGTTTCCCCTAGTTACGCCTCTGTTGGGAGGGGCTCTAAAATATTCTTCCAGCTATTTTTTCCACTAATGTTGAACCCCCATATTTGGTGTCTAGGGAGAATCCACTGAAGAGCAATCACAGCTCAAAAATTTGGAACGTGCATGCTTCCGTTACTTTCTATTATTACTTTTAGATGATATATAAATATGGAAGGTTTCATATTTGTCCAATTGTCTGTAAAGTTCCTGAAAACCTTCTTCTCTTAAAAGTAGAATCCAAAAGTATACCAGAAGTGATGGGAGGCAGGGCAGGGTGCCCACAAATGCCACCCTGGGATACAGGTGCTGCCTGAGATTATTGCCTCACCATGCACATGAGACAGTAGCCACGGCAGTGAGAGAATCAGAGGCGTAACTATGGGGGGGGCGGGGGGGCACGTGCCCCGGGCGCCATCTTTTCTGGTCACGTGGGGGGCGCCGCCATGACCAAAAAATTTTTTTTAATTTTTTTAAAAAAATTTGTTAATACAAATGTTTCCTGCTCAGTGCAGCAGCGCTGCAGCAGTCAAGGGAGCGTGTCAGCACCCCCTCCCCCACGAGCGGTCCCTTCTGCGCCGCCCGCGCCCCCCCCCCATTGTTTTGCTGGCGCCTGGCGGCCAGTCAGTGGCCTGGCTTGGCGGCGGCGGCGGGCGCTTGTGAGGAAAAACCTAATTATAATGTAGTATGTTGGGGGGGCGCGGGGGGCGCCATTTCAGTGCTTGCCCCGGGCGCCGTTTTCCCTAGTTACGCCTCTGGAGAGAATAGCCATAGTAGACATTAAAGCAGAAAACAGAAAGGAGGGGAGTGGAATGTACCTGCGCTGTATGTTCAATTATCTCCAGGTATTAATCCTCTGCCCTGGGTTTTGCTCTTGCTACTACCTCAACATCTTCAGGTTCAAGCAAGCTGATGTAGTGTGAAGAAAGCAGTGTGGAAATGCATGCAAGGGATGCACTTGTGTTCTTTTGTTAGGGAAGAAAAAAAAGTAAGGGGAAAGATTTGCACATAGTTAAATCAGAGTTCTGTTCTGGTATGCAAGCTACAATTTACTGCTTCTAATTTACTGAACATTTCATGCTACAGAAACTGATAGCATTAAGGAGACAAAACAAGCCATTAGGAAATGTCACAAGCTATGGGTGTTGGGGATGAGAACGGCACCAAAGAGGCAGACAAATAACATATGCAACTCAGATTTCAGAAGGGGCATACTCTAGAGGACACAAATTGAATGTGCTTGTCTGGTACTTGCTTGCACCATGACTTAGTACACACAATCCAAGAGTTGCCTCCCTTTCCCTAACATCTTTTGAGTCATTCCAAGATTTCATGTAGAATAGATCTTTTTGAGTATATAAAAATATAATTTTCAATTAGTCTGCTTGAATTGCTTGAGCTGGCTGTTGCCTTACTAAATAGATACTCTGCTTCCACTGTCATCTTTCTCCCACAGGTGCATTAAAATGAGGCAAAGTATTTTTAGAGGACAAGTTAGAGGGTGTACAAGATAAGAAGTTTTAAAGAGATGAAGTTAGATATGAAGTAGCATATCATTCATACAATGCAATGCCTTGGGGTGGCAAAACGTATTGGACCAGTGCTGAGCAAGGCAGGGACAGAGCTCAGATCTTATTGCTTAATGTCTAGATGTGAACCTGCAGCTCTTGACCCCACCCTAGAGGACTTCAGAGAGGAAGGAAAAGCCTATAAGACACTGTTAGCCAACTACCCAGGGACATCTGGCTGTTTTAAGGGAGCATGGGAGGCATTGAATGTGTAGGAGAGAGAAGGGAGACTGATTAAGGAGTCACAGCTGGGGAGGCTAGTAGCTCCAGGAGCCACACCCTTTCTCTCTCAGTTAAGAAGGCAAGCAGAGACTCCAAAGGCTGGCTGGAACAACTCAGGGGAGAAAGAAGCAGGCCAGGCCAGATACTGGCCTGCAACATTATCATACCTGCCAACAGGTCCTTATTTTCCTATTCAGGTGAATGGAGAAATAGGGAATGTTGGCAGGCCAGGCTAGATACTGGCCAAGCAATTCAGAGTGGGGAAAGAAGCCAGCCAGGCCAGGCAGCAAGCAGAGCCTCAAAGGGCTGGCTGGAACTGAGAGCGGGGAAAGAAGCAGGCTAGGCCAGGTGGCAAGCAGAGCCTCCAAGCATGCAAAGTAGATCAACCCTGGCAAGGGACTCTGGCTACTACTCCTCAAAGGTTACTCAGAAACCAAGCTAAGGACTCTGCAAAAGGAGAGAGGATATGTCTGTAATGCAGAACCTGAGACTATCCTGGACTGTGAAGTTAATGTGCCACAGAGAAGGGGAAGCTGGAACCAAGAAACTGGAACCTTTCCTAGAAAAGAAATAAGTGGTTCCTAGGAGTGAAGGAACCACCTGTACTATTGTGACTAATTAACCTGTTAAACTGCACTTGGGACTTCTGACTGCTTGTTGCTATGCTACCTGTCCACCATACAATGTTGCTATGCTACCTGTCCACCATACAAGCCCTCTGAATTCTGTGTTTCCCCCAGAAGGAAAACATGTATACACTAGTGTTTTAAAAATTATTATTTGATTACTCTTGCTTCTCATGGCATATACCTGTTCCTGGACCAGGCTTTTCAGGGATGGAGGCCAAAGAACTGAGTCAGATAAAAGTGACAAGAGATGATGTTCTAAACTGTCTGGAAAAACTGAAAACTAGCAAATTGCCAGGGCCGGATGGCGTCCATCCAAGAATCCTCAAAGAACTCAAAGGTCAAATTGCCGACCTCCTTGCTAAAATATATAACTTATCCCTGCAATCAGGCTCTCTACCGGAGGACTGGAAAATAGCAAATGTAACACCGATTTTCAAAAAGGGATCCAGGAAATTACAGGCCGGTTAGCTTAACATCTGTTCCAGGCAAATTGATGGAAAGCATCCTCAAGGATAAAATTGTAAAGCACATAGTACAACAGGCCCTGCTGGGAGAGAACCAGCATGGCTTCCGTAAAGGTAAATTTTGCCTCACAAACCTTCTGGAGTTCTTTGAGAGTGTCAACAAGTGTGTGGATAAGGGTGATCTAGTTGACATAGTATACCTGGACTTCCAAAAAGCTTTTAACAGAGTTTCTCATCAAAGACTCCTGAGAAAACTTAGCAGTCATGGGATAAAGAGACAAGAACATATGTGGACTGCTAACTGGTTGAAAGACAGGAAACAGAGGGTAGGTATAAATGGAGAGTTTTCACAATGGAGGGAAGTAAGAAGTGGGGTCCCCCAGGGATCTGTACTGGAACCATGTCGTGAACTGATAGCCTGGCTAACCCTACAGGATTTATAACCCCTTGAAAGTAAACAGAAAGCAGCAATGAAACTGGATTAAGGAAAATAAAAGGCTCGCAAAGAAAACAGTAAATGAATAAAGTCCCCTGAACTGAAACTAGGTACCCGCCTCTAACAATAACTGGGTAATAAGTGAAAGGAAAAGACAAAACAAGGAATGAGACAAGCGAAGGACACAGAACAAGGAATAAAGAGAACAATGCAGGGAAGTACAGACAAGACAAACTGGAACACAGAAAAGATATAATATGCAAGAGCACACTATAAGCTGCCAGCGAAGTTGCAAACAGCAACTCAGCTATGGGAGACTGTTGAATATATATGGTTCCACAGAATCAACAACAAATCAGGCTTCCCTGAGTCAGCAGTTTGGCTTTCTTTCTTGTGATCTCCTGCACCTGTATGAGTCCCACTGAGCCTGCCTCTTGATACAATACAGGGGAAATCCCAGGCTCTTCCTCATCAGAAACCAAGTCTGGCAGCTGTTGAGAATCTTCAGCTCCAGAGTCTGGTTTCTCTGCCAATTCTTGTTGCTGTGGCTCACTAGCAGGCAAGTCCTCCTGCTCTGATTCTTCCGATTCTGAAGTCTGAGCCATGACAGACCAGTGCTTTTTAATTTATTCATAAATGATCTAGAAGTAGGGGTAAGCAGCGAGGTGGCCAGATTTGCAGATGATACCAAACTCTTTGGAGTAGTGAAATCCAAAACAGATTGTGAGAAGCTCCTAAAAGAATATCTCCAAACTAGGGGAGTGGGCGACAAAATGGCAGATGTGGTTCAGTGTTGGCAAGCGTAAAGTGATGCACATTGGGACAGAAAACCCCAACTTCAAGTATACGTTGATGGGATCTGAGCTGTCAGTGACTGACCAAGAGAGAGATCTTGGGGTCATGGTGGACAGCTCATTGAAAGTGTCAACTCAATGTGTGGCAGCTGTGAAAAAGGCCAATTCCATGCTAGGGATCATTAGGAAGGGGATTGAAAATAAAACTGCCAATATTATAATGCCCTTATACAAAACCATGGTGTGGCCACACCTGGAGTACTGTGTACAATTCTGGTCACCACATCTAAAAAAGGACATTGTAGAACTGGAAAAGGTGCAGAAGAGAGCAACCAAGATGATCAGGGGCCTAGAGCACCTTTCTTATGAGGCAAGGTTACAACACCTGGGGCTATTTAGTTTATTAAAAAGACAACTGTGAGGAGACATGATAGAGGTCTATAAAATCATGCATGGAGTGGAGAAAGTGGATAGAGAGAAATTCTTCTCCCTCTCCCATAACACTAGAACCAGGGGTCATCCCATGAAATTGATTGCCAGGAAATTTAGGACCAACAAATGGAGGTACTTTTTCACACAACACCTAATCGACTTATGGAATTCTCTGGAAGATGTGGTGACAGCCAACAACCTGGATGGCTTTAAGAGTTGTTTGGAATACTTCATGGAGGAGAGGTCTATCAACAGGTACTAGTTGGAGGGCTGTAGGCCACCTCCATTCTCAAAGGCAGGATGCCTCTGAGTACCAGTTGCAGGGGAGTAACAGCAGGAGAGAGGACATGCCTTCAACTCCTGCTTGTAGGCTTCCAGTGGCATCTGGTGGGCCACTGTGTGATAGGGATGTGCACGAATAACTTCGGTGCTGGCAAGGGTAGTACTTTAAGGGCAGGGGAGGTTGTATTCACTCCTCCTGCCATATTTCCCCTGCTGGTGCTCTGTTATCTTTAAGCCCCTTGGAGCAGCAGCGTTCCTCCCTGCCACCCCGTTTCCCCCATTGGCCGGAAGTAGTGAGTGCGCATGCGCCTGTCATGCTCAGGCATGGCAGACGGGCGCATGCATCCAACAGTCATGTGTGCTTGCTACTTCCGGCCACTTCTGGCCAGTGGGGGAAATGGGGAGGCAGGGAGGAATGCTGCCGCCCTGAGGGGCTTAAAGATAACAGAGTGCTGGTAGGGGAAAAGCGGAGGGAGGGGTGAGTACAACCTCCCCTGCCCTTAAAGTACTACCCCTGCTGGCACCGAACCCCCGCCCCAGCACCGAAATGTTTCGGAGGCCTTTATAACGGGCCTTATAAAGGTCACGTAAATAGTCTCCATACATGTGCATAAGCTGGAACTGGGCCACTCCCTGGGCTGCAGTGCAGAGGGGCAATGGCATGGGCCCAGAGGGGCTGCTGTTGCCACAGAGCCACCACCCCTGCTGCAGCTGTTATGGTGCCCTCTCACCCGCCCACCAAACCCCTTTTTACATAGACAATCCCATTTGCTTGTAAAGTGGAATCCTTACCAGATTCCCTTTTACAAGCAAGTCAGTCAATTCAAACTAAGCTGCCCATGCCGGTTCTGTGGACACCCCTACATAAAATATGCTTCTTAAATAATGAATAAAATGAGAAGGGGACATAACTCAGTGGTACTGCCCTTGCTTTGCACCTGGTTTCAGTCCCTAACAGCTGCAGGTAAAGACTCTCTGGTAACAGGGCAAGGGAAGAGAAGATAATCACTTCCTAAGACAATGGACAGTCACAGCAAATCAGAGTGGACAGTATTTGGCAAGATGGACTAATGGTCTGACTCAGTATAATGAAGCTTCATATGAACAGTGTTCTGAAACTAAAGTCTTGTTGTGATGTGTCTCTTCTAGGGATGTAATCTGACTCCTTAGGAAAAGACTCAGCCAGGTAAGAACAATAAGGGTTCATTTTAGCCCTATTCATATGTTATATTCAAAACTTATGCAATCTATGTACAGTGTACACAAGTACAAATCAGTACACAGGTACAATTATTCATACATTATGTTGAACATGGGTACAGCAGTACACTTCCTATCAGTACCATGCACTTGAGGAATTTGTACATAGGTTCACTTTTAAAATGAACACAGGTACAGTCATTCACACAAAGGATGCACTTGTATACAGAAATCTGGACACAGGTGCAACATAATGTCTTAATATGGCTTCTGGACTCATAATGAGAATTACTTCAACTGCAATAACGTATTTTTTTCCAACCTTCCTTTGAAAATAGAGGTCAGATGCAAATAAATAAATGATTGAACTGAACAAAGTATAGGAATATCACATTTCTGAGATACATTTCAGCTTTAGTTATATCCTGTGGGGAAATTTCTTCCTGCCCTGCCCATAAGAACAAATCCCATGATTTGCTAATGCAATACTTTTCTTAGAGAAAAGTACTGTATTAGCAAATTAAAAACTTTAAGGAGGCATTTGAGAAGACCATGTCTTGACAAGCTATGTGAAAGAGTGTTGATATATTTTACCAGAAGGTAAAACTAATCCATCTGTGATGCCAAAACTATGGATACATGGGTGTCCATGTTATATAAAAAGCCAGCTGGAACCAAAAGAACAGACAAATAAACCCATACAGTGAAGCAGGAAAAGGGGAAAGAAAAAAAGACACAGGCACAGACAGACAGACGTACACACACCTCACTTGGTATTTCTGTCTGAACATTGTTTCTCTTTTCCAAATAACTTAATTAGCAAACCAATTAGTCACCATATTTGGGGAGGGGGAGATGAAGGTCACAAGATAACTCTAATAAAGCATACTTATTAATTATGGCACTTCCTTTGTCACAATTAGTCACATTTTAATCAAAGCACATGACAAAATAATGTATGATATTATGCCGTAAACTTAGTCTCTAAAAAAAACCCAACCTCAGTTCCTCATGACGTACAATGCCCCAGTACTATTTTTGTTACATTATTTAAAAATGTATTAGCAAATTACTGGACCTGTCTCTATTAGCAAATTACTGGACCTGTCTCTATTAGCAAATTACTGGACCTGTCTCTATTAGCAAATTACTGGACCTGTCTCTATTATTAGTATCTTCCATATATATATATATATATATATATACACACACACACATACACACACAGACACACACATACACACAGACATACATACATACTAGCTGGGCCGGGCGTAGAGCATCTGCACCTCCACCGGCCCAGCAAGCCCACTTCTCCCCCGTTGCTGCTCACTTCTACCCCCACACGCCTGGCTTCTTCCCCCCCACCACCTATCTGCAGTTTCTGGCAGGCGGGCCAGCCAGAAAGCTGGCCTGCCACCTTCTCCCGCCCACCACCTGCTGCTTCTGGCCGCCCGGCTGGCCACTACTGCCTGCTCATGCTGGCCAGCCACCCGCTGGCAGGAGCAGCCCGCTTCCTCTTCCCTGCCTGCAGTTTCTGAAAACTGGCCCACCACCTCCTTCCGCCTGCCCGCCAGTCAATTCCCAGCGGCCGGGCCGGCCCATCCCCACCACCTGCTGCTCCCCGCCACCTGCTGTTTCTCACTGGGGCCGGCATCCCTATTTTCTCCCATCCCCATTGCTAATGGGCAGCTGCCTGTGAACTCTCGCAAGCGCTTCCACACATGGGATTAGTGACGGGTACGCCTAGGAGAAATAAATATATAGATATATAGCTTTGTCATCAAGATTCTAATCTACATCTGATTCTGTAGCTGCTTTATCTGGTATTTCTGCTCTGACAAATAATTTCAGGATCTTTTAAAAACCATACACCACACAGCATCAAACTACGATCATTCATCAGACTACAAGTGGCAGAAGGCACAATCTTAAATGAGTGCCAAGGGGAAACATTTTACATCTTGATCTTTAAATTTTCAAACCAACCAATTTGCATCTCCCTGAAATACCAACATAGCATCCTGCAATAATTTTATTGCAGATCCACTCAAAAAAGAGTATGAAAATATGAAGAATAGGAGAAACTAAGTATTAGGGGTCATTATGATGTTGCTGTCAATACAAGTGCTACTGCCCTGTGTTGCTATCCACATATCCTCAATATTCAACTGACACAATAGTTGGATGCAGAGGTGCAGCTAGGTAATTTTGGACCCTGGACCTAATGTGTTTATGGCGTGCCCCCTGTTGGACCTAATCTGCTTAGGGAGGGGAGGGGAAGACTGCACAATCCCCAAAGGATTCATACATCTTTTTGATCATTTACCACAAATCTTCAGATCTGGGCCAGAGTGCATTTACATAAGAACATAGGAACAGCCCTGCTGTATCAGGCCCAAGGCTCATCTAGTCCAGCATCCTGTTTCACACAGTGGCCCAACAGATGCCTCTGAGAAGCCCACAGGCAAGAGGTGAGGGCTTGCCCTCTCTCTTGCTGTTGCTCACCTGCAACTGGTATATAGAAGCATCTTGCCTCTGAGGTTGGAGGTAGCATGTAGCCATCAGCCATTGATAGACTGTCCTCTATGAATTTGTCTAAGCTCCTTTTAAACCTATGCAAGCTACTGGCCTTCACCACATACCGTGGCAGAGAATTCCATAGATTAAGTATGTGCTGTGTGAAAAAATGCTCCAGATCCCTGATCCCTCGGGAAATATCATGGGGGCATCTTGGAGAGTGGGCACATGGACCTGGGCCCCCAGATTCATGCCTAATGGTACCCCTGGTTGGGTAAAGAGTAAGGCAACATAGGATTTTAATATTTCTCAAAATAACCATCTTCACCATCAAACATGATTAAGGATCATGCTGTTACATGCTCAACATGTCTTTGAAAAGCATTTGGAAACTTCAGCTGGACCACAATGACCACTTGAGACAGGCTCAGCTCCATATCTCACCAACATTGTTTATTTATTTTATTTATTTAGTACATTTCTATATCACCCAAAACTAATGTCTCTGACATTAGAGGTGCAATTGATAATAACACAGGGTAGAGCCTTCTCTACTGGGGTGCCAAGGTTGTAGAACTCTCTGTCTGTAATTTGAGGATGGTTGCCTGTCTTGTGGGGCTTAAACACCAGACTAAAACATTATTATTTCAGCCTGCTTTTGATCTAACTCTTAAATTGGTTGCTGCTGCTGCTGCTGCTGACTGTTTGCCCTGTTTGCTTTGTTTTTATTTTAACGTATTGTATGGCTGTTTTAGCCACCTAATGGCACAGCAGGGAATGACATGACTTAGCAAGCCAGAGGTTGCCAGTTTGAATCCCCGCTAACACCTATATCAGGCAGCAGCGATATAGGAAGATGCTGAAAGGCATCATCTCATACTGTGTGGGAGATGGCAATGGTAAATCCCTCCTGTATTCTACCAAAGACAACCACAGGGCTCTGTGGGCACCAGGAGTCAACACTGACTCGACGGCACACATTACTATGGCTGTTTTAGCTTACATAAATGTTAGCCATCTTGGACTTCTCATTATGAGCTGGAAAGGCAGGATATAAATATTTTAAATAAATGAAAATCTTGTAAAGTATGGCAATGTTTATTTCAATAGGGGATAATCCCCCTTGAGAACTTAGTAGTTCTTATGTGAAAAAGAAAACATTATCAAACAATATTTAGAATACATTTGAATAGCTCTTTCTTTTTCACCATTACAGAAAAGTTAGGCTTCCACAAATCAACTGCTTATCAGGATAAGGCTTTTGCAATCCAGGTCTTAATGCTAATAATCTGCTTTGTGGTTGCCTCGGGCTCAGCTATCAGGAAGTGCAACAACACCCATTTTCTGGTAAGCTAATGGGAACATGAAAAGGCCTGTTAGGACACAGAGAACAGGGTTTCCTCATGGTGTACATGCCTAATTGATGAGAGGCTACACTTCCTTAAAAAAAAATTAATGTCTTTTGACATTTTGTATTTTACAAAGCCTTTCCCAGTCCCCACCCCCACCCCCGAGCCCAACCCTCCCTTTCCCCCCTCAGCACTGGTTGGGGGGACAAGAGAGAAGAAAGGAGAGAAGGAAAGAGAAAGAGGGAGAAAGAAAACAGGGATACTCACCATTGCAGTGGTGAGTGTGGGTGGATCAGAGGGGTTTCTATTCTAGGAATCGTTCAAGGAAGTTGTCCCAGATTTCTGACCATTTATCCAATTTATTTACTTTTAAGAGGGCCCATTTTTCATGTGCCGCCAGCTCAAGAAGGTCCGGCACCCAGACCTCAGACCTAGGGGGATTGGGAGATTTCCACTGCCTCAATATTAACCTCTTGGCTACCAGCAGGCTCTGCCATAGCCATTGTTTAGAACTGGGTTTTAGTCCCCAGTCAGATGAGATAAACCCCAACACTACATGCAGGTCCTTCAGTGCAAGGGATGAGTCCAGCACTAAGTTAATTTGCATAATAATCTCCCTCCAGAAGCCTTGCACTATGGAACAGTCCCAGAACATGTGTGTTAAATTGGCATGCAGATTACTGCATCTCCAACAGTTACTATTTGGGGACATTTTCAGTGGGGCCCCAGCGACTCCATTTATGCTAGAGCATGCCATTAAGATGTCCTCTCTCCCAAAGCTAAATAAATACCTTTATGCCTATGTGCATGGGGACTTGGACCCTGGACTAGATCTACTTAGGAATAAATGGAACCTGGAACTTATAGATAAAATGTCACCAGCACAATGGCAAGAGATTTTAGGTAGTGTTAAACGCAGCTCAATGGATCTTAAATTGCACCTAATCCAACAGAAGATTCTTTTCAGGGCCTATTGGACCCCTCTATATCTTAAGAGGCTGCACTTCCCATGTACAATCTGTTTTGCAATCCCTTGCCGTGCTTTCCCAGAAGTTGTTCTCTGGAATATTTGTGCATATCTTGCTTTCAGGGCTTGATCCCCTGATACCTGTTAGACTGGTGATTTTGGAATTTCCCCAGTAAAGACAAGAACTGGAGTGGTGTTTGTTTGTCTAAGTGTTATTTTAGTTATTTAAACCAGTATCAAAACGATGAAGCTATTCTCATGATCACTGGAAAGTGGGCTAAGAGAGCTTAGCCTGCTTTCCAGGGATCGTGGGAACCACCGGGCTCGCAGGTGAGCCCCTGGTGCTCCCAAGGTGGCTAGCCTGCTTAACTACCCCTCCCCTAAGACGAGGTTAACAGAGTGAGCGCTCTGTTAACCTCATCTTTCTGCTCATGTGTTGCCGCGGCGCACAGTTACACATGAGTAGACCAGGAGGCTGCAAGCGGTCTCCCGGGCTGGGGGGGTCTCTCCAGAATGCCCCGCATGCTTTGCGGGGCATCCTGGAACTTCCGGAGGGCGTGCAGCCCCCAATCCCCACCACCCCTGCCAGCTCCGTGATGGAGCCGGCAGTCGTGTGGGTAGCCGATCTGGCCAACCAGTTATGAGCAGCGGCTCGTTTGTGGGGAGCGCGCGCTAAGCCCGCTCTCCCTGCAGTTAGCCCCAAAGCTCTTCTCACTGACTGTGAGAAGAGCTTCATTGTATTCCTCGTATGTTAGCATTTAATATAAAATTCACTAAGAACAGTAGCATGTACTTCAGTTAGAAGGAATTATACTTTTAGAATTATTTTTAAATATACCAGTAATAGTCCAGTGGCTTATCTCTTTTTCTTCAGAAGGTGATGATCAGTCACAGTGTCCTAGTTTAGGAACAATTCCCATCAAGTGCACAAACCAATGTCTTCCCAAATGTGGATATATTAACTTGATGGAAAATGTTTAAAATTATTTCTGTTAACATAAGAGATAGAATTGAACCAGACATTTTAAAAAGCATCAGGTTTCCTCAGGCCAAGGCTGAGTTTTGCAGAATGAGTCAATTTCTCTGCTGTGGCTATGTCCCAAAGATTGTTAAACCAGTTGTCCAAGAGCTAGTGAGTTTCTGTATTTGTCAGAAACCTCCTACCAGCGGCCTTATAATTTTTTAATACATTTTGCTTTGCCCTGATTTTGCACACTAAACTGCCTAAACTGCCTTAAGATATAGTAATTGACAGTACAGTATATAAATATAAATGTACTAAATGTATAATTGGTGGCATATAAAGATATTCTGTAAACCACCTTGGGATATAATAATTGGCAGTATATAAATGCACTAAATAAATAAATAATGTTTGTCCCATCCTGCAACTGGTCTAGTAACTGAATTTCATCCTTTGTAGTCTGTCCTTCTGAGCATGACTTCCCCTTCTGTTCCTGTCCTAATTTCATCCCCACTAGTTCAGTCCACAAAGGTTTATCCTCTAGTCCAAGTTTCAAGCATTTAATTATGTGTTCTGCTGTAACTGCTTCAAATGAGTTAATAATTGTTCCATTCCTGTCAGGTGACAGAGAAGGAACCAGTCATCAGGTTCCAAGACAGTGTGACCCCTAGGTTTATCTGATCACTGGAACATGAACTTTAGGCTTGAACTCTAAGTAAATGTTTAATTGTTTTAACACATAGAACACGAAGTCTTTTTATAAAACTTACATGAGCAATGAGCATGTTCATCAACAATATATTGCTGCTCTGAGGGTTTTTAGCTAAATATTTCATCACCTGGGCAATGATACAAATAGAGCAGCCAAATGCCCAGTAATCTTTCCTCTGCTTTCGTCAAAGAAAATCATGTCCTTTAATATGTGATGTACCTTTTCGCAATGGAAACATTTCAGAAAGTTAAGACCCATAAAATAAATGGCTGACATCCTGACTACTGAAACATCCATGCTTCAAGCAGCTGCAAAGACGCAGTGAGAGTTTGTGCCCTGCTCTGTTGTATTCTAAATTACTAGCATAATTGTGCAAGAGTGCTAATCTTTGGGGGTAATCCCCTGTGCTCCAGAAGAACTCTGTAGAAGCGAGAACAAGTCCCTTCTTTAAGGGATGCGAGAACATGTCCCTTCTTTAAGGGATTCCACTTCCAGACAGTGCTTCTGGAGTACAGGAGAGCACCCCTAAGTAATACCACTCTTGCTCTAGCAACTTTGCACAATTATGCTCCTAATTCAGAATATGACAGGGTGGTGCACAGGCTCTCACTGCATTTCTGTAGCTGCTTGAAGTGTGATGCTTTGGTACATAGGAACATAGGAAGCTGTCATACTGACTCAGACCCTTGGTCATAGGAACATAGGAAGCTGCCATATACTGAATCAGACCATAGGCCCATCTAGCACAAGATTGTCTGCACAGACTGGCAGTAGCTTCTCCAAGGTTGCAGGCAGGCACCTGTCTAGCTCAATATTGTCTACACTGACTGGTAATAGCTCTCCAAAGTTTCAGGCAGGAGTCTCTTACAGCCCTACTTGGAGATGCCAGGGAGTGAATCTGGGACCTTCTGCATGCATACATGCAGATGCTTTTCCATGGAGTCATGGTCTGATCCTCAAAGGGGAATATTTTGTAATGTTCACATTTAGTCACCCATCCAAATACAAACCAAGGCAGATGCTGTTTTGCAAATAAGATGATTCATGCTCACTACAACAAGACCAGCTTTCCTCCCCAGTAGTAAAAATGTCAGCCAATGTACACATCTGAGTTAGGAGTGTCCAGCTAGCTCTGGATTACGTCATATCATATAATCTTTTAAAATATCCTATCTTGCCCAGATTTGAGGATCACGAAATAATGACTTCACTCTCACAATGCTTCACAATATTATTGCATGTGTACCTCATAAGAAAATGCTTCAGTGATTTTACAGCACAATTCTATACATGTTTATCTGGAGCTCGGTTTACCAGTCTTCTGTTTAATCTTCATGTTAAAACAAGTAAAATAGTCAATTATCCAATCATGCCAGCACCAGCAGATTTTTTAAAAACTCTTTGAAGAAGCACAGTCAGAAAAGCTAAAAAATAAAGTTGCTGCTAGTTCACCATCTTGGCTCTTCCACCATGGTTATTCGGTAATAAGTTGTACTGTGTTTAATGAATAGGATTGCAGCCTCAATGTATTCATTTGATTGACTGACTGACTGACTGATACTTCCCCTTTCTGGATAAGTTTACCTATGGTGGCTCACAGACAGAACATAATATAGGCTACATTCTCACAGTTATGGTGATACTAGTTAAAGAGTTAACCAGGATTACTTAGACTCTCTGAGCTGCATTCTCAAAACAGCTGAGCTGATCCTGATCCAAAACCAAACTCTGATCCTTTTTTATCTGTCCAGGTAAAACATGGTTTAACCACAACAGTTTGATCAAGATTGCCCGGGAAATCTGCTTTCTCACAATCAGCTCCGCAGGGCTCAGCAATTCTGGTTAGCTCTTTATTTTATTTATTTATTTATCTATTTATTTATTTATTTATTTATTTATTTTGATTTCTCTACCACCCTTCAAAAAATGGCTCAGGGCAATTTACACAGAGAAATAATAAATACATAAGATGGATCCCTGTCCCCAAAGGGCTCACAGACTAAAACAAAACATAAGATAGAGCTGAGCCAGGGGCTGGGAGATGGGAAGAGGGTGCTATTGGACAGGGCCTTGAGTGCTTTCCTCTGCTCCACCCCTTCCAGGTAACTGCCATTTAACATCCAGCTGAGTCAGGAGCTGGGAGATGGGAAGAGGGCTCTGTTGGACAGGGCCCTGAGCAGGGGAGGAGCCACCATTGGGCGAATAGGTTCAAAGAACCCGGGCCACGCCTCACGGCCCCAACATGCCCCCCGCATCTGACGTCAGATGCAGGGGGTGCTGGTTTAGCTCCCGAGCGGGGCTGCGGGGCCCCATTTGGGAGTTAAATGGCTGGTGCTGCGTTTGCAGTGTGGCCAGGAGCGGCTCTTCTCTGCCTTTAAGGCAGAGAAGAGCCACTCCTGGCCACGCCACAAACACAGTGCCAGCCCCAATCTAGCTCCCGAACGGGGCTGCGCGGCCCTGTTTAGGAGTTGGACGGCCAACGCTGCATTCACAGCGCGGCCAGAAGCGGCTCTCCCCTGCCTTTAAGGCAGAGAGGAGCTGCTCCTGGCTGGCCTGGCTCTAACTCCCGGATGGGGCTGCGCAGCCCCATTTGGATGCCAGATCATGCCCCCCGCATCTGACATGGGGGCATGGCTAGCCCCTGCATCTGATGTCAGACGCAGGTGGCAGGGTGAGCAGGGCTGCTGCGGTGGCTGGGCATGGGCCACTCGTGGTCTGGCTCCGCCACTGGCCCTGAGTGCTTGCCTCTGCTCCACCCCTTCCAGGTAACCGCCATTTCACATCCAGCTCAATGTCGTCCAGCGGAGCTTTTTTAAGTGGTTCGTGGCCTCCTAGGTGAGGACCCCAAAGACCATCAAACAGAACACTCGGCAGCCCACTGTGACCAATTTGCTTTACATTTTGCAGATAAAATCACTCATATCCGTTCTGACTTGGATGCCAAGATTTTTGCAGCACTGGAACTGGATGTTGCCAGCGCACAGTCTGGTCTTGTTATACTGGATGGTTTTCAGACTGTGTTGCCTGAGGAGGTGGACAGGCTGCTTGGAAGGTTGAGGCCAACCACGTGTCTCCACAACCCTTGCCCTTCATGGTTGGTGAAGGCTTGTAGGGAGGGACTGGGTCCATGGGTGGCGGGGGTGGTGAATGCCTCTTTAGAGCAGGGGGTGGTCCCCCCTTGCCTGAAGGAAGCAGTCATTAGGGCCCTCCTTCAAAAGCCTTAATTGGATCCCGATGACTTAAATAACTTTCCACCAGTTTCAAACTTCCCCTTCTTGGGCAAGGTGTTGGAGAGCGTTGTGGCATCTCAGTTCCAGGCAGCCCTGGATGAATCTGATTACTTAGATCCTTTCCAGTCTGGTTTCTGACCTGGATATGGGAGTGAAACTGCCTTGGTCGCCTTGGTGAATGACCTACACCGGGAGATAGATAGGGAGTGTGACTCTGCTGATCCTCCTGGACCTCTCAGCTGCTTTTGATACCATCAACCATGGTATCCTTCTGGGATGTCTCTCTGGGTTGGAACTTAGGGGCACGGTTATACAGTGGTTCCGTTCCTACCTAGGGGGTCGTACTCAGAAGGTGAAGCTGAGGGATGCCTGCTCCACCCCTTGGCCTTTGGCCTATGGGGTACCACAAGGATCTATTCTGTCTCCCATGCTGTTTAACATTTACATGAAGCCCCTGGGAGAGGTCATCCGTGAGTGTGGGCTGCGGTGCCATAAATATGCTGATGACACCCAGTTCTACCTATCTTTTAAGTCAGCAGACACCAGGGAAGCAGTGGATGCTCTCAGCTGGGGCTTGTAGGCTGTTCTGGACTGAATGGGGGCAAACAAGCTGAAACTCAATCCAGATAAGACAGAAGTGCTCTGGGTTGGTAGAAATGATCATCCGAGTAATGAGGTAAATCTGGTCTTGGAAGGGGTCACACTCCCTCTGAAAGACAAAGTCTGTAGCTTGTGGGTGCTTCTGGACCCAACACTGTCTTTGGAGGCAGTGGTGTGCAGAAGCGCCTTTTACCAACTATGGCTGATACGCCACCTGCAACCCTACTTAGACCTGACCTCAGTCACTCATGTGTTGGTAACATCCAGATTGGACTACTGCAATGCACTCTACGTGGGGCTGCCCTTGAAGACTGTTCAGAAGCTTCAGAATGCTGCCGCAAGGATGCATCCTGCGTCAGCTTCGTTGGCTACCGGTCCACTTCTGGACTAGATTCAAGATGCTGGTATTGACCTTTAAAGCTCTACATGGCTTGGGGCCATGGTACCTGTCAGACCACATTTGCCCATATGAGTCTGCCAGGGCCCTCCGCTCATCATCTCAGGCCCTGCTCATGACCCCGCCACTAACAGAGATCCGGTTGGTGGGGATGAGACAGGGCCTTTTGGGTTGTGGTCCCTCAGCTTTGGAACACCCTCCCTGAAGAGCTTCACCATACTCCCTCCCTCAGTGTTTTTAAAAAAAACATCTTAAAACGCACCTTTTTAAGGAGGCTTTTTAATGCTCCTATCTGGTTGGTTCTTTAGCTTTTTATAATTTTCATTTTTTATTTGAACCTAATAATGATTATGGTTTTAATCTGACAACTTTTTGCTTTGTTTTGTTTTTGTTTAATTTAGTTAATTTTATTAATTTTATTGTATTTTGTGTCTATCTTATTGTTGTGAGCCACCCCAAGCAGTAGTTCACTGGAGGGGCGGGGTATAATTTTAATTAATTAATTAATTAATAAGATAGACACCAGCAACAGTCACTGGAGGTACTGTGCTGGGGTGGATAGGGCCAGTTACTCTTCCCCTGCTAAATAAAGAGAATCACTACGTTAAAAGGTGTCTCTTTGCCAAGTTAGCATATGCACAGGCATATGAAGCAAAGACCCTCTGGAGGATCTTCAAAGGTCACGACCAATACCAAATTACACCTAGAAACAGATTGGAAGTCAATGAAGACTGAACAAAACACAGTGATGTCCTCCCCATATGAGACCCCAGCCACTATTATGGCTGTAGCATTTTGCACCAGTTATAGTTTCTAAATGCATATCAAAGGCAGTCCCACATAGAGCATGCTGCAGTCATCCAGGTGAAATGTGATCAAAGCTGGTTATTTATAGAGATATTGAGATGTTTATAGATATTTTTGTAAAGTCAACCTGGACAAATTAACAATATAATGCCTACAAAATAAATTGCAAACATTCAGGTTGATACTCTGTACATAATATGCATTGATTAGGATTTATGTTTAAAACCAACTACAGAACACTATTCTGCTTCACTTTCCTCTTTACTCTCAGTTCTGGGGTAGTTTCTTTTGCTTTTTAAACTAAAATCAGTTTTGTTCATTTTTCTCTCCTACACAAATCCAAGGGAGGTATGGATCAAAAGATGCAGATCCAAACAAACAACAGTTAGAGATCATAAGGCCCTGGATTACATTTTTTTACATCAGAATATTGAAGGAAGCCCCTGCTTCTCATATCATAAGCCATTAATGAGGTAAGATTGTCAAAAAATGAATATTTAAAAATAGTATGGGGTGGGGGGGATTCTTAACAGTACTTTTAAAAAGTAAACTTGAAATTCCACAAGCCTGAGCAGTGGTAAAGAGCAAACTTTGGTGCAATTAAATAGGATAGAAAGCCCATGCTAATATGATCCAGACACAAGACAAACCCTTAAAACTGGAGCTGGGTCAACACATGCAGTAGAGTGAGGTGGTCATGAAGGCGCAGAATGGACTGTACCACTTCAGACTGTAGGTGTGGATACCACATCTGCCTTGACAGTTCTATGGAGCCAAAAGGTAGGATTGAAATTGCAAAAAATAAATTTTTAAAAATTAAATATTTAATCTTTCTTTTGTACTGAAGTCATAAAGGGTCACTTCTTTAAAGGCCTAACCACCTCCAAATTCCTGTTTGGTCCCTCTTGTACCCTTGTTCCAACCAAAGGGATCTTTCTACTTCTACCCTAGCTTGTCATCTTAGTCTTTGGCCCTGTTCAGACATAGCATGAAGCTGTGGTTAATCTGTGAAGCCAAGTATCATGCCACAAATGGTTGACTAACTGTGATTTGGCAATCTCTGGCTTCTGTAGGGACTTTACTGCCCAGCCCAGTTGACAGTTCCACCAAAGCCCCCAGGAAGGATCCCTCAGCAACATCCCTCCCGGTCCCGGGGACTGATGGGAACCAAGAATATAAGGGCCAAAACAAGGGTGTCCTGTCACAGAGGGCCTCACAGTGGTTGATTTGCAGCATCGGGCCCGGAAGGTAGTGATTAGCCTGGGACAGAGGATTTATCCCTGGTCTCTCCTTGTCTGCCCACCCAACCCCGAACCACTTGAACTCACGAAGTGGGCTGGAACCCTTTTAAGTTCAGAAGAGTTCGGTGGAAGGGGGAGGGTGTGAAGTATGAGTTCTATTGTTAACCAGTGGAGCCGGGAGCCCCACAATGGTGGGGCCCCCTATAGTTGGAAGATTTACTTTATGAGAGTGCAGTCAAATAGAGAACTGTAACACATTAGTTTTTCTGTTTTCTCCAGTAGACTGACTCTCTCATGGGAAGGCTAACCCCCCCAGCCAGCAAGTCGGCACAAGGATGAGAGTGTGTTTGGTCTTTCTCATTGTTTTGCCCAGGGTTGCAAGTCTGGTGGCACCCTTGGTTACAGTGAACCAACCCCCAGAATCCTTTGCTTGCATTAATATACATATCCCCTCCTAGGAAGTCAGTAAGATCTGTTCCTGGAGTAATAGATGAGCAGCCCCAGCCCTTCTGTGGTCCAGCAACCGGAGTCTTCTCCCAAGATTCATGGCATTCCCCTCAGTCTGGTCCCCCACCCCCACCCCACCACATCTTTATGTACATTAAAGCCAAAGAAACCACACTCCATTGATCAGATCCAACAGCCCCAGGAATGGGGCTAGATAGGGTATCAGGTCAATGGAAGAGTTCCTTGTACCTGTGTCTAGTCTCCTCCTTTTATTTAAAGCATGTTTTTTCCAATGCCATTCCATCCCTTTAAATGTAGGGTCTGCAGGAATGTGGCATTCCCATTGCCAAACACTGAAAGAAGGAGCAAGGGGAGACCAGAGGGCGGGCCATCAACTCCGAGAGGCAGCCAGTGAGAAACTCAGTTGCCCTAGAACTGACGCATTTATGGGTTGCTCTGAGCTTTCCTCTCTATGGTGGTGGGAAGAGCTTGCTTAAGAAACCCAGGTTATGGCGGGTGGCAGAATTCAGATGACACAATAGTGCCTTGTAACCTCAGGTTTCAGCAGTGAAACTCACTACAAACCAAGGATTCAAATTTTATTTATTTACTTACTTACTTATTTAATAAATTCCCAAATTCAGGTTTGGGAGCAAAAACAGAGCTGCGTTTGGGAGATGAAACTGCAGCTTCACACTTCCAGACAATCACAGACTCAAACTTCTGGCACATTTACCTATGGTTTGGCGTTATGTCTGAACAAGGTCTTTAACTCACCCTACTCTCCAGCTCATATCTTACAAAGATACTGAAACAACCTGCTCTTTTATAGGCATGTGAATCACCCTGGGCAACATGTTTGAAAAGGTGGCTAGACATTTTAAAAACCCATAATAGGTTTATTTCTACCAGCCCCACCAGCCACTTGTTAGCTTTGCCCACTAATGCTAGTTAATTAAACTTCACAACCTGCTTTATCCAATACCCTCACTTCCCAACATGCTAAAGAAAAAAACCACAGCATGTCATGGATGGACCATCATCTGGTAAAGGTAAGATTTGAAGCTGCAACCCACCTCTGCAGGAGTGAAGGACCAATTAGGCTGGTCTGCACAAAAAGGTTATTGAATCCAATTGGATTCTTAGAAGCCTCGGAAGGGTTTTGAGTTGGCTCTACCAATGATTCTGTTGATGCTCTGGTGCAAACATGGAATAACAAACTCACTAGAGCCTTTGACACAATCACTCCTAAGAGTCCTCTCCAACCTCGTTCAAAATTAGCACCATGGTATTTGGAAGAATTATGGGAGCTGAAGCGGCAAGGTAGACAACTAGAGTGCAAATGGAGGAAGACTCGATGCAAATCCGATAGATTACAACACATAGCACATTTGAAGATATATGCTCTGGCAATACGGGTAGCAAAGTAGTGGTTCTTTTAGGCCCACATTGCTTCCACAAGTGCATGTCCAGCAGAGTTTATCTAGGGTTGTGAGAGGGCTAATACCTGTCCTTTCCCCTTTGAACTTGAATTTGGAACCTTCTATCCACTATGACATTTTAAATGACTTTCTTGCAGATAAAATATCTCGTATTCAGGCCAAACTTGATTCCACATTTATTGTAGCGTCTACTAGGGAGGTGTCCAGCAACTAATCTTATGGGATCAGATTGGATTACTTTCATTTTGTGACTTTTGAGGATGTGGACAAGCTGCATTGGACTGTATGTCCTCTACCACCTGTTCTCTTGACCCTGCCCTACTTGGCTCATTTCATCTGCCAGTAGTACTATGAGAGATGGTCTGGTACATATTATAAATGCTTCCCTGCAGGAGGGCAGGATGCCTCCTTGCTTTAAAGAGGCTATTATTAGACCTTACTTTAAAAAACCTGCACTGGCTACCTCAGAGTTAGCCAATTATAAACCTGTCTCCAATCTTCCATGGTTGGGCAAGGTGACTGAGAGGGTGGTGGCCTCTCAGCTCCAGGCAACTGGCTTTTGGTAAGGCTATGGGGTTGAGACTGCCTTAGTCAGCCTGATGGATGATCTCCAATGGTGTATTGACAGAGTGAGTGTGACTCTGTTGATACTTTTAATCTCGTGGCAGCTCTTGATACCATCGACCATCCTTCTGGGTTACCTCAGGGAGTGGGATTGGGTGGCACTGTTTTACTGTGGTTCCGTTCCTACCTCTCTGTCAAATTCCAGATGGTGTTGCTTCAAGACTGTTGCTCTGTAATGCAGGAGTTAATGTATGGGGTTCCACAAGGTTCCATACTGTCTCCAATAATTTTTGACATCTACATGAAACCACAGGAAGAGATCATCAGGAGATTTGGTGCAAGGTGTTATCAATATGCTGATGACACCCAAATCTATTTCTCCATATCAGCCTCATCAAGTAATAGCATAACCTCCCTAAATGCCTGCCTGGAGGTGCTACTGGGCTGGATGACGGATAACAAACTGAAATTGAATCCAAATAAGATGGAGGTACTGATTGCGGGGGTCAGAACTCGAGAGATGGTTTAGATTTGCCTGTTCTGAATAGACTTACACCCCCGCTGAAAGAACAAGTACATAGCTTGAGAGTGCTCCTGTCCAAAACTTGCTCTGGTCTCTCAAGTTGAGGCAATGGCCAGGGGCGCTTTTTATCAGCTTTGGCTGATACGTCAGTTATGTCCATTTCTGGAGGAAAATTACCTTAAAACAGTGGTGCTTATACTGGTAACCTCCAGGCCTGACTACTGCTATTTATTTATTTGTTTGTTTGTTTTATTGTTAAATTTATATACCACCTTTCATTAAAACAATCCCAATGCCATTTACACATAATTAAAAACAAAATTATAATAATGACACAATTAAAATATTAAGCTAAAAATATAAAACAAATCTGATTACAAATTTAAAACACAAGCATAAAAACAGTACAAAATACAAAGAAGAAGAAGCAGACAATCATATAAAAGCCTGGGTAAAAAGCCAAGATTTAACATGCTTTCGAAAAGCTGTGATGGAGACCGAGAAGTGGATAGCCACTAGAAAAGCATTCCAGAGTCTGGGGGCAGCAACAGAGAAGGCCCTGTCCCGCATGCACAACAATCAAGCCTCCCTCATTGTTGGCACCCAGAGCAGAGCCCCCTCAGATGACCTCATCAAGCTGTCAGAAATTATTGGGAGCAGGCGGTCCCTCAGGTATCCAGGGCCCAAACCGTCAAGGGCTTTAAAGGTCAAAACCAGCACCTTGAATTGGACCCGGAAACAAACTGGTAGCCAGTACAGCTCTTTCAAAATGGGTGTGATTGTCACGCCCTCGAGCTTCGACAGTGAGGAGGAAGGGGAAGCTGTCAACTTTCCAGCCAATTCAGGAGTGTCTGAGGGGCAGAGCCCGGCTGTCAGCGTTCATGAAACGGCTGTGGTAGATCCAACTAATGATTTAGAGCAGGTACGGCAACCTGAGTCAGCAGAAGGCGTGGGGGACCAATGCGAAGAAGAGCTATGTAATGAAACACCAATGACTCCACAACAACGCAGGATCACGAGACGTAGAACGCAATTAGAGGCTGTTAGGAGGAGCAAACACCTCTTGCTGAGGGCTGACAAGCCGTGAATTCCTACCAGCTGGGAGCTCTTGGCTTGCTCTATAAATCACATCTCCAGCCTCCTACTCATTGCTGAGAATCAACATTCATCAATATTCCTTGCCGACAGCGTTCAGCCAAGCCATATCCGATTTCAGCAGCTCCGCTTGCTTCGTGAACTTCCCTAGCAGCTGGCCAGACCTTGACAGTGATATGCTTCCACCAGGCAGCTCCAGATAAAACCCTAGCTGCCACATTTTGCACTAGCTGAAATTTCTGGATATTCTTCAAGAGCAGCCCCACGTAGAGCGCGCTACAGTAATCTAGCCGTGACGTGACTAAGGCATGGGTAACTGTGGCCAGATCTGCTTTCTCAAGAAAGTGACGCAGCTGGTGCACTAGCTGAAGCCGTGCAAAGGCACTCCTGGCCACCGCCTCCACCTGAGCTTCCAAAAGCAGAGCCAGGTCCAATAATACCCCCAAGCTGCATACTTACTGCTTCAAGGGGAGTGCAACCCCATCCAGAACCGATAAAATCTCCTCATCCCGATTGGCTCTCCTACTGACCAACATTACCTCCATCTTGTCTGGATTCAATTTCAGTTTATTAGCCCACATCCAACCCATCACGGCCTCCAGCCCCTGATTCAGGACATCCACTGCTTCCCTAGGATCAGATGACAAGGAGAGCTAGAGCTGAGTGTCATCTGCTTATTGCCTGACAACTCAGTCCAAGTCCCTGGATGACCTCTCCCAGCATGGGGGACAAGACCGAACCCTGCGGGACCCAACAGGCCAATGACCATGGTGCCGAGCAGTAGTCTCCCAGCACCACCTTCTGGACCCTCCCCACAAAGAAAGGACTGGAACCACTCCAACACAGTACCTCTGATTTCCATACTAGAGAGGCGGCCCAGAAGGGTACCATGGTCGATGGTATTGAACACTGACAAGAGGTCCAGCAGAACCAACAGGGACTGTCTAGTTCCCCCTGTCTAGTTCCCGGTGTAGGTCATCCACTAGAATGACCAAGGCAGTTTCACAGTTCCATATCTGGGGCAGAAGCCAGATTGAAAAGGGTCCAGATAATCCATATCATCCAAGACCCTCTGCAACTCTCTATGTGAGGCTGCCTGTGTAGTCTGGAAACTACAGTTGGTATAGAATGCGGCAGCCAAACTGGTCTCCAGGATAACCCGAAGAAACCATATACAGTAACACCAATCTTAAAAGAACTGTACTGGCTGCCAATATTTTCCAAGTGAAATACGAAGTGCTGGTTATTACCTATAAAGCCCACAATGGCTTGGATCCAGGTATTTAAGAGAGCGCCTTCTTTGTCATGAACCCTGTCACCTATTAAGATCATATGTGGGGATCCAGTTATGGCTACCACCGGCTTGTTTGGTGGTGACTCAAGACCGGGCCGTCTCTGTGGCTGCCCTGAAGCTCGGAATATGCTCCCTGTTAAAATCAGGTTTTCTCCATCTCTGGATGTTTTTAAAAAGACCCCTGTTTTATCAGGCTTCTAATTAATTTTAATGGATTTTATATTGTAATTGTTTTAATCATTTTATCTTGTTTTTATATTGTATTTTAACTTATGTACACTGCCTAGGGATGCAAATGTCAGGCAGTATAGAAATATAAGAAATAATAAATAACAAGCCGACCCCTGCACAGAGCATCTGTGCACTCTTTGGGGCCGGCTACCTCTCTCCTCACCGCCCCAAGTCTCTGGCCGGGCTGAGTGCCGCGGCTCAGCCTGCTGCCGCCTCGCCTCCACGGCCGGCCAGACCCGCCGCCTCTCTCCCCCCACCCCAGTCTCCGGTGGCATGCCGCCACAGGCGGGCCCACCGCTGGGCTGAGAGCTGCAGCCGCCAGTGGGGGCTGCCGAGAGCCACCGCCGCCGCCAGCGGGGGCCACCGAGAGCCGCCGAGAGCCGCCGCCAGCGGGCACCGCCAAGAGCCGCCACCGCCGCCAGCGGGGGCCGCCGAGAGCCTCCGCCGCCGCCGCCGCCGCCAGCGGGGGCCGCCGAGAGCCGCCGCCGCCGCCAGCGGGGGCCGCCGAGAGCCGCCGCCGTCAGCGGGGGCCGCCGAGAGCCGCCGCCGCCGCCATCTGTCGGGCCTGCCAACCCCCACCCCAGTATCGGGCCCGCCGCGCTGCCGCCTCCTTGCTCCTTGGCCTGTCCTCCCCGTCGCTGCCAGGCCGGCCCGCCAGCGGCCATGGCCGCCGCCGCTGTTCTCCTGGGTGCGCCTTACCCAATCAGGTGCCCCCGCAGCCCAGCCAATCAGCTGGGCTGCCGGGACGCACATTCAAAAGGCACACCCAGGGGAATTATATATATATAGATTTTTCCCTTGTTGCAGCTCTTTTCAGAGTGGGCCTGAAATGAGCAGGCAGTTTGGCCATCTCCAAGGCACAAAGCAGCTGTCCACTGATCAAGATTGTTCTCAGAGAGAGGAAGACTTCTTGTTCAGCAGCAATTGATCTCAGATGTCATTACCAAATGTCATTCATTGCTGGCCCAACCTGTCAAGGTGTCTCAGCTTCCCTGCTGGTTGATCCTCATTCATGCAAAGCATTCCTAGTAAACTGTTCTTCCTATTCATAACTTTTTATTCTTGTGTCAACAGCAGATTGATGGGGCGACTCTTTAGAATCCTCCAATGTCTCTGAAATAAGGAGGAAGGATACTAAGAGAAATACAACACACACCTTATGTATGTATATTTCTTAGCATTTTGCCAAGATGAACATTAAATTTTATAATGTACAAACTATGCAGAGGCTAAACATTTGGACATGGCAGCCTGATCCTGTGTGTGTTTACTCAGATAGAAGTCTCACTGAATTCAGTGAGGCTTATTTCTGAGTAAGTGTACACAGAGTTTCATCATTAACATATTTTGTGGACTACACTGTCAGGTCCGAAAGCAATGGGCATGTAGGGATGTGCACAAAATGGGAAAACCCGAGTTGGTTTGAGTTGACTGGACTCGATCCAAACCAGATCCAGTCCAGTTTTGTGCACACCGGACCCAAACCCAGTTCAGCTTGATTTCAAGACTGGTTGTGTGTGTGGGGGGGGGAGGGGGTTGGATCCGAGGCTGTACTGGTAAAGGGGGATATACTAAGGATCCCCCTTTACCAGTATAGGGGAAGTGGGGAACAGGGGACTTAAATAAAAATAGTTGGTGTGGGAGGAAAGTAAAATCTTACCTCAAATTTGCCACCGGTGATGGCTGCAGCGGTCGTGGGGGTGGTTGTGGGTGGTGGAGCAAACCACCCCTGCCAGAGCAGGCAGGCCCATTTCGGACCTGTTTTGGGCCTCTGCACATGCGTGGAGGTAAAAAAATGTGTCCTCCACACAATTTTTTTTTGTTCCGTGCATGCACAGAGGTCCCTGCTCACTCCAGTGGGAGTGGGGGGAGTCCCTGCCACCTCCCCCAACCACCTCCGTGACCACTACAGCTGCTGCTGCTGCTGCTGGCAACAGTGACAATTTTGAGGTAACATTTTACTTCCCTCCCACCCCAACTCTTTTTATCCTGGTCCCTTCCTTTACTGGTAAAGGGGAATCCTGAGAAGATTCCCCTTTCCCAGAATGCTCTGAGACAGTTCGAGCCAGAGCAGGCCTGGTTCAGCTCAAATTCGGACCAAACTGGGCCTAAATGTGGATCGACCTGAACCCCGTTGAGCTGGCTGACTTGACATCAAACTGGTTTGCACATCCCTATGGGCATGTAAGGATAGGCAATGCAGTGATGGTGGAGTGTGGAGTTCCTACAGATCCTAGCTTCTGGGTGCAACACACTAGTAAATTTCAGTCCCAGAGTTGCTGTTTGGGCCCCAAAGATTCCTCCTGCCACACTCTATGCTTCAATCACACTCAGAGAGAATTGTTTTGCACTCCCCACTTCTCTTTGAGGTAGGATGCAGTCTTTTGCATGGTCAATTTCCTTTTGATGGGAGAGTACTAGAAACTTGCTGTGTTTTTATAACATTACAGTAGTTTCTGACACCAGTGTGGCATAATCATTAGAGTGTCAGATTAGGAGTTAAGAGACCTGGGTTCTAATTTGCATTTAGTCATGAAATTCACTAGGTGACCTTGGGCCAGTTGCTTTCTATGCATCTAATGTGACTCATAGATAGATAGATAGATAAAAGAGAAGGGGAAACTATAATTCAGGTGTACTTGTTTTCCTCCTAAAAGAAACATTTATTTTCCTAAGATAACAGCAGTTTTATTAAGCATTAGCAGACTGAAGGCTGTATACATGGTTACCATTTTAACCCTATGACAGTTACTTAACCTTTCTTGAATTCACATCAATAAATGAAATAAATGCCTCTTTTGCATTGTTGGTC
This sequence comes from Hemicordylus capensis, assembly GCF_027244095.1. NCBI lineage: Eukaryota > Metazoa > Chordata > Lepidosauria > Squamata > Cordylidae > Hemicordylus > Hemicordylus capensis. Next base: position 81,652,857 of record NC_069657.1, on the reverse strand, counting down.
TAGTTTATGCTTTGCTGTGAGTTAGTTTATGCTTTATCCAGTTTATGCTTTTCTGGGAGTCAGCCTGAGGCTTGCAGAATTAAGTGGGATATAAATATAATAAACCATTGATGCATGATGCTATCATAATTTTGGTTATGTATAAACAGTATAACTGTTCATAGAACCACAGACTTTTAGATTAGGAAGGGATGGAGGTGATGTCATTGATCAAGATGGCACCATAACCCTGTCACTAGAAAAATTCTTTTAACAATGTTCTAACGCCTAAAAATAATAGCTAAAACATAAATCAGATCTGGGTAATGTCCCAGAGAGCAGTACCTCAATGAGGGAGACCTTTAAAACTGTATTTTGAAACCCACGGTGAAGCTTCATTTTCAGGCCTACCAACTGACAAGGATAGGAAGGCCAAAAATGCCCAAGGTCCAGAAGGCTGCAGAAGATCCTGCTACAGCAACAAACCCCTTAAAGAGAACTTTCAGAACTCCTTTAAGACCTAGCAGAGAGCCTGCAGCAACTCAAGCATGATTTGCTGGGGTGGAAAAACTCCACTGAGCCTCTGGAGCAAAAAGAAAAAAACTGGAGGATTGTCCTTGGTTATATGCCCCCTCAATTTCCTATGTGTCTCAGCTGTTCTGTGTCTCAGCTGTTCAGAGAGTTCTCTGTGCATCCACACAGAGATATGACTCTCAGTTTTGTATCTTGATATGTCTCTCATTTTTCCTTCTCATCAAGGCCGGCCCAAGGCTCAGGGACATCCAAGGCAAAGCCCGCCTGCCCCCGCCCCCAGCAGTGGTGCTCTTACCCCTGGACTTTGGGGCCAAAGTCTAGGGCCTCCACACCCTCTGGGGGCCCCAAATCCTCTTTAGTCTGTCTGGGCTGGGAGGGTGCCTGGGTGGGTGATGAGGCGGGCGGGGTGTGTGTGTGTTCCAGTCGCCACCCTTGCCACCTTTGTGTCCTAAGCAGGCACTTAGCCAGCTTTAATGGCCAGGCCAACCCTGCTTCTCATCATAGACATTTTTTGCAATTCTGCTTTCAGTATTTCACTTTCGGAATCTTCACATTGACCACTTGTGCAGTCATGCTTTCAGAGGTAATATTTTCAGAACAGGAGGTTGTTTATAGGGTTGTTTTCCTGGGTGTTGCTGATTAATTCTTAAAGATCTGAACAACATATTTCATGTGTTTTTGTTTTCATTATATTGTTTTAATTTTATTTTTTTTGTTTTCATTCTTAAAATAAAAGTTTAGTTTCACAAGTAGGCTATGAAAAAAGTGTCAAATAACATCAACTTTAATACTTATTCAAACATAATGTAATTACCTTAATCCAAGACTAGGGTTTCCCCAAGTTTTTAAATATCAGAAATCAGGATGTCATCTTAAATTCAGAGTCCTGTTCCTTTCAAGTAAATGCAGGTATAGCCTGTATTTAACCTCCACCTTTTAAGGCAGTCAGCTTAAATTCAGAGCCATCTTTTATATGAGTAAATATGGATGTTACCAAGAAGTTAAAGGCTATATATGTTGTTACAATTTTTACCCCATGACAATCACTTGAACCTTCCTGAATTCACATCAATAAATGAAATAAATGTCTGAGTTGCATTACTAATTCACTGAGCCAATTAGTCCCTTTAGCTCACTTGGATAATGGAGATAAAATTCTATTAATGATCTACTGAGACAGCTAGAACTGTGACTTCACTTGGCTTTTCACCAATGAAATAGTGGTAAAATCCAGTATCCTATTATTGACCCTCTGAGTCAGCCAAACAGACTATCTGCAATAGATAGCAAGTTTTTAAAATAGAAGGAATTACTGTAAAAAAAAAAAGTCAAAGTCACTGCAAAACACTAAGTTAAGGAATTAATACTAGGCAGATGTTTTAAATCTTCTTATGTGTTTGCCTCAGATAATTTTTAGAGAATTTATTTTTAAAGCATCCTTACCACATACACACCACTTTAATCTCCAGGATTTTACTAAACCACATTAATGTATATATTCTCTGATTTTAATTTTCATCATTTGTTAATAATCAAGGTTTCTGTTGATTATAATTTTTCTACATTTTCTCATACATCTAGTCATCAGTTTGAATATCTCACATTTGTGAGATATTGAGCAGTAAATAGTTTGAGATACAGAATAAATCAAGCCGGAAAATCAGTTTAATGGCATTGTGCTTTTACAGCATATTTTTTAAACTCTAGTCCATATGATATGTTTGGCAGGTAGGCTTGAAATATGTGACAGAAAAAACTATTATAATATTCAGACCCTAAATTCAGGATAGAGAATCCACAAATGATTAAGTAGTCCAATCAATCTGCAAATGGGTGTTAAATAAACTGATGTCAGTCTGTTGGTAAAAGTGCTTAAAACCTTTATTAATTTATAATTAGTTATCCATCTTTGATATAGCTGCAGTTTTAATAGTGCTTGGTATTTATTTATTTATTTATTTATTTATTTATTTATTTATTTATTTATTTAGCAATCCCTAACTGAGCAAAGAGGCACCTTTTAAAAGTGGTGATTCTCTTTATTTAGCAGGGGGAGAGCAACTGGCCCTATCCGTCTCCAGCACAGCATCCCTCCAGTGGCTGTTGCTGGTGTTTGTCTTAGGTTTCTTTTTTAGATTGTGAGCCCTTTGGGGAGAGGGGGCCATTTGTTAAATTTATTTATATCTATGTAAACTGCTTTGGGAACTTTTTGTTAAAAAGCGGTATATACATATCCGTCATATAAATATTCGTCATATCATATCATTTCTGACTGGTTTGTTTTTTATGTTGCTGTAAGCAGGTTTGAGTCCTGTGGAACTGGGTGTAATATAAATTTAATAGTTCAGGATCCAAAAGACTACATGTTTCATTTTGCTTGCCTAAAGAGGCCTGTTTTGATTCTTAAACAGCAGCCCACCATGCCACATGTCAATCTTGTAAAGGAGGCTGTAATATGGCAAAGGAAAAAAAGAAGTTCTACTGGGTGCCTAAAGTAGGTCTTTGGAGTCCAGTCAATATTCATAACATTATAAAACAAATTTACTATAAGGCAATCTATTACCTGAAAAAAGGTGGATTTTAGTTGTAATAGATGAACTTCAAACTGAAAAGAGTTATCAGGTGATGACCGCCGCATCTGATTCTGTTCAATATTCCCAGCATCGATTTGATTCAAGGAACTGTATAAAACTGCTATAGAAGTGCTGTTACCAAGTGAACCTGTTTGGGGGCTCCCCTGAGGAGGCTCCCCTGTAGTTACCACTGTTTTGCTTTCTGGATCTCACGGAACATGAGATCCCCACTTTGTAGCTGACACAAAGGGCATATCACTTTGGCACTGTGAAAAGGAACTCTTAGGTCAAATTCAAAGCGCAGGACTGCAGGAGGACCTCCATGCATTGTCAACCCCCTGATTACTCACAGGTGGGAAGCTGGAGTAAACATGATTTAATCAAGAGCTATTCTTTAAAGAATAAGCCAAGTATTCTCCCGGTGTTGGCACAGCAGATCAAATCAAGATAACACCTCCGCAGGAAGAAGAAAGCAACAGGCCATCTCCTTTGCTAACAAGCATGTTAATGGCTGACCCAGGGTCTTGGGAAGCTAGTTTGTTTACATTTTAGCTATCCCCAGATATTCTGAAAAGACATGAGAGATGAACTCTAATGCATTCATTTTGCCTCTCCCTCCACGGAACCTTTCAAACCTTCACTGTCTTTTGTCCAAGATAAGTCCACTCCTCAATTTTGAATAGCACAATGGCTCATCCTGTGCTTTGTCCCTTTTGTTCACTTTTGCAAGGTAAGTTTAGTATAATGCGCTTTGGCAAGAATGTTCCTATAACTAGTCAGGACACCAACAATCTGTGTCTCCTGGGATTTGTATGTCAATCATGTCCCTATCACCAGGTGTTTTTTTTCCCCCAGATCTACCAACTTTTCCCTCTCTCTTGACACAGACACCTCCATTTTGCCCTGACTTGAGTCTCAATCCTGCTTTACCTTTTGCCTCCAGACCAGCCCTTTTCCAAACCCGGTCTGTGCAGTACTCTTGGCAGCGAGATTCTGGTTCATTTTTTAATTTTGCCTGGCTGGCGGACCTCTGCCTGGTCCCCAGGTTCCTGCTCCCACCTATCTGCCTTGGAGGAAAGAAGCCTCTTGGCCACAACAGGGTTCACAGCATTCCTCTGGGAAGGAGAAAGGTAGTATATAACTCCTATTCTCAAAACTCTACTTTCCCTTCTCCTCATTTCCCCTAAAATCTGAAACTGTCCATTTCTCTCTTGTCAGCCTTGAGTGATCTTAATTTGGAAACTCATGCCAGATTGCCTCCTTGTGAGCGGTGACGTAGTCTTTTGTAACGTTGGTTTTGCTAGTCTTGCTAGTTTAATATTATTGCTCTTTAACCATTATTTTCTCTTCCTGTACCCCAAAACCCTGAAATAAACCTCATTTTATTTTGAACTTCAACCTCTCCATTCAGTTCTTTCCACAACTGAAGCTTTGAACACATATATTCTGAAGGTGGAACTGCTCCATTCCAAGCTATCTAATTCTCCAACATAAGAACATAAGAACCAGCCCTGCTGGATCAGGCCCACGGCCCATCTAGTCCAGCATCCTGTTTCACACAGTGGCCCACCAGATGCCGCTGGAAGCCACAGACAGGAGTTGAGGGCGTGCCCTCTCTCCTGCCATTACTCCCCCGCAACCGGTACTCAGAGGCACCCTGCCCTTGAGGCTGGAGGTGGCCCACAGCCCTCTGACTAGTAGCCATTGATAGACCTCTCCTCCATGAAGTCATCCAAACCCCTCTTAAAGCCATCCAGGTTGTTGGCTGTCACCACATCCTGTGGCAGAGAGTTCCACAAGTGGATCACGCGTTGTGTGAAAAAGTACTTCTGTTTGTTGGTCCTAGACCTCCTGGCAATCAATTTCATGGAGTGACCCCTGGTTCTAGTGTTGTGTGAGAGGGAAAAGAATCTCTCTCTCTCCACTTTCTCCATGCCATGCATGATTTTATAGACCTCTATCATGTCTCCCCGCAGACGTCTTTTTTCTAAACTAAAAAGCCCCAGGTGTTGTAGTCTTGCCTCATAAGAAAGGTGCTCTAGGCCCCTAAAATGTAGCTTGGGGTTCCCGCCAATTCTCTGGGAGCAGTTCCATGAACAGTGCAAGGATTGCAAAACAAAACAGCCCCAACCCCATTACTACTACAGTAGCACACTATTTCAGGAAGCTATGTGGACCTCTGATGACTATTCAGAGACAGTAACTGATGTAGGATGCTGCTATATCATGCCTGCTGATGGTGCAACACATTTCAGCAGTGTTCTAAGATCTCCACAGTCCATATACACTTCTGGTGGTATTTTTCAAGCCCTGGAAAGTGATTCTTCTATTTCAAGCTGCTGTTTTTGATCCTAAATTGTTTCAGACTTCTTTAACTCACTCCCATGGTCCCATCAGACTGCCACCATACTTTTTTTTAGATTGGCTCAGAAACCTTTTACTTATTCCATCAATCTATTTGTTTTGATATATACTTTTATTTTGCTTGTAAAGCTCCAAATGTCATGTGAATAGTACATATGCAGTATGTAAACATTCAAACAGATAAAAAATAAATATCAAGTCTTCATGATGGGATGATGGCATTCTTTGGGGACTGCTGCACAATTGTGGAGATTGTTCCTGAACACTATGGTAAGATTCTTGTGCTTTGACTGGTTTTCAGTGGCTAGGATTAAAATTGAGGGTGTGGAATTTTGCTAGCATTTTATTCTGGTTGGGACTTCGTGGACTTTCACTCAGATATTTTACATTTTTGTTTTTCGGAGTCATATTACCTTTTGGTTTAAAGATATTGCAATTTGCCCTGAACCACTCAAACGGGTTAAGATATACATCCAAATGAACCATTTTATTACTATTTTCCCCCAATCATGTATGTTTGTTTGTTTGTTTGTTTATTACATGTATAGACTGCCCCATCCTAAGGCTCTGGGCGGTGCACAAGTTTAAAAAGACATAAAAACAAACACCATTTAAAACACACTGCTTAAAAACAATATAAAAACAATTTTAAAATAATTCAAACCCATTAAAAACCAATTAAAATACTTTAAAACAATTTAAAAACCATGGAAGGCCAGGCCAAACAAGTAAATTTTAAGGCCAACAGTGAGCCTAAACTGTGGATATTTTCCGGGAGTGCAGGAGGCCAGGAACAGCTACAGAGAAGGCCCGGTTCAGAGTCGCCACCAGACATACTGGTGGTAACTGGAGATGGACCTCCCTAGATGACCTCAAGCTGTGATGGGGATCATACAGAAGAAGATTCTCTCTAAGGTAGCCCAGAATCAAGCCGTTCAGGGCTTTAAAGGTAACTAGCTGATCTGGCACAGAGCATCTGTGCCCCTAGTTCACCGCTGCCTCCTCCCCCCACCCCACCGCTGCTTTTTTTACCTGCCCGCCCCCACCCATCTCCTTATCCCACCACCCACCCGCAGATGCTGCGATCTTGTTCCTCACCCACTGCCTGCCATCTACTTTTGCACCGCCTGCCCAGCCCCGCTTTCTGCCTGCCTGCCTGCCAGCCGGCCAGCCAACTACCAGTTGCGGCCACCCAGCCACCCACCTGCTGGTCCTGATCGCAGCCACTTGGCTGCCCACAGCTGGCTGGCCTGGCCACCGTTTCTCCTCCGCGGCCAGCCAGCCTGGCCACCGTTTCCCCTCTGTGGCTGGCCGGCCTGGCTGCCGCTTCCCCTCCTCTGACGCCTCTGTCTGCCCGCCTGTTGCCGTTTTCTCCGCCGGCTGGCTGGCCTCCGCCACAATTCGCCGCCGGTTTTTTCCCCAGCCGGCCGGTGCCACCATTTTCTTCCCGCCCACCTGTGGCTACCTGGCAGCTCTCTGAACTCTCAAAAGAGCTGCCACACATGGGGTTAGTCATGGGTATGTCTTAGAGAATTAAATATATAGATAACCAGCATTTTGTATTTTGCCCAGAAACATATTGGCAGCCAGTGCAACTGCTTTAAAACAGGCATCATATGGTCTCTCCGGGTTAACCCAGAGACCAGTCTGGCTGATGCATTTTGAACTAACTGAAGTTTCCAAACTATGTACAAAGCCAGACCCACATAGAGCGCATTGCAATCGTGAAGCCAGGAAGTTACCAGTTGATGCACCACTGTTTTGAGTTTGTTCTCTTCAAGGAATGGACACAGCTGTCGAATCTGATGGCAAGTGCTCCTGGCCATAGCCTCCACCTGAGATACCAGGTTGAGGCCTGGATCCAAGTTTTCCTCTACTTGTGCTCCAGTCACCTATCTCGCTGCTTCAGACCTCGCAACTCCTCTATATACCAAGGCGCCACTTTTAAAGCAGGTTGGAAGGGACACTTCTAATACCAGATTATTATAAATAATCACTTCTGTATTAGCTGTAGATTTGCAAATAAAATACCATAGATATCGCTATTAGAAGGCTAAAAAAGTTAGACTAAAAGTTAAGACTAATATGTGTGAACACCCAGAAGTGCACCTAGGTAATTTTCGAGCCTGGACCTAAAGGCCTTTTGAGCCCCCCCCACCGCCCCCTACAAATTAAGCATCACTATGCTCCACTGGGCAATCACACCACCCAGGAGAGACTAAAGAGGATTTTGAGGGGGGGCAGTGTCTGTGGGGTAAGAGCGCCTCTGTGAAAACCACTGAAGTTGTCAAGACAGCAAGGGTGAAGGAGCTGCATAATGCATACATGCAGGATATGTGTTGTTCATAACAATATGTACAGGTGTTTGTGCAATAAAATGTTTATTGTGAACAGCTGCGGTATAGATTCTGAGTAAGCACAAATCAGATCAGGCTGTAAAACATATTCAGCATTTGTGTCACAAAGTCTCCTCTGTCATCTGTAAAAGCAATCTTTGCCTTTCTAAAAGCAAGCTAAATTATATTACAAAGAACTGTTACCATTTCAAAATGTTTGCTCTGTTCTTTTAAAATTGTAAATGATTAGAGGAGAGCTGGTCTTGTGGTAGCAAGCATGACTTGTCCCATTAGCTAAGCAGGGTCCGCACTGGTTGCATTTGAATGGGAGACCACATGTGAGCACTGTAAGATATTCCCCTCAGGGGATGGAGCCATGCTGAGAAGAGCATCTAGGTTCCAGGTTCCCTCGCTGGCATCTCCAAGATAAGGCTGAGAGAGATTTCTGCCTGAAACTCTGGAGAAGCCCCTGCCGGTCTGTGTAGACAATACTGAGCTAGATGGACCAATGGTCTGACTCAGTATATGGCAGCTTCCTATGTAGTGTGATTTAGGCTGCAACCCTATGTACCCTTACCAGGAAGCAACAGTGGTGTCAGCACCTTTAGGCAGCTGCTGAAGCCCCAACTTAGGAGGTTCAAGCTCCATGGGTGGCTGAGTCCCTTCTGCTCTATGGCATCCATGCAACAGTAACACTGCCTCCTCCCAACCTGATTTAAGTGGGTAGATAACACAGGGCAATGGCGCAGCGGGGAAATGCTTGACTGACAAGCAGAAGGCTGCCAGTTCGAATCCCTGCTGGTACTATATCGGGCAGCAGCGATATAGGAAGATGCTGAAAGGCAACATCCCATACTGCGTGGGAGGAGGCAGTAGTAAACCCCTCCTGTATTCTACCCAAAGAAAACCTGGGGGCTCTGTGGGCGCCAGGTGTCGAAATCAACTTGATGGCACACGTTACCTTTAATGGCTACTTGCTTGCCCACAAAAACAAATAAGTGGTGGTTGCAAGGAACAGCGGATGGTATCTCCAATCATCAAATTGTGTGCCAAGCCTCTCATTGAGAGATGCAACATTAAGGCTTAGCCTGCTGTGCCAGCCAGAGGGAGAGCAGAGGTGAGCAAGTGAGCTTGTGGAGAGAATGATTGCTCCTGCCTCTGGCTGCTTGTCCTCTCTCCCTGGGCAGAGTTTCCTCCCAGTGAGGAGAATTTGGGTCAATGATGAGGCTGCACAGAGACAATATGTGAACCATACAAGGGAGCTGCTGCTGCCGCCCGCCGCCTCACCTTGCTTCTTCACCTTCTCTCTTTGGGCATAATGGCAGGAGGCTTGGACTCCATAGCACTCTCCAGGATGAGGCAGCTGATCCCAACCAATACTACACCCAGAGGGAGAGGTGTGCAAACAGGAGCTTCATCCTGTCACTTGCTCTCCTTGTGAGCAGTGCACCAGTGGTGGTTGGATTCAGTCAACCCCATCTTCCCTATTGCAACACTCACAAGAGGAAGGGTGAGCACACCTTTCATTCACCTGGCCCCACTAGGCCCACTCTTCCTTGTTATGCTGCCCAAAGAGCAGGTGAGTGAGCAGGTGGCAAAATGTGCAGAACGTTTCTGGGGACCTTTACCTGCTTGCTCAGTCAGGCTCACTTTCTGGGCAGTGCAGCCGGAAGGACTGGGCCCAATGGGGTCACACAAAGGGAGCAAGCAGCCACCACAACTGCTTGCTCATCCTCCTTCCCTCTGGACAACACAGTAGGAAGACTGAGCTCTCTGGGCCCAGTCCTCACCACTGCACAGCCCATTGGGAGAGCACAGGAGAGTACATGAAAGGATTGCTGCTGCTGTCACAGGTAGGTCCTCAGCTTGCCTGTGCTCTCCTTCTGCAGGTTGTGGTAAGGATAAGTGAACTGTGTTGCAAAACACTCAGTTTGGGTCTCCTCTCCTGCTCCTCTTCCTCCTCTTGCACAAGCTCGCTCCAGATCCAATCCTACCCCACTACCAGAGTGAAGCCAAGATGGGAAAACATCATTTTGCAAGTGCTTTTGCTGATGTCTGTATCCATTCATTAATGCTAATTGCCAGACTTCCTGTGTACATGCAATGAAAGTGAAAGCAGGTACAGTAGAATTGTGTGTTATTGCTGTATGTATTTTCAAGCAATGCAGGTGTGTGAGCTTGCAGCGTAATGCAGGGTTATGCAATATAGTGATTGTGAATGGAATGTAGAAGAATGCATTGCAGTGTGTTTTGCATGTGTGATACATTAGTATATATTATCAATACATTAGTTTCCACATCAAAACTGATGTGGCTTGCATTTAATTCGTACAAATACCTGAACGCTGCATTTGTCTTTCTCCAGTTTTACCAGCCTTGCCATACTAATAAATTCCTGTTGGACAGAGGTACCGTCGTGTATGCAACAGAATGCAATACACGGCAGTAAACGTGGCTGCAATGTGAATAAGTGTGATGTGTCTGGAAGGCGACAGTGTGGGGCAATTGCTTGCACGTATGAATGCAGTGCCAGTGCAGTGTGATTTCGTCAAGTACGTGTGGATGTAAAAATGGTGACTGAGGCATGTGTGGGTGCACTGCAGGTGCATGCAGAGAAATTCCGGCATGCCCCAACCAACGCAGGACGTGCGAGTTGTCTCAATAGTCCTGCCGTTTCATAAGTACGGAAAGAAGGCAAGGAGTTGCAGACAGGCAAGATTTAATGATTTTCCGTACGAGAGTAAATTATTTTTTTCCGGCGCTCTCCCTCCCCTACCTCCCGGTATAACAGTACACCCCTAACCCCCGCCCCAAGTCTTCTTCATGCAACCCAATCGGATCCGACAGAGGAGAAAAAAGAATATGTGAAAAAGAAACAGTACGAACTGAGACCCAAGCAGCATTCGGCGCTCAACTGCTGCTGCCTGAGCCCAGCACTTGAGGAATCCTCCTTTCACTAAGAACCATAGAATCCTCCTCTCACAAGGAACCATAGACTTTCAAAAAGAGACTGACACGCAGTTTCATGCTTCTGGGGTCACTTTGGAAGACATGTTTTGGTCTTCCTAGGGTGAAAGTGGTGGCAGCCCAAAGGAAAAAACGAAGCAGTTCAGCCTGACTTTAATGAGGCAGCTGAGCAGCGTGTCCCTTACCCTATAACAAAAGGAAGCCGCAAAGATAATAGAAAGATACCTTGGGTTAGGGTTGCATGCCAATGGAAGACAAGACTTCAACATGCAGTTTTACTAGTTTGGACGGAGATCTGAGGGGGCAATTTAAGTATACTGGCCTCTGCTGAAACTTGAAGGCTGTTTTGAACGGGGGATTTTGGCTGGGAATCCAAACTAGGCTCAGTTCCACCTCTAAGCCCCACGATTAACAGGAGTAGACTATATTTAAGAGCCACAGCCACAACCACAGCCCCCTTCCCAAGTCTGCAATAGAGAATGAACTCTGTTGGCATTCTCAAGGCAATTTAAAAAAACAACCAAAAAACAACAACTAAACATTTATTTGTGGATGTCTAATACACCAGGCGATCTGCAGTTCAGGGGTACCTCCATTTCATTGGAGGCCCACGTGGTCTCTGGCATGCAGTGCTTTAACCCGTTTGGTGAACACACCTCAAAGGAGATAGCCTCGTCACAGTTATCTACACCCATCCCAACAGAATGATTGCATTGTGGTGTATGTATGTGATTGCCCCTGAAGGTTAGTAATTGCAGTTAGTAACTGAGCCACTGCATTTTGTACTAACTGGGCACATCTTCCCAGATTGAGTCAAAAACAATTTTATTAGCTTCCAGTCCATTTCTCACCTTAAGTGGTGCAGCGGGAAAACGTTTGACTAGCAAGCAGAAGGTTGCCGGTTCGAATCCCCGCTGGTATGTTTCCCAGACTATGGGAAACACCTATATTGGGCAGCAGCGATATAGGAAGATGCTGAAAGGCATAATCTCTTACTGAGGAGGCAATGGTAAACCCCTCCTGTATTCTACCAAAGAAAACCACAGGGCTCTGTGGGTGCCACGAGACGAAATCGACTTGACAACACACTATACCTTTACTTTAGTCCAGTTCTGGGACCAATTCAAAATATTGGTTATTGTCTTGGCTTAGGACCAGGATACTTCAAGGGCTATTTCTTACCACATTATATGGGCTACATATTGACATTAGCCCCAGAGGCCCCTGCTTTGGGTTTCTAGAGGTATGGTAGATGGTGACCATGGAAGGGCCTTCTTTACAGTGGTAACCTCCTGTGGAATACTCTCATGTGCAAGGTCTACCTGGCACTGAGCCTACCTGGCACTGAGCTTGTTTTGCTTTCGACATATGCTGAGGAAATTTTTATTTGCCCATGTCATTTAGATTGTTCCTATTTTAAATGGAATTTATATTGTTTTATGCTGCTGAGCCTGGCTTAACGTGTGTGAGTGTGTGTGTGTGTGTGTATGTATGTATGCGTATGTATTATTGTAAACTGCCCTGAGACATTTTTCCTGGAACAGCAGAATAAAAATATAATTATTTAATTTCTCCAGTCCTTAAACCTCACGTTTTCATATGGAGAAGGAAAAAAGACCAGAGCAAGAAAGAGCATGAAGTCCTGGCATTACTGATACTTTTAGTTAAGGGTGGGCTGCTCAACCACAGCTACGCGAACATTCTGGATTTTTCAATTGTTTTCTAGGCAACTCTCACTTCTGCCCCAGAAAGAAAAGAAAGTATTGCCTTCACGATCTTCCGTCGCTAGACAATTGAGTTCTACTTCTATATATATTCTATCTCTATGCTAAGAAGAAGCCGGCGTCCTCTTCAGCTCCTCCTCGAGCGGCTCTGGTTCGCCCCCCGGCCTGCCCGGGCTCCGCCTGCCTGCCGTCCCTGGCCCCACCCCCCAGCGCTCTTTTGCCTAGCAGCGCGCGCTCCGCCCGCCCGCCTCTGGGAAGCTGGCCCCACCCCCTCCTCATCCCCTTCCCCTTCACACTGGCTCCACCTCACGCGCCTTCCCTCTCCCCTCCTCCCCCTTCCCCGCTCTCGCGCTCCTTCTCCCCCCGTTCCCCCCACCCGCCTCCCTGTCAGTGCGGTGGCTGTGCTGGGAAACATGGCGTCGGAGGGGATGATTTTAACGAACCACGACCACCAAATCCGCGTCGGGGTCCTTACAGGTAACGAGCCGCGACCGGGAAGCGGGGCAGAGGTGGTTGCGGGTCGGGGCTCTCGCTGTCAGGCCGCTCCGCACTGGGTGTCCCCGCCGCCACCTCTCTTTCTTCCTTCCCCTGTCGTGGCAGAGCCGGGAACCGGAGCGGCTTCTGCCGGGAAGTGGTGGTGAGGGGCCACCTTGGGACCTTCCTTACTCCGAGTCCAGCCTCGGCCTCGGCGGCAGCACACCGCCGTCACCGGGTGAGGGAGGACGGGAAAAACTGGCTTGGCGGGCGGAGGGACGGTGGGATTGGGCGCTGCTGCTGTTGCTGCCGCATGCGGGCGGGAGGCTGCTCAGTGCCGCAGCCTCGAGTTCTCAGCTCCCGCTGGGGACTGGCCCGTAAATAACCCGCGTGTGGAGGCAGCAAGGAAAGGAAGGAGCCCGCGGGTGGGTGGCTGGGGGAGGGGACCTGGAGATGCCGGGTTTGCCTCGGGCGCTAAGGGAGATCCAGGTGCAAAGGTGCCTGGGAAAAGTGGATGCCCGGCCAAGCTGCGAGCGCGGGAGCTGCATGATCTCCTCCTCTTCGCAGGCCCCGGAGGAATCCGAACTCGGCACCCCTCATCTCCTCTTCGGGGGACGCCTTTAGCCTCGGCCGTTTTAAATGGGAGATACCTTTGCAAATCCTTCCTGCTCTGTCTTTTCCATCCGGGCGGGGGCTGTGTACGATTGCGGGGGAGGGGAGGGCCGTTGTGCATAGCGGTCGGACGATCTCTTTAACAAACCTCACAGCATAGCATGCGAGCCGTAGTATGTGTGTGATGTGGAGCATTGGTTTCTTTAATTTCTCTCTTTTCCGATTTTGATGAAGCGACTTCCTGGGTATGTAGGGTTTCTGTTGACTGTTTTGAATAGGGAGCCATATATTTGGAAATAAAGCCCAAGGGCTGAATGATTTATGAAATTAAATCGGAGATGGCTTTTTCTGCGTGGTGATGGGTGGGAGGGAGGGCAGTGAGTAGGAGTTGGGAAATCTTGAAGAGCTTTTTCTTGCGCATATTTTTGTTCATCTTTCTGTTAATGGGGACTTGGCAAGAGAGGTTTCCTGAGCCTGCTGAAGAATCTGAGGCTGCAGGATAAAAAGGGATAACACTGCTGAATGAGGAGTTGAATAGCTAATTCAGCCTTGTGATATTAAATAACTCTCTTTTAAAACGAACTTTCTATATTCGTGTATTACATATTCGGCTGTCCCAGATCTTGGAGAAGCCTATGATCTGCCTATGAATAGCTTTTTGGAACCTTCCTGAGTCTGAATGTGACAGAGGGAAATCCCAGAGTCTGATGGTGCGCTGTTCTCTTCTCTTGGTACTGAAATTGCCAGCCCCTGATTTTCATCCAGTACCTGTCAATAGAATGCAGTTAATATGTTTGAAATTCTCTTCCTGTTCTTTTTGTTAAGCCTTTTCCTGCAATAATATTGTGGCAGAATATAAAGTTCTAGAAGCCGCCTCTATAAAAGAAACATAAATCTTACTGATGTTTCTGCATTGCCAACAACTGGATCGTTAAATATGGCAGATGTGGTTTGGCAAGGTATAAAAAATCAAATTGCTGAAATTTGTTTGCTCTCCTTCTAACAAATTTCCTATGGTCAAGGCATGGTTACTTGCAAAAACCTCAGGGATATGAGATGCAGGAGCCACAAGGATATGATAAAAAGAATAGGAAATATGAAATGTTCGTTCCATACTTGATTTAAAATTTTTTTTAAAATCAAAGCTATGATAGTTTGTATATTACTTTTGGAAATAAAGCAAGCATAGTTTCTTCTAATAACAGGTGCCCTGAAAGTGCTCAGCATTTGAATGTAGTAACACTGGTGTTGCTAAGACATAACTGTCTTGCCTATTTGCAGATATCATTGATCTTTGAATCTTATTTTTAAAAATTAATTGCACCTATTATAATAAAGTCTAACAAGATGGTTGTGAGAGAGATGTGTTTCTTGAAAAGCATAATAATCTGTGGTGCTGATATTATTTTTGTAGAATTGCGTCATGTTATTTTATAAGTGCAGAAAGTTGCAAAAACTACAGTTTCCAATAATGAAGATGTTTTCATTTATCTGGTTGATATAAATTCCTACTCGGCAGTAAGGTGTGTGCTGATTAGTGGTTTTTCTGGTATTTTAGTTTACATGCTGCAAGTTAATTGCAGTCTGAGGAGTGATCACATAAATTTGCTTTCTGCAGTTCTGATAATGAATTGAAAGCACTATAGAAATTTCTCAAAATAATTGGTTTGAACTAATTGCAATACTATTCCTCTTTCAAAAAAGTTTACCATCACCACTGTGTCCTTTCTTTAGCATTTTAGGAACAATTGGAAGTTACTTCTTCAGTTACTTTATGTGTAGCAAAGTTGTATACAATTCTTTATAAACACCACAATAAGAATTTTAATGGACTGAAAATGGGTCTTACATAGTGCTGTATATTGAGACAGACTTGCTCATGAGGGGATAGCTTTGTTGCTAGACTCTCCTTAAAAAGTGGGTCCAGCTGTGTGCTGGAGCAAATGTAATCAATTACTTTGTAATTCTTAACTAGTGGTAAGGTAAAGTGTGCCGTCGAGTCGTTGTAGACTCCTGCTGACCACAGAGCCCCGTGGTTCTTTCTCTAACATCATGTGCTGGAATAGAAAACTGTATCTTCAGTGACCATATTCTTAAAACGAAACTCTTTGAAATTTACAATATTTTCTTCTGATTATAAAATATTGAAGAATAAAAACACTTGCATTTAATGTCTAACCCACCTTGACCTGAGGACTCCTGGTGACTTAGAATGGGTGGCTTCAAATGATTGTTGCCAGGTTGGAATCCAGAAGTTCCTGGGGAGTGTGCACTCTTGTTGGGTGTGATAGCTGAACACTGCCCAAGTCAGGTTTGCAGCCAGTGTCGTTGACTTCTTACTGACATCGGCTCAAGATTTTAAATCAAGGGCTGAAGTTGGCTTGATTAGTCAGTAAGAAGTCGATAACTCTGGCTGTGTGCTGGACTTGAGCAGGTTCAGATATCATTCCTGATGGAAGTCACTGTTCCCTCTAACAGGGATTCCCAGATGTTTTTCACTACAGTTCCCAGCATCTCCAGCTGCAGTGAGCTTTGACTGGAGATTATGGGAGCTGTAGTCAACAACATCTGGGAATCCCTGTTAGAGGGAACACTGATGGGAGTGCATACTGCCTGGAAACCTCTGGTTCTTCCCGCCATACCACTTCATGGCAGTTGTGTGAAGTCACCCCATTTCTCAAAATAAAAATACCTCAATAGTAATGCAATATAAAACTATTTAAATCTTTACCTCTTTGTTTATTCCTTAAATCAAGTTCCAATAAAAGCAAAAACAATTTTGTGTGTTCTGACAGCTCTCAAGTGGGTTTTGCTCAGTTTTTTGCGGGAGGGGAGTTTCACAGTTGTGTGGCAGCCTTTTAGAATATTTCTACATACCCATACAGTATGTTCCTAGGATCCTGGAATATGGTCGAAAGGGTATTCTTGGTTTATCTTGGAAATTGCAACAAGATACAGGGATGGAGCTGGTCTTCTAGGTATGTTAAGCCCAAGCCATTAATATGTGGTTCTAGCCATGTTCAGGATGGCTCTAGATACGTTCTGTGTATTAAGTGATCCCAACAAACTAGATGATGATCCTTGTTGAGATTCTCATTTGTTGGGATTATTTAAAACAATTTCCAGGATTAAACATTATGAGAAACCAGTGTAACAAACCAGGAAGTATTTTATTCAGCTGAGTGTGTGAAGGGAAGGGGAAATGGGGAGAAGACGAAAGGGCCTGAATTATGTACAAATTATGGAAATCTTGATGCTCTGGAGTGTGAAGCTCTTTTCTTTTCCAGGAAAAAAAGGAAATTTTGAGAAATTGAAAACTTATTTTTGTATCATATCTAAATGTGTGTTAACACAATGAACTCTACATATAGTTTAGCACATAAAATCTTCCTTTTTGGACTAAAATTAAAGCATACTTTTAAAATTACATAGGCATACTCGACAACTATTGCAAACATATGCAGTTCTAGAGATCAGTATAAGATGCAGTTTATGTACTTCCATGGATCTTGGTGTCAAGATGTGATGGGATCAGAAGAAAGCAGATCCAAGTAACCCAGTTTAAATGTGCACACATCTCCTGAGGATTTACTATCTTCAACAACCTTCCGACTTTTTTAACTTTGTCCACACAAGCAGAGAGGGCTCTGGCAATAGGCTACTTGTTCCTCTGTGGGAGGGTGAAAAGTGAATCACAGTGTTGCAGCAGTTATTTGAGAACAAAGACTATTTCCAAGATGAACAGGAGCCCAAATCAGGAGAATAGCTTATCCGCCACTCTCCAGATCAAAGAAGACAAGCCAGAGGAAAGTGGGGAACAATTCATAAGCAAAGAAGGTCCTAAGTCTGTGTGTTCGTCTAGGAAAGCTGACAGTGCATCTTGGGAGGGCCAGAGGCTGAAATGCACTTGAGAGTTGTATATAAATCTGTGTTCTTACTTGAGATTAGCATTGTAATTATCTAATTTGTTGTCTTACATAAAACACTTCTATATTATTGTGATGTTTATAGCTTGTGGGAGTTGGTGGAACTGTCAGCAGTCATTGCCTAGGTTCTTTTGGGTACTCTCCTGCACTCTGAACAGCCTTTGCAGGCCACAGAAGACAGTAAGAGCAGGGAGATTACACTTACCTTTATTCCTCTTCTCCTATGCCCTACAGGATTTACCTGCTTACTCCTGCCCTTCTCTCTCTTGCTATCTGTAGAGCTTCTCAAACTCAGGTCTCCTCTGTGGCTGTCTCATCATCTGCTAGCTGCTGAAATACACTCCCGGCAAATCTTGTGAGACTTCGGGATCCCATCTCATGAGATCCCAGAGCCCCGTGAGACTGCAGCTTGCTCACTTGATGTCTGCTTCTTAATGTGCCAAATCTCTTCTCTGTGTGGCTCCAGCCTTCCTGCCCCTCCACCAGTTTCTGGGAACCCTTCTCTCTTGTTGCTGTGGTTGGGTGCATCCCACTGTGATGGTGACTGCAGGAGCCCAACAACTAGGTAGTTTTTAGACAGCATTTTGAAAGAGCAGTGGGCAGGAAATGACTATTTAAAATCTATGCTTGTAAAGTGTTTCATGCATCATTCTAAAATAAAATATTTCATATGTTTTCCCAGCCTTTCCAAAATTCCAGTTTCCCCACCTCTGGGCACTCCGTGTGTGTGTGTGTGTGCACGTGTGCACACACATGCGCGTGAGGGGTGGGATTGGAAATAATGGGTTTTCCCTCCCCCCTTCAGGTCTTCACATCTTTAGAGAGCACATGGAGGCTTGTTAGTTCACCGTCCAACAAATAATGGTTATTTGGAACAGGCCAGTATTTAAAGCTGTTTACACAAGCATAAAATTTGTTACTGTTATAAGCAGAAGCAACTTGATTTGTGTGTGTAGGTGCTGTAACATAGAACGCACTTTGAATACAGGTCAACATGCTTTCTATCTGAGAGTTCGGTATTTAGAAATACCCAATTATACAGTATTTGCACAGGAGACTATTTCCTTCCATGTTGTTCATTTTAAGAGCATCTGAACTGGAGTTATGCAATAAATGTCTTCGGCAGCTATTCTGCTTTATAAGTGTTGATATGTTTGAACCAGACAGAACCAGTGGTCCCTCTATTTTTTTTCATCTCTGTGCTGAATGAGTTTTGTTCTGGGCGGCAGTCTCAAGGCAGTGTGTGCGCACATGCATTAAGAATGGGGCCTTCCTGATTCAATCTGAGCAGGCTCTAAAATGAACTAAGCAGACATCCAAAAACTTGTGAGTGTGCGCATGCCTTAGAGGGAACAGTGGACAGAACTGTTGTAGCAGTGTAGTCTGGCAATAAGAATTGGTATGGATCAGTAGGTGACAGAACATGTAGGGTTTGGGGCACAGGGTTTGTTTGTTTTAAGTGAGCAACATTTAATGCAGATCAATCACATTTGAGTAAGCAGGTTTACAACATGGTTCTAAACATGTTTACATAGTAAGTCCCATTTGGGTTCAGTGGGATGAGGCCAAACTAGATGTGACGTTAGTTACATCATTAGCCCTGACATGCTTGCTTTTTCTTGAGTAAATAGCACATGTAGGGAGCCCAGTTGGATCCATGATGGGGAGGTAGGGAGATCTTAATCCTACCACCTGCTGTGGTCCTGTTCCAGATTGGAGGCCCTGTACATGTACATGTAAATAGTTTCATAATGAATCCATTTAAATGATTAAAACTATGTTGTTTGCTTGAGTGTTAGCAGATGAGAGGTTGAGGAAGTTGTGAATGGTGAACTGCCACAAAGATCGAGAGAGAGTAGATCAAACAGGATTGCTTCTAGGATCCGTCAGAAAACTTGTAGAGATGGTGACTGTCATCTCGCACCTATGGTGTTGGGAGAAGGATGCAGAGAAGAGGAATTTGAAATGGAATGTACAGGCAATCTAGCCCTTAGGAGAAAGGCAGGATGTGAGATGACCAGTCTTTTAAAAACATTTAATTAATACACTTTCTTAACGGTAAGATTGATCTTAACATTTGAACATTTTGGATTTTACATCCCTAATGTGCTATTTACACTGGGGGGGAAAGGCTCTTGTTGGCTCCTGTGAAAGCTTTTTTTGTGTAATTGACATTTGTGAAGGACCCTGATCTGCACAAGAACAAGTAAGTATGTCCAGATGAATGGCATAACTAATATTTTGTCTAGTTTGACCTTTTTTTCCTAATAAATATAATCAGGATTTTAGCCTTCATTAAACAAGCAAGTAACTTGCCTAGGGAGCAAGAGGTTGCTGGTTCGAATCCCCACTGGTATGTCTCCCAGACTGTGGGAAACATTTATATTGGGCAGCAGCGATATAGGAAGATGCTGAAAGGCATCGTCTCATACTGCGTGCATGGGAGATGGCAATGGTAAACCCCTCTTGTATTCTACCAAAGAAAGCCACATGGTTCTGTGGTCACCAGGAGTTGACACCAACTCGACTGCACAACTTTACTTTAAACAGGCAATAGTGGTCCTCCCACCTTGAAGCATCCTATGGTTTGTTGCCATCAGGTAATTGTAATTATGAAAATGATCCATTTCTTCTAATTGCAGACAACAAAGTTTCCATTACCTATACATTGATTTTTATAATTCATTATTTTATTTTACTTTAGATTTATTTTAACTGACTCCACAATGTGTGTGTGTGCTACCAGAAGACTCTAACTTCCTTTTCTCCACACTTGGCATCCTTGAGCATAGTTTTTATTTTATTTATTACTAGAATTACTAACTCACTATTCTAAAAATATAATCAAGACAGCTGACACATGTTAGAATGACAGTAAAAAGCAAGTACTAGAAGTTCAGTTACATGATCTAAAAACAAGTAGTAAACAGTTAAAGCAGTGGGGATACCCTTTAAAACCAGTTTTCTAGGAAAGCCTGCTGCAATAAAATTTTCTTTCTTGCCTGCCTAAAAGTGAACAGAAATGGAGCCATGTCTTCTTTTCTGAGGAAGCTATTCTGAATTAGTATTGCAGCGAAAGAGGGCCTATCTCTGATGCCTGCATTAGTAAGTTTTTGGGCAAGCTTGAATTATTTTCTCTTTATTGTCTTAAGAATTTTCATTTATCTCTTAATAAAGGAATGTAAGGATAATTTCTTGAAATTAAAACAGTGTTCCTGGTAATCAGTGCAAATTCATAGCTCTTCTGAATGTAAGGAACTGTTGGAATTAACAGGAGCAAGTTCTTGATTAAGGGTTAGTATATAGAGCAGCATCCCTACTTCACAGCACTTGAAGAGCTTATGCTCATTCTTGTTATCATTGTGCTCTTTCCAGTCAAATCAATACTTCATTTGTAGGAAATAATGCAAAGATGGGATAATGGCAAGATTATCTATGGCCACCTTTCTCACCCAGCTAGTTCAAAAGAGAGAGAGCCACCTGTGTGTGTACATCATAATTTTGTCCCTAGTAGGCATATCTAGCCTACTATATCTACAAATATTAGAATCATTCGGTCAATGGTTTTCCCCGTGACATTCTGTGGATGCCAAACCTGGGCTTTGAAGAAGCAAGATAGAAAAAGTATTGAAGCTTTTGAATTTTGGTGCTGGAGAAGATTTTGGGGATACCATGGACCGCCAGAAAAACAAACAAATGGATCATAGAACAAATCAATCCAGAATTTTCACTCGAGGCACAAATGACCAGGCTCAAACTATCATACTTTGGACACGTTATGCGAAGATCCAGCTCCCTTGAGAAGTCCATAATGCTGAGGAAAGTTGAAGGAGAGGACTGCCAGCAGCAAGGTGGATGGACTCGATTACGACAGCAGTGAATGTACCACGGAGATACCTTAAAGGCCAAGTTGAAGACGGATCATCCTGGAGAGAATCTATCTATGTGGTCACGAAGAGTCAACACTGACTTGACGGCACTTAATCAGGCATATCTAACTTGGCTTTATGGAAAGTACAGTATGTGGGGGCTAGTCTTCCAAGGTTATCCAGCCTGCCAGTCTGTCTAGGCCAGTGATTCTCAAACTTGGGTCCTCAGGTGTTATTGGACTTCAACTCCCATAATCCCCAACCAAAGGCCACTGAGGCTGGGGATTATGGGAGTTGAAGTCCAATAACACCTGAGGACCCAAGTTTGAGAATCCCTGGTCTAGGCCTTAAAACAGAAAAGTTGAGTCTTATCCATTTCCTATTGTTCCTATCTCTTTGTCCTCATAACAGTTTCTAGGTGACACTTGGATTCTTAGCTGTTCTACCTCCCAGTCCTGATCATTGAGGGAGAGGAACTTTCCCCAGGCATCCATATTTCTCTAAAGAACCCATGTGTTTTCCAAGTTCTGAAAGATTTTTGGTTTTTTTCTTGGAAATCCTCTTGAATTGTCAACTGATCTTTAGGGAGCAAGAATATTGGGCAATGCTCTGCTCATGCAATGATCACTTCTGCTGATGGAGCACTACTCCTGGATGGTTTTTTTTTTTTTTTTTTGGCCTGTTTCCCCCCCTTGAATTCTGTACTCCCTGCTTTCAATTTCTTGGCAACTCTATCCATCCCCAGCACAGCATCCCTCCAATGGTTGTTGCTGGTGTCTATCTTATGGGTTTTTGTGTGTGTGTGTTTTAAGATTGTAAGCCCTTTTGGGGACAGGGAGCCATTTTATGTACTTATATCAGTGTAAACTCCTGTATTCTACCAAAGACAACCACAGGGCTCTGTGGTCGCCAAGAGTCGACACCGACTCGACGGCACACATTATCTAAACTGCTTTGGATACCTTTGTGGCATATAAATATTCTTTGTATTTGCACTCTGCGGTCTGTTTTGGTATTAATCCTCTTCACCATGCCCATTCAGTGATGTGTTCTCTGTAACTTACCATAACCACAAATTAGACAACCCTTTTAGGTATATTTAAGAATTTCTGCATGCCCAGTAGATATTCTTACACCTTTCTTTAAACAGCAGGCACTCTGCTGTATTGTAAATTGCTTTTGAAACTCAGCTGAGTCTTCTAAATGTGGCATGATATCTGGTGCAAGAAGTTGTTTGAGAAAAAAACTTGGTGCACCAAGTAGGAATTTTGCTAATATTGGCATTCTCTGGATTGTGTCTGATGCCTTGAAGCTGTAAAGTTGCCTTATACAGAGTTTGCCTATTGGAGCATCCTTCAGAATATTATCTATTGTGAGTGGCAGCAGCTCTCCAATGCCTTGGGCAGCGATCTTTCTCAGCCCTGAGATCATCTTTTAAACTGGAGATATCAGAAACTGATCTGTGATCTTCTACATGCAGAGCAGAATTACAGATCTGTGGTTCTTCCCTGTACTAGAAATTCCACCATTTGTAGAAATAGGATGTATTTTTATGCTCCCCCACTATAGTTGACAGGCTGGCTTGAAGATGTTTTAATCATTTCTGCTTCAACACAATTGTAGTATTTTAGACAGCTTTTTTATTTCTTGCATTTATTTTACTTTACTAAAACCAGACAAAAAGGTCACTCACACAGCCTTTATGTGGGGCGGGCAGGGGAAGGGAAGGTGGGATCGAACCTCCCCCTCCGATCCTCTTTACTTTAGCAGCAGCACTGCTCGCGTTCCCATACGAGCAGTGCTGCCAAGAGAGATTCCGAGATCTGGAGGCCAGCGAAACGCAGCCTGGCCTCTAGATATCCATCAGTGCACCACATGAGGAGTGTGATGCATTAAGGGATTCCCCCTCAGCTGGGTGCTTTTGCTGCCCGGCTGTGTGTGTGTGTGTGTAGGTAGGGGCTGCCTGGGAGAAGGGTGTGCTCGTGTCTTCTACCTGAGTTAAAGCCCGTCAGGGAAACCTCGGGCTTACCCAGTGGAGCAGCACCAGGATCAGCCATTATCCTGGTGTGTAATATGAGCAGCCCTACCCTGTGTGAACAGCTTTAATGTATTTTGTTGTCTTGCAGCATTGATTTTGCTGGAACACCAGTCTTATTAACTGAGCATTCCGTTTTTTCTCTGCTGATCCCAAAACATGAACTGCTAGGGATCTGAACACTGTGATGCCCAATAGAGAGAGAAAGAGAGAGAGAGATAAATGAAGAAATATAAGGAAATGCTTAATGTTATAGCTAATATGGAGTGAGTGTGTGTGTGTATTCTCTAAATGAGATTTATGCTTGTAATGTAACTACAACAGTGTTCTACTTATCTCGAATACAGAAGAGAAATCTCCACCAGAGAAGTCTCGAGCCCTATCAGTAATGATCTCTTATGATGGAGAATAGCTTCTCATTCTTTACAAACTGTCCCAGATATGGATTTCCACAATGAAGATCAAGGCTGCTAAAATAATCAGGATGTGACCAGGGGCGTAGCTATAACTGAACAAGGTTGGGGGGAGACAAATGTATCTGGGCCCTTTGACGAGGGTGGGGACACCTGGCTAGATGACAGCTTGCTCTTCATTGTTTATGGTGTATTAATATATAAGGCAATAAGTATATATGTTAAATGTTTCTGAGCCAGGAAAATGTGTGCACACAAGTAGGTATGTATGTGTGTAAGTGTCTGCATGTGTAGGGAGTGTGTGATATTTGCATGGGATTATTTGCTTTATTGAAGGAGAAAGGTCATGCCAAGAATGTTTTGTTTTTCACCATGTCCTTACAGTTCTGCAGCAAAGGTACAGAGGGGGGAGGATAAGGAGGAGGGAACCCTTGGGCCCATTTTCATTTCTTGTTCCAGGACCCACTACAACCTTGCTACACCTCTGAATGTGACATATGCATTACTGGTTTGCTGTGTAGAAAAAGCCTCCCATATGCATGCATTGAACTATTTTCTTTGTCTAGATTGTCTAAAAAATACACTCTCTCCTTCAGTAAGGGCTATCAGGAAAGTAAGGGTAATAGTATTTGCAGTTAATTCCTTTTTATTGAAAGCAGAAACGGTTTCTACTGCTGTCAGTGCAAATGTCAACTAGACAGTGAATTACTTGTCCTGCAGCATAACTTGGGTGTTACAGAATCTCTTGTGCTGCTGTAGGACTCTAACACATGTGGAGATAGTGCTGTGCAAGAGGTCAGTAGCTCAACATAGGAAGCTGCCATATACTGAGTCAGACCATTGGTCTATCTAGCTCACTATTGTCTTCACAGTCCGGCAGCGGATTCTCCAAGGTTGCAGGCAGGAATCTTTCTCAGCCCTATCTTGGAGAAGCCAGGGAGGGAACTTGAAACCTTCTTCTTTTCCCAGAGCGGCTCCATCCCCTGAGGGGATATCTCCAATCCCCAATATTGAGAATGGTCCAATCTCCTGAGGGGAATATCATACAGTGCTCTCACTTCTAGTCTCTCATTCATACCAGGGTGGACCCTGCTTAGTTAAGGGGACAGGTCATGCTTGCTACCACAAGACCAGTTCAGTCCTATCCTCCTGCGCAACACTGTTGCCATGTATGTTAGAACTCCACAGTGACATAGGCAGGGGTGTAGCTTCCATTGGACAAGGGGGGACAATTGCCACCTTTGCCCACATGATTTGAGAGGTCTCCAGGGCAGTCTCCCCTTGTCCATGAATTTCCCCTGCCATGCTGTCGCCTCTGTCGTGCTCGCTGCTGCTTCCTGTCTTCACCGCCGGGGGAGCGGCAGCAGCAGATGGGCTTCCTCCCCACTCTACCACCAGCCAGTGCGCAGGCTCCCCTTCCTCCGAACTGCGCACTTGCTGGAAGCACTGGACACTGGAAGGCACTGTCTTTTAATGATGTTCTCTTCCTCCTGCTTTTTCAGATTGTGTAGGAGATGGGAAGTGCTAGATAACATAAAAAGAGGAGGTAACTAGTAATTTTCCTTTGCTTCTAGCTCCTATGTTACAGGAAGGCTGAGGCAGATGAGCTGCTGGATGATAGACACCAATTGTTTATTATTATTATTTTTATTTATCAAATTTGTATACCGCCCCAAACTTTTGTCTCTGGGTGGTTTACAATAACATAAAACCAGTTTAAAACATATACAAAAATTTAAAAACAATTTAAAAATAACCAGAAATTAAAACCCAAAAATATTAGGAAGCTGAGAAAGCTTGGGCGAAAAGATGGGTTTTCAGGTGTCAATTGTTGACTTTGCCTTATCATTTATTCCCTGCTGCAGATTTTTGTCTGCCTTGTGCAGTCACAAGAAATGTATCTTATAAGCCCACCTTATTATACAGAATGGAGTAGCAACCTGCCTTCATATGGGGAAATGGAGAATTCATAATTTCATCAAGGATTATAATTACAAATAATTAAAAACAATTACATATTAAAGTCAGCCACTCTCCTATACAAATGTACCTGTTACATGACTGGTGCACTCATGAAGCTGGATGTGTCAGCTGCTTCAGGTGATGTATTGGTGGAGGCAGCAGGTTGGTTGCCCCTGCTGATTGACCACCTTGAACATCTCCCCCCAGCCCCCAAACCTAATTCTGTGACAGCTAGTACCACCCTCACTGTCCTTCAGTCATCCTGCCCTGCAGGGGCATAGCAAGGTTGTACGGGGCCCAGAGCTGAGATTTTAAAATGGGCCCCCCCATCACTGCCTTCCTCTCCTCCTGGTCCAATGTCTCTGCTAACTATCCCAACTAGTTAAAAGGTAAAGTGTGCCATCAAGTCAGTTTTGATTCCTGGCACCCACAGAGCCCTGTAGTTTTCTTTAGTAGAATACAGGAGGGGTTTACCATGGCCTTCTCCCACGCAGTAGAAGATGATGCCTTTCAGCATCTTCCTATATCGCAGCTGCCCAATATGGTAGCAGCAAGGATTCAAACCGGCAACCTTCTGCTTTGTTAGTCGAACATTTCCCCGCTGCGCCACTTAAGGTGACATATCCCAACTAGTTACAAGGTGTAAATTTATTTTGTATTTATTTATTTTACATTTTATATCCCGCTGTTCCTCCAAGGAGCCCAGAGCGGTGTACTACATACTTAGGTTTCTCCTCACAACAACAGCCCTGTGAAGTAGGTTAGGCTGAGAGAGAAGTGATTGGCCCAGAGTCACCCAGCTAGTCACCCAAGCACCTTCCCCAACCTTGCCTCCCGTAGTCTTTCAAGCACACACATACATCCAGCCCCGAAATCTGACTACTCCATAAAGCTGCGAGAGAGGAACGGCCACATTCAAGGCTGGAATGGGGCGTGGGGGAGCAAGGAAGCAGAAGCCTGGATGGCTGCAGGGCCTGAGAGGAAACTTTCAGAGGCTGTGCTGATTTGGTGGCTGGTGCGGGCGGGTGGGGGGAGAATCTCCCCCATAACAAGAGGCTTTAGCAGATGTACGCTTTTGCTTGGTGCCCACGGGCTACGGGCTCTCCCCTTTTGCAGGCTGAGCCTGCATACATGCGGCGGGCAGTCGCGCAGGCAGGTGGAGGGGAGAGGGAAAGCGGGCCATGATTGCCCAGCCATGTGGCGGGTGGGCGGGTGGCCGGGTGGGTGGGCAGGTAGGGGGAGAGAAGCAAGTAGGCCATGCCCAGCCACGCCGGCGGGCACGCAGGGTGAGTGGGCGGGGTGGGGGAGAGAAGCCGGCCATAATGCCCAATGCCCAGCCATGTGGGCGGGCGGGGGCGGAAAAGCAGCAGCAACCACTCAGCTAATCTGAGGGTTCAGAGTCCTGTGAGTCTTCCTGCCGCTCCATGTCTTCTTTGACAAAAAGTGACCTCTTCCTTGCTGGCAGCGTGTGTTCCAGGCAGCAGCCAACCCACCAGTCATGCGCCTTTCTGGATCATCTGGGGCGCCACCAGCCAATGGATGGGGAAGGAGGAGGAGCCCACAAAGCAAAGGGGTGGAGGGAGGGAGAACTGAGACAAGGAAATACGGCGGTGCGAACAAGGAGAGAATTTTTTAAAGAAATAAAATAAAATGATGATTCAGGAAGAAGCTGTGGCAGGCGCTGGGTGGGGGAGACACGTGGCATGTCTCTGGGGAGGCCCCCAGAGTTGGGGGGCCCCTAGACAACTGCCTCCCCTTGCCCTATTACAGTTACGCCTCTGCTGCCCTGCCTTCTCAAAAGGCAGAGGGTGGTGAGGAATAGCAGGAAATGTCTTCAATCATTTCTTGCCAGTTTGCTCCCCACCTTTTGCCTTATGTAAAGGCAGGGTGGATGAGGATTGTTGGCAGCCTCCATCACAGGTAAAAATGGTACAGAAATATTGGGCAGGAAGTGGGAAGTTATGCACACTATGGGGAGGGGGTGAGATCAGGAGGAAGTGGGAGGCAAATCAAGCAATGGGATAAATCAGTGCACTAGTGGGGATGGGTTGGGGGCAGTGACGAGTCACCACTGCACCTTGAGCACTGGGGGAGCTTGGGCTGTAGCTTGACCTGTTAAATGTTCTTGTATTCATCTACTCATCATTTGATTGCATCTTAGAATCAAACTTTCTTTCATTCTGGAATGTAAAGTACTACTCTTAGCATTTAGTTAGTCTGCATAGCTTAGGACCAAGGTGCCTGAAGGATTACCTTTTTTCATATAAGCCTATCTGTAACTGTTATAACCTTTAAAGTCCCTTCTCCAGATATCTTTGCTATCAGAAGTGTGGTGGCTGGCATCTGGGGAGAGGGCTTTCTCTCAGTGGTGGCACTATTCCTATGGAAGGCTCTCCCCAGAGAGGCTTGTCTGGTGCCTGCTTCAGTGTCACTTTAGTGCTGAGTGGGCTGGTTTGAACGATACCATCCCTGCCCATGTGATACACACACCCTCTCGTACCAGTATGTGTGGAATTAAGATAAGCTTTTGTTCTGCTACCTTAACTGCTGCTTTGATATTTTATCTATTTATTTTATTGTAATTGTGTTTTGTGTCTGACATGTTGAAAGCCACCCTAGTTAAAAAGAAAATGTTTGAAGAAGGCTGAATAAGTAAAAACATACATAAAACAAATAATCAATGGAGTATATTGGACAGAGTACAAGGAGCAATGTACATTAAAATGTACAGGTAAAAGTTCAAAACAGTCTTATAAATTAATCATTATTGTATATTTGATGCCAGATCAGCTTATGTGTGGCATTACTTCTGAAACAGCTGAAATGTTAGATTTTACTCCTCCTCATAACATATTGCTTCTTATATTTATATTTATATTTTTGTAGTTATTTTGCTTGTACTGTTCCTGCATTCTGCTGTAGAACATAACCTTTAAAACACTTTATTTCAAGAAAGGAAATAATACAAATTGTGAAGCATTCAGACTAGCCCTCTGTCGTCAGAAGCTCATTCCATAAAATGGAAGGAGTATTGTGCTTGTGCAATGGGTCCTTCTGTGAACAGAAGGGTTTCTTGTGTTAGCTCAGAGGGTTAGTATCTGAAAAGGCTGCTGTTAAAAAACAGCTATAATATTAATCTGTACTGGGTGTTCAGGCTGGTTAAACTAAACAAACCATGTCCTGATTCTTACCTTTATATAGGGGTATTTATATCATATGGAATGGGTATAAGGTTGTATTAAAGTCAGGGGCTTAGTTGAACAGTCTTCTTCCTCTGTTAATTTGGAGTATTACCTACTTGGGAAGTTTGTACTTTAATGACCCCTGTGTTAGCAGTTTACAATTAACCATTACCATTAAGGCTAATTGTGAATTTCAGGTAAATTGTGAAGGATTTACTCTACACATTTGCAGAAGTAGTTCTATTTGCACAAATATGGGGGGTATTGGTCACCTTTCCTTTGCAGCTCATTCACTCCCCTGAATATCTGCTCCTGAAGGTTCCCCAATCACTTGTGCAAATGGGATTTCTCCCACACATGGAAGAAGTTCTGAAGATACAACCTAAAATGCTCATCATTAATTGAAGAAATTCCATTTTGCGCAAATGATTGAGGGACCCTTGAGAGCAGATGTTCAGGGGAGCGCATGAGTTGCTGATTAAAGGGGTAATTGGAGAAAAATATCCCCGAATATTTGTGCAATTGGAACTTCTGCAAATAAAAGACATTCTTAGGATATAGGGCTTTATTTGTAGATCATATTGGCGGATACTGGGAAATTACTAGCCATGTGGAAGAAAATTGTGATATTGTAGTCTTGTAAATAGTGACTCATCTGGCAGTTTTAGGCAATCAGGCAAAGAAACACTTGTCAGCTGGAACACCCTCCCCCCGCTTTCAGGACATGACTAACATGAGTGGACTATTCAGTTCTTGTTAATTAAAGACTAGAGATATTGTGCCCTTGCTTGAACAAGTGTCGCTTGTTGAGCTGAAACTGATAATCTTTTCCCCACACACACAGTTGCTCTGTGAAAGGTGGTTCAGTGCTGTACATATTGTTGTGGACAAGCTATTTGCACTTCTTGACTGCCAGTGCTGACAAGCTGTGTGTTAAAAGCACAGGCAAGGAAACAATTTTATTGAGAGCAGAGGACCAGAGCATTCTTGGGTTAAGTTCAACTAACTTGGAGGATCAGAGCATTGCCTGCTTCATGAACCATAGGACATACTAATTATTACTTTATCTAAAACTTGATCAGTGATTTTTTAAAAAAGTATTGCGTAGTGAAATCACAAATAAAAAGTGATTGTTAGCATTATTTATATAATTTACTAAAAGCAATGACTATCTTAACTTGTATACAACAGTGAATCATAGTCTCCATTATTATGCTTTTGCTAAGTGTCCAAAGTGCTATGTATATCTTATTTCAGTAATTCTTAATGGTGGACTAATCTAGAGTTGTTTTCTCTGTTACAGTATATAGATTGTGTATGTGTGCATTGCAGAGCCATCAAAGGTGATTTGCTTAAGTCCACTTAGTACGTTTATGACTGCTCTGAAATTTGAGCCAGGGACTTGCGATGCATAAATTGTATAAAGAGAACAGGCATGTAGCATTTTTGAGGCAAACTCCAATATTGATCAAATATTTCATGACCGCTTTTGTACCAAGCCCTAAGTCCAGTGAAAGAGTTTAAGGTTTGTAGAGGGGAAGAATGTGGCCAGGATGTACTTCTGTATGTGCCTCTTGCGTTGTGGTTTTTATTTGGAAGCATGCTTTTATTTCTCCTTTGAAGTAGGAGGTCACGGCTCACAAAGCGTTAACTTCCACTCCTTGCTCCCGATAGACAGGAAATCTCAGGTGTTTTTCAGGTAGCTGAAGTCTGTCCCCTTCTCCCAGCATGCTTGGGTGCTATTCCCTATTTCCTTCCTGTCTTCGCTCCTGATGAAACATACACCTGGGCTCCTGCCCAATTTCTAATCCACTTTCATCCTTTCTACCGGTGAGCTTTCCCCCTTTTTACAACTTGGCATGGATCTCTTGCAAGCTGGGGACACCTTAGCAGGTTCTCTATCGGAGAACATGGAGGGGTGGGTGGGGAAGTATGGTGGACAAAAGAGGCTGCTAAGCGCCGCCGCCATGAGCCCTCTGACCCACACGGCACAGGGAAGAATAAGAAGCCGGTCCCTACCCCCTGCTCAGCAACAAGCGAGAGAATCTTAATACAGGCTGCTTGCAGTGAATCATGCAGCAGCCTGGAGGTCAGGAGATACACTTGGCCAGTGGGTCGGCAGGGGCTAGCGGGGCTCAGCTCCCCCTCACCCCCCGATTCTGCCCAGCCCGACCATGCCGGGCCACAAGGTGGGGGGGGGACTTTGCAGGTTCCATCACTGGACCCCTATCACCACCACCTGGGATCATTTCCAGCGGAAGCACTGATGGGATCCCAGTGGGTCTCGCTGCCTTGCCTCTCCAGGGTGTGGCAGCAACGGCAACAGCGCCCGGAGCCAGGCTCCTTCGCAACCCAACACCACCATGCCGGTACAGGGAGTAAGCCTTTCACCTCTCCTTTCGATGGCCATGGCAGCCAGCGGGGACTCACTTCTCGCCGCCCCGCCGATCAGCTGTTTGGCAGCGCGGCTTCCGCCTGGCCAGATTGGGGATGGGACTCAACCCGCCCCGCTGCCCAGTGGGCCCGCAGCACAGACTTCGCTCTTGTGGGGGGCCATTGACCTTGCCCCCCGCCACCACAGTTGGGCTGCGTGCTGCTGCCTCTTGCGCCGCTGCCTCGCCCCACCACCATTGGGGACCTGACACCATAGTCGGGTTATGCACCACCGCCTCTCGTGCCGCCGCTTCATTCCACCAAGATTGTGGACCTGACCCCTGAAACGTGGGCGGGTAGCCCAGCTTGGGCGATGTGGGCAGATGGGCTTGCCTTACAGCTGGCCCTTGACTCTCTGCCACCATTATTGGAGGACCCAAGTGGCCTCGAATTGGGGTTGGCGACCCCCTCCTAGACCTTGGGCATGGTGCCATTGTGGGAGCACACAAGTGACCTTGATCTGGGGTTGGCAACACCCTTCCCAAACCGGGGGAACTGGCATTTGGGTGAAGCCTCTGGGCCCATCACCCACGCGTTATCCTGGTGTCTGCTCAATGAGCGTCTTGACACGCTACCGTGCTTGGCTACCGATGAGCAGCCAGACTGTGCCAACGGGAACCCCTGGAGACCGTGGATTTGGACCCAGGTGCCATATGTGCCACAGAGGCTACTGAACAGGGGCAACAGCACGAGGTGGTTATCCCGGATTGTCACCAGGTGAGTGGTGCACGCAGAGATCTATCTAGTCTAGCTGCCTCTGATCCCTCCACCAGCCACCAGCGTGATTTCAGCTCCCACAATGGAGCCCATTAATGCTGAGCTCTTCCAACGGCAGGAGCAGAGTAGGACAATCTACTCCAGCAGCCACGCTAAATGCTAAATCAGCCATGCTGTGGAGGCGATCGTGACACAGCATCAATTTGCCAGAACTAAGAGCCATCAGGCTGGCTCTAGCCTGCTTCTCAGTCCGCTTATAGGGGAGGCATGTGTTGGTGAGAACTGACAACATGACAGCCAAGGCCCACATGAATCAGCAAGGGGGGACCAAATCCAGATCCCTGATGAAGGAAACCAATGCCCTCTTCCAGTGGGCAGAAGGGCTTCTAGCTTCGAACAGAACACATGAACGTTGCATCCAATATCCAAGAAGACTGGCTCTGTCGCCAGACAGTGGACCTGTCGGAGTGGGCTCTCCATCCCGAGGTGGTCAGTCACATACAGCACCACTTCTTCACGAGGTTCCACCACCACCTCGTGGAGGGCATGGGCACACTCAGCTCTCCTTTGTGCAGGGTCTCCTGGCACGACTCTGACAGAGAAGGGCACAGGCCATCTTAGGGGCCCTGTTCTGACCAAGGTGACCATGGTTTGCTGGACTGGTATTCCCCTCTGCCGTGGCCTCAGTGCCTCTACCGCAATGACAGGACCTTCTGATCCAAGGGCCCTTGCTTCACCCAGACCCAGCATGGTTCCAACTACATGCATGGAGTTTGAGCATGTGCAGCTAATAGAGTCCATCCACCTTGCTGCTGGTCTTCATCTTCTCTTTCCTTCAAGTTTTCCCAGCATTATGGACTTCTCAAGGGAGCTGGGTCTTCGCATAATGTGTCCAAAGTATGATAGTTTGAGCCTGGTCATTGTATCTTGAGTGAAAATTCTGCATTGATTTGTTCTATGATCTATTTGTTTGTTTTCCTGGCTGTCTATGGTATACTCAAAAGTCTTCTCCAGCACCAAAGTTCAAAAGTGTCAATACTTTTTCTGTCCTGCTTCTTCAAAATCCAGCTTTTGCATCCATAGAGTACCATGGGAAAAACCATTGTCCGAACGATTCTAATCTTTTTAGGTATAGACATGTCATGGCATCTAGATATTCTTTCCAAGGCCTTCATTGTAACCCTACCAAGTGCTAGTCTGCGGCATATTTCTTGATTTCTGGATCTTTTACTATTGATGGTCGATCCTTGCTATATCCTTCCTGACTATGAAAGCAACACCGTTCCTTCTTTGTTCTTCGTGTCCTAAGTAGTAAGCAATTTTCTGACTGAAAGTGTCCAGTTCCAGTCCATTTTAATTCGCTGATGACCAAGATGTCAGTCTGTAGTTGATTCATTTCATCTTGCACTGTGTTGAACTTTATCATATTAATGCTTCTTATGTTCCACGTTCCCATTGTAATTCTGTCCTTGCAGCTTTGGATTTTCTTTTCCCGCATGGCAACATCAGCCGCTAGATGTCCAAAAGGATGTAGCCTAACCACGTCATAAACACCATTGGTACTCTGAGTGATCCTCAGCTCTTCCTCAGTAGCATGTTGAGTACCATCCAATCTGAGGGGCCCACCATCCGGCACTACACTAACAATCTATTCTATCTTGTCTGTCCATGTGGCTTTCTGGGTAAAATACTGGAGTGGTTTACTATTGCCTTCTCCCACTCAGTATGAAATGATGCCTTTATTATTGTCACTAAAGTGACCGTCCTTCTTATATCGCTGCTGCCCAATATAGGTGCCTGCTTGCTTTAGCTGGGCAGCTGAGATGACCTTTGTGTCTTGGGTGACCCTACTGGGAGTATACCTCCCAGCGTACTTCATTCATCCCTCCTAGGAACACATACCCCCCTGCCACGCCACAATGAGGCAGCTTGGGGGAGGGGGGAATGCCCTAGCAAAGACTTAGATACATCTGGTGGAGGACATGGATGTTGATGACAGTAAGCTAAAAGATGTTTGTCCGCTTCACCTACTGCTGCCAGGATGAAAACTGCATTTGTTGATGCTTGCTCCCCATTTACAAAGGAACAAATAACATGCATATCATTAATGCTACTGCAAAAGGGGAAAGTACTTTCTTAGTGCTGCAAACTTATCTATTGCTAAAACTTTGATTTGTTTGGGCAAATCTTAAACAAGTTTTGAGATAAGGGTACTCTTATAAAGGTCTGTTTTTGTTCTGGTGTGATGGCAGAGAATGAAAAAGGAAACATTAAATGTCTTCTTTCTAACAATCAATGGTAACGAAAAGTGGTCTTACTGAACATGCATCTCAAAAAGGCATCTGTATTGAAGCATTGATAATATGCAGATTTAATTGGTCAGAAGGCAGATGATTGCGCTATTAATCAATTGCTGGCTCTGTGTGTAAATAAAAATAATAGCACTCACCCATTCTTCATTTATCTTTCAGCATTGAAGATGTTTTCAAAATATAGGTTGACTAATTGTGGGGGTGGGGGGAACCTTACCACTGTTCTCAAGTACATCCACTTGCTTAGTGTTAACATTACAGTATTTGATTTGCAATGGGGAGCAAGAAAATCTAGCTCCAACTGTGAAGTATTGGTTAAATTTGAGTGTGTTTGATTTCAAGATATGTTACTTGCACTAATGTCAGCTTGCTGCAGTGCATTTGTGTGTTGCTAAGGTTTGTTTATTTCATATTCATATTCATGTTGCAGTTACTTAAGGTACCAGGTTGAAATGCTAAGAATTACTTTCTAGTCTGGGGCAATTGCCTGTCTCTTATTTTAGTTCCCTGGGCAAGACACACAGTGTCCAGGGTGGCCTTAGAATTTACTGAAACCCTATATGTATGCAGTGAAGGGCTTTTTATGCATTGTAGTGCATAAAACTCCCTAAACTCTCATACATTTATAAAGCAGTTTACAGTGGTGAATAGGAGAGCTGATGTTTCTGCCAAATATGAAGCTTATGCCTCTGAGGATCAAGGCCAGCATTTGCAACACTCTGCCTGAAGAAGCTTACAATTGTATTATTAATTCAAATATTGACTTATTTTAAAATTGAGGTTAGGTTGAGCAAAGTTGTCCTTGCTTAAATCAAATTAATTTGGAAATGATCAGATTTCTCTCCTCCTAGAAATTGGGAAGAAATTGGGACCTTTTCAAAACCACTCTGAGGCTCAGAAAAAGTGTGCCAGCCTCCCTTTCAACACATTCTCCTGCATCTTTCATACAGCAGTGGGAGTATCATGGGGAGGAAGAAGGGGTTTTCCTCTCAGGAGTGTAGGAAGCTACCAGCATTGTGGGTACAACCTAGCAGTAGTGACCCCTAGGTGCCCTAGACCCATACCCTGTGTTTGATGACAGATGTGGGGGGCGGGGGTGGCCCTGTGTGGAAATGGGGCCATGCAGCCCTGTTCACAAGGCGCTTCAGCCAGTTCTGGGTTTCCAGCCTGACTGGGAGTGCCTTTCCCTGCCTCGAAAGGCAGACACATGCATTCCCAGCCAGGCTAGGAACCCAGCGCTGGCCGAAGCATCTCAAAAATGGGACCCTACTCCAAAAAGAAACAGAGGAGTAGTTGTGATTGGAAATGTAGTTTGATAGGCAGGGAGGGATTTATTTGCTGACCTGCTTAGGTATCCAAGGAACTGTACTGTTTGCCTGGAGCCTACATTAAAGATATTCCTGAAAGGTTGCCAAAGCATATTAAAATCACTGGCTGTCAGTCGATGCTGCTTGTAGGTGGGCACCAGTATGCTCTAAAGAAAAATCTGGAAATCTGAAAAGTCTGTGAATCTCTGGGAACAAAGTTGAAGGTTCTGGCATGGCAGATGGTGTTCTTGCCAGTCCTCCTGGTGGAATGAAAGACCATCCCCAAGGGACAAGCCATATTCCAGTGATGAATGGATGCTGTTATGCAGATGCTGGTAGATCTTCCTGAATGATGGGTTGTGGCTTCAAAATGATGGGAAACTGGAAAGAGTCTGTCTAAAATTATAAATATGTCAGACAATAAGAGTGGTGTGCACTTTAAAAATCTCCAGTTTATACCAGATTAGTTCAGATTAGACACCAACAGAACCTAAATTCTGACTGAAGTGTGTGTAAATTTATGTCAGCATGATTACTGAAAATGTTTATATATCACTTTTCAATAAAAGAGTTCTAAGAGTGGCTTTAAAAAGACACAAGGAAGACACCAAGCAGTAGCCACTGGGAGGGACACTATGCTGGAATGAGGGTCACTTGTTTTCCCCTTGCTAAATATAAGAGAACCACACTTTAAAAGGTGTATCTGTGACCAGTTAGCAGGAGTTTTCCGTCCCTTCTCCTCATTCTCCCCACCCCTAATATATCCTGTCAGATTGTAAGCCATGATTGTAGAGCGACTTGTCTGTGCAACACTGTAGAACATTTTGAAGGATTTTAAGTTTTAATAATTATTGAATGTAAACAATTTGCAATTCTGTATGTATTAGTTATTGGGAGGAGCAAGGAACTATTCGGGGCACCCAACCCTCCCCCAGTAGAAATCCTTCTGGGCACTCATGCTGGCTTCTGAGATTTACAAAGCAGGTGCCCTTGCCCTTATTGTAAATTGGCATGTATGAAGATGCTCCTTTGTTGCCATGCTCGTTCAGTTCACCATGTTGTGTGCTTGAATGCACCCCCAGACCAGAAACGTAGCCATTTTTCCTTAGCCCATATGGAAAGAAAGCTGTTGCCTGCTTCATTCCTGAGATTACATGTTCTGATTAGACTTTCCTGGGGCACTCAGGTTATTATAAGACTGTAATATAGGACTATGAATATTCCATTCTGAATTGCATCTGAGCATATACTGAGCATATACAGAGAATCAGAGCAGATTAGCTAAGCAGTACAATAGAGACAAAAGTTGATAGAATGCAGGCTTCCCTCCATGCCTAATAAGCTTCAATTGATAACACAAGTCAAGGATCAGATGTGCATTTTGATTCTTCCCTCCTCGCTACTACTCACTGTTGTTTGATGAGTAATGCCAGAGAGAGATCTCTCCCCACTCCCATTTCTATTCAGATCGCTTCTTGTATCAAAGTATTTCTTAAGTAGGGATGGGCCCGGACCATTCAAAAAGCCATTCAAAAAGCGTCCGGACCTGGGCGGTCTGGTTCGGGTGGGGGGGTACCTTTAAGAGTGGTGGGAGGGTTTACTTACCCCTCCCGCCGCTTTCCTGCTTGGCGCCGTAATGTTTAGAGCAATGTTTAGAGCAATTGGGGCGGCAGGACACCTCCCTGCCACCCCTTCCCCGACATTGCTTGAAAAAATGCGCAGCAGTCCTTTGCGCGTGCGCACACGTCACA
Source organism: Hemicordylus capensis (assembly GCF_027244095.1). Taxonomy (NCBI): domain Eukaryota; kingdom Metazoa; phylum Chordata; class Lepidosauria; order Squamata; family Cordylidae; genus Hemicordylus; species Hemicordylus capensis. The sequence continues at coordinate 81,615,387 of NC_069657.1, read as the reverse complement.
GAGATGTCACAGCAACGTCGGGGAAGGGGCGGCAGGGAGGTGTCCTGCCGCCCCAATTGCTCTAAACATTACGGCGCCAAGTGGGAAAGCGGCGGGAGGGGTAAGTAAACCCTCCCACCGCTCTTAAAGATACCCCCCACACCCCAGTGCAGTTGGCGGTTCTGTGCACACCCCTATTCTTAAGCACTCTTTTTGTTTCAAGAAGCACCCAAGCAATCACACTCAGGATTTAGTCTAAAACCATGCTTTATATGGAGCAAGTATATATTTCACTCCCTCTCAAGGCCCATGTAATCCAGTATCCTGCTTCACACAGTGGCCTACCAGATACCTCTAGGAAGCCCACAGGCAAGATCTGAGGGCATGCCCTCTCTCCTCCTCTTGCTCCCCTGCAACTGGTATTTAAAGGCATCTTGCCTCTGAGGCTGGATGTGGCCTATAGCCTTCCAACTAGTAGCCACTGATAGACCTGTCCTCCATGAATTTATCTAAACCCCGCCTAAAGCCATCCAGGCTGTTGGCTGTCACCACATCTTATGGCAGAGAATTCCACAGGTTGATTATGTGTTTTGTGAAAAAGTACTTCCTTTTGTCTGTCCTAAATTTCTTGGCAATCAGTTTAATGGTATGACCCCTGCTTTTATTATGCGAGAGGGAGAAAAACTTCTCTCTATCAACTTTCTCTACACCATGCATGATTTTATAGACCCCCTCAATGTCTCACCTCAGTTGTCTCCCCCCCCAACTAAAAGGTCGCAGGTGTAGCTCTCCCTCATAAGGAAGGTACCCTATGCCCCTGATCATCTTGGTTGCCCTCTTCTGTACCTTTTCCAGTTCTACAATGTCCTTTTTTAGATGTGGTGACCAGAATTGTATGCAGTTCTCCAAGTGTGGCTCCACCATAGTTTTGTATAAAGGCATTATAATATTAACCGTTTTATTTCAACCCCCTTCCTAATGATTCCAAGCCTTTTTCACAGCTGCCATACCTTGAGTCAACACTTTCAACGAGCTGTCCACCACGACCCCAAGATCCCTCTCCTGGTCAGTCACTGACAGCTCAGACCTCATCAGCGTATATGTGAAGCTGGGGTTTTGTTTTTGCCCCAATATGCATCACTTAACACTTGGTAACTTTGAAATGCATTTGCCATCTTGTTGCCCACTCCCCCAGTTTGGATAGATCCTTTCGGAGCTCCTCTCAATCTCTTTTGGATTTCACTACCCCAAATAGTGAAATCCAAAAGGAGGATTTCTTGAGGAGGTCCGTCTCCAGTTACCGCCAACTTGTTTGGTGGCTACACAGAGACAGGCCTTCTCGGCTGCTGCCCCCAGATTGTGGAATGTGCTCCCTGCTGAGATACAATCCTCCCTATCTCTGGCAATTTTCAAAAAACACCTGAAAACACATCTTTTCAATCAGGCTTTCTCAGCTTTTTAAAACTTGTTTTTAAATTCTTCTGATTACTTAATTGTTTTACAATGTTTTTAATTGTTAATTATTGTTTTGATGCTTTATAATTTTTGTTTTAATTATTAACTGATTTTAATGGTGTTTTAACGTAAACCGCCCTGAGCCTTTTGGAAGGGCGTTATAAAAGTTTTAATAATAAATAAATAAATAAATAATTGTTGTCATCTGCAAATTTGTATGAATAAGTTGAAGAGCACTGGTCCCAGTACCGATTCCTGGGGGATCCCACTTCTTACTTTGCTCCTTTTTAAAGAACTGTCCATTTATTCCTATCCTCTGTTTCCTGTCCTTCTGTTTCCTGTTACCAATCCAGTTACAACTTCTAACTGCCTCTTATGACTGACAGCTCCAATTTGCATAGAGTTCTGCATCATTTCATCACAGGACAACGTAAGCCAAAATTGTCTTCCCATAAGGCAGTTTGTAGACTCTTTTGTGTCTGCAAACTGCCTTATGGGAAGACAATTTTTCCACTAGTTTGCTAGGCACTAATCCTTGCCATAATCATCCTCTTTTCACTTTCTGTGCCTCTATTATCCCTCAATAAAGCAACTCTTTGTTTTCAAGGAATGTGTCTGTCTTCTTTTATCTCCTTCCAATGCATCTGTACCAAGATAACCTTTTCCTGGTACTTAGCTGTTTACCTGTTTGTACCAATTTGAAGCTAATTTTCTCCACTTTAAGCAAAGCATAGTCATGAGTGGTAGTTATTACCACACTTCAGAGCAAACCTGGTAATACCTTTCACTGAGGAAGGTGGTTATAGCCAATCTGCCATACGTCCATTATGCAATCTGAGTCCAAAAATTATCACTGTCAAATTATGACACAAAAATTATCACTGTCATAGAAGAATCTACATCTTTGCTTACATTAAAGTTATTTTAATAAAACAATACTCTGCCTTAAATATGTCTGCATTTTTATGAATGCAGACATAAGTGTAAGGCTGAGTATTGTTTTATTAAATGATTGAGGCCTCTCTGAACCTGCACAGAGAGGCGAGGAGAATGGCTGAGGCTCAGAGAGACCTCATTCAGCCCCATTGTGGGCTGACCTGCCATTTGGTGGCCCTCTATGCCACCAGCACAACAATGGGGAGGTGGAAAAAACTGTAAAATTGCAGCATGTGGGGAGGGATTGCAAAATGGAGTGGGCAGGGGGGGAAATGGATAACAAATTGGAGTGTGAGGGGAGTGTGTGGCAAATGGAGTGTAAAAAACCCTGCTCCCTCTGTTGGCACTACAGTCTTCCCACCAAGGAACCAACTGTCATTCCCAACTGCCTTGCACACTAACTCTGAGAGAAAGGGGCACCTTTCCAGTTCTGGAGTTCTCATTCTTCCCTTCTCCCAATCAACTGACTTATGCTTCTTCTGTGACTACCTGTAAGCATGTTTCTGCATCCTCATTTCTGGGCAAAGAAATGGGGTGGTGGTGGTGGTGAGATTGATGTATGATATTTCTGCCCTGCGTGTGAGTGTCTGCTCTCTCAGGAATCAATGTTGGGTCACAAACATAGGAAGCTGCCTTTCACTGAACCAGACCCTGATATATTTTAGGTATGATATTTTTGCATCAAATCCAGTTCAGCTACCAAAACTTGCATGACTACAAGCTGTAAAAACACATACTGACAGCAGCTTCTCCAAGCTTGCAGACAGAAGTCTCTCTCAGCCCCATCTTGAAGAAGTCAGGGAGAGAAAGAAGGAAGGCCGAGGGATGGGCCTGAGCCTGTCAGCGGCCTGAGGGGGACGAGTGGCCATGACGGTGTCTATTGGTAGCAAGGAAGGGCCTAGTCAACCACTGCTGCTGTTTGGGGCTACTGAGGCCATTGGTGGAGGGAGGCAGTCAAGGGATGGGCCCGGGCCTGTCAGCGGCCTGAGGGGAATGAGCGGCTGTGGCGGCAGCGAGGAAGGGCCCGGCCAACTGCTGCTCCTGCTCCTGTGGAGAGGAGCAGGAGCGGGGCTCGAGTGAGGGTGGGGAGGTCTCTGGGGATAGGAAGCTGCATCTTAGCCAGTAGGTGCCAGCAACGCTGTATGAATTAGATGAGGAAAAAGAGGACCAAGAGGGGTGAGGGGAGTAAAGGGATGGAGGAGTGACCAAGAGGGGTGAGGGGGATGGAAGCAACGGGCTGGAGGAGGAGGAGTGTGGCTCAGGTGAGGGTGGAGAGATCTCTGAGGTGAGGGGGCCTGTGGCAGGGGGTGAGGGGAGCAATCAAGTACTAGTGTGCAGATGCTCTGCGCAGGTTAAGCTAGTAAGTAATATTTGAGTTGTAAGTACTCCAGCTTCCGGTATATTAGAACTATGAGAAAGTATCATGCGAGCTTCTGTTATTTTCAAAACTAGATTAGGTCAATATTGTATGCAAATTTTGAAGGCAGTGTTCTCACGACAACTGTAAACAAGGGTCCACAAATGTTTGGTGTGATTCTGTAGCAGCCACTATTTGTGGGTGCCACCTGTATTCTTGTCTTCCCCAAGTCTTCCATGTACTGTAGAGAACTTTAGTAGAGGCAAGTAGGGTTCTTCACTGTGTTGAGAATTCCCCCACCCATCCAGCCTTCTGTGTGTGCCAGAGGACTTGGGAGAGGAGACAAGAGGGGATGGCCTCATGTTCTACTAGTGTTCAAAGTTCAATGTGATGTGAAAGATACTCTTCCTTGCAAATTATGTGAAGATTGTGGAGAACTCTGAGTGAATTGTGTGGTGTGGAGTACTTCTCCCTGGTTAGCAGACTTGTGGAGATCTGGTCATAAGGGCTAGAAACTTGCTTTTTAAAATGAAGGCTCAAATTTTCAGGATACTGAGTTCTGTGTGTTTGTGTAGAATATTTACATACTTATTTGTCCACAATTTTGCTAAGGGTGTGAGTAAGGTCAAAAGCAGTATATTCACATATTCATGTATCCGCAATTAAGAGCTTGCGTACGGTTAAAAGTAAACTTCTGGGTGTTTTTTTAAACCCTCAAATGGAAGATTTGAGTAGCAAGATAGAGTAGCTAAAAGGACTGTACATTGATCTTAATCATTGTTATTATCCCCTCTACGTTCAAACTTGCATTATTACTTGCGAATCAGTTTGGCAGTGAAATGGGGTCCACTATAAAATTAGGGAGAGGTTCTAGATGCTTATGGAAGACTTCCTAGGTATACAGAAGTGTACTGATTTGTTTGTAAATTAAAATGGACCTTAAACACACACACACACCCCCTAAAATACCTGAAGGACTTGTGAGTTTCCAGGCCCTATGAAATGTTATGCTTAGCTGAGCAACTGAATATTTAGGATATAATTTGGAAAGCAGGAGGGAGGGGGAAAGGAACATAGAGAGAAAGAGAGGAGATAGGGGTGTGGGCAGGCCAAAGAGTCCATGGCTGGTATCCTGAAAGTGCAAAGTAGGGATTAAGTTTAGGTTTGTTTGCATACCTACTGTGAAGTTTAAAACAAACAGAAATCAACCTCCTCTCTCTTCACTAGTCAGGGAGATTTTATGAGGAAGAGAGGAATCTTTTCCTTTTTTTGTTCTCCAGAAACTCTCACCTCTGATATATAGCAATAACATGCTCAGATTTAGGACTGGCAGTCAGCCTTGAATCTGAGCCCTCTAGCATTTTTAAGCTTGTCAGGGATAGGTTGTGGGAGAGTGGGAAAGTGAAGTGTCTCTTTTCTACCCTGCCCCCAACACTGTGAGCTCCAAACAGCATTACAGGCACTGTTTAGCCTAAACAAGAATACTGAAAAGGGGTTGGGAATCCCTCTCTGACTCTTCCCATTTTAATTTCAAGAATACAGTCTGTCTTCATTGGTATCTCCAACTAAATCTGCATTCTCAAAATCATGGTGGCCCTAGTTGTGAGAATACAGATTTCCTGGGAAATCCTGGTCCAACCGCTGTGGATAAATCACATTTAACCAGAATCAGTTTCTGGTTATCTATCCTGATTAAATGTGGTTTAACCACAGTGGTTTGCCCAGGAAATTGTGTTCTCACAACCAGCTCTGTAATCCTGTTTAACTCTTTAACCAGAATCAACATGATTGTGAGAACATGCCCATTATGAAGTGTAATCGGCCCTAAACTGCTTTGTTTTAAGTTACACCATAGATCAAATCCAGTGACAAGACATAGTTTTTTTTGTTCTGAATCTGCTTTTGAAAGTGTGTGCTTGCTTTTTTGATTTCTATCTTCTGATTCTTAATGTCACCAGTTCTAACTTGTGGCTACTTGTGTCATCTTTTTGTTGCTCATTCTGTGTGTTTGAATATCTGTAAGCTAACTAGGCTTTGATATTGCCAGCTCATTTGGAACATGGTGATTATTCCTGTACTCCTACTCCTTTTAATCTTTTTATTTTGTTGGCAATTGGTGCAATCTAATGCTTACTGTAGGCATCAATGCATACAGAAATATGCTTCTAGAAGTTTCACTTAGGAACTCATTTTGATAATGTCTTATTCCTTCTTTTCTTTTCCACTCACACCTTTCCCTAAACAAAATACTTTGGGTGTTGGGGAGAATCTTACTTCCCTTGAAACTCACTAAAACTAATTTCCCTAAAATGTCATGGTTCAGATTTTTAAAACATTTTTTAAAATCTGTCACTCACAATATGTCCACATAGATATTTTTATTATTTCTCCCTGCATTTGCTTAACACTACTCAAATCCTAAAATATGTAATACTTTACAAGCATTTCTGTAAACCAGTTATTCTTAATTTGTGGATCATGAGGCATCTTCAAGTGATCTTCAATTTCACAATAAAATAAAGGAAAACTTAAGCCACCTAGGCTGCTGCAGCATTTGAGTGGATGAAGGGTAGTAGCTGCTTGCTAACACTTTCTTGTTCTGACATACTTTAATAAAGGACAGGTTCTGTTTTGGGGGCAGGCAGCCTCATTTGGCTAATATCCTTAAGCTGGAAACCTTTGAGCCCTTGGTAAATTTCTAGGTGGAACACCAATTTTACTGGGAATTTAACTTTGAAGGCAACAAACATGACTCACGAGATCAAGCATTGTAAGGAGAAGGTATGACTGTATGTGTTATGAGTGGGTGGTGATGTCTCCTTTCAGAGTTCAGGTCTGTGTGAATATTCAAGAAGTGTGAACAGTTGGGAATAGATTTTATATTGATTTTATATGAGATTGAATCTGGGCAAGACAGAGGTGCTGTTGGTCAGTAGGAGAGCCTATCGGGATGAGGGGATTTGTCTGGTTCTGGATAGGGTTGCACTCCCCTTGAAAGAGCAGATGCTCAGCTTGGGTGTATGCTGGACCCAGCTCTTCTTTTGGAAGTTCAAGTGAAGGTGGTGGCCAGGGATGCCTTTGTAGGACTTTCAAACTTGAGGGCACATTGCCAGCACACACCAGCAATCTGGGTTGGAGGGAGGGCTAGAAGGGACTTCACTGGACTTCACTGTATGCTGATCCAGCACCCAATTTCATGTATCTGAAGTCAGGTAACTGACACCTGAACTCAGCATACGTAGGAAAATCTGGTACAGGTTAAATTCATGTATCCGTGGTTTAGAGATGGCTGGAAATGACCTCGGAGGTCATTTCCAGCTGCCATTTTGCCAAGAGTAGCCATTTTGTGGCTAGTTCTTGTTTTTTAAAATTTGTGTGTGGGGGAGATAGAATTTTGACTAGTGGGGGCATTGTTGGATAGCTGGAGGCCCGCGGAGCATGGTAGGGGACTTTATTTCACCTTTTAAAAACCATTTCCCATTTTTTCAAACAATTTTTTGGACCTCCCGGGAACCTAACCCCCGTGATCCCTTAGACTTAGTAAACCAGTATTCACGGTTTCTCTATCTGTGGTAACTGCAGAGAATGGAACCCCCACAAATACTGACATAGTGCTGAACAGCCTGCAGTTGTCTATGCAGCCTGCCCAACTGCCACTGCCATATCTCCCTCTACTCACCACACGATCAACTGAAGCTCCCTCACCTACCAGCCAAGTAACTGCAAGTCCAGTTGCAGGGGAGCAACAGCAAGCGAGAGCGCATGCCCTCACCTCATGCCTCTGAGAAGCCCACAGGCAGCTAGTGGGCCACGGTGGGAAACAGGGTGCTGGACTAGAAAGGCCTTGGGACTGGCCAAGCAGGCTGTTCTTGTGTTCTTAACTGAGCTTAATGTTCACAAATGCTTAATAAACCAGCTCCCACCCCATTCACATCTGAGGGGAACATGAAAAGAAAATATGTTCACAAACCAGATCAGGTCATCCTCTCAAAATTGACCATTTTATCAAACAACAAATGACCTCTTTAATGCAAAAAAGATATTAAAATAACTTACAGATTTTCCACAAAGCAATGAAACTTAAACAAAACTGAGCAAACCTTTCGGTGTAATAGACCATCCCCAGTGCTCCTTTAGCATTCCAGCTGAAAGCACTTAAGTACAGAAACTGAGATCCAAGAGCATCAAATAGATAGATGAGAGTGGAGACAGCAGACCTATTGTAGATAAGATATTAACTCTTTCAGTGACCAATGTATCTCATGGCTTCTCATATCAACCTTAACATTAATATCAGGTTTCATTTGCTATATGAACATTGCTTCCTTGATCTTACGTCTTATTAAATTCTCTTCAGCAGCCAATATTGATAGTTTTGTTTTGGTCACGTTTTGGTCACGTTTCCATTGTAGTGTTCTTTTATATGTATCACCCACAATTTTATATGTATCACCCACAATTTTATATGTATCACCCACAATTTTGTGTTTGTTCATTATGCTGCATATCAGGTAGATGTTCCTTATATCTTTTCTTTAGTCGTCTTCCTGTTTCTCCAATATAGAATTGCACATTCCACACATTCAATTTTATACATTACCCCCTTCACTTTACACCAGCCCTCATCTTCCTCACAAATAGAACAATCCCTCCCTTCACATCTGTTATCATACAAACGGGATTTAACTATATGTTGTTTTAAAGTTTTTTGGTGCTGTACAAATGCAGCGGGGAAATGCTTGACTAACAAGCAGAAGGTTGCCGGTTTGAATCCCCGCTGGTATGATATAGGAAGATACTGAAAGGCATCATCTCATACTGTGCGGGAGGAGGCAATGGTAAACACCTCCTGTTTTCTACCAAAGAAAACCACAGGGCTATGTGGGCACCAGGAGTCGAAATCGACTCGATGGCACACTTTACCTTTGCAAACATTATTAGCCTTAACTCCATGTCTACTCAGAGCTTTCTGTACCTGCCATTTCATTAAAAAAAAAAAATCCAGGCTAAGTCAGAAATAGAAAATAGAGATTTCACTGTAAACTGTAAGACAGGGAAAGAGTAATGAGCAGGCTAATCTCCAACAGTTAACATAACACTCAGCTGTGCTCTAACCACAGCTCCAATAATGTGGATGAATTACTCCGACCTCTATACAACTGGCCCAATCCAAAAGTCAATCGGATAGTCAGCCCTCTCACTGGAGATCACCCTAAAAACCCATGAGGAAATGGCCAGATACTCTAACCCTCACAGTGCCCAAAAGAGATTAAAATTAGTATTATGTGGTCCCTTCAGGTTGTCACAGACCAATCTCCCTGTCACATTCTGTACCGATTGTAGTTTCTGGAGTATGTACAAAGGCAGCCTCACATAGAGTGCATTACAGTAGACTAGCCTGGAGGTTACCAACATATGTACCACGGTTTTAAGGTAATTTATCTCCAGAAATGGACACAGCTGATGCATCATCTGAAGCTGATAAAAGGCACTCCTGGCCTCAACCTGAGAAACCAGGGAGAGCTTTGGGTTGAGGAGCACTCCCAGGCGATGTACCTGATCTTTCAGGGGGAGAGTAATTCCATCCAGAACAGGCAGTTCTAAACCACATCTTGGGTCCCGACCCCTCAATGTCAGTACCTCCATCTTATTTTGATTTGCCTTGAGTCTCTTCTTGTTAGATTATTCTGGATAGCTTTCAGCTTGCAAAGCCCAATGATGTGGACAAAATCCTTGGTAACATTTGGGCATCATCGTGTGGTCTTGCTCCTTGCCCTTCTTGGCTTTCAGTGAGCTGTCCACCGTGACTCCCAAGATCCCTCTCCTGGTCAGGCACTGACAGCTCAAACCCTATCAGCATATATATGAAGTTAGGGTTATGGGCCCAGAGCTCTTAGATTTATGAAGAAAGGAATTAACCTGAATAAAAAAACAAAGTTTTATCAAAGGTGGAGACAAAACAAATGCTACAGAGAATTGAGAAGTTATAAGGCTCAGATTCTGAACTGTGGTCTTTCATAATGGAGATTCTACTAAAAAGCCATGGAATCAGCAGTGTTTTACACACAGAGCGCCATGTCAGAGGAGGAGAAGAAAGACAAGCCTGGGATAGTGCAGATGATAAAGCCACCGGCATAATTTGTTTGTTGGTGACTATTTCAGTGCTTTTACAAAACAGCATGCAATTGACATGTGGGAGACACTGAAGAAGTATGATAGAAAGTCAGCTGTCTCCAAGGTGCATTAAGTTATAAAGATGTGTAATAGAAACTAGAGGGAAAGGATCTGTCTAAGCATGTAATTGAGATATTGGATACTTCATTACAGCTGCAAGGACAGGGAGTAATTTTTCCTGAAACGCTTCAAATTGGATTGTTATTGAACAGTCTTCTTGAATATTTTGTTCCTATTGTAAATATATTGGAAGCCAAAGATGATTTGAAGTTGGAGTTTGTAATAAACTGCTTGGAAGACTTTAATTTGTGCAGAGGCAGTGGGCAGCAACTAAATTTAAGTGAAGAAAATGCTTTTAAAATTTATCTAAAGAACAGACATATGAAGGCTCAGTGTCCTCGGAACAAAGAATTTGCAACTAAAAAGGAGGCGATACCACATTTCAAAAGAAGTGAGTCACCTAAGCATATAAAGAAAAGTGCATGGAAGCAAGAAGAGAATAAGCCTGACAGATATAAAACGTGTGTTGCTAATAGCAGAGAAGCAGGAGAGGTCAGAGGGGATGAGGAGAGGAAGTGGGGTAGATTCTGTTGGCTTGCCTGATCTTTGCTGAAGAACAACAGCTGTCTCGCCCTGCCAGCATATTCCTGATCTGGCAGAGGAGGTTTGTTTTACAGCCCCAGACCTTCTGAAGACAAGCTTGCTTGCAGGTTGATTGCTTTCCTGTTCCATTTGTGCCTTCTGCCTGAGTGCTTTACTGAGTCCACCTGTCTCTGAGGACAAGATCTCTCTCTTGAGAGGGGACATTTCTGGAGCCCTTGGGAGCATAAATTGGAAGAAGGCATGCTGGAGGCCCACCTGTAAGTGGCCACTGAAGCTGGCTGCTAAATGGGGCCAGCCTTTGGCACTGGGCTTTCTGTGTGAGACGGGTTTGGGGGGTGGGAGTTATATTAATGTGGGGTTGGAGGTCTGGGTTAAAGTTTGTTAGTCCTCCTTTTATTGGATTGTGCCAGGCCTTTTGTTGTAATGTGTTTGGGTTCTCTTAGGCAGGGTGATGTGAGGGGTGCATCCAGCAGCTCTGGGGCAGCTATTACTGTTGTGTTGGGGAAAAGAAGAACTGGCATTGGCAGAGCAGCTGGCCATTACAGGGGAGCTTGCTCTATAGCTAACTGGGCAAAGAGGCACCTTTTACCATGGTGATTCTCTTTATTTAGCAGGGGGAGAGTAACTGGCCCTATCCACCCCCAGCACAGTACTTCCAGTGACTGTTGCTGGTGTGTGCCCTATGTTTCTTTTTAGAATGTGAGCCCTTTGGGGACAGGGAGCCATCTTATTTGTTTTATTTCTCTTTGTAAACCGCCCTGAGCCATTTTTGGAAGGGCGGTATAGAAATCGAATTAATAATAATAATAATAATAATAATCTGTGATGCCCGAGGACGTGGACAAGCTGCTTGGGGCGGTGAGGCGTAACACTTGTTCTCTGGATTTTTGCCCAACTTGGGTTCTTCTATCTAGCAGGGAAATTGTTGGAGATGGCCTAGTTAATATCATTAACTCATTGCTGAGGGAAGGTAGGATGCCTCCTTGTTTGAAGGAGGCAATGATTAGACCACTTCTTAAGAAGTCTCCCCTAGATCCCTCAGTGATGGATAGTTATAGTCCGGTCTCCAGTCTCCCGTGGTTGGACAAGGTGATTGAGAGATTGGTGGCTAACCGGCTCTAGGCAGTTCTGGAGGAAACTAATTATTTAGACCCAAATTCCAACTGGCTATAGAGCAAGCTATGGGGTTGAGTCAGCCTTGGTTGACCTGATGGAATCGACCTGATGGAATTGACAGAGGGAGTGTGACTCTGTTGGTCTTTTTGGATCTCTAGGCAGCATTCGAAACCATTTGATCACAGTATCCTTCTGGATTGTCTTGGGGAGTTGGGAATAGGAGGCACTGCTTTGCAGTGGTTTCAGTTCTGTCTCTCAGGCAAATTCCAGATGGTGGAGCTTGGTGACTGTTGCTCTTTGAAACTTGAACTATTATATGGAATCCCTCTGGGCTTCATTCTGTCACCAATGCATTTTAGCATCTACATGAAACTGCTGGGTGAGGTCATCAGGAGATTTGGTGCAGGGTGTTATCATCTGCTGATGACACCCAAATCTATTTTTCCTTATCACCATCAGGAAATGGCATTCACTCTCTAAATGCCTGCCTATGGGCAGTAATCGGCTGGATGAGAGATAACAAATTGAAGCTGAATCAAAGCAAGATGGAGGTGCTCACTGTGGGGGATCAGAATTTGAGGGATGAGTTAGATCTTCCTGTGCTGGATGGGATTACACCCCACCCCCCTTGGGACTTGTACTTGAAGGTACAAGTCCACAGCTTGGGAGTGCTCTTGGCATCCAGGCCTAACTCTGGTATCTCAGGTGGTGGCTATGGCCAGGAGGACTTTCCATCAAGTTTGGCTTGTTCAGTAGCTGCATCTATTCCTTGAAGAGAATGATTTCAAAACATTCTCAGCTGGTAAGCTCCAGGCTTAACTATTGCAATGCGCTCTACATGGGTTTGCCTTTGTACGTAGTTTGGAAACTTCAATTCAAAATGCGGCAGCCAGACTGGTCTCTGGGGTAATGTGGAGAGACCATATTATGCCTCTCTTAAAACATTTGAACTGACTGCTGATAAGTTTCCAGGCAAAATACAAAGTGCTGGTTATTACCTTTTAAAGCCCTGAATGGCTTGGATCTGGGCTACCATAGAGAGCACCGCCTTCTGTAGGATCTCCATCACACATATATTGCGGTCATCTGGAGAGGTTCATCTCCAGTTACTACCAGTACATATGGTGGCAACTCTGAACCGGGCCTTCTCTGTAGCAGCTCCTGGCCTATGAAATGCACTCCCAGCAGATATCCAGTTTAGGCTTGCTGTTTGCCTTTAAGAGAGCCGTAAAAACTTAATTGTTTGGCCTGGCCTTTCAAGGTTTTTAAATTGCTTTTAAGTGTTTTAATTGGTTCTAAATGGTTTTGAATTATTTTTATATTGTTTTAAGCAGTGTGTTTTAAATGGTGTTTGTTTTTATGTATTTAAACTTGTGCACTGCCCAGGGCCTTTGGATTGGGCGATCTACAAGTGTAAGAAATAAATAATAATAAATAACTAGCTGGGCCAGGCGCAGAACATCTGGCCCTCAAGTTTCCCCCTGCCCACCCGCCACTGTTTTCTTCCGGCCTGCCACCGCCATTTTCTCCCCTCCTCCGCTGTTTTGTTGCCTGCCTTTCCCGCAAGCGTGTCCACTGACAATGCTGTTTTCCTCTCCCCCTGCTGGCAGCTCGCTTGCAAACTCTCCCGAGAGCTACCACGCATGAGATTAGCGACAGAGTACACTTTAGAGAATTATACATGGAAATTTTAAGAGCTAGTTCTACAAAATGCAATGCTGGAATTTGTATTGATTCAAGCACAACCAGCAATTTGATTAAAGAAAAAAAGATTTACTAAGTTGGACACAAATTATAAGGTTCCAATTTTTCTAGCGGATGGGAAGCAGATGTTTGCTGAAGGCAGAGGTTCTGCAGGGCTACACTTCAAAAAAGGAGAAACGGTGAAACTGACTGTTGAGGATGCGTTGTTTGTTCCCACACGGGTTCAGCTTGATGTGGTTAAATATTCTATGGAGAGGTTATGAGGTGACATTGAAAGGAAAACAATATTTTATCACATATAAAAGTGAGCTACTTATGAAAGAGACTTTGCAAGAGAATGGCCTTGTTGAGATCCTTCCCCAAAGCCCAGCAGGGCATTTACCTGACTGGGTGACAAACAGATCAACAGCAGCGGATTGCCCGGCTGTGCACGAAGCCAATGGCAACTATGCTGGGATGTGGAGGAAGCTGAGAGAACAGCCACCCTTGACTGGGCCAGAATGGCCTGCAAACTATTGCCTGGCTTCAGGCAATATTGCTAAGCTATTGCCTAGCCAGGAGCTAGCAGGTCCCTCTGCTCTACAGAGTCCATGGGGGATGATGCAGGGAGAAGAAATGGAGTCCTGTAAGGTGGCCCGTTTAAGGGCTAACAGGCAGAATACAGGAGGCTGGAAATGGAAGGCAGGGGAGGGGCTAAGAGGGGTGGCAGCTGACCCTGAGAACATATATGTTGAGGGGCCAGTGGCTATGGAGTGTGGCTGCCTGTATGGGCTCCCAGGGAGGAGCAAGGCATTCTCTCTCCCTGGCAGATGGAGGAGGAACAGGGTGCTTAGTACCCCCTTCCCATCCTTCTGAGGCCTATATGCCTAGGGTTTGTGAGGTTTCTGCAGAGGAAACACTACAGGCCTATTTGAAGTGGATTGCATAAATGAAGAAGCCAAAATTGCAAATAAATGTTGACATTAAAAGTGCTTAAATTTATGGCATAGAAGAATGGGACACAGAGATCCCAATGAAATACTTCAGCTGGAGAAGGGAGATCTAGCCAGAGGCTTAAATATAAGTAACTGTAATGTAGAGTCCAAGTGTACATGCTTTGCAAGGGTTAAGGGAATTAAACACGTCTTTCCTCAACTCAGAGGAGACATACAGCATCTTCTTGTGCTGATACACAGTGATATTTGTGGACCCATGCGGGTAAATTAATCAGGAGGAAACAAATATTTGTTAACTCTCAAAGATGATTATTCAAGATATAGGTTTACTTATTTAATTAGTGAAAATAACCAAGCACTTGAAAAATTGAAGGAGTATGTTGCAAGGGTATGAAATAAGTTTGGAAGGAAACTTCAAATTCTGAGATCAGACAATGGAGGTGAATATCCAGAAAATGAGAACTGAATGTCTGAAAAATGAGAGTATTGAACATCAAATATCAATGCCCTATCCTCCAGAACAAAATGGTTGTAGAAAAAAAAGAATCGGGCTTTAATAGATATGGCCAGATGCAGGAGTACATAGTAAGTTTTGGGGAGGCAATTATAACTGCTACTTATTTACAAAACAGACTGCTTACTAAAGTTATAAATACAACACCAGTTGAATTGTGGCATGGAAAGACGCCTAATATGGGGCAAGTGATAGCTTCTAGCTCAAAAGTATTTGTCTATGTGCCAAAATCTAAAAGAATCAAATTGAACTGTAGGTGTGAGGAAGGGATATTAGTTGGCTATGCACCAGGATGTAAAGAGTATAGAATACTTGATCTTGCAACAGAGACCATAAAAATGTTTAATGTGGTTTCCTCTGGAGTTGGAAAAAGCCAACTGCTGATGAAGCACCAGATATTAAACCAGACATTCTGATACAAAAGGAGCTGGGGCAAGAAAAATCAAAAAAGTTGCTGTAATTACTGTACTCACTATCCAGAGCAAAATGAAAACATTAAGGCTCAGTTAGAGATAAGGTGCTCAGCAAGAACCAACAAAGGTGTTCCAGCAAAAAACCTTTCATATTACTAGAGAAGAAAATGTTCAAGAGCCTAGTACATGGGAGGATATTGATAAAATGCCAGCTGATCAAACTTGCAATTGGAGAAAAGCTACAGAAGAAGAGATCGAATCTCTACCAAAAAATAATACTTCAATACTTACGGAGCTGCCTATAAGAAGAAAAACTGTAGGGTGCAAATGGGTTTTCAAAGTGAAGCATGATGCAGAAGGAGATGTCAACATAGGAAGCTGCCATGTACTGAGTCAGACCATGGATCCATCTAGCTCAGTATTGTCTACCCAGACTGGGAGCGGCTTTTTCAAGGTTGCAGGCCGGAATCTCTCTCAGCCCTATCTCAGAGAAGCTCAGGAGGGAACTTGAAACCTTCTGTTCTTCCCAGAGCAGCTCCATCTCCTAAGGGAAATATCTTACAGTGCTCACATATCAAGTCTCCCATTCATATGCAACCAGCGCAGATCCTGCTTAGCTAAGGGGACAGGTCATGCTTGCTACCACTAGACCAGCACTTAATATCTAACACTATAAAGCAAGGCTAGTAGCTAGAGGATATTCTCAGAAATATGGTGAGGATTATGGTGAAACGTTTGTCCCAGTAGTAAAACACTTGTCTATAAGAATGCTCCTGTGTTGCAGCAATGAGGAAAATGTACATAGAGCATTTTGATATCAAAGCTGCATTTTTACATGGCGATATTGAGGATATTTACATGGAGCAACCACCAGGGTTTCTAGGAACCTGGTAAGGGGGGACTTGTATGTAAGTTCCAAAAGAGCATTTATCGTCTAAAGCAAGCAGCATGGACCTGGAATACAAAGCTAAATCAGTTGCTAGTTAAACAGGGGTTTATCCAAGGAAAAACTGATTCTTGTCTATTATTCAAAGTTTAGGAACAATAGATGAACTTGTATATTAACATGTTGATGATTGGTTGTTGTTAAAACAGAAAAGATAGTGATGAGATTGTAACACATTTGAACAAAGAAATAGAAGTAAAGTAATGGGAACATTTCTTATAGTCTCAGAGTACACATAGAAAGAGATGAAGGTTATCTTTTTAATCAGGAACAAAAGATAAGACTTGTTAGAATGTCTGGGTCTTACAGATGCTAAGGAAGTCAGCACTCGAATGGAAGCCAACTTTTTAAAGCAAGATGCAAACAGTGAGCTTCTTCCAGACAATGGGCAATATAGGAAAGCAGTTGGAAAACTTCTATATATTACTACAGTAACAAGACGAGCCTCAGCTGTGGGAATTTTAAGCAGGAATGTGTGAATGACTGGATTGCAGTTAAAAGATTGGGTTGGTACATTAAAGGTACAGCTCATCTAAAATTTAAATTGCCAGCAAGTAGTAATCCTAGCAGGGTGGATTTGATTTAAATCAAACTGATTTAATTCACGATTTAAATCACGATTTAAATCACTAGTCAGTAAGGCTTGATTTAAATAATAGTTTTCTACATAAAGACTAATTCTTGCTGGTATAACTTTAATATGCAAGTAGATGAAGATTTTTAGAATAACAACTTTTCATATTAGTTTTTTTATCCCCAGTTTAATAGGTTAATCATTCATATTTGGACAACTTTTCTGTTGTACTTAGGAAGGAGAAAAATAATCATTACCTTAATAATAACAATTTAAATAGATTTATTCAACTGAAACAATAACATTACAGCATATGTTATTTGCTTAAACAAACATCCATGTTTGTTAACTAATTTGGCTAAACAAAATATATATATTTTAAGAAACTTAGACTGTCAGCCCAGCCTACACATGAAAAACTTAAATACTGTCCTCTGTAGCTCACTCGTCATCTTCATCTTCTTCTTTGTTCATAATCTGGAAAAGAAAAACAAGCTTTCCTGCTTTATTGGGTCCCAAACGATTTCTCAATTTAGAATGAATGAGTCCAAAGGAAGAGAATATTCTTTCAACGCCTGCAGAAGAAGCTACTGCTGTTAAAAGTGAAATCATTACTTGAACAGTCTCTAAATCCAAGTGCTTAAGTGACTTCCACTAGTTCACTGGTGTGACTTTCTTTAAAATATCTTCAGCAAACATATATTTCTTGAATGGTTCCCCCTTAGCTTTGAAGTTTATTATAGTTGGCATTACGGATGGATGATTGCTGGATACCCATGTCATAGCTAACTCCTCTTCCTCAGCACTTAAGTTTTGACCCTGGTACTGGATATTGACAATATTTGCCAAAAAATGAGCTGGAGACAGTACTTGTCCCATTCGTTTTTTAATGCTTGTAATTTAATTCTGTCCATGTGTAGTTCTGTTTTTAAGTGTTCACTCAGTTCCTTCCAAATTTCAACAGCATCAGCAATAAAACAGCTATTTTTCTGTATTTTGTTTAAAGATTCAGAGATGGGTTTCAGGATGCTCAGCATATGTTCAACATTTCTCTTAAGCCCAATGTTGAGGATTTTGGCCGTGACAGTGCCATCTATTTTATCTCGATTTTGTTCACAAACTGTCATCAGAATAGGCCAGTTCTTGATATACTGTTCAAAACAGTCCACCACAGAGTTCCATCTAACATCTTGTGGGAGCGTTAGCTTGGTTCCACCCATCCTTTTCAGAGCTGCTGCAGCAAAGTGATTGTTACGGAAGTATTTAGCAATTTCAACAACATTAGTCTTTATTTCTGGAACACTTAAGTCTTTGGCTAAGAGGTGCAGCAAATGAGCACTGCAACCATATGTTATTAGCTTTGTATTCCCTTCCTGCTCTTCTAAATTTCTTCTCATCTTGGATACATTTGCAGCATTGTCTGTGACCAAACTGCGTACTAGACATTTGAATTTTTGTTCACATGTTATTATAGCTTTTACTGCCACTTCTTGTAAGTATTCTGCTGTGTGTGCATTTCCTGACGTATCAATTGTTTGTGCAAGGAAGACTTTCCCTTCTTCTGTTGTTATACAAGCACATACAATAGGATCATTGTGGACATTACTCCACCCATCAATACTTAGGTTAACCATTCTACCCTCCAGAGCTGTTGCACATTGCTCCATTTCTCTGTCATACACTTTATCCAGCAGTTTCCCTGCAACATCTGCTCTGCTGGGTGGACTGTATCCTGGTCTCAGTGACTGAACCATATTAATGAAATGTGGGTTCTCAGTCAG
Organism: Hemicordylus capensis; assembly: GCF_027244095.1. NCBI lineage: Eukaryota > Metazoa > Chordata > Lepidosauria > Squamata > Cordylidae > Hemicordylus > Hemicordylus capensis. The sequence continues at coordinate 81,596,900 of NC_069657.1, read as the reverse complement.
ACGGAAAGAAGAGTTCGTTGCATAAACAAACTGGGCAATTTTTTCATCAATTAACTCTTTTTCTAATCTGCTAGTTTTTATCACAAACTTATCTATGGTGGTTCCAGGAGGGAAGGATTTTTTCTTTCTTTTAGGTGATAGTGATATGTGGCTGTGGGTGTCTGATGATGATGCTAATGAAGCACTATCCTGGATGGATAACTCTGAAACTGTAGAACAGGAGGATGGTGATCTTGAAGGTGGATAGTTTCCAAAATCCATGAATTCCCCTAAACAAAAAAGTCAATGCTGTTATTTTATTGTTTATACAATTTCTGCTTATTGTACACAGCACTGCCCCAAAAGGAATATTTGCTTTTCTTCATAACTGTACCAAATGACAGTAACATGCAGTAATAATAAGAAATATAATTTTGCTCAAACATGACAGTTCAAGGCAGTCTTTAGAAATATTATATGATTCAATAAAAATGTTTACCAACCTGAAGATCCTGCCTGTTCAAATGTGTTTCTTTGGTCATCTTCATCACAGCACTTCTCATGATGTTGCCTCATTCGGGCCACCAGGCCTTGCATTTCTTTGTTGCAGTGTTTGCATTTGCACGCATGCCTGCCTTACCGATAGGTAAAGGAACTTCATTAAAATATTGCCAAACTGGGTCTCTTTTACGGCCTGCTGCCATTATAGGTTTTTTCCTCCAAGGAATGAATGTGATAAACCTCAGGTCATACACACAAAAAGATCCAAAGACTTGTCTGTCTGTGGCTATGCAGTATTGTGCTCAGAAAGTTTCACTTTCGTTTTGTACTGCTTGTCTGCTTGCCCCTCCCTCCTCACACTTAGTTTCACTTTCTTCTTGTGCAGATCTATTCCACTCCAAACAATCAGAAAAATATTGTTTCTATTCTATTTCACGGAACTTCTTGAAACTTAGCACTGAAGGGGTTGATTCTGTATTCATAGGTTTGTAGAACAATAGGATTAAGGTCTTTTTCTCAACTCTGTTCATGTCATAACATTTTTGCTGTGAAGAAGAGGCATGTGATCTCTGCTGAGTCAAATTCAGTTTTGAGAACTGCAAAAGTAAACCAAGCATCTGTGATAATATCTTGTAGGCAGAGAAACTGCCCAATAATCTTACAAAAACCTCTGGAAGAGCATGACATTGTGAATGGATTAATGGAATTTATTTACCAAAAAAATTAAACATATACAGCCTTATTCTACATAATTAAAAAACTAATCTTTATTTCATGATGGAATAACCTTTGGATGGTAATATATTTTCCTCAAAAAGCATTTTATTTTTAAAAATCTGATTTAAATTAAAAAAATCTGATTTAAATAAAAACTGATTTTTTTGATTTTTTTAAAAAAATCATTGATTTTTATCCACCCTGAATCCTAGACTAGTGGGCTAGGTGGATGCAGATTGGGCAGAAGACAGAACAGATCGTAAATCCACAAGTGGATGATTGTTCTTTTAAGGAGGTGGAACAATTAGTTGGTGCAGTCCAAAGCAAAACACTGTTATTCTTTCCTCTACAGAAGTGAAATATATGCCCCCCCCCCACTCAGGTTTGCCAGGAGATTGCATGGATACACAAATTGTTGCAAGCGTGGGAGCTGATGAACTGAATTGTATGAAAAAGTTGTATTTTGCTTTCACAAATGGATTGTGCTTCCTCTGAAGGAGCAGGTTGGCAGCTTGCGGGTTCTCCTGCATTCAGCACTGCTCCTCGAAATTCAGGCTGCGGCTGTGGCCAGGAGCTGCGGCTGTGGCCAGGAGCTGCGGCTGTGGCCAGGAGCTGCGGCTGTGGCCAGGAGCTGCGGCTGTGGCCAGGAGCTGCGGCTGTGGCCAGGAGCTGCGGCTGTGGCCAGGAGCTGCGGCTGTGGCCAGCTTCAACTCTTCCTTGAGCAGGCTTATGTGGCCTCGGTCACCCATGTCTTAGTCATGTCACATTTGGGTTATTGCTTTGTGCTCTACACAGGCCTGCCTTTGAAAAGTTTTTGGAAACTACAGATAGTACAGAATGCAGCTACTGGATTGATTTCTGAGACTACATCCAGTGCACATATTATACCAGTTCTGAAGGCACTGTAGTGGCTGCCTATTTGTTTCCAGGTACAATTCAAGCTTCTTCATCTTCTTCTTCTTCATTTTATTTATTTACTTACTTATATATACTGTCTGACTCCAAAGGCTCTAGGCGGTTCACAAAAATATATACAAGAAAAACAAAATAAAACAAAATATTAAAATCAGCAATTTAAAACATTCAGAGCATACTAATAGCCAGGCTGAAAAATTGTATCTTAAGGGCTCTTTTGAAGGCTGTCAAAGATTAAATCCCAAATATCTATAGGGAGCGCATTCCACAGCCTAGGAGCAACTACAGAGAAGGCCTGCTCCTGAGTCACTTTCAGACAAGCCGGTGGCATACAGAGACAGACCTCTCTTGATTATCTCAGTGTGCAGTGGGGATCATGCAGAAGAAGGCGTTCTCCTAGATAATACGGCCTAAGCAGTTTAGGGCTTTTAAAGTAATCACCAGCCCTTTGTATTTTGCCCAGAAACCTGTTGGTAGCCAATGCAGTTGCTTTAAAACAGGCATAATATGGTCTCTCTGAGACACCCTGGACAGCCCCACATAGACCGCATTGCAAAAATCAAGCCTAGAAGTTACCAGAGTGTGCACCACCGTTCTGAGATCATGATCTTCAAGGGACGGACACTGCTGTTGTATCAACTGAAGTTGACAGAAAGTGCTCCTGGCCATAGCCTCAGTCTGATAAACCAGAGTGAGGACTGGGTCCAGGAGCACTCCCAAGCTATGTACCCCTCGTTCAGTCCATTACTGCCTGTAGGCAGGCATTTAGGGGGGTTATGCCATTTCTGGATGATGTCATGGGAAAATAGATTTCGGTGTCGTCGGCATATCAATATACTGACGACATCCTACTTCAAAATCTCCAAACACCCTGCTCCAAATCACCTGATGATCTCACCCAGTGGTTTTTTCATGTAGATGTTAAAAAGCATCGGAGATAGGATGGAGCCCTGAGGGACACCATACAATAGCTCTCATTTTTGAGAGCAGCTATCTCTGAGCGACACCATCTGGAATTTACTGGAGAGATAGGAACAGAACCGCTGCAAATTAGTGCCACCTATTCCCAAATCCCCCAGATGATTCAGAAGGATACCATGGTAAATAATATAAAAAGCTGCAGAAAGATCCAAAAGAACCAACAGAGTCACACTCCCTCTGTACATTCCATCAGGCTGACTGAGGCTGTCTCCACCCCATAGCAGGCTCTAAAGCCAGTTTGAAATTGATCTAGTTAATCAGTGTCTTCCCTAAACTGCCTGGAGTTGATCAGCCACCACCCTCTCGATTTTCTTGCCCACCAAGGGAGGTTGGAGACTGGCCTATAATTATCCATCAGTGAGGGCTCTAGGGCAGGCTTCTTAAGTAGAGGTCTCACAACTGCCTCCTTCAAACACAGAGGTATCCTGCCCTCTGTCAGTGAAGCATTTATGAAGTCAATTAGGCCATCTCTAACACCCTCCCTGCTAGATGTTATAAGCTATGTTGGGCATGGATCCAAAGGACAAGTGGTAGGTCAAACACTTCCAAGGAGCTTGTCCAGATCTTCAGGAGTCACAAATTAAAACTGATTCATTCTAACTGAACCAGAGGAGCTACTGGACACTTCTGCAATTGACCCCGCCATAACTGTATAGTCTAAGTCGACTCAAATGCAAGATTTTACCTGCAAAAAGGTTATTAAAAGCATCACAGTGGGAGAATGACAAATCCAGATCTAAATTGAGAGGAGGGAATCTGAGTCAGTTTCCTCACAACAACTCATTTGGATGTGGATGCAATATGTGCAGAATAGAATTGCTTGTTCGCTGCACGTATTGCCATAGAATAAGCCTTCAAATGTGCTCTATAAGCCTTCAGATGTGTTGTGTCTTATTGGATTCAAGTAGAATCCAGTCCTCCACTTACGCACTTGTCTTCTCCCTAGCTGCTTCAGCTCCCATAGCTGTTCAGTGTACCATGGAGCCAGTTTTGAAGCGGAATAGGGGAGATGGTGTCTTCTGCCCTAGTAAGCTCCCTATTCCAGGTCTCCACCAGGGCATCAAAAGAATCACCACAGAACCAACTCTAAAACCTTCCAAAGCCTCTTGGAATCGTATAGGATCCAACAGCCTACTTGGATGGACCATCCTAATAGATCCTAGACCCCTGAAGAGCTGGGTTGTAGCCATAAAACCAGCCTTAACCAGATGATGTTTCCTCTATGACAATGGAGATACTCTAGGATTCTTCACTCATGGAACACCACCCTGATCTGAACAAAAGACCAAATCGAGGGTATTGCCAGCAGTGTTTGTTGGCCTTGTTACCTGTTGGAATAGGCCCATAATTATCATGGCCATTATGAACTCCTGAGATGCACTAGACAAGCTAGCCCAAAGTGAACATTGAGGTCACCCAACACTAAAAGCCTGGATGACTCCAACACCAACTATGTGACCAGCTCCATCAGCAAAGTTAGGGACTCAATTAGGTAACAGGGTCATCGTTGCACCATTTTGCGAATCATCTAGAGCTTTTGGAATCAAGTGGTATGTAAATTAAATAACATAAATAAATAGAATTCTCACTCTGTTCTGAGTACGTGTACACACACACACACTCTCTCTCTCTCTCCCAGTACGGTCCAGTTCTTTTACAGGGATTCTGGTAAGAGAGATGTTGTTCCAATGGATACAGTCATTCCCCCCACACCTTTCCCTTAACCTCTTCCACCACAGAGTACCCAGCTGGGAGAAGTTGAGCCGATACTGGGCCACTAGCCTCCGCCAACCAGGTCTTCGTTATACAAGCCAGGTCAGCTCCCTCGTCCATGATCAAATCATGGATGATTTCGGTCTTATTTTGAACCAACCTGGCATTACAAAGGAGCAAGGCCAGGTTCTGTGGGTGGTTGGAACTACTCACTGAGGCCTGATAGCTGACAAGGCAACCGGAAGGGGAAACAGCTATTAAATTTCTGATCTCGTTTCTCCTGTAATGGCCTGCTGACGCCAAATCTTCTATTTCCCACCACTACTGTAATAGCCACTCTTGAACCTCAAAGACACTACCTATACCCTCGTCTGTGCCAGAGCCCTGACATATAACTGTAATTAGCCAGTAGCTAATAAGGAGCAAAAGGAGTCCTTTCATAGGCCTTCACCAAAAAACTGGCTTCAGAGTCTCTAACCCCACCCAAAGCTGTCAGAAATACAAGGAAAACATAACCCACCATCCTGCACTGAAGACCGCCACCACAGACTGGCCCCCTTTGGCGTCCCACCCAGCGGCCATGCTGGCTAACAGCCGGCCAGCTGCCTGCCAGCCTCTTAGCAGGAGAGCCAACCACGCCTCTTGCACATGGCCTCCCTCCAGCAGGTGTTGCATATCAGAAGACAGCAGGCAGCAGAAGATAGTAGCCAGATGCCAAAGTGCCCAGCTTTGCCTCTGTCTCTCTGCCAAACCGGCCAGTTGTCTGACAAAATATAATTGATATTGTTTTAATGGTTTTAATGCTGTTTTAAAATATTGTTTTAAAAAATTTCAATCGTTGTAAAGTTTTAAACTTTTTTTGTTTTGTTTTAACTAATGTTTTACTTTTTCTGTTTTTATTTTGTTGTAAACCACCCAGAGACGTAAGTTTTGGGTGGTATAAAAATAGTTAAATAAATAAATAAACTTAGTAGTAGTAATTTGAATGCTGGTGAATGCTGAAACTGAGTGAGTTTAAAAATAAAGTTAAAATTATTATCTAAATGATTTCTGTATAGTTTACAAAACAATCTGGACAAGTTGAGGAAGCTGGGTGGAACTACAGGTAGTTTTGTCTTTTCTTAGCAGGTGTAAAGCCATTGAGTAGCAATTTTCAGTGGGGTAAAAAACACCATGAAGCAAAATAATTAAAAAGCACTCCCCTTCCCCCTGCCTGTCTTCTATTTCAAGTTGGAGCCTGAGCAAACTTGAGTGGCTGACATCTTGGTTAATTCTGTAAGCTGGTGTTGTTTTTAATGAAGCATGCACAGTAGATGATGTGCCAAGAGCCCTTTTGCTACACCTCAGTCCTGCATGCGTATTGTTGTCAAGGGGAGGCTAAGCTCTTTGTGCTTCAGAAGCCGTAAGAGCAGAAATATGCCTCTGAGTGTGAGCAGTGTTTTTCTGATCTTTCAGAGTGCTTCTGGAGCACAAGCAGCGTATCTCTCTTGTGCAACAGCATATGCACAGGAGGATGGGGGGAGTTGCATAAAGGCTGCTGATGTGTTCCCGCTGATCTTCCTAAAGCACACATTGGAGCTATTCTGACGATCAGTGGAAAGCGGGGTGAGAGTGCTTAGCTCCCTTTCCACCGATCATGAGACTCACCAGGCTCGTAGCCGAGCCCGGTTGAGTCAAAGCGGGTCACCTGCTTATGTAGCCCTCCCCTAAGCCCAGGTTGGTGGAGCAAGTGCTCTGCTAACCCGGGCTTCCCGATAGTGAGTTGCTGCGGCGCAGATCCGTGCTGCAGCTACTCACAAGTAGACCCCTGGAGGGGAGGCGAAAAGCTGCCTCCTGGCTCCAGGGGTCTCTCCAGCATGCCCTACGCGCTTGCGCAGGGCATGCTGGAGCTTCTGGGCACCGATCAGTCCCTGCTCCCTCCAACACCTGCTGGCTCCATTACGGAGCCGGCAGTTGTGGGGGCGGCTGGTTCAACCACCCAGAGCAGACTGCTTGTGTGCGGGGAGAGTGGGCTAAGCCCGCTCTTCCCGCTCACCCTTTACAAAGAGGGTCTTACTGATTGTGAGACCCACCTCATTTTGTTGGTTAAGATGTCAGCCACTGTGTGTCTCTCAAAAATCATATGGTTAACTACTTATTAACTATAAATCATATGGTTAACTAGGGATGAGTTAGATCTTCCTGTGCTGGATGTGGTTACACCCCCCCCCCCAAAGGAGCAGGTATGCAGCTTGGGAGTACTCCTGGACCCAGGCCTCACCCTGGTATCTCACGTGGAGGGTATGGCCAGGAGTGCTTTCTGTCAGCTTCGACTGATTCGACAGCTGCATCCATTCCTTGAAGAGGATGACCTCAAAACAGTGGTACATCAGCTGGTAGCTCCCGGCTTGACTCCTGCAATGTACTCTACGTGGGGCTGCCTTTGTATGTAGTTTGGAAACTTCAGTTAGTCCAAAATGCAGCAACCAGATTGGTCTCTGGGGCAACCTGGAGAGACCATATATTATGCCTGTTTTGAAACAGCTGTACTGGCTGCCTATATGTTTCTTGGCAAAATACAAAGTGCTGGTTATTACCTTTAAAGCCCTGAATGGCTTGGATTTGGGCTGCCTTAGAGAGTGCCTTCTTCTGTATATTCTCCATCACACGCATGTTGAGGTTATGTTAGAGAGCGCCTTAGAGGTCACACACATATCCAGGTTATCTTAGAGAGCACATTCTTCTGCATGATCTTCACTGCACATTAAGGCCATATGAGGAGGTCCGTCTCCAGCTAGTCTGGAGTGTCTGGTGGCGACTCAGAGGTGGGCCTTCTCTGTAGCCGCTCCTGGGCTGTGGAATGCACTCCTGACAGGAATCCATTATTTGATTTCTTTATTGGCCTTCAGGAGAGGTTTGGCCTGGCCTTCCAGGGTTTTTAAATTGTTGTAAATGGTTTTAATGTGTTAACTTGGATTTTAAACTGTTTTGAATGTTTTAATTGTTATTGATTTATGGCATTTTATGATCTGTCTTTAACTATTTTGTTTTAATGTAAACCGCCCTGAGCCAATTTGGAAGGGCAGTATAGAAATTGAATGAATGAATGAATAAATAAATAATATTAAATATAAAATGTAGTTCTGCCCTCAGAAGCAAGATTTTGACTCATTTTAGAGCTTAGGTTCAATGGCTTGAAGGTGCTATTCATTAAAGGTAAAGGTAAAGCGTGCTGTCAAGTTGATTTTGACTTCTGGTGCTCACAGAGCCCTGTGGTGTTCTTTGGTAGAATACACGAGGGGTTTACCATTGCCTCCTCCTGTGCAGTATGAGATGATGCCTTTCAGCACCTTCCTATATCTCTGCAGCCCGATATAGGTGTTCCCCATAGTCTGGGAAACTTATTGGCAGGGATTTGAACCAGCAACCTTCTGCTTGTTAGTCAAGCATTTCCCCACTGTGCCACTTAAGGTGGCTCGCTACTAAATTTCTAGAAAATGCAACCAAAACGTTGCTGTTTGGGATCAAAATGCTTGGCACCTTGTCTGATATCCTTGTTCATCAAAGGCCACTTCTGTGTAAAAGATACGTTGTGTTAGCACCCAGTCTGTATATTAGTGTCCGGTGGGTGCCCATGCTGGCCTTACCAGCTCTGACGTTCCCTCAGCAGCAAAGACCAGAGAGGTCCCAGGCGGGGTGGCCGGCCAGGCAGAGCAGCCAGCCAAGATGCTGCAAGACCAAGGAGCCGGTCTAGAGGGGCCGGGGGAGAGTGAGAGAGGAGGCAGCAGCAGACAGGCACAGCTGAGGGGGGATAAGGGTGAGAGCAGCCTGATATAGCAGGGTGGAGGTCCAGTTAGCAGGGGCGTGGGATGCGAGGGATTTAAGGCAGGCTCGTCCAGTGATGTAGTGTTTACAGAGATCTGCTCTGTCAGAAATTGTTATTTGGAATACTTTAGGTCTTTTGCAACTAAGGATTATTAACTATTGGTTTAAAATAATAGTAGGCTAACCAGATGAAAAACACGTCAACCACAACACTATTTCATAGGAAGGCATGGCGGGGGGCACCTCTTTACATGGCTTATGAAGAAAACTATATCCTAAATTTTTAATAAAAATTAAACTACTCTTAAGATCAGTGTCTTGAGTTACAAAACTTGCTTGTTTCCTCCTATTGTGTCCCTTTTCTAAAGTACATAAAATGTCCTTTTGAGACAGAACTATTTGTTAAACATAATTCATCATATGAAGAGTGAGGCTGTTGAAAGTTTGCATTTTTACAGATTAAATCAGAATCTCCAATGGAAGATGGCTACAAATCTATCATGAAAGGAAATATATCCATGTGTATGGTGGTGGAGGATTTAGAATGTTATTTATATGCTTTCTGTAATATGATCTTTGAGATAAGTAGCTGAACTCTTGAATTGCAAGGTTAACTGGACTGCTGTAGAACTGTTATGGAATGTAATGGAGCAGTTACTGTATAAGAAAAAACTGCCTTTTTTGACATTTATCCATCATGTATTCATTCAGGAGACTTGCTGTTGAAGAAAGGATTGAGGAGTTGTTTTGTTATAACTCTTATTAGAATACAATGCTGGGTATTTGTATCTTTTCACTTAAAAACCTACCCTGAGTCATTTGGATAGGATTTACACAAGTTTCATTTTAAAAATAAGAGGATCATGCTCCCCAATGTGTTCTCAAAGAGCGCTCACTCCACCTGCCCCATCTCCAGATTTCCATTCCTCACGGCCAGTGCTGTTCCCTTTGGTTGTTTGCCACTCTAAACTGAGGATAGCAACATTATCCCATTGCTTCCTTGCATTGCTCTTCCATAACCAGCACCACCTAAACTAGTGATAGGTAATTTTTCTGCTTCTTCATCCAGCATCCTCACATCTCAGCCAATGAATGGAAAAATAACTGACTTTCTCCCCTGCCCCTGAAAACAATTCCTAGTGGACCAAAGAGAGAAAAGTGCATGGCCATCTCTTGCCTTTTGATCACTGATGAAGACCACTCAGATTTGTTAGAGATCTGAATTTGTGCTGTGTGTGTTCTAATGATATAGAATAATGATATAATCTAGTATTTTGCTCAAAAGCAAAGTAATCAATGTTAATTTTTCTGGAGAGCATGAGTGGGTGACTACTTCAAGCAAGCCTTTTGTGTAAGGCATTATATGGTTACTTCCAGGTGTGCCCAAAATTGGACACAAGGGTGAATAATCCTGTGAAAATAGCTTTACAGTCTTGATTGGATTGGAATATATGGTGTATAAAGTGCTGTCTGAGTCTACATTTCCCAATTCTGTATGTAATGTGTGTAGCCCAAATGTGCTGTTTCTTCTTTATTCACGTTCTGTATGAAATGTATGCATAATATAAAAAATAATGATGGCTGATTAATTTTAAATTTTCCCCAAGAAAGTTTACAGTGCCTTCTATGTTCCAATAAATAGTACTGAATGGTCTTCAAGGAGATTGCAGGTACGCTATACTACCCTATAGGTACCCCATACTACTAAACATAGACAACACATGATTGCATCTGACCATCCAAGGTTTTTGCCCCTGGAAAAACAAGTTCTCTAGCATTTCTGGCCTATAGATCTTAGCACATTAAATTTTAAAGGCTCCTACTGGGTTAACCATACATGAAAGCAGGGCTTGACAAATCCCAGGTACCAGGGGGCCATGGTGCCTAGAAATTTAACTGTGGTGCCTAGACTAGGATATTCAGAGGTAAAGTTTTAAATAAAAACTTTATTTGTCCCAAGCAGCCCTGTTTTTGTTCTAAGAATGCTACTTGGAACAAAAACAGGACTGCCTGGGGATATCCGCAGTTTAGGCTCGCTGTCGGCCTTTAAGAAAGCCCTACTAAGACCACTTCTAACTGGGCAAAGAGGCACCTTTTACCGTGATGATTCTCTTTATTTAGCAGGGGGAGAGTAACTGGCCCTATCCACCCCCAGCACAGTACTTCCAGTGACTGTTGCTGGTGTGTGTTCTATGTTTCTTTTTAGAATGTGAGCCCTTTGGGGACAGGGAGCCATCTTATTTGTTTTATTTCTCTTTGTAAACCACCCTGAGCCATTTTTGGAAGGGCAGTATAGAAATTGAATTAATAATAATAATAATAATAATAATAATAATAAAAGGGATAAAGAGAACCCCATTTATGTAACCCACCCACCCCGTCCCACCAAAATAATGTCTGATTTTATTTATTTATTTATTTATTTATTTATTTATTTATTTATTTATTACATTTATAAACCGCCCCATCCAGAGGCTCTGGGCAGTGTACAGCAACTTTTAAAAAGAAATAAAAACATACAGTGCTAAAAACAATATAAAAAGAATTAAAACCATTTAAAATACTTAAAAACAAAAACACTTGACAAACCTTGGAAGGCCAGGCCAAATGCACCACTATTTTGAAATCATTCTCTTCAAGGAGTGGATGCATCTGTTGAATCAGCTGAAGCTGATAGAAAGCACTCCTGTCCATAGCCTCCACCTGAGATACCATGGTGAGGCCTGGATCCAAGAACACTCCCAAGCTGCATACCTGTTCCTTCTGGGAGAGTGTAACCTCACCGAGCACAGGAAGATCTAACTCCTCCTTAAATTCCGATCCCCTACAATGAGCATCTCTGTCTTGCTTGGATTCAGCTTCAAATATTATCCCTTATCCAGCCCATTACTGCCTGTAGGCAGGCATTTATTATTATTATTATTTTACACAGTCAGACAGGTGTTATGTCTGTTAAATTGGTTTGTTTTATCCAGACATTGAGTCCTTCCCAAGGACCTGGGATGCCAGAATTTTATTGTCAATGTTGTTGCTGTTGTTAGAGATATCGTCGCAGAATATAGGCTGTTCCCAGTAAAGCTGCTTTTTGTAATTGGCTGATGGTGATTTCTGTGGCCCCTATGGTGTTGAGGTGCTCTTCAAGGTCTTTTGGAACTGCACCCAGGGCGCCAATTACCACTGGGATTATTTTGGTCTTTTTCTGCCACATCCTTTCCATTTCAATTTGTAGATCTTTGATTTGGTGATTGTTTCTATTTCTTTTTCTTCTATTCTGCTATCCCCTGGTATTGCTATGGCGATTATTTTGACTTGTTTTTCTTTCTTCTCGACTACAGTTATATCTGGTGTATTGTGTGGCAGATGTTTGTCTGTAGTCGTAAGTCCCATAATATTTTTACATCTTCATTTTCTTCAACTTTTTCAATTTTATGGTCTCACCAATGTTTGGCTACAGGTAGCTTGTATTTTTTGCAGATGTTCCAGTGTATCATCCCTGCTACTTTGTCATGCCTTTGTTTGTAGTCAGTCTGTGCGATCTTTTTACAACAGCTGATGAGGTGGTCCACGGTTTCATCTGCTTCTTTACAAAGGCGGCACTTGCTGTTTGTGGTGGATTTTTCAACTTTTGCTCTTATTGCATTTGTTCTTAGTGCCTGTTCTTGTGCATAATAATAATAATTATTTATTATTATTATTATTATTATTATTATTATTATTATTATTATTATTACATTGGACTCGGGTCTCGCCGGTCCTAGTCCAGCACTCTAACCACTACACCACGCTGGCTCTCATTTACGGAGTGAATGCCATTTCCTGATGATGATAAGGAGAAATAGATTTGGGTGTCATCAGCATACTGATAACACTAAGTCTAGTAATTTTGTCAAGTCTCCATTGATTGGCTCTTAAATATATGGGCTGGCTCCTAGAACCAAAGGAAATTTGTCAAGACTGTATATTATTGAATTTATTGAAAGTATTCAATAAATTAAACATTTCCAGGTTTTTTGTTTATGGTGATTGAAGGACATTGTTTCTGCTCAAACAAAGACATTGGTATCTCCAGATAGGGCTGCGAAAGACTCCTTCTTGAAACCTTAGAAAGCCACTGCCAGTCAGTGTAGACAGTTCTGAGCTAAGTGGAGCATTAGAGTCTGGCTTGATGAAGGGCAGCTTCCCATGTTCCTATTAATTCAGAAAAGGGAGTTGTTCGTTCATATGATTGAAATTGCAGTTCTGAATCCCACGTTTAATTCATAATTTTCTACAACCTAATAATTGCCTGAAACTTGAGATCTTTCTATGCCATTGATGTCTGCCACCCTTGGAGTTCTTCTCAACTTGAGCAGAGCTTGATATCCAAGTAGGCAGTATTATCAAAATGTTCTTTGTTCTGATTATTTTGCAATTCTGTCATACACAGTTTATAGTGATATAGAAGAAAAGTAGATTGATATGATGCAATTTCTACTAGGGAACTTGCTGGTGAGTGGAACTTGCTGGATCAAGCTCCTTGTGTTTTTATGCTGTTACTTACATCTGGTTACAATAATGTTAGTCGAACATCTAAAAGATGCATTTTAGTTTTAGTAATGTTGTTTGTTTAAAACCTGGTTCTGTACATTTACTGCATAAATGTATCTGATATTCAACTTCAGTAGGATATCTTGCTTTGTGATGGTACTATTTAGGCAATAGTCCTAAACATTTATTTTACTTTACTTATTCCTTTTCTCATGAATGGTGATGTATAGAGTAATGCCATTTCATCATCCTAGGAGGCTAAAAAGATGGGTCTTTAAGGTTCTCCTGAAGGCCTCCAAGGAAGACAATCCTCTTATATCCATGGGGAGCACATTCCACAACCTAGGGAACAGAGAAGGCCGTATCTCAGGTCGCCACCAGGTGAACTGGTGGCACCCAAAGACAGACTCCTCCTGATGAGCAGTGGGGATCTTTAAAGAAAGGCACTCTCTCAGGTAGCCCAGACCTAAGCCGTTTAGGGCTTTAAAGGTAATAACCAGCACTTTCTCCAGAAACATATCGGCAGCCAGTGCAATTGTTAAGAACAGGCATGATATGATATCTCTAGGATACCCCATAGACTAATCTGGCCAACGCATTTTGAACTAACTGAAGTTTCCAAACTTTGTACAAAGGCAGCCCTACACAGAGCACATTGCATTAGTTCAACCTGGAGGTTACTAGCGTGTGTACCACTGTTTTCAGCAGGGTGGATTTGATTTAAATCAAACTGATTTAAATCACGATTTAAATCACTAGCAGGGTGGATAAAAATAAAAAAAAATCCGATTTAAATAAAAAAAATCTGATTTAAATCAAAAAATTTGGATTTTTTTTATTTAAATCGGATTTTTTTGATTTAAATCGGATTTTTTTGATTTTTATCCACCCTGCTAGTGATTTAAATCGTGATTTAAATCAGTTTGATTTAAATCAAATCCACCCTGGTTTTCAGTTCATTCTCCTCAAGGAATGGGAGGAGTTGTAGAATCAATCAAAGCTGGTAAAAAGCACTCTTGGCCACAGCCTCAGCCTGAGACACCAGCGTGACACCCAGGTCCAAGAGCACTCCCAAACTACAAACTTGTTCTTTCTGGGGGAGTGTAACCTCATCCAGTTCTATCCTGATGAGCACCTCTGTCTTGCTTGGATTCAGCTTCAGTTTATTCTCTCTCATCCAGCCCATTACTGCCTGTAGGCAGGCATTTAAGGGGCTAAAACCATTTCTTGATGTTGATGCCAAGGAGAAATAGCATACTGATAACACTCAGCACTAAATCCCCTGATGAACTCACCAAGCAGTTTCATGTAGATGTTAAAAAGCATTGGTGTCGGAATGGAGCCCTGAGGGACTCCATATAGTAACTCCCATTTCTGAAGAATTGTCACCAAGTGCCACCATCTGAAATCTACCTGAGACATAGAAGCGGAACCACTGTAAAATAGTGCCTCCTATCTCCAAATCCCTCAGGTCATACAGAAGGATACCATGGTTGATGGGACTGAAAACCGTTGAGAGATTCAAAAGAGCCAGCAGAGTCACACTCCCTCTGTCAATTCCCTCATGACCAAGGCTGTCTCAACCCCATAGCCCACTCTAGAGCCAGTTTGAAATGGATCTAGATAATCAGTTTCCTTCAAAACAACTTGGAGCTGGTCACCCACCACCCCCATTATTATTATTATTATTATTATTATTATTATTATTATTATTATTAATAATAATTACATTACTTAGGTGTCTCCTCACAACAACCCTGTGAAGTAGGTTAGACTGAGAGAGAAGTGACTGGCCCAGAGTCACCCAGCTAATTTCAATGCTGAATGGGGATTTGAACTCGGGTCTCCCTGGTCCTAGTCCAGCACTCTAGCCACTCCACCACGCTGGCTTTTCCATCTTTTCCAGCCATGAGAGATTGAAGACTGGCCTATAATTATCCATCATCAGGGGATCCCAAATGGGCTTCTTAAGAAAGGGTCTAACCACGGCCTCCTTCAAATAAGATGGTATCCGAGTCAAGCTCCAATTACTACAAGCTGAAAGCAGTCATGTTGGGCAGGGATCCAAAGAACAGTACTGCTCCAAGCAGCTTGTCCACATCCTCAGAAGTCACAAACTGAAACTGATCCAATTTAATCTTGCAAGAGGGATTGCTGGACACTCTCCTAACTGGCCTAGCAGAAATGTAGTCCCGATCAGCCCAAATGTGAGATTCCCCCCCCCCTGCAATCTCAAAAGTTGTATGTGGTGAGCACACTTTTTTTTATTTCCAATAATGAGCCATAACATTTTACTCAGTGCTTGACCCTTTAAAAAAAAAAGTGAGGGGGAGTGTTGAAAAGCGGTATATAAATATTTGTTGTTGTTGTTTGATGGTTGGTCTACAATGAAAAAGACAAAATGTCTCTTGAAGAAATAGCAAAAGTCTCAGCTGGAAGGAATTTTTTCTTCTTCTTCCTATGTCTGATTCGTGTATAAGAGGATGTTGATCAAGACTTCCCCCCCCCCATCATTAAATTATTCCAAGTGTATATTCTTTGTCAGATTCAGACTAAGTACCTTCTTTAAGGCAGAGGAACTTTTGCATGAACAACGCTAATTGGTGTATAAGAAAGTTGCTTTGAGCAAGTCTTCACTCATCCTTGTACAGCATCGCCCACCTCTCCCTAGTTGCTTATTGATATGAAGAGATAATAAATTACTGCTCTAAGAGAAATCAATTGTATGAGCTGATAATTTCTTTGAAGCTGAATGGGAGGCTTTTACTTCTCTACATTGCTATTTAGGGCAATGATAAATCAAGACAATTGC
The DNA here is from genome assembly GCF_027244095.1 of Hemicordylus capensis. Taxonomy (NCBI): domain Eukaryota; kingdom Metazoa; phylum Chordata; class Lepidosauria; order Squamata; family Cordylidae; genus Hemicordylus; species Hemicordylus capensis. The sequence continues at coordinate 81,580,951 of NC_069657.1, read as the reverse complement.
ATAGTAATTATTAAGTTGTCAACACTTAACAGGGTTGCCAAAACTATAGTGTGTGTGTGTGTGTGTGTGTGTACACGTACAGATGTACACACTCACTCACTCACTGGTTGGTCTACATTTGTGGTGTACATATTATCTGTGGCCAAATTTTTTATTATATAAGAAAGAAAATAACACAAGAAATGTTGTTATTCCTTCATGAATGGACTCTGGAATACAACTGCTACAGTGTCAGAATTTTGCTCTTTATATGTGAGTGAAATTTGCAATGCATACAACATATTCATTGACTGAGAAAATTCTTTGTCAGAAAATTAGAATTAACAGCACTTATTCTGTGTGTCCTATGAAAATAGATATGATCTAAAAGAAACTTTGAATATTCACGTTTTTAAACATTGCGGAGAAGTGTAGATAGAGTCTTCTTTTCTTCTTCTTATCCGTTCAGTCGTGTCCGACTCTCGGTCACTCTATGGATCAATGCACTCCATGCCATCCTATCTCGTACAGCTTCCTTAAATTCCACCATGGTCATTCCAGTATCATTTTTAATAATATCCAGCCAGAGAGTACAAGGCCGTCCCCGTCTTCTTCTTCCACTGATCATTCCCAGCATAATTGTCTTTTCGAGTGAATCAGCTCACATTACATGACCAAAATATGTCAGTCTTTGCTTAGTAATCTTGGCTTCTAGCTATATTATTGGTTTAACTCGATCTAAAACTTCTTTATTCATAATTCTCGTGGTCCATGGGATACACAACAGTCGCCTCCAACACCACATCTCAGAAGCATCCATCCTTCTCCTATCTGCCTTCTTCAAAGTCCAAGTTTCACAGCCATATGTAGCAATTGGAAATATTATTGCATTGACTAGCCTGCATTTGATTGGAAGACTAATATCTTTGCTCTTTGAAATTTTGCTCATGCTGATCATTGTAGTTCTTCCAAGTGCTATGCGCCTTCTGATCTCAGGGCTGCAGTCACCACATTGATTGATTTTTGAGCTAAGAAAAATGAATTCCTTTACTACTTCAATTATCTCATTATTGATCTTCACTCTGACTTGTATATTCTCTGCAGTCGTCAATATCTTTGTTTTCTTGATGTTAGGATGCAATCCAAATTTTTCACTTTCATCTTTAATTTTTAAAGTTAGCCGCTCTACATCTTTCTTGCTTTCCGCAAGCAATGTTGTATAATCTGCATATCGAAGGTAGTTAATATTCCTACCACCAGTTTTCACTCCAATAGCAGATTCTTCCAAATATGCATTTCTCATAACCATTTTTGTGTACATATTAAATAGTGTGAGAGACAGGATGCAACCTTGACGAGTGCGTTTCCCAATTTTAAACCACTCTGTATCTCCATATGCCATTCTTACCGTGGCTTCTTGATCAGAGTACAGCGACTGTATAAGCTGGATGAAGTGTAATGATACTCCCATTTCTCTGAGGCAATTCCAGAGCTTATCATGATCCACACAATCAAGCTTTTGTATAGTCAATGAAGCACATATAGAGGTCTTTTTGATATTCCTTTGCCTTTTCCATCATCCATCGAAGATTGGCAATGTGATCACGCGTTCCTCTTCCTTTTCGAAATCCCACTTGTACATCTGGCATCTCTCTGTCGACAGTTGGATTCATACGTTGTTGAATGATCTTCAGAAGAATTTTGCTTACATGCGGTATCAGGGCTATGGTGCAATAGTTTGAGCAGTCTTTCGTATCACCTTTCTTTGGTATTGGTATAAATACAGACCTTTTCCACTCTTTTGGACACCGACAAGTCTTCCATACACCTTGACATAGCGCTGTCAATACCTTTATTGGTAAAACTCTCAATAACTCTACTGGTACTCCATCAACCCCAGGAGCTTTGCGGTTAGACAGCCGATTGAGTGCCCATACAAATTCCTCCTCCAGAATATCTGGTTCTAGTGCTGTTAGGTGTTCTTCCTATCTTATGACGTGACTTTGATTGTCACTTGCATAAAGTTGTTCTGTGTATTCCTGCCACCTTTCTCTAATTGCTTTTTGATCATGTAATTCCTGCCTATCATGTCCTCTAACCATTGCCTTTCTTTCCATAAAGGGGCTTCTCGCCTTTTTCACATAAGCAAAACACTCCCTTATATGACCTCTCTTAACTGCTTTCTCCATTTCCTTACAGTGTTCAGACCAATATTTTTCTTTATCTTTTCTCACTTCTCTTGAAATTCTGCATTTAATCTTTGCAGTTCTTCCCTGTCACCAATAGCTTTTGCTTTCCTTCTCCTTTCTAGAATTCTGTCGTAGCATCTGATATCCACTTAGCCAATTTTATTGGCTTCTTATATGCAATATGTTGATGGGCTACTTCAGTGACAATTGTCTTTATTTCCCCCCATAGTTCATCAGGTTGTCTTTCCATGATGTTAAACAATCCAAATCTGTTCTTAACTTCAACCGCATATGCTGGGGGAATCTTCTCAATATCAAATTTCTGAATTGTGGGTGATCGTTTAACACTAAAGCACCTTAACTTCACATTGGCAACTTGCAGTTCGTGATCTGATCCACAATCCACACCAGGGACATTTTCACCACAAGAATAGAACTTTTCCACTTCTGTTGGCATAAAATGTAATCAATTTGATTTTGATATTCCCCATTTGGTGAAGTCCAAGTGTATAATTGCTACTTAGGCTGCTCAAACCACGTGTTCATTATACGTAACTGTTGTTTGTGGCATAGCTGAATCAAACGTTCTTCTGCCTTATTTTGCTCACCAATGCCGTACTTGCCTACAATCTCTGATTCTTCCACTTTCCCATTTATACGTATCACCATTATCCTATCACTGTTTGAAAACTTTATATGGCTCTACCTGTTTTTTCCTGAATTATAAAACCTACTCCTTTTCTTCTGATGGTATCATTTCAAGAGTAGTACACAATATGATCATCAGAGTTGAAAAAGCCACTTCCAATCCAGTGAACTTCACTGATCCATAGTATATTGATGTTAAGCTGATTCATTTCATTCTTAACGATGCTCAACTTTTCTAGATTTAACCCATTAACATTCCATGTTCCCATTTTTAAAAAGTCGAACAGCGCAAAGATCTCTTTTCGCTAGAAACTACATCAGCAGTTGGGGGGCCATTAAGATTTTTTCCATCCAAGTCTCTTGCATTTTCAAGTTGATCCATAAAGGTTTTTTTGGAGAAAAAGTGCTGGTGTAGGTCGCTAGGTTTTTCTCCAGGCCAGAGCTGTGTTAGCCAGCATTAGTAAACTTATACTGGTCACCCCTCCACCACAATGAGGTATGGTTGGACTTTTGGAGGGATTACCCAATATTAAAATGTTAATACTTAATAATAGTATGGAAATGGAAATACATAGTTTCAAACATGGTGCTTTGATGACTTTTAAGATATAATTAAACATAAATCAAACTTGGCTCTTACAATGTAGTTAAAATATAAATCAAATCTTTCATTTGGACTACTGCTTCTGCTATCCCAAACAATTTTTTGGCTTGTGCCCATAATGCACTTATTTGAATTCTGAAATACTTATTGTAGAACAAAAAATCCTATAGAAATAGGTATTGTATCCCATTTGCAAACTACATTAATCAGATAGCAAGATAGGCTGAGGGGTAGGGTCTGGCAAGCTTAGGGAATGCACTCTACTGAGGGTAAAGATCCCCTTCCTTTGTAGTAAAGTAGCCTCACGTTCCAGTCAGTATGAGGAAAACAAAGATCTTGTTGCTAGCAGCTATGCACTAGATACATGCCACCTAGGGAAGACTTTTGAGCAGTTTGTCATTATGGATGATCTGATTGAGGGTTGTCTTGAAACATGGACCCTAAGTCCAAGGTCCAAGATGTTCTTCATTGTTTTGAAATGGTAAGACTCCTGCTCTGAGATGGTCATTAGGGGCTGTCACAGGGACTGAGGAGAGGGGGAATTTCTCCCATGTGCTAGTGTATGGAGGGGAAGTATGTGCGCGCATGCATGGCAGCCAAATATATCCCTTAGGGTTGCATGTGCACACTGCTAGTCCGGATGTCCAGCACTGTTTCATAAAATTCATTAGTAACAATAAATGGATTCCACTGCAGTACTGGGCAAGTTTAGCTTTTTCCAAGTTGTAATTAAAGTTTTCAGATGACTATATCCAGGAAGTTTGGGAGAGGGTACATACGTTTTATTGATGTGAAGTATTCAATTCTTTAAAAAATCTCTCCACTTAAAGCTTTGAATTTTTTATTCTATAACAATTTAAAGTGCACAAAGTGTCTTTATTTTAATTTTATTTTATTTGGAAATTTTATTTTATTTTCAACAAATACAGCACATGTGTAAAAACTGTGCAGCAATGGCAAAGAACAAACAATAAAAACTTGAATATAAGCCAGAAATTAAGAGCTATTTGAGGTTGTATGCAAGTCCAGTGTTAAGAGATTGTTGGTTGCTGAGCATGTAGGTACAACTTGATAGCAGACAATGGAAAACAAAATTCAAGAACATCATTCCAGAATTTGATTTGAGTGGATGGAGGGTTACAAACTGACCATCCCTTATTGACACATTCAGTAAATGGAAACCATATTTCCAAAAACTTATCTTGTTTTGTTACTGCTCTAGCTAACCTGATTTGATGGATTAGCTTTTTGGATAATGCGATCTTCCAGACCCTATTGAAACCAATTTTCAATGCATAGACCCTTTGAGGATTTCCATTGTTTAGCTACCTCTATCTTGGCTGCTGCTAGCAGCAGAGTTATTCGTTCTTTATGAGGTATATCTTTGTGAGTACTTTTGTAAATTGATAAAAGTGCTAACACTGGATCAGGCTGAAGATCGAGTTGGACTATTTCAGATATTATATGAAACGTTTGCTGTCAATAGCCTTTTACGTATGGGCAACCCCACCATAAATGAAGGAGAGTACCTCTGTTTTTACATTCCCGCCAAGAAAATGAGGAAGACATTTTGGTGATATAGTGCATCTTGATTGGAGTAAGGTGCCATCTATATGAAGTGTCTTTATTGACCCAATCATCCACCCCCAATCAAATATTTCATTTTAACTACTTGGCTACTTGAAAATCCTTTGGGATACAGTGTGGGGAGTTAATATGGTGGATCAGTTTTTTAAACTGTATAAATATGTCAAATGACATGCCAAACTAGATCACAATCTATTTAAGATGTCAGGAAAATTTGTATAGCATTTTAAAAAAGGATATAATGCAAATAGGAGGAAAATCTGCATTCGAAATTTTTCCAGAAAGGCTTCCAATTAAAAAATTTCCAGAAAACCCACAACTTTGTATAAAATGAAATGCATGTTTGCTTGTCTGAGGAGGTAGTTTCCCTCCTTGTACCATGTTCTTTTGTCCCTGGTCTCAGAGAAGTTCATAGTACTATGGCACATGGAAGGGCTTTCTATGTTGCTGCCCCTTCACTTTGGAATCCCCCCTCCCAAGATTCGGTCTGCCTTTTAGCCTTTAAAACCTTATTGAAGACATTTCTTTTCCTCCAGGCATTTGCCCTTTAATTTCTGGTTTTTGTTTGTGTGTTTTGTTTGTTTTTAAAATCTCAGATCCTGTTCTTGTTTGTACACCGCCCTGAGTCTGTGGATTGGGTGGTATATTAAATCTCTTAAATAAATAAACATGTTACTGTAATATTCCTCTGTCTCCTACTTTACATTCTGACTCAGTTTAGACTTGATATCAAGCCCTGTGCTAACTGAGGGCTTGAAAAATCCCTGGTGCCAGGAAGCTGTGGCCTAGAAATGTAACTGTGGTGCCTAGACTAGGATATTTAGAAGCAGAGTTATTTAGTAAAATCTTTGTCCCAATTAGTTGCCTTTTTCTGTTCTAAGTATATTCCTTGTAAAGAGGAAAAAGAAAAGCCTATTTATCTCCGCCCACCCCCCAAAATAAATAATGAATAAATCTGGTAATTTTATCAAGTGTTCATTCTCTGGCTCCTAAATTTTGTGTTGGCTCCTAGATTCAAAGAAAATTTTGTCAAGGCATGCACTAACCATAGTTTAGACCCTGTCCATGGTTTGAGCTTCGAAACATTCAACAAGTAAACTTTGGTTTTAGAGCTGCTTGTCCGCTTTCCTTTTCTTTCCACTAAGTGCTAGTTCGCTCCCACCTCTATGCTGCATTCGAGTATGACAAATTATAGTTAAGCTGCCTGAGTAATGGTTTGGTGTGATGTGTGTGCTGTTATGTATACTGATGGGTGAAGGGGCTAGTTCAGGGTGCATCCCCCTGCCCCCATGAATTGACATAGATCCCCATTTTTGAATCACATTAGGAAGTTAATTGCCTAGAGAGCAAGAGGTTGCTGGTTTGAAATCCCCACTAGTATGTTCCGCAGAGTAGGGGAAACATCTATATCAGGCAGCAGTTATATAGGAAGATGCTGAAAGGCATCGTCTCATACTGCATGGGAGATGGCAATGGTAAACTCCTCCTGCATTCTACCAAAGAAAACCACATGGTTCTGTGGTCGCCAGGAGTCGACACCGACTCAACGGCAAAACTTTGCTTTACTTTAGGAAGTTAATAGGATAATAAAGTGGCACAGAAGGCTCACAGGTATATTGAAAGATTATCATGTGGTGTGGAAATTATATATACTTCTGTTGTCATGGACAGACAGCTGCTAGGGTAGGATTAGGCTTATAGGAACCACTAAGACCGCTTATACAGTTGGGGAATCTATTAGAACTAGTTGGCCTGGGCACAGAGCATCTGTGCCCCTAGTTTGGGCCAGCCGTCAGCCGCCTCCAGCTGGCTGCTGCCTCCTCTAGTTGGCCGGCACAGCTCTTCTGGCTGGCCGTCTCCCCCCCGCCCCCCGGCCCATTTTCTCCCACTTGCCCGCCTTCTCATCCAGTCGGCTGGCTCAGCTGGCCACCTCCTCCCGCTGGCATGGCTCTGCCACCAGCCTCCACCGACCGGCCTCCGCCTCTGTCCACCGGCGTTACTCCGTCTGCCACCTGTGCCCATCAGCCACCTCTGTCCACCGGCGCGGCTCCACTGGCCGCCATTGTTATTTGTTATTTTCTGTCCTGCTCACGAACTCTCGCGAGATTTCTGCCACACATTTTTCCCTGCACGTCTACGGGAATTAAATATATAAAAGATGGTCTGCTCTTGAAGATTTATGGATCCAGATGAAGCAGCCTTTGGCGGTCATTGTTAAGTTTGTTACACAGAGGTCAAGAACTATTTATCTGGCTTGTTGGTGAAGTTTGTCTCTTTCATTCCTGCTTCATTATGTAAATATGTCTGATTTCTTTTTTCCAGGTAGTTATAATTTTGTGTCCACATTTTGTATTATAATTGTAGCAGTAAGGTGACTATATATGCAACAGAGGTCTAATAAATAACTGGAAGTGAATGTTTATTGTGAACTGGAGGGAAGGCTGAGGTGTTAAATTGAAGGATGGGCCAGAATTATTGGTTAGAGGGGAAGGCTGAGGTCTGTTCCCAGAAGGCGCAGCTTTTGTAGGTAATGCAGATGAAGAGAGGAAGAAGCAAAGTTGGAAGGCTCAGTGAATTGTAACAACCATGCAGGGGCAAAGTGACAAACAGACCCTGTGAGCTGCACATTGAGGCACTTTACTGAAGAGACAGAAGTTTGCAAGCAAAGGGGAACTTATACATGAGTTGGAAAGAGAAGGGGCAAATAGCAGGGGAGGGATGGAGCAAGGCAAGAGGACCGTGTGTCTCTCTAGGCTAAGAAGGCTTGTAGTTTTCTAAAGCACTACAATGACTTAATGAGCAGGCCTCCAGCCCACTTCCCAGAAGTCCTTTGGCTTGAGCCCACTGTGGCTGATAACCTTAACAACAGTGCTACTGCTGCTTCTAAATATGCATATGATGGCTATTCCTCTATAGAGGCTTGTCCATCTGATATTACAGTTTACATTGGATGGACAAGATGGGAGAGGAAGAATGGAAGAGCTCTGATGACTAAAATATTCTATTGTGTGAAATGTGCTTGAAATGAGCTTATATTGGTGCTCAGTGAATTACCATATGTTAATAGTAAATATACCTAGTATATAGTACTAGAGCCCAAGCACAAAACAAGTGGGTGGGGAGAAGGGCACCATGATTAAAAGAGAAAAAGGAAGGGAGACTAAGTTGTAGATCATGATTGTGGGTGCTAATGCAGACTTCTGTCCTTGTCTGAACTGTCCAGGTCTTATAAGATGAGGTTTGTTCCAACTCTCCTAATTTGCTGGAACCAGAACAAGCAACATTATGAACAGAGAGCTGCTGGTCCCTGCCCCCCCAATATGTATACTTAGGAAACCCCAGCACTTACCCCATGAAACTTTCATGGGGTAACCCCTGGTTCTAGTGTTGTATGTGTGTGAGAGAGAAATTTCTCTCTGTCTACTCTCTCCACTCCTTGCATAATTTTATATACCTCGATCATGTCTCTTTTTAGTTGCCTCTTTTCCAAGGTAAAGAGCCCCAGATGCCGTAGCCTAGCCTCATAAGGAAGGTGCTCAAGGCCACTGATCATTTTGGTTGCCCTCTTCTGCACTTTTTCCAGTTGTACAATATCCTTAACATAGAGTGACCATAACTGTACAGTACTCCAGATGTAGCCGCCCCATAGGGCATTATAATAGGAGCATTTTTTCCCCACTCGCCTTCCTAATGATTCCAAGCATGGGATTTGACTCTTTCACAGCTGCCTCACACTAAGTTGATACTTTCAACAAGCTGTCCAGCACGATCCCAAAATCTCTCTCCTGGTCAGTAACTGACAGCTCAGACCCCATCAGTATATATGTAAAGTTGGAGGGGTTTTTGCCCCAATATGCATCACTTTACACTTGCTTAAATTGAACCACATTTGCCATCTTGTTGCCCACTCACCCAGTTTGGAGAGATCTTTGCAGCTCCTCACAATTTGTTGTGGATTTCACTACTCTAAATAGTTTAGTATCATCTGCAAATGTGGCCACTTTGCTAGTTACCCCAACTTCTGGATCATTTATGAACAAGTTAAAGAGCACTGGTCCCAGTACCAGTCCCTGGGGGAACCCACTTCTTACTTCCCTCTATTGTGAAAACACTCAATTTATACCAGCCAGCGTGGTGTAGTGGTTAGAGTGCTGGACTAGGACCGGGGAGACCTGAGTTTAAATCCCCATTCAGCCGTGGTACTAGCTGGGTGACTCTGGGCCAGTCACTTCTCTCTCAGCCTAGTCTACTTCACAGGGTTGTTGTGAAAGAGAAACTTAAGTATGTAGTACACCGCTCTGGGCTCCTTGGAGGAAGAGCGGGATATAAATGTAGTAGTAATAATAATAATGATAATAATAATAATAATAATATTATTATATACTTACCCTCTGTTTCCTGTCCTTCAACCAGTTACCGATCCACACATGAATCTGTCCCCTTATACCATGACTGCTAAGTTTACTCAAGAACCTTTGGTGGAAAACTTTGTCAAAAGCTCTTTTCACCAAACTCCTCATTTTAGAGAAGTTCCCTCTTCTGAAATTCAAAGTGTCTGCGTTAGACTTCTTTGGTGATTCTCTCCTGGTATGTATGCTGCATTTGATCACACTGTGGTCACAATTCCCTAAAGGTTCCATGACACTGACATCTCGCACCAGGTCCTGGGTGCCACATAGGATTAAGACCAAGGTCGCTGCCTTCTGTCTTCCTCCTTCTGTTTTTCCAAGGTCACCTTCTTCTTCGTTCTTCTGTCTTTCCTTTCCTGGCTAGTTCTTGTACTGACCCCTTTTTACTCACTTTCTTCAGCCTGAATCTCCTCTGCTAAAATCTTCTTGCCTAAACAGACAAACCGTCATTGTTTCCCTCTCTTGTCTCTGTTTGTCATAGCCATAACTCTGTATTCATAGCAGAGTTAAAGTTTTCAGTCCTGGACATTCATCTATCAGTGTACAAGTCACATGGGTACTCCCTTGTTAACAATCAATCAGTAATCTTTACTATTTATTGTGAAGAGAGGAGAGGAGAGCTGGTCTTGTGGTAGCAAGCATGACTTGTCCCATTAGCTAAGCAGGGTCTGCCCTGGTTGCATTTGAATGGGAGACCACATGTGAGCACTGTAAGATATTCCCCTCAGGGGATGGAGCCACTCTGGGAAGAGCAGAAGGTTTCAAGTTCCATCCCTGGCTTCTCCAAGATAGGGCTGAGAGAGATTCCTGTCTGCAACTTTGGATATGCTGTTGCCAGTCTGTGTTGACAGTACGGAGCTAGACAGACCAATGGTCTGATTCAGTGTATGTAAGACCTTTACTGATGAAAAAAATCAGGATCCAGCTTACATTGGTTTGGCGCTCTGATATTTATTTATTTATTTATTTATTTATTTATTTATTTAACATTTCTATCCCGCTCTTCCTTCAAGGAGCCCAGAGCGGTGTACTACTTACTTGGGTTTCTCCTCACAACAACCCTGTGAAGTAGGTTAGGCTGAGAGAGAAGTGACTGGCCCAGAGTCACCCAGCTAGTATCATGGCTGAATGGGGATTTGAACTCGGGTCTCCCCGGTCCTAGTCCAGCACTCTAACCACTACACCACGCTGGCTCTATATGCTGTTTGATAGAAGCTTTGGCCTGATCATAGTCCATATTAAGTAGAATCAAGAGCAAAAGGCTCAAGGAAATTATTTTTGTCTCAATAGACCATTGCCATTTAGATTGGTAGTCTTCACATAAGGCTAAGGGAGCAAGACCGACGGGGCGAAAGGATCGTCTGAGCCAGTAGCTGAGAATGGCCACCCACACCCTGGCCTCCATTTTGGCCTGTCTCCAAGCACAGATTGGCATTAGATACATTTTGGAACTTGGAGGACTGCCCGCAGGAATTTGGAGCCCCTTGTTAACATTGTAGTCAAACCTCCTCATTGTTATTCAATAAAACATTTTGGTGGAGTTGGATTTCCTTGAGAAACTGCCTGTTTTATATCTCTGTCTACAAGGTTCCAAAAAGGAGATGAAAAGCACTCCTTGTGAGTGAGTGTGTAACTACTCTTGCTTTCTCCTCACATCTTGTCCTGGATGACTGTTGGATTCTGACTAGATTATGCTGAGCTACAAGTGATATTCTAACTGTGACACTGAATTGCTCTGCTCATTACCATTCTTTCCCTGTGATTTTGGAAAAAGTAGTGGAGGGTGCATGTGGTTTCAGTGTTGGCTTCCAGGCTGGCAGCACTTCCATTAATCCTCCATGTTTACAAAGTTACCTAGTATGGGTCATCCTTGGTGAAATTTTTTTGTAGTGAAAATACTTTGGCAAAATGCTCCATCTTGTAAGAAGCGGCCTCCCCCCTGCCATTTTTGAAAGGGATTAGTCTTGCTCACTGGCTAATGAGATTGCTTTCCCTGATACCCAGCATATGGTGGTAGCTTGAAATGGCCTCCCAGTTAACCCTCATTTAAGTAACTATGTTTGTTGCCAAACTACATATTAAAACTGTTATTGGCCTTGACTGGCTTAATTTTTCTTCAGTCAGTAGCAGCTGGACTGAGACCATGGCAGGAGATAAGGCTGAAGCTTATCTGACTGCTGTTGACTTAAAACAGAAAGACAAACCCTAATCCAGGGGGGCACAATTCAAATGGCCCAGTGGGCCAAAACCAACCGTGACTTGGTGTGCGGGCGGCAATCACCTTTTAGGCCCTAAATTTAGGACGCTGGTAATTAAATTAAAATTTAATATTAATTAATTGAATTAAATCAAATTAAAATGAAATTCACTTAGGAATTTCACTACATGGAACTTAGGAATGAATATATAACTGCTTATAAAAGAATCCTAATAAATATTGCATTATCAGTTTTTAACTCAGTAATTGTTTTAACTCCCAGAAATATAGTGCAACAAAGCTGCATAAATACGTTATTTTGCCCAAGTACTCCATGCCCCTTGCTCTGGCTTCCAAGTCTACCTGCTTCCACTGGAAGCTGCTGCGCTGCTGCAGAGGTGGGGGTGTCGCTCCACAGGAGCGATGGCAAGGCAGCATGCTGCTGTGGGAGCACCACTTGCCCCCCTGGCTTCAGGGCCCCTGGAGAGCTGCTGTCAGGCTGCCACTGCTGCCACTATCCATCTCCCATGGGTGGGAGTAGGAGAGATGGTGCACTGTTGTGGGGCCCTGCTTGCCTCCCCCCCTCTCGCACGCCCCTCTGCCCTTCCATTGGGCTAGGAGCTTCCTAGAAATTAGGGTGTGGTGGGGGAGGCAAGCAGCATGCTGTCTTGCCACCGCTCTTGCCACTCAGGCTCCCAAACCCCTCGCTTCCATCGGAGCCAGGAGCCTCCTGGGAATGAGGGTGCATGTGCACCCTAATGGAGACTCAGGATGCATGCACACCATCATTGTCAGGAAGCTCCCGGCTCGGACAGAAGGGCAGAGGGGATTGGGAGCAGGGGGGAGATGATTGGCACCCCCGCAGAAAGGGAAAATGCCAGCTCCATTGCCGGCCCGCCTCGCCTTAATGTACTTGCTCCACTGCTTCTTAGCGGCCAGTGGAGGCAAGGCAAGCCGGTGGGTCAGCAAGGAAGCTGGTGCTCTCCCTCTCTGTGGCCCGTGCGGTCGCCCATGTGCTGTCTTTGTTGGTTCAGCTGGCAGCAGCCACCCCAGGTGCACATTAGGCATGCGCCCGAAACATTTTGGCGCTGGGGGGGGGGTTCAGCGCCGCTGGGGGTAGTTCTTTAAGGGCAGGGGAGGATGTACTTACCCCTCCCACTACATTTCTCCTGCCAGTGCTCTGTTATCTTTAAGCCCCTCGGGGCGGCAGTGTTCCTCCCTGTTGCCTAGTTTCCCCCATCGGCCGGAAGAGGCCGGAAGTGGCGAGCGTGCTCACTACTTCCTGCCACCCCGTTTCCCCCATCGGTCGGAAGTAGCCGGAAGTAGTGAGCGCGCTCGCCACTTCCGGCCACTTCCAGCCAATGGGGGAAACGGGGCTGCAGGGAGGAACGCTGCCGCCCCGAGGGGCTTAAAGATAACAGAGCGCTGGCAGGGGAAATGCGGTGGAAGGGGTAAGTACACCCTCCCGTGCCCTTAAAGAACTACCCCCCACTGGCGCCAAAGTTATTTGTGCACATCCCCAGTGCACATCACAGAGAGAGAGAGAGCGCCCTTTCAGAATGCCCGCCTCTCAGCTAGCTTTGCCTCCACCAGACACTCAGAAGTGGCGGACCAAGCATGTGGAGGTGAGGCAGGTGGGCGGGCGGGCAATGGAGCTGGCGCTCTCCCTCACTGCAGCCAGTTGGCTGCCCACATACTACCTTTGCTGGTTCAGCAGGCAGCAGGGTAGGGAAATGGCCCTGTGGACCAATAAAAAAAGGCCTCATGGGCCGGATCCATCTTGAGGGCTGTATGTTCTGCAGGCCTCACCTAAGCCCATGGGCCATGCCATGTGTTTTATTGTAAACCGCCCAGAAAACTTGCATTTGGGGCGGTATAAAAATGTAATAAATAAATAAATAAATAAATAAATGTGTAGTTTGGCCTTTGAACCTGAAGCTGAGTTTTCCCAATAGAAGGTACGGTATCCTGGGAGAAATTTATTTTATTCTTTTACACTGAGGTGGTTATATCTATTCTGGTAAGCAACCTATTTTTTTAAAAAATGCTTTTTGTAGATTGCAGCTGGGAAGGTAAATAAAAAGGCACAGTTTGCAAAGGAATTGCTTGTGTGGTATTAGAACAGCTCGTGAATTTTCAGCTAGGTGAGGGCAGAAATATGGGGTAGAAATATTTCCAGAATTTTTTCCCATTCTTTGTTTTCCTTGCAAAAAAATTCAGTTTATAAAAATTTGTTGGCTGACACCCAGACTTACTGCACATGTGCAGCAATGCAGGTTCCAGACCACTGCCGCACTGTTGCTTGAGCAGGGGAAGGAGTGATTTTTCTGATCTTCTCTTTTCTCTGAAGCCTACAGTTCATCACCAGAATATGTCCCTGCGGGTTACCCAACTCTCAGGGACATACTTTGGTGATGCACAGTGAGCTTCACAGGGAAGGGGAGATTGGAGAAAACTGCCCCTTCTCCCGCTCAGACATAAGCACTGTTGTAGTCTCCAACTCACACAACTGTATGTGTGTAATGCTAGTTTGTATGTCTGTCCTTGTTTTAGAAAATTCATTAATCACAGTAAATGCATGTGAATGCAATGTTGGATAGGTTTGGCAATTTCAAAGGTTTAATTAATGTTTTTCAGGTGATTATCCCTAGAAAGTGTTTGAGAGAGTACATAAATGTGTTATTGATTTGAATATTACAGTGAAATAATTTCTTTCCACCTAAAGCATTAAATTCATTTCAGTATATAATTTAAATCACATTGTGTTTTTATTTTAAAAAAACACCCAATCTTTCAGTTTAACTACTTGACTACTTGAAAAACCTTGAGATATTGTTGCAAGTAATATAGGTTTCTCTTCTCTATAAATAGGCCAGACAACATGCCAGATCAGATCATAGTCTGATCTGATTTAGGGCATCAGAAAAATTTGCACAATAAAGTTTTCCAAGGAAACTTTTTTCCCAAGGAAGCAAATTTTATGCAAATGAGGGGAAATTTTGCATGAAAATTTCCAGAAAACCTATATCTCTGGTTGTGATTGGTTGGATTGGGGCTGGTTAAAACAAAGTGAAGTGACTTGTACTGAGTTAAAAAACAGCAGGTAAAGTCCTGGCTATAATTTTTTGGGGTGTGTGTGTGTGTTTAAAAGCTCCCCAAAATCAGTGTAATGAAAAGAACATATTTTATCTCTTTATACGTAATTTTTGCCTCCTGTATAATTAAGCCAGGATTCATTTAAAACGTTTATTTGGTATATACAAAAGTATGGAGTGTTAAATCAAGTGTGAATGTATGTGGGTCAGGCTCCGTGGGGCTGGGACAAAATATAGAAACCAGTCATACATGAGCTTTAGGTTTACCTTTTTGCTTCTCAACCTGAGGCAATGGTCTCCTGGTAGCACTTCCTTCCACCCTTCTGGCTGCCACAATACTCTCTCCTTGGTTTCAGGAAACATCTGTGGTGATATTGCCATTATCTAGAGACCAGTGGTTCCCAAACTAGGAGACTCCAGATGTTGCTGAACTACAACTCCCATCAGCCCCAGCCACTATCAATGGCTACTAATCTGGTGGCTATAGGCCACCTCCAGCCTTAGAGGCAAGATGCCTCTGAATACCATTTGCAGGGGAGCAACAGCAGGAGAGTGGGCATGCCCTCACCTCTTGCCTGTGGGCTTCCCAGAGGCATCTGGTGGGTTTCTGTGTAAAAGGATGCTGAACTAGATAAGCTTGGACCTGATCCAGCAGGGCTATTCTTATGTTCTTAAGTCTAGCATTACTCTAGAAATCTTACAAGCGGGCATGAAAGTAACAGTCCTTCCCTAATGTTTGTCCCCAGCACCTGACATTCAAAGGTACACTGCCTCTGAATATGGAGGTTCAATTTAGCCATTATGGCTAATGTTGATAGACTTATTTTCTGAAACATTCTCTAATAATTTTATAGTCGATTGATCTAGATCTCATCACGATGTTTTGTGGCGGTGGATTTTATAAGTTAGATTGTCCTGAACCTATAATTTCATTGGATTGACCCCGGAGTTGAAAGTTTATTTGATATAGCATTGCATTTTCTTTTGCTCATGCCATTACACAATTACATTATGAAATTAGTGTATCTGAAACGTAGCACAAATAGACAACAGAAAAACTGATTATATTTTGGTTCTGTTTTATTTTAGGTGTGTCTTTGTAAAAGTGTATATATCGGTTCAACAGCGTATAGTATTGTTGAAGTTTCTCTTGAATTATTTCAGTTGCCGTTGATTTGGACTTCAGGCATGCTTTGAGTTGGTTTACATTTATTTTATACAGATTAAGACTTTGTATACAAATTGGACTGCCTTGTATCAGTTTTTATCACAGTTACTTGTGTGCACCAAACCAACTTTCCGTATTTTGAATTAATACAGCAGGCAAATTCATTTGAATCCTTCACTGGCAAACAGGATGGCTTAGCATGAAGGTGACTTGTGCATCCTATCCCTTTGGCTTCTGGTTTTAATTAAGGCTGCAGTCCTCCTATTTATTTATAGTTATATTTATATACCACCGTTGGCCCTAAGATATATGCCTATCTAGGGCTAATAGGGGTGTGCAATTCGGGTTTTCGGGTGATTCGGCTTGGACCCGAACCGAATCACCCCTGTTCTGTTTTGTGCCCGAATCTGGGTCACCCGAATCACCCTTGATTCAGTTCGGATTCGGATTTAATCCGAATCTGAATCAATTTGGGGGGGCAAAAAGGGGCCCAGGGGCAAAATTTTGGGGTGGGGTGGTAGTGCCCAATGGGTAGAGTCTACCACCCCAATTTCAGGGGGATTGGGAAAAATCCTGATTTTTGGTGAATTTTTAAAGTTTTAGTGACTTTGGGGCAGTTCGGGGGCATAGCATGGGATCTGGGCAAAAGGAGTGGGGTGGGGTGGTAGTGCCTAATGGGTGCAGGCTACCACCCCAATTTCAGGGGGATTGGGCAAAGGGCTGATTTTTGGTAAATTTCTGAAATTTTCATGTCTTTGGGGCAGATTGGGGCATATTGGGGCAGAAAGTGGGGCCTGGGGCAGAATAGTGGGGTGGGGTGGTAGTGCCTAATGGGTGGAGGCTACCACCCCAATTTCAGGGGGTTTGGACAAAGGGGTGATTTTTTGAGAATTTTTGAAGTTTTAGTGACTTTGGGGCAGTTTGGGGGCAGAAAGTGGATCTGCCCCAAAATAGTGGGGTGGGGTGGTAGTGCCTAATGGGTGGAGGCTACCACCCCAATTTCAGGGGGATTGGGCAGAGGGCTGATTTTTTTAGAATTTTTGAAGTTTGGGTGTCTTTGGGGCAGATTGGGGGCAGAAAGTGGATCTGCCCCAAAGGAGTGGGTTGGGTTGGTAGATAGTGTCTAATGGGTGGAGGCTACCACCCCAATTTCAGGGGGATTGGGCAGAGGGCTGATTTTTTTAGAATTTTTGAAGTTTGGGTGTCTTTGGGGCAGATTGGGGGCAGAAAGTGGATCTGCCCCAAAGGAGTGGGGTGGGCTGGTAGATAGTGTCTAATGGGTGGAGGCTACCACCCATCCCCAATTTAAGAGTGATTGGGCAGGGGGTGAATTTTGGTGAATTTATTTTTATGAGGTTTGTCTTCATAAGGTGAAGTGTGCTAAATTGATTACTTCCTCATATTATTCATAGTAAAGGAAAGTGTGAAAAAGTGAAAGTGGGGTCATGAGAGTTGTTTAATTGAAAAAAATCTCATTTGCTATGATAGAATGAGAATTCACACCTCAGAAGTTTTGAACTTAGTGACCTGGCTTCTGGTGGCAGTGCTATATGTCCAGACATTTCCAGTATATATGCTGCAGGTAAGCTGCAGACAAAATCAGCTTCTACTCACTACTCACTAAAATAGATTAGAAATGTAGACAAGCCCTGAGTTGAAACATGAAAGGCTTTCTCACTTGAGTTGTCCCATCAATTTTGTAGAAATGCCCACAGGATACAGTGATAGGTTTCAAATACTGGGGAAAATGCAAAGAGCCTCTTATGAGAGAACTTGTAGAAAAGCTCCTCAGTCTTTTTTGTCTCATCTACTTGCCTAAGTAAATTTCTATGCATTATTGTTCTGTGGCATGAGACTGTTGTTATGCCTTAGTTACAACAAATATTAACACTATATACAAGCACTTGCAAAGTTGTTAATCTGATGAGGTTTCTCCTGGGTAAAAGCATTCTAGTAACATTTGTGACCTTAAACTGCATAGAGATCTATGCAAGATAGCAGAATATTTTATGTGTACAGGCGGACCTCCTTATCCTCGGATTGGCTCATCTGTGGTTGGGAAAAAGACACACAGCCTCGGCATATGACATGCTGACATCGCGTATCCACGGGTCAGAGGTGGTCTGACCTCCGCAGTCATTTCCGGCCGCCATTTACTTTGATGGAGCCACAAATTGGCTCCCATCTCTGTAAAAAGGGGTGTGTGTGATTTCCAGCCAATGTGGGGGCACAGCACGACTCAGGGGAGCAGCAGAGCAATGTAAGCAGCTCCCCCATGTAAAACATGGCCAATATTCAGCCATTTTTGGCCAACCAGGAACCTGACCCCAGCGTTCCCATAGGATCAATTACTCTATTTTCGTGGTTTCCACATCCGCAGCTGCAGCCCAGAATGGAAACCCCCGCAAATCTATCTATCTGTCTATCTGTCTATCTGTCTATCTGTCTATCTGTCTATCTGTCTATCTGTCTATCTGTCTATCTATCTATCTATTTAATACATTTCTATACCTCCTGAAACGCGAGTTCTCTGGGTGGTTTACAAGACAATAAAAACAGCCAATAAAAGATTAAAACATTTCAACAATTAAAATTTAAAATTTCAACAATTAAAATTAAAACATTAAAACTATTAAAACACAGTTAAAACCTCGAATATCAAAGTCTAGCTGTATAGTTGGGAATACTTAATGCACATACAAGTGTTTGTGCTTTATAGATATGAAAAGGGAAGCCCCTCTGCACTGGAGCCCATTCCCTGCAATGCATTCCCTAGAATAGCTGGATTGAGGCAAACTGAGGGTTTTGTTAGGTTATTTTTGATTACTATTGGTTGTAAATATTCACATTAAATTGAAATTTAGAATATTGATTTTATTTATGTAGGACTGCAACTTTTAAATTTGTGGAAAACGTTTGAGAGTAGTGGATATCTTCTGACTGAAAACCAGACTAAGTTACTCAATAGTACAACTCAGGAGTTTTTCTAAAGCAGGGGGCTGTTCAATTCAGCTATATGTATTCATTATTTCTATTTCTGGAAATTACCCTTCACCATATGGTTTTAAAAATAGAATATATATTTTCACTTGAAGTTGAAGTCCACGATCTAAATTAAAATCCCATAAACTTGTTACATGAATTAAAACAAATTTATTATAGCTAAAGCATTGAAGAGTAGCTAACTACATTGAGCACCAGTGAGAAGAAGTGCATACAGTCTAGGCACTGCTAGCACTATTCCACACTGAATATACTGTATTTCTTCTGACTGGTGCTGCTTGGATGAACTTATTAGCTATAATGTTAAGATCCATCTCCCAAACATGTCATAAGAACAGCCCTGCTTGATCAGGCACAAGGCCCATCTAGTCTAGCATCCTGTTTCACACCAGATGCCTCTTGGGAGCTCACAGGCAAGAGGTATGTGCATGTCCTCTCTCCTGCTGTTGCTCCCCTGCAACTGATATTGAGAGGCATCTTGCCTCTGAGGCTGGAGATGGCCCACAGCCACCAGACTAGTAGCCATTGATAGACATGTCCACCATGAACCTGTCTAAACCACTTTTAAAGTCATCCAAGCTGGTGGCCATCACCACATCCCATGGCAAGGAATTCCATAGATTAATTATGCACTGTGTAAAAAAGTACTTCCACTTGTCGGTCCTAAATTTCCCAACCTTCAGTTCCATGGGGTGACCTCTGGTTCTAGTGTTGTGAGAAAAGGAGAACAATTTCTCTCTCTCCACCCTCTCTACTCCATGCATAATTTTATGCACCTCGATCATGTCTCTCTTTAGTCGCCTCTTTTCCAAGGTAAAGAGCCCCAGATGCTGTAGTCTAGCCTCATAAGGAAGGTGCTCTAGGCCCCTGATCATTTTGGTTGCCCTCTTCTGCACCTTTTTCAGTTCTAAAAGATACAGTTCTTTAAGGTACGGTGACCAAAGCTGTACGCAGTACTCCAGGTGTGGCTGCACCACAGATTTGTATAAGGGCATTATAATATTAGCATTCTTATTTTCATTCCCTTTCCTAATGATTCCTAGTACATAATTAGCCTTTTTCCAGCTGCCACGCATTGAGTCAACACTTTCAATGAGCTATCCACCATGACCCCAAGATCTTTCTCCTGGTCAGGCACTGACAGCTCAGATCCCATCAGCGTATATATGAAGTTGGTGTTTCTAAACTGTGCTTCTAGTACTGTGGTTTTAAATAAGTTCCATGCTTTCTGGAGTGATTTGTCCCTCCTGTCTTTCCCTTTCAACGTCCTTCTTACCAGTCCCCTCATTTTTGAGAAGTTTCCTCATCTGAAGTCCAATGCATCTTGATAATTCTCCACTCGCATATATGCTGAATTGGATCATACTGTGGTCACTGCTACCCAATGGTTCTGCAACTCTGACATAAGAACAACCCTGCTGGATCAGGCCCAAGGCCCATCTAGTCCAGCATCCTGTTTCACACAGTGGCCTACTAGATGCTGCTGGAAGCCACAGGCAGGAGTTGAGGGCGTGCCCTCTCTCCTGCCGTTACTCCCCTGCAACTGGTACTCAGAGGCATCCTGACTTTGAGGCTGGAGATGGCCCACAGTCCATCTTGCACCAGGTCCTGGGCACCACTCAGGATAAGTCCAAGGTTGCCATCCCTCTGGTTGGTTCAGCAACTAACTGTTCTTAGGCACAGTCATTTAGCATGCCTAGAAATTTGACCTATCTGTCATTGCCTGAATGTGAATTTACCCAGTCTATGTGTGGATAGTTGAAGTCACCCATTATTACCATCCTGTCTCTCTTTGATGCCTCTCTTATCTGTTTCTCCAACTCCAGGTCACTCTCAGGGCTTTGATCCAGAGGGTGATAGCATGTTCCTAGTAACACATTTCCTTTCAGTCCTCATAATGTTACCCATAATGATTCTGTGGAAGACTCCGGAATGTATCCCTTCTTTGATATACAGTGCCACTCCTCCCTTCCCTGTCCCTTCTATAGAGTTTATATCCATGAATAATCATGTCCCACTGGTTCTCACCATTCCACCAGATTTCTGTTACACCCACTATATCTTGGTTTTCATCAGTAACCAAGTACTCCAGCTCACCCATCTTGGCTTGGAGGCTTCTGGCATTTGTATATAGATACCTATATACCGGGTCCCTCACCTGGTGTTGGCGTGTGCTATCACCCTTACCATCATTTGACCCATCTGATAAGCTGCGCTGTGTTTCCTTCTGCTCTACTCCTGACTCTACTCTGTCCCCTTCAGTTTTATCAAAACATTTTCACCCTAACACCTTAGGGGATTTTGTTGGTTGAAGCAGATACCACCCAGTTCCTTCAGGTAATCTCCTAGGTGTCATTTTAAAAGCGCCAGCAGTCTGGTTCCATCTTGGTTCAAATTGATCCAGTCCCTTTTGTACAGGCTTCGCTTCCCCCCAAGTGTATCCCAGTGCCTAACGAATCTAAACTCCTTCTCCCGGCACCACTGTCTCATCCATGCATTGAGACCCCTCAGCTCTACCTGTCTCTCTTTCCCTGTGCATGGAACAGGTAGCACTTCAGAGTACACTACCCTGGGGGGTCCTGGACTTCAGTATGTTACCTAGCAGCCTAAATTTGGCTTCCAGGACCTCCCGACTGCATTTCCCAACCTCTTTGGTGCCAGCGTGCACTACAACAGCTGACTCCTCCCCAGGACTGCCTAACAGCCTACTTAGATGCAGCATGATATCCGCAACCTTTGCACCAGGCAGGAAAGTCACCGTGCAGTCTACATGTGGGTCACAGACCCATCTCCCTATGTCCCTAATTATATAATCACCCACTAGTAAGAGGCCCCCACCCTCTGGAGGAGCATCCTTTGTGCGAGAGGATATGGGCGTATCATCCAAGGAAGGGGTCCTTGCTAAGGGAGTATTTCCCTCTTCCTCAGACTGATGTCCTCCTTCCCTGAGACCCCCATTCTCCATGAAAGCAGAAGTGCTGTCAGCCTAGGAATGGGATGCCTCTACCACATCCCTGAGGGTCTCATCCACACACCTCTGCCTCCCTGAGCTTCTCCAGGTCAGCTTCCTTGGCTTCAAGGGAATGAACGTGTTCCCTGAGAGCCAAGCGCTCTTTGAACTGTGCTCATACCCACGACTTCTGCCCCCTCAGGCAGATAGTCATACCGACACCCTGTGCAATGCCCTGGGAAGCAGCCCCTCCCCTGCTGACATTCTACCTTCATAATTAGTTTTACTGGCTATTTAGAGTATATGGGGTTTGAAGGTAGGTACTGGGTACAGTTGTCAGCTAATTAATGGTTTTTAGTTTTTTTCTTCAAGAAAATTACAGAAGTTGGGTAGTACTCACCTTATTTTTGCATTAGGTGTTTCCCCTGTGATGAAGGGGCACTACTTGTGTGCCTCCCCACTGAGTTTCCCGCCAATCTCCCACTAAACTCCTGCTGAACTCCTTTGTTATCTGTTAGCAAAGCTCCTGGGAGCAAAGCTCCTCTGGTCCGAACCTTGTATTCAACATCAGCAAAACTGACTCAGCTCTGCAATGCGAGTCCTCTCACAAGCGGAGCTCTCACCTGGAATGAATCCCCCACTCAGGGTTTTCCTCTGTCAAAGACGCAAACACTTCCAGCCAGCCAGAAATCAAACCCTAGGAGATTTCCAGCCCTAGCAGACTTGACTTCTCCTTCCCCTCTTGTTTTCTCTATGATTTATTTATTTACTAGCTGGGCCAGGCACAGAACTTCTGTGCCTTTGGCCAGCCCACTAACCGCTGCTTTTTCCTCTCTGTCCCGGCATGCCCAGCTTTCTGGCCAGCCAACCGTCCAGCCACTTCTCTCCCCTTCCCGCTTCTCTCCCCTTCCCTGGTTTCTGGCTGGCACGCTGGCCAGAAAGCTGGCTTGCTGCCACCTCCCCGCCCACCCACTCCCGGTAGAGGCTGCCAACTCCCGCCGGGTCGGGTTGGCCCGCCGCCTCCTTCTCCTCCCAGCGGCTGGGCTGGCCCGCTGCTGGGCTGGCCCGCTGCTGGGCTGGCCCGCTGGGCTGGCCTGCTGCCAGGCCGCTACTGCCTTCTGCCTCCTGTTTCTGATGTCCTGGCCTGCCACCTCCTCTGGCCGCCGGCCGGCATCCCTATTCCTCCCCCGTCACCATTGCTAATCCTATCCTGTAGCTGCTCACGAACTCTCGCGAGAACTGCCATGCATGGGATTAGCGATGGGTACGTCTAAGAGAAATAAATATATAGATAAATATATAGATAGATTTTATTTCCTTGATGTGTTCCCTTGCGTGATATCTTCTTTAGGAGAGAAATACAAGCTTGTTGCTTCCTTTCTCTTCAAGACCAGCAAGCAACTCCATATCCATGTAGAACAGCCATGTGATTGAGCCTGGATTGCCCCATGCTTGACTGCAGAAAGGTCTTTATTCTACTAAAGCATGAGAATGACCTTGTTGATATATATGATGAAACAAGTATAGTAAGGCTGATTTTAATCAGCTTTGTCAGTTCTGGTAGTAGCTTTCACAAATTGCTTCCCTTGTGTCCCGCTCAGAAGATCAACCACGTCCTTAAGAGCTGAAGGTTTAACTTTCCACTCCCTTGCATATCACAATGAAGCTGTAATCAAGAAGCATCCAGGTCAGTTGTAAAAACCTGCAAGTGATGGGCTATTAATCTCTCCAGTGGCAAACATTTCAATGTTGCTCATGTGTTGGAAAACATCTGAGGAAAAGCAATTGTGTAAACTGCTGCTGATATTATCAACCACATTATAAAATATTTTCCTGTAAAATTCCTCAGGAGGCTCAAACTGATGAGACTCGCACCCAGCATCATTGTGTTGTGGAGGTTTACTGCACCTAGGAAGGGTGGGACTTTTAAAATCTTATTCTTCTGCAGCTGTTTGTTTCATTTTTATTTATAATATTTTTATACCGCCAAAAACGTACGTCTCTGGGCGGTTTACAATTAAAATAATTAAATCAATTAAACAATTAAAATCATTTAAACATTAACATCATTATCATTTAAAATCAACATTAAAAATTAAAACCATAAATCTAATTAAAAGCCTCAGTGCCTTTTTAAAAAGTTGCCAGAGATGAGGAAGCTCTTATTTCAACAGAGAGCGCATTCTAAAGTCCAGGGGCAGCAACGACGTACTATGCTATATATTGGAAAGTTAATTTAATTCCATCATTAGAAGAGTGGCAACTTAAACTTTGGGAATATGCATCAGTGGCTAAGATTACTTCATACATAAAGAACAAATCAGAGGATAAACTTGTTTCAATGTGAGAACTGTTTATATATTATTATAATTTGGTTCATGGTTTAATGCCACATCCAAGATTTGGAATTTTTTTTATTTTTATTTTTTAAACTAGGCTGTAAGTTTTATATCTTTTGATGTTTGTATTGATGCATAGATATGTTACTCGGCTGCCATTAGAACAAATTGTTAGGAGGCGATATGATAGGGAATGGATGTATTTGTTAGATTGATGTATTAGATTATCATGATGTATTTAGATTATTGTGAGATGTCATATGTGTTTCTTTACGTTTTCTTTTCTTTCTGTCTTGGCTGTTTAATATTCTTTAAATAAATATTTTTTTTTAAAAAGGTGAAATCCATTTGTAATCAGATTTAACCATGATCTCAGCCGGGGAACATAATAAGAATGAAACAGCAAGAGCTGACTAAGGTTTGATCCTTCTTCCACATGACCATGAATTGCCAAACCCTGATAAGGAAGGTATATTTTATCCTCTGTATCCTTAACAGAGGGTAAAATTTCCAGGAGTGTTGTTCTAGCTTCTTGCATTTGCTTCTGTTTCCCTTCCAAGCAAGTGACATGGACATTTACCCCACCTTTAACAACATTGACAGCCTGAACAGCTGCACAGTGAGAATTTTGATGGCTCTAAAACCTTTGTAATGCTTTCTTCCAGTTTGAGAATGCTGTCTTAATAAAAGCTTCATATGCATCCCTGTTCCTTGAACTTTTTGGAAGAAGAGCATAGGTTCTCTTCCAGGTGTCCTTGTACTAGTGGCTGTGTGGCTTTCTTTTCACACCTAGAACACTCATATTTGTGGACATGTTTTCTGCAGTAAGTACAGTGGAGCTGACACTGGAACTTTTACCAGTGCTGTTAGCAGCACAGACCTCAGCACTTTCTTTTTTCTTTTTTGCTTCTTTGTTAGAAATATGTCCATAGTAGTGGTGATGGTCTGAATCTCAGTTGAAGAAAGAGGACTCTATAGGAGGAGAAAAGATGCTAGGTGCATGATAAAGATAAAATGGAGATAGAAGCATTTCTTTCTCTAAAGGAGGGCTCAGGGCAGCAGAATCCCTTTATTTTCCGCCTCTGAGGAACCAGCTTCTTCTAGGGCTGGATAATCCATTGTGCACTAGGCACAGTTTCTAGGGCCTACAAAGCTCCCATGGTCCTACTGATGTGAATTCGGTTCGTCCCTGGGTCTGCCTTTTAGCCAATCAAACAGACTCAGTGGGAATTCCTTAGAAGCATTTTATTGCTACTGCAGATTAGCAAGGTAAACAATGGGCTATCGCTCTGCATTGAATACAAATAAGTTACAGGTGCATCTTACATTTATACAGACAATCTAAATGATGCTGACACCCTAGACATAGTATACGTGGCAATAAAATGGTGGACTAAGTATCTAGTACGCATGCGAATGATTCATTGTTTATCTGGTGATTACTCCTTATTTGGTTACATCCTGTTTTCTAAACTGTCAGCAAAGAACAGTGAGAATCCTGTGAGAACCAAGTTTCATAGATACAGTTTAGTGGAGAGAGATAATGACGTTGATCATGAGAGGCCGTGATGGCCCTGAGCTGGGCTGGGGTTACTTTGAGTTAGAATGTGGTATTCTGGGCAAACATGGAGTTTCTTTGGTTTTCTAAACACAAAAATGTTTTAGGTCCCAAAAATACTCCTTATGAGGAAATAATGGATAAGGCAGCCCTGCAGATACCTATTCTGACAATTTAGACATATTATGGGACCTATACATTGTACACAATGCAAATTTTTATCTATAGATCTGCCTTGGCCTATTATTGTGAGAATGCCTAGGGCCTACAGAGACTTTAACCACCCCCTCCCCGCCCACCAACCACCATCGAAGCAGGGCCCAGGACACAGGAATATTGCAATTATTACTACCCCAGCCATGCAGGCAAACCATAATTCTCTCATTTTTTAACTTACCCCATAGAATTGGTGTTGCAGTCTGCAGGGAAGAAATTCTTCAATCCAACTGTTCTCAAGCAAAAAAAGAGCTGCCCTTCTGCTGGCAGTTCAGGCCTAGTGTGGCTCCCTGATTTTTAGATGGATTCCATCAGTCTTGTTAATCTTTCTTTTCCTCCTTCCAGGCCCTTTATCCATTGCTTCTTCAAAGGCAGTATGTTCTGCTGAAAGTTCTCCTCTCTTATCTTTTGTAAACAAACAAATGTTTGTAGTGTGCCTCCAAAGAACTTGCTGAGTTGCTACAAAGACAAGACTCAGCACAGGACCGACTGAACTTGACAGCATTAGAGCCTTCTGATGCTACCTGGCAGTTTGGGAGTGGTAGTGGCATTCTCTCTGCTGGGAAATCCTGAAGGGGTTTGAGCCCCGCCACCCCCCAAAGATTATACCCCTGTTCTAAAGGACAACTTAATTTAAGTGGGGCTTCCATTGAGTAATTTAGACAGAATGTCAGCCACTGTCTCTGTTTAGGAGCGCAACAGTTAGTTTATTTAATACTATTTATATTGATTGATTGATTGATTGATTGAGTGTCGTCAAGTTGGTGTCAGCTCTTCGGGACCACATAGACCATATAGAAAGTTGATCTCTCTTCAATTTGGCCTTTAGTGTCTCAGTGGTGCATTCATCGCTGTCGTAATCGAGTCCATCCACTTTGCTGCTGGTCGTCCTCTTCTTTTTCCTTCAACTTTCCCAGCATTATGGACTTCTCGAGGGAGCTGGGTTTTTGCATAATGTGTCTGAAGTATGATAGTTTGAGCCTGGTCATTTGTGCCTCAAATGAAAATACTGGATTGATTTGTTTTATGATCATCATCATTATTTTTATTACAGCCATTGGCCAGCAGAAATAGAAATAACAAACATATCCAATACAACAATACTAAAACACAATAAAACAAAATACAGTCATTCATAAAAAATTAGTTTAAAAAGCATAAACAGCTCTCGCAGTTAAGCACTTAATTGAGACCTTAACCTAATGGCAATATAAAAAAAAAATTTGCTACAGTTTTTGTAATCTCAGAGCTTACATCCGCAAGACAGTCATATGTATAAAAACGCTTGCACCTCTCAGGAAATTTGAGTAACTAAGGGGAAATAAGTTCTTCTCTAGCATCCCGATACAAAGAACAATATAGCAGAACATGGGAGGCAGTTTCCAGGAGGCCAGCACCACAAGGGCAAAAAACCGTATCAGGTTGGTCTTTAGCAAACCTCCGTTCCAAAAGAGAAGAGGGCAACATGTTTAACCGAGCCCAAACAAATGAGACCCAAAATTTAGAAAAGTGCAATGTTGTTAAGTAATTGGCAGCTCTATCTCCCCTAGGTAGAAAAATCCCAAAATGCAGAGGGGAACAAGTCTTGTTAGCCAAAGACATTAGTTCCTGACATTCAGTGTCATGCAACCAGAGAAATAGTATTTCCTTCACCTTATTGCATCCCCGAGCGAGAAGTTCAAAAGGAGAAAGGCCCAGTTGCATTATTTTGTTATTTACATATGTTAGCCAAGAGTTGGGATAGGAATCTATCCATAAGTATTGAAAAAAAGAGAATTCCTGAATCTCTGAGCAGAGTTTACACCACCTGGCAAAGGTAGGCTCCTAGGCTTTACAAGCTATGGAGAAAGACCCAGATTCCAAGCATAAAACAGAGTATGACACGCACCTAGGCACTGCGAGGATTGCTCTTTAAAAAATAGTCTGTACTCTTTCCAGTTCCGCTGACACTCCCTGGATCCATAGCGGGACTCCAAAGAGTAATTGGGCCACAATCTCAGCATGGAATACCTGAAGAGCCATGATCTATGATCCATTTGTTTTTCCTGGCTGTCCGAACAATTCTAATCTTTGTAGGTGTAGACACGTCACGACATCTAAATATCCTTGCCAAGGTCTTCATTGCAACCCTGCCAACTGCTAGTCTGTGGCGTATTTCTTGACTGCTGGATCCTTTACTGTTGATGGTTGATCCTAAAAGGCAGACACTATCCACTACTTCGGTTTCTTCATTATCAATTCTGGGGTTGGTTGCTGTACCCACTGTCATCAATTTAGTCTTCTTTGCATTTAGTCATAGTCCCATTTTTTCACTGTGCTCCTTGTATTTAATTATTAGAGCTTGCGGATCATCCACATTCTCAGCTATCAGAGTGGTGTTATCAGCGTAGTGCAAGTTATTGATGTTTGTTCCTCCAACTTTAAAACCACGCTCATCTTCTTCCAATCCAGCTTCTCTATGTTCAGCATATAAACTGAATAAAGAAGGAGAAAGTATACATCCTTGTCTTACTCATTTGCCAATCTGGAACCAGTCTGTTCCACCATGTTGTGTCTGGACTGTGCCTTCCTGTCCTGTGTATAGGTTTTTCATGAGAACAATGAGATGTTCTGGGATACCCATTTTCCTAAGGATATTCCACAACTTGACGTGGTTGACTCAATCGAAGGCTTCTCTGTAGTAAATGAAGCACATATGGACTTCTTTCTGGTATTGTTTGGCTTTCTCAATTATCCAGCGTATATGTGCCTGATATATAGTATACATAATCCTGATGCCTGATATATAGTATACATAATCCAAATTACAATTTAGAAATAAAATAATAAACAATTCACAGAATAAAAACAATTGACAGAATAAAAACAGTTTAAAATTAGTTTTAATTAAAAGCCCGTGAAAAAAGGTGTTGTTTTAAGGCTCTTTTAAAAAGCAATCAGAGATGGAGAAACTCTTATTTTGACAGGAATATCCCAAAGCCCTGGGGCAGCCACAGAGAAGGCTGCCCCAAATGAACCAGATGAACCGGCGGCAATCATAACAAGATCTCCCCAGATAATCTTAATAGGTGGCGGGGTTCATGACAAAAGAGGTGCTCTCAAGTACCCTGGACTGAAGCCATTCTGGGCTTTATAAGTTATAACCAGCACTTTGTATTTTGCTCAGAAACATATCAGCAGCCAGTGCAGTTCTTTAAAGATCAGTGTTATATGATCCCTCTGTGTCCCAGAGACCAGCCAATCTGAACCAGTTGTAGTTTCCAGACTATATACAAAGGCAGCCCCATATAGAATGGGTTACAGTAGTCAAGTCGGGGGCCTACCAGCATATGCACAATTGTTTTTAAGGTCATTTACCTCAAGAAATGGACATTACTGACATATTGGCCAAAGCTGATAAAAATCTCTCCTGGCCACTGACTCAGTCTGAGAAACCAGAGAGAGTTTTGGTTTAAGAAACACAAGCTGCATAATAGTTCTTTCAATGGAACTAGAACCTCATCTAGAACAGGAAGAACTTAACCATCTCTTGGGTCTTGACCTCCCATCCACCACCACAATCAGTGCCTCCATTGTATTTGGATTCAACTTAGGGACATAGGAAACTGCCATATACTGAATCAGATCATAGGTTTATCTAACTCAGTATTGTCTACACAGACTAGCAGCAGCTTCTCCAAGGTTGCAGGCCGGAATCTCTCTCAGTCCTATCTTGTAGATGCTTGGGAAGGAACTTGGAACCTATATGCTCTTCCCTGAGCAGCTCCATCCCCTAAGGGGAATCACTTACAGTACTTATACTTCTAGTTTCCCTTTTGTATACAACCAGGGTGGACCCTGCTTAGCTAAGGGGACAAGTCGTGCTTGCTACCACAAGACCAGCTCTCTTCCCATTACTGCCGCCAGGCAGGCATTTAGGGAAGTTATGCTATTTCCTGATGAAGTTGATAGATAAGAATATATTTTAATTTTGTTAATTTTTATAGAATATTTTCTATAGTTGATAACTCTCAGTGTGTATATTATGATAAACCTGTCTTTTAAAGATTAGTGGTAAGGAGTGCGCTGGTTATGATGTACTAGCACAAATAGTTTCCTTACACTGAACACAATCATTTTGCTGCTTACTTTTTAAAAGAGAGGTTTTCCAATGCTTTATTTTATGAGTTAAGAACTATTGTATAAAAAGTTTCATTCATGTTTTCTTTGTAAACCATCTGTAGTTCAGATGGACTACCCGCAGACCCCAGGTACGATATAAAAGCGAAAATAAGCTATATTTCTTCTGGTATTGTTGTGGACAAGTTTGCGCTTTTTATTCTTAGAAGACAACCACATAAAGTTTTTCTGGGTATCTCATGAGGTGATGTGCACCATGGGGTGGCAAGAATGGGCAGCTTATGCTACCTGCTGCTGACAGCCCCACCTCCTTTGTACTTCTTCCACCCCCACATTTGTGCTTTCCCCCTTGACTGTCCCAGATGGCCCATCACCATTGGACGGGGTATGTCACTGTTGCTTGCATGCCGCAAGGCAGTGGTTAGTATGCATCCATCATCTGCAGCTTCATGCTCTACCCTCTCTTTGCTGCTGCACTAGCACCAGTGGTCTTTTACTCTTTCTCTCCTCCAAGCACCAGACTTATCTGTTTTATCTCCTGACAAGTGGTGTTTGGAGGGGAGGGACAGTGAGAGAGAACTGGCACTAGCTCAGCAGCAAAGATGAGTCGCCAGTGCTGGATGCATTGTGCAAGGCTGCCAGTGCTGGATGCATTCTAGCCACTTACTTGTAGCATGCAAACAGTGGTGACATGCCCCATCTGGTGGCAAAGTGGGAAGAGGGTGGCACCAGGGACATGGGGGTGGCACCAGCAAGTGGTTGGGGTGGTGTTGATGACTAAAAATAAATATAAGCTCATTTGTATCAGTGGTGGCTGGTGGTTCCTGGGACTGCTGTGGGGGAGCACTAGGCAGGGCAGGTGATGAGTGGCAACACATGTAGTGAGAGGTGGAGCCAACTGTGGGCAATGCAGGAAGCAAAGCTGATTGTAGGCATCTTCAGAGGTGGAGCCAGTACTAGGCAGGTACATTAGCAATAACTGGCAAAGTGTTGTTTTGTAGCTAACGAGTGGGGTCAAAATATAAACCTGCACATAAATCTCAATTGTTCATCAGCAGAGATACAGAGAAATCCTGATTTGCTTTATAGTGCTTAACAGAACTACAGTAGTGTGTAGATTTGTATCTAACATGGCAGGATCAAAACATAAGCGCACACACAGAGAGGAAAAGAACTGTACAAGCCACAAGTTAAGTACAGACCAGCTACAAAAGTCTGCTTCTGTGGAGAGTAAATGCATTATGGAGAGTAAATGCATTATGAAGTCACCAGGGCAGTTCTGTCTGCCTGTGTGCTGGACTAGGCTGGGGAAATAAAAATTCAAATCACCATGCAACCATGCAAGTCACTGGGTGACTCTGAGACAGTCACTTATCTCAGCATAACCATCTTCTTAGGCTGTTGGGAGGATAAATGTAATGATGTGCACCATTCTGGGCTTCTTGGAGGAAGCTCAGGCTATATATGTAAAACTAAATAAATTGATATAAGCCACAGGTAAAGCAGAGACCAGCTACAAAAGTGGAAAACAAATGTATTCTGAAGTTACTAGGGCAGCTCTGCCTGCCTATTTCAAAAATGCATACACAAATAGACAAATAACAGGATTTTCTGTTATTCTTGCTGCAGTTAGAAGCCGTCTCCTGTAACTTAGAGGGGAGCAAAGATGTATGAGGACACCCTCTCCCAATCCCATACCTGCTGAACAGCTGGGTGCTACTCTCTACCCCTTGAGTAACCACCACTTAGCCTGGGTGTCCATCCTAGCAAGCAACAGATGTTTTTTATCAAGATCATTTCCTTAATCCTTGCCCAATGGACCATACCCCCACCCCCTCAGTGGACATATTAATGTTATGGATACTGGTCACAATACAGGGGGGAAAACACCTGTCTAGCTCTCTGCATAGCAAACAGGTTTTAAAAATTATTTTCCTTCCAATAGCATCCATTCCTTCTCTACACCACACCCACATGGAACACCACTTCTGCAATTTATTTGAAAAGCAGTTTAGACACAAGTCTATGCATATGCCCTGAAATAACCTTTTGGCTTCTTATGGCAGTTTGTAATCTAATTAGCCCAGTCTTACAGTTTGCTGTTACTGCCAATGTTTTATGGCATGTCATTTTGGGAATGGGCCATAATGCTTAGCATGAGTATTGTATGGGGTTGTGGTTTATGAGGCTATGTAAGATATATTTTTATGAAATTGTGTTGTTGTGTATGTTTGCTTGTAAGCTGCCCTGAGTCCTATGGGAGTAGGGCGACATATAAATCTACATAAATAAATAAATAAATACAGATCAGAACAGAGAATAAGGGAGAGAAAGCAGGAGATGCATTCCTCCCCTCCAACAAACAAAACAAACAACCGCAAAGAATCCAGCAAAAGATCCCTTACCAACTGCCAGCCAGCCTGCTCTCTAATCAAAATGGTAATTGGTTTCTTCTGAGTACCCTCCCCCCAAAAAACTTCCCCACCCTTTTGGCACTCTGATTTGCTGCCTGAGGGGTCAGTCAGTCTAGTCTCTCTCTCTGATTGGTTTGTAGGGCGGTCGTAGGACTGCCCATTTTGCAAGAACAAAAGTAAGCATACTTATTGGTTCCTGCCTTATTCATATTAATATTTAAAAATATTTGGGGGTTTTCAATTGTTTTTTGAGGTTGGTGCTACTGTTACCTGCCTCTTAAAGCAGCTGCAGGCAAGAGCAGCAGGGAACAACGGAGGGAGGTAGTAGGCACACAAAATGGACAACATGGCTGACTGAGAAACTTTAAGGTGAGTGACACCCACTTTGCCCATATAGAAGATCCGCCCCAGGTTTGTATGCAGTCTGAACTGCTTCAGAATTGAATTTTCTGCATGGAAACTTCTTCTCCACAGACACAGCATGAAAAAGTGGTATATTTATGAAGCCAGCAACAACTGGGTACATTTTCTCAGGACATAAACACCAAGTAAAATAGATTAGTGTACAGTAATCAAACACAATGATTTGTGTGCTAATATCATGCCTTTTCCAGCATGCAAGTACTTTCCTGAAATAAAATGTGCGACATGATTATGACACACTTTAAATGTATTTAAAACAAAGGTGTTGCAGACGTCATGTGAGCTTATTTGTATTATTCTACATATAAGCCTATGCAAAACAGTGCAACTTAACTCTGTGTGTGTGTGTGTGTGTGAGAGAGAGAGAGAGAGAGACTGACTGACTGTAGGAAAGCTAGAAACACCATGAGGCTATTCTGACGATCAGGTGAAATCAGTCTAGGAGAGCTTAGCCTGATTTCGCCTGACCGTGTGAACCACTGGACTCGCAAGCAAGCCCAGTGTCCTCCAGGCTGTTAACCCACCAAAGTAACCCTCCCCTTAAACCAGGTTTGCGGAGCGAGCATTCTGCAAACCCGTTTTTTTTCCTCGTGAGTTGCTGCGGCACGGCTCCACGTCGTGGCTACTCACGAGTAGACCCCCGACCTGGAGGCTGAAAAGCAGCCTCCCGGCTCGGGGGTCTCTCCAGCATGCCCTGCGCACTTGCACCCTGCACACTTGCGCACTTGGGCAGGGTATGCTGGAGCTTCCGGCGGCTGTGTGGTCCCCAAACTCCCCAGCCCCGGCCGGCTCTGTGACAGAGCTGGCAGTCGTGTGGCCGCCCGCCCAGAGCAGACTGCTGCTCATCTGCAGGGAGAGTGGGCTAAGCCTGCTCTCCCCGCAAACCCCCTAGAGGCTCTTCTCAGTAATCATGATAAGAGCCTCCCTGTCTATGGGAATTTGCTCTGTAAAAAAATCTGACCATTGTTAAGCTGGCTGCATGGTTCTGCAATATTATGATTCAAATTTGTATGTACTGTGTGAATGGTACACTGCCAGATACATCACTGTCGAAGCAGATATTTTTAGTATCAAGTTAGTTTATCTTTAAGAATCTAATTTAGTGATATTATGGAATCTAAATTCTGATTCTGTAAGTGGCTATTAATAAGAACTTAAGCTTTTTAGCACCTCTTACGATCAAAGCACTAAATGCTAATTATATGGCATTGATACTGGTGCTTTTGTTAACAGTTGCAGAGGAAAGCAAATTCTAGGTAAGGTTGTATCAAATGTTCCCAGAAGTAGGAGAAAAAATGCTTTGTCTGGCATGCAAACTAATGAAGCACCAGAACTTGGTGCGCAGCACTGGCACTGATGCATTGCGAACTAACACAACTCTGCTATTCCCTTGTGGGTAGGAGGGAATTCTAGCCAATCTCCCATTCTCCAGAAGTGCTCCATCCAACTCCTGAGGGAACTACTTCTGGATTGAACAAGAGTTCTTCCGAGAGAAGGGAAGATCAACAAAAATCCTCCTTCCTCACAAGCAAGTACACAGTGTCACTCTGAAACTCAGCAGCAATGGACGCCTTGCACCAGTGCTTCCTTCCAAGCACTGGTGCTTTGTTACAGCCGTTGTCTATAGATAATATAAAAACAGCCCTGCTGTATCAGGCCCTAGGCCTGTCTGCTCCATCATTCTGTTTCACACAGTGATAAGCTAGATGCCTCTGAGAAACCCACAGGCAAGAGGTGAGGGCAAGCCTTCTCCTGCTGTTACTCCCCTGCAACTGGTATTTAGAGGCATCTTGCCTCTGAGGCCTGAGGTAGTCTCAGACTAGTAGCCATTGATAGACATGCCCTCTATGAATTTGTCTAAGCTCCTTTTAAAATCATCTAAGCTAGTGGCCATCACGCATTCCGTGGCAGAAAATTCCATTGATTAATTATACACTGTTTGAGAGAGTACTTTCTTTTGTTGGCCCTAAATTTCACAGCCTTCAGTTTCATGGGATGACCCCTGGTTTTAGTGCTGTGGAAGAGGGAGAAATATTTCTCTCTGTGCACTCTCTCTACTCCATGTATAACTTTATACACCTCTACCATGTCTCTTCATAGTCACCTCTTTTCCAAACTAAAAAAAGTGCCAGATGCTGTAGCTTTGCCTCATAAGGAAGGTGCTCCAGGCCCCTGATCATCTTGGTAGCCCTTGTCTGCACCTTTTCTAGTTCTATAGTGTTCTTTTAAAGATATGGTCACCAGAACTGTACACAGTACTTCAAATGTGGCTGCACCATAGATTTGTAAAAGGGCATTATAATATGAACACTTTTTATTTTCAATCGTCTTCCTAATGATCCCTAGCATGGAATTTGCCTTTTTCACAGCTACCACACACTGAGTCAACACTTTCAATGAGCTGTCCACCACAACACCAAGATTTCTCTCCTGGTTTGCCACTGACAGCTCAGACCCCCATAACTGTATATGTGAAGTTGGGATTTTATTCCTCCAATATGCATCACTCTATACTTGCTTACATTGAACTGCATTTGTCATCATGTTGCCCACTCTCCCAGTCGGGAGAGATCCTTTTGGAGCTCCTCACAATCTGTGTTGGAATTCACAACTCAAAATAATTTAGTGTCATCTGCAAATTTGGTCACTTTGCTGGTTACCCCAACTTCTAGATCATTAATGAACAAGTTTAAAGAACACTGGTCCTAGTACAGATCCCTGAGGGACCCCTATTCTTACTTCCCTCCATAGTGAAAACTGTCCATTTATTCCTACCCTCTGTTTCCTGTCCTACAACCATTTGTCAATCCACATATGAATCTGTCCCCTTATCCCATGACTGCTAAGTTTACTCAAGAGCCTTTGGTAGGGAACTTTTTCAGAAGCTATTTGGAAGTTGAAGTATGCTGTGTCACCTTGTTCACCTTTATCCACATGCCTGTTGATACTTCAAAAGGTTAGTGAGGCAAGACTTGCTCTTGCAGAAGCCATGCTGGTTCTCCTTCAGCAAGGCCTGTTATTCTATATGTGTAACAGTTTTGTCCTTAAGTATGCTTTCCATCAATTTACCCAGCACAGAAGTTAAGCTAAGCAGCCTGTAGCTTCTCAGATCCCCACTGAATCCCTTTTTGAAAACTGGCGTTACATTAGCTACTTTCCGGGCCTCTGGTACAGAGCCTGATTGTAGGGTCAAGTTACCTATTTTTGCTAGATCAGCAATTTCACATTTGAGTTCCTTTAGAACTCTTGGGTGGATGCTATCTGGCCCTGGCAATTAGTTAGCTTTTGGTTTTTCAAGACAGTTTAGAACATCCTCTTCAGGGGCGTAGAAAGGTTGTAGGGGGCCCAGAGACGAGATTTTAAAATGGGCCCCCCATCACTGTCTTCCTCTCCTCCTGGTCCAATGTCTCTGCTAACTATCCCAACTAGTTAAAAGGTAAAGTGTGCCATCAAGTCAGTTTCGACTCCTGACGCCCACAGAGCCCTGTGGTTTTCTTTGGTAGAATACAGGAGGAGTTTACCATGGCCTCCTCCCATGCAGTAGAAGATGATGCCTTTCAGCATCTTCCTATATCGCAGCTGCCCAATATTGTAGCAGCAAGGATTCAAACCAGCAACCTTCTGCTTTGTTAGTCAAGCATTTCCCCGCTGCGCCACTTAAGGTGACATATCCCAACTAGTTACAAGGTGTAAATTTATTTTGTATTTATTTATTTTACATTTTATATCCTGCTGTTCCTCCAAGTAGCCCAGAGTACTACATACTTAGGTTTCTCCTCACAACAACAGCCCTGTGAAGTAGGTTAGGCTGAGAGAGAAGTGATTGGCCCAGAGTCACCCAGCTAGTCACCCAAGCACCTTCCCCAACCTCGCCTCCCGTAGTCTTTCAAGCACACACATACATCCAGCCCCGAATCTGACTACTCCATAAAGCTGTGAGAGAGGAACAGCCACATTCAGGGCTGGAATGGGGCGCGGGGGGAGCAAGGAAGCAGAAGCCTGGATGGCTGCAGGGCCTGAGAGGAAACTTTCAGAGGCTGTGCTGATTTGGTGGCTGGCGCGGGCGGGGGGGGGGGGAGAATCTCCCCCATAACAAGAGGCTTTAGCAGCCGTATGCTTCTGCTCGGTGTCCAGAGGCTACGGGTTCTCCCCTTTTGCAGGCTGAGCCTGCATACATGCGGCGGGCAGTCACGCAGGCAGGTGGGGGGGAGAGGGAAAGCGGGCCATGATTGCCCAGCCATGTGGCGGGTGGGCGGGCAGGTAGGGGGAGAGAAGCAAGCGGGCCATGCCCAGCCATGTGGGCGGGCGGGGGCGGAAAAGCAGTGGCAACCACTCAGCTAACCTGAGGGTTCAGAGTCCTGTGAGTCTTCCTGCTGCTCCATGTCTTCTTTGACTTTTTAATAAGTTAGAAAAGTGACCTCTTCCTTGCTGGCAGCGTGTGTTCCAGGCAGCAGCCAACCCACCAGTCATGCGCCTTTCTGGATCATCTGGGGCGCCATCAGCTAATGGATGGGGAAGGAGGAGGAGCCCACAAAGCAAAGGGGTGGGGGGAGGGAGAACTGAGACGAGGATATATGGCAGCACGAACAAGGAGAGAATTTTTTAAAAATAAAATGATGATTCAGGAAGAAGCTGTGGCAGGCGCTGGGTGGGGGAGACACGTGGCATGACTCTGGGGGCCCCCTAGACAACTACCTCCCCTTGCCCTATTATAGTTACACCCCTGATCCTCTTAGGTCACTTTAAATTGGCCCAATTCTTCAGCCTCTAGAAGCTCAGTCCAGGTGTGGGTATATGGTCAGTATCCTCTGTAGTGAAGACAGATGGAAAGAACTAATTCAGCTTCTCTGCAATCTCCTCATCTTTAATAATCCCTTTCATGCCCTCAGCGTCTAAGGGTCCAGCCACCTCCCTGGCAGGTTTTCTGCTTCAGTATATTTAAAGGAGTTTTTATTATTCCCCTTGATATTTCTAGCTACATGCTCCTCAAATTCTCTTTTTTCACTCCTTATTGTCTACTTTCATTTCTTTTGCCAGAGGCTGTTTCTCTATGTTCTCTTCATTTGGGCACAAATTCCATATTCTGAAGGAGTACTTGTTCCCTTTTTATAGCTTCCCTGACTCTACTTATAGAGGCTACTTCCTGACTCTGTTTACTTTCCCTGACTCTACTTTAAGCCATGCTGTGGTCGTCCTGAACTTGGAGGTACCTTTCCTCCTTCTTGGCATTCATTCCAACTGAGCTTCTATTATTGTGATTTTAAATAAGGTCCATGGTTTCTGGAGTGATTTGATCCTCCTAAACTTTTTTTTCCAGCTTCCTTTTTACCAGTCCCCTTCATTTTTGGGAAGTTTCATTTTCTGAACTCCAACACATCTGTGTTGGATTTCCTCGGCAATGCTCCACTTGCGTACAAGCTTAATTGGATCACACTATGGTCACTGTTCTCCAGTGGTTCTACCACTCTGACATCTTGCACCATGTCCTGGGCACAACTCAGGATTAAGTCCAAGGTCACCTTCTCTCTAGATGGTTCAGGGACCCATTGTTCTAAGGCACTGCCATTTAGCATGTTGGGAAATTTGTTCTCTCTGTCAATACCC
The DNA here is from genome assembly GCF_027244095.1 of Hemicordylus capensis. Taxonomy (NCBI): domain Eukaryota; kingdom Metazoa; phylum Chordata; class Lepidosauria; order Squamata; family Cordylidae; genus Hemicordylus; species Hemicordylus capensis. The sequence goes on along the minus strand of NC_069657.1, from coordinate 81,542,449 downwards.
GCACCTGAATTTGCCCAGTATATTTGAGGGTAATTGAAGTCACCCATTATTACAGCTCTGTCTCTGTTTGATGCCTCTCTGATTTGCTTCTCCAACTCAAGGTTGCTGTCAGCATTTTGATCTGGAAGGTGATAGCACGTCCCTAGCAGCACATTTCCTTTCAGTTCTCGTATTGTTACCCCTAATGATTCTCTGGAGGGCTGTAGTCCTCCTAGGTTTTTTAGCTTGTTGGATCCTATCCCTTCTTTAACACACAGTGATACTCTACCCCTAATCCACCCTTTCTGTAGCGTTTGTGTCCAAGAATGTGTCCCTTTGGTTCTCACTGTTCCACCAGGTTTCCTTTATGCCTGCTGTATCTTTGTTTTCATTAGCAACCAAGCACTCCAGCAATGCTTCCCTGTTCTGAGTCTTGTCTTCTCCAGAGCTGCTTTCAAACAGAGCCACCTCAGCAATTTGGTCCCTCTCATAAGCTGTGTGACCCGCCTGCTTCTAATCCTCACCTACTGTCTCTCTAAGCACAGATGAAACTGCCCTGCCAGAATAAAACTCCTAGCCAATCAGAAATGAATCCCTAGAAAAGACTATCTCTAACAAACTTATTGTTTCCTTTCCTCCTTGTTTGTTGATTTGTTTGCTTGCTTGTTTAGGAAGGAAAACAAAAGTTTGCTGCCGCCCCTGTCCTGAGCCTAGTCTTCTCCAGAGCTGCTTCCAATCATTGAAGATAAATGAAAACTTGAAAAGGAACCATGAGTAGCATTATTTTTCAGAGATTTAATGCAATTCTCTTACAATCACTTTCAAGCCCTTCATTGTTCAGACTTGTTAATTGGAACATCTTATTTGTTGCATCATTTCCATATTTAGGAATTTTCAAGGAAAATTTCAGAGATGTGCACATTCTATAATAATCTTGAGTGTGGCAATGGTTTGTTTTTGTATTCTGCTCTTACTTTGATAAGCTTTCTTAATATTTCCTACTGAGAACTGTCGGCCATTATGTTACTGACTTGGGTCAGACCTAAGATTTCTGGACCTCAGATTTAACACACGAGAATCAATTTCTCATACTTACTCTTTTATTTATGCATATCAGATTTGCTTCCTTCCAGGATGACCTTTCTGCTTAACAAACTAAAGTTCTGTGTACTACCATGTCATATTAAAAGTATGCAAAGTTTACATCTAAGCCTATCATGGTAATCACAAAGTCTATTCCACTGCACAGCTAGTTTTATTGTATTGTTGTAGCAAAGAGCATGTGTAAAATTTCCTTTCTGTGAGCAAATTAGAGTTATTTATTTCAAATCTCTTGTGTCCCCATAAAAATGTTTGGGAGAGAGATGGTTTTTGTATATACATCAAAACAATCAAGATGGTTAAATGTTAAACCATAGCTGATTATTTGCCTTGCTTCAAAAATAGAAGTACCTCAGACAAAAACAGAAAATTGTCTGAAGTGGTGCCCGGAGACAGCCTTGCCACTTCTGGGGGATAATAGATTAGCTGCTGTTTAGCTGAATTTCTGGAGCCCAATTCTAAAAATATTGAGCATAGTTCATATTGTTCAAGATTGTTACTAATTAATGGCAAGCCAATGAACTGAGTGAATACAGGTGATTAAATTTATGGATTTGCAGATATCTTCTGTTTGGTTTCATTGTTCTGTGGGTTTGCTTTGCCACTTTCCAATCTGTCTGAGTTCTTGTTTAACTAGAAGAATTTCTTTTTTAAAAAACATTTTTAGAATTGGTACATGCACAGTTTGCAACATTTTTTAGCTTGCATCCTTTTTCTGCACTCTTTACCAAGTGCACAAACACTTATACATATTGATTAAAATGTTGTACAAAAAGAATATTCAGTTGCACATCAGTAACCAGTAAAAAAGGAAATGTGAACTGAAGAGTGAAGCAAACTGCTCATGCATAGTAATTTGAACAAAGTCAGGGGAAAATGAATGGTAGATGAATGGTAAATCACTAATGCATTGGTGCTTCTCTTCAAAGAAGAATAGGAAAGAAGGCCAAAACCCAGATGGGAAGAATTTCAAAAACAACCTTAAATTTCAAATAAATGACAGATATCATTTAGACTAATGAATATTATAGCTTTCCCAGTGACCTAACAGGAATTCAGTGAAAAGCAAGTATTTAAGGAGGTGAAAAGTGTAACCTGAGATTTGCACTTGTGTCCTGTTCTGAATATTCTCAAAGCATGAAACATGTTGTTTTGTGAACATAATAGTAGAGACCTAAAGCATACAAAAAAAGAGATGGAGACGCTCTAATTTTGACAGTGCATTCCAAGGCCCTGGGGCAGCCAGAAAGAAGGCCCAGCCCCAAGTCACCATTAGATGAGCCAGTGGTAGCTGTTACTGGACCTCTCCAGATGATCTTAATAGGAGGCAGGGTTCATGACAAAGAAGGTGGTCTCTTAAGTCCCCTGAACCTAAGCCATTCAGGGCTTTAGAGGTAATGACCAGCACTTTGTATTTTGCTCTGCAGCCAGTGCAATTCTTTCAGAATCGGTGTAAAATGGTCCCTTACCAGTTGTAGTTCCCAAACTATGTACAAAGGCAGCCCCATGTAAAGTGCATCACAGCAGTAAAGCCTGGAGGTCACTAGCATATGTACTGCTGTTTTAAGGTCATTTATATTCAGAGATAGGCATAGCTGACATTTTAGCTGAAGCTGATAAAATCTGCTCCTGGCAAATGCCTCAACCTGAGAAATGAGAGAGAGTTTTGGATTCAGAAGTACTCCCAAGCCTTCATACCTGATGTTTTAGGGGGAGTGTAACCCCATTGGCAACTCAGTTCCAGGATGAATATGATTACTTAGATCTTTTCCAAGCTGGCTTCCAGCCCGCATACAGGATGGAAACTGCCTTGGTCGTCCTGGTGGATGATCTATACCAGGAGATAAACAGAGGGAATGTGACTCTGTTGATTCTCCTGGACCTCTCTGCAGCTTTTGATGCCATAGAGTATGGTATCCTTCTGAGTCTTGGACTCGTCTCTCTGGATTGGGACTTGGGGGAATGGCTAAACTGTGGTTCTGCTCCTACCTGGAGGGTCACACTCAGAAGGTGGTACTGGGGGACGCCTGCTCTGCACCTTGATCTTTGGCCTGTGGGGTGCCACAGAGATCTGTTCTGTCCCCTATGCTGTTTAACATCTATATGAACCTCTGGGAGAGGTCCGTGGATGTGGGCTGTGATGCCATCAATATGCCGATGACACCCAGCTCTACCTATCTCTTTTAAGTCAGCAGAGACCCAGGAGGCAGTGGATGCTCTGAACCAGAGTTTGGAGGCTGTTCTGGACTGGATCGGGGCAAACAAGCTGAAACTTAATCCACATAAGACGGATGTGCTCTGGGTTGGTAAAACTGGTAATCTGAGGTAAATCTGGTCTTGGACAGGGTCACACTCCTTCTGAAAGACAAAGTTCACAGCTTGGAGGTGCTTCTGGACCCTTGGAGGCACAGGTGGTGGTGTGCAGAGGTGCTTTTTACTAGCTACATCTGGTACACCGCAGCTACAGCTGGTACGTCCACTTGGAGAAGTCGGACCAGTTCTCAGTCAGTCATGCTTTGGTGAAGTCCAGATTGGATTACTGCAATGCACACTACATGGGGCTGCCCTGAAGACTGTTCAGAAGCTTCAGCTGGTCCAGAGCACTGCTCTAAGGATACTCATGGGCGCAAGTCGCTTCATGAATGTCACACCCATTCTAATGCAGTTTCATTGGTTACCAGTCTCCTTCTGGGCTAGATTCAAAGTGTTGGTCTTGACCTTTAAAGCTCTGCACGGCTTGGGGCTGGGGCACCTGTCAGACCACATTCACCCATATGAACCTGCCAGGGCCCTCCGCTTGGTATCTCAGGCTCTGCTCATGGCCCTGCCACTAACAGAGATCCAGTTGGTGGGGACTAGAGACAGAGCCTTTTCAGTTGTGGCCCTTCAGCTTTGGGAACCCCCTCCCCAAAGAACTTCACCATGCTCCCTCCCTCAGAGTTTAAAAAATAATAATTTAAAGCACATCTTTTTAAAGAGGCTTTTTAATATTTTATCAGCTGCTTATATCTGGTAGGGTTTTTAGTTCTCAGTTTTTAGCTTTCTATGAACTTTTAATTCGAAACTTTTAAATTTTGTCATTTTAAATGTGGTTTTAGTCTGGTCTTCTAACATCTTTAATTTTATTTATGTTTTATTTTACATTGTACGTATGTGTTTGTTTTATGTTGTGAATCTTATTTGGATTCTGCTTGAGTTCGTTGTTCTTCACCCAGCCCATTACCGCCTCCAGGCAGGCATTTAGGGAAGTTATGCCATTTCCTAATGAAGTTGATAGGGAGAAATAGATTTGGGTGTCATCAGCATATTGGTAACATCCTGCGCCAAATTTCCTGATGATCTCTCTCAGTGTTTTCTTATAGTTGTTGAAGAGCATTGACCCATGGCTCATCTAGTCCAGCATCCTGTTCCACACAGTGGCCCACCAGATGCCACTGGGAGCCTACAGGCAGGAGTTGAGGGCATGCACTTTCTTCTGCTGTTACTCCCCTGCAACTGGTATTTAGAGGCATCCTGCCTCTGAAGCTGGAGGAGGCCTATAGCCCTCCAACTAGTAGCTGTTGATAGACCTCTCCTCCATGACGTTATCCAAACCCCTCTTAAAGCCATCCAGGTTGTTGACTGTCACCACATGAAAGAGGGTGGTTAGCTTTAATGCTGGGAAGGAGAGAGAGAATTGAGGATAAAAGAAATAGGAGAGGCGTTTTTCATAACTACCTGTTTCTAGCTAAGGATCCTTCTCTCCGGTTGGTTCAAGCATGAGGCAAGCAATGAGGTGCACTTGAGCAGTGTGGGCTGCAGAGTCCGATGGCATGGTGCAAATGCAGAGGTGCAGGTGTGTGTTGGCAGCACGCAATGCAAGAGCATGTGCAGTTGTGGGAGACAAGAGATTGATGCCATCTTTGAGGGGTTTCTTATAGGCAAAAACCATACCCTGAGGCATGATTGGTGAGTTTCGGTGGATCAAGTACTGATAAGGTATTTGATTAGGAAATTTCTAGTGTTTTGGAATTCTTGCTCCAAATAAGGGATGAATATAGAGTATTGATTAGGTTATGTCTGGGGTGGCTGTATTTTATGCTCCTTAAACATGATCGCTAAGAGCAATCATCAGAATAGAGAGGGATGGCATTACCACACAATCTGGCATTACTCACTCAATTCTGATAACAGCGGGGAGATATATTTTGTTTAGCCTTGAAACTAAGAGGATGAGCTTGCATTCCTTTCCTTTTATCTCCACTTTACTCTAATTTGGGTCTGCCTTTCATCTCTTTGTGTGCTCAGATTTCATCTCTTTGTGTGCTCAGAGGGGCATTTTCTTTAGTTCGTTCCAGCCTTTTGCAAATGACCTGAAGGCATCCTGGGGAAATACCTTGTCAGAATGACCTTTTACCTGGAATGCAGCCACCTTTTCTCTTCCAAGCAGGCTGGGGAAGAAGATGGCTAAGTTTGAGGGGTACATTGAAGCACCCCAAAAAGCACAGCAAGCACCCAAATCAAACATTTCTCTTCAAAATTTTGGTTTATGTAAGTCATGGCGTGTTCAGACAAGTCCTGAAGAAGAATGGCTGGAGAAATGTCACAACTTTGGCTAAAAGTGACATTTCCCTCACAAGCCTTAGGAGAAAAAACCTGGGGAAATTCCAGAGCCTTAGCTGTTTGGGTGAGTGAACCATAGTACCATCTGTGCCTTACACCAAGATGGCTTGGGCAGGAAGCAGCAGTACTGTAATGCAGATATTTGACCAGTGACAGTCTTAAAGTGAAGAATCACTTTTCTTTCTGGTGGTCTTTACTGTATTTTTGCATTGGATTTTGCTAGACTGCCAAGGCATACTGATACATTTTAAAATCTCATCAGTTTTGCTGTTTCAGCTTTGCTTTTTCTTAGAATCTTTTTCTTAGACCTTGTTCAAACATGGCCCAATGGGGTCCCTTTCTGTAAAAATGTCAGTTTTCTATAAGCAGATGAGCACTTGAGATGTACTTTGAGAATCCATGTTATGTATCTGGAGAGCAAGAAACTCTTTCCTACATGGGACATTGAACTGAACCCAGTATGTTCCTACACTAGTCTGTTCAAAGATCTTGGGTGCATAATCAGAGATTCACAAATTTAGGATTAGCTCATTAGCCATTTTGTGTGCTCACCAACAACCCCCTCTTCTTCATAAATACTTTCTGGCACACAGGTAGAGGGTTTAGGAGGGAAGCAGGTCTTATCTCATTTGCATTAGGATATTAAGAGGGTAAGAAGCAGTGGGAGCTCTCTCCTATTGCTCAAAAAGGATTTTTCTGTTGCTTACTTTCTCAAACATTTTTGAGAATGTTTGAGACATTTTCAATGTTGAGCATTGAAAATGAGACCTCTGGGGAGGGAATCTGTGTGGTGCTGGGTTGTCCTGATAACTAGAGGGCCAGGGGCACTCTTAACTGGTGAGCTATCAAGTGGCTTAGTGGATGTCTATGCATAACACAAGCTGTTGTGCAGAGGAAACTTCATAACAAGATAGAAGTACTGTCAAGTTATTCAGGTTATACCACACTAAGAAGTTTCTGGGCACCTGCATGTTGAAACCTTTCCCCCAGATCTCATATTTTATAGCTGTTCATGTTGTAGCCACTGTAGATAATGGATATTTTTCTCTCTTGTATCCAGTGCCCTCAGTTATTTCTTCACCAATCGAGATGCTTGACCTTACACTTTAATATGACAACTGAGTGAATGAATATGTTGTCCAGATGCTCTGGAACAATATATAGTGGATATTATCTGATTCTCTTAGTTAAGGGAGACTCTTAAAAAAGCTTTAAAAAGAATGAAAGTAACCTTCTGAAACTCCATGACTGGTAAAGTTGTCTGTGATTATACATGTACTAATCTGTACTAACATAATATTCAGATACCCCCTTAGTATGTAAATTTGATGCACTTGATTAGCTGTAAAACCTTTACTAGTTCAGAATGACCATAGATTTGTTCCTTGGCCAAAACAAGCTGCTAAAATAAAATTATTAACATTCTGTTTGCTCTGAAACTTTTATGTTACTGCATATCGTCTTCATGGTCTCTGTGCATCACACAGATGGGATTTGTGCCTGCACAGAGACCAGCTTTGGAACCTTCTAGAGAGAGAGGGAGGGAGGGAGGGAGGGAGAGTGTTTGCTTTTGGCAGTACCCCCACCTGTTTGTATCCGCTCAGTGCACGTCTCGCCTTATCACTTCAGTTTTTAGCTACTGTCGCTCAGCCAGGTTCAGTGGTCCTGGGCCACATAAATGCTGCAAGGCTTAAATCGTTAGAAAAAGTTGTAATCCACTGGTTCAGTGATCAGTCTCTTTTCTCTAACTTTTGTTTTTCCTTCTTTGAATTTGGTGTTTTTATTTCCCCCCCAGTCTACCCCTCCCCATTAGTGGGACGTGGAATGTTTCTTTCCAGCCTGATCTCCCTTTCGTGCATGGCTACAGCTAAGGATACTGCTATGGTTGTCTTCAAACATTGTGCAGGGTGCTGGTCTAAAATTCCTTCGACAGATGGTCACACATGCTTCCTCTTGTGTTTGTGTGAGGCGCATGTAGTAGACTCCCGTGTTCACTGCCAATGATTTACCAAACAGGCGTGAAGAAATCATGCACAGAGACTTCATTTGGTTCATTGGGAGGGAGCACTTTCAGTTCCACACTATGTCCCCTCATCAGTCTGCGGACAGAGACCTGGAAAAGTATCCTTCTCTGTTGGGGGATCCTGTGCCAGACTCCAGACAGATGCCACTGGGCCCGTTGGTACTGACACTGCCCATCCTGTCAGCGGTCCCAGAATTGAGTCCAAGGGGGCTCCCCACATTGGAGTCTACCACTGTTCCTGTGGCTAAATAGTCAGTGCCTCTCATCACCCAGAAGCACAAGCACCCGCAGGACCCACTTAGACAGGTACATGGGTCCCCTCGAGATTGGGAGAGAGACTGGGAAAGGCATAGGGCACTGACTATGCCCCTTCGGGACTGTATGGTACCCAACCCATCGGTATCAACCTCTCAGCCACCTTCAGCTCGTCAGGCTCCACAGCAGATCCAATCATAACTTTCTCTACCAGTGCTGCCCACAATACCTCAGGATTCAACTCCATCTGATTCAGCATCTGTGGAACTACCACAGGCACAGGAAGAAGAGGCCAAATCAGAGGCTTCCTCGCACTCAGATTCTGAGAATTGGGATGAGAGCCTGAGTGCCTGAACTCCCTTCCCCCACCCGATGATATGCTGGATGCCAAGCTGGAGTCTCCATCAGAAGAACTCCATTCATACTCTGAATATGTTACCTGCATGGCTGCTACTTTAGGCTTACAGGTCAAACAACCATCTCAATCAAAGGAGGACCCTATCTTTGGCCTTACTGAGTCTGATGCACCGACCCTGGTGGCCCTCCCTATGTTCACTCCCCTTCTGGTCATTGCACGCTCCTGCTGGGAAAAACCTTCCTCAGTGCAACTAACTTCAAAGAGAGTGGAAGCCCTCTATAGGACCCAACTGGACAACTGTATGTTTTTACAAGAACACCATACACCAAATTCCATCGTGGTGGAGGCAGCACAGTCTCAATTGTGCCACTGATCTCTTTGGGCTCCTGTTGACAAAGAGAGCAGGAAGACCTATTGGCTGGTGGATATACTCATATCTTGGCCTTCCAACTGAAGATAACATCTCCCAGAAGAAATGAGTGTAACTCCTTATCTCAACATGATTCTCCAGGAGCACAAAGAGCAGGTACACTCCCTTCAAAAGGAGGTCTACAGAGTGGCCAAACAGCTACGCTTTTCTTGCCACACAGAGGATTCAGCAGCATGATCTCTGTGGGCATGATAGTCCTCCATAGACATGAGGTTACACACCTCAGTAGCCCCAGAAGCTAGATCCTGAATAGAGGATTTGCCCTTTGATGGCAAAGCTCTATTTGGAACAAAGACTGATGAGACCATGGAACGTGTCCATAAGTTACGAAACATGGCAAGATCTTTGAGCCTTTCCAGTGCGCCCAGCAAGTTCTTCAAGAACTAAAGATACAACAAACAGCAGCCACACAAGACTTCCTCCCATACTCAGTCTTCTGATCAATACTTTCATAACAGACCAGGACTACTCTACCAACAAGCAGAAACAGGGCAAATCTAGACCACCTTCCTATCCAAAGAGGATCTGACTCTTATCTCACCTGGACTGGTGCCAGACCAAGACCTTTCCTACCCATTTGGGAAGTCGTAATGTCAGACCACTGGCTACTTACCATTGTAGGCTATGCCTTGGAATTCAGGGAGGTGCCTCCACTGACTCCTACCCCAGCTATCCACATAAGAACAGCCCTGATGGATCAGGCACAAAGCCCATCTAGTCCAGCATCCTGTTTCACACAGTGGCCCACCAGATGCCTTTGGGGAGCCCACAGGCAAGAGGTATGCGCATGCCCTCTCTCCTGTTGTTGCTCCCCTGCAAATGATATTGAGAGGCATCGTGCCTCTGAGGCTGGAGATGGCCCACAGCCACCAGACTAGTAGCCATTGATAGACCTGTTCTCCATGAATCTGTCTAAGCCCCCTTTAAAACTATCCAAGCTGGTGGCCATCACCACATCCAATGGTAAGGACTTTCATAGATGAATTATGCGCTGTGTGAAAAAGTACTTCCGCTTGTCGGTCTTAAATTTCCCAATTTTCAGTTTCATGGGATGACCTCTGGTTCTAGTGTGAGAGAGGGAGAAAAATTTCTCTCTGTCCACCCTCTCCACTCCATGCATAATTTTATACACTTGGATCATGTCTCCCCTTAGTTGCCTCTTTTCCAAGGTAAAGAGCCCCAGATGCTCTAGCTTAACCTCATAAAGAAGGTGCTCCGGGCCCCTGATAATTTTGGTTGCCCTCTTCTGCACTTTTCCCAGTTCTACAATATCCTTCTTAAGATACGGTGACCAAAGCTGTACGCAGTACTCCAGGTGTGGCTGCACCATAGATTATAACACTAGCACTGCTGTTCTCCCACATGTCAGACTACACATGAGGCTCCTCCAATGGTGTTTCCTTGATGACTTTGATCCCCAGGATGACTTCCAGTCCAGAAATTGTCTTCCTCAGTCTGTTTGCTGCTTGATCACCTGGTGTACCTCCAGCCAAAATCTATCCTGAGGCACACCATTCGCCAAACCACAGCTGAATGTGGTGACAACAGATGCATCACTACTCATCACTTAGGACGCATAGTCAGTGGACACTGGATGGCTGCTGAAGCAAAACATCACATCCACTATCTTGAGCTTCTCGCAATCCGCAAGTCCCTCCACGTATTTCTGCCAATGCTGCATCATTCCCATGTACAGATCCACACCTGCAATATAGCAGCAAAGGCCTATATAGTAAAACCTTTTTGTTACCAGTGTTTTCCTCAACCCTTCCTCTCATGTAGAGAGAACCTTGCACTCAAACATAAGATGAGCTCTGGCCGTGTATATACAGCGAACTTCCTCCATCTGGAAAGGAAATTTTCTGTTGTGCAATTATGGAAAGGGGTTAGAGGGTTCGCAACTCTCTACACAGTCCCTAGGTGTATAACTCAAACCATCCTTTTGGCCTATCAGTTAGCAAGAAAGACACCACCAGCTCCTGTCAGGGTGCATTCTGTGAGAGCAGTAGGCGCTTCTGCTGCTTTTGGCAGGAATGTTACGCTCGAGACTATTTGTAGGGCAGCTACCTGGGCTACCCTGACTTCCTTTATCAAACATTATGAGCTGGACATCAAAGCAAGACAGGATACCAAATTTGGCTGGGCAATAAAATGTCCTGATCCAGCTTGCCCTTTTGGTACAAGTCCCAGTTTTTTGCATGCACACAGCAGGACTATTTAAATATCCATATCAGCAGTAAAGCTCCATTGCAAGATGTCTTTTCCTGCTCCCCTTTTGCTATCTGGCCTACATTACTCCTCTTCTTTCTCTTCAGAAGGAGATTCCTATGCAGTGATCTTTGCAGTTTAGAAGCTGTTTCAAATTTAAATTGCCAGTTTGCCGTTTTGGAATACAGAAAGTCCTCAAATTACAAATGGGTTATGTTTCAAAAGTTAGTTTGTTAGTTTCATATCCATAACATGAAATGCTCTTAGTTCCCAAGAGCGACAACTTGTGCTTATACGTTTGTAAGTTGAGACTTGTTTAATATAATATATTGTGGAACTTTGCATGTATGTATGTTTGTGCTTGTACCTCGCATAAGGTGTTAACAGTTCTGAGGCTTTCTTTTTAATCACCTCATTGGATTATTTAGCATGTTTTACTTCCATAATAGGTTCAGATTTGTCTAGGTCTTGATAATGTTGATTGTTTCATTTTTAAACACTTTGTGATGTTTTGTATAATTTATCATCTCAGCCAAATTTTATCAGCCATATCAAATAGAGTTAGATATGTGCCATATTTGATAACTGCCACATCAAATAGAGTCAGGGTAGTTAAAAGAAGAAGACTTCTTTCAGAAAATTGAAGTCCTGCCCTAATGAAGAGAACAGAAAGGAACATAAACTCTGGCAAAAGAAATGCTAGTAAACAATAATACAAAATGAAGAGCTTATAACTAAAAGTGTCAAGAGGAATAACAAAAAGTTGTTTAAATATATTGAAGAAGAAAACCTGCCAGGGAGGCAATTTGGACCCTTAGATTATGAGAATATGAAAGGGATTATTAAGGAGAATTAGGAGATTGCACAGAAGCTGAATGAGTTCCTTGCATCTGTCTTCACAATGGAGGATACTGACCATATACCAGAGCCACCTAATGGCGCAATGGGGAAATGACTTGATTAGCAAGCCAGAGGTTTGCTATCCCCGCTGGTAGATTCAGCGGGGATTCAGTTTGAATCCCCGCTGGTACCTATATTGGGCAGCAGTAATATAGGAAGGTGTTGAAAGGCATCTAGGGGATGTGCACAGAACTACAGAGGCTTGGTCCGGCACTGGGGAGAGTGTCACTATAAGGGCGGGGGGTAGTACTTACCCCTCCCGCTGCTCTTCCTACTCCCGCCGCTCTTCCCCCTCTGGCGCTCGTCTTTAAACAAATGTTTTTGGGGCGGCAGGGTTCCTCCATGCTGCCCCTGCCCCCATCATTGGCTGCAAAGTTCTGAAGTAAGTATAAGCTGGCGCTACGCATGCGCCTGGCACGGCGCGCGCCGCATACGTCACACGCATGTCGGCGGCGACAACGGGTGTGCGCGCGCTGCACTGGGCGCATGCGTAGCGCCAGCTTATACTTACTTCAGAACTTTGCAGCCGATGATGGGGGCAGGGGCGGCAAGGAGGAACCCTGCCACCCCCAAAATGTTTGTTTAAAGATGAGTGCCGGAGGGGGAAGAGCGGCAGGAGGGGTAAGTACTACCCTGCCACCCTTAAGTGCCCCCCCGCTGCCGGACCGCCGGACTGGCCAAATTCCAGACAGGTCCGGAGGCCTTTTCCAGTGGTCCGGGCACACCACTAAAGGCATCATCTCATACTGTGCAGGAGATGGCAATGGTAAACCCCTCCTGTATTCTACCAAAGACAACCACAGGGCTCTGTGGTCGCCAGGAGTTGACACCGACCTGATGGCACACTTTACTTTTATTTTACTAGTACCTGAACTGAGCTTCTCAGGCTTGGATGCTGAAGAACTGAGCCAATTTGAGGTGACGAGAGAGGATGTTCTAAACTGTCTTGAAAAATTAAAAATTAACAAATCAACAGGGCCAGATGGCATCCACCCAAGAGTTCTTAAAGAACTCAAACGTGAAATGGCAAAAATATGTCCCTGCAATCAGGCTCTGTACCAGAGGACTGGCATGTAGCCAATGTAACTCTGACTTTCAAAAAGGGATCTGGGTAACTACAGGCCTGCTTAATTTAATGTCTGTGCTGGGTAAATTGATAGAAAGCATATTCGAGAAAGAGACTGTTAAACATATAGAAGAATAGGCTTTGCTGAGTGAGAACCAGCATGGCTTCTGCAAGGGCAGGTCCTGCCTCACTAACCTTTTGGAGTTTATTTGAGAATGTCAACAGGCATGTGGATAAAGGTGATCCAGTTGACATGGTATATTTGGATTTCTAAAAAGCTTTTGACAAAATTCTCCATCAAAGGCTCTTGAATAAACTTAGCAGTCGTGAAATAAGGAGACAGGTTCAGTTGCGGATTGGTAACTGGTTGAAGGATAGGATACGGAGGGTAGGAATAAACGGATAGTTTTCACAGTGGAAGGAAGTGGTTCTGGGCTATACTGGTGGCAGAATATTAAAGCTTCACTACCCCATCCACAGTTCTGATCCGGTTTGCAGCTCTGCATTTGTAATTTGGAAAAGACCAAAGAAACAGGGAACTACAAAGTCAATATATGTATTTAAAGTACAGGCAAACTTCACTATCTGCAGTTTTGTGTATCCATGGTCAGGTAATTGACACCCAACCTCGGCTTACACAGCAAAAATGGTTTTTAAAGGGTTAATTTAGTGTGTCCATCTTGTCAGGGTGGCCGGAAATGACCTCCTGAAGTCCTTTCCAGCCACCATTTTCAGAAAAGGAGCTATTTCGCGGCTTGTTTAAAAACAAAAAACAAAACTTTGTGTGTGTGATCCGCCCCCCACAGAAAAATATAGGAATTGGGATGGGGGGCATTCCTGGACAGCTGGAAACCCGTAGTGGAAACTCCTGGGGTATTCCTTATATTGCGGTGTGTGTGGGGGGGTATTTTTGCTGATTTTTGCGCTTTCCCCAGTCTCCAGGTACCTAATCCCTCCTCCATTCCTACTGCCTTAATGCCCCATTATCTGTGGTTGTAGCAGAGAATCGAAACCCCGTGGGGTTCACCTGTAAAAATGCCTAGTTTGACCCTGATTGACTGTCATGAGGCAATGGGATGATTTCAGAAGGTGATCAATTGCAAGAGAAAAAGAGAGAGAGCCCATTCAAGTTTGCTTATGGGGGAATTTGTAGACCTTATTGTCACCAATTGAAATTAAAATAAAACTGATGTATAAATGTGAATATGTGCTTGAATGCTGTATTTGGACTACATTTCAAGTTGTATAGACTTTATCCAAACTAATGTATATGATGTAAATATTGGTAATGAGTCAGGGAGCATTTACATAGATTTTTTAAAATTAGTGAATAGAGCACCATTCTCTTTCTCTCATATGCATAGATGAGAAAAAACGAATAAGCCAACATCGCACAGTGCTTTCTGTAGCTTGGCTCATCTAAGGACATTTTCTAATGTGGTAGTTTTGTTTTCTGTTTCATAACTATTGATAGCAAACTACTTTTCTAAATTGGCTGCATTTACTCATGAGTTGTTTCATCAATCATTGTGTGCATACTAATATATAGTATGTTAATACAGTAGGATGTAATTTTGTTGTTTATAGCAGGCGGTGGTTAGAATACAGAACAGTGTCCATGGTTCACAAATCTGTTTTTGTGTAGTGAAGGTAAAATAAATGCCTTTTTCATTCAGAAACTAAAATGTCTGTAGCCCCAAAGACAATGCGCTTATTTGGCATTTTATTAAGGAAGTTTGAACAGCTAGTGCATCTATATTTGGAATATTTTAGATTGTACAGAGCTGAATACTTGGAAATATTCTGCAGTTGCAAAGATTTTAAGGACATGGACAAGTATGTATACAGCTTCTTAATGTTGGCTTGGGCATTTTCATGGTTTACGTATTCCTAGAGTAAACTTTTCATTTGGCCTCTTCAACCAGGGGAGAATGTGGATATGAGTGTGGGATATTTATTTTGTCAGGCCTTGACAAATTTTCTGTGGATCCAAAAACCAAGCCAAACCCAAAGGAGCCAGGCATTGGACATTTGACAAAATTACCAAATTTAGTAATAGACATTGTAGAGGCAAGGGTAAAAGGACTTCTCTTTATCACCTCTACAAATAAGATACTTAGAACAGAAACAGGGCTGTCTGGGACAAATACTTTTTTTATTAAGTAACTCTGCCTCTGAATATTCTCGTCTAGGCACCATGGCTCTATGGTACCTGTTTTTTGTTTTAATTGGTTAATAATACCTCGTACTGTCATGGGCACCCCAGTCCTCTAACAAAACCTGTCTGTTTTACACTGTATTGCCTCCTTTTGCTTTGAGGGGGGCCTGTCCTGTTGGGGCTTAATTGTCATGACACACTGAAACATAGCTTCCACGGATGCCATGGACTGAGTCATGTTGCACAATCCACAGAGTCTTATTGATTGCTGCCTACAAACTGTATAGAAGCTAGATTAGTTGAGCCTCAAAGATCCCTGCTAGCTGAACCTAAGTATTATAACCATAGTTGGAGACAGAAAATAGAACAGTCATGCACTGTATGTATTTTGTATTATATTTAACATTGGTGCCTGGCTTTTGCCTCTGCATTAAAAAATAACCTAGCTTACTCCTCATTCCTTTCTTTCTCTCCTTC
The DNA here is from genome assembly GCF_027244095.1 of Hemicordylus capensis. NCBI lineage: Eukaryota > Metazoa > Chordata > Lepidosauria > Squamata > Cordylidae > Hemicordylus > Hemicordylus capensis. The sequence continues at coordinate 81,526,892 of NC_069657.1, read as the reverse complement.
TTTGGAATTTCAATTGGGATCATAAAGTCCAAATGCCAGGAAGGGAGAAATATACATTTGACAGGCTTCCCCATCAAATATCAATATCATGGCTGAAGCAGGGAGTAGAGGCAAGAGCTGGTAGAACAAGAAGCCTTGCTTTCTAACCTTGGGTGCAGAAGAGAAGAGATACCTCAACCATGGCAGCAGGGTCACTAGCAGAGGGAGGCCAGTGGCGGTCCCCCTCGTCTTCCCCCCTATGTCTGACATCAGACACGGGCAGTTAGCCATGCCCCCCGCATCTGCTGTCAGACGCCAGGGCGTGGTCTAGCTCCCAAACGAGGCCATGCGGCGAATGCAGCGTTGGCCATCTGAATTGTCAACGGGACCACGCAGCCCCATCCGGGAGCTAAACCACACCCTCTGCATCTGATGTCAGAGGAGGAGGGTGTGTCAGAGTTGTGAGGTGCAGGCCTTTAGGGGCGGTTGAACCCGGTTACCCAAGGGTGGCTATGCCCCTGACCAGGGTGAAGGGGAGAAGACTGGATAAACATTTTTTTCTTCTGAGTCAGATCCCAGAGATGACACCAAAAATCTTCAAACTAAGAATGTATATAAGAACTGGAGGTCCAGTCTAGGGAAGGCAGAGAGCTGATCAAAAAATATGACTTTTCCTTCTCCACCGTTTGCACAACCACCTCTTTGCTCCCCAGTTTCTTCACACCCCAGCAATTCATCAGGAAGCAGTGGAGTTGACCGCCCACCAGCACTTTCTACTTGTTGGTCAAATATACCCCTTCCTCCTCCTCCTCCCTTTCCCCTTTTCTACCTCTGCAGCATTTGGTCTGTAAGCTAGGCAGCTGTATTCCCTGTGCTTAGCAATGGACCCCAATTTGCTGTAGCATTTGGTTTGTAAGCCAGGCTGTTGTGTTCCCTGTGTTTACCAGGACCCAGTTTTGCGTTGACTGCTCTATCTTATTTCCAAGTAAAATTACAAAAGACACTCTTGGTCTGGTTCATTGCCTCTCCTCATACACCCATAGGCCAGGATCCCAGAGGGGTATACCATCTCTGTGGCTGCTGGGCATATAAGCCCCGTGGTAGCTGGGTGCTAAATCCCTGTTGCTCATAACAGTACTGTATGGGAAATAAGATCCAAGTAGAGAAGGTAGTGTATTCTATGGATGTGTATGGAACCTGTTCCATGCACTCCCAGGAGGGCACTTTAAGGGACAGAGAAGGCTCTGCCTACCTGCCAGCCCCCACCCTGCCGCATACCCCATGCCAGCACGCTCATGTTGGCCATTTGAGTGGCTACTCTGATCCCAGCTTCAAGGAGGTATACTGCAGCCCCATGCATCCACTTTTTGAGGAGTGCTGGCATGGGGGAAATGGCAGGGCGGGGGCTGGCAGGCAGGCAGCACCTTCTCTACCCCTCAAAGCAATCCCTCCAAATTGGCTCGATGGCAGTTGCCGGAACCCGTTCGGCGCTCCTAGAATAGAGCTCAGACCAGTTCCATGCACATCCCTAGTGTATTCTGCACACCATTGTGGAAATTAACAAAATGTGTTTACAACTATGCACTTTTTATTCAGTTCTCTTGAAAAGATTAAAGCGTTCAGTGCATCTGATATGTTTGGCAAGTACTGGAGTTGCATTGGACAGGAAGACAAGAAAAGACCTGCAGATTAGTATTTAGGCAAAACTAGATAGGATACAGGAGAAGCCTGAGCCTTATCTCCCCCCACTGTAGGTAGGTAGGTAGGTAGGTAGATAGATAGATAGATAGATAGATAGATAGATAATTCTTTATTGTCATTGTCCTGTGCAGAACAACAAGATTGAAAAGAAGCTACTACCACTACTACAGGACCTAACAAGAATAATCTAAACATATACCCATACGCCCCCCTCCCATCAACCCACTAAAAACCCACTAAAAAACTCTAAAAACTAAATACAAAAAAACCCTCAGAAGCTGTGTTTTGCTGCGTTCAAAGCTGAGACCGCTTTTGGATAGAAGCTACTTCTCAAGCGGCTGGTCCTGGTCTTTAAGACCCTATACCTCCTTCTCAAAGGCAGAAGCTGTGGTGTGGCAGAAGTTGTGGTGTTTACTGATATGCAGGTAAGGAGACTGAATTTGGATCGGAGGGGAAAGGTGTTTAACCCTTTCTTCACAGGCTGTTTTCCCATCAGAGTGAGTGATTGATTGATTAAGTGCCATCAAGTTGGTGTCGACTCTTAGCGACCACATAGATAGATTCTCTCCAGGATGATCTGTCTTCAGCTTGGCCTTTAAGGTCTCTCAGTGATGCATTTTCTCACACTGCTTCTTGACTTTGATTACTAGAGCTTGCAGATCATCCGCATTCTCAGCTATCAGAGTCGTGTCATCAGCATAGCGCAGGTTATTGATGTTTCTTCCTCCAACTTTAAAACCACACTCATCTTCTTCCAGTCCAGCTTCTCTCAGTATATGTTCAGCATATAAATTGAATAAAGAAGGAAAAAGTATACAGCCTTGTATTACTCCTTTGCTGTTCTGGAACCAGTCTGTTTCACCATATTCCATCTGGATTGTGGCTTCCTGTCCTGTGTCTAGGTTTCTCATGAGAACAATGAGATGTTCTGGGATGCCCATTTTCCTAAGGATATTCCACAACTTGACATGGTTGACACAATTGAAGGATATTCTGTAGTTAATAAAGCACATATTGAATTCTTTCTGTTATTCTTTGGCTTTCTCAGTTATCCAGTGTGCATCAGCAATGATGTCTTGTTCCTCGGCCTTTTCTGAAACCAGCTTGAACATCCGGCATTTCCCTTTCCACACAGGGCTCTAATCTTCATTGGATGATCCTGAGCATTATTTTGCTAGCATGTGAAATTAAGGATATTGTGTGATGGTTTGCGCAATCTGTTTACTCTCCTTTCTTTGGTATGAGTATGTAGACTGACTTCTTCCAATCTGTTGGACACTGTGATGTTCTCCAAATTTGCTGGTATAGTTTGGTTAGAGCCTTGACTGATTCTTCTTCCTTTTGCTTGCCATATTTCTGTAGCTATTCCATCAATTCCTGTAGCCTTCCTACTTGGTAATGACCAGCATGCTGATCTAACTTCATCTTCTCATACTAGAGGTTCTTGCAAGTATGGAATATCATCTAGAGTCTTGGATGTTGATGTCCCTGCTGTACAGATTTTTAGTACCGTGTTTCCCCGGAAATAAGACAGTGTCTTATATTAATTTTAGCCCAAAAAAATGCACTAGGGCAATTAGCGGTACATCAGAAATTACTACTAGGTCTTACTTTCGGGGTAACAGGGTATACTCCTTCCATCTCTGTTTGATCTTCTCTGAGTCAGTTACTATCTGTCCTTTGGCATCCTTTAACATACCAATTTGAGGTTGGAACCTCCCTCTGGGTTCAGAGATCTTTTGGAAAACTTCCCTTGTTTTTCCATGTCTATTTCCATCCTCAGGGTTTTTATAGATGTCATTGTAGTACGGCTCCTTGTCTCTTCTAACAGCTCTCTGAAATTCCTTATTAAGTTCCTTCCTGAGGTCTTTATCTTTCTTGACTTTGGCTTCTCTCCTCTTCTGGGCAATTTCTACCGTCTGTTCTGACATTGATTTTGCTTTCTTCTGTTTCTTGGTCTTTTTTGGTCTTTGACAGTCTCTTTTCTCATTCATCCTTAACAATTTATTTGATCTCATTCCACAGTTCCTCTAGTTCCCTATCAATGAGATTCAGATCTTCAAAGCGGTTCCTGACGTTCTCCTTGAAAATGGTGGGTACATTCTCAAGATCATATTATGGAAACTGGATAGCTTTGTTTTTCTGCTTTAACTTGACTTGGAATTTGCACATGAGCAGGTTGTGATCTGTTCCACAATTGGCCCCCTGCCATGTCTTTGCTGACCTCTTCCACCTCCTTGCACCAATAATGTAATCAGTTTGATTTCTGAGTACTCCATCTAGTGATGTCTATGTGTATAGGCACTGCTTTGGTTGTTTGAAGAATATGTTAGCAATGAAGAGTTCATGGGCTTGGCATAAACTAATAAGTCATTCTCCTGCTTCGTTTCTGTTTCCTAGGCCATATAGGCTGACTGTGTTTTCCTCCTTACCTTCACGTTGGCATTCCAGTCTCCAACCACTAGCATCACATCTTGCTTGCATGTTCTGTCATTTTCAGATTGAACTTGAGTATAAAACTCATCAACTTCCTCTTCTTCTGCATCAGTTGTTGGGGCATAGACTTGAAGAACTGTCATGTTAAAGGGTTGAAATCTAATTGATATTAGTCGGTCACTGACCGCATTGTACCCAAGTACTGTAATTGCTATATCTTTCCTGACTATGAAAGCAACACCGTTCCTTCTTTGGTTTTCGTGTCCTGAGTAGTAAACAATATGATTTTCTCACTGAAAGTGTCGTATTCCAGTCCATTTTAATTCAGTGATGCCCAAGATGTCAATCTGTAGTAGATTCGTTTCATCTTCCACTGTGTCGAGCGTTCCCATATTCATGCTTCTTACATTTCAGGTACCCATTGTAATTCTGTCTTTGCAGTTTCGGGTTTTCTTTTCCTGCACGGCAGCACCAGTTGCTAGACGTCCAAAAGGCTTTAGTCTAACTGCGTCATAAACACCATCAGTACTTGTGAGAGATCTTCAGCTCTTCCTCAGTAGCATATTGAGTACCATCCAACCTGAGGGGCCCATCACCGGCACAACATCGACAATCATTCTATTTTGTCTATCCATGTAGTTTTCTTGGTAAAATACAGGAGTGGTTTACCATTGCCTTCTCGCACACAGTATGAAATTATGCCTTTGTTGCAGTGATCGTCACCCCCAACACCTCCCTATATCGCTGCTGCCAAATATAGGTGCCTGCTTCCTTTAGCTGGGCATCTGGGATGACCTTTGTGCTTTGGGTGACCCTACTGGAAGTATACCTCCCAGCGTACTTCATTCATCCCTCCTAGGAACACATATCCCCCACTGCGCCACGATGAGGCAGCTTGGGGGAGGGGGGAATGCCCTAGATCATCCCTCCCAGGAACACCCCGCTGCCACAATGAGGCAGCATAACAAGACTTGGGGCGGGGGGCGGGGATCAGAGTAGATCTTGTCAATTTTTATTTATTTTTTGCCTCACGGACAAAACAATGAAGACCCTTCCTCTGTAGGGGAGAGAACAGTTGGGATGGGAATTTTGATTGTGTAGGTAGCCACCTAATGGCACAGCGGGAAAATGACTTGATTAGCAATCCGGAGGTTGCTGGTTTGAATCCCTGCTGGTATGTTTCCCAGACTATAGGAAACGCCTATATCAGGCAGTAGTGATATAGGAAGATGCTGAAAGGCATCAACGCGTACTGTGCGGGAGGAGGCAATGGTAAACCCCTCCTGTATTCTACCAAAGACAACCACAGGGCTCTATGTTCGCCAGGAATCGACACCGACTCAACACCACACTTTACTTTAGGAAGCCTACAGGGAATGATTAAGCGCCCTCCCTACCATTGTGCTAATCAGATGGCTTATAATAAAAGCCAAAGTCAAATATTTGATCACCACCAACAACTCAGTATTCTGGCCATGAGTGATCAACTGATGCCGATTAGTCCATGTCCAAAGCCCATGCAACAATGTGCAACAAAATAGTTTTCCTGTAAGAGGCCAAATCTATTTCTCAAGTTTAGGATAAATGCAAAGCTGGAAAACAGTTGATAATTACAAGCTGTGTATTGCACTTGCACCATTTGTTCTATAAAAACTGTACTGGGGTTTTTTTTCCTGGAAAAAAATAACATTGCTAACTTTCACTATGAAATTGCCATTGTGAATATGTTTGTAAACTAGCTGCAAGGATACTATCACTATGATTCATTAAAAGAGAGTTGAGGAGGTGGAATAAACGGCAGTTGATTTTTCAGCCAAATCACTTGCACCACATTGTCAATCTGCTTTGTTTTAAAATAATGCTACCCAAATTTTTACCAGTTGCTAAATGGATGTAAATTTTAAACACCTTAAAATCAAACTTAAAACACATTAAAATTGTAGACACAATCACCAAAATTCAAAGAAACTCTTTTGAGCTGCTGTAAAATAGTTTATTTTAATGTAAACTATCTAAAAAACTTAAATGGTGTTGTCTGCTTATTTATGGAAAAGCACGTGGTATATATTTTGTGGGAGAAGATAATACAGTAAAAAGGTTAATTGAAAAAGTAAAGATGAAAGTGTGCAGTGGGTCTTCTCTGGGTTGCTCACACAATTCACAGCATATTTTAACATAAGATTTGTAAAAACGTCTCCCTGAGGTATTTTTCACACATTCTTCTAGCGCCGTTTGTTAGTAACTACAGTGAATCATTAATACAATTTATTTTTATTCTAGGCACTTATATGAGTTTTGAACTGTAACTTATTTTTCTTCCTTTATCACATTTATTCATAACAGTAGTCCTTTTTTGGCTGATACTATGCATGCAGTATTGAACAGGTTTCTACAGGGTTTCCCCCCCAAAAAACATTATGAAGTATTTTTCTTCTTGTCTGATACTTACACATTGTAAGCTCTCTCATTTATTTTAGATAGTGTTTAGAATGTTGTTAAATAATGTTATGCTCTTTGAGACTTATAGTATAGGAAATTAAATTGAAAAATGCTAGGGACTTATATTCTAGTCTTACACATAAAGTAAAGCCTGCCTGCTCGCCCTACTGTTATGGAAAAGCATGTGGTTCTTGCCCCCAACCCTGCTGAAAGGGGCTTTCTAGAAATATCCTGCTTGCTTCTCTTGGTTTCAAAGGCCAGGAGGCAGATTGTGTAGCAATGCAGTGCTCTCTGCATCCCAATCAAAACGTGCTGTTAAATCCTTTCAGAATTGGGAAGGACTCTGCAGGCCTAGTTTGTAAATTTACCAAGGCCAGCACTGTCCTTGGGTGGCAGAGAAAGCTCACCCCTACATTAAAATCTTCTGTAAATTTACACTCCACACAGGTCTGAATAATTCAGAGGCCTGGTTTGTGCAGAGGAGTGATCTTCCGTGTCCAGGGCCATCCTTTGGGTGGGGCGACCAGAGCAATTTCCCCAGGCCCCGTGTTTGGACAAGCCCCATGCTTAGACAGGCCCGCACCATCGGGGCCACGGCTGCTTTTCTTGCAGTCAGAGCCCAGAGAGAGCAGCTGCCAGTTGGAGAGGGGGCATGCACCCTGCAGAAACATGTTTACTCCCCCCAGACCCCACCACCTTCGACTGCTTTCTCCACTCTGCTTTCTCCCAGAGCTGAGAAAGCAGCCAGAGCTGGTGGGGGCTGGCTCTGTCCCCCACCACGGGAGCCGAGTACCTACATGTGCACTCTCTCTCCCTTCCCCCCAACTACCACTGCGGCATGGAAAAATGAGGCATGGAAAAAGCCTTCTTGGAAAAATGAGCCATGTGGCCGGGCTGTGAGGAGACACATGAACTCTCTCCCCCAAGGTGGGTCTGAGGGGGGAAACATAACACCAGTAAGTTGGTTTATAAGGAATATGCTGTGGGTTCAGCAAAACCATGGTAGATTTCATCATGGCTGCTAGAGTTTTCCAGTCAGGATTTGGAAGTGCCAGAAACTCTGTATTCAAGTAAAATGCTAATTCCTGCAAGTATTAGTAGAAGTTTTATTTGTAATTGAAACTGGACACTGTACTCCTGCTGAGCTCTATTTCATGCTGAATAAAGTGATATTGTTACACTCCATTGTATATGTACTATGCTTCTGTGATCTGCGATAACTGTTAAGTACTCCTCAATTATGCTAGCCCCTTCTTTTATGCATACCTTTGGATGCCAAGCTGTAAGAAAATGAAATTTTGTAGGGCTTGCACTTCCATCTCAGTTTCTTGTCTGTGAATTCTGTGTGGCTTGGGATAAAAATAGTGAATGTAAATGATTTGGCAGTACTATACCCTGAATCTAGTGAGAGCATGAGTGTTCCAAGTTCTTAGGTTCTAGTGTAACAAAGCTGAGTAATCATCAGAATAGACATCTTTGCAGTTAGGAAACTAAAAATGATATCATTTGCCCAATACAGTAACTATATAAATATGTGGTGGCTTTTTTCACCAAGACAGGGTTTTTTTGAACAGTGTCCTAGGACCTAGAGCTGTTGTAGCTTGGCACTAAGAAGCTGAGCTACGAATCAGGATTTCCCCACTTGAATCTCTCCTCTCTGATGAATTCATTAGGTGGTCTGGCAATCGACTCCCTCTCAACCTCTCTCTCAAAATTATTGCCTTACAGGTTTATTGTAAGGAATGCAAATGAGATGATTAATGTGAAGCACTTTGAACACTCTAAATTGCTATACAAATGCTGCTGCTATTATTCAGGGGCGTATCTAGGGTGGGGCAGGCAGGGCACGTGCAATTAATTTTTTTTAAAAAAATGGCTGCCAAAAACAAAAAGGCCACTGTGCATGCTCAAATGGCCTCTGTGAGGCTCTAGGTCATGCCAGGCTTTGCAGAGACCATTTGAGCATGTGTGGTGACCATTTTGTTTTCAGTGGCCTTTAAAAAAAATGTTTTTAAAAACGGCCACTGCACATGCTCAAATGGTCCCTGCGAGGCCCTAGAGGCCAGCAGGGTGAGGGGGAACCTTTGCAACCCCCCCAGCCTTTAGGAAGCCCCCCAAAGGGGCTACGGGTAAAAATAATAATAATAATAATATAATATGACATTGTACACATATTCAGATTGGCACTATGTACAGAGAATCAGGGTTTGTGAATACTGAGCTGACGCTTATGAGCTAGGATTGTATTCATTTGCTCTTACTTTGCTTCTTGTGATAAGTGAGTTAAATGTGATGTCTTGCTAATATGGCTATTAATGGTGAGTTTGTCTTTGAATCAGTGTGAAATCCTTAACATTAAGGCCCACTGGGAGTTTCTTGCTCTCTTTCTCTCATTTTAACTGTCTTTCTGAAAGACTAGAATATATTCCAAGCAGTGACACAGTTTACTCTGCATATCCTTTAATTATTTACAGAGTATCTGGGAAAAGTCAAATTCTCCATTTATTTTTAAAACTTATGTAATGGTGATGCTACAATGCATAGTAGAGAATTATACAGGCACTTCTGTTTAGTTTTTCAAGTACACCTTCACATAGTATTTGGGTATTTCATGAGCCCCAGCATACTGAAATTTGTAGTTTTCCAGCTAAATAGTTTTTGAAATATTAAAAGATTAACGAGCTTGACTTGTATTTTTGAGCTGATATTATGGTAAAGTTATCTGAAAGATGGGTGTTAGATGTTTGGACAGGGGGCGCAATTTCAGTGTTTTCCCTAGGTGCTATTTTCCCTAGATACGCCTCTGCTATTATTATTTATAGCATGCCTCCTAAAATGAAGGAACAGTTTGAACATTCAAATGCAACTAGAACAACTCACCTAGTACAGCAGTAGTGATGTGGGATTTCTGGAAAAACTATGAATAGGGAAACTTTCTGTTAATCTTTCTGATACCCTAAATAGTTGATCTGATATGGTATATTTTACTTTAAATTTCTTTACTGAATATGTAAGTGCCCTGTGTTAATTTTATGTGCAATATAATATCTCAGAAATTTTCATAGTAGCGGCAAAGAATTGAACTGAAATATTTGCTTTGGAAATGTATTTCCACATTCAGTGTGGTTTAAATGTTATATTCAAAACTCTTTGTGGGAATTATTTTTGTTGGAATGCTTTTAAAAAATAATTTAAAGACAATAGACAATATACATTCTACAATCACTTCCAGCCTCTCAGCTCAACAAAAGAAATGAGACGCTGCTCCATGTATTCTCCAGAAGGGAAACCCAAACTAATCAGTTTTAGTTTTACTTTCATTTGCAGTTCAAGATGAAGTAAATTGTTTAGCTTGCTTTCCATTTGATTTGACTTGCACAGCCAATTGGATGAATTATAATTGGAGTTTTGGTGGCATGGGGGATGGGATTATTCCTCATTGTCTTGCTCACTTTTGCTGGGAGTATAGGGCTGTAATTCTGTGGTAGAGCATCTGCTTAGCATACAGAACATCCCACATTCAATCCATGGCATCTCCAAGTAGGGCTAAGAAGAATTCCCGCCAAAATCCCTGCAGAGCTATTGGCACTCAGTATAGATACTACTGAGCTAGCTAGACCAATGATCTGACTTGGTATACAGCAGCTTTCTGTTTTCCTTAGTGTCACATGCATGCATGCATATTCTTTCGGTCTCTCTCTAGATGATCACCCAAACTCTAATTACAACTGTGAAACTGCTCAGTTTGCCTGACACTGTATTGGTATTCAATTATTATATTGCTTTGTTTTATAGAATTAATTAGGATTTTTAGAAATTGATTTTATGCCGCAGGGAGAAAAAGGTGGAAAATCTTTCAGGATGTTTTTTCATGGAAAGCAGTATTCCAAGCCTTGACAAATATTGTTTGAATCTAGGAGCCAGTGTATAGTTTTAGGAGTCAGACTATTGGACACTTGACAAAATTTACCAGAGTTAGTGATGGACAAATTCACGGGGGAGGGTATATGGATTCTTTTTAATTCCCTTTGCAAGTAATATACTTAGAACAGAAACAAGGTTTTCAGGGCTATTCAATGCAATAAAGGTTTCCATTAAAAAATAACTCTGCCCTTCAATATCCTAGTCTCAGCAACACAGTTAAATTTTTAGGAGCTATGGCTCCCTGTCACCTGGGATTCATTAAGCCCTGCAGTATATCTCCTTGACACTGGCACGGAATGTCATAGTTCAGTGGAAAGGGGAGGTAACAATATCCATGAAGGCCCTCATAACAGCCATTCTAGAAAGGCAAACATTTAACAAAAACAGCAAATTGGTCTATTATTTTCCAGCACCAAACACTGTAGAAATGTAGAGGCAAGCAGCAACCAAGAAAGGTGAGGCTGCAAAATACAGAATATGGCAAATGGCTAGCAGAAGGCACATAATTCTGATTAGTCCTTTTTTAAGAACCAGAGGCAAGTTGTTCATGCTGTTTAGTAGCCCTTACATGTGTGTGTATATAAAACCAGATGTGAAAGACCCATCATTCCCATGCCTGCCCCACATAAATTGGTGAGGGTGGAAAGTTGGTAAGATCTTACTCATGCAGTAAAAGGGGTCCCATGAGAAGAATGCCGACACCCCTCCACCTTTTCCTTGCCCCTCTACAGTTGCTTCAGGTACTTTTCTTCCTTTTTGGCTCAGATATAGAAATTGAGCCAGCAATGGAGAAAAGTAGCTAGGGTAATGTGCTAGAGGGAGGCATGGTGGTGGAGGGTTGAGCTATCCTCTCTTGAATGGTACTTTTACTCCTAAGGTTCAATCCCCCCAGTCCCTCTCCTTTATGTGTGAATCGGGTGTATCTATGAAAAACATGTGTCAGCCACTGTTATGCCTAGTTTTGCTCTTGGAGTCTCCTCTTTTGTATGGTTGGTTAGGTTATGTAAGTGTTGTGAATGTTCAGCACCAAAGACTTGCAGTACTTGGATTCTTGGACGAAGTATTTATTGATCCTTAGTTTGTAACATCCTATTTGATTCAAGTTATTAGTCAACTTTAAAACCAAATGCAATGCCACAGCCTAGGGGACTTTACTATAAGATCAAATTTATCATAAGATCAAAATTGATTGCCATTTTGTACATTCTTCACATTCATCTCTTCTGTTTTTCCTAGTGAGCGACAGTTGCTTTAGGAACCTTGCAGAGGACCGTAGTGGGATAAACCTTAAAGACCTCGTCCAAGATCCTTCTTTGTAAGTATCTATTTCCAAAATTGAATTAGATTTCCAGTTGAGCATCAACAGATATGTGGTAACTGCCTTATATAGATATATATAATTGGAACTTTTTTGTCTGAATAGGTTAGGGCAGGAGATGGACATGTTAATAATTGAGTCCTGTTACCAAAGAAAATCACAGGGCTCTGTGGGCTCCAGGAGTCGAAATTGACTCGTTGGCACACTTTATCTTTACAAGGCAAGGACACTAACAGAACAATTTTCATTTCATAGTGCAGAAGAAATTCAATTTGGATAATGTGAGTGCTTGTTATTACGTTTTAGATGCCATTTTAGCCTTTAAGTGAATTTAAGAAAGAATGAACACATAGACAGCCAATCTTTAGATTTCTCCCCATGCTGATCACAGTTTTGGCAGTTTAAAGTTTAGAGTATTTTGTTCTAAAATTCCCTTGAGCCAGCAACCTTTGTCAGAGGCATGTGGCTTAAGAGTACAACTTTAATGTTTAAGTGTCATTTCTGATTTTACTGATCCCACTAGAAAACTACTGGGTTTACTTATAATTCTCTAACAGGGTATGATGTCCTATTTGCTTTCATTAGTTTCAAATTAAAAAGTGTATTTGCAGCTAGTCACCCAAATTTAAGACTAGAATTGCTGGCATATTCCTCCTTTGGTAGATTTCCCATTAAATTGTTGAGGTTTCAAATGAGTGCAAGTTGACATTAGATTTGGCGAGGAGGATTTTCCAGTTCTGCTTTGTTTAATCCAGCTCTACACAACATACATCCTGCAGGCTGCATCTGATTGCAGACACTTTTTTTGCTGGCTCACAGGGCTGTTTCCTCCTTGCTGGCAGTCACTTCCACAAAAGAGTCCTAGCCCTGAAGTGTTGCCTAGTCAGAACTCATCCCAGGATGGAGGTAGAATGAGGAGCCTACTGACATGAGCAGCTGACAGCCAACAGGTGGTCGAACAGCTGAAGTAGGGTGGGGTCTTGACTGCTGGCTGAGTGGGGCATGCCCCACTGAGGGACAGGAAAAGCAGGGAAGGAGAGAAAGGAGAGCAGTAGCTCTCAGAGGGTCTTGAGGGCAAGGATTGCTAGTGTAGAACAAAGTGAGACATTTGCCCTGGGAATTCTGATTGGGACGTGTTTGCTGTACATGATCACCTTCTACCAAAACCTCGTGGCTGCTAGCTCTCTAAAACCATTGTCCACTCTCACAAAGTCTTGCAATTAAATGAAATCCGTTGCAATCCTTTCTCTCTCGGATTCAGTTCAGTAGCTCTTCCTAACGTTTCAGGTTGCAAACCTAACCATAATTGTGAAATGTCTATCATTAAAGTCTTTAGAGTGGTGAAGAAAGAAGCTATTTTTTAAAAAGGCGATTGTGTGGTTGCAGGGCAAGCCTAAGCATGTTTATGCAGAAGTAAGCCTCATTCAATTCAATAGAACTTATTTCCAGGTAAATACACATTAGGAAGCCTCTCCTGACCTTTTTGATGCATTGCCATCATGGCTCAAAAGAAAGCTTCTTTGAAATAGGAGTTAGGGGTGTGCCTGAATTGTGTGCTGCCGAACCAGTGTGCTGCCGAACCACTGCAGTAGTTGTATCAGAAATCCTTCTTCTCACCCTATCATTGACTGAGCTAAGCAAAAAATAAAATAAAAATGGTTTGTTATTCCCTATCTCTAGCCTTTTTTATTTTGAGTTTATTCTAGTCTTTCTCTTACTCGTTACTTCTGACTTTCACTTAGAGTTTTGTTTCTTCGCTCCCCCCTCTCTGTGCGCCTCCGCCACTCATTCCCCTTGTAGCTTATGACCATGAGTACCCCCTTCAAATGCTGATTGTCTTGCTCAGCTAAGCTCCCCACTTCAAACAGACATCTTGAGTGTCTGTATTTCCTTGGCGAAGCCCACAGAGTGAACATTTGCAAGATCTGTTCAGGCATGCAGAAACTGTGGCTCTATACTTTGTGCCATTTTGTGGGATAGGGTGTTGTGTGCCCATTATTCACTGGAGAACGCAACAGCCAAAAACAATAGGAAAGAGTGCAGCATTACCCCTGCAATTCTCCTGCTCCTACCAACCTCCAATTACTAGGTAGAGTTCTGGCACAGTGGAGCCGGACCACCAAGAGGTGTCTGCACCAGACTTAGTGGCAAAGGTGGGGCCATTGAGGATGGAGACATCCCAACCAATCATCAAGACTGACTTTAACCAGTCAAGACTGACTTTAACCAACTGAGAGCAAAGGCCCTGAAACAGCCTGCATAGCCGCTTAAAAAGAAACAGAAAAAGAAGACTGGGAAGCCCCTGATCCCGAAACTGAAGAAAACACTATCGGTGGCGACTTCCCCACTCCTGCAGATCCCCACCCAGTCTCTGTCAAGAGCAGGTAGTGACCAAGAACTGCAACCAGATCTCAGTCCTGACAGGGAGAGTGAATCAAAGCATGCTCTCATTTCCGAAGCAGAATTCAATCCAGAGTCTGGCTACAAACCAGACTCCCCCATGACAGAAACGAGTGCCATCATAGATCTCTCAACCACAGGACTTGACTATAGGAGGGAGCATTAGGGATGTGCACGGAACCGGCAGGGGGAAGCTCAAGGGTGGAGGGGGGTACCTTTAAGGACTGGGGGGGGGTTATCTTACCCCCCTGCCGCATTTCCCCTGCCAGTGCTGCAGTTAGCATCCAGTGGGGTGCCAGCATACCTCCTGCCGACCCAATGCCTCCTTGAACCTGAAGTACCCGGTGCACACATGCTGGTCCAAGGAGGCAGCAGGGAGGTACGCTGCAGGCCCGCTGGGCCCTTTTAAACTGCAGCGCTGGTGGGGAAAATGTGGCGGGGTGCGAGGTGAGCACCTTCCTCTGTCCTTAAAGGTATTCCCTCCACTTTCGAACTGGTTGAACCACCAGTCTTTTGAACCTGTTCAGAGGCCCATGAAAGGGCCTCCGTAAAAGGGCCTCTGAACAGGGTCGTGCATATCCCTAGGGAGTGATTACTCTCAAACGTACTCTCAAACGTACTTCGATAAATCCCACATGGGTCAAGCACTCAAGGCAGAGACCCTGGGATGTGGACAGCTGGGAAAGGATCCCTTGCTACAGCCCCCGCCCCCACTGCGCTCTCTCCAGATCTCCTTCACCTTGAAGGGAGTGAACAGGTTTAAACAAAATCAGTTCTGCCCCAAACAAGACCTCAAGTACTACAAAACGTAAAGCGGATATTAAGGACAAAGGGTCTCAAGCTACTCAATCTTCAGTCCCTGTAGCAAGCACCTTGATAATTCCGCGAACTTCTGGACCATGAGTCAAATTCAGAGGAGGACGCATTTTCGACTCAAGGTGACACAGACCTGCCACAAGGTTCCCCACATTTAGATGACTGGCTGGATGGGAAGAAACAGATTTCCTCTACTGAGGAGTACCATCCATATGAAAACAGTTACAGAGGATGGCTGCTTCCTTGGGACTGGAAACACAAGTAGCCACCGAAGGGACTAAGGACTCTGTGTTTGGCCTTATCCACACTGAAACCTCTACCACAGTCTCACTGCCTCTTTTTACCAACAGCCATGAAGGTCATGATAGGGGTAAAAAACACCTTAAAACACACCTTTTTAAGGAGGCTTTTTAATGCTCCATTTTTATTTTGTTTTATCTGGTAGGTTCTTTAGCTTCTTTAGGTTTTTATAATTTTCAGTTTTAATTTGAACCTAATGATTGTTTTCAATCTGACTTTATTTTTTTAATTTAATTTTATTACTTTTATCTGTGTCTATCTTAATGTTGTAAGCTGCCCCCAAGCAGTAGTACACTGGAGGGGCAGGGTATAAACTCTTTAAATAAATAATAAATAAATATTGGGGTCCTGAGAGCTGGACAACCACTATATTGCACCTGTCTCTAAGCAGTGGGGCTTCAAGCAGCTGGAGATTCACATCCTTCAGGGACAGCAAGGTGGAGAGCAGGAGGGTTGCAAGAATTAGTATAAGGAGGGATATCCATGAGAATGGCTTCACTGTAGGTCCAGCTTCCTGTAGTTGCGAGGCAAACTGGGTGGATTAGCACAAGGACCAATCCAGATAGTGATTTCAAGCTCTTTGTAGGTTGCAAGAGAGCATATGGAATGCTCAATGGAGTCCCGAGTATAGCATACGAGGGAAAGCGAAGGGTGCTGGTTGGAGTCCCAATTTATAGCATACGGTGATGTATACAAGGAAGCACTTGTTGTAGCGTGGGTTGGAGTCCCGAGTGAGAGGCACAGGGGAGCACCAAGATTGTAGAGAGCATCTGATGGAGTCCCAAGTGTAAAGCACAAGGGAGCACACTGAGTCATGGAATTGGGGATACTTATATCCCAAAACGTGCCTTGGGGGGGAACATTCTTATTGTCATTCTTTGCTGTCTAGAATGGTCTGGGTGGACCTGCACGGAATGCATTGTTACTGATGGTTCTTCCTGGGTGTGACAATGTGGGCATCACCTTTTGTGTGTAAGGCTGTTAAGTGATGAAAATCAGAATATGCAGGTGCATGAAAGATGTTGTATATCAAGATGCCTCCTCTCAGGTTTTCTTCTGACTTCTTTTTATCATGTGACAGCAAACATCCACCAAATATACCTAAAAATGGATGTGATGTGTGACAAGGTGTGTTAGGAAGTGCTGAAAAATGGAATTTTGGGGTGGGTTAGGATGGCTAGCAGTGAGCAGGGACCTCTCAGGGGCTGAATTCGACATAGGAGGCAACATTTCCTATTCTCTAACAACCTAATATTTTACCAAGACTTAGTATAACTTCAAGTTTACTTCCTTTGAAAATTTCTCTCATACGTCTTTAAAGAGGCATCTTTCACATTATTTCCAGGATTTTTAGCTTTTTGATGTTTTTATGCCTGTACTTTAAAAAAAAAAATTAGAATGATCTCAGCTATGTTTCTGCGACTTCAGAATTTGTAGAAAAACATACAGAAATAGCACAAAACATTGGGGTGCCCTCTGTGTGTGTCAGTTTCTTCTTATGAACAGATGGAGAATGAGAATTGGTGAAAAGAGTTGGAAAAATCACTTTAATTTCTAATAGGAGGCAAGCCAGGTCAAAGTGTATGTTGACATGGACAAAATGCAAAAGAGTGCATACCTCTGTACACTGTCATGAATATCTTGGTGTATTTTCAGCTACTGGGCAGGATAGAAACTAAATGTAAAAAATACACAAGTCTTGTGTGAAACTTGCCTGTTGGCTCATATAGCAAGAAGTGGGGTCAACTGTGACAGTCATAACCTGGAGAGCTGCTACCATCCAGCTGCCATGTTCCAGCTGAGGTAGTCTTTATCTTCCCCAACTACCAACACAGAGCTACTGGGGAATGCCTTGCTCTGAGGGGAGGAGAGAGAGGCACAATCTATCAGAATGCCAATTAAAAAGCACAAAATGTAATGATTGAGCTCCTAGAGACTTTTTGTTGTTTGTTTTTATTGATGGTTATTGTGTTAATGTTTTTATGTAGATTGCTTTAGGAGGTTTGCCTGAAAAGTGACATATAATGGTCAACAACAAATAATAAACTTGCATATTTATTTATACACCAGCTGATGTAGAGAATGACAGGTAGTTTACATTAAGTTCAAAAAATTAAAAACAACCAACAATAGAAACCATTGAAACAAAAAAAAAAATTAACTAAAAGCCTGGAAAAAGATGTCTTGAGAGTTTTCTTGAAGACAGCCAGAGATAGGAAGCTCTTCTTATATGAAGCATGTTCCATAGTCCTGAAGCGGCTTTTAACCAGGCCCGTTTCTGAGTCACCACCAAACAAGCCAACTGCAAACGGACTTCTTTTGATGATCTCAGTAGACGGTGAGATTCATGTCAAAGGAGGTGCTTTTTTAAATACCATGAGCCCAAGCTATTAAGGACTTTATAGGTGATAAACAGCACTTTGTATTTAACCTGGAAACATATTGGTGGCCAGTGAATATCTTTTTAAAATAGGAGTAATATGGTTTCTTTGGATTGCCCTGAGACCAACCTGGCTGCCATATTCTGCAGCAATTGCAGTTGCTGGACTATGTACAATGGTAGCCCAACATAGCTTACATTGCAGTAGTCAGGTCTGAAGGTTACCAGCATATGCATCTCTATTTTAAGGTTTTCTATCTTGAGAAATGGATGTAGCTGGCCTATTCACTTGAAGCTGATAAAAGTGTTCCTGGCTATCGCCTCAGTCATAGATACCAGGTAGAGATTTGGATCCTGGAGTACTCCCAAGCTAATTACCTGTTCCTTCTTTGGGAGTGTAACCCCATCCTGGACAGGTAGATCTAAACCATATCATGAGTTCCAACCCCCCACAATTACTACATCCATCTTACTTGGATTCAATTTCAGTTTATCACGCTTCATCCCACCCATTACCACTTCCAGACAGGCATTTAGGCAAATTATTGTCATTTCCCAATTAGGTTAATGTAGCAAAATAGATTTGGGTGTCATCAGCATAGTGATAGCACCTTTCTCCAAATCTCCTGATGATCTCTCCAGTGGTTTCATGTAGATGTTAAAAAGCATTGGAAGACAGTATGAAGCCCTGCAGGGCCTCATTCAAAAGCTCTTGCTTTGATGAGCAGCAGTCTCCAAGTGACACCATCTGGAAATGCCTGAGATTAGGAATGGAACCACTGTAAAACAGTGCTTCTCAGTCCCAAATCTCTCAGGTAACTTAAAAGATACCATGATCGATGGCACTGAAAGCCACCAAAGAGACCAATAGAGTCACACTCCCTCTGCCAATTCCCAGTTGGAGATCATCCATCAGATTGACCAAGGCAGTCTCAAACCCATAGACCTCCAGGAAGCTGGTTTGATTATTTATGGGTCTAAATTATCTGTCTCCTCCAAGACTGCCTCGAGCTGAGAAGCCACCACCCTTTCAATCATCTTGCTCAACCATGGAAGGTTGGAGGCAGGCCTGTAGTTGCCTAACTATAGTCAATTATGTTTTTTCAATAACGTTTTTTCAATAATGATCTAATAATGGCTTCCTTAAGACAAAGAAGCATCCTACCCACCCTCAGAGAAGCATTTATGTTATCAGACTTTATCCAATAACCTTTCCACCAGATAGTATGTCATGTTGGGCAAGGGTTAAGAGAACAGGTGGGTAGGGTACTCAGTCCAAAGCAGCTTGTCCACATCCCCAAGAGTCACAAACTGAAGCTGATCCAATCTGATCACACAAGAGGAATTATTGGATGTCTCCATAATCGATTGTGAAGTAATTGTGGTATCTAGGCCAGTTCGAATATGAGAGATTGTATCCACAAAAAATCTATTAAAACTATTGCAGCGGGTAACTGATGGTTCTAATTTCGAATTGGGCAGTGGGGGCGGCATGTACTATCTCTCTCGCAACCCTAGACATGGATGTGAATTTGTGGATGCAGTATGTGCAACAAAATGCTGCTTAGCTCATATTGCTGGAGTGTAGACCTGCAAATTTACTCTGTACAGCAGGCCTGCTCAACTTATCTATCTATCTATCTATCTATCTATCTATCTATCTATCTATCTATCTAATCTGTATACTGCCCCAAACTTTTGTCTCTGGGCGGTTAACAATAGCATAAAACAAATTAAAAACATTTACAAAAACGTAAAACAATTTAACAATTTAAAAATAAACCAGAGATTAAAACTTTAAAAATTTAGGAAGCTGAGAAAGCTTGGGTGAAAAGATGGGTTTTCAGGTGTTTTTTGAAAATTGCCAGGGTAGGATCATATCTCAGCAGGGAGTGCATTCCACAGTCTCAGGGCAGCGACCGATAAGGCCCGTCTCTGTGTAGCCACCAAACAAGTTGGCAGTAACTGGAGATGGAACTCCTCAGATGACCTCAATTTTAGGCCCCTCAGCTGTTTTTGGACTACAATTCCATAATCCCCAGTCACAATGGCCAGTAGCCTGGGATTATAAGAGTTATAGGCCAACATCTGCAGGAGGGCCGAAGTTGAGCAGCCAAAGTTGTATAGTATTCTGTAGAATTAAAGTTGAGTCTTTTTGCCACTTGTCCTCTAGTTGTCTACCTTGGCGCGTCATTTTATATAGTGATGTCAATATTATATAGTGAAAATAACATGAATTTAACTTCGGCACGGCAACGACCAAAATGGCAGCCGTGCCGAAGTTAAAACCGGCTGAATGAGCTGGAGAGGGTGAGAATGGAGGCTGGTGGGGGGAGGGGGAACCACCGCAGACACACACCCCCGCCGCCCCAAGGAACTCCCCCTAAGGGGAGAAGGTTAAAAAAAATTTTTTCCCTTCGTAAAGAAAGAAAGAAAGAAAGATTCGCGAACCACTCAAACCATCAGGGTGTGTTTGGTCCGGGGTCGGACTGATCAGGGGGTGGTTCGGTTCAACATCGAACTTGTTTGCAAATCCCTAGCTGACAGCCTCTGAGATGTTCTCCTAAAGCTGCACAACTTCTCCCCTGACCCTTCCATCAGCATTGGGCAGTGGTCATGGGAATTTGCCACTTCAGAATGTCCACCAATTTACTCACTTCTGGAACCTGAGTTCTCATGGACAACAGCAGCTGTGGAAGGTGGGGAAGAGTGACTGTGCCACATGGGAGCAACCTTATTTTCATCTTTGCTGTTGTATTGTACCTTGCCCGTCTTCCTCCCCCATAACCCTACAGGAAGTTCCACATCTCTTCCTCTCTTGACTTTTGTATATATACCTCTGAGTATCGTTCTATTTTCCCCTCTGATAAGACACTGATGAGGTTAGGAGAATGGTCAGAGGGAGAAGGGGATCAGATCACCAAATAACCACTGGACAGACTCTTCCTGCCAGAGTGCTTCCAAACATTACTTGATAAAACTATTTTAATTTAATTTAATCTAATCTATCATATTTTTATATTGCCTGATATGTGCATCTCTTTGTGATATACAGAATTTAAAACAACATACAGTATATAAAACAGAGTAAAAACAAATTAAACTGTTAAAAAAACAAATTTCAGTTAAAAGCCTGAGAAAACATGGGCATCTTGAGTCTTCCTAAAAGCAAATGGAAAAGGAATGGCTCTTATTTCAACAAGGAGCATATTCCAAAGCCCCAGGGCAGCCATAAAGAAGGCTTAGTCCTGAATCGCCACCAAATGAACCAGCGGCAACCATAACCAGACTTCTCCAGAAGATCTTAATAGGTGATAGGGTTCATGACAAAGAAGGAGCTTTCTTAAGTACCCTGGACCAAAGCCGTTGAGGGCTTTATAGGTAATAACCAGCACTTTGTATTTCATTCAGAAGCATATCGACAACCATTGCAGTTCTTTTAAAATTGTTGTTATATGGTCTCTGCAGATTGTCCCAAAGACCAGTCTGGCTTCCATATTCTGTACCAATTGAAGTTTTTGGGCTATGCACAAAGGCAACTCCATTTAGAACGTATTACAGTAGTCCAGCCTAGAGGTTATTAGCATATAGACCACTGTTTTAAGGTCATCTGCCTCCAGAAATGGACGTAGCTGACATATACACTGAGGGAAATAAGTATTTGATCCCCTGCTGATTTTGTCCGTTTGCCCTCTGACACAGAAATGACCAGGCTATAATTGGAATGGTAGGTTTATTGTAGCTGTGAGAGACGGAATAACAACAAACAAACCCTCAAAAGCCCAGTGCCCAAAAGTCAGCGATGGATTTGCATTGTAGTGAGGGAAATAAGTATTCGATCCCTTCACAAAAGATGTCTTAGTACTTGGTGGCAAAACCCTTGTTGGCAATCACAGAGGTCAGACGTTTCTTGTAGTTGGCCACCAGGTTTGCACACAACCCAGGAGGGATGTTGTCCCACTCCTCTTTGCAGATCCTCTCCAAGTCAGAAATTTTTCGAGGCTGATGTTTGGCAACCCGAACCTTCAGCTCCCTCCACAGATTTTCTATGGGATTAAGGTCTGGAGACTGGCTGGGCCACTCCAGGACCTTCATGTGCTTCTTCTTGAGCCACTCCTTTGTTGCCTTGGCTGTGTGTTTTGGGTCATTGTCATGCTGGAATACCCATCCACGACCCATTCTCAATGCCCTGGCTGAGGGAAGGAGGTGCTCACCCAAGATCTGACGGTACATGGTCCCGTCCATTGTCCCTTCGATGCGGTGAAGGTGTCCTGTCCCCTTAGCAGAAAAACACCCCCAAAGCATAATGTGTCCACCTCCATGTTTGACGGTGGGGATGGTGTTCTTGGGCTCATAGGCAGCATTCCTCCTCCTCCACACACGGCGAGTTGAGTTGATGCCAAAGAGCTCGATTTTGGTTTCATCTGACCACAACACTTTCGCCCAGTTCTCCTCTGGATCATTCAGATGTGCATTGGCAAACTGCAGACGGGCCTGTACATGTGCTACCTTGAGCAGGGGGACCTTGCGGGCACTGCAAGATTTCAGTCCTTCACGGCGTAGTGTGTTACCAATTGTTTTCTTGGTGACTATGGTTCCAGCTGCCCTGAGATCATTGACAAGTTCCCCCCGTGTAGTTCTGGGCTGCTTCGTCACCGTTCTCATGATCATTGCAACTCCGCGAGGTGAGATCTTGCATGGAGCCCCAGACCGAGGGAGATTGACAGTTGTTTTGTGTTTCTTCCATTTGCGAGTTATCGTGCCAACTGTGGTCACCTTCTCACCAAGCTGTTTGGCGATAGTCTTGTAGCCCAGTCCAGCCTTGTGCAGGTCTACAACCTTGTCCCTGACATCCTTCGACAGCTCTTTGGTCTTGGGTATGGTGGTGAGTTTGGAAGCTGAGTGATTGTTTGCTTCTATGGACAGGTGTCTTTTATACAGGTACTGTAACAAGCTGGGATTAGGAGCACTCCCTTACAGAGGGTGTTCCTCATCTCAGCTTGTTACCTGCATATAGTGAAAAGACACCTGGGAGCCTGAAATCTTGCTGGTTGATAGGGGATCGAATACTTATTTCCCTCACTACAATGCAAATCCATCGCTGACTTTTGGGCACTGGGCTTTTGAGGGTTTGTTTGTTGTTATTCTGTCTCTCACAGCTACAATAAACCTACCATTCCAATTATAGCCTGGTCATTTCTGTGTCAGAGGGCAAACGGACAAAATCAGCAGGGGATCAAATACTTATTTCCCTCACTGTAGATAGATAGATAGATGATCGCCTCCTTAAGACACCCTGTCCTCCCTCAGAGGAGCATTTATAATATTTACCAGTCTCCCTCGGATAATATGATTACCAGATGAAATAAGCCAAGTTGGAGATGGGTCAAGAGAACAGGTGGTAGGATGCACAGTCTGAAGCAATTTGTCCACATCCTCAGGAGTCAGTAATCTAATCTAATCCAATCCTATAAAAGGAGTTGCTGAACACCTCTACAATAGACCATGCAGTAACTATGCAGTCCAGTTCACCCCAAATATGAGAGATTTTATTTTTAACAAAGTTATTGAAGACGTCACAGCAAGTGATTGATGGTTCTAAGTTCAAATTCAAGGGGGAGGGGGCATATACAAGCCCCCATCCCCACACTGGACAACTCTGCTGGATGTGAATTCGCAGAAACAGTGCTGGCAGAAAAGAATCGCTTCTTTGCTTCCCAAAGTACCAGAGCATGGATCTTCAAATGTGCTGTATGTTGTGACTGGTCAGATTTGCACCTAGTTTTCCTCCACTTGCACTCTAGTCGTCTGCCTTGCTGCTTCAGCTCCTGTTGTTCTTCTGAATACCATGGGGCTCACTTTGAAACAGGTCAGGGAGAATGCTTAGGAGCAATTGTGTCTACTGCTCTAATGAGTTCTTTATTCAATGTCTGCACCAGAGCATCAACAGAATCACTCGCAGAGTCAGCTCTAAACCCTTTAAAGGCTTCTTGGAATCCTATTGGATCCAATAACCTTCTTGTATGGACTAACCTAATATGCCCTTCACCCCTGCAGAGGTGGGTTGTGGTTGCAAGTCCTACCTTAACCAGATGGTGATCCATCCATGACATTGGGGAGATGATAGGACTCCCCACCCATGGAACGCCACCCTGATTAGAGGAAAAGTCCATATTGAGTGTTTGAACAGCATCATGTGTTGGTCCAGAGACCAATTGGGATAGGCCCATAGTTGTCATGCCTGCTATGAATTCCTGAACTTCTCCTAACAACTAGGTCCCAAAATGAACATTGAAGTGCCCCTCCCAACCAATTTGGGCCACTCCTGTGCCAATTTATCCTTCTAATAAACTATCCTTCTAATAAACTATCTCTAAATACTGTAAAAAGCCAACAAAACCAGCATGAAGGTAGAAAGTCAGCAGGGGAGGGGGCACTCCCAGTGTATTGCACAGAGTGTCACATGAATGAATATTTGCTCCATGGGCAGAAGTCATGGGTGTGTGCTCGGTGCAAGGAGCTCCTGGCTCTCAGAAAACAAGTTCCTTCCCTCGAAACCAAGTTGATCTGAAGAAGCTCAGAGAGACAGAGAGGCATGCAGACAAGACCTTCAGGGATGCGTTAAAGGCATCCCACTCCAGGGCTGATAGCTCCTCTGCTGTCAGGGAGAATAAAGGTCTCAGGGAAGGAGGAAATCAGTCTGAAGAAGAGGGTAATGCTCCTTTAGAAGGGACACCTTCAGTGGAAGATGAGCCCATATCCTCTCACACAGGGGATACTCCTCCGGGGGGGGGGCTCCTTGTAATGGGTGATTCGATCATTAGAGTTATAGAGAGATGGGTTTGTGACCCGCATGGTGACTTGCCTGCCTGGTACGAAGGTTGCGGACATCACACAGCATCTAGATAGGCTGTTAGGCAGTGTTGGGGAGGAGACAGCTGTCGTGGTGCATGTCGGCACCAATGATGTGGGAAATGTAGTCGGGAGGTCCTGGAAACCAAATTTAGGCTGATAGGTATTGTATTGAAGTCCAGGACCCCCAAGGTAGCATTCTCAGAACTGCTACCTGTTCCACGCACAGGTACAGTGAGACAGGTAGAACTGAGGGGTTTCTATGCGTGGATGAGACGTTGGTGCCCAGAGGAGAAGTTTAGATTTATTAGGCACTGAGATACATTTTGGGGCAAGCAAGGCCTGTACAAAAGGGACAGGCTGCACTTAAATTGGCATTTAAAATCAAAAAGGTTGCATTGCAGCTTTTATAATGACGCCTGGGGAATAGCCAACAGGAGTTGGGAGGTATCTGGTTTGTCAAATGCCATCCTTTAAAGTGTGAGGGTGTATAGGATTAAAATAAAACAGAAGGGGACAGAGCAGAACCACATAAAGAGCAGTCAGAAGGCTGTTCCAGCTGGTCAAAGAGTCAAAAGAAAGATAGCATACACCAGGTGAGAGATTCAGTGTATAGGTGCTTATATACCAATGCCAGAAGCCTCTGAGCCAAGATGAGTGAGCTGGAGTGCCTGGCTGCTAACAGAGAAATAGATATAGTGGGCATAACAGAAACATGATGAAACGGTGAGAACCAGTGGGACACTGTTATCTCTGGATATAAATTCTATAGAAAGGACAGTAGGGGGACCTTGGAGGTGGAGTAGCACTGTATGTTAAAGAAGGCATAGAATCTAACAAGGTAGAAAACCTAGGTGGATCGGAGTCCTCCAAAGAAACTTTGTGGGTGACAATACAAGGCCTGAAAGGAAATGTGCTACTGGAGACGTGCTATCGCCCTCTGGATCAAAACGCTAACAGTGACTGGGAGTTACAGCAGGAAATCAGGGAGGCTTCAAGGAGAGGCAGGGCTGTAATAATGGGTGACTTCAGTTACCCTTCAATTACTATTAAGACCTTGGACTTAATCCTGAGTGGCACCCAGGACCTTGTGCATGATGTTAGTGTCATCGACCCTTTAGGGAATAGTGACCATAGTGCGATCAAATTAGACCACTTCTAACTTGGTAAAGAGGCACCTTTTAACGTAGTGATTCTTTTTATTTAGCAGGGGGGGAGTAACTGGCCCTATCCAACCCCAGCACAGTACTTCCAGTGACTGTTGCTGATGTTGATCTTATGTTTCTTTTTAGATTTTGAGCCCTTTGGGGACAGGGAGCAATCTTATTTATTTATTATTTCTCTTTGCAAACTGCCCTGAGCCATTTTTTGAAGGGTGGTATAGAAATCAAATAAATAAATAAATTCAGCATACATGTGGGGAAAGAATCACCACGGTAGTCTAACATGGACATTTTGAATTTCAGAAGAGGAAATTTATCCAAAATGAGGAGTATGGTGAAAAGAAAGCTGAAAGGGAAAACTAGGAGAGTCACTTCGTTCCAGAATGCATGGAGTTTACTCAAAACCACAATACCAGTAGCCCAATTAGATTGTATACCCCAAAGGAGGAAAGGTTCCACTAAGTCCAGGAGGATGCCATCATATGTAACAGGTAATGTCAAGGAAGCCTTAAAAGGGAAGAAGACTTCCTTCTGAAATTGGAAGGCCTGCCCAAATGAAGAGAACAGAAAGGAACACAAACTCTGGCAAAAGAAATACATGGTGACAATAAGGGAGACGAGTTTGAGGAAGATTTAGCTAAAAGCATCAAAGGGAATAACAAAAACTTTTAAAAATACATCAGAAGCAGGAAACCTGCTAGGGAGGCGGTTGGACCATTAGACAATGAGGGAGTAAAAGATATTATTAAGGAGGATATGGAGGTTGCAGAGAAGCTAAATGAGTTCTTTGCATCCGCCTTCACAGCAGAGGATACTGAGCATATACCTGTTCCTGAACCAGGCTTTTCGTGGATGGAGGCTAAAGAACTGAGTCAGATAGAAGTGACAAGAGATGATGTTCTAAACTGTCTAGAAAAACTGAAAACTAGCAAATCGCCGGGGCCGGATGGCATCCATCCAAGAGTCCTCAAAGAACTCAATTGTGAAATTGCCAACCTCCTTGCTAAAATATATAACTTATCCCTGCAATCAGGCTCTGTACCAGAGGAATGGAAAGTAGCAAATGTAACAACGATTTTCAAAAAGGGATCCAGGGGCGATCCGGGAAATTACAGGCCGGTTAGCTTGATAACCATTCCAGGCAAATTGATGGAAAGCATCCTCAAGGATAAAATGGTAAAGCACATAGAACAGGCCCTGCTGTGAGTGAACCAGCATGGCTTCTGCAAAGGTAAATCTTGCCTGACCAACCTTTTGGAGTTCTTTGAGAGTGTCAGCGAGTGTGTGGATCAAGTTGATACAGTTAACATTGTATACCTGGACTTCCAAAAAGCTTTTGACAAAGTTCCTCATCAAAGACTCCTGAAAAAACTTAGCAGTCATGGGATAAGGGGACAAGTACATGTGTGGATTGCTAACTGGTTGAAAGACAGGAAACAGAGGGTAGGAATAAATGGAAGGGTTTCACCGTGGAGGTAAGTAAGAAGTGGGATCCCCCAGGGCTCTGTACTACACTGCTTTTTAATTTTTTCATAAATGATCTAGAAGCAGGGATAAGCAGTGAGGTGGCCAGATTTGCAGATGATACCAAACTCTTTTGGGTAGTGAAATCCAAAACAGATTGTGAGGAGCTCCAAAAGGATCTCTCCAAACTGGGTGAGTGGATGACAAAATGGCAAATGCGGTTCAGTGTTGGCAACTGTAAAGTGATGCACATTGGGATGAAAAATATCATCTTCAAGTATACACTGATGGGATCTGAGCTGTTGGTGACCAAGAAAGGGATCTTGGGGTTGTGGTGGACAGCTCGTTGAAAGTGTTGACTCAATGTGAGGCAGCTGTGAAAAAGGCCAATTCCATGCTAGGGATCATTAGGAAGGGGATTGAACATAAAACTGCTAATATTATAATACCCTTATACAAAACTATTTAGTTTAGGAAAAAGCCGACTGTGGGGAGACATGATAGAGGTCTATAAAATCATGCATGGTGTGGAGAAAGTGGATAGAGAGAAATTCTTCTCCCTCTCACAGAACACTAAAACCAGGAGTCATCCCGTGAAATTGATTGCCAGGAAATCTAGGACGAACAAACGGAAGTACTTTTTCACACAATGCAGAATCCACTTGTGGAATTCTCTGCCACAAGATGTGATGACAGCCAACAGCGGCATCTGGTGGGCCACTGTGTGAAACAGGATGCTGGACTAGATGGGCCTTGGGTCTGATCCAGCAGAGCTGTTCTTATGTTCTAACTTTCCAACCAGGTCCATCAGCTCAGTTAGAGACTCGGTTAGACAGCGGGGTGATTGGTACACCAACAGAAGTCCCATCTATCCTTGGTCATTAGACTTAGGTACACACATTCAGTATAGGCCAATTCCCTAACAGGGGTCCTAGTATGATAGATGGTATTCTTATAGACCACAGTCACACCACCTCCCCGCCTATATCCTTTCACCTGTCTCACCACTCAGTAAGTTACTGGGAAAAGCTGGGACCAAGCTGGACCACTAGCCTCTACCGACTAGGTTTCCGTAATGCACATCATGTTGGTCCATAATCAAGTCACAGATGATCTCATACGTATTTTGGACCAACCTGGCATTACAGAGTAAAGGTAAGGTTCTGTATGTTTGTTGGCACTGCTCTCCAAGGTCAAAGAGGTGGTAGACATGCTGGAAGGGGAAACAGGGATTAAATTTCTGAATTCCCCTCCCCTTTAATGGCCCACTGGCCTACCAGTGCCATATTTTTGTCAGTTCCCCACCATCACTGGAATAGCTGCCCCAGAGTCCTTATTCTCTCCCAAAGAAAACTTGTTTAAGTGGACAAAAGATTAAGAATAATAGAATTGAATTTTAGAGTAGAAAAGGCCCTGGAGGGTCTTTTCGTCCAACCCCTTGCTCACTGCAGCAATCAACCGCAGCATTTCTATAAAATCCTTTAACTTTAGATCTGAAAGGAACTTTGGAGTCTCTTATTTCAGTCTGGGTTAAACCATTAAAAAACATTGGGTTCATTTCAGTTTCAACCACATATTTTAATTCTCTGGTTCAATGTCAATTTCATTTCAGTTTCAACCACATATTTTAATTCTCTGGTTCAATGTCAATTAATGGTTCATTAATTCTCTGGTTCACACACTATAAAAAGTGGTTTGGAAACAAATTCAGACACTTTGGATTGGTTTGAACCTGTTTAGATACATTTCATGAAGAATATAACATAGAACTCTTGTTTTGCTTGCAGTGCAGCTCTCTCAGATAAATACAGTAACTATTTCATTTGAGACGTATTTATTTTTAAATTGTTTTTGAATTTTTAGAAGGTTTTTATGAACAAACATAGGATTAAAAACTGGGAAATATCCTGTTTAAGATACTTAAGCACCAGGAGAAATTTTATCCTACGTATATCTTTCCTGCTGTTCCTCCTCCTCTTCTCCACAACACTGTACCACCCAACTTTTTGGTGTCCTTAGGACCTACCCATAGGGAACAATAGGGTGATTTGAGTTCCTTACTGTTCCCTATGGACAAAACAAGTGGAGTGCAGTGCACACATTTTGCAACCCTCCCTTGAAAATCAACACTGCAGAACAGAAGCACACACAGTTCCTCCCAATAGAGAATAACGGATTTTGCCAAACATACATTCCAAAGATGGCCAAAAAAGAACCACTGACGCAGAATCCACTGCCAGCCTCACTGCCTGTGCTGCAGTAACACCATTGGCACAAGTTGCTCTCTCACACACAATTATGACTCTGTCCTTACTTTCCAGCCTTGCAACAGCTTCCACAGCAGCACCCTTAGGAGCAGCAAGCATAGCCATAAGCTCAACTCCAGCAATTTCTTCAGCTACATTTTGACTGAATGAGTACACCTTGTAATGCAGATTGTGGAGCAGATTGGAGCAATGAGTGCAACACAAGTTAGTCTCTCAAGACCAGGCATGGAAGTCATCCCAAAGCAACCACCAAGAAAATATTACAGAGAGAGTGAGAGAACTGAGCTGCCACTGTCCAATTCTACAACAGAAACCAAACCACAATTCAAGGAAGGAAGGCAGCCACCCAAGTTCTATCTTTGTCATTCGGAGATCCATCAAAACCAGATAGTTAATATAGCAACAATAGCATAACATACTATGCTCAGTGCAGAGAAAAGTAAACCACAAAATTGAACCTGCCTTGATTCTAGGGATGCACACAAATCGTGATTCAATCATTGATTTGATGTACAGCCTGGGCACCTTTAAAAGAGAGGAGACCAGTCTATACCTGCTCCTCTGCCACTCACTGCTGCTTCCTGTGGCACCAGCGCTCCCCCCAGCACTCTTGTGTGGTGGCAGCAGTACACACTAGGGATGTGCACAAACTGCACAAACTAGGGATTGTGCACAAACTGCACAAACCGGTGGGGTGGGGAGCAGTTCCCTTAAAAAGCAGGTAAGCAGCTCCTTACCTGCTCTTCTGCTGCCCGGCCACTTTTCTGGCGGCGGAGCCCACTCTTCCCTGCAGCCTCCGTGCAGCGTCAGCACACACATGGCTGGTGTGCAGCTCGAGGCTGCAGGGAGCAGTGCTACAGCAGCACGTGGCCTTTGGGAGAGTGGGCACCACCAGCGGAAAAGCAGCAGGGCAACGGATGAGCAGGTAAGGATCAGTTTACCTGCTTTTAAAGGGAACCACAGGTTCCAGATCCAGTTTGGTGCTTCCAAGAGGAGGCTCCAGACCAGCTTGTGCACATCCCTAGCATGCACATGGCTTCTGCATATGCACGGAGGCTGCGTGCATGCTGCTGCTGTGTGAGGGGTGTTGGGGAGAACGCCACCACAGGAAGCAGCGAGCAGCAGAGGAGCAGGTATGGACCTGCTTTCCTCCCTTTTAAAGGTGCCCAGGCTGTGTGTGGAATCATTGATTGAATCACAATTCATGCACATCCCTTCTTGATTCCTTCCTTCCTCCTGTCTACATGTACCCTCTTCATGGGCACACTAATGGCTTTCTCTCTGCCTTCCAGGCCCTTTGAAAACATGTTGATATTACCTCCTTTTTTGTTCAGCAAGGGGGGAAGCCCACCAAAATGGCTGCTCATATGACATGGATCGATTCATGTCAAATTGGGGCTAATTCAATTTTAATGTGAACCAAACCGTTATTTTAAAGGTGATTCAATTCCTATTAGAATCACGCAAATCACTCCGATTTGGCATGAATTGATTCTAGTGCAAATCAGACCTTTTAAGAGTGATTTGATTTGCACAAATTGCCCCAATTTGGTGCAAATCGATTTGCACACGAATCGAATTGCATATCCCTAGTACAAAGACAGTAGCCTGGTTCTCTGCACTGTAGCCTGAATACTTGTCTTTTGTATAACATGTTGAAACAGGGTTCACATCAGATTATTGATCCTGTATATGATTTGCACATGATCACAGAATGGACTTGTGGAAGACATCAAAATAAACCCAGATTTCTTTGATTCTAATTCTCAGAGAAGGAGGCTACTTCCAGCTGCTTAACAGATTGGTCTCTGCATCCATTGACTTCAGTACTGTAAGAAAAGAAAAGAAAAGAAAAAGACCTCTCTTTGTGTATATTTATATAATGTGAAACTTCATAATAAACAAATCATTAAAAATAAGCACAAAAACCAAAGTGGACATAAATATATATTGGAGTATTTATATAGAACACTGGAAAGTGAGAAACTAAGCCTAGACGTTTCTACAAGGAAAATATTCTTGAAGAATTCCTATATCCCCCGGCACCAACAGTTCTTAGCTTTCAGCTTCAATATCAGTTCAACTGTACTTTAAAATCACCTTTACTTGTAGCAAAAATCCAAATAAAGCTTTATTTTGAAGCTCAGTTTTACTGATGCCTTACTGGGTGAGTGAAAACTGCCTCAACTTTGTTATCTTAAGTTTACTTCATTATTTTTTCTCTCCAAAATTGATTTAACTTTTAATTTGTGAAAAATCTACAAATTTAGGCTTGCTATTAAGGAAAATGAAAAACTCTTCTGTATGTGGAAAGGAAGGGAATCTCCACTTCTGTACTGATATTATTGCAGAGATGCATCACTGAGCTTGAAAGTGGGGAAATGCAGATACTGTTAAATGTCTACCTTTTTATGTTTTGCTTGTTTTTGCCTGATCTCTAAATACTTTGGTCATCTAAAATCCACGTGTACTTAGCATATATGATCTTTCTTTCTTTCTTTCTTTCTTTCTTTCTTTCTTTCTTTCTTTCTTTCTTTCTTTCTTTCTTTCTTGTTAACGTACCCGTCACTAATTGCATGCATAGCAGCTCTCGTGGGAGTTTAGGAGCAGCTTCTGGAAAGCGACAACTAGCTGGCGGGTGGGTGGAAAAAGGAAACCAGGTGCCACTAACCATGGCAGGGACGGGCGGGTGTTCTCAGTGGGTGAAAGAAACTGCTGCCCTGCTACCACACCTGCCCGGACAACCCGGGTGCAGAGAGGCGAGGAGAACGTCTGAGTAGGCGGCGGAGAGTGCAGCACAGTCTCCCTCTCCAGCTGTCCTGCTGGCCAAATGTCAGGACAGCCCACACTGGGGCCAAATGAAGCCTCTCTGTGCCTGCAGCAGAGAGGCGAGGAGGACTGAGAACGGCTGAGCAGGTGGCGGAGAGGGTGGTGTGCAGACTCTCTATCTGGCCCGCCTGCTGGTCAAATGTCAGGATCGCCCACACTGGAGAATGGCTGAGCAGGGGAAGGCAGGACTGGGAGGGATTGCAAAATGAAGTGGGGGGGAACGGAGTTAAGGAGTGCGAGGGGAGCACGTGGCAAATACAGCACAGCAAACCACCACCACTCTCCATAGACAATACAGTAGCTTACAAACCAACTGTCATTTTCAACCATCAACCATTATGCACACTAACTCTGACAGAAAGGGACACCTTTCCAATTCTAGAGTTCTCATTCCTCTATTCTCCCAAACAATGGACTTTTGCACCTTCTGTGGTTACCTGTAAGCATATTTCTGTATCCTGATGGTGGATCTGGGCAAAGAAATATGGCGGATGAGGGGGGGAGAAATCTGCGCAGCCCCATTTCTTACAGTGCACACACACCCAGTCTCCCATTCAAATGCAAACCAGAGCAGACCCTGCATTGTGTGGGGGTGGGGTGGGGGTGTGAGTAAGAGATAATAGCAGAACCCCACAGAGAGAGAGAGAGAGAGGCACTTTTGGTGTCCTCCAGCTCAGTATTGACTACACAGCCTGACAGCAAATCCCCCAAGGCTGCAGACAGAAGTCTCTGTCAGCCCCACCTTGAAGAAGTCAGGGAGGGAACTTGGAACCTCCAGCATGCAAGCATACAGGTGCACATCCAAGTGCAGCCCCTTCCCCAAAGAGGAACAACTTGCAGTGCACACACATCCAGTCTCCCATTCAAATGAAAGCCAGGGCAGACCCTGCATTGGCGGTGTGCATTTGTGTGGAGGGCAGTGATGGAGAAAATGAGTGAAAATGGGAAATGAAGTTGCTAGGCAAGTGGTGAGTGATAGTGGTGGTTGCTAGGCAAGTGGTGAGTGATAGATCAGATGGCAATGAATGGGGGACAAGATCTGTCCGATGGACTGCAGGCTGCTAAATGACATAGTGCAACATAGGATTTTACAATATTTCTGTTAATTAAGCCTAGAGATGTGTATTCAGAAGACCAGAAAATTAAGAAGCAAGGGTTGAGAAACATTTCCAGGTACTATGATTGTAGCTTGTTTGTAGAAGGCAGAAAAACTTCTGCAGTAACTGTTTTCATCAGCTTTGAAGTACCATTGTGCGTTTGGAAGCATAGACTTTTGGCAGCTTAAAATAAGGAGCACCACAGCTATGAAACATATCTTGACATTTATCCAAGATAGTAATATGCATGAATAAGCATTTCAAGTCAGGTGATAGGGTTTGGGGAAAAACCAACCGAGGCTTTGATTGCTGCTCCAAGGGATTGTATTGCTTTTGTGCTCTGAAGAAAATATAGCCAACTTCTATTACAGTGATTTGCATTAAAGCCTGTTACTTACCGTATCTAAAAATAGTGATTTCTGAGAAGAACTTCTAGTTTGATATTTGTGGGCTTCTTACCAATCTGTGATCCAGTTGTTACTAGACTTTTCACAGGAGGGGCCAGACTGCTCTATTCTAGTAGATTCATTGTGGTCCTTAATTAAACATATTGTCAGAGAGAAAACATTGTCATTATAGTAAAAGGTCACTATTTGTGCATTGGTTACTTATTGTACATAGAGCCAAACTAGATGTGAAGGAGGATGTCTATGAACAAGCTCTCTTGTTTGTTTGTTTAATTCAATCTCAAAGCAACCATTGGGTGAGGCAATTTGGATTGGGGCTACAGTGCTGTAGAAGAGGAGGTTAATATTTCCGCTGAAGCCTTGTTCCAGATTTTAAAACATTCTCAATCTGAATTTCCCACTTCAGCTGCTTTTCTTTGTTGATTTATTTGTTTTTAAGTGGGAGTTCACTATTGTTTTCTTTTTCCAGAGCCGCTCAATTTCAATCGGATGGTCCTTGTGTTTAGTTATTTTTTCCAGTTTTTCGTTGACTCGTCCTTTCCCTGGGATTGCAATATTAATTATCAGAACCCGATTCTTCTTGATTACTGTCAGATCAGGCATATTGTGCACTAAATGCCTTTAATTTTATTTATTTATTTATTTATTTATTTTACACAGTCAGACAGGTGTTATTGACTGGTTTGTTTTATCCAGACATCGAGTCCTTCCCAAGGACCTGGGATGGCTGAATTTTATTGTCAATGTTGTTGCTGTTATTATAGATATTGTCGCAGAATATAGGCTGTTCTCAGTAAAGTTGCTTTTTGTAATTGGCTGATGGTGATTTCTGTGGCCCCTATGGTGTTGAGGTGCTCTTCAAGGTCTTTTGGAATTGGACCTAGGGCGCCAATTACCACTGGAATTATTTTGGTCTTCTTCTGCCACAGCCTTTCAATTTCAATTTGTAGATCTTTGTATTTTGTGTTTTTTTCTATTTCTTTTTCTTCTATTCTGCTAACCCCTGGTATTGCTATGTCGATTATTTTGACTTGTTTTTCTTTCTTCTCGACTACAGTTATATCTGGTGTATTGTGTGGCAGATGTTTGTCTGTTTGTAGTCGGAAGTCCCATAATATTTTTGTATCTTCATTTTTGACAACTTTTTCAATTTTATGGTCCCACCAATTTTTGGCTACAGGTAGCTTGTATTTTTTGCAGATGTTCCAGTGTATCATCCCTGCTACCTTGTCATATCTTTGTTTGTAGTCAGTCTGTGCGATCTTTTTACAACAGCTGATGAGGTGGTCCATGGTTTCATCTGCTTCTTTACAAAGGCGGCACTTGCTGTTTGTTGTGGATTTTTCAACTTTTGCTCTTATTGCATTTGTTCTTAGTGCCTGTTCTTGTGCAGCCAGTATAAACCCTCAGTTTCTTTCTTCAAGTTGCCATTCTTAAGCCATTGCCAGGTCTTGGTGATGTTTGATTTTCCACTTATATTGTGCAAATATTGACCATGCAGTGGCTTATTTTTCCATTTTTCTGCTCGGTTCTTGACTTGTTCTTTCTTGTAGGCCTGCTTATTATTATTACTATTACTATTACTAGGTTCTAATCAGGGCCCCACTTGCGGCTGCTGTCTGGGGGAAGAAATAGAAATGCAGTGGGAAACTTCTCCTAGCATCTAGGTTGTTCCTCCATTATGGGTAACAACTAGTGATGATATGAAGATGAAAGTGATGAATAAAGTATGCTATGAAAAACATGTCCTTAATCTAGTTCCTATCAAAGTTCCAGATCTGATTCTGGAATCTTTTTGATTCTAGAGTGGCTATCACATGCTTTAAATAGAAGTAAGAATTAGCAGTTGTTATGATTTATTAAGCTTTTATACACTCTGTACGAATGTTAATAGGACTCTTAAATGACAGCTAGGAAATGTGCACACATGGAAGCCTCTGGAATGTAATTCAGGTCGATCATATAATTTCTCACACAACAGATTTCGCAAACCTGGAGCTATTCCAGAGCTCCTTAGAGCTACCCACTGATTCTATCAACTGCTAGGTAATTCTCCTCGCACATTCTCCTGTGCCAGAAATCTAAATCTGCTACCAAAATTTGGTTATAACTCATTTTTGGTGACATCCTGAATCATTGCCACATAAAACAAAAATAGCAATACAAATAACATAAACATACATTTAATCTAAAGAAGCATTATAGTATTTGTTCTTAAACTTTGCTGAATGTAATACCTCAGAGCCACTTTGGATATTACAAGGAACATAATTATGTGCAATTTGTGTTTCTGCAGTAACATGCCCTAAGCACAACTCTGCTCTTTTAAGTGAAGTGGCCCTACTGCTTCACAGTCCAGGCTAGCATCTTTGAATAAAATCTGTATGCATATGTATTATGTATTATGTATTTTTTCTATGTAAACCGCTTTGAGAACTTTGGTTGACGAGCAGTATATAAATATTGTAGTAGCAGTAGTATGTAATACATATAAATGCATAGCTCTTCAAGAGTGCTAAAATGAGTGTATTGAAAATTTTCAGTGGCTGACATCCTGGCTAACATAGCATGGCCAAGCCAGGAAGAGGCATTTGTTCTGCAGAGAGCTTCCCCACTGTCCATGTGTGCATACTGTGGGGAGACTAAATTTTACTAATCTTTTTTTCCTATAGATGTGCCTTGTGTCACTCATATATGTTGCTGAGGGATGCATGATCCTCAGGAACATATTTTTGGGTGACCCAGGGCACATCCGGAGGCAGAGGAGATGTGTGAAATTTTACCCACTGCTCAGTGACACGCCTGACACTGCGCAGCTAGGAAAGCTTTCTGCAATGTGGATGCATCTTCCTGGCATGCCCACACTGTGTTGGTCAGGATGTCAGCCAGTGTTTCTGTGTTTTCCTTAACATTTAAAGTGTATGTTCTTGAATTGTTATGCCTTGAAATATTTCAAAGTATTCCACTAGAATTTGCAAGTGGAGCTTCGAGTTTATACCTAATACACTTAACATGACTTTCGTCTTAAAGCTTTGTTTGCTAAATAGAACTCAAATATGCTAAATCAGATGCCAGTCAGTTTTAGGGTATTGACCCCGCCCCCCACACACAATCACATTGCTACACAAAAGCAAGAATATAATTCCCTAGTGCCTTTAGGAGGACTTCTAATAATGTTCTTGAAAAGTTCTAGTCAGATGGGAAAAATGTTTCCAGTTATCAGAAGTATAAGAAATGCAGGAACAGCTGTATTGATTCTGAGAAATAACCTGTCCAGCTTATTAACCTCTCACTAAAGGGATCTTCTCTCCTTCTGGGTGTTTTAACAGCATAATGTACTTTGGCATTTTCGAATCTTTGCAGTTCAGGCTAATATCAACGCTCTGGATATTTTGAGCATCCAAAGAAGTTGACAAGTGGATACCAACAATAACAACTGCATATGGCATGTGGATATCTCATTGTGCTGTGATTCAGGCTAAGCACCTCCCT
Source organism: Hemicordylus capensis (assembly GCF_027244095.1). NCBI lineage: Eukaryota > Metazoa > Chordata > Lepidosauria > Squamata > Cordylidae > Hemicordylus > Hemicordylus capensis. The sequence goes on along the minus strand of NC_069657.1, from coordinate 81,489,628 downwards.
CCCTTTCCTCCTTGCAGGATAGTCCCAAGTGCTTATTTCTTTCCCCCACCCCATAGATGACACAAACATTGATTAGACTGCAGAATAAGGGCAGTGGGGCATCTCTCTTTCTCCAGATTAAAAAATAATCTCTTCTGCAGTGATGTTGCCTAAGGGCACCACTAGTTTGTAGAGAGGGAATGGAAGTGAATGCTTGTGAGTGAGGATTCAACCTCCTCTGTGGCTAATCATCACTGTTATGAGAAACAAAAGGTGACAAAATGACATAAGTGAATATATTGGAAGCTTCTTTATCTTCCCACTGTTCATGCTTTGGCCTTTTTTGATAAGGGAACTCTTATTCAGGGTTTTTTAAAGTGCTGTAAGGTGATTCCCCTGCAGTGGGAGATTAACCAAGGACAGCCAGACTAAAAGGTAGAAGATCCAACTGCCTCCACAAGCAGATCATCTGAAAAGGTTTCCCACTCCTTTGGAAGATCATTAAGTCCTGTGACTGAGTAATTACAAAAGGATAATGAATTGCCCATAACAGAGGAGTCAACAAAGGCTCCCCAACTAAAAACCTTCTTCCTCATGCCCCATATAGAATATGAATACTTGCACCATAGAAATCTTTTGAAAAATCATCCCAGAACAGTCCATTTTCTTTAATAAGCTAAAAGGCTTTGCAAATCAAATAAAAGCCCTAGACATATTATCTAGACTTCAACAAGACTTCTGATCTAGTTCCACATAAAATCCAAGATCAGTAGCATCATGGATTTATAGAATGGCTATTTCAGCCTAACCTGGCAAGCCTTCCTATTGAAACCTTGCTGGTTCTCTAGAATGTCCAATTGATCTGGATGATTGACACTATTGTTACTATATGTCCTTCTGAAGTTGCAAAAGCAACTTGAGGGTATTCTGAGGAGCTGCTATAAATGAAGTGGCTGAAACAGAAGTGCACCAGTGCTACTCATGGTGAATCCAACTATAATAGGGTTTAGTAGAATTAGAGCTCTTTTTGAAGGCCTATTCTGTGTGGTGGCAAATCTTCTCTGCTAGTGTTACATCTTTATAATGCCATCCAGCTGAAGTGCTCTAGCTAGCAAATAAGCTCTTACAGTATCTTAATGTAGAGCTTGTGGAACTTTCTGCAGCCTCCTGTGACAAGTTGGCAGAGCATTTGACAGATAAAGTTGCTTGCATCTATTTTTGCATCTATTTCAACCTCAAGCTTCCATAAGTGTCTCCTAGTTGCAGTTACTTGAATTGGTTTTAATGCCACCAAAGGATGAAGAAAAACTGCTTTGAGAAGTCTACTACGGCATGCTCACTCTCTCTCCTTACCCATTTTGGCTGATAACAGCTTCCTATGTAGGACTGGCCAGTGCAGTCAGCAGGGCAATGAATATATCACCTGCTAAGAGGTTTCTTGTAGATTAAAACAAGTGGTTTCAGGTGCCTGATTAAGAAACCATCTTTAATTCCTGCTGTATTTATGACCTCTATAACTAGCACTTTCTTTATAACCTATCTGTTTCTGTCTTTCCTTGATGTTCTTCATTCTTCTAAGATCATGTCAGTTCTCCATGAATTTTTGAATATAATTGCCTCGTTTTGTTCAGCTGCCTGCTTCTGGATTTCTTCAGCTTTACTGAGAAGTTATTGAAATACTCCTGGCTTTTTTGGTTAAAGATTTTGTGCTTAGGCTTCTACATTGTTCAGCACTGTGTGAGCGATTGAGAAATATGCTTAGGGATAAAGAAAAAGGATGATGCTTAAAGGAGTGGGAGATCAACTTGCGGCACAGACAGCAGGAGTTTGTAGCATTTCCAGACGGGAGCAGAAACTCCTGATTATGGCATAGGGCCATTCTCAGCTGGTGTAGGAGGTCACCCAAGGTTTGGATTACGTGTCCCACAATGCTCCAAGAGGCAGGAAGTATTATTGAATTGAAGATCCTTAACCCAGAGTCCATGGGCAGATCTTCTCAGTTCTACTTCCTGCCTTGCTCCTGAGAGGTCATATCGCGCTCTGCTCGATTCCTTCTCTTTACCCAATTTCTATCCGCTTCAATCCTCATTCTATTTCTTCTATTTTGTTCGCCCTTTTGCCAGTCTTTTGAACCCCCTTCTTTGCCACTTTGGCCTACTGGCCTTCAGAGGGCACACAGAGCAATGCCGGCCTTTCCTGGTGAAGTTGCAGGAAGGTAGGAGGAGAGCGGAGAAGATGGCAGCCGCCCGGGAGGACCTTGCTGGCACCGAAGGGTCTCAGCATCCCTCCCCACGCCACAAACTCAGCCACAAGCTGCGGCGCCGGGAGACCAGGTGTGACTTATGCTGTGGCACTTCCCCAGTGCAGAGGCCCAGACCAAAAAGACAGCGGCAGCAGAACGGGGAGTGTAGGTGCTTGGCGGCCTCTGCAATGCTCCTGGTGGTCGCTACGCCCCCTGGCAGCCCCCCAAAAGCAGCAGCGGGGGCTCCCTTCCCCTCGCCCACTCTCTCACCATCGACCCGAAGCGCCATAGAAGAGTTCTTTTCCCCAGCGTGGGGACTGACTAGGCGGGGACGCTGGGCCTCCTGGACCTGTTCCCACGTGGAGGATGGGGATGGCGAGCTGCAGCTGGGAGAGGATCCGGACAGCCAGCAGAGGCGAGACATGCACCTTGAAGGCCAAGAAGACCTAGAGGCGGTAGGATCGGGCCCTTTGGGGGGTGGGGGTGACTTAGATTTGAACCAGCTGGCAGATACACTATCCAAGGACCCTACTCCCTTGGGATCCATCCCCACAGGAAACCTGGGCCCCTCCGATCCGGCCACCTGGATGCACTGGATTCAGGCTGCAGTTCAAAAATCTCTGGCCACTGCCCTTAAAACCAAGCCAACCCATCCCCGCAGGGGGACCAGGGCCACTGCTGTCTCCTCAGAATCTGAGGAGGAAACCTCTATCAGGAGGCAGCACATCCCGTAAAGGAATGAGGAAGTGAGGTCCTCAGAGGACTCTGGGGCAGACTCCCCTGACCCGCTACACCCTGACGGGTTCGGGAGCCTCTCTGACTTCAGGGAACCTTATGATGACATATCATCCTCTGAGGAGAGCGAGCTGCATGAGGACTCCACATACTCTGTCCATGTTCAGAGGCTGGCACTAATGGAGGATGTTCAGCCCCTTATCAGACAATCGATTAAGCCGCTAGACCTCAAGCTGGCACCAGCAGAGCAGGACTCACCAGTCTCTAAGAGGTCCTTGGTACTCCCCTCAGTCAAGGCCCCTCAGTCCAAGGGAGTGATGCTGGAGGACTTCACCAATGCCATTAAGGAGGAGTTGGCCTCTATCTCTGCAACCCAAGAAGGTGTCAGCAGTAGCTAATAAACTGTATAATTTTGACAAAGGGACCCTGGAGATGCTTAATGTGCCTACACTCCAAGCACCTACACTCTCAGATGCTCCCTTTGGGGCCCTCCTCAGTAGGGTGGTGGTCCCAAGAGACAGGGACTCCACATTTAAGGACCCAGCCGACAAGAAGGCTGAGTTGGCGTTACACAGGGCATATGAGTCCTCCGCTCTGGCCATTAGGGCAGATACCACTTCATCTTTAGTCTGCAGAGCATCGGTCCTCTGGATCGACAAGCTCCTGAACAACCCACTGGCTGACCAAGTCAAATTGTGACGCAGGCTGTTACGCCTTCAGAGGGCGGCAGCGTTAGCTGCGGATGCCACCATAGACAGCGTGTGCTTCTCAGCCAGACCAATAAGTGCAGGGGTCCTGGCCTGAAGAAACATTTGGCTAAAGTACTGGAAGGTGGACAATACTTCCAGGTCCAACTTAGCGGCAGTCCCCTATGTGGGTAGGGGGAAGCTCTTTAGAGACGAAACCCTGAAGGAAGTGTTAGTCGAGACACAGGTTAAGCAGAAAGCCCTACCATTGTCTCAGAGGAGAGAGGAGCGTCCATTCACCCGGAGGACAGCAACGCCCTCCAGAGCCTTCAGGCCCCAGTTCCACCACAGGGAACCCTCGAGGGCCTTCAGGCAGCAATGGAGCCGCCCCAAGGGCCAGGGCAGACAGCCCTTTATGCAGCAGGACTGCCAGCCCTTCTCAGCACATCCGAGGGGCCCCAAGCAGCACTCCTGACAACCAGCGCACCAAGGTGGGGGCTCAGTTTTTGGACTTCTGGCACGTTTGGAGAGACTCCATCACAGACAATTGGGTCCTCTCCATCGTGCAGCAAGGCGACAAGATCAAACTCTCCAGCCCCCTGAGGGGCTGCTTTCTGCTGACCCCCAATTCAAGGGACAAGAAAAAACGAAGGGACCTCCAACTTGCCATTCAGCACCTATCGGAAATAGAGCCAGTTCCCGAGTGTCAAAAGGGGCGGAACATGTATTCGATCATCTTCACTGTCCCCAAAAAGGACGGTTCAGCAAGGGCAGTCCTAAACCTTTGGTCCATCAACAGGTACATGGTCGAGAAGAGATTCAGAATGGAAACGTTCCACTCCATTGCCGAGGCTCTTCAGGCCGGGGACTACCTGGCATCAGTAGACCTTCAAGACACATACATCCCAGCAGTTGCCACCTCCTATGCTTCTGCTACATGGGGGGAAACTTCCAGTACAGGGCGCTACCCTTCAGCCTATCCTCAGCGCCCCATGTCTTCACCAAGACCCTGATCCCACTGGTAGCATGCCTGCGAACGGAGGGGGTGCACCTATATTGCTATCTAGACGATCTGTTGATCCGAGCAATCTCCTAGGGGCAGGTCCAGGAGGCTCTACAGAAGACTCTGACAACTCTCCACACCCATGGCTTCCTGATCAACGAAGGGAAAAGTCACCTCACCCCGACATGCTGGCTTTACCACCTTGGGGGGTGATCCTGGGCACCGGGGAGTGCAGGCTGTTCCTTCCGCAGGACAGGATGGAGTCCTCTCATCCCTGGCGAGGGAGGTCACGTTGAAGACAACCGCAGTCACACTGAAGGTGGCAAGGCTACTGGGGCTCATGGTGGCGGCCATGGACTCAGTCCCTTGGGCAAGATTCCACCTGTGTCATCTCCAGTGGGACCTGCTCCACTTCCAGATCAGCATCGCCCTCAGGCGGGACAGGTGCCTGATAATTTCGGAAGGCCTATGTGAGTCCATCCTATGGTGGTCTCAACAGGAGAACCTCTGCAAGGGAAAACCATTCCTGGAACTGGACAGGAACTTGGTGACCACAGATGCAAGCCTGACAGGATGGGCAGCACACTGCGGGAACAAGTCAGCAAAGTGCCGCTGTTCAGTGGAGGAGGCTCGCCACAACATCAATTGGCTCGAGTTGCGGGCTATTCTCCTAGCCCTGAAGCACGTCCAGCCGGTCCTGGAGGGCAAGAATGTCCTGGTGCGCATGGACAACACATCAGCAAAGGCACACATAAAACCGCCAAGGGGAGACACGGTCTCGGTCCCTACATCAACAGGCGGTGGAGCTGCTATGCTGGTCGGAGAGGCACCTACAGTCCATCCTAGCTCACCATGTGTGGAGAGCAGCCAATGTCCAGGCAGATTGGCTGAGCCGTCAAGAGATCAACCTGTCAGAATGGAGTCTGCACCCACAGGTGTTCAGGTGGGTCACAGATTGCCTGGGGGTGCCCCTTATAGTGCCTTGCCACAGAACGCCAGACTATGCAGGTTCTACTCACATTTCCCAGTGTTCAGGGCAGTGGCCACAGATGCCCTGTCGGCCCCCTGGCCGCCATATCTACTATATGCATTTCCTCCTATTCCACTTTTCTCTCGCTGCCTGCACAAGCTGCCGTCCTCTTGGGCGTACCTGATCCTAATCGCACCCCTCTGGCCCAGGAGACCATGGTTCTTGGAGATAGTCGCACTGGCCGAGGTGGGGCCACTCTGCCTACCAAGCCATCCAGACCTTCTCGGTCAAGGCCCAGTTCTCCATCCAGATCCAGACTGGTTGCAGTTAACTGCGTGGAGGCTGAGAGGATCCTTCTGCAAAGAGAAAAACTATCATCAAGGGTAATAGATACCATTCTGGCCTCCAGAAAAGCCTTGGCCAATCGGATATACCAGTCGACATGGCGGAGTTTCCTACATTGGGCAGCACGACATTCCAAATGACCGGAAAAGTGTAAGCTGGGAGACCTATTGGAGTTTCTCCAGGATGGCCTGTCACAGGGTTTGAAAGTGAACATGCTGAAACGCCATGCAGCCTGTCTGGTCCAGATGCTCTTCTCGCAGAGTCGATCTTTCCAAGCCAAGCACCCGCTTCTTCGAAAGTTCTTGAGGGGGGTGACCCAGCTGCCCCCCCCCCCGCAGCCTGTCATTGCTTCCCCTCTTGGGACCTGCATATCACTCTCAGGGGCATGCAGTTCCCACCATTCGAGCCTAAGGTCTATCCCTCTCAAGACTCTGTCCTGGAAGGTGGCGTTCCTGGTGGTCATAACCTCAGCTAGAAAGGTGTTGGAGCTACAGGCTCTATCAATAAAGTCCATCCTGTGCATGTTCACGAAGGACTCGGTCAGACTCATACTGGACCCCTCCTTCATACCAAAGGTGAACTCGGCCTTCCATAGATCAGTGGACATTTACCTGCCATCCTTCTGCCCAGACCTGAAGCACCCGGCGGAGAAGGAGTTGCACAAATTGGACATCAGGAGGGCCCTTAAAGTGTACCTCGATAGGACCAAGGACTTTCGCAAGTCGGACGCCCTGTTCATGAACTTCAACACTTCCAAGATGGGGTTGAAGGTCTCGGCAGCCATTCTCACATGCTGGGTTCGCTCCTGTGTGCTACCTGATCGTGCTACCTTATGAGGCCCAACAACTTCTGGTACTGAGCCAAATCACCACACATTCCTCTTGGTCAGCAGCCACCTCAGCAGAACTCTCTACGCCAGCTTCGTTGGAGGAGATCTGCAAGGCAGCCACCTGGAGCTCTCCTTTTTACCTTCTCAAGACACTATAAGCTGGACAAGCACGCAGCCACTAGGGAAGCGTTCGGATGCAGGGTCCTGCAAAGAGTCCTTCCCTGACAGTTCCCCCCTCAATGATAGATCCAGCCAGGGCTTGTTCCCCACCCGTGGTTATGAGCTGTGGCATTTCCCAAGCTTGGGTGACATACACCAGTTGAAAAAGGAACATTGGTACTCACCATGAAGGTTTCTTCCTGCTGGTGTAGAAGAGGTCACCCAAGGCCCACCTGGGAGAGTAAATTTCGGCTGGATCTGTCATGCTGGGGGAGAGGGACAGGCCGGGTGCCTGTTGTTCTTCCTGCCCACCTTTCCTTTTCCTTTCTCCATAAAACATCCTCTGTTTATGGTGGGCAAGCCTCAAGGGGCTCCTCACTGGTGTTAACCGCCACGCTGTGGTCTTTCCTGCTCTCACTATGTGTATTATCTTCTGTTAGTCACATGGCAGTATCGTAATATTAATTTATCTGATGCTTGAGCTGTTTAAGGAACTGAGAGGATCCTCCCATGGATTCTGGGTTAAGGATCTTCAATAATACTTCCTGTCTCTCGGAGCATTGTGGGACACATAATCCCAAGTTTGGGTGGCCTCTTCTACACCAGCAAGAAGAAACCTTCATGGTGAGTATCCATGTTCCTATTCAGATAGAATTACTGTTCAAGTTTGGGTCTCTGTGCTATCCTTAAGTGTGGACTTTCTCCACTCCCCTGCTCACATGAGATTCTCAGGAATGTTACTTTAGATTTAAATTAGAAACCAAGATCAGTTGTGAAATCCAAACTTACCAATCCTGATTTATTGTAACCAAAATGCTTGTAATAAACTTAGATATCAGAAGTAGAATTCCTAGGGGGATTAGCATAGGCAGTGTCTGTAGGGGGTGCATGCTCTTGAGGCTCAGGTATGTCGCATGGAACCAGTCTTTAACTGGGTTCCACATGTTGTCTGAATCAGCCCATTGAGCCAGACTTACATTTCTGCCTGCCTCTGCAATTACACAGTACTATCTTTCATCTGATTGAATATAACAGAGGCAAAAACTACATTAAGACATGGGAGGAGGACCGTAGATGTGCAGTAATGTGCACTAGATGGTACTATCTCATTTTAAAAAATTGAGCTATGACTTACTTGCCAAAAAGTACCTGTTTAACCACGCTTTAAACTGGTTTTAAAATGTTTGTATTTTAATTTTGCATTTTAAAATTTGTGGTTTTTAATTTTAATTTTTGTAAACCATCTTGACATATGTTTAGGCAGTATATAAATATGTCAAATAAATAAAAGCTTTGTCAGCTCACTTCTAGGTCAAAAGTTCTATTGCTTTCATTCAGTTTAGGTCTTGAATAAATATCAGAATATGGTTGGATGCGTTTAATAAAAGTGAATTGGTTATATTTAATTTTCATTTTGGGGTTAATGAAAATTGAGTGAAGAAAGTACATAAAATCTACACAATGTGCACCAGGTATCATGGAGAATGCACATTTCTTAAGAGGGAGAACAGGGAATTGTTTATGTGGGCCAGTCAATATGCATAACCTTCAAGTAATGGACTATAAGAGTACTACATTCACTGGAAAGTGATCATGCATAGTTTCCGTGGCAAATATGCATACTGAGAGAGTGATGTGTGAAATACCCTGTTGATGATCAGCTGTTCTGCATATTCCCAGCCATCGTTTGGAGACTGAACATTGAGTGGACAATATACAAAGTCCACTATCCTTGCTGTTAACTTTTGTACATTCTCACATTCATTGAATATACTGTATACAGTGGCTGGCTTCTATGCACCTTCCAACTTAATTTTATATTAACTAACTAACTAACTAACTAACTAACATATATTGCTCCATATGCAAGTCCCTGGGCAGTTCACAATCTGAATACACAACATTTAAAACATTAACACAATTACAACAATTTAAAATACACTTTAAAACTCTATTATTTAAAATTTTAGTCAGGCTTTTAGTTTATAGTTTTAAGCAGATACGTTTTCATTGCAACCAGACCTCCCCAGATGATCTTAATAGGTGGCAGAGTTCATGAAGAAGGCATTATCTTAAATACCTTGGACCCCAGCTGTTCAGGGCTTTATAGGTAATAAGCAGCACTTTGTATTTTGCCTGGAAATTTATTGGCAGACAGGGTAGTTATTTTAAAATGGGTTTAATAGGATATCTTTGGATAACCCTGGAGACCAACATGGCTGCTGCATTCTGTCCCAACTGCAGTCTCCTGACTATGTACAAATGCAGCCCAATGTAGAGCACATTGCAGTAGTCAAGTCTGGAAGTTACCAGCATATGCACCACTGTTTTAAGGTCATTTATCTCCAGAAATGGATGTAGCTGGCATATCAGCCAAAGTTGATAGAAAGCTCTCCTGGCCACTGCTTCAACCTGAGAGACCAGGGAGAGGTGTGGGTCCTGAAGTACTCAAAGACTTGCACTTTCTGGGAGAGTGTAACCCCATCCAGAACATTCAGATCGAAGTCCCAACTTCTCACAATGTCTGCCTCCACCTTGCTTGGATTCAGCCTTAGTTTGTTCTCTCTCATCCAGCCGATTACTTCCTCCAGACAGGCATTTAGGTAAGAGGCCATTCCCTGATTAAGTTGACCTGGAGAAACAGATTTGGGTGTCATTAATTTTATGATGTTTTTAAATTGTTAAACTGTTTTAACCTTTTATATTTGTTTTAATTGTTTTTATGTCATTGTTAACCGCCCAGAGACGAAAGTTTGGGCGATATATAAGTTAAATAAATAAATAAATAAAAACATATCAATAGCACCCTGCACCAAATCCCCTGATCTCTCCCAGCGGTTATATGTAGACGTAAAAAAACATTGGAGATAGAATGGAGCCCTGTGGAACCCCATACAATAGCGTTTGTTCTAAAGAGCAACAATCTCCAGTCAACACCATCTGGAACCTACCCAAGAGGTAGGAGCAGCATCACTGCAAAGCAATGCCTTCCACTCCCAACCCCTTTATGCGCTCCAGGAGTATACCATGGTCAATGATACCGAAAGCCGCCGAGATATCCCAAAGGATCAGTGGAGTCACACTCCCCCTGTCAGTTCCTAATTGGAGGTCATCTATCAGGCCGACCAAAGCTATCTCAGCCCATAGCCCATCCGAAAGCCAGTTTGAAATAGGTCCAGATAATCTGCTTCTTCCAAGACTGCCTGGAGTTGAGAGGCCATCACCCTCTCGATCACCTTGCCCAACCATGGGAGGCCTATAATTGCCCAATTCTGAGGAATCCAGTGCAGGTTTCTTCAACAGTGGTATAATAATGGCCTCTTTGAGAAAAGGAGGCATCTTGTCTTCTCTCAGACAAGCATTAACAAGACCCTCTCTAATAACCTCCCTGCTAAATAGTATAAACCATGTCGGGCAAGGATCAGGAGAACAGGTAGTAAGGTGAAGTGTCCCAAGCAGCTTGTCCACAGGCCAGCGGGGAATGGGGGAACCTCTGCGGATCCCCCTGCCACCTTGGAGAAGCCCTCAGAGTGGGTAAGTTTAAAAAATAAGAATATTTTTTAAAATTGCTTGTTGAACTCCCAAATGGGGGGGGGGGGAGGTTCGACCCCAAACCTTTGAACCAGTTCGGTTTCGAACCTGTTTGCATACCCCTAGCTCCAGGTCATCAACAGAATTGTTGGCAGAACCAACCTTAAAGCCTTCCAAAGCTTCTTGGAATCCTATTGGAGTAACCTGAAATAGTAACACACACTTTTGGGATGTCACTTAGGATATCACTTAGTTCTTTTTGTGATGATTTCGTATTACTTTATTTACAAAGAATTCTGAATTCCCTTTATTTTCCAAGTGGTAGAATAAAGCTGTTAAACTGATCTGCTTGTCTAGAATAATGACATGGGGTGTAGAAAAAGGTATTTTGTGAAATCTTAACATGTGCACCATTGCTGGAACATAGCTCCCTTTTATCAAAACAAAAACAAAAGCCAACTCTTTGATAATTCATTGATTGCTGTACTGCTGTATATTCACTGTACCCTTCCCAGAAGAGCACTTATTTTGAAAATATCCATCTTTGTATAAAAAACCCCTCACTGTCTTCAAGTTGAAGCAAGAAATAATTTATCACCTAGTCTCCATTGTAGTAAATAGCTATACTTTGGGGAGTTATCAATCCACCAACCATATCTTTTGAAATTACTTTAAAAAGAATTTTGCTTTGTCTAAACAAAAAGAGTTTGAGTGCTTTATGGGAACTCTGCCCTTGCTCAGTTCTGCATATTTCTTCTCTCATGAAGCTTCGGATCTTGGTTGTGGTGTTTAATGAGCTGACCGGTAAAGCATTGGATGCCACAGTGAGAACTTTCAAAGTCACTGAGTACGTTTTCCCTTAAACCTAGCTGACATTCCTGCCTGTCTGATTTAATGTATGACTTCCATACTTAAATTACCAGTCATATGGAAGAGACCAAAATTGTTTCTCCATGTTGTAAACATACAGACATCTATTACACAATTCCCACCCACCCTTCTGTATGGCAGAACAATCTTTAGATTATATTTGTATGTTTGGAAGCAGTTTAGAATGCTTTCTTTAGAAACGCTGAGAAACACACACCTATCCTTTGTGCTGTACCTCAGACCAGTTCAGATAGAGCAGACTCCCTCCGTTCCTCTAATGTGACGAAACTCTGGCACTAGAAAGCATGAAATGCTAATTTCCTTTCTAAGAAAATACTGTATATATTTTGCAGAATTTCACTTTATTTCACTTGTCAGAAAGCCATACTGCACTTGAGCAGTAGTATCTGTAGAGCAGAACTATCTGTAGAAGGTTAAAACTGATATTTTAAAAGAAATTAAATAACAAAGAAAACAATAAACAGTAACAATGAGTGGAAGTTGTTGAATTTCCAAACTGGAATGAATTCAGATTTCTCAACCCCCCACCCCCAGTTGGGAAATAATGAGGGTGTTGTTTAAAATGAACTGAGCTAAAATCGCTCTGAATTTTTGTTAGGCTTGCAAATAAGCTTAATCCCCTTTCTTCTAATGTTCCCTTGTCTTACCCCAAAACTTTTCCTGTAGCAGCAATTGAGGAAGGATGATGTGAATTGTTTTGTGGCTGCCCTTGCAGCATTCATTGAGTCCAAAAGCCTTACAACAGAAAGTTCCTAGTGCAGATATCACTGACAAACAACAGTTTCCAGGGATTTTTGCACTGGGAACTTCTTAGTTTTGGGGGGCATAATAAATGTCCAAGGAGTAGTATTCTCCTTTCCCCCTCAGGCTGCTTCTCCTGGAAGGAAGTTTTGGGGAATGGTATGTGTGCAATAGCAGCTTGCACAGGTGGGATAAGGGGCTGAGCTGCCTAGAGGTCTGAAGACTGTGCACGGCTGTTGAGGATACATTTAAAATGAGCCAGATTTTTCTGAGACTTCAAAAAACTTTTGGGGAAAGTCAGAACATTTTCTGAGAGAGAACAAGCACATTACGAATTGAGATGAGAAGTGAGATCTGAGAGTTTGCATGTCAAACAATGATCATCTCTCTCTCTCTCTCTCTTTCTCTCTCTAATTATCCTAAACATACCCATCGTTAATCCCATGCATGGCAGCCCTCATGAGAGTTTGTGAGCAGCTGCCTGGGGAACAGCGACGGGGATGGGGAGAAAATGGCAGTAGTGGCCGGCCGACGGGGAGGGAAAGCGCTGGGAGGGAAAGCTCCCGCAACCCAGCCGGCAGGGAAGGAAAGTGCTGGCCACACCAGCCAACAAGGGGAAGGAAAGCCAAGCGCAGAACGGACTGGGCCTGAAGGGAGGGGGGAAGGGCGAAGAACGGCCTGGGGCTGAAGGGAGGGGGAAAGACGGAGAACGGACTGTGGCTGAAGGGAGGGGAGAAGGACGGAAAACAGACTGGGGCTGAAGTAGGGAGAAGGACAGAGAATGGACTGAGGCTGAAGGGAGTGGGGAGAAAGGACAGAGAACGGACTGGGACTGAAGGGGGAGAATGACAGGAAGAACTAGGAGTGCAGATGGTCTGTGCCAGATCAGCTGGTATTGTTTTAAAAAGCTTGGATCTTCATGCTGTTACTTCAAACCAATATATATCAATTTTTGTCCCTACTTTATTTTGAAAGTTGTAGCTGTTCCTACCAGTGGGGTTCTATTTTTCTCTCTGTGTAATCTTCTAATACTTCCACTCAGGTTCTTTTGACTGTTTATTAAAAAAAATTCTCTACAAGTAGACTGGGAATTGAAAGTATCCAATTGTGAGCTGTCGAGGTAATTACCTGCATAATATAGCCACTATCTCATTTTGGCAAGGATGCCACATAAACACAGAACACACAGCATACTTGCTTATTATCTATAAAGTGGTTATGGGAGTGTAGATAGCTGTTCTGGTAGTCTACAGTTAACACAGAAATGTCTAAGAATAAAAAGTGCAGACAAGCAGCAAAGCAAGTATTGGGGAGAACACATGCATCATTTTCAGAGAACTAGAGATTCAGTGCATATTCTGCTTGAGTTCAAACCAAGATGTATATCTCAAGACACCACCCTTGTGGACTCACTGAGCAGACATTTCTCCCCTTCCTGTAAGTGAACTACCTCTTTGCCCCATATTCCAAGCCTGGGGCACTCTCTCAGTTGACATTTTTGCAACACAACTTGACACACAGTGCTGACTGTTTTGCTGTCAAGTGGGACATGACTCCCCTCTTTCTCAACAATGTGTTCCTCCCCCACTGGGATTGAAGTCAGAACCTTCTTTTCAAAGGGTATTCCTGGAGTCAAGGAAGCCTTTCACCTCCTCTTCCTATGCCCACAAATGGTCTGGGTTCTCATGCTGTGTAATGGCTCAAGATGCCACTTCAGAAATAGCTCCCATACCTCCCATAGCTCCATACCTTCTCTGATAGACTTGAGACAGTATTTCCTCTCTCTGGGTCTATTTGGCTGCCTTTTCAGTGTTCCCCATCATCCATTGCCATCCAACTCTCTCATATCCTATCATTAAATTCTTCTTTTAGTCGACTATCTCATCTATACACACTGGTCCAGAGATTAGGCCTTGCTTGGAATCTACCTCTCATCCTAATGCAATTCATCTCTAAACCATTTGAACTGTTAGTAGGGGTGTGCGTGGACCATTTTTTGCAGTTTGGTCCAAATTCGGACTGGATTCAGACCGAACCGCAGGTCCTCAAATGGGTTTGGTTGAACTGATTGGCTAGTCCGGTCTATTCAAGCAGTCCAGCTCCAACCAGTTTGGCAGTTCAGTCTCCACCATCTCTTCACGATTCTGTGAATTTACTGCAGGTGGTATAGGCGTTCAAAGATACAGGGAAAAACCTTGACTATAATTCAAGATGTTGTGTGACTCATTCCGGAGTTGATGCAAAAAATGAAAATGTGCTAGCTGATTTAGCTAACACAAAAATGCACAGACTGCACAGGAAGAACCCATGATAGTTAATGTAAATTCTCAGCCTCTAGACTCCAGTTCATTATGTGAACCTGAGAGTGCACCCCCCGGATAATTCATTCACTTTTGTCACCTCTGCAAAGCAGACTCAAGGCCGGCCTGTCACAATTAAAACGGGCTCTTTGCTTGCTGATGAATCTCAACTGGACCAGGATGCTTGGGCTGTCTTTTCTGACCCTGTACTTTCATCTACTTGAGATGACAGCCTTCCTCAGACGTCCACATCATCAGTCTGATCAGTGGAAGATATCTTACAGGGAGCCTTGCTATCTCTTAGATCTGATATTCACAGCACCCTGATTATCCATCCAGCTGTTAGACTGTTTGCCTGACTCAGGTCCCTGGCGATATGGAGACTACCTGTCCATCTTAGGACCCTGGTGATATATCACGAACCTCCCTGGGGGCTTTGTCACCCAATTCCCAGAGCCTATAACACTGAAGTGGGATTTAAGATCTCACAGGTGTCTATTGTATAACCAACAAGATGTTGTGTCTTCTAAATCTCAGGCTCAGGAACTGTGGGAAGCCAAATTACAAAAAGCCCTGTTTATTCCTGGGGAAATTGAACCATCTGACCTACAAATTGGGTCTTCGCACCTTAATTACATGCCTTAAGTTTTGCCCTCATCCATGGCTTCAGACACTGCTAATTGACTAGTTCCTAAGGCCCCTGAATATATAGAAGTCATATCATGGAACATTGCTGGGTTGCAGAACAAATTTGTGGATATCTGTTTTGAACAGTGTTTGGGTGCGGGGGATGATATTCTTTTGCAGGTGACCTGGTGCCAAGATATTTCTTCCTTTTATTTGTCGAGGTCGCACATAAACTGGGCTCACATGGAAGAGCAAGTGGTGGGCTACTAACCCTGATTTCAATTGACATTGAGGAAACTATTCAGCAGAGGAACTGGTCTGATAATGACCACATTCAGGTAGTTCAGATAGACACCAAATTATTTGGGCTTATTCTTTGTATCAGTCTTTATATTCCATTGTGTAGGAATTTAAATTTGTGGCTCAAGGTTTGGTCCTCCTTGCAAACTGTTTTGGAGAGAGTTGAGCAAATGTTGCCAAATGCTCACATTTTACTGGTTGGTGACCTCAATGCCAGAATTGGCAAAGCCATTAACAGTTTCATCAGGAAGATGCAGGCCAGTCCAGAGGATGAGCAGTAATTGCCCTGGTCCTCTATGGATAAAGCTTTTTAAAAAAACCCAAGGGGTCTCTCTTCTGAATCTGGTCTTTAGATTTGGGCTGTACAGTTTTCAGGGCACCAACTTTGATGGTTCAAGCGAGTATTATACTTTTTAAAGCTCCAATGGAGATACTGTCATTGATTACTTTTTGGTTTCTCCCGCATGTCTTTCTTGGGTTGGTGCCTTTGATATTCATAACAGAACAGAGAGTGTCCACCTGCCCTTGGTATACAAGGTGCCTCCTCCTGTGATGTTATAATTTGGAAGGCATTTTTCAGGCCAAACACCACCTTAGATGGAGCCTTAACCTCAGCGAGAAAATTATGGCCTTGTTAAACTCCCAGCAGATGCTGAATCAGAGGTGTCTTGCAATGCAATCCAATTCGGATATCTATGATATTTTTGACAAAATCATTTGTGTACTAAACTTTTAATTGACCACTGTAGGCCAAATTCAGAGGAGTAATATAAAGAAAGGATGGTTTGATCAGGATTGTAAAACCAAGAGACAAGCCTTGAGAAAGCTTCAGACAAGAGCTGGGAAAACAGGTTTGACTCCTCAATTCAATTACTAATACAGTTTTGCTCACAATATAAGCAGTTGCTAAAATCTAAGAAGCTTATTTACTACAATGATCCATGGAGAGAGCTTGGCCTCAGTATAATTTCAAAAAATACAAGAAGAGTAAATTCTGGGAATTGGTGGCTAATGGCACTCAAATGTATAATACCATGCCGGATGCACATATTTTGGCAGAGGACTGGTCTCACCACTTTCCTGCTATATATATCCTCACAGTGATTCAACAATAGTTCACATAGAACTTGATACACTACCAGAATGGCCAGTTGTCATGGAACTAGAGTGTAAGCAGCTGGTTTCTGCCTTGCCCCCTGGAAAAGCTCCTAGAGAGGGTATGGTAGCCCCTGAGGTATATAAGCTGAATGTTTATTGGTGAGCCCCTATTCTGGCTAGACTTTTCTCATAAATTGATAATACATGTGTTATACCTTAGAATTGGAAACCAAATATAATATACCCAATTTTCAGAAAAGATAATAGTCAGGAACCTTTCAATATTGCCCGATTAGCCTTTTATCTCCTCCAAGCCATCTTTTGAATAAGTTGGAGGGCTGGGAGGAATCAATAAAACTTTCCCATCCAGAACAGGCAGGTTTCTGTAAAGGACACAATATGATAGACCACTGTGTCACGCTGAAGGCCCTAATTAAAAAATATGCCATTGGCCACAAAAAACAACTTTATGTTGTGTTTATTGGTCGTACCTCAGCCTATTCTATCAATAGGTCCCAACTATGGGATAAATTTGTTAGAGGTCGGACATCAATAGGCATCTTCTTGGGCGATTAATTGAACTACACTCTGACATCAAGGCTAGTATGAGAGTGGGCTGACAAGGGTCTTTATCAGGTCCCATTTTATTAGAGAGGTGTTAAACAGGGCTGTTCACTCATTCACTTTTAATATAATGTTTATATTAACAATGTTGTATTTCCTTCCACAAGTGCCTTGCATGGAAGATACACCTTTCCAATGCCTTAGCAACTGCTTGCTGTACAGTGGGGTGATTCTGAACTTCTGTTCTAAAGGAAGACAGTTAATAGCCCTTGCACTTTAAATATTTCAGGGCAAGGTGATAGAACAGATGTTGTATGGTGTTGAGATCTGGGGATGGGATGGGAAGGCTATTGTTCAACTGGAAATAGTCCAGAACAACTTTCTAAGGACAGTTTTGGGCCTTTCCCAGGGCATTCCTGGTTCCTATAGGTAGGGCTACTTCTAGGGATGTGCGACCCCCAAATCCTGAACAAGCTCCTTAGGGGGCAGCGCCACCCCATCTAAAGGTTCACATCCAGCTGTTGGCCGGTACGAGGGCTGAATAAAAGTAATTCAGTCTTAGTGGGATTCAGTCTGAGCTTGTTTTGGTTCATCCAGACCTTAACATCTTCCGGGCATCGAGTAAGCACAGAAACAGCATCCCCAGAATGGTCTGGGATGGCGATATACAGCTGAGTATCATCAGTGTATTGATGGAGTCTCACCCCAAACTGGGAAATGACCTGACCCAGCGGCTTCAAATAAATGTTTAAAAGGACAGGTTTTAAAAACAAAGGTTTTTTAAAAATAAAAATGGTGGACTTACCGCGATTGTGGGGCTTCAGGGGGTGTGGCCGTGGCCGGTCTCCTGAGGTTCTCCCTGCCCCTTCCAGCCTCCCCCACCCCGGTCTCAAACCCCCGGTCTTCAAAGTTCCCATCCTGGTACTGACATTATAAGAAACAGAAGTCTCTCACAGTATGTGGTTAATATTACCAGTGTACCACTGAGGAAGGCTTTTTATAACTTTCAGTTTCAGATTATGCCCTCAGCATATCTTGAAGGAAGATTCGCAAACTCTCAATAGAACAGTGCCTTTGTCCTTGTGGCTCTAGTCAAGTGGAGGACATCATACACTACGTTCTTTATTGCCATATTTATGTTGTGATGAGGGGAAAAACACTGATGATAAACTTAAGGGGTCAGATGTAGAATGTTTGACCTATCAGTCAATCATATTTATTATGGTCATCGACCAGCATAAAATACAGGGGGTGGTTACACGGTGCAAAGTATAATGCATAACAATTTAGACATTATACTTATAAGAAACATTTAAATGTATATATAGGCATAAAATAACATAAAAGGCATACAAGAGATAAAGGTATAAAAGGCGTAGTTGCATAAAAGCCTAAGTGATAAATACAGCAAGACTATATATAACTATATATAAAAAGTGCAAAGCTATAGCGTAAAAAGGTGGGAGGAGCCCAAGTCTTTCAGATGGTGTTCTGTGTTGGATGAACACATTATACCATGCAGGAGCCAGCAGGAGGTCAGATTAGAGCTGCTTGGATTCAATGCTTACCAGAGTCCGGATTTTGCACACTGCCGCACATAACCTGGCAACACTATGTGTAATAGCAGGCTTAGAGTCAGAAAGCAGCATAGAGGCATAGACATCCTGGGTGCTTGCATAGCAATGAGTGGATGAACGAGGAGCGAATGTCTCTGTAATACAAATAGTGAAGTAGGATATGCACAGTTGTTTCAATCTGCCCAGAGCCACAGGGGCTCTGTAAGTAGGATCTTTCTGAAATGGCCTTCAAGGGAGGGTGTGACGACGTGCCAAGGTAAACGCCCTGCTATGTTTTGGGACTTCCAATTGAGTAAGATAGGACACCCAGAGGATAAATATGTATGTAAGACCTTCACTGATGAAAAAATTTGTGACTCTGCTTAAATCGGTTTGGCACTCTATGTCCAATATAAGCTTTTTGACAGAAGCTTTGGTCTGATCATAGCCCATATTAAGTAGACTCAAGAGGGAAAGGCCCAAGAACACTATTTTTGTCTCAGGTGACTGTTTTCATTTAGATTGGTAGTCATCACATAAGGTTAAGGGAGCAAGACCAGTGAGGCCAAAGGATAGTCTGAGCCAACAGCTGAGAATGGCCATCCACACCCTGGCCTCCACTTTGATCAGGCCTGTCTCCAAGCGCAGAGTAGCATTAGAGACACATCTTGGAACTTGGAGGGCTGCCATCAGGAATTTGGATTGCACATGTTCCAGTGGGGCAAAGCTGTGGAAGGGACCCAAATGGACACCATAGATAAACAGGGCTAGTGGTTTGGCAATGAACAGATTGAGGGCTGAGGTTACATAATGGTCTCTTCTTGCATGCAGGAATTTGATGATGGTGGAGAAGCTCCTCTTGACGTTTTGAACCACATGTTCCCCATGGGCTTTCTTAGAGCTGCCAGAATGAAAAACTGCCCCAAAATATTTAAAGCATGGGACTTACTCAGTTGTATGTCCATCTAGCTGCCAAGAGTGAATTTTGGGCCTTTTGGCGAAGACCATGATTTTAGTTTTATGGTAGTTAATTTCCAAGAGGTCTTCCTTACAGTAATGTGTTAGGGCTGTCAGCGCTCTTCTAAGGCCCATGGGCCTCCCAGCAAGTTTAGGGGGGTGAAAATCCAGGATGTTGAGCTGGCCCACCATTGTGTTAATGCAGAAATTGTATAGGAGTGGGGCCAATATACATCCTTGCTTGATGCCCTTCTGGGTTGAGACTGCTCTTGAGAGGTGGTCTTGGGGGTTGCACCTAACCTTAAGTGATGTGTCTGCTTGCAGGATGCAAATTAAATATAGCAGACGCTGGTCAGTGGAGGAGGTTCCAACTTCTCCCACAGTTTGATGCGAGAGATAGAATTGAATACTGCTTTGAGATCAATAAAGGCAGCATAAAAGGAGGTTGCATTTCAGGAGGAGTATTTCCCGATGAAGTGCTGAAGAACTAAGCACTGGCCGATGGTAGAACAGCCTTCCCTGAAACCAGCTTGTTCCTCTGCAAGGAGATTTTCCTGTTAAAACCAGTCTTTAAGTTTCCCATGTAGGTGTCTCACGTATAGCTTACGAACTGTGTTGAGCAAACTGATGGGTCTGTAGTTGGCAGGGTTGTCCTTTCTGCCCTTTTTGAATATGGGGACAATGATTGCTATCTCCCATCTTTGGGGATTCGGCCATGCAAATTGATATGGGTGAAGAGTGAGGCCAAAATAGGGGCCCATCACTCCAGATGATTTTTAATTGCCTCCGGCAGAATAAGCTCCTCTCCGGGGCTTTCCCCGGTCTCAATTGGGCAACAAGGCTCTTAATCTCAGATGTTGACACTGGTGCCCACGTGGGCGTATCCTCAATGACAAATGTAGAGCTGCCACACTCCGCAGTGGAGTTCCTGTAAAGCTCGTGAAAATAATTCTCCCAAATTCCTGGAGAAATGTGGCAGTCCAGGTGGCTCAGATCATTGCTAGCAGAATACATTGTGCATCACCAGAACATAGCTGAGTCCTTGGATCTGACATCCTGGATAAGCTGCAACCAGTTATATGCCAGCAAAAGTTTCTACTCTCTTTTCTTTTGAAGGAGGTTCTGTGTGGCCAACAGACCAGAGCTGGATTTATACATTTGGTAAGTGGCGGAGAGGACATTTTTGGGGCATTAACGCAGTTCCTATCAAACCATGACTTGAAGCTGTGCTGACACTGCACTGAAGGGGTACAATTCTTTTGAGCTAGGTGCTGTTGACATTCCTGGACTAAGGTGTTGTAAGGACTCCAAGGGCTTACCAGAGGGATCAGATGTCAGGGATGATTGGACACGCTGAAAGTGTTCTGAGGTGAGTAGCTCGCTTATTGCTTTGTCAAGCTGAGGGGTCCATCTGGCCCTGTAATGTGCCCTTCCAGTAGGAGACATGAGGGGCTGATAGTGGTCCTCACTATAGGACTGGAGCATGAAAGGCTTTAGCTGAAGTGAAATTGGATGATGGCTGCTGTTGAACTTGGAAATAACCTAAAATCTCTCCACCGGGGGAGCAGATTCCCTAAGACAATAAAATAATCGATAACGCTCATTCGGGAGCTGGACAAAAAGGTGAACTTGCCAAGATGGTCATTTTCAGTTGAGCCATTTAGGATGAAAAGGTTCTCTGACATTGCCCCTGTCCCTGGCACTATCACTTTCACTTTTGCTGACATTGCTAAAATCTTCTGCATGGACCGACAGCTTCTTTCTGCCTTCAGCCTCAACACTTCGGGCAAATGTGGGACACATGTCTGTGTTGAGGAGAGGTGCTGTGATTGGGCAGTTGGATTATATTGGGCTGGAGAGAGAAATAAGGTTCTGTGATTGGGCATGATTCTGATGCTTTGGGGCTGTGGGTAGGAGAGTGCACATCCATATCAATGTCATTTTCTAGAGACTCTGGCCCCTGGCAATCCAGGAGGTTTAGGAGGGGCTTTGCTTGCTTAAGTGAGATGTCTTGTCAAATCAGCAAATTCATCCTGTATGGATTTTAGCTCAGGCCTTTCTGGTAGCAAGGGGTTAATCTGTAGAGTCTTGGAGTGTCTAGAAATTGTATTGTAAGGCAAGGGCTTTTTTTTTGAGAACGTTATCTCCAAGGTCATGAAGGCCATTAAACATCTTCCTGGGAAAGAGGAGCCACAACAGAAACTCAGAAAAAACCCGGACCACTCTGACACCATAATTCAAGAGAAGGAATTCACCCATTCGCACCAGTTGGGACAGAAACTAAACTTTTTGAATGTAATCAGCAGCTGCCTTGTAGTTTGTCTATAATATTGATGGCTTGGCAGAAAGTGAAATGATTTTAAGTAAAAAAAAATGGCTGGCATTTTAGCAGCTGGGTTAGAAAGCTTGTTATCACCCTATGGCTTGACCAGTTATGGACAATCCCAGTTAATTCCAGCAAAATTTGTGGTGACTACAGCACTCGGGAGAAGTTAATAGAGCTGTTTACAGCCGTCTGCCCTGTTGGCATCATGTGTGCTAAGGTGATGTCAGACGCAGTGCGTGGGGCAGCTTGAGAGTTGCTGGGGATGGGTTCTGCTGGTCTTTTGGTTAGGCTTCTAACCCCTTGGATCCCTGTGGAAACTGATCCTGCCCAGGTGTTACTGCTGAAGCCAAGCTCTGCTGGGCTATTAACCCCATAGGTGCCTTGTGCGGTAAATTGATCAACGGCTTGCCTGAGAGCCTCAACTTTGACTGCAATTTTGTTTATACATCCTAGTATTAGGATGAGAGTTTCTGCTGAGAGTAAACATGTGTCTTTAAGATGTTGAGAGATGTAGTTGTGGGGGATACAGTGGGCTTGTCTGTCGGGATTGCCCCCCCTGATTCCCTGCTCCGGGAGCTTATTTAGGCTGGGACTTTTAGAAGGCGACAAAGCAACCTGATTTAATGCTGGCTTCAGTGAGGCAATCTCCTTTGGGAAGGAAGGAGGGCTCTCCGAATCCAGAGCTGTATATCTTTTCTTGGTAGGCAAGTTACTCACAATTCGAGCTGTCTCTGGGGGAGTGAGATAGGCATCGATTCTCATCTGCTTTTCTGCATGGTTTGATTTATACACCCCAGTGTCATTGCTGGGGCTGTTACAAATCTTTTTTCTGTCTCTAGATGGCATAATTTGTCTGTGGGGGTTGACCTGGTGGGTGAGGGGGAGTAAAGTCAAACTCTGGACAAGAGCTTGTTTGTGGAACTCTTAGACTGTTGCCATCTTGGCTCCTCTCCTTTGACCTATCTTTTTATGGATGTGATTCCATATGACAGCTGTTGAGTTGCTACTTTTGCTATGCTTTCTTTTAAACTCGGAAAGAAATCTACATATTCTAAAATGTAGCTTTGGTTTTAGTTCAGCCTAACTGATGTAACTTTTTGGTATGTTGTATTTTTTCTTCTATGTTATGCTATGTTATGGCGTCACAACAATAAAATTATTACTGACTGACGGACTGACTGACTGATTTACTATTCCAACTCATCTCTAAACCATTTGAGCCATTAGTGGGAGTATATGCAGACTATTTTTCACAGTTTAGTCCAAATTCGGACTGAATTCCGACTGAACTGTGTATCCATGAATGGGTTCAGTCAAACTGATTAGCTAGTCCAGTCCATTCAACCGGTCAAGCTCCAACCAGTTTGGCAGTTCGAGGAGTTATGTAAAGTGGTTTGTAAAGGAGAATCTGGTGAGGATTCCCCTTTACAAGCAAAGGGGAATCCTTCACAAAAGGCTTCTAAAGGGTGGCCATTGGGGAGGGCAGTGAGAGCCGAGGCACCTTCTCTGGCCCTGGTACCGCTCCTCAAAGTTGCCTGGGCCCAGGTTAGTGCTGGAGCCATGCTGCTGCACGTGGGCTGCTAGGGGGTGTGCTGTTGCTCCACACTGGGCTGAGGCAGCTTCAAGGAGTGGTACTACAGCTGGTGATGGTGGTAAGCACCTTATCATTTACTTTTAAAGGTGCCTCTGATCTCACCTCCCCATCCCCACCCCCCAGCCACCCTTTAGAAGCCTTTTGTGAAGGATTCCCCTTTACAAGCCACTTTGCATAGCCCCTCAAACTGCCAAACCAGTCCACCATGGACCAGGCTCGATTTGGTTCAATCATGGACTGGCCAGCCTTCCTGAAGGCCGGTCCACTTGATCTGGCCATGTTCATAGTGGACTAGTTTGCTGCTAACCATTCATGTACACTGCTAACCGTTCATCAACACCACTAACCATTAGCTTCCTGCAACCTCTACCTTCTTTCATTTAAGTTGCTTTTTCCTTGCAATACCACATGGACGAGGTCAGAGTGCTATGATCTGACTCCCTCCTTCTCATCTTTTAATGGGTTATGGTTATGCTCTGACCTGCCATTTTCTTTTCAAAGTAGTTTGCATCTTCCATATGGCACAAGATAGTGCTTCCCTGTTTCCTTTCTTTCACTGACCTTTGTCAGCAAACACTGCACTCATTTCCCTACATTCATGCAACAGGTTCTTTTCAACAAATGCTATTCCTCTTTCTCTGTGACTTTGCACCTTGCAAAAGTGTCTCCAGTACTCTAAAGGTTCTCAGAAGGGCTATTCACACGAGCAGCCTAGGCAGGGTAGGGCAGCCGAGCCTAGGCTAGGCTGCTCGTGTGCAGCTCCAGGCTTGCCCTGATCCTGGTGCTCCCACCCAGTTTTACTCTACTTTCAATCCTAACCTTTAGCTAGGGTTAAGGTCGTTAGTGCACCCTTAACCCCATGCTGGGGTTGTGTGTATGCTTGGGCTGCATGCCTAGAGCACTGCATGCCTAGAGTGCCTGACTCTTGGAGGAATCTCCCAGTGTACTGCGCTTATCGTGCAGTGCATTGTGAGATTCCTACATGCCAGGAAAACTAGTCCCAGTCTCCAGAGATCTGCACTGCTCCATGCAGTGTGGATCGTGTGGGTGTGTGGTGGCATGCTGAAGGATCATCTGGGGGGAAGGTAGGTTTCACCCTGCCTCCCCCCCACCTGTGCAATTGTGAGTATAGCCTTCATGTATCTTATCAGTGTCACTCCCAGTGGATTTCATCCACTATCAAGCACATGTTCCGTTTCCCTTGTCATTTAGTATAGACATTGATTCAAGCCCACTCCAACCAGGCTATAGCTGTTTCTATGGTTTTCAGAAGGGTATCACCTGGATCAGCCTTCCACCTTCGGGCACTATGCCCTCGATGTGTGTTCATGTTCTGATGCTGCCTTTGGCAGGGCTGTCATTGTCTTCTAGTTTGCCTGACATTGCTGTACTCTCCTTCGTAATAAGAGATCTTTCTACTCTCCCTACTACTGACTTTTGAATGCACAAAATTCCCAAAGAACAGGTTGCTTAACTGTAACTGATGTTCCTCAAGTGGTCTTCTGTGTAGTCACACAACCCTCCCTCCTTCCCAGTGCCAATCTTCAGTTCCCAATCTTCTCCTTTGTATCACTGGCACACTGCCAAGATGGTTTATTTGAACTGAAGCAACAGATATGTGGCATGCACTATTGCTCCATAGGGGGTCTGACTCTGACTTGTGGCAGAACTCTTTAGACTGAGCACTAGAAGGTTCTGAATGAAATTCTGTGCAGCAGCAGATCCTACAGGTGTGCCTGCACAGATGACCACTTGAATGTCAGTTTCATATAAGCAACCTATTCTTCCTTTACAAGCAGTATATGCTCTTCTTGGCCTCTGAATCTAACTTTGTTGGACAGGAAAAATATATTCAGTTATTGATTGGAACCAGATTAATGTGGCTTACTTTCATTATATATTGACTTAATCAGTGTTGATAGTGCTCAAGAAATACTTGGTAACTTTTTGTTTTCATCTGCACCTTCCACATTCTGAGTCAAGAATCCAACTCATCAACTAGCTTATGGCTTATATATCTATGAAAAACATGCTTTCAATAAGTAGTCTGGTATGTACAAGGCAGGTTTGGAAAAATGAAAGTAATGTTTGCTTTAGGAGGTAAAGATGGAGTCTTAATAATTAATTTTTGGATTCAGTGAAAGATATGACATCCTTTAAATAACATGATCCATCTGAGAAAATACTTGTGTCAATTAAAGTGGTATCTGAGCACTTCTGTCGATGACAACAGTTATGCCTGGTGCAGTTATTTTTAGAATGCTTTACAAAATTCAGCTGACTCATTTATTAATTATTTTAAAATGAATCAATGGTTCAGTTTATGGCAATTTGCTAAATTGCCATAATTTACCCATAAATTTGCACAAACTTGTTTATAATGGCTTGAAGCACAAACTTGTATATAAAGGCCTTATAAAATTATAAAATAGAGCAGGCCGTATGACCTCAATTCAAAAATAGTGAAGTTTTTAAAAAATGAATTTTATACCAGATTAAATCAATTACTGAACAAGGTCTAAGGTAGTTGGCAACAACTACCTTGAAATGTTACAGTTCAGTGTTTTGATCGTTCATATCAATTGAGCAACAATATTTAGTGTACACCAAAACAATTCTGATCATTATTAGTCTTGTTTTCAGATGGCTTGTGTCTATTGAGCAGAGAAACTAAAAACTGTTTCATACGCCATATTGCCCGGAGTAGCATGACCTTAGCATCCTGTTAGGGATCTTAATTAGGAGGTAGACTGTAAAACAAAGTAGTGTCTGTGTCTAGGAGCAAGCCCCTTCCTTCTGTTAATGAAACTGTTCGGAGTGCTGGCTAAACACTCCAATTGAGTTTTTGGGCTAATGTGTGGAATCAGCATGACTATGTGGAACAGTTTGTTACAGTATCAAATTGTGCAAAGTTTTGGTCTGGAAATGAAAAGACATAAATATGGTACAATCAGAGATAATAAGGGTACAGTAAAATAAAAAGATTGATTTAGGCAAGGTGAGGAGGTAATAAAATCTTAACAGTATTAATTAGAGTATTATGTAGAGGTGTTTTAGCTTAAGGTTCAAATTGTCAGTTAAATCAGCTTAAAGCTTTACTTGCGAAAGGACCCATGTTTAAACTTAAAGAGGACAGAGGAGGGAATGAGGAAATTTAGAAAGGAAAGATTTCTAGTATTACCTGTCCCAATCTGTTGGTGCATTGGATGCACTTGCAGGTTAGAGTGCGCAAGTAGATTTCCTCGCAGGAGTAAAGCAGAAAGGCAGGAAAAAGAAAAGTCAATTGGCTCATCGTGGTCACTTGCAAGCTAGAGAACCAGGATAGAGTTTGGTCCCAGGATTGTTCTCTCAGTTTTCTGTTGTGTCCCCACCCACCATCTACTGTGTTTCCTTTTCCTCCTGACCATGTGCTTCAGTCAGGAGTACAAATGGGCAAAATCATGCCCTAGAGCAATGTAAAGGTCAGGCACACTGACTGCAGGGGCTGAATCCTGTGTGTAACAAATAAGTTCATGTTTGCATGAATCAATCAAATGGGTGTGATCTTTAAGAAACAAAAGATAGAATGGCTGGTCAAGAGTTGTGTATAGAATACTTGATTGTGCACTCAAAGGCTTTATCTGAGACCAGAATGTCTCTTCCTGGGAGAGATTTATTTATTTATTTATTTATTTATTTGACACATTTGTATACCGCCCCAAACCAAAGTCTCTGGGCAGTTCACAACAAGAAAACACTAAACAAAACATTGGAATCAATTAAATGCTAAAAACAGTTTAAAACAAATCAATAACAATCTAAAATTTTAAAAGTTAAAAAGCCTGGGTAAAAAGGTAAGTCTTCAGACACTTTTTAAAAGCTGCTAGAGACGGGGAGACTCATTCCCACGGGAAGCACGTTCCAAAGTCTCGGGGCAACAACAGAGAAAGCCCATCCCTGGGTGGCCACCAGACGACATGAAGGTAGCCACAGATGAACCTCCCCTGATGTACGCAGTGGACAATGAGGATCATGCAGAAGAAGATGCTCTCTTAAGTACTGTGGGCCTAAGCTGTTTAGGGCTTTATAGGTTACTAGCCAACCTTGCACAGAGCACCTGTGCACTCTTTGGGGACGGTGGTTACCTCCCCCCCACACCTTTCACCCCAGTCTCCACTTCCAGGCTCAGCCGCCTCTCCTCCCCACCGCCACTTCTGCCCCCCCCTTTCTCCCCCCTCCTGGGCCTTGCCTCCACGGCTGGGCTCGGCTGGGCCTGCCGCTGCCTCTGGCCTCTGTGGCCAGGCCTGCCGCTGCCCCGGCGACCAGTCCTCCTGGGTGCGCCTCAGCCAATCAGGCCCGTCCGCTGCCCAACCAATCAGCTGGGCGTTGGGATGCACATTCCAAGGCACACTCAGGAGAATTATATATATAGATAACCAGCACTTTGTATTTTGCCCGGAAACTTATTGGCATCCAGTGCAACTCCTGTAATATAGGAGTAATATGGTCTCTTCGAGATGGCCCAGAGACCAACCTGGCTGTCACATTTTGTACTAATTGTAGTTTCCGGACTGCATACAAAGGCAGCCCCACATAGAGCGCATTGCAGTAATCAAGTCTGGAGGTTACCAGCAAGTGTACTACTGTTCTGAGATCATGAACCTCAAGAAACGGATGCAGCTGGCGTATCAACCATAGCTGACAGAAAGCGCTTCTGGCCACTGCCTCAACCTGGGGAACCAGGGAAAGGTGTGGATCTAGAAGCACTCCCAGACTGCGTATCTGTTCTTTCTGAGGAAGTGTGACCCCATCTAGAACAGGTAGATCAATATCGCTTCTTGAGTGATGACCCCGCACAATAAGTACTTCCATCTTGTCTGGATTCAGTCTCAGTTTGTTATCCCTTCAGTTTGTTATCCAGCCCATTAAGCATTCAGTGAGGATATGCCTTCTCTTGATGATGTTGACATGGAGAAATAGATTTGGGTGTCATCAGCGTACTGATAGCACCCAGCACCAAATCTCCGGATGATCTCTCCCAACGGTTTCATTTAGATATTAAAAAGCATTGGAGACAGTATGGAGCCCTGAGGGACCCCATATAAAAGCTCAGATTTTGAAGAGCAAAGGTCTCCAAGTGACACCATGTGGAATCTGCCAGAAAGGTAGGAGTGGAACCACTGCAAAGCAGTGCCTCCCACCCCCAATTCCCTCAGACGTTCCAGAAGGATACTATGGTCGATAGTATTGAAAGCTGCTAAGAGATCCAAAAGGACCAACAGAGTCACACTTCCTCTGTCAATTCCCAATTGAAGATCATCCATCAGGCCGACCAAGGCAGTCTCCATCCCGTAGCCCATCCGAAAACCAGTTTGAAATGGGTCTAAATAATCAGTTTCCTCCAAGACCGCCTGGAGCTGGGAGGCCAGCACCCTCTCATTCACTTTGCCCAACCATGGGAGGTTGGAGACAGGCCTGTAGCTATTAAACTCTGAGGGGTCCAAGGCAGGCTTCTTCACAATAGGTCTAATAATTGTCTCCTTTTAACAAGGAGGCATCCTGCCCTCCCTCAGATAGGTATTTATAATTGCCACCAGGCTCTCCACAACAACCCCCTTGCCGGATAATAAAAGCCATGTTGGGCAAGGATCAAGCAGACAGGTGGTAGGACGCACCGTACCAAGCAGCTTGTCCACATCTTCAGGAGTCACAAACTGAAATTGATCCAGTCTAACCACACAAGAGGAGTTGCTGGATATGTCTGCATCTGACACTGCGATAACTGTGGAGTCTAAGTCTAGATCGACCTGAATACGAGAGATTTTGTCCACAAAAAATTAAAAGCATCACAGCGGGCAACTGATGGTTCTAAATTCTGATTCAAGGGAGTAGGGGGCCCTACTAGCCCCCTCACAACCCTGAGTAGCTCCACTGGATGAGAGTTTGCGGAAGCAATACAGGCAGAAAAGGAAACTTCTTTGCTGCATGTATAGCCAGAGCATAGATCTTTAAGTGTGCTCTGTGTTGCAATCTGTTGGATTCAAGTCGAGTCTTCCTCTACTTGCGCTCCAGTCGTCTACCTTCCTTGCCGCTTCAGCTCTTGCAGATCTTCTGTATACCAAGGAGCCATTTTTGAAGTGGGTTGGAGAGGACACTTAGGAGCAAACATGTCTACTGCCCTGGTGAGTTGATTATTCCAATATAGGTTTTCTTTTCCTGTTAACGATCCTATATCTGGGTCCTTGCCAGCTCATTAATGTTGTGATAGGAGATTGGGGGTGTGCCATGCTTATCTGGGTAGTCATAAGAGCGTTTAGCTAGGCTAATCCCATTGCAAAGAGGGTTAGCTGTTTCGCTTGTGAAGGTCTCTTTGACCTGGGTCTGCCGGCTAACTTCCTCCCTTTATGCAAGAGAAGCCATGGGGAACTCCCTAGTTCTGACCTCTGGCAGTGCTGCCCATGTTTGCTTGTGCCAAGTGACCAACTTGCAGTTTGCCAAATATGAGCATGTGCAAAGTTCACAATCCTGTGAGCTTAGGTAGCCAAGATGGAGGTTGCAAGCCCGCAAGATAAGCTGTTTCAGTAACAGTTCAGAATCTGACATATTCTGCCTTGGCAGAGTGTGGTGGGCTATTCGTTCGGTCAGTAGACGTGAAGGCCTAACTATGAATTTGTTGGTAGACGTCAGGGCTGCACAACTTCAGCCCCCCCCCCCCCCGGATCTTTGACTACAGCTTTCATCATCCCTGCCTATTAACCACTGTAGCTGGAGATGGTGGGAGTTGTACTCCAACAATTATCTATCATATTTCTGAATTGTAAACTGCCTAGAGATGCAGGTTTTGGGTGGTATAGAAATATGTTAAATAAATTCAATATTTGTACACTGCCCCAAACCTTCATCTCTGCGTGGTTACAACAATATAAAACAAATTAAAACAGAAATGAAAACCTTAAAATGATTTAAATAGTGAGAGGGCCGAAGTTGTGCAGCCCTGCAGTAGAGTAACAGAAGACTCATCTTGATAACCTGAGGAACTTCTCTCCAGACCTTTTTTATTGTGTAAATTAAAACATAGAAAGAGGGAATTATGACAAAGAACAGATGTTTCAACGTATGTACATCAGCTTCAGTGTTCTATATCCCACTGTTTAAAATCCACACTTATATCCAAGACTTCCCCCCAATCTAATTAAGTACCTGGCTAACACATAACAAGCGGGGGAGGAGAGAGAAGGTGAAGGTTGATGACTCACAGCTATACCTGGTTATCGCTGACACTGAGAGAGAAAATCCTGGAAGAGACAGGTATTAGACAAAAATGTTATGTGCACCCTTTAATAGCCTATGTACATTCAGATTTCCGTCATTTCTTCTTTGCCATTAACTTCTCTCCTCAGTTTATCCAAATATAATGCTTCCCTTATCTTCCTTTTAAGTGTACAATTTTCAGATTCTAAAATGCTTACTTTGAGAGCCATTGTTTATGTTTCATATGTATCGACCATGGTTTTCCGCTATTTATGTATATAGAATCTACTTAGGTGTTCTTTGAATCTGGTGACCAGATGTCTTTCTGTTTTCCCTATGTAATTTTCACCACAATCTCTGTAATTTTCACCTAAGGAAAATTACACTTAAAAAAGACAAATCCCTTGCTCCCATATGCTACTTTTAAACTAATCTTAAGATCAGGAGGTGGTCCTACACAACCATCCCACAGTTGCACCTCTCTTTGTTTATAAATATACATTTAAACTGATTCTCTATTAATAAAACACTAAAAAAAATTGAGGCAAATCTTCACAAAAATCCACTTTACACCAACCACAACTAGCACTCTGAAACAGCACAGAGACTGACATGACTTCAGAGATATCACATGGTTTCTTGCTAAAAGTAAAAAAACAACAACCCTCAAATACACTAAAACATAAATGAAAAAAGAACCCTTACAAAAAGTGTAATTAAAAGTATTTAAATCCTTTAAAGATAAACAACATGTGGCATTGTGCAATTCCATGTGGGGAAAAAGAAAGAAAAGGCAAGCCATTCTTTCAAATGCTACTTTAGCCGTGAAATATTCTGTAGCTTGGGAGAATACATTTTCTGCCCAATGCCACCAGCCAGAGTTCATTAATACAGATGGGAATTCATCCATATAGGAAATCTGGGGAAGCCATTGTCATGAGAGTCATAGGAAGTATTAATGGAACTGCCCCTGGATGATTGGTGAATATCCCAAAATTGGGTTTAGGCTTTGTGTGCGGAATTAGTGAGCGGGGGTGGAGCAGTTCCATGTCAGAATAATTTTTGTGCAAAGCTTCAGTTACAAGAAAATGAACTGACAGAGGTTGAAGTTCAAAAACAAGCAAGGTTTTATTGTAGGGTAGGGGTACAGTGGAATAAGAAAGTTGATTAAAGCAGTACAACTACTAAAAATACATTACAAGTCTAAACAGATAACTGCAAAGAGGAAATTTACTTAGTGTTCGAATTAAAATAACTTCCAGGCTGGGTAGAGAAAGGAGGCTTGAAAGAAACAGGTTTTTGGGTTTAAGAAAGCAGGTATAGGGAGACCCAGAGGGGTGCAGCGATTATCATACAACATCGTCCTTCCCTTAGTGGTGATTGGACCCTCATGGCTCTGGCGCAACATAAGGACCTCTTTCCTCAGGGATGGAACCAGGCAGTGAAGAACCAAAGATAACTTGGTTCAATAGCAGGGATAAATCCAAAAGGTGTCTGTTTTCGTGTAGCCAGCTTCTAGCAGCGAGGTGAGCTGGATAGATTGGGCCAGGCAAGAAGGCCAGTCTGGAGGCTGGAAGTGTGATTGGCATGCAGAGCAAGACATGGCTAGATGTTATAGCAGGTGTCAGGTCTAGCGTCCAAAGTGTGGGTGACTCCAAGGGATAGAAACCAAATGAAGCACACTGGCTGAAAGAACGAAGGGCAGTTATAGCCCAAAATGTGTCCTGAGGGAAATTTCCTTATCTTTCCCTTATCTTAGGGCAGTTCCGGGGAATCTCAAACGGTTCCATTGTCTTTTTTTACTGTGCTGCACTACAACACAATGTTTTGAATAGGTCAAGTACACCCTATATGTAGATGGAGTGAATAAACGTGCAAACACAGTGAAGCTTTTCTTTTCATCCTTGAGAAGAGCTTCTTCTGGGTCTGCAGGAAGAGCGGGCTTAGCCCGCTCTTCCTGTAGATGAGCAGCCACTCGTAGCTGGGTGGCCAGATCGGCTGCCCACACAACTGCCGGCTCCATCATGGAGCTGGCTGGGGCTGCGGGGATTGGGGGCTGCATGCCCCCGGAAGGTCCAGGATGCCCCGCGCAAGTGCGCGGAGCATCCTCGAAGGACCCCCGAGCCTGGGAGATTGCTTGCAGCCTCCCGGTCAGGGGTCTACTCATGCGTCGCCGTGCATTGCGGTGACACACGAGCAACGAAATGAGGTTAATGGAGCACTCACTAGCCGCCTTGGGAGCACTGGGCTTGCCTGCGACCCCGGTGGTTCCCATGATCCATGGAAAATGGGCTAAGCTCCCTTAGCCCACTTTCCGTGGATCGTGGAAATAGCCTCAGTATCTCTTAGGTCAGAAGAACCTAGTAAACGAATAAAATGAGTACACATCTGAGATTCTATTACCCACTTAGCTCTTTTCTGATAGGAAGGGAGTTGCATTGCAGAGCCTTATCTTACTTCTCTGCTGAGGTAATTGGTTTTATCTTGTTTGAGGCATCTATGGAAGGGAGGTAAATCAAGAGGGGGTCAATCTTTGTGCATAGAGAGACCTTGAATGAGAAGTTTACTTTTGCGAGTTAACTTCAGAAGTCTACTTAGGCATTCCCAAACATATGGAAAGGCTCAAGGCTAGTACCCTATCAATTTGGCTTTGGTAGCTGCTGAATCTGGGGGTAACTGTCCCACTGCCTGCTAAGTGACTGGTCCCCATGTGCCAACAAAGAGAGAGTTCATGATCCCATGAGGCTCCTGAGCATGTTAAAAGTGAGAAGTACATTACTGACAAATTTCTTTTTTATGGCTGAATAATTATCCGTTTACTTTAGAACTTTTACCAATCCCCTGGAATTTAGACTGGAGAGATAAAAGAATTGGACAGAACCTATTACCTTTGGTGGAGAAGTTTGAAAGTAGAAGTTGTTCTGTGCTTCTTTTCTATTGGAATAAGGATTTTAAAATGCTACTGGCTTACCTTTCCAGGGGAAGTTCAAAAGCGGAGGATTCTGCATTTAAACGGTATTCAGCATGGAGACCTTGACTTTATTTTACCTGAAATCTTGCATTTGTTACTCAGCTAAGTTGGGACGATAAATTAGAAGATGTATGACCTCCCTATATTCTTCCTTTTGTTTAGCATTGAAGAATGCATTGGAATTCAGTTTTTTGGCCAAATCTTAAGAGGATAAATTGGAATGGGGAGGGGGATTGTCAAGTGGTGGTTTTACTTTATTATTTCAGAAGGTTTTACTATAGTGGGTTTATGTATTTTTATTTTACACGAAAGTTAACTTACCTTAGCTGTGTATCCTTTTGTTGCATTTCATTAAGTTGTGGTTTTTGAAATTATTTGGTTTTTTGGAATTTACGGGAAGACCTGTGGATCAGAAGGATTTTGATTTATGAAACCTGATTACTTTTCCTCCCAGATGTAGGTTACAAAAATTAGTTCCTGCAGTGTTTCGTCTCCCCCCTCATGAAAGAATGTTCCAGATACTGTTTCTATATTAACCCTTTGTTAAGTGAAGGGCTTGACTTCTAAATGTTTAATTAATTTCCACTGATTTGAATTTGCTGTAGCTGGGTTCTCTATTATTATTCTGTTTCCATGCAGGGGTGTATGATATACTTATCATTCTCAGTCTTTAGTGCTCCTCCTTGCCGAGATATTTTCAATACAATGGAGTCATCTTCTCTTTTAAAGTTTACAATTCAGTGCTAATCTTCTTTCTTTCTTTCTTTCTTTCTTTCTTTCTTTCTTTCTTTCTTTCTTTCTTTCTTTCTTTCTTTCTTTTTCTTCTTTTTCCTCTTTTCTGGCATTTCTTTCCCGTTCTCTTTACTGATATATGATTAATTTAGGGATTCATTTAAGGGTTTTAAATTGGGGCATAATTAACTAGTACCGTGTTTCTCCGAAAATAAGACAGTGTCTTATATTAATTTTAGCTCCAAAAAATGCACTAGGGCAATTAGCGGTACATCAGAAATTACTGCTAGGTCTTACTTTCGGGGTAGGTCTTACTTTCGGGGAAACAGGGTATACCTTATACATTGCCTTCTCAATGTATCCCCAGTGTTTACTGCTGTTTTTATTATTATTATTTAGGGAATTCTATTTAAGGTTTAACACTGATAATAACCCAACCGAGAATTTGACTCTTTATGAAGTGCCCGATAATGTAAACGACTTAAGAAATCCTCACACATAAGCCAGTAGGTCCTTTGATTTGTTTTTTAGGGAAGAAATGAGAAGATATTAAGAATTAGGAAAGAAATTAAAGCATACTAAGAATTCTTCTTCCTTCCCCCCACCCTGACGTTTCTTTCCCTTTCTTTTTTCTGATATGTGATTAATTTAGGGACTTATATAAGGGTTTATAATTTGGGCATAACTAACTGGTATACAGGGGCGTAACTACTATTAGGGAAGGGGAGGCGGCTGCCTGGGGGCCCCCACGCCTCGAGGGGCCCGCCAGAGGCAAGTCACATGACTATATATTGTGAACTGTGTGTGTATCAGCGAGGGGCCCATTTTAAAATTTTGTCTCTGGGCCCACTTCAGCCTTGTTACGCCCCTGCTGGTATACCTAATACATTGCCTTTTCAATGTATTCCCTGCGTTTACAGCTATTTTTAAAAATTTATTATTATTCAGGGAATTCTATTTAAGGTTAAACACTGATAACCGAATCGTGAATTTAGATTCTTTATGATGTGCCCGATAATTTAAATGACTTAAGAAATCTTCACATATAAGCTAGTAAGTTTTTTAGTTTCTTTTTAAGGAAGAAATGAGAACATATTAAGTTTTAGAGAAGAAATGAGAACATACTAAGAATTCAATTTATGGGCTATAAATATTAATATTTTTTAAGTCATAGACTGAAATTTGCTTTGATTGATTAGATTCCAGTGTATGACATTGTTATGCTATAATATGCAGATTTAATAGGATATGAGTGATTAAGAGTGTTCCAGTTACAGATTTTCAAATTCTCCATTGCAATATTTATTTTAGAATCATAATTTTTGTTTGTAACAGGCTTCTTTTTGGACACTTTTAGAAATTAAGAAACCAACTTTAGTTTCATTACCACAAAAATGGTACTTCTTCTTAAGCACTATTTTTAAATAATCCCCTTCTTTTTTCTTCCTTCATTATTTTTCTTTCTTTCTCTTCCCCTAATGGTACTCCTGGTGTCCGTTACTAATATTATACAACAATGTCTTGTGTGTGTGTGCACGGGATAAGAATTTTAAACTGCAGAAGTTGTGTATAAATGGTTTTGTGCATTTGTTCTTTATTGCTAATAATTTTACTATTGAGATGCAGGCATTACAAACAAGTGGAAGAAGTTGAGAAAGATTAATTGGAGTGCGGGGGAGCAAACTGATTATTGGTGGCTTTAATACAAAATCATCTTAGAAGGTCTTGTTATAGCGGTTTCGAATAATCCAAGTTTGCATGGACTTACTGTTTTGAAACCTGATTATCTATTCCCCCATGCGTAGTTGTAAAATCTAGTTCCGGCAGTACCAAGTCTCCCCCTTCATGATATTTTTAAGGGTTTTTTTGTTGATCCTTTATTATATGAGGGTGGAGGCTGTTAAACTAATTAATTATCATCAATTAAAACATTTTGTATGTATACACGGGGACAGGATGGGGGTCTTGATTGCAGAACAATAGTGGATATATGGCTCTGTGGTTATAATATTTACATCATTTTTGTTATGGCATTATCTGTTTTTTCTTCCTTGCTGATCAATTCTTTTTATCATACCATTAGTGAACCTAATTACCAAACTGCTATACAATTAATTAATTCATGGGGGGCTTTCTGGGTGAGGTTCATATCTTTTATTGATATTTACTCATTTATATACATTTAATTACTATTATTGTATCTTTCTTGGTTTCTCTGCTGATGGTTAAGAGCATGTTTGTAATCACATACGTGTTGGATAAGAGCATGTTTGTAATCATGTATGATCTCAGAGATATAACTTCTTCTGTTTCTATTATATTAATAAAAGCATTATAAAATCTTTTTTTTAAAAAAAGTGAGAACCATATGCTTGTGGTTTCTGACCAAAGCAGAGAGGCTTCTGGGAGCCTCTTTATTGTGTTATAGGGAGAGACCAGTTCAACAAGAAGTACAGGGAGGGACTCTGCCTCCAACTAGGATCAATGCTCATGGCATGTGGTTACACCCCGATAGTATTGGTGAATAAGATCTAGGATTTCTTTCCTCATCTTTTGTGGCACAACGATATGATTTCCTTTTGTTATTAGTCCATTTGATTCACTAAGCTGACCACATTCACAAATGTATCACTTAGACAGCTCTGAAGTGTCATTGATATAGTTAGGCCACCCATTTCTGAAATACTGTAAGACTTCCTGAAATTCTGGATCATGTTGAGTAGCTGTTCCGATCTGAAGAAGCCGCTTGATGTTTCCATGAAAATTTGTACTGCACCATCATAAGCTTGTACTTCCTTCTCTAGGTCAGGGTTTCTTAACCTTGGGTCCCCAGATGTTGTTGGTCTACAACTCCCATCATTCCCATCCATGGCCTTTGTGGCTGAGGATGATGGGAGTTGTAGTCCAACATCTGGGGGCCCAAGGTTAAGAAACCCTGCTCTAGGTCATAGGAGTTTTCCTGCTGTGTGGGATTATGTGATAAGATGTCTGCAAGTACCAGCTTTTTCCCTGGAACATATTCCACTGTTAGGTTGAACCTCATCATTCTTATCAAAAAGTGTAGACATCGTAGTGGTGCTTGATCCAAATCTTTCCCCTTTATTAGGGTCACCAAGGGTATGTGATCAGTGAGCAATCTGAAGGATGCTAGACCACACAAATATCTGTAGAAGGTTTCTCAAGCCCAAACACTGGGTAGGCATTTTTACTCTTATCTGTTCATAACGTTATTCTGTTTCTGTAATCACTTGTCCTAAGAACTCCAGTTTGGCGAAAAATGCATTTTTGTTTGTTTAGTTTAATTCCAGACTCCTGGATCAGATTTATTTGTTTGTTTGTTTGTTTGTTTACTATTTTATTTATTAATCAAATTTGTACACCGCCCCAAATTTTCATCTCTGGGCAGTTAGGATTTAGGATGAGGGTTAGAGTTTTATCATGCTCTTCTGGTGATGTGCTATGTACTAACCATATGGCTTTATAGTAGATCACATGCAAATTATATAGCAAGCTAGGCTGCATCTGTTGCATATCCCAACAGTTTTAATATTCAGATTCCAAATTCAGTTGAAGCAAGAGCTTCTTTAAGTCTCCTATCTGAAAATATTCATTGTGTTGGATAATGTACTACTTTACAGTTGTCTTGCTCAGGAGGTCAGTGTGCATTGTTGTAGCTGTGCATGATTTTGTAGCTCATTGGCTGGCCAAGAACAATTTGTTTCTAGAAGTTAACCATGGAGATGAATTTTTCTGTTTCTGGAACTGAACAGCAAAGTATTTATTCCATACTATGAACAATTGGATTGTGAGGATATTTTCTTCTCTAAATTTCAGGTTGGGTGGAACTATATCAGCATACAAGATCGTGCCAGATGAAATAGAAGAAATCAAGGTATAGTATTTGCTGTGTTTCAGTATTTTAATGTGTCTGTTTTTTGTTGAAAACCTTCCATCGTATTAAAGGGGAGGGGGGAACTGAATGCATACCGAAATATACAGTGATGCTTTTGCTACTGAATTTAAGAAGTGCCTATTTCAGTAGCTAACATGACATCTGGAACAATCTGCATAATTAATGAACAGCATAATGGAAAAATTGGTTATGTCCTTTTCTTTTAGTTGTCGAAGTCCCTTTTGTGAGGCAATTATTTTAGCTGCATGTCTAAGAAGTCATGTGTGAATTAACCTGGAAAACAGCACAAAGGCTATTCTATCAAATGTTTATTTTAGCTGATATTTTCATTCATGCTATTAAGAATTATTTAAATAACAATTTGGTTCTGTGTATGTTTCTAGTGTAAAAGTGTACTAAATAAACAAAGTGAATTTACTAATTTCATAAATAAAATGCCTTTTCCCCCCATTTGGAACTTAATATGGCCAAAATGCCACCACACTAAAAAAAATCTCTGCAACGCCACCCAAAAGAAAGGGGGAAAGGAGTCAGT
Organism: Hemicordylus capensis; assembly: GCF_027244095.1. Classification (NCBI taxonomy): domain Eukaryota; kingdom Metazoa; phylum Chordata; class Lepidosauria; order Squamata; family Cordylidae; genus Hemicordylus; species Hemicordylus capensis. The sequence continues at coordinate 81,450,814 of NC_069657.1, read as the reverse complement.
GGGGCAAATTGCCGGTTTCTTGAAGGGAAGTATTTACTCTCTTTGGCAACAACCCTGGGATTATTAAATCAGGTTACATTTAACATCAAGGAAAGTTCTTGTATCACCTTCTGCACAGATGAGATTAGTCTACTGGTATTAGACCATGTCACAGTCTGTAAATTAAGATGTGACTTTTATTCATTTCCAGTACTTTAATTGCTAGTTCAAGAATTGTTGAGGGCTTAAGATAAAGCCTGTTGTTAGCATACCCTGTGAGAAATCTGAAGTAACTGTTGGAAGGAGTATATGGGATTTGTATTGATTTCCCTTGTATGAGTTCAGTTTTAAAGGAAACATGCAAGTCACAATAAAGTCCACATGGAATTCTCCAGTGAGCCAAGAAAGGTGCTTGTGTGTGTGATCAAAATATAATCAAAACAGGGATAAAACCTATAAGTGTGCGTGTGTGTGTATTCTGTTTCAGCAAGTTCAAAAGTAAGCTTCAGGAAGTGGAATTTAAGGAACAGGAGAAGAAAGAATTGTACAGAAGCAAAAAGTGGGTGGTTTGTATCAGCTACAGTTTGGGAAGGAGAAAAGACAGGGAATGGTGGAGGCGGAGGTGGTGGTGGTGATAACTGCTTGGTTTTACTTTTGATAAGAAAAAATCTGGTTGGAGTAGGTTGCACAAAAGTGAGGCGATTTTCTTTTTTCTTTCTTTTTTTGTCGTCACCAAGCTGAGTACCAGTTGCATGGGAGTAACAGCAGGAGAGGGGGTATGCCCTCAACTCCTGCCTGTAGGCTTCCAGTGGTATCTGGTGGGCCACTGTGTGAAACAGGAAGCTGGACTAGATGGGCCTTGGGCCTGATCCAGCAGGGCTGCTGTTATGTAGAAGGCCAAATCAGGTGAAAAACAGATTGGTCAAAGAAACATTTATTAACTTCTGTTATGTAATTCACCCCACCCCACCCCAAATACATACCTTTTAGTAAAGCTTTCTAATTAGGCCTCTGGAAGCCTGCTATAAACACATAAGAAGAATCCTGTTTGGATCAGGCCAAAAGTCCATCCATTTTATTTACATTGGACCAATAGATGCTTCCAGAAAGCCTGTGGTAAAATGAAACAGCAGTGATCTATTCTGCTACTGCTGGTCTTGTTAAGGTTGTTGTCCAAATAGGGCACTTCAGTGACCCCTACTCTAGAAGCTACCTCTTCATACATTTACTGTAACCACTCAATACTCTTTGAACTGCACTTTTTTGTAGGCAGTCATGACACCAAGTCAGTAAGGGTGGATTTCGTTATCCGCAGGGATTCTGTTTTCTGCTACAACTGTGGATAGCAGAACCGTGGATAATAAGATCTTGAGGCAATGGGAATTGGGGGTTATTATTCATTCATTCATTCATTCATTCATTCGATTTTTATACCGCCCTTCCGAAATGGCTCAGGGTGGTTTACAATTAAAAACAGAAACCATTAAAACCAGCGAGCCAGCATGGTGTAGTGGGGATCCAGCGTGGTGTAGTGGTTAGAGTGCCGGACTAGGACCAGGGAGACCTGGGTAAAAATCCCTATTCAGCCATGATACTTGCTAGGTGAATCCGGGCCAGTCATGCATCTCTCAGCCTAACCTACTTCACAGGGTTGTTGTGAGGAGAAACTTAAGTATGTAGTACACCACTCTGGGCTCCTTGGAGGAAGAGTGGGATATAAAATATAAAATATAATAATAATAATAATAATAATAATAATAATAATAATAATAATGCCAATAACAAAACAGAAATATAAATATGAACACCAATTAAAAAACATCTTAAAAAACAAACTAGCAGAACAATTAAAACCCTGAAAACCAGGTTAACATTAAAACAATTAAAACTAATTAAAAACCCTGAAAGGCCAGGCCAAACAGATGGGTTTTAAGGGCTCTCTTGAAGGTCAGGAAGGAATTAAGATTGGGAATTTCTGCTGGGAGTGCATTCCACAGCCCAGGAACAACTACAGAGAAGCCTGCCTCTGAGTCGCCACCAAACAAACCGGTGGTAACTGGAGACGGACCTCCTCAGATGACCTTAACGTGCGGTGGGGATCTTGTAAAAGAAGGCGCTCTCTAAGATATCTTGGACCCAAGCCATCTAGGGCTTTAAAGGTAATAACCAGCACTTTGTATTTTGGCTGGAAACATATCAGCAGCCACTGTAACTGTTTCAAAACAGGCATCATATGGTCTCTCCGGGTTGCCGCAGAGACCAATCTGGCTGCCGCATTCTGAACTAACTAAATTTTCCGGACTATGTACAAAGGCAGCCCCACGTAGAGCGCATTGCAATAGGCAAGCCTGGAGGTTACCAGCTGATGCACCACTGTTTTGAGGTCATCCTCTTCAAGGAATGGGCACAGCTGTTGAATCAGCTGAAGCTGATAGAAAGCACTCCTGGCCATGGTCTCCACTTGAGATACCAGGGTGAGGCTTTGGTCCAGGAGTACTCCCAAGCTGCGCACCTGCTCCTTCTGGGGGAGTGTAACCCCATCCAGCACAGGAAGATCTAACTCACCGCTCAGATTCTGAGCCCCCACAATGAGCACCTCCGGCTTGCTTGGATTCAGCTTCAATTTGTTATCCCTCATCCAGCCCATTACTGCCTGTAGGCAGGCATTTAGAGAATGAGTGCCATTTCCTGAAGATGAAAAGGAGAAGTAGATTTGGGTGTCATCAGCATACTGATAACACCCATCACCAAACCTCCTGATGACCTCACCCAGCAGTTTCATGTAGATGTTAAAAAGCATTGGTGACAGAATGGAGCCCCGAGGAACTCCATATAACAGCTCCTGTTTTGAGGAGCAACTGTCACCAAGCTCCACCATCTGGAATCTACCTGAGAGATAGGAGCGGAACCACGGCAAGGCAGTGCCCCCTATCCCCAACTCCCCCAGGCGATCCATAAGGTTACCATGGTCGATGGTATCGAACGCCGCTGAGAGATCCAGAAGAACCAGCAGAGTTACACTCCCTCTGTCTATTCCCTGGTAAAGGTCATCCATCAGGCTGACCAAGACTGTCTCAACCCCATAGCCAGCTCTAAAGCCAGTTTGAAATGGGTCTAGATAATCAGTTTCCTCCAAGACTGCCTGGAGCTGGTCGGCCACCACCGTCTCAATCACTTTGCTCAACCAAGGGAGATTGGAGATTGGCTTGTAACTGTCCATCACTAAGAGGTCCAGGGAAGGCTTCTTTAAGAGTGGTCTAACCATTGCCTCCTTCAGAGAGGGGGGCACCCTACCCTCCCTCAGCAATACATTTATGATATTAACTAGGCCACCTCCAACAATCTCCCTGCTAGATAGAAGCAGCCAAGTCGGGCAAGGATCCAGAGAACAGGTGGTAGGCTGCACTGCCCCAAGCAGCTTGTCCACATCCTCGGGAGTCACAGATTAAAACTGATCCAATCTAATAGTGCAAGAGGGATTGCTGGACACCTCCTCCATAGACCTTGCAGAAATAGTGGAGTCCAAGTCGGCCTGAATACAGGAGATCTTATTTGCAAAGAACCCATTAAAGGCATCACAGCAGAGCAACTCCGGGGACCAATTGGAAGGAGAAGGAGCAGAAATGAAACTCCTCACAACCCGGGATAGCTCCGCCGAGCGTGAACCTGCAGCCTCAATGCGCGCAGACCAGAATCTCTTTTTCGCTGTGTGCACTGCCACTGCATAAGCCTTCAAATGGGTCACATGCTAAATCCTGTCAGATTCGAACCGAATTCCCCTCCACTTGCACTCTAGTCACCTACCCAACCGCTTCAGCCCCCGCAGCTCCTCAGTGCCATTTTTGCAGCAGGTCGAAAGGGACGCTTAGGAGCAATCATGCCTACTGCCCTGTTGAGTTCCCTGTTCCAGGTTCCCACCAGGGCATCGACAGAATCACCGGCCACACCAACGTCAAAATCCTCCAAGGCCTTTTGAAATCCCACTGGGTCCAGAAGCCTTTTCGGATGGACCATCCTAATAGGTCCACCACCCCTGCAGGGGTGGATTGCGGCTGTGAGACCAACCTTAACCAGGTAGCGGTCCATCCATGACAACGGGGAAACCACTGGATCCTCCACACATGGAACACCCCCCTGATCCAAACAAAAGACCAAATCGAGTGCATGGCCGGCAACATGAGTTGGTTCAGAAACTAATTGGGGTAGGCCCATAGTTATCATGGCCGCTATGAACTCCTGAGCCACACCAGACAAGCCAGCTCCAAAGTGGATATTGAAGTCCCCCAGCACCAAAAGTCTAGGAGACTCTAACACCAACTCCGCGACATGCTTTGTCAGCACAGTTAGGGATTCAGTTGGGCAGCAGGGTGGACGGTACACCAACAGAATCTCCAATCTATCCCTAGTTTCCAGCCTCAAAAATATGCACTCAATATAAGTCAACTCTCTCACAGGGGCCTGTAAGGGAAATGGTATTCTTATGGACCGTAGTCACTCCACCACCCCCGCCCACTTCCCCTAGCCTGCTCCACGACAGAGTAACCTGGTGGGAGAAGCTGAGCCCACACTGGACCACTCATCTACCCCAACCAGGTCTCGGTTATACATGCCAGGTCAGCTCCCTCATCCACAATCAAATCGTGGACAATTTCGGTCTTATTCTGAACTGACCTGGCATTGCAGAGGAGCAAGGCCAGATTCTGTGGGTCGTTGGAGCTGCTTCCCGAGGCCGAAGAGTTGACAGAGCAGTTGGAAGTGGAAACAGTTACTAAATTACTGATTTCCTTTCCCCTGTAACGGCTAGCTACTCTGCCAGTGCCGATTCTTCTTTTCCCCGCCACTACAGTAATAGCTGCCCTTACACTGCCAGGCACACCCCCAGCACCATCCCACTCAAGAGAGCCCAAACACATATCTGCATAAGGCCTGGCCCAACCCAACCCCTCAGCCCCACCCCTGAAAGCCCAGCCTCAAAGGCTGGCCCCCATTGGCAGCTGGCTTCGGCAACTGCCTACAGGCGGTCTGACAGCCACCACGACGGCCACGCCTTTGGTGAGGCTCCTTGCTTTTAAGCTTGCAAGCCCCAGAAGCCACTCCTCTCACGAGCAGCTCCTAGGACAGGCAGCAGGTGGTAGAACTTCAGCAATCTGGGACCTGGCTCATTGTGTGCTGTACTGTGCTCTGCAGGTCTCTAGCTGTCCAGCAATCCCCAATTTTCCCATGAAAAATCATCGGAATTTAAAGGAAAATATTATTTAAAGGAAAATATTATTACAAAAGAGCCACAAAATGGCTCCTTTTAGCAAAATGGTGACTGGAAATGACGTCTGAGATCTTTTCCAGCCACATTGAAGTTAACCCTTTGTTGTACTCCATATGCTGAGGGTGGATCTTAATTGCCCAACCACAGATACATGGAATTGCGGTTGTCGAACTCAGGAGATGATTTTGATCTGCTAGTTTTGGATGGGGTCACACTTCCCCAGAAGGTAAGCAGTCTGGGGGTGCTTCTGGACACAAACCTCTCCCTGGTTTCCCAGGTTGAGGCAGTGGCCAGAGGTGCCTTTTATCAGCTTCAGCTGATACACCAGCTCTGTCTGTTTCTTGAGATAAATGACCTCAAAACAATAGTACATCTGCTGGTCACCTCAAGACTTGATTACTGCAATGCACTCTATGTGGGACTGCCTTTGTACATAGTCCAGAAACTGCAGTTGGTCCAGAATGCAGCAGCCAGGTTGGTCTCTGGGTCATCTCTGAGAGACCATATCACTCCTAACTTAAAAGATCTACACTGGTTGCCAATACGTTTCTGGGCAAAATACAAGGTTTTGGTTATAAACCTATAAAGCCCTAAAGAGCTTAGGCCCTGGGTATTTAAGAGAACACCTTCTTCGCTATGAACCACACCCACTGAGATCATCTAGAGAGGTTCGTCTGCAGTTGCCACCAGCTCATCTGGTGGCTAGTTGGGGATGGTCCTTCTCTGTTGCTGCTCTGAGGCTTTGGAACACACTTCCTGCTGAAATAAGAGCCTCTCCATCTCTTATAACCTTTAAAATAGCAGTCAAGACACATTTGTTCACCCAGGCTTTTAATTAGATATTATTTTAATTGTGTTTTAATGGTTTTAGCATTTTAAATGTTAAATTATTGTAATGTTTTAATATTTTTATTTGTTGTTTTTATTGTTTTCTTGTAAACCACAGAGACTCTTGCGTTTTGGGTGGTATACAAATATACATAAGAATATAAGAACATAAGAACAGGCCCAAGGCCCATCTAGTCCAGCATCTAGTTTCACACAGTAGCCCACCAGATGCTGCTGGACGGCTACAGGCAGGTGTTGAGGGCATACCCTCTCTCCTGCTGTTACTCCCCTGCAACTGGTACTCAGAAACATCCTGCCTTTGAGGCTAGAGGTAGCCTATAGCCCTCCGACTAGTAGCCGATGATAGACCTCTTCTCCATTAAGTTATCCAAACCCCTCTTAAAGCCATCCAAATGTGTTAAATGTGTTAAATAAATAAATGAATATAATGGAGTCCACCTGTATAGTGCTATATTTAAAAAAAGATTGATTAGTTCTTCTGTTTGGAAGATCATTACTGGGTATGAAAGGTTAAGGGAATCTCCCAGGAAATTTTTTGTAAAGGAAACCATTTATTCTTTAAAGAAAACAGTGAAACCTAGAAAACATCCAAGAATAATATACCAATAAAATCTTTCAGGAACATCAATCTTGGGATTAAAACATTTATTTGAAATATGTACCTTGCTCTACCCAAACTATTCCACTGTAATCTATTTCTGGATTCTTAACAGAAGCCATTTCAGATATAGTACTACTGTTACTTTTTCGCTTTAAACTCCTTCCGTACTAATTTTTCTCTTCTATTTATATCCATTTTTGTCTCCCTCACATACCACTTCGTGATATCAACTGACATGACATCAACTCCTGCTCCTCCTCCCCACCCAAGATTGTAGAAGGGGTTTCTACCTCTGCGTGCATGACTGCGACCTCTGTCAATCCAGTACAAAATTCTGAATTATCTCCCAACTAATAAAATACCAGCTTACAATGCTAACCAATAAAACTGAATATTTATCTTAGATACACATATTTAAAACAATCTAATATGTTAAAACGTAAAACATAACACAACTTACTAAAATACTATTAAAACCAACCCACAGCTCATTCTGTCACAAAGCTCATAAGCAGGGCATGAAGGCAAAAGCCCTCCTCCATTGTTTGCTCTGCAGCAACTGGTATTCAGAGTGATTCTGCCTCTGAACCTGAACCTTCCATTTAGTCATCATGGCTAATGGAAACAGATGTCATCCACATACTTGTCTAACTGCCTTGTAGTCATCCAAGCCAGTGGCTTTTACATAAGGCTGATTTGTCTAGAATGTGGAATTGCCAACATAGCACCAAGTTTCATCTTTATGGAAGATCAGGCATATAGTCAGACATAAAAGGTAGCATCCAGACTAGTCTTATGCTAGCAAATACTTTTGTGCTAGCGCAAGAACACACTACACGATTGAAAAATTGGTGATTTTATTGCCTCAGTAGGCTTTTTGTATGATCAAACTCAAAACCAAATGACCACACGTTCTAAAGCTTAAAAGTTTTATTCAAAGCCTTGAGTATATAAAATGGTAAATATATAGCAAAATGTATGTAAAATGGTAATTGCACGGCAAAATATATAGCAAAATATGAGCATAAGCAAACTATAATTCTGAAAAGCATAAAATGTGTGGCGTTTGAAGCTACTATTAAGTGTGATGTTGTGAATAAAAGTCTACCCCAATGTCCCCTAACCCTTTACCTATACTAAATTGTTCAAAACCCCTTTAACCTATACCCACCACAAGAGATCATATTTACCCTTCTGGCAGCTTGAGGTGTTGTCATGATTCTCCAAAAGAAATCAGAACAAACTAAAGACAGAAATAGGTACGCAGTGGATAGGTGAGTATATCAGAATATAAATTACATAGATGAAGCATATAAACTTAGAAGAGGATAGAATACTTGATATTTAATAAGAACTAGCTGGGCCAGACGCAGAGCATCTGTGCCTCCACTACCCAGCCCGCTTCTTCTCCCCCGCTCTGGAACTTTCTGGCTGGCTGGCTGGAAAGCTGGTCCACCACCTCCTCCAGCCCGTTCGCCAATTCCTGCTGGCCGGGCAGCCCACTGCTGCCTGCTCCTGGCGGCCAGGCCAGCCCACTTCTTCTCACTCCCCCCACCCCCACCCAGCACTCACTCCCCCCACCCCCACCCAGCACCCCCACCCAGCACTCCCCCCACCCACCACCTGCTTCCACCAGACAGGCCGGGCCGCTGCCTGTTTCTCCTGCCGGCTGTGTGGCCCGCCACTGCCTGCTCGTGCTGGCTGGGCAGCCCGCCACTGCCTGCTCGTGCTGGCTGGGCAGCCCGCCAGTGGCCACATCCCTTTTTTCTCCCCTTTCCCCGTTGCTAATCGGCTGCTGCTCATGAACTCTCGTGAGAGCTGCCACACATGGGATTTGTGACTGGTACGCCTAGGAGAAATAAATATATAGATGATTGCTGTGAAGGAGAAGGGAAGGGGGAAAATAGTTTTTGAGAAAGAAAGCATCTTGGCGAGAGAGAGGGAGAGGGAGGAGAGAAACAAAGGAGAGATGTGTAAGAAGGGAAGGTAATATATGAACCAAAGAGAAAATCCTCCTGTTTTCTTGCTGACTTCATTTTTATAGCTCGCAAAATCAAACCTCTTCCCTTTGTCTTCTTAGGCCCTTGATTGGTTTCCACCTGTTGAGCCCAAGATTCTTATTGATCTTTGGGTTCACCATTTCCATCTTTGTTAGAAATCTAATATTCTGTGTTGATGACCATGGCAACCTGGATCCCATCAAAAAGTCAGACCCCCACTTTGACAGGGCTTGTTTACTCCCTCAGTTAACTGCTATTATCAGGCCTTGTCATTCTTCTTCTTCATCCCTTGATAAGGTACCAACTTGACAAGGTGCAGGTGGAATGGGTCTCCTCCTCACATACATTCCAAAACCTTTAACCCCAAGGTTTATTAGCTGCCTTGTCTTCAAGCACTCCTTTGCTAAATGGTACCAAGCTCTGTCTTGCTGGGAGGTCCTTTCTTCAAACAAGGTTAGCCTGAGTATGACCTTTCTGCTAGTCTTTCATAGTACACAGCAAAATGTGTACTATGATTTTCCGTTTTTGTCTTCATTTGGTTCAGTTTCTGGTCCATTGTTCCTTTTCATTATGAGCTTCTATAGTCCAAAAATAGGCCCTCAACATTGTGTGAAGGAATTAATCTCTTTTGCAGACTAGTTCTTGTGTTAGTGCAGTATGCTCTTGTACTATATTTATATCTAAATGATGTGTGTATGTATGTGTGCCTGTACAAAAATATGACTGACAACAGAGTTAAAGGAAACCAAATTCAAGTTGAATATTTTGGCTTATGCCATCATCAGCAACAGATGGATTTTTAAAAAACCAAAAACCACAAAACATATACGTCACAAGCTGGCAGTTAAGAATGCTGTGTTAGCAGAGTTCCAGGGCAGATGACAGGAAAAGAATGATGGGCAGATGTTGTTTGTGTGTTATCCTCCAAGTTGAGCTCATGAGGTGTTGAGGGTCTTCAGTCTATATATCCTAAATTTTTATCATTTGTCATCTCATGATGTGGATGTTGCTCAATAGAAAATATTTCCATATCAGTGAGACAGACTATGGTTGCCCAAGTTGAAATATCTGGCCACAGTTGTTCCACTTTCTTTGTTAAGATGGCAGATTTGTGGCTCCTGAAATGCATCCTTGTGTCTGTGGATGTTTTGCCTACATATTGCCTATGGTAGTCTGGACTGGGGTGTGACTAGGGGCCTTCTGAGGCATTGGAGATGGGCGCCCTGGTCCCTCTAAGTCCAGACCCGATGCCCTCGGCTCTCCCGGTCTGGGCTGTTTGTCCCTCACCCGCATCATCTGACATTAGCATTGTATATCTTAAGCCACATTGGTGGAAGTACAGGTGAGGCTATATCTGATGTTCTTCAAACAGTTTAATGCATAAAATAAACTCTTTAATGCATAAAATAAACAAACAACGTTTTTCGAAATCAAATAAATGCATTTAAATGTCCAAACAGCATTATCAATGCACTATTTCAAGCAGCTGGAAACACTTAAGATTAAATAAAGTAACTACAGCTGAAGTAACTAATCCAAGGACAGGAGAGAGGGAAGGAGGGGGAAATGAGTGGCTCATTCCAAAATGAATGGAAGAAGGGGGAAATGAGGGGAAATTCTCCCCTCCTTCCCTCTCTCCTGTCCTTGGATTGGTTATTTCAGCTCTAATTACTTTATTTAATCTAAAGTGTTTCCAGCTGCTTGAAATAGAGCATTGATAATGGTGTTTGGACATTGAAACATGTTTGCTCAATTTTAGAAAATCTGTTTATTTTATTCTATTTTACGCATTATAGTGGTCTAAAAACATGTTTGAAGAACAGAAGTATGCTTATATCATTGTCATTGTATTGTTTTATATCTGATGTGATAGACTTTCTTGGTAACGTTCTTCTGGTGGTCATCTGTACATTCACAGTACTGGGCTTCATTTTCTCATGAAGGCAAGATTTGGAACTTTCCAAGCTATCCTTATCCCCCATCTCAGCCCACTTCTGCTGTAGCATCATGTGACTACCCTATCCTACTCAGTTTTTTTGTTGTCCTCCAAGAAGTCAACATTTCTTGCTGGTCTGAGAACTTTTCACCTGAAAAAGAGAGAGAAATATTTGCCTTATCTTTAACTTATCATTGGTTATACTTTCTAGTCTTTAAAATTGTGTAGAGTATTTAGGGTAACTATATGCAATAATTTCACTCTCATGGGTGAAAAAAGAGGGCTCAGTCCAGAAAAAGTTAGACATATCTGAAGGACTTAATTGTGCAATTTAGATACTTATTTCAGTTGAATTTGTTAGCCTGATTTTTGCTTCACCACACCCCACATATATCCAGCTGGAAACCTGCACATTGGAAAGCATGTATAAAATACACTACAAATATACATTAAATATGGCACATAATACACACATTCAGAAGATGTACACCTGTTCACAGCATATATACACAGTCTGAACACTTGGCAGTTGCTACTCAATTGTCTCTTTCAAGTTCTGTAGCATACCTATTACCATAGAAACAGCCTGCAGCAGTAAAAAGGGCCAGATGAAGAACAAAATACAAGCTCTTGGAATTCTTAGGGAATTCAACAGCACAGGTTTTTTTTTTTTCCTTTCCATAAAAAGCTCTTGAAATAATGAAAAGCCTCATCTTCTTGAGCACAGACAAAAATGAACAATTTTTTTTACTAGAAAACCTTCAGAAAACCTTGGTGGAGGGAATTATGGCCAGGAGCCAAAGGGCCATTTGTGGACTTCCACATGTGTAACTGAGATTTTCTACCCTCTTCTCACAACCTATTGCAACCTACTGCAACTTATTTCACACCTAAAATGTTCCTCCTGGAGGCTTGAGGCCCCCCAGAGTGGGCTTCAATGGAGTATGAAGGGAGAAAACTTGGCAATTCCTCCTACACTTGTGGGGATTCTTTCAATCCTGGCCTATAGAAGTGTTGGGGACTAAGAATATTGTCCTGTACCAACCTCCCCACCCTCAGATGGCAGTTCCACATCAAATGGGCTCAGGTCTGCTGGTAGCTGCATGGGGTCAACAGAGTTGTCACTATGCAATATTGCAAATTAACCATCTATTTATTTCTCCATGTAAACTGCTTTGGAAACTTTTGTTGGAAAGCTGTATATAAATATTTGTTGTTGTTTATCCGCCAGCCCCTAGGCTAGCTTCTCCCTGGGACCTGAAGTTAGTTCTCAGCCCTTATGTGCAAGCCCTTTCAACCTTTAGCTACCTGCTCCTTCAAGCTCCTCTCTATCAAGACAACCTTCTTCTTGGCAGTAACATCTGCCAGATGTTTTTTGGAACTGAGATCTCTGCAGTCTGATCCACCATCCCTCTCCTTCCAACAGGACAAAGTTCTGCTGAGGCTCAACACACAGTACTTACCCAAGGTTGTGTCACAATACCATGTCTCCCAAGACATCTGTTTTCCAGTATCCTTCCCTTGGCCCTCCTCAGACGAAGAGCGCTTTTGGCACACGATACATGTTAAACGTGCTCTTTGCTTCTACATGCACTGCAAACGTTCAATTCCAGGAATCACATTCTCTATTTGTCTGCTATGCTGGCCCTAACAAAGGGAAACAAGTTTCTTCTCAAAGACTGTCTACGTGGACACTGCTGCAACTAAGCAAGCGTACATCTTGGCGAAAAAATCACCACTTCTCTCCTTTAGAGCATGCTCTATGAGGACTATGGCTATCTCTTTGGCATACTTTCATGGGATTCCCTTAAATGCCATTTGCAGAGCTGCGACCTGGAAGGGTTCATGGTCCTTTATCCTCCACTGCGCCTTAGATACTAGGTCAAAGGCGCATTCGCAGTTTGGGACAGTGATGACTACACAAGTCTGTTCTTGTGTAGATGCCCGCTTCTCCCACCATCCTGGTGAGTAGCTTGCTAATTTCCTTTGTGTGCAGGACAATAGGACCACTACCAAGAAAGTCAGGCTGCTTACCTGTAACACTAGATCTTGTAGTGGCCCATTGTCCTTCACATGACCTGAAAGCACTCACCTGTTTTGTTAATCGCGGTAGTCAAGGACTGAGAGACTTGTGTGCAGGCATCCTTAGTGTGAAGGAAAGGATAACGGACCACTACAAGAACTACTTACAGGTAAGCAACCTTACTTTCTTCCTTGGACATACCACCCCTTCCTCTTTTCTCTGCCCCTCATATGGGGATATAGAATTTCCACACCAAAGGAGGCCTTTCCACTGCTCTAATCCTTCCCAGATGTGCTGAATCTCTTTCCTCCTGAAGGCTGTTCCCACCCTCCTCATAACAGCTGTAGCGAGAGGGTGATTAACTCTCCAGGCTTCTGAGATGCCTTTGGGCTTCTCCAGCCATTCTTATCTTGTGGTTTGCACACGTGCTTGCCCACATCTCCCCCTTACTTTTTTGAGTGAGGTGAACAAATCTTTTCAAGAAGCCATTTAAAAGAATAGAAACAGAAAGGAATGCTAGAGAAAGCTTCACTTCCTTTGCTTTTAAGAACTCAGTGATGTAGTTCTTCGATTCACTGAATCCATTGAGCCATTTCCAGCATTTGTAGGAACAAAAGAGAAAAGATGATTGATTGATTGATTGATTGATTGATTTGATAAAGTGCCGTCAAGTTGGTGTTGACTCTTAGCAACCACATAGATAGATTCTCTCCCGGATGATCTGTCTTCAACTTGGCCTTTAAGGTCTCTCAGTGGTGCATTCATTGCTGTTGTAATCAAGTCCATCTACTTTGCTGCTGGTCATCTTCTTCTTCTCTTTCCTTCAACTTTCGCCAGCATTATGAACCTAAAGGGGGCTGGGTTTTCGCATAATGTGTCCAAAGTATGATAGTTGGGGCCTGGTCATTTGTGCCTTAAGTGGAAATTCTGGATTGATTTGTTCTACGATCCATTTGTTTGTTTTCCTGGCTGTCCATGGTATCCTCAAAAGTCTTCTCCAGCACCAAAGTTCAAAAGCGTCAATGCTTTTTCTATCTTGCTTCTTCAGAGTCCAGCTTTCACATTCATAGAGTGTCATGGGAAAAACCATTGTCTGAATGATTCTAATCTTTGTAAGTAAAGACACATCACGGCATCTAAATATCCTTTCTAAGGTCTTCATTGCAACCCTACCAAGTGCTAATCTGTGGCGTATTTCTTGACTGCTGGATCCTTTACTGTTGATGGTCGATCCTAAAAGGCAGAAATCCACCACTTCAGTGTCTTCATTATCAATTCTGAGGCTGGTTGCTGTGCCTGTTGTCATCAGTTTAGTCTTCTTTACATTTAGTCGTAGTCTCAATTTTTCACTGTGCTCCTTGACTTTCATTACTAGAGCTTGCAGATCATCCACATTTTCGGCTATCAGAGTGGTGTCATCAGCGTAGCTCAGGATATTGGTGTTTCTTCCTACAACTTTAAAACCACGCTCATCTTCTTCCAATCCAGCTTCTCTCAGTATACGTTCAGCATATAAATTGAATAAATAAGTATACAGCCTTGTCTTACCCCTTTGCTGATCTGAAACCAGTCTGTTTCACCATATTCCATCTGGACTGTGACTTCCTGTCCTGTGTATAGGTTTCTCATGAGATGTTCTGGGATGCCTATTTCCCTAAGGATATTCCACAACTTGACGGTTGACAGAATCAAAGGCTTTTCTGTAGTCAATGAAGCACATATTGACTTCTTTGGGGTATTCTTTGGCTTTCTCAGTTATTCAGCATGCATTGGCAGTAATGCTTCTTGTTCCTCGGCCTTTTCTGAAACCAGCTTGAACATTCAGCATTTCCCTTTCCACATAGGGCTCTTATTCTGCGATGAATGATCCTGAGCATCATTTTGCTAGCATGTGAAATTAAGGATATTGTGTGATGGTTTGTGCAATCTGTTTAGTCTCCTTTAGTCAAACAGTGAAGCAAATCAGATAGTGTGAAGCTGGATAAAAATTCATGACAAATCTAACAAAGCATAGACTTGAGCCTGTAATAGGGACTGCTTTGTGGCAGTGATAGCCAGAATGCAAAGTTATTTTTCCGTCACCATATATTGCTCTACATGGGCCACGAGTTCAGAAGGGATGTTTCCAAGTGTCATCATTGTCTGAAGTAAGACTATCTGTCATCTGAAATGGGTTTTCTTTGGCACTGGTGCCCACACTGTAGAATTCAGTTCCCCCAAAGACTTTCCAGATCTGTTTCAGTGAGGTCTTTCGTTTCAGCATGTAGCAAAAATGTGCTTGTTGTTCTTCACGTAGGGCAGGATCTAGATTAAGTTAGTCATGACTGGAATTCATGGGACTTAAGTTAACTATGACTAACTTGCCTCATTGATTTAAGTGGTGCTTAGTCATGACAAACTTGGTCTGGATCCTGTCATATTCAATGCTGATGCTGTGTTTTTCAGTGCTTTTCTAAGCTACTGATTTTAAAATGAAACATTTATTTATTTATTTATTTATTTATTTATCAAATTTGTACACCGCTCCAAACTTTTGTCTCTGGGCAGTTAACAATAGCATAAAATAGTAAAAAACATATACAAACAACTTAAAACAATTTAACAATGTAAAAATAAACCAGAGATTAAAACCTAAAATTTGTTAGGAAGCTGAGAAAGCTTGGGCGAAAAGATGGGTTTTCAGGTGTTTTTTGAAAATTGCCAGAGATGTGGAGGATCATATCTCCACAAGGAGTGCATTCCACAATCTCGGGGCAGTGAGCAAGAAGGCCTGTCTCTGTGTAGCCACCAAACAAGTTGGCGGTAACTGGAGACAGACCTCCTCAGATGACCTCAATGGGCGGTGAGGCTTGTAATGAAGAAGATGCTCCCTTAAATACCCAGGGCCTAAGCCATTTAGGGCTTTATAACTAGCACTTTGTATTTTGTCCGGAAACCTATTGGCAGCCAGTGTAGCTCCATCAGTAATGTGGTCTCTCCGAGATGACCCAGAGACCAACCTGGCTGCCGCATTCTGAACCAACTGAAGTTTCCGGACTACGTACAAAGGCAGCCCCACGTAGAGCACATTACAGAAGTCAAGTCTGTAGGTTACCAACAAATGTACCACTGTTTTGAGGTCATTGATCTCGAGTAACAGGTGCAGCTGGCGTATCAGCCGGAGCTAATAGAAAGCACCCCTAGCCACCACCTCAACTTGAGAAACCGGGGAGAGGTATGAATCCAGAAGTACTCCCAGACTTTTGGGGAAATGTGACCCCATCTAGAACAGGTAGATCGAAACCATCTCTAGAGTTCTGACCCCACACAATAAGTACCCCCGTCTTATCTGGATTCAGCTTCAGTTTATTCTCCCTCATCCAGCCCATTACTGCTTCCAGGCAGGCATTTAGGGAGGATATGCCAGCTCCTGAAGACGTTGACATGGAGAAGTAGATCAGGGTGTCATCAGCATACTGGTAACACCCAGCTCCCAATCCCCTGATGATCTCTCCCAGCGGTTTCATGTAGATGTTAAAAAGCATTGGAGAAAGTACGGAGCCTTGAGGGACACCATACTTAAGCTCAGATTTTGAAGAGCAACAATCTCCAATCGACACCATCTGGAATCTATCCGAGAGGTAGGAGCGGAACCACTGTAAAACAGTGCCTCTCACCCTCAACACCCTCAGACGTTCCAGAAGGATACTGTGGTTGATAGCATCGAAAGCCGCCGAGAGATCGAAAGGACCAACAGAGTCACACTTCCTCTGTCAATTGCCAATTGGAGATTATCCATCAGGCCGACCAAGGCAGTCTCCACCCCATAGCCTGCCTGAAAACCAGTTTGAAATGGGTCTAGATATGTTTTAGTTGAATTGGTTTGTATGTTTTGTTTATTAACTTTCTGTTTTTAAGCCACTTTCTATGTTGTACTGCAGTCAGTATTATTAAAACTAGAAACGCACAACTTATTACTTAAATTTACAGAATGCTTTTTCATATGAAAGTGCTCATTTATGTAGAAAACAGGGCAGTGAATTTAGGTAATAAATTATGGGATTCTGTTTTTAACTGTTTCAGAGAGTAATAACTGATGCACAAGATAGAAAAAATATTGGGAATTAATGAGTGAAACATGTTCAGGTTTTATGCAAGGCTTGGTTATATACAAGGCTTTTTCACATTGACTGCCGACTGTGTAGGAGAAGCACCCAAGCTGGGTATGAAAGCCAGACATGCTCCCAGTTTTTGGTCGTTTGCTTGCAAACATAAAGGCAGAAGGTGGGGAGGAAGATCATGTGTAAGGTGGCAGATATGTAGGATGGCTTTTTCTCCTATCTTGGTAAAATGCAGGGGGCAGAATCTGGTAGGACTCACTCATCCTACCAACTGCCGCCTCACACATGAGTGCTAAACTTCACCTAACTGAGAGGCAGGAGAAGCTCTCGCCACTGGTGCCTGCTCTGCCGCCGCAGAGCAGAGGCTTTAAACATTTTTTTAAAAAAGTTTTTTAATCCCACCCCCCCACACACACTAAAAGCAGGAGAAAGCTCTTCCCAGACAGGATGAGCACTTCCTCACTGGAATTTGGGACGTCCCGCACAATGCGGGATGGCTGGCAACCCTACATGTGAACAAGCCTAGTGAGTTTCATAGCTGAGTAAGGATTTGACCTTGGGTCTGTTATATTTAAATCAAATCAACTGGCTCTTTACAGTAGTGAAGATAAAATTAAGATAATCTAGTGTTAGAGTTGGTATAGTTTTTATATTAAAATGCTGCAAGCCTTTCAGCAGCCTGCATTCTCAGCAAATGATAACCTGATTTTTCCCCTTCCATTCCACGTTTTTTTAAGTGATTGTATCACATAAGTCAGGTGTTTCTGTGTGAGATAATATATAAAGTATAATGCAAAAATGACCTCAGCCGTGTTTCTTTATTTGGGCCAGTTCAAATAACTCCAAACCAACCAACCATGATTTTTGAGGTTGCAATGATACTCCAAATTTCTTGAGCCTAAGCTTGCCTGCCTCCCGCTCCTGCCAATATCGACTGAACCTGCAGCTGTTGTGGTTTATAAACCATAGTTAAATAGCTCTAGGTTTGTTTGACAGGTGGAGCTGCTATCTAAACAGGATGTTTGATGTCAGAGCTCCATGCTAGAGCAGATGAGATAAGGGAAGGGAGGAAGATGGCATGTGCAGGAGTCTTTGGATTTTGAGTTCATGACAGACATAAGAAATGGTTTCGATGAGTTGTGAAAGACCAACTCTTTTTTTTTAGAGCGAGAGAAGGGTATCTTTTAGACAAAATATGGGCAAAGTCCAAAGAAACAATTTGAATGAGTAAGTGAATTAGATGTGTATCCGCGTTATCTTTGAGGTTTGCTCTAATGCAGTGTTACTGTGTTTGCTCTGATCTCTATTGTTTATACATGTGTGCACCTAGTTTGTGTGTTGGGGGCAGGAACACATCAGTTCTGGGGAAATTACTATTTGAAGTCGGCGAAATTACTCAGATGCTAGGGGAATGCTTCCCTTTCGCAGCAAAAGTAAACTCTGACCAGCCAATGAAGCAGGAATTTATCTGTCCAGCAGAGTGGGTCCAAATCAACCCCAGATCAACAAGCACACATAACTTAAAACAGGTAAAAAAATGAAGCATTACTATAAAATACGCAAGAGGGCACATAGAATCAAGAGGCCAGGGCTTTTCAAAGGGGAAAAAAAGTTTTATTGACATAGAGCAATCGGGTTCTGTTGGGTAGGGATGGAGTGGTCTGTTCAGAGTCCTCTTTGTCATAAGAACATAAGAACAGCCCTGCTGGATCAGGCACAAGGCCCATCTAGTCCAGCATCCTGTTTCGCATCGTGGCCCACCAGATGCCACCGGAAGCCACAGGCAGGAGTTGAGGGCATGCCCTCCCTCCTGCTGTCACTCCCCTGCACCTGTTACTCAGAGACATCCTGCCTTTGAGGCTGGAGGTGGCCCACAGCCCTCCGACTAGTAGCTGTTGATAGACCTCTCCTCCATTAAGTTATCCAAACCCTTCTTAAAGCCATCCAGGTTGTTGACTGTCAGGTTGTTGGTGTCCTAGAACCTTTTCTTGTCTAGCTGGCAATTTTCAATTAAAATACCATAGTACTGGATGTGGTTCCTGCCTTTCCCAGGCAAGCAACTTCAAGGTGTAAGTTCTGTCCTGACAGTCTTACTTGTCCAAAATGGATGCTTAAATCCAAAATGGGGGCTGTTGCTTTTATCAGAGAGCAAGCTGCAGTCCTTCAGCATTCTAGGATTGTCCAGATGGGGAAGACAAATTATTTGGTTCTCTTCCATACCATTAGCACTCCCCCAGGACTGGGTGATGCTAGTGTGTAAAGGAATCTTGTTGTTCACCCTGCCAGCATGGTTCTTCCAGTAAAATAACCCTTGCTAACTTGGCAAGAAGGCACCTTTTAACGTGGTGATTCTCTTTATTTAGCAGGGGGAGAGTAACTGGCCCTATCCAACCCCATCACAGTACCTCCAGTGACTGTTGCTGGTGTCTATCTTATGTTTCTTTTTAGATTGTGAGCCCTTTGGGGACAGGGATCCATCTTATTTATTTATTATTTATCTGTATAAACCACCCTGAGCCATTTTTGGAAGGGTGGTATAGAAATCTTGATGGTGATGATGATGATGATGATGATGATGAAGGCTGGAAACTAAAGATTTAGGAAAAGATTGAGTTAGATATGACATGCTCTGATTATATCTGGAGTGTTCTGGGCCAGGTCTAGGGTTTTGGCATCCTAGTCAAAGTTTGACTTTGGTGCTCCTGCAGCTGAGAACTATGGAGCCCTGGCTTTAACTTGAGCCCTGCAGGCTGCTTGAGCCATGCTGGGTTGAATGACCAGCCCACGTGGATGCCCAGAGAGTGACTAGCCCTCACTGGTTTGAAGATACAGTGGGAGCTTCCAGTCTATTATAAGGGCAAAATTCTAGCACTTCAGAGATGAAAAGATGCTGCTGTTAGTTTGGAAATGGTCTCAGACTGCAGAATTTCTTTTTGGAAATGAATGTGGAGGCAGGCAATTCATATTCAAGAGATGGAGCGCAACTTATTAGACTAGCTGTTTATTGGGGGCTGAGGTGCAGAAAGCAAAGAAGACTGTAGTTTGGGGTGTAGAATATGCAGGCCCTTTGGGGAGCAGGGTGCAGTATTACATATTACATTCTTACATCACTGTGCAGTACTTCAAGGGTGCAATACAAGAGGGAGAGAAAGCATAATTGACCGTGCTATAATCTAACTTTATGTGCCCTTTGCCCAAGAACTGGCATCCTAGGTATCTGCCTAGTGGATGGGCTAGCCCTGGGAGTGATTCATTATGATGTACTATGGAAAGGATTTAGAAGAAGGATTGTTATCTCAGGCCTCTGTGAATATGAGTATAAATACAGTGGTCCCTCGACTTACGAACTACTCGACATAAGTATTTTTCGAGTTACAAACGGCAGTTTTAGATCCGGTTTTAGATGCGGTTTTTTCGACTTACAAATTTTTAGATGGGGTTTCCTCAACTTATGAATTTTACATGCGGTTTCCTTGACTTGCCTGCCTGTCTGTTTACTGCCTGTTTATTCTTGAAAAGAAATGTTCCTGTGCAGTTTGCAAGCCTTACTGGGGGTCTGGGTCTTTTTTCTAGGCTCCGGAACGCATTAATCCGTTCCCAATGCATTCCTATGGGAAACCGCTTTTCGACTTACGAGCTTTTCGACTTACAAATGTGCATTCGGAACGGATTAATTTCGTAAGTAGAGGGACCACTGTATAAGAAACAACTGGCCCCTTTTCTAACTGATCTGAAAGTCTGAGTTGCTGATGTGGACTGAAAGAGACCAAGCATATTAAAAGATATGGCATATCACATGAGGGCAGAATGGAGAATTGAGAAAGTTCACAAAAATGATAAGAAAATTATTTTCTCTGCAAGAAACTGAATTGTCAGATATTAAGGGAGATCCTGACAGCTGTAAAAATCAAAAGAAAACATTTGAACTGTATAATAGGAAAACCTTAAATTTTCTAGTAATAAAAGCAAACACAGAAAGCTAGCTTTTTAGTAAAATAGTTTTGAAATGTATCATTCAAACTGTGTGGTTTTATATGTGAAATGCTTCCTGAAATCACTGTTCCTTATTACACTGTTGATAATGTTAATATCATTTTCCATGCACTGAGTACAGAGGTGATATAAATTGAATTTGTTGCATGCAAGAACTGTATATAATCTTGGAAACGGCAAGCTTATTAAGGAAATAATTTACAATTCAGTAGGCAACCTCATGGATCACACTATGGGGCTTCCACTATTGATTGTATAATGTAATGGTGGAGCTATTTTTAGTGTTTGTGAATGAAACATTTTTGGAATTAATAAGCATTCATCCGCCAATTCAGCTGAGTTCAGTTCAGGTTTTGAATATAATTGTGACATAGCAATATGATGTATTTGTTGTTCTGGAGTGTATATATAATACATTTTTATGTTTGTGCCCTTATGGACTTAAATTATTCTTGTCTGTTGAGCTAAGTATTTCATGTACTACATTGTCATCCTGACCTTCCTCCAAAAGCTCAGGGCAGTATACATGGTTCCTCTTCGCTCATATTATCCTTGCAGAGCCCTGTGTAGTGGAGTAGCTTGGGGGATGGTGACTGGCTTAAGAAATAACAATATATATTTTTAGGAACAGCAATATTTTTATTGAAATCACCTTCCTGCCAATAAAGGTTTACAAATATTTGATTAAAAATCAAATACAGAAAATATAACACATTAAAAAAAAGAATTTATGCATGATTGCATACATGGAAAAACAAAATAAAATACACTCGTATGACCAGTAGGGCCTCCAGAAAGTGATGAAATCATACTGGAAATAAAACTAAGTGATAGAGGGGTTTACATTAGGGAATCAAGCCTACATTTTCCTCTCTTTCGTGTTCCCAACGACTCCTTTTCTTGTGTGATAAAACCTGTGGTCCTTCCCAAGATAAAATCAGCGGTAGAACTTACATTCCTTTTTATTTGCCTTTTAACTTCCCAGGATCTTTGCATGTATAATCAGAGGTGCACCTAGGTAATTTTGGAGCCTGGACCTAAAGGACTTTGGAGCCACCCGTCCCCTCCCCCCACAAGTTTAAGCATCATCCCCCTATACAAACCATGACACACACTGTATTTTTAACACATGGGGTTTTGAGGACCACAAACAGCAACAGAACTTACAAGAATGTAAGAATATAAAACAGGTATATTTACACAAATATGCATTAGCAGAAACATTTCAACATGCAACTTAACACTTTCTCCACTCCCCTCTCTGTCTCTAAAGCATCCAGTGCAGGTCACAGTGGCACTCAGCTGCCCAACACAGTGCGGGCCTGCGGTGTGGCACGGCAACCACACCACCCAGGACAGACTAAAGTGGATTTGGGGGGCCCCAGGGGGTGTGGAGGCCCTGGACTTCGGCCCCGAAGTCCAGGGATAAGAGCGCCTCTGTTTATAATGCCTTAATGACAACTAGTTGAGCAAAGCCTTCAGGAGTACTGACCAAAATTCCAGCGAACGATTACCCTGTTTATCTCTTTTCCAGGATATGACCCTCCTAAACCAGCCCCCCCCCAATCTCTGCACCTTCCCTTAGCCAAATCCTCCCACAATTGCGGACTCAACACTGGCAGCTCAGCCTCTCACTGAGGTGCTCCCACAAGCGACTAGCTGCCAGACATTCAGTTTAAAAATGCTGAATGATTTCATTAAAAGGTTCACTAGCTTCGTAAGCCTCCTGAACACAGGCCACTCTGGGACAGACCTGTGTTTAAGATCAGTCAGTGAGTTTCATAGCTGAGCAGAGATTTGAACCGTATATCCCTGATGCTATTCTGACAACTATTCATTGTATATCATGCTGGTTCTCCTATTTAAGCAAGAGTCACTTCCCCTCTTGTCAACTCCATGACTAACTATTCTAAAGCACAATCAGACATTGAATTTAGAAATTTTATCTTGTCACGACCTGAATGTACATTTACACAGACAGTGTAGCAATTGAAACCATCCATTATCACAATAAGAATGAATTGCAACACGCCTCAGGCTCTAATGCTCTCCACTCCTTCATGTGGAGGGGAGGAGATGAAAAGTTTCCATTCCCAGTTTGTAACAAACTGCAGTTTCCTATTATCTCCAAATATGCCAAACTGATTTGTCCCACCCAACTATGGCTTGTACAGACCATAGTTTCCTTTATTTGGATTATAAGAGGACCTGCAGTTTGTTACAAACAGCAAACTGAAGTTTTAAGCATCCTTCCCTTTCATGCAAAGGGAGAAGGGAAAGGAGTGCATGAGCCCAAGGCTTGCATTTGTTCCTGCACATGATGACAAACCATGTTTGCATCTGAATCAGGCCTTTGTTGTTGCTGCTGCTGCTGTTGTTGTTTGTAGCAGCCCTATTTTGTTGCACCCCTCTCAGTTTCAAGATGGCCAGCAGCACTTTGGTCATGGGTAATATGCCCCCAGGTCGGCTTTTTTTTTTTGCCGGGGTGGGGGGGGCAGGAGGTCTGGTTGTTCTGCCCATAGTTATTCTGAGGTAAATAGTTCAACAGGTGGTAGAAGCTAAGCTTTTCGGGTATGATTAGTGCCAGCAGTAAAGCTAGAGTAACCAATTTCCCTTCTGATCTGGATTACCAGTCAAACCTGTTGATGTTCAAGATAATGTACCTATTTTTGACAGTGATTAGTTTTAAATATGGACATTCCCTTCAGCAAAGCAGAGCTGCCACTATAAATAATGTTGGGTCATTTGAGAAAATGAAAATACATTTTAAAAATATATTTAGTTTTAATAGAATTTCTTATAGGACTGTGTGCCAGAAATGAAGCAGTGACTCTATTTGATTAGATTCTTCATCCCTTTAAGCTTCTGAACTCTTGAATTTTGCAGTGGAGTGATTTTTATTTCTTATCCATCTCAAAGCTGTTTAAAACAATGTATATATGCAAACCCCAAGGTAAATATATCTTAATTTGAATAATCATCTGAAAATCAGATCTTTTGATGTTATTTACAATCTAAGATACAAGATTTTTTGTTACATATGAAGTTTTTTGTACAGAGAACTATATCTGCATTTGTTTTTGAGGAGATATAGTAGTTGATTTCACTGCATCAGCTCTATCAGTGTTTGGGAGCATTTTATGAATGTTCTTATTGAAATCAGATTTGCCTCTTTGTTTAGAAGTCTAGATATGAAGCTTAGCTATCAAAATTTATTTTAATGGGAGTACCACAGCTGACTATAAGGTTCGCTTTCATTTTAGCTACTGCTTTTTAAGTTTGGAATCCTAAATATGCATAAGTGGAAGTAAATCCCACTGAAGGCAATAGGATCATACTTCCAAAAATATATTGTTAGGACAGGATTGTTAAATGATTCTAAGAACAGAATGTACTTATCTAGATGCTCCATTTGTATTTAACATGTCATAAAATAAACTACACACAAATATGTTTAGTTAATGCACTTTGCTAGTAGCTTGTTTTAATCTGTCTTGGTCTTCCTATTTTCTTTGGAATTCATTTAATTATATTCTAATTAAACTATTAGTTTAATAAATACTGTTGTTCTTATTATGATTTGGAGAAGAACATATCAGATAAATGGCACTTAATCTAGAATATATCCAAACATTACAGGCTCTCTAACTAATGTTTTTACTTTAACACTGTGGAAATGCATTGGGAGAAAATGTAGTCATGGAGTCATGAAAAATGGAGTCAACTGGGTGCTACTGTGGATTTTTTTGGTGTGGATTTCCCCCCCTTGTAGCCAGCTCCTAGTGGCTTTAATAACTGGGGTGCTGTCCTGACACTCCCTCCCCCTTTTCAGCCCCAAGCTGCACCACATTTGTTGCTGCTGCTGTGTGCCTCTTTCATTTTTGATTTTGGCATCAGCTACTACCCAATTCCCATTGGCAGTGTGACACCCCCCCACACACACACCCCCATCTGAGACTGAAGAGGAGCAGGCAGAAGTACTTCCACTTCCTGGATCTTCTCAGCCCCAAACCAAGGGCAGTTTTGATGGTAGCCCCCAGAATAAACCAGCAGCCCCACTAGTACCACTGCCACCGAAAGAGTCCCAGATTGATGACATCATGGTGTGGGGCGACTTTGAGTTCCACCATGTTGACTCACACCATAGTGTCTGCACCCACCGCGGGGCACAGGTCAGCAGTGGGAAGGACCTCAAGTGCCTTACAATATCAGAGATGCTGTTGCACCTGTAGTGGCATCACCCAGTGGTCCCTTCTGCTTCTGGCAGTAATAGGCCTGGTGTGCCCTTGACTAGTGGCAGCAAGGCTCCTGCTCCAGCTGGGGAAATTGCCTGAATGGTGGGTATGTAAGAGTGTTTAATTTAATTAAAATTGGATCAGATGGTTCTTCTAAGTGGTCTCTGTCCATCACACTTATGGGCTTCACACCTGCATGGAGAACATTCCGGAACACTCACAAGCCAATTTTTTTCCACCCTGCTTTATCTCCAGATAGGTAGCTTGGCTCCTCCCCCATACCCCTTAGTCACCTGACACATCCCCTCCTCCTCAGTTCTTTTTTGTCTGCCGAAAGAGAAGTACTCATGGGACATTTACAAGCCTTCAGTCAGGAATTCATTATAATTTTTAGACCCTCTATTTTATTTTTACATTTATTCTATCTTTTTCTCTCCTGATATATATATATCTCCCTTTCACACATGTTTTTTTCCTTTTTTTCTTTTTCTTTGACTCACGATTCTTTCATCTAGTTCGCTCCTTCCCTGTTGAGGGAAACATGTATGGCCAGTAAAGTGGTGTTTAAATGCTGTATATAGTGCAGGGCAGCGTTTCTCTCTTCAGATGGTCATAGTCTGCCTCATCTGCCTTGGGGATACTCATTTGAGTGTGAATTGCTCCAATTGTTTGAGATTTTCTAAACAAGCTAGAAGATACAGAGCTTCCCGGCTACATCTTTATTTGTGGGGAAAGGCTCTGTCAGGCAGCGTTATGGATCAGTCTTCCAGTGCTTCGACTTTTGCTTCTAACAATATTGGTGTGGTGCCCAAGGTGACAGTTCCACCACACGGAGGGCCTGAGATTCCCTTGGGGACTCCCTATGCCTCCACAGCCACGGCTGCAATCGCGGGCTCGTCACTAACATCTGAAGCCTTGCTCGAGACTTTGGCCCCGCCCCTGGTCGGTTCCTCTAATGCTAAACTTCCCCGGGCTCCTGAAGCACAGCCCCCTTCCAAAGCTCACAAAAAGCATAAGAGGAGGAGGAGGAGGAGGCGGCGGCGGCCTTTGTACGACAGGTCGGTTCCGAAGGGGAAGGCAGTGCCGAAATCAAGCTGCGGCTGATTCTGAAGCTGCGCAGGCGCACAAAGCCCTGGTCTTGTCCAAGCAATCGCACAACTCCTCAAAGCCGACAGGACTTCAAACCAAGCAGAAAAGTAGCGTGATCGGGCAGGAGCAGCGGCAGAAGCGGAGGCAGATTTGGCTTATTTTAAGCCAAATTTTGGGTTACGGCCCATTTGACCCATGAGTATACCCCTTAGGTTCTGGCAACAATGCGGTTGGGACCGAAGCTAGCTGCTTCTATGTCCCTGAAGGGTCCCCACCCACAGTTGTCGGGCTCTATGCCCCCTCGGTCTGAGCCTTCCCTGTTAGAATATGGGGAGCTGCTGGTACCTGATCGCATGATTAAGAGTATGAGTCAGAAGACTCCAGAGAGGGCACGGATTCATGTTCCTTTTCACCAAGCTGGCAGAGTTACTCTCTTTACCAGTCAGTTAAGCACTACTGGTCCTACCTAACTGATGAGAGTGACCAGGAAGGGAGTGATTATGCAGGGCATTGCCAAGACTCTAGCTATTACTGCCTCTACAGGAGCAGAGAGTCTCGATATGGCTCTGTTACCCCGGACAGGCATTATAGGTCCCAATCTCAATTGCCATGCCCATGCCTTAAGAAATCATACTCCTATGCCAGAAGCTGTTCTCCTCTGCGTAAACGCTACTGCTGCCTCTCTTGTTTTTGTTTTTTTTAAATTATTATTTTATTTATTTTATTTATATACCACCCTTCCAAAATGGCTCAGGGTGGTTTACAGTTAAAACAAACCACTAAAACAGTAAAGAGCTAAAACAAATTATGACAGGGTTTATGATGCCTCTCGGGCAAGGACCCACGTGAGCAGGCGGCACACTTCTGAGACATACCCGCAAGCTACTGTAACTTCAATGCTTATCCTACAGTCAGCACTCAATGCACAGACACCTCAGCTATGCGGTCCTTCTGCCTGTCCTCATCCTCCTACTGTCCAGGCGCAAGTGCAGCAACCTGCCTCTTTCCTGAATCTGGATGTGACTTGTCCTGTTCCTCCAGAAAATATTTTGGAATCATCAGACTCCTCACCAGATTTGTATGCTGACTCTACTACCTCTTTAGTCAGGGCAGCCCAGATACTAAGCACCACAGGCGAGAAAATGACTCAATCCCCTCTTCACCTTCAGGGGACTTCAGATCCTTTTCTGCATACGTCTAGAATGGCCAAGTCTCTTCACGTTCAGTTGGAAGAAGAGGTTGTACCATCATCTAATCCTCTCTTTGATGTGCTTGACAATGACTCTGCCAAACTAGTAGCATTTCCTATGAATCAGGTTTTGCTAGATATCGCACAGGCCCTCTGGGAAAAACCATCCACAGTTCTGCTGACCTCCAGGAGAGTGGAAAACTATATAGAATCAAATTGGAGGAGTCCCAGTTTTTATCAAAACAACCGGCCCTCAGTTTGATAGTGGTGGAAGCTGCACAGACCTGGTCTAAAAATAAACTGCTTTCCACCCCTGTTGATAGGGAAGGATGCAGACTGGATTCCCTGGGCAAGCGTTTGTACTCTGGCTTGGCAATGCAAATAGAAATTGCAGATTACCAGGCCTTCATGTCCCGGTATAACCACCTACTTTGGGAGAAACTGTCAGAGCAATTGGAGGCTCTACCCTCGCTCTTCGCTCTTTGCAGAAGGAAGGGTTCCGTCAGAGTAAGCAACTTCTGCATATCTCTAAGCAGACACATATTACCACATATCCATTCATCCACCGCACTGGAAATACCTTCAGTTTCAAGTGGGCAAAGACACTTTCAGTTCATAGCCATGCCCTTCGGACTCTCTTCAGCACCGAGAGTTTTTACGAAGTGCATGGTGGTGGTCGTTGGATATCTCTAAGAGGGGTACAGATTCCCCCCTTTCTAGACAATTGGATGCTGCGAGCAAGGTCTCCAACCCATCTTTTAAAGGACCTTTACATGACTATGATGCTGTTGGAAGACTTGGGTCTGTCCATCAATTTCAGAAAGTCACATTTAGAACCTACCTAGAATATAAGGTTCTTGGGTCTTCAGTTCGACTCTGTAGCAGCGGAAGTGAGACTACCAGAAGATCGAATCCAGACTATTCAGCAGTTCACCCGATGTCTACGCGTGAAGCCTTCTCACACCACAAGGGACGTTGAATGGATGATAGGCTATATGGCCTCCTCAACAACGACTTTACCAACCGCCATACTTCGTATGCGTCCACTTCAAAGATGTTTATCGACACCTTCCGACCGCTCAAAGACCACAACTCGAAAAGGCTTCTGATCCCTGCTTGGGTGAGCAACACTCTTACATGGTGGACTGTCACTCAAAATCTCCAGCAGTCTACCCCATTCACAAGAGATCCTCCCAATGTACAGGTCATGACGGATGCCTCAGAGGAGGGATGGGGAGCCCATCTGCAAGATCTCCATATCAATGGGCATTGGACTGCAGAAGAGTCTCAGCACCACATAAATTACCTAGAATTGTTGGTAGTATTCAAGGCTCTGAAGGGTTTTCTTCTGGTGGTGAAAGGACTGCAAGTACAAATCATAACAGACAATACCACGATGAAGGCGTATATCAATCACCAAAGTGGAACGGGCTCTCGCTCCCTTCTTCAACTGACACTTGTCCTGTGGCATTGGGCCCTGTCTCACCACATCGATCTCACAGCGGTACATATCAGGGGCCTAGGCAATTGTTTGGAAGACAGATTGAGTCAATCAAATGCACTGTCCCATGAATGGAAACTAGACCAAGTCATCCTGCAGAATATTTTTTGTCGCTGGGGTTTCCCAGACGTAGACCTTTTCACAAGCGAAGTCAATTGCCAGTGTTGCATGTATTATTCCAGGGCAGGAGTGGGGAAAGGTTCAGCGGGTGACACATTTGCGATAAGCTGGTCAGGGGGCTATCTTTACCTATTCCCCCCAGTTCCCCTCCTCCCACGTGTTCTGCAGAAGATGGTCCTCGAGGCGGCGAACTGCATTCTTGTAACACCTTGGTGGCCTCGCCAGCCTTGGTTTCCACGTCGTCTTCAACTTTCCAACAGTTGCTTCATAAGACTTCCTCTGTCCCTGACCCTGCTGTCCTTAGAGAACCTTAGAGAAGCTGAATCCTTCACCTGGACATTCACAAGTTTCGGCTGACAGCTTGGAGGATCCATCTTTCTGGTCCCCAGAGTTAAAGGTGGTCATCACGGCTTGCAGAAAGCCCACCACTTTGATGACTTACAGGGCAAAATGGAGACATTTTTCAGAGTATGTTGCCTACGAAGGCAATGCTACCAACAATCTTGTCATACCTACTGGTTTTAAAGAAGTCCGGCCTTTCGATGTCTTCTGTCCGGGTCCACCTAGTGGCCATATCTGCTTTCCGGGCCTCTGGGGACCATGATCCATTCCTGTTTGCCATGCGGTCAGTTAAACAATTTTTAAAAGGCTTAGCTCATTTGCACCCAGACACACTTTCTGTGGCTCCTACCTGGGACTTGCCGGGAGTACTTATGGCTCTTATGGGCAAGCCTTTTGAGCCCATGGCAACTTGTGATTTATGGTTGTTGGTTCTTAAAACTATCTTCCTTGTTGCTATTACTTCTGCTAGGAGGGTTAGGGAGTTAAGGGCATTACGTTGTGACCCGCCATTCCTTATGTTTCATAAAGGTAAAGTTGTGTTGCCGGTGGATGTTTCATTCCTTCCAGAAGTAG
The DNA here is from genome assembly GCF_027244095.1 of Hemicordylus capensis. Lineage (NCBI taxonomy): Eukaryota > Metazoa > Chordata > Lepidosauria > Squamata > Cordylidae > Hemicordylus > Hemicordylus capensis. The sequence continues at coordinate 81,421,021 of NC_069657.1, read as the reverse complement.
TTTCATTGTTCCATAGATCTCAACCTTTCTCCTTGCCAGTCTTCTTCCCAGACCCTTCTACACCAGTGGAAAGAAAGTGGCATGCCTTGGATGTCAGGAGGGCGTTAGCCTTTTATGTCCTTCAAATGGCATCCTTTAGGACCACCAAAGGATCTCTTTGTCACTCATGCCACAGCCTGTAAGGGCCAGAAGGCCACTTCACAATCAACTTCTGCATGGATTGTGCAAGCCATCAAGCTGGCCTACCAAGTTGCTAGTATCCCTCCCCTAGTTGCTTTAAAGGCGCATTCCACTAGGGCAGTCTCCACCTCGACGGCCTTCGATAGGGGAATTTCTCTAGAGTCAATTTGTCAAGCTGCAACATGGGCTACACCCTCATCCTTTGTCAGGCATTATGCTCTGGATGTGCGGGCCCACCAAGATGCCTCCTTTGGGGCATCTGTTTTGCAATCAGTTTTTTCAACAACATAGCCTCTGTACTGTATACCTCAGTTGCTACTTCTGTGGGGTTCTCTGTTTTTTCGTTCCTTATTGGTTGTTTTAAATAATAATTAAAACAAACCAGAGGAAGGTATTGGGAAGTAATTTTTTCCTCATTCCCGCTTGCATTCTCGACTTAAAATTATTTGGAACTGTTCTGGGAACGTGTGCCTTGTCTCTGGCTCTGCCCCACCTCCTTGTTCTGGAGCTTGCTATGCGCTCTGTGATGGACAACGACCACTTAGAAGAACTACAGGTTGCTTACCTGCAACTGGAGTTCTTCCGGTGGTCATTTGTCCAGTCACACACCATTTGTCCAGTCACACAGCCTGCCCCTCTGCAGAGTCTTCTTCGGCGGACTCTAGAACTGAGGGGGAGGGGGGTGTCAGATGACTAAGGTGTATGGGGGAGGAGCCAAGCTACCTATCTGGAGGTAAAGCAGGGTGGGGAAAAATTGGCTTGTGAGTGTTCCGGAATGTTCTCCACGCTGGTGTGAAGCCCATCTGTGTGACTGGACAAATGGCCACCAGAAGAACTCCAGTTACAGGTAAGCAACCTGTAGTTCACCTGAGCAGTGGCCAATGCTCAAAACAAAATACCAAAAATCAGAAGAACAGATTCAGTCTAGGCAAAGTTTCCTTATAGTCATCAGGAGTGCTACTGTCAAGTAATGTTTTTTCAGAACCCAGTAGGAAAGCGAGTATCTTACTTATAGGGCTGTGCACAAATCAATATCTGCTATTGGATTCAAGGTAGAATTGAATTGCAGGACCCCACTAATTCAACCTGAATAAATTCAACTTTGACCTGATTCGATCTGAATAAATTCAATTTTGAGGCCTGTTTTGACTAGCTCCTGGTTTTCTGGGGAGAACTGGTCTTCCAGTTGGGCTCAGTGCATCAGCCTGCCTTGGAGAGCTGATCTGTCCACTGATCTCAGTTGGTAGACCAGCTCTCCTAAGAAAGAAGCACCATTTTGAGGCCCGCTTTCCCAGCACAATGGGCCTCGAAATGGTGCCCGAATTGATACAGGTTGATTCAGGGGTGACTCTATTCTACCCCGAATCTGGCTCCTTTTTTTCAGGGTGGTTTGATTTGGGGTAGAATAATTGAATCATCCCCGATTTGTCCCAAATCGATTTGTGGGTGAATCAGTTTGCACATCCCTACTTACTTATTTGCAAGGCTTTGTTTCAGAACTCACCACATTCAGAGTAGTAGGCAGTGTTACTGTCCAGGCCTGATTTATATACCAAATATGCTCATTAGCTAGCATACAAAATTAGGCCTGTCCCATAGTGTCACCAAGTGACCAAGTTCTTTTATATAGTGACCATGTAGGATCTGGGCGCAAGGAAGAAAGGAGATCAAACCACTCCTTTTAGGATTCAATGGGCTTTATTGAGTATAAAAGAATAACACATCAATCTAGCTGAGCAGAAAGCAGAACACTCTATCAATATTACCAACAGTATTTAAGCAGAACATCCTAGCCAGTACCAATATTCAACCAGTGTTCCTAACTAACATATGTGTGTGTATTAAGCCTTCCTAAAGCCTAATATAATTCAGATATAGACAGGAAAGGGGGGGGTAAGGAAAGCTGAGGACTGGCATGGTTTGGGGAGATCAGGAATTAGTAGAGGGATGAAGGGAAGGGAGAAAAAGGGGAAGAGATGAAGGGATCCAAGGCTTGTAGGGGCAGCATATTACCAGGATCAGAGGCATTGAGAGCGGTGGATATTTCAGCTGAAGGAGCGAGGCCTTTGGCTGGAGACAGGAGCTTTGGATCAAGCATGCAGTTTGCTCAGAGCACGACTGAGAGTCAGAGCACCATGGCTGGGCAAGTCTTGACTTCTCACTGCGCAGTAGAAGTCACAGACAGCTCCTGTCCATGGACAGAGTTCCTGCTTGTTGCCCCGCGGCTTAGCAGCAAACTCTGGGATTGCTTGTGAGCAGGTCTTGCATGTAGGCACAAGATTGCTAACTCTCTGTCCAGTAGCCTCATTCTTTATAGTTGTATTTTCCTTTGATCTATTCAAATCTCATCTTTTCCTGGGTCCCCAAAAAGGGGTGACAATGCTGTTACCTTCTGGACAATGTCTTTTAATTATTCAAGATATTGGCCAGTCCAGAGAGATCTGAATCTCATCTTCTGTAAACTGTGCGCTTAGAAGGGGGGGGACATTGCCCAAAGCAAATCTGCATCTCTGAGCTACAAATGGCATCTTCCCCGATTTGCCAGTCTGACCCCAAAAGGTGTTAAAGTGTTAGTAAGGTAAGAATTAGTCTATAGGTGTTTTCTTTGTATGCATCTACCTATGTTGAATTTCCATAGAGAGCAATTGAGTTAATCGTTGACAAGGATTAACGCTGACTTCTTGCAACAGGAGAGGGGAGATCAGCCTCTGGCCTCTTCCTCAGACATTATCTGGTAGTGAGTCACATATTAGCATTTGGATTGTTCGGGCCTGGCTTTTGTGCTTCCTTGAGTATCCATTTCACAATACAATGCTGGATCTCCTCTTCCCTTACAGACCAGTTGAGATCTGGGGTGTCAATTCACCCTGAGTTTAGGCAATAATAGAACTCTTAATATAAAATGAAATCAGACACAGGCCTGAATTCCACATACTTCTGAGTTGGTACCTTTAAGTCCAAGGTTGGGGTACATGTGCCCGTAACAGCAGCAAAACAGGGTTATTCAGCCAGCTGAAGGTGCCCAGAATTGCCAGTGAAATCTGAGAGCCCTGTACAATCGAATGCAATTATTTTTTTACCCTTTAATGATGATAGTTGTTTAGTGCTTTCTGATTGGATTTTACCTGCTCATGTATTTTTCATGACCAGGCCTCAAGGAACATACATACCACATCAATGTAGAGGAAGCTGTGGTTACTTCTTTTTCTGCCTCCATCTTGAAATCCTCCTAACATTTTTAGTAGCCGCCTAAATTACTTCCTCCCTTAGACAGCTTCTTACTCACAAATATCTGTCAGGACACTTTTGAGGACAAGAGGCCTACTATCTTGTAACTGCTAATCAGGCCTGTGCTAATGTTTGGTCAAGCTAAAAGCGCTATATATTAATACCTATCAATAGCAATCACCTATATGTTTCTAATAATTAGGAATTGTGCAATTAAAACCTCCAATGTGTGCAGTTGGGGGGCAAGTGGTCTGGTTGCCCAGAGCCTCATCTCATCACCCAGACCATTGCCCAGATGATTGCTTTGGATGACAAGCCATTCCAGGTGGTGGAGAAAGCCGGCTTATGCCAGCTGCTCCTACTGCTTCCCCTCCCCCTCACTACAACATCCCCTCACACACCACCTTCAGCAGACAGGTGGTCGCCTACCTTTACTAGGTGTGCAGGGAGGCTGTGTTGGGGCTGCTGCACGCAGCAGCTTCTGACACCAGCATTCACTTCACTATGGACCAATCTCGGCAGGAAGCACGCTGATTTCCTGTCCCTCACAGTGCACTGGTGGGGGCAGGAGAGTGAGGGGGCATCTGCTGCTGGTGGCATGGCCAGCCCCTCCTATGCAGTAAAGCACAGGTGCTTGTGCTGCATGTGGAGGTGCTGGACAACAACCACACAGCAGATGAGCTGCTGGTGACCATGGATCCCTAGGTGGAGGGATGGCTGTCTGGGCAGCCAAACCTTCTCCGAGGGTTCATGAGCCCAACAATGTCACCAACATAACTCGGGCAGTTGAGCAGGCTCAGTTTGTGTCCATCCATTGTGTGGCACACACTCTGAACCTGGATGAGCAGGATGTGCTTGGTCCTTCTGGGGCTGCAACCAATCAAGATATCCCCACTGCAGGCACAAGGTGCCATCCTGCTGCCACAAAAGCTGTTTTTGTGGAGAGGTGCTACAAGATAGCAGCTTTTTTCCACTAGAGTGAAAAGGGTAGGCAGATGCTCAAGGAGAGGAAGCTTGAGGTGGGCCTACCTGAACACCTGATACATCAAGATATTCCAACCTCGTAGAACTCCACTTTTCTCTTGCTCCGGCACCTGCAGGAGCAAGAGCTGGCCATCCACACCCTGGCAAGGAAGTGTGGCTTGGAAGTGTGCCACCTATCCAACTAGGACTGAGCACTCCTTTATGAGGTTATCCTGGCACTCAAGACATTCTTCGTTGCCACAAACGTCTTATGTGCTTAGACAGCAATGCTGATCCAGGCTTTGTCCACCTCTTTTCTTGAGAAGATGATGGGTGAGCTCCAGGCCATGCTGACCACTGAAGAATCACTCACTGTGACAGGTCAGCAGAGGACTTGAGTGGTGGGTTGGCTCAGGACACCCTTGGGTGCATTAGCAGTGCATGTTTTGACCTGCCTGTGTGACCCAAGGATGAAGAGCAAAGCAGTCAGCCCTGGCCAGTTGCACAAGTGGAGGAACTCTTGGTTGGAGAGGTCAAGTAAGCAGAGAAACTATGGCTGGGGGGCGACCAGCAGGAGGGTGTGTCTGCTTGTAGTGCACCATCCATCCCTAGCTGCAGCATCACCACTGCTTCCCGTTCCAGCAGTGTGGTGTCCTGGCAGGGCCAAGTGAGCTGGTAGTTCTGCCTCAGCATTCCACTCATTGGTTCATGGAGGGCTACCTTGGCACCTTGCCAGGGGTATAGGAGAAGCCCATGGAGCCCTGCAGTAGTGCTGAGCAGTATGTTCTGCAGTATCTGCAGGATAAGGCGATGGAGCTGAGAGATGGAGCTGATCCAGTTTTGTAGCTGATTCGGTTTTGGGAGATGGAGATGGGATATGGAGCTGATCCAGTTTTGGGAAACACATCGCTGAGTCTGTCCAGACTTGGCGACAGTTGCTGGACAGTTCCTCTTGTACCCGCCAACCAGCTTCCTGAGTGAGAGAGTGTTCTCCATGGCTGGGGATGTGATGACACCCCATCATGCAGGGTTGGATGCTGACATGGTGGAGTGGCTAGTCTTCCTGAAGCCAGCTTCCCCCTGCTGAGCCATCCCAAGCTGGCCATGGAGGGTGAGTGACTCATGGTCACCTCCACCCACTGCAACACCATGGGCAGCTCGCCCCACCCTGGCCAACTCTAAATCCGGATGTGTCACAGTCTGCCCATTAGTTCTGCTGACATACACAGAAACGTCACCGCCATGCCCAATGATAAGATGATGGACTGGTGCCCTGAACCATGTGTCAGACTGTCAGCCAGGGCCCAGCACCAATCTGAGGCCATAGTGATATGTAGTTTGATATGTAGGTTTTGATGTGTACTTTTGAACTGGTGGGCTTGAAAGTACGCACAGACAAAGACACAAGCAGTCAGCCTGGGGTGTACTCTGGAGAAGAAGAGAAGAAAGAAGCGTTCTTCTCATGGTAAGAGTATCTATCTATATAATTCTCCAGGGTGTGCCTTGGAATGTGCATCCCAGCGCCCAGCTGATTGGCTGGGCGGCGGACCCACCTGATTGGCTGAGGTGCACCCAGGAGGATTGATTGTCATGGTGGCCGCCCGGCCGTGGAGGCCAGAGGCCGCAGGCCCGGCCCAGCCGCAGAGTCAAGGCCCAGGAGGGGGGAAAGAAGGGGGGGCAGAAGTGGCAATAGGGAGGAGAGGCGGCTGGACCCGGAAGCAGAGACTGGGGAAGAAGCGGGGTAAGAGGTAACCGCCAGCCCCAAAGAGTGCACAGATGCTCTGTGCGGGGTTGGCTAGTAAGCTTTGTTTCTTGTCAAATCATTGGTCCATCAGATCATGTCTGCTCTGTCCTTCTGTCTCTCTGTGGCAGGCAGGATGGAAGGAAGGGAGGTTTGATTTTGTGGTTTTGTCAACAATGAGTAATTACAATATGCTTGCTGTGCTATTGCTATGCTATTGCAAAACTATCTGGTTTTGCTGGCTCTCAGATTGCCAAAGGTAGAACTTGGGCACCTGCCTGAGTTGTGGTGGTTTGTTTTGTTTGTGAAATAGTGCTGTGGTGAGATATGGACAGTGGCAGCTCTCTGTGTGTGTAATATTTCTTGGTGATTACTGTGAGATGAGCTCCATGTCTGGCCTTGAGACTAACTTGTGCTTCACTCACTCCTCTGGTCTGCTCTGCCTTCTGCATTGCAAGGTGTACTTAGTCAAAATGTGGCTGAAGAGGTTACTGTAGTTGACAACTGTGCTCGCTGCTGCTAAGAGTGCTGCTGTGCTGTGGCAGCTGTTGCAATGCTGAAGTAAGGAGTCATAATTGTGTATGAGAGAGCAACTGATGCCAATGATGTTACTGCAGTGCAGGCACTGTGGCAGGCAGTGGATTCTGGGTCAGTGATTCCTTTTGAGGCATTTTTGGACTGTCTTTGAAATGTGTGTTCTGTGTTGTGAGGGGCAGAGATTCCCTTTTACTGTGTGCTTGCAGTATATTTCAAAACAGGGTTGCAAAAGTTGTTTACTTGTTTGTTCCAGCCACAGGGAACAGTGGGGAACTCAAAACACCCCATTATTCCCCATGGGTAGCTCCTAGGGACCAGTCTTCACTCTAATTTTTTGCATCTGTGTGCAGAATGAATTTTATTCTGGGCGGCAGTACTGAGGCAGTGTGTGCACATATATTCAAAGTGGGACCGTCCTGATTCTATCTAAGTGGGATCTAAAATTAACTGAGCAGACATCAAAAAATGTATGCGTGCATGCCATATAGGGAACACCGCTAGGGACACCCAAGTGGGTTGTGTTATAGGGTAGTATCATTGCAGCTGGGGATTCTGGGAGTTGTAGTCAACAACATCTGGGAATCTCTGTTGGGTAGGATGGGTGCTACCTATCACCCAACCCTCAAAAGCAATGGGCAAGTGGGCGATTTTTAACCAATTTTTAACCTTGCCCAAACCCCATTCCAGTTTGGGGGAAAGGTTAATTTAAAAAAAATAGTTGCCCACTTGCCCATTTCTTTTGTGTGTTGGGTGGTGGTAGCACCCATCATGCCACACAACCCACTTTGGTGTCCCTAGGAGCTACCCTTGGGGAGCAATTAGGTGTTTCGAGTTCCCCATTTTAACCTATGGCTGAAACACTTGAAATGAACTCGAAACATTTTGCATGTTTTGACTAATTGTTTCGAGGATTTTGCATTGCATTTTGTGCACACCTCTATTCAAAGGACACTTTCATTTTGATCCTATGTTTCTTTGCCATTATTAGTTCAAAGTAATAAAGAAACCTTGTTAGGGAAGTGCTCAGCTTAGCAGTTTGATATGCTTCTTCTCTGCTAATTGCAGCAAGGGTTATAGAAGTCCTTTTTTAAAAAAATGTGTATTTCCACTTGATCTAGCTGACTCAGGTAACTGCCTAATCACAGCCACCTAAGTTAGTTGAGAAAGCACTCTTCTTGTATAACCTTGAGAGCAGGCAACTCAGAAAAGACTGTTTGTGATTACCTTGAAACTTTTACTTTTTTGTTCTCTAAACCATTTTGAATTCTTTGTTGAACAGGTCTATATGAATACTTTTTAATAATAATGAAAATGCATTATTATTAAAATATATGTGTGCAGATACATAAAATGTATTTTATATGCAAATACATACAATGTATGTGTGCAAATACATAAAATTGCCCAATCAGAAATAATGACTGCAGTGTCACACAAGCAAAATTGTGCAATTTTACCTATAAGCCTAAGTGTGCTCGAACTGCTTGTAGTACGGTGCACATCATGTCAGCCATTGTTCTTCTACTTGTTACTACTGAACTGTGAAATATTTGATTTTTGGATACTATTGTTTAAAACATATTTAGATACTTTAAAACATATTTAGATGTTTTTAGATACACCGCCTTGAGCATTTTATTGAAAATAAAAAGTTGGGATGTCAATATTTATAATATATTGCAAAACTTCATATTTGTAATTACAAACTTCACTGATTTTGCAATGTGTAAGTGACTTCCAGCTTTTCACGGAATTCTGGGTTCTTGGCATGGTTTTGACATAAACTCAGTGTTCAGGGAAATGATCTGAGTTTCATTTCACTCTCCAGATTCCCAGATTGGCAGAGCCTTAATTTTGCATGTTTGTATTGAGTGTACAACACCAGGTACAGATTAAGGATTCTGTTGGTGTGCTTGACTAACAAGCAGAAGGTTACTGGTTCGAATCCCCGCTGGTACTATATTGGGCAGCAGCAATATAGGAAGATGCTGAAAGGCATCATCTCATACTGTGTGGGAGGAGGCAATGATAAACCCCTCCTGTATTGTACCAAAGAAAACCACAGGGCTCTGTGGTTGCCAGGAGTCGACACCGACTTGGTGGCACACTTAAACTTACTTCCCACTTAACTATTAAGAGACTGCCTGCTTGAGCTTGCAGAGATGGTCCTAGACCAGTTGTTTAGAAACACAGGCTTTTGGTCATGGGGAACCAACATCTGTGCTGAAGCCTCCTTGGGTACATGTTGTTCATTCAGAGGATGTCTGGAACAAAATGCTCTATTACACATTTAGCTTGAGGTTCCTGGCCTTGATTATATTCTGAAGTGTTTGAATAGGTTAAAGCCCACTGTGGTCTTCCATGCCCTTTGTAAATTCACATTTCTTTTGTCCACCAGGAACTAATTAGTGATGTTCAAATCGATTTGGGTACAAATCGATTTGGGTACAAATAGATTTGTACGCAAATCAAACTGATTTGGGTGATTTGGAGACAAAACAAATCACCCCTGTGGTCCATTGGCTAGATTCGGGTACAAATTGAATTGCGCCTGATTCGATTTGAATCAGTTCAAGATTCAGAACCCTCCCACTAATTCCCCCAGATTCCCAGCTTTCATTCTTGTTTTTAAAAAAAGCTAAGCTTCCCTTGTAGAAGTGGAGTTATGGAGCAAAATGTGTGGTCATTATTTTTCAAGTGTTTGGATTCTTTGGTGTATAATATATTTTACTCAATGAATCCCTATGCGGATTCATTACACACCAAAGAGTATAAACACCTCAAAAATTCCTAAAATATAAACTGAGTACCCGGTGGCTTGTGCGTTGGGGGGTAGTTGGAACATGGGATGCCACTAATTCCCCACCCCCACCTGCAAAGCAGTGGGATCAAAATGAACAGAAGAAATGAAAGTGTGTAATGAAGACACCAAAGAATCTAAACACTTCAAACATTCATAAACTGACTACCACAGTGTGTTTGTGTGTGGGGGGGGGAGTGTATTTGACACATGGCAGTTGACAGTTGGCACTGTCCAATGACAGTCAAAATGAACAGAAGAAACGAAGGTGTATAGTGAATCCTCATAGATATCAAATAATCCAAGCACTTCAATATTCCTAAAAAAAAAAAATGAGTACCCCACTGCCTTGCAGGTGGGGTGTGTGTGTGTAGTTGGCACATGGCAGTTGACAGTTGGCACTGCCCAGTGATAGTCAAAATGAACAGAAGAAATGAAGGTCTGCAATGATTTCTCATAGGGGTTAATTTTGAGGAAAAGTTATTATACACCAAAGAATCCAAACATTTGAAAAATGATGACTGCACATTTTGCTCCATAACTCCACTTCTACAAGAGCTAGAGCTTAGCTCTTTCTTTCTTTTTTTAATGAAAGCTGGGGATCCATGTTAGGGTTTGGATAGGGCAACTTTGAATCCTCATTATTTCCTATGGCAGAAAAAATATAGAATCAGTAAAAAAAAAAAAAACATTAAAAATCAACCAAGCACCCCACCACCTTGGAATTTGGGTGGTAGGTGGCACTCATGGGGACCTACCCACCATCCAAATATGGTGCCCCAGGACGTTTTAAAGTTGTCTGAATTGATCCAAATCAAATTGAAACAAATCAAATCTGGGGGTGATTTGAGGGGAGTAGATTTGGACACAAAAGAAATCAGGGGTTATTTGTTTTGGGCACAAATCAAATTTTAAAAAATTAATCTGTGCACATCCCTAGAACTAATGCTTCCTCAAGGATGTAACAACTACTTATTATTTCTTGTTTACACAGTCAGACAGGTGTTATTGACTGGTTTGTTTTATCCAGACATCGAGTCCTTCCCAAGGACCTGGGTTGGCTGAATTCTATCATCAATACTGTTGGATATTATAGATATCGTCGCAGAATATAGGCTGTTCTCAGTAAAGTTGCTTTTTCTAATTGACTGGTGGTGGTGATTTCTGTGGCCCCTATGGTGTTGAGGTGCTTTTCAAGTTGTTTTGGAATTGCACCTAGGGTGCCACTGGGATTATTTTGGTCTTTTTCTGCCACAGCCTTTCAATTTCCATTTGTAGATCTTTGTATTTTGTGATTTTTTCTATTTCTTTTTCTTCTATTCTGCTATCCCCTGGTTTTGCTATGTTTATTATTTTAACTTGTTTTTCTTTCTTCTCGACTACAGTTATATCTAGTGTATTGTGTGGCAGATGTTTGTTTGTAGTTGGAAGTCCCATATTATTTTTGCATCTTCATTTTCTACAGCTTTTTCAATTTTGCTGAGTCTTTCATTATGAGATGAATTTTCCCAGTTGTTAGCCATTGTTCAATATCACTGCCTTGCAAAAAGTGATTGAACTGTTTTGATAGTTGTTTATGAGGGCTTGGTAGGTGTTTAAGCCAAAAGCCATGCAGTTCATCGTCGCCTGGTGCAGTCCAATTTTTAATTTTCTTTGCTCTTTCACTTATTAATTCTGGTGTTATTTTTAGATCTTGTATTTGTTGGTTACATTTTTAACCTCTTTCACCCAGCCTGCTTTTTTATTATAATCTATTGGATTGTCCCATAATTTCCCCCAGAATTGCACTGTCTCTTCTTTATTTGGTGTTTCTACGTTTCTTGCAGTTTCTCCTTCTATGCTTTGGTAGAAACGTCTCTGATTCGACTGGAATTGGAGATTCTGCCTGTGTTGTGTAATTCTAGCTTCGTATCTGCTAATCTTCTTTGACACTGCTGTTATTTGCTGCTTTATTATTTCCAGGACTTCTCTAATTCTCCTTGAATCTAGGTGGTATTTTTGGATCAGATACTGTTGGGTGTTTTCATTCTTCAGCTTCTTGTCTTTCATATCTTTCAATTTACCAGTATCTGATCTAAGCCTGGTGATTTTATTTTCTAATCTAACCTTCCATTTAGGTGATGTACTACTTTCTTTCTTTTTTACAGGTCCACTGATCTTATAGCCGAGCTCTTGTGTTGTTATTGTTGCTGCACTGTACATTAGTTGGTTTGTTTCTTGCAAATTATTAGTTGTTATTTCTGCAAGTGCAGCATTGACATCTTTTAATGCCTGGGCAAGTTGTTTTTTGGCAACTGTTTTTAACGCTGGAAGTCGAACCCTGGTGGTTGTTTGGTTCATGTGCTCAGTTATTTTTTGCTTTTGTTCTTGTTGCTTTTCTGTTAAACGGCATTTGGGTTCTTGAGGTGAAGGCAAATGGGAGGTTGCCTGGTTTTGAATTTGGAACAGTTCAGCAACAGTGGCATCCTCTATTTCCAACACCTCCTCCACCTGCGCCTGAGCAACTTCTTCAGTTGGTGGTAATTCTTCTTCCATATCTTGAGCCTGTGTTGCTCTTTGAAGTTCTTCCAGCTCAACTCCTGTGAATACTTTATTTCTTATTATGAATCTTCTCTGGTCTGCTAGCCTTTGTTCTGTTATTTCTGTATCTGGATGCTTCTCTTTCCAAATTTGGTACATTCTTTTTAAATAACCTCTTCTAGTTGGACTAGACTTGTAATAGCAGATCATTATATCATTATATCATTATTACCACCCCCTGCTAAATGGGCAAAGAGGCACCTTTTACTGTGGTGATTCTCTTTATTTAGCAGGGGGAGAGTAACTTGCCCTATCCACCCCCAGCACAGTACTTCCGACTGTTGCTGGTGTCTATGTTTTGTTTTAGAATGTGAGCCCTTTGGGGACAGGGATCCATCTTATTTATTTATTTATTTCTCTGTGTAAACTGCCCTGAGCCATTTTTGAAATGGCAGTATAGAAATCAAAATAATAATAATAATAATAATAATAATAATTATTATTATTATTATTATTATTTCCTTGTTGGCAATTTTCGTATATTTTTTTCGGTTAAGCGATGTTTCTTCCAGTAACCTTGCAGTCTCCAGCCCTGGTTGCTCAGCTGAAGATCCTGAGTCCTGTTGCCCACTTGCCACCAGATGTCCAGGGACTCCAGCACCTGGCGCGGTCCTTGTTGACCCGGGCGACGACCGATCCGGTATAGATTTATTAAAGTTACGTCTCACCATATTGTTGATGGGAGAGGCACTCTTTGTCTGTCTCCTCTGGTGAGACCTGTCCAGTTTGGTTGGACCTCTGGCATAGCTCTCACCTTCCTCAGAGCACGCAAGCCCCACAACCATGACAGGGTAGTGCCTCACTGGGGTTTTTTATTATTATGGGTTGTTTTTGTTAGTATTATTATTATTTATTTGATTTCTATACCGCCCTTCCAAAAATGGCTTAGGGCTGTTTACACAGAGAAATAATAAATAAATAAGGTGGATCTCTGTCCCCAAAGTGCTCACAATCTAAAAGAAACATAAGATAGACACCAGCAGCAGTCACTGGAGGTACTGTGCTGGGGTTGGATAGAGCCAGTTACTCTCCCCCTGCTAAATAAAGAGAATCACCACATTAAAAGGTGCCTCTTTACCAAGTTAGCAGGGGCTGACTGACTCAAACAGGAGATAAACATTTCAAGATTGTGTGTCTCTTTGTCTGTGGCATCAAATCTATGCCTTGTGCTGGTGTGCTGCCAATGGGGAGCCGTAGGTTTCCTGCACAGACAAAAGGAAAAAGAGAGGGAAGCAGGGTGTCTGCTAATAGCCTTTATTAGGCTATAATTGCTGGTACTTGCTGCAGGTACATCTTGGTCACACCACAGACAAACTCATATGCCCTTCCTTCTGAACTTGTTCCTGGGGGAAACTACTCCCACCACAATATGTCCCTGATCCCTGCACCCATTTCTTTCATCTTCTTTTATTGGCATAGATCCTATGGCCTATGGCCTTGCTTCAACTTAGGCATCCCCTGATTTCCTCCCATGCTTATACACTATTATGAGTATAATATTATGAGTATTACTATTATGAGTATGAGCCCCTGGTGGCGCAGTGGTAAAACTGCTGCCCTATAACCAGAAGGTTACAAGTTCGATCCTGACCAAGGGCTCAAGGTTGACTCAGCCTTCCATCCTTCCGAGGTCGGTAAAATGAGTACCCAGAATGTTGGGGGGCAATATGCTAAATCATTGTAAACCGCTTAGAGAGCTTCCAGCTATAGAGCGGTATATCAATGTAAGTGCTATTGCTATTGCTATTGCTAATAGTTTGCCATTATAAACCACCTTTTCAAGCTAATTTGTGTAATAGAATTATTGGTCTCTTAGAATTGCTGTGAATTGTGATGGTTTCAACAAAATAACCACCAATTCAATATGTAATGATTAAATAAGAACCCCCTCCCTTCAGAGCATTACAAAAAGTGTTGTATTCCCTAGATGGCATTTCCTGTGAAAATCAGGCAATGGCTAGGTTAAGAAAATACAAGAAAACTAGCTGACCCCGCACAGAGCATCTGTGTGCTCTTTGGGGCTGGCAGTTACCTCTTCCCCACCACCCTCTGCCCCAGTCTCTGCTTCCGGTCCCAGCCGCCACTTCTCCCCACCGCCACTTCTGCCCTCCCTCTTTCTTTCCCCACTCCTGGGCCTTGCCTCCACAGCCCAGCCCGCCGCCGCCACCTCTGGCCTCCAGGTCCTGGGTGCGCCTCAGCCAATCAGGTGCGTCTGTCGCCCAGCCAATTAGCTGGGCGCTGGGACGTACATTCCAAGGCACACCCAGGAGAATTATATATATAGATAACCCCTAGTGAATTGTGGCAGGTCAGAGCATCCATGTACTGTATAATGCTACCCCAGGAACATCCATGTAGACTTCCAATGCCAGGTTTATGTATAGAAAGGAAGAGTTTAAGCCTGGTTGCTGTGAGCAAGGGGGACTCACAGATATTGGAGGGTTGACCTGAAGGGAGATACTCAAAATCCCCCTGCAAGATACCCATCTGGGGTGTAGCCAAGATGGCGTTCAGCTAGCAGCTACCTAACGAGGCTACCTTCAGAACTCCCTCCAAGGGCACCTTTCCCTTGATCTATCATGCCATCAAAAGGGGGGAAATGAAGCAAGGATAACAAAGAAACTGAAAATGGTACCCAAAATCAATCTGGAAGAAGGAGGAGGGGAAAACAGCTTAAACTTGATCTCTTGCTTTCACCATTGAAGCAAAAAACAATTGTGAGCACCATCCCACATACTATGAACAGATTTATAGCCCTGTCCACTGGTCAGAATGCCCCCCCTCCCCAACCCACCAAGGACTGCACAAAGGAGCTCCAGATAAATCCAATCACCTTCAATTCAGCAAATCGACCAGACAGGACATGTCCCCAGGAATTGAGAAAATGAGCCCCTAAAGCTGTTGTGCCCGACATCCATCTCCCCTTGGATCTCCTTGCTCATTATCTAGGTGACATGTGTCTCCTGACGGCCCAGACTCTGATCTCCTTGACCTCTATACTGAATGAAATCTCTACTAAGTTGGACAAACTCAGGTTTGACATAGAACTATTTACACAGGGGCAATGCCTACACATAGACTGTAATCTTCAGGCAGCCCCAGCCCTCACTGTGAGGGCTAGAAAACTGCCACCTCGACTGGATGCTTGCATCAGACAAAGTCACCATAGAGTTCTGCAACCACACCAAGTCCTTATTGAGCTGTCTGGGAAGGACTCTAGTCTTTGGGCAAACAGAAAATCCATACTGGCTTCATTTTTGGAGCTCCTAAAGCTGAAATTTGATACCATAGAACTGAGAGATTTTCACTCTCTTCCCTCTAGAGCTGGTTACAAAAGACTCTTTCTCACCTTTAAAACAGCTGCTATTCCCTCATTCCTCTGAAGGTTGACTGACCATCTAAGTTTTATTGCCTGGCTGCCCAGCGCTGCTTTATGGACATGGAGGTCAGACCGCTCTGCGCTTGGAGAAACTTTGAGTTTCCCAAAGTCCTTTGAGCTTACCGCAAGCTAATCCTCCCTCACAAAGTCCCAAGTTAAATGCAGTTCACCAGGATCTTGCTGAATTAAAAATTAAAATAGCAGAAGCAAGGCACAATTCAGAGGCTCTAACCAAGATCATTACTTGCACAGAGGACTCCCTTTCTGACTTGAGTTCTGTCTCAGGGAGTGATATGGAGATACACGGGGCTACAAATAGAAATACATCCAGAAAGCCTAAAAGAAAACTCTCAGTGCATTTTGATGAACTCATATGCTCAGATAATAAGGAGATTGAATCTCCTGGCCCATTCATTCCTCCTCCATGAAAGCCTGCGCTGGGGATAGGACCCACACCACCAGCCATCTCTCTCCTTGATGCTTATGTCCCTACCCCCAGGGTGGACCCACATGTGTTAACTCCATTATGTGCAGAGGAGACATATCGAACGCAGGCTAACCCAGATGATAATCCACTGCCCCAGTGAATTATCCTTATATTTTCAGTTCAGAAGGACCTTGGGCTTTCTGCATGAGGCCCCTCTTCCCTGAGGAGCAGTATCATGCTGGCGCCCAGCCTAGGACTGCCTTATGCCAGCGATCCCCATTTTGACAGTTTTATTGCACTGATTGCTCCAGACAGCCTGACCATGCAGAAGGACCAGTCACCCTGTCTCATCGCTCAGCAAGGTCTCCCAGAGCCCGCAGAGGTCAGCCACATCCAAGGGCATGATCCTGACAATTGTTTAAAAATTTTAATTGTTGATTGATTTTAACTGTTTTTGTTTTATCTGTAAACCACCCTGAGCCATTTTGGAAGGGCATTATAGAAAATAAATAAATAAATAAATAAATAAATAAATAAAACACCCACGACCCTGCAGGACTGCTGGCACCTTAAGTCCGATACCATGCGGAGCAAGTCAACTGATACACCCAACCAATACAGTCAACAAGCCAACCGATACAGTGAACCCACATGACCTCCCTGCCAAGCCCCAGGGAAGGGAGACAGGACAGATACTGAAGGAGTCAACGGGATCCCAGAGTGACACAGCAGAGCCGCCTGGGACAACAGGAAGGGTGCCAACAGAGGTTTCTCTACCTAACATACCCCAGCATGAACTGCAACCCCCCAAAGGACCTGCCAACGAACACGTTAATCTTACATCTGCCCTGAACTTGTGACACATCCCCCAGACAAGCATGGGATCAAACTCATAACATGGAACCTCACCGGCTGGGTTTGTTGCAGAGACACAGACTGCAACAACTTCCTGTCACAATTTGATATTATCCTAGCTCAGGAAACATGGGCAGCAGCTGACCTTACACTCAATGGATTCCACTCATTCTCTTTGGCGGCGGTACCTGGTATTGGGCGTGGAAGGCTCAAAGGAGGCTTGGATTTGGATTATGCTTGTATAATTACTTGTTTATTACTGGATTATACTTGGATTACACTTGTATAATTTGGATTATACTTGTCTCCACCTCCCTGCGGGCAATGCTGACACCCCTCACCTCATTAAAACAACATGCTATGGTCTTGTTAATCCATTGTGGCCCCAACCCGCTGCTACTAATCAATGTAAATATACCACCTCAGCAACAGAAACCTGTAATGTGCTATTTGTGGACTGAGCTCAAGCAGTACACAAATGACCTACTGCTGGCAAACCCTGAAGTGCTGGTGGTAATGGGAGGTGACTTTAATGCTTGGTTGGGACCAGATGATCATACCTTATTTAATTGACATCAGCTATCTCCCCCTCACTCAGGATCGGAGCTCCTACCCCTGACTCGCCTGTCCAAGGACCAGAGAACAAATTTTGCGGGACTCTACCTAGCACAAACGACTGCCAGACTTAACCTGCAGATCCTAAATGGCTCATTGGGAAGTGACTACCCTGGTGAATTCACATATCTATCCAGTACCAAAACTAGTAGACTATATTGCTGTTACTGGGAACCTGCTCCCTTTTGCTGTGAACTTTGAAGTCATGCCGCATGTAGATAGTGACCATTTCCCACTCCTCCTCCAACTGGTGCCCTTGGCCCAACAGCTATGCCTGGAGATTCGCTACACTCCCAATATTCTACCAGAGGGACAGGGGAGATACCGTGCCAAATGGACACCTCAGCTTGATCAAACGATAAAAGAATTGCTTGCAGTAGAACCCTTCCTGACCTATCAGCGAGACCTCACTTCACAGGAGCTGTCTCTTGACCCTTTGGAGAGGTATGACACTTTAGTATGTGAACTCCAACATCATTTAATTAGGAAGGTGGTCTACACTTCAAGCCTCCCAGGCACCCATCCAAACCCTGGTTCGATAAGGACTGCATAGAAACAAAGAAAGCCCTTATATCCGCTTACCTCTCCTACAGGGCTTGCACCTGTGCAGACGCCCTAGAGGGCCTCTCACATCTCACAGCTTAAGAAACAATATAAACATCTATTGACATCCAAGAAGAGAGAGGCCATGAGGGCCACTTGGTCATGACTCATCCAGGCAGCTAAGGATAAGGACTCCTCTACATTTTGGCACATCATGGCCAACTCCTCCTACAATGGTGTGACACATCCCTCCAACAACTTGGGAATTTCACTTCCAGAGCCTATACGAGGATGCAACAGCAAACTTAGGTCCCCCTCCAGAGGATATAAAAGACCTGCCTAGCTGGCCACTGGTCACTGCCGCGGAGGTTGAGTCCCTTGCTGCACAATCTAATGCAGGAAAGGACCCAGGAGAAGACCCCATCCCCACAGATCTTATAAAAAGTAACCTGGAGTGGTGGACCCCAGTCCTGGCCTCATTATTTAACCATATTGACTTCCAGGGCCACATCCCCAAGGACTGGGGGCGGGTGATCATCGTCCCCACATTCAAAAAGGGACAAAGGGATGACCCTGCCAATTATAGGCCCATCAGCCTGCTCAACACCATCAGCAAGCTGTATGCCAGGCACATACATGGGAAATTCAAGGATTGGCTAGAGCAAAAGGAGATGCTGGCAGATGAACAAGTGGGATTTAGGGAAGGCAGATCTACTACTGATCAGTGCCTGGTGCTCCAACATCTCATTGAAAGGTCCTCTTCTAACAAATCTATCTCCCTCTATGCTGCCTTCATAGGCCTTAAGGCTGCATTTGACTCCATCTCCCGAGTTAAGCTTTGGGAAAAGCTTGAATCCTCCTCTGTTGATGGACGCTTGCTCTACCTGATCCATGTCCTTCACACTAGGGATGTGCGAAACGTTTCGGGTACAGAACGATCTGTACCCGAAACAGTGAATTTCAGGTGATTTGGATCCGAACCGAATCACCCACGAAGAGCACTGAATAATTTCGGATCCGAAACGAATCACCCCTGTTTCGGATCCAAAATATTCAGATGTTTCGGCCCTCCATTTTGTGGCCAATAGATCCCCCTCCATTTTGAGCAATGACGTCTATTTGAATTTCCCGCCTTTTTGCCTCCCATTGACTTCAATGCAAAAAGGTCTGATGTGACTTCTGCTCGAATTTCGGGTCCCAGGGGCAAAATAGTGGGGTGGGGTGGTAGTGCCTAATGGGTGGAGGCTACCACCCCAATTGCAGAGTGATTGGGCAGAGGACTGATTTTTGGTGAATTGTTGAAGTTTACACGTTTTTAAGGTTTCCCCCATTAGGTATAATGGAGGATGTATCGCTTCACGTCGGGGGGAAAGGGGTGGCCTAGAGCGGTGTGGAGTTGGTGGTAGTGCCGGGTAGGGGCAAGGAAGCTACCTGCATTTTTTCAAAGGATTTGGGCAGAGGGCTGATTTTTGGTTAATTGTTGAAGTTTACGCGTCTTTAAGGTTTTTCCTCATAAGTTATAATAGAATGGAGCTTTCAGCAGCCCCATAAGTGCACTTGGGGGGTGCTGGGGTGGCCCAGAGTGAGTGGTGGTGTAGTGCACATAGGGTGCCAACCACCCCCATGGGTTTCTAACCCATGGGGTACAGGGTTCTGTTGTTTCTGAGGTATTCTGCGTGTGGATTCTATGATAGCAAATGAGATTTTCAATGAGACACCATGAATCCACTCTAATTTGCTATCATAGAATCCATACTCAGAATACCTCGGAAACAACAGAACCCTGTACCCCATGGGTTTCTAACACCCTATGTGCACTACACCACCACTCGCTCTGGGCCACCCCGGCACCCAGCATTGAAATCCCCCAAAACAATAAGCTTGGGGGAACCCAAGGCTACCTCCGAGACCACTCCCGCCAGCTCAGGTAGGAAGACTGAAGTGCAGCAGAGTGGTCAGTACCCTCCTGACCAAGTTTTGCCACTGCTTTATCCTGTGAACTTTTAGGGTGTGTGTGTGTGTGTGTGTGTAAATGAAGAGTCCATAGTTTTCACACTTGATGAACTGAAGTAATGACAAGGAGAAAGGTCACCTTAAAGGACTGAAAATGAAAGTTTCACAGGTAGGAAGAAGTTCAAAGGGCTTAAACTTAAACTGAGTCAGAACTAGAAGTTTCTTCTATGTGGTCTCTGTGTATTCCCACTAATGAGTGCATGTACGGAGCCATGATTGAAAGATCAGAATTCTCTAAAAGCTTTCCATATTGCTTGTTTTCGTGGCAAACCTGCCACCTTAGCTCTCCTATTAATGTATCCTGCTCAATCTCCTCAGTCTTCTTTTGACTGCAACTGACAGTGTCTTGAACGAATCTTTTCTCTCTCTGCAGTTGTTGCAGGGCCAAAGAGAAAAAGAAACCCAATGAGAGAGGAGGGTGGTATGCCAAGATTGTAGCTAGATGCACATGAATCAAAGACATAGCCAATCCCAACCTAGCCACAAAGAGTAGGTGACTAGATTGGTGAGTCCACAGGTGAGATTCTACCCATTGAAGCATATTCTGAGAAACCCTTTTACTTTGTGGCATAAGATTTCAGGTAGAAGACATTCAAGATTCTTAAAGGACTGACTGGCGTCCAGACAGTAAGGAACTTGTTAAAGAAATCAGGTCTCTAACCCCAAACAAGTCCTCCATCCAGTAAAAGGAAGCTGGGAGATGTGTGGGTATAGATTGCGACTATTCTTCCTGGGAAAGGGGCTGGGGTGAGGAGGAAGAGATTTTTGAACCATGGCTGGCAGAACTACCTGTAGCAATCAGAATGCAGATTATTTGTCCCAGAGAATATTTTGGAAAGCTCAGCAATGCAGAGAAAATAGAGGGAACAGATATGTTGCTCTGCTGCAAAACGGAACAATGGGGGTTGCTGCTCATTGCAACATCTCCACTGTGGGCAGACCCTACAAATTAAAATTTCACGATATTGTGTCAGGATCAAGGAACCATTCATGTGATGGAATAAAGACCCTGCTTGTGCTTCTTACAGAAATTCAAATGCTCTCATAAATCACAGAGAATTTAGTTAAGGAATATTCTTATTAATAACCTTGAAGGCACTATCTGAACACCTTTACAAAGATTATATTATAAGGAACAAACCTTCACTTGTCTTTTTAAAAAGCTGTCATTAACCTTTCAAATACCATATCAGATGCTAAGATGGTGGTGTTATGGTGAAAGCACACACTGCCAGTTTTACTTTGAAGCTCACAGAGATTTAAAATCAGCTTATGATATGGCACAGATTATGGTGGAACGTGCTTCAGTCTAAACATGTATAAGATTGAACTGTTAGAGATATTTTCATCCCCTAACTAAAAATTAGAGGCAATGACGGTAAGGCAGTGAAGTGGGCTCATTGCTTCTAAAAGGAGCATTTTAAGGTACATAAATAGCTTGGTATTTTTGTAAAGGTTGCTCTGTGTGTCTCTTTCTTTCAGCATTATGAGAGCATGTGTGTGCACTCTGTTGCCCCAAGGGATTTCCATGAGTTTTCACAGCTCTAAAAATGACTCATGATTGCGGAGGGAGATCTCTGTTCCTATGAAGGAGTAGACATTTCATAGATGAAAGTGCCACTTAGTGTCTGATTTCAAACACAGCAGCAGCAGTTGAGGACACTTCTTTTGGTTACCTATATTAAAATGACAACTGTTAATTTCATATTTCTTTAGTACCAAACCCACTAAGCCTTTGTGTGTGAAGCTTGACAAAGATCTTCAAAATGTATGTTGCTATAACACTCTATTTTGTTACATTCACAATATTTCATTTTACTTATTGATTGTCAAATTTGAATACCATTAAAATAATCCCAAGGCAGTTTATAGTATATTTAAAACAATACAAATATATTAAACAACTAAAACAATAAAAGTGTTAGATTTCAATATTCAAAATACCAATCATTGTTTAAAAAAACATATCCACAATAAAACACCACAACACAACATAAAGGGGCTATTCTCACGATCAGGCAAAATTGGGCTAGGGGAGCCTAGCCCAATTTTGCCTGATCGTGTAAACCACCAGGCTCGCAGGCGAGCCCGGTGGTTTACTTGCAGCTAGCCTGCTTTAGTAGCCCTCCCCTTAGCCCGGGTTTGCAGAGCGAGCACTCCGCAAACCCGGGCTGCCTGATTGTGAGTAGCCGCGGCGTGGCTCCGTGCCGTGGCTACTCGCAAGTAGGCCCCCGTAGAGGAGGCGAAAAGCTGCCTTCTGGCTCCAGGGGTCTCCCCAGTATGCCCTGCGTGCTCACGGACCCCGAGCTCCCCAGCCTCTTGTCACGGAGCCGGCAATCATGTGGGCGGCCAATCCGGCCGCCCAGGGCTCCCTCTCCGCTCGTGTGCGGGGAGACCAGGCTTAGCTCGCTCTCCCCGCACACCCTGCTAAACCGGGTCTCACTGATCATGAGACCCGGCTCAAAGAATAGCAGCAACAAAGAAAATAGCAGTTATCTTAAAAGCCTGAGTAAAAAGCCATGTTTTTACTTTCCTTTTGAAAGTCATTATGGAGGCCGAGGAGTGGATGCCTGCATGGGAGAGCATTCCAAAGCCTGGTGGCAATGACTAATCAAGCCCTGTCCCATGTGCACAACAATGATGATATTTTACTTTTCTCATAGGTTTTAAACATTGGCCAGGATCCAGTGGGCCATGCTTGGTATTCTGTACATTCAGCAGGTTTCTCTGTCCCACCCAGGGGCTCACCTAGGTGATTTGGGTGCCTGGACCTCCCAGCTGCGAGCCCCCCCCAACCTACTTTGGGGGGGGACTCGCCAAAGTTCATTTTTTCTTTTCTTTTCTTACAGCCACCGCACGGCTGAGCGGAGCAGGCCTTCTCTTCTCTCCCCCCTGTAGTGGTGTGCCTCGCAGTTGGCAGAAGATGCTGGCCTGAGTGGACAAGCCCAGCGTCGCCTCGGCCACGTCTGCCGAGGGGGGGGGGTAGGGGAGAGCAGAGAAGGACTGCTCCATTCACTCCCTGGCAGCCATCTCTCAGCCGCATGGCGGCTGTAATAAAAAAAAAAATATGGAGGTTTGGCAGGGCGGGCGCAGGGTGTCTGCCAGAGGCCCCCAAGCCATTTGGAGCCCCCCCGGACCTTGGAGGCCATGGACCAGGGCCCCAAGTTCCGGGGGTTAGAGTGCCTCTGGTCCCACCCCAATCCTACTACAGAGTTTCCCCTGAACAGCTTTCCCTGGAAGCCAAGGAACTTTTTTATAATAATGTTTCATGCAATCAGAATGGAAATGGGCAAAAAAATGCACACAAAAATCCAAAACCCTTCTGATAGCAAGTCTAAATACTTTCTGTACATGGAGTATTTTGGATCCTGACCATGCTCTGAGAGGGAAAGAGAGACAGTATATATCTTTAGCTTTGGTTTTAAGGCAGTTTAAGAAAACCTCTTTAACATTTCCAAATAAAATGTTTTAACAAAGTAGTCTTGATTGTAAGACCTGGGGCCAGTGGTGGCCCACATCAGCCCTAAATGCAGCCCCCTTACTAATTGTTTGAGCCTATGTGAAACTTTGGCTGATGCTGAATACTCTGCTCAGCCCCTTGACACCATGCAAAGAAGGCCATCCCCATTTTTTCAGAACTGATGGTTTCCTTTAAGGGAAACGGAGCCCTCTTAAGCCCCTACACTATCTTGGAAGGTGTGCACGAAGTGCTGGGAAGTGTAGCCCTTCCCGATGCTTTTGCCACAGAACTCATAAGAGAGGGCTCAGACTGTCTTAAAGGGCTCACCCAGTACTCAGAAAAGCACAGTACTGTGTAGAAGTCAACACAGTGGGAAATGCTCTCACATTGAAGTTTTCCTTTTTTCCCTTTTTCTTTTCTCCCCCCCTCCCTTTTGCCAAAGTGGCTCCTGCTTGAAAAATAGTGAAGATTACTTTTTTAACAGGTGGAAACTTTCTGAAAATGAGTCAATTTAATGTGATGGACAGATTGATTTAGTCTGTCATCAGAGACTCTCAGAGCCAACCAGTAGGTTTCCAGGAGTATCTGGTCGGTGTAAGTAAGTAAAACTTTATTTCGGTCGTAGACCAGCAAATCTGGTCTGTGTTTCTACTTATGGAGCAGCAGATTGACCAAGTCTATTGACATGAGAGCTTACAAACTTCCTATTTCTTTGCTGTTGCAGATATCCTTTGATTATAGATACTGCCTTTGATGGTTAAGCCTATGCAGATGCTACAGCAAGAATAAGTACCTATAATTTAGGTAGTTGTGCCTGATCTCCAGGAAATATTTTCATAGATGTTGGACAGAACATCAGATTGTATCCCAAGGGTGCTGCATGGAAAGAGGTTATTGCCCCCTTCCTCCCTAGAATACCACCCTATGCCCTCAAAGCCTCTCCTGAGGGTCAGGGGACCTTCAGGATCAGGGTGGTGCACAGGGGACTTCAGGCATTCGAACTGGCAACCTCTGGCTTGATAATCAAGTCATTTCTCCACTGTGCCCTTAGATTAGCTTCCTGGCTTATTTAAACTCTGGGCCTAATACAAATTTAAAGGCATGGTTAACACCTAAGATGGCTACAATTTAATGTGAGATAAATTATATGAACTACTGTCATCCAGCAGAACCATTTTTGTGGATCTAAGAGAAATGTTTTGTGTCAAAGGCAAGAAAATTGTTTTTAAAACCAGTAAAACCATTGCAAATATTTCCTTCTCTCCCCGCCTCCAGCCTCTGACCTATATAAGTGAAAGCTTTTTGTTATGTCCTGTTGGATATGCTCCTGTGCTACCTTCATACTGAACAGCCTTGAAGAATTTGCTTTGGGCAGCATTACACAAGGATGCATATGTTTGTGCGCAAATCAGAAAACACTTTTTGTACTATTTTGCTGTTTACTAACCATGGGTCATTTAACACAGGTACCTTTTGTGTAGGCTACATTAGCAGTGGAATAATTCTTTTGTCATATTGAATTGTCTTTTCATGGAGTTAGCGTGGGCTGCTTTGATTGAGATGACTCTGGAAATTGAGTTTCTTTTAGTATGCAGAGCCAAATATGTCCTCTGCCATGCATTCTTGTAGATTGTTCAGTTTTATTAGGTGCCAAGACTGTAACTCGTTCCTATCGGGGATTACCTCAAATTGTGTTTCACTTATGTTTGTTAACGGCTACTTGAAAATTGTGTGGGGGGCATTTAGTTTAATTTTGGGGGCAGGTATAAAACTGTCTGTAGCTGGTATTAATTTGATAATAAAAAGTTTGCCTGGAAAATCTGTCTGTTGAGATTGCAGTAGTAAAGCTCTTGTCTTCAGCTTCATCTCTTTGATATAAATATTAATTTTAAAGAAAAATGGCATACACAAATCACGACTAAAGCC
This sequence comes from Hemicordylus capensis, assembly GCF_027244095.1. NCBI lineage: Eukaryota > Metazoa > Chordata > Lepidosauria > Squamata > Cordylidae > Hemicordylus > Hemicordylus capensis. The sequence goes on along the minus strand of NC_069657.1, from coordinate 81,395,774 downwards.
ATTCTGATTAACATCTAGCAGCAAGCTATTCTTGAAACATGGAGTTCTGTTTTCTTGCATTGTAATCTATAATTGCTGTTTTAGTCTAAAATGTTCTGTGAATAATCATAGGGCTGTTTATCAGATGCTTGCAACCCTGCTGGGGAAAATAACTGGCAAGGAGGAGTCATTTGATTTATTTAATTTTTAATTGGTTGAAAATCAAATTCCACATAGGGAATCTAAAGTTTGTGTCACTTATGTAATGTTTGTTCTAAAATTTATATATATTATATAAAATTAAAATTATTAAACATGAATTAATCTTGCTTACATGATGCTTTTAATGTATTAATATATATTAAAAGCATCATGTAATGATGCTAATTAATTACTACTAATTAATTAAGAAGTCTGTAGTTAGTTGTAGTTGACAATATTAACTTCCAGAGAAAGCTCATAACTCAGCTAAATATTGGTGTGTGTGGGATGAATGGACAGTCTAGCCTTTTAAAAAAATGATTCACAAATGTCTGTATAGGAGAGCCTCGTTATTCACAGACTCGCTATTCGTGGTTCCGCATATCTGCGGGCGTCTAATAGACACCCGTTTCCAGTATCCATGGATACTAAAGGGTTAAAACCCATGTATCCATGGTTCCTAGGGGGATGGAAGTGACTGTAGAGGTCACTTCCAGCTGCCATTTTGTCTTGAGGTGACAGGAGGAGCCACTTCATGGCTCATTTCCTTCGGGGGGAAATAGAGTTTCCCCCATGATTTTTCATGGGTTTGGGGGCCATTTTTCCATTGGAGGGCATGCCTGGGCACATGGGAGACCTGCGGAACACACGGAGTAAGTTTGAGGCAGTTCTGGGACTTTTCCCAATTTTTCCCTCCTCCCTGGAACCGAACCCTCCTTTCCTCATAGCCCTAATGCCTTGTTACTCGTGGTTCCATTACCCGTGGTAGTAGGTGAGGAACAGAACCCCCACGAGTTACAAGGTTCTCCTGTATTTGGCAGTATTTTCACATTTGGTCAAAAACATAAAGTTATTCAGTTATTTCTAATAATTCTCAATTGTACACACTGAAATTGCCAGTCTTTGTCAAATTCATTTTCCTGAGAAATATTGTAATGAACAGCTTCTTAATCTCTTGGGAAAGGAAGATATGCTTCAGGAAACGATTTCTGAACTAGTGTCATGATTGTCTCACTTCTCCCCAATCTTGAGTCCTCCACCTTTCCCCTCCACCAACCAACGCAAAGTTTGGCTGCTGTGTTACCTGTGACCTCCACTGGTCAAAGATAGCTTGGCCACAATTTATTCTTACCCTGAAAACATCCAGTTTAGACTACTGCAATATGTTATATGACAGGTTGCATATCATACTTATGTGGAGCCATCTCTTCCTTCAAAATTCTTCTCAAAAGCCAGCTTTTTCTTTAGTCATTTTCATCTGAAATGAAGTGTAAACATGTGTAACTACAATTGCTCAAGTTTATCATCTGTTGCTCTCCCTTCCCCTTCCATTTTGTTGTCTTAAAGCAATTTTAAAATGTAGACTGTAAGTTCTTCAGAGCAGAAGCATGTGTCTTGTGCTTATCTTACTCTTTTATTTGTATGCACAGTGATGGCACTATATAAGTAATAACACTAAACTATTACTATTATTTGAGTAAATCCTTCAATGGAAAACAATACATAGTTCAGAAGCAAAATTATGGAATTCATTGAAGCAAGATACAATCTTTGTAAACAAAAAAAATTGTTCTAGTAAGAATGAATCTTACAAAATGATTTGTACCCGAATCTGACTGATTCAGGTGATTTGTAGACAGAACAAAATCACCCCTGTGCTCAATTGCCAGATTTGGGTACAAAACAAATCACCCCAGATTAGGAACCGAAACATTCAGAGATCCGGACCTCCATTTTGTGGCCATTTTTTTTTTAAGAGCTCATTTCCTACTGTTGAATCTACTCTCATAAGAACGCCTCAGACATGGAAAACAACAAAACCCAGTGCCCCGTGGACTTCTGAATTTGGGGGTGGTTGGCACCCTATTTGCACTACACCACAACCCACTCTGGGCCATCCTGGTATTCCCCCAAGTGGAGTTGTGGGGCTGCTGAAATTCCCCATTATTCCCTAGGGGGGAGGAAGCTTAAAGATCAAAGAGGGTGAAGAGATGAGGGGGCTAGATCCTGTCAGCTCCCTGACCTCTCCTGATGAACAATAGCCGTCTCACCCTGCCTGAGCATTCCTGTCTCGACCGAGGAGGTTTGTTTTTGCAGCCCCAGACCTTCTGAAGGACTGGCTTGGGATTGCTGCCCTATTCCACCTGTGCCTTCTCTCTGAGTGCTTGACTTGTTTCACGTTTCCCCAAGGACCAGAGAACTCTCGTGAGAGGAGATATTTCTGGAGTCCTTGGCAGCATATATTGGAGGGAGGGAACGCCAGAGGCGTAGCCGGTAGGGGTGTGCACGGAACCGCAGAGCTGCGGTCCGGCACTGGGGTGGGGGGTTCCATCAAGGGCGAGGGGGCTTTACTTACTCCTCCCGCGCTTTCCACACGCTGCAGCTGTAATTATTCTAATAATCGCTCCTCCGTTGGTGGCTCCTACGATGGCTCCTCCAGTTAAAAAAATGGCCGCCCCCTTGTAGCCCCGGCCCCCTGCTGCTGCCGCCCCCTTGAAACCCCCTCCCGCCCCCTTAAAGCCCCCTCCCACCCCCTTAAATCTCGCCCCGGGCCCCAATCGATAACTTCAGAGGCGAGCGGGCGGGCAGCGGGGAGATATCCTCCCGCCCCCTTCCCTGCCGGGCTCAGGCTGCAAAAGACTTTAGGAAGGCTTCTGCGCACGGAAGACCGGCAGGGAGACTTTGAAGAATCTGAAAGAAGACTTTGGCAGACCAGCAGGGAAACAGGCGGCGGGGAGATGTCCTCCCGCTCCCTTCCCTGCCGGGCTCAGGCTGCAAAAGTCTTTAGGAAGGCTTCTGCGCGTGTGCGCGCAGAAGCCTTCCTAAAGTCATTTGCAGCCTGAGCCCGGCAGGGAAGGGAGCAGGAGGACATCCCCCCGCCGCCCGTTTCCCTGCCGGTCTGCAGAAGTACTTTTACTTTTGCAAAAGTAAAAGTACTTTTGCAAAAGTACTTTTACCTTTGCAGACCGGCAGGGAAACGGGCGGCGGGGGGATGTCCTCCTGCTCCCTTCCCTGCCGGGCTCAGGCTGCAAATGACTTTAGGAAGGCTTCTGCGCGCACACGCGCAGAAGCCTTCCTAAAGACTTTTGCAGCCTGAGCCCGGCAGGGAAGGGGGCGGGAGGATATCTCCCCGCCGCCCGCCCGCTCGCCTCTGAAGTTATCGATCGGGGCCCGGGGCGAGATTTAAGGGGGCGGGAGGGGGCTTTAAGGGGGCGGGAGGGGGTTCCAAGGGGGCGGCAGCAGCAGGGGGCCGGGGCTACAAGGGGGCGGCCATTTTTTTAACTGGAGGAGCCATCGTAGGAGCCACCAACGGAGGAGCAATTATTAGAATAATTACAGCTGCAGCGTGTGGAAAGCGTGGGAGGGGTAAGTAAAGCCCCCCCCACCCTTGATGGAACCCCCCAAACTCCCCACCCGAACCAAAACCACCCCGTGACCGGACCGGTCTGGAGGCCTTTAGAATGGTTTCCGAACCGGCCCGTGCACATTCCTAGTAGCCGGCAGACCCCCTGTAAGCAGCCGCTGAAGCCAGCCGCCAAAGAGAGCCGGCCTTTGGTGCCGGGCCTTCGGTGTGGGACTGAGGTCTGAGGCGAGGAGTTATAAGGTGGGGTGGGAGGTCTCGGTTGTTTGTTGTTAGTTCTCCCTTTTCTTGGGTTGTGCCAGGCCTTCTATTGTCATGTGTTTGGTTCTCTTGGGGAGAATGATACTGGGTGTGTATCCAGTGGCTCTGGGGCAGCTATTACTGTTGTGGTGGGGAATAGAAGAATTGGCGTTGGCAGAGCAGCTGGCCGTTACAGGGGAAGGGAAACGAGTAATTTAGTTACTGTTTCCACCTCCGGCTGCCCTGTCAGCTCTCTGGCCTCGGGGAGCAGTTCCAGCTTCCCACAGAACCTAGTCTTGCTCCTTTGCAAGGCCAGGTCGGTTCAGAATAAGACAGCTTCTTCCACCGGGCTACTCTGTTGTGGAGCAGGGTCTGCCTGAGAAGGCTGTGGGATCCAGTAGGATTCCAAAATGCCTTGGAGGGTTTTGATGTTCGTCCTGCCAGCGATTCTGTCTATGCCCTGGTGGGAACCTGGAATAGGGAACTCACCAGGGCAGTAGACACGATTGCTTCTAAGCGTCCCTTCCGATCTGCTTTAAGAGTGGCCCCTTGGTATACAGAGGCGTTACGGGGTCTGAAGCAGCAAGGTAGAGTGCAAGTGGAGGAGAACCCGCCTTGAATGTGACAGGACATGGTATAGAACCAATTTGAAGGTTTATGCAGAGGCAGTGTGTTTGGCAAAAAAACAATTGTGGTCTATGAGCATTGCTTCTGCGGGTTCGTGTCCAGCAGAGCTGTCCCGGTTGTGAGGAGTTTGATTCAGGATCCTTCCAACTCAAACCATTCCCCGGGGACTTTGTTCTGCTGTGATGCTTTTAATGGGTTCTTTGCGGACAAAATATCTTATATTCAGGCCAAGTTGGACTCCACTGTTTCTGCAGTCTTTTAAGGTGGTATCCAGCAATCCCTCTTGCAGTATTAGACTGGATCAGTTTCAATCTGTGATGCCTGATGACGTGGACAAGCTGCTTGGGGCGGTGTGGCCTACCACTTGTTCTCCGGATCATTGCCCGACTTGGCTGCTTTTATCTATAAGGGAGATTGTTGGGGATGGCTTAGTTAATATCATTAACTCATCGCTGAGTGAGGATAGGATGCCTCCTTGTTCGAGGGAGGCAGTTATTAGACCACGTCTTAAGAAGCTTTCCCTAGATCCCTCAGTGATGGAAAGTTATAGGCCGGTCTCCAATCTCCCATGGTTGGGTAAGGTGATTGAGAGAGTGGTGGCTAACCAGCTCCAGGCAGTTCTGGAGGAAACCGATTATCTAGACCCATTTCAAACTGGCTTTAGAGCGGGCTATGGGGTTGAGTCTGCCTTGGTCGGCCTGATGGATGACCTTTACCGGGAAATCGACAGAGGGAGTATGACTCTGTTGGTTCTTTTGGATCTCTCGGCGGTGTTCGGTACCATCAACCATGGTATCCTTCTGGATCCCCTGGGGGAGTTGAGGATAGGACATACTGCTTTGCAGTGGTTTCACTCCTATCTCTCAGGCAGATTCCAGATGGTGGAGCTTGGTGACAGTTCCTCTTTAAAACGGAAGCTATTATATGGAGTCCATCAGGGCTCCATTCTGTCACCAATGCTTTTTAATATTTACATGAAACCGCTGGGTGAGGTCATCAGAAGAGCTGGTGCAGTGTGTTATCAGTATGCTGATGACACCCAAATCTATTTTTCATCATCATCATCATCAACATCATCACCACCATCAGAAAATGGCATTCACTCCCTAAATGCCTGCCTACAGGCAGTAATGGGCTGGATGAGGGATAACAAATTGAAGCTGAATCCAAGCAAGACAGAGGTGCTCATTGTTGGGGGTCAGAATTTAAGGGATGAGTTAGATCTTCCTGTGCTGGATGGGGTTATACTCCCCTAGAAGGAGCAGGTGCGCAGCTTGGGAGTGCTCTTGGATCCAGACCTCACCCTGGTATCTTAGGTGGAGGCTATGGCCAGGAGCGCTTTCTATCAACTTTGGCTGATTTGACAGCTGCGTCCATTCCTTGAAATGAATGATCTCAAAACAGTGGTGCATCAGCTGTTAACCTCCAGGCTCGACTACTGCAATGCACTCTACGTGAGGTTGCCTTTGTACATAGTTCGGAAACTTCAGTTAGTCCAAAATGCGGCAGCCAGATTGGTCTCTGGGGTAACCTGGAGAGACCATAATATGCTTGTCTTAAAACAGCTGCACTGGCTGCCGATATGTTTCCGGGTGAAATACAAAGTGCTGGTTATTACCTTTAAAGCTCTGAACGGCTTGGGTTACCTGAAAGAGCTCCTTCTTCTGTATGATCCCCATTGCTCGTTGAGGTCATCTGGAGAGGTCCATCTCCGGTTGCCACCAGTACGTCTGGTGGTGACTCGGAACAGGACCTTTTCTCCAGCTGCTCCTGGTCAATGGAATGCACTCCCGGCAGATATCTGCAGTTTAGGCTCGCTGTCAGCCTTTAAGAGAGCCCTAAAAACCTATTTATTTGTCCTGGCCTTCCAAGGCTTGTAAAGCATTGTTTTTAAATGTATTTTAATTGGTTTAAAATAGTTTTAATCATTTTGAATTGTTTTAATATTGTTTTTAGCATTGTTTTAATTGTGGGGTTTATGTCTTTTAAAAGTTGTTCTACACCGTCCAGAGCCTCTGGATGGGGTGGTTTATAAATGTAATAAATAAATAAATACATACATACATAAGATGCGCAAACCAAACAACAACAACAACAACCCACCCATTTTACCAAATTTGAAATTTTATTTTGAATTTTATTTTGATTTTATTTGAAATCCAGGTGGTAGCAGGCACCCATTGGGGCACTACCACCTAACCCACTCCTTTGCGCCCGAAACCCCTTTTCTGCCCCAAAATCTGCCACAAAGATATGCCAACTTCAATTTAAAAAAACAAATACCCCTTAGGTCAATTTCTTTGAAATCTGGGTGGTTAGCTTCCTTGCACCCACTGGGCGTTACCACCCACCACAACCCACTCTGGGCTACCCTGGTGCCCCCCACATGGATCTATAAAGCTGCTGAAATCCCCATTATTCCCTATGAGAAATAGCTTAAAGATGTGACAACTTCAAAAAATATTTAAAAATCATCCCTTTGTCCAGTTCCTTTGAAATTTGCGTGGTAGCTTCTATCCATTGGGCACTGCCACCCACCCCACTCCTTTGCCCCCAGAACCCCCCTTTTAAAAAAATACAAATCAATTCAGATTCAGAAAATTTGGGTACAAATCAAATCTGGGTGATTCCGGGGCCTGGGTGGGTCTGGACCCAAAACAAATTGGGGGTGATTCGATTCAGGCACAAATCAATTAAAAAATTGATTCATGCACATCCCTGTCTTAACCAATTTGAAATGTAAAATTATTATTAGTAATAAACATTCTTTTAACTTGTACTTAGGGTTTCTCTGATTCAAGCTTGCAAATAATTTGAATATTTATTTATTTATTTATTACATTTATAAACCACCCCATCCAAAAGCTCTGGGCAGTGTATAGCAACTTCAAAAAGACATAAAAACACACAATTAAAAACACAGTGCTAAAAACAATTAAAACCATTTAAAATCAATTAAAATACCTTAAGGATACCTTACAAACCTTGGAAGGCCAGGCCAAACAAATAAGTTTTTAGGGCTCTTTTAAAGGTCGACAGCGAGCCTAAACTGTGGATATCTGCCGGGAGTGCATTCCATAGGCCAAGAGCAGCTACAGAAAAGGCCCAGTTCCCAGTCACCACCAGACATACCGGTGGTAACTGGAGACTGACTTTTCAGATGACCTCAATGAGCGATGTGGTTCATACCGAAGAAGGCGCTCTCTAAGGTAGCCCAGACCCAAGCTGTTCAGAGCTAAAAAGGTAATAACCAGCACTTTGTATTTAACCCGGAAACATACTGGTAGCCAGTGCAACTGTTTTAAGACAGGCATAATATGGTCTCTCTGGGTTACCCCAGAGACCAATCTGGCTGCTGCATTTTGAACTAACTGAAGTTTCCGAACTACGTACAAAGGTAGCCCCACGTAGAGTGCATTGTAGTAGTAGAGCTTGGAGATTACCAGCTGATGCACCACTGTTTTGAGATTGTTCTCTTCAAGGAATGGATGCAGCTGTCAAATCACTCCTGGCCATAGCCTCCACCTGAGATACCATGTTGAGGTCTGGATCCAAGAGTACTGTCAAGCTGTCTCCACTTGAGATACCAGGGTGAGGCTTGGGTCCAGGAGTACTCCCAAGCTGCGCACCTGCTCCTTCTGGGGGAGTGTAACCCCATCCAGCACAGGAAGATCTAACACCTCCCTTAAATTCCAATCACCCACAATGAGCACCTCTGTCTTGCTTGGATTCAGCTTCAATTTGTTATCCCTCATCCAGCCCATTACTGCCTGTAGGCAGGCATTTAGGGAGTGAATGCCATTTCCTGATGATGATGATGATGATGATGATGACGATGATGATGATAAGGAGAAATAGATTTGGGTGTCATCAGCATACTGATAACACCCTGCACCAAATCTCCTGATGACCTCACCCAGCGGTTTCATGTAAATATTAAAAAGCATTGGTGACAGAATAGAGCCCTGAGGGACTCCATATACTAGCTCCTGTTTTAAAGAGGAACTGTCACCAAGCTCCACCATCTGGAATCTCCCTGAGAGACAGGAGTGGAACCACTGCAAAACAGTGCCCCTTATCCCCAGTTCCCCCAGGGGATCCAGAAGGATACTATGGTCGATGGTATCGAATGCCGCCGAGAGATCCAAAAGAACCAACAGAGTCACACTTCCTCTGTTGATTCCCCGGTAAAGGTCATCCATCAGGCCGACCAAGGCAGACTCAACCCCATAGCCCGCTCTAAAGCCAGTTTGAAATGGGTCTAGATAATCGGTTTCCTCCAGAACTGCCTGGAGCTGGTTAGCCACCACTCTCTCAATCACCTTACCCAACCATGGGAGATTGGAGACCTGCCTATAACTATCTATCATTAAGAACATAAGAGCAGCCCTGCTGGATCAGGCCCAAGGCCCATCTAGTCCAAGCATCCTGTTTCACACAGTGGCCCACCAGATGCCACTGGAAGCCACAGGCAGGAGTTGAGGGCATGCCTTCTCTCCTGCTCTTATTCCCCTGCAACTGGTACTCAGAGGCATCCTGCCTTTGAAGCTGGAGGTGGCCTATAGCCCTCCAACTAGTAGCCATTAATAGACCTCTCTTCCATGAAGTTATCCAAACCCCTGTTAAAGCCACCCAGGTTGTTGGCTGTCACCACATCTTGTGGCAGAGAATTCCACAAGTTGATCATGCGTTGTGTGAAAAAGTACTTCCGTTTGTTTGTCCTAGATTTCCTGGCAATCAGTTTCATGGGATGACCCCTGGTTCTAGTGTTATGTGAGAGGGAGAAGGATTTCTCTTTCTCCACCTTCTCCACACCATGCATGATTTTATAGACCTCTATCATGTCTCCCCTCGGTCATCTTTTTTCTAAACTAAAAAGCCCAGGTGTTGTAGTCTTGCCTCATAAGAAATGTTCTCTAGGCCCCTGATCATCTTGGTTGCCCTCTTCTGCACCTTTTCCAGTTCTACAATGTCCTTTTTTAGATGGCAAGAATTGTCATCTAAAGAATTCTACGCAGTACTCCAGCTGTTGCCGCACCATCGTTTTGTATAAGGGCATTATCATATTAGCCGTTTTATTTTCATTCCTCTTCCTAATGATCCCTAGCATGGAATTGGCCTTTTTCACAGCTGCCGCACATTGATTTGACACTTTCAAACAGCTGTCCACCATGACCCCAAGATCCCTCTCCTGGTCAGTCACTGATAGCTCAGATCCCATCAGCTCAGATCCCATCATCATTGAGGGATCTAGGGAAGGCTTCTTAAGTGGTCTAATCATTCCCTCCTTCAAACAAGGAGGGATCCTACCCTCACTCAGCAACGAGTTAATGATATTAATTAGGCCATCTCCAACAATCTCCCTGCTAGATAGAAGCAGCCAAGTCGAGCAAGGTACAGAGAACAAGTGGTAGGCTGCACCCCGCCAAGCAGTTTCTCTTCGTCATCAGGCATCACAGAAGGAAACTGATCCAATCTAATACTGCAAGAGGGATTGCTGGACACCATCTTAATAGTCTCTGCAGAAACAGTGGAGTCCAAGTTGGCCCAAATATAAGATATTTTGTCCGCAAAGAACCCATTAATAGCATCACAGCAGAACAAAGTCCTCATGCATTGTTTTGAATTGGAAGGAACATGAATCAAACTCCTCACAACCTGGGACAGCTCTGCTGGACGTGAACCCGCAGAAGCAATGCGCGCAGACCAGAATTGTTTTTTTGTTGCGCGCACTGCCTCTGCATTAACCTTTGAATGGGCTCTATGCTGTGTCCTGTCACATTCAAGGCGGGTTCTCCTCCACTTGTGCTCCAGTCACCTACCTTGCTGCTTCAGACTCCGTAACTTCTCTGTATACCAAGGGGCCACTCTTAAAGCAGATCGGAAGGGACGCTTAGGAGCGATCATGTCTACTGCCCTGGTGAGTTCCCTATTCCAGGTTCCCACCAGGGCATCAACAGAATCACTAGCAGGACCAAAATCAAAACCCTTCAAGGCTTTTTGGAATCCTGTTGGGTCCAGCAGCTGTCTCAGGCAGACCATCTTAATAAGTCCTCCACCCCTGCAGGGCTGGGTTGTGGCTGTGAAACCAACCTTAACCAGTAGTGGTCCATCCATGACAATGGAGAAACCACAGGATCCCCCACCCACGGAACACACCCATGATTCGAACAAAAGACCAAATCAAGTGTGTGTCCGGCAACATGAGTTGGTCCTGAAACTAGTTGGGATAGGTCTGTAGTTGTCATGGCCGCTATGAACTCCTGAGCTGCACCAGACAAGTCAGCCTCACAATGAATATTGGGGTCCCCCAGAACCAAAAGTCTGGGTGACTCCACCACCAATTCTGAGACAAGCTCCATCAGATCAGTTAGGGAATCAGTTGGGCAGCGGGGTGGAATGTACACCAGCAGAATCTCCAATCTATCTCTAGTTGCCAGCCTCAGAAAGACACACTCAGTATAACTCAGTCATTTCACAGCGGCCTGGTAAGGGAAATGGTATCCTTATAGACCACAGCCACTCCACCCCCTACCCGCCCACTTCCCCTAGCCTGCTCCACAACAGAGTAGCTTGGAGGAAGAAGCTGGGCCCAAACTGGGGCACTAGCCTCCCCCTATTGTACAAATTACGCAAATTAAGTGCTGCACTGTCCAGTTGACTTGTATCTGGATATCTAGCAACAGTAGTTGGGGAGGATCTCTTTACTTGACCCTTTACCTGAGAATTAAACACCGAGAGTTTATATCCCACACTTTCTAATCTACAAGGTTTTTAACCTTGTCTAAATTAGCTGTGTGTAGTGCCTTTCTCTAATCCAGTGGTTGAACAGAATAATGGCCGCACATTTTGCTGCTTAACTCCATTTCTGCATGGGCTAGCGCTTAGGGGTTTGGAGTGGTGTTTTTTGTGTGTGTGTGTTTTTTAAATGAAAGCTGGGAATCCAGGCAAGCTAATGGGCTAACCAGACACCAGGGGGCATGATTAAAATACCTGGAAATCCAGGGGAATGCAAGCTTATTTGTAATTTCTTTATGTAGTGAAATTCTGGGCCTTCATGGACTCCTGGAAGTGCTGTTTTACAAAACTATTAGACGTTTCTAAGATTTACCAATATTTCTCTGTTCTAGGAACAGATAGTTGGTTTTACAGTATTAAAGTGTTTTGTTTCTCAGTATTGGGAAGCTAGGTATTTGTAAATCAAACATTTAGGCTGCTTTTTCATCAATGATAATATAAGAATGAGTACTAATGTCTATGGTAGGCCTGCACAACATAGAGCCTGTGGGCTTCATCCAGCATGCAAGGCTTTTTGCTTTCCCCACTCGCTTTCCTCCGTCAGCTCCCAAGCCCCTCGGCTGCTGTTAGGGCTGAGAGCTTCCTGGAAATGAGGGCATGTGTGCGCCCTGAAGGAGATACGGGTCACATGCATGCTCTGAATGAGGACATATATGTGCCCTGTATCTCCTTCAGGCTGTACATGCACCCTCATTTCCAGGAAGCTCCCAGCCCCAACTACAGTTGAGGGGTTCAGGAACCGAGCATATATTTGCTGCCCCTCGCCTTGCTTCCACTGGCCACTCAGAACCAGCGGAACAAACACGTGGAGGCATGGAGGAACTTCAGCTTCATCGCTCTAGGGGCCACAGCCATTGCCAGCATTCCTGGCCCCGAGGGCAGCCCTCCCACCACATCAGCCACTGCTGCCGCCACTGGAGAGGAGCAGGGAAGCCCACTACTGTCTATGGCAGCTGCTACAGCAGCAGCAAGGCCACCTCAGGAGGCACTGTTGCTGTGCCTGGCCACCACACCATGAAGAGATAGGCGGGCAGCAGCTGCCTTGGCTGAAATACAAGGCAGAAATTGGTTCCATTCATCGGGGGTCGATCTGGGTGAATTGCACCTACAAAGGAGGAGAAACAGGGACAATCCTTGCCTGGGTGTCGCAGGGTCTGCCTTCCCAGGCATTGTAAGGCTAAAAGTGGGGTGGAGAGCAGAAGGGCGGGGAGCAATCCCGCCTTGATTCCTCTTCTCAGTTTGGCGAGGGTGGCGAGGAAGCCAGCCAAAGCCCTCTCCTGCAAGCCACCTGGATCGTCCCACACCAGCAGCCTGGCTGCCAGTGAGCGCATTTCCCCACTTGCTTGGAAGCAGGTGGCTTTAAGAGGGGTTTGGATAACTTCATGGAGGAGAGGTCTGTCAACGGCTACTAGTCGGAGGGCTATAGGCTACCTCCAGCCTCGGAGGCAGGATGCCTCTGAGTGCCAGTTGCAGGGGAGTAACAGCAGGAGAGAGGGTATGCCCTCCACTCCTGCATGTAGGCTTCCAGAGGCATCTTGTGGGCCACTGTGTGAAACAGAATGTTGGACTAGATGGGACTTGGGCCTGATCTGGCAGAGCTGTTCTTATGTTTGTTTGTTTGTTTACACCCCTAAGGGGTGGGGGCTGCCATGGAGGGGACAAACACAGGCTCACCCTCCCCTAGCTATTAAAAAATTAAATTAAACTTTAAGAAATAAAAATATAATTTTTAAATTACATTTATTAATTTTATCTTAAAATTAGCCTCAACCCCCATGTGCCAAATCATGTTTGGTTTTGGCCCACTGGGGCATCTGAGTTTTGCAGGCCTAGTCTATGGGATAACAGCCTATATTTGTGATATTTTTGGAATTGAAGAGGATTGAAAGAATGTGTAGCATCAGTATTTTCTCAGCAACCATTAATGCAATTAATCTAAATGAAGTTTACTTACAAGTATCTGTACTGAGGATCAGGTGCAAAGGTAACACAGTTTTAGTTTGCAAATAGAATGAAGCATGTTTGAATTTCCTCTATCATTGATTATTTATTTGAACACAATATTAAAATACCATACAACACATTAGAAATACCATACAAAAAATAGTGAGAAATCATAGCACTGTTTATTACTAAGAATCTCATCTGGAGAATGTCCCCTGTTGAAGTGTGTGTTGAAGAACTGACTGTTGCAAAGACTAAACATGCCCCACCAAACCTAGAGTTTTTCTAAGAAGTCTGCATGCAAGTAAATTGTGTGGCCCAATGGCACTGCATTGTCTTTTGAAAAAAAAGTTAATGTTATTATCTATATGTAGTAATAAATGTAATAAATAAATAGATAGATAGATATTTCTTTTTTAAAAACAACCTTTATATAGACTTGTTGATGTTCTGAGAGCCTGAATATCTTTTTTTCAGTAGGCAATGAACAGATAAAATCTGATAATTGTGTTCTTTTTTCTTTCTTTCAGGAGACACTTATAGACTGGTGTGATGAAAAGGAACTTAATTTGATTTTAACAACTGGAGGAACAGGGTTTGCACCAAGGGATGTCACACCAGAGGTGAGAGAGTTTTGTCTTTAAAGTCACCTGCCTCTACCACCAGAAGTTAATACTATTTCAATAGATGCAGTGGTTCAGAAGGTGTAATTTCTGTGATGAAATAGAAAATGATAATCCATTACTAAAGCAAACCAAAAATACTGTGTATAATCATTTAAAGTCAGCAGTTGATTTACTTTACTACTTACATGAGGCTTCCATTCTGATTAAGTATAAGCTCCTTCCCAGTCCAACCAGTGGGTGTTGATTTGAACAGGAAGTGCCAGTCTATTTTTATCACTTTTTTTTGCAGGCTTTTCCCTCCTAAAAGATCACTCCTATAGAACTTTTAATTATTCTGTGGTACCATAGTGACCCTGCTTCTGCCCTTTTTCTTTGATATGGTTGGACTCTATTATCATAGGCAAGTAAGCCATCTATCTTTTTCAGTTGGGAATGCTCAAACACTTGTTTTCTTGACCCTGACTAAATTGGGTTTCTTTCATACACAGACAGCAGTGTGGGAGCTGCTTCTCTGTGTGTGCAATCCTTGCTGCAGGGGCATATATGTGAATAACGAGACCATATGAACAGTGAAGGAGGATCAATGAAGTAAATCCTTCCAACACTGGAAGAATATCAATCAGAAAAAACCTATACACTCAGCCTTGCTCATGTAGTCAAGTTATTCATATATCCACCTTTCTGTTTGGCCTATGGCTGCAATAAAAGAACTACTACTACATATATCCAACTTGCAGGGTAGATAGATTGCAGTACAAAGTGGCTGTGCATCCGAAGATGGCCCTGAAGATCACCTGCTGTGGGTATTAATATAGATGTATATTAATATAATACTAATATAGATACTTCCACCATGTAGATTGGAGTTTTCATTTTGAATCATAGAATTTTAGAGTTGGAAAGGAACTTGGAGGTCTTCTACTCCAGTCCCCTGCTTAGTGCAGGAAACTGCTACAACATCCCTTACAGATGGCTGCCCACCCTCTGCTTGAAAACCTTCAACCAAGGAGAACATACCACTGCACAAGGCAGAAGAATCCATTGTCAAACAGCTCTTACAATTAAGAAATTCTTCCTGGTGCCTAGTCTAAACCATGTATCCCTCATCTTATATTTGTGCATAATAATAATCCTACCTAAATGTAGGAGTTTACATTTGTTTCCATTGAACTTCCTCTTGTTGGTTTTGGTCCAATATTTGAGACTGTCCAAATCAGATTGATTCTGTTTTCAAAGATGTTAGCTATCCCTTCTCCCACATCTCTGTGTCATCTGCAAAATTGATAAGCATACCCTGCACTCCCTCCTCCCAAGTCTTTCATGAAAAGGTTGAACAGCAGAGGACCCTGGGCAGAGCCCAATGGCACTTCACTCAACACCTCCCATCAGGATGACATAGAGTCGTGAACTAGTACCAGTTGGGTACAGTTGTTCAACCATCTGTGAATCCACCAAACAGTAGCATGTCTAGCCCACATTTTACCTTGTTGGAAAGGATATCATGGGAGACTGTCAAGTGTATCGCTGAAATTAAGATACATTACATCTAAAGTATCCGTATGATCTGCTAAACCAGTATCTATCAAAAAATGAGGTGAGATTTGTCTGGTGTGACTTGTTCATGACAAACCCATGCTGGCTCCTGCCAATCATCATATTCTTTTCTAGGTGCTCACAGACAGCTTGCTTAATAATCTGTTCTAGAATCTTGCCAGGTATCTGCATCAAGCTGACAAGTCTATAGTTTCCTGGCTCCTTCTTTTTCACTTTTTGAAGACAGAGAAAATATTTGCAAACTTTGTTAAACTTCGGGCACCTCACCTGTTCTCTAGGAGTCCTCAAAGATTATAGATAGCAGTTCCATCTGCAAGATCCTAAGTACCTTGCAATGTAATTCTGTGCCAAGACACCTGCTAACTTGGCAAAGAGGCACCTTTTACCATGGTGATTCTCTTTATTTAGCAGGGGGAGAGTAACTGGCCCTATTCACCCCCAGCATAGTACCTCCAGTGACTGTTGCTGGTGTCTATGTTATGTATAAACAAACAAATAAATAAAATAATTCATCTGGACCTGGAGACTTTAACACATTTAAGTGTATTCTTACCATCTCTTTACCTGTTGTGAGGTACAATTCCCTTCTTGTTTCATTTGTGTATATGTTGCCCTGCTGGGCTCTATTTTCCTTGTGGGAGAACACAGAAGTAAAATAGGCTTTAATCAACTCTTCCTTCTCTCTGTCATCCATTACCATCTTCTCCAAGTAAAAGACCCACCATTTACTTGACCTTAATATCTGTATATCTCCTTTTTGTTGTATTTGTCATCCTTTGTAGGCCTCACCTCATTCTGAACCTTAGCTTTCCTGACACCTTTCCTTCCATTTCCTGTATGTGTCCTTTTTGCTTCAGAGAGTTCTCTGTGTATCCATACTGGTTTCTTGAGAGTTCTCCTATTTTTCCTTCTTATCATGGGGATTTTTTTGCAATTGTGCCTTAAGAATCTCCCATTTCTTTTCAGTTGTTAACCTTGTAGGGTTTCTAACCATGATATTGTACCTAATTTTTCTCTGAGCTCATTAAAATCAACTTTCCTGAAATACCTGGTAGATGTATGACTTCTTGCAATTTTCCCTCCCCTTACTATCATAAATTCCAAGATGGGATGATTACTTTCCCCCAGGGCTCCCCCAGGTTTCACTTCATCAGCTTTTTCATTTTTGTTGATAAGGATTAAGTCCAGGATGTCCAACCTGTCATTCTTTTTCCCTCTTCCTGAAAGATGACATTGTCAGCAAGAGAGATTAAGAATTTATTGGATCTCCCATTCTTAGCAGAGTTAGACTTGCAGCAGACGTCAGGATTGTTGAAGATCCCATTACTACTAATGCCTGCCTTGCTGAAAATTTGATAATTAGACTAAGGAAAGCATTGTCTATGTTAGTTGCTTGACCAGGTGCTCTATAGTGAATTCCCATAATATTATCACTTTTATTTCTCTTTTCTTTTCTTTGTAGTCAGATCCTTTCGACTTGCTTCTGTGCTCAGGTTCATTGAATTCTTTGTAGGTGTATACCATATAATATGGTACATATAATACAACCCTCCCTCCCTTTCTGTTGGGTTATTTCCTTTTGAACAAGTTATACCCTTCAAGTACTATATTCCAATCATGAGTCTCATCTCACCAAATTTTAGTGATATCTATCAGATCATGTTAGGATGCCCTCTAAAGTTAGGATTTCAAGTTCCTTCTGTTTTTCCTTACGTATATTGGGAACTGTAAGTATTACAATGTATATGTGATGCTTACAGTCTCCAATGTCTATAGAGAGTGAAAGTAACACCACCATCGGGCTTCCTTACTATAGTGACTTGTAAATTTGTGAGTGCTCTATTCCCCATTTTGCTTCCACCTTTGACACACATTTTCTTGCCCCTCGTACTTTGCTCTGTACTTGGAAGGAACTTTTGTCTCCTTCCTCTTATGTTCTCGCTGTCAGAAATAGTGCATCAGATGCAAGACTGGTTCATATTAGTTTCATCTTGTGTATAATATGAACATGGAGATGGACAAAGAGACATTAAAATTCTGGATTACAGTATGACCTCATTTTACTTTGTATGATTTATGCTCATAGTGTGCATCTGTGCTTTTATTCTATATTATTTTATCAGTTTTCAAAAAACAGTATTCAAAAAAGTGGAGTTTTCCGTGGTAGAAGCTTGTCCCTCTAAATATCAGTTTGGTTCCCAAGCAATTTAATTATTCCTTGAGAAGTGGAGGGAATATACATACCAGAATAAGCGGGGAAGTAACTTGCCTAGGGAGCAAGAAATTGCCGTTTCAACTCCCCGCTGGTATGTTTCCCAGACTATGGGAAACACCTATATCAGGCAGCAGCAATATAGAAAGTTGCTGAAAGGCATCATCTCATACTGCGCGGGAGATGGTAATGGTAAACACCTCCTGTATTCTACCAAAGAAACCTGGCTCTGTGGTCGCCAGGAGTCGACACTGACTCGACGGCACAACTTTACTTCTACTTTACAACAGAAATGCTTGGTTGGAAAACTCCCAGGGTCATTCAGGAACTGGTTTGTCTGCATGTCAGTAATCATTAATGATCTGCTGGAAATGGTGGTGCTCTGGGATTTGACTAATAAAAGTATAATTCTGATGTCATTTTAAAATGGGGCTGAGCTAACTGTGGCAATTAATTTTTTACTGTAATCAATTTTTAAATTTTAATGTGTTTTTCTCTATTATGATTTTTATTTTTTTATGAATTTTAAATGTGTTATATTTTATGTTTCAATTCTGTACACCGCCTAGAGATTTTTATACTAGGTGGTATATAAACACATAAATAAATAATAAATAATTATAGATTCCATGACATCATAGACTATAATATGAAAGTTATGTCCAAATTTAATTTTGTATGATTATTTTTAAATGCTGTGATCAAGGTCTTTCGAGATAAAAATTATGACAGAAGGTTGAGGCAAGATAATGCCTCTTCTCTTCTGCTAACAGAAGAAACTTGCAGTCAGACTTAGCAGGCTAAAAGATTAGCGATAATTGGTTAATTTGTTGCTCTTCTAGGTTTATTTCCATTAATATCTCTGCTGTTCTGACATGAGATCTCATAAGGACTAATGATCCTCAAAGACAGATCTAATTTATATTCTTCCCCTCATTCTAAATTTTTGTGTCAAGTTAGGAATCTATACTGAAGAAGGCATGTGCTGCAAAAGCACCATCCCATAAATTATTTTTTAAAAAACAGGAATATAGCTCGGAGAGAGAATTCTATGAGTTGTAGGAAATACACAAAACATCTGCATGGAAGTGTGCATGGAAGTGTGATAATGTGTACCCTTGGTGGCTATGCTTTGCTCCAAGTGGGGGACATTAGCTCCAAATTAGTACAGACCAGGAAATGCTATATTAACCTTAAAGTACTTTGGGAAAGTTGTTTGTGTCATGGACACAGTGGAAAGGACAAAATATAGTGGAGCTGTGCCTTGAAAACAAAGAATTGCTGTATTGAAGGGTAATAGGGATACAGATCCAGAAAAAGTGCTTAATCCTGAAGCACATTAGCACTGGGAAGGGGGCAGAGGCTTGAGGGTGAAAGAAAGAAAACAAGAAAAGCCGTTTCTCATAGCTAACTGCTCTAAGCTGGATTCCTTTTCTCCAGTTAGCTCAAGCATGTGGTGAGCTATAGGGCATGGGTGCTGTGTGTGCTCATGCAGCATGGGGTATAGAGTCTGAAGGTAGGGTGCAAATGCAAGGGTACAACTTGGCAGTTGGCCAGAGCATGCGATGCAAGTGATCAGTGCTTTCTTTGAGAGGAATTTTATAGGAAAAAGCCTATCCTGGGACATGATTGAAGCATTTGCATAAGTATAGAGAGGTAGACATCAACGGTTATTCCACCAGAGATGTGTAGAATGTTTCGAGCTAGAAGCATTCCGACTTGAAACATCAATCTCAAAACAGAACACCCTTCAAATGAAGGGCCTGTTTTGAGCTCGGGACATTTTGAGTGTTCAGAGCTCCATTTTGGAGGCATGTTTTTCCCTTGCTGACTGGTTTTGGCATTGGCTTCCGATTGGCTTGTCATGTCCTTGCTTCTTGGTTGGCTTGTTATCATACAGATCAACTTGATTTGTATGATAACAAGCCAACCAAGAAGCAAGGAGATCACAAGCCCTTCGGAAGCCAGTGCCAAAACCAGTCAACAAGGGAAAAACACACCTCCAAAATGGTGCTCCGAACAGCTCGGTACAATTGAAACATTCTGTACTTGTTCCGTTGGAACAACCAGCACAACCGATTATTCCGACGGAACGTCCCAGGCATTTATGTTTCATTCCAAGCTTAGAACATTATGCAAATCCTGTTCTGTGCACATCCTTACAGTAGAGAATGCTTGCTCTAGATAAGGCATGAATATTGAGTATTGCTTAGTAATCCAAAAACCTTTGCTTTCAGATGAGAGTTAAGATACTTTACATTTTCACTCGCACTCTAAAAAGAATGGAGATTGCAAGTTAATGTCCCCATCTTTGGGCACATTGTTTTAATTGTAAACTGCCCTGAGCCATTCTGGAAGGGAGGTATAGAAATTGAATGAATGAATGAATGAATAAATAAATAATAAATCCACACCACATAAGCCGTAAAGACTTGGTACAGTCTGGTATATGATGATGGCTTTAGAAGTGAGGCTCCATGCACCCACAGGGATGCATCAGGCAGAAATTCAGCAGGGGCATCTCTAGGAGCTGATTATGGAAATTGCACCTGTTAAATGTCTGCCTGGATGCATTCCTTCCCAACCCAATGTCCAACTGAAAGACCAAAGCAAAGTGTGGGTGCATGGAGCCTCATTTCTAAAGCCATCATCATATGCCAGATGGTACAAAATCTTTATAGCATATATGGTGCGGAAATGGCGCGGAAATTAAGATGTAACCTTAACTTGTAATTTCCATTCTTTTTAGAGCATGGGTGAAAATGTAAAGCACCTAACTCTCATCTTAAATGGAAGGTTTCTGGATTACAGGCGGACTTTGCTATATGTGGATCCAGCATCCACAGTTTTGTATTTCCACGACTGGGTAATTGACACGACTTCGATATACGCCCCCCCCCCCAAAAAAAAACATAAAAGGGACTAAATTCATGTACCTGCAGTTTGGAGATGGCCGGAAATTACCTCTGAGGTCAATTCTGACCACCATTTTGTCAAACGGAGACATTCTGTGGCTCATTTCCTTTTTTAAAAAATGTATTTTTCCATGGGTTGGGAGGAGGCAAAACTTCTACTTCAGGAGTGGGATGGGGCATTGTTGGAATGCTGGAGGCCCACAGAGCATGGTAGGGCACTTTGTTCCACCCTTTTCAATTCAGCTCCCTGAGGTGGTAGTTGCAAAATAAAATTTGTGGTGTGCTTTGAATGCTAATATAAATGCTGTATAAGGGTTAAGTGCTATTTATAATTGTTGTTAATTATATTATTCCAAATTCCCACTTTAATGAGCACCTATAGTTATGGAGTATATTTCTCTATGCTGCAGAAGAGAGAAGGGTAATTTGTGGTATGCATATAAAATAGATTAGGTGTTCTGATCTTTCCCCTCTGGGCTAAGGTACCTATTGGAACATAGGAAACTGCCATATACTGAGTCAGACCCTTGGTCTATCTAGCTCAGTATTGTCTTCACAGACTGGCAGCAGCTTCTCCAAGGTTTCAGGCAGGAATCTCTCTCAGCCCTATCTTGGAGAAGCCAGGGAGGCAACTTGAAACCTTCTGCTCTTCCCAGAGTGGCTTCATCCCCTGAGGGGAATATCTTGCAGTGCTCACACATCAAGTCTCCCATTCATATGCAACCAGGGCAGACCCTGCTTAGCTATGGGGACAAGTCATGCTTGCTACCACAAGACCAGCTCTCCATGGATTGCTGATATTCTTTAGAACGGTTATAATTATTCTCTCGTGTGGGGCTGTTGTAATAGAAATAGGCTTTATTAGCTATAGCAGGCAGCAGTAAAATATAGTTTTACTTGATCTACGACACTTGCTATGTTTTATGTAACAATATGATTTCTAAATAGTAAAGAGATTAGAGTCTACCTAAGGAAGCAGAGTATATTCGACATTTTTTATTATCTGTGGTAATCTGCTGAAAAATCTGTTTCCTTTGTTCACTGAAATTTGTTGGGGGAAGCTAATGAAAATATTGTGGTGAACAGTCTTACTGTGGTAAGAGAAAGAACTTGTCTTTATATTTGCAAAACTGGTTGGGCTTCCCTGTTATTTCATTCATTACCAAAGTCACAAAAATACCTAGTTGCTGTATTACTCATCAGTAATAAAGGATTTTCAGTTTGACTTTCCTATGTCCATTAGAACAATATAATCTCATATAGTAATTTACTTTAGAAAATATTTTGCTTTCCTAAATTTTTCACATCCGGCTCTTCGTGGTTTTTACATTAAATTCTAAACTTAGAGCCATTAACAAATATATTGCTTTTCTTCCAGATCATTCTGAATATAAAACATAAGTAGTTCAGCTTGTCAGCTAGTGTCATTTCATTCCTTTCTAGTTGCTAACTTGGTAGACAAATAATTTCATAATTTTGTCACATTTATTTGAAATGGTATTTCCACTGGAACTTTCTAAATTACATATCTCTTCCAATATAATACAAGATTACTCCAGTTTTCATAATATATTCTAATCCTTGTTTTTTTGAAATTTTATGAAGTTTACCAGGATTGATGATATACCAAGTATTCCAAGATCTGTCTAACCAGTCTTCCACATAAGGACTTTCGCTGCGTACTGTTCATTGGCTATCTCAGTTCTTGCTATTCTTGAGTTAACAAACCCTATTATCTTTCTGTAACAAATATCTATACATCCCAGTACAAAGCTCACTGGAGACAAACAGTAAGAACATGCGTTCATGATATTCTCTGACACCTTCTTCCAGTAATCTTGAATCTCCCCACAACTCTATCATTAATACATATTGTCTGCTCTGGAGGGCATGCATCTCTAACATATATCTGATATTCTCATACTAAATTTGCTTATCTTAATTGGAGTGAGATATCAATTATAAAGAATCTTACAATTCTTCCTCAAACTAAATGAAAGAGTGTATCTAGTTTAGTTAATAAAAAATAGTTTCTGATTTTAGAGTTGGTTATTCCTTTCTATACACAACTCCATTTAGTGCTTAACTTTTATTTTTGTTCTCGTTTTCAGACTCTTCTGTATCAGTAATCCATATACTTTAGCTAAAAGCTCTTTAGTTATTTTTAAATTCATGAACGTCACATGCTACTGCATTTCTGTGTAATAGTTATAGGAAGGAGCTGTAGGTTAGTGTAGACCACATGACTTGCTTGCTAGAAGGTCCCAAGTTAAATCCCTGACATAAAAGTTAAGTACGTAAAAAAGAGGAAAGGAAAGAAAGAATCAGGTAGCAGCTGATAGAAAGATCCCTGACTGAGACCCTGAAGAGCCACTGCCAGTCAGTTTGGATTAGATGAACCAATAGTCTGATTCTGTAATGTAGGTTCATATGGCTTCAGGAATTGCCCTTTTACTCTATCAGGCGTTCTGTGCACCCCAAAATATCAGAACTTTTTATATTATCATTACTAACTATTACAATCCAATTTCCTCATATCTGATAGCTTTCTATGCTAGATTATCTATAACGGAATGCTGTTATTTAACTGAACTATCAAAATTGATGCAGATATCTTCTAATCTACATTAGGGATTTGCACGGAACCGCAGCGGAGTTGTTTGAAGGCGGCAGGAGTCTCCCTTTAAGAGCGGGGGGAGGGTGCACTTATCCCTTGGCGCCACTTTTCCCCCGCCAGCATCAGTTTTTTTAAAAGTCCATTGGGGCGGCAGGGAGGTACGCTGCCGCCTCGATAGGCTTTTTAAAAAACTGATGCCGGGGGGGGGTCCAGTGGGAGGGGTAAGTGCACCCTCCCCCCGCTCTTAAAGGGAGACTCCTGCCCCCCTTTATGGGCCCTTTATTGGCCTCTGAACTGGTTCCATGCACATCCCTAGTCTACATTCAGTAGAGAAATAGTCTGTTGTTAAGGGTTCACTGCTGACCTGCTGACCCCCCCCCCCGACTTGCCTCTTTCTGATGAGTCCATCATCAGCTACAGAAACAAAGTCTGTGCCAGATCAGAAAGCTATGGGGAGAAATGGCCCATTGCCTTGGCAGCACGGATGCACTTGTTGGACCTGGATATCCTGACAGGGAAGGGATCCAAAGCTTGCTGGCTGATATGTAATGACTGAATATGTGCCTTGGAGCTCTCCTGACAATCAGAGAGAGAGCAGCTGGAGAACAGTGGGAGAAAAGAGAAGGATCAACAGTGATGCAACCCCCTTCTGCCTGAGGCCCAGTTTTGAGAAGAGCATGGCCTTTAAGCAATAATCCAAACCCATCCTTTGTAATGGGTTCTTGAATGATCTCAACTGTGTTTTCCCATTATACACTCTCTAACTCTAATTTTTATTCTCTAATAAATTTAAGCTTGGATGCAAAAATATTTACATAATTCTGATAATAGTTTGAAAATTGATCTGTATAAGCTGCCATATTTATGTTTACACTTTAATAACTTATCTTTCTTCATCTTAATTTTTCTAACAGTATTAATTCTTTTCTGTTCATATGAGGGATAGGTAGACAAATATTCCTTTAATTTTATCCTGAGACGGTTGATCTGATTTATATGAATCTTTATAATTCAAAATTTCCTGAAGAATTTGTTTATCCACTATTATTATTATTATTATTATTATTATTATTATTATTATTAATCAGATCATCTCTGTCTTCTGTCTATAAGCTAAGAATCAATGCTGTGTATCTGCTTTCTCAAAATATCATTGCTTCGCAAGATGGAACAGCATCTTTACTTCCGTCTATTACTTCTAGTTTTTTCTGTGCTAACTGTAATAATTAAAAGGCTTGCATTTTGACAGGTTCTGTTATATTCCTGTAATATAATCATAGTTGCTCTCTTTTTGGTATTTTATAACTAAAATAGCTGTACTACTCAATATTTGCTAAATTACTGCTTTGTGGGCTTCTTATATTGTTGAACAGGAGACATCTTATCTTTAATTTCTTTCAAAATATGTCTGTAATTCTTTTTTCGGGTTTTTAAAATTTTCTTAAAGTGGAAATATTATAATGTTTAATATCCAGGTTCTGCTCATTCCTTCCCATAGCCAGTTCTAAAGTTACAGGTGCATGGTCTGAGTAAACTTAAGCTTTGTTTTTTGTTTTAATTGTTGCATTTATATACCACCTTTCGTTAAAAGACAACCCCAAGGCGGTTTACAAAAAACAATACAACAGGTAAAAACACACAGAAGCAGCAGTAAAAACGATTATGTAAAAGCCTGGATAAAAAGCCAAGTTTTAACAAGCTTTCTAAAAGCCGTGATGGAGTCAGAGGAGCGAATGGCCACTGAGAGAGCATTCCAAAGTCTGGGGGCAGCAACAGAGAAGGCCCTGTCCCTAGTGCACGATGTTCATCAGATAAGTGTTGTCCTTAATATCTTTTTGCATTGTTCAGAAACAAGGTTAAGGTGTTTCCTTGTTACAGATTTGCACTGAGAACAGCAGAAGTTACTGTTAAAGCAGGAAATTAATCATCCTAAATGTTGACTATTTTATTCAGTCCTCTTAGAAGGCATACATTTTTTTAAAAAGGCAAGACAAAGAATTAAATAGAAATCTGTTTTGAAAGGCATGTGTATAGGAAAATTAAAGGCAAGTTAAGCCAGAGTGGACACACAGCATGTTTACACCTGGAATAAGCCATGTCTTTAGACTGAATAATCTCTTCAGTGTGCTGCTGATGAAATTCACTGCTATGAATACCTGCATGCAGTAAGTACTATAACATATCACTTGTTTTTATCATGTAGGTTCTTTGTGGTCTTTCTGCATTCACACCTGTGGGAATGTGCCTGTGCAGTTCCCTTGTTCAGAATCCTCTAGAGCTTTGCCTCAGAGCCTTTTGGTGGGAACTTTGCCCTCTCAGTGTCCAAATAGCTTAGCCCCACCTGTCCTCCCTCAATTATTTTTTGACTGCCAAAGCAGTTATCTCTCAAAGAATCTCCTCTTGGCTGGAGTTATTTCTCCTTGTAAATAAGCTAAGCCTTCTCTCTTTTTGTTCTCTCTCTCTTTTTATTTGTTGGCAGTTCATTTCAGTTCATTGGCAGCTCATTTTATCACATTACCCCCGTTCATCATTTAGTGCTTGGGTGCTTTCTTGCTTGGCCACAGCCACGAGTCAATGGCCAGCAAAGTAACTTTTTAAAAAACTGTTGGAAGTGCAGAGTAAAACTGTTATTGAAGGATGGACAGAAGGAGTGTTTACTGTACTCTATTTGGGTGCATGTAATCATACATACCATCATTGCCAGAATTTCACCTGTCAGAACCAATTGCCTCAGCTATGAACACACTTGTGGGATAGGGTCAGCCTCTGATTCCCAAACACTCATGGCCAAATCCATATGCAGTTGGACCCATCCAGGAAGCCAACTGGCCCAACATTGGCCACAGCTCCTCCCTTAACATTAGTTTCAGACCATGCGAATGATATCTGCTGATTCCCATTGCTAGTTCTGCAAATTGCTTTTATAATAAAATATAAAGTATAAAGTAACCCTGGCTACCAGATATACATTTGTTAGGATCTGCAGCCAATCTCAAGCTGCCTGGTAAGAGTTCTGAACTGTAGACACATTTTCAAATACATGTTTGTTGCATTAATACATTGTGTATTTAAACATATATGTAAAAAAATTTATAAGTAGATCTTTAAAATATAGTCTGCTGTTTTTAATTGCTTTGTAGATTGTGTTAACTAGAAATCCAATCCCTTTTGAGGGACATCAAATTTACAGTCAGCAAAAGAACTTGTTCCAAAGATTAATTGCATTGAATCAGATGTAGTTAGGAGTTAGGGAACAGATTAAAGAACTGAAGGTAAAATAGCATAAGGCAAAGACAGAAGGGCAATGGACATTATTTTAAAGAATGAAACCAGTTACTCCAGGTAAGTAATCTCAGAGAAAATAAAGTACATGTTAAAGCTAAATAAATGTAATAGGATAATCCCAGAATTATGCTGGAAATGTTCATTGCCCAGGACAAATTTTATTTATTTTATTTTTTTATTGTTAAATTTATATACTGCTTTTCATCAAAACAATCCCAAGGTGCTTTACAGCAAAATTTAAAAACAAGATTGTAAAAAAACCACAATTAAAATGTTAAGCTAAAAATATAAAACAAATCTGATTAAAAATTTAAAACAAAAGCACAGAAGCAACACAGAGTACAAAGAGCAGCAGCAGAGACAATTAAATAAAAGCCTGGGCAAAAAGCCAAGATTTTACATTCTTTCTAAAAGCTCTGATGGAGACCGAGGAGCAAATAGCCACCGGGAGAGCATTCCAGAGTCTGGGGGCAGCAACAGAGAAGGCCCTGTCCCGCGTGCACGACAACCGAGCATCCCTCATTGTTGGCACCCGGAGCAGAACCTCCTCAGATGACCTCATCAAGCAAGCAGCAACCCTTGGGAGCAGACTGTCCCTCAGGTATTCAGGGCCCAAACCATTAAGGGCTTTAAAGGTCAAAACCAGCACCTTGAATTGGACCCGGAAACAGACTGGTAGCCAGTGCAGCTCTTTCAAAATGGGTGTGATGTGCTCCTACTGAGCAGCTCTAGATAAAACCCTAGCTGCCGCATTTTGCACTAGCTGCAGTTTCCAGATATTCTTCAAGGGCAGCCCCACGTAGAGCACGTTACAGTAATCCAGCCGTGATGTGACTAAGGCATGGGTAACTGTGGCCAGATCTGCCTTCTCGAGAAAGGGACGCAGCTGGCGCAGTAGCTGAAGCTGTGCAAAGGCACCCCTGGCCACCACCTCCACCTGAGCTTCCAAAAGCAGAGCCAGGTCCAGTAATACCCCCAAGCTAAGTACTTGCTCCCCCTCCCCTTTTTTAAAAGAATGTTTGCTTTTATTAGTAATAGAAATAGAACATGTTACATCTCTGAGATTGACATAGTCAAACATGAATGACTTATCCACTGCAAAGAAAACAAGGGGGAAAACCAGTAATAGTATGTAAGTATACTTAAATGAGTAAAGATAATCTATAAGAAAAAGAGAGTATGTCTAAAAAACTAAATCTAATCGTCAGAGAAAAAATGAACCCTAAACCTCAGACAGAACACTCCCCCTGGACTATTCAATGGAGAAGAAAATGAAAATGAAAAAAAACACTAGTTCTGCCATAAAGAAAAGGAGTATGTATTGTAAACACAAAACCACATATCCACCAATATTCTATAATCAAAATTCCCATCTCGTCCCATACAGGTGTACAAAACATCATAATAAAGTAAATGACAGAAATCAGTTAAACCTTCAGTAGTCCTCCTCTTCATTTAACAAAAACAAAAACCAGAGATATAAATGGAGAGATATTCTTTCATGAATAGGTAGACTAACTTCAGCCAGAACTGGTCTCTCTAGCCCACCACTGGGAGAATAGGCTATCAAGCTATGACACTAAGATCTCTCCCCATACATACATGTAATCCTTCTCAATTTCCTTCTAATTGTTTGCATAACAACAAGTAGTTCATTCAATAGTTACTATTATAAAGTTTTCATAACAACCAATAAAAGCCCGTAGGGGAAAATGAAAATAAAGAAAAATAAAGAAAAATACTGAAAAAGGAAATGGGAATTATAATGATGTATATTTCTGAAAAATTGAGACTAGA
Organism: Hemicordylus capensis; assembly: GCF_027244095.1. Classification (NCBI taxonomy): domain Eukaryota; kingdom Metazoa; phylum Chordata; class Lepidosauria; order Squamata; family Cordylidae; genus Hemicordylus; species Hemicordylus capensis. The sequence continues at coordinate 81,367,618 of NC_069657.1, read as the reverse complement.
TTTCAAAATCTAGTCTCAAGACTTGAGACTTAGAAGCTAAAGCTAACTTCAATTAATTGTTCAAAAATGCTCAAACCAAGACTTAAGAATACCAAAAAATCAAACACTGGACTTTCCAAATAGAATATCTCGATACGTAATCTTTTTAAAACTATAATGTCATATAGTAGAATATAGCCGATAATCTTATTCTTAAATTTAAAAATATTATCAATATTGCAGCCACTTATTTCTAAAGGTTATTTCTAGAGGTCCACTCTTCCCTAATTCCCCCATTCTTAATATATCTCATTTCTTCCATAAGAAGGAAAGAAAGAAACAAAAAGAAACAAAAGATAAAAATATGTGGCAGTTCCTTAAGTCATTAAAACTATCGGGTTTATCATACAACACCCTAATTCCTGATTAGGTTATTGTCAGTATTAAACCTTATATAGAACTCCCTAATTAAAAGGCCAATTAATGAGGTATAATATTTAATTATACTCAGAGTTAAAACCTATAAATGAAACCCTAAATTAATCACATAAATTATCATTTCTTCCATGAAGATATGTGACAATTCTTTAAGTCATTAGAACATCCAGGTATATCATTAAAAAAAATCTTAGTTTATGAATAGGTTATTTTCAGTGCTAAACCCTATATAGCATTCCCTAAATCTCAATGGTTAAGAGAGAGAAAAAAGGAACAATCAACACAGGCAATACATTGAAAGGCCAATTAATAAGGTATATTATTTAATTATACTCAAAGTCAAAACCTGTATATGAAACCCTAGGTAAATCACATATCTGAACACACACACACACACACACACGAAAAGGAAGGAAACCTCAAAAGGAGAGGAAAGGAGAGAAAAATAAGCTCAGAGGGAAAGATAAATAAGAAAGAAAAGATAATTTCATTATATTAAAAATATACCAGCAAAGAGAAATAAAATGCTGATAGATACACCACTAAAAATATCGGGCTTTTCATTTATCCCAGCACAGACAAAAGAAGTGGTAAACTTCTCACTCAGCTGCAACTCATATAACATAGGATTAATATGAAATCTTGAAAGCAGTGTCCAAGGACACTCTCTCGTTAAGGGGGAGACTAAACATTCCTGGAACTTTAACTTCTATGCCTGGGGGAAAAGGTTATCAAGATTCTATAAAGTAGAATTCCTTCAGTTAGAATCCTTCCGCGTAAATCTCACCGTAGCTACCTATCCAAAAGCCGAATCGTTCTAATAAAATACACTCAAAAGACATACAACTAAGGCAAATAAACTTTTAAATAAGAATAAAATACTTAGACCCATTTTAGTGAAATCTTCTTAAATTATCTTGAAGGGAACCACCACTTAACAGTCCCCCCTACACCAATTTCCCTTCCAGGGGCGTAACTACTATTAGGCAAGGGGAGGCAGCTGCCTGGGGCCCCCCACACCTCGAGACCCCCCCGGCAAGTCACATGACTATATATTGTGAAGTATGTGTGTGTGTGTATCAGCGAGGGGCCCATTTTAAAATTTTGTCTCTGGGCCCACTCCAGCCTTGTTATGCCCCTGTTCCCCTCCCTGTATTTAACAAAAAGTACCATGATTGCAACATCAACACAAGAATAATAAATCATCATCACTCCAACTCAGCTGAGAAACAAGTTTAGGAATTCTTCAAAGTAAAGTCAAAGTCCCGATACAAAATGCTAATTGACATTAACTGCTATTAAATGGAAATTCCATCAGTGGCATTAAATTACAAAAGACAGAAAAGTCCTGATTCCAATAAAGAAAGAACATGGAAAGACAGTCTTCCTCTTCCTCTGCAGAAACAGCAAGTTCTCTCCAGTCACTTTTATTTCCCCAATCAGAGCTTCAAATAGTTGGTAATGGGAAGATAATTGTCCAGCCATAAAACACTTTGTCAGCCATGCAAACAGAAGGAATTATGAATTCAAGGAGGATCTTTCAGAATCCCAAGCAGATCCTCCCAAGATGCAGATAAACTAGATCTTCAACAGTAACCATAAAAAAGCCATTGATCTGACAGACTCATGGCCGTAGCCATCTCTGAGATGTATTAGAAAAGATAAAAGAGTAGATTTATTGCAGGTCGTCTGTGACTAGGCGGTGTAAATGCCTCTCTCCATTCAGTCTGATGATTGCAGATAGGTCTCTCCAGATGTTCATGCAGGGTTTTTCAGACTTTTTCGGGTCTGAGGGCACCCTGGCCCCACAGCTCTGGGAGGAGGACCGAGCCCTGCACACATCCCAACCTCCATCTAACCAGTGGAAGATGATAGGACCAAACAGTAGCTGAAAGCCCTGACAGCTGTTTAATCAGGTGCTTTCATTCCGAATGCCATCTTGCTTTTTTCCTGTGTACTTGCTCTTTCAAGGGAGTGCACCCGCATCCAGAACCGGAAAAATCTCTTCATCCCGATTGGCTCTCCTACTGACCAACATTACCTCCATCTTACCTGGATTCAATTTCAGTTTATTAGCCCACATCCAACCCATCATGGCCTCCAGTTCCCAATTCAGGACATCCACTGCCTCTCTCATGACTTCCTCATGTGGTGGAATTGCTGAAAGGTAGAAGCTTTTTAGGAAGAGGTCCTTACAATTATTATGGAAATGTCTTTGTATGTGATTCCTTTAAGACCCTTGAGATTACTTTTGGAGTACATCGATTATCTGGTCCTGTTATGTAAACAAGAACATATAGTCCATTTGTTTATCATTGCTAGAATATTATTGCTTGCTTTGTGCTACATTGAAATCAAGGAACTGAATTAACAGTGAACAGAACAGCATTTCAAAAGCATGCTTAAGCTCATCTGTTCTGGTCTCCCACAAGGGTCTGGGAGGTGAGGCTGATCTGTAGGACCCTTTAGAATGCCAAGAGCTGATCCTGTGGAACCCCAGCTCCAATTAAACCCTTTTATGTCTGTTGGCCCAGACTACTTTACTCAGACTTCACCCCTCTGTTGCTGAGTATGAAGCTTTAAAGCAACAGCCCCTGGGCCTGGAGACAGACATTCTGCCATCTCTCAACCATATCTTGCCTGATGTGTTTCCTACATTAATGAATGGGCATTGAAGGGTGATCCAGCTGAGTCCGATCCCTCAGGTGAGTCCAGCTCAGGGACAACGGCTCTGGAGGTCTGAGTTCAGGTTCTTAGAGCTCCTCATTGTCTGGTTTATCCTTGCCATTGGGGCCTGGATCTTGCACTTTGAAAGTTGGTTTTGATGCTAGAGATTTGCCTGGCTCTTCTCCCTTAGGATATGGGTCCTGGCTGTCACTTGAGGTTGGGGTCATGACATCATGGTAATCATCATCCTACCTTGCCACTTGACTTGTATTTTTCTTTTTCACTCTTTTAATTTTGCAATGCAGCTTTCCAGTCATATGAGTTTATATATGTAATACAATATTTCTGGGCATTTAATTCTCAACATTCTTTGTTTTATTGATATGCTGTTACATATGTGAAACTTGGAAATAATTCATCTTTAGGAATAATTTCCTATATTTGCTATTTAGAAAGTCTTGACTATCTCAGTTTAAAAATCTGTATGTGTGTGTGTTTATGAAAATGTGAGATTGTTGGCCGCTGCTATATTGTGAATGCTATCCAGCTCACTCTTGTCACTGCTGCTTGTATGTCTGCAAAGTCACGGAAGTCCTTGTTAGATTATATTTATAGTTAGTTGTACCACTGCTTATAATAAACTCTTATTGCTGACTAATTAATGTTTCTTATTTGCTGCATACCATCATTATATATATAACATTATGGTGTTAGTCCCTCGCTTAGGCTATTTTTTTTCTAAAACCCCATAATAAATAATAATTTTTTATTTTAGAATAATTTTTCTAAAATCCCCTGTAATAGTGCTGCTTCAGCTCCTCCTTATCAGTATTTCTCTGAGCTGATACTTCCGATCTTAGCAGAAAGAAAAGGAAATGACCAATGACAAGACTTGCTTCTTGTCGCTAAACTTTTGCTTCATGGTAACTGCTGCCAATCTTTGCTTTATGACCTGTATTGAATTCCTATATTTTATCCTAGTATCATATTGGCTTCATACATCAGCTTCTCTTCACCTCAAAGGAAAGATTTTGGCTGCCTAATCATTAGGGCATATAGCGGTGTTGTTGAACGAACACACACACCTGTGAAAAAGTATAAAAAATCAAATACATAAATAAATAGGAATTTGTGTACATCAAGACATCTTGCTGGGGGGGGGGGGAAATGAGCAGAGAAATAAAAGGGAGTCTTGAAAGTGTAATGTCATATATACTATAGCATGAATATCGACATTGTGGGGAGATATCTAGTGTTTTAACTGTCAATTTCAATGATTGATGCACCAGTGAGGGAGGAAATAGAAGCATTTGCAAGTATCTTTGCCTTTGTGCAATGGCAGAACTTGCGTGGATGCTTATGCAACTAATCTGAGACCAACATTGATTCAGCAGCCAATCTCAGGAAGGTTCACATTGGTAGAAAGCAGAGGCTTGTTTTCTAGTCATAGGATGCCACTTTTTAGTCTACAGTGAGTGTGGTACAGAGACTGAATGCGAGAAAAAGATAGAAGTCAATTCTCAGATTACTAGGAGGGAAACTTAAGAGCTAGAGAGAATATTAATTTTAGTGGTAGGAATGGGATGACAGGGAAAAATAATGTAGTGTTACAGTGTGCATTCAAGAAAGATGATGGAACAAGAAACTCGTATATTTTCAAGAGTTGGTTTGTGCAAAATTAAGTCATACTTGCTGATTACCTACAGATACCAAATCTTGATATATTCAGAAGAAATTCTGAATATAATAATCCTATCTTAACTGTTGTTCTCAACATACCTTTTTACACTCAATGATTAGATCAATAATTCCAAAATGGCACCATGCCAAGAAAAGCAGAAGATTCAAATTTACTATGATTCAAATTTGCTATGTATGGTAATTATTCAATAAAATGAACAATGTTTGAAGCTAAAATCCTATAAAGATAAAACTGTTCTTTTAATTCCCTTTTGCAAGCACATTAATTAAACATTCTGTTATATATTTAAATTTCTTGAACTCTCCTATAAGTGTATTTTCACCCCAGAGAGCCTTACCTGGGGCTTACACTGCTATCTTTTCAACATCAAGAGTAAGTATTCTTATTCTTGCAGGCTTTTAATGTTAATACAATGTTTTTACTACTGCTAATTCCATTTGCTTTAAAAATATTTCTACATTGTCATTTTACTGTTTCATTTTTATTGTTTTGTTTTCTAATTATTTTAAGCTGCTCAGAGAATATTTAATAAAAGGTGGCATAAGCACCGTGGCAGATACTTCAAACACTTGAAATATACTGGCAGACATGCAGACTAATGCTGTCTTTGTGCAGTCATGTTGCCCTACTGCAAGGATATTATACTAATCAAATGCACAAAGTCAGGAGTTTGTATTCCCAGTTAGTGTTGTGCTAGTGTAAACTTGTTTGTGCTTGAATAACAACGTGGCACACCTCCTGCTGTGCAGCTTCTTATTTCGGGAACTTTTATGCAAGAGCACAACTTCAAACATGTGAAATTCGAAGCTATGTGACTTTCTGACACTAGCACAACTTTTAGGATGTGCAAACGTTTTGACTCGAAACAGGCTGCTTTGAGCTCAGAACAAAACAACCCTGTTTTGATTCTAAACATTTCAACATTCCAAACGCCAATTTGGAGGCCTGTTTTCCCCTTGCTGGTTGATTTTCTGCCACTGGCTTCTGATTGGTTTGCGATCTCCTTGCCTCTTGGTTGGCTTGTTATACAAATCAAGTATTGTCATGGGCAACTGTACCCCCATTGGCTGGGGGAAGGGATCAGAGAACACAGAAGGAGGGAGTTTAAAATGTATTCAAAGGCACTGGGAGGCAGAGAGAGCCCTTATAGTATGCCTCTCTTGAAAAGGATACATCAGGAGAGGAGGAAGAAATCAAGGAAGGTTTGATTTTGTGGTTTTCTCAGCACCAAGTATAATATGCTGTGCTATTGCTTTTATAACTATAATCTGATTTTGCTGGCTCTCAGATTGACCAAGGCAGAACTTGGGTGCCTGCCTTCCTTGATTTGTGGTTTGTTTTGTTTGTGATATAGTGTTGTGGCAAAAAATGGACAGTGACAGGTGCGTGTGTGTATGTCTGTGTGTGATATTTCTTGGTGATTGCTTTGATGAGCTCTATGTCTGGTCTTGAGACAAACTTGTGCTTCATTCACTGCTTTGCTATGCTCTATAATCTGTATTGCAAGATATAAGCCAAAATATGGCTGAAGTGCTCTAGTTGATCTTATGCCTATGCTTCCTGTTAAGGATGCTGCTGTGGCAGCTGTTGCAGTGCTAGGAAATAAGAAGTAATAACTGTGAGTGAGAGAGAAACTTGTGCCAACTGTGTTACTGCTGTGAAGGAACTGTGGCTGGCAATGGATTCTGGGTGAGTGATTGCTTGGCCGCTTTTGGACTGTGTTTGAAATGTGTGTTCTGCGTTGGGAGGGAGAGACCGATTCCCATTTTCTGTGCGCTTCTGCAGTGTTTTATTATTTATTTATTATTTCATTTATTTATTACATTTATAGACCACCCCATCCGAAGGCTGTGGGCAGTGCACAGATATAAAAACAAATACCATTTAAAACACACTGCTTAAAACAATATTTAAACAATTTAAACACAATTCAGTACCATTTAAAACCAATTAAAATAATTAACAACAATTAAAAAATCTTGGAAGGCCAGGTCAAAGTTTTTTAGGGCTCTCTTAAAGGCTGACAGTGAGCTAAAACTGTGGATATCTGCCAGGAGTGCATTACATAGGCCAGGAGCAGCTACAGAGAAGGCCCGGTTCAGAGTCACCACCAGACGTACTGCTGGTAACTGGAGATGGACTTCTACAGATTACCTCAACATGCGATGGGGATCATACAGAAGAAGTCGCTCTCTAAGGTAGCCTGCACCCAAGCTTTAAAGGTAATAACCAGCACTTTGTAGTTTTCCTGGAAACATATTGGCAGCCAGTTCAATTATATTAAGACAGGCATAATATGGTCTCTCCAGGTTACCCCAGAGACCAATCTGGCTGCTGCATTTTGAACTAACTGAAGTTTCCAAACTATGTACAAAGGCAGCCCAACGTAGAGTGCATTGCAATAGTCAAGCTTACCAGCTGATGCACCACTGTTTTGAGATTGTTCTTTTCAAGGAATAGACACAGCTGTTGAATCAGCCGAAGTTGATGGAAAGTGTTCCTGGCCATAGCCTCCACCATAGCCTCCACCAGGGTGAGGCCTGGATCCCAAGTGCACTCCCAAGCTGCGTACCTGTTCCTTCTGGGGGAGCGTAACCTGATCCAGCACAAGAATATCTAACACATCCCTCAAATTCCGATCCCCCACAATGAGCACCTCCATCTTGCTTTGATTCAGCTTCAATTTGTTATCCCTCATCCAGCCCATTACTGCCTGTAGGCAGGCATTTAGGGATTGAATGCCATTTCCTGATGGTGATGATAAGGAGAAATAGATTTGCGTGTCATATGATAATACCCTACACCAAATCTCCTGATGACGTCACACAGCAGTTTCATGTAGATGTTAAAATGCATTGGTGACAGAATGGAACCCTGAGGGACTCCATATAACAGCTCCCATTTCTAAAAGCAGCCATCACCAAGCTCCACCATCTGGAATCTGTCTGAGAGATAGGAACGGAACCACTGCAAATCAGTGGCCAGGCAATTCAGAAGGATACCATGACTGATGGTATTGAATTCCACTGAGAGATCCAAAAAGAACCAACAGAGTCACATTCCCTCTGTCAATTCCCTGGTAAAGGTCATCCATCAGGCCAACCAAGGCTGACTCAACCCCATAGCCCGCTCTAAATCCAGTTTGAAATGTATCTAGATAATTGGTTTCTTCCAAAACTCACTGGTGTAGTTAGCTTCTGCATAAACCTTCAGATGGGCTCTATGCTGTGTCCTGTCAATTTCGAACCGAGCTCTATTCCACTTGTGCTCCAGTTGCCTACCTTGCTGCTTCAGACCCCGCAACTCCTCTGTATAATATAATGTAAGTGGCCCAAGGGGCCACTTAAGCAAGTTGGAAGGGATGCTTAGGAGTGTTCGTGTCTACTGCCCTAGTGAGTTCCCTATTTCAGGTTCCCCCACATCACTGACAGAATCACTGGCAGGATCAACATTAAAACCCTCCAAGGCATTTTGAAATCCTGCTGGGTCCAGCAGCCATCTCGGGTGGACCATCTTAATAGGTCCTCCACCCCTGCAGGGCTGGGTTGTAGCTGTGTAACCAACCTTAATTAGGTAGTGGTCCGTCCATGACAATGGGGAAACCACAGGATCCCCCACCCATGGAACACCCCCCTGCTCCGAACAAAAGACCAAATCAAGTGTGTGGCCGGCAACATGAGTTGGTCCTGAAACTAGTTGGGATAGGCCCGTAGTTGTCATTGCCACTATGAACACCTGCATCATGGGTATGCTGGAAGATTCCAAGGAGGAGTTAAAGGTAGAGACAGAGCTGACAGCAGAGGAGGGTGGGCAAGGACCAGAGGTTGCAAAGAAGAGTGGGTCTGGTGCACAGGGAGTCGAATATGGGTTAGAGCCAGGTGAGGCAGCTCTTGTGGAGGAGACACAACCAATCTCAGCTGTGGAGAGGCGCCGATCCACGAGACAGCAAGAGCTAAGAAGCTGCATGCATAGAACAACAGGCAAAGCTGCTGACTTAGCAACTCTTAATTAACAGCACCAGGGGCTCAGCCTATTTAAGACACCTGTAACATTGCTACTCTACTGATATCAACAACTGTTTCCTGCCAGCTAATTGGCTGTGTTCCTGTATTGCCTTGACCGTGTTTGGACCCTGGACTGTGTTGACCTTGCCTGTGGATTTCACTTTGGACTCTGTTGGATTTATTGGACTGACTCGGACTGGACTTGGGTTGGAGAATTTATTCCTGTTTGATTTTGCTGTTCTGCTTCTGCCTCTGATAATCTTCGTCTGGCTAGCTTGACAGATTTACGACAGCTTGATATCAGCCCTTTTTCTTTTCTCCCCCTCCCCTCTATGCTCACTTCCTGTTCTTGCTGTATTCAAAGGCAGGATGGCTGAGGGATGGCAAGCACAGATTGACCAGCTGGCTCAGGCTCTGGGTGCGTTACAGGCTAAATCAACAGCCGGCCCCACCCCGCCCAGGAGGAAATGTCCACTGGCCATTCCTGAAAAGTTTGATGGGACTCCTGCCCAGTTTTGTTCTTTTTTGGCACAGTGTGAATTGTATATGCAGTTAAGAGCGGAGGACTTTCCTTAAGACCTGCATAGAGTTGGCTTTAACACCAGCCTCCTCTCTGGTACCGCTGCTAAATGGGCCACACCTCTCTTAGTACAGAATAGCCCCCTGCTCACCAACTGTGTTGCCTTTGTGGCTGAGATGGAGGTGATGTTTGAAGACCTTGTGAAGGCAGAGTCAGCAAATAGAAAAATCCAGCGCCTACACCAAGGCAGGGGCTCGGTAGCTGCCTACGCCACCTCCTTTCGTTTGCTTGCTCAGGACTTATGGTGGAATGAGGCTGTTCTTATGAACCAATTCCAGGAGGGCCTCTCTGGAGAAGTCCTGGACGATTTGGCTTGGGTAGCATGCCCAGCTACCTTGAATGCCTTAATTGAACTGTGTTTGCAAATTGATGGGCGTCTGGAAAGTTGACGTTTGACCAGGCAATCTGCTCCTGTTTGGCTTGTCCGGTGCCTTGCCCCTTCCTGTACCAGTGACTCGAGAACAGCCTCAGGAGGTGCTGATGCAACTCGGCGGGGGAGGGGGGGAGATGCCAATGCAACTCGGGGGGAGGGGCTCGAAGAAAAGGACCGTACCTGGTGGGAGGGGCTGTGCTGATACTGCGGCCAGAGAGGACACTGTGCTAGCACCTGTTCTGCCAAGTCTGCTTACCCACAGAAGTTGGGAAATGACAAGAGCCAGTCCTAGAAGGGCCCCTAGGTCTGGTTGCAAGACCGTGACCAATACTCCGCCCCCTCCCATTGTTACTCTGCTGGTGTTGCCAGTCACCCTCTGTCAGCCTGGACAAGTCCAGATTTGTACACAGGCCTTGATGGATTCCGGAGCCACCAGCTGCTTCCTGGACCGATGTTTTGCAGAGTCCCAGGATGTCCAATGGAAACTGCTGGAGGGTCCCGTACCCATAGAAACCATTGATGGACGCCCATTGGCCTCTGGCCCTGTAACGAAACAGACAGAGCCACTAGCATTGAGGATCCAAGGGCATGTGGAAACCATGCAGCTCCTTGGAGCAGATGTCTCCCCTACCCCATAGTTCTGGGAATGGATTGGCTGGTGCATCATGATCTGCGGATCACCTGGACTCGGGCTGAGGTTGTGTTTTCCTCCAAGTTCTGTCAAAAAAAACTGTTGGCCATGCCAAGCCAATGCGGGCATACAAGAGATGGACCCGCATCAACCCTTTCCTGGTATAGAGCCCAAATCACCGACCCATGCGGGGCTGTTTGTCCACCCCAGACCCATGGAGAAACCACAGGCCCCTGCCTGTGTCCCAGAACTACCTGACAAATATTGGGAGTTCGCCGACGTGTTCTACAAGGCTGAGGCCGATCACCTTCCGACCCTAGGATCGCGTCATAGATCTCTTGCCTGGTTCCCATATCCCTGGCCGGATCTACACCCTCTCAGAACCAGAAGTAAAGCCACTGCGAGATTTCCTGGACAATAACCTACGCAGGGGATTCATCCGACCTTCCATATCTTCAGCAACAGCCCCCATCCTTTTTGTCAAAAAGAAATGTGGTGAACTACAACTATGTAATGATTACCGGGCCCTGAATAGAATCACATTCCACAATCACTATCCATTACCCCTCATTCCGGAGCTTCTGGAGCATCTCAAGGGAGCAACCATATACACCAAGCTGGACCTACGGCATACAACTTGATCTGCATGAAGGAGGGAGATGAGTGGAAGACTACATTTCCAACCCGGTTTGGGCATTACGAGCACACCATTATGCCTTTTGGACTATGTAACGCCCCGGCAGTATTTCAACACTGGGACCACTTTGGACCACTACTTGGGTAATTTTGTAATTTTGTACCTAGATGACATTTTGATTTATTCACTGACCCCACAGGCCCATGTCAGCCATGTTCGGGTGGTTCTGCAGAGGTTGTGCGAACACCACCTCTATGCCAAGTTGGGAAAATGTGCTTTTGACCTTCGTTCTGTGGACTTCTTGGGGTCCCAGATATCCCCAAGAGGACTGGAGAGAGATCCAGCCAAAATAGAAGCCATATCTCCTGGCAGCCACCCCGGAATAAAAAGGAGGTACAGTGGTTCCTGGGGTTCGCAAACTATTCTGGTCATTTTATTCCCCATTTCAGAGACCTGACGACCCCGATGACTGACCTGCTTCTCTCTAAGAGCCCTTTCTATTGGGAATCCACCCCTCAACAGGCCTTTGAGGTCCTCAAGAAGGCCTTTGTGTTGGAACCACTCTTGCAGCACCCTGATCCAGAGGTACCTTTCATGCTGGAGACAGATGCGTCCAACATCACAATTGGAGCCGTCTTATTGCAAGCTCGTCCGCCACAAGGAGCCTTATTTCCATGCGCGTTCTTCTCCCGCACACTCACAGACTTGGAACTGAACTACACCATTTGGGAGAAAGAGCTCCTTGCCATTAAAGCAGCATTCGAGAACTGGCAGCATCTATTGGAAGGTTCTTGCCATCCTGTTGAAGTACAGACGAACCATAAGAACCTAGAATATCTACAAACGGCTCATAAGTTAAACCAGAGACAAATCCGATGGTCTCAATTCTTTGCCTGTTTTGACTTCCGAGTTAAGTACATCCCCAGTTCACGGAACCAGCAGGCTGATGCCTTGTCCGGTAAACCTGAATACTCAGCTGACAACACTCTAGCAGTGAAGTCCACAGTCCTGCCGGCCCGGGCCTTGGCAGCCTCCGCCTTACCGAGCCCCTTTCTAGACCAAGTGCAACAGACCCAAGCCCAAGATTCCTTCGTGCAAACACATAGTCAGGTACTAAGCACTGCTGACCCAGAGGCCTACTTCCCTTTTGCGATTAGAGACAGCCTCCTGCACTATTGAGACCGGCTCTACATCCCTGCTGGCCCATTGCAAGCAGAAGTGTTAAGACAATGCCCCAACAGTCGGCCTGCAGGCCATTTCAGCTTGTACAAGACTTCCCACCTGATCAGCCGGGACTTCTGGTGGCCACAAATGCGAAGGGAGGTGGAGGATTATATCTTAGCCTGCCCTACTTGGCGAGCTAAGAGTACCCTAGGAAAACCTGCAGGTTTACTGCCACCCCTCCCTAACCCAGAAGGTCCCTGGAAAATATTGTCACTGGACTTTATTACTGAACTGCTCCCGTCGCAAGGTAGCACTTCGATACTGGTCGTGGTGGATCTATTCACCAAGATGGGACATTTCATTCTCTGCTCAGGTACCCCAACAGCCTGGGAGACCGCCAAACTGATCATCCACCACATATTCCGACTCCATGGACTTCCCAATGATATAGTTTCCGACAAGGGGGTGCAATTCACTGCCCAGTTTTGGAAGGTCCTGTTCCAGCTCTTAGATGTAAAGATACATCTGTCCACCGCATACCACCCCCAATCTGACGGTCAAACTGAGAGAACCAATGCCACCTTTGAACAGTATCTCCATTGTTATGTCAACTACCAACAGACCAACTGGAGAGAACTCTTGTCCCTGGCCAAGTTCACGTATAATAACTCCATTCATCCGTCTATCTGACAAACCCAATTTTTCACGACCTATAGGTACCACCCGCGTCTGTTTCCGGGTTTTTGTGCATCGTCATCCCTTGTTCCAGCTGCAGACCAATTCCTTGAGGAACTCCAAGCAGTCCATGCTGTGCTGAGGGACCAGTTAACTCAGGCCAAGCTAGACCAGAAACGATTTGCAGATCCCAAAGGATGGGCAGGGTCTCCATTGAAGGTGGGAGATCAGGTCTGGTTGTCTACTCAGCACCTTCTGCTTTGTAGGCCTTGTCAGAAGTCAGATGACAAACACTTGGGACCCTTCTCCATCGAAGCCCAACCTAACGCGGTTACCTTCCAGCTGACCTTACCGCCGTCTCTCCGGATATATCCAGTATTCCACCATTCGTTGCTAGAACCAGCTAGACCATCCCACCAATGGCAGGGGCAGGAACCCTCATCACCGCTGACACTGGTGGAGGGGGAAGAGGAATATGAAGTAGAGGAAATTCTAGACTCTCAAACCCGCCGTGGCTGTATCCAGTACCTGATCAACTGGAAGGGATATGGTCCCAAAGATTGATCCTGGGAGGATGCGGAGGATGTCCATGCCCCTCAGCTAGTGTGCCAGTTCCATCGCCGCCACCCTAGTAAACCTCGTCCCTCCAGTCCGGGGACAGAGGACCCTGGGAAGGGGAGTAGTGTCATGGGCATGCTGGAAGACTCCGAGGAGGAGTTGGAGGTAGAGACAGAGCTGACAGCAGAGGAGGGTGGGCAAGGACCAGAGATTGCAAAGAAGAGTGGGTCTGACGCACAGGGAATCGAAGATAAGTTAGAGCCAGGTGAAGCAGCTCTTGTGGAGGAGGCGCAACCAGTCTCAGCTGTGGAAAGGTGCCGATCCAAGAGACAGCAAGAGCTAAGAAGCTGCATGCGTAGAACAACAGGAAAAGCTGCTGACTCAGCAACTCTTAATTAACAGCACCAGGGGCTCAGCCTGTTTAAGATGCCTGTAACATAGCTGCACCTGAGCCGCACCAGACAAGTCAGCCTTACAATGGATATTGATCAAGTCATGGATGATTTCGATCTTATTCTGAACCAACCTGGCATTGCAGAGGAGCAAGGCTAGGTTCTGTGGGTAGCTGGATCTGCTCCCTGAGGCCAGAGAGCTGACAGGGCAACTGGAATATGGAAACAGTTACTACATTACTGGTTTCCCTTCCACTGTAATGGCCAGCTGCTCTGCCAATGCCAGTTCTTCTATTCCCCAACATAACAGTAGTAGCTGCCCCAGAGCTCCGGATGTACCCACCCCCCTCATCATCCTGCCTAAGAACACTCAAACACTTTACAACAAAAGGCCTGCCACATCCTAATAAAAGGAGGACTAACAAACTTCAACCCAGACCTCCACCCCCACCTTAATATAACTTTCCCCCAGACCCCAATCCCACACCAAAGGCCTGGCACCAAAGGCCGACCCCCTTCGGTGGCTGGCTTCAGCGGCTGCCTGCTAAACCATCGGCTACGCCTCCAGTGTGCCTTCTTCCACTTTATGCTCCCAAGGGCTCCAGAAGTCCCTCTCACGAGAGATCTCTGGTCCTCAGGGACAGGTGGAATCAGTAAAACACTCGGGTAGAAGGCACAGGTGGAACAGGAGAGCAATCAACCTGCAAGCAGGCTTGTCTTCAGAAGGTCCAAGGCTGCAAAGCAAACCTCCTCGGCTGGATCAGGAATGTGCAGGCAGGGCGAGACGGCTGTTGTTCTTCAGGAGAGGTAAGGGAAGCCAAAAGAATCTACCCCCCACCGCCTTCCTCTCCACACTCTCTCTGACTTCCACAAAAGAAATGGGCAAGGGGGCAATTTTAAACAAATTTTTAACCTTTCCTCAATACCCACTTTGGATCTTATGGGGGTTTTGCGGGGCGAGGTTAAAATTTTGTTTAAAAGTGCCCATATGTTCAAAATTGCCATTTCTTTTATGGGTTGGGTGGTAGATAGCACTCATCATGCCCTACCACACAACCCAGTTTGGTGTCCCTAAGAGCTACCCATGGGGAACAATGGGGTGCTTCAAGTTTCCCCATTGTTCCCTATGGCCAAAACACACAGAACATTTTGAGTTTTGTTTCATAAAGGAACTAGTTCAACCGCTGTTTTGATAAAATGTTTCAGCCATCTGCTTTTTGTTTGAGCTTGAAACAAAATACAGAGTGTGGCAGTTCCTTTTTAGCCTACTTTCCTTAAGGAAAGTAAATTTATGAAATCATCTCATGCTCTGTGTGTGTATGTGTGTCCCTATCAACTTCTCAATGCTTGGACCACTTTGGTCCACATTTGGTACAGCTGTAGGGATACATTGGGTCATCTTAACAGCGTAGTGTTTGATTATTTCATCCACTCCAATTCAAAATGGTAGACACATGAACATTTGAAGTGGGCCAACTTGTAAATCGTCTAACTGATTTAGACAAAATTTCGTACACTTGTAGGGACACATAAGGACACCTCAGTGGTGCAATATGTGATGATGTCATCCACCCCAATTCAAGATGACGGATGGATGCATGAACGTTTGAGATGGAAGTGGACTAACTTGTGAAGATAGTAATTATCAATTAAGATTATAGTGAAAGGAAAGTAGGCAGAACTTACCAGAACCTTTTGTGTATTTTCCAGGTCTCTTACAAATAGCCCAATGTAACTGGAAAGCTCTTTAAGCAGCTCCCTTATTTATTTATTTTTTTTATTTAATACATTTCTATACTGCCCAGAACACAAGTTCTTGGATGTAAAGACATTGGAGAACATGTTCTATGTGAATTATTGTAATATACAACTTCTGAATACACATCCTCATTATAATTCAGTGATCATACAGACTTTATGGGGACACCAGAGAAGTGTAACTCACTTAGCACCAGTTGACAAGGAGGTTGTGTATCCATATGACATAGGCACAAAATCATTTACTTCTGGTGTTTTGACGCTGAGAATTACCAATCACCAAGCAATGATGGCCTGCTGTCGGTGGTGGTGGTGTGTGTGATACAAGGTTTTAATCATATAAAAGATCCATTAGTGGAGAAACAAAAACTGTTCAAGATGCATTCAGAAATGTCTCTTGATCAGACAACAGTAAAGATCAGCATGCCATCAGACAGATACAACTTTTAGATCAGTCACTACTTTAATGACTGTAAGAAGTCATGCTCAGCTGAGGTCCACAAGCATACAGAGCAGGATGTGTATCAAAGAGGCCTTTCAAACTGAAGGCATAGATAGACCCAGAGTGTGGAGATGAATCTGCAGTATTCTCTGGTGCTAGACAATGTGTTGGGCTTTCCCCATTTTTTTGGTCAGCAAAAAGCTAGTGAGTCCCAGCAATTTAATAAGGAAAGTAAAGGAAAACATGAAATGGAAATCAGTAAACTGCTTAAGCATCAGCAGGCAGCCAAAAATTCTGTCACTGGCTCATTTATTTTATTTATCATATTTTTATACCTTCCTGATATACATGTGTACATTTCTAGGGGCCTCAGACAACTTGCTCCTGGTGCATAGGGAAGAATCAGACCACTCTGCTTTCTTTCACAATTGACTTGGGCAGTAGGCAGCTAAATTCTGGTCTGTCTACTCCCCAGTCATGTACCTCCTGAAAGGCAAGGACAGCTGGAGTGAAATCCTTGCAACATCTCACACTTACAGCTGATGGGCTCACCCCATTCAGGTTGCACCTGCTAGTTTCTTGCTGGCTTCATAAACCCCTGCTAACTGGGCAAAGAGGCACCTTTTACCATGGTGATTCTCTTTATTTAGCAGGGGGAGAGTAACTGGCCCTATCCACCCCCAGCACAGTACTTCTAGTGACTGTAGCTGGTGTGTGTCTTATGTTTCTTTTTAGAATGTGAGCCCTTTGGGGACAGGGAGCCATCTTATTGTTTGTTATTTCTCTTTGTAAACCACCCTGAGCCATTTTTGGAAGGGCGGTATAGAAATCAAAAGAAGAAGAAGAAGAAGAAGAAGAAGTTGTAAAAAGATCGCACAGACTGACTACAAACAAAAGCATGAGAGGGTAGCAGGGATGATACACTGGAACATCTGCAAAAAATACAAGCTACCTGTAGCCAAAAATTGGTGGGACCATAAAACTGAAAAAGTTGAAGAAAATGAAGACGTAAAAATATTATGGGACTTCCCACTACAAACAGACAAACATCTGCCACACAATACACCAGATATAACTGTAGTTGAGAAGAAAGAAAAACAAGTCAAAATAATCGACATAGCAATACCAGGGGATAGCAGAATAGAAGAAAAAGAAATAGAAACAATCACCAAATACAAAGATCTACAAATTGAAATTGAAAGGCTGTGGCAGAAAAAGACCAAAATAACCCCAGTGGTAATTGGCGCCCTGGGTGCAGTTCCAAAAGACCTTGAAGAGCACCTCAACACCATAGGGGCCACAGAAATCACCATCAGCCAGTTACAAAAAGCAGCTTTACTGGGAACAGCCTATATTCTGCGATGATATCTATAACAATAACATTGAGGATAAAATTCAGCCATCCTAGGTCCTTGGGAAGGACTCGATGTCTGGATAAAACAAACCAGTCAATAACACCTGTCTGACTGTGTAAACAAGAAATAATAATAAAGAGTGGCTGACAGCTCTCTCACTCTGTGCAATAGGGAGGCAGGTGTTTGCTGCAGCGTGTCAGTGGTCCCCTCTTGCTTTCTTGAGGGGCTGTTTGCAGTTATGGATTCATACAATATATACTAGAGACCTGCCTTTTAATGACCATTTAATGCAGATAGAGATAAGGCTCTAAATATGTTTCAGGGCAAAGTACAAAGTGCTGGTTGTTACCTTTAAAGCCCTGAATGGCTTACGTCTGCATTGCCTGAGGGAAGGCCTTACCCTACAAGATCACCACCACTCATTGAGATCATCAGGAGGGGTCCATCTTCATGTGCCACCGGTTCATCTGGTGGCGACCTGGGATAGGGCCTTCTCTGTTATCAACCCTAGGTTGTGGAACATGCTCCCTGTTGTTACCTTTAAAGCCCTGAATGGGTTAGGTCTGCGTTGCCTGAGGGAAGGCCTTACTCTACAAGATCACCACCACTCATTGAGATCATCAGGAGGGGTCCATCTTCATGTGCCACCAATTCATCTGGTGGAGACCTGGGATAGGGCCTTCTCTGTTATCACCCCTAGGTTGTGGAACATGCTCCCTGTGGATATAAAAGGACTGCCTTCCTTGGAGGCCTTCAGGAAAGCCTTAAAGACTCATTTTTTAAGCCTGGTTTTTAATGATATCAAGTTTTAATGTGCTCTAGTTTTAATTGTAATTTTAATCTGCTTTTAATTATTTTTTTTCAATTGTTATGTATGTATTTTTGAATTTCTGTTCACTTTGAGACCAATTTATCTGAGGCAGCTCAGAAGTTCATATTGGCCATGACAACTATGGGCCTATCCCAAGTGGTCTCGGGACCGACACATATTGCTAGTCACATGCTTGATCTGGTCTTTCACTCTGAACAGGGTGGTGTTCCGTGATTGGGGACTCCTGTGATTTTCCCATTGTCATGGACGGACCACCATGTGGTTAAGGTTGGACTCATGGCCACATCCTACATCCACTGGGGTGGGGGGCCCATTAGGATGGTCCGCCTGAGAAGGTTATTGAATCCAATAGGATTCCAAGAAGCCTTGGAGGGATTTAGTGTTGGCTCTGCTGGTGATCCTGCTGACACTCTGGTGGAGAATTGGAATAATCAACTCACCAAGGCAGTGGACACAATCGTTCCAACCTGCTTCTAAACTGGCCCCTTGGTATACGGAAGAACTACGGGGGCTGAAGTGGCGAGGTAGACGACTAGAGCGCAAGTGAAGAAAGACTTGACTCAAATCTGACAGGTTACTACATAGAGCACATTTGAAGATCTATGCTCAGGCGATACGTGCGGCAAAGAAGCGATTCTTTTCCTCCCATATCACATCCACAAGTTCACATCTGGTGGAGTTGTGAAGGGTTGTGAAGGGGCTATTGTGCACCTCTTCCCCCTTCAATTGGTACTTGGAACCAAGAATTACTTGCTGTGACATTTTTAATGGTGTGTGTGTGTGTGTGTGTGTGTGTGTGTGTGTGTGTGTGTGTGTACAAAATCTCTCATATTCGGACCAACTTAGATTCAGACTCCACAATTCTTACAGAGTCTGATGCAGAGGTGTCCAGCAGCTCCTCTTATGTGATGACCCTGAATCAATTTCAATTTGTGACTCCTGAGGATGTGGACAAGTTGCTCGGAATGGAATGGCCTACCACCTGTCCTCTTGATTCCTGCCCAACCTGGCTTATACTATCTGGCAGGGAGGCTGTTGTAGAGGGCCTGGTAGAGATTATAAATGCTTCTCTGAGGGAAGGCAGGATGCCTCCTTGTCTTAAGGAGGCAATCATTCGACCCTTTCTGAAGAAGCGTGCCTTGGATCCCTCAGAGTTAAGCAACTACAGGTCTGTCTCCAACCTTCCATGGCTGGACAAGGTGATTGATAATTGGGTGGCTTCCCAGCAACAAGCGGTCTTAGAGGAAACATTATCTAGACCCATTTCAAACTGGCTTTGGGGTGGGCTATGGGGTGGAGACTGCCTTGGTCGGCCTGATGGATGATCTCCAATTGGGAATAGACAGAGTGAGTGTGACCCTATTGGCCCTTTTGGATCTCTCGGTGGCTTTTGATACTATTGACCATAGTATCCGTTTGAAATGTCTGAGGGGATTAGGGGTGGGAGGCACTGCTTTGCAGTGGTTCCACTCCTACCACACAGGCAGATTCCAGATGGTGTCCCTTGGATACTGTTGCTCTTCAAAATCTGAACTTGCATATGGTGTCCCTCTGGGCTCCATATTGTCTCTGACATTGTTAAACATCTACATGAAACCTCTGGGAGAGATCATCAGGAGATTTGGTACAGGGTGTTATCAATATACTGATGACATCCAAATCTTTTTCTCCATGTCAGTGTCATCAGGAGAAGGCATAACCTCCCTAAATGCCTGCCTGGAGAAAATAATGGGCTGGGTGTGGAATAACAAACTGAGGCTTAATCCAGGTAAGATGGAGGTACTTATTGTGCGGGGTCAGAACTTAGGAGACCATTTTGATATGCCTGTTCTGGATGGGGTCATGCTCCCTCGAAAGGAACAGTTGTACAATCTGGGGGTGCTTCTGAATCTGAACCTCTCCCTGGTGTCCTAGGTTGAGGCAGTGGCCAGAGGTGCTTTTTATCAACTTTGGCTGATACGCCAGCTGCATTGGTTTCTTAAGATGAATGACCTCAAAACGGTGGTACATATGCTGGTAACCTATCTGCTGGATTACTGCGATGTGTTCTGTGTGGGGCTGCCTTTGTACATAGTCCGGAAACTGCATTTGGTCCATAATGCAGCAGTCAGGTTGGTCTCTGGGTCATCTAGGAGAGACCATATTACTCCTCTGTTGAAAGAACTACACTGGCTGCCGATACATTTCCAGGCAAAATACAAGGTGCTGGTTATTACCTATGAAGCCCTAAACAGCTTAGGCTTCATCTTCTTCACCATGAGCCCCACCACCTGTTAAGATCATCTGGAGAGGTTTGTCTGCGGTTGCCACCAACTCGTTTGGTGGCTTCTTGGGGCTGGGTCTTCTCTGTTGCTGCCCCTGGACTTTGGAATGTGATCCCTGTTGAAATAGAAGCCTCCCCATCTCTGGCAACCTTTAAAAAGGCACAGAAGACACATATATTCACCCAGGCTTTTAATTAGATTTATGGTTTTAAATTTTTAATGTTGATTTAAAATTAGTTTAATGTTAATGATGTTAATGTTTAAATGATTTTAATTGTATAATTTAGCTTTGAATTTAATTGTTTTGTTTTTGTTTCAATGTAAACCGTCCTGAGCCATTTTTGGAAGGGCGGTATATCGAATGAATGAATGAATGAATGAATGAGGGTATTCTCATGATCAATGGAAAGTGGGCTAAGGGAGCTTAGCCTGCTTTCCATGGATTGTTGGAACCACTGGGCTCACAAGCAAGCCAGGTTTCCTCAAAGCTGTTAACCCGCTTGAATATCCCTCCCCTTAAACGGGGTTAGCGGAGCAAGTGCTCCGCTAACCCTGTTTTTTTGATAGTGTATTGCTGTGGCAGGCTCTACGCCATGGCAACACAGAGGAGACCCCCAGCCGGGAGGCTGCAAGCAGCCTCCTGGGCTCGAGGGATCTCTCCAGCATGCCCCGTTCACTTACGCGGGGCATCCTGGAACTTCCGGGGGACCCGCAGTCCCCACCGGCTCTGTGACGAAGCCAGCAGTTGTGTGGGCGGACCTCCCAGGGCTGCGGTAGTGATCATCTGCGGGGAGAGCAGGCAAAGCCCGCTCTCCCCACAGACCTCTTTTTGGTGAGTCTCACTGATTGTGAGACTCGCCTCAATGAATGAATGATAAACCGCCCTGAGCCACTTTTGGAAGGACATTTCAATTAAAAACATAATAATAAAGCCTTTAGGAGTATCATCTTTGTTCCAAGACTGAGACAGTAACTTCCTTATCAACAAATAAG
The DNA here is from genome assembly GCF_027244095.1 of Hemicordylus capensis. Lineage (NCBI taxonomy): Eukaryota > Metazoa > Chordata > Lepidosauria > Squamata > Cordylidae > Hemicordylus > Hemicordylus capensis. The sequence continues at coordinate 81,346,174 of NC_069657.1, read as the reverse complement.
ATGTAAGGAATTGTAGATTATTTTTTATTTGTTCAGAAGGTCCTCCATTGCAAGAAAAGGTTATAATAACAGATGTTGTTTTCCAAGGATACTATGGCATCAAGCTACAGCTCAATAATATTTTTCACCTGGAGAGAAATGACTTGACTAGCAAGCCAGAGGTTGTCAGTTTGAATCCCTGTATGTTTCTCAGTATGTTTCTCAGACTATGGGAAACACCTATATCGGGCAGCAGCGATATAGGAAGATGCTGAAAGGCATTCTCTCATACTGTGTGGGAGGAGGCAATGGTAAACCCCTCCTGTATTCTACCAAAGAGAACCACAGGGCTCTGTGGTCGCCAGGAGTCGACACTGACTCGACGGCACATTTTATTTTAACAGTTGCTGCAGGAAATCAGTTCGATATATCTGTGCTGGAATTTGTATTGAGATCTTTTAAGATATCATTTTCTACATCAATAGCAATGAATTACTACAGATTGTTAGTCCTGAGAACTGTAGAATTGGGAAACTGCACAGCGCTTAAAAAAAAAAACCCATACAGAAAACTTTCAACACTACCATACCGCAGACCTCTCTAAGAAGAAATTTCATTTCAGTGCATAGAAACATATATGTGCAAAGTAATCCTAGACAAGGTAAACATCCTTCTTCAAAAGAAGGAATTAGAACATATTCCTGAGGAACAGCAAGAGGAGGGGTGGTTTCTTTAGATCCTTCAAGAAATTTCAATACATACTTACTACAGGAAAACTCAGAGTGACACCTGTTTAAGAAGTTAAGCCTCTACTAAAGACACAAAGGTTCTTGGTTTTCAAATATTGGTATTTCCATGTCTCCCATTGCAATTTGTCAAACAATTTCTCAAATTTCATTAGAAATAGTGCATATTTATCAGTATATAGTACTACCATTGGGTCTTTCAACCAACCTCACCCAGAACCATGAACATTAACTAGCAGTGTGATACAGCTGCTAAAAAACTAATGCAGTCCAGCCCTACAGTACATTAATAGAGGCATAGTGTCCAGTTCATAAGAAGTAATCATTCCACTCTGTACTGCACTGATCATACCTTATCTGGAATACTGTGCCAGTTTTAGGCACTGCACTTGAAGTTAATACAAGACATCAATAAACTGGAATGGGTTCAGAGGAGGGCAGCAAAGATGCTGAGAGGTCTGGAAACAAAGTCTTGTGAGGGATGACTGAAGGAGCTGGGTATGTTTAGCCTGGAGAAGAGAAGTCTGGGATTGTGTTATTGGGTTGCTGTTCCTTTTCTCTGCTGCCCCCATCTCTCTTGGAGCAACAGTCCTAAAGCACCCAGGTGTGTTGACAAATCCTTCCCCTGATGACAATGTTTCCACTGCTGCCTCTGCCTAACTTTTGAGAATATTAAAAAGTTTTTCTATAGATTTTGACAAAATGTGATGGACCTTACAGCTAATTAATACATATCAATTCAGTTAGATAAAATATTCCTAGTGCCTTTTTATTTATTTATCATATTTTTATATCACCCTGTATAAAATCGCAGGGCAGTTTACAGTTTAAACCAGACAACATGTAAGAATCATGTAAAACGAAATTAAAATTACCATCAATAAAACTTTAAAACATCATAAACTGAAAGCCTGATAAAAACAGGTGTGTTTTCAAAAGTTGTGTAAAAAGAACCAGAGAAGGGGAGGTTCTGATTTCATTTAGGTAACTCTAGAGAAGGCCTAGTTTTGGGTCACCACCAAATGAGCCAGTGGTAACCACAATCGAACCTCCATCTATGATCTTAATAGGTAGCAGAGTTAATGAAGATTAATTCCTTAATATTATCTTACAGTCTGTTGTAGATAACTTGTCAACTCTCCCTGTTGGCCTCAAAGTATCAGTGAAAAGCAGAACAGTTAATAGCACTGTTGACCCCCATCTCATCTGTAACCATTGCAGACCCTCTTCCACACCATCAGGTAGTCATCAGGTTCAGGAGAGATTCCTAACCCACTTCCTCACTGCCTCAGCAGCAGCTACTGGGCGTAGCCTTAATAATAATAATAATAATTATTATTATTATTAGTAGTAGTAGTAGTAGTAGTAGTACATTTTTTATCCCGCACTTCCTCCAAGGAGCCCAGAGCGGTGTACTACATACTTAAGTTCTCCTCACAACAACCCTGTGAAGTAGGTTAGGATGAGAGAGAAGTGACTGGCCCAGAGTTACCCAGCAAGTATCAAGGCGGAATGGGGATTTGAACTCAGGTCTCCCAGGTCCTAGTCCAGCACTCTTACCACATCTGCAGAGTCAAATGAAGCATATTTAACTGAGCATGAGCCTAGACCAGTAACCTTTCACTGAGACCCTCTGGCATAGAAGAGATTATGGATATTTGGTGGGTTTAGTATACCAAATATACGGAGCTATCCTGTATATGATTACTGCTGCTAGGATTCTTTATGCTGCCAATTGGCGATCACAGATAACCTCGACTCTGGATGAATGGCTATTAAAACTATGAGAATATGCTTTGATGGCTAAGGTTATGGCCTACTTGCAGAATAACTCAGAAGAAACATTTGCATTAACTTGGGAACCTTTTATAAATTTTAATATAGCGCAAGGTCACCACCCACACCCTAGATTCAGCTTTTTTTTTAATATTGAAAGTTGGTTTGTGTATTATTCATATTTCTTACTTTTTTGCAATTTTTGTTATGGGGTAAAGGCTGACAGAGGGTGGAAGTGGCATTGTGGATTGTTATTTGTAATACTCCATATATAATTACTGTAAGTTGGAAGTTCAAGAGATGATAATGTAACCATGTTTGTTTTCTTTTTCTTATTCTCTAAATAATAATAAATTAAAGGTGGGCGGGGGGGGGAGAGAGAGAGATTATGGATAAGCCTAAACTCTCCCTCTGCTTTCTAAGGCAACACATCCAAAAGTGAAATCCTCAAACTGGACAAAGGTGAAAACTTATATGGTCCAGATATCCTCCTTAGTTCCCCCTCGTCAGCAAGTAGAGTACACACCACCTCTTCTATACTCTGAACAAACTTTAAATTATTTGACATCCTATGACTCCTCTCCTCATAGGACAGAGGTTCTCAACCTTCTCAATAAATTGTGGCTGGGGATGATGGGAGTTGTAGTTCAGCAACATGTGAGGACCATAGGGAACCCCTGTTGTAGAGATATAGATTCCACATTCAGTCCGCATATCCATATAACTGGCATTCACCTGCCTGGGATAGCTGCACAAACATTTAAGTAGAGTCTCCATCTGCAATGAAACAATTGCCATGCAATCCACCAGCATACACAAATGGCCACTGTCAGCCTGCTTCCCAACTTCAGGTTGGATATGACATTCCACTAAAACTCTCTATCCTTCCTATTCTAAGGAGGAGACTGATCTATTGCACCTGCATGTAGAAAAGCTCATTGTAGAGCAATCAAGAAGACTCCATGAAGGAGTTTATTCTCTGTGAATAATGTCCAGATACTTATCCAAAGAAGGATTTCTGTGGGCTGCTCCCTATAAAACCTGAAAGTCTGTTATCCCATTTCCTCTCAGCTTTGGGATGTTTAAATTGTTCCACCTCCTTAGGCAAAGTAGGAGGATTCCATCCTTCACTAGCAATTTTGTTTCAGGGTCTCAAAATGAAGGTGAAAATAGATCCATGTACCCCCGGTCAAATCTTTTCCTTGGTAGACTACTACAAATGACAGTCCAGAAGAGCTGAAAACTCCAAGTTGGGATTACACTGTGCTTATCAATTGTCATCCAAACCAGCACCCAGAGACAGCCATTCCTGCTGGAGAAACTGAACTTCCACCTGCAGCCTGGGGCCCTGACCACAACCCTAACACCACCCACAGGCACACCCACACTGTTCCTGCTTGCCTCAAAGGTAAAGCTTGTACAACTTTTTTACAGCAGGCACCATTCCTCTAGTTGCTGCAGGCTCCATGTTGCCCAGTGTTGATGCCGCTCTGACTATCAATGAGGGTGACATCCTGACATGCCATGGTGTTGGGTGAAAAGAGGCTTCAATAAGGAGAGGCCTGCATTGATCCAAGCCCTGTTGGGGCACTAACTGCCGACAGTGGCACTGGTGTCTCGGGATCCTGCCAAGAAATGTTCATCCTGCCTGAAATAGATGGAACACCCCACCCCACAATTATTTTCCCGACTTCTGTCACTGGATGTGAAATGCATGCCTTGGTCTGAGATGGCATCCTAATCCCATAAGCATTCAGCATCCTTAGCCCCCATTCAAGTGCTGGCTCCTGTGGACCCTTAATCAGACAAAGAAGGCCTCAGGGCACTCGCTCCAGTTTGCTTCTCCAAAGCCCTCACTTGTGTCTCCAAATCCTGGAGCAACTGCCCCCCCCCCCCCAGTAAAGACGCCTGAATATAAGGACACTTCTCCTTTCTAAGGATGATCAACTCTAGGAGCAGCTGCAACTGGCAGAATACTCATGGGGCCTGGCACCCCAACAGCTGTCCTTTCCTCATAGTCCTCTTCTCACAGAGAACAGCCAAAGTAGTTTAAATCTGCTGATTCCTATGTCCAGCCTTCTATCACCACCGCTTGAACTTGTCAGATCTAATAGATCATGTCTGAACACATATTAAACTAATGCCATGACAGTGAAAATAAACCCATGCCAGGACAACAAGCCTCATGTGCATTCACAAATCCACTCTTAACTCTTACTGAAAGGAAACAACTTGGCTGACCCATATTTAATCCGCTTCCCTGCTTCTCACAAATCATTGTTAGATGGTCTCTAACTGGGCAGAAATCCAGGCTACCCAGCACGTCTCCTCATTGTCTTGCTGCAAATATCCCTAGGGAGCAGGCCTCGTTCTTTTCAATCTGTATACTTTTTCTGTGGTGGTACAGCAGTTGTGGAACTGTTACCCCAGGAGCATTTGCCTGGCTCCTCCTCTAGTTGTTTTTATGAAGGCTATAAAAACTGTTCTGTTCCATGAGGCTTCTGGTTTGGTTTTAGTTTGCTTTCCCCTTTTCTGCTGTTTTTCTTCTGCTTTTTCATTTGTGCTTATTTTATAGACGACGTTGTAATGTATTCATCTTTATCTTAATGTAAGCTGCCATTATGAGACAATGTATAATTTAAAAAATAAATATAATTTTTTAAAAAATATATCGCTATCAGAATAGCTAATGGTGTGGAGAGAGTGGACAGAGAGACTCTGTCACAATACTAGAAACGGGGGTCATCCAATGAAACTATGTGGCAGGAAATATAGGACAGATAAAAGGAAGTACGTCTTCACACAGTGCATAACTATGTAACCGCCCTGAGCCAGTTTTGGAAGGGCGGCATATAAATCAAATAAATAAATAAATAAAATAATTAGTCTGAAATTTGCTGCCACATGAAGTGTGATGGCCACCAGCTTGGATGACTTTAAAAAGGAATTAGATAAATTCATGGAGACCAAGTTTATCAGTGACTACTAGTGTGACTGTATGCTGCCTTCAGGTTCAGAGGGAGTATGGCTCTGGAATCCAGTTGTAGGAGAGCAGTGACAGGAGAGGGGACATGCCATCATCTGCTGCTTGTGGGCTTCTTAGAAGCTTCTGGTAGAAAACGGTTGTAAACAGGATGCTGGACTGCATAGGCCTTGAGCCTGATTCAGCAAGACTCCATATGTTCTTATGTGGGGAGAGATTCTGCTAAGATGTGTTGGTATGGAACAATACTGTACCTACCCAAATAAACCTGTAATTTGCATGCTAGCTATCATAAATAGTGACTTTTTTTTCTTTTTGCTGTTTTGTTTAAACTATTATATTATACTTTGGTGCCTCTTTTCTATTAAAAAAAAGGCAGGCTGTATTTATTATACCAAGGGTTCTCAAATGGATCCCCAGATGTTGTTGGACTACAATTCCTATCCTCCCTATCCTCAATGGCCTTTGAGAACCCCCTGTATTATACCGTTTTACCAGTGGCCTCAATTCCAGGGAGAATTTCTCCTCTAGTACAGCATTTGTCTCTTCAGATGACACTTTTATAAGCATGCCAGCCTGCGTTTGTGTATGTTGTATCTGTGTCTTCTCTTCAGATGTGTTAATTTCTGCATTGTAAAACAACCTAGTATCTCCTGCTAACTGAGCAAAGAAGCACCTTTTTAAAGTGATGACTCTCTTAAATGTAGGCAGGGGGATATTCACTGTCTCTATCCAATCCCAGCACAGCATCACTCCAGTGGTTGTTGCTGATGTCTACCTTATGTTTCTTTTTAGATGGTGAGCCCTTCTGGGACAGAGAACCATCATGTTTATTTTTCTATGTAAACTGCTTTGAGAATTTTTGTTGTTGAAAACACTGTATAAATATCCATAGTAGTTTTTGATACTTAATAGTAATATTATATTCCTTTTTGTTTTGATTTTGTACATATGTTTCTTTCTTGGGTATAAAACCAGTTTCCCCTGGACTCTCCAATAAATGCATTGAAATATATATTTTAATTGGCTGACATACAACTTCCATAAGATATTATTTAGAGAAAGAATATCTGTTTTAAATGTAAAATAACTAAATAATAATTTATTTCACTCTATATAACCAATATTATTTTTTATCGGGTTATTCAAGTTTCTGATCTTATATAATATATTTTTATATTTTCTTGTATAGTAAATTTCTCAGTAGTTCTGCTGTTTCACCTGCATGTTCTACCCAAGAGGCACACAAGTTAATGGTCCTTGGTTTAATAAGGTGTTTAATTCTTCCAGCTCAGATGGGTTATTAGCTGTACTTTTCCAGTTCTGACCAGATGATATCATACACATGTGGTAATATCCTACTCTGTGTGTGTGTGTGTGTGTGTGTGTGTGTGTGTTTGTTTTCATGTTTCCTTTCAATGAGTCCATAAACCAAAATATGTGCTTTTTGTGTTTCTTAATTAATAAAATAGAATGAATTATGCCTTTTTGCTGACACATACATATGATGTCATATTTCAAAATTATAGATTATACCTTGAGAGATAAACCTATTTTAGCTCTCAAGATATATCAAATATGCTGTTTGGTTGTCAAATACTTTCAATTCAGTCCAATATAAACTTCATCCCCCCCCCGCACCCCGCTTTGTGTTCTCTTAGCAGACACACCAGCTCAAGATATCACCTACAGAGTATTTTTACAGGACAGATAGTTGAAATAGGTTTATTAATTTAGAACTAATCATATTGCCTTTCTACATCAAAGTATAGGAAAAGTGGGGTCATAGTTATATACTGTAGTTCACATTCTTTAGCCTTCATTTCCCCATATAATGAAGAAAAATTGAATTATCTTGATAAGTTTTGTGAAAATTTCATTAATATAGATATATCTATTGAATTGAAGGGTCCTTGTGTCCATTTCTGATTTTGCAGCATAACTCTATACTAAATGTGTGGCTCTGTGTGGGCAACCACTTTAGAAAGGAAGAAAGGTTACCTGTAACTGATTTTCTTAGGAAACTATTGTCCACATAAAGTCCCACTCTTACTGCAAAACATCAAAGGAAAAGGGGGGAGGGAGTTTGCAAGGCATGGAAGGTAATCTTGAATTTAAATATTAGTGTGGATCAACTTTTAGTACAAGATCTTTCCATCAGCTGATACTGTCTACAAAGTGCCTGTTCCCTTACATTAGTTCACTTTGAAGGGTTTTTTTATGCTTATGTCCTAGTTTAATGAAAAGTGCCCTCACCCAATATGTAGGCTCTATGTGGACAAACTCCTTAAAGAAAATTAATTACAGGTAAGTGATGTACATGTTTTGTGAGTAGAGGTGGGAAACTGTGATATTTAAAATGCTGGGGTGGGGTGGGGTTTGAAACCTTTCTCAAATCTCAGAAAACGTTTGCATCTGGGAATGGGCAAAGGTTCTATCCAGTTCTTGTTGTGCTCTAAGCACATCACCATCCCTAAATTGACCTGCTTTTCCTTGAACCTGGGAGTCAGAAATCCCTTTTTCTCTTCTGTTTTTCTGCTGCAGAAATTCCCAACATTCCCATTTTGTGGGCTCCAGAGAGGGGTAAGCAACATCTTCAATCCCAGCCAATCATTTCTAATCCAGTTCTTTGCTAGTATTTTGGTTGTTTTATTTTGAAATCATGATTAGAAACAGTTTTAGATGCGTTCTCATTTTTTTTTTAATTTCCTTGTGGATTCTCATTTTTTAAATTTTGTTTATAGGAGGGTCCCCAGGCCTCCCTCAGGCACTAGGGCTCAGCCTCATTTCCATTTGTGTGCTGTACTCTTGTGGATTTTCATGATGCACTATGTTGATCTAATGCTATTATTGGAAGATGAGCATCCAGATTCTGGGGTTATTTCACTTACATTATTCTTAGTTACCAAAAAAGTAATGTCATCCTGGCAGAGCTTCTCTTTCGTCCTTGCCAGCAGCTTTATCTGATTATTCATGGGCACTGCCCTCTTGGTACTCTGCATACAATAATGATATGGCATTCATTGCTTTCTTTCTGCTTTGTTTACTTGCTGGCTGCCTAGCATTGCAATATACTGTTTTACTGCTTGATTGCCTGGAATGGTCCTCTTCACCACTGATTGCTCAGCATAAGACTACTCAAGGTACTGCCCATGGCTTCTTGTTGCCATATATATTTAACTGTTAATGGGCAGTTACCTCCTGCTGAACTTCTCCCCTCTTTTGACTGGCTACCATTGCTCCCCTGCTGCTGTGTGCATCTGCTGACTTAATGGAATTGCTGTTCTGATGCTTTTTGCACCTGCTGATTGATTGAACCTGCTCTCTCAACTTGTTGCCTGTCTTGTCTTTTGCCTCTTGCCTTGTCTGCTTGACTAGTAGCTTACATTGACCCTGTGCTGCCTTTGGAATCTGAATGCACACCAGCATTGCCATTTTATCAGCATTGTCCATCTGCTGATTGTTTGCCATTCTCCTTTTGCTTCTTCGCTGCTGACTCTTCCAAACATACAATGTGATGAAGGGGGAAATGCTCTAATCTGGCTCTAACACGTCCTTATTCAAGCTCACATACCTGAACATTTTAAATTTATCTCTTTTTTCATCCCAATACTCAATCTCAACCTCTAGAAAGGTTGAGGGGGTCTGGATCTCATATATACTATTTTCTTCAATTATTTACCTCATAAGTCTTTGCAAGATGTACAATGATTAGTTACAAGGACACGATATTTATAGAATGGTTCAAAACATGCTTAACTGGAATTCCTTCATTTTGGCTGTGTAGCACAGTTAATTATTTGTTCCATTTCCTTAATAGTGAAGTAAACTTAGGCAGATTCATATTTGGATCTTTTGTTCTGTCAAATTGGCAGTGTTCATAGATGAGGAAAGTAATTGCAAAGAAGTTGCTTGATTACTTGTTTTGGAATTTGGCTTATTCTGCTTTTGTGGCTAGGGTACAGTCAGTTGTTATGGTGCTGATCGTAGAGTGAGGGAGACTAATATGAAATGAATCATGCTTATTTTGCAAATTACAAAAGAGGAAATTATCTACACTAAAGCCAGATGAAATAGATATCATTTAGTACAGGAGATGTGCCAAGTCATGCCGGTGTATGAAGGAGCTGGTGGCATCTCATTTTTTAATGTAGCTGTTGTGATTCCAGCAGGTGGTAGCCTGTCTCAAAGGAAAAGACAGGGAAGGAGATTCCATTTAATGTGCTGATTTTTGGCAGAGTTGGGGAGGGGAATTGTTGGTGAGCAAACGGTTGAGCTTCACATTCTATCCATACAGTGTTCTGAGATATCAGCTTTTAAACAGACAGTAGCTTTTTCTTTAAAGAATCTTCCTGATGACTTAATACAGCACTGTAAGTAGATAGAAGGATCTCCTACAAAAGTAACCCAGCTTCAAGTTACGCTTTTACAACACTGGGAACACTTTTTTTAATAATGTGTGGCAAAACCTAAGAACCACGTCTGCCTCTATTTCACACATTTGGCCTTGCCTCTTCCTGCTGCTGATATTCTCTCTCCCACTGTTTTCTGCATACACACAATAGAATACCTGACCTAATAAACAACCCCATGTTTTCTGTTAGCTGGATGGCAGTGTATCATATCTGCCAAACCTTTCATTGGCGGCTTTGTATTGAAGAAATTGATATTTGAATTGTATTAGAATCCATTATAAGTACTGAGTTCTGCCTTACAAGCTAATGATGATGATTGTCGTAGAAAAGGAAAGTACAGCTGCTTAAATTGTAAGGAATACCAGAGGGAAAGTATAATGTGTTTCATGATCTTCCTGAATTTCCAGAATTAGCTCTCTGCACAATTTCAGCACCTTGCTGCCCTCCCCCATGTTGATATTTGGAAATGGCCACAAATTAAATTGAGTGAAACTGAGAGCCTTGTGGAAGAATTCTTAGTATCCTATTCCAATAAACAGAAACTTTCCCCTTTGTTGCAGCCTTTATCTATAGTTCATTTATTGAAAGTCCTTGGTTTTAAATTAAACCATTCATAATAGATGCCCATCAGGTTAGCTGTTTGTTAAAGCCAGCAAATCTAAGTGCAATCAAGTAGTTCTAAATCTCTGATATTCTTTCAAGGAAAGGATGATATCAGGGCAAATTTTCAGCAGGAAAATTCTTGGTTTAGTGCTATGCACTTTCAGTTGAGATAGTAAGTGGCATACCAATTGAGTCCCTTTTAAAATACTGTCTGTTTATTTTATGGAATTTTTGCAATTATGGTAAATTTGAATTGTTTTTATTTTTTATTTATTCCGAGCATGAATACGTTTTTCTTGTTTGACATTTCTAATATTTTGCTCTTAACTAAACTTAGTTCTTGGATCTCTTCCTTTGTCAAGGCTTTGTCTTGTCTGCTTATCGTCTATGGCATCTTTTTCTGCTAATCTATTGCCTCACACATTCAAATTCAAATTACCATTCTTCATCCAAAATATTTTGTTCTGTTTCAGCATCCCTTTCAGGGAAGCTTCTCTGTCACACAAACCAGATGCTTAATAGTTTCTGGGTCAGTAATTTTCTTATTCATTTCTTGCAACCACTACTAAAATTAAGAATACTGTATTTGCTATACTTTATTCTATCACAGTTTTAGAATAATTTTAAAACCTCATTTCTAATTTGCACCTTTTCCTTTCTTTCTCCTCTTTAAGAACACCCAAATTGTGTTTCCAGTACCTTGATCTGTTCTGAATAAACACTATTTTAGTTTCAGACTTTTAAACAAGCATTCTTGAAACACAGAAAGATCCTGATGGAATTTCTCAGCTCTTGTTGGTCCTCCTCTAACTAGCCTCACAAAAGGTTTTTTGTCCTTTGTGGTACATCACTAAATTCTCTGAACTCTTCGGAATCACACAGTGCCACATTTTACTATTTTACTCCTTTCTTATTAAACCTAACACATGCATTTGCCCCTTAAACACTGGAAACTCAGTTTCTATGTGAAAATAATCATGTATTCTTCCTGTTTGATTTAACAGAAACATTGTAGTCTTATTTATGTTGATTATTCATAAAGCTGTTTAGAATTCATATTGCTTTTGTGGACTTCTGTGATCCCCCCATCCCCCAGTATATGTTTCTCAAACAAGAATGTGACTTAGGACAAATTATAATTTTCCTTTTGATTTTTGTTTTATGGTGGATAGGATCTAGAGATTACCTGTTTGTGTATTTTGAAGTTATAGGAACATTGGAGGGGTAATAGGTTTTGTAAGACAGATGAAAGACTGAAGGTCAGATATAATCAGAGACTAAGGACACTATCAAATTTAAAAGGTTTTGGCTTCATAAAGATTTTTCTTTCCCCTCTAACCAGGTACGTCTATTTTTGCCAAGCCATGACTTCTGATCTCCCTAGCAATCTGCTGCCTGCAAATCTCATGGTATCAATAGCATGTTAATTCCTGTGGTCTTTACTTTTGAATATTTTGAATTACTTGCCTAGTTTTAATCAGCATTTGAGTCTTCCAGAGTTTCAAGCAAAGTTTGCTTGAAGCTGTTGTTCTTAACAGTTTGGTATTATTTCTAGTCAGCCTTATCTCATGATAGTTGTGGTGCCAACATTGTTTTGCCTCCAGATACTGGTTGATTTTTGTTGCTTTCATTTCTAGCCTTTTCCTAGAACATAAGTGATCACTTCTGCAAAGCTTTTATATTTTATGTTTGGCTTTCCCCTCATTATTGCAGCTCTGTTTCTTCCACTGATATGGAAAGTACTGAGGAAAGAATATTGTTTAATGTTGAACTTAAAATATGAGTGTAACAATCATATTTGTTTGAAAATCTTTAGATTTGGTATTAATGTTAGTGAGCAGCACACACAGAGCCTAAATATAGCATCAGCACACACACATGCCCCAAATTTCACTCCAGTAATAGTCTATGCAGCTCCTGTATTTCTTTCATGCAGCCCTCCATAACAACAATACAGTAGAACCAAACCTTATTGTTCATGGTTCCATGTATTCGTGGGTGTCTAATTGACACCCATTTTCTTTAACCATGCTTACTAAAGGGTTAAAGCCTATGTATCTGCAGTACCTAGAGGTCCAGAAGTGACCTTGGAGGTAACTTCCAGTTGTCATTTTGTGAGGAGGAGCCATTTTGTAGCTCATTTCAATTCATTTTCCCCCCTAAACACCCCTTTTCCCGAGATTTTTCGCAGATGGAGGAGAGCATTCCTGAGCACATGGGAGCATGATACAGTACCTGTTTACATTATTTTTGTGGATTTTTTTGGGCTGTTTTTAGTGTTTTTTAAAACCTTTTTTCCCCTTCTGGAACCTAGCCCCCTATTTCCTATAGGAATAATACCTCATTGCTCATGGTTTCTTTACACGCAGCAGTAGGCAAGGAACAGAAGCCCTGCAAGTAATGAGGTTTGCCTGAACTCAAACCAAGAAGTGTGTGTGAACAGAAAGCATCACTGTCCAAACCTTAAATGTTGAAGCAAATTCTTTAGACTCTTCAGTTTACAAAGATCTTCAGTATGGGACGCCAGGGAATTGGATGTCATGATTCTCCAAGAATTAACAGCTGTGTCCAAAGATAGCCAGACCAAGCATCTCCAGATGAGAAAGGTATATGCATACACTTTACACCCCAAAACCTATCCCCTTTGTCCCCTCTCCCACATGCCACAACAGACAGTGATGCCAAGAAGTTCTATGGGACCCCTTTGGAGAATTGGAGAATACTGAAGAACCCTAAAGCTTTCCCACTAAAGCAAACCAACAAAGAAGTAGCACTTGACTTGCCACAAGGATAATGACATTTTAAATGTGGAACAGGTATGCTCCTACAGATAGTGATAGATAGAGATAGAACTGTACTGATCATAAACTTTTCACTTCACACATTACACAATTGCAAATATGATCTTAATAATAATAATAATAATAATAATAATAATAATAATAATAATAATTTGATTTCTATACCGCCCTTCCAAAAATGGCTCAGGGGGTTTACAAAGAGAAATAACAAATAAGATAAAAGGCACTTCCATATTTTATATGCAGGTTGTTGCTCTTTGTATACAGAGCAAAAACCCCAAATATATGGTCATCACAGTCTGATCTACATACATGTTTCATGTTGATTTATTCACAGAAGTGCTAACATGTAGAAATGTTATAGTATGTTATGCAGCCCTCCATCTGGCTCTGATCAGTGTTGGTTTAGTGTTTTTTGTTTAGAAATACCTCTCCACCTCCTTTGTTGTAACCTTGTTCATAACACTTCCATCATAAAATACTATGGCTATCAGAATAATTCATGTTTAATGTCTGGCTACTTCCAATATTATGCTGACCAAGACGCCCTGTGACAATGGTTTTGGAAGCAGCGCCAGAGTGGGGAACACAGCGGGGGAAGTAAGGATGCCCTCCCCGTGCCTTAAAGCTCCCCCCCCCAAAAAGCTCCCAGGAGTGCACAGAACTGGTTCCGTGCACATCCCTAACCAGCAGTGCGGAGAGTCAGGGGATAGGAAGCGTTGCCCCCACACCCGAAACTCCTATAATGCATATGCAAGTGTGCAGTGTATTGTGGGGATTCTCCCAATGCTGGCCGGTGACCCCGCAGTCTCCCAGCCCTGGCTGAGAGCAGTCAGGGCTGGCAGATGACCCCCCCCCAATGAGGTTAAGAGAACACTTGCTCTCTTAACTTCATTTTGAGGGAGGGCCCCGCAGGTGGGTTTGCCACCATTGTGGTAGCCGCCAAGAGCAGGCTTGGCTGCCTTATCCCACTCTTGGCTGCTCAAAAGAACAGCGTCATTTTGTCTCACCAGATGTTACGAGGGAGAAAGAAGAGAAGTGCTGCTGTTTTCAGCAGCACCTACACATCTGTCATAACATCTTTCAGCCTTAGTTAAATGTCGTAACTTTGATATCAGAGTCCAAATAAGCATTGTGTTGGTTCTGAGTCTGAAAGAAGTATATATTCTTGAACAAGCATTGTTTGTTGTGATCTGAGATTGATCAGAGATATGTCAGAGATTATTAGAGAGAGAAATATGCCTGCTTTTTTCTTGGATGGTGTTTGAGGTGTGGCTGATAGAAGCTACCAAGACCTTTTCTGAAGCGACTGTAACACAATCACTTTCTCACCATTAAAATATCAGTTGAGTTCCCAGTTTGTCTTAAATAGAAAACTTGATGTAATTATACTTTAAACCTTCTCAATTTGGGACTATCTAGCTTGGCAGAAGGAATAAACAAGAGCTAGTACCTGACATTTGGCAGTTTGCTTATCTGTTGTGACGGATGGATTTGTATTCTGGCATAACACCAAATAGTGTCCCATGAATTTAAAAATGTGCATTTGTTTAATAATAAAGGGTCAATATGGGCCACTTGGAATGGACAAAATATCTTTAAAAATTCATACAGACTTTATATTATTTGGGTATCAAATTACCAAATAATACTTTTAAAATACTCTCTTAATATCTCAAAGAATTCTGATTAAATGTGTGTTGCAGTCTCTTGGTTGTCTGAAAAGCAAAGTACTTTTGTCAAGTCTGAATTTGACCCAAAGCAACTGCATATTTCTATCTTCTTAACATCTATTAGCATTAACACCTGGGACAATGATCAAGACACATTTAACTACTTCAGGCATCATTTTCAAGATATGAAGGCACAAAGTTCATTGTCGTAATAGAGTTTTTTGCTTTAATTTAGAAAATGAGTTTCGTTGGCCAGTATTTATGTATTGGTATTGTGCTTTACACGTTGTGTGGAAGGAAACAGAAATTCCTCATAAAACATCCTGTCTCTCACAATTAGGGTTGTTCTGATTCATGTTGTTCTATGAATATGAATACGATGAATATTTATATACCACTTCTCCACAAAAGTTCACAAAGCAGTTTACATGGACACTAATACATAAATTTAAATAAAATAAAATCTAATCATTTTCAGCAATATCTTTCAAGTTATATGTTTCCCAGGCATAAGAAAGTTGAACAAATAATATCATCACAAAATGGAAAATAGATGGTCTCTTATTATTCTTTGAAGGAAGTTAATGTCATGTTCACATTATGTGACTTTTAAAAGAGAATTCATATATATATATATATATATATATATATATATATATATATATATATATACACACACACACACACACACACACACACCCCTGTAATCAGCTTTTTACTTCTCAATTGTGTTTTTTTTCTTTGTGTGTTCAGAACAAAGGCAGTGCTCCCAGGTGTGTAGGGGTGTGTGTGTGTGTGTGTGTGTGTGTGTGAGAGAGAGAGAGAGAGAGAGAGAGAGAGAGAATAACCACTCTAGAGGCAGCCTGTAGAGGGAACAGGTTCCCACCCTGGTATCTCCAAGATAGGGCTGAGCTAGCTGGACTTATGGTCTGACTCAGTATATGGTAGCTTCCTATGTCCCTATGTTCTTCTGTGCTCTGAACTTTCTCCCGTCTCCACTAAAAAGTCACATAGCGCCCTCTGGTGCCTTTTTCCAAGGGGTGTGTGTGTGTAAAGCTGGAGGACAGTCCTTCTCTCTGTCCATGCCCCAGGAAATTCCTTTCCTCCCCTGTCAGAGCTCCCCAGACATGTCTACTCAGAAGTAAACTTCCTTGAGTTCAGTGGGACTTTCTCCCAACTTGGGAAAGTAAGTCCCACTGAACCAAAGGGGGTTTGCTTCTAAATAGACATGCCTAGCTAGGGTTGGGCTGCAGAGGGAAGAAAGGGCTTTCCTAGGGCATAAATGGGGAAAGGAACCCCACAACCTCCTCTTCTCCCCCCCCCCTCACTCTTACTTGGGAGTCCCAAATAAGTGTGTGTGCTTGTGCATGCAGAGGTTTCAGGGGTCCTCTTCCCTTTGATTCTCCAGAAAGCTACTTTGCTCGCTTTGCAGCCCAACCCTAGGCATGACTACTCAGAAGCTAACCCTTTTGAGGTCAGTGGGACTTACTTACTCCCAGGTAAATGTCCATGGGACTGCAGCCCTTGGGACAGTGGGCCAGCCCCTTTGATTTCACAGGGGCTTACTTTTGAGGAAGGATTGTGCTGTTCACACATTTGACTTCATCTATGGGGTTTTGCTGGCTGCTCATGGACCGTAATAAATGATGATGATGATCTATGGGGTTTGCATCTCTGGAGACAATGTAGGTTCTTTCTAAATATATTTTGTCATGGGATGATCAGTTCCTGATTGGTTTTTCTTTATTTAGAAGTTCTTGAACTTGGGTCCCCAGATCTCATTGGACTACAGTTCCCATCATCCATAGCTGTGGGTGGAATTGTGGGATTTGTAGTTCAGCATCATCTAGGGACCCAAGTTGGAGAACCACTGATTTGGGCTATAGCTGCTGATGGACTTCTGTGAATGTGTTTCAGCTTGCTGTTTAAAAAGCTGCCTCTTGCAGCCCCATTGTGTGCAGGTTTACTCCCAGGTAAGTCAACCCAAGCTAGCAGTCATTGAGGCGGGTCTCATGATCAGTGAGACCCACTTTTGCCAGGTTTGCGGGGAGAGCAGGCTAAGGCCGCTCTCCCTGCACACAAGCAGGGCGGGAGCCCTGGTTGGCCAGATCGGCCACCCACACAACTGTCAGCTCCATGATGGAGCCAGCGGGAGCTGGGGAGTTTGGGTGCCACGCAGCCCCCGGAAGCTCCAGTATGCCCTGTGCAAGCATCTCCAGTATGCCCCGCGCGAGCGTCTTCCCAAGAGGAGGGAAAGAAAGGGCGGTATAGAAAGGCGGTTTTGGAAGAGCGATATAGAAATCGAATTAATAATAATAATAAAGTGGGGAGGAGAGGCATACAGAGGTAACCACCGGCCTCAAGGAGTGCACAGATGCTCTGTGCGGGCTCGGCTAGTATGAAATATTACACAAAATAATAAATAAAAATTTTCAAGTGTTTCAGCCATAGGGAACAATGGAGAACTCGAAACACCCCATTGTTCCCCATGGGTAGCTCCTAGGAACACCAACATGGATTGTGTGGTAGGGCAGGATAGGTGCTACCTATCAACCAACCAACAAAAGAAATGGACAAATGGGTGATTTTTAAACACATTTTTAATCTTTTCCCAAAAGCCCCAGGGAATGACTTTATTCCTGTTGATCTCCTGAAGGCCTACATTGATTGGTGGGCTCCTGTGCTGGCTGCTTTATTCAGCTATATTGATCAGATGGCCCATATCCCAAAGGACTGGGGTATGGCTATTTTTGTCCCGTTTTTCAAGAAAGGGAAAAGAGAAGATCCCTCTAACTACAGACCAATAAGTCTCTTAAATATAATAAG
Organism: Hemicordylus capensis; assembly: GCF_027244095.1. Lineage (NCBI taxonomy): Eukaryota > Metazoa > Chordata > Lepidosauria > Squamata > Cordylidae > Hemicordylus > Hemicordylus capensis. The sequence goes on along the minus strand of NC_069657.1, from coordinate 81,328,372 downwards.
CAAATTATATGCGAAACATCTGTGTATAAAATTATGTTCCTGGCTGAACAGGAAGGCTTATTAGAAGATGAGCAAGCCGGCTTTAGACAGGGCAGATCAGTTATAGATCATTACTTAATCCTGCAACATCTTATTGAAAAGTACATTTCCTTGGGTAAACTATCGCTTTTTGTTGCATTTGTTGACTTGCATTCAGCCTTGCTGTTACTTTATAAATTACACGAGAACTTTTCTCCTTGTGTGCATTTGAACTCTACTGGTCACTTATCTAAAGTAATTCCAAATACACAAGGTGTGAAACAAGGGTGTATATTTGCACCTTTTTGTTTAATTTTTATGTAAATGATTTAATTAAACATTTACAGAAATTTGATACTTTTGCACCTATATTAGCAAACAGAAGCCTGCCATTATTGGTGTATGCTGATGATGCAGTGATTCTTTCCCAAACAAGATCAGGCCTTACACGAGCTCTGGGGGCTCTGGTTACACATTGTCAGCAGGGACATTTGGTCATCAGTTATTCCAAAATGAAAATAGTTTGCTTTAACAATAAAGCTAAGAGTTTTAGATGGACTGTTGGGGAAATCAAGTTGAGCAAGTAAAGTAAATCAAATATCTTGATGTGATATTTCAATATAACAACAGGCAACGCACTCATGCGAAAATGGTTTCTGATTTGGCTCAACGAAGCATGGTTGCTATTCTGAGATTTCACCATGTGCAGGGCAGCAGATATATTCCTGCTGCCATTAAACTGTTCCTCGCTAAAATTGTACCACAACTTTTGTATGGAGCTCAGTTGAACCCCTTTTATAGTTTTATGCCCCTAGAGCGGGTTCAGTCGGGCTTTCTAGGAGCACTTTTTGGTACACCTAGATGCACCCCTAATGTGGTGCTACGACAGGAGGCTGGGTTCTGGAGGACTGAGACCAGGGCATGGTTGCAGATTATTTTCTACTGGCTGAAGCTTCACCTTCGGCCAGTGGGACTTGTGCCTGGGTTTCTTTCAGCTACACCCCAGCCTATTTGGCTGGTGACGATTACAGATAAACTTTCCCGTATTTATTATTTATTTATTTATTTATTTGATTTATATACTGCCCTTCCAAAATGGCTCAGGGCGGTTTACAATTAAAACAAGCCACTAAAACAATAAAAACTAAAACAAATTAAAAACAATATAGCAATTAACAATATAAAAACATTTTAAAATAGGATTAAACAGTTTACAGTAATTAAAAGCCCCAAAATCGGGTTAAAATTTAAAAACCCTGGAAAGCCAGGGTTGACCTGGATCCTGAGTTTTATTAGAAACTGACCTAGTGAATGCCAAAAAATTAGTACATAAACGTCTAAATGATATGGAGCTCCAGAACGAGTCAGCTTGTTTGCCGGCATTTTACAATCAGTTTAAGGCCAGGGTGAGTTTCTTTGCAGCTTCATATTTGTCCGCCATAACTGTTAGAAAGTTCTGCTGGGCTTTTTCAAGAGCACGTTTTAACGCCTTCTCTTCAGCTATATTAACGGGGAGATTTCAGCATCTAACCCTGGAGGCTCGCTTGTGCCTTTGTGGTTCAGGCAAACCTGAATCAATCGCTCATATTTTATTACACTGTAGATTCTATAGTAATATTAGATATCATTTGATTTTGCCGCTTCTTTCTAGATTTCAAAGTCCATCGGATGATTTGCTGGTGATGTTTTTACTTGAAGATAGTGTACTCTGCATCTCTCAAGTTGTAGCAAAATTTTGTTACATAACAAATAGAATTTGTAGTTCATTGATTGATGCTAAAGTTAATGGTTGAGTTAATGTTAAATGCTGAAATAATGTTTATTGTTTGTGTTGTTATTTTGTTTTGGCCATCGGCCGTAAATAAAGTATCTATCTAACCTTTCCCCAAAACTCCCATATGATCCAATGTGAGTTTTGGGGAAAGGAACATATATTAACAATTGCCCGTTTGACCATTTCTTATGTGGGTTTTGTGGTAGGTAGCACCCATCATGCCCTACCACCCAACCCACTTTGGTGTCCCTAGGAGCTACCCATGGGGAACAATGGGGTGTTTCAAGTTTCCCCATTGTTCCCTATGGCTGGAACAGTTGCATTGTAATTTGCAATGCATTTTGCAACACTGCTTTGAAAAACATTGCCAATTCAAAGCACACAGTAAAAGGGAATCTGACCCACCCTACATAGAACACACATTTTCAAACACAGTCAATAAACGGCCAAAAAAGAATCACTGCCCTAGAATCCACTGCCAGCCACAGTGCCTGTTGTGCAGTAACATCATTGACATAAGTCACTCTCACACACATTATGACTCCTTACTTCAGCATTGCAGTGGCTGCCACAGCAGCACTCTTATTAGCAAAGATAGCCATAAGCTCAACTTAGAGCTACTTCAACCACATTTCGACTGAGTACACCTTGTAATGCAAATTGCAGAGCAGACCAGAGCAGTGAGTAAAGTGCAAGTTACTCTTAAGGCCAGACATGGAGCTTGTCACAGCAATCACCAAGAAATATTACACACACACACACACACACACACACACACTCAGAGCTTCCCATGATTTCTCACTACAATACTATCTCACAAACAAGACAGACCACAATTCAAGGAAGGCAAGCACCCATGTTTTGCTATTGTCAAGCTGAGATCCAGCAAAACCAGATAGTTATAGCAGCAATAGCCATATTATACTCATTACTCAGTGCTGAGTAATTCAACACAAATTCAAACCTTTGATTCCTTCCTCCTCTCCTGGCGTATCCTCTTAGAGAGCTCTCTCTGCCTCCCAACCCCTTTAAATATATTTTGAATTTCAAACTCCCTCTTTTTGTGTTTCCCCCTTCCTCTCTCCAGCCAGTGGGGGCACAGTTGCCAATGACAACACTTTATTTGTATGATAACAAGCCAATCAAGAAGCAAGGAGATCGCAAGCCAATTGGAAGCCAGTGCCAGAAAACCAATGAGTAAGGGGAAAACAGCCCTCCAAAATGGTGCTTGGAAAGTCAAAATGTTTCTAATTGAATCAGGGTTTTGTTCCAAACTCAAAACAGGCCCTTTATTTGAAGGGCATTCTGTTTCAAGCTTGAAACACTTTAAATGGCCTGTTTTGAGTTGGAATATTCCATCAGCAAAATATTATGCACATCCCTACTTTGTTGTAATAGTCAGCTAGTGTACTATAAGTATATAATCCAGCTCTTACACCTGAGCTGAGTATATCCATCATTGTGCTCTAGGGGCATGAGATACCAATGTTGATCAAATGTTTTCGTGCAGCAGCACTTCTGGTTCTCTGCCATGTCTAGCACAAATAACATAAATGTCTGTGTATAATTATGACTTGCAGACTGTTAAGGAATTGCAACTGTTTTGGCAAGGTTAAAGGAGTTCTACTTGGATCCCTCCTTGACCCACATAAAGCTCTCCTTGGTTTCTGAGCTTTCAAGAAACTCTGCCCCAAATTTAAATATTGTAATAACCCCTTAAATGTGTGACAAGGGCTGGAATCTGGTGTCTTAAAGAAAGTTCAAGATGTTCTGGAGGAAAAAGTCCCTGACAGCACATACTTTTGGTTTGTACGAATGGTGATAACAGAAAGTGAACCTATGAGGCTACTCACTCCTCATTTTAGATACTTTAAAATAAACATAGGGCCAGCTCAGATGATATTTTAAATGTGTGATTAGATTCCACTACCCATGTAGAAAAGATCATCCAAATGAAAAAACATACATTCTCTACCCTAGATTTAAATACTAGATGTCATGTTTGATTTAGAATCTGGGGTAGTAACTATCATTTGATTAAATAATCATCTGAATTGCAATGTGGAGTTTCCCCCCGCTTAACCATAGAGTTCAAATTGTAAACAGGACAGAACTCAGGATTGGCTCTTCCAGTTATGCATGCAGGACTTACTTTGGGCACAGTGTTTTTCTCCCTGTCTGAGGTAGAGAGTTGTGAGAGAGTTCTTTTAATCTCTGCCAAACTAACTGACAGAGGTGGGAAATATGTTGCTTACAACACAAGTGTCCTGCTTACAAGCTTCACCCACTTTCCGGTATAAAATAAATGTGAAAAACTGTGGGTGTGCATTTCAGTTTCAAGCATTAATTATTATTTTTTTATTGTTGTATATGAGAGAAAGGTGGCAGTCTTACCTACTAAGGAAAAGCCTTAAGGGTCATCCCTTGTCTTCACTACCCCACCTTTCAGAGCCCCACTTACAGCCTCTTCGGTCACTCCCTCCGCCTGCCTCCACATTTCTCCCTGCTAGGATCTGACAGAGCATTTTGCTCCGGAAGATCCCAGTCAGGTTGAGGGTTAAGGATTGTAACAGGCTACAAGAGGACAGATCCCAAGGTTTGGCATAGGGGAAGCTAGGCCACCATGCAGGTCACTTAGGGCATAGGAGTCAGTCACCCTGGTCCCTTGTCTTCTCTTCCAGCACCCCAATTACAGTTGCAACTCTGTCTTGTCACTCTCCTGTAGAAATCTAGGGCTGTAGACTTGGAAACTGTGAGGATCCTTTCCTATAAAAGGGATTTTTTTCCAGTTTAGAGTTCACTGTATTGCTCACTATTATCTATCTTTCTAAAGGTGCCTGGGCATCTATCTAGGTGGGTTACAAATCTTACCTAGGCTACCAAAAAATATATCCCAAACTCCACAAAAGTGCATTACATTTTCAGAAAACATGGGGAAACTCTCCCTTTCAGAAGCATAGAGCATGAAAGATAGGAAAGGCTAGAGACACACAGAGAGATAAGAGGTTGGTATTTGAAGGAATGCTTGCAAATTGCAAGTCCTTTTACTAATATACACCCTGAGGCACTAAGGTGTACCCTGAGATCTCCAAACAATTTAATTTAATTTAAACATTTATACCTCGCCCCCTCCCCCGAACACTACTGCTCGGAGTGGCTCACAACCTTAATAAAAAGATACAATGTAAAATAAGACTAATAAAGTTAACCACATTTAAGTTAATCAAGATAAAAACCAAGCTAAAACCATATGTAAAATTACATTTTTTTAAAAGTTAAAAATTAAAAGTTATTTTAAAAGCTAAAAACAACTATAAAAACTAAAGAACCTACCAGATATAAACAGAGATGAAACATTTAAAGGCCTCTTTAAAAAGATATGTTTTCAATTGTTTCTTGAAAACACTGAGGGGGGGAGCATGAAGAAGCTCTTTGGGGAGGGAGTTCCAAAGCTGAGGGGCCACAACCGAAAAGGCCCAAACATGCCCATTTAATTTGTGTACTTCAAGCTAGCAGGCAGGTAAGCAAGTCCCTAAAGAAGACAAATGAGCCAATGCTCTCAGTTCTGCCTTGAAGAAGTATTGCATCTCATCAGCTGATCATTGTGCATGACCCTATCATTTTATTCATTTATCTATGGGAAAGTACTGTGATTGAAGCAGGAAATATATCAAAGGAAGCCTGGGAGAGTGAGAGTGGGGAGTGATATTTATTTGTTTGTTTGTTTGTTTGTTTGTTCATTTGATTTTTATACCGCCCTTCCAAAATGGCTCAGGGCGGTTTACAATTAAAACAGAAACCGATGAAACCAATAACAATTAAAACAGAAATATAAATATATTTCTGTTATATAAATGAATATATAAATCAATTAACAATTAAAACATCAAAAAATAATTAAACAATCAGAACAATTAAAACCCTGAAAACCATGTTACAATATTAAAACAATTAAAACTAATTAAAAACCCTGGAAGGCCAGGCCAAACAGATAGGTTTTAAGGGCTCTCCTGAAGGTCAACAAAGAGTTAGGATTGCGGATTTCTGCTTGAAGTGCATTCCACAGCCCAGGAGCAGCTACAGAGAAGGCCCGCCTCTGAGTCGCCACCAAACGAACCAGTGGTAACTGGAGATGGACCTCCTCAGATGACCTTAACGTGCGGTGGGGATCATGTAGAAGAAGACGCTCTCTGATAGCTCGGATCCAAGCCATTCAGGGCTTAAAGGTAATAACCTGCTGGAGGTTACCAGCTGATGCACCACTGTTTTGAGGTCATCCTCTTCAAGGAATGGGTGCAGCTGTCGAATCAGCTGGAGCTAATAGAAAGCACTCCTGGCCATGGCCTCCACCTGAGATACCAGGGTGAGGCCTGGGTCCAGGAGTACTCCCAAGCTGCACACCTGCTCCTTCTGGGGGAGTGTAACCCCATCCAGCACAGGAAGATCTAACACACCCCTCAGATTCTGAGCTCCCACAATGAGCACCTCTGTCTTGCTTGGATTCAGCTTCAATTTGTTATCCCTCATCCAGCCCATTACTGCCTATAGGCAGGCATTTAGAGAATGAATGTCATTTCCTGAAGATGAAAAGAAGTAGATTTGGATGTCATCAGCATACTGATAATATCCAGCACCAAACCTCCTGATGACCTCACCCAGCAGTTTCACGTATATGTTAAAAAGCATAGGTGACAGAATGGAGCCCTGAGGAACTCCATATAACAGCTCCCGTTTTGAGGAGCAACTGTCACCAAGCTCCACCATCTGGAATCTACCCGAGAGATAGGAGTGGAACCACGGCAAAGCAGTGCCCCCTATCCCCAACTCCCCCAGGCAATCCATAAGGTTACCATGGTCGATGGTATCGAACACCGCTGAGAGATCCAAAAGAACCAGCAGAGTCACACGCCCTCTGTTGATTTCCCGATAAATGTCATCCATCAGGCCAACCAAGACTGTCTCAACCCCATAGCCAGCTCTAATGCTAGTTTGAAATGGGTCTAGATAATCAGTTTTCTCCAAGACTGCCTGAAGCTGATTGGCCACCACTCTCTCAATCACCTTGCCCAACCAATGGAGTTTGGAGATTGGCCTGTAATTATCCATCACTAAGGGGTCCAGGGAAGGCTTCTTTAAGAGTGGTCTGACCATTGCCTCCATCAGACAAGGAGGCACCCAACCCTCCCTCAGCGATGCATTTATGAGATGCAGTAGGATTCTAAACACTTGTTTGAAAGCATACACTCTACCCACATTGGTCTGTTCATCTGAATGTGTTTTCCAAGTCGGTATAAAACCCCCACAGATATACTGTGTTTAAAAGTATCATCTGATCTGGCGCATAATGTATTGGTTAGCACCTCCGGAGTTTACATCCATTAACATAGCTGTCTTTTCAACCATGTGACTCATCCTGTAGCCCTATTGTTAAAAAGTTCAAATTTGTTGACTAGGCATTTGTATCTGAGAACATTCTCCTTTGTAGACCTTCTTTTTATTGCATATAAAAGGAAATTAATCCAACAAAATTCTATAAACAGCAAACATAAAGACGTCATTATCTGTGCTTGGTGTTTAAAAGTGTTGGAACCAACATTCTTATATAGCAAAAGATGAAACTCTCCTAGCCACCTGAAGCTGATGAAAAGCCCGGGGGAGAAGAGATAGGAATACTTTCCGGAGCTCAACACTAAAAAGGAGGGGGAGGGGAAAGGAACAAGCTAAACAGTAACACTCTTTAGAAGCCAATATATCTCAGAATTTCTTTAAGTTCCTCTTTGCCATTGATCCCTGGTTTCAGTATATCAATGTGCAATGCTTTTCTGATTTTTCTTTTAAGGATGCAATGTTCTATCTCCAAGATATACACTTTAAGTGTGGCATTGTTTTCCTTTGTTCTTATATCTCATGTGTATTGACCAAAATCTTTCTATATTAAGATACTTTGAGTCTGCCAGATGTTCTTTAAACTAGCCAATAGTTGCCTTCCTGTTTCTCCCACATAACATTCGCCACAATCTACGCAAGTAATCTTATAAACAACACTTTTCTGTTTACGGGTGCCTTCCCTTTCTTCACACACTAGGCAAGCTTTTGTTTCACATCTTTTATCATATAGTCTCGATCTCACCAAATGTTGGCTTAAGGTCTTAACTGTTTGACAAACTACATTGGCCGTTACCCCATGCTTCATTAAAATTCTATGAGACTGGCTAATGAAATTATCTGAGATAGAAGGAATCTTCAAAGCGGGCAATCCTGCCTCATATTTAATCCCACCTGATCTTTTAAGGGGAACCTATATCCATTGATCTCTGCTAGGTTACTTGCGCTTTCTACGGCATGACTTGCATCGCCCTGAAAAGACACCTCACCTGCCCTCCTTATAATAATCTCCACTGTCTATGTTTTGATTGTTTGTGGGTGTGAAGATCTACTATTGATAATTGATTCTTTTTTTTCTGGTTTCCTGTACGATTTGGTCAGTAAATTTCCCTCCGTGAGACAAATCTCTGTCTCAAGGAAAGACAACCAGCCCTGATTATTTGGTGCCTCACTGGTCGACGTTATGCTCCCCCCCTTATTCATTTGCTCAAAACTCTCATCAGCCTGTTTAGTTTGTGTGATAATGATCACAACATCAAAGTACCTTTTGTATAAAATCACATCTTGAGTAACATATTTACTTTCTACATTATTCATGTAGCTGATGACTAAAGGGCGGGGGGGGGGGGCGGTTTCCCATGGCCAAACCCCATTCTTGAGAATAGAATTTCCCATTAAATTTAAACACTGCATTAAACACTGCATTGCATTGTAGGCAAACTATAATCAATGCTTCAATGTCCTCAATTGATAACCCATATCATTCTATGTCCCTCTTGTTAACATGTAATAATTGTATAAGGTTCTCCCTGGCTGCCGTATTATCAACTTTTGTATATAAAGCAACATCATCAAAGATCTCCATATGTAATCCTTTGGAAGCACCTCTGATCCTCTGAGAACGTTGGCTCTTTGTGGGAGGAACAGTTACAGAAGAAGAGCAGTGCACATATGAAGTTGCCATTCATATTAGGCTATCAATCCATTGAGTCACACTTGGCTCTACCTCCAGCACCACCCACACCTGGCTGGCTCCACCTCCTGGCTTCACTTATCACTGCCTTGCCTAGCACCCATCCAGTCCCAGCAGCCACCACTGGGGTGATTATGGTTTGCTCCTTGCTGATTCGGCTATATTTTCAGCAGCTTTGACACTATGGACTGTTGTTACAGCATTTAGGGACATTAGGGTAGCGTAAGATTGGTGGGAATGCTTCTTTTCCCATCCCCAAACACTCTACAACCTTTTCGAAAACAGAAAGATTTTAGTTCCTTTTCAGTGTTGATTTTTGTTTTTAAAGGGGGTCAGATGACTACCTTCTTCAGAGAAGGTGGCAGAATACCTCCCCCTACAGAGAGATTGCTTATTCCAACCTGCAGACAGCCCATTCCTCCTGGCTAGCCTTAACCAAGCCAGACTGGTCAAGAACCTGAACTACACATGTGGTAGTATTTAGAACCTCAAGCAGTCTGTCAATCCTTGAAAGATACAGTTGGGACAGCTTTGTGTGCAGTACTTGTGTACAATAGTTAACATTCCATCTAGTTGCTTTCAGTAGCTGCTGTACTTTGAGAATCATATAAAATAATGCTCCTTAACTATCCTGCTTCCAAGGGCTTGGACGGCCGCCTGTCAGGGATACACTAGCAGTTACCTGCAGTAAGCAGGGTGTTGAACTAGAAGTCCTCCTAGGTCCCTTCCAGCTCTAAAATTCTATGATTCTATGTTAGCCATCTTATTAAACAGAATGCTGAAGGACATTCTCAACAACTCCTTTTAATAGCTAATCAGCATATATGCACTTACACAAATGACTTGAAATCTACAAATAGTATGCCCAAAGTCTTTCCATCTACCTGACCCTTTTGAGAACTCTGTCTTTCAGCCATTCCTTTCTTGTTGGGATGACAGGTGTCACCTCCTTTGATTGCTTTCACTCTTGGCTGTACTGTATTTGTTACTTTGGTTGCATCATCCGCTTGTGATTGTCCACCCTGACTAACTGCATGAAATGGCATGAGCCAAAGATGAGTTGAAAACATAATGGAGACAGGCCTGAGAGGGAATTGTCTCACTCAGGTCTGTTGTTTAGGAGTGCACCAGACTCCACAGTTATAAATGCATTGAGTTGAGCTTCCATTTACAGAAGAGCTCTGCCATAGAAGGAACCCTTGCATGATCAGAACTCTTCTTCTATTAACAGTCTTTTCATTTGTGAAACAAAAACTTTCAGCAGCATCCAGACTTAAGTTAGTCATTACTGTCCCACTGAAATTAAGGGACTTTGGTTATGATTAATTTATTTGTCTCATTTGTTCAATGGTGCTTAGTCATGAATAACATCTAGATGCTGTCCATGGAATCCAACGTATTGTCCCATCAGTCTAACACTTATATTCAATTCCATGACCATATATAATATAAGTGTTATGAGTTGGACTCCAGTTAATGTAGCTAAGAAGGAATTCTTCCTGAGTGATTGGCTTTGGAATCCTGGAGGCACTCCCCCCCCCCCCCGCCTCTGGGATTCCAAATTCTGGGATTTAGTTAGGTAGTCCTTTGGGAACAAAGAAGATGGTATTTTAGCCAGGTCTTTGTTGCTGTTGTGTTAGATTTGTTGATGATGTTGTTTTTAATTACTACTTAGCTGCTTTGAATACTACCGTAGAAATGTAGGAAATAAACAAATTACAATCCTTGGAAAATCAGTTTGTTTTCAGCTTGCAATTTAGTGTACTTGTATACTGTGTCAACTGGCATTAATGCATCTAAGATAGGTAGAATCAATGAAGCAGTCACCTATACATCTCAAGGAAAGGGAGGTCTTCTTATGAGGGCTTTGAGTGCTTGAAATTGGTCCTGTGTCTGGGGAAAGCTCAAGACCCACACATATGGGGGATAGCTATGGGTGCCGTTTCTTTACTTATGCTGACTTTTGGCTTGTACTGTTCTTTGAATTCAGTAATCCAGCAGCTGTGCTAAATGCTACTATGCTTCCTGCTAGCAAAAGTGCACTAAACGTGGACGGTAGGATAGTGAAAGAGCTTTAGGCACCTCAGTTAAAATTAAGATGTTCAATTATTTGTTTAAGGTTTTCAAGGAATATATTAACTTCATAAATTGAGCACAAAGAAACTAAAGTAAATTCAATTGTAACTAAATATTAGATTTTCTAATTTGTAAATAATCAACTATGCAACTTTCATATCAGTCTTTTTTTTTTAAAGGCTTTTTTCCTTATTAAAAGATGCAGATGATTGAAGCGACTTGTGCTTTACTTGTTTATGAATTAATTTCCTTAACAAGTAGGTGGTCTGATACATTGCATTGAGGTCTATATGAATATTCCTGATGAAGTATTGATAATGATAAAGAGAATGGCAAAAGCAGTAAACCAAAATAGAAATAATTTTATCTTTTTTTCTTTTGAATAACAAAATATTTGATTATCTTCATAAGTAAGAATAAGAGGAATAGTGTCTAACCACCACTTTTACCACAGTAAATTGAAGGTAAATGTCACAGGAAATGGATGGATAGCTAAATGAAGATAATAAATAAAATAAATACAAATTTAAAAAATAAAAACAGCATCTGAAGGCAAAATGTGAAGTTTTCACCATGTGAAGCCTTTTCCAAATTGCGCGCGCTTACGTGACACGAAGACGTGACGTGCGCACGCGCAAAAGGCTTTGTGAAGCCTTTTGCCGACGACTGGGGGAAGGGGCGGCAGGGAGGTGTCCTGCCGCCCCAAAAGCTTTACTAAACGAAGGTGCCGGTGGGGGAAATGCGGCGGGGGGTAAGTACACCCTCCTCCGCCCTTAAAGAGCCCCCCACAGCAGTGCCAGACCGCCCTCAAGTCCGGACCAGTTCGGAGGCCTTCAAAATGGCCTCTGGACCAGTCCGGGCTCATCCCTAGCTTTAACAGTTAACTTTGGCTTTACTAAACAAATTACAAATAGCATTGCCATGAGAAACAACATTAAAATACTACTTAAGACATGTCATTACTGTTGCATCGTATAATAAAAATGGGCAAATAACACTTTAAAATAATCTGGAATTTGGCCCTAATCTGTAAATGTTTGCAAACTTCAATTGAATTTTACAAGTTCACAATTTGACAATATTCCTTTCTTTAACTTTGAAAACTTATATGGCCTGATGTACGCTATGTTAAAGCATCTGAGTGCATCTTTTCTTTTTCTGCGTTATTTTAATTACTTTGTACATCTTGTTTTACTAGGTGTTGTTACTGAAATAGATTTTAACTTAGTCACTGTCAAAGCACATTTTAATTTCATTTGACTTGGTTGTTTTCACTCTCTGTTAAGCATTACAGTAATCTCTGTTGCTGACAACATGTCAGCAAAACTACCTATTGAAAAAGAGGCACAAAATAAAATGTTTATCTCTTTATATGCTGTGGTATCAAATTAGTTGAGAGAGAAAAGAGAAAATCTTGCTTTAAGAATTTTAACATATGCAATCAGCCATGTATTCCATATGTGTGCATTATTTTATGCTTGAGGAATTAGCCATTCTATTTGGATAATTCAAAATATAATTTTGAGGGGTGGTTACTATTAATTTATCAACAGTACAACAACAAATATTTATATACCGCTTTTCAGCAAATGTTTCCGAAGCAGTTTACACAGAGAAATAATAAATACACAAGATGTTGTATCAGAAATGCTTTCCATGTCATCTTTTTAAACTATCTGTATTTGAAACCTGGTATAGAAGTATATATGGCAACTTTTGAAGTATACATGGCAACTCTGAATGGTTATTTTGCAGAGTGTTCTTCATTATAATTTTCAATGCACTGCTCAAGGATTTCATTGAGGTCTTGCAGGGGACTCAATTCTTTAAATAATTATTCCATAAGCATTAGAACAGTATTACTACTGACAACCAAAACAATGGGGCACAGCTGTCTTCCTTTCATCAGTGAGGAAGTCACCATTGAGAGTGCACTATTTCTGTTGCAAAGCTTATCTAAGTTTGCATGTGCCATTCTTCTGATGTGTGTCCTCATTCTTCTGGAGATGTCATAATTCAGCACTTGTACTTCTTGGGCATTTCTTATTCATTCTACTTTATTGATATTGTGCCATCAGTTTCTGTTGTATAATTATTTTGAATTGTCACCATTTCCAAAATCTATTTTTCTAGCAGTCACTTTGGACGTTATATCACATGCTTAAATAATAAGTGTAAATGACTTGAATTTTCTGGCTGACATCCATACTAAGGAAGTGCCAGTGCTACATGAAAAGTATTAGTGCTCCCAACAACTTCAGTTAACTCAGCATTGGCAACTGTACAGAGGGGTGGGTGGGAATTTCAACAAGCTCCTCGACTCCAGGAAGCCTTCTCTGTCACACGAAAATATATCCTTGAAGATTGCTCAGCCCTCAGGGACATATTTCTGTATGGCAGAGAGTGCTTCCAGGGAAAGGAGGGGTTGTTGAAATGCCCCCTAGCCCCATATGAGGACCAGTGCCACTCAAGTTGGGAAGCCATCAGAAGTGCCACTACTTCCCATGTAGCACCAACGCCTGCTTAGCCTGGATGTTAGCCACTGTTTTTGTCTTTCTCTAATGTTCAAGAAGGGATCTATCTGTGAGAAGATGGATATGACCTCAGTGTGGAGACAGATACACCTTCCGCACACAGTAAATGTGCAAGCTTTCTTTCCTTCTTATGTATTGCAGAAGAGAATAAAAGCAGGAAGCACAACCCACTTGTGTTTCTTGTTTCAAGTGCTTGTAAGAATGTCTAGAGCACAGCACTTCTAAGAACAACTTTTCTATTTTGCTGGCAAATCCATTCTGCTTTCTTTCTTTTTCCCTACCTTTTGATTTCAGGGATGTCTGTTTCTTTTTCTTTTTCTAGGACTTTAGGTCAGTAGCTGCTAGTATAAATCAGACATATGTTTAGAATCATCCACCTCTCACTTGATCCAGATTTCACCTTTTTTTCTTAAAGGAATTCATGAATTTCCCTAAGGTTTTAAATTTTGCCTCTGTTTTATTTTCCTAGAGTTTTCAGTTTGAAAAACTGAAAACAACAAAGTTGCTATCCTCAAAAGATTTTGCTATGCCCCGAATTTTTTGTCCTTGGTTCTGTTGTTGTTTTTTATTTTCCCATTTTGTAGTTTTCTGTAGTTCAGTGCTCCCTCTAAAATTCAAGAGATGTTTCCTACCTTCCTGGTGGCTGGTGGTTCCTCAGACTGGGGAACGGGCACTAGGCAGGGCAGGTGATAGTTGGTGCCACAGGTAGTGAGTCGTGAAGCCAATTGTGGGCCACTGCGGAGGTGGAGCCAGGACTAGGCGAGTGCTTTAGCAATAACTGGCAAAGTGCAGATTTGCAGCTAATGAGTGGAATCAAAATACAGACATACACGCACAAGCACAGAAAACTCAATTAAATCTATGGGAACCTCCAACCACAGGTGCTGCATTTGTGGTGGGTTGAACAGTTTCCAGTAATTTGTAGCATTTGAAAACGTTGCAAGTATTGTGATCTTATCCTTTGGTGTCTGGAAGTTGCCTAAGACATTACCCAAGTTATTTCCATAGTTCAGACACTGTACTCAGTTCACTTGTGCAGTGGACAGAGAAGGAAAGAAGCAAGAGCAGAGCCCTGTACAGCAGTGAGCCGTATGCTAAACAATGACAGCTACATTGAAATGCATCCATTTGAATGAGGTCACTGTGCTATCAACCAGACAAAATGGGATATAAATTTTGGAAGAAAGCTTTCGTTTACTATTTATATCAAAATGTAATAGAAAATATCTTGAACCAACATCTGTGTGCTGCCTGTTTACTGTAGCTAAATCTTAGCTTTAAAGGCCTCTTCTTGTAGCTTTTTAAAACTATGAGTAGTAGTTATCATTTCACCATTTTCTCTCTTAGTGGTTATGACTCTTTCCTTTCCCATTTCTCTGATACTTATTTAATTTTTTCCCCTTCTGACTTTAACCTTTTCTCTACATTTGTTTAATGTAATATAACTGACCAAATACTTAGTTGCTAAGCCTTTGAAGAAAGCACAGTAGATATGATCTAAAGTAATTAATCAAATAGCATTTAGACATCGCATTTCAGATACTTGTGCACTGGCACTTTATCAACATACTGACTTTCATATCCTCTTAGTAATAGAAATGCACATGAATAAATGAGCTAGCTTGTTAACACTGGAGCTGGAAGCTGATGCAAATGTTGTATTGACATTTGTACTTTCCTGCACGGATGCACAAACACGCCTATGTTCTTTAGCAGAAGACTTAAGAAAGCATTAAACGAAAAGGCGGGAGGGGACTATATATTTTTGAGATTAACAGAAAATGTTGATGTGGATCAGGGATTGGAAAAGTGTGTGTTAATTATTTATGGTATGTTTTTAAACTTTGGAAGTTGGCTAATTTTGGGTGCATATATGTGTTCTACTGATTTAAACGTGCTTCCCGATAGTTATTGTTCTCAAAGAATGAAAAAACCTGAAAGAGGTACAAGCAGATACTTGTGGAGGAACAACTCCGTCTTACCCATTTTTTACATGTCTTGGTTGGCTGAAGAGACATAATTCTAGTTTGCCCCATTTCTGTAAGTACAATTTAGCTGTGTAATCTGGTGAGCTCCTGTTTTCTCAGTGGTGCAGATGATTAATGGGACGACCTTCTCACCCGCCACCCACTGGGACTTTGCAACAGTTATATGCCCTCTCCCTCCCTCCCTCCCTCCCTCCCTCTCTCTTTCTCCCTCTCTCTCCTTTTATTAAAAAGTTATTGAAAACCAATCATGTTGCAGTAATTTAGCTTATAGCTTGTTCCTAAGGTACAGACCCCAAACTGAGTTTCCTTGATCTGAGGGTGGCCTGGATGATTCTTTTTCTGTTTAACATTCCTTATGTGTCCAAGAAGCTGCTCATTTTGACTACAAGGATTGAAGTCCAGGACATACTCCCAGGCGGTTATTGTTAACCTCCCAGAGATGAAAGTTTGGGGTGGTGTACAAATTTGATAAATAAAATAAAATAAATATTCACAATGGATAGATTAGCTGCCTGTCAAACATCAAGTCATAATTAGGATAAAATATGTGAAATCTGGTGACTAGTTTTGACTTTTATTTCAAGCACAATAGATGGAAATATTACATTTTTAAATTCTTACTATCAGTGTTGTGCACAACACTAGGTATTATTTGTAGCTTCTCCAGATTTGTTTTTATGTAGAAGTGTTTACATATCTATTATATATTTTGAAGAATTCGTTGGCTGGTTTGTGCGAAATAAAGTCATACTTCATGATGACCTACGGATACCAAATTTCACATACACAATCCTGCCACTGAAATTAGCTGAATGTAACTGGATGCACCTTTTTTTTTTTTTTTGCACCAGAATATGCTCGGTGAAATTTTAAATAGTTTTTAAAAGAAATTGTGAATATCATATTCCCCTGCTAACCAAGCACAGGGGCACCTTTTTAATGTAGTTATTTTCTTTATTTAACGGGTAGAACAACTTACCCTATCCATCCCCAGCACAGCATCTCTCCAGTGGCTGTTGCTGGGGTCTGTCTTATGAGTTTTTTTAAAAATTGTGAGCCCTTTAGGGACAGGGAGCCAAATATGTATATGTGTGTGTGTGTGTGTGTGTGTGTGTGTAAACCGCTTAGGGAACTTTTGTTGAAAAGCTGTATATAAATATTCCTTGTCTCCGTATTTCTTGATTACCTACAGATACCAAATTTTGCATTCTCCATATAATAATAGTTAATAGTTATTGTTCTCAACAGATTTTTTTTAACATTCAATAATCAGATCAATAATTCCAAAATAGCATAATGATCAAGATATGCAGATGTTTCTCAGATTCAGATTTACTATGATTCAAATTTACCATATATGGTAATTATTCAATAAAATGGATAATGTTTGAAGTTGGACTTGTACAAATTCCAGACTGTTCTTTTACTTCCCTTTTGCAAGCACGCTAATAAAAAAATTCTATGACAAACACAGGTGGCCCTTGAATAGCAGTTTAATCCATTTGCAGGCCACCTCCCTGCACACCAACTTAGTTATCACCGGGGGGGGGAGTTTCAGTTATTTGTGGTTTTCTGCCCCACACAACCCAATTGATATACAATTTAAATAGCCACTCTCCTTGCTTCTTAGCTAGCACAGGATGCAGGGGGGGATTAAAAGAAGAGGCATGAGAGGCTCAGGCTGCTCCATTCACTCTTGCTTCTTGTGCCACTCCTTTAAAGCTCCCCACATGTCAGCTGAAAAACAGGGAGAGTGGCTATTTAAACTTACACCTCCTTGCACTTATCAGCTGATGCATGGGAAGGTTTAAAGTTTAAATAGCCACTCTTCCCCTTTTCAACTGATGCATCGGAAGATTGAAAGTTTAAATAGCCACTGCCCCCATGCAGGCTGCTCCATCCACTCTTGCTATGAGAGTGGATTGTTTAGCAAAGAAACCTAACTCCATTTTTATTTTTTTTATTTTTTGCTCAAGCACTCCAATATTGCAGTTCCGTGATTGTAACCCCATTATATTAGAGGGAGCCCTGGATTTCATTTCTTGAATTTTCCTAGCAGTGTAATCTACATAAAATGATTCTGCCCAGTCAATGACTGGTTTCACCTTCTAGGAGTGTATGTGTGTGTGTAATCTTCTTTGATCTCTGTTTTTATATGTTTGAAGAAAAGTAATAAAAATTTCAACAATTCTGGTTCACTGAAAAGGTAGGGCGGGGGGAAGCAATACCTAGCTTCCTTCATGGGACTTTTTCTCTGGATCCACCTTGGCAATAATTGCTCTGCTACTGGGATAAAGAATACATATGTGTATTCTAAGAAGTTACTGTGTTTCATGGCATATACAGGATAAAACTGCTTAGCTTGGCTTTCTACCCTTTCCATTTTTAGTGTTGCATAGCCTATACATATTTAATAATCACATTGCCTGCTAGCTAAGACTATTTGTCAAGGTCATTTTTCTTGTGAAGTTAAAGAATGGGCTTGAATTCTATTGAAGGGCTCCCTGGGCTGCATTACCATGGTTGATGGAGCTCTTCTGCATCTTTCACAATCATTGAAACCTCTTTTAGAACTAACACCATCTTCCAAGTGTCACTCTACTCAAGGGCAAAGTAAAGGAATCTCAGTGCATAAATTAGGATAGGACTATTTTTGAAATGCCTAGAAAAGCATTTTATTAGTTGAAGGGGAGTGGAATTGTATATGAATATATATACATCACAAGAGTATGTGTTGAGAGAGAGAGTATTGCCAACATATATTTATCTATTATATACTTTTCCATATCTGTGTTTGTATATTTCATTCAGTTATATATATTGTTTTATAGCTTGTCTGTTTCCTTTTTAAGAAGTAGCAGCATTTAATTGTCCTCATATTGCAATACTTCCTTCTTCTTCTTCTATGCCAAAACATTAATCACAGTGGGATGTTGTCCGAGATAGTTATTACATGTCTGATAACTTAAAAATATTCCTGGAACTATAGAACTGCACTATAATTTTCAATAGAAAATATATTATTATTATTATTATTATTATTATTATTATTATTATTATATAAAGCATTTTGCCCCACATCTTTCCCTTTTCCTTTTGTGATTATTCTGAGGCTGCTAGACAAGCAGTTCATCCTATATAATAAAACCCTAAGGTATCTGCGTCCGTGTCTCTTGAAGGTGTTCTGCGCATGCGTGGCGCACGCGTAAAGGTGTCTGTGTATGCAGGGGGCGCCTGATTGGTCCTGGCGGCACACCCAGGAGAACTAGCAGGCCAGGCTGTGGGCGGCCATGGTGGCCGCGGAGCTGAGGCGGCGGGTCTGGCCGGGCAAGGCGAGGCGGCGTTGGGCCCGGCCGGAGCCACGGCTGGCGGCGGTGGGCCCGGCCGGAGCCGCGGGCGGCAGCGGGGGGCCCAGCCGGAGCCGCGGTGGGCGGCGGGCTCGGCCGGAGCCGCGGTGGGTGTTGAGCCCGGCCGGAGCCACGGGCGGCGGTGGGCCAGGCCGGAGCCGTGGGTGGCGGACCCGGCCGGAGCCGCGGTGGGTGGTGGGCCCGGCCGGAGCCGCGGGCGGTGGTGGGTGGTGGGCCCGGCTGGAGCCGCGGGCAACTCTTCTAGCGCAACTCTTCTAGCGCTCTTCTAACACCACTCTTCTAGTGCCCATTAATGTAACGGGCTTAACAGTCACTAGTCTTACAATAAAATTGTTCCTGTACTTACGGCTGTATACTACAGGTGGAGAATCGTATTACTGACTGGTCATATTTAAGCAAACAAAAAAGCCCCACCCTTCCTTTATATAGAAAACTGGTTATCAGAGAGACTCTTCTCTAACCTATCCCTTTTCAAGATGTAGACCTGTGAGGGAACTTTTAGTCTTCCAAAAAGCCAAGCTCAGTGGTTCTTTGCATGTAGAAGCAGAGGTGGAAAGATCACAGTGTGAAGTTCTGAAGAGCTGCTGATCTATGTATGTTTATATTTTCATGCAGTTCCTCGCCTACAGTCTGAAATGATACAGTCCATGAAAATCTTTCAGACTGTGTGTGTGTGTGTGTATGTGTGTGTGTGTGTGTGTGTGAGAGAGAGAGAGAGATTGTATTAGGTTACTCTGCTATGGTTGTCAAGCCATATTAAGCCCATACTGCTATGACTGGACAGTGGGAGGTTTCTACTTAACACACTGGCAAATCTACCATTGGAGTGACTATCTGCAGAGGACATGGTTGCCCAGTTGGGCCAGGATGGAGAGGACCAGGAGGTGGGGTCAGGACAGAGGGCGTACACTGCCTGTAAGATCGGCTTCCCACCAGCTTCCTTCCACGGACCCTCTCTGCAGAGGACTCAGTGTTGCTATCAGTAGGCCAGTGGCAACATGTGCTGTGGTGTATCTGCAGCTGAGGGAGGGCCAGAGAGGGCCGGTGGAAGGTGATAGTGGTGAGAGCTGCCAATTATTATATTCAGAATTTCTTCTAAAAATAGAAACAACCATCATGTTCCCTGAGCATATTCTAGCGTAAAAAGTATTGTTTTCAGTTAATTTCAGTGGCAGGATTGTTCAAGCAAATGTACAGCACTCTGGGCTCCTTGGAGTAAGAGCGGGATATAAATGCAGAAATTAAGAAAATATTCTTATAATAAAATTATTCTTCTTTGTGGTCTCTCGACATAATGCTTGGGTTATGTGCCTGTGCAGAGACCAGGATCTGGAACTTTTCAAATCTTCTCCATAAAAGGATAAAAGAGCAGGAAGCCTAGCTCCCTCTGTAGGAACATACCCCATCCTATCTCAGTCTTCCATTTGACCGCCCCGAGAAGGATCCTTGGAGCGTTCCTCTGTTTTCTGTCCAAGAAAGGCCTTATTTACTCTCATCTCTCCTTTGAGTTAATTTGAGAGCTGGTCTTGTGGAGCAAGCATGACTTGTCCCCATAGCTAAGCAGGGTCAGCCCTGGTTGCATATGAATGGGAGACTTGATGATTGAGCACTGCAAGATATTCCCCTCAGGGGATCAAGCCGCTCTGGGAAGAGCAGAAGGTTTCAAGTTCCCTCCCAGACTTCTCCAAGATAGGACAAGATTTATTTATTTTTAAATAGGACAAGATTTTTTTATTGAACCAACAAACTACCAAAGCATACAGTACGTTGCCAAAGCACAATTATATACAAAGTGGTTGTTTGTACATGATATATCTACAAAGATTTACACACAATGATTTGGAAACCCACAAGGTTATGAAGTATATGCAGGTAATACTGTAACTCAGGGTGGGGGGATTTCAAGGCACTTCAGGTAATGGGGGGCGGGGTTTACATCCGATGTCCATTTCCACAATTTGTCCCACTGCTGTTTAGAAGAGATACTCTTGTCTTTTTGCACATAACCATACAAACTTTTCCAGAAGAGATTTACTGTCTCATCCACGTGAACCTCTTGGTCACGTTTTCCCTCCCTGTTCCTATGCAGGAGCATTGCATAAATGACATACAGGTTTACTAACCTGATTACGAGGAGGGGAACATTCCGATTCCCTAGTATGAGGGCACCTGTTCCATCCTGTTTCCTTGAAGGTTTCTTTCTGGGACCTCGAAAAGAGGTTCTATCGCTCAAGCCCGAGGTTAGTTCTTCCCAAGTCTGTTTTTCCAAATCAGGCCACTCTAACAGCTTGCTTACTCCCTGCCACACTCTTTTGGCTACCACACACTCTTTTAAGAAATGTGAGTGGGTTTCCCTGAATGTAGGGGTGTGCACGGAACCGCGGAGCTGCGGTCCGGCACTGGGGTGGGGGGTTCCATTAAGGGCGGGGGGGGCTTTACTTACCCCTCCCGCGCTTTCCACACACTGCCGCCGTAATTATTGAAGAAATTGCTCCTCCGATGGCTGTTCCTATTTTTAAAAATGGCTGCCCCCTTGAAGCCCTGGCCCCCTGCTGCTGCCTTGAAGCCCCCTCCCACCCCCTTAAATATCGCCCCGGGCCCTTAAATCATGCCCCGATAACATTAAGAGGCGGGCGGCGGGGAGATGTCCTCCCGCCCCCTTCCCTGCTAGGCTGCAAAAGACTTTAGGAAGGCTTCTGCGCGTGCGCGCGCAGAAGCCTTCCTAAAGTCTTTTGCAGCCTAGCAGGGAAGGGGGCGGGAGGACATCTCCCTGCCGCCCGTTTCCCTGCCGGTCTGCAAAAGTACTTTTACTTTTGCAAAGAACTTTGCAAAGAACTGTTTCTTCTTTGCAAAGTTCTTTGCAAAAGTAAAAGTACTTTTGCAGACCGGCAGGGAAACGGGCGGCAGGGAGATGTCCTCCCGCTCCCTTCCCTGCTAGGCTGCAAAAGTACTTTTACTTTTGCAAAGAACTGTTTCTTCTTTGCAAAGTTCTTTGCAAAAGTAAAAGTACTTTTGCAGCCTAGCAGGGAAGGGAGCGGGAGGACATCTCCCTGCCGCCCGTTTCCCTGCCGGTCTGCAAAAGTACTTTTACTTTTGCAAAGAACTTTGCAAAGAAGAAACAGTTCTTTGCAAAGTTCTTTGCAAAAGTAAAAGTACTTTTGCAGACTGGCAGGGAAACGGGCGGCAGGGAGATGTCCTCCCGCCCCCTTCCCTGCTAGGCTGCAAAAGACTTTAGGAAGGCTTCTGCGCGTGCGCGCGCAGAAGCCTTCCTAAAGTCTTTTGCAGCCTAGCAGGGAAGGGGGCGGGAGGACATCTCCCCGCCGCCCGCCTCTTAATGTTATCGGGGCATGATTTAAGGGCCCGGGGCGAGATTTAAGGGGGTGGGAGGGCGCTTCAAGGCAGCAGCAGGGGGCCAGGGCTTCAAGGGGGCAGCCATTTTTTAAAATAGGAACAGCCATCGGAGGAGCAATTTCTTCAATAATTACGGCGGCAGTGTGTGGAAAGCGCGGGAGGGGTAAGTAAAGCCCCCCCCCGCCCTTAATGGAAGCCCCCAAACTCCCCACCCGAACCAAAACCACCCAGTGACCGGACCGGTCTGGAGGCCTTTAGAATGGCCTCCGAACCGGTCTGTGCACATTCCTACCTGAATGTTTTACCTAGCTCACTAGCTTTCTGTTTGCAGGTGATTTTAGGGCACTCTTGCTGGTCCTCTGGGAGCCATGGCTTAGCCGCATTAAGGGACTTTTTTCTCCTTAAAGAGAGCGATAGGGTGATCGGGTTGTAACAAGCACTGTGAAGTGCAGTGTTTGTAGCGTTTACGTTCTAAATCAGGTTTTAAGAAACCCACTTCTAGAATCTCTCCATAAATTGTTTTCCTTAGCTGCTTAACTGAGGAGGATCCTTTAAATAGATCCGGTTCAACCTTCCATTTTTAAGTGTGAATAACAAATCTCTCAAGTAGTCCGGGTGTTCTCTTTTTAATACTTATGTGATATTATAATTGAAAGATCCTTTCCCCCACCATGCTGTGCCCCATGCTGACTTGCGCCAATGCAGAGCGAAAAGCGAGACCCAGGTTTTTTGCAGGAGGTTGGACATATTATGGACATTCATGAAAATCCAGTTTCCAAAATTGTAGGACATGAATTCAGTTACAAAATAGGGTTGCAGGGCAGGTAGGGCTAGGCCTCCCCGCTCAACCTCCTTAAATGCTACCGCACGGGCCAAAGGGAAGGACGCTGTGTGCCATACTAGACGGAAGATCTGGCTTTCAACTCTCCGAAGGAGATCGAGCAGGGGAGGATAGACTACCGCCAGGTTATGCACCAGGGGTATCAGGTAAGTCCAGATGTAAACAGCTTTCTGGTACATGGCAAGGCTGAGAGAGATTCCTGCCTGCAACCTTGGAGAAGCTGCTGCCAGTCTGTGAAGACAATAATGAGCTAGATAGAACAATAGTCTGACTCAGTATATGGCAGTTTCCTATGTTCCTATGTTAATTTATTTTCTCTCATTCCACTACTGCCCATACTTAGTTATCTGCCTTTCCATTTTGCGTTTTGATTTCCTTGCAATCCCACCCACCGCTTTTTTGTTTGGCCTGCTTTGTCATTGGGCCGTGCTTACCCTATGGCCACAATGGCTAAACCCACCTTTAAACATTGCACTGAGTGTGTTGCAAATATCCACAACTCAGATGGGCACTTTAAGTGTCTCCCTTGCCTTGGGGAAGCCCACAGAGTTGATTTGTGCTCCGTCTGCCTAGGATTTACAAAACAGGGTAGACGTAACAGAGCCTCCCATTTAGGGGCACTTCTGTGGGAGCATGCCCTCCAAGCCAGCAATTTGGTAGCCAGCAGCAGACCTCTTTTAGCCCCCAGTACAAAGGCTAAAGAGGGAGTATCGTGGCAGTCTGACTCCAGCACTGCTTCTCAGTAAACCAACAGCCACGAATTCATCACCAGCAGGATAGAACCTGGTGTCGGTTTCGACAGGGTTAGGGAAGCAGAATCACCCACCTCCCAAAACAGTAGCGAAGGGGGATACATCTACCTCAGGGAAGAAGAAAAAGCATAAGCAGGAGGTGGAGGTGGCAGCGGAGGGAGAGGAGTCGAAACTTAAGAAGCACAGGAGAAATAAGAAACACATTAGGGATCTGCGAAACGTTTCGGGTACAGAACGATCTGTACCCGAAACAGCGAATTTCGGGTGATTTGGATCCGAACCGAATCACCCACGAAGAGCCCCGAATAATTTTGGATCCAAAATGAATCACCCCTGTTTCGGATCTGAAATATTCTGATGTTTTGGACCGCCATTTTGTGGCCTTCTTTTTCCCCCTCCATTTGAGCAATGACTTCTATTTGAATTTCCTGCCATTTTGCCTCCCATTGACTTCAATGCAAAAAGGTCTGATGTGACGTCTGCTCGAATTTTGGGTCCCAGGGGCAAAATTGTGGGGTGGAGTGGTAGTGCCTAATGGGTGGAGGCTACCACCCCAATTGCAGAGGGATTGGGCAAAGGGCTAATTTTTGGCGAATTTTTGAAGTTTTAGTGTCTTTGCGGCAGATCGGGGGCATAACGTGGGATCTGGGCCAAAAGAGTGGGGTGGGGTGGTAGTGCCTAATGGGTGGAGGCTAATACCTCAATTGCAGAGTGATTGGGCAGAGGGCTGATTTTTGGTGAATTGTTGAAGTTTACACGTCTTTAAGGTTTTCCCCCATGAAGGGTGTATCGCTTCACGTCGGGGGGAAAGGGGTGGCCTAGAGCGGTGTGGGGTTGATGGTAGCGCCGGGTAGGGGCAAGGAAGCTACCTGAATTTTTTCAAAGGATTTGGGCAGAGGGCTGATTTTTGGTGAATTGTTGAAGTTTACGCGTCTTTAAGGTTTTTCCTCATAAGGTATAATGGAGCTTTCAGCAAATTAGAATGGATTCATGGTGTCTCATTGAAAATCTCATTTGCTATCATAGAATCCACACTCAGAATACCTCAGAAACAACAGAACCCTGTACGCTATGGGTTAGCAACGCATGGGGGTGGTTGGCACCCTATGTGCACTACACCACCACTCGCTCCGGGCCACCCCAGCACCCCCCAAGTGCACTTATGGGGCTGCCCTCTGCCCAAATCCTTTGAAAAAATTCAGGTAGCTTCCTTGCCCCTACCCGGCACTACCACCAACCCCACACCGCTCTAGGCCACCCCTTTCCCCCCGACGTGAAGCGATATACCCGCCATTATACCTAATGGGGGGAAACCTTAAAGATGCATAAACTTCAACAATTCACCAAAAATCAGCCCTCTGCCCAATCACTCTGCAATTGGGGTGGTAGCCTCCACCCATTAGGCACTACCACCCCACCCCACTCTTTTGGCCCAGATCCCACGTTATGCCCCCGGTCTGCCCCAAAGACACTAAAACTTCAAAAATTTGCCAAAAATCAGCCCTTTGCCCAATCCCCCTGAAATTTGGGTGGTAGCTTCCACCCATTGGGCACTACCACCCCACCCCACTATTTTGCCCCGGGACCCATTTTTTAATCCAAATCTATTCAGATTCGGATTCGGATTAATTCAGATCTGAATCCAATCAGGGGTGATTCGGATGGGCCATATTTGGCTACAAAACAGAACAGGGGTGTTTCGGTTCGGATCCGAATCGAAACATCGAAAATCCAAATTGCACACCCCTAAAACACATAATTCTGCGATCCCCAGTACCCAGTCCAATCCAACTGTCCCCACTACAATCTCAATACAGTGGCTCCTTGGACTCCTACCCCTGTAGACCAGTTAATAGATCCAGATTCTTCGGAGGGTCAAGGAGACGTGTCACCACTGGAATTCCTGAAGTCTCAGTTTTCTACCAGCGAATCCTGGAAAGAATTTCCATCGTGCACACGGGGGCACAGGAGGCATTACTGCAAATTGTATCAGCCCAAGAGATGTTGATTCTGAGATGGGGAGATCAGTATGTCATGGACAGATGCCACCCCTATGTGGCGTATGATTATTTCAATGACCTGGAGGACAGTGATCTTTACAGTCAAGGCCTGTGTCATAGGGAAAATTATGGCCACTATGCAGTTGAGCCATATTACAGGAACTACCCATGCTCAGATGGCCATTACTACTGCAGACATGTGGACAAACACAGGCCACGTGCATGCTCAAGATTGGGTTCACCACCTAGCCTTAGCCGTGATCTCAAGAGAGCTAATAAGAAGGTGGTGGCATAAGGTGAACTGCTTGGTGCTGGCGAAAGGGCATGTGGATGCACCAGAATTGTACTTCAGCAGGGGCTGAAGTGGCTGAGTAGGCAACTGGAACGCAAGTGGAGGAGAATGTGGCTCGAATCTGACAGGATGGTGCATTTGAAGGCTTATTTCCGTTTGAATAACCCATTTGAAGGCTTATGTGGCAGCGATGTGTGCAGCAAAAAAAAAGGATTTTGGTCTGTGTGCATTGTCTCTGTGGGTTTGCGTTCAGCAGAGCTATCCCGGGTTGTGAGGAGTTTAATTTCTGCTCCTTCTGCTTTTAATCAGTCCTTGGAAATATTCTGCTGTGACACTTTTATTGGGTTCTTTGCAGACAAAATCTCCTGTGTTTTTGGGACTTGGACTCCATTATTTCTGCAAGGTGTATGAAAGAGGTGTCCAACAATCCCTCTTACAGTATTAGGTTGGATCATTTTCAATCTGTGACTCCTGAGGATGTGGACAAGCTGCTTGGAACGGTGCAGCCTACCACTTGTTTTCTGGATCCTTGCCCGGCTTGGCTGTTTCTATATAGCAGGAAGATTGTTGGAGGTGGCCTAGTTAATATCAAAAATGCATCGCTGAGGGAGGTTAGGGTGCCTCCATGTTTGAAGGAGGCAATGTTTAGAACGCTTCTTAAGAAGCCGTCTCTGGACCCCCCTTAGCAATGGATAATTATAGGACAATCTCCCTTGGTTGGTCAAGGTGATTGAAAGGATGGTGTGGCCGACCAGCTCTAGGCAGTTTTGGAGGAAACTGATTATTTAGACCCATTTGAAAATGATTTAGAGCAAGCTATGGGGCTGAGTCAGCCTTCATCAGCCTGATGGATGATCTTTACTGGGGAATCGACAAAGGGAGTGTGATATTGTTGGTCCTTTTGGATCTCTCAGTGGCGTTCGATACCATCTACCATGGTATCTTTCTGGATCACCTGGGGGAGTTGGGGATAGGGGGCACTGCTTTGCAGTGTTTCTGCTCCTATCTCTCATGTAGATTCCAGGTGTTAGAGCTTGGTGTCAGCTGCTCCTCAAACTGGGAGCTGTTATATGGAGTCCCTCAGGGCTCCATTCTGTCAACAGTGCTTTTTAATATCTATATGAAAGTGCTGGGTGAGGTCATTCAGAGATTTAGTGCTTGGTGTTATCAGTATGATGATGACACGCAAGTAAGAACATAAGAACAGCCCTGCTGGATCAGGCCTAAGGCCCATCTAGTCCATCATTCTGTTTCACACATTGACCCATCAGATGCTGCTGGAAGCCTTCAGGCAGGAGTTCAGGACATGCCCTCCCTCCTGCTGTTACTCCCCTGCAACTGGTACTCAGAGGCATCCTGCCTTTGAGGCTGGAGGTGGCCTATAGCCCTCCGGCTAGTAGCCATTGATAGACCTCTCCTCCATGAAGTTATCCAAACCCCTCTTAAAGCCATCCAGGTTGTTGGCTGTCACCACATCTTGTGGCAGAGAATTCCACCTGTTGATTAGATTTCCTGGCATTTAATTTCATGGGATGACCCCTGGTTGTAGTGTTATGTGAGAGTGAGAAGAATTTCTCTCGATCCACTTTCTCCACACTATGCATGCATGATTTTATAGCTCTCTATCATGTCTCCCTGCAGTTGTCTTTTTTCTAAACTAAATAACCCCAGGTTTTGTAGCCTTGCCTTTTAAGAAAGGTGCTTTAGGCCCCTGATCATCTTGGTGGCCCTCTTCTTCACCTTTTCCAGTTCTAAAATGTCCTTTTTAGATGTGGTGACCAGAATTGTACACAGTACCCGTGTGGCCGCACCATCGTTTTCTATAAGGGCATTATAACATTAGCCATTTTATTTTCACCCCCCTTCCTAATGATCCCTGGCATGGTATTGGCCTTTTTCACAGTTGCAGCACATTGAGTTGACACTTTCAACGAGCTGTCCACCATGACCCATAGATCCCTCTCTTGGTCAGTCACCGACAGCTCAGATCCCATCAACGTATCCTTGAAGTTGAGGTTTTTCGTCCCATTGTGCATCACTTTACACTTGCCTACATTGAACTGCGTTTGCCATTTTGTCTCCCACTCACCCAGTTTGGAGAGATCCTTTTGGAGCTCCTCACAATCCGTTTTGGATGTTCACTACCCAAAAGAGATTGGTATCATTGGCAAATTTGGGAGTACTCCTGAACCCTGGCCTCACCCTGGTATCTCAGGTGGAAGCCATAGCCAGCAGTGTTCCCTCTAAGGTGTGCACACATGTGTGCACTCACATGGTTTAGGATGTAAACTCAGTTATTATTATTATTATTATTTTATTGTTGTTGTTGTTGTTGTTGTTGTTACATTTATTTCCTGCTCTTCCTCCAAGGAGCCCAGAGTAGTGTACTACATACTTAAGTTTCTCCTCACAACAACCCTGTTAAGTAGGTTAGGCTGAGTTAATTTTAGATCCTGCTCAGATTTAATCAGGAAGCTCCAACTCTGATTGTATGTGCGCGCACACTGCCTTGATACTGCCACCCAGAACAAAACTCATTCCGCACACAGATGAAAAAAATTGAGAGAACATTGATGGCCAGGAGTGCTTTCTATCATTTTTGGCTGATTCGACAACTGCATCCATTCCTTGAAGAGGACAACCTCAAGGCAGTGGTGCATCAGCTGGTAACCTCCAGGCTTGACTATTGCAATGTGCTCTATGTGGGGCTGCCTTTGTATGTGTTCAGAAACTTCAGTTAGTTCAAAATGCGGCAGCCATATTGGTTTCTGGGGCAACCCAGAGAGACCTTACTATGCCTGTTTTGAAACAGTTGCACTGGCTGCTGATATGTTTCTGGGCAAAATACAATGTGCTGGTTATTACCTTTTAAGCCCTGAACAGCTTAAGTCCAGGTTACCTTAGAGAGTGCCTTCTTCTGCATGATCCCCACTGCACATTAAGGTCATCTGAGGAGGTCCGTCTTCAGTTACCACTATGACGTCTGGTGGTGACTCAGAGGCGGGCCTTCTCTGTAGCTGCTGCTGGGCTGTGGAATGCACTTCCAGCAGAAATCTGTTATTTGAATTCATTATTGGTTTTCAGGAAACCAGCAGGTAGGAAACCTGGCCTTCTGCACAGACAAATAATTCAAAACAGATATGGCCCACAATAACTATCTAAAAAGATCTTAGTACTAAATATGTCTACCTTATGTGTGTAGAACTCAGCCATGAAGCTGAATGGATGATGGTGGGCTCGTTATTAACTAACATACTTCACAGGATTGTTGTGAGAATAAAATGGGTGTGGAGAGACTATCTACATGACCCTGAGCTCATTGGAAGGAAGGGTGGGATCATAGTCCTTGTCTCTGGAAGCAGACTTCTTCTGGTATGCCAGCATTGTATCAGCATCCACAAATTTTACTTCAACTCCATTAAAAACTCAGGAATTGTGTAAATGTGAATGAAAGGTATTTATAAAATATAATCATATTATACTATGAAGTTCCTTGGTCCTTTTCCTTATTTTAATACTTTATTTAAATCTAGCTGCTAAACTACTTGCCTTTAAGCACCTCTGCTAATCAATTAATAAAGTGTGTTTTCATTGGAATTTGAGGGGTATTGTCTAGAATCAGGATTGGGTTATTTGCTAGCCTTCCTGGTGCTCAGGTTTAGCCTTGCCTCAGTGTGAAAGGTTCTTGATCTGAGGCTGGAAGCTTATTGTGTTTCTTTGACACCATACTTCTGCCCTGCTGCCATTCTACCATTCATCCTGGACAGGATATTTTCCTATTTTAAATCCTATTACATGTATTTTTAAAATCAAGAATAAACAGTGAACAAAATGTTTTTCATAAGTGAAATAGTTATAATTGTATTCATCTTACAGAGCTGTATTACAGTCAAAATAATTATTTATTATTCTGGGTGAAATGAATCTAAACCAAAATACTGATGAATAAAATTCTAATGGTTCCACTCCTTTCTAGATTGTTTCCCACAATGGCCAGACAGATGCCTTTGGGAAGCCCACAAACAGGAGATGGATGCAGTACCTCTCTCCTACAGTTGCTCCACAGTAACTGGCATTCAGAGGCAAGCTTCTTTGGCATTTGAGGGGTAGAATATAGCTATCATGACTAGTAGGCATTGATAGATTCATCCTCCATGAATATACCCTTTTGGAACCCTTGGGGTTAGTGGCCAGAATCACATCATGTGGCAGCTGATTCCATAAATTAATTAAGCACTGTGTGAATGATACTTCCATCCGCCCTAAATACCCTGCTAATACGTTTCATTGGATGACCCTGGGTTTTCATATTATGAGAGAGGGAGAAAAATTTCTATCTACTTCCTCCACACCATGCATAATTTTATAAACCTCTGTTGCACCCCACCTCCGTTGCCTTTTTCTAATCTAAAAATCACTATATTTTCTCATAAGTCCTCCCCACCCTTTAACTATTCCCCTTTTAACTTTTAACTTTTCTGCGCTTTTTCTAGCCCTGTCATATCTTTTTTTGAGATGTGATAAGTAGAATTAAACATATATTCCAAATGTAATCACACCATAATTTTGATTCAGAAGGCATGGAATTTAGTGGGTTTTGTAGCTGTCATACTTGCACAGTGCCTTATGGGAGTTCCGAGGGCTGGAACAACATGTCCTTAACTCCAAACCTCTGTGCTGTTGTGGGCAGCCAGTCTTTGCCCAGCATAGACTGAGGATTGTCTAAAGGGAAGGTAAGTCTAAGCAGTCTTCCTCGCCTTCCGCCCAGTAGCCCTCTCACTCAATTGTGAGAATGGGCACAATGGGTTTATATTTTCATTGAGACAGCTGCTGTGCTATCTTAAGATCTATTTCCTGGTCCATCACTGCCAGCTCAGACCCCTGTCAACATATTTGTGAATTTAGTATTGATTGATTGATTGCCCCGGTGATCATCAGTTTACACTTGCCTGCACTGAACCATTTTGTTGCCCATGTATGTACTCATTTAGAGAGATCTTGAACATATGTGCATATAAACATATGAAGCTGTCTTATACGGAGTCAGAAAATTGGTCCACCTAGTGCAGTATTGTCTACACTGACTAGCAGCAACTCTTCAAGATTTCCAGTGTGTTCTTCCCAGGCCTGCTAGAATTGCCAGAGAATAAACCTACATGCAAAGCAGATGAGCTGTAATTCCTATTCTTTTGAGCTCTTTGCGATTTATTTCAGTTTTTACCACTTAAATTGTTTAGTCATCCACAGACTTGGCCATGTCACTGCTCACCCCTAAGAAGTTTGAAAGCACTAGTCTCAATACGTATCCTTGGGGCACTCCATTTCTTTCTTCTTGCCATTGTAGAAGATTGTCCACTTTCCATTTCCAGTTCTGTAAGCAGTTACTGATCCAGATGAGAATCACGCTCTGGCCCAATGACTACTAAATTTACTCAAGGGTTTTTGGTGAGAGACCAAAAACCTGGTCAAAATCTTCTTGAATGTTCAAATATATAGTTTTGACCTGATCACTGCATGCTTGCTGACTGACTCTGTCAAAGATCTCCAAAAAAGGTCTTCCCTTTGCAGAAGCCATGCTGATTCTTCTTCAGCAAGACTAATTCTTCTAAGTGCTTGTTAATTTTATCCTTAATAATGAGTTTTACTAACTTACAGTGAGGGAAATAAGTATTTGATCCCCTGCTGATTTTGTCCGTTTGCCTGAAATCTTGCTGGTTAATAGGGGATCGAATACTTATTTCCCTCACTACAATGCAAATCCATCGCTGACTTTTGGGCACTGGGCTTTTGAGGGTTTGTTTGTTGTTATTCTGTCTCTCACAGCTACAATAAACCTACCATTCCAATTATAGCCTGGTCATTTCTGTGTCAGAGGGCAAACGGACAAAATCAGCAGGGGATCAAATACTTATTTCCCTCACTGTACCTAAAACAGACATTAAGCTGGCCTGTATTTTCCTGGGTTTACTCCAGAAAAACTCTTCGGTGGATGCTGACTGGACTAGGTGCTCTTGTTAATTTGTTGCTAAGCTTTGTAAAATCACCTCCTTTCACCTCTGACTCAATTTTTCAGATTTCCTCTGTGAAAATCTGTTTAGGCAGAGGTATCTGCCCTGTATCTTCCACAGTGAAAACAGACACAAATAATTCATTCAGTTTCTCTATCTCCTTATGCTCCTTTATCGCACAACTTTCACTCTCTTGCTGTCCAATGATCCAGCCCCCTTTAGTCAGTTTCCTGTTAATGTATATAAACAAACTTGTACTGTTTTGTAGGGATGTGCAAATTGATTCGGGTACAAATTGATTTGTATCTGAATCTAGCTGATTCAGGTGATTTGGAGACAAAAGAAATCACCTCTGTGGTCCATTGGCTAGATTCATATCCAAATCAAATCGTGCCTGATTCGATTTGAATCAATTCAAGATTTGGATCTCTCCTATTAATTTCCCTAGATTCCCAGCTTTCATTTAAAAAACAAAGCTAAGCTCTAGCCCTTGTAGAAGTGGAGTTATGGACAAAATGTGTGGTCACTATTTTCCAAGTGTTTGGATTCTTTGGTGTATAATAACTTTCCCTCAATGAATCTCTATGAGGATTTATTACACACCTTCATTTCTTCTATTCATTTTGACTGTCTTTTGGACAGTGGAACATAGGAAGCTGCCATATACTGATGCAGGCCATTGTTCTATCTAGCTCAGTTTTGTCTTCACAGATTGTCAGCGGCTTTTCCAAGATTGCAGGCAGGAGTCTCTCTCAGCCCTAACTTGTAGATGCCAGGGAGGGAACTTGGAACCTTCTGATGCTCTTCCCAGAACGGCTCCATCCCTTGAGGGGAATATCTTACAGTGCTCAGACTTCTAGTCTCCCATTCATTTATAACCAGGGTGGACTCTACTTAGCTAAGGGGACAGGTTATGCTTGCTACCACAAGACCAGCTCTCCTCCCATGACAGTGCCAAACTGTCAACTGCCATGTGCCAACTACACCCCCCCCCACCCGCAAGGCAGTGGGGTACTACTCATATGTTCTAGGATTTCCCCCCACAAGTGTTTAGGCTCTTCGGTGTCTAATTACCCTGGTGGCGCAGTGGTAAAACTGCCGCCCTGTAACCAGAAGGTTACAAGTTTGATCCTGACCAGGGGCTCAAGGTTGACTCAGCCTTCCATCCTTCCGAGGTCGGTAAAATGAGTACCCAGAATGTTGGGGGCAATATGCTAAATCATTGTAAACCGCTTAGTGAGCTTCGGCTATAAAGCGGTATATAAATGTAAGTGCTATTGCTATTGCTAATAACCTTTCCTCATAATGAATCCCTATGATGATTCATTACACACCAAAGAGTATAAACACCTCAAAAATTCCTAAAATATAAACTGAGTACCCAGCGGCTTGTGGGTTGGGGGGTAGTTGGAACATGGGATGCCACTAATTCCCCACCCCCACCTGCAAAGCAGTGGGGTCAAAATGAACAGAAGAAATGAAGGTGTGTAATGAAGACACACAAAAACCCTAACACTTCACAAATACCTAAAAAATAAATTGAGTGTGTGTGTGTGTGTGTGTGTGTGTGTGTGTGTGTAGTTGACACATGGCAGTTAACAGCTGGCTCTGTCCAGTGATAGTCAAAATGAACAGAAGAAACGAAGGGATATAATGAATCCTTATAGGGATTCATTATGCAGAAAAGTTATTAGACACCAAAGAATCTGAAACATTTCAATATTCCTAAAAATTAAAATGACTGCCCCACTGCCTTGCAGGTGGGAGGGTGGGATGTAGTTGGCACATGGCAGCTGATAGTTGGCACTGTCCAGTGACAGTCAAAATGAACAGAAGAAATGAAGGTGTGCAATGAATCTTCATAGGGATTCATTATGAGGAAAGGTTATTAGACACCAAAGAATCTGAACACTTGAAAAATGACTGCACATTTTGCTCCATAACTCCACTTCTACAAGAGCTAGAGCTTAGCTTTAAAAAAAAAAGAAAGCTGGAGATCCGTGTTAGGTTTAGGATATGGTGACATTAAATCTCCATTGTTTCCTATGGTAGAAATGTTTGAAATCAGTAAAACCTAAAATAATTCATTAAACATCAACCACGTGTCCCACTGCCTTGAGATTTGGGTGGTAGGTGGCGCCCATAGGGACCTACCTGCCACCCAAATTTGGTACTCCTAGGACCTTGTTAAGTGGTCCAGATCTGAATTGAAAAAGCAAATACAAATAGAATCTGGGGTGATTTGGGGGGATAGATTTGGACACAAAACAAATCAGGGGTGGTTTGTTTGGGGCACAAATCAAATTTAAAAAATCAATTTGTGCACATCATTACTGCTTTGTCTTAATATTTTTAGCAATGTGCTCCTCAGTTTTTTTCTGTGCCAATATCAACTTCGATTTCTTTTGCTAGAGTTCGTATTCCTGTTTGTTGTGATTTGGTCAAAACTCACACTTTTCTGAAGGAAGACTTTTTGCCTATACATCCTTTTCAACCTGGTGGTACCTTTCCTACATGTAGTAGGTACAGTATATATTCTAGTTAGACTTCTATGGCGATGGCTTTAAATAACATTCAGAAGGTTCCCAGTCTCTGTGAAGGTAATTGAAATCACTCATTATTCCAACACTTTTCCTGACAGATTCTCCCTCAGTATTTTGGTTGGAGTGGGGGGAGTGGGCCTAGTATGTCATAAGAACATAAGAAGAGCCCTGTTGGATCAGGCCCAGGGTCCATCTAGTCCGTCAGCCTGTTTCCCACAGTGGCCTACCAGAAGCCTCTGGAAAGCCCATAGGGAGGAAATGTAGGTATGCTCTCTCTCCTTCTGTTGCTCCCCTGTGTCTGGCATTCAGAGGCATTCTGATCCTGAACCTGCAGGTAGTCTATAGCCATGAAAATTAGTAGCCATTGATAGAATTGTCCTTCATAAGTTTGTTTCCTTCTTTAAAGTCATCCAAGCTGGTGGCCATCACCACATTCTATGGCAGATAATTCCACAGATTAATTATCCACTGTATGAAACCAGTTGCACAAAGCCAATTAAGTGAGGAAAATATCTACCTGAACCTACACCAATCCTGTGGAGGAATCTGTCCCTTTAGGGTTTTCTGTGTGCTGTCTTTGATATAAAGAAAGTTATGAGACTTACAACAGAATTGGTTCCTGAAAACTGTTTTAAAATCAAAACATCATAACTCAGAATCTATTTTCCCATAGGAAACAATGTGATCAATGGGGTATGGTTTTGAACCAAGGTCAGGTATTCTGTTTTTTGCTCCTGCTGCTGTCAAAGCAGGTGGTATGTCAGTCACAGACATGCAGCAGAGAAATTGATGGTAGAGAATCGGAAGCTGCTAACCCTTGCTATCTTGTCCCTTCCTGGCTCTTTCGGACTTTATTATGGAAGGAGAGAAAACAACTGGGTAGCTTGCCTCAATCTCCTCCTCCTCCTGGGCAACAGGAAGGAAGAAGGATGAGCAGGAAGTGATGTGTAGGTTGGAAACGGACTGAGATCTTTGCCACTTGCTGTCACAGCACAGCAGCTAAGTCTGGAGGAGGAACTGAAACAGCAATGTCTGTAGTGGGGGCATCTTGGACCAGTGAGTCAGCCAATTCCTCCATAGACATAACAGCTACAGTTACTAGGACTGCTAGTCTCATTGACAATGTGAGTTTGAGCCACCTCTACTGACCCATGCACCAGTAATCTAGTAAGCTTCCCCTCCTGTGGTGAGTGTTGTAAAGTTGAAACACAGTCATAAAGTTGAAACAAAGTGGCAAGTTCACAAATGTCTTAATGTTGTTTGTCTTAACTTGGAGCTTGTTGAGGGCTGCCTGTACAGAGCTACACTACCCCCAGTTCACCCCTCCTTGTCCTTTCTATAGAATTTGTATCCAGGCATAACTGTATCCCACTGGTTCTCTCCATTTCACCAAATTCCATTATGTTCACTATACAATATCCATGTTCTCATTTACAACCAAGTACTCCAGATGCCTACTCTGTCTTAGTAAATTCACAACTTTACTTTGTGTCTTTCTCCAAATGGTGTTGGCATGTGCTTTTTCCTCTCTGGCCTCTCTCTCTTTTTCCTCTCTGGTGTCTTTGACTGGCTGTTTCTGTGGACACATATAATTAGGGCAGTTAAAAAGTGATAAAAAGAATATTTTGCTTGTAAAATTTACCATATTTTTAGACCTGTGTGTGGAACAATTTCAGTTACTCAATCGCATTATGAGAACCACTTGGGTTAATCAATATACATGTATGTGTGAGGTATATTCAGAATTATATAGCAGTAAGCTTTCTATACTGTGAAACCACTTACATTTCAGTGTTAAGAATACTAACGTGTTTGTGGGGCTTCATAACAAGGTAATTTTCCATGTGGAGCACATTTTTATTTTGTTATTGGTGAATAAATTTAATTGGGAAATTTCCTCCCACCATTTGTAAATGTAGCATAGGTAGGATATTTCATTAGATCAACTTTTGTAGGTGCAGCAGTAAGTAATCTTCAGCACTGTTAATCAGAAGCTGCATTATGTCATGAAGAATTCTGTATAGCTAAGTATGTATAGTACTATAGCTGCAGAAGTTGATCCAATGATATAGTTTCAGTTCAGATTGCAATATCAGTGCTATTCTCCTTATTACTATCAATCATTATCAATCACTATCAATCACTACTATCAAAGACTGAACTAGGATGGTCTGGAATATGGAGTATAGTCGTGCACAGTCTGTGTATGCAGTTCAGAACATTTAATGTGGAATCATTATCCAGCATAACTCTTTATCCAGATTATTGTATTCTCTGTCAAAATGGTGATTTATTTACCCTGTCTCTTGTACCCTTTATGTATATATTCCCAGATCTGCTGAACCCCACCCTGTGGCATACAATTAGCCCAAAGGGCACCCCCCTAGGCCCACAAGATTCTGCCTCTGACTCCATACATGTTCATGTATAGTAATTCCCCCCCCAACACACACACACACACACACACACACACACACACACACACACACATTTTGAAGGATGTGAGATAGGGATATGCAGAAGCAGTCCACTCATGAACCGGTCTGCCATGAACCAGGCCAGCTTGAGTGGTTTGATCGTGACTTGGTTCGAGCTGGTTCGTCAAAGCAACTGGTCCAGCAGATTGGTTCAACTGAACTAGTTCACTTTGATGCGGTTCAGTCTGAGTTCAGATCAAATTTGGACTGAACTGCATCAAACAGTCCATGCGCACTCCTAGTGTGAGATCTAAAAAGATGAAAAACTTTGATTTGGAAGCAAAATGTGGAGATGGAAGGATAGGTGACTAGAGAATATATACACTTGCTTCATTACTTTAGTAAAGACCAGCTATTGAAGATTTCTGACAGTCTTTTCTCTTATTGATTTAATGTATATAATTGATTTTATTTAGTTGTTATGTGAGGAGGCAGGCTTAAAATGGTAGCCCCAATTCAGGATTTGTGCAGCATTTATCCCACTAAGAAATAACAGCTCTACACCCATGAGCAGAAGAAATGGTTTCCATGTACACAGGTGTGACTTTCAAACACAGGCGTGACTGTCAAACCAGCACTTCTCATTTATATATATATATAAGCCATACTATATGGTGCACATTCATGAAGTCATGGTGGTTTTTTTAAAGAAAACAACCTATTGTCCAAAACTAAAATAACAAATAGACCAGAGTGTTTCAAATGTTAGGGAACATCTACTTTTCTCCTGTTTGCATACAATTTTATTTTAAAAAGAACAACAAAAACCCATCCTCCCTAAAACTATGCCACTTTCTCTAAATGTGAAATAACTATTTCAGCCATAATGAGAGTTATCAGGTTTGTGTAGGAGCTGACTATCAAAACCTACTTTCACTGCTATTCTTCAGACTTGGAACTGTGAAAAAGGAACCTCTGACAATGTTCAGAGTGTGTTTCACCATGAAGTAGTCACAGCCAGCCTCTATTTAGAGCAGGATGCCTCTGAATACCAGTTTCAGGAGAGTAACAGCAGGAGAGAGGACATGCCCTCAACTCCTGCCTGTAGGCTTCCAGCAGCCTCTGGCGTGCCACTGTGTGAAACAGGATGGCTGAACTAGATGGGCCTTGGGCCCGATCCAGCAGGGTTGTTCTTATGTTCTTTATGTCTAGGATCGTGGCTCAGCTAGTAGAAGCCTGCAGTTGCTGAACTTTACTAAGAGTTCTCCATGGAGAACTTTAACTTTGAAATTGGCGGTGGGGGGGCGGCAGCAATTAAAGTGAAGATCCATCCAAACCCACTCTTCAGCTCACCATTTCTTGCCTCTGCCTGTTTTGCAACAGCATTCCTCCTGGCGACTGCCATGTTCCCTTGGCATGAAGCTTCACAATAATGTACTGTAGTATTGTGGTGGGATGGCAATGCTTGAATTAAAGAGGGGGTCCAACCCCCTTTAGCTTTTGTGCCAGCCCCCTTAGCTATTGTTTTTAAAAGCCTATGGGGTAGCTAAATTGGAGGGAGTTTGAGAATGGGGTTTGCTGATTTCTTTAAGGACCTCCTACCTTTCCACCATAATGTGAGCTGTGAAAATGTATATTTTCTGCATAAGAGGAGATGCTTAAACGGTCTCCATTTTCAAGGGCTATATGAGGTAGTTTCGTCCGTGAGAAAGCTCATTCGTGCTGATGAGGCTATATGCAGATAACTCAACATTTTCATGTTAGCCATTGGCCAGCCAAATGCCATTTTAATCAGTTGAGCATCCTGATGGCTATGTATGCCTATTTTTGCATAAACCTAAAAGAGATGCAAAATATAGGCATTGTGGTGAAATGTGATGTTAGCTCCTACAGAAGCTAATTTTAGTGGGATTTGTACAGAATGATCATGTGCCCTAAGTTTGTAACATGAATTATAGAAACACATGATGGATAGTTTTCAGGAAAAGGGTGGAGCTGCTTTCATACATTTTAGTTAGTTTTATATTTATTTTACTTTCTTTTTGTTGTTTTCACTCAGTCTGCTGTTTAATCTTTGATTACAGGCCACTAAAGAAGTAATAGAACGAGAGGCCCCAGGGATGGCCTTGGCAATGCTGATGGGATCCCTTAATGTTACACCTCTGGGCATGCTCTCTAGGTAAGAACTGTTAACAAAAATAACAAAATGAACAATTTATCTAGAAATATTTAAGATGGTAGAATGGCTGCGTTAAGCAATACGCTGATTCTTGGCCCCTTCCTAATTTGCAAGTTCAGGAAGATACATTCATCACATGGCTTTTGTTTTAACATTTAGGTAGTTCTAGCATATGGTTTAAACACTTTTCCCCTCTTAGATGTTCTTATTTTGAACAGGGGTATAGCAAGGCTGGTGTGGAACCTGGGACAAAAAATGAAGATGGGCCCATCTTCTGCTTGGGAGAGGCAGGAGGGGGAATGTGAAAAGCAAGCTGTTGCTCAGTCAGTGACTCCGTCTTCCCTCAGGGGCCCAGGGCATTGTTCAGTTATAGCTATGCCCCAATTTTGAAGCTTCCTTGAAGTTTCCTTTTTCCAAATTCTCCATATAATAATGTTTAACATAGTGCTTCAGAGTATTTAAAACACTTTACATACACTGATTTGATAATACTTAAAACAACCTTTTGAGAAGATTAGTACAGTGTTCCCTCTAATTTTTTTCATCTGTGTGCCAAATGAATTTTGTTCTGGGTGGCAGTACCTCGGCAGTGTGTGCACAAATGTATTCAGAATGGGGCCTTCCTAATTCAACCTGAGCAAGATCTAAAATTAACTGAGCAGACATCCAAAAAAATGTGTACATGTGCATGCTTTAGAGGGAACACTGGATCAGTATCATTAACCCCATTTGCAAATTGGAGTGGAAGCTGAAGCTGGGAGAATGTGGCTTCTTTAAGGCCGCCAAGTAAGTTCATGGCTAAGGTGAGATTTGAACCAAGGTCTTCTTGGCTTGCAGTCTTCGCCATTGTTCCAGCTCGCTCACATAGAATGAAAGCAGTGTTT
The DNA here is from genome assembly GCF_027244095.1 of Hemicordylus capensis. Classification (NCBI taxonomy): domain Eukaryota; kingdom Metazoa; phylum Chordata; class Lepidosauria; order Squamata; family Cordylidae; genus Hemicordylus; species Hemicordylus capensis. Next base: position 81,288,269 of record NC_069657.1, on the reverse strand, counting down.
TCCATAACATGGCCACCAGAGGTATAACTAGGGAAAACAGTGCCCGGGGCAAGCACTGAAATTGCACCCCCTGTCACGCCCCCCCCCCCCGGCCACCACCCCCCAACATACATCTGATTGACACACATGTTTCAGAAAACTTTTATTTTAAAAATTTAAAAAATTACAAAAATTACCAAAAATTTCAAAATGCACTACATACTTAGGTTTTTCCTCACAACAACCCTTTGAAGTTGGCTTGTATCTCAAACATCAGAATTATGATGCAATGATGACTATTATGATTATGATGCCCCTCCCTTACGGTGCCCAGTGCTGGATGAGCAATGCCAATGGGGGGGCACCGGGACCGGGGGAGGGGGGACTGCTCTGCAAATAAATAAATAAATAAATAAATTTTTTTTTAAATTTCGGCAAATCGGCAGGGGCACTTTTTGGCGCCCCCTGCCAAGTGGCGCCCAGGGCACGTGCCCCCCCCTGCCCCCCCTATAGTTACGCCTATGATGGCCACAGCTCACAAAATAACTGTATTGTACTTGGGTTTTCTGAATATAATATAGTTATTTCTAGATAACAAACTTCTCATATAATATTTTAAGATGGCATGCAATCAGTCAATGTTTTTACCACCATGTGAAAAAGCTGAGAAAATCTGAGATTGCACTTGCTGTTGATTAACTTGGAGAAGTTGCTTGATTCATCTTGACAATCAGTTACTCTACTTAAAAAAAAAAATAGATTTCGCAAAATTAGTTACAACTAAAACAAATATGTATATACCACTTTTCAATAAAACTTTCCAAATTGGTTTACATAGAGAAATAATAAATAAATAAGAAAGATTGATCCCTGTCCCCAAAAGGCTCACAGTCTAAAAAGAAAGAAAAAAGACACCAGCAACAGTCACTGGAGCTCAGTAAACCCATGAGATTATGTTTCTGAGAGCTTCTCTCTCATCAGTTGCTCCACATAACTCCTTGAACTTCTTTATATATTTGTCATAAGGGCAGCTGCTGAAAAAGAAGCTTTAAAAACATCCTAGTGTACATATAGATGGCATATATACATTTATGCATTGTGGCCTATCAATACAAAGCACAGACATAATTCACTTGGACCTAATTTGTGACAACTAAATCTATTTATTTATAAATAAATTTCTCTCTCTCTCTCTCTCTCTCTCTCTCTCTCTCTCTCTCTCTCAACTGCCCTGAGCCATTTTTGGAAGGGTGGTATAGAAATTGAATAAATAAATAAAATTAAATGTGCTCAAATAAAAGCACTTAATTGAATATATATAAGATGCTTTGTCTCTTTTGAATCAGATGTGACTATAAAGAAGGGGAAACAACTATATTTGTTATTCATAGCTAGTATTTTACTTTTTAAGTGCAAATAATATTCACAGCATTAATGAAAACATTTGATAGGAATTTATCATTTTATTCTGCCTCTACTCTGTGAAAGTTGGCAAAGGTAGTCTGGGTTTTTTGCCCTTTTCATGGTGATAGTAGCAGAAAATAATGTTCATTTGGGGTTTTGTTTCCTATTAATAAGCCTGTTGATTTGTTTAATTTTATTTATTTATTTTTTGCAATAAATATATGAAAAAAGAAACTATGTACAATTCATCTTACCAAATAATTCATTCAGTCAACTTCATTCTCCCCTCTTTCCCCAGTGATACACAGTGAGAAATTAGGACCAAATGGATACATAAAATAAAAAATTAAAAGTGGAAAACATAAATGGAGAGTTGGCTAAGAGCAGCCTGGACATTTAAGAGAAAAATAGGTTCAACCATTACCAAGTATAATGGTATCAAATCTTTTCAGGGTGTGTGTCTAATACTGGAATATTTGAGAAAGGAAGCTATGTATAATTTGAAGTGGAAGATTGTCAGTTGTGTATGAATGCAGTTGGAATCATGCCAGACCCTCTTTCCCTCCTATTCTATTTTATAATATTTAAGCAGTAAACCTTTGTAATTTAAAAGACAGTGATGCCACCTTGTGCTTTGAAATTTGTCCCTCTAAAAAGAAACTGACTGAACTATTCATCTCACATAAGATTTTGAAATATTATTGAGAAACAAAAAAGGATAGTATGGAAGTCCTGAACTAGAGAGCCAAACTAGGTGTGACAAAAACAGATGCATGTTTTTAAACACACTGCTCAGCCACCATCATGTTTAGTTTGGGCTGCCTAAGTCTTTCCTACTAAATGGTTAGGATATCAAAGTTGGTCCTCAACTATTGGGTTTGTTTGTTTTTTATTATTTATTTTCTCTTGCTTTATGGCTGTTGTGCTTGATAATACTGTAAGCTGACACTGGTGGGAAAATGGAAATATATGCTTCAGAGACTTGTCCTTGATTTCTGACTTCATGAAAATATGGGGCTGGCCAGTTGGACATCTTACACAGTTTCTATTGGTTGACTTGGGTCTGGTTCACATAGTTATTTTCTCAGCTACATTTCTCCATAAGAACTCGTTTGAATATGCTTATTCCTGCAATTGTGTCAAAATAAGTACACTTACCTGGAGTTATATGGATATAGTCAGCTGTCTGTTTCAATTTTTGTATTGTAGCAGCTCCAAAATGCTAGGGTTATTGTTATAGTAAAGAGCTTATACATTTCGTTCCTTCTTGGGGTAGCATCCTTTGACTTGAACCATATGAGGCTTCAGTGAAGTAAATTTATTCCTGGGCACGTTGAGGTTTCCTTGTCAAATTGTTTCCTTCCTCCTTTCTTCCTCCTCCTTCTTTCCGGCTATATCCTTCAATGGAAAAAGTTCATCAATGAGCCAGGTCTCACAATCAGAGACCCAGTTTGTAAGAATGAGTGGGGAGAGTGGGCTAAGCTCACTCTCCCTGCACACAAGCAGGGCAGGAGCCCCGGGCAGCTGGATTGGCTGCCCACATGACTGCCGGCTCCTTGACGGAGCCGGCAGGGGTTGGGGAGTTCAGGGGCTGCACGGCACCCGGAAGCTCCAGTATGCCCTGCGCAAGCATGCATTTTCAGCCTCCCGCCAGGGGTCTACTCATGAGTAACCACGGTGCGGAGCCACGCTGTGGCTACTCACGTTTAAAAAATGGGTTTGCGGAGCACTTGCTACACAAACCCATTTTAAAGGGTGGGCTACTTGAGCGGGTTACCCGCTCAAGAACCACCGGGCTCACAGCCGAGCCCAGTGGTTCTCACGATTGTAGAAAATCGAGCTAGCCTCCGCTAGCCCAATTTTCTACAATCGTGTGAATAGCCTCAGTGTCAGAAAATATTTTTAACTGAATTCAAAATGTAAAATCTCTAACGTAAAATACATTTAGTATTATTCAGTACATTTGGATATAATCCATCAGAAGCAGCAGATATAGCAGCTGAGTTATTGTAACTTATGGTAGCTTTTTTCATTTGGGTTGCTGTTAATGTTTTTACCCTAATTATTATATTTTACTTAACATAACACAGGTCTGATTTAAGTGAAATATACTATTTGTACTTGTATATATGTGAACAGTGACACGCCCCTGCGTCCAAGGCTAAATGGCCAAGAAAAACTCCAGACAAGGATAGTGGATGAAAGGGCCACAACTTTATTAAAACACTACAAATTTAAAGAACTGCATGATAGTAAACTCCACCCCTTGAAGTGTAGGCCTAACTCGGGCAGGAGGTCAAACCAAACACATCCTTCCTCAAGCCGCACATGAGTGAAACACCCTGCCTCAGAGTATGAATAACAGCACTGTTGATGCCCACTCATCCTTGCCAATCTGAAGGGTTAGGGCCCCTTCAGGGTCTTCATTCCCCCACAGCCACTCAGCCTTTGAGGTTTATGAAGCCCCCAAAGCAGATGATGTGAAAACCATAGTCCCTGAGCTGCAAAGCCTCTAAGGACTGATTAACCATTCCACCATTTAAACCAGCCCAAGGGTACTCACCTCCTGCTCAGACCCCCTCCCTTCGGGAGGCGTGCTGCTAATGTTCTCCTTGCATGCCTCCCCTTCGGCTCTTTCAGGGCTCTGCCCCTCCTATGCTGGAGCCAAGTGCCTGCCCATTGGCAGTCTTTCCTCTGCTTCTCCCCAGCTGCCACTTGTCCCTGTCTCCTTGGGCCGCCTCATCACTCCATCCTCAGAGTTAAGGACAGCTGGCCTCACTGGACATCCTCCAACACATCCAATCAGTCAGAGAACGAAAAATTCCTACTTGGACCCCAAAAGGATGACCAGAAAAGTCCATTCTATGCCCAGAAAGGGTGGGAGGAGAAGCCTAAAAGAGCACAAACGAGCAGAGGCGAAGTGGATCGGCCAAATGGCCACTGAAGCTCCTCCTCCTCCTGGCTCATCCTGTCTAACCTCACAGTCTCAAAAGTGGGGTGAGACAAAACACCACCCTCAGCACAGGTCTGTAAGGTGGCCACCTTCTCTTCCTGACTGTATAGTTCTGAATGAAATGGAAGAACTATGTTGTATGCCTTTGGCAGGAATTTAAGTACATGGAAGCTGTCTTCTGCATGTATATAGCTAACTGGATGAGGATCTGCCTTTGCAGACAGGTGCTGTGTGTGCAATTGCACCCATGTAATACTAATAGCAGTGCAAACGGTTTGGGCAGGGCTCCAGTGCTAAGAATTTCAGTGGGAAATTCTCAGGAGTATGCTTGATACATATTGTATCAAATAGATACATCTTTAAAGAAGAATATATGCTTCTATTTTATGTGCACCTCTCAGTTTCCCAAGTATATCTTTAGAATTATATTTAACACAAGGGCTCTAATATCCATCTATTTTCTTTGCTGTAGTAGACAGGAAGCTCCTCAAAAAATAAAGTCATCAGAACACCAAGATGTGAGATTAAGATTAGGAATACTGTATTAAGAGGCTATATATTTTTGTTTGTCACCTAAGAGGATGTTGGGAATAAAACATAGACTGAAATAAATTCTTCAGGAATGAATATCTCTAGAGTTACCAGAAAAGTCAATTCAAGTTCAAAAATTGGAATTGATATGAAACATTTTGTAAATCAAAAAACAGGAATTAATTAACTACCATTGCTAGGTACTTTTATGTATTGCATAAACTAGCAATAAAATAATGAACTATTTCCAGTTTTCAAAATAGGTTAAAGTTGTCATTTCTCCATAATCAGTTAGTTTATGGGAAAATGTCTGAATTACTCTATATGGATACATTTAATCTGATAAATGCATTTTAGCCTTTATTAAAACTATCTATCTATATATAATGCTTAGGTGGTGCATGGCAAGCCCTGCCCACTGCAGAAGCATGCACACACTCTCTTGCTTGAGCACACGCTCTCTCAAACAAATCCACTCCTGGCTACTGCCATGTATAAAATAAAATAAAATAAAATAAAATAAAATAAAATAAAGGTTGGAGAGCAGTCAGAGGCGGCAGTGGTGGTGATGCTGCTCCGGGTGGGGGCAGCATTGGAGATCCAGTAGCGAGCCGCATTGGAGACCGAAGGTGAGGGTAGGGACTCAGGTGAGGGGACTGTGGCGGGGGCAAGGAGAGAGCTGGTCTTGTGGTAGCAAACATGACTTGTCCCTATAGCTAAGCAGGGTCCACCCTGGTTGAATATGAAAGAAAGACTAGAAGTGTGAGCACTGTAAGATATTCCCCTCAGGAGATAGAGCCACCACTCTGGGAAGAGCATCTAGGTTCCAGGTTCCTTCCCTGGCATCTCCAAGATAGGGCTGAGAGAGATTCCTGCCTACAACCTTGGAGAAGGCGCTGCCATTCTGTGTAGAAAATACAGAGCGAGATGGACCTATGGTCTGACACAGTATATGGTAGCTTCCTATATTCCTATGTCCTATCAGAGTACTACTGTGCAGATGCTCTACACTGGTAAAGCTGCTGCTGCTGCTCTGGGTGGGGGTGGCACTGGAGCTCCAGTAGGGATCTGTGCAGGGACCGAAGGTGAGGGTGGAGACTCAGGTGAGGGTGTGGGGGGGGGGCTCTGGGCTAAAGGGGCTGTGGTGGGGGGCAAGGAGAGCAGAATACTAGCATGCAGATACACTGTGCTGGTAAAGCTAGTTGTTCTTTATTCTACATACTTTAAATTGTGTTTTCAGATGAACTAGAACAAAATATTTTGGTGTATTCCAACCTTTTTCATCCCAAGGCACAATGTCATTTGAAAAGGCAGGGAAAGTATACCATCCTGCCAACACATCTCTCTCTCTCTCTCTCTCTCTCTCTCTCTCTCTCTCTCTTTTTGCAGCAGCCGGAATGCTGCAGTGCAATTGTTTGTTCATTTTGTTTTTCCTTCCTTCCTCCTGCAGCCCAGCAGCATACATTGCTGTTGGACACAAATAGCACAGGACCCCCATGCCACCTAACAATATTCAACATAATGAGCACCATTTACCAGCTGCAGCTGGTACACCAGCTGCGACCCTACTTTGAAAAGTCACACCCAACCTCAGTCACTTATGCTTTGGTGACACCCAGATTGGAGTGCAATGCGCTCCATGTGGGACTGGCCATGAAGACAGTTGGGAAGCTTTAACTGGCCTAAAATGCTGTCACAAAGAGGCTAATGGATGCAAATCGTTTTACAAGTATTTTACCCAACCTCTGACGGTTTCACTAGTTACTAATCTGCTTCCAGGCTAGATTCAAAGTGCTGGTCTTGACTTTTAAGGCCCTCCATGGAGGGGGCAGGGTATCTGTCAGACCGCATTCACCCATACATATCTTCCAGGACCCTTCAAACAGAATCTCCGACCCTGCTTGTAGCCTTGCTGCTGACTGAGATTTGATTGGCAGGGGCTAGAGACAGCACCTTTTCAGTTATGACCCCTCAGCTTTGGAATGCCTTCCTGGAAGAGCTTCGCTACACTCCCTCCCTCAGGGTTTTAAAAAGCCATTTGAAGACCCATCTTCTTAGAGAGGCTTTTTATTTTGTTTATCTGCAGCTATATCTGGTAGTTTGTTTTATTTTTTAACTTTAAACTGTTAAATTTTGTTTTAACAGGGTCCTATTTTAAATTATTTTATCTATTTTTAATGTTACATTGTTTTATTATGTTTTATTACGTTGACTGTTTTTCTATTTTTGTGAGCCACTCTGAGCAGTATTGCACTGAATGGGTGGGATATAATTATTTAAAATAAATAAAAATGAGTAGGAAATTGTATCCCTCTGCATGTCTTCATAGATAGAATGAGGTATTTTTTCCTTCCAACCCTGATGTAGATTGCTTACTAATTCAAGCATTTTTATACTATACCTTAAAAGTTCTGTTTAAAAGATAGCACTATTCAATAATGTGATTCTTCGTTACTTTTTCACTAACAATTAGAATCAGATTTGAAAGCTTTAACATTCAGAGCAATACTTAAGCACAGGAGGACGGTACTCTTCTGCCAAATACATTTAAATTAGTTTAAGCCATGAATATCTGTTGACATTTAATTTTCTGCTTCTGTTGAACACATTCTAAGACCGCTCTGGTCTTAGTCATTGGTAGACAATTATATCTAATTTACAATTTCTGTTTAATGTTAAGTCCCATGCATTAGTATTCAGTACTTTCTCTTTCTTTGCAGACCTGTATGTGGAATCAGAGGAAAAACTCTCATAATTAACCTTCCAGGTAGCAAGAAAGGGTCACAGGTAAGCAATATTCTGGGGGTGGGGAGGAAAGCTTTACAAAAGTCACCGTGATCCTAAGGGGAGAGAATAATTTGTTACGTTGCTTCTTCCATAACATGCAAATATTAATGAAATTACAAGGAGTAGGTTCAATTTTGTTTCTGTTTTACAGGATTTAGCATAAATGTTACTTAGAATGTCCTTAAAATGTTAAACTTAAAATGTCCTGTCACCAGAAGAAGGCACTGTAAGTTCACTGAGCCTTTGATATCTTAATTAATAATCATTCACTCTGATCCTCCAGTGAAATGAAGGAAGAAGCCATTCGGGATAAGGAGGATCTGTGTATGCAGAGCTCCCAGCCATGGGAACAAATTGCTGAATTATGTCATGTGTCTAAAGTTGCATTACAGATTCTATATAGTATGTGTTGGTCTATGAAGGCATTGTGATGGAGAAGGAAATAATTTGAACAAGTTGTTGTGGTGTGGTTGTGCTATCGAGTCAGTGTCAACTCCTGGCAACCAGAGAACCATGTGGTTTGCTTTGGAGGGGTTTACCATTGTATGAAATGATGCCTTTCAGCATCTTCCTATTTCTCTGCTGCCTGATATAGGTGTTTCCTATAGTCTGGGAAACATACCAGTGAGGATTTGAACCAGCAACCTCTTGCTCCCTAGGCATGTTACTTCCACACTGCGTTAAGCAGTAGTAACTTGTACAAACCCTTTTTCTTGTGTCTTTTATATATTGGCATTCTAATGCATCTCCCTGTTTATCATATGAGATGCTACAGAAGTTTAGAAAGATTGCTAATATAAATAAAATAAAATATCTGCTCTCAACTGCATGCAACTAAAGAATAACGCAGCTTTATATGCCTGCTTGACTTTGTTCTTAATTTATGAAAAAAGGAAGAAAATAAATAAAACCAGTGCATTCTGTTAACTATCATAGGATGGTAGAAAGACAATGGCATGCCGGCATGAAGGTTAAATTACACATCAAAACTCTGGTTTGCTGGTTGATATGTTATGGAGGTAGAAAGCCAACAAGAGAGTCGGTGCTGCCCAGTGTATTGCATAGTGTGTCACATGCCACTGTCTGCATGTTGGGCTGGAGTTGTAGATGCATGCTCAGTGCAATGAGTTCCTGACTCTTAGGGAACAAGCTTGTTCCCTTAAGCCAAGAACGGTGACCTGGAGAAGCTGAAAAAGTCAGAGAGATATCTTAATGAGACCTTCAGAGAAACATCAGAAGCATCCCATACCCAGGCTGATGGCTAGTGCAGAGAATGCAGGTCTCTGGGAAGGTGGACATCATTCTGAGAGAGAAGGAAATGATCCTTTAAGAAGGACCCATTCCTTGGATGTGGAACCCATAACCTCTCATGCTGAAGATACACCTCAGAGACTGGAGCTACCATAGTTGTGCATGATTCAATTATTGGGAACATCACATAGGTTTGTGGTGGGTGTGTTGACTGCATGATGAATTTCCTTCCTGGTACAAAGGTTGCAGATGTCATGTGTCCAGTGTTCTCTCTAATTTTTCTCATCAGCGAATGGAATGAGTTTTGTTCTGGGTGGCAGTGTGCGCACATGTGCATTATTATGTGCCACTATAGATACCACACACACACAACATAAATATGGAAGGAAAGTTTACTTTACTATTTTGTTCTATTCATAAAATTGGGTTTTTACTTTCTGTGGGGGAATCGGGCGGACAAGGGCACAGAGTCACGGGGATCAAGCAACTGCCCTCGGCGGAAGCCAATGTACGGGGCTGCCTACCCTGAGCAGCCCCAACATCAAGGGCAATCCTTCCTGACTCGACTGGTCCTGGCCCACCACAGGAGAATAGGGAGACAGCGCTGAGGAGCAGCGTCATCTCATGAGGACTCGGAGACCTCTCGTGGGATCCTGGAGAGATCTTGCAAGATTTCGGCCAGAGATTTCGGCCAGAGATTTCGGCCAGAGCCGAGACCTTCGAATTTGCTCGAGTGTCAGAGACTATATAAAGGCCAGTATGCCAGTGATGATGGGCGAGTTCTTGACGAGAGCTTGCCCTGGCAAGAGCTCAGTGACTTGGCTAAGGCTCAGGGCAGCATTCATGTTGGAGGGTTTGTGAGTAGAACAAGCCTTCATGGGAAGCAGGAGCACCTTCTCTCTGGAGTACTCCAAAGCCTACCCGAGCCTTCCCAGACCCTGCCAAAACACCCATAGAGGCGACCCAAGGAGAAACTTGACAAAGTGGTGCCAAAATACAGGAACTCTTGGATCAACAGGGAAGTGTGTTTCCTTTTTGATGTTCTGAGTTCTTTTTGATGATTGTCTCACTCCTGGGTGGCTAGGGCCATGGGCTTTACTCAGTTTGGACATTGGTTAGTAGAGCAGCAGCCTACGTTCACCAGGGAGTTGATGCAGCAGGAACATGTAGCCCAGGAAAACCTGATTAAGGACATATGTGAAGGACTGGACACGTGCCTACCTGGTCCGACTGAGGCCAGAGGGGAGGACAGGACAGGGGGCCCAGCTGCTACCATATTCCATCTCACTAAATTGGTGGGGGACGATGATGTAAAGGCCTTCTGGGCTATTTTCAGAAGGATGACAGAAACAGCCCAGTGGCCCTGGCCACAATAGGCCATGATACTGGGTCCATATTTTACTGGTCTAGCCCAGGCTGTGATGTGAGCTATGCCTGTCCGAGATGTGGAGTACTATGACACCATCAAGCAGGCCATATTAGATCATTATGAAATCACAGAGGAGCCATATAGGCAACAGTTCTGGAGCCTATGGTTCCACTGGGGCAACCGGCCCCACATTATGGTCACCAGACTCAAAGAAGCGGCCCTTAAGTGGTTGAAGCCACAGACAGAGAGTGAGGCCAAGATAGTGGACAAGGTGGTGGTGGAACAGATGTTACATGTTATTCTGCCCAAGGCCTGGGCCTGGGTGTCAAGGAACAAGCCCACCACCCGAAGGCCGCAGCCTGTTTATTGAAGGGTTTATGGCTGCTGAAGCACCTGAGATGTGGAGGGACACAGGACACTGAAACCCATTTGAGGTTGCCAGGTCAACCACCCTCATCCATGGGAGAAGAAGGAATCACATCCACTTACTTCAAAGGGCCGCCCCTCTCAGCAAGTGGGGAGCAGGCAGACCCAGTTGGGTTTCCGAGGGGGTTAAATCCCAATCTCTGGGTGAGTGGGCAACCTGAACCTGTGTGCATGTGCTGCTATAGGAGCACAGCATGGGCAGGCCTGAACCCTCAGGGATCCGTGAAGAAATGGTGGGAGCATAAACAGCGAGAGCCCAAGGGCCGTGTTACTCATGCAGACAAATGGAACATTTCCAGAGGGAATACCCACAGATGGAATGCGACTGGCAAGATGGGGTCATGTGGGTGAGAAGACAGTCTGACATAGACAAAAATTCCTTCTTGGTTCTTGCCATAATGGCTTGAGTGCCAGGGCAGGCCTTACTCAGCCCTGAAAGCTTCATGTTGATGGTGTGGGAGGCACTAATCCCAAAGGACATATCGCGAAAAGGGATGGGTAAAATGGCCTGCATTCATCTCTATAAAAACAGTTGGGAATAGTTTGCATACCCATGAAGATCAAAGGAGAGGACCGCATGTTGGAGTTGATGCTACTACCCAACTTGCCATGTGTGCTCTTGCTGGGACGGGATGTACTAGGATTCCGGGCGTTAATGCATGCAGCCACAGTGCATGCCTATGTGCTGGCAGTGAAAAGAGGAGGACCTTCAGAGGTGTCAGCACCCTTTTTTGAGAGGGAGAGGTGCAGGACAACAAGCTGCAGGAGCAGGTTCATCTGTGATGGCCGCTGACCCAGATTTTAAGAAGGCCCAGGAGGAGGATGGGTCTTTGCAGGCATTGCAGGACTATGTTTCCTTAAGCAAAGGAGAGATATGGGATCCCTGGCTTCCATGGAGGGTCCATTGAGTCAAACAGCGGCAAGGGGTGTTACAGCGGATCACCAAGAATGTAGACAAGGGATCAGAGGTGGCCCAGTTACTAGTGCCCACAGGGTATAGGTACCAGAACATAGGGTATATACACGATTCTCTATGGGCTGTCCATCAAGGACCCCGGAAGACGATGGCCCGGTCTTGAGAGGGGGTTTGTTTTGGCTGTCAGTGTGTGAGGAAGTATGCACCTACTGCAGGACTTGCACAGAATGGGGCAACCAGTTGGCCCCACCCTGGGCTCCCTTACACCCTCTTCCAGTAATTGGGGACCTGTTCGATAGGGTAGCCGTGGATTTCATAGGTCCTCTGCTTCTGACACCTTGAGAATTTTCCTTCATGCTAGTATTCATGGATTATGCAACCAGGTTTCCTGAGGCAATATCCTTGAAGACCATGGCAGCCACCATGGTGGTGAAGGCCCTGCTGTCCTCCTCAAATATGGGATTGCCCCTCAAGAACTTGTCAGACCAGGGGACAACTGTCTGTTCTGCAGTAATGCGACAGCTGTGTCATATTCTGAGCATAAAGCAATTATTCATGTCCATTTTCTACCCACAAACAGGCAGGTTGGTAGAACGTCTGAACCAAATCCTATGTTGTCTAGGATGGCCCAGTCAAAGCCAGATCAGTCGGACAGGTATCTTGATCCAGTGCTGTTTGCCCTTCAAAAAACACCTGTCATCTATAGGCTATGCCTCCTTTGAGTTACTATTTGGACAACACCCATGAGGCATTCTTGACCTAATGAGAGAATGCTGGGCTCCCAGAAGGGAGAAACAATCCCAACCAGTGGGAGAGTATGTGCAGAGTCTACAGGACCGCTTGCAGGCCATACAGGAGGAAGCCCACAATAACCTTTATTAAATATTATGACCGGTCAGTGCGGGAACAGAATTTCTTGTTGGGCTCTCAGGTGTTAGTCACTGCAAAGGTTTATCCTACATTGAGTTCCGGCCACTGGATAGGTCCCTTTTGGAATGTGCAGTAATTGGGACCAGTTAATAATGAAGTATACTGCGAGCCCTAAAAAGATGTCATGTGAACCACTTGAAACAGTGGGTCTCACTGGAGAACATAGAAGACAACTGGTGCCTGCAGGCTGTAGATAACCAGGATTTGAAAGCCAAACAAGTACTGCCTGACTTAGATCCCGGTTTGTATGCTGTCCAAGAACAACAAGTCCAAGACATCCTGGAGGGCTTCCCTAGACAATGTTTCGATACTCCTGGCCGGAATACAAGGACAGGACACCAAATTGTCCATCCCGTCCCCATGCCGGGGTGGTAGTACTGGCCGCTTGGAGGCCGCTACCCTAGAAGCATACAGAAACCGTTCAGAAAGAGGTGCAGGCCATGTTGGCCTTAGGAGTTATAGAACCATCCTGAAGTCCATGGAGAAGTCCAATAGTCCTGGTGCCCAAATCAGATGGGTTAACCTATTTTTGTGTTGATTTTTGGGAGGTGAACAAGGCGACGGCCTTCAATGCCTTTCCCATGCCATGGGCGGATTTGATGATAGAAGAACTGGAGGCATCAAAATACCTATCAACCACAGATTTAATGAAGGGGTCCTGGCAGATCCCCCTTCAGAGACAGGATCAGGAGAAGTCAGTGTTTGCAACCTCACAAGGATTATTGCAGTATATGACTATGCCCTTTGGGCTCCATGGTGCTGCAGCTACTTACCAGTGGTTGGTCGATCAGATGGTTTCCCACTGCCAGGGATATGCCATAGCATCTTTGGATGATATAGTGGTTTTCAGCATGTCATGTTCTGAACTCCTACATCATTTAAGAGAGGTGTTCATGGCCTTACTAAAGTCTGGGCTAACCCAAGAAATCACTGACAATCAATGGAAAAATATCTGGAAGTCCTACTCAGTGTTTTCTTCTTGTTTAAACATCAAAGAAGAAAATTATAAAATATTAACCAGATGGCACCTTCTCCCCTCAAACTTAGCTGCGACAAATCTGGACATGTCCCACATGTGTTGGAAAGGCTTCAGGGAAAAAGGTTCTTTCTATCACCAATGGTGGTCTTGTTCATTTATATACAAATTTTGGCTGCAAGTACTAAAACATATTAAAGCAATATTAAACATAGACCTAGAGTTAAGCCCAATGACTTATTTATTGGACTTACTGCTACAGATTCAACTCACTACTTCAAGCAAAGAACTCTTTAGCCTCCTCTGTCTATATCATTAAAATTTGTCATTGCCTCATAATGGAAGAAAAAAGGGCACATCTCAATTAGAGCATAATTCAACAGAATATGGTCTACAGTGGATAACATTTATTTACTGCTGAAAAATCATACTGATGAGAACTTAAGTGCATTATATTATGCCAGGTGGGAGCCCTTCTAGAAATATATAGAAGAGGGTAAGGACCCAATGCATAAACCTAATGCTCTAAACTACATTTACTCTTGGTGAAAGTGAATGTTCATTTGCAGAAACCAGCTGATTCTTGTCTGTATGTTCAAAACTGGTTATTTAATTTTAATGATGCAGGGGAAATTGATGCTATAAATATGTGTCATTGTTATTCCATAATATGATACCTACCTGTCATTGTATTTTGAAGGGGGAAATTCTAATAAAATTGTATTTTATTTTATTTTTAAGAGTCTGGGCTAACAGCTAATCCTATAAAGACCAAACTGGACATACAAGAATTATAATATCTGGGGTATGTTACAGAGCAAGGACAGATCAGACCCCAATTGGGAAATGTGGGGGGCATACAATAGTAACCTGACCCCAAACAAAGTGACAGCTATGTCAATTCTTGGGACTACCAGGCTACTACCAGAAGTTTGTACCTCATTTTGCATCGATAGTGATGCTTCTGATGTGTATGTTTGCTTGTAAGCTGCCCCGAGTCCTATGGGAGTAGGGCGACATAGAAATCTATCTAACTAACTAACTAAATAAATAAATATGCTTCAAAAAGTGGCCCCCTCACAACTAAGATGGTCGGAGATAGGTTTGCAGACTTTTGTGGACTTAAAAGGTGCCCTAAGCATGTTCCCAGTCCTTCAGAGTCCCGATTTTGAGTGTCCTTTTATCCTGCAAACGGACGCCTCAGACTCTGACTGGGGTGCAGTACTATCACAGGAGTGGGATGGTGATGAGCACCTGGTCATGTATTTGAGCCTCAAGTTGCAGTTGGCCAAGTGAAAGTATTCAGTAGTAGAGCAAGAAGCTCTAGCCATAAAGTGGCCCATGTTGACCCTATGATACTACCTGGACCACAACCCCTTCATGTTGGTGACAGATCACACACCCTTTCAGTGGCTACATCATATGAAAAACCATAATCCCCGCATTTTATGGTAGTATCTAGCTCTGAGGCCCTATAAATTCACTGTCTGCCATTGGAAAGGGATCAACAACACTAATGCAGATTAGTTTTCCAGATTGTACGAGGAGACGGATGCGGTCCCTGAGCGTAGTTTTGGGGGGGCGTATGTGGGGGAATTGGGTGGGCAAGGGCACAAAGAGATCAAGCAGCCGCCTTGGCACAAGCCAGTTGGCCGCCTTTGGCAGAGCTGCCTACCCTAAGTGGCCCCAACATCAAGGGCAGCCCTGCCCAACGCGACTGGACCTGGCCTCCACAGGAGAACAGCGAGACAAGGAGCAGCAGCATCTCGCGATGACACTGAGACCTCTCGTGGGATCTCAGGGAGGTCTTGCAAGAGTTTGGCCCAAGATCTTCTCAGAGTGTCAGAGAGTATATAATAGCCAGCATGCTTAGGGGCTAGTTCCTGACGAGAGCTTGTCCTGACAAGAGTTTGGTGACTTCGGCTATGGCCCAGGGCAGCATCCTTGTTGGAGGATTTGTGAGCGGAACAAGCCCTCATGGAAAGCAGAAGCACCCTCTCTCTGGAGTACACCAAAGCCTATCTGAGCCTTCCCAGACCCCACCAAACCACCCATAGAGGCGACCCAAAGAGGAGCCTGACACTTTCTTTCACTTCCCATTTAAGTATTATATCACTGAACACAGTGATTTTATTTGTTTGTTTGTTTTGATTTGATTTCTATACTGCCCTTCAAAAAAAGGTGATTGAGAGGGTGGTGGCCTACCACCTCCAGGCAGTTTTGGAGGAAACTGATTATCTAGACCCATTTGAAAATGGCTTTAGAGCAGGCTATGGGGCTGAGTCAGCCTTTGTCAGCCTGATGGATGATCTTTACTGGGAAATCAACAGAGGGAGTGTGACTCTGTTGGTTCTTTTGGATCTCTTAGTGGCGTTTGATACCATCGACCATGGTATCTTTCCGGATCACCTGGGGGAGTTGGGGATAGGGGGCACTGCTTTGCAGTGGGCAGAGGCGTAACTATAGGGGGGGCAGGGGGGCACGTGCCCCAGGCGCCATCTTTTCTGGTCACATGGGGGGCGCCGCCATGACCAATTTTTTTTTTTTTTGGTTAATACAAATGTTTCCTGCTCAGTGCAGCAGCGCTGCAGCAGTCAAGGGAGCGCGTCGGTGCCCCCTTCCCCATGAGCGGTCCCTTCCGCGCTGCCTGCGCTCCCCCCATTGCTTTGCTGGTGCCTGGTGGCCAGTCAGTGGCCTGGCTTTGTGGCAGCGGCGGGTGCTTGTGAGGAAAAACCTAAGTATAATGTAGTATGTTGGGGGTGCAGTGGGGGGGGCGCCATTTCAGTGCTTGCCCCGGGCGCCATTTTCCCTAGTTACGCCTCTGGCAGTGGGTCTGCTCCTATTTCTAGAGTAGGTTCCAGATGGCGTAGCTTGTTGTCAGCTCCTTCTGAAGCCAGAGCTGTTATATGGAGTCCCTCAGGGCTCCATTCTGTCACCAATGCTTTTAAATATTTATATGAAACTGCTGGGTGAAGCCATTCAGAGATTTAGTGCTGGGTGTTATCAGTATGATGATGACACGCAAATAAGAATGTAAGAACATAAGAACAGCCCTGCTGGATCAGGCCCAAGGCCCATCTAGTCCAGCATCCTGTTTCACACAGTGACCCACCAGATGCCACTGGAAGCCTACAGGCAGGAATTGAGGGCATGCCATCTCTCCTGTTGTTACTCCCCTGCAACTCCCGGACAACTATAGACCTGTATCTAACCTTCTCTTTTTAGGCAAGGTGATAGAACGTGTGGTGGTGTCCCAGCTGCAGAGGGTCTTGGATGATACGGATTATCTGGACCCTTTTCAATCTGGCTTCCTCCCCAGTTATGGGACTGAGACTGCCTTGGTCACTCTAGTGGATGACCTACACCAGGAACTAGACAGGGGGAGTGCGTCCCTGTTGGTTCTGCTGGACCTCTCAGCGGCGTTCAATACCATCAACCATGGTATCCTTCTGGGCCAACTCTCGAGTATGGGAATCGGAAGTACTGCGTTGCAGTTGTTCCGGTCCTTTCTTGAGGAGAGGGTCCAGAAGGTGGTGCTGGGGGACTACTGCTCGGCTCCGTGGCCATTGGCCTGTGGGGTCCCACAGGGTTTGGTCGTGTTCCCCATGCTGTTTAACATCTACATGAAAACACTGGGAGAGGTCATCTGGGGACTTGGACTGAGTTGTCAGCGATATGCGGATGACACTCAGCTCTATCTCTCCTTGTCACCTGATCCTAAGGAGGCGGTGGATGTCCTGAATCAGGGGCTGGAGGCCATGATGGGTTGGATGTGTGCTAATAAACT
Organism: Hemicordylus capensis; assembly: GCF_027244095.1. Taxonomy (NCBI): domain Eukaryota; kingdom Metazoa; phylum Chordata; class Lepidosauria; order Squamata; family Cordylidae; genus Hemicordylus; species Hemicordylus capensis. Next base: position 81,270,960 of record NC_069657.1, on the reverse strand, counting down.
GAAATTGAATTCAGACAAGATGGAGGTAATGTTGGTCAGTAGGAGAGCCAATCGGGATGAGGAGATTTTACCGGTTCTGAATGGGGTTACACTCTCCTTGAAGGAGCAAGTTTGCAGCTTGGGGATATTACTGGACCTGGCTCTGCTTTTGGAAGCTCAGGTGGAGGCGGTGGCCAAGGGTGCCTTTGCACGGCTTCGGCTAATGCGCTGGCTGCGTCTCTTTCTTGAGAAGGCAGATCTGGCAGATGGTGTTGAGATCTGGCCACGGTTACCCGTGCCTTAGTCACATCACGGCATATTTGTTTTATATTTTTAGCTTAATATTTTAATTGTGGTTTGTTTGGTTTTTACAATCTTGTTTTTAAACTTTGCTGTAAACCGCCTTGAGATTGTTCTAATGAAAGGCGGTATATAAATTTAACAATAGATAGATAGATAGATAGATAGATAGATAGATAGATAGATAAGGATGGTCATCTAATTGAACAAGTGAACCATTTTAATTATTTAGGAATTACATTTCAAGTATCCCTTAGTTGGGCAAGACACAGAGGTTGTGCCTTACAGAGTGCTGCCATCTGTGGTCCGGTTTTTTATGTGAAAGGAGGAAGTAATATTCCTTCAGCTTTGATAGTGTATAAAGCCAAAGTAATATCAGAATTATTATATGGCATTCAACTTTAATACCTGGGAATGAATATGGAAAGAGGTCAGTCCCAGTTACTGAGAAGTATTTTGAATCTGTCTAGATGTGTTAGGAATGCTGCATTAAGACTGGAAGTTGGATTCCCCACAGTTGCTACTTTAGCTTGCGCATATGCTCTGAATTTTTGGATCAGTCTACAACAACATTCAGCTTCAGATAGTTATTTAGTTCTAATGTTGATGGATACTTACACCAGTACTTGACAGAAGAAACTTAATTTTAAAGCTAATTCAATAGGTCTCTCTTTATCTCATTTGAGAAAATATGATTATACAGAGGTGAAAAGACAAATTAAAAATAGATTGGTGGGTACTGATTTTCAGGAAACATTGATAGAGGCAAATCATGGTTGTTCCCCATTAAAGTGTGGTATAGGGCCAGATGTTGGTCTACCAGGAGGTTATTTTCATATGTTAACTATTCCTAAATATAGGAAAGTTTATACTTCTGCTCGATTTAATTGTCTTCCTACAACCATTACAGAGGAACATTTTAAGAAATCCTTCTTGAACTAAGATTGTGCCCTTGTGAGTTGGAGTTTGTTGAAACTGTTGAACATGTTTTGATAACTGTATTCTTTATTACATAGGAACATAGGAAACTGCCATATACTGAGTCAGACCATTGGTCTATCTAGCTCAGTATTGTCTTCACAGACTGGCAGTGGCTTCTCCAAGGTTGCAGGCAGGAATCTCTCTCAGCCCTATCTTGGAGAAGTCAGGGAGGGAACTTGAAACCTTCTGCTCTTCCCAGAGCGGCTTCATCCCCTGAGGGGAATATCTTGCAGTGCTCACACATCAAGTCTCCCATTCATATGCAACCAGGGTGGACCCTGCTTAGCTATGGGGACAAGTCATGCTTGCTACCACAAGACCAGCAATCCTCTCCTCAAATTATGACATTAGGAAAAAAATTATTGCTCCGCTTTTGATTTTCTTCCCTGATAGGAAAAGAAGCTTTTATGTTGTGTATCTCCTATCTGGTTCAGATAGAGCAGTAACTGAAAATACAGCCAAATATCTTGCTGCTGCCATTACAATAAGATCTCTAGCATTTAAATAGGATTAAATGATGGAAGTTTATTTTATATTTGGATATTATATTTATTAGGATTTTATGAGGTACTTTGGATTTTATGAAATGTTTTACGAAGAATTCTGTTTTTTTCTATTATGAAAGTTATTATGTGACTATCTTTGTATATTAATTTTATCTAATGTTTGAAATGTTAATTGTATCCTATTATTTAATTGTGGTGGAAAGGTCTGTGGATCTAATAAACACAAATGCTTGCTTAAAATTTAAAAATTTAAAATCACCAGATCCAGCCAGCATTTACCCAAGAGTTCTTAAATAACTCAAATGTGAAATTCCTGAATCTCTAATAAAAGTATGTGTCTCCAAAATTGTACTCTGTGCCAGCTACATTAGCTAAGGTAGCTAATGTACCAGCTTTTAACAAGTTGTTCTAGTAAGAACTAATCAGCCTACTTTCCTTTTACTGTCTCTACAACTGGACTAAATTTGGCTCAAATCGAGGTCCACAAGTTAGCTCTCTTGAGCCTCAAATGTCCATGTCAAATGTCCAAAATGTCCATCTTGGTTCAGGGTGGATGACATCATTACAGACTACACCATTGAAGTGTCCCTGTGTGTCACTCACTACAACTGTACCAAATTTGGTTCAAATCGGTTAGACAATCCTCAAGTTAGTACACTTGTGCCTCAAAAGTTCACACGTCCACCATCTTGGATTGGGGTGGATGACATCATCACAAACTACACCATTGGGGCATACCTATGTGTCCATACAGCTGTAGCAAATTTGGTTCAAATTGGTTAAGCGGTTCACAAGTTAGCCCACTTGCACCTCAAAAGTTTACGCATCCACCATCTTAAATCAGTGGCATCCACCATCTTGGCGTCCACCATCTTGAATCATGGATGACATAATCATAAACTACGCTGTTGAGGCAACCCTGTGCATCACTCACTGCAACTGTACCTAATTTGGTTTAAATCAGTTAGACAGTCCACAAATTAGCCCGCTTGCGCCTCAGATGTTCATGTGGCTGCCATCTTGAATTGGAGTGGATGACGTCATCACACACCATTTAGGCATCCCTATGTGTCCCTACAGCTGCAAATTTGGTTCGAATCGGTTAGGCGGTTCACAAGTTAGCCCACTTGCGCTAGAAGTCCACTTGTCCGCCATCTTGGATCAGGGTGTATGACATCATCACAAACTACATCGTTGAGGTGTCCCTATGTGTCCCTACAACTGTACCCGACTTGGTTCATATTGGTCCAGGTGTTGTGAAGTTGAGGGGAACACATGGACACACACACACACACACACACACACACACACACACACACAAAGCTCAGTGATCTCATATGCCTACTGGAAAGTAGGCTAAAAAGGGATCCAAGGGGTATCCAGCACTATTGACCTTATCTCTAGTCTTTTTAATCTTTAGCTGTGATATCCTTATTTTTTAGCCTACTTTCTGAAGACTTTTTTGCTGATCCCCCATGATGGAAGTCACTCAAAGTATAGGCAATTCTCCTTGGCTGACATATGCTGACAGTGAGTCAGCTGCAAGCCAAATTCACAACACATGGAAGGGAATAATAGTAAGAGTTGCCAAATAGTAAGTTGGCACCTTTAGTTCTACTTAGAACTACTTGTTCATTTCTGGGTTCATTCAGAATTATAATTATACTTAGTTAACAAGACAAATTCGTTGTTCAAGTCTTAGCCATTGGGACTGTAATTTTTTTAATTGTCTATAGTTCTTATCTCATTAATGGCACAACAAGGACTATTCGAGGAATGTGCCTAGGAGATATGACTATCCAATGTGATGATCACAGAGGCTTTTTGAGAAGTAACTTGTTTGGTCAGAATTCAACACTGGCAAGTGCCAGATTCATCAACAACTTGTACCAAAGTCTTTAAAAAAGAGTTTTGCATTTAAAAGAAGCTAAGTGGAAGAAAGCTGTGATGGAGTATATTTGTATAAGCAGCCATACAATGGGGTGGGGAGGGCATTTTTCCATGTTGTAGTTCATAGGAGCCCCACCCAAATTATCTGCATATTCAGAACAAAAAGAGGTGTATGGATCCTGTAGAATGAGCACTGTTCCAGCCAAGGCTATGCTAAAGTTTTTTGCTCTGGTCTAAGTAGAATATACTATATAAGGTGGCAGTCTAAGATTAATCATAGAAAGAAATCTACTTCAGAACCTTTGCAGAAGAAATCTGAAGCATAGAGAACCAAAATCCTTGGTTCCAACAGCTACTGATGTCACGCCCTCGAGCTCCGACAGCGAGGAGGAAGGGGAAGCTGTCAACTTTCCAACCGATTCAGGAGTGTCTGAGGGGCAGAGCCCGGCTGTCAGCGTTCATGAAACGGCTGTGGTAGATCCAACTAATGATTTAGAGCAGGTACGGCAACCTGAGTCAGCAGAAGGCGTGGGGGACCAATGCGAAGAAGGGCTATGTAATGAAACACCAATGACTCCACAACAGCGCAGGATCACGAGGCGTAAAACGCAATTAGAGGCTGTTAGGAGGAGAAAACGCCTTTTGCTGAGGGCTGACAAGCCGTGAATTCCTACCAGCTGGGAGCTCTCGGCTTGCTCTATAAATCACAGCTCCAGCCTCCTACTCATTGCTGAGAATCAATGTTTGTCAACATTCCTTGCCGACAGCGTTCAGCCAAGCCATATCCGATTTCAGCAGCTCCGCTTGCTTCGTGAACTTCCCTAGCAGCTGGCCAGACCTTGACAACTGAGAAATGAACACTGAAGAAAATGAGAGTCCTCATCATCATCCTTAAAATGCAATCTCCGTCCTCACCTGTGGATAGCAGATACTGACATCAGATCTTCTCAGATATTGAGGTTATTCCTTTGGTATCAGGAGGATAAATAAAGGATGAGGAGGTTTCATTTCTAATGGAGCCCATTACAAGATAGGTTATAAATCCTCCACAGAAACTGGATCACAATTAGACTGTTAAGTCTGGATATATCACGTAGAAGGCATTGCAACCAGATATGGTAGACAAAGATTTGGAAGATAGGATTGTTTGGGATCTATATTATTATGACGGCTGGGACTCTGTGTTTAGTTGTTAAAGTAATAGATCTGATCCCTGTCATTGTTATGGGGATTATTTTGTTCTACCTCCAAGTTATGGTCATGTTGCAGATACAGGACATTATTTGTCACATAGAAGACCTTGTAAGGTAGTAGCCATTGATAGTAGTAGTAGCCATTAGTAGATCTTCCAAACCCCTTTTAAAGCCATCCAAGTTAGTGGTCATCAACACATCCCGTGGCAGAGAATTCCATAGATTAATTACGTGCTGTGTGAAAAAGTACTTCCTTTTGTCAGTCCTAAATTTCCCAGTCTTCAGTTTCAAGGGATGACTCCTGGTTCTAGTGTTGTGAGAGAGTGGAAAAAGTTTCTCTCTGTCCACTTTCTCTACTCCATTCATAATTATATACATCTCAATCATGTCTCCCTGTTGTTGCCATTTCAAAACTAAAACGCCTAGATGCTGTAGCCTTGTCTAATAAGGAACGTGCTCCAGGCCCCTGATAATCTTGGTTGCCTTTCTCTGCACCTTTCCAGTTCTACAACGTCCTTCTTAAAATACAGTGATCAGAACTGTACGTAGTACTCCAAATGTGGCCACACCATAGATTTGTATATGGGCATTATAATATGAGCCTTTGTATTTTCAATCCCCTTCCTAATAATTCCAAACATGGAATTTGCCTCTTTCACAGCTGCCGCGCACTAAGTTAACACTTTCAACAAGCTGTCCACCACAACCCCAAGATCTCTCTTCTCATCAGTGACTGACAGGTCAGACTCCATCAGTGTATATGTGGAGGGTTTTTTGCCCCAATATGCATCACTTTATACTTGCTTACACTGAACCACATTTGCCATTTTGTCACCCACTCACAAGTTTGGGGAGATCCTCACACTCTGTTTTGGATTTTTCTACCCTAAATAGTTTAATGTAATCTGCAAATTTGGCTACTTTGCTGCTTACCCCAACTTCTAAATCATTTCTGAACAAGTTAAAGTGCACTGGTCCAAGTACAGATCCCTGGTGGACCCCACTTCTTACTACCCTCCATTGTGAAAACTGCCCATTTATTCCTACCCTCTGTTTTCTGACCTTCAACCAGTTACTAACTCAAACATGAACCTGTCCCCTTATCCCATGACTGCTAAGTTTTTTTCAAGAGTCTTTGATGAAGAACTTTGTCGAAAGCTTTTTGAAAGTCCAGGTGTACTATGTCAACTGGGTCACTTTTATCCACATGCCTGTTGACACTCTCAAAGGACTCTAAAAGATTAGTAAAACATTAGTGAAGGGCAATTTTTGTAGTTTCCCAGATCCCCCCTGGATCCTTTTTGAAAAGCGAAGTTACATTAGCTACTTTCCAGTGCTCTGTACAGAGCTTAACTGTAGGGACAAGTTACATATTTTGGCTAGGAAATCAGGAAATTCACATTGCACTTCCTTCAGAACCCTTGGGCGGATGCTGTCTGGCCCTGGCAATTTGTTATATTTTTAGTTTTTCAAGATAGTTCAGAACATCCTTTCTCATCACCTCAAATTGGCCCAGTTCTTCAGCCTCCAAGGCTGAGAAGCTCAGTTCCAGAGTGGGTATATGGTCAGTATCATTGGCCATGAATACAGCTGCAAATAACTCATTCAGTTCCCTTGCAATCTCCTTATTCTCTTTAATAATCCCTTTCACGTCCTAATCATCCAGGGGTCCAACCACCTCCGTGGCAGGTTTTTTGCTTCTGATATATTTAAAGAAGTTTTAGTTATTCATTCCCCTTGAAGCTTCTAAAAATATGCTCCTCAAACTCTCCTTTTGCATCCCTTATTGTCTCCTTGAATTTCTTTTTCCAGAATTTATGTCCCTTCCTGTTCTCTTCATTTGGGCAGTACTTCCATTTTCTGAAGGAAGTCTTCTTCCATTTTAGACCTTCCCTGACTCTACTTGTTAGCCATGCTGGTGTCCTCCTAAACTTGGTGATACTTTTCCTCCTTCTTGGTATACATTCCAACTGAGCTTTTATTGTGATTTTAAATAAGTTCCATGGTTTCTGGAATGATTTGACTTTCCCCCTCAGCTTCCTTTTTACAACTCCCCTAGTTTTTAAGAAGTTTCCTCTTCTCAAGTCCAACGTATCTGTGTTGGAATTCCTTGGCAATGCTGTACTTGCATATAAGCTGAATTGGATCACACTATGGTTACTATAGAAATAGAAGAAGAGGACGACCAGCAGCAAGGTGGATGGACTCAACCACGACAGCAATGAATGTACCACTGAGGGACCTTAAAGGCCAAGTTGAAGACAGATCATCCTGGAGAGAATCTATGTGGTCTCTAAGAGTCAACACCGATTTGACGGCACTTAATCAGTCAATCAATGGTTACTGTTCCCCAATGGTTCTACAACTTTGGCATCTCACACCAGGTGCTGGGCACCACTCAGGATTAAATCCAAGGCCACTCTCTCTCTGATTGGTTCCACAAACAACTGTTCTAAAGCACAGTCATTTAGCATGTTTAGAAAATTGACTTCTCTGTCAATACCTGCACATGAATTTGGCCAGTCTGTGTGAGGGTAATTGAAGCCACACATTATTACAGCTCTGTCTCTCTTTGATGCCGCTCTGATTTGCTTCTCCAACTCCAGGTCACTCTCAGCGTTTTGATCCAGAGGGCGATAGTACGTCCCTAGTAACATATTTCCTTTCAGTCCTCATATTGTTACCCATAATGATTCTGTGGAGGACTCTGGTCCTCCTTGGTTCTCTAGCTTGTTGGAATCCCTTCTTTAATATACAGTGCTACTCTGCCCCCAACCCTCCCCTCCCTGTCCTTTCTGTACAGTTTGTATCCAGAAATAACAGTCTACCACTGGTTCTCACTGTTCCAGCAGATTTCCGTTGTGCCCACTATACAGCATCTATGTTTTCATTAGCAATCAAGCACTCCAGCTTGCCCATCTTGGCTCGGAGGCTTCTGGCATTGGTATATAAACACCTATATGCCAAGTCTTTTACCTGATGTTGGCATGTGATAGTTTCCTTACTGTCATTTGACCTTTTTGACCAGCTGTCATGTTTTTCCATCTTCTCTACTTCTGATTTTACTCTGTCCCGTTCTGGTTTACCTGAAATGTTTGCACTCTTGCACCTTAGGGGATTTTGCTTGCCAAACCAGATACTACCCAGTTCCTGTCGGCAAACTTCCTGATGTCATTTGAAAAGCTGCTTTGCAACCTTTTTTTAAGCACCAGCAGTCTGGTTCCATCTTGGTTCAAGTGGAGCCCGTCCCTTTTGTACAGGCTTTGCTTGCTCCAAAATGTACCACAGTGCCTTACAGATCCGACTCATCCACACATTGAGACCCCTCAGCTCTGCCTGTCTCACTGGCCCTGCACATGGAACAGGTAGCACTTCAGAGAACGCTACCCTGGGGTTCCTGGACTTCAATATGTTACCCATCAGCCTAAATTTGGTTTCCAGGACCTCCCGACTGCATTTCCCAATATCGTTGGTGTGAACGTCCCCCACAACAGCTGACTCCACCCCAGCACTACCTAACAGCCTAGATGCAGCATGACATCTGCAACCTTTGCACCAGGCAGGCAAGTCACCATGTACATGCAGGTCACAAACCCATCTCTCTATGCCCCTAACAATCTAATCACCCACTGCTAGGAGGCCCCTAATGCCCAGAGGAGTATCCTCTGTGTGAGAGGATATAGGTACATCAGTCAAGGATGTTGTCTCTTCTACAGGAGCATTCCTCTCTTCCTCAGGCTGATGTCCTCCGTCCCTGATACCTTCATTCTCCATGACAGCAGAGGAGCTTTCATCCTGGTAGTGAAATGCCTCTGTCACATCCCTTAGGATAGCATAGCTAGCTAGCATCCACATAGCTATCTGCCTCCCTGAGCTTCTCCAGGTCAGCCACCTTGGCTTCAAGGGAAAGAACCTGTTCCCTGAGAGCCAGGATCTCTTTGCATCAAGCACACATCCACAATTTCTGCCTCTCAAGCAGACAGTCATACATGCAACACTTCATACAAAACACTAAGAAGTACCCCCCCCTTCCTGGTAGGGATGTGCACGGAACTGATTTGGAGGCCCTTTATGGGTCTCTGATCTGGTTCGAAGAACTGGCAGTTCCGCCGGTTTGAAGGTGGCAGGGGTCTCCCTTTAAGAGCAGGGGGAAGGTGCACTTACCCCTTCCTCCACTTTCCCCCCACCGGCGTCAGTTTTTTAAAAAGCCCACCGGGGTGGCAGCATACCTCCCTGCGCCGTTGCCCTCGTCTTCCGGATATGACCGGAAGTCACCAATGCGCCTGCATATGCAGGCACAAGCGTGCACACATCACAGACGCATGCACGCCCATGCCGGCATGCACAGGTGCATCGGCGACTTCCAGTCATATCCAGAAGACAAGGGCAATGGGGTGGCAGGGAGGTACGCTGCCGCCCGATGGGCTTTTAAAAAAACTGACGCCGGCGGGGGGAAAGTGGCAGGACGGGTAAGTGCAATCTCCCCCCACTCTTAAAGGGAGACACACACACCCGCCTTCTAACCATCCCCCTGCGGTTCCGTGCACATCCCTACTTCCTAGCATTCTGCCTTCATAACTGGTTTTTTTCTCTCCCTCCCCCCTTTGTTTTTTGGCTTTTTAGGATATTTAGAGCTTGTTTACTTGAAAGCTAGGTCTTACCTGTAGTTGTCAGCTAATTAAAGTTTTCTCCAAGAAAATTATAAAAATGGGATAGTACTCACCTTCTCCTCATGCTTGGTGTCGCCTTTGCGATGAAGGGTAACCCTTTGTGTTCCCCCTGCACACCTCTCCGTTAAACTCCATGTAAACCTCCTTTGATATCTGTTAGCAAACTCATTTTGAAGAGCTCTGGCTAGCAAAGTTCCCCTGTTTTGAGCCTTGTCTTCTCAAGAGCTGCTTCCAAACTGAGCCACCTTAGGAATTTGGCCCTAAGCTGTATGACTCACCTGCAGCTATATCTTCACCCACTGTCTCTCTAGGCACAACTGAATCTGCCCTATCAAAAACAAACCCCTAGCCAGCCAGAAATCAAATACAGAAAAGAATAGTCCTAACAAACCTGTCATTTCCTCTCTTGTTTTCCTGGTTATTTGCTTGCTTGCTTGCTTGCTGCTTTAGGAAGGAAAACAAAAGTTTGCTGCCTTCCCAGTCTGAGCCTTGTCTTCTCCAGAGCTGCTTCCAAACTGAGGCACCTCAGGAACGTCAAGATCCTAAGGCATGTCAAGGGTCCTTCAAGAACAAACTATAAAATCTTCTAAACTGCAAATTAATGTAGTTAGTCATGTAGCTGATAGTACTCCGAGGAATATTGCATCTTCAGAGTCTTTGCAGAGATATGCATGGCCCGATTTCAGGTTCAAGGAAACAAAGATATTTTAGGTTCAGTTATGGCTTATTCTCTCTTATGTTCAGAATGACATTCAGCTAGAAAGGTTGAGATCTAGACATTCCTCCCAAAAAATGTGCTATAAGCTTAGATGTGCACATGTTCTCTAAGGAATCATCTGCCTGAGAGCTGATTACTGTTTTTTCAGCCAGAAAATATTTTACTCTGCTTTTAATCTCAGCTGTCAGCTGTATGAAATGGCATCAGTTCTCAAGCCACAAAATTATAACATGCTGCAGTCTACTAGGACAAATATATAAAGAGTGGAACTCTGACACAGGCATTGGAGCTAGATAATGGGACTCTGGCACAGACATTGTAATATTCATTAGAAAATTTAAAATTACTATTGCTTCAGTTTATTCAAAAAGGTTATACTATAAATAAAAAACACTATACAGTACCCCTGTCAGAACCCCTGTCAACTAATATTTTACCTGTTCAAGAAGTATTCATTTCTATAGGTAAGTTTTCTGTCTATTTTTTCTCATTTTGCACAGGAATGCTTTCAGTTTATACTGCCAGCCCTACCTCATGCCATTGACCTTTTGCGGGATGCCATTGTAAAAGTAAAAGAGGTACATGATGAACTTGAAGATCTACCTTCACCACCACCACCTCTTTCTCCTCCTCCAACCATCAGCCCTCACAAGCAAACAGAAGACAAAGGTGTACAATGTGAGGAAGAGGAGGAAGAGAAAAAAGACAGTGGAGTTGCTTCAACAGAGGATAGTTCCTCCTCACACATAACTGCTGCAGCCATTGCAGCTAAGGTGAGTTTGGGCTCTGTGCAAAGGGAAAAGCACATTGGTTTCTATCTCAGGTACTTTCCCTGAATAGATAGTTACCTTTTAAGAATACATTTGATTTGTCAACTTGTAGTTACCTTAGTAAAAGAAGTCCATCCTTGAGGTTTAATCACATCATTTTAAATTTTTTATCTATAGCATCTATTCTCATTCATTTTTTCCCTTCACACTGCATTAAAACACTGTTCTTATATAGAGGGCTACAGGGGGCTACAACATCAGGGCTCTTGCCTAGAAAACCCTTGTTCCATGAGTCAAACACTGCTCAGTTGCTGGGATACATTGGCTTTCATATGAGCCACTCAGAGAACAACAACAAAATAAAATAAAATAAAAATAAAGCTACTAGTAGCTACGGAGGAATGTAATAGTCGTGCTAACTGATTTCAGAAATTATATCTCTATTTTTGGATATCAATTTTTGTAGAAGCAATTCCTACAAAAATTTCACATTTTTTTGTGAAAAGGGTTGGGGCTGGATTGAGTGAGAGGACTCTACAAGTACAGTTGACTGCAAGGCCATCTGTCAGAGATGCTGTACCAGATTCCTGTGCAGGGCAGGTTTTGAACTAGAAGACTTCCAAGGTCCTGAGCAACTCTAATATTATTCTAAGTCTAGCTGCAGCAGTCCAGCCCTTGCTGCTCTTCTAAATGGATTCAGATGATCCCTGAACATTCAGCCCAAGCTTATGGATGTTAGGCTTCACTTTTTAAAAATGAGTGGAACTAAAATCAGTTTGATTGTGCTTCTATCTTGTTATATCTCTATAAAGAATTGTTTTTTGCAAGCAATATTATAACTGGGCCAAGCTTTGACAGTATCTGAGTTCTGCCAAAGCAGAGTTGAACCCTGGACAATTTCTAGAGTAGGAGTCAAGGTGTTTGCACCAAGGGACAGGGCTTCTAGGTACCATGAAGCATCCTGAAATTCTACATATTTCATATAATGAACTGAACACTGGATATCAGCATTCTTGTGACTGAAATATTAAGTTTGAGACCATAATTTTCATATCACAACCATACTGTAATTTTTTTCTTCACATATAAACCCTTTTCGTTAAAAAACATGTATTAAACATGTACAAACATGGTGTAGTTGGTCACCAATGGCAAACCTAATTGTTATTGTTAATAGTTCATGTGGTTACATGAACCATTTCCTTTCTTAGAAAGGTTCAGGATGGAAGCAATAAATGTTGAAAGCAGAAAATACCTGAGACTTAAACTGGTTGTGCTAATTGAAACTCCTAAGCACCTTGCATTTAGGTATTCCACCTGTTTTCATTGTTGTGCCCTCTATGTCATTTTGCTTGTTTAGTTTAGCTTCATGTTTTCCTGTCATTGTATTCATAGTTGTTATGTATTGTACATTAGAAGCATCCATTCTACACCAGTTGTGCTGTTATCATGGCAAAAGGTGAACATCCCATCCCTGGTCTCATCTGTTATTCCCATCACGCAGCAGGCAGTGCAGGAGAACCGGTAAGACATGCCTACCAGAGGGTTTTGCATTAATGGTGTCTGCAGATATACTGCCTGCTTCCTCTGTGTGTGTAAGGAGGAGATACAGTTGCTTGTTTTGTTCCCAACAATATCCTCTGTTGCTTTTTGACCAAACAAGTGTTAAATTGCTATTCCATGTACTCTTATCAAGCCTGTGGTTAATATTACTTGATTTAACTATTTAGTATTAATTTTTATCTCTGTTGCTCTGAGGTTAATGTTTTACACTTTGGTTTACAGCAGGATTGAGCACTTTATTCAGTGATGAAAACTGCCTCAAATGTTGACATCACATATTCAGTCTGCAATCCTAAACACATTTAATAGGAGGTTGGATTCAATGAACACAGCAAGAGCAACTTCTGAATAAACATGCATAGGACTGTGCTCTCAGAATTCTCTCTACTACCAAAAAACTAAAATATTTCTTTGTAATTTAAAGGAGCTTTAGTGGCTGCTTCTAGAATTCAGTTTACTTGACCTCTGATTACAGGCAGATATTTCTGTAGATGCTGTTACTGATTATCCATTGCTGATCCCCCCCCCCCACTTACAGAGCATATTTCAGTTTCCTTTTTTGGCTTTGTTTCACTCACAAAATGAAAAATGCATGTAGAATATCTAAATTTGTGTGTTTTTGTGTGTATCAGTGCCCCCTCGTGAATGAGTAGGGCTTTGCGGTTTAAAAAGAATGTCGACATTGCCATTTAGTCAGTTATCAAATGGGAAAATTTGATAATTGACTAAATGTCACAGCAAATAATAGCTCCTTCATGCATACAATTGGAATCTGGACAATAACCTTCTTCTCTCTCTGGAAACCAGTATCTGACAGTGTTAAAAAGCTGAGGTTATGAGAATCAGTGAAAGATCTATAATTGAATTTAATCAGCATAGTGGCTTGTCTCTGTGCTATTGTCCTGTCAGTAGACATTTCTATCCATGTCTCCCCTGTGAGGTCCCTATGCATAGAGAGTAATTAGCCGGGAAGGCATGGAAGAGCAACAGGAGAATTGAAGTTCCCTTCTTCTTCCCACTTCTTACTCTAAGATGTGAAGGCAGCGGGGGAAAGGAAGACTCTTTCCTTTTTTACTCCTTGTGGAGATATAGGTAGAGGAGGAGATTCACCTAATAGCACCCCTAGACATATGGGAAAAGGAAGAGTTGGGGCACAGCATAAGATGGGAGTCTCCTTCCCTCTGCTTTTCAACTGTTTTCTCCAAGTGGATAGACAACAGTCATTTTGCTACACTTTCCAAAATAATAAAGTTAGCTGGAATAATTCTCATGGTAACATGTGATTATTCTCTTCCTTTTCCTTTACCTTCATGTTCACTGGGCCAACCAACTAAATAAAATAAAGGTATCTTCTGCCTGCATTTGTTCCCCTGCAGTGGAATAAATAAATAAATCCCCTTGCAGTTTTATAAGAACTAGGGATGTGCAAGCTGGCTCACTTCAGCCAGTCCGAGTTTGAATCGGCCCAGCCCGCCAAAGTGGGGTACTGGTCTGGACCGGACCAGCCCCCAGTTAGAAGAACCAGCTTGGATATACTTGTAAAGGGGAATCCTTGAGGATTCCCCTTTACAAGTAAAGGGGGCATCTCTAAACCTCCCTAAAGGAGTGGAGGGGGGGTAGTGAGAGAAAGCAGCCTCCATACCATTAGCGGAGGCCATGGGATAGGCAGCATAGGTGACAAGGTGGCGGCACAGAAGCATCAGAGGCAACTGGGAGTGGCAGTGAGGGCTCCTTCAAGCCCCCCACTGACCTCCCAAATGACAGCCCATGCCAGCTGAGGCCTGGTTTGGCCTTCTGTGCATGTGCAGATGTCACAAAAATGGCCTCTGCATGTGCACAGAGGCCCGAACTGGGCCACAGCCCGCCCAGGCTGTCTTTTGGGAAGCCAGTGGGGGGCTTGGAGGAGCCTCCCCCACCTCCCCCTGATGCCTCCGATGCTTCTTTGCCACCACCTTGCTACCTATACTGCCTATCCAGTGACCTCCGCTAAAGGCTACTTTCTCTCACTACCCCCTCATGCCTTTAGGGAGGTTGTTTATTATTATTATTATTATTATTTACATTTATAATTAATAAATGTAATAAATTTATAATTAATAAAAGAGGCTCTGGGCGGTGTACAATAACTTTTTAAAAGACATAACACCCACAATTAAAACAATGCTAAAACAATATTAAAACAATTCAAAAATAATTAAAACTATTTAAAACCAATTAAAATACTTTTTAAAACATCAACACTTTATAAGCCTTGGAAGGCCAGGCTAAATAAATAGGGTTTTAGGGCTCTCTTAAAGGCCGACAGCGAGCCTAAACTGCGGATATCTGCCGGGAGTGCATTCCATCGACCAGGAGCAGCTGCAGAAAAGGCCTGGGTCCGAGTTGCCACCAGACGTATCGGTGGCAACTGGAGACGGACCTCTCCAGATGACCTGAATGAGGGATGGGGATCATACCGAAGAAGGCGCTCTCTAAGGTAACCCAGACCCAAGCCATTCTGGGCTTTAAAGGTAATAACCGACACTTTGTATTTCACCCGGAAACATATTGGCAGCCAGTGCAGCTGTTTTAAGACAGGCATAATATGGTCTCTCCAGGTTACCCCAGAGACCAATCTGGCTGCCGCATTTTGGACTAACTGAAGTTTCCGAACTACATACAAAGGCAGCCCCACGTAGAGCGCATTGCAGTAGTCAAGCCTGGAGGTTACCAGCTGATGCACCACTGTTTTGAGATCGGTCTCTTCAAGGAATGGATGCAGCTGTCGAATCACTCCTGGCCATAGCCTCCACCTGAGATACCATGGTGAGGCCTGGATCCAAGAGCACTCCCAAGCTGCATATCTGTTCCTTCTGGGGGAGTGTAACCCCATGCAGCACAGGAAGATCTAACACCTCCCTTAAATTCCGATCCCCCACAATGAACACCTCCGTCTTGCTTGGATTCAGCTTCAATTTGTTATCCCTCATCCAGCCCATTACTGCCTGTAGGCAGGCATTTAGGGAGTGAATGCCATTTCCTGATGATGAAGATGATGATAAGGAGAAATAGATTTGGGTGTCATCAGCATACTGATAACACCCTGCACCAAATCTCCTGATGACCTACCCCAGCGGTTTCATGTAAATATTAAAAAGCATTGGTGACAAAATGGAGCCCTGAGGGACTCCATATAATAGCTCCCGTTTTAAAGAGGAACTGTCACCAAGCTCCACCATCTGGAATCTGCCTGAGAGATAGGAGCGAAACCACTGCAAAGCAGTGCCTCCTATCCCCAGTTCCCCCAGGTGATCCAGAAGGATACCATGGTCGATGGTATTGAACACCGCCAAGAGATCCAAAAGAACCAACAGAGTCACACTCCCTCTGTCGATTCCCCGGTAAAGGTCATCCATCAGGCTGACCAAAGCAGACTCAACCCAATAGCCCACTCTAAAGCCAGTATGAAATGGGTCTAGATAATTGGTTTCCTCTAAAACCACCTGGAGCTGGTTAGCCACCACTCTCTCAATCACCTTACCCAACCATTGGAGACCGGCCTATAACTGTCTATCACTGAGGGATCTAGGGAAGGCTCCTTAAGAAGTGGTCTAATAATTGCCTCCTTCAAACAAGGAGGAATCCTACCCTCCCTCGGTGATGAGTTAATAATATTAACTAAGCCATCCCCAACAATCTCTCTGCTAGATAAAAGCAGCCAAGTCAGGCAAGGATCCAGAGAACAAGTGGTAGGCCGCACTGCCCCAAGCAGCTTGTCCACGTCATCAGGCATCACAGATTGAAACTGATCCGATCTAATACTGCAAGAGGGATTGCTGGACACCACCTTAATAGATTCTGCAGAAACAGTGGAGTCCAAGTTGGCCCGAATACAGGAGATTTTGTCTGCAAAGAACCCATTGAAAGCATCACAGCAGAACAAAGTCTCTGGGGATTGGTTTGAATTTGAAGGATCCTGAATCAAATTCCTCACAGCCCGGGACAGCTCTGCCGGACGTGAACCTGCAGAAGCAATGCGTGCAGACCAGAATTGTTGTTTTGCCGCACGCACCGCCTCTGCATAAACCTTCAAATGGGCTCTATGCTGTGTCCTGTCACATTCAAGCTGAGTTCACCTCCACTTGCGCTTCAGTCGCCTACCTTGCTGCTTCAGACCCCGTAACACCTCTGTATACCAAGGGGCCACTTTTAAAGCAGATCGCAAGGGACGCTTAGGAGCAATCGTGTCTACTGCCCTGGTGAGTTCCCTATTCCAGGTTCCCACCAGGGCATCAACAGAATCACTAGCAGGACCAAAATCAAAACCCTTCAAGGCTTTTTGGAATCCTGTTGGGTCCAGCAGCTGTCTCAGGCAGACCATCTTAATAAGTCCTCCACCCCTGCAGGGCTGGGTTGTGGCTGTGAAACCAACCTTAACCAGTAGTGGTCCATCCATGACAATGGAGAAACCACAGGATCCCCCACCCACGGAACACACCCATGATTCGAACAAAAGACCAAATTGAGTGTGTGGCCAGCTACATGAGTTGGTCCTGAAACTAGTTGGGATAGGTCTGTAGTTGTCATGGCTGCTATGAACTCCTGAGCTGCACCAGACAAGTCAGCCTCACAATGGATATTGAAGTCACTCAGAACCAAAAGCCTGGGTGACTCCAACACCAACTCCGAGACCAGCTCTGTCAGCTCAGTTAGGGAGTCGGTTGGGCAGCGGGGTGGACGATACACCAACAGAATCCCCAATCTATCCCTAGTTGCCAGCCTTAGAAAGACACAAGTCAACTGTCACACAGGGGCCCTGGTAAGGGAAATGGTATCCTTATGGACCACAGCCACTCCACCCACCCCCTGCCCACATCCCCTAGCCTCCTCCACAACAGAGTAGCCTGGTGGAAGAAGCTGAGCCCAAACTGGGCCACTAGTTTCCCCCATGGATGATTTTGGATGATCATGGATGATTTTGGTCTTATTCTGAACTGACCTGGCATTGCAACGGAGCAAGACTAGGTTCTGTGGGAAGTTGGAACTGCTCCCCGAGGCCAGAGAGCTGACAGGGCAGCTGAAAGTGGAAACAGTTACTAAAATACTTGTTTCCCTTCCCCTGTAACGGCCAGCTGCTCTGCCAACGCCAATTATTCTATTCCTCACCACAACAGTAGTAGCTGCCCCTGAGCCACTGGACACACACCCGGCATCATTCTGCCCAAGAGAGCCCAAACACATTATTATTATTATTATTATTATTATTATTATTATTATTATTATTATTATTATTATTTTGATTTCTATATGACATGACAACAGAAGGCCTGGTACAACTCAATAAAAGGGAGAACTAACAACAGACAACCCAGACCGCCAACCCCACCTTATAACTCCCCCCCCGACCTCAGTCCCACACCGAAGGCCCAGCACCAAAGGCCGGCCCCCTTTGGTGGCCGGCTTCGACAGCTGCCTACAGGTGGGCCATCGGCTACGCCTCTGCCGTGTCTCCCTCCAATATTTAGGTATCCCCCCCTTACTTGTAAATGAGAATCCTCAAGGATTCCCCTTTACAAGTATACACAAGCTGGTATTTAGCTGGTTCAGTCCAGCTCAAAGGTCGAACCGAGCTGGACCTGGTTCGCCTGAACCTGGACCAGGTCAGTTCGAATCCAGGCCAGATTTGACCTGGGCCAGGTTTGTACACTTTCCTAATGAGGACTGGTTTTCTATAGTTCAACATTCATTAATATTTCTATCCTCCTAAAAGTTTTATAACAAGTAGCTGCTTGTAGCAATAGAATTTACTTGATTTGCCCTTAAACAAATTGTGGAATACTACAGGCAGTCAGTGGAGTACAAGATGTCCTTGATTGTTTATGCCTTCCCGGTCACCCCTCCTTCCTTTCCTCCTACTCACTATCCTTCCTCTTGATCTACCCTTTTAAAAATGTTTCTCCCTTTCCTTGCATGCCTTTTCTACCCACAGTGAGCCCCTCCAGACCCCTTTTGTACTTGCCCACTGGTTGTTCTTCCCCCAGCAATTTCCTTCCTCCTTCCTGCTTATTCTCCCTTCCTCCTACTCCTCTCTCTTTTCACTTCCTCCTCCATCATGCTTGGGTCTGGAAGAAGAAAAGCACCTTGCTGTTGAAGGCTGCTGTACTGGATTTCCTGCAGATGCTGAAGTAGGAAATTCAACTGGTGTCTTTTCAGAGTGGGCACTTTCTTCCCCCAGCCTCAAGCATGATTGAAGAGGTAAGAATGGGGCTCATTACCCCTGCAGTTGTGTTCCTGAAATGATAGGAAGAACTGGACTCTCTGAGGCCAAACCTAACTTCCATTTACTGCTTTGGGGAGTTAGGTCATTTGAGATTGGTTAGCCATTCTTATTCCCTGAAGCGGGGCCTAGTGTTTGCGGAAGGGGGAAGCCAGAGGTGGGCTGCTTTCTCCCCTTCCAGCACAAAAACTCCCTTTCCTGTCCCGGTGAACTTGTCCATAGTGACATAAAGGCAACGCACATACACAGAGAGTTATCAGCTAGCTGGAGACTTGGCGATGTGGCAAGGAAGACAGTGTTTTGACCACCATCATTCCGAGGTTCCTGCCATTAGTAGAGACCCTCTTCTAGCCACCTCCATGTTTGTGTCTTCCACATCCACATGCAGACTGAAGAACACAGAATAAAAGAGAGATAATATAAAATCTTATTCAGAGAACATGTGTGTGATTGTAGATTTAACATCTGCTTATTAGAAAAGCCTCCTATGTGACCAGAACTCTTCTATTAATTAATTTTCAAAATTAATTTCAAAATCTATTAATTTTCAAAAAGAGGAATACAATAATTATTAAATGTAGCATTATAGAAGCAAAATCTTGGAATATTATTTTCTAATGTAGCTATATTGTCTCATCCTTGCATGATGTATTTATGCAAGGATTTCTAGGGGGGGAAATGAAAAATATTCTTGCAATGTGCTATATTCTGTATACCTGGCAAAATTCTTTTTGTTTGTAAATATGTTACTCCTCGTGTATTCCACAAGGCAATGTATTCAAGGAGTAAATTATCTATTCCTAAAACGAAGGGTAGCCACCTAATGCGCAGCGGGAAATAACTTGACTAGCAAGCCAGAGGTTGCAGGTTCAAATCTCTGCTGGTATTTTTCTCAGACTATGGGAAACACTTATATCAGGCAGCAGAGATATAGGAAGATGCTGAAAGGCATCATCTCACACTGTGCGGGAGGAGGCAATGGTAAACCCCTCCTGTATTCTATCAAAAGAAAACCACAGGGCTCTGTGGTTGCCAAGAGTCAACATCAACTCGATGGCACACTTTACTTTAAAAATAAGTATTTCTAAAGTTATTTTGTTTATTGAATTGCAATTTTAAATTGTATTTAAAACAACAAAACAGGAGCATCAGTCAGTTTTTGTAGAGAAATGAAGTGTTACCTTGTGTTTTCTGGTCTTAAAGTGATGCTGAGATATAAGTAGCACCTGTTCCTTCACATTTCTTCTAAGATCTTCAAGTAATTGGAATGTGGGGGGAAGTGTAACCAAACCTAAGTGGTTTGGTTACGTATGAGAGTAGAGACCAAACTGACATAACAGTGGATGCAAGCCTGAAGGAACACAGAAAAGGATAAAATTATTGCAACTTTGAAAAATATTGTGAAATACAGCTAGAAACCTTCTCAGCAGTAATTTAATATGAAAAAAAATGAGGCCAGGCCCCATAAATTAGGGAATAGACTGCGTGAAACTGAGTCTGATCCACTAAGGCAATGTTTACACATTTTAGTGTAACCAAATGACTGGGAGGAAAGGAAGGCATGACCTAAATGTAAAAACAGATGTGTCTGTCCATACATGCAGAATTTCCAAAACTTCATGTAACGGGGCCAGTCTCCCCAGAAGAGTAGGGGGAAGCCTTCTAAAGGTTATTTCCGCTATAATTGTGTAGTTAGGCTGTGCCAGATAATCTTCCAGCTATTAACATGCACTATTCATTTTGTCTTCTATGTGTTCTCTGCTACTGTATCCCTTTCACAGTTTATACTCCTCAAGTATTTTTCCGCACTATTTGCTATTGCCATCTCTTTTGTATCCTTCAGGCAAGAACTTTTGTGACCTGAAAACACAGTGGTGCTCTATCCTAGATTGCATGCATTAGTGAAAATGGGAGTGAGCAGCTTCTTCAGCATCCTGTGCAGAATCATTCTAGCAAATTGAGGACCTAGAATAGAATAGAAACCTCCCATAGAAATAGACAGTTGTTGAGGGAAACACCCTTTCATGTCCTAATTGACCATTTTGCAGGCTTTTATACTGAAGTATTTCATTTGCTTCTCTTGAGCAAATGCCTTAATATGTTTTCATCTCTATTCATTTGTATTAAAGTAGTGTCTTATTTATTTTCATGTCTCTTGAGGCTTAAGGGGGGCTTTCCTTCTAGTCTGTTACTTTCATTGTGCATGTTTCTTACTGTTATCAACTCATATTCTGCTGAGGTTGACTGCTCACTTTCTGAATGTTATTTCTGATGTTACATTAATTAACATAACCTCTATCTCAGACTGGTGCTAAACTGAAGTTTAGGGATAAATAAAAGATTGGTAATTGTTACATGGTTGGATATCAATGACAGTTCTAAATAGAAAAGTAAGCATTTCTCAAAAGTATGGGAAATGGGCAAATGAGAAAGAATAAAACAAACATGAAATGGAGAAAAAAGGCCAAGGATATGTTTGATATTATTAAAGAAAATTAGTAACATGGGTCTACCTTATAGAACCTAGTATTCTTGTGGTAGCCTGGGCAAAATATTAAAATGCACCCTCTCTCCTGCCCTTCAACAAGCCTTTTTAAAGAGCAAGATGGGAAGGGATTTAGCCCACTAACCTATGGTCATTGAAATGGTCATCGTTTTTCCCTTGAAAAAGATAATAATAAGGGCAAGGTTTTCTAATATGGTAGCGATAAGAATGATTTTTATTAAATCTACTCACTGACTGGTTTTCTTTGGGAATGAACATAAAAACCAGATAGTTTAAACGTTATGGTCTGAACTGTTGAAACTCCTACAAAGGAACACAAAAATATTTGACTTCTGGCTGCTAG
Source organism: Hemicordylus capensis (assembly GCF_027244095.1). Taxonomy (NCBI): domain Eukaryota; kingdom Metazoa; phylum Chordata; class Lepidosauria; order Squamata; family Cordylidae; genus Hemicordylus; species Hemicordylus capensis. The sequence continues at coordinate 81,249,285 of NC_069657.1, read as the reverse complement.
TGGTATATTTCAGCTAGATGTTGCATGCATATGGAAGTTTCCAAATCCATTGGGTGACATGCTCTCACATGTACTCAGTGCCCTATAAGGGGCATTTTCCAAAATAGCCCCATAATGTCATTGTGAAAGAAACCCTCAGTAGGCTGCAAAGCCTAAATCAGGGTGTCAAACTGTGGCCCTCCAGCAGTTGTTGGCCTACAACTCCCATCATCCCCAATCACAGTTGCCAGTAGCCAGGGGTGACAGGACTTGTAGGCCAACATCTGCAGGAGGGCTGCAGTTTGATAGCTCTGGCCTGAATGCTCGCTCTCTTCAACCTCCCTAAGTGGCCATCAATAATCTCCAAACGGAATTTTCTTCCAAATCAGGCTGAACTCATAGGATTTTTAATGCTCTGTATGTGCCAAAACAACCCAAAACGTAATATTGCCTAATAGTCTAGGACAATTTTTCAGAAAAACCTTTATTTAAAGCCTAGAAGCACTTTTGGTGAAAATGTGGTAAACCCATTTCCTCCCGTTATCTGAATGTCCTAAATTCAAAACTTCTGTTTACAAAGCTGGATTTTGCATTTTTGTACTTGAAAATAAAAAAGCAAAATGGCAATTGAAGTTGGTTTCGAGTAGAGCTGCTTGAACAACCTGAATAACAAACAATGTTTTCATATCATTGCACCTCAGAATACACCACATCATATATCCCCAGGAGTGGGAGACTACCCTCTACCATATACACAATGATTCAGCCCAGCCAAAAGTGTTGCTTTTATGTAAAATACAATGACTCACCATGCCCACCTGGCAACACTTACTATTAAGAAGCTGGGGCTATTACACCCCAATTATAAGCCTTGGGCAACCAGAAAACTCTCACCCCCATGGCCAGAATACTCTCTCCTAAAAGATGTGGTAGCATAGTGTCTGACCTAATGCTTTGTTTCCCTAGAGGACATTGCCAAACACAGTACTCCCCCTGGCCAGAAATGTCTAGTATATGTTTAAATTAATTAGCAACTTGTCATGCATAACCAAAATAAGTATTGGGCTACCACAAGCCATACACACCCATAACCAGAAGACTCTCCCCTACAAGATGTAGTAACATACTGTCTGACCCAATGCTTTGTTTCTACACAAAACATTGTTAAACACCTGCCCCTCCCCACCCCACTAGAAATGTCCATAATGAATAAGAAACTGGTCCTGAAAATGAAAACCTCATTTTGTTTATAATTCTTCATGCTCCCCTAAATGTTGGCTTTTGTCTATAAAGCTCTAAATGACTTGGGGCAAAGCTGTCCCAAGATGTCTTTCACATAAACCTACAGAAGAACATTTTTATTTATTATTATTTATTTATCAAATTTGTACACTGCCCCAAACTTTCATCTCTGGGCAGTTAACAATAGCACAAAACAAGTTAAAAACATATACAAAAACTTAAAACAACTTAACAATTTAAAAATAAACCAGAGATTAAAACCTAAAAATTTAGGAAACTGAGAAAGCTTGGGCAAAAAGATGGGTTTTCAGTTTTTTTAGAAATTTGCCAGAGATGGAGAGGATCGTATCTCAGCAGGAAGTGCATTCCACAATCTCGGGGCAGCGACCAAGAAGGCCCATCTCTGTGTAGCCACCAAACGAGTTGGCGGTAACTGGAGACGGACCTCCTCAGATGACCTCAATGAGCGGTGGGGCTTGTAATGAAGAAGATGCTCTCTTAGATACCCAGGGCCTAAGTCATTTAGGGCTTTATAAGTTATAACTAGCACTTCGTATTTTGTCCAGAAACCTATTGGTAGCTAGTGTAACTCCATCAGTAAAGGAGTAACGTGGTCTCTCCAAGATGACCCAGAGACCAACCTGGCTGCCTCATTCTGAACCAACTGAAGTTTCTGGACTATGTACAAAGGCAGCCCCACGTCAAGTCTGGAGGTTACCAACAGATGTACCACTGTTATGAGGTCATTGATCTCAAGAAACGGGTGCAGCTGGCGTATCAGCCGGAGCTGATAGAAAGCACCCGTGGCCACCGCCTCAACCTGAGAAACCAGGGAGAGGTGTGAATCCAGAAGTACTCCCAAACTGTGAACCTGTTCCTTTTGGGTTCTGACCCCGCACAATAACCACCTCCATCTTATCTGGATTCAGCTTCAGTTTATTCTCCCTCATCCAGCCCTTTACTGCTTCCAGACAGGCATTTAGGGAGGAGGATATGCCATTTCCTGAATAAGCTGACATGGAGAAGTAGATCTGGGTGTGATCAACGTACTGGTAACACCCAGCTCCAAATCCCCTGTTGATCTCTCCCAGCAGTTTCATGTAGATGTTAAAAAGCACTGGAGAAAGTATGGAGCCTTGAGGGACACCATACTTAAGCTCAGATTTTGAAGAGCAACAATCTCCAATCGACACCATCTGGAATCTTTCTGAGAGGTAGGAGTGGAACCACTGTAAAAAAGTGCCTCCCATCCCCAACCCCCTCAGACGTTCCAGAAGAATACTGTGGTCGATAGTATCAAAAGCCACTGAGAGATCCAAAAGGACCAACAGAGTCACACTTCCTCTGTCCATTCCCAATTGGAGATCATCCATCAGGCCGACCAAGGCAGTCTCCACCCCATAGCCTGCCCGAAAACCAGTTTGAAATGGGCCTAGATACGCAATTTCCTCCAAGACCGCCTGGAGCTGAGAGGCCACCACCCTCTCAATTACCTCGCCCAGCCATTTATCAGAGACACAGGCGATTACAAATAATAAAACTGAATAAAAGTCCAAATACACACTCCTAAAACAATCACAAAATTCACATGTAAATAAGCAGAAGAGCAATAAAAGAGCAACAAAGCATTGTACAGCCATCCCTTGCCAACTGCAGGTTTACCAACCATGGTTTTAAGTATCCGCGAATGGGAAATTGTGTCTGGTCTTGCCAACCACATCCCGAGTTTCTGCAGTTGATGAGGTATTTTAAGGGAGGGGGGGTCCAGAGGTCCAATCTGCTCATTCCTCTTTGTGACCCTTGCTGAATCTTGCCGACTCCTGATGACTCTTGGTGATTTAAAATGCATTTGAGTGATTTGAGGGGGGGTGGATTAAAAAAGTTTCCAGAGATTCATGCTGCTCATTCCTCTAATATATTAATGATATTAAGGGATTTGGGGTGATTTTTGGCCATTTCCCCCTTGAATTCAAGGTGTTTTCACAATCATGGCTTCCCTAACCCCCCTGTTTCCCATTCATTCCTATTGCTTACCAACTGCAAATTTGCCAACTGCAGGGTTTTACCGGAACGGAACCCTTGCAGTTGGCGAGCGATGACTGAACATTAAATGTTCAGGAAAATAAAATAGTTTTTAATTGGTACCTTAAAAGCTAAAAGAGGGAATTTGGCATCAAATATTTCTGGGGAGGACATTCCACAAGTGGGTCACTACCACAGAAAAGGCCCCATCCTTGTTTACCACCTACCTAATCCAGAAGGCAGCGGCAATTGGAGCATAACTTCAGGAGATGATCACAATGAAAAATGCAGGCTATAAATGTTTTAATTTTTTAAAAAAATATCTTTAACTTTTTATTTTGAGAGTATTGTACGATACATATCAAAGCAAATACAATTTTCCCATAATACAGGATTTCTCAAACATGGGTCCCCAAATGTTGGACTAAAACTCCTTTCATCTCCAGCCATTGTGTCCTTCAGCTATTGTGGCTGAGGGCGGTTATGGGAGTTGTAGTAAAACAACGTCTGGAGACCCAATTTGAGAACTGCTGCCATAATCAGTTTTGTATTCATATATAATTGAAATTGGACTGAATGGATTAGGAGTCACTTATGTGAATAAAGATGATAAAAGAATTGTGAAGAACAAGGGAGGGAAATTAGTTCTCTATATTATTTTGGATAGAAATATTTTGATGATGAGCTCTTTTATAATTCAGTATGGTTTATACAAACTTTTTACATTTAGATTCCAGATTCCATCATATCTCGTGGCGTTCAGGTGCTTCCACGAGACACGGCCTCACTTAGCACTACTCCTTCAGAATCTCCTCGTGCCCAGGCCACCTCTCGTCTCTCCACTGCTTCCTGCCCAACACCAAAAGTAAGTGCTTTGCCAACCCTCAGAGCTGGGATGTATGATCTGTTGGATGTATGCTTTCTGCTGCTGAAGGTTAGCTTGCATGCAAGATTAAACTATTAAGAGTGATTCATTTGTGAAAGATAGCATAGTTCACTTGTACATGTATTGCTTCCCAGGCAACAGTATGATACAAGGAAAAGGGTATGAAAGGTCTTGTATTAAATTGCTGCTGTTCTGTTGAACCACTCTGTTATTCCTGCCAATCTGTACTAAAGTTTCTTATATCTGAAAGTGCTTTATTCTCTGTTGCAATACAAATCATACATATGAGCATGTGAATCCTGTGCAGTACTTTATTTACCCAGAAAAGTGCAAGTAACCCTGCCCCTGAAGAATAGACGATATGCTTTCCATAAAAGCATCTTTAACTCTGAGTTGTAGCACTTCTCTGCCTCAGTTTTGTATTTACATATATAAAACATTTTCAAGCCAAACAATTTTGTTCTAACTTGGATACTTGCTGCCTCCTGTTTGGAAACTCTAAATTTTTATAGAAGAAAGTTTTAATGCCAACCTTTGAGACTAATAGTCAGTAATTTAGATATTATTTCACACTGATTTTACTTATGCAGGTGATCCAATATGTTTGGTATAACACTCAACATACAGTATATTCAGAGCAAAGTAGCAAGGCTAGTAAAAAAAAATCATGATTTCGTTCTGCAAGTGGTGCTTTCCATATCAGAAGGTTTCTTTCTGTCATATGCAATTTTACCATATTTGATACAGCAAACGCTAAATAACAGTGTTCCTTCTCACCTAATTGATCATGATTCATTGAGATATTCTGCTGCTTAAAATCATTGCAAGTATCTGGTGATTAATATTTCTGCCTATTTATTTTCTTTTCTATAAGCAATTATTAACCTGTGTACAGCCATTGATTTATATTTGTTAATATCTTTTGGCATTTATTATAAACTGCATGTTTGGCTATTACAGGCCAGTAGTATTAGTGACCAGCATGAAATGGGCTTCAGAAGGATGTAAAAGAAGTAAAGAAAAACCTTTACTTTTACTTGAATTGGTTTTCTGTCATTAGGACTTTTTATTTTGTTTTGTTTTCAAAATAAATTGAGACATTCTTCAACATATTGTTGCCACAAGAAAGCTTGGAATTCTATTAAACTTGAATGAACGAGATAAGTAAAAATTACAGGCTCAGTTCTTAGAGTCTGTGTCTTAATTTCTCTGTATAGGAAAAAAAAATCAGCTTGGAAGAACAGGTGCAGTTATTAGAAGCTGACTTTAAGCAGAATGTCAGTCTATTGAAATTTTTGTCAATTGCTGTTATTCAAGGGGAATAAAACTAAAGAGAATTCACATTTTACATTGAAAAGTGGTTACTTGCAAAGGTGGATGCCATAGAAAGTACATGAGATTAAAGCATGAGACTAATTATACAAAGAAGCTAAAGTTGAAGATGGGATGGTTGGTATTAATTCCTTTGCAATCCCAAACCATACTTCCCTTGTATGAATATAATTTCTCATTACATGACCAGGAGTATTTCAAAGTAGATTACAGTAGTTGCTCTCAAGCCTTTTTTTAGTAACTGCTTTGCAAATAATTTAATCTAGCAGATAAACCCAGTCTCTTCTCCCAGTTAATATGCACCAGCTTCCTCATACATGAAACTAAGAGTATCTAATCAGGCCATCTAGTCCATTAATGTCTCCAGTGACCATCCAGCATCTCAGACAGGAGACTTCCCACTCCTACTTGCAGTGGTGGCAGGGGCTGGGGAGGAAAACAAGTTGCAGTTGAAGTTCATTCAGGATTCCCCCATCCTAGCAAATACCAGCCCATGCACCTGGGGTTAACTCTGTGGTGGGGCAAGAGGCAAAGAAGCAGCTTGGATGGGGTGAGAGGAGTGCAAACAAATTTTGCCTGTTGCTCAATTTCTGCCCCATCTGTACGGGCTGCCTCTGCTTACTCCCTAAGATACTTTTGACTGGAAATTCTAGGGAATTCAGCCTGGGACTTCCTACATGCAGAACTGGTGTTCCACCACACTGATCTAAGACCCTACAATCTTTGATAACACATGGTCACAGTTTTCCTTTCTCAGTTTGACTGGGAAAGGAGAGAGGAGACATAATTTTTTGCCTTTCATACAAAAAGATCCATTACTCTGATGGAAAAACTAGGGGTCGAGCACAATAATTCCTCCCTGTATCTTCTGGTGTCTTCTTGGTCATCCAACCAAGTATACCCATGTTACTGTTTCTAAATTACTGGAATAGAGCAATGAATGCTTCCTGGAACACTTTCCTGCGTATAGCTCAACATGGTCTCTCTGTTACAATATCCTCTCTTCACTAGTTTTTTTTTTTTTAAGGTGTTTCAGTGGAGGATTCAAAAATCTCAGCAGTGATTAGTCATAGTCTTAAGGAATACTTTTTTATCCTTCATTGCTGAAAGTTGGATTCTTCTGACAAGCTTGGGATGAGTTTTTAATCCTTTTGAAAGCTCTAGAGGTTTATAGTTATTATTGTTAAATAAAATTCAAATACCCTGCTATCTCTAAAGCTGGGCTAGCTTACACTATGACAACTATTTGAATACTGCCAGGTGTACCAATGCAGGGCTAATGCAAAGTTCAACAGTATGGTAATAGGTTGTAATTTAGATAACACATGGTCTTAAGAATTCCAGTGGTTGTTACTGGGATGCTAGAATATTCTGTCCTTCCAGCTCGTGCTGGACATACACTGTATCTTTTTAAATATATATATATATTAGGTACTCCGTTATTGAATAAGGTTTAAGTAATGTGCTGATTATGTATGTCAGAAGGAAAAATTATTACATATGGAAGATCTGAAGCTACCACCACCACCCATTTTAATTACTTTTTCCAAAGAAAACCTGTTTAGCAAAATGTCATGCTTTCTCTGTCAGGAATGCTGATGATGTAATACCATGAGTTCTTTCCCCAAATCTCTTCAAATCTGGGTCAACGGCCCTGTTAACCATACCATGAAGGATATGCAATCTTTTGCAATAAGAATAAAAAATGTGGGAGAACCAATACAAACTGCTTCTAGATCCTTTGAAAGCATTAATGTGTCCAGTTGTATCATTTTACATTGTGCTATACTCCTTTCAGAATCACATATAGTATCTTTCAGGTTACTTATTTGGTGAGATTGTGTGTGTGTGTGTTTATAGTATTCATTCATCTAATCTTACTAATGCTGCATGCTGAATAAATGTTGAAGTTTAACAGCTATTTTTTAAAAAGAAAGAACCTCATATTTCTGCTATTTTAATAAGGCATCCCATATTATTAAAGAAGGGTAGAATTTACCCTTTCTAAAACCTGATTCTGCTTTTAAGGTCATTTCTTTTTAAATTTGTTAATTTAATTTAGTGTAATAGTTTTGCTTACCATGTGATTTGGATCACTAGTAGTATAAGAGGCAATTCACTCATCATACTGTCGCTTTTGTCCTTTGTGCTATCCCAGCTGACTATCCTAATGTACAGAATCACATGGAGAAATGTCAGTGTGAACCATGCTGTACATTTATACATAGAGGAGTAGAAGGCAACAATTTTTACTATCATGGCAGCATTTTTTCTATCATTATTGGAGGAGTTACTGCTGGCTATATCTGTGAACATTTCAGTTCACACTGATGTATCTCTGTTCAGTTTCATACCCAAGAGTTGATTAGGAAGGATTGTGTGGAGAAGAGAAAAGCACATGGCTTGCATATACTGACCCTGGGATCCTTTTGGCTTTTCATGTTAAACTGGTTGAAACTGCATTTGAAAACCATCTTGCAAATATATTTCCTGACAGATGTAAAAAGCTGAAATCTAAAGTAGAATTGTATATAGCAATGGTAGTCAGAGAAATGGAAGATTTTCTAGGAAGCCCATTTAATTTTTTCTTTTAAAAAGCCCCAGGTTCGTCATTCTTTTATACCAACTCTTAAGTCAACATAACTGTACTTCAGTGAGACTGGAAAAAACAGAATAACACTCATTATGACTAAGCCTCTTTCTTTACTGTTAAATATTTGCACTATGGCTTACTTATCTAGCCAAAGGCTATATTTAATTCTAATTTCAGAGAGCATGATGGGGAATTTAATTTCCAGAAGATTAAATTTTTCTTTCTGTTGCTATCCTAACTTTAGGTATAAAATGAGGAGCTGAGTTAGAATATAAACTAGGTCAAAGATTTTAGTAATTTTTAAAAGTAAATTCTTTGTTAGTTACAGTATCTTGTCATCTGTTCCTCCCTCTCTGTTAGACTATGTGATTTCTGTGCAAAACTGGACAGGTTGATGAGAAGCACTCTGCTAAAAGTGGTACAGAGCCTTTGTGTTTTCTAATCCCATGTCATGCTAGCTATGTTACCTTGGCCAAGCCATTTTACCTTTCTGGTGATGTCACAGTCCTTTTGTAATCTCTAAGATATTTGTTAAATGTAATAAATAAATGGTTAATGCTTGTAAAATATCCCATAGAGGTAGAATATTCTTATCAAAAAGAAAAACAGAGCAACTGACAGGAGACAGTTGAAAACTTAGGCGTGGAAAATATATTATGGTATCATAAGCATGGCCATTAAAAAAAACCAGACGGTCAAGAAAGCAAAGACTCTTCCAAAATAAGGGTATTACTGTATAAGGATATAATACAAAATAAAGGAGACAATAATAAATAAGCAGAAACAGTGCTTAGGGTAAAAGTTGTGCCATTGAGTCACTGTTGACTCCTGGCGACCACAGAGCCCCTACAAATATAGGAATAGAGAGAAAGGCTGATAAGAAGCACAGATAAAGAATAACTTAAATGCTTGATCAGATATTTCGGAATGGTCTTATTCCATGCTTTTGGAAGCACTCTACCAGAATTGGTTAACTTTTCCAAAAGTAACTTTTCCAAAATAGAATTATTAAAAACCTTCCTTGGCCACCAGTAGATCTTATTACTCAAAATAAATGTATCTGGAATAAGGCCCGCAGCGAAGGTTTTAAGGAGCAGGAAGCTTCATACTAAGAACAGGCATTTCCACTGATATATTAGACTAGGTTGTTTTAAGGCAACAACCAGTACATGTCTACATCTGGGTACAATAGGACACAAGGCAGGCTAGAAGCTCAAGCTTTCTAGAAGAACTGAGTACCAGTTGCAGGGGAGTAACAGCAGGACAGAGGGCATGCTCTCAACTCCTGCCTGTGTCTTCCAGCGGCATCTGGTGGGCCACTGTGTGAAGCAGGATGCTGGACTAGATGGGCCTTGGGCCTGATCCATCAGGGCTCTTCTTATGTTCTTATGTTATATAACCGTTGAACCAGCAAAGAACTGGCAGCAACTGAGTGCATTAATGTCTTCCGAGGGCCCCACCCCTTTCTGGACTACTAGGGCAGCCTTCCTACCGAGTAGGCACTTGAACCAGTTTCCCTCCTCCCAAGTAGGAGGCCTCGAGCAGCCAGGCGTGTGCGCCACCTCTGTAGCTCGGCCCTGACTCAGGGTTGCCTCTGCTCCTGGGGAGTCAGTGACGATCGAAGGGGCTCTAAGAAATAGTTTGGGACCCCACCAAGGAACACTGGGTTCTCAGTGCTTCAAGGCTCTTCCAAGAGAGCAGCCGGATCCAGCTGCTCCAGCTCTGGCAGATCCAGGGTGCTGTCTTTGGGGGCCGGGGATCCAGGCTGGGATGGACTATCCCTCTTCCTTTAATTTGGTCTTCCTTGGATCAGTGTCTAGCTGAAACCCAGCAGCTTTCAGCTGGGTCTCGAAACATATAGGTAGTGTGGGCTAGCAAGTGTTGGTTTAACTTACTCTCTGTAGGAATAACTCCCCATAAGATGTCAGGCAGCAGAATACTGCAGAGGCTAAAGTTGTGAGATCGTCTTCAAGGATAGTCCCATATTGGGGTGGTTCACATATCATGCGGAAGGTTTTTTTACATTTAGGTTTAACATACCAAAATTGTTACCACAGATGACCAACAAACCTTGATTTGTTTAGTTGTATCTTGGTTTGTTTAAGTCCTTCCCCCTCTCCTGGCCTCCCATTAAGTGCCCATTAAGTCCCAGTCTATTTTCCTCCGCCCTGCTGCTGGCAAGGCATCACCTGGTCAGCTACTCTCTCACAATTAGATTGGATAGAAAGGGGGTATAGACTCCAAACACAAGCTGTTTTGGAAAACACAGAAACTAGTGTCAGCCCCCCTACCCCGTCGCCAGCACTGACCATGCATATTTAACCCTTTCTGATCCACTGTTCTGTGTGGTGGTGATTTTTAGACAACCACTGCTCCCTCTCCTCCTGGGAATTTGTTGAACACCCCCCACAAACCTGTCTCAGATACTTGCAATTTTACTTTAAAAACTGTGAGCAGGATCCAAACTAACACTGCATGAGGGGAAAAAACATTGCTTATGCAACAGGAGAGGGGTGATTTTTTTGCTTTCTTACCTTCTGCTGTCCCCAATACAGCCTGAAAATATGTCCTTGAGTGTTGTGGGATCCTCAGGCAATTTTTTCAATGTATATTGGAGGCAGCAGAAAGAAAAGAGGATTGTCTAAAGTCATCCCTGTCCCATTACCTGTGTGAAACCTTCTTCCCTTTGAGCAGTCTCCTGGTCAACGTATGTGGATCTTGTACAAAACCTCTATTTACCATTCCTTTCTTTTCTTTTTTTCTATGCCTTCTATGATATTTTGTTTCAAAGGCTAAATACCTTTGAACAGTTTGCATATGTGTATGCTGAGTGAGAGAAAATTGCAGGGCTGGGCTACTAGCAGAGAATGGAGGAGTAATCTTAGCTGTAACTAGGCAGACTAGTGAAGTTCACAGAAAGTGGCAGTTTGGGATCTGAATTCCTCCACAAGTCTAGGCACAGTTCACAAACAAAATGAGAAGTTTATGTACTAACATTCCCCTCACCCATCTACAGCAGGCCTGCTCAACTCAGGCCCCCCAGCTGGTTGTGGACTGCATCTCCCATGATCCCCAGCCACAGTGGCCAATAGCCAAGGACTATGGGAGTTGTAGGCCAACATCGGCAGGAGGGCCGAAGTTGAGCAGCCCTGATCTACAGTCACTCACCAAACCTAGTTAACCTTTTTCTACCCACACCACTGAGTAACCCATTTAACCCTAAGTGTACTTTTAAACTGTGTCTCTCTGCTCCAGCCTCCAAACACCATTGCCCCCCTTCTGCACCCAGAATCACTTTAACACCTATTGTCTGAGATGCAGCTCAGCAAAGTGCTTGACTAATGGACATTCTGTGATGTTTTGCTTCAGGGTAAAAATCACAACTTAATGCATTTGACCCATCTCCATTTGTGTGTGCTTGTTGAGCAGAGGTCTTTAATTGTCTCCTAAAAGCCTCTGGATTTAAAAGGAGTAGTGAATAATTTCTAGGCAAATAATTGAGAAACAACTTCAGTTCTAGGCAAATAATTGAGAGATGACCTATAAAGTTGCAAGGCAGGTGGTTGGGGTGCAGTTTGAACTAGCACCAATGAGAGACACTTGCAGCCTAGGGCAGCCATGTTTCTCAGCTGCTCTGCACTAGTATCTTTGTGAGCAGCAGCCTTGAGAAACAAACCAAGGTGTATTCTGAGGGTGGGTTCAGATGTAATGCAGAATTAAGGTTACACTTAACCTAGGTACACAAGCCCACTTCAAACCTAGAGTTCAAATCTTGGTTTGGACAGCCATAAATAAACCACAATTAGACCCCCATCAGACAGAAGGTCCAAAGGACCTGTGGTTTGCCTCCTCCTCCGCCTCATTTCCAGATCATCACATCTGAAGTCTAAGAGCTGACAGAGGGGGTAGGACTGGCTGCATGGGCTTCCTCCAATCCTGGAAGGACAACCTGCACCCGCCAATGGGCTGGCAGCCTGTGAGAGGAGCTTACTCCTTTACCACCAGTTTGGGGTAAAAATCCATAACAGAGGAGGAAACAGACCCTCAGTTGGATGAGTGGAACTCACTACAAACTGAGGGTTCATTCCCAGGTTTGGGGGCAAAATCAGAACTGTGGTTGGATCCAGGAACTGTGGTTCTGATGATTTGGACATCACGGGGGGCAAACAGGAGGTGAGTTGGCATCAAGTTTGGCGTGATATCCAAAGGCAGCCTTAGTGTTGTGGCATGGTTTCAGATAATAAAAGGAACCTAGGTTACTTGAAATAAACAGAGGTTCAATATTATGTGTGAACGCATTCATAGATTGTATTGCAGTAAGTTGATAAGGGCATGAATGACTGTTCCTAGATTGCTGTACTCAGAGAAGGAATGCAATCAGTTCATTGAGTTATCAATCCATGAAAGGATTTGGACATCCTATGTTAATCCAATTCCTCAATTTGTGTATATCCTGTTCTAACAAAAGGTTTCCACATAAAAGTACTAATGGGATTGCTTTAAAAAGTAACATCACACCAAGAAGATTATCAATGAGGTTTACAACTTAGTGTATACAAATATAGACTCATTGATTTTGAAGGGATTTCACGGGCTATTGTAATTAATAAGAAAGCTCTTTGTTCAGGTGAGATATTTTTGTAGAAGGAAGTCTTTCTAAATAAAGACTACAGAAGAAGGAAGGGTACAAGGAGTAGAGAAAAAGAGAATAATTCAGAAAAACAACTGCAGATAGTACAGATCAGGAACAGCCAACAGGAACAGCTATTCTGTGGATTTGTAGGCTCTTCTGGCCTCAGGCCAGAATGATGCAAATTCTACTTCTAAAATATTTCTTCAAGAATGAGGAGTCAGAGAGTGGTCAAGGGCTGACATATGGTACCAGTGCCTGTCTGTAGGAGCAGCCTCTCTGTTAATCACTGAATATTGATTAAGAGAGAACATTTCAGTATCCCAGAACACTATACTGCTAACTTGAAAGTCACAATTTTTCAACAAGGGAGCTTCCAAAGAAGCAGTATGAGACCGCTGAATTTGAATTTTGTTCCTGGAAATGGAAGGTCTGTGGACTGCTAAAAAAATTAAATTGAATGTAACAAGTGTTTTGATTCTGTTCATTCAGGCTTGGATTGAGACACTGATTTCCTGTCATATTACATTACAGAGTTAATTAAGTCAACGTATCTAGGATGTGCTTGTTATGCTATTGTGAACTGTCACTGGGCAAGTTCAGACTTAACACAGAACCTAAGGTTTGTATGGCCTCCCTCAGCCCCACCCACCTTCTCCTTTCATCCCTAGGCACGTGCTTACTTCTTTTGTAGGCTAAGATATCCCTACAACATCCAATCCCACCAATCTCAACATATCTGAATCTACAAAGAAATTCGGCACTCATGAGATGGGAGAGGGGGAGAGCACACTCCCAGGGCTCAGGGAGCTCCACAAACCTCGGATTTGCATCCCTCACTGTATATATGCGCATGCGCACACACACACACAGACACACACACACAGACACACACACACTTGACCTTTACATAAGGCCTTGACACAATTTCTTTGGACCTAGGAAACGACCCAAAAATTAAAATTAAAAATTGAGCCAGAGAATGGGCACAACAAAATTACTGGACTTGGTGATTGACATTTTGAAAGAGAAGGATAAATCGGCTTCCCTTTATCTCTTTAATAAGTTGTATACTTAGAACAGAAACAGGGCTGCTTTGGACAAATAAAATATTTTATTAAATAAGTCTACCTCCAAATAACCTAGTCTAGACACCACAGTTAAATTCCTAGGCTCTGTGACTCTGTGATGACTGGAATTTGTCAAGCCCAGCTTTATATAGAATTGCCACAGGCTATAGCTTTTGCATTTCATGGCCATTTGGCACCATTGTTCACATTTTTCCTTTTTCTTTTTCCTCTACGGCTACTATGAATATCTTTATACTGCTTATCAACAAAAGTTCTCAAAGCATAGAAAAATAGATAATAAGATTATTCTCTATCCCCAAAATGTTCACCATCTAAAAGAAATACAAGGAGGACACCAGCAACAGCCTCTGGTGGGATGCTGTACTGGGACTGGATGCAAATAGTTGCTCTCGCCCTGCTAAATATAAGAGAATCACCACTTTAAAAGGTGCCTCCATCTGTTTCTTTCTACCATGTATATCTGCCAAACTAGGATAACCATGAATCTCATTAAATGTACTATAGTCGGCAAAAGCTTAGGCTACAACAGGTTTTTAAGTTGCCACAAGACAAAGGTTCTTTTGCTGCAGCAGATTTACACAACTAGACATCTGGAATTAATCCAACCAAATGTTTATCCAACAGCTCTTAAAGTTCTTGAGTGAAAATTCTGCAGCATCTTTAGGGAAATTGTTCTGATGGTGGAAATTGTTCACCACCCTTACATTTAGCAACATTTTTCATGCAGGCTAAATCTTTTTGGTTTTATTTCAAACCCATTATTTTTGTCTTGCCTGTCACAGACATGGAGAACAACTGATCACAAAACTCCTTAAAGCAGTCTTTAATTCATTTGAAGACTTTAGTCCCTTTTCCCATCTCTTTTCTAGACTAAACAAGCCTATCTCCTTTACTTCCTCTTATGTTGTATGCCTCTGTATTTTGAGATGTCCTCTTTCAGGGACTTTTCTGCTTATTAAAGTACTTTTAATATATCTCTTTTTTCTCTCTGTTCTGGAGAGCCCGCCCACTGGTAGAATTCATATCAAATTTTGTAGATATTCTGTCTGGAAGAACATTGTTTGCCCCTATGTAAGCCAAACTATTAAGGACTTACAATCAGGGGTGGATTAAGCTTTTTGCCTCCCATAGGCAAAAAGGCTTTTGCTAACCTTTTACCTTAAACAAAAAAGGTTTGCTTTTTTATACATAAGGTCAAAGCGGGGGATTTTCTCCTTACCCATTCAACCTTTGCTGCAGCCACTGCTGCCCACAGAGAGGGGCAGCAAAATTTGCTGCTCCTCATATTTTGCTGCCGTAGGCAAATGCCTACTTTGCCTCTTGGTTAATCCACCACTGCTTACAATAATGTGTTCCTTTGTTTCCTATATGGAATTGTGATTTTTCTCTATAATCACCAGTTTTGAGATCTATCTGTCTAAATATTATATGATATAATTAACTGATTATTTTAATTCTAATAATAAATTTACAAGAAATAATTGCATTTCAGCTGCTCAAACTGCAAGGTGTAATTATCCATATTTGTAAGAGTGCTTTTTATGGGGTATTTTTTCCAAATAGAAAATCCAAAAAATCTAGAATCATATATTCAGCTATCTTATCACCGTGTGCCAGGGAAGCCTGCATAATCGTGTTTGCTAGGGGCATGGCAGCTGAGTTTGTGTTGATCTTATTCAGAAGGCTGGTTTCCATGTAGAACTCTACTCTGAACTGACTACAAATTAGGTAAAATGTGCCGTCGAGTCAGTTTCGACTCCTGGCACCCACAGAGCCCTGTGGTTTTCTTTGGTAGAATACAGAAAGGGTTTACCATTGCCTCCTCCCACACAGTATGAGATTATGCCTTTCAACATCTTCTTATATCTCTGCTGCCTGATATAGGTGTTTCCCATAGTCTGGGAAACATACCAGCAGAGATTTGAACCGGCAACCTTCTGCTTGTTAGTCAAGCATTTCCCTGCTGCGATGGCTGACTACAAATTACTACCTAAAAATGACAGCAGAAACAGTAATACTGGGCACTTTAAACATACCTTCTCATAGACTGGTTGCAAACCTCATTCAACACTCAGATATAAACACATTTGAGCACATATGCCCATGTAAGATCCACACCACACTTATTCATTTTGTAACCTCTAGGATTGACTAGTGCAATGTGCTTTACCTGGGGCCACCCTTAAAAGCAGTGTTGAGTCTAAGGCTGATATGGAATGCTATAACTCACCTCCTAATGAATAATGGGAAGTAAGAACATATTTACTCAGTTCTGCAGCAATTGTATTATCTGCTTGTACCTTTCAGACTCAATTCAAAGTGCTATTGCTCACCTTTTAAGCTTTTTGCATCCTAGAACTGACATACTTTTATAACTCTTTCCAGCATGAGCCTCCACACTGGTTACAGTCAATAGGTTAGGCACTACTATATACCACCATTATATCATATATAATGTGGGGGCCTCCTTGTAGTGGGTGATTCGATCATTAGAGGTATAGAGAGATGGGTTTCTGACCCATGTGTTGACCACACAATGACTTGCCTGCCTGGTGTGAAGGTTGCGGACATCACGCAGCGTCTAGATAGGGTCTTAGGCAGTGCTGAGAGGAGACAGCTGTCGTGGCGCATGTCGGCACCAACGATGTGGGGAAATGTAGTTGGGAGGTCCTGGAAGCCAAATTTAGGCTGATAGGTAGCATATTGAAGTCCAGAACCCACAAGGTAGCATTCTCAGAAATGCTACCTGTTCCACGCACAGGTACAGTGAGACAGGCAGAGCTGAGGGGTTTCAGTGCCTGGATGAGACATTGGTGCCGGGAGGAGGGTTTTAGATTTGTTAGGCACTGGGATACATTTCGGGGCAAGCAAGACCTGTACAAAAGGGACGAGCTGCACTTGAACCAAGATGGAACAAGACTGCTGGCACTTAAAATCAAAAAGGTTGCACAGCAGCTTTTAAAATGACACCTGGGGAACAGCTGATGGGAGCTAGGCAGTATCCCGTTCGGCAAAAGCCATCCTTTAAAGTGTGAAGGTGCAAAGGATTCAGATAAAACAGAAGGGGACAGAGCAGTACCGCATAACGAGCAGACGGGAGACTGTGCCAGCTGGTTAAAGAGTCAAAAGAAAGATAGCATACATCAGGTGAGAGATTCAGCGTATAGGTGCTTATATGCCAGTGCCAGAAGCCTCCGAGCCAAAATGGGTGAGCTGGAGTGCTTGGTGGCTAATGCAGAAATAGATATAGTGGGCATAACAGAAACATGGTGGAACAGTGAGAACCATTGGGACACTGTTATCCCTGGATATAAACTCTATAGAATGGACAGGGAGGAGCACCTTGGAGGTGGAGTAGCACTGTATGTTAAAGAAGGGATAGAATCTAACAAGGTAGAAAACCTAAGTGGACCAGAGTCCTCCACAGAAATCCTGTGGGTGACAATACAAGGCCGGAAAGGGAACGTGCTACTGGGGACATGCTATTGCCCTCCGGATCAAAACGCTGACAGTGACTGGGAGTTGCATCAGGAAATCAGGGAGGCATAAAGGAGAGGCAGGGCTGTAATAATGCGTGACTTCAACTACCCACACATAGACTGGGTAAATTCACAGTCAGGTAATGACAAAGAGGCCAAATTTCTAAATACGCTAAATGACTGTGCCCTAGAACAGTTGATCTTGGAACCGACCAGAGAGAAGGCAACCTTTTATTTATTTTATTTATTTTAACATTTTTATACCGCCTTTCGTTAAAAGAAAACCCCAAGGCGGTTTACAAAAATTAAAACATACAATAAAAGCAGTAAAAACATCAAGCTAAAAACATACATAAAAAACAAGACAGCAGATAAAAGCACACAAGAACAGCAGTAAAAAACGATTATGTAGAAGCCTGGGTAAAAAGCCAAGTCTTTAAAAGCTTTCTAAAAGCTGTGATGGAGTCCGAGGAACGAATGGCCACCGGGAGAGCATTCCAGAGTCTAGGAGCAGCAACAGAGAAGGCCCTGTCCCGAGTGCATGACAGCCGGGCCTCCCTCATTGTCGGCACCCGGAGCAGGGCCCCCCCAGATGTCCTAGTCAAGTGGGCAGCAACCCTTGGGAGCAGGCGGTCCCTCAAATACCCCTGGACTTAATTCAAATAACCTTAGACTTAATTCTGAGTGGCACCTAGGACCTGGTGCGTGATGTCAGTGTCATCGACTCTTTAGGGAACAGTGACCATAGTGCCATCAAATTCAGCATACATGTGGGAAGAGAATCACCAAGGAAGTCTAATACAGACATTTTGAATTTCAGAAGAGGAAACTTCTCTAAAATGAGTATGGTGAAAAGGAAGCTGAAAGGGAAAATCAGGAGAGTCACTTCGCTCCAGAGTGCATAGAGTTTACTCAAAACCACAGTACTAGAAGCCCAGTTAAATTGTATACCCAAAAAGAGGAAAGGTACCACTAAGTCCAGGAAAATACCAGCATGGCTAACGGGTACAGTCAAGGAAGCCATAAAAGGGAAGAAGACTTCCTTCCGAAATTGGAAGGTCTATCCAAACGAAGAGAACAGAAAGGAACACAAACTCTGACAAAAGAAATGCAAGGTGACAATAAGGGAGGCGAAAAGAGAGTTTGAGGAACATTTAGCTAAAAGCATCAAGGGGAATAACAAAAACTTCTTTAAATACATCAGAAGCAGGAAACCTACCAGGGAGGTGGTTGGACCATTAGACAATGAGGGAGTGAAAGGGATTATTAAGGAGGATATGGAGGTTACAGAGAAGCTAAATGTGTTCTTTGTGTCTGTCTTCACGGCAGAGGATACTGAGCATATACCTGTTCCTGAACCAGGCTTTTCGGGGATGGTGGCTAAAGAACTGAGCCAGATAAAAGTGACGAGAGATGATGTTCTAAACTGTCTGGAAAAACTGAAAACTAACAAATCACCAGGGCCAGATGGCATACATCCAAGAGTCCTCAAAGAAACCAAATGTGAAATTGTTGACCTCCTTGCTAAAATATATAACTTATCCCTGCAATCAGGTTCTGTACCAGAGGACTGGAGAGTAGCAAATGTAACACCGATTTTCAAAAAGGGATCCAGGAGTGACCCGGGAAATTACAGGCCGATTAGCTTAACATCCGTTCCAGGCAAATTGATGGAAAGCATCCTCAAGGATAAAATTGTAAAACACATAGAAGAACAGGCCCTGCTGGGAGTGAACCAGCATGAGTTCCGCAAAGGTAAATCTTGCCTCACCAACCTTTTGGAGTTCTTTGAGAATGTCAACAAGTGTGTGGATCAAGGTGATCCAGTTGACATAGTATACCTGGACTTCCAAAAAGCTTTCAACCAAGTTCCTCATCAACGACTCCTGAGGAAACTTAGCGGTCATGGGATAAGGGGACAAGTACATATGTGGATTGCTAACTGGTTGAAAGACAGGAAACAGAGTGTAGGGATAAATGGAGAGTTTTTGCAATGGAGGGATGTAAGAAGTGAGGTCCCCCAGGGATCTGTACTGGGACCGGTGCTTTTTAATTTATTCAAATATGATCTAGAAGCAGGGGTAAGCAGCGAGGTGGCCAAATTTGCAGATGATACCAAACTCTTTCGGATAGTGAAATCCATAACTGATTGTGAAGAGCTCCAAAAGGATCTCTCCAAACTGGGAGAGTGGGTGACAGTGGCAGATGCAGTTCAATGTTGGCAAGTGTAAAGTGATGCACATTGGGACGAAGAACCCCAACTTCAAGTATTGCTGAGGGGATCTGAGCTGTCGGTGACTGACCAGGAGAGAGATCTTGGGGTCGTGGTGGACAGCTCATTGAAAGCATCGAATCAATGTGCGACAACTGTGAAAAAGGCCAGTTCCATGCTAGGGATCATTAGGAAGGGGATTGAAAATAAAACAGCTAATATTATAATGCCCTAATACACAACTACGGTGCGACCACACCTGGAGTATTACATACAATTCTGGTCACCACATCTAAAAAAAGACATTGTAGAACTGGAAAAGGTGCAGAAGAGGGCAACCAAGATGATCAAGGGCCTAGAGCACCTTTCTTATGAGGCTAGGCTACAACACTTGGAGCTATTTAGTTTAGAAAAAAGGCGACAGCGGGGAGACATGATAGAGGTCTATAAAATCATGCATGGTATGGAGGAAGTGGACAGAGAGAAATTCTTCTCCCTCTCCCATAACACTAGAACCAGGGGTCATCCCATGAAATTGATTGCCAGGAAATCTAGGACCAGCAAACGGAAGTACTTTTTCACACAACACATAATCAACTTGTGGAACTCTCTGCCACGAGATGTGGTGACAGCCAACAACCTGGATGGCTTGAAGAGGGTTTTGGATAACTTCATGGAGGAGAGGTCTATTGACAGCTACTAGTCGGAGGACTGTAGGCCACCTTCAGCCTCGGGGGCGGGATGCCTCTGGGTACCAGTTGCGGAGAGTAACAGCAGGAGAGAGAGCATGCCCTCAACTCCTGCCTGTGGCTTCTAGCAGCATTTGGTGGGCCACTGTGCGAAACGGGATGCTGGACAAGATGGGCCTTGCGCCTGATCCAGCAGGGCTGTTCTTATGTTCTTATCATATTATATTATATTGTATATTATATCATATTATATTATTTATTATTTCCACTCTTATGAAAGTGAAAATAAGAACTGAGCCAAACATGTTTATAAAGGTAACGGTAAAGTGTGCGGTCAAGTCGATTTCGACTCCTGGCGCCCACAGACCCCTGTGGTTTTCTTTGGTAGAATACAGGAGGGGTGTACCATTGCCATCTCCCGCGCAATATGTGATGCCTTTCAGCATCTTTCTTATATCACTGCTGCCCGATATAGGAGTTTCCCATAGTCTGGGAAACATGCCAGCGAGGATTCAAACTGGCAACCTTCTGCTTGTTAGTCAAGCATTTTCCCGCTGCGCCACTTAAGGTGACTACTAACATGCTTATAGTCCTTGAAAATTTCCCCTCATTTCCAGGTTACTTAGAGAGGAGAGCTGGTCTGGTGGTAGCAAGCATGACTTGTCCCCTTAGCTAAGCAGGGTCTGCCCTGGTTACATATGAATGGGAGACTAGAAGTGTGAGCACTGCAAGATATTCCCCTCAGGGGATGGAACCGCTCAGGGAAGAGCATCTAGGTTCCAAGTTCCCTCCCTGGCATCTCCAAGATGGGGCTGAGAGAGATTCCTGCCTGCAACCTTGGAGAAGCCGCTGCCATTCTGTGAAGACAATACTGAGCTAGATAGACCAATGGTCTGACTCAGTATATGGCAGCTTCCTATGTTCCTGTGTACTTTTTGGAGAGTGTTCCAGTGGTCATAAAAGTGTTTGCCAAAGGACAATTCCCACTCTCTTGGCAATTGCACTGACACTCCCTGTTTTGCTGCACTCTGCTATGGCAATGAAATGGCTGCCATGAAGCATGACAAAACAAGGAGTGGCATGTCTGAATGCACATTCTTATGCTCTCTCTCTGCTGTGATCTCCTTTACCTGCTTTTGCACCAGAGGAGTTTGTTCCCACGTTAACAAGGCAAACTGGCCACACTCAGACTTGCTGAGCTGTGCTGCAGAGCAACCTTGCAGAATGTGAAGTGTGTCATAAGGTTGCCTTGGCAACATGAAGATGCATTTTTCTCATTCTGCATCAGAGCAGTGCTACTTGTTTTGCCCTCAGTGACAACACTACATAGCCAAACCTGAATATGACATCATCTTTCTCAGCACATAGCCTCTGATTGGTTAGGATTACACAGTGAGGAAAAAGAAAATAGTTTCAGAGAAGCAGCAAAAAGAAGAAGAAAAAAGAAACAAAGTGGCTATAAGAATCCATGGAAAAACATTTAAAATATGTTTTTGGTTTGGGGTTTTTTCTCAGAAGTATTTTATACAAACATTGGATTTTTCAGGGATATTTTCAGGGCGGAAATTGACATAGCTAGCATTAGTAAAATAACTGCAAGAAGTAGACTGTCCCTCACACTTTTACCACCCCTAAGGTACTTAAGAGATGTGTGTGCAGAAGGCAACAAATTATATTTGTTCACATTTTGCTATTGTGCAATAGGATGCTTTTGGCATACTGAATGTATGCTCCGTTTTCCTACCGCCTGCAGACAGTTTTGTCAAAACGAGTGTTGGATTGGGAGAAATCAGGTGTCTCCCCCTGCACGTCATTTCCAATGCCTTAATTACTTCCTGGAAATCCCACTGAATTCTTTCCTTTATTCTTGCCCATCCCCATCTAATGACTTGCCTGCAACCCTGTGCACAGTGGGAGTAAGTTCCATTGCAGTTAGTAATTTTGGAGCCTGGACCTAAAGGCCTTTGGAGCCCCCACCCCCTCTGGAGGCTCCCCCTCCCACAGGTCCCCCCCTTTAACTGCTGCAAATTAAGCATCATCCCCCCCAGACACAGACATACAAACTGTGACATACACAGTATTTTTTTTTTGGTACACGTGCGTTCTTGAGGGCACAAACAGCAACTGAACTCAGAAGAATATAATAATCTAAAACAAGTATATTTATGCAAATACACATTAGCAGAAACATTTCTGCACACAACTTAACATATTCTCATCCCACATATTTCTTTACCCATTTCCTCCTCTGTCTTTAAATGATCCAATATTTAAGCAACTGAATTTGCAAGAATGTAAAGATGTTTTTTTAAAAAAACCAAGGTAATGGTGCAGGGAGAGACCTTGGGATTTTTGTTTTTTAATGCAGTTTGGAGGCTGGGTGGAAAAGAGGACCCACCATTCAGAAAAGCAGACAAGAAGCTGGAGCTTCTTTGCTGCTCCCTCACATCTCTCTCTCTCTCTCTCTCTTTCTCTTTCCCTCCCTCCCTCCCACCATTGGGTGAATGGATTCAAGGAACCCGGGCCGCCACCAATCAGGTGGCGAGGCACGGCCCCAGACACACACCGCGCATCTGACGTCAGACGCGGGGACATGATTTTGCTCCCAAATGGGGCCTCAGAGGACAGGCCAATTTCGCTCCCGAACAGGGCCGTGCGGCCCCGTTCAGGAGTTAGATTGGCCAGTGCTGCATTCACAGTGAAGCCAGTGTGGTTCTTCCTGCCTGCCTTTAAATGGCAGGGAGAGTTGCTTCAGTCACGCTGCAAATGCAGCGCTGGCAGATTTCACTCCTGAATGGGGTTCTGTGGCCCAGTTTGAGAGCGAAGCCACGCTCCCTGCATCTGATGTATGATGCAGGGGGCATGGCTAAACACGCTCTGTGTCATAGGTCAGACACATGGGGCAGGGCTGGAGGGGCCACAGTGGCAGCAGAACATGGGCCACCGCTTGGCTCCCTCCGTGCCTGCATGGAGAGCAGACACTCGGACATTTTATTCATTCATTCATTCATTCAATTCCTATACCACCCTTCCAAAATGGCTAATGGCTCATTTTCTTACATTAAAAGAAAACAATTAAAATCAATTAGCATTTAAAAACAAAGGTTGTAAAACACCATAAAACAATAACATTCAAAACAGTTTAAAACCCTGAAAAACCAGGTTACAACATTAAAACCATTTACAACAATTTAAAAATCCTGGAAGGCCAGGTCAAACAGATAGGTTTTAAGGGCTCTCCTGAAAGCCAATAAAGAATTCAGATTATGGATTTCTGCAGGTAGTGCGTTCCACAGCCCAGGAGCAGCTACAGAGGAGGCCCGCCTCTGAGTCACCACCAAACGCACCGGTGGCAGCTGGAGACGGATGTCGTCAGATGACCTTAATGTGCAGTGAGTATCATGCAGAAGAAGGTACACTCTAAGGTAACCTGGACCTAAGCCGCTCTGGGCTTTAAGGGTAATAACCAGCACTTCGTATTTTGCCCGGAAACATATAGGCAGCCTGTGCAACTGTTTCAAAATAAGCATAATATGATCTCTCCAGATTGCCCCAGAGACCAATCTGGCTGCCGCATTTTGAACTAACTGAAGTTTCCGAACTACATACAAAGGCAGCCCCACGTAGAGCACATTGCAATAGTCAAGCCTGGAGGTTACCAGCTGATACACCACTGTTTTGAGGTCATCCTTTTCAAGGAATGGACGCAGCTGTTGAATCATTCGAAGTGGATAGAAAGCACTCCTGGCCCTAGCCACCACCTGAGATACCAGGGTGAGGCCTGGGTCCAGGAGTACTCCCAAGCTGCATACCTGCTCCTTCCGGGGCAGTGTAACCCCATCCAGCACAGGAAGCTCTAACTCATCCCTCAAATTCTAAGCCTTACAATGAGCATCTCCATCTTGCTTGGATTCTGTTTCAATTTGTTATCCCTCATCTAGCCCATTACAGCCTGTATTATTTATCTATTATTTATTATTAAAATTTATATACCGCCCTTCCAAAAGGCTCAGGGTGGTTTGCATTAAAACACCATTAAAATCAATTAACAATTAAAACAGAAATTATAAAACTACATAAAATAATAATTAACAATTAAAACATCATAAAACACCAATTAAATAGCCAAAACCATTTAAAAATCAGTTTTTAAAAGCTGAGAAAGCTTGGTTGAAGTGATGTTTTTTCAGAAGTTTCTTAAATATTGTCAGAGATGGGGAGGCTCGTATCTTAGTGGAGAGCGCATTCCACAATCTTGGGGCAGCAGCTGAGAAGGCCCATCTCTGTAGCCACCAAACGCGTTGGCGGCAACCGGAGATAGACCTCCTCAAGTGACCTCAGTGGGCGGTGGGGCACATAGCGAAGAAGACGTTCTCTTAAATACCCAGGGCATAAGCCGTTTAGGGCTTTGTAAGTTATAACTAGCACTTCGTATTTTGTCCGGAAACCTACTGGCAGCCAGTGTAGCTCCATCAGCAGAGGAGTAATGTGGTCTCTCCGAGATGACCCAGAGACCAACCTGGCTGCTGCATTCTGAACCAACTGAAGTTTCCGGACTATATACAAAGGCAGCCCCACGTAGAATTCATTACAGAAGTCAAGTCTGGAGGTTACCAACAAATGTACCACTGTAGACTACCACTACCACTGTAGTTCATTTAGAGAATGAACGGCATTTCCTGATGATACAGATGAAAAGGAGAAGTAGATTTGGGTGTCATCAGCATACTGATAACACCCAGCACCAAATCTCCTGATGACCTCACCCAGTGGTTTCATGTAGACTAGCTAACCAGGCGCATAGCTTCTGTGTCCCTAGTTCTCCGTGACTATTCCCCCCACCCCTCAACCCATTCTCCCTAACGCTTCCCCCATCCATCTCTGATGTCCCCATTTCTGACGCCTGCCCGACCCACTTCTCCCCCCCCCCCCCCGCTCTCCGCCCGTGGTTTCTGGCCAGTTTGCTGGCCCGTTCGCTCCTGCCACTGACTCCTCCTCTTCCTGGCAGCCTAGCCGCCTCCTGACCCCAGCAGCTGTGCGGGGCCCACTGCCACCTCCTCTTCCTCCTTGCCGCAGCCGGTCCTGCCGCCTGTCTGGCAGCTGGCCCGCCACCATTTTCCCCAGCAGCAGCTCATCAGCCTCTTGAGTCCTGTTGCACGCAAACCTCCACGGCCCAGCCAATCAGGCACCTCTGCCGCCCAGCTGGGTGCTGGGACGCTTTCCACGCATCAGGACAGGCACATCTACGAGGATTAAATATATAGATATTAAAAATCATTGGTGACAGAATGGAGCCCTGAGAGACTCTATATAACAGCTCCCGTTTTGAGGACCAACTGTCACCAAGCTCCGCTATCTGGAATCTACGCAAGAGATAGGAACCACTGCAAAGCAGTGCCCCCTATCCCCCAGCTCCCCCAGGCAATCCAGAAGGATACCATGGTTGATGGTATCGAACGCTGCCGAGAGATCCAGAAGAACCAACAGAGTCACACTCCCTTTGTCGATTCCCTGGTAAAGGTCATCCATCAGACCAACCAAGGCTGTCTCAACCCCATAGCCAGCTCTAAAGCCAGTTTGAAATTGATCTAGATAATTGTTTTCCTCCAAAAATGCCTGGAACTGGTCAGACACCACCCTCTCAATCACCTTGTCCAACCAAGGGATATTGGAGATTAGTCTATACATCACGAAGGGGTCCAGGGATGGCTTCTTAAGGAGAGGTCTAACCATTTCCTCATTCAAATATGGAGGCACCCTATCCTCCCTTAGCGATGCATTTATGATATTAACTAGGCCACCTCCAACAATCTCCCTGCTAGATAGAAACATTCAAGCTGGGCAAGGATCCAGAGAACAAGTGGTAGGCTCCACCGCTCCAAGCAGCTTGTCCACATCCTCAGGAGTCACAGATTAAAACTGATCTAACCTAATACTGCAAGAGGAATTGCTGGACATCTCCTTCATAGACCTTGCAGAAATAGTGGCGTCCAAGTCAGCCCAAATACAGGAGATTTTGCCAACAAATAACCCATTAAAAGCATCACAGCAGAACACATCAGGGGACTGATTTGAAGCAGAAGGAGCAGAAATTAAACTCCTCACAAACCGGGATAGCTCTGCTGAACGCGAACCCGCAGACGCAATGTGTGCTGACCAAAACCATTTTTGCCGCACGCACTGCTACTGCATAAGCCTTCAAATGGTTCCTATGCTGCATCCTGTCAAATTTGAACCGAGTTCTCCTCCACCTGCATTCCAGTCACCTACCCAATCACTTCAACCCTCGCAGTTCCTCAGTATACCAAGGCGTCATTCTTGAAGCAGGTTGGGAGGGACGCGTTGGAGCAATCATGTCTACTGCCCTGGTAAGTTCCCTATTCCAGGTTCCCACCAGGGCATCGACAGAATCACCAGCCGCACCAACTTCAAAACCCTCCAAGGCCTTTTGGTAACCTGCTGTGTCCAGCAGCCTTTTTGGACAGACCTGTAGGGCTGGGTTGTGGCTCTGAGACCAACCTTAACCAGGTAGTGGTATGCCCATGACAACGGGGAGACCACCGGACCCCCCACCCATGGAACACCCACCTGATCTGAACAAAAGACCAAATCGAGTGTGTCGCTCAGAAACTAATTGGGATAGGCCAATAGTTCTCATGTCCTCTATGAACTCCTGAGCCACACCAGACAAGCCAGCCCCAAAATGGATACTGAAGTCCCCTGACACTAGACACCTGGGAGACACCAACACCAACTCCATGACCAGCTCCGTCAGCTCAGTTAGGGAGTCAGTTGGGCAGCGGGCGAATGGTACACCAACAGAATTCCCAATCTATCCCTTGTTCCCAGCCTCAGAAATACACACTCAATATAAGTCAACTGTCTCACAGGGATCCTGGTAAGGGAAATTGTATTCTTATGGACCACAGCCACTCCACCCCCACCCACTTCCCCTAGCCTGCTCTACAACAGAATAACCTGGAGGGAGAAGCTGAGCCCATACTGGACCACTTTTCTCCCCCAACCAGGTCTCAGTTATACATGCCAGGTCAGCTCCCTCATCCATGATCTGATCATGGGCAATTTCAGTCTCATTCTGAACTGACCTGGCTTTGCAGAGTAGCAAGGCCAGGCTCTGTGGGTAGCTGGAGCTGCTCTCCGAGGCCTGAGAGTTGGCAAAGCAGTTGGAAATGGAAACAGTTACCAAATTACTGATTTCCCTTCCCCTGTAACAGCCAGCTGCTCTGCCAGCACCAAATCTTCTATTCCCCACCACTACAGCAATAGCTGCCCCAGAACTGCCAGGCACACACACACACACACACACACACACGCACCATCCCACTCAACAGACCCCAAACACATATCTGCAAAAAGGTCTGGCACAACCCAGTACAATTAAAAACCAACAACCTCTAGCCGAAACCTACACACACACATCCGCAGTATAACCTCCCCACAGCCCTCAGTCCCTCCCCAAAGGTGGCCGGCTTCAGCGGCTGCCTAAAGGCAGACCACCGGCCACACCCTCAGCCACGCCTCAGGCTTACCTTCCAGAAATTTAAGCCTCCAACAGCCCAGCAGCCCTTCCTCTCACTAGAACACTGCTGGAGCCAAAGACTGGTATTCAATGTCAGGCAGTCCTGGAAGAAACTGGAACAGCCCTGGAACAACACGGCAGGCTAGCAAGCAGACAGCCCTTTGTCTGGGCTGGGAGGTGGAGATGAAGCTTCCAGAAACAGAGGGGGGCAGATGACAAAGTCCAGGCAAGACAGAAGGGTCGACAGAAGCCAAGCCCTCCCACCTTGTTCCTCTGTTAGCCTCCTCACACCTCAGCAGATGACATGCAGATTACACTCAGCTCTTCCTTTCCCTGACATCAGATCCTAGAGAAGCAGTGGATGTACTGAACCAGGGGCTGGAGGCAGTGATGGGCTGGATTTGGGCTAGCTAACTGAGGCTAAATCCAGATAAGACAGAGGTGCTGTTGGTCAGTAAGAAAGCCAGTCAGTACAAGGTGATTCAAATGGCTCTTGGTGAGGTTGTTCTCTTGAAAGAACAAGTGCACCACTTGCGAGTGCTACTGGACCCAGCTCTGTTTGGGGAATCTCAGGTGGAGGCGGTGGCCAGGGATGCCTTTACACAGCTTTGGCTAGTGCACCAGCTGCATCCCTTTCTTGAAAAGGCAGATCTGGCCACAGTTACCCATGCCTTAGTCATGTCGCAGCTGGATTACTGCAGTGCACTCTACATATCCCTTGAAGAATATTCGGAAACTTCAGTTGTTGCAGAATACAGCTGCCAGTGTTCTCTCTGGAACTGCTCATTCAGAGCATATTACATCTATTCTGAGACAGCTGTGGTTGACAATTTGTTTCTGGATCCAATTCAAGGTGCTAGTTATTGCCTTTAAAGCCCTTAACAGTTTGAGCCCTGGATACCTGAAGGATCACTGCTCCCAAGGGTTTCTGCCTGTCCAACAAGCTTGTAAGAGGAGCTGTTGTTTCATGTGTCAACATTGAGAGAGGCTAAATTGTTGTGCAAACGGGACAGGGCCTTCTCTGTCGTTGCCCCAAAGCGCTGGAATGCTCTCCCAATGAATGTCCATTCCTTGACATCTGTGGCTGTTTTAAAGAACAACTAATGACTTTTATTTATTCAGGCTTTTACCCCTTAGGAGCTGCCAGGTCTGTCAGCTTTCCTGTTTCTGTTTGTCTTTTTTATGGTGGTTTTTTGTTTGTTTGTTTGTTTTGCTGTTTTATGGGTTTTATTGTTTCACTGATTTTCATGTAACTTTAGATGTAATTTTAGATGTAACTTCAGTGGAATTTTATTGTATTTTTATTTTTGTAAACCGCCTTGAGATGCATTATGAAAGGCAGTATAAAATTTGAACAATAAATAAATAAAATAAAACATACACAGGCAGACTTGATCTTCACAAGGGTGCTCCATTCTCCACACCCGCCTGCACGTGGAACTCTTCCCCTTCGCCTACATGTTGTAGGCAGAAGGGGAAGGGGACGAGAGAGAGAGAGAGAGAATTTGCACATTGCAATCCAAGCTCTTACAATTACTTATTCTCTCCAAGCCCTCCACAATTTGCAAAACAAAAACAAACACAGAAGTTTTATCGAGCAAGCCCGGGGATGGGGCTTATTTTTTCATGTCTTATTCATGGTGCCTCTCACCCACTTCTACCTCCTGGCGTGGCCTCCAGTAATAGAAGGCAGATAGAAACCCAGCAATCTCAGCTACACTACCAGGAAGCAGGAAGCTTCCTTGGTGCACGGCATTGTAAAGTTTTGCTGAGGGAAAGTTTGCTTCTCTCCATCTTTCCATCACCTTGCAGCACCCTCCGCTCCCTCTTGCTCTCACAGGCATGCTGCATGGGTGGGAAAGCAAGGAGAGATTCAGCCAGCCACTGTGGAGGCAGGCAGGCAGCCTGCACTTGGCCACCGCCTCTGCTCCCTCTCGCAGATGTGCTGTATGGGTGGGAAAGCCGGAAGCGATTTCGCCAGCCACTGTGGAGGCAGGCAGGTGGCTTGCATGTGGCAGCCTCCACTCCCTCTTGCTCTTGCGGGTTCATGCGCTCCATGGGCGGGGAAACCGAGAACAATTCAGCCAACCGCCATGGGTACAGGCGAGCTGCCATTGCCCACACTCAGTGCCACCCCCTGCTGCGCACATGAAAGATTGGGCTGTTAGTGGGCCCGCCAGGCCACTCAGGTCTCGCGAGTCACACACTTGGCCATCCAGTGGCAGCACAGCATGAGCTAGCAGCAGCCACTGCTGAGGCCCCCAGAGGAACATTTTGGAGTGCCCCCCATAGTGGAGGACCTGACTTCAACCCGGAAGTCCCGTTCAAAAGAGCACCAGTGGTTAGTGGGACTTAGAGCCAGTGTGGTGTCATGGTTAGAGTGTTGGACTTGGGCTGGGGAGACCTGAGTTCAAATCCCCATTCAGCCATGAAACTCAGTGGGTGACTCTGGGCCAGTCGCATATCTCTCAGTCTAACCTACCTCACAGGGTGGTTGTGAGGACAAGCATAAGCATGTATACCGCTCTGGGCTCGTTGGAGGATACAAATGTAATAAATAAATAGTAATAAACAAACAAACATGCATCTATTGTGCTACTTGCTTTAGCACAGATGTATGCAATTACAGCAGCAACCATTCATTCAGGAAAAGGGAGAGAGCAAGGAAACATCCAGTCTGGAAAGGAAGAGAGCAAGGCCTGATTTTCACCAAGAAGAGACTGAATTAGTGCAAAGTTTTGTAGATTTGAACAAATTTTCAAGATCATCCCTGATCCAGAGCCAGAGACAAGTGACCCCGAGGGCAAAGGAGAAGCTACCTCAGGGCAAGAAGCCTCCTCAGTAGGTAAAGCCTTGGACCCATGTCCTCCAGAACCCTTGAGTGGGCATTCCTCCAAAATGGCTGGCACACCAGGGGAAAGGCCCAAAGAACGGCCGAGCAGGTCATTTTTGGATAGCAGGGAGGCCAGCAGGGGAAGGGGGAACCTCCACAGACACACACCCCTCACCCCAGAGAACACACCCAGAAGGGTTAAACTAAAAAATGTTTTTTTAAAAAACAAAAAAACAAAACCACAAACCCCCACTGAACAGAACTGAGGGCGAGGGGCTCAAAGGGGTGCTGGACTGAACTGACCCAGTCAAGTTTGGGTCCGGTTCAGACTCGAACCGGACCAGACCAGCAGGTACCATGCACACCCCTAGCCCTTACTGCTGTATGCCTGGGTCTGAATTACTACTTATCTCCAGAGTTTGCTGCTGCAGTCTAGCTCCAGATCTACCCAGTGAGTGAGCCTGACACTTAGCCATAATTGGGGGTCCTCAGCTCCCGCATTGCTGCTACTCAGGGGGTGCAAACTCCAGAGTTGGACACAAATAAATTCACAGTCTCAGGAGGGAAAGAAATAGAATGGCTGCTGTGCACTTATTATTCTTCCAATTCTTCCAGCTTATTACACTTATTCAGCACTGTCCCTCTCTGGACAAAACCAAAGCAACAAATGTTTGATGTAGTTTTAAGTGTATCTGTTTCTCTGAATATTGTTGCTTCTTAAGTAATCACTTCTTGAAATGGTTTCTCAGAACCTTTCACTTTAATGACTTGACTGCAACCTTACGCACACTTTCCTGGGAGTAAGCCCCATTGAAATTAGTGAAACTTCCGAGTAAACATGTATCTCTTTTCCTGTTGGGAAAACAATCAATCAACCTTTATTATGGTCAAAGATCAGCAGAAAATGCAACTAATACATAAAATAATATACAATTATGTGCCATCCATGCAGATTTAACAGCTGCTCCCAGATACATCTCTAAGACATTATAAAGATTACTAGCTGACTGGGCACATAGCGTCTGCGCCCCTAGTTCAACTCTCCCCCAACCCCTTCAGCCTCTTCTCCCTGATTCTGTCTTTGGCAGGCATCTCTGACACCCGCTAGCCCACTTCTCTCCCCATTACCCCACGGTTTCTCCTCCCAGTTTCTCAATCCCCTCCAGCCACTGCCTCCTCTTCCTGGCAGCCGAGTCACCTCCTGACCCCCAGCTGGCGTGCAGGCTGCCACGATTTCCCCTGGCAGCAGCTCAACAGCCTCCTGCCTCATCAGCTCTCATCAATCTGGCCTCAGTCCTCAAAACTGCATTTAAGACGCATCTTGGGGTATGAAACAATGCTCTTAGAAATTTTAATAGTGTCCTTTCAAGCATGGCAATATTAGAATAGGTTCTAATTGGACTCCATAAAGTAGCTGCAACAGCAGCTTAACCACAGATAATTTAATAGCCACTGGTAAATTTCTTCCACCATTTGAACAAAAAATCCTTAGAATAGTTGCAGCACTCCTTTGAGCCAATGCAGTTATATACGTGGCCTGCGCCACCTTCCTCCCTGAGGCCTGAAAAACAACACCCAATAACTTGAAACATTTAACCTGATCGATGGCATGGCCATTTATAAGTCCTTGGTCTCTTTGCAAAGACTATAATCTTTGTCTTTTAATAGTTGATTGCCAAATGTTCTTCCACACAGTACTGGGCAATAACCTTAAGGGTTCTCTTAAAGTCAGTTGGCATCTGTAATAAAATCACAGCATCATCTGCACATAGAAGAATAGGCCGATGCGTATCCGCTAAAGGATAAGCATTTGGGGTGTGTAAATCCAAACCCTGCAGTTGTTTGACCAAGGAAAGGCACACAATTTCCAGCTTTTTATTTTTCATGGTGATTCAGCTTTTCTTATATAGCCTTTATGGCTATAATGAGTAATCACTAAAATTCTTATAACTGGGTTGTTTTCAGAACAGGTTAAGTTCCAGATGCATTGTAAACTAATCAGAGGCCACTGTGCCCACCAGCTTTCAACCAAATAGCTTGGAGAGTTTCTGTTAGGGCACTCTTTAAAGGTTTGACGCTTGACTTTGGCCACTTAAATGTCCCTGTGGAATCTTTCCCATCTCTTCGAGGCGTGGAGTTGCTAAATGCCTGCTCCAAGGAAATCTAAGGTCTCCTGGGTGCTTTCCAGACTTTGAGCTCTACAGTGGTTGGAGGTGGTGTAAAATGCTTCATCTTGGCAGGATCGTATTCAAAACATAAATAAAGAGTGGAATAAAGGGTTTGCTGTTTACGATCTTGGCAGGATCATATTCAAAATGTAATTAAAGGGTTTGCTGCATAGTTCATATTGTCACCCATAACAATGTGTTTTCCCAGATAGGGACCGTTCATATTGATTATAAGATGTGCTCTCTGTGCCCTCCTACTGCCCCATTTTGGGCCAATGGGATCGCAGAAGAGGCAGGGGATGATGGTGTCATGAGGCTCCCCCTTGCTGGCTTTGCGCAGAGCCACTAGCGGGGGAGTAGTTTTTTTCTAGCTTGAGCACACTTAACTATTCCTTGCCAAGGCTGACAATTGGTTTTTAAACTAATTTAAAAACTCACTGGCAGAGGCTGAAAGAGGAAAGGAAGAACAAAGAAATATAAACATAAATGTAAGCAAATGGGTTTAACATTAACAGAGAAGGAAGCGAAAAGCAAATAAAAAAGAAAGTGCACTGATGCACCATTGCAGCTTTGCACAAGAGCACCTGGGGCGGGGGGGACAACATGGAGCTGAGCAAAACAGATATAATCAGAATTGAATCAACATCAGGGAGAAGGGCGACAAGCAAATAAAAATAAAATTGAAGTGTTGCACCATTGCAGAAGAGCATTGGCTAAAGGGGGAAAAATTCAGAAGTAAGAAGGGGCAATATCAACAAATCATCCCCCTCAGCTTATGAATCATCCACACCACTCCACTTACATCCCCAAAATAGCATTGCAACCCTCCTAAAATGGAAAAAAATACTGTTATATTCCTGCAACACACATACAACGTTGTAGCACTGAAACGCAACAATAAAACCTGAAAGAGGTCATTGGAAATATGGACGGCACTTTGCTGGCAGTGCAGGGGCTGTGATGTTGGAACACAGGCAGTATGGAAGCACACTTAGCGGACACAAAGCTAAACTGCTTTCCCATGCCATTGTCATGAGCACATGGATGGACTCTGAGGAAGAGGAGGAAGAGATGGATGGGATGGCAGCAGAGGTGGGAGTGTAAGTTCCAGAACTTGTAGAGGAGAGTGGGACCAGCCCACGGGAGTCTGGAGAAGAGTTAGAGCCTGTCGTGGCAGCTCCTATGGACAGCTGGTCTCAGCAGTGAAGAGGCATCGCTCAAAGAGACAGCAGGAGATAAAGGACCACATACACAGAATGGCTAGACTAACAAGCAAGGCTTCTGAGTCAGGGATCCATGATTAACAGCACATGGTTTCAGCCTATATTAGCCGGCTTTGCCACAGCCACTGTGCTGGTACCAATGTTGTTCTTCACTGAGATACTTGGCTGTGTTTCTGTTTGCCGTGCCTGTGTTTTGACCTTGGACCGTTGGGACTCTGTTTGTGGATTACGATTTGGACTCTGTTAGATTGACTGATGATATTACAACCCAGACTGGCTCTGGTTTGAAGAAACTGCTTACTGCCTGGCTTTGTTGTTTGACTTCTTCCTCTGTCTGTTTCAGTCTCCGGCAGCTGATATTTACAGCTCCAGATTAGTGGGACAGGTTTATGACAACTATCTAGAAAGTGCCCTGTAGTTCTAGCAGACATGACAACCACCGCTGCTGCAACTGCTTTCCGCCATTTCTAGCAGGAAGAAATTTAAATAGAAAAACTTTCAAAATAATTTGCAGGTACTGGCAAGTATAGAAGAACAGTTGTGCAAGACCAGTAACAGACCAAAAAAGGAACAGAAAAAATAAAAAAAGGGGAGCAAAAAAAAATCTCTGCACAGTGCCAAGAAAAGAAAATCCAGTGGTTTGGAAACAGCTTAAAGAGCAGTTGCCAATAACTGGCAAAAACTGGCACTTAATGGAATTGCAGTATAACTCAAAAAAGACAAATGTAAACAAAAATTGGGGGGGTGGAGGCAGGAGGCTGATGCAAGCAGTAATTAGAAAAACAAACTACTGTGCAGGGTAAGAACAGAAAAAGAAGAACACTTGGAGCATAGGAGCGTTCTGGTACAGAACTTAAGGGATGTGCTGGGATGGACTGGTGGGAACCAGTTCTTCCAAAAATTATCACTCACGTGGATAGACACACCTCCACAGCTTCTGCTATGACTGTCTAGTAGGAGACAGTCCTGTGGTACGAAGCATAACTTGTCCCCTTTGCTAAGCAGGGTCCACCTTGGTTGCATATGAATGGGAGACTTGAAGTGTGAGCACTGTGAGATATTCCCCTCAGGGGATGGGGCTGCCCTAAGAAGAGTACCTGCGTGCTTGCATGCAGAAGGTTCCAAGTACCCTCTCTGGCATCTTCAAGATAGGGCTGAGAGAGACTCCCACCTGCAACTTTGGAGAAGCCACTGCCAGTCTGTGTAAACAATACTGAGCTAGATGGACCAATGGTCTGACTCAGTATAAGACAGCTTCCCATGTTCCTACATCTTTTCCTCCTGCTGCAATATTTTGCCTTTTGAATTCATGTTAGGGGAAAAGTACATGTTAGGGGGGGAAACTACTGATTTTCCATAAATTGGAAGACCAGTCATGGTAGAACAATCTGCAAGTAGCTCATCATTGACTTGAATCCCAGGAACATTTTCCTTCAGAAATATCAAGGTAGAATATAAAAAACCATCATTAAGGTAGAATATATCACTGTCTGGAAGCAGCTTAGTACAAGGAGTTCCTTCCTAGTACAAGCATCAAGCCCTATCACATAAACAGATTTCCGTGTGCATTGCAAAATAGTAAAACCTAGTAATCAGACCCCCATTGTATTCCCTGATAACACATTCCATTAGAACACCTGGCTACACAGGTGTCCATTAGGAATTAATGTCTTCTAAAACATCTGTAGAACAAAAGTACTGTCTCCAGTGTAAGATCCTCACAGATCACTTGATCTCAATACTAGAGCAGTGGAAGAGCAGAGCTGCAGTCCTGATTTCAGTAAGTGACTCCTCTACTGACCTCTACAGGTGAAATGCTGCTTTTCATGCACTTATTAATATAATTCATCAGCACTGCCAGTGAAAGAAGTTCTGTTAATGCAGTTTTTCAGAATATCCCCATCAGTCTAGCATATTTCTCTCTTTCCCCTCAATCAGAGAATCTCATACCAGTGGAAGATTTAAAGGCAAAAAGAGAAAACCTTACCTGTTCTAGCAAGATCCTGGCACAGGTCAGGACACTTTGCTTTTATAGGTGGAAAATGTTCCACAGGCTTGATACAGACTTGCACATGTTTCACTCAATATGACAGATCGGGGCTAATCTGGAAATAATCTTTTTTACATGTAAGTAACTTCCATGTTTCTTTCTTATCCCCATTGCTCCTAAGTGTTTGATTTAGGAACTGTAAATTTTTATATTAATGCACTTTGTATAGCTGTTGACATTGACTCAGTTTAATCCACAAAGGTGAAAGAGTAGATGCAAAGGTTCCAAATTTTAGGAAAAATTTATTCCATACCTCTTATTCCCACACCTTTTCACTTAGAGTCTATATTTCTGGGCAAAATATAAAGTGCTAGTTATTACCTTTAAAGCCCTGAATGACTTAGGTCTGGGTTACTTGAGAGAGCGCCATTCGCTACAAGAACCCCACCGCTCAATAAAATCATCAAGAGGGATCCATCTTTGGGTGCCACCAGTTCATCTTGAAGCGACCTGGGGTTGGGCCCTCTCAGTTGTCACTCCTAGGTTGTGGAACGGGCTCCACATAGATATCAAAGGATTATCTTCCTTGGAGGTCTTCAGGAGAGCTTTAAAGTCCTATCTAATTTGAATTTGAATGGGTTTTAATCTGGTTTAAATATTTTCTCATTCTAATTGTTTTATTATGTGCTTTTGTTTTTAATGTAAACTGCCCTGAGCCACTTTAGGAAGGGCAGTATATAAATTGAATGAATAAATAAATAAATTTTAAAAATCCAGACAGAGTGACAGGATTTAATTGCTCTGATTCCACCTTGCTCAGAATTAATATGTGGATAAAAGTAGCTGCTGAAGGATAGTGATAGCAAGTAAAAATTATTCCCTAATTAGACATTATGCATGAGGAAAAACTATCATCCATGAGTACATGGTCACCATATCTTAAGAAGGATATTGTAGAACTAGAAAAGGTGCGGAAGGGGGCACCAAGATGATCAAGGGCTTGGAGCACCTTCCTTATGAGGCAAGGCTACAACATCTTGGGCTCTTTAGTCTGGAAAAGAGGCAACTACTGGGAGACATGATGGAGGTGTATAATATTATGCATGGAATAGAGAGAGTGGACAAAGTTTTCTCCCTCTCTCACAACACTAGAACCAGTGGCCATCCCCTGAAACTGAAAATCAGGAAATTTAGGACTGACGAAAGGAAATAGTTTTTCACACAGCGGATAATTAATCTGTGGAATTCTTTGCCATGGTATGTTGTGATGTCCACTAGCTTGGATGGCTTTAAAAGGGGCTTAAACAAATTCATGGAGGACAGATTTATCAATGGCTACTAGTCTGGTGGCTATAGGCCACCTCCAGCCTCAGAGGCACAATGCCTCTAAATACCAGTTGCAGATGAGCAACATCATGAGAGAGGGCATGCCCTTGCCTCTTGCTTGTGGGCTTTCCAGAGGCATCTGGTGGGCCGCTGGGTGAAACAGAATGCTGGACTAGATGGGCCTGATGCAGCAGGGCTGTTCTTAGATTCACATCCCAGAAATAGAAATGGACTCAAGCCAGAGATGTCTCTATGCCCCAGCATGGAAGCCCTTTGTCTTGTCATGTTCTCTGTTTACATGAAACAATAGACCATTGCTTTAGGTGCAAAACGTATTAATTTTTAAAATAATTCCAAAGAAGGTAACAAAATACTAGAAAACATATGGTCACGGTGTATTTCCTATTTCTTTGTGTAAACAATACAGCTCCTATGCTATAAGAGAGAGGGTAATTTTGGATTGTAAGGGTCTTTAGAAGTACAGCCTTCAGCCTTTCTTTGTACATTGTACTTGCTTGTATCTTATGGAATGTTGTCTCTCCAGTGCAATTGTTCTTATTGCAATACATTCAAAAAAGGAGTCTAAATAAATAAAACTCTCTACCCTTTGATAGAGATCTGTATTTTTAGATATTTAAACTTCGTTTCATGCTCCTCAGGCTTGACCAAAGTCCATGCTTTCTTCTGCTCTTTCCCTCAACATTTGCCTTTCAAAAGGCAAGGAACAGGACAAACTCAGTGGGAGCCATGGGGGCAACAGCAGCCGTACTGCTCTCACCAGGCTGTCTAGGGCTGAGGCAGCCTGGGGAGGTGGCTGTTGTAGGTCAGCTGACCTGGTGCTCATGATTTTTCCTCTTGATTCTTTAAATGTATTTTATTGCTCACCACTATCTACATATGTGGTTATTCTGGGCATTGTGGTACATTGTGGTGTTTAATTTATTATATTACCTGATTTCTGTTTTCTCCCTCTGTAGTTTTGTCAATTTCATGTTTCTGTCTAGGTGCTCTACAAGCTACCTGAATAGTTTTTTAAAAATGCAATGACCTTTTTCACTTCTAAATTTCTCTTTTTCTCTTTTACCTTCTCTGCTTACACTCCTTCACATTTTACTGATTTTTAAACAGAACACTTATATAATATTCCAGTATTATAAATGGAGAATTAAGGCACAGAAATAATAATGCAATTGCTCAAGATTACAGAAGAAATCCATATCACATCAGTTTGTTGAATGACTTGATGCTTCCAAGTCCACATTTAGCTACATAGTAGCAAACAAAACCACCATTGATCTGACCATCCTGTTACTCTGCTGAGTCTTCTGCAAATATGAAATTTCATTTGAGTTAATTGCAATCTTCTGTCAAAATACCCTAACTTTTAAGACTAAACTCTCACAGGGCTAGTTTGGATGATACCCTGTCCACCCAGCCCATCATATGTGATGAGGACATGCATGCGTCATGAGCGCATATATCCTTTCCCCTGCTATACATGGACTCCTCTATCTAATCACATGGAGGGGGCCATCCATCTAAACCATTCCTCTACATGTGTTTGAAATACTAGTATTTTCTTGCATGCCAGGGGAGAAACAACGTGCATCCTCATGGTGTGCCCAGTCCTCATCGTTGAATTTGGTGGGCTGGGGAGATGAAGTATCATTCCATTTGGTCAACAGTCATTATTCCTTCTGGTATTGTGTTTTTCCAGCCCATTCCAATGGAAATCTTTCCCCTTTTCTGTGTAGATATAAATGTTTCTCCTGGACTCACAGCACTTCAAAAGCAAAACGTTGGCTTTGATGCTATGAATAGTGGCTTGGATCCAGAGGTGCCCTTCTTCTGCTCATGGAAAGACTGCTTCCAACTTAGTGGAAGAATGTTGCATGAGAAAGGTGACCCCAAATCCAAAGGAGTTCCTTTGTTTTGTACAAATACTTGCGCAATTGTACAAGCTTCCCCCCCCTTTTTTTTATGATCCACTAGTGTTTATATGGTACAGCCTGTATATTCCTTCTTTATCATGTTTCTTGTACTGCAGTACAGCCTCCAATAACACTGTGGCTCTACAATGCAAGGAGTTTTGCACTAGTGCTTGCGCAAGCATTTACAGAACAGCACTAAGTCATTTTATGCTTTTGCTCACTGTTCTCTGGATCCACAGCCAGTAGGTTTATTTATGGGGTTTTTTAAAAATTTGAGATAATAAAAATGCAGATCCTGTGCTCTTGTATATAACTTTTCTCCATTTATTTATAAATTTTCTTCTTAGCAGTATGAAAGCCTAATGAGCAATAGATACAGAACTGTTTCTTCATACCTCTGCACAATATAGAATTTCCTTGATGTATGCAAGGATAAGAACAAATCAGCTGGTATTGAAACAGAACTCACAAGTGTCTTGCCTATTGTTAAGTTGCTGTTGGTATGGCATTAAAATTTTCTGCTTGGGCAGCAAAATTATTTAATTGGGAATTAAGGACAGCAGCTAATATCCTAATTTCTTTCAACATGGGGCAGCTGTATATAAATCTGTCAGTTTTCAGTGATGATATTTAGCAGCACTGAGAGTTCCATTTATAGTACCCATGTCTCTAATTTGTGTGGATGACATTTTTTAACTTTAGCACATAACACAAGTCTATATCATAAACTAAGCTAAAAGACACGAGTGTTTGTCATATCTTTTGTGTCGATTCTTCATTTTTCATGAACCAAGTCCAGGCTCTCCAAATATATTGTAGTATATGTACTGTTAAAACTATGATTAACAAATATAACACACAAACTTTCAGTACCAAATCTGTAGTATACTTAAATAGAAAAATTAAGTAAAGTAGTCATAATGTGATCCAGAAATAAGAGTCTGTGTCCTTGTTCCCTAGAAGTGTGTCAGAAAGTCAAATTGATGTCTTGCATGCACTGCTAACTGACTGTGTGGAAATTTTTTTAAGTTCACTTCTTTTCTTTATTCTTCTGTCTTTTTTACCCATCTTCCCCCATTGTAGCAAATTAGACGCCCGGATGAAAGCAAAGGAGTTGCTAGTAGAGTTGGATCCCTCAAAGTAAATATGTTTCTAACTTTTATTTTGCAAGTTTTCTTCTATAGCCTACACTGGTTTTGGGGGGTTTTTTTTGGCGTGGGGAGGGAGAGGGGAGGGAAGGCAGAGGGTGGGGACTTTTACATTTCTCACCATTTCATTGTTTTTATTTCAGTGTTTTTATCACTGTTGGGTCACATTTTGTTTGTTTCTGTGCTACACAAGAGCCACCATAAAGCGGCTAGCTGACGGCAAGTTGCCAAGTGTCTAGCTTTGAATGTTACCGCATTAAAAATAATAATAATAACCATAGCTTCTTTAAGGTGCCTATAATTTGGGAATCTTGAATACTTCTCTGATAGATGGCAGTATCACATGAAACTATGTTTATGCTACACAAAAATGTGATGTAGGACTGATCCACCACCCTCTCACATCATCTTAGATAGACTTAAATGATATTAAGGTGGCTTAAATGCAGATAGTCTGGTTTAAGTGGTGTGTGTGGATAAAACCACATTCAAACTTACAGTTTTCTTATTTCAGGGATAACTAAGCTGCTGTTGTTAGTGGTTTTTGTTAGTGTTCACAGTTTTCACTTCATTTTTCAGAAATAATCAGTGTGTAAAAAAGAATTAGCTGAATCTATTGAGTATGTATATGTTTGAAAAATAGTTAGAATGGAGAACAGGGAGTGAGAGAGATATTCCTGTGATTCTTTTATAAATAGACACCATTAAGATTAAAGGTTAGACACCTTTACTACCTTCTTAGTTAATTTAAAGAACTGCACATATGTCCAGTGTTTTAACAGAATGAGTCAGCTGTCTAAATTAATGCCCAGGTCCTATAGTTTATTCCATTAGAAGGAAACTTTAATTTATCCCTGTTCATGCAGTCTTCTGCCAAATGCTAATGTATTTAATAGGCATAAATGGAAAATCAAAATGGTGAAAGCACATGGCATGGCATTGGCTTCCCTGTCAATATTTAGCAGTAATTGTGGCCTCTTTTCAATCTTTGCACTATTTCACTTCAGTTTTTTTCTGCACCACATGAAGCTCTAATTTTGATTTATTTATTTTTTCTTCTGCACTCTCCTTGCCAACGCTTCCTTCTCAACTTTAAAAAAAATTATTTTGTTTGTGTGTGTGTGCGTGTGTATCACCTTTATTCCAGGACAAGCCATCTTCTCTTTTCTCTTAATACTGCTCTATACAGCTGCTCTGTGTGAAAGAATTGTTGCACTGAGCATAAACGGAGGAAGGGAAAAGTTTATTGGTGCACCCATTTCCTGTATTCAGTCCCAAACAATTAATTTCATAATGGTGTGTGGAGGGGGGGAATTGTGTTATATGTATGCCAGTGATACTTAGGCTACAGTCCTATATGCACTTACTTGAAAGTAAATCACATTGAACTCAGTGGGACTTACTTCATAGTAGACATGCATAGGATTGCACAGTTAAAGGCATCTACAATATTCCTCACGGTCTTTTTGTGAGGTTTAAAGTTTTCTTCTTTTTTATGAAAAGAGATCACAACAGCTATACTATTAGGGATATACTGTGTTCACTAATAGGCACTGTTTCAGTAGAAAAATGAAGACTTAGCTATTGAAAATATATGTACATATAATTACCTATGAATCCAGCTTTCAAATTCTATCCCAGACAATGGTGTGCCCTTTCCAAAAACATACGTGTATGCAATGTTTTAGAATACATTCTTTAATAAATGCAGCACAGTAAGCGTTGAACTCATTTTATTCCATGCAGTGAAGTATTGAGACGTTAAGTTTTGGGCAGTATAAAAATATGTAAAATAAAATAAAAAATAAAAAAATAAAGATCTCATGGGTTGTTATTTCAAATAATTCTTTAGCCCATTTCTTGGAAAAAAATTGATACCTATCTTAGAGCTCTGCATTCTGTATTCTGTCTACTAAGTATTATAATTTTTTCCTAATAGGGCATATTATTTAGGCATCAAAAATGGAATAAGAGCATTCAGAAATTATATGAAGACCCTATCTTTGATTCCATGTTTGATAATTCACCCACAGAAAGCTATGTAGAATTTCGTTCTGCATTCTGCTTCCTACAAATAATACTTGGAAACTAGGATGTTTTCTAAAGGCTAGTATCATTAGAAAATGGATTAAATTGTATATGTTGGAAAATAATTGCTGATTTAACCAGCGATTGGTTTTCTTGTCAGAGCTTGTGGACAGTATATTTGTATTGTAAAAATGTTGCATTGCAAAGGCAGTGAGAAATGTGTTGTGCTGTGATCTTATCTTTTAAAAAAGGAAACAAAGAACATGAAAAAAGAACAGGTTGCTTTTTCAATTCATTTTCTGATGTTTACATGTAGCTCCATCGAAAGTTGGAGGAGCTCAGAGATCACATAGAAGGAAATGTCAAAGGATGCTTTCTCCGAGTAAATGTACGATTTCATTTGGTGATTTATTTTTTAAAAACTTCCGCTGGCTGGTAACTTCAAATCTGATTGGTTTGTCCTCTCATCCCCATCTTTTTCCCTTTCTCTCTTTTCCCTCTTCTGTTTCTTTTCCTAGCTGGGGTTTCATTCTAATATACTTGAAATTATATCAAAATTTAACTGGTTTTCATTTAAAAGAAAACCCTAAAATGTATTAACAGTTGATCAAATTTTGGCTAGTTTATAGGCACACCATTGGACAAAAAACAAGGAATCCTTTCCAAAATCAAAATTCCATCTGTAACCATTTGCTAATAATAGTATTAAATCTTGTAGGCATTAATAAACCCTTCAGGGCATACTACATGTATCTGGTCTAGACTAGGATCATATTTACCTTTTGCCTTTTTATCTCTCTTCACCAAGCAATTTACAGCTCAGGAAAGGTCCTCTCTGGTCCTGAGGTCCAAACCACACATCACATGCAGCTTCGTGTGTGTGTGTGTGAGTCCCAATATTCCCCTTTCTTCCCCCCCCCCGCCCCCGGTTGGAAAGCAGTTAAGTATGTGCAGTTCTGAGTGTGCACATGGTAGGAATGGAAAGTGTTAAGCAACTTTTCCCCTAAAAATTTTCCACGCTTAGTTGCAGCTCTGAGTCTGCTTTTCAGTATTAAAAAAAAGTTGAGGTGAAGAAACAGTAACTGTTTCTGATACGTATTTTTACTAAGAATGTCATGTAGGAAATAGGTTACAACTTTTATTTACTTGTTTGTTTGTTTGGCAGGTATTGCTCGGCCATTCCAGGGTCCTTGGCAATGCCTGTGTCTCTTCTGCAGGTTTAGCATGTATTAATTATATGGCTTTGAGCCTCACAGTATCATTGTTCTGCAGTAAATGGCCATTGAGTAAGTGGTTGTCTGTATCCATCCTAAGAAAGTTGTTTTTCTCTGACCCCACTCACCTAGGTTCAAGATGAAAACTAACTGAATATTCTCTGTGTGTACCCAGTGTTTTTTAAACCATGTTACGTATACACTTAGAAGCATATTTCTTTCTCAAGGTCACTGATGAAAGGACAAAATGCTATTAGCCCAAATAAAAGCTTCAATCTTATCAGATTAATAAGGATTCTTTGGCATA
This sequence comes from Hemicordylus capensis, assembly GCF_027244095.1. NCBI lineage: Eukaryota > Metazoa > Chordata > Lepidosauria > Squamata > Cordylidae > Hemicordylus > Hemicordylus capensis. The sequence continues at coordinate 81,205,422 of NC_069657.1, read as the reverse complement.
ATTTATTTGCCAAATTTCCCAATATTCCTAAGCATACTGTTTTACTGCATACAGCTTAATAGGTTCTATGTGGTTGCTTCTACTCTAGGGCCCATTAGCATTCCTGAGACAATGCTATTCTACAATCAACTGGAAGTTGAACTAAAATTGTGGTTCTGCGTGGCAATTAATGTGGCAGCATATCCCCCATAACAGTCCCATAATGCTTGTCTTCATGGGCAAGAGCCTAAGTAGGTTTGCTCAGAACTAAGACCCATTCATTTTGATGGGATTTACTCTCTAGAACATATACTTAGAATTGCATCCTTCAGTCAACAAATGTCTGTGTTTCTTTTAAAGCAACTTCTGCTACCAGCCCCTTAATTAGTTACTTCCATGTTCATTCATAGCCTTGGCAGTACTGATAAGGCCCTTGATTAGTCTATTCCTGTTCCCTGGCAGGTGGTGAGGTAGATTTTTTTAGAAAGTAAAATGCAGTTGCTCTAGGTACAAAGAAGGAAGTGAGTAATTATTTACTCATTTCATGAGTAATTGAATAAATAAATAATTAAAGTACCAGCAGTGGCGGCAGGGAATAAGAACTGACTGATTAAGAGACAATTCAATACTGCTGAAGCTGGAAATGAACACAAAACAACTAATTCAAAGAACAATGAGGAAAAAGCATTAGTTTTTCTTCATGTTCCTTAGAAACCATTTTTCTACAGAAACGTATTCTAAAATCATTAAAGAAATTAATTTAAGTCAATCTAAGAAAATATTTAAAAGAGGAGCAACAAAAAAAACGAAGGCAGTAAAGAGCAATGCCCCGTTTAAATTAAAAATGTTTTAGCAGCCCACCTAAAGGAGTAATTCTGCTGGAGCCCCCTATGAAGGGCATTCCAAAATTGAAGAGCCACCACCCAAAAGCCCTGCATCGTGGCAGCAGTCTTGAGAACAGGGTCTCTGAAACTAATCAAAAGGTTCACGCAGGTTCATGAGAGCAAAGGCAGTTCTTCAGGTGCATTGCCAGTGCCAGACCACATTGAAAGGCTGTTGCTCCAATTGCATTTTAAATTTTGGGGTTTTTTAAATGTCATGGATCAGGTACTTTTAAAAATTGGAGGAAAACATTGGGTTGCAATGGTTTAACAGAGTCATCTGGATTCTCTGTAAAAACTGAGTGAACGAACAGTTCTAGAGATTAAAAAACTAGTATAGAAACAACTTCTGTGTTTGTGTGTTTTTCTTTTTTGAATTCATTCTTTCTATGCAGGGAATGCAAAGCTAATCTTTTCCATGCTTTTAAGTCCATTTTTGTAATAATAATGAACATAAAGATAGAAAATATGAATAGTGATTCTGAGTTCATGCAGATATGTTGTTCTGACCCCAGATCTTTCCCCAAGTGTCTTGCCAAGTCAGATTATAAAAAAACTATAGTAACCATAAGCTTCTCATGCATTCTGATGAGATAATTTTAAGAGTCCCACACTAATACTATCTTCCTCCGCATTAAAATACTTCATACTGCTGAGGAAAAAAAAGTTATTTTATAAAATAATGCCCTAAGGATCCACAGAAGCAATCAATAATCTTCTGGTAACTGGGGTCCATTTACTAGAGTTCATATAGGATTAGCAGCAAATTTTTGCATGTGAGGCAACATACACATAAAAATAAAAGAGGATGGACTCACTGTTGATTAAGCCATATATAATCATTTAACTGATGATAAAATAATGATATAATTCATTAAATAAATTAGCAAAAACAGTAGGTATAATTTAAATTTAATTTTCATTCATACCATCCTGGTTTTGGGAAAGGATTTAACCTAGATGGTCAGTTTAGTACAGTAGGATAAATTATTCTGAATTTTAGGGTTATTGTGCTCCAGGTCTTGGCTAGACTTTTCTCCAAGAGAAAAGAAGATTTAAAATAATTGCACAATTCTGTGCTTATTTAAGATAGAAACTTTTCATTGTTTCAAACTCAGTATCTATTGATTTTAATTACTGAACTCACTGGAAATAGAAAGGAAACATAGGCTACCTCTAAATTTGTTTATTGTGTAATATCTCCCTTTTAAATACAAGGTCGGATCCAAACAAGCAAGAGCAAAGGGAAAGTTGAAGGAGACCTTTCTACCCCTTTCTCCCCATTGCAGCTCTCTGCTGCCCCAAGAAATGCCTCCGAGTTTTCGAGGCCCTTGGAAAGAGGATGGCTTATTTATTTATTTATTTTTACATTTATATCCCGCTCTTCCTCCAAGGAGCCCAGAGCGGTGTACTACATACTTGAGTTATGTAGCAAAGGGCAAAGGGGACTGTGCTCTACCTGGTTGCAGTAGGTTCTCCCTTTCACCACAGGCTTTTGTGGGGGAGTCACATGGTGCAATGTGAAGAAAGCCATGGGAAATTCCTTTTCCATAAGTTTTGATTTTTTTTTAATGCAATCCATGTTCATTCCAAACAATATTTGCCAAAGAACATAAATAAAAATGACCAATACATGAATTTGATATTTAGCATATCTACATAGCCTTAAAAGGGCACTTATCTTGCCCTTTCCCCTGCTAACTAAGCAAAGAGGCACCTTTTAAAAGTGGTGATTCTCTTTATTTAACACTGGCCCTCTCCATCCCCAGCACAGCATCTCTCCAGCGGCTGTTGCTGGTGGCTGTCTTATGTTTCTTTTTTAGAGTGTGAACCCTTTGAGGACAGGGGGCCATTTTATTTTGTTATTTGATTGTTTATATCAATGTAAAGCACTTTGGGAACTTCTGTTGAAAAGCAGTATATAAATATGCTTTGTATTCGTAGAGCAACTCTCTCTCTCTATATATATATATACACACACACACACACCACTGAGAGACCTTAAAGGCCAAGTTGAAGACAGATCATCCTGGAGAGAATCTATCTTTGAGCATTTTTAAGAGCTAATAGTAGCTTGGGGAGTGGAAGGTTAGTAGTAAAGCATTAATATTGTCTTTAGTGAAGCAGTCAAGTATGTTGACATTCAGAAAGTCATCTCTTAAGTATTAACATTTGCAACCACAGAGCTGATTTTAAATTTCATCCACGCAACCAAAAACTGTCATTTTAGTTTGCAGGCTCAGGTTGGCAACATAACATCTGTTACTGTTGAGAGAGCTTCCTAGATTTGTTTTCCGAATGAAAATTCTGCAGGAAAACCTTCTCATCACATCAAGTCAATAGCATGATTAAGAATCTGCAGCATGTTAAGAAACTGTAGACATTTCCTGTGAAAGTAAGAATCAAGCTGCTTCCTAATCTTTTTCTTCTTTTTCTACTAACAATTATTTCATAAAATAAGTCAAATATTTGGACAATATGTTCACCTATAGATTTTGAAATGTATTGTTTCCCTAACTATTTAGTATAACTCCTTGAAAAATATACATTGCTAAAGGGCAGACTAGGGGTGTGCACAAAACTGGAAAACCCGGTTCGGCTCAAGCCGAACCAGTCCAGTTTTGTGCACATCAAGCCGGGCCCCAGTCCAGCTTGAGTCCAAACCAGTTTGGGCCTGGCTCGAGGAGGGGGCAAAATTTGGGCGGGGTTTTTAAAGAACTTACTGCCTCCAGCGGCCACAGCGAGTGCTGCCACAGGGAGTCACAAGCAGTTCCCCCTCCCCACCACCAGCCTCCCCGGTCTTAAAAGGGCCATTTCTGCACTGGCAGTGGCCATTTTGGAAGCCATGCAAATGGCCAATGTGCATGTGCAGCCACCTCCAAAAAGACCAAGGGGAGACTGGTGAGGAGAGAGGGAAGACCCAGCTGTGGCAGCCCCCCACCCCCACCCGAGGCAACTGGAGGTGGTAAGTTTAAAAACAAATTTCCTCATAGATTCCATGCTAGGGATCATTAGGAAGGTTGTTGAAAATAAAAATGCTAATACAGGGAAACCTCATTATCCGCAGATCACGTATCTGGGGTCAGGAAAACGACACCCAACCTTGGCATACATGGGAGGGGGGGAACATGACCTCACATATCCGTGGGTCGGAGGTGGCTGAAAATGACCACAGAGGTCATTTCCAGCCACCATTTTGTTTCTCAGAGCCACAAAATGGCTCCCATTTAAAAACAAAAAAATGCCAAATTTTGGTCAATTTTTGGACAGCCCAGGGGTACAGCGCAACATAGGTGGAACAGCAAAGCATGATAAGGAGCTTCCCACCCCCATGTCCCCCCACACACACACATATGTCTGAAAATCCCAGCAACCAGGAACCTAACCCCCAATTTCCCATTGAAACAATGCCTTGGTATTTGCGGTTTCCATACCCACGGTACAAGCTCTTTGCACTTTCTAACATCAGGAGTGATAAGGAGGTTTTGCAGTGTTTAATGGGAGAAATTGAAAGGATTAGAAACACTTATGGAAAGGAAATTTAATCTGCCTCTAGTTAGCATCTGGAATAGGGGTCTTACTTTGCACCCCTCAGCCATGTCTCAGATTGAAGACAATTTAGTTTGTCCAGTCAGTGAAAGACATTAAGAACTGAAGTAACTTGCAAAGTAATTTGCATAGCTCTACTCTTTCATCTGGGTCGACCTAATCTGGATATATTTCTGTCTTGCTAGAATGATGAAACTTATACTAGGAACTGACTATATCCATGTCTGTTTACCTTTATATCATTTCTATATTCCTTCCTTTCTCTCCATACATAGACTTCCCAGGTGGCCTTCCTTCTAGACACTGATAAGACTTACACCTGTTTTGCTTTAGCAATGTTGCTGCATCATTTGCCTTCAGACCATGCCTTGGGACCATCAAGTAAAACTAACCCAGTAAAGTAGACCAGTTTATCCCCATATTGTAGATGGAGAGCTGAGTGGTTTGCCTAAGGCTACCCAGTAAATTTGTGGGTGAGATTTGGACTGGCAGGCTCCAAGATCACAGTTCATTTTCTTAGCCATTATGCTACATTAGCTCTGAGCTTGGAACTGTTACATTAACCTGGATTTTTTATCAGTGAGTGACAGGTCAAACAGTACTTCATCTGTTCATCTGAACAGTCATTCTGCACACTGAATGTCTAATAAGGAAACCTCCAAATGATGGAGATATATTGGAATGAGAGCAAGCATATGAAAGTGTTTGTTAGTGTTGGCAGGAACAGCTTTCCCATATTATGGGCAAAATTAAGGTAAACATAGTGGTTTAGATCCTGATGCATGAATGGAAGGACCCCCTCCTTTCCACTGCAGTGCCCCACCACTGCAAAGAACTAAGGGTTGGGTGATTTGGGGACAATGTGGACTGGTGCACAGTTAGCTGCAAGAGAGGAATTGGTCAAAATCAAACAGTAATGTTGCAAAGATGGTTTATTGAAAAAACTAAGTCCAGGCACATTTCAACATAAAAAGTCTCTTCCTCGGGGGAAAGTCTTCATATAACACAATGCAAAGCTTCACACTGACTGCTGACTCTGAAGCTTTGTATTGCATGATATGAAGACTAACCATTCCTGCTTTCCGTTGTTGTGGTGGTGCTTCCCTTCTTGTTTATTTTCAGAATCAAACAGTGCCACCTTTTTTGCAGGCAGAAGGAAGCTCATGCTTCTGCCTCTGCCCCAGGCACAGCTCGTGAACGTGCCTCCGGGGGGCCCCTGTGGCAGGGAATCGCCTCTGCCACTCACCTGGCTCCCGCGGAGGCGAGCCCCTGCCAGCGGCCAGGTGAGTGGCGGAGGTGATTCCCCACCGCAGGGGCTGCTGGGCAGCACGGAGCACCGGCTCCATTTACCTTAAAGAAGCCGCCCACCACTCCCCCCCCCCGAGGAGAGTTCATGAGCTGCGCCTGCTCTGCCCGGTTTTGGCTGATGTTTCCTTACAACCCCTGCTAACTTTGCAAAGAGGCAACTTTTAATGATTCTCTTTATTTAGCAGGGGGAGAGCAACTGGCCCTCTCCAGCACAGCATCCCTCCAGTGGCTGTTGCTAGTATCTGCCTTATGTTTCTTTTTAGATTGTGAGCCCTTTGGGGACAGGGTTCCATCTTATAGTTTGTTATTTCTCTGTGTAAACTCCCCTGAGCCTTTTTTGGAAGGGTGGTATAGAAATCAATCAGATAGATAGATAGATAGATAGATAGATAGATAGATAGATAGATAGATAGATAGATAGATAGATAGATAGATAGTTGTCCCACCCCCTCCGGTAATAAACTGTAGAGATGCCGGGGAGGTTCTTTTAAGGGGCAGGGGAGGCACTGACTACCTGCCAGCCCCAGCCCCACCACTTTCCCCCCACCGATGCTCTCGTAAAAAGTGGGCATGTAGGGCTGCAGCATGCCTCCCTCCCTTCAGCCCGTTCAGCGGCGCCCCAGAAACAGCCGACACATGTACGCGCCACTGACTAGGGCTACAGGGAGGCACACTGCAGCCCCATGCGTGCCCACTTTTTATGCGAGAACAAAGCAGCGGGGTAGGGGCTGGTAGGTAGGCAATGCCTCCCCTGCCCCTTAAAAGAACCCCCCCCAAACCTGCTCGAACGCTGGTCCACGGAACCCGTTCAGTGCTCCCAGAATGTTGTGCCAAACGGTTCTGTGCACATGCCTAATATTCTGGAAGATGTTCATGAGTGCCTTTTTTGCAGGGCAGAGTGGGTGCAGGGAACTACTAAGGATCAAGGGCTGGAGAAGTCCTATTGCATAAGCTTATTTCCACTCATGCAAATGAGGATGCAAACTGATGAAATCATAGAAAAATTTGTCATAAAAAATAATAATATAGGGTACCTCTCACTTCAGGCTATTTAATGAGAAAATATAAATACTTCTTAAAAAAAATTCGCATAGTTTGCTCCAATGTGTATATTAATAAAGAAGTCAGAGTAACCTTGCCTTGTCAGATATGATTAAAAATCCTTTATGCTCAGCCCAAATATGTTACTAAGGGAATTCATCAAAATATTGCTGGGGCGGTTGTCTTTCTTTCTCTTCCTTCCTTCCTTCCTTCCATCCTGCCACCATTGCCTAATACACAAGATTGGACAATATATTATCCTAAACACCTTCTGCCAGCAGGGCATAAAGTGCCTATGTGAAGCCTGACCCAAAGTAATGAGTTTGTGTTGCACTTAACTTTTATTTCTAAGAACTACTGGATTCAGTTATTTCCAGGTCCCTTCACATACTGAGATCAAAGCTAAAAAATGCTTTAAAAGCTAATATTTCCAGGGCATAGCATAGGAATAACAGTCAGAATCAGTTAATGTTATCACATTATATATGTAAGTGTGTGCGCATGGGCATGCATGAGCACACAGTATCAATGTTTTAGAATTAGCCATAATATTTGCTATGGTAGTCAGTTGACTAAATAATGTTACTCTTCTGTTGTTTAACAGATTAATTGGTTAATCATTAGTACATTAACATAAATTTGCTTAGTAGCAAAACTCAGTACTCTTATCAGTGCTGTTTTGTGATATTTCAGGAAGTGTTAAATAACTTAATATACAAAAGTCAATTCTCATTTTTAGTAAGATTTGCTGGTCAATGACCGAATAAACTTATAACTAACTAACTTTTTAGTAAGAAAGCCCATCACTAATATTTCTTTTTAAATTTCCTGTTAATTCCCTGTTTATTCATTCCTTGAGGAATGAATAATGCTTATACCAAAATAAACAAATTTGCCCTTAACTCTCAGTCCTACTGATTAGAATATCCCCTAATCAATTCAAATTGGTCCCCATTGATTAATCAGCTAGAGCTTTATCTGATAAGGAAATACACTCCACCTCTTGATGTTACAATAAATTGGTATATAAAATGTTACCCCCAAGTCACATGATCTTCTAACTGTGTAGAACTCCTGCTAACTGAACACAGAGGCACCTTTTAAAGTGGTGATTCCATTATATTTAGCCAGGGAAGAGCAACTGACACTATCCAACCCCAACACAGCATCCTTCCAGTGTTGTTGGTGGTGTCTACCTTACGCTGCTTTAAGATTGTGAGCCCTTTGGGGACAGGGAACCATCTTTATATATTATTATTTTTCTGTATAAACCACTCTGAAAACTTTTGTTGAAAAGTGGTATATAAATATTTGTAGCAATAGTACTAGCAGTGAGGTAGCGGAACTATGCCCCCAGGCCCTCCCAGATGAATCTGAAGCTCACACTTTGGCTATTTTACACTGTTGTAAACTGCCCAGAGATGGAAGTTGGGGGCGGTGTACAAATAAAATAAATATTGGAATAAGACCTGTGCTCATAGGCTGACATCCTGACTGAATTTACTCGAGACATGCCTAACTTGTCCTTTTAATTTCAATGGGAATTCCTTGAGTAAATTTAGTCAGGATTTCAGCCACAGAGAGCAACATGTCTGTCCCCAGTCAGTGTGATCTTTCCCATCCCTCCATTTCTGAGAGATAACAATTGTATGGACTGAGCTTGTGTGCATTAGACCATACTTGCATAGGCCCTATTCTGGGGTAGGCAGCGAGTGGTCCAGTGGTGGACCTCTGACAACTTTTCAGCGGCCCTTGTAGTAAAGGTAAAATGTGCCATCAAGTCGATTTTGGCTCCTGGCACCCACAGAGCCCTGTGGTTTTCTTTGGTAGAATACAGGAGGGGGTTACCGTTGCCTCCTCCCACACAGTATGAGATGATGCCTTTCAGCATCTTCCTATATTGCTACTGCCCAATATAGTACCAGCGGGGATTCGAACCAGCAACCTTCTGCTTGTTAGTCAAGAATTTCCCCGCTGCACCACTTAAGGTGGCTTGGACCTTGTAGTACCTACGGGCATTTTTGTAAAACAAAAAACTAGTGAACCTTGGCCTGATCTAGTAAGGCACTACTTATGTTCTTAAGAAAAAATGGCATACTAAGAATCTTTTAATAGAAACTAACTATGCCTTCATTGTAAAGAGATCCTAGGTATTCTATTATAAGCATTTATAGCCCACCTTATCAAAACATGTCTCAGTGTTAAAAATATGAAATCATGTCTTTCAATAGAACAATGGAAAAATAGAACAATAAACACCACAGCAGCTTAAAAATCTAACACTAAAAAACACAGCCGATAGAAACATTTTGGACAGGAGGGATAAAAACAGCAAAAGTAACCCAACATTAAAAATATTGGGACAGGGCAGATTTCATCTGGTGCCAAAAAAGTATTAGTGAGACTGCCAGGCATACATGCCTTGGAAGGAAGTTCCAAAGTTTGGGCATCACCACTGAAAGGGCTTTTTATCTGGTTGGGGCACCTGGAGAACAGTCTTAGAAGACTTTAACTGATTAACAGATTCATGTGGAGCAGATGGTCTTTCAGATATCCTGACCCCTTAGAAATTTGGGGCTTTAAGAACCAACAACTTGAATTGAGCCTGGGAACAAGTCTAACTCTTTTGGCACTGTGATGATATATTTTGGTGATTAGTCCCTGACAGTAGCCTGGCCACCATGTTTTGAACCAGCTGTATTCACTTTTGCATTGTAAATATGAAAAACATTAGTGAGAATAGAGATTCTCATAAAATAATTGACCACACAAGACTGGTCAGCCCACTAATTGCCCTTCACAACATTATGTCCAATATTTTGACATCTCATTTGCCCTGGAGGTGGGACAAATGACAGGGGAGGTGTGACTCTGTTGGTCCTTTTGGATCTCTCGGAGGCATTCAGTACTATTGACCATAGTCTCTTTCTGGAACATCTGAGAGGGTTGGGGGTGGGAGGCACTGCTTTGCCGTGGTTCCACTCCTACATCTCAGGCAGATTTCAGATAGTGTACTTTGGAGACTGTTGTTCTTCAAAATCTGAACTTGCATTTGGTGTCCCTCAGGGCTCCATATTGTCTCCAATCTTGGTTAACATCTACATGAAACCGCTTGGAGAGATCATCAGGAGATTTGGTGCAGGGTGTCAGTATGCTGATGACACCCAAGTCTATTTCTCCGTGTCATCATCAGGAGAAGGCATAACCTTCCTAAATGCCTGCCTGGAGACGGTGATGGGCTAGATGAGGGACAGCAGACTGAATCCAAATAAGGCGGAGGTACTTATTGTGTGGGGTAGGAACTCGAGAGATGATTTTGATCTGCCTGTTCAGGATTGGGACACCCTGCCCCAGAAGGAACATTTACACAGTCTGGGGGTGCTTCTGGATCCAAACTTCTCCTTGGTGTCTCAGTTTGAGGCAGTGGCCAGGGGTACTTTCTATCAGCTTCAATAGATACACAATTTCTTGAGATAACAGAACAGTGGTACATTTGCTGGTAACCTCCAGACCTGATTACTGCCATGTGCGTGCTCTTTGTGGGCCTGCCTTTGTATGTAGTCCAGAAACTGCAGTTGGTACAGAAAGCTACAGCCAGGTTGGTCTCTGGGTCATCTCGATGAGACCACATTACTCCTGTAAAGAGCTACACTGGCTGCCAATAAGTTTCCAGGCAAAATACAAGATGCTGGTTATAACCTATAAAGCCCTAAACAACTTAGGCCCTGGGTACTTAAGATAATGCTTTCACCATGAGCCCCACCGCCAATTGAGATCACCTGGTGAGGTTTGTCTGCAGTTGCCACCAGCTCATCATTCAGGGACAGGCCTCTGCTGCTTCCCCAAGACTTTGGAATGCGCTCTTTGCTGAAATAAGAGCCTCCCCATCTCTGACAACTTTTTAAAAGGCAAGACACATTTGTTCACCCAAGCTTTTAATTAAATCTGTAGCTTTTAACAGTTTTAATATTGTGTTGTATTTCATGTTTTAATATTGTTTTAATTTGTATGTTATTGTAAACTGCCCAGAGACATGATTTTGCGGTGGTATACAAATATGTTAAGTAATAAATAAATAAATTTGTGCGTTGGGTAAGGTAAGGAGACAGTTCTGTTCACTTACCATGTTTACACTCTTAGAGTCTTGAATAGGAGACAGTGGTTTGTGGGATAGTTTTACAGTAAGATCACAGCTGTAATCTTAAGCATATTTGCCAGGAAATAGATTCTATTGAATTCAGTGGGACTTCTGGCATAAAGATGTTTATGTTTATGTTGTAGAATTTAAAGTAATAGTGAAGCTAGTTTTTCCCATACAAACTAAAAAAAATCTTCATTTCTTCTTTCATTTTTAATATATATAGCTTTTATAAAATTTGAATATAATAGATTTCTGAGAACATAAAAATAAACAGTTGCCCAATGGGGTGTTTAAGATATTATCATCCTTTTGTAATTTTGCGGTGCTAAAGTCTACAGAATTCAGTACTGAGTTCTGAAAATCCACATTTTGCATTTTAACAAGTTAATTCTCATTATGTTACTCTTTTGAAGACTTAAAACCTAAACCTTGCTTATCAATATTTATGTAATTAAAATCTTAAAATACTTGTATGTAAAGCTTCCACCTTATATGGCCTAATCTGTAAAAATCTGCAAATGGAAGAATCTGGTCATAGAGACTAAATGAACCCCCTGCTAATGTCTCAGTGCTGGAACCACCTAAACAGAATACCTTCAAAGACCCTTACTGTGCCACCATTTCTTTTTTAACAATGTTTTCTTTTCCCCCACTGCACAACCAGGCTCGGCTCCCTTCGTGTTCATCCACCTATAGTGTTTCTGAGGTATATTTTGCACGTGTTCTGTCACAATCAAAATTCTCACTCATCACCCTTTTATTTAAATTTTATTTTATTTGGTCTTGCACTGTTCACAAGTGAGGAAAAATCAGTTTGTGGGATTGATTCTGCATGCTCACCTTGCAGCAATATACAGCATGGTTTAATGCCACCACAGCAGTTTAAAGCCACACCGGTGTAAGGACCAGTCAAACAATTGTTCCTTAGTGCCAGAGCTTTAACATGAAACACCTTAATAATTTGTTTATGATGAGGCTATGTAATACACACAAACCCAAAATGCAGTACTGCTTTTAAATATGCTTTTACTTAGAAGCTTGTTAGTGTGAATATAGAAAGACCATACAGACCATCAGTGGAAGCGTCTTCTGTGGAGAGTTGTACCTATGCAAACAGTCCTTGCACAAGATGAACACTCCATCTCTTCATGGAAGAAGCTTCTGCCAATGGAGCACCACTCCACAAAAGGCCTCGATGCTATCCTCAGATTAATCATTGCCTTTTTATGTATGAATTTTTTAAAGGATATAAACATTTAACTATTAAATAATATAGTCGCTACAGTGGAACATTTTTCCCCTGAGATCTCAGAGATGGTGGCAGAAGCACACTTACTTTTTCATCCAACATAACATTGCCCCCCCTTAATTCCTACTATTGTTAATTGAAATGTGTACAAACATTGAAGTAAGTTTCTTCATAACTGGAGATCTCCAAAAACACAGGATCATAGATCCAGTTCACCTGGTAAGCCTCCATGGAACAGGACTCAAGGCCTAGATATCTGTTTTTCCTTTAAGAAAGGACTAAAAGATGTGTTCAGTGCAATATGTACTCTATGTAGTTTTGTACTAACTGATGTATAACACAATCTTTGTTGTTCAATCATCAGAAAATAACTGGAATGAAACAAATGTATACAATCTTCCTCCCTTGCCCCCGCCACCTTTCTGCACACAGTACATCCAGAAAAGATCCTATTAACCCTCTCTTCCCACTCCCAGCCAGGCATGCTGCTACTGTGTTAGATGCACTGCAAAACATGTGTCCATTTCCAATAAATGAGCCCATCCATGTCTCCGTTAGCCACAAATTCACTCTGTGGTCATACTCATGCTCTTTGTGAAAGTAAGCTGTGCTCCAGAGGTCTGGAGAGGAGTGGGTTGCTGAATAAGTGTACGAGGGACAGGAACACTTCCATTGTCTGGAATGGCCAAGTGTGTTGTGGTGCAACTAGTGCCATGGCAACATGCCCAGCTAGGTTTCAGCATGTGAAGACTCTACAGAGTAGCAGTGGTGATCCCCTATACAGATGGAGAGATGCTGGGTATGCTGGAGGTAATGGATCTTACCAGTTATCAATACAAATGCTAGCCAAGTTAGTGCCTACCTGTATGACTGGCTGGATTTAGAGAATGGGGAGCAAATTAAGAGGTCTTATTTTGAGATTGGGGGCAGTCTGAGGCAGGGGACACATTTTGCTCCAATCTCAAGAGATGATGCAAATAGTGGTTTTCACATATGTAGCTAAAGGAGCATTATTCACCTGCCAAGTTCTGCTAAGCTCGAATAGCCCATTAACTGACTAAAAACAGAGGTGTGGCCATAAAATGCCACAAGTGTGTTGTGCATGAGGAAAGCACCAGCATATCTGCCCATTCCAGTGCTAGGATTTGCAGCAAGGTCCAGACAGTGACGAGAGAATCAGCCACCGTAGCATGGGCGTAGCATCCATTGGAAGAGGGGATGCACATGTCCCTGGGCCCGGAAGGTCGAGGGGCCCACAAGGGCCCTGGTGCCCCACCCCCATGTACCCCTGCCCACCGCCATTTCCCATTTACCCGTTGGTGGCGGCAGCCTGGCTTCTCCCACCTCTCCGGCCGGTATACTGGCTTCTCTCACGCCTGCGCATGGACCTCCCTACTGAGTAGAGAGAGGGTTGCATGCTGTGACATCATGGCATGTGAAGCTCTCCCTACTCAATGGGAAGGCCTGTGCACTGGCGCGAGAGAAGCCAGCACACCGGCCGGGGAATGGGGTGGCCCGCATGCTTGCTGGAGAGAAGTCGGCATGCTGGCGTGGTGGCTGGGGAGAAGCCAGAATGCCAGCTGGCAAGAAGCCTGCCCGCCCGCCGCCACCACAAGTAAATAGAGGGGGAAGCACGACGGCGGGGCTGGAAAGTAGGGTGTGTGACTTAAGCGCGGGGGCACGCGGTTAGCCCCCAAAACAACTTTGTCCCCAGTCCACCGGGAGTCTCCCTATGCCCCTGCACTGTAGAACTGAAACTCTACTACTCAGCCCTATAAACTGCTGTAGTTGTAAGGCTGAAAACAATGCATTTTATATTCCTCACATCTAAAACTTGTACCATTGTATTGCTCTAATACAATGTTGAAGTGGGATTGTTAGAGCAAGACATTTTGCCACTGCTTTCCTGAATGTGGAATAAGCAAAAATACGTGGTGTTAAACTTCCTTTCCCCAGAGAATAATATATATATTTTTTTAATACATGCAACCTCCCCAATTTAAGCACATGTACTATTATCAGAGTGTAGGCTGGATCTTCGTAACGAGATGTGAGAACTTACAAAGAGAATATTTGAGGGGTTTTTGCTGGCAGACATGACCAGACATTTCTGATGCTCCATTTTTCCACTGGTGTATTTGCTTCTGGCCAGAGCCAAAAATAAATGCCACTAGCTGAACTCTTTTTTCTCTCTTTCCCTTCTTTATGCATGAGGAAGCCTATACACGCTTATTCTTGACTTAGCTAGAATTGAAATAACAAAGCTGGCAATTGTTGCTTCAGCTGATATACAGAGGCAGTACATCTGTGAATGCCAGATGCTGTAGACAAACAGGAGAGAGCTATTACATTCATGCGCCTCTTGGAAACACCCAGTGGCATCTGGCAGTCCACCACTGGAAATCGAATGCAGGTGTAAATGGCAGATCAATTGATACAGAGGTTCAGCTAAAGTTTATACCATGTTAATACGCACGTGCGCGCGCACACACACACACACACACACACACACAGAGTTTTAAAGTTCAGAATGACTAACATATGCCAACTCTAAACTCCTTCCTGCAGGGATATTAGTTAGTTACTTACATTCATCTTATGTTTCAAATCTTTCATTGGTCCTGTGTTTTGGTAAACAGCTGGCACTACATTTTAAGAGGAAAAATCATGAGGGCATTAATATGATATTTGGAATATGAACATTTTCATGTGCTATTTCTGAAAACTGAAGCTCTGAGAAGAAAAGGGTTATGTTTCAAAAGGGATCACCAAATGAGTTATAGGTTTCTTTGAACTGGATCATAGTGCTAATCAGTTTTTAATTGATTTTTCTTATAAAAATGTATTAATCTGCAAGGTTCATGTGACTGATATAGTTTGTTTTCTATAGACATCTGGTGATGCATATATTTCTCTTTAGTTTATTCTAGTAAATACAGGTGAAACTCGGAAAATTAGAATATCGTGCAAAAGTCCATTAATTTCAGTAATGCAAATTAAAAGGTGAAACTGATATATGAGACAGACGCATTACATGCAAAGCGAGATAAGTCAAGCCTTAATTTGTTATAATTGTGATGATCATGGCGTACAGCTCATGAAAACCCCAAATCCACAATCCCAGAAAATTAGAATATTACATGGAACAAAGAAGACAAGGATTGTAGAATAGAACAATATCGGACCTCTGAAAAGTATACAGTGTACTGTGCTTGATTGGCCAGCAAACTCGCCTGATCTGACCCCATAGAGAATCTATGGGGCATTGCCGAGAGAAGGATGAGAGACATGAGACCAAACAATGCAGAATTGCTGAAGGCCGCTAATGAAGCATCCTGGTCTTCCATAATACCTCATCAGTGCCACAGGCTGATAGCATCCATGCCACGCCGCATTGAGGCAGTAATTGCTGCAAAAGGGGCCCAAACCAAGTACTGAATACATATGCATGCTTATACTTTTCAGAGGTCCGATATTGTTCTATTCTACAATCCTTGTCTTCTTGGTTCCATGTAATATTCTAATTTTCTGAGATTGTGGATTTGGGGTTTTCATGAGCTGTACGCCATGATCATCACAATTATAACAAATTAAGGCTTGACTTATCTCGCTTTGCATGTAATGCATCTGTCTCATATATCAGTTTTACCTTTTAATTTGCATTACTGAAATTAATGGACTTTTGCACGATATTCTAATTTTCCAAGTTTCACCTGTACTATTTCAGGGAAACTAGGTACATATAGTCTTGCATTATCAAATGCCCTCTTTTTCTGTCTTCTTTTTTCTTGCATTTTTGGGAGTCACTTTTCTGTGGTTTTCTTTATAGTTAATCTTGGACAGAATTTCAGATATTTGGAATTGTTCCAGCACTTTAATGTATCATAAACTTTCAATACTATTAAAGCTTTCTGAAAGATAATTTCATCCATGGCACTGATAAGACAACAGTTTTGAATTGCAAGAAATCACAATAGATTACATTAAAAGGCTTCATTATAGTTGTTAGTACATTTTCTGCAGGTATGTACCAGTACTTCCATAATCTCAGTCCCTTATATTCAGGAAAATTAGGGCCTCTATTGAGATTATAAATTAATACTTCCCTCAAAGACCTGTTCAACTATTGCCAGACCAAAAGGAATATCAAACTATGTTTCATGGATTCCTATTGGTGATATATCAGAAGAACTTATATTGCAATGCATCTGGAGAAAATCTTATCCCAGGTATGCAAAAAGCTCTCATTTCAGTATTTGCCTTTGAGAAATCAAGAGTCTGCCAAGCAAAAGAAAACTGAATTCTTTCTGAATGCTCACAACCAAATTGTGTTGTAGCTTGATGGATTTATTATTATTATTATTATTATTATTATTATTATTACATTTATATCCCGCTCTTCCTCCAAGGAGCCCAGAGCGGTGTACTACATACTTAAGTTTCTCTTTCACAAAAACCCTGTGAAGTAGGCTAGGCTGAGAAAGAAGTGACTGGCCCAGAGTCACCCAGCTGGTCTCATGGCTGAATGGGGATTTGAACTTGGGTCTCCCCGGTCCTAGTCCAACACTAGACAACACTCCTAGTCCAACATTATGTATATACACTCTATTAGTAGTTAACTATTCTGACGTTTTCTTAATCTTTTCAACATAAGACAGGGTTGAAGTTCTTTTCAACCTGCCACCAAGCCAACACAGTCCTGGAACGTTATAGTTTTGCTTCTCTGCTTGATATTTCTTAGCATGCAGGGTGCACCCTTGTTTTATGACAGATATAATGTTCCATGGTTATATTATGACACACTTTATTAACTTTGTATATTAACTATAAACTTTGTCATTGTTGCTTAGTAGAACTTTGCAATCTCTGATAAAAGTTACCCCTTTGACTATTCTTATGCATGATTCTTGTTAAGGAGACTTTTAAATTGCACCTTATTAAACATGTAATCATAATGAAGTGTAGCTCCTATGGTCACAGATACATCCATTCATTATAGTTTTTTTATTGACATTTCATTACAGTAATTTTCTCAATTAAAATATTAGATCATATTGGCTGCACTCATATATAAAATTACTTAGCTTTGTGTTTTATACAATGCTGCCTATAATTGGTTTGTGATTAGATGGTCCAAAATGTGCTTATTTATTAAACTCCCCATAAACAATTTTCTGTAGGCACTTTTTTTTAATTCTCCTTTGTACCACAAGCATTTATTGTCACCTTCAGCCTTCCCTTTCCTGTGGCTCTCACCATCTCTCTCTGGCTTCTGCATGTGCCATGTTTAAAAAATGCTGAAAGAGAATAATGAAGGAAGCCGCAGAGCAGCAATCAAACATATACCCATCACAACAATGTCATATTTCAGTTTTCAAGAAGATACAGTACCATGAAAAAGTAAATGAGCATGAGATGCTCAGGTGTTTAGTACCATGATGTCTCTCACATAAGGAGGAAAAGGGAGTTATAAGAAGTCTTATAATATGGATGACTACTGGTGCAGTTTTCCGTGTGAAAAAGGAATGCCAGAACACACACAGCTTATGGAAGTGAATAATAGAACTTGCTTCTCTTTTTATGTCACTCTCTTCTATTTTATATGAGCAAAAGGATAACTGTGATATCAAGGGCTAGAAAAAGAGAGGGAACGAATATTGTTTCGGTCTACTTGAAAATGGATATCAAAATCAAGTACAAATAAAATTATATAGGGTTGGATCCTGAGAAAGAAACGAATGCAACAAAATCTTCCTACCCTCTCCTCCTCACTGCAACCCCTGTTCCCCCTAAAAAGCCACTCTTAAGGGTTAAGGGAACCCCTGGGAACAGCATGGGGGGCTACTGGAGGAGAACAAATCAGCTTCCACTTGTAGCCTCCCGTGCTATTCTAGAGAGTCCCCCTGACAGTCAGGAGTAGCATTTGGGAGGAGTGCAGAGGGCTGCAGTGCAGAGGACAGAGGGAAGGTTATCTTGCACAAGTTTCCTTCAACTTACACTTCTTGGAATACAAGCCATAGTTAACTCATTTATTAGACTTTATTACTTGTCAAATAAAGCAATATTTAATTCACGTCTGTGCAACGTGTGATGACCACCAAGCAGACTTTATCACCACAGCAATATATTGTGGCCTTCACAACCTCCCTCTTATACAGTCACAGGCAAACAGCAAAACCAAAAGGTTCTTTAAGCCCCTATTGTCTGTAGTGTTCACCTTGTTGGGTCACAAGTTGTATAGGCCTGGTTTAGCTGATTAGAGTGTAGGCATTTTAACTGCTGTCCTTCAGATATCTTCCAACAATAACTGGCTGCCAAAATAGCTACCATGATAGACAATATTACTGCTTTAAAAGCGGGTAGTAATGCCTTGAAAGAAAACAAACGTAACGTACAAGCACATAGTATCAACTATTGTGGGGAAAGATAATAAAGTTGGATCAATATATAAAAATGTGGCTGACATCCTAACACTTTACTTGCACAAGGCTGTTGCATTAAGTCTGGAGCTTTCATTCTAAACTAGTGTTGCACTAGTGCAAACATATTTGTCCTAGCACAGCAAGATGTGCAACCTGTGGCATGCCTCCTGTGTTTTGCAGGGAACTTTTGCACAAAAGCATAGTTAAGAACATAAGAACAGGCCCAAGGATATCTAGCCCAGCATTCTGTTTCGCACAATGGCCCACCAGATGCCTCTGGGAATCCCACCGGCAAGTTCTCACAGGCAAGTTCCAGCAGTCCCTGTGATTTAGTGCACTCCATGATCTTCTTGCACTGGTGCAACATTGATTATTGCACTAGTGTAATGTTAGTGTGTAGTGTTAGGATGTTTGCCAATATCATGATTACTTTGCTACTGGTGTTTTTTTTAACTTACTACTTCTGTAGGTTTTATAACAGTTCATGTTTACAATCTAGTAAACTCTTAGTTATCTAGTAAACTCTTAGTTATGGCCACAACTCCAGCAACCATCTCCCTAAACAATAACAACAAAAAACTGTACACTTTGATACTGTTGGAAGAATACAAAGCGGAATATGTACAGAAAACAGGTATCCCTTTTAATATATAAGCATTCTTGGGACTGACAGACTCACAGGGGCATCAAAATCACTAAGGTGCTGAAATTTGGTGCTGTACAGTGATAGTGGCTAGAAACGTCTGATTATCCGATCAGGGCACACAAATACACCCAACAGTGGTTAAGATAATTCAGTAACTGCTAGGAAGCTGAAGTTTGATATGCTCCTAATTGCTAGAGATGTCAAGAAATGGGACATTTGTAATATTTTTACATCAAAATGTACATAGGAACATAGGAAGCTGCCAGATACCGAGTCAGACTATTGGTCTATCTAGCTCAGTATTGTCTTCACAGACTGGCAGCGGCTTCTCCAAGGTTGCAGGCAGGAATCTCTCAGTCTGGGAAACATACCAGCGGGGATTCAAGCCAGCAACGTCTTGCTCCCTAGGCAGGTTTCTTCCCTGCTGCGCCGTTAGGTGGCTTCAGTTTCTGGTACAACAGGGAATTTTGCCAAGAAGGTTTGACATATCTACCTAGGATGGAAGTATTTCTCTCTTGCCTACCATCATGCACACTTCCAAATCAGATTCCGTATTGCTTTAACTTTTCTTCGTATCACCAAACAGCAACTGCCATGTATGTAAAATGATAAACAAGATTTTTTTTTCTTTCTTAGTGCATGTATATCTGCCTGGTTGTGTCCATTCTTGTTTCTTTTCTTCTGTGTGCCAGAAAGGGATTAGGAAAATAGTTTTGTGGACCACTTGTTATTCACACGTGATATGACGTAACTGCTTGGACTGTAGCTTTCTGTTCCTATTGAGAATTGATGGTGCAGATTTAGTCTTTCATTTCTGTGCTTAGTTGCTGCCCATATATCAACTGTGGGCAGTTGACTGCCCACCGTCAACTGCTTATGTGAGTGAATGAACAGTTTTTGAGCCCTCATTTAACAGAAGTAGCTGTCATTCCATTAGCATCTTTACGACCTGTGATTTTCCAAATCTGCTCACAAACTCATCGCCAGAATGATTAAATATATGAGCAGAAGTATTTCCATCATGTGTATGTATACTTCCTACCTTTCGCCAGCAAAAACTTTTCAAAGGGCCTGTTTTGTTACAGTTATGTTGTATACCACCTACTTGAAAATCAGAGTTATCTCCCAGTGCTGCACTTAATCTGATTCTTATATTTTATCCATGATACTGCAGCCCATTTCCCCTCCTCAGTCACTGATTTTAAGCCCCCTTCTACATTCATAATGTAACTTTCTCCTCCTGGCACATTTCATGTGACATATTTTTAATAGATTTTTATAGATCTAGATCCACAATCCAGATGTGAACAGGCCTTCCCTCTGCTCCCTGATTTAGGGCCCTCTAGGATCTCAACTGTGCTGTGTGGTAGTATAGGCTTAGGAACATAGACAGCTGCCATATACTAAGTCAGATCATTGGTCCATCTAGCTCAGTATAATCTACACAGATTGGCAGTGGCTTCTCCAAGGTTGCAGACAGGAGTCTCTCTCAGCCCAATCTTGGAGATGCCAAGGAGGGAAGTTGGAACCTTTTGCATGCAAGCATGAAGGTGCTCTTCTCTCATTCCCTAAGGGGAATATCTTTTAGTACTCACACATCGAGTCTCACATTCAAATGCAACCAGGGCATACCCTGCTTAATAAAGGGGACAAGTCATGCTTGCTACTACAAGACCAGGTTATGTTGGATGATCCTATTTCTCCCCCTTACCTCCACCCCAGTTCTTTATTTTTTATACTAATGAACCATATATTTTATGCCTGCTTCTATTCAAGGTGAAATCCAAGAACTACTGCAAAGATATAATGCCAGTTAACTATTGATATTATTTGGTGATACTCATGCTGTCTGTTTAACAGTACTTTGATCTGAACCTTTCAGTCTAAAAATAGGTTTTAAAATAGACCCATGTGATATACCTGTTATTCTTGCTGGATTTTGAAGGAGCCGTTTTTATATTCTTGCACTCATTGCTGGTAGATCTTTACTTTTTACCAAAATGGTAAAAGGGTTATATAAATATTATGTTTTTAAATTTCAGTACATAATATTTTGGTGGTCAATTTTTCATATCACAAATATCTATTAAAACTTCTTCCTCTCTGGAGGATACCTTCAGGCTGAACTGTATCTAGATGAAATCAGGGAACCTACACTTTATATAGAGCCAAAACAAGTCCTAAAGATGTATGACTGTAGATGGAAGCAAGGAGAAATATGGTTTGCCAGTTCCTTTGCTCACTGCCTGAGTTATGATACAGCCCTTACTTCCATTGACATTACTGATATAGGGGCAAAAGTAGGAGTTGTATATCTGTCAGTCTCATAGGATCTGACATACGGAGAAAATATGTATCTGCCCATACTATTCAAGAGAATAATGGCACAGTGCTGTAGACTACAGTGGTAAATTTTCTCCCTTAAGGGAAGGGAGGTCATTAAAGGTGAAAGAAGGAGGAGATTATATTGTGAATGTTCACTTAGCTTTACTTTCCAAACTACCCTATATAGCTTTTGTTTTATTTCTTACTATATTAGCAACTTGATTAATTTGCAAATATTTTCTATGATTTTTTTCATTTTCTGATATTTTTTACTTTCTGCTTTATTTATTTGTTTTTGCATGATCATTCTTGGAATTGCTTTATTAATGGGAAAGCACAGATCAGTGTGTGATTACTGTTATAAAGCAAAGCACATTGGCTGTCAACTTCGTAGGTTGTCAGGAGCACATTACATTAGTGATCTGCTAATCAGCACTATTCTGGCTCATTCTGGTGTGTTCATTTGACCCATAAAGCCCTTTTGGAGTCAAAACAAAAGGCCTTTGGGATATTTTCTTGATTTAAATCAGCTATTTAAATCATCAAGAAGAAATGGCTGATTTAAAACGAGATTTAAATCAAACATTTATTATTTAAATAGTTCCTAAATACAAGTGCACACCTATTGGTTGCTATAGCCATAATAACATACTACATTGTGTCCTAAGTCGTATAAGGCGGGCCTTCTCCTGTAGCTGCTCCTGTAGCTGCTTCTGGGCTGTGGAATGCACTCCCGGCAGAAATTCTTAATTTGAGATCATTGCTGTCCTTCAGGAGAGCCCTTAAAACCTACCTATTTAGCTTGGCCTTCCAGGGTTTTAAATGATTAACTGTTTTAAATTGTTTTAAATAGTTGCCCTGATTTCCAGGGCTTTTAGCTGTTTTATTGGTTTTATTGTGTTTTAATAGTTTGATTTTAATTGTTAATTTGTTTTAATTGTTTTTATCATGCTGTGAACCACCCTGAGCCATTTTGGAAGGGCGGTATATAAATCAAATAAATAAAGCGGAAGGCACTTCCATTTGCACAAGGAAAGGGCAATTTTTATCAATTCCTCCTTCTCTCAGTCCCCTTTTGCCCCTGAAAATCTGCTCCTGCAAGTTGAGGAGCCTACCAGAGCAGAGTGGCACATGGCATGGGCAGCTGTCCAGGGAATGGGAGATTGAAAAAAATTACCCCTTTGGCTAAACAGAACAGTCTTTCCTTTGTGGAAGACAGATAGGATACAACCCGATGATTTAATGTAACTTCATTCTGATAACGGGCCTTACATCTCATTGTTGCACTATTTTCACTTGCCACATTTTCTGTTTTTACCCAGGGAAGAGATTTCTACAAAATATTCTAGAACGATTCTCTTTTATATACAGCCAACTAGAAATCTAGTATTAACACTAGAAATCACTTCTTTCCAGTGTTCTTTTCTGTTTTAGTCTGCCCGCTTTTTGTCATCATGTAACTGCCCTGCCTTACCTCCCACCCCACATACACACAAGTAGTTATTTACTGGGCAGATCAGTGTTGTGCATGAAATGGAAAGTAAATGTTCATACTTCTTTAAAAATTTAAAATCACCAGACACCATTACAATACATTTATGAAAACCAGCATTAAAAAAAAGAAAAACAAACCCAAACCTGTGATTACAAAACATTAGACACATAACTCTCTACAACGTCAAGTTCATTCTTAAACAAATACATCTTTCCAAACATGGATGAATTGGGTTGACCCCTCCTTACCATAATTTTTATAATTAAAAAATAATAATAGATCTTGTCAAATCATAATAAAATATTGAGATGGAATTATACCTGTAAATGTCCATATTCTTTACTTGGTAAGAGTTATAAGATTTATAATTAGAATACTGACTCTGAGGCAGGTGCTGAGCTTGGATAGCTACTATGCATAGGAGTGAAGGCTCACCTTTTCTATCTTTCCATAATTGCCTGACATTCAGTATCAAGCATGGTGGTAGTAGTAGTAGGTAAACTATTACACTACATGATGACAGGCAAAGGTGCTTTGTATACAGTTCTCTCTTTACAAAAAAAAATCTGTGTTTCCAGTTCAAAAGAGGGTGACAAAGAAAAGAAAATCTGATTTAAATCAAAAGTCCAGTTTAAATAATCAAATCTTTATTTTTATTTTTAGCCTCCCTGATTCTGCTTTTGTAGCTTCTTAAGCATACAAATATAATGAAGGAAAGGGCAGTCTTGTTTCAGGGAAATGGCCTTTCTGCAAGGGAAAAGGGCTGCTTTAAAAAAAAAAAAATCAGGAGATGCACCAGTATAAATTGTTTCAAATTTATATTTCAAAATGTTGTGGTAGGGAATAGAAATGCACCTCCTGTGACCATGCCATTATACCACAATGAAACATTTTGATTTAAAATAAAAAATCTGTTTCCCATTTATATGAAGTTCTCAGATGGATCTTTTCAATAAAATTTTCAGTAGTCAAAATGACTATATCAAGTAATCTAACTAGTTGATAAGCAAAACTCAAAAGGCCCAGAATAAATATAAATATCTGCATACCTACAAGATATCAATGGGAGAAGAATATTCCTAATTTATACATTTTACACAGATATAATTACCATGAAGGCCAAGAAAGAAAGAAATAATTTTCTGATAGTTATAGCATCTATACTGATTTTATACATCTTCAGTACATGTTCATACTTGAGACTACTTCTCTGACATGTAGCATCTAAAAGCAGAGCTGGTCTTGAAGAGAGCTGGTCTTGTGATAGCAAGCATGACTTGTCCCCTTCGCTAAGCAGGGTCTACCCTGGTTGCATATGAAAAAGGGAGACTAGAAGTATGAGCACTGTAAGATATTCCCCTTAGAGGATGGAGCCGCTCTGGGATCTCCAAGATCTGCCAGTCTGTGTAGACAATACTGAGCGAGGTGGGCCTATGGTCTGACTCAATATATGGCAGCTTCCTATGTTCCTATAGAAATCAGAACATCACTGTTTAAGGGATATTATTTATTTATTTATTTATTTATTTACACAGTCAGACAGTAGGGGTGTGCAATTCGGATTTTCGGTGATTCGGTTTGGGACCCGAACCAAATCACCCCTGTTCTGTTTTGTGCCCGAATATGGGCCACCCAAATCACCCTTGATTCGGTTCGGATTTGGATTTAACCCGAATCCAAATCTGAATCGATTCGGGGGGAAAGGGCCCAGGGGCAATATTTTGGGGTGTGGTGGTAGTGCCCAATGGGTGGAAGCTATCACCCCAATTTCAGGGGGATTGGGCAAAGGGCTGATTTTTGGGGAATATTTGAAGTTTTAGTGACTTTGGGGCAGTTCGGGGGCATAGCATGGGATCTGGGCAAAAAGAGTGGGGTCAGGTGGTAGTGCCTAATGGGTGCAGACTACCACCACAATTTCAGGGGGATTGGGCAAAGGGCTGATTTTTGGGGAATTTCTGAAGTTTTCATGTCTTTGGGGCAGATTGGGGCAGAAAGTGGGGCCTGGGACAGAAGAGTGGGGTGGGGTGGTAGTGCCTAATGGGTGGAGGCTACCACCCCAATTTAAGGGGGATTGGACAAAGGGGTGATTTTTTGGGGAATTTTTGAAGTTTTTGTGTCTTTGGGGCAGTTTGGGGGCAGAAAGTGTATCTGCCCCAAAAGGGTGGGGTGGAGTGGTAGTGCCTAATGGGTGGAGGCTAACACCCCAATTTCAGGGGGATTGGGCAGAGGGCTGATTTTTTGGGAATTTCTGAAGTCTTGGTGTCTTTGGCGCAGATTGGGGGCAGAAAGTGGATCTGCCCCAAAAGAGTGGGGTGGGCTGGTAGATAGTGCCTAATGGGTGGAGGCTACCACCCATCCCCAATTTCAGAGTGATGGGCCAGAGGGCTGGATTTTGTTGATTTTCTGAGGTTTTTCTTCATAAAGTGCAGTGTGGTAGATTGATTCATTCAATATTCATAGTAAGTGAGAGTGTGAAAAGAGTGAAAGTGGGGTCATGAGAGTTCTTTACTTGAAAAAAATCTCATTTGCTATCATTGAATGAGAATTCACACCTCAGAAGTTTTTCTGAAGGGATGTTATTCCCTTATTTTCTGAGGTGTGAATTCTCATTCAATGATAGCAAATGAGATTTTTTTCAATTAAAGAACTCTCATGACCCCACTTTCACTTTTTCACACTTGCATTTACTATGAATATGATGAATGAATCAATCTACCACAAAGCACTTTATGAAGAAAAACCTCAGAAAATCAACAAAATCCAGGCCTCTGGCCAATCACTCTGAAATTGGGGACGGGTGGTAGCCTCCACCCATTAGGCACTATCTACCAGCCCACCCCACTCTTTTGGGGCAGATCCACTTTCTGCCCCCAGTCTGCCCCAAAGACACCAAGACTTCAAAAATTCCCAAAAAATCAGCCCTCTGCCCAATCCCCCTGAAATTGGGGTGTTAGCCTCCACCCATTAGGCACTACCACTCCACCCCACCCTTTTGGGGCAGATACACTTTCTGCCCCCAAACTGCCCCAAAGACACAAAAACTTCAAAAATTCCCCAAAAAATCACCCCTTTGTCCAATCCCCCTTAAATTGGGGTGGTAGCCTCCACCCATTAGGCACTACCACTCCACCCCACTCTTCTGCCCCAGGCCCCACTTTCTGCCCCAATCTGCCCCAAAGACACGAAAACTTCAGAAATTCCCCAAAAATCAGCCCTTTGCCCAATCCCCCTGAAATTGTGGTGGTAGTCTGCACCCATTAGGCACTACCACCCGACCCCACTCTTTTTGCCCCGATCCCATTCTATGCCCCCGAACTGCCCCAAAGTCACTAAAACTTCAAAAAATCCC
Source organism: Hemicordylus capensis (assembly GCF_027244095.1). Lineage (NCBI taxonomy): Eukaryota > Metazoa > Chordata > Lepidosauria > Squamata > Cordylidae > Hemicordylus > Hemicordylus capensis. Next base: position 81,179,037 of record NC_069657.1, on the reverse strand, counting down.
CCAAAATCGGCCATGAGCCGAATCACCCGAATTTTTTGGCCCCGAAATTCGGGTGATTTGGCTCGGCCCCGAAAAATATCGGGGGACATCGGGGGTGATTCGGTTCGGCCCCGAATCACCTGAAATTGCTCATTTCGGGCACAGATCGATCTGTGCCCAAAATTTTTTGCACATCCCTATCAGACAGGTGTTATTGACTGGTTTGTTTTATTCAGACATCGAGTCCTTCCCAAGGACTTAGGATGGCTGAATTTTATTATCAATATTGTTGCTGTTATTATAGATATCGTCGCAGAATATAGGCTGTTCCCAGTAAAGTTGCTTTTTGTAATTGGCTGATGGTGATTTCTGTGGCCCCTATGGTGTTGAGGTGCTCTTCAAGTTGTTTTGGAATTGCACCTAGGGCACCAATTACCACTGGGATTATTTTGGTCTTTTTCTGCCACAGCCTTGCAATTTCAATTTGTAGATCTTTGTATTTGGTGATTTTTTTCTATTTCTTTTTCTTCTATTCTGCTATCCCCTGGTATTGCTATGTTGATTATTTTGACTTGTTTTTCTTTCTTTTTCGTCTTCTTCTTCTTCTTCTTATTATTATTATTATTATTATTATTTTATTATTAGTTCTAGTCCAGCACTCTAACCACTACACCACACTGGTACAAAAAACATTTGTGAAACGCATGGGGTAGCACCCAAACTTTGGGTGTAGTTGCATCAGAATTGCCTTCCCACAAAAGGCAAGTTGTTTCCACACAAGGGGTTCTTCTCCTTACAGAAGCTCTGCCCATACAAGGGACTTTCCACGGACAAAAGGAGCTTCTGACAACAGTGTGCCACTGCACATTGGATCCCACCAAGTTTGGCTGCCACCCATGGGACTAAAAGTGAAGTACATGCTAGTTTTAGAGCTTAAGAATGTCTAGGGGAAAGAATGTGGGATATACTTCTAATTATATCATTTAATGTTTAATTGATCAAATAGCATCCATCTCTGAAGATCTGTATGTAAATCTGTAATACACTGCAATATGTACAGTATGATAGAGAAAGGGCTTCCATATTGCAAGATATGACACTAGCATTTGTGCGTCTTCTCGAAAAGTAATATAGATGTATTTCTTATGTACTTCATATTATTACATCTTTGCATATCTAAAAAAAATGGCTTCAAACGAAACCCAAGCAGTGCCATTAGGCATTGTGTAGTCAGTTGCTTTCCCATTCAACTGGCAGTGCTGCTTGTAAACTTTAAGGGGGAACTTGTACAGAATAAACTTATAGACAATAGATGTGGATATAGTCTGTGACGGTTCCTCTTTGAATCTTACAAGAAACTTTGCTAGCCAAATGAAGAGGCAACTGCACATTCAGCTGGTGGCAAAGTCAAGCTGCTTTTAGATGCTACATGTCAGAGGAGTGGTCTCAAGTATGAACATGTACTGAAGAGACATGAATGTTGCTAAGGTAATAGTTATCAGTTGTATATGAGTGAAAACGTTTTAAACTAATGAAATCTTGAGCTCTTTCTTACGATCAGTGAGGAGAGGAGAGCTGGTCCTGTGGTAGCAAGCATGACTTGTCCCCTTAGCTAAGCAGGGTCCGCCCTGGTTGCATATGAATGGGAGACTAGAAGTGTGAGCGCTAAAAGATAGTCCCCTCAGGGGATGGAGCCACTCTGGGAAGAGCAGGTTTCAAGTTCCCTCCCTGGCTTCTCCAAGATAGGGCTGAGAGAGATTCCTGCCTGCAACCTTGGAGAAGCCGCTGCCAGTCTGTGAAGACAATACTGAGCTAGATGGACCAATGGTCTGACTCAGTATATGGCAGCTTTCTATGTTCCTATGAGAAGGGCTTGAGGGCGCGTGGGGAGGAAGGCTGCTGAAGTTAACTTCCAACGCAGGCCATCGATGGGTCTGTGCTGGGCGCACAGATTGCCCACTCAAGACGGACACGAGCTGCCCCTAGCAGCGCAGAGGGTTCGGGACAAGGATGCAGTGTCCCGGCCCCCAGAAATCCAAAAAACCACAACGTGTGCAGTGCTTTGTGGGGATTGCCACAGTCATGGGTAGCTGCTTATCATTGCTGCAGCGCCAGCTAAAAGCTGGCGCTGCACACAATAGAAAAAATGGGGCCAAGGGAGTGTTTGCTGCCTTAACCTCATCAAAGAGGCTGGCTCCACAGGCAGATTTGTCTCCAAAGCACCACCAGGATTGGGTGCACAACCTTAGCCCGGACTTGGCTGCACATGAGAACAGCCACTTTGAGTAATAATTAAGATTGTGTATCTCCAGAATAAATTATAGGACAGTTATCTGTCTTTTTTATTTAGTTCAGTGCTCATTGAATAAGACGACCAAAACAACCCTGTGCCAGACTAAAACATCCCTTTTTTGATGTAGTCCTTAACATTTTGGTAGAGGCAATAAGAGCTCTACGTTATTGCAAAGCCACAACCTGTGGTATATGCAATATTGAAGAATATCCTGCTTGCAACCTTAAATAAATCTGGCATATAAGGGACAATTATAGCAGAAAATAGCTCTCACTTCATAGTTGCTGCTGTGCTTTGCTTATCTTGCTTCCTTCATTATAGCTTAGCTAATCCATTACCCTTTCCTGTATCTTAGTCCACGCTGTATGTCTGTATGTGTCTACTAATTTGGGTTTCTGCTGGTGGTTCCACATACTGCATGCCTCTGTGATGATCTCTGATAAACTGTCCCATAAATTATATTGAATATGGGTTGGATTTCCACAATTCCTCTTGAAAAATCACTTCTCTCTATCAGTGGTAAAATTGTGTTTTGATGTCAGTGTTCTCTGTATCGTATTAAATGTGAGTTGAAATGTTCTTCACAAGAGTTAGCTTTTCATGTTGGATTGGAAATTCTTCATCTTCTTGTAGCAACTCATTTTACCTTAACTCTTGGCTTTTAATTATACTTTCCATAATGAAGAGCTGACTTTATATTTTGTGCTAATCTTATTATGATCTGTAAAAGGTAAGTAATTTCTTGAATATTTATTAAGATTATAGTCACATGTTCAAGGTTTCTCTCTGCTTTCTTCTTATACTGTGGTTTTGGTTTGATGCAGCTGGCTATGTTTTAATTTATTTTTTCATGTTTAGCATGAATTTTTCATACCATTTATTTTGTAGAAGTAACCTCAGAGGGACTATGATTTTACAATAAAATATGATAGATGGATTTTAAGTGCATATTGTTGCAGTCAGAGATGTCTTGATTTTGATGTTCATATTTAGGTTGCTGTGTTAGCAAGTATCACGTATTCTCCATTCTCTCTGTCTACTTTAATTTAAATGTTTTTTCCCCACTTACGACTTAATGCTCATTTTTGTGGCAAGAAGTGTTACTTGGGATTTACAAAACAAATGTAACTTAAGCCTAGGAACTTAACTTCCCAAACACTGAAAACAGATTTTCTGCTTTTTGATGCTTTTCCTCTTGAGCAACAGTGAAGTAATATTGGATGCATTTGCATTTTGCCTAAAGCTCTTCTGCCAGTCTGACTCTGACCAAAGAGAAGATAAACACAGAGAAATATCAAGTCTGGTTTGTAGTAAAGAAGACATGCACATGTTACTTTCTCTTGAACAGCCTGTGGGTGAAAAGGAATTACCAGAGTTACAATATAGATGTTGCACAGTGTAGCACGATGGATAATAGCAGTCCATTATGGGTGGCTTCGGACAATCACCGCCAGTCCATAAGCCGGGAATCTCTGCTTCCTGACAAGTACACACTTGCAATGGACCTGAGCCCCCCAAGTCCAGTTATCAGGCTGGATTCCCAAGATTCACGTGTCATTCTCCTGAGATTCTCTGTCCAACTTCAGATGTAGGTTACAGATGGGCAGAATATCTTGGGAAAATGTTGGCTGAATCCTGGGAACCTGGCACAGGAAGTGGAATTGAGTGCATTCAGATGTAGCACCTGCTAGAGGCATGCACTTTCTGAGAACCAGAGGTTACCGGCTTACTGACTTGGCATCGATCATTAATAATAATAATAATAATAATAATAATAATAATAATAATAAGGACTCGATGTCTGGATAAAACAAACCAGTCAATAACACCTGTCTGACTGTGTAAACAAGAAATAATAATAAAGCCAGCCATATGATAGTTTGGGAAGAGCCCCAAAAGAAAGATACAAACCAATAATGACAAAATCTCAGTCCCCATATTCTTGCATAAACACAGGCATTGGAAGTAACCACATCTTCCAACCACATAATCATTTCCTTTCAGATTTTACCAGAATGGCATGAGAAGCAGTCATATCATAGTGGCTCATATGCCATGTGGCTAATATAGGAATCAAGTCAAGGAGTGGCTTTAGATTTTTGGACAAGCAATGAAGTAGAAATTTTACTTTTTACCTGTTCCCTGTGTGTTTTTTTAATCACCCAAAATAGAACTTTTACATCTTATTCCATAGTAAGATGCACAAACGGTCCCTTCATTGGGAGGATGCAAGTGAAGATACAAAAGTTCTATTCCAAGTTATTTTGAGAAAAAGTACAAGTCACTTGTGCTTCCAGTTCCCCCATTTCTCCCAGTATCTAAACCATTCATATTTAAGATACATCTGTGTTAGAACCATGAGCACGTTTTTGAAATTTAAAAATAATTTTGAAATCATCCACTTGAAATAATGTTAGGATGCAGAATATTAGCATACATCATACAGGAATATTGACTAGTAATTATTATAGGGATGTGCAGGAACTTAGGCTTGTGCAGTGATTTGGCACCATAGGGAGGGGAGCAGAGAGCAGCATCTTTAAAATAAATTTTAAAAGGAGAGCAAGTTCTCAGGGGCGGAGCCACCATTGTGCAAACAGGTTCAAAGAACCCAGCTGCTGCCCCTCAGGGGCATCGCCTCGCGCCCCAGCCATGCCCCCTACATCTGACGCCAGATGCGGGGACTGTGGTTTAGCTCGCAAATGGGGCCGTGCAGCCCCATTTGCAAGAAAAACCAGCCAGCATCGCACTTGCAGCATGGCCGGAGTGGCTCTTCCTGCCTTTAAAGGGCAGGGGGTGCCACTCCTGGCCATGCTGCAAACTTGGTGCTGGCCGATCTTGCTCGCAACTATGGCTGCATGGTCCCGTTTGTAAACTAAATCCAGACAGCGCCACGTTCACAGCATGGCCAGGGCAGTTCGCCCTGCCTTTTAGGGAGACCCGCTCCAGCCGCACTGCAAACATGGTGGTGGTCAGTTTTGAACTACACCCTCCGTGTCTGATGCCGGGAGCTAAACTACACCCCCTGGCGTCAGATGCAGGGGGCATGGCTAACCCCCGCCTCCTGTGTCTGACATCAGACGCTGATGTCTGATTCAGGGGATAGAGCTAGGGGGTTTGCTACCCAGGCTGCCGCTGACCTCCCTCCACCACTGTACAGTGGCGCTTGTCCCAAGAACCCATGTGTGGCACCAGGACACACATGGTGTTGCTGATCATGCATATGGCGCCCGTGCATGCGCAAATGCCATGTGCATCCTGGCGCCACAAGCAAGTTCTAGGGACAAGTGCCGCTGCAGCAGGAAGCTGCATGTGGCAGCGGAGAGCAGGTAAGGGCCTGCTATCCTTACTTTTTAAAGGTCCCGCTTCCCTCCTCCCCTGGGCGCCAAGCTGGTTCAGACCTTGTCCGAAGCAGTTCAGCACCAAACCAAGGTTCGTGCACATCCCTAAATGATTGATTACCTTATTAATTTTAGATGCATTTGCTTATACCCAGCAACCATCGTTGCAGATTGGAACCAGTCCTATCTAGAGAGAGTGTGATATTTATTCCATGTAGTTTTATACCACTACCCCACTTTTATTATTAGTAGACAGAAAATAATTTCCCATAATACTTTTGTTAATTATATGAATAGTGTTTTTGTGCACAAAAGAACATTTCTTCCAGAGGTTGCTTTTGAAACCAGGAACATGTTTTGGCCACCTGCATTTCAACATTGTAAGAGCAGTATCTCAGATCCTTTAAAAAAAAAAATTAGAAGAGTCAACCTACAAGTCTCAGCTGTTTTGTTCATTATAAATTTCTTGTTTTTGTCCATGCGCTAGCTCCACTATAGATTGGAAGGGCTTAAAGATGAACTCAGGAGGAATAGAGGCTACGACTTGAGAGTAACTATTACCGCTCAAAGGAGCTGTTTTCCATTCGCAAACATTGCTTTGCGCTATGGTTTTGGGCTCCTTCTGTTTTTATACTTTGTTGCAGACTCTCTTGACTTACATTTTATTTCTTTAGTATTGTCTTTGTTAACATTGTCCCCCCTCTTGTCTGTGCCCTATCAATCATATTTATTTTGCCACACATCTTTTTCTAGATTGTCTCGGTGTTGTATTTTGTTCCTGTACTTTTTTTGAAACCTTAGATTTGTGTATTTTAATTACTTTACTTTGCCAACTGCCAATTTATTGTCTTCCACCTGTAAGAAACTGTACCATTTTTAAACAAGATCACCATTCCTTTTGCATATTACATCTATGGAGTTATCCCACGACAGCCCACTGTCAGTCTGTCTTTCTTTCTCACATATGCATATTGTGCACACATGTACCATTTTTTCTCTTTGATCCAGAATTGTTTTACAGTAGATCAAACAAAAACAATTTCCTCTTCCATTAGAATGCTTAATTCTCTCATTCAGTAATCTGAAAGGAGGAAAAACAACTCTGGGCCAAAATGTAGTATCATTGATGTTTTATTTGAAGTATAACTGTAGTAATGTTTGATGGGGAGGGTGGATTTGTTTCATTTTCGTTTTTTAAACATAACAATTTTTTTCAGGGAAGGACAACCATAAGCCACTCTAAGTTGCAACATTATTGTCATAAATTATTCCATTGCAATAAGTAGACTGTGATAATGCTGTAGTCTCCAACTTGTGTAGATATGTGTTTGGGGCAAGCTGCTGTGGAACAGAAGAAAGAGGTTTAGAAATAAATTAAATGTCCATAATTATTTGGTTCATATGTAAAAGATGGTTCTGTTCTCAAGAGTATTTACAGAAACAGCACTGCAGCCCCTTCCCTCACCCACCCATGTTTCCCTTTAATAATCTACAAATCAAATGTGCTTCATTTACATATAAACCTGCAAATGCAATTTAGACTTTGAATCTTAAAATGTCTGTCCGTCCTCCCTCCCTCCCTCTGAAGTAACAAGGATTTTGAAAAGGAAATTGTGCAGTTAGAAATGCATGTGAAAGTCCTTACTCCCTGATTCAAATATCAATACGTGCTCAATTGTGCATAAAATTCTCTCATATGTTGGAGTCCCCATGAATTCAAGGTGATTGCCTGTTTGTATGCAGTGAGGAATTCTGTTCATAATGTACACATAAGACTAAAATCTAATGTACCCTCTTTCCCTCTAGTTGTACTTCTGAATAGTTAACAAGGGTCAAAAGCAAATATCTCCTGTTACCTGCAAGAAGACAGCTTATATATAGATGCAAAATAATTGCATATGCAACAATATAATGTCAACTACACTAGTTCAAGTGATTTCACTGTAATCATACAAGCACAGCGTGGTGGTGGGTGAGTGCTTTCAAATAGTTGCCCAAATGCTCTTTTTAGATACTGCCTCACTATAAACATGCATTGGTATCCATGCAGTATCTGCTCCTTATCAAAGCATTGTCTGTTGGGCATTCACTCCATATATTTCTGCAGCACCAATTGTGTTTCAAACAGTTTATATATGCTTGTCTAAAAGGAGGACCTTGTTTCATATGGGTTTCATATAAACTCATGCTACCTGGAGTTACCCAAGGAGTGCCTAGTGTCAAATCAACACAGATTAAGTAGGAGTCATTTTTGCTCACATTTTTAGGGTTGTAAATCACCCAGAGTTTGGGGCGGTATACAAATATATTAAATAAATAAGGTAATGTGGCACTGTCAAAGCATGTGAAGCATCACATTTCTTCAAAGTAGTCATAAATGACTGAGCCATTTTCACTCTTTTGCCTCCAAGGAAAAGTAGGTGATCCACTTGTGAAACAAAGTTGCTAAAAATTACTAAGAACCAACAATTTCTTCGTAGCATGTTCACCTTATTTTTATAGATATGCCATTAAAAGCCTTGAGAAGTATCATCAGTATTTGTGAATCTTTTTGTTGTGAATAAGAAACAAGAAAGAAATCTAGGTATTTTCTCTCACAATGAACTTAGAATACAAGTCTGCCATTTAATATGCATCTTTAAATTATTAATCTTAAATTTTTTAACTAATGAATTTGTCCTGTTGATGGTTTGTATTTTGACATTTACATTTGACTCAGGTTCTCAACCAATAATCACTTGCTTAATTATGTGTCATGGAACAGATATTACTTGTAAAGTATTAAAAATGTAGTGGAGCCTCTATCTCCAGGTCCCAGGAGCTTGCCCATTAAATTTCCATGGTAACTTGTGCCTATTGTTTGTTCTGCCTCATCAGTCCTGTGCTTCTCTTTACAGGTCCAGTCCAGGTGCAGCAGTAAGGAGAACATCCTCAGAGCCAGTGAGTATTTTATCCTTACATGTTTATTAGTAAATTAATAAACTAATAATAATTCATTAGTAAATTAATTAATAAATGAGATGCCATACAAGCACTATGAATATGTAGAAAGTGGTGCAGAACTGAAAATTCACTATTCTTTTTCTTTTTTAAAAAATACATTTTGCCCTTACGTAGCAGCAAAAAATATGCCTGAATGTGTGACAAATACTTGATCTTATGTCAAATAACAGAAGTGAACTAAGTAATATTTTAAGTTACTGGTGGGGCTTTAGCCCTCTGCACACTTCTAGCTCTTCACTATGACTTGTAAAAACAACATTCTGCAAAATAAGCAAAAATAAACATAGCCACCCCAGGCTCAACCTAAGTTCCCATGCTCTAGTGCCTGATGCTTTGGTGAGCCCTGGGGAATGGCAGAGATGGTCAGTTCACCACCTGCAATAATCGGCTACTAGAAGCAACCACCTCACCCACCCTCATTAGCAGGGTGATGAGCCCCCAACCAATTTGGATGGTGTGGAGCGAGAGGAAGTGTCAGAGACCTTTTGTTCTCAACCAATCCAGAATTTGTCTTTGAAAGGACAATGAAAGACTATAGGTAAAGTGGGAAGCTTAGAGAAGCGCAAGGGCACTCTTCCTCTTTCCACTTCCATGCTTGGCTCAGAGCAGTGCTTTTGACTAAGCACAGCCAGGGAAATATGCTTCCTGTGAGACTCGACAATAACCTCACAGCAAGTTTGTGGGCAGAAATTAAATGGAGAAGTGTTCCCTCTAACAGGGATCCCCAGATGTTGTTCACTTCAACTCCTAGAACCCCCAGTTGCAATGGCCTTTGGCTGGAGATTATGGGAGTTGTAATCAACAACATCTGGGAATCCCTGGTAGAGGGAACACTGATTGGGACCATTGCAGATCAGTGTGAAACAACAACAACAAAAGGATAGAAGCTATTCTCATGACCGGCTGGGCAGGCAAGAAGGCAGAGTGGAACCTACCTCCCCACCAGACGATCCCTGATGTCCTCTTCAGCACACTGCCACACACCCACACAATCAGTGCTTCATGGAGCAGTACAGATTTCTGGAGTCCTGACTCATCCCAGCCTCCAGGAAAACCTCCAGCCTCCTTATGTTCGTATTGGCTTTAAGAGGGGTTTGGATAACTTCATGGAGGAGAGGTCTATTGACGGCTACTAGTCGGAGGGCTGTAGGCCACCTCCAGCCTCGGGGGCGGGGTGCCTCTGTGTACCAGTTGCGGGGGAGTAACAGCAGGAGAGAGGGCATGCCCTCAACTCCTGCCTGTGGCTTCCAGAAGCATCTGGTGGGCCACTGTGCGAAACGGGATGCTGGACTAGATGGGCCTTGGGCCTGATCCAGCAGGGCTGTTCTTATGTTCTGATCTCACAATGCACACACAATGAACATGGTGCATTGGGGGATTCCTATACGCACCTGACTCTGTGTATGCTTGGGCTGCGTGAAGCCCAAGCATCCACACGACCCCATATCTGTTAATCCAGGTAAAAGCCTGGGTACAAAACACAGGCTTGTGGAGAAGGTTGTGCTGGGATCAGGATCAATCCCAGTACTGCACTCGAGCAGCCCTACCCAGGTAGGGCTTCCCTAATCTGGAAGCCCCAGGTAGGGCTTCCCTAATCTAGGGCTTCCCTGCTCGTGTTCATAGCCTTGAAATCTAATATTTTAATATCCAGTATATTAAATAAGTAATAATTAAAGCTTTCTGCATGCTTTTCAATATATTTGTAGTTGCTGTGCAGTGTGCATGTGGAGTGTTTAAGACTTTGACTCCAATTTTTAATACTTTTGTTTTGAGATGCCTGCCCACCGCCATAACTGACTCTTGGTGCAGATTGAAGGATGCTTTTACTGGAAACCTCACACAGAGAGAGCCTCAATCTCTATTAATGTTGTTGGGTCCTTCCTCCTCGGGAAAATAGCAGTTGCATTCTTTCACTTTCAGTGGTCTTTGTTATTCATTTCTTATTCCCTGAATATGACATACAATACAATCTAAGCACTAAGCATGCATATTCTTCTTCCTCTTGTAACCCCATCAATAGATTGAACAGGAGCCAGAGCAGTTGTGTGCAAAGGAAATAATGTTTTATGCCTGCAAGAGGGTGAGGGATGGTTTTCTATTCCCCCCCCCCACCGCCTTTTTCCCCACCTGCTCCCTTCTTCTGAAAATCTGAAAATCTTCTGAAAAAAATATAGCTCTTCACCATGACTAGGAAAAACAACATTCCAAAAAATAAGCATAGCCACCCCAGGCTCAACCTAAGCTCCTGTCTTCTGATATCTGCCCCTGAGGTAGATATGTTCCAGTCCTCATGAACATATTTCCAGGGGGCATCTGTGGCATCAGAAAGAAGGAGAAGGTTTTTTAAAAAGAAAATGCCCCTCTCCCTTTGCATAAGTAAAACATTCTTCACCTCTTGTAGCATTAGTCTGGATCCTACTCATTGTTTACTCTTTTAATATTACTGCTTCTGGGTTTTTACGGCAGAGGATGGCAATTAATGTGTTATGAGGTTTGTGGGGAAAGCATTAGCCAACATGTTACGTAGACTTATGCTGGCATTTCCAATCAGCCCACACTTCTGCAGGCATCTAAAGAAATGTCATTGGTCTTACAGTGGAAACAATGTAAGTTGCACTCCTGAAGTATTGGTGCACTAGTTTAAGTATTTTCACATGAGCGCTCTTGCACGAGACCACTGACGCTGGCCAATCATGTAATATATCAGCAGGTGATACTTTCCTTTGTTTTATGTATGACGCTTTCCTCTGCACATGTATCCATTCCTTGGAATAACAGAATGAGTTATTTTAGGTAGTAGTTGACATAAATCTGTTAATACATGCTGCACAGAATTCCAGAAGGCTGAAGAAACATTGGCATCCTTGTAACCAATGTTACAAGGATAACATTGGTACACCAGCAGGACAGCAATTACACATTACAAAATATATATTTTTTAATCTGTAGCTGTCTTTCCCTGTTGTTAGCCTTGATTTTTTCTTTTAGGATTTTCAGTCTCTTGGTGCTGGTTAATAACAGATGTCTCTTTGAAAAGACAAGTTGTGGGGATTTCAGTATACATAGATACTATTTAGAGTATCTTAGGGTGGGTTCAGACAATTGACAGCAAGTCCAGCTTTTGTGAACCTCCAGTTTCTACAAATTGTGCTCAAATTGTGTCATCCGAACAGCCAGTGTCTGGGTCCTATATGAATATATGATGAATATTTATATACTACTTTCCAACAAAAGTTCCCAAAGCAGTTTACATAGTGTAGCGGATTACAAGCCTTTGTCTCAGAGCAAGCCCAAGTGAGTGGAATAAAAATGCTCAATCATCCCCTCTATGCTTTCCGAGCAAAGGCTTCTCCCAAAACTTTCCAATAATCTTGGTAGGATCTAGGCTGCCACCACCAACCAATTATTGAATTTATGCCCCCCGGCTGAGCTTGGGTGGAAATCCCAGGGGAAACTCTCCTCCTTTTGGTATTGGAAAAGTATACAAAAACCTTCCATGTGCAAGCTTACACATGGTGAGAAAACTGGTAGTTGCTGAACGTATCTGGCGTGTTGCACCAGAGAAACTCCCTTCCCACCTCTCCCTTTCCTGAGTCAAAAATCCACTCAAAGAGGCTTGTAAAATGCAAAGAACAAAAAGGGAGAAAAACTTTATTCAAATGCTACAGGCTGCTTCGGTCTGAGGCTCTCTCAGCTTTTAGTTACAGGTAAAAGAAATACTCAGTAGGTTACAAGAATACTTCAGAAAGCACGCCAGATGATGTTGGGACGGCACACTTTAAAAATCATGGTTACCCAGTTGCAAAGAAAATGGATGTAGGAAAATGCAAAACCACCTTTAAAAGCTTACAGATAGACCATCCTAGAACAGTGTCAGGGATCTACAAAGCACACAAAAGAAATACAAGTTTCTAACACAAAATCTGACTAACAAACTGTTCCCTAGTCAGAATCCCCTTTTTGTTGAAAACTTACCCACCATCTGATGAGAATCAAGCTTCCTGCAATCCTGTCTCTCAAAGATCTGCAGTTCCTTCCGCAGCCATCCTCCATGGCCATACGTCCTGCCCTCACCCCCAGCCTGCTTCCTTCTAACAAAGAAACTCTTCTCTTCCTCCCAGCTGCTGTCTAGGTGCCACCTAGGGGCTGGTCAGTGACTGATCACTACACATAGATATGAATGAATGAATGAATGAATGAATGAATGAATGAAATGGCTCCCTTTCCCCAAAGGGTTCACAATCTTAAAAAGAAACATAAGCAATACCAGCAACAGCCTCTGGAGGGATGCTGTGCTAGGGTTGGATAGGGCCAGTTGCTCTCTCCCTGCTAAATAAAGAGAATCGCCACTTTAAAAAGGTGCCCCTCTGCTCAGTTAGCAGGGACCTAAGCCACACTTCTTTCTGCCACCCAACATTTGTAACCTATGTTTGAAGTTGGGCAGCAGATGTCAGGTGGAGGACAGAGAAGTGTGACTCCAGAACCAGACATTGGCGGGTTATGGTGACACAGTTTGAGCAGACGTTGCAGCTCACCTGGAGCACATGCTCATGGGAACCAGATGTTTGCGGCAGACAGACTTGCTGCGGGTTGTCTTCAGCCACACACAGAAGGGGAGCCAAGTAAATGCAGGCTTTGGCCTTGTTGTAAAATGGGATTATTTATTTGTTTCTTTTATCATTCAACTGATATTTATGTCTAAAAGCAAATCAGCAGCAGCCATTGAAACTATGTTTCATAAACAGTGACCTCCATAACTCAGCTGATTTGAGGACATGTGGTCATTAAGAAAATGTCGGTCATCAACATCCTTTTCCTTTGAAGGACTACTTTTCCAAAGCTCACTCACTTTCATAAAGCAAAACATGAGATACAGAAAGTTTTTATTAGAACGACTGTGATTAAAATAAAAAGCATCATTATAAGAACTAGAAGCCAATTGTTTAGGTTTCTCCATCATCACTGTTGCCATTACTACTACAGTCTGATGCCCTAAGCATCAGAGCCAGCGAGAGCCAGCTTGGTGAAGTGGTTAGAGTGCTGGACTAGGACCGGGGAGACCCGAGTTCAAATCCCCATTCAGCCATGATACTAGCTGGGTGACTCTGGGCCAGTCACTTCTCTCTCAGCCTAACCTACTTCACAGGGTTGTTGTGAGGAGAAACTCAAGTATGTAGTAGACTGCTCTGGGCTCCTTGGAGGAAGAGTGGGATATAAATGTAATAAATAAATAAATAAGCAGACTCCTTCTACCAAGTAAATTCTTTGGGGACACCTTATTTTCTTCCTGTCGCCTCATATAGTTGAAAAGGGAGGTGCCTGGGATCTGTAGGCCTTAGGCAGGAGAAAATGCATTTAGTTATACAGCAAAATTCAGACTTCAGTTCATTTGCATACTTGTACCAATCTTGTGAGAAAAATCCTGAAAAGTGCTTTTTCCATTGCTGCACTGATGCCTAGGTTAGCATTATCTTTTCCCCTCAAATGGATTTTGTTGGCTGTTTTATTCTGTAATGTGGTATAAATGAACTATGTAGGGTGTGTGACTGATTCTTTGTTGTAGGGTGTGTGACTGAGTCTTTGTTGTATATCATATTAGTGCTAACCAATTTAGGAAGTTATAAAGTGTTAGCTACTTATCCCTAGGCTGCAGTCCTGTGCACACCAACTTGTAAGTCCCATTGAACTTGGGATTTACTTTTGAGTAAACATGCACATAAAATACTGTTAGAAACTCGAAATGATTACAAGATAATGTTCATAATGTGAAATAAATATGAAGTGTTGATTCACAATTTGTGCTTCAATCAACTGCTTTAGATAACAAAGTGGCAGGATGCAATTTGTCCCTGAGATGGAATTGCACATTTTATGGCATGCACATATTGTTCAGAAAAAGGCATTTCTCATGGTCTCCCATTGTATTTAAGTACGAAATAACTTTGATAATCTTTAGAGATGAAGGCCAGCTCTTGAAGATATCAGACTCAGTTCCATAAAATGTTAAGACATCTTTTAGGAGATATACAATATAGATATGCTGTATCATTTGCCTTTACCTTATAAATCAATAAATACATTGTGGTGGTCAGTAAAATTCTAATGGATTTTTCAGTAGTGTAATAGCTTTAACATTCTTTTACATTTCCAATTCTAGTGATTACATACTGTCTTCCAGGTTTTGTCTACCTTTTTTCTTTTGTGTATTACACTTTTAATCACCAGACCTGACTTGTAAAACAGTGTTTACTTCCTAAAGCAGCATGCACTAGCGGTGTGCATGCTATATCGTTAACATGTAGTTCTTTTTGTGGAGTGGAGGCAGGGGGGACCTGCATATGTTCTACCTTTTGGGCGAACCCAATCATAAACATTATCTACTAAGTTATCTTTCTAAGGAAATGCCAGGGATTTTTTTCTAACTTTCATATTCATCCTCTGCAGGTCATAGTGCTGTAGACATCACAAAGGTGGCAAGAAGACACCGTATGTCTCCATTTCCATTAACATCTATGGACAAAGCCTTCATCACAGTATTGGAGATGACTCCAGTGCTTGGAACAGAAATAATAAATTACCGAGGTATTTCATATGACAGACTGTTAGAGAATAAGAAAGGGGAGGACTGTTGAATTTATATTTAGTTTCTTTTTATGTGATGCATATCTCTTTTGAGTGTTTAAAACACTTCATTTACGTATCTCCGTAATCTTTATAACAAGCCTGTGGGGTGGATCAGTGTTACTCCATATTGCACAATGTGGTGCTGAAGCTGAGAAAGAGATGGCTTGCCTAAAGCCCCCAGTGAGTTCATGACAGGAAGACAATTTGATTCGGGGACTTCCTGGTTCAAACTCAATCTCTTAGCTAATTCACTTTACACAGATATCTCTAGTAGAAGTTACCAGGTGCATACCCTAAAGACAAGTCTCTGAACATATTAGGAAACTACACATTTGGCTAATGGGGAATATATAGAGGGGGGGGGAGAGAGATGGGCAAATAATCTTTCTTTGGAGCCATATAGAGAAGCCCCCCCCCCCCAAAAAAAACTTAGCTTGGGGAAAGGGGAGGTGGAGGCAGCATCAGGTGCTCCCTTAGATATTCGGACAATCGTCTCACAGCAGGGACCCCAGGACTTGCGTTCCCTGGCTGTAAACAACACCTTGACTCTACTCAGCATCACTTAAGGAAAGGTGTTTGCTTTGCAATCCTGTTGTGGATGTTTGCTCCCCACCCCATTACAAACAGATGGCAGTGCCACATGTGGCTAACACACTCCAAGCAATGAAGGGAAATTGTGATTTCTGTGGCAGAATTAAACCAGAATTGTAGGCCAAACCTTCATATTTAATTCATCAAAATCAGCTAAACTACTGAGTAGTACCCATCATTACTAATATTCAGCAAATCAATAGAACAAATTAGACATGAATAACATAAGTCCCATAAATTAGGCCTTATCCACCCCCAGCACAGTACCTCCAGTGACTGTTGCTGGTGTCTGTCTTATATTTCTTTTTAGATTGTGAGCCCTTTGGGGAAAGGGCTCCATCTTATTTATTTGTTGTTTCTCTGTGTAAACTGCCCTGAGACATTTGTGGAAGGGCGGTATAGAAATCGAATTATTATTATTATTATTATTAGTATTATTATTATTAATAATAATAATAATTTTCAAGAGGAATTAGACATGATTAACTTAATCTGAATGCCGCCCATTGATTCCGTCATAGTATATAATGTCAATATGTTTGAGAATTTAGGCCAGCAACACACTACAACCCCGATCTGGGTGACCCCACCACATCAGGATCCCACACACTAGGAACATAACACCCGTACTGGATCAGGCCCAAGGTCCATCTAGTCTAGCATCCTGTTTCACACAGTGCCTCACCAGATGCTGCTGGAAGCCTACAGAAAGAAGTTGAGGGCATGCCATCTCTCTTGCTGTTACTCCCCTGCAACTGGTACTCAGAGGCATCCTGCCTTTGAGGCTGGAGGTGACCTATAGCCCTCCAACTACTAGCCATTGATAGGCCTCTCCTCCATGAAGTTATCCAAACCTCTCTTAAAGCCATCTAGATTATTGGCTGTCACCACATCTTGTGGCAGAGAATTCCTCAAGTTGATTATGCGTTGTGTGAAAATGTACCTTCATTTGCTGGTCCTAGATTTCCTGGCAATCAATTTCATGGGATGACCCCTGGTTCTAGTGTTATGTGAGAGGGAGAAGAATTCCTCTATCCATTTTCTCCACACCATGGATGATGTTATAGACCTCTATGATGTCTCCCACAGTAGTCTTTTTTCTAAACTAAAAAGCCCCAGGTGTTGTCGCCTTGCCTCATAAGAAAGGTGCTCTAGGCCCCTGATCATCTGGTTGCCCTCTTCTGCACCTTTCCAGTTCTACAATGTCCTATTTAGATGTTGTGACCAGAATTGTACACAGTACTCCAGGTGTGGCTGCACTGTAGTTTTGTATAAGTGTATTATAATATTAGCAGTTTTATTTTCAGTCCCCTTCCTAATGATCCCTAGCATGGAATTGGCCTTTTTCACAGTTGCCGCACATTGAGTCGATACTTTCAACAATCTGTCGACCACGACCCCAAGATCCTTCTCCTGATCAGTCACCGACAGCTCAGATCCCATCAACATATACTTGAAGTTGGGGTTCTTCATCCCAATGTGTATCACTTTATGCTTGCCGACATTGAAGCGCATTTGCCATTTTGTCGCCCACTCCCCCAGTTTGGAGAGATCCTTTTGGAGCTCCTCACAATCTGTTTTGGATTTCACTATCCGAAAGAGTTTGATATCATCTGCAAATCTGGCCACCTCGCTGCTTTCCCCTACTTCTAGATCGTTTGTGAATAAATTAAAAAGCACAGGTCCCAGTATAGATCCCTGGGGGACCCCAAGTCTTACTTTCTTCCATTGTGAAAACTCTCCATTTATCCCTACCCTCTGTTTCTTGTCTTTCAACCAGTTAGCAATCCACACATGTACTTGTCCCCTTATCCCATGACTGCTAAGTTTCCTCAGAGGTCTTTGATGAGGAACTTTGTCGAAAGCTTTTTGGAAGTCCAGTCAACTGGATCACCTTGATCCACACACTCGTTGACATTCTCAAAGAACTCCAAAAGGTTCTTAAGACAAGATTTAACTTTCCAGAAGTCATGTTGGTTCTCTCCCAGCAGGGCCTCTTCTTCTGTGTGCTTTACAATTTTTTCCTTGAGGATGCTTTCCATCAGTTTGCCTGGAACGGACGTTAAGCTAACCGGCCTGTAATTTCCCAGATCGTTGTTACATTGGCTACTTCCCAGTCCTCTGGTACAGAGCCTGATTGCAAAGATAATTTATATATTTTAGCAAGGAGGTCAGCAGTTTCACATTTGAGTTTTTTGAGAACTCTTGGATGGATGCCATCCAGCCCTGGTGATTTGCTAGTTTTCAGTTTTTCCAGACAGTTTAGGAAATAATCTCTTGTCACTTCTATCTAATTCAGTTCTTTAGCCTCCATCCCTGAAAAGCCTGGTTCAGGAACAGGTATATGCTCAGTATCCTCTGCCGTGAAGACAGACACAAAGAACTCATTTAGCTTCTCTGCAACCTCCATATCCTTAATAATCTCTTTCACTCCCTCATTGTCTAATGGTCCAACTGCCTCCCTGGCAGGTTTCCTGCATCTGATGTATTTAAAGTTTTTGTTATTCCCCTTGATGCTTTTAGCTAAATGTTCCTCAAACTCGCTTTTTGCCTCCCTTATTGTCACCTTGCATTTATTTTGCCAGAGTTTATGTTCCTTTCTGTTCTCTTCATTTGGACAGTCCTTCCAATTTTGGAAGGAAGTCTTCTTCCCTTGTATGCCTTCCTTGACTTTACCTGTTAGCCATGCTGGCATCCTCCTGGACTTAGTGGTACCTTTCCTCCTTTGGGGTACACAATCTAACTGGGCTCCCAGTATTGTGGTTTTGAGTAAATTCCATGCATTCTGAAGCAAATTGACTCTCTTGATTTTCCCTTTCAGCTTTCTTTTCACCATACTCCTCATTTTGGAGAAGTTTCCTCTTCTGAAATTCAAAGTGTCTGTGTTAGATTTCCTTGGTGATTCTCTCCCCACATGTATGCTGAATTTGATCACAATATGGTCACTGTTCCCTAAGGGGTTGATGACAGTGACATCACACTCCAGGTCCTGGGTGCCACTCAGGATTAAGTCCAAGGCCACCTTCTCTCTGGTTGGTTCCAAGATCAACTGTTCCAGGGCTCAGTCATTCAGCATATCTAGACATTTGACATTGTCATTACCTGACTGTTAATTTACCCAGTCTATGTGTGGGTAATTGAAGTCACCCATTATTACTTCCCTGCCTCTCCTTGATGCCTCCCTGATTTCCTCCTGCAGCTCCCAGTCACTGTCAGCGTTTTGATCTGAAGGGCAAGAACACGTCTCCAGTAGCACATTTCCTTTCAGGCCATGTATTGTCACCCACAGGATTTCTGTGGAGGACTCAGGTCCTCCTAGGTTTTCTACCTTGTTAGATTCTATCCCTTCTTTAACATACAGTGCTACTCCATGTCCAAGGTGCCCCTCCCTGCCCTTTCTATAGAGTTTATCCAGGGATAACAGTGTCCCACTGGTTCTCACTGTTCCACCATGTTTCTGTTATGCCCAGTATATCTATTTCTCTGTTAGCAACCAAGCACTCCGGCTCACCCATCTTGGCTCGGAGGCTTCTGGCATTAACATATAAGCACCTATACGCTGGATCTATCACCTGGTGTATGCTATCTTTCTTTTGACTCTTTGACCAGCTGGCACAGCCTTCTCTCTGCTCTTTATGTGGTTCTGCTCTGTCCCCTTCTGTTTTATCTGAATCCTTTGCAACCTCGCACTTTAAAGGATGGCTTTTGCTGAACTGGATACTGCCCATCTCCTGTCAGCTATTCCCTAGACGTCATTATAAAAGCTGCTCTGAAACCTTTTTGATTTTAAGTGCCAGCAATCTGGTGCCATCTTGGTTCAAGTGCAGCCCGTCCCTTTTGTACAGGCCTTGCTTGCCCCAAAATGTATCCCAGTGCCTAACAAATCTAAACCCCTCCTCCCGGCACCAACGCCTCATCCATGCATTGAAACCCCTCAACTGTGTCTGTCTCACTGTCCCTACATGTGGAACAGTTAGCATTTCTGAGAATGCTACCTTGGGATCCTTGACCTCCATAGGCTACCTATCAGCCTAAATTTGACTTCCAGGACTTCTCAACTACATTTCCCCACATCGTTGGTGCCGACATGCACCACAACAGCTGTCTCCTCCCTGGCACTGCCTAACAGTCAATCTAGACACTTTGTGATGTCCACAACCTTCACACCAGGCAGGCAAGTCACCATGCGGTCAACATGTGGGTCACAAACCTATCTCTCTATACCTTTTAATGATTGAATTGCCTACTACAAGGAGGCCACCACCCCCCGGAGGAGTATCCCCTGTGTGAGGGGATATGGGCTCATCATCCACAGAAGGGGTCACTTCTAAAGGAGCATTTCCCCCTTCCTCAGACCAATGTCCTCCTTCCCCAAGACTTTCATTTTCCCTGACAGCAGAGGAGCTATCACCACTGGAGTGGGATGCCTCTACCACATCCCTAAAGGTCTCATCTGCATGCCTCTCTGCCTCCCCGAGCTTCTCCAGATCCGCCACCATGGTCTCAAGGGAACGAACTTGTTCCCTGATTGCCAGGAGCTCCGTGCACCAAGCACACACCCATGACTTCTGCCCATGGAGCAAATACACTGGGAAGTGCCCCTCCCGTGCTGACTTTCTATCTTCATAACTGGTTTTGTTGTCTGTTTACAATATTTAGAGATAGTTTATTAGAAGGATATGTCTCAGCTGTATCGGTCAGCCATTTAACTGTCCAGACTGCCTTTCTCAAGAATATGAGGAAGGGATCAGTACTTATATGAGGAAGAGATTTGTACTTACCTTCTCTTCTCCACTGGGCTCCTTGTGATCACAGGGACTTGTTTCAGGCTCCCCCGCACACCTCCTGCTGAATTCTCACAAAATTCCAGGGCTCTGTTTGCTATCCCTGTTGGCTCTGCTCTGTTGGGTATGCTCTCGGTCCTTCACCTAGTAGGCTTCAAAGTGAGACACAGGATGTGGCTCAAAGGAATGTGGGGCCTCCCACAGCCCTAGCTGACTCCACTCCCTCCAGGTAGGGAGAAACAAAAACTGGATGCCACAGGAGTTTGCTAGCCCTGGAAAATAACAAACATGCAGACTAGGACTCATCCCTTAAAGAGAAACTAGCCCCTCAAAATCTCCCCTCCTCCTGTTAGTTTGAAGGGGGGAAAGCCTTGATGTTGTTCTGTATAGAAAACCTTGCTCACCTCCTAAAGTTGCTTCTGCTCTTCCCAGGGTAGGCTTCAGACTGGAAAACCAGGGGAACTGAAGCCTGTGCCCCACCGCAGTCTGAGGACACAGCCCTGCCTTCATCTACTGACTCAAAGGAATCCCTTGATCTTCCAGCCCAAGATGAGATTCCCCAGCACCACTGAAATCAGTTTTTAGAAAATTTTCAATGCCCCTTTAAGCAACAGATTCATCCACAGGGAAGGGGTGGGACCAATCCATTCTACCCGGATTTTCATCTTTCGGATAGTATACCAAGGATACCATCCTTGTTTGACTCCCGTCTGTGTCGGAACAGGGTTCATGAGGTGCCCTTTTAGGTTGAACCTTACCTTGAGGGTCATGTCTGCATGCAGAATGTGTATTATATAAAGCAGATGACAGTTGACTGAGGAGGCTTCCAATTTCTCCCATAACCTGAATCGGGAGATAGAATCAAAAAGCAGCTTTAAGATCAATGAAGGCAGTGTAAAGAGAGGCCATGTTGCTGGAAGAATATTTTTCAATTAGGTGCTGAAGCACCAGGCATTGATCAGTTGTAGATCTACCCTCCCTGAAGCCAGTTTGCTCCTCTGCAAACAGGTTTTCTTGGTCTAGCCCAGTGATTCTCAAACTTGGGTCCTCAGGTGTTATTGGACTTCAACTCCCATAATCCCCAACCAAAGGCCACTGAGGCTGGGGATTATGGGAGTTGAAGTCCAATAACACCTGAGGACCCAAGTTTGAGAATCCCTGGTCTAGCCAGTCCTTATGTTTCCCATGTAGATGTCTAGCATAGATCTTACTGTTGGTGTTGAGCAGGCTGACAGGCCTATAGTTGGCAGGGTCATCCTTTCTTCCCTTTTTGAATATGGGGATGATAATTGCCAGCCCCCAGTCTTTGGGAATACAGCCATAAGAGTCAATATAAGTGAAAAGCAAGGTCAAGACTAAAACCCACCACTCTATATTTTTTTTAATATGCTCCGGAAGGGTCAGGTATTCCCCAGGGGCCTTTCCCACTCTGGTTTGGGAAATGAGAGACTCAATTTCAGCCGAAGAGACCAGTGGCCACCTGGGCAAGTCCTCTAAATCCGGTGGGGGGGTATCTTCCTCAGTGGGGTCTTCATACAGCTTCTGAAAGTGCATTTCCCAGATCTCTGATGGGATATGGGTGTCTAACTGAGTCAAACCATTGCCGGTGGAGTTGGTCATGAAGTGCCAGAACATAGCTGAGTCCTTTGCTCCAACCACCTGGATGTGTCGTGACCAAGTGGCCTTTATTGCCTTTTTAAAATTGCATGCCAGTAGGTATTTGTATTGCCTCTTAAGGTTGAGGAGGTTAGGGAGGACCATTGTGGCATTGGAACCTGAACTGGATTTATGGATATGGTAGGTGGTGGCTGAGCTAATGAAAATGGCAGCAGCTTGTTGGTTCAGATACCTGTAAAATAAGGACAGGAAGGTGGGTGGAAGGGCAGGATACAGTGACATCAAACAAAAATGCAACAGCAGTAAAGCTGTATAATACTGCCAAGATATGTTTCAGTGACCAATTCCAGTTCATAATTGGACACGCCCCTGGTGATTCATCACAGTCTTATCTAACACAACCAGTAGTTGGTTCAGTGTATTCAGTACCAACTGAAATCTCTGAATTCCCTCCAAGGGCAGCCACACATACTATACATTTCAACAATCTAATCTGGATGTTAGCAAGGCATTCTTAACTGTTCTGTTTTGCTTATTTTATAAGCAAGATGGAGGGTGAATTAATTTAATATAATTGTCCCCATGCCCCACGTTAATGCACATAGTTTCAAGGCAGCTAGGAATAACTAGCTCTTTTAAAAATATAGTGGAAGGAGCAGATGGCTTGCGTGCAGGCTTCTCCCCACTCCCTGGTCAGCATGTGGGTTTCTCTCCAGCTCGCGCACCTGTGCAGTTTGAGAATGGAGAGTGCTGTGTACTGTGACGTCATGGCACATGACACTCTCCATACTCAAACTACAAGCCCGTGTGCCAGCCGGGGAGTGGAGAGAAGTCTGTCGCCACCTGGGGGGTGGCCTGCTCCGCTCAGCTCATCCCCCGCTCCCTGGCAGTGAAGATGGGAAATAGCAACACGGCGGAGCAGCAGCGGGAATAGGGCAGCAGCGGCACAGCAGCAGGGCTCTGGTGAGGCTACCCAGATCATTTGGATCCCCTCTCCCCCAGGAGGCAGGCGCAGCGGTGGGGCGAGGTATCTTTTATTTGGGGGGAAATTAAAGGGGGGGCCTTGTGGCGGGGGGCCCCCCGAAGCCCTCTAGGTTGGGGCTGATTTTGGACCTAGGTGCGCCACTGGCGAGAAGTTTCTTGAGTAACAGTCTAGTGATTTAGTAGGTTCTTTTTGAAAAGGCTCAGAATGTGAACAAAAAGAAAAAAAGTGAGATGGGCAGGACAACAAAAGATATTTTGAGAAGATGACCTTGAGGTATGCTTAGGGCCTGTGGCAGAGCTGGGCAAACTTGGCCCTCCAGATATTGTGGCTGGGGGTGATGGGAGTTGAAGTGCAACAATAGTTTGCCCAGCCCTGGCCTATAGACAGTATAAGAGAGTCCTGGTTAATGATGCCACCAAGCTTTATTCTATATAGTTCAGAATCGAACTTGGCAATTCTGTTGTGCTCTCCTGCAGTGCAAGAAAAATATGAGATGAAAAAATTCCTCCCCAGCTCAGATTTTAATAAACAAGAGGTCAGTGTATTTGCTCCATCAATTGTCTGCTCTTGCTCTGGATGTTAAACATTTAGTCTTAATGTAAATTGCCTCCTGTCTGAATCTTGCCTTTTCCCTCTCTTTTAGGCGGAATTCCTCTCATTATTTCCTAATTTATTTTAATAGAATTCAAAACCTGATAGAACCTTTTAGAAGAAGTATCATCCACATATGTGTTTGATCTTTGGGAATATTTCTACAGTAATTCTTGCTTACTTTGGGTTTGCTAACAACATGCATATTCTCTCTATCTCTCTAGATGGAATGGGCAGAGTCCTTGCCCAAGATGTTTATGCAAAAGACAACCTACCACCATTCCCAGCTTCAGTAAAAGATGGCTATGCCGTCAGAGGTAAACACTTGTGTATTTGACCTTGAAGTGGATTTTATTGACAGTTCAGCTTTATAGCTTGCTTATAAATGCTATATGGCAGAGCAGGCTTAATGGTGTCCAAAGGACAGAGACAGGTACATTGGTCTTTGCCCTGATGAAACTGATACAAGCTAGTCAAAAAAGTAACGCAGGTAGTCTTTTATATGTTTATGTATTACTCTTGAAAAGTGGGCATATTTGAAACTTACCTTCATTGCTGCTGTTTGAGAGTTTTATGATTTAGCACCCAAAGTGAAGGTGCACATATTCTGCTCCTACTATTTTGATGCCAGTGCATATCTATACATGACGGAGATACATAAAAATAGAACAGACCTTCTTTTCCTCACTTATATCAATTGCTAAGGGCTGTTGAGAAGACAGAGCTCACCTGCCTTCCCTGATAGATGAGCAGTGGTCACCCTCCGCTTCTCTGAGCAGCGAGCCCATACAAGCAGCAGTGCAGCAACAGTAGGGACAGAAAGAGGGAGGACTTCCCCCTCCCGCATCCCAGAGTGCCACACAGCACGAGTGTGGCTGCTGCGCTTGCCATGGCTGCTCCTCCCCCCGCCCAGCTTGCTGGTTCCCCCTGGACCCCCCCCCCCCCCCCGGAAATAGCAGCGGGCCAAGGGGAAGCCTTTTAACCCGGCAGTGATCGTGCACATGATGTAATATAGAATGATGCTTAATATAATGCAAGTATGAAACTGTAAACTCATATTTTGATATCCTAGTACAGTGTTCATTGTAAGGCCCAGGGGCCAGTGTTGGCCCTCATCAACCCTAAATATGGTTCCCTGACTAATTGCTTATTGGGTCTGTGTGAAGCACTGGTGAAAGGTGAATCCTCTGCACAGTCCCCCAGCACCATGCAGAGACGGCTATTCCCACTGTGCAGTGCTGCACTTTATCCAGAGCCCAGGGCATGACTCCTTTAAGGGGAACTGAGTAGGGATATGCACAAAGGTCCGGCAGTTCGGCCATTTTGACCGGCGAGGGTGTGTGATTTATTTATGTATTTATTCATTCATCATATCTTTATACCGCCTGATATGTATCTCTCTAGGTGGTGTACAAAATTTAAAATATTTAAAAGTCACAAATTAAAATACATGACAATAAAAACAATAGAAAACAATTATTAAAACAAGTTTTTTAAATTATTAAAATTAATTCTAATTAAATTAGAAAACAAGAGAGTCTTGAGGTTCTTCATGAAAACAAACAGAGAAGGAGATGCTCTTATTTCAGCAGGAAGCTAATTCCACAGCCCTGGGGCAGCCACAGAGACAGCCCAGTCGTGGTTTATCACCAAACAAGCCGGTGGCAACTGTAACCAGACCTCTCCAGAAGATTGTAACAGGTGGCAGGCATTATGACAAAGGAGACGCTCTCTCAAATAACCTGGACCCAAGCCATTAAGAACTTTATAACCAGCACTTTGTATTTCACCAGAAAACATATTGGCAGCCAGTGGAGTTCTTTTAGAACTGGTGTTATGTGGACCCTTCTTGTTGTCCCAGAGACCAATCTGGCTGCGCATTGTGTACCAATTGTAGTTTCCAGACTACATACAAAGGCAGCCCCATGTAGAGCACATTACAGTAGTCAAGCCTGGAGGTTACTAGCATATTACTGGCTGTTACGGTGGTCATTACAGAATGACCACTGTTTTAAGGTCATTCAGCTCTAAAAATGGACATAGCTGTAGTATCAGCCAAAGCTGATAAAAAGCACTCCTAGTTGTTGCCTCAACCTGAGAAACCAGGGAGAGCTTTGGGTCCAGGAACACTCCCAAACTGCATACCTGATCTTTCAGGGGGAGTGTAACCCCATCCAGAACAGGCAGATCTAAACCATCTCTTGGGTCCTGTCCCCTC
Source organism: Hemicordylus capensis (assembly GCF_027244095.1). Taxonomy (NCBI): domain Eukaryota; kingdom Metazoa; phylum Chordata; class Lepidosauria; order Squamata; family Cordylidae; genus Hemicordylus; species Hemicordylus capensis. Next base: position 81,153,011 of record NC_069657.1, on the reverse strand, counting down.
ACAGCCAGTACCTCCATTATTTGGATTGAATCCTTATTTGGATTCAACTTCAGTTTGTTATCCCTCATCCAGCCCATTACTGCCTCCAGGCAGGCATTTAGGGAAGATATGCCATTTCCTGATGAGGTCGGCAGAGAGAAGTAAATCTGGGTATCATCAGCATATTGATAACATCCAGCACCAAACCTCCTGATGATCATTCTCAGCAGTTTCATGTAGATGCTAAAAAGCATTGGAGACAGTATCGAGCCTTGTGGGACTCCACACTTCAGTTCTCACTTAGCGGAACAACAGTCTCCATGTGACACCATCTGAAATCTGTCAGAGAGGTAGGAGCGGAACCACTGTAAAACAGTGCCACCCAATCCCACCTCCTTCAGACAGTCCAGAAGGATACCATGGTCGATGGTATTGAAAGCTGCCAAGAGATCCAAAAGAATCAGCAGAGTAACACTCCCTGTGTTGATAGTCAGTTGGAGATCATCCATCAGGCCGACCAAGGCAGTCTCAACCCCATAGCCTAAACGAAAGCCAGTTTGAAATGGGTCTAGATAATCTGCATCATCCAAAACTGCCTGGAGCTGAGAGGCCACCACCTGCTCAACCACCTTTCCCAACCATGGAATATTAAAAACAGGTCTGTAATTAGCTAATTCTGAGGAATCCAGCGTAGCTTTCTTCAAAAGTAGTCTAATAATAGCCTCCTTAGGACAAGGAGGCACCCTGCCCTCCCTCAGAGAAGCATTTGTAATATTAGCCAGACCCTCTCTGATAATATTTCTCTGCTAACTTGGCAAAGAGGCACCTTTTAACGTGGTGATTGTCTTTATTTAGCAGGGGGAGAGTAACTGGCCCTATCCACCCCCAGCACAGTACCTCCAGTGACTGTTGCTGGCGTCTATCTTGTGTTTCTTTTTAGATTGTGAGCCCTTTGGGGACAGGGAGCCATCTTATTTATTTATTTATTATTTCTCTGTGTAAACCACCCTGAGCCATTTTTGGAAGGGTGGTATAGAAATCGAATAAATAATAATAAATAATAAATAATTTATTTATTATTTCTCATGTAAACCACCCTGGTCCCATTTTTGGGAAATAGAAATAGAATGAATGAATAAATAAAATAAATAAATAAATAAATAAATAAATAAATAAATAAATAAAATGATTATCAGATGAGATAAGCCACGTTGGGCAAGGGTCAAGAGAACAGGTTGTAGGATGCACAGTCCAAAGCAGTTTGTCTACTTCCTAAAGGGTTATCTTTAAGGAGCCGGCAGGGTGCTCTCCCCACCCCCTGCATGCCACATTTCCCCCACCGGCTCTGTTTAAAAATAGTCCCATGGGGCGGCAGCATACCTCTTTGCCACCCCAGTGCGTGTCGGACCGGAAGCACCCAGTGCATGTATGCATGCACATCACATGCACACTGGGCACTTCCTGTCCGACACGCACCGGGGCGGCAAAGAGGTATGCTGCTGTCCTGTGGGACCATTTTTAAACACAGCGCCGGTGGGGGAAATGCCGGGGGGGGGTAAGAGCATGTTCCCTGTTTCTTAAAGGTAAACGCACACACCCGCCGTCGAACTGGCCATCACCAGTTCTGTGCACATCCCTAAAACTGAGCCCTCTTAAGCCCCTGCACCACCTTGGAAGGCACACACAAAGTGCAAGAAAGCACTTTGCTTTCCTGATGCTTTCCTCCTAGAACTTTTAAAAGAGGGCTTCATTTCTTACAAGGCCCTCCCAGCACTGACAAAAGTTCAGTAATGCTCAGAGATCAGTACAGTGGGAATGGCTCTCATATTGAAAGTTTTTTTGCCAAAGTGGTCTCCACCTAAAAAATAGCGAAGATATTGTCCTATACTGTGGTCCTTCTGCTACTGGTTTTGTTCTCCTAGCATTAACAGGCAGGACGTCAAGGTGCAAAAAAATGTCCAGGGCTATACCTTGACTCTCACAAATGCTGCTCGATGTGCTGCTTTCCCTGCCCCTTTCCCCTCTTGGCTGCAAAAGGCTTCAAGAAGCCTTTTGCGCGTGTGCACGTTGCGCATGCTTCATGTCTCTGCGATGTGCACGCACACGTCACGGAGACGTGAAGCGCGCGTGCGACGTGCACACACGCAAAAGGCTTCTTGAAGCCTTTTGCAGCCAAGCGGGGAAAGGGGAGGCAGGGAGGTATCCTGCCGCCCTGATTACTAATGAGAATACGCACGCCGGAGGGGGGGAGGCTGCGGGAGGGGTAAGTAAACCCCCCCCGCCCTTAAAGGTACCCCCCACCCCAGTGCCGGTCTGCAGCTCCGTGGTTCCGTGCACACCCCTATGCAGCGTATGGCACACTTTTTAGGCTGGAGTTCATTCCAGCATCTAATAGCAAAACTGAGACCACAGCTCCATGCTTATTTTTGTGCCAATTGTAAACTGGAAAATTGCATTACATCCCACTCTATGCAGATTTATGAAGCAGATATTTGCCCCTTTTTTGAATATAAGGGGAAATGGAGGGCTTCCAAAAGTTTCCAGCATGGCTGCATCTTATACTATGTGCCACGACAAAGACATGGCACATTAAATTACTCAGTTTTTTCCCCATATTAGCAGGGAAGCTGACTATGTTATGGTATATGAAAGCGACCCGTGGCACTAGCCAATGATATTTTTTTTCTTAGCTATATTACATACTCAGCAGTTCATTTACCAGAAGACAAATAGTGTCTTCACACCCCGCTCTTAATGATTCCATTCTGAATACTCTAAATGAAATTAAAATGTTGTTTATTTATGTGAGCAGTTCCAAATGCTTACATTGCCTGTGACCATTTAACATTTTTTTAGTGCCTATGATATGCTAAATGCTGCATGGTCAACAAGGACCTAAATACACATAGCAGAATTACTGCTCTCTTTTACATTGATTGCTTCCTACTAAGTACTAGCTGATCTACTAGCTAATCTGGTGCAGAGTATCTGCTCCCCTAGTTCTCCCTGTCTCTCTCCCGCATCTTCATTTCATCTTCAGCCCCAGTCCATCCCCCGCTCATCCACTTTCTCTCACCGACCAACCGCTGGCATTTTCCTCATCGACTGCCAGCCAGCCTGGCCGCCGCTTTCCCTCACTGCCTGCCGGCCTGCCTGGCCACCTCTTTCCCTCGCCACCCACTGGCCACCATCTGCCCGTCTCTGCCGCTATCCAGCAGCTGCTTGAAAACTCTCATGAGAGCTGCCACACATGGGATTAACGCATGGGATTAGCGACAAGTATGCCTAATATATATATATCTCCTATAGAGTAGCAGTCAAACTAGAATGACTTCTGTAGTGCAGCTGTCCAGTTCTGTCTCTACATGGAGAGAGTACCCATCTATCTTCATATGCTGGATTGCTTTAAAAATTCCATTCTGTTTTCAAAATGGTAGTTGATCCCTCTTCTCTTGCAGAGAAAATCCCATGTAAGGGAAATTTTAATTACTGATAACTTGCTCAGCTTGGGGAACAGAATGAATTTGTCCTCTCTAGCCATGATCTTGATACTGTGATCAAGAGGAGTGGGCAGATAATACCTGCGCGCACTCCTGAATTTTTATGAAAAGATTTCCTTCCAGCAGGTCCTCCCCACCCAAAAGACTGCCAATGTGCTTGTTAAAGTTCCCTGAACATAAATAACAGTTTCAGAATTGGGCACAAAGTTTCTTTAAAGGAAAACCAGAGGGAAAATTGCAACAGTGATTCTTAAGCTTCTCAAAAGTTTGGATTTTTCTGAGTGATGGCTGTTTAAAGCAAAATTGCCACTGGTGTACATATGGCATTTCCCCCTGTATTTCCTTTTAGACAGTTGTTGTGTCAAAGGATAAAATTCTGAGAAGGAATCATAACAATACCACATAACATGTAATTTTTAACCTGTATCAATTTTATGCTGGTCTCTAACCGTAATAAAGAATTGATTGATTGCTTGATTGATTGAGAAGGAATCTCAGATAAATTTAAGTCCAAATGCAAGTGCTTCCTGCATTCACCTCTGTATTATGACTTAAGTCAGGAGGAAATACTTCAAATGTGGGTTTAGTAAAAAAAGTGAAGGTGCTTGCCTTTGTGTGGCTATGTAAGTGTAGGCTATGATATATGGGACACAGAAATATGGAGCTTCAAAATATAATTTAGTATTGGGATCATATGCTTAAATCCAGATCTATTGTTTAATATATATTTCATAGCATGGAACTAAACTATTAATTATTAATATTCTGCTGTTAATTTATCCCATTGATGCAATAATTCCATTAGATATATCATAACTAGTTACAAAGTAACCTTCTGTGATGGTGGTAGGTGAGGAATGAGCAGAAGAGCAGATGAACTCCTATTAAACGTTATCTGTGTTCCCAGAGATCAGAGAATAAGAGATGTACAACACACCTAAGAGGTAGGCAGATTTGTTTCCTTGAGGGCTGGATACTAGTGCTTTAATTTTTTTAATAAAAAAATATTAATATTTTATGGGTCATAGGAATTTATTTTCAAAAGCAGAAGTAGAACATAGTGTGTGTTTTCCTTCCAGACACATTTTTTAAAAGTCATGGTATAAAATGATGGGTCAATAATAAAAAGGGAAGTTTTCTTAATTTTCTGTATTATTCTATCAGCATCTGTGGAACAACATGATAAACTCTCTTTGTTTTGTTAAATCTATTAAATTCATAAAGTTGAATCCAAGGAACCACAAGCACATGGAAGCTTGCAGAAGTGAATTTTCCTTCCCCCTCCTTACATAAGGTGCTTCTGTCCAGTTTTCAGAAGTTCCCCTCTCCAGCCTCCTGTGCCTCATCCCACCCCATTATGGAGAGTACCACAACACTCAGGAGAGGTGTGAAGGGTGGCTGCTGCAGACAGGTGTAGAGGACATTGCCTTCTGCAAGATTTCTTGGACTCACGGTTCCTTGATACAAGCCATAGTGCCAAAGTCTGAGTAAACAAAATATGTAAGGAGTGTTCTAAGAAATTGTACAAGTGCGGGGGGCAGGGGGGGCGGGCATGCGATAAGAATTTCTGTTACATGAACCAAGACGAATAGTGCATCTGTATAATATTTTGGTATACTACATTGCATAGTATAATTATGTTATGATTTAAGGAAGTCAAATCCGAATTGATATGCTCTGTGTGTGTTACAAAGTGTGTTACACACACAACACACAACACACAAGTGTGTTACACACACAACACAAAGTGTGTTACACACAAAACACACACACACACACACACACACACACGATTGCAGGAGGAAGGAGGAATTCCTGCAAAGCAAAATGAACTGTGTCTCTGCTCATTGTTCAGAAATTCTTCCTCCTCCTACAGCTACATCCGACACAACTGCCAAGGGACCTTTGAATCTTGGGAACAGCTTCTTTGGGTACTCAGGGGGCTAAAGGAAGCAAGACAGAGTAGGAAAATGGGTGTCCTGAGCACTGTTATACTTGCACATTTAATCTGGAAGCTACTTGCTGTTTCATAAGTATTTAAGTTAAGGATTATAGAAATGGTCCTATTAATGCCTGGTTCGTCTATCATTTTTAATAATCATGTTGCTATATTATTTTACAGCTGCTGATGGACCTGGGGATCGTTTCATCATTGGGGAATCCCAAGCTGGTGAGCAAGTGAGTACAGTATATTTTTCTTTTTTCAAATTAGATTTTTTTCTTCGTTTGTCATGAAGACGATCATATGACAAGATGTAAATGATTAGGATTTTTTAAAAGTGGGGCAATGGGATAAACCAATGATTTGAAATGCTTCAATAGACAGTGATGACAACTTTTAAACTGTATCAGATGCCCTAACATGGTGATCAGGTCTTTTGTGATGCCATATTTTGGAGAATACAGCGATCTTGAAAACTTCCATTAACTCTTGAGCAAATGAATTAAGTGTTCATAAGATCCTTAATACTGCGATCAGTATGTAGGAAAATGGCATGGTTATTTTTTCTGACTGTTTGTATTTGTAAATGGTTCAGTGAGCTTCTGCTAGATTTTTTAAAATCCTATGCATGCAAGTCCTTACATATAAAAACAATGCATGCTCATTGGGTTGTTGATAAATACAAAAATAAATTAGTGTCTTGTACAGAGACCTCAGAGAAACCCAATTACAGAATCTGACATATTCTTATTAGTCTTTAGATATATTATACCGACAGAAGCTCCTTCATCTTAATATTCCAGTATTCTGTTTCTAAAAAAAGATTGTAGGCTACTTAGGAAAACTAGAAGAATGATTAGATTTTAACAAAGATTGAACTGAACAAGCAACTGGTAGTGCTTTTTTTAAAAAAGCCAGATTTGCTTAAGTTTGCTTCTTCCATTGTTCTAAGAGTAATGTTTTCAATCAATAATGCCCTGAATTAAACTATAAATTCAGAGAGTTAATGTTTTGTTGCATAGGCAAAAATCTCATGTGAATGCCAGTTAAGCCTGCTTACGCATTGGACAAAGTGTGTCGAATAGCATGTTGTGAAGCAGCAGTGGGTAGCCACATCTCCAGCCTGCCATGCTTACTGTGTTGGTCATAACATGTAACTGATGAACATTTAGACAAAAAGTGCAATGCACTTAGGCCTGATTACACACAATCTTTCTTATCCCTCCCCTAATTTTGTCAAATAAAGCATGCATTGAGGTATATGTGTGTTGGATTCCATGGTCATACATCAATTACACATTATGTCCATTGTGCATCAGTGAGACAGATCCAGCAGCAGGATGTGGAGGACAAATTTATTTATTTATTACATTTAAATCCCGTTCTTCCTCCAAGGAGCCCAGAGCAGTGTACTACATACTTAAGTTTCTCCTCACAACAACCCTGTGAAGTAGGTTAGGCTGAGAGACAAGTGACTGGCCCAGAGTCACCCAGCAAGTATCATGGCTGAATGGGGATTTGAACCCAGGTCTCCCCGGTCCTAGTCCAGCATTCTAACCATAACATCACACAAATGTGATCTTGCTGTCTTGCCATTGATTCCATTCACTTTGTCCAGCATGTGAATAAACATAAAAAGTAAGATGTCTGTGTTGCAATGATTTTTTGTAAAAAAACCAAAACAAAAACCTTTTTCTGTGGTGTCTAGGGTCTCTCAGGGTTTCATGCTCTTTTTAAAAAATGAATTGACATTCTCTGATATTTTCAGCCGACTCAGACTGTGATGCCTGGTCAGGTAATGAGAGTTACAACTGGTGCTCCAATACCCTGTGGTGCTGATGCTGTGGTACAAGTGGAAGACACAGAACTCATCAGGGAATCCGATGACGTAAGTGACAACTAAAAATGACTTGTTGCCTCTGCTTATTATACTATGGCTCCAGGGAATCACTATGCAGTCAATAATACTAGAAGCGTGGATGTTCATATTCAGGAAATACTGTTTGTATTTGAAACAAAGTTTGTGCAGTTTCATAATGTGTATAATTGCTTTGCCTAAACTGAATTTGTATCATCTTTAGGCCCTTAGGTTTTTGTCTTGAGTGGGTTTAAGGAGAGGATGATGGGAGCTGAAGGGAGAAGGAGAAGATAATATTAGGGGAAAACCTAAGGCATACAGGAGGGTCCTCGAGTTGTACAGCTGTTAACTGCTGTTCCTTTCAAACTTACTGTCCTATATTACATAAGTCTCTTTCCAAGATGGTAATTAAACCATCTTGATTGACACACAAGATAAACTTGTCTTGCTCCTTCAGGATCCTTGGAACGTCACCTTTCTTGAAATTCTGAAATGTGCAAATATGTTGACATTAGTTAATAAATCAGTTAAACATCAGAATAAGATTTTAAATAAATTAATTGGTTGACAGCCCTTTTACTAGTTTGTAGTTAGGGAAAGAGAGATGAAAACTCTCTCTCTCTCTCTCTCTCTCTCACACACACACACACACACACACACACACACACACACACAGACACTTACTCTCTCTACCTTCTCTGTAATTTTTCATAATTACTGAGCTGAGATGAAAGCACTTATGAGATTGAATCTCATTACTCCAACCCTTCATTTTCTAATCATTACTTATATTACTCTGCTGAGTTTTTAACAAATATCCCTCCTCCAAAAAAATACGAAGGATACACCACAATGGGAAAGTAATCATTTTTCTCCAATACAGTAGACTTGAGGACACAGCAGGATTTTCATATTCTCCTGAACAGATTTTTGAAACTGTAGGGTATGTTTGGATCAAATGACCTTAGATCTGCTATGATCAGATATTGTTGCAACATAACTTGCAACATTTACACACAATACAGGTTCATGAGAAATAATAGCTATTTAGCATTGTTTGTGTTAACAGATCTGAAATGATCTTGTTTCTTCAAATACAGGGCACTGAAGAACTTGAGGTGCGCATTCTAGTGCAGGCTCGACCAGGCCAAGATATCAGGTCAGTGAATTATTTAACATCATAAATGCATATAGCATTTAAAAATAAAAAATATCAGTGAGTTTAATATTTGTCTAGCATAAATCCCTATTGTAATTTTATCGGAAATTTGTTAACTAATGGAAACTGGTCAGCTACCTTGAATCCATGTTAATTATATTTTGTTGTGTGTATGTGTGTGTGTGTGTGTGTGCACATGCATTTTTAGACCTATAGGACATGACATTAAAAGAGGTGAATGTGTGCTGGCCAAGGGAACTCACATGGGTCCATCAGAAATTGGTCTTCTAGCAACTGTTGGAGTAACAGAAGTTGAAGTTAACAAGTTCCCAGTCGTTGCAGTAATGTCAACAGGGAATGAGGTAAGGGAATATCTGCTAACAGTTTATTGGTGTTCTTGAAAAACACAGAATCTGTATTTTAACTTTAGTTTCCAACACCTTTTTATGGGTTGTTTCCAATAATACTTTTTTGCTTTTTTTATTTTGTTATATTTGTATTGATCTTCACAGAAATATTATTCTGTAAAAATGCTGCATTATACATATATACATTATACATATGCACCAGTTGCAAAAGGAAAAATTCAACATTGCCACCAAAAAATTTAAATCGCAAAACCAGAAAGACTTTTGGATTGTGATGCTGAAGAGGTGGGACAGGTGCCATTGAAACTGACAAGCTGGAATTCAGTGCACAGTGTTTTCATTAGAGGTGGCTGTCTTTATCTGCGGGAGTTCTGTTCCCGTCAATTTCGATGGATAATGAATCTGCTGATAACAAACCTTGAGACAATGGAAATTGGGGATTATGTTCCTGGAGGTGGAAAAAGGCAGAAATAATAGAAATAAAGTGCTGTACCATGCTGTGCAGGTCTCCAGCTGTCCAGCAATGCCTCCAAACTACCAATTCCACTGATTTTCTGTAAATAAATTTTTTAAAAGGCAGAATTATCTTTTTAACGAAAGGGGTTATCTTTTTAACGAAAGGCGGTATATAAATGCAAAAATAAAAAAAAATAAAAAATAAAAATTATTATTATTCTGTAAATTATTATTCTGTTGTTATTATTATTATTTATTTCTTGTTTACACAGTCAGACAGGTGTTATTGACTGGTTTGTTTTATCCAGACATCGAATCCTTCCCAAGGACCTGGGATGGCTGAATTTTATTATCAATATAGTTGTTGTTGTTATGGATATCGTTGCAAAATATAGGCTGTTCCCAGTAAAGCTGCTTTTTGTAATTGGCTGATGGTGATTTCTGTGGCCCTTATGGTGTTGAGGTGCTCTTCAAGGTGCTTTGGAATTGCACCTAGGGTGCGAATTACTACTGAGGTTATTTTGGTCTTCTTCCGCCACAGCCTTTCAATTTGTTGTTGTTGTTGTTATTTACAAAAGAGCCACAAAATATCTCTGTTTAGCAAACTGGTGGCCAGAAATGACCTTGGAGGTCACCCTGAAACCACAGATAGGTGAATTCCTACTTTTAAAAAAAGTATGTATATCACGCATATATCTTACTACGGATACGCAAACCTGCAGGTGTCAGGAATGCGTTTGATGAGGGCCACCTATATCAGCAAAATCTTGGGGCGGGGTTTGATAGAAAAATACTACACTTGCACAGTTGCAGTTTTGCATGTAGGTTCAAAGATGGTCATTCACAAAGCAAAGGATGGGTAGATGCTAGGATTTTGGACAAGCATCAGGAGAATGATTGGTAAAGGGTGGGACATTTTAGTATGATGCACACAGATGTAATAATCAAGTGCATGCTTAAAACATATCTTATAGATTGCTATGGAACCTAATAGCAGAAATGATCTTTTAAATATGGAGGATCCAAGTCATTTAATTTTCATTATGTTCTTAAGCAGTTACTTTATTCCAAACTGGCTGTATTCCAGATACTGGCAAAGTGATGCCTATAATGAATATGTAAACATATTTCCCAATGAAATGAACAATTTGAAACTATCCTTTTATAGTCTGAATGCAATCTAAAGCTAGAACATGTACAAAATCAATACATTTATGTTTTGTTAGCTGTGGAGATGAACATTCTTTCATTTTGTTTTCTCATGTTATAGTTACTGAATCCTGAAGATGACCTGTTACCAGGAAAGATTAGAGACAGTAATCGTTCAACCCTTCTAGCAACAATTCAAGAACATGGATACCCAACAATCAACTTAGGGATTGTGGGAGATAAGTATGTACCACTTGTTAATAACTTTTTGCTTTATTTACCAAAAGATTATGATGTCTATACATCTGACAATATCAGCTTTGTGTGTTCTTTGAAGCAGAGTTTTGGAAACTGTTTTTAGAAAGGTATTAAAAATGTTGGTCACAATTTGTTTCATTGGTGTTGAATAGTTTCTCGTTATTGACCATTTGAAGTGCATCTTCTTCACTGTCCTTGATATATTCTTCGAGGCCTCTTTTCTCCTCCTCTACTGTTTGATGGACTTGCAGCGTTCCTCTTCCACCTGAGCTGCGAGGGAGGTATAGCCTATCTACATCACTGCAGGGGTGCAGAGCATGATTGATGGTCATTATTTTCCTGGTCTTATGATCTAGCTTCTATAGCCTGGGTCCAGTCTATTATTCCTGCAGTGTATCTGATAACAGGTATAGCCCAGGTGTTTATGGCTTGTATGGTGTTCCCGCCATTGAGTTTGGACTTGAGGATTTTTCTTACTCTCCTGATGTATTCACTTCCAATTTTTCTTTTAACTTCAGTGTGTGCGATGTTATCAGCCTGGAGAATGCCCAAGTGTTTGTAATGTTCTTTCTCTTCCAGGTTCTTGATGTTGCTTCCATTGGGCAGTTCTGTTCCTTCTGTTTTTCTTATTTTTCCTCTGTTCATTATTAATGCAGCACACTTGTCTAGTCCAAACTCCATTGCTATATCACTACTGAATATACGGACAGTGTTTAGCAGTGATTCTGTTGTTATTAGTAGTAGTATTATTAGTATTTATTACTTATTACACTTTTATACCACCCCAAACACATGTCTCTGGGCAGTTCACAATGATAAAACAGTTAAAAACACATATAAAAACACATTAAAAAATTAAAACAATTTAAAAAACAATCACAGAATTAAAAATCTATACATTATCAAGCTGAAAAAGCCTGAATAAAAAGATGGGTTTTTAAATATATTTTTTAAATGGTCAGAGATGGGGAGGATCATATCTCAATAGGGAGTGCATTCCATAGTCCTGGGGCAGCAACCAAGGAGGCCCGTCTCTGTGTGGCCACCAGACGAACTGGCGGCAACTGGAGATGGACCTCCATGGACGACCGCAATGGATGGTGAGGCTCACAATGAAGAAGACATTCTCTCAAATACCCAGGGCCTAAGCCGTTTAGGACTTTATAAGTTATAACTAGCACTTTGTATTTTGCCCGGAAACCTATAGGCAGCCAGTGCAACTCCATCAGCAGAGGTGTAATGTGGTCTCTCCGAGATGACCCAGAGACCAATCTGGCTGCTGCATTCTGAATCAACTGAAGTTTCTGGACTACATACAAAGGCAGCCTCATGTAGAGCGCATTACAGAAGTCAAGTCTGGAGGTTACCAACAGATGTACCACTGTTTTCAGATCATTGATCTCGAGAAACAGGCACAGCTGGCATATCAGCCGAAGCTGATAGAAAGCACCCCTGGCCACCGCCTCAACCTGAGAGACCAGGGAGAGGTGTGAATCCAGAAGTACTCCCAGACTATGAACCTTTTCCTTTTGGGGAAGTGTGACCCCATCTAGAACAGGTAGATCAAAATAGTCTCTGGAGTTCTACCCCGCACAATAAATACCTCCGTCTTATCTGGATTCAGCTTCAGTTTATTCTCCCTCATCCAGCCTATTACTGCTTCCAGGCAGGCATTTAGGGAGGATATGCCAGCTCCTGAAGAAGTTGACATCGAGAAGTAGATCCTGGTGTCATCAGCATACTGGTAACACTCAGCTCCAAATCCCCTAGACAGTAGTATCCACAATATTATCCTTAGATCAGAGCTGCACAACTCCCCCGCCCCCCACAGATGTTGATCTATAACCTCTATAATACCTGACTATTCATCACTGTGGTTGGGGATGATGGGAGTTGTAGTCCAAAACCAGCTGTGTTTTGTGTGTGCAGCTGTTTACTTTCCCCAGCTTACTTTCAGGCTAAAAAGGAAGAAGAAGAGGCTGCCTTTTGTGTGGAATATGTACACACAATTTAAATTGCCTTAATATGACTACAACTAGTACATTTGGGAACTCTTCAGATTGGAAAGATTCACTGAAATAATAGCAGCTGCTTCCTAGTATCTTCCCCATCCAAGAAGTCAATAGACACAGAAACCAGTGGGGCCTCTCTTGAGCTAGAAGGTAGTGGACAGCAGGCTATGCAGTTCCTCCAAGCCTAAGACAATGGCCACATTCACATGCAAAGTGAAACTGGAGGGTGTGGAACCCGCAGTTAATTTTTCTAGCCATGAATCGCATCACAGACATTTGTCTAACTGCAGTTCGGAAGCCTCCGGTTTCAGGGCTGACTGCTCCTTCCCTCTTCCTGGTCTGCTGAGGCCACATCCCAGCAAGCTCCATATCATTCGTGTCACCAGACTGTGGACAAGGCATCAGTACATAACTAGAGTGGCAGACACTGGCCACAATCTTCAAGGAGGTGTGACAAGCACAGTAAATAAATCAAATAAATAAATTGTGTCTTTTCAGAATGATCCTCCCACCCTCAGCAGGGAAGGGGCATTTAAATCCCTTTAAAGGCCATGCCAGCTCTTCTTCTGACAGCGATTGCACCGCTACCCTCTTAAGAGCCCTGAAACAAAACAGTATTGCACAAGCACAATTTCTAAGAGTGAGGAAGTCTTGGGGAGCACTGTTTCTCTGTTATTTCTCTGTTACTCAGGAAAAGGAACATGACATCATCCTAGGAGGCGTCATATATATGAGGGAAGGCAAAGGATCCTAGGGTCTGGCCCACTGAGACCAAGGATGCTCTTGCGAGGGCTCACCCAGGCAAAGCAATCAGTGTAAACCAAACCACACTTCTATTCCCCTGGCGGCTTGCCACCAGCAAACTAGCACTCTCATGAGAGGGCCAATCTACTGGTAAAGACCTTAGGCTTATCGGGACATAGAACATAAGAACAGCCCTGCTGGATCAGGCCCAAGGCCCATCCAGTCCAGCATCCTGTTTCACACAGTGGCCCACCAGATGCCATTGGAAGGCTACAGGCAGGAGTTGAGGGCATGCTCTCTCTCCTGCTGTTACTCCCCTGCAACTGGTATTCAGAGACATCCTGCCTCTGAGGCTGGAGGTAGCCTATAGCCCTCCAAATGGTAGCCATTGATAGAGCTCTCCTCCATGAAGTTAACCAAACCCCTCTTAAAGCCATCCAGGTTGTTGGCTGTCACCGCATCTTGTGGCAGAGAATTCCACCAGTTGATTATGTGTTGTGTTAAAAAGTAATTTTGTTTGTTGGTCCTAAATTTCTTGGCAGTCAATTTCATAGAATGTGAGAGGGAGAAGAATTTATCTCTATCCACTTTCTCCACACCGTGCATGATTTTATAGAACGCTATCATATCTCCCTGCAGTTGTCTTTTTTCTAAACTAAACAGCCCCAGGTGTTGTAGCCCTGCCTCATAAGGAGGTGTTCTAGACCACTGATCATCTCGGTTGCCCTCTTCTGCACCTTTTCCAGTTAAACAATGTCCCTTTTTAGTTGTGGTGACCAGAATTGTACACAGTACTCCAAGTGTGGATGCAACATAGTTTTGTATAAGGGCATTATAATATTAGCAGTTTTATTTTCAACCCCCTTCCTAATGATCCCTAGCATGGAATTGGCCACCCATTGAGTCAACACTTTCAACAAGCTGTCCACCACGACCCCAAGATCCCTCTGCTTGTCAGTCACCGACAGCTCAGATCCCATCAACATATATGTGAAGTCAGGGGTTTTTGTCCCAATGTGTATCACTTATGCTTGCCAACATTGAACCACATTTGCCATTTTGTCACCCACTCACCCAGTTTGAAGAGATCCTTTTGGAACTCCTCACAGTTTGTTTTGTATTTCACTACCCAAAATAGTTTGGTATCATCTGCAAATTTGGCCACATTGCAGCTTACCTCAACTTCTAGATCATTTATAAATAAATTAAAGAGCACTGGTCCGAGTACAGATCCCTGGGGGACCCCAATTCTTACTTCCCTCCATTGTGAAAACTCTCCATCTTTACCTACCCTCTGTTTCCTATCCTTTAACCAGTTAGCAATCCACACATGTACTTGTCCCCTTATCCCATGACGATACTGAATTTGATTCCTTTGATGAGGAACTTAGTTGAAAGATTTTTGGAAGTTTAGGTATACTGTGTCAACCGGATCAATTTTTTCCAGACACCTGTTGACACTCTCAAAGAACTCCAAAAGGTTAGTGAGGCACGATTTACCTTAGCAGAAGTCATGCTGGTTCTCCCCCAGCACAGCCTGGTCTTCTATATGCTTAACCATTTTATCCTTGAAAATGCTTTCCAACAATTTGCCTGGAACAGTCATTAAGCTAACCGGCCTGTAATTTCCCGGGTCACCACTGGATCCCTTTTTGAAAATCGGTGTTCCATTGGCTACTTTTCAATCCTCCGGTACAGAGCCTGATTGTAAGAATAAGTTATATATTTTTGTAAGGAGGTCAGCAATTTCACATTTGAGTTTTTTAAGGACTCTTGGATGGATGTCATGCGGCCCTGGTGATTTGCTAGTTTTTAATTTTTCTGGACAGTTTAGGACATCATATCTCGTCACTTTTATCTGGCTCAGTTCTTTAGCCACCATCCCCGAAAAGCCTGGTTCAGGAACAGGTATATGCTCAGTATCCTCTGCCGTGAAGACAGATGCAAAGAACTCATTTCGCTTCTCTGCAACCTCCATATCTTCCTTAATAATCGCTTTCATTCCCTCATTGTCTAATGGTCCAACTGCCTCCATGGCAAGTTTCCTGCTTCTGATATATTTTTTAAAGTTTTTGTTATTCCCCTTGATGCTTTTAGCTAAATGTTCCTCAAACTCTCTTTTTGCCTCCCTTATTGTCACCTTGCATTTCTTTTGCCAGAGTTTGTTCCTTTCTGTTCTCTTCATTTGGACAGGCCTTCCAGTTTCGGAAGGAAGTCTTCTTCCCTTTTATGGCTTCCTTGATGGTACCTGTTAGCCATGCTGACATCCTCCTGGACTTGGTGGTACCTTTCCTCCTTTTTGGTATACAATCTAACTGGGCTTCTAGTATTGTGGTTTTGAGTAAACTCCATGCACTCTGGAGTGAAGTGACTCTCCTGATTTTCTCTTTCAGCTTTCTTTTCACCATACTCCTCATTTTGGAGAAGTTTCCTCTTCTGAAATTCAAAGTGTCTATGTTAGACTTCCTTGGTGATTCTCTCCCCAGTTGTGATACCAGGAAGGTCTGCGCTGCCATCTCTTTGCTTGCAGCTCCAGAAAGTGAATGAAACCGCAGTTATAGTGTGGACTGCATTTGTACATAACATAAATGCCGCCAAAGCTTAGGTTGGGACAGCAAAACGTACTACAAACCAAAGGTACAAATTGGTGTTTGGCAAGGCAAACCACTGATTGCTTTTGCTGCAAAATGGCGGTTGCATACATTCGGACATAATGGAATGCCAACCTCTGCCATGTTTAACTGCAGTTTCATGTTACGTGTGAATATGGCCACATGCAGTTTCATGTTACGTGTGAATATGGAATATGGCTGACACCTTAGCTAGATTAATCAATCTAAGTCCTATTGAAATTAATCATTAATTTGTCCTATTAATCTCAGTGAGGCTTCTAATAACTAGTTTAGTCAAGGTGTCAGCCAATGTCAGTGCTCCTTAAGTGCTGTCAGTAGCTTGCTGAGTGCTGATATTCTATTTACAGAAGAACATAAGAACAGCCCTGCTGGATCAGGCCCAAGGCCTATCTAGTCCAGCATCCTGTTTTACACAGTGCCCCAATGACTATGGTTGGCTGCATCTAAACCTCTAGAGCTGGCCGCTCAACTTTGGCCTTCCGACAGATGTTGGCCTACAACTCCCATAATCCTTGGCTATTGGTCATTGTGGCTGGGGATTATGGGAGTTGCAGTCAAAAAACAGCTGGGGGGCCTAAGTTGAGCAGGCCTACTCTAGAGGATGTTACCTTTTCTCTTCTCTCTCAGTTACAGAGACATTCACTTGTAGCTTGAGAAAAGTGTTAGGCCACATCAGTTTGGAAGGAATGTGGGATATCTTCTTTCCAGAGAAAGACAGGCAGACACAATTTTTAAGGAAGGCAAGAAAGTATTTTATGTTGGTGGTGAATCTCTTCTTCACAGGTAGATACAAGGTCAGCTTTTTAGGGTGGATGAGGCAGCCACCTCAGGCAGCAGATTAGTGCTGGTGGTGGGTTGCTTATCGTTCTACCATCTCCTGGGGCTTCACTATAACTTAATCTGTCAGTAGCGCGATATCCGCTGCCGCCACTCTCCTCCTGCCTCTGTTATTTTCAAAAGCCGGAGAGGAAGGAAGCAGAAGGAGCTGTGGAGGTGAGTAGAACGTTGGGCTAGTGCAGAGAGATGCTTCAGGCCAGCACTTTGCTCTCCTCCTCCATGCTTCCTTCTGCTCCCTTCCATTCTGACTTTTGAAATGCTAGAGGCAGTAGAAGGAGGGGTAGACTGATAGCTGCTACCAATACGTCCCCAACTACGGTAAAAGGGGGAGGAAAGAGATCTATTGGTGTGGGGAAAGAAAGAATGATGTGCACTGCCTGCTGCCAGGAAGGGGTGGAAAGTGGTGAGGTAGCTTACTGCACCATCTCAAGCTCTGGTCAGGGGGCTTGAGCTATCCCTGGACAGACCCAACAATTTGGTCATCTGTATATGGACAGACCAAAATTACAAAGAAAATGTATGTAGTTCATTTATTTACAGAAATCTGGTTTTTTTAAAAATATATATCTAATTTAAAAGACATTAATGTCTTTTTACAGACTATTTGCCTCATTAATATATGCTGATACATAGTAGTCCATGGCCTTCCTTGTATTTCATTTGTACAGAACACTGAATTTTGGTTATAGAGAAATAATCTATAGCTCAGACCTGTGATGCACCAGATTTAGTTAACAAAGCATGATGCCTTTTGGGGGTACTTCTAGGAATTGACTTCTAGATGAATCTCTAAATCCTGCTTATAGATCTATGTCTGTAGAATATCATTTGTTTTTATTGAATACCTCTGCTTGCTCCTTGTTTACATCTGAAAATGTGTCCCCACGTGCATTCTATCTCTTAGAAGCAATAGTTTCCACAGTATTTTACCTGATTAGTCTGAAATAATGAAATTTATAATGGAAGGAAAAGGTCTAAAAACATTCAATTGAATATACAATATGGCAATTTGAAATGCAACATATTTCTGTTCAATAGTCAAATTCAAAGAGAGTTTGTATTTTCTTTGTTGTAGATGATAACTCATCAGTTATTTGTTCATATTAGAAGTTATTATGTCTATACATTATGTAGCTCTTCATTATGACACACTTGGACATCAAGCTTTCAATGTAGAAATCTTTTGAGAATGCCACTATTATTATGACAGTTCCATTTTTATTACATTCCAATGTCTCAAGAAAGTTTCTGTGTTTGTAAATCGTGGTTTTTCAATCACTTTAGTTTTATGGTTAACTTTCAGAAAGAGGGAAAGAAACCAGAAGTGTGTGTATTACTTGTTTACTTAATCACTGTAGCGCTAATTTTGTAGCATTACAAAAAGAATGCACTAGCAAATCTTCGATTTTTTAAACTAAATATTTGTCCACTTTATACTTTAGCTACAGCTACTTATGTATTTGAAATAGGATTATTGTTAAACCAAAAAAAAAAAAAATGAACCAAGAGTGACACAAGTATCAAGGCTATGTGCAGTCACCATTTCTAGATATGCTGAATAAGTACTAAATTATTATGCTATTGTTGATTTGCTTAAGTTCAGTAGCTAAGGTGTCTACTCTTTTGAAAGATGAGTTTGAGCCATCGTACATATTTATCAATATGATAAGCCATCGTACTGATAAATCATAGTGTGTCATTAGGGCTGTTAATACTGAGTGGCCATGATGTGGGATCATTGCTGCTATGTATTGTCCTTTTCTCTTTTTGTTAACAAGCCAGTTTACTGAGAATGCTGCATATAATCATGAACTCACACAACCATATTAGTATACTTAACTTCTAGATTTTCATAATGAGATTGGTTGACATTAGAGATGTGCAAACTGATTCGACACAAATTGATTTGAGGTCAAGTCGGGTTGATTCAACTAATTAGAACACAAATTGAATCACCCCTAAAATGAAGGGCTTGATTCAAGGCTGAATAGAATCACCCCTGATTCAAGCTTGAAACAATCTGAGTGATTCAAGTTGCAGGCATAGTTTTGTCTCCATGTTTTCCCCTTCTGATTGGTTTTCTGGCACTGGCTTCCAGTTGGCTTGAGATCTCCTTGCTTCTTGGCTGGCTTGTTGTCATTCATGTCAAGTATTGGCATGGGCAGGAATGTTGTCATTCAAGTCAGGTGTTGGCTGGGGGTAGGGAGAAAGCCAAAGGAGGGATTTTCAAAATTTATTTGAAGCTGCTTGGAGGCAGAGAGACAGAAAACCATTTTGTGTCTCAGGGGAGAAGGATCAGGGAGAGACTGGAGCAGCACTGAAATTAGAACAAAGACTGCTGGTGGTGGTGGTGGTGCTCTGGGCCAGCCTGCCTGGCCCAGAGAGTGGGTGGGGAGGAGAGAAAGAGAGAGTTGCCTGCTGGTAACTCTCTCTGGTTTTTTAAAATCCTTTTCATTTGCTGGCTTTCAGAACTGGCTGCTGGCTGCTTGGATTTCCCCCCTCTGTGTAGTCCTCCCCCCATTGCTTGTAACCAGCCTCTAGTGGCTTTAATAACTGGGGTTAGTTTAATAGCTGATTTCCCCCCCTGATTTTTTTAAAAAAAGTTGTAGCAGCAGCCCTCCGTAGTTTTAACCAGAGTCTGCTTGTAATTTTATTTTATTTGGATTTCTTATTCTTGCTTGTAGCCAACCCCCAGCAGCTTTAAAAACTGAAATGCTGTTTTGTTTGTTGGTTGGTTTGCAGCCCCAAGCTGCACCTCTTTGCTGCTGCTGTCTGTGTGCCTGGTGGATTGATTTTTTGTTTTTGTAGGCTAATGTGTTCTGTCTGGTGCCCAGCCTGCCAGACACCCTCTGTTCCCCTTTTTTTTCAGGTATCCCCCCACAATTGTTTGGGTGGGTGGATGCCCAACTGCTGGTAACCACCTCCCCCGCCCCAGGTATTGAATCCCAGTCTCTGCTTGGCTCAGGGATCCTCAGAGAGCAACATCTGTTAGACTACAGATGAAGACGCTAGAGTGAAAGCTCCCAACTGAAGACACGGGAAGGGGAGACGCCTCCCTCCCACCTTGGTCAGGTTGTTAGAACTTAGAGTTCTTTCAATGGGGCCTACTTTAGGGAAGGGGGATTAGGTGGATAGTGGCAGGACTGTAGGACAGGAGGGGTGGGTTTGGGTTAGAGAGGCCACAGTAATCCCCTGCCCGTGCCCCATTGTTGCTCGGTTCTTTATTTGGGGGGGGGGTTAATTTTTCTACCTTTTGTGTGTTCACCACAATCTATATATTTAATTTTCTTTGGACATGCGTGCCCAGGATTTGGTGGCGGAACTCTCGTGACACGCTGCGAGAGTTCTGAAGTGAGGACTGAGGAGGAGAGGGGGAAGAAAGTGCTGGTGGTGGCCGCCCGGCCGGCGGGCAGAGGAGGGGGGAGAGAAAGGAGGTGGCGGGCAGCGAGAGAAAGGCGGCAGCGGGCGGGGGAGAGAAAGGCAGCGGCGGGCAGGGGGAGAGAAAGGCGGAGGCGGGCAGCGGCGGGGGGAAAGGCGGAGGCGGGCAGCGGTGGGGGCTCTGTGCGGTGGGGGGGCATAGGAGGGGAGGAGGGCTGGAGAACGCGGGCCGGAGGGAAGGGGAAGAGAGGAGAGACCGGGGCACGAGGAAGAGAGAGGGGGAAACAGCCGGCCCAAAGCGCCACACAGATGCTCTGTGCGGGGTTGGCTAGTACTATAGATAGTGCTAAGGCGCTTCTTCTCCCCCTCCTCCCCCCACCATCAGACCCCTGCTAACTTGGCAAAGAGGCACCTTTTAATGTGGTGATTCTCTTTATTTAGCAGGGGGAGAGTAACTGGCCCTATCCACCCTCAGCACAGTACCTCCAGTGACTGTTGCTGGTATCTATCTTAAGTTTCTTTTTATATTGTGAGCCCTTTGGGGACAGGGTTCCATCTTATTTGTTTGTTATTTCTCTGCGTAAACCACCCTGAACCATTTTTGGAAGGGCGGTATAGAAATCAAATATTTATTTATTTATTTATTTATTTACACAGTCAGACAGGTGTTATTGACTGGTTTGTTTTATCCAGACATCGAGTCCTTCCCAAGGACCTGGGATGGATGAATTTTATTATCAATGTTGTTGCTATTATTATAGATATCGTCGCAGAATATGGGCTGTTCCCAGTAAAGTTGCTTTTTGTAATTGGCTGATAGTGGTTGTTTATTATTATTATTATTATTATTATTATTATTATTATTATTATTAAGAGTTAGGGCTTAGTTTTATTTTTAAAAACCCTCTAAGATGTCTGGGAGCGTGTGAGGCAGAGACAGGAGCAGATTGCCAGGCAGAAGGAGGGGTGATGCTGCTGGTCATTGTGTCTGACGGTGAGAGGCGCCTACTCCCCAAGTCATTCCCACTACTGTGGTGCTGCACAGACTCACCTATCAGGAGGTGACTGGTCTCGCAGTGCAGTCACCTGTGGTGGCTGAGATAGAAGTAGGAGAGTACTCCCCTATCAGGGACGAAGCTCTTCTTCATGTAGCAGCAGAGGAGCAGGTGGGTTGCTAGCCCAGCCAGATTACTCTCTCCATCCTCCCCAGTCCCTGTTGACAGTGCAAACCCCTGTCTGAAACTGAGGAGGAGCAGGTGGAAGTCATTCCAGTTGTTTCTGGACCTTCTCAGCCCCGAACTGAGGGCAGTGGTGGTGGTGGCCCCCAGAACAAACCATCACCTCCAGTATCACCACCACCAAAATGGTCATGGACTAAGAGCAGTATGGTGTGGGTGGGACCACTTTGAGCTCTGCCATGGTGACTCACACCATGCTGTCTGCATCCAGTGCAGGATACAGGTCAGCAGGGGTAAGGACCCCAAGCGTCTTAGGACGGTGATGCTGCAGCACTTATGATGTCATCACCCAGGGGTCCCTGCCCCAG
This sequence comes from Hemicordylus capensis, assembly GCF_027244095.1. NCBI lineage: Eukaryota > Metazoa > Chordata > Lepidosauria > Squamata > Cordylidae > Hemicordylus > Hemicordylus capensis. The sequence continues at coordinate 81,131,192 of NC_069657.1, read as the reverse complement.
TTTGGTAGCAAAAGGCCTGGTGTGCCCTCGATTAGTACCAAGGCTCCTGCTCCCAAGCAGGGAAAGTTGCCTGTGTGGTGGATGCAGTCAGTGGGCAAGCCAAACCTTTGCCGTGTGTTTATGCTTACCCACAATGCTGCCAACATAACTAGGGCAGCTGAGCAGGCTCAGTTTGTGTCCATCTGTTGTGTGGCCCACACTCTGAACCTGGTTGTGTGGGATTTGCTTGGCCCTTCTGGGGTTAAGGCCAGGTGAGATATCCCTGCTGCCACCATGGCTACACTTGTGGAAAAGGGCCTCAAGATAGTAGCTTCCACCAAAGCAAAAAGGATAGGCGGATGCTGAAGGAGAGGCAGCTTGAACTCTGCCTACCTGCTAACAGAGCAAAGAGGCACCTTTTAAAATTGGTATTCTCTTTATTTAGCAGGGGGAGAGCAACTGCCATCACCAGCACAGCATCCCTCCAATGCCTATTGCTAGTGCCTTATCATTCATATATATTCATTCATATATATAATATATAGTGAACTTTTGTTGGAAAATGGTATATAAATATTGGTCATGGTCCAGTGCATGTAGGAGGAAGATGAGGCCACACCCTGGCAAAGAGGCATGGCTTGGAAGTGTGTGGACTATTCAACCAGGACTGGGTGCTCCTTTCCAAGGTTGTCTTGGCACTCGAGCTGTTCTTCTCTCTTCTCTCACGAACATCTTGTGTGCTGAGACAGCAACACTGAGCCGTGCTTTGCCTGCTGCTTCTCTCAAGAGGATGATGGGTTTGCTTCAAACCTCACTGACCAATGGGGAAGCAATCGCCTTGGCATGTCAACTGAAGACTGGTGTGTTGAATCTCTAATTTTTTCTCTCTCTCATTTTTTGAGTGTTAGAAATTAGAGTGTTCTCTCTAATTTTTTTCATCTCTGTGCGGAATGAGGTTTGTCCTGGGCGGCATCATCAAGGCACTGTGTGCACACTTGCATTCAGAATGAGGCCTTCCTGATTCAACCTGAGCAGGATCTAAAATTAACTGAGCGGACATTTTAAAAAAATGTGAGTGTGCTCACATGCGCATGCCCTAGAGGAAACACTGGTTGGATCGGCTCAACAACCCATTGGCTGCATAGGCAGTCCTGCTTATATGACCCGAGGATAAAGGTTAAAGTCACCTTGACGAGCTGCCCAGGTGGAGGGACCTCCTGGTTGAAGAGGTTAGGCAAGCAGAGGGGAGGAAGGTGTTGGAATGCCTACTGCTAGTGCACAATCCACCCCTAGTAGCAGCATCACCACCACTTCCTGGTCCAGAAACATGGTGTCCCTGGCAGGGTAAAATGGTGAAACCTCCACATTCCATTGAATGATTCATCGAGGGGTTCCCTGGCGCCTTGCCAGAGGTATGGGAGGAGCCCACCAAGCCCTACAGCAGTGCTGAATAAGTGTGTTCTGCAGTACCTGCAGGAGCCAGTGGCGGGCTGGGAGATAGAGCTAATCTAGTTTTGGACAACAGGTTGCCAGGTCTGGCTGGACTTCACAGAAGTTGGACAGTTCCTCTCGTGCTTGCCCACCAGCATCCAGGGTATTTTCCATGGCCGGGGGCGTGGTGACACCCCATTGCTTATGTTTGGATGCTGAAATGGTGAAGAGGCTGGTCTTCCTGAAGACAAACCTCCCCTTGCTGGGCTATCCAGAGCTGGCCACAGAGGGTGAGTGACTCATGGTCATCCCCCTCCCACTGCAACACCACTGGCAGCTCTCCCCATCCTGGCCAACCTCAAACCCAGATGTGTTACAGTCTGCCAATTAGTGCTGCTGACACACACAGACATGCACTCCACCGCCATGGCCGATGAGGAGATATGGACCGGTACCATGACCCATGTGACGGGCTGTCAGACAGGGCCAGCACCAATCTGAGGCCATAATGTTAGCCAGACACAGGCAGGCAGGGATGTACTCTTATGCTGAAGAAGAAAGAAGAATTCTTCTCATGGTAAGAATATAGAGGCTTTTTTGCTTTTCAGTTCCTTGGTTCATCAGGACATGACTGCTCTGTCCTCCTGTCTCTCTTTGCCTGGAGGGAAGGAAAGTTTGATTTTGTAGTTTTCTCTGCACTGAGTAACTAAGTATAATATGCTTACCATGGTATTGCTTGCTGTTAAATATCCAATTTTGCCGGATCTCAGATTGACAAAGGCAGAACTTGGGTGCCTGCCTGCCTTGAATTGTGGTTTGGTCTGTTTGTGAGATGGTACTGTGGCAAGAAATTGACAGTGGTAGCTCTTTGTGTAATATTTCTTGGTGCTTGCTGTGATGCACTCCATGTCTGGGCTTGAGACTAACTTGTGCTTCACTCACTGCTCTGGGCTGCTCTGCAATCTGCATTTTGCATTACAAGGTGTACTCCATCAAAATGTGGCTGAAGATGTTCGAGTTGAGTTTACTGGATGATCTGACAGCTGTTGTATGGAGTCATCCTGATGTATGGAGTCATAGTTGTTTGTGAGAAAACTTGTGCCAATCCTACCTGGCAATGGATTCTGAGTCAGTGGGGTTTGGGGGCCATTTTTGGACTCTGTGTTTGGCAAAATATCTTGTTCTGAGTTGCAGGGGGGAATGTATACTTCTGTTCTGCAGTGTTTTTCAAGGCAGGGTTGCAAAATTTGTGCACTATGCTTGTTTTGGCCATAGGGAACAAGGGGGAACTTGAATCACCCCATTTCCCCCATGGGTAGGTCCTAGAGACACCAGTGGGTTGGGTGATATGGCATGATAAGTGCTACCTACCACCCAACACACAAAAGAAAACGGAAGTGGATGATTTTTAAAGAAAAATTACCTCACCTCCCCCTCCAAAAAACCCATAGGATCCAACCCACTTTGGTGTCCCTAGGACCTATTCATTGGTAACAATAGGGTGATTCGAGTTCCCCTTATTTTCCTATGATCAAATCACTTCAATTTTTCAAGTTGATTCATTGAAATGGCTGACAGTGGCCAGCCATTCCAACTAATCAATTCGAGTATTTGCAATTCAATTTGGGCTCAAATCAAATAGCAAAGACCAATTCATATAGATCTCTAGTTGACATGTTGATTTCTCATACATGGCAATGCAATCATATCACCATTTTTGTTACATTTCATGATCAGTCTATTCCCAGAGGCAGTCATTAGCCTTTATAGGTAGAGGGAGAGGAGAGGAGAGGAGAGGAGAGAGTATGTGCTACAGTTCATTGCTATGAAATGAGCTCAATAGTCCTGGCAATGTACAATAGCTATACTCAATGGAATAAACTCACCATTCTGACAAAACAAACATATCACAGATTTACATTCCTTGGAGAAACAATGTCACATTTGATCACTCTGTTGTGAACTTCACAAATTCCAATTACAAATATCTGTTAGGCACTTTTATAGAGAAGTATTGTATGTGCTCTCCAATGTACAGAAATAAAATTGCACATTTGTTTTATGTACGGAAAGCACTACTTCCTGTGATTGTCAGCAATCTAGCCACCTGGCAGGGAAGTCTAGGATGTAGTTCGCAAAAGACTAGTCTGAGTTGCAGAGGCGAAAAACACGGCTCGGGAATATCTCTTTTTCTGTGGCTCAGGCTGGAGGCTGTCAACACTACCGATGACGTACGTTGTCTTCCAACGGCTAACTGCAAGCTGTAGACGTGCTTTATAGTCCAAGCTGATAACTCTCAGCTGGCAGGGATTCAAGGCTTATCAGCCCTCTGCAAGAGGTGTTTACTTCTCCTGATGGATTCCAGCTGTGCTTGCCATCTTGTGACCCATCTTTGCTGTGGAGTTAGTGGGGGTTGCTTGCACAGCTCATCCTCCAGTTCGTCAGTCCCTATCTCTGCTGCCTCAGACTGCTGTGCCTGCTCTGGGACATCAGCCGGACCAACCTCAGCTATCCCTTGGGAACCAACAGCCGGGCTCTGCACCTCAGGCACCCCTGCATCGGCTGAAGGGCTGTCAGCATCCCCTTCCTCCTCGCTATCTGAGACCGAGGGCTTGACAGTGATGTTGTCCATATGGCTATCTGAAATCAAATCAAAACTGAGAATATAAAAAGGCTTTTGAAAGTTCTTTATTTGGGCAATCCTGTAGTAGTGCTTTGGATCATAGCTTGTCACTATGAATTCTCAGATCTAGATGAATAAATTAATGGTAGACAAAGCTCTGCATTATTCTTCATTTTAAAAAGAATCTACAGTTTCTAAGACTGCAGTCCTAAACTAAGTCACTAAGTAAACATATTTAGGATGGTGCTGCATCTATAGAATTCTGTATCCCCCCCCCCACACACACATATCCCCCTCCCAAACAAGAAACATCATGTTGCCGTACTTATACCATTAAAAGCAGTGGTGGACATAACCCTCTGCTGATGTAGCAGAGTTTCTGTCATGCACTCAGGGTCTCATGATTTCTGGATATTCACCCTTCCCTCTGCAGCCACCCACACCTCCTGAAACTATGTCCTTGAGGGTTCCCCAGCTCTTAGGCCCATTGTTTTGGGAGGAATCAACAGCCACAGAGGGAAGGGAGGATCACCAAAAATCACAGGATGCCTTTGTGTGATGAAGAACTGTGGCATGTCAGTGCAAAATTAGTCTAGAAGATGTTGGCCAATAAGATCATTTCACGTATTGTGTTTGCAAATAATTTTTTAATAAAAACAAAAACCCTCTATAACAGTGGAATAGAATTGGATGTTATGCTTAATATTAGACTAGTAAAAATAGCAGCCTGGTGTTTTTGTTTGTTTGTTTATTTGTTCAGTTTTATATACCGCCCTTCCTAAAGTGGCTCAGGGTGGTTTACATTAAAATAAAATAAAAATTAAACCAAATTAAAATTTGAACTGTATATCATGAAAAGTCTGGCTAAAAAGATGGGTCTAAGTCTCTTCTGAAGGCCTCCAAGGAAGATAATCCTTTTATATCCATGAGGAGCACATTTCACAACCCAGGGGTGACAACTGAGAAGGCCAGATCCCAGGTCACCACCAGATGAACCGTTGGTACCCAAAGATGGACTTTTCCTAATGATCTTAATGAACAGTGCAGATCTTGTTGTAGAGCAGGCTTCCCCAAACTGCGGCCCTCCAGATGTTGCTGAACTACAACCCCCAGCATACCCAGCCACAATAAATTGTGGCTCAGGATGCTGGGAGTTGTAGTTCAGCAACATCTGGAGGGCCGCAGTTTGGGGATGCCTGTTGTAGAGAATGTTGATTTCTCTTCTGCTAATGTTTAGGCACATTTACCTATGTTGTGATGCCATTAATTTGTGGCAGCTGTGTTGAGGATAACACCTAATTCTGCCCTGAATTACTTTTTTTCTTCCAGTGTTTTCACAAGAATCAATGATGATGTTAAACTAATCTTTTAGCTGCAGGTTATAAATCAAGACAGGACAGTGCTATCAAAATAATATGCAAAAGTCCTCTTTTTCTTAGGCCCTTTGTGTGTATGTTTTTACTGTGAATGTGTGTGAAGATGATAATCCAACACAATATTCACATCAAAGATAAGCCGCCTTTCCCTTTTTCAGGCTTTTTCAGTGGTTTCGGAATATATGACCAATGTGGGCGGGGCACAAATTTGTCTTAGTACAAAATTTGACCTCCTTTAATAGTCTAGCATAATTACATTCCATGCATTAAAGTATTTTTGGAAGATGATTAACATGAAGCACTCTATTTGTACCTGGGGGGAAAGATATTGGAAGTGAACTGAAAGGAGTGTTTAAAGTTTAATTGAACAACAGTGGTTTAGAATGTAAGAACAGCAAACAATGGGGCGATTTTTGTTGACTGTAAGAACCACCGGGCTCGCAGCCAAGCCTGGTGGTTCTTGAGCGGGTAACCCACTCGAGAACCCCTGGTAAAAAGCAGGTTTGCGGAGCGAGCGCTCCAGCAAACCTGCTTTTTACGATCGTGAGTAGCCATCGTGCACCGTTGCGCCACGCCTACTCATGAGTAGACCCCCGGCCAGGAGGCGAAAAGCCGCCTCCTGGCTCTGGGGGTCTCCCCAGTATGCCCTGCGCGCTCGTGCAGGGCATACTGGGCTTGTGGAGCCGCGGGGCCCCCGCTCCCCCCACCCCCGCCGGCTCTGTCATGGAGCTGGCCATCGTGTGGGCGGCCAATCCGGCCACCCAGGGCTCCCTGCCCACTCGTGAGCGGGGAGAGCGGTCTTAGCCCGCTCTTCCCGCTCACCCGAGGAAACCAGGTCTCACTGATTGTGAGACCCGGTCCAATGTCAACTTTTAAACAATTTTGAACTGAAAAATTATGGTACTTCTGTGGTGTTAGTTGATACAAATCAGATAGTAATCTACATTTAAAAATGGCATCAACTTAAGACAACAGTTGAGGTGCCTACAGATTCACTTTAGGCACCAAAAAGCATAGAAACTGTAAGTTAAGCATACTGCCTTCTTATAAGCAGTAAACAGTTTCACATATTGTGCTTGCTTACCATTTAACCTTCCTGCACTCATACTTTCCCTTGGTCTTTAAGCCCCAATCTTGACCTCAGGCAGGAGTCCCAATCTGCCACATAAACAGACAAAATACAGGAGAACCTCCTTACTTGCAAAGTCATTACTTGCTTGTTACTCTTTACTCACCTACTACCACAAGTAATGGAACTGCGAGTAACAAGACATTACAGCTATGGGAAAACGGGGTTTAGGTTCCAGAGTGGAGCCATTTTGTTTGAAAACAGCAAAAAATGGCTAAAAACAGTGAAAATAATTACTGTGGCATGCTCTGCAGGGTCTGCATGTGTCCAGGAATCCCCTCAAGTGCCCAGGAATGCCCCCAAAAGGATGAAATGCCCCCTAAAAGCATGAATAATAGCAGGAAAAGCTCAATTTTTAAAAAGAGAAACGAGCCACAAAATGGCTCCTGTAGACAACATGGCGAGCGGAAGTGACATCGACAGTCACCTTTGGCCCTCTAGGAACTGCAGATACGTGGGGTTTTCCCCTTTCATATCTGCAAATACTGGAAACGGTGTCTATCAGACACTACGCAGAACTGCGAATAGCATTTCCATGAATAACGAGGTTCTCCTGTAGCAGTTTGTTGTGTATATTATTGCTTGTAAGCCACCCTGAGTCCTATGGGATTCACGGCGACATATAAATCTAACCTGAGTCCTATGGGACTCAGGGCGACATATAAATCTAACTAACTGAATCTAACTAAAAAATGGGCAAATGGGTGATTTGTAACAATTTTTTAACCTTTTCCCCAAAACCCCATAAGATCCTCTCCACCCTCTGCTGTCTCCTTACTCCTCCTGCCACTTCTTGGCAATAGGAACTCCCTAGAGTTCGTTTATTTAAACAGACAGATCCACATTGGAGAAAACCTGCTTTCACTTGTGTGTTATGGACCTCCCATGTTCCAAAGAAAAGAACAGAACAGAACAGAAAAGGATGGTAGGACAAGACAGAGACATCAGGAAATGTCTCCAACAATTAATCACTGTGGTGCTTGTGCACAAACACATCAAGCCCTAGTAACACAAACAATTGAATGCATTTCTGACCACACACACCTCTATCGCCCCCGGTTCCCGCATTCTTCCATCATAAGAATGATGTCTTCCACATGGCTTTATTTTCATGCAGGAGGTTTCCATCCACACCTATCTCCCACCTATATTCCACATAACTTGTGTTACGCACTGTGGGACTTTTTGTGCAAGAGACTTCACCAGTGTGCTAATGTGCCAGCCTCACCCCCTTTCTAGGAGGTATCCAAGACTGGTGCAAGTGGAATGCGTTCCTGAAAAGGAAAATTAACCATGAATTGAATAAACCCAGTTGGGAGTGGTGTGCACGATATTACCTTCATTCCCTTCCTTTCCCAAAAAAACCCCTTTCCCTCATAGTCAATGCAAGATAGAATGGATGCTTGTGTGGAAAAAGAAGTTCCAAACAGGCAGGGGTGGTATGCCATCAAGGCATGTTCATGTACGTGTTCAACAGCTTTTTTTCCTGTCCACTTAGTTAATTTTTGATACTGCTCAGGAATGCCCCATTCTGAATGAATGTGTGCACACATTACCCTGATACTGACACTCAGAGCAAAAATCATTCTGCGCACACATTTGGAAAAGTAGAGGGAAAGCTTGTGCAGTCTCTTTTACCAGTAAAAGTGGGAAGAGAGGGGCCAAAGAGGACCCCCACAAGGGGGATGCAGGGATCCTCACAGCCAGAAGTGACTGTGATGTTCTGGATGTTTAAGCCCAACGTGGCAAGCAGATTCTCCCTAGGGAGAGTCCACTTGCTGGTTGTAGGCTCTTATACAATGGCAGGGATGAGATCACGGCTCTCATCATGGTAAACACTGCAATAATTCCTGAGGGGAGTCCCAACGACAGCTCTTTTAGATGCAACAGTCACAAACCTCATGCAGAAATCCTCCTATCTCTTTAAGTCTGGATGCATAAAATGCAGGTCACTCCTCTGACCAAAGGTCGTGGTCACATGGCTTCACCAGGTGCTGCCTTTCCAGTTAGGTAACAGTTCCCAGAAACACCTGCTGTAGCATGTCTTGGCTGCGGAAGCAGCCGTGCAGATACAACACATCAATTTTTCTGGGAGACCATCCCTTCTCCCACTCACACAACCAACAACCCATCACTCCCCAATTTCTCAGTTGCTGTTCAGCGTTCCTCCCCCAAGACCCCATTACAATCTGGAAGTGCCCTTTGCCATCAATAATTGTGCTTGTGCATGACCATGTAGTTTGAGAGTTCTTGCAAGGGCAGCGGTGTGCGCAAAGGGTTAAAATGCCTTTGCCCTGCGTAGGGGCGTATCTAGGGTAGGGCAGGCAGAGCACGTGCCCTGGGCGTCACTTGAAGGGGGGGCGCAAATTCTTAAAATTAATTTTTTTAATAAAAAATGGCCACTATGCCATAGTTTGGCACTATGTACAGAGAATCAGGGCTTGTGAATACGGAGCTGAAGCTTATGAGCTAGGATTTATTTCATTTGCTCTTAATTTGCTTCTTATGATAAGTGAGTTAAATGTGGTGTCTTAAAAATATGGTTATTAATGGTGAGTTTGTATTTGAATCAGTGTGAAATCCTTAGTATTAAGGCCCACTGGGAGTTTCTTGCTCTCTTTCTCTCATTTTAACTGCCTTTCTGAAATACTAGAATATATTCCAAGCAGTGACACAGTTTACTCTGCATATCCTTTAATTATTTTCAGAGTATCTGGGAAAAGTCAAATTCTCCATTTATTTTTAAAACTTATGTAATAGTGATGCTAGTAGATGCATAGTAGAGAATTAGACAGGCACTTCTGTTTAGTTTTCCAAGTACACCTCCACATAGTATTTGGGTATTTCATGAGCCCCAGCATACTAAAATTTGTCGGTTTCCAGCATTTTTTGGTCTGGCTACGTCTACTGCTAAATAGTTTTTGAAATTTTAAAAGATTAATGAGCTTGACTTATATTTTTCAGCTGATATTATAGTAAAGTTATCTGAAAGATGGGTGTAAGATGTTTGGACGAGGGGCGCAATTTCAGTGCTTGCCCTAGGCGCTATTTTCCCTAGATACGCCTCTGGCCCTGCCGAAGGTGGTTGATCAATACTGGAAAGGCATGATCTCACTGAGCACACCCCCTCTAACATCATAGCCAGTGGTTGTAGCTTTACTAACATGCTGATGCCTTGATCACAGTCTGGCAACAGAGCTTGCTGGAATGCAGCCTGGGCTGGCTAGGAAGAGGGAGGGGTTCCTTTGCCTAGAAGCTGGAGGTTGCAAACTGCAGTTGATCAATTGTCTGCAGCATGATTCCCAGCTTTGCAGATTAACCACAGCTTTGTCTACCTGAGGTTTGACACAAACAGGGCCACACAAAAAATACACACTGAACCAAGCACTTCTACACAGGGGAGAAACTTAAGAGTAAATAAGTCAGATGCTCATAAATCTCTTTCCCAACAATTTTGTGGAGAATGATTCATTCAGTGAAGCTGTTTTCACACGCAGAATCACGCACACAGCCTGGGGTTTCTTTGAGCTTTCCATTGCAGCCATGTGTATTGCATCCCATCTTCTTCATAACAGCGAGGAAAACACAATGAGTTATGCGTTGACGTTGTACTATGTATTTTCCTGCCACTGACAGTCAATGATGTGAAGTGTGGCTAGGGGGAAGCGCAAAAGATTGTATTTACCTAGATGTTACAAAAAAGAGGAGAGAAAGAAACACAGAGTGGTGCAAGCTCTATATATCTGTTGATGTAATTAAGCCTTTTATTTAGACTAACCACTATTATTTATTTATTTACTCAATTAATTAATTAATTAATTAATTAATTAATATGCTGCCCTTCCAAAAATGGCTCTGGGTGGTTTACAACAAAATAAAAACCATTAAAATCAATTGACAAAATCCAAACTAAATCAATTAAGCAATTAAAATCATTTAAACATTAAAACTAGTGACTTGCCCAAAGCCAGTGGCTGAATATTGTAGCCAAATGAGGATTTGAATTTTCCAACATCCCAACTGAACACTCTGGCCTCTACACCACAATGACTCACTGCTTCTTGATATAAGATCCTCATAGGAGATTGAAGAATGTATGTAACTCGCTATATTTGATGTTTCCCCCTCTTTCTTAAATGTTGGTACAGGTGGGTTATGTTTGAGAGATACTATAGCACAAGGAATCAATCATAGACTTAGCATAGTCAACACCAGAACATGTTCATTAGGTTTTCTACCTATGAGCTGCTTTTCATTTTGATGTTTCACAGAGGTGTTATTGGAGATGGGTTATAGAATACCACCATTATCTTCTCTCCACCAGTCTCATGTATACAGTCAACATACCTATTGCTATAATGTCAAGTAGATAATTATGGAGGTCTCTTACTCCAAATTTGGGGTAATGTTTTCAAAGATTCTCCCTTGACAGCTGAAACTTTGATTCATAAACATTTGGGTTGGTGTATTAATAAAAATGATAGCAGTTTTCAATATTTGAACAAATATGGTAAAAATATGGTAGCCTGTAATTGAGAGAACCAACTGGGTAAAAAGATTAGTGGAGAAGAAGACACTTTTAGAAGCATCTGTCATGATCTATAGAGAATTGAGCTGGAACAGTACTGTGATAATTCAGTTCCAAATGCTCAGTCCTGTCATGCCATTTTGCTTAATTTCCACTTCATATTAACTGTGTATTTCAAAGTGATGAGAGGGGTGACTGAGACAGTTGCCAGTTTTAATGAACAAGTTACAGAAAATTTTTCATAAGGGATCAAGAACTTACATCAGCAAAAATTGTATTTGGATTAGTGCTTATAGCAGAGAGAGGTATTAAAATGAAGGTCAAATAAAACTCTACTGAAAATGCAGTTAAAATAGTCTCCTTAGATGCTCATTTGCTTATTTGATGAGAACTTTGAGGTGTTTCATTTTAATTGTGTAGTCCTAGGCCTTGCTCTCACTGGGGTGTTTAATGTCTGGGCTCACAAAAGTGAATGTTCTCTTGTTGTTGTTTTAATACCCCACACTGAAAAATACCATGTCAGGGAGAAGGATGGGATATAATTCTTTTGTCTTACATCCAGTTTTCTATGTAGAGAGAACTATGTGCCTGGAGGAGCATTCAGTCATATTAATGAGGGGTCTGGAAACCTAGTCCTATGAGGAACAGTTGAAGGAGATATATTTAGTCTGGAGAAGAAAAGACGAAGGGGGGAATGTGATAGTTGTCTTCAGATATCTGAAGGACTGTCACATAGAAGGGGGACTGCAAATTATCACAAATGGGGAAACCTGTGGAAACAGTGCTTCTGTATCTGCTGCTTCGAACAACATTGGGGCTTACTTTGAAATCTGCAGCAGCCCTGGAGGTGGGCCATTATGGCAGTGGTGGGGACTGTGTATCATGTCAGCCACTGTTCACAGCTCTCCCTCCCTAGTTCCTACATCCCTTGGCCTTTGCTGGGACCTGAGGGGTTATGGGGAGAGGAAAGGGGAGAAATGTGGAAGATAGACAAAATATTTGGACCTCTATGGAACCTCGCTTTCTAAGCCTTGCTTTCCTTGAATGAGGCAGGGCAGATCCAGGGAAGAAGGGAGCTCCTTAGTGTTGGTGGGGTTGTCTGTAAGCTGGCCCTGCCTCCTTTCCAGATGAAACAATCCCAGAGTATTTAGAATGGCCTCCTTCATGTCCCAAGGAAAGGAATTCACTGGAAGGAAAATCCGCCCCCCCCCCTTTCCATAAAGAACAAATATTTTTGCCTTAACACTATCCTAAGTAAATACAGAATTAAGCTAAAAATACAGAGCACAATGTGTGAATCAGTATTACTAATATGCTGCTATTTTATCTGTCACAAGAATTGCATTGTGTTCTGTTGAACATAATCACTAGGGTTGCTTTGTGAAACTTACAGTTGAAGGTGGTGTAAAGGAGAGTTAACACACTCTGTAGAGTGACACCAAACATGTAATAGGCTTACTGCCACCTAATTGTTTCATTTCACAAAAGAGAGGGCCATGATGGCAGTTTCTCATCATCAAGATAGCTGCAATTATCATGAGGAAAATATAATAAGATCACAGCCTTAGGGTTAATTCACACATTACCCTCCTAATAAGGAACATGTTTCTTTGTGTTTTCTTCCACCTGTTTTGGAATTCAGAAGAAGATAACCAACTCCTTTTGACTAGTGACTAGCAGAAGCAGGCAATGCTGGCTTGAAGGCTTGCAGGGCTATTTCCTCCTTGTTTTCTCCTGTGCTCCCGGCAGAGGGAAAGAGTTCTTTACGTAGTAGCAGCTGCTCTCCCATACTAGGCAGATGCTTTTGTCAGAGTGAAGCACTGCTGCTGCTGCTGCTGCTGCTGCCACCACCAAGAACAAGCAAGGGTCAGTATGTGGCAGCCTGAAAGGCCAAGGGCTTTCTCGTAAGCTGCTCCATACCCATCTGCTTCTACTGGCCACTGACTGTGAGCATATTTATCCCTCTCCTGGAGGGAGCTGCAATGGAATTCTGTTTGCAGTGAATGTTTTTCTTTGTATGGGGAAATTATGATTAATTGGTTGACTGATTGATTGATTAAGTGCTGTCAAGTCGGTGTCGACTCTTAGCAACCACATATAGATTCTCTCCAGGGTGATCTGTCTTCAATTTGGCCTTTAAGTGGTGCATTCATTTCTGTCGTAATCGAGTCCATCCACCTTGCTGCTGGTCATCCTCTTCTTTCCTTTCCTTCAACTTTTCCCAGCATTATGGACTTCTCAAGGGAGCTGGGTCTTCACATAAAGTGTCCAAAGTATGATAGTTTGAGCCTGGTCGTTTGTGCCTTGAGTGAAAATTCTGGATTGATTTGTTCTAGGATTCATTTGTTTGTTTTTCTGGCTGTCCATGGTATCCTCAAAAGCCTTCTCCAACACCAAAATTCAAAAGCGTCAATGCTTTTTCTATCTTGCTTCTTCAAAGCCCAGCTTTGTGTAGACAAACGTGTAGACACATCACGGCATCTAAATATCCTTTCCAAGGCAGGCCTTCATTGCAACCCTACCAAGTGCTAGTCTGAGGTGTATTTCTTGACTGCTGGATCCTTTACTGTTGATGGTTTATCCTAAAAGGCAGACAATATCCACCACTTCAATGTCTTCATTGTCAGTTCTGAGGCTGGTTGCTGTACGCGTTGTCATTAGTTTAGTCTTCTTTACATTTAATTGTAGTCCCATTTTTTCACTGTGCTCCTTGACTTTCATGACTAGAGCTTGCAGATCATGTGCATTCTCAGCTATCAGAGCGGTGTCATCAGCGCAGGTTATTGATGTTTCTTCCTCCAACTTTAAAACCACGTTCATCTTCTTCCAATCCAGCTTCTCTCAGTATATCTTCAGCATATAAATTGAATAAAGAAGGAGAAAGTATACAGCCTTGTCTTACTCCTTTGCCAATCTGGAACCAGTCTGTTTCACCATGTTCCATCTGGACTGTGGCTTCCTGTCCTGTGTATAGGTTTCTCATGAGAACAATTAGATGTTCTGGGACACCCATTTTCCTAAGGATGTTCCTCAACTTGTCATGGTCGATGCAATCAAAGGCTTTTCTGTAGTCAGTAAAGCATATATGGACTTCTTTCTGGTATTCTTTGGCTTTCTCAATTATCCAGCGTGCATCAACAATGATGTCTCTTGTTCCTCGGCCTTTTCTGAAACCAGCTTGAACATCCAGCATTTCCCTTTCCACATAGGGCTCTAATCTGCGTTGGATTATCCTGAGCATTATTTTGCTAGCATGTGAAATTAAGGATAATGTGCAATGGTTTGAGCAATCTGTTAGGTCTCCTTTCTTTGATATGGGTATGTAGACTGACCTCTTCCAGTGTGTTGGCCAGGAGCTCTCAGGGAAGAAATTTATTCCTTGAACAAAATTGTTCATTGCACCAAGCACACACCCACTGGAGTTCAATTCACCAAGCATGCAGCCATGACTTTTGCCCAACATTCCAACAATCCTATATGTGACACTCTGTGCAGTATACAGGATAGCACCCACTCCCCTGCTAGCTTTCTGCCTTCAAACTGGTTCTGGCTGGCTAGTTTGGGTGTTTTAGAGCTTGTATACCTGGTAAACTCAGGCTTAAATCTTGAGGTTTTTAAAGGGAGCTATGTTTTTAAAAGTGTGGAGAGGTTAATGCTTCTTCCTCCTTGCCCAATTGCCTGACTCTCTCAGATGCTTCATTTGTTTGGCCTTGATGTTTTGTCACTGGAGCTGGGATGTTTCATTGTTGGGGCTCCCTTGTGCTTGTAGAGCAGGTTCCCTTGCAAGCTAGCTCTTAATTTATATTCTTGGCTAGCTTCTCTTGCTGCCAATTAGAAGGGGGGGGGGCTCATTTAAAGGAAAGGGATTCTTTAAGATTTTTGTGTATATACTGCTATAAGAAAATTCGAGTTCCGATTGAAACCTCACCTGACTTCAGATAAAGGAACATAGTGAAATTAATAGTTTTCTCAACCTTTAGTTTGGTACCCAGCAAAGTAATCTGATCTCTGCTGTCTGGGCACAAAGTGACACATTTTTAAGTGTTCTCCACCTCCTCTTACATTTAGGAGGTAGAGAACAACTGTTTCTATCCATCCAACATGGCAGCCTTCCAGTGGCTGTTGTTGGTGTCTTCTTGTGTTTCTTGTTAGATTGTGAGCCCTTTTAGGACAGGGGAACAAGTTTTCATTCCTGTTGCTATGTTAAACCATTTTGTGAACTTGTCTGTTGCAAAGCAGCATATAAATATTCTAAAATAAATCTAAATAAATAAATGTTCTAATGTTTGGGATATCCAACACCTGCTTAAGTGGGATATGTTGACTTTCAATACATTTGAGAATTAGGTTGTTCATACAGTTCCTAAAACTGTAGATAAGATGACATTTTAAAATAAAAATGCAGTCATTTAAGCATCTTTGAAGCTATGTCAAAATACCCAACACACAGTAGATGATCTGTTCCCACGGAGAATTCCCATAGAATTCCCATAGAGCCTTGTTATTTGAATCCTCCATGCATGGGTGCTTTATTTGTGGTGGGACTGGATTATTCCCACAGTTTTAACATGCACTGATACAGTTTGTGAATTTTTGGTCGTGGTTATTTGCTTTTGTTGAAAAGTCTATAGAAAAGTATTGGTAGATCATCCTTTCAGTGTACATCACCAGTGTTGTACATTTGGTCTGGTGTACTACATAACAGATTATCATAAGTGTATGTTTAAGATTAATAATGTATTAATTAAGAAAGATCAAGATATGTCCATGGTCTCATATAAATAAGCCAAGGATCCTATGAACAACTAAGGCTGTTCAGGTGCAGCTAAGAGCTGCACTGGAGTGGGAAATGAGCACTCACAGTACTTGCAAACCCACAAATACCATTGGAACTAAGTTTATGTTTGTGGCATTTTTTCCTGCCTAATAATTTCTACTTTGAACATGAAATGAGCTGAGGCAGTTTGTTATCTTTTGTCACTTATAGTGAATTGTTGAGAATGAGTTATTTAGGAAAATTTAGAAAAATATGGGGTTTTCAGTGTAAGGTTAATTATTCTGATTTCTGTCTGTAGTCCCCCCCCCCTTTCTTTTTCTTTTCTTCCCCTGGCTGCTGCCGAACTTTATCTTGCAACCCATCAGTTTAAATTCTTCCACTATGATATATGAGATGTTACATTAACATTGCCATACTCAGAGTCAGCCTGTATTAGTTTACTGCATACCATCACCACAGATATGCTTCATGCATTGGATTAACATCTCCTGTACACAGAAAGAATACTGTGCCTCACCAGTGCAGGGTTATTTTCTTGGTTTTGTTTTTGCAAAATATGGTCTTCCTGTGTTAAGAAGTTTAAGAAAAGGGGTGTGTGCGTGTGTGTGTGTGATGTATTCATACTTTCACATGAAGTACATAGAATGGCCATTAATCTGTTTCTTTTGTTTTGATTCTCCTGCAGTCCAGACGATTTACTTAATGCCTTGAATGAGGGAATCAGCCGTGCTGATGTCATCATCACATCAGGGGGCGTGTCCATGGGGGAAAAGGTATGTGTAAAGGATTATGTTTGTTGAAGCAGGAAAGATAAACTTGGAATGACGCAATGGGAGCAAAATCTAATCTGGTACGGGATCCGTTGATATGCATTAGAATGGGTTCTGCGCCTGCGCGGAAGCCTCTCGGTGTCGAGTTTATACAGCTCCTTTCCGGCGCCTGCGCCCCGCCCCACGTGACCACGTGGCTATTTAAGGCAGGAGGAAGCGCAGGCCTATCAGTTCCTTTGCGACCGCAGTGGAAATCACTTGGTTTCTGCGGCTCCTTCGTGCTTGTTTCCTTGGCTACTTTCGTTTTTGAATTCACTGGTTTTGACTCGGACTGTTTTGACTACTCTTGCGGCTTACTTGAATTATATCGTTTTGACCTGGACTGAAACTGTTTTTGGCTTCTCTAATCCCCTCTGGCTTGGCGAAAGATTGGACTGTTTATCTGGCTACTGACCTCGGATAGTGAGTAACATAGCTTGTGCTTACTGTGCCTAGGGGAAGCCCATAAAACTTCTACCTGTAAGATCTGTCAGTCCTTTTCAAAACAGACCAGGAGGAATCGCAAGCTCCAGTTACGGGCCACGTTATATGATGATGTTTTGGCAGCGCCTTCCTCCTCAAAATCTCCTCAGGCGCATGGCTCGAAGGACCTGGGTCCGGCCCAGTCTAAAACTTCGAAGCCCTCCGCGAAGTCCCCTAAGTCCTTGAAGAGGCTGGGTGAGAAAATGGCTACCGCGGGTGTTCCCACCAAAAAGACATGGCCTCGAACTCAGTCAGAATCAACGCCCTCTCCGGGTACTGCACAAGACGTGGTCTTTGTCTTGGCATCGAGAGCGCCGGCTCCCGGAGATTCAACTTCGACACCGTCGATACCGAGGTCTTCGCAACTTCCAGTATTGACAGCTCCTTCGCCATCAGGAGCTCAAACCAAAACTTTATCGACACCGAGACCCATGTCCCACTCGACATCAACAGCCTCCGTAGAGACTCCGGAGTCCGTAGAGACTCATGCGGCACACGGAGCCTCGACATTGAGGCAAGAAACCTCCATCGAGGCAAGAACCACTGAATGAGTCAACCTCGACATCGATGGTGCTGCCAACAACATTCTCTATATTGACCACTAGGGATCTAGTGCCAGCGCCTACTCCGATCCGTTCGCCATCAACCTCGGGAGATGACCAGGTATCTACACTAAATATGCCAACAAACATCACGGCTGTAACCCCACGATTCCGGGCGCCTATGACTTTTACTCTGGAGGGAGCTGATGCAGAGGATGATGCGCCACAGCTAGATCCTCTTCTGAAAATGCTGGACTCCTCTAACAATAAGCCATCCACTTTCCGAGGCTTTCCACATTCTGAAGAAGATGCTTCCACCTCTGACCCATGAATACTCACTGCTGTGCAACTCACAACTTGGACACCCTGGCACACTTGCGGTTTTAGTCATCAAGTGTCACGTTCTACGGAGACTGCTTTACCAGGGACCAGTTCTCCCGGTGCGGGATATGACTTTCAGGAAAACCGTGCTTGGCGCAGCGGATTGGCCTCGATACAGACTCCTGCCTTCTCAGCAGAGACTGCTCCACCTCCTCATGAAAGGGTCTTTACTAATGTGAGCACCCAGACGAGAACTCACTGCACTTCTGCACAGATTCAAACAATCTCAAGACACTACACTAACGCCAGTGCACAAACTGACCCTTTGCCGGCCCCTATCCACCCGAGGGAGACGTCTCCCAAACTTCCATTGCACCATTCTATTTTGGACCCGGATTCTGAGGAAAGTCATCATGGATCGTCTGATTTCGAATCAGACACAGAAACTATAGAATTGGACCCGTCTCCAGATGTGGCAACACCTTCCCACGTGTCACCAACGGAAGAATTAAAAGCATATCATTCACATGTTAAACGCATGGCCAGTGCGTTGGGTCTGGATCTTACCTCGCAACTTAAGACTATAGACGATCCAGTCTATAACTTTATGCAAAGATCACAATCAGCACAGCCTGTAGCGCTTCCTTTGTTACCCATCATTTCCAATGCTGCACAGTGCGCTTGGCAAGTCTCCCAAACTTCTACACCGACTTCAAAAAGACTGGAAGGTCTATATCAGGTTCAGGAGCAAGATAATACCTACCTGTTTAAGCATCCTGTCCCGAACTCTTTAGTTATCGACTGTGCTACCTCCTCCAAGTCTGGATGACATCATACGACTCCTGCAGACAGAGAAGGCAGAAAACTAGATGTTATGGGAAGGAAATTATATTCTACTTCCTGTTTATCCGTAAAAGTTGCTAACTACTCGGCTTGTATGGCAAAGTACAGTTATTGCATTTGGGAGGAGCTGGAGAAAGTCCTGGATACGTTATCTCCAGAAAAGCTGAAACTTCCATTCCGAAAAACTTTGCAACAGGCGGGTGACCTTACCTGTCAGCAGTTGAGCACTGCAAAGCACTTAGCGCAGTCTGAGTCCCGCTCCATCACAACGGCGATCACCCTACGTCATCATGCCTGGCTAAGATCAGCCACCCTACAACAAGACATGAAAGATAAAATAGAGGGTCTGCCATTTGATGGGAAAGGTCTATTCTCAGAAGAGACTGATGCCACCATGGAAAAGATGAAAACAATCTAAATTCACCGCTAAGACCTTCACTTCAGCGGCCTCAGCTGCTACATCCTATGGAAATAGACAGCGTACCTCTTACCGGCCCTGGTCTACATACAGACAGCAAGACCGGAGGGACTTCCGTAAGTCCTACCACCCGTTCACTAAATGGGCAAACCAACAGAAGGGAAAATTTTCCTCAGGCCAACGTAACAAACAGACTGACAGGAATAAACAGCATCTTTGAATTGCAGAGCAGCCCATCGCTTCCACCTGGTACTTCCCATTGCTTCTA
Organism: Hemicordylus capensis; assembly: GCF_027244095.1. Lineage (NCBI taxonomy): Eukaryota > Metazoa > Chordata > Lepidosauria > Squamata > Cordylidae > Hemicordylus > Hemicordylus capensis. Next base: position 81,111,665 of record NC_069657.1, on the reverse strand, counting down.
CTCCCAGAACATCAGGGAGAATTTGATCCAGGTCTACAACATCACGCAACCAGACCCACTAGCCACCAACACCATCAGGTTGGCAAGTCATGCGAAAGCATCGTGCAACATAACATCAGATCAGTGGGTTTTAAAGATTGTTACATCAGGTTACACAATAGAGTTCAAGACCCAACTAAAGTTCAGGGGCATACGCTTCACAAAAGCAATGCCAGCCCTTCTTCAAGAGGTTCGGGAACTCCTGCTCAAAAAAGCAATAGTACCAGTGTGATGGGCAAACCGACGGGAGGGATTTTACTCCCGTTATTTTCAGATTCCGAAGAAGGATGGCGGGATTCGACCTATCATGGACTTGAGACATCTAAACAGTTCATCCGTGTGAAAAGGTATCGAATGACAACGTTGCAGGACATCCTACCTCTTCTCCATCAAGAGAGGTGGCTTGTGACGTTAGACTTAAAGGATGCCTACTTTCACATAGGAATCTGGTCCTCCTTTCAAAAGTATCTACGATTCACGGTGGGGACCTCGCTATACCAGTATCAGGCACTTCCGTTCGGCCTGTGCACGGCTCCTCATGTCTTTACCAAGTGTATGGCAGTGGTAGTCACCCACCTGAGGACAAGAGGTCTGAAGCTGTATCTGTATCTGGACGATTGGCTTCTGTCCTCAACAAACAAAGAAGAGTTACTTTCGCAGATAGAGTACATGTTGCAACTTCTCCAGGACTTGGGCATACAAGTGAACTGGAAGAAGTCAAATCTGACGACAGTTACAACCATATCGTACATTGGAGCTCAACTCAATGCTATGCTGGGGAGAGCGTTCTTACCAGAAGACCGTTTTCAGACCATAGCTTTGCTAGTTCAAGCGTTTCGAACTACGCCATCACAAACAGCATGGCACATCCAACGTCTATTGGGTCTGATGGCTTCTTGCAGGACAACCGTGCGGTGTACGTGCCTGAAAATGAGGAAACTGCAATTGTGGTTCCTGTCCTCCTTCAATCTACTCAGGGACAACCCCAAAAAATTTCTGACAGTTCCTCTTCCAATTCTTTCCTGGTGGACACAACGCTCCAATCTGCTCAGGGGAGTCCCGTTCCAGGCCCAACTTCCATCGGTATGGGTCACGACGGATGCCTCTCTTCGGGGTTGGGGTGGACACTGCAATGCCACCACTACTCAGGGCCTTTGGACCCGCAACCAACATCTACTACACATAAACTTCCTGGAGCTGTTGGCAGTTTTTCAGGCCATGAAAGCCTTCCTTCCCATGCTACGCGGAAGAGTGGTCCAGTTACAATTGGACAACACCACTGCCATAGCCTACCTCAACAGGCAGGGGGGAACGGTCTCCAGATCGCTCTGTGCACTCAGCATTCAGATTTGGCATTGGTGCATCAAGAACAGCATAACACCTGTGGCAATACACATAAAGGAATCAGACAATGTATTGGCAGATGGCCTCAACCGCTCATTCTCCATGGACCGTCACGAGTGGGAACTGAACGACCATTACCTTTAATGGATCTTTGACCTTTGGGGCCATCCGGAAATAGACCTGTTCGCCACGACACAGAATGCAAAATGCAGACTGTTCTGCTCCAGAGTGGGACACGATCCACATTTTGTGGGGGGTGCGTTCCAAATAGACTGGTCACTTCATCGTTCTTATATGTCCCCCCCTCTTGCCGCTCATGAGCAGAGTAATAGCTCGTCTCCTGCACACTCCAGCGAGATGCATCTTGATTGCCCTGTGGTGGCCACGCCAGCCATGGTTTCCACATTTACTCAAACTGACCTCACACACTTACCAGAGACTTCCGAACCGCCCGGACGTGCTAATTCAAGAAGGCGGTCGAGTGTTACATCCGGAAGTTCTCACACTACAACTGACAGCGTGGCGGATTGACTACTAAAGAAAATCCTACTGAATGAACATAAACCGTCTACTAGGCGGAACTATGCTAGCAAGTGGAAGAGATTTACATCCTATGCAGATACACATGGGTTCCATCCCAAATGAGCTACCATATGGGAAGTCCTGCTTTATTTAACGGATCTTAAGACATCGGGCCTTTCTAATGTGTCCATACGAGTACATCTAGCTGCCCTTACGTCTAGATACCCAGGGTGGGATGGCAAGACACAGTTTTCTCATCCGGCCTGTAAGAGTTTCCTGAGAGGGCTCACGAATCTCTATCCTCCTATACGCAAACCAATTGAACCTTGGAGCATCTCTCTGGTTCTCTTTGCGCTAACAGAACCACCATTCGAACCCATGAATACGACAACTCTTCGCCATGTCTCCTTAAAGACAGCCTTTTTGGTGGCTATCACCACTGCTCGCAGGGTGAGTGAGCTGACTGCTCTCCGTATGGACGTACCTTACACCCGGGTTTACCCAGATAAAGTTCTCCTACGTCCGGACATCAGGTTTACACCCAAGGTGGTTTCAAACTTCCATGTCAATCAAGACATAGTCCTGCCCACCTTTTTTAGTACTCCTTCCACGCCCTTGGAAAAGGCTCTCCACTCTTTAGACGTCCGCAGAGCACTTCTCTATTATCTCTCAAGAACGAAGCCATTCCGGAAGTCCAAAAAGTTACTGATATCGTACAAAGGATCTTCTAGGGGCCAAGCACTGTCTCGGCAACGTTTATCACATTAGCTAGTGGAAGCTATTCGCCTTACCTACTCAATCCAGGGAGTACCAGCACCAAAGACTATCAAGGCACATTCCACTAGAGCGTATGGCACTTCTGCAGCTTTTCTGTCTGGGGTATCCTTTCCAGAGATCTGCAAGGCTGCTACTTGGTCATCTGAGGAACCTTTTGTTAAGCACTACGCTGTTGACCTACGGTCCGCTGTGGAGGCGAACTTTGGGAGAGGCGTCCTTAAAAGGGTGTTGCAATAGTGCACTGCTCCCTCTTCCTTCCGGAGCTAACTAAACACCCATTCTAATGCATATCAACAGATCCCGTACCAGATAAACAGGTTGCTCACCTGTAACTGATGATCTGGTAGAGATCCGTTGATATCCATTAGACCCTCCCGTACCTCCCCTCTGCAGTGCACCATAGGTCTATAAAGTAATACTGGTCATATCTATGACTGCCTTGGCAGTCTCCAAGGAACTGAGCGGCCTGCGCTTCCTCCCGCCTTAAATAGTCACATGGGGCGGGGCGCAGGTGCCGGAAAGGAGCTGTATAAACTCGACACCGAGAGGCTTCCGCGCAGGCGCAGAACCCATTCTAATGGATATCAACGGATCTCTACCAGATCATCAGTTACAGGTGAGCAACCTGTTTTTACAGAATGATAAGTGAAGTAAATAAAAACAACATTGTAATTGAAGTCTACTATACTGCCATCCCAAGGACAGGCTTATGCTTTCCTGAAACAAATTACAGATGCTTCAAGGAAGCAAGAATTAGAAGTAATGGGGGACTTAAACTATCTTGATATTTATTGGAAAACAAGCTCTACTAAGCATCAAATCTCCAACAAATTCCTTTGTTCTAATCTTTAAAAAGAAGGATCCAGGAAATCAAACTGGTCAGACTGATTTTTGATACTAGGGAAGATTATAATGCAGTCAGTCTAAAAGCCTTAAAGACCTTCCTTTATCTGTAGCCCTCCTGACCTGGTCAGGTACCTTTCCATCATAGGATCTTGGAGTTGGAAGGGATCTTGGAGATCTTTTTCAGTGCACAAAACTGAACAGAACAATAGCCTCCCTGACAGATGCTCTGGCCATCCAGCCTCCATTTGAAAGCCTCCAGCAAAGGAGAACCCACCACTGTGACTGCACGAGGCAAACTGTTCCACTGTCCAAACAGCTCTTAGCATTAGGAACTTTTTCCTAATTCTAGCGTAAATCTGTTTCTTTGTAATTTCATTCCATGGCTGTAGTCCTGTTCTCAGGAGCAACAGAGAACAAGTCTACTCCTCAACTTGCAAGTTTCATTTTTTACTAGAAACAGGGATGTGGAAAAGAGGGTTCCTTGTAAGCTTTTTTTTAGGTATTTCCTTTTTATACTCCTACATTTCAGTCTCTGGGCAATTTACAAATGGTTAAAACAAAACAACAGCAACAGCAACAACAACAACAACAACAACAATAATAATAGCAAAATTAAAACAGCTAAAACAATTAAATGCAGTCATCAAAGAGATGCATTTTCAAAGTCTTCTTATAGGCTATCAATGAGCAAAAGCCTCAGTGGAGAGTGCATTCTAAAGCTCTGGAATTCTCAAGAAGGCCTGACTAAATAGCTACCAACTCAGCCGGTGATAGCTGTAGGCCAGGCCTGCACAACATAAGGCCCGGGGGCAGGATCTGGCCCGCAGGGACTTTTTTCCTGGCCCCAGAGGTGGTCCAAAGTTTTGTGGTGCCCGAGGTGAGGTGCAAAATACTGCTTTGCCCCATGGTCCTAGTGAGGGTGAGCCCCCTTCCAAAGTTAACTTTTACAAACTTTGAAAGTGCACGAAAGGCTGGAAGGAAGGAGCGAGGACTGTTAGCAGCCTCCTCTTCTCTCATGCTGTGGGTAACCAATAATTCTGTTCATTAGGTTTTTTCGATACTTTCCTTTATATGTAATAATTGATGTTAATGTAATCATTAATGTGCTGAACACTAACCTTGGCCCCCACACATGGGTCGTTTCAGCCCACTAGATTATTTGGGTTGTACACCCCTGCTGTAGGCAGACGTCTCCTGATTATTAATGAATGGTGAGATTTATACAGAAGAAGGTACTCTCTTAGATACCCTTGGCCTAAGCTGTGTGGGGCTTTATAGGTAATCACCAGCACTTTGTATTTCATCTGGAAACGTATCAGCAGCCAGTGTATTATTTTTTAAATCAGAGGGATATGCCTCTGAGTTGTTCCAGAGACCAATCTTGCTGCCAGATTCTGCACTAACTGAAGTTTCTTCTGGACTAAATACAGAGGCTATCCTACACAAAGTGCATTGCAATATTCAAGCCTATTGAATACTGAATATTCAATATTCAAAGTGCATTGCAATATTCAAGTTATCAGCATAAGCACTACAGTTTTGAGGCCATTTTCCTCCAGAAACCAGTGCAGCTGGTGTATCATCCAAAAGTGATAAAAAGCACTCCTGTTTGTTGCCTCAATCTGAGAAACCAAGGAAAGGCTTGGATCCAGAAGTACTCCCAATTTGGGAGTCCCAAGCTGTATACCTGATCCTTCTGGGGGAGTGTAACCCCATCCAGAACAGGAAGATCTATTACAACAAAGCCCTGCTAACTTGGCAAAGAGGCACCTTTTAACGTGGTGATTCTCTTTATTTAGCAGGGGGGGAGTAACTGGCCCTCTCCACCCCCAGCACAGTACCTCCAGTGACTGTTGCTGATGTCTATCTTATGTTTCTTTTTAGATTGTGAACCCTTTGGGAACAGGGTTCCATCTTATTTGTTTGTTATTTCTCTGTGTAAACTGCCCTGAGCCATTTTTGGAAGGGCGTTAAAGAAATAGAATAAATAAATAAATAAATAAATAATATTACATCTCCTGAGTTACTTGCCAATAATATGCCCTCTCAATCTTGTTTGGATTCAACTTCAGTTAATTATCCCTTATTCAGCTCATTACTGCCTATAAGCAGACATTTAGGGAAGCTATGCCAATTCCTGATGATATTCTAAGGAAATTGATTTGGGTGTCATCAGCATTCTGGTAACACTCCGCACCAGATCTCCTGATTATCTCCCCCAGCATTTTCATGTTGATGTTAGAAAGCACTGGGGACAAAATGTAACCCTGAGGAACTCCATATTAGCTCATGTTTCAAGGAGCAGCAGCCCCCAAGAGACACCATCTGGAATCTGCCTGAGAGATAGTTATGGTACCATCACAAGGTGGTTCCCCATACTCCCAACCCCCTCCTCCTCCTCAGCACTTTCCCCTTATTCCCCCCCCCTTCAGTAATTCAAGGCTGTGGCTCTGAAAGGAGTATTTTTCAGTGGCGCTTGAGGGAGGGGGAGGGCGGGAACCCTTTGCCTGCTGATTATGTTAAGGGGGAAACTATGTTGAAGCCCTGGGACTCTTGGGGAGAGGGAGAAGTGAAAGAAGAAGAGTTTTATTATGGGTGTGTTTATTTTTAAATCCACGTGATCCTCTATGTCTATTGAACTTTCCTTCTCCCATACACTCCCCCCTCCCTAGTTGGTGAATAAAAGAAATATCCTTGGCATCCCTCATCAAGTCGTCAGATCTGGCCTGAGAGTAAAGAAAGAGCCATACTTCCTGTTATCCCGTCTCCCCAGTGGGATGCACTCCCTGCTTTGCTACTATTGGTCTGAGCACCTTCGCAGATGAGAAATTTCCTCCCTTGTAGCATTTGTGCATAATGCAAATCTCAAGGGGAAAGAGAACAAGAGCCTAAATCTAACTACTAATTTTGGAGAGTTTGGCAGAACTTAATCCTCCTCTCCCTATTAAGTTTAACTTTAAAATAGTAACTAAATCCAGATTTGGGGGCGGAAGGGAAAAATGAACAAATGAATCCAATTTGCACTGCCTTCTGGTGGAAGAAGGGCCACTGGGGAAGGTGTTTGCCTCCTGGAGTGTTTGATTGCTTCAGTATCTCTTCAGTATCCTCAAAGGCAGGATGCCTCTGAGTACCAGTTGCAGGGGAGTAACAGCAGGAGCGAGGGCATGCCCTCAACTCCTGCCTGTGGCTTCCAGCGGCATCTTTCCAGATCTGGAAAGATAGAACTTCCCTTTTCTTTATTTGGAAAGAGTCATCAAAAGAAAAAAGATCATTTATATTTTGTGATGGAGAACACAGACTGCCTAACATCCAAACTGTGTGGATTAATGCAGTGTAAAAGCACCAGGTGCTGGAGAGGAAGAGCAGTCATTGGAGAAAGTCTTGTGGTGTGGCTTCCGTGGGGAAGGAAGGAAGGAACAGGCAAGGTTGGGTGGGGGGGAGCCTGGGTTGACAAAGACTACCCATAAGTTTATTAAGTTTGTTGGATGAGAGGATTTCACTGTGAGGGAGACTTGCTTGTTTGTGTTATTGCATTCTTGTCTATCTAATGCCAAAACTGAAAGAACATTTGAAGTTCAATGAACTTATATTATGAGACACAAACAGGAATTAACTGCAGCTATTAAGATACAACACAACTAGATGGGACTTCATTAGTTACAGAGTGAAACTGAATGTTGGAAGTTTATTGCTGGAATTAAGTGTGTATATTTATGATTTAAAAGGGAGCTAGATTATATGTAGTAGGATAAAAGAAGCTGATGCTAGAAAATAACAGAGCACATTTCCTCACTTTTGAAAGTTTGCCTTGGTAGTAGAATATATAGTCTCACATCAAGTTAATACACTATTTGTGAGTGGAATATATATGCAAAGGGAGCAAAATCACAGCGAGGTCATACATTATTTGATGTATTATGTAGGAGCCAGCGTGGTGTAGTGGTTAGAGTGCTGGACTAGGACCAGGGAGACCCGAGTTCAAATCCCCATTCAGCCATGATACTAGCTGGGTGACTCTGGGCCAGTCACGTCTCTCTCAGCCTATTCTACTTCACAGGGTTGTTGTGAGGAGAAACTTAAGCATGTAGTGCACCGCTCTGGGCTCCTTGGAGGAAGAGCAGGATATAAAATGTAAATAATAATAATAATAATTATTATTATTATTATTATTATTATTATTATTATTAGCTGCAGGGCATAACATTATAATATTTATTTAGATCTTTCAGAAAAGAAAATCTCAATATTTGTTCTTTGCTTTTTAAAATTTGACTCTTGCTGTTTTAAATGTGGCTATGATGTTGAGACACTTCAGAAGTGATGTAGTTAAATTTCTTTAAAATGGTAAAGCATGGACATGATTGCAATGTAGTTTGCCAGGTTCTTTCAACTTTCCTGCTTCTGTTTGTCTTTTTATGGTTGTTTTTTAGTGATTCATGGTTTTTACTGATTGACTGACTTTATGGTTTTAAATGTGATTTTTATGGTAGCACAAATATATAGTATTCAATGTATATCACTATATATTGTGAAGTGTGCGTGTGTGTATTCAGTGAATGGCAGCATACTTATTTTGAAATATCAAATCCTTGGGGGCCTGGGGTGTGCGGAGGCCCTGGACTGGAAGGAGAGGAAAGAGGGGGGGGCATTTTAAAATATCATCTCTGAGCCCACTCCAACCTTGCTACACCCCTGCAGAGTTACACTTCCTCTTTCAATTCCCAGGTAGAGATCATCCATCAGGCCAATCAAAGCAGTCCCATAGCCTGCCCAAATGCCAGTATGAAGTGGATCCAGATAATCTGTTTCCTCCAAAACCACTTGGAGCTTAGAGGCCACCACCCTCTCAATCACCTTGCCTATATTGTTAGTCTCTGGGGAATCTAATGTAGGCTTTTTAAGGAGTGGTCTAATAATTGCCTCCTTGATGTGATGGCATCCTGCCCTCCCTCAGCAAGGTATTTATGATATCAATTGGGCCATTTCTAATAACCTCAGTACTAGAAGATATGAGTAATGTTGGGCAAAGGTCAAAAGAGCATGTGGCAAACCGCTCTGCTCCAAGCATCTTGTCCATGTCTTTAGGAGTTGCATATTGAAATTGATACAATCTTCAGTGTACTGAACACATCCTCTGTTGACTCTGTGACAAGTGTGGTAGCCAGATTGGACAAGATGTGAGAGATTGTATCTACAAAGGGCTCATCAAAAGCCTCACAGCAGGTCATTGATGGTTCTGAGATCATGGAAGAATGAAACTGTTAGTTCTTTCACAATTCTATATAATTCTGCTGATTGTGAGCTTACAGATGCAATGCAAAAAAGAATTGTTTCTCTGCTGTGTTTGTATAGCCACAGCATAAACCTTCATGTGACCACTTCTTGGATTTGAGGTGAGTCCTCCTCCACTTGCGCTGTAGTCATCTACCTTGCAGCTTCAGCTCCTGTAGCTCCTCCATATTACACAGAGCTAGTTCTGAAGTGGTCAGGGAGGACGCTTAGGAGTGATTGTTTCAACTACCCTAGTGAATTTCTTATTCCAGGAATTCATTCCAGTTCCTTATTCCACCAGCGGATTGACAGAATCGCCAGCACAACCAACCTTAAAACCTTCTAAGGCTCCTTAGAATCCTTTGGGATCCAATAGCTTTTTCAGGTGGACCATTCTAATGGGTCCTTCACCCCTGCAGAAAGGGAATGTAGCTGCAGTTTCAGCTTTAGCTAGGTATTGGCCCACCTGTGACAATGGGGAAATCAAAGGAGTCACTATCCACAGAACAGCTCCCTGATCAGAGCAAAAGACCAAATCCAGTGCATGACTAGCAAAATCCATTGGTCAATCCTGAAACCCCTTGGAGTAGGCCCATAGTTGTCAAGGTCACCATGAACTTCTGAGCTCCACGAGATACATTGGTCCAGAACTGGACATTGAAATGCCCCAACACCAAAGTCTGGGAGGCTCCAATGCCAACTCTGCAATCAGCTCTATTACCTCAGTTAAGGGCTCTATTGAGCAGTAGAGTGAATGGTACACCACAGAATTCCCAACTGGGTTAGGGTGTTATCAATATGCTGATGACACCCGCATCTAGTTCTCCTTGTCATCAATATCAGGAAATGGCATTAGCTCCTTAAATGCCTGTCTACCGGTAGTAATGGACTGAATGAAGGAGAATAAACTGAAGCTGAACCCAAGCAAGATGAGGTGCTCATTGTTGGGGGTTGTAATCTGCAAGGCAGGATAGAACTTCTTGTTCTGGATGAGAGTATACTCCCCCAGAAAGAACAAGTTCATAGTTTGGTAGTGCTCTTGGACCTAGCTCTCACCCTGTTGCCTCAGGTTGAGACTGTGACCAGGAGTACTTTTTACCAGCTGCGAATGATTCAACAACTCCGCCTGTTCCTTGAGGAGAATGACCTGAAAACAGTGGTACACCAACTGGTAATCTCCAGATTGGACTACTGCAATGCGCTTTCTGTAGGGCTGTCTTTGTACGTAGTTCTGAAACTTCAGTTAGTTCAAAATGTGGCAGCCAGAGTGGTTATTATCTATCTGTCTATCTATCTATCTATCTATCTATCTATTTATTCAATTTCTATACCGCCCTTCCAAAAATGGCTCAGGGCGGTTTACACAGAGAAATAATAAATAAATAAGATGGATCCCTGTCCCCAACAGGCTCACAATCTAAAAAGAAACACAAGATAGACACCAGCAACAGTCACTAGAGGTACTTGTGCTGGGGATGAACAGGGCCAATTACTCTCCCCCTGCTAAATAAAGAGAATCACCACGTTAAAAGATGCCTCTTTGCCAAGTTAGCAGGGGTCATCTCTATCTGGAGAGATAACATTATACCTGTTCTTAAACAGTTGTACTGGCTGCTGTAATGTTTCCAGGCAAGGTACAAACTGCTGGTTATTACCATTAAAGTCCTGAATGTCTTAGGTCTGGGTTACCTGAGAGAGAGCCTTTCTCCACAAAATCCCCATCACTCACTGAGATAATCAGGAGAGGTCCATCTTCAAGTGCCAGCAGTTCATCTGGTGGCGATCTGGGATTGGACCTTCTCCGTTGTCACCCCGGGTTGTGGAATGTGCTCCTTGTAGATATAAGATTATCTTCCTTGGAGGCTTTCAGGAGAGCCTTAAAGACCCATATTTATTTATTGATTGATTTGATTTGATTTGATTTATATACTGCCCTTCCAAAATGGCTCAGGGCAGTTCACAGCATGATAAAAACAATTAAAACAAATTAACAATTAAAATCAAACTATTAAAACACAATAAAACCAATAAAACAGCTAAAAGCCCTGAAAATCACTTTAATGATATCTAGTTTTAATTTTAATCTGGTTTAAAATGTTTTCTGATTTTTTTCTTCTTCTAATATAAACTGCCCTGAGCTATTTTAAGAAGGGCAGTATATAAAATGAATGGATGGATGGATGAATATAATCCCCAGACCTAAACATATGCACTCAATATAGGTTGGCTTTCTTACCAGGATCCTGGTAAATGAGATGTTATCCCTGTGGATTACAGCCACTCCACCTCCCAGCCCATGTCCCCTTCCCTGCTCTACTACAAGAGTGCTGCTGAGTGCTGCACTACAAGAGCACTCAAGAGCCCTGCTAAGAGAAACTGGATCCAAACTGGACCATTAGCCTACCCCAGCCAGGTCTCTGTTACACAAGCCAGATCGGCTTCCTCACCTATAATCAGATTATGGATAATCTCAGTTTTATTTTGTATGAGACTGGCATTACAAAAGAGCAAGGTCAGGTTCTGTGTAAAGATTGAACTCCTCCACCTGGCCAAAGAACTGACAAGACCATTGGCAGGAGAAAACACTATTAAATGTCCGGTTTCTCTTTCCCTGTAATGACCTGATGTCCTGCCAATGCCAGCTCTTCTGTTCCCTACTACTACAGTAATAGCCACTCCAGATTCAATGAATGCACACACACCCCATCCAGAAGGGCCTAAATATGTCTGTAAGCAAGGATGAATCGAAAGAGGTGACCCATTAATCCACCCCTACGACATCCTAAATATTTGACTCCTTTGACAGGAAGTAGATACAAATAAGTCTTCAATCTAAAATACCCCAATTGCTCAGCAGATAACTCAAAATCCAATCCCATCTCCAAATAGCCAGATGGACATGACTCACCCTCACGCCTGCCACCAAAGAGCATGACTGGCTCTATCAGCTGCCTGCAAGGGATCCACCTGCCAGTTACTATGCCAGTGGCATCAGCTCTGCCTTATATGGCTGAATGCAGAATTGCCTCTCTCACCAGCAAATCTGATGCAATCCCAGACAGGTATTATACATTAAGTAAGGGATGAGGCAGGCCAATGCACAACAGGAGAAGGAAGAGAAGCTAGAAAGAAAAATATTGTGTCACACTTTCAATGATTGCTTTAAAATACATCTGTTAGTTTTAATAATATGGTACGGTAATCTTATATAGCAGGGGTTCCCAACCTTTGAGCAGCCACCTAATGGCTCAGTGTGGAAATAACTTGCCTAGTGAGTAAGAGGTTGTCATTTCAAATCCCTTCTGGTATGTTTCCCAGACTATGGGAAACACCTATATCGGGCAGCAGCAATATAGGAAGGTGCTGAAAGGCATCATCTCATACGGAGATGGCAATGGTAAACCCCCTCCTGTATTCTACCAAAGAAAACCACAGGGCTCTATGGTTGCCAGGAGTCAACACCGACTCAACAGCACAACTTTACCTTTTACCCAACCTTTGATCCTCCAGATGTTTCTGAACTACAACTCCCATCATCCCCAGATATAATCTATTGTGGCTGGAGATGATGGGGGTTCTCGTTCGGCAACATCTGGAGTACCAGTGGTTGGGAACCCTTGTCACAGCTACTTTCACATGTCACTACACCTGGATCAGAGCCTGCCTACTTCATCATATATAATCTTAATTGCATTGAATACCTGGGTATGTGGTAAACCTCTTGTGAAACTCATTTTTTATTTTTGCAGGACTATCTTAAACAGGTGCTGGACATTGATCTTCATGCCCAAATTCACTTTGGCAGGGTTTTTATGAAACCGGGGTAAGTAATATTTTCCTGGTTAGAATTGGCTTGGATATACTACCAAACAGTACTGGAAGGTTTTGTAGTAACGGTTTACACATGTTGTTTAAAAAATGTATTATTGAATATGGAAAATCAAGTTGTATCTCCCTCCCTAAATCCATCCTTAAAAATATATTATTCAACAGCAGGAACTGTTGAATAAAGACTAGATGGAGCATTTCTTTTAAAATGTTCAAGATGCCTTTTAATCAACCTGTAGCTTCGGTGTGGTGGTGGCCAATGAGAGGGAATGGCAAAGGCAAGAACCTTTCAATGGATTTGTACCAGGCACTTGCACACGTCTAAGACTTAAACTGGCTAAACATTTGGCCCTTCTTCTGAGAGGTGGGGATTCTGGAATCTCCAGCAGAGAATTATTTGCACCTTACCAAACTATAATTTTTAGGATTCTTTGTGGAAGCCATGACACTTAAACTGGTATAATAGTGAGATACGTTTGTACTGCAGATGAGAGCACAGAGTTTGGGAAACTAGGGATGTACAAAACCAGTTTTGCCAGTTCGGCTCGAATCCAAACCGGATTCAAGTCGACCTTGCCCGCTTTGGTTTGGCACACAGTCGAACCAGACCCGGTTTGAGTTTGAACTGAGCCGGTTCAAACCAGTTTGGAGCTCTACTGGTAAAGGGGAATCCAATGAGGATTCCTCTTTACCAGTAAAGGAGCAGGAGGGGCTTGCTTAAGGGAAGAGCACACAGGAGGGACTACTTACAAGTGCCACCACCGACAGCCATGGGGTTGGCAGCGGGGGCTAACTCACTCCCGCCAGCCTCCCCCAGTGTAGGCAAGGCCAGTGGCAGCCCAGTTGGGGCCTTTTTCATCCCAGTTCAGGCCTCTGCACACACATAGAATGACCTCCACACATGCACAGAGGCCATTTGCATGGCATTGCTGTTTGTCTAAGTTGGCTTCTCATCCTTGGTGTTGAGGAATCAGGGGGAGCTTGAAACTCTGAAGGCAACAATGCCTGGCAACAAGAAAATATTTTGGAGACTCTCTTATCTAGATTTTCCCTCCAATCTTAAGCAGAATTTATTAAGTTTTGTGGAATGTTGGATTTGGAGCCACCAATTGGTTTAGCGAGAAACTAGACACATCCGTTGCAGCTGCTTCCAGCTTGGGGGAGGGGCTGCAGGAGATGGAGGAACAGGGAAGAGAGGTGGTGCCAGTCAGCTCCTATGTGCCAGCAGCTGAAGGAGAAGGTAAGGAGGAGGAAGGGATCTTGTAGGAGGACAGACTCTCACAAGACAGAAGCCCCCATATATATATATATATATATATATCCCCCAGGGCTCATACCTGATCTCCCCAGGGCTCATACCTGATCTCCCCAGGGCTCATACCTGATCTCATCTGTTTAAATATTGCTTGATAAGGCAACATCAAGGGATATATATATATATATCCCTTGATGTTGCCTTATCAAGCAATATTTAAACAGATGAGATCAGGTATGAGCCCTGGGGAGTGCCTGGGGAGGACTGCCAGGCCAGGATGGTGGAGCGGAGGGAATCCAAGGAGCAGAGCCAGTCAGGCTAAACAGCAAAGCCTTACACAGAAGGAATACTGAGGGTTGTGGTGCGCTAACCACCCAATTTTCCACATTCACACACTGAGGCCTGTTCGGTCAGGAAGGAAGCCTGGGGGAGCGGAAGCTGAGAAACTAGCCCCACAATAACAGGACAACCTGATTCCTCATTATAATGGCTGAAAACCCACTTCCATGTGATTGAGGCTTTGCATCACAGCCATAATGTAAACAAATGGCAACCAAGTGGGACTTCTGGGTATAGATTTGTCATCGAATTGCTACTGTCTTACATTACCAAGTGGTGGTGCTGCCAGACATAATAGCAGCAACATAAAGTCCTAAATAAGTGGATGTGGGTTTAAGCGACAAATATCACTCCTGACAAGTGCCATAGATCACACACATACACATATACAGTCAAACCTCACTATTCGTGTATCTGCAGTCGGGTAATTGACACCTGACCTCGGCATATGCGGAAAAATGGGGGAAAGGGGGTTAAATTTGTGTATCCACTGATTGTGGGGTGGCCGGAAATGACCTTGGAGGTAATTTCCACTAGGGTTGTGCTTTTTTTTTCCTTCTGTTTTGTTTTTGGCCCGAATCCGAAACACCCCCGTTTTGTTCTTTATTCGAAACCAGCCAATCCAAAACACCCCAATTTTGTTCTTTGTTCGAAATTGCAAAATCCGAATCCGAAACGTTTTGGATTTTTAAAAATGGCCCTAGGGAAAAACTAGTGGGTGGGGGCGGTAGTGCCGAATGGGTGGAAACTATCACCCAAATTTCAGAGGAATTGGGCAAAGGGCTGGGTTTTGGTGAATTTTTGAAGTATGGGATTTTCCCCATAGGGAAGAATTGAGGTTTTAGCAAAAGTATAGCTTCATTTGGGGGGGAAAGGGGTGACCCAGAGCACAGTAGGGTGGGTGGTAGTGCCCAGTGGGGGCAAGGAAGCTGCCAGTATTATTTCAAAGGAATTGGGCAGAAGGCTGATTTTTAAAGATGCAATGGAGTTTGCATGTCTGTAAAGTTCTTCCCCATAGGGAATGATGGACCTCCATAATTCCTGCCCCATAACTGCGCTTGGGGGGCACCAGGGTGGCCCAGAGCGAGTGGTGCCATAGGGTGCCAACCACCCCATGGGTTGCTAACCCATGGGGTACTGGGTTCTGTTGTTTCTGAGATGTTTTGAGTGTAGATTCAGATTCTCTGGTAGCATATGAGAGTGGATTCATGGTTTGTCATTGAAAATCTTATATGCTACCAGAGAATCTACACTCAGAACACCTCAGAAACAACAGAACCCAGCACCCCATGGGTTAGCAACCCATGGGGGCGGTTGGCACCCTATGTGCACTACACCACCACTCACTCCCAATCACCCCAGTGCCCCCCCGGTGGAGTTATGGGTCTGCTGAAACCTCCATTATTCCCTGGGGGGGGGACCTTAAAGAAGCGTAAACTTCCAACAATTCCTAAGAAATCAGCCCTTTGCCCTGTTCCTTTGGAATGGCAGGCACCCCTTGGGGCACTGCCACCCAACCCACTGTTTTGCCCCTCAGGCCCCCTTTCTGCCCCGAATCTGCCCCAAAGACATTTCAACCAGAAATTCTTTAAAAATCAGCCCTTTTCCCAATTCCTTTGGAATCTGGGTGGCAGCAGGCACCCATTGGGGCACTACCACCTGAACCACTCTTCTGCCCCTAAAGCCCCCTTTCTGCCCCCAATCCACCCCAAATAACATCAGCATCACACATCAACAACAGCAGAGCTTTGGAAAAAATCAGGCAGATTTCAAAAGGTCATGCACATCTACATCCCCCCTGCCCGAAATGCAATTGATCTACACACAACAGTGTGAAACAACAGCAATGAAATGCACACTGCCCCACTGGCCAAAGAAGGTAAAATTTACCCTTAAATTTGCTTAAAAGGAATAAGGAGGCAATTGCCAGCAGATCAGCCCATGCTTTCGCTGGCCAATCTGCGGGCTGGAAGGGCTGGAAATTCAAACAGATGTCAAAACTCAAAATGGAGACTGAAGGAGAAAGACTTTTTGCGATTGCAAAATGGAGTTCCAAAACAGCCGAAACAACAAAACATTTTGTATCCGAAACAGGTTTTGGCTACAAAATTTTCTGTTTTGAGCATTGGGTGTTTTGTTTTGCTACAAAACAGCCCAAATGGCCTGTTTTGTTCACAAAACGTTTTGTATCCGAAACGAAACGCACATCCCTAATTTCCAGTCACCATTTTAAGAAAAGGAGCCATTTTGTGGCTTATTTGTGTAATAAAAAGAGGGGGGACCTTGATTTTTTGTGGGGGAAACCTAGATTTTGGCCTTGGGGTGGGGCATTGATGGACTGCTGCAGGCCCATGAAGCATGGTAGGGCATTTTACTTCCCCTCCCGCCCCATTTTTGCCCATTTTTTCTGCTATTTCCGGGCCTCCAGGAATCTAACCCCTGCAATGCCATTGCCCTAATGACTCGGTATTTGCAGTTTCCTTATCCACGGTAATTGTGGTGAATGGAACCCCCGCGAGTACCGAGGTCTTACTGTGTATATATAACCAATCACTATATAAAAGACTCAAACTAGATGGGTCTCTGCCTCCTTCATCTCTCTCCCCCATAACATTTAGTAAAACAAAATGTGACAAGACAGCAAAATTACAATTACACTGAGAGTTTTCCTGGCCCTGCTCCACTTCCCTGGCTGCCACTTGTAGAGGCAGGGAAACGCACAACATGGTGGCATTAAAATATGTAATATGCTTCACTGAACATTACGGGGGAGGGGGTAGAAGATGTGGAGCTGCTGCTTTTAGTGGCAGCCAGCTGCACATCCTGTAACATGACAAGTTCTAGCCAAAGACAGAGGTGATTCTGTCACTGTGAGTGGTTTCAGACAGTAAAAATATGCCCAAATACATGAGTGAGTTGCACTGTCTATATTCATACATAATGTTATCATCTGAAGTAGAGACTCGCAGATCTGCTCCAAGGGGAGATGTTTATGCAGGGAAACTGCCCCAGGGTGACCATTAATGACCATGAAAATACAGGAAGAGCAACTATCTTGTGCTCTCTGTATTCAGGCTTATGATTAACATCTGAAATCACTTTATTGCTGTCTACAACATCTGTCAAAATGATGAATAAATCTTAATAATTTCAGTAGATTTTGTGGTACAATCAACATAAGGCAAAGGTGCGTGAAGCAAAAGGTTTAATAAAATGATTTTTTTCTTTAAAAAAAAAAAAGGTCCAGTGTAGAAGATAGCATAGTATAAAGCTGCTGAAATATTTATTTAATTAGAAAAATTCTTACATATACTAAACTCCAGTTTTCTTCCATTTAATTTAAACTCCTACCTCTGCTGAGAAGCTGGGTGTATCTTTAGTGGAGCAGGGAGAGTAAATGTTAGTTATTAACAAAACTCAGGAATTAAAAGATGTAAATATCTTTGGAAGACTGGAATATTTAGAACAAACTTAGCTTTTAGAATATTAAACGTGTTACAAATGGCTAACACTTTGGCAGCAGTCCTAAGCATATTTAGTAGAGAGTAAGTCTTGTTAAGCTCAGTGGAATGTTCTTTTGAGTAGACATGCTTTGAACTGTGCTGTTGGCATCTAAATGTTCTTTGCAGTATCCATGCATTTCCACATATGGGAAATGATCTGTGTAGAGACAACATCCAGAAATGTTGTGAGCTTAGCTTCACATTTTTAGGCATGGATCCTGATCCCTGAAGGTGACAATGCATGCCATAATAGGTAGGTCCCTCACCCCTCTCCTCAGTTCTTTTTCAGCAGCAGCATTGGGATTTCTGCTTCTAGAGCTAGCACTTTAAGTTTGCTTGGCTTTGCATTATTACACTGCCTAGAGATTTACATATCAAGCGATATAAAAATATGATAAATGAATGAATTACTACTGCTCACTTTGTATAAACTTACCAAAACAAAAAACAATACCTGAGTATTTTGTTTTACCTGTTAGACTTTAAAAAACAAAATCTCAACTCGCTCCTATATCCTTGCTGCCACATCCCAACTGTGGTCATGAGTCTGTAACCAGGAATGCCACATCTAAACGGTGCATTTCCGGAGAGGAAAGCTATCTGGTTCAATAGGTGCCTTCCCTGCATGAGAGAGGACCATCAAGTGGCTACATGCCCACACTGCCAGTGACTTATGAAGCAGACCAAAAACAATAACTTATCATGCCTTAAAGTGCTTGTTTGGGAAAGGACTCTTCAGGCCTCACATAAGTTGGCATCTCAACCTACTGATTCTGTCAATACAGATATCTACCACGACCTCAGTCCTGGCCTCTTGAACTAGCAAGTTGCCTTCAGCCTTGCTATCAGACCCCAAAACTGGCTCTTACTCTCAGTGCTGATACACATGCAAACTTAGGAACGTCAGCCTCCTCTTCAGCTCCAGGTTCCTCTGATTTGAAGACACATAAGCACCATTCTGCTCCTATAGCTCCTGAAAAGAAAAAGAAGTGGTCGGTCACAACTGCCCCTTCACAATCCAGTGATTGTGACCTAAACAATCTCTTCAGTATTTGATGCCCCATCAACTTCTTCCACTCCACACCTGCTGCAGGAGACTGATACAAAAGCATCAATACCTAAAACAAAGACAATTGGATACCCTCTGCCCAACCATTGTCTGTTCCATCTCTGGGACTACACTATAATGTGTAATCTCCTTCCCACCCCAGCCAACTGGCAAGGCTATGTATTGGACTAAATCAGTTTTTAAAAATTATTCCACAACAGCCTTACAGCTTTTATCTTGAATACTCTACATATATGTTCTTCATCACCACTCCTTACAGGTGCTAATCCTGGCAAATTTTGCATCAAGTCCAACCCTCAGCTGTACATGTACAAGGCCACCTGAATGCTCAGATGTCCTCAGCCAAATGTTCAACTCAATCCTCAAATGGATGGTTCACCCCTCATTTCTCTGTCACATCTTCAGAACATGGAATCTCTTCACCTCAGTGCCATTTATTCTGCAACAGAGTAAGGTCAGACTACCTCACTTTGAAATAGCTTCCTCCTCACTGGAGTTTCCACCTTCCCCGATCATACCTCAGGTCATGTGCAAAATCAAATGGGCAGAGCCAACTTCTCACCCATTGGTGACCACATCAACCATAGTTTTTCAGCCTCTTCATCCTCTCCAAAGGAATCCACTGATATCGCCCTTTCATCTTCTTTTAATAGTCAAAGACTTGATCCTCTGCCCTAGCATACCCACCTTGTGCTTCATGGCACAACAGATTAGAGAATAGAACTGTTCTCTCCAGCTTGTCTTCCTCAAGATGAGCATCGTCCACCAGATGCTCATACACTGCTAAATGAATCAGATTCCCTGTCTTCCTAAAACGATGGTGTCCCAACCAAATCAGCTCCCCTCTCAATCATACTGAAGTACCTCCTCCCAGGTCGGAATATGTCTTCTCCCAGTGTACGTGGCATCTATTTCTGTTTTCCCTCTTCTCTTCAAGGACTCTCCTCTCAATCAGCTCTTTCTATCCACCGCAAAACTGACACCTTCGTAGGATCGTTCCTTGGCTCTCTCTGTCTCAAGTGATGCTTGAGCCCTTTGAATCTCTTGCATTCTGCAAACTCTGTCTCATATAGCTAGAAGTGGTATTCCTTCTTGCTATTACCACAGTACATAGATTCATAGAATTTCAAGTCTTACATACAGACTTGCTTTACACTCCCCCAACCCCACCCCCACCAAGGGCAAGGTCACTCTCTGTCCTGATTTCACATTCTTGCCCACAGTTTTTTCAGACTTCTGCATTAGCCGGACATTTTTTTTTTAATTTTCTCCCAACTTCTGATAGAGAGAAAGCCCACACTGCCTTAACCAATCCAACTGGCTTATCAGACTGACCTACCAGATGGCTAAACAGCTGGTACCAACAGTGATCTGAGCCCACTCCACCGTATCAGTCAACATCCACTGCCTTTGATAAGGGCATTTGATACTGGACAATTGTCAAGCTGCAACCTGGGCTCAGCCTTCAGTGTTCATCAGGTATTATCCCAGGTTTTTAACTGAAATCTAACTTTTTAATTTTAATGTGTTTTTATCATTATGATTTTTATCTTTTTATGAATTGTAAATGTTTTATATTAATTTATATTAATTCTGTACACTGCCTAGAGATTTTGATGTTAGGTGGTATATTTAATAAAATAAATAAATAATCAAGCTGATGTCAGATTCTGATGAGCAGTTCTTCATTCTCTCTTCTCCTAGCTGGGCTGTCCCCAGCTCCAAATATGTAATGTATTGCTCTCCCATATGTGGGAATGCACAGACCACAAAGAAGAAAAGCAGGTGTTGTAACTGATGTTCTTTGAGTGGTCATCTGTGCATTCACACAAGCCCCCCACCCCTCTCTGCTGCAGCTCTTCTTTGGTTCATATCCACTTCTGTAGGTGTTTCTTTGGAGTTGAGGTTTGGACCACACCTATTAGTGCATGAACCCTTGCATCTAGGAGGTGGGATCCATACCTAAAATGTTGAAGCCAAGCTCTAGACATTTCCAAATATTGTCTCTGTACAGGTGCAGTACTCATATGTGTGAATGGACAGCTGATTACTCAAAGAAAACCAGTTAAGGTGTCCAAAGAAATTAAAGCAGTTGTCTGTGTGGTGGTTGATGACGATGATAGCAGAAACTGGCCAGTAAAAGCGGGGGAGGAGTCTATTTGAAGGTCAGTAAGATGCTACAACGTTAGGGATTTTTTAAAAAGTCTTATCAGAAAAGATCTAGAATGTACTATGAATTCAATTATAGTTTATTTACCCATGTTTTATGAGAGCAGTTACATCTGACAGTGGTCCTAAGGATGTAGAAAGTGGCAAAAATGAAGAAAGCCAAAACTTTCCAGACTGTATACCAAAAGAAAACAATATTTT
Source organism: Hemicordylus capensis (assembly GCF_027244095.1). NCBI lineage: Eukaryota > Metazoa > Chordata > Lepidosauria > Squamata > Cordylidae > Hemicordylus > Hemicordylus capensis. The sequence goes on along the minus strand of NC_069657.1, from coordinate 81,090,502 downwards.
GCAGTAGTGCAAAATCTGTTTAATAGTTTTAACAGTTTATTTTTCTTCTTAGCTTGCCAACAACCTTTGCAACTTTGGATAGTGATGGTGTAAGGAAAATAATATTTGCACTCCCAGGTAAGATTTGGTAAATTAGATATATAACTGCCCTTCACAGATGTACACAAAATATACACAAAAGTACAGAACAAATTAGAAATCCCACAAAACTTATGTACTGGGCCCTTAAGTTCCTAAATGCATAACCCTTAGTAATTTCAACTCTGCATGCTGTGAAGTGCTGCATCTTCCAGATGTCACAAAGGATGTAGGTGAAAAATGTTCTCTATGCCTAGCATAGATATGGAATCTTGAAGAGTGCTTTAACAACATGTGGAGGAACAAGGCTTAGCCCTCTGGGATTTTGTAAATAAGCCCTTATAATGAATTACATTACTACTGCATTGATATTCCTAAAACATCATCATTTTTGTAAATAGATTGTGATTATAATATGCTTGTAAGTTCATGACTTCTGTGAAGCAAGTTTCAGTGAAGGAGGATGCAATGTGCACTGGTTGGGTTTTTGGAGGAAAAGGGAATTTTATGGTATTGATTATATTTTGAACAATGGAGGAAACTTTTGAGTTGTACTAATTGGATTGTTTGAAAAACTGTTGGGACCAAAATGTGTATTTACAGAGAGAGAGTTAGAGTTGAAGCTAGAGCTGGAAAGATTTGAGTTTGGAAGCTTTGAGAGTTAGAGTCCTGGAGAGTGAGAGTCTGAAAGAAGAAGTTGAGTTTGGGAAGTAAGCAGTGAGAGTTCAATTTTGGAAGTCAGAATGGAGAGTCTGCAGTTACAAGAGCTGTAGCGTGCAGAGAAAAGGAGAGAGAAGGACAAGAAATAGATGTTGGAAAGCTGAAGGAACTGAGCCCAGTCCAAGTGAAGGAGCTGAAGCCAGTCAAAGCTGAAGAATTGTTAGCCCAGGCTGAGAGAATCAGTGCTGTGGCTGTAGCCAGAGCTGAAATCACAGAAGAACCCAGCTGGATTGAACCTCAAGCCTGTACTGTGACCAGGACAAGAAAAGGAACAAGCCAGAGTTGTTAAAAGTATTCATCAAGGACTCTAAATTAGGGTTCAGTAAGAATCAGGTTAGAGGGTGCATTTTTGACCACATTTTGTTTATTCCTTATGCTCTTTTGGTTAATGATTTTTAATACTAAACTTGTGAAGCAACTATTGATTTAAAGTGAACTGCAAAGTAAAATTACTTGTTTTAATTACAGGAAAATTGTAGCTTCTGTTTACTCCATCCCATGCCTGTAGGCCTGTTTATTCCACCCTAAGCTGGTAGGCCTTACCAAAAACCAAAGTTGGTTTTTGCAACAGAAGTTTGAAAGGCTGTTGTGGCAGACTCAGGCTAGAGCACAAAAGTCTGCTTGATGGCAGCGGTTAAACTACAGGTTGAGTATTCCTAATCCGGACATCCAGAATGCTCCAAAATCCAGAAACCATTACTGTATGCGCCCGCAGCACCAACTCATTGCGGCTTAGTTTTCATTACATTTTCAGCTACCTGTAGTTATTGTAAATTTAATGCTTATTTGTTTTTATACTTTAAATAAAACCTACAAAAATAAAATACAGTGTACAGTAACTTTTCTTGTTTAGACTTGGATCCCATGCCCAAGATATCTCGTTACAAATATGCAAATATTCCAAAATCTGGAAAAGTCTGAAATCCAGAACACTTCTGGTCCCAAGCAGTTCGGATAAGGGATACTCAACCTGTAGTAATTGTCAGGGAGATCCATGTCTCATGGTAGCACAGCAGGCTGAATACTCCACACATGGTGGTAAAGCAGTGGGTAGACAGGTATTCCTCCACACAACATAACAGCTTTTAAAAAAATAATTCCTTAAGCAATTCAGAACTGATTATTTTAAAACTGCTGTTGTTTCTTGATCTTCAGGGAATCCTGTGTCAGCTGTTGTTACCTGCAATCTCTTCGTTGTCCCAGCACTGAGGAAAATGCAGGGAATCCTGGATCCTCGTCCCACTATCATAAAAGCCAGGGTAAGAGTTGTTAAATGTAGGATGGGCCTCTAAGATCCCCCGAGTTACAGCAATGATGAAAAGTGTGGAGAAATAAACTAAGGGGAGTATCTGTAGGAAATACCATAGCTATTGAGCCTTATATAGAAAGTTCAGATAGGTACTGGTGATAATTGCAAGTGATGTTTCCAGCACCTAAAATCTGCACATTTTGTACACAATTTGTGGTTTGGGGAATGTGAACTGTACTCTGGAAAATCAGGAAATGTAGTTAGATAGAGGTCAGAAGATATATTGGAAGTGTGCACTACGAAGCAACAGTTCTGAAGCAGCTAGAAATTACACACTTGCTCCTTGAGCTCAGAGCTGTTTAATGGTTAGAGAAGGAAGAATGCCTAGCAGGGTCAGGTTTGTTTGGCTTGCTCCGTCTGAATTTTCTCACCCTGCAGTAAAGCCTACACACATTTGGCTGCAGCTTTCGAAACTAGCAAGGTTCCTAGGATCCCCTCTTCAGCCCCCTGTGCAGGGGCAGAGCCACCATTGGGCAAACGGGTTCAAAGAAAGTGGGCTGCCACCAATCAGGGACCATGAGTGAGGCCCCAGACACGCCCCCCATGTCTGACAGACGCAGGGGCGTTATTTCAGTCCCAAACGGGGCCGCGTGGCCCTGTTTGGAGCTGAAATTGGCCTGCGCTGCATTGGCAGCATGGCCAGGGTGACTCTCCCTGCCTTGAAGGCAGGGAGAGCCACCCCTGGTCTCACTGCCAACGCAGTGGGGCCAATTTCAGCTTTCAGTGGGGCCAATCGATCTCCCTCCCAAATGAGGCCGCGCAGCCCCTTTTAGGAGAGAAATCGGCCCGTGCTGCATTGGCACTGCAGCCAGAATGGCTCTCCCTGCCTTTAAGGCAGGGAGATTCGCTCTGACCCACGCTGCCCAACGCAGTGCGGGCCAATCTCCCTTCCAAACGGGGCCACGGGGCCCCATTTGGTATGGAGACGACGTTCCCCGCATCTGACATCAGATGTGGGGGTGTGGCTAGCCAGGCCCCTGCGTCTGACGTCAGATGCCGGGTGGGGGCGGCCATGGGGCTCCTGCCCCTCTGCTGCATTATACACTGTTGCTGAAGGTCCCCTTACCATCAGAGGGTCAGGATAGGCTCGAAAGGGAAGAAAAGCTTAGGGAAGGTCACACACTGTGCCAGCAATACTGTAGAGAAGCTAGTCATTGTATTTTGAGACACCCGGAAGGTGGATTTTCAGACTGTGGTCTTTTCAATGAGAAGGAAACAATACCACTGTGTTTTCTTTCTATGCATGCTTTTCTGCAGTTATCATGTGATGTAAAATTGGACCCTCGTCCAGAATACCATCGGTGCATACTGACTTGGCATCACCAAGAACCACTGCCTTGGGCACAAAGTACAGGTTAGCCACTTAGAAGCATTCCTGGCTCTGTGATCAACTTGGGGAAAGAGAGAACTGGCTTGCACTTTTTCTGCTTGTGATTATTGTGTAACATCTGAAACAGGAGTAACGGATGGGACAAACATGAGAGTCTCAGCTCCTTCCCACAAATCGAGCTCATGAACTTCACCCAATTTGTATTTTACACATGAAGCAAAAAGCATACATTGCTCAGGCTGCCCCTCCCTCCTCTCTACATTTCCTAAAATGCAAAACAATGTGTACTCACTGATCCAGTTTAGATTTTTTTTTTAAAGTGGTGTGTGTCCTTGAAAGTCTGAGATACAAAATTTGAAGTGAGGGGAGAGCAGGTGCAACAACTGAAATTTTACCCGTTTTAGAACAGATGCACTTAAATACATATTTAGCTAATATTACAAAAGACTGAAGGGCAGCAGCAGCAGTATTATTTTAACTATTATATGACACAGCTATTTCTTGTGAGAGAAAACATTTATTCTTGTGAGAGAAAACATTTCACAGAACTATCGTTGCTCTATGAAGTTCCTGAATACAGTCTTAGTCTCTGCCCTACTGTTTGCAAGGCCTTGGCTTATCAGCAGCACATTAACCCTTATTAGAAAAGCGGGGTGGGAAATTCAGCACAAGCTCCTTAGGTGATCTCCAGCCACTCTTGGAGCTCTCCAACAGTTCTCAGTGTGGCCAATAAGCACAGAGAATAGATAGGAACATAGGAAACTGCCATATACTGAGTCAGACCATTGGTCTATCTAGCTCAGTATTGTCTTCACAGACTGGCAGCGGCTTCTCCAGGGTTGCAGGCAGGAATCTCTCTCAGCCCTATCTTGGAGAAGCCAGGGAGGGAACTTGAAACCTTCTGCTCTTCCCAGAGCGGCTTCATCCCCTGAGGGGAATATCTTGCTGTGCTCACACATCAAGTCTCCCTTTCATATGCAACCAGGGCGGACCCTGCTTAGCTATGGGGACAAGTTTTGCTACTATCGCTCCTCGCCCCCGCCCCCGCACAACAGTCAGTCACTTCCTACCTTTTCATAGAAATAACTTTCCTTTTAAGCTGTGGCTCTGTGTATGATTAGAAAACAGGTGTGAATTTTAACGAGGAGAACTGGGTTATAAGAGAGATGAGAGTGTTCTAAGTTAGTCTCATTTGTTCCATTCCATGGCATTCTAAGGAGTACGGTACATTATGTATCTCAAGGGTGTATCCCTAGTCTCCAAGGACCATTGGCCTTATTAGAAGCCTGTTCAGCACTCTAGGAATGGTTCCAGACTCGATTGTCGATGAGGGGGAATGTCTAAATGATGGCTGTGTTGTGGCTTTGGCCAGAAACATCAGGATAGACATCCATGAAACATTCAGAGAATCTATCACAGCTTGTAGCACCATGCTACAGTACTGTAAAACAATTTCATCCTCTGGATCAGGGCCAGAACTGGCACATATGTACAGCCCACACTCTCAGCTACAGATGGAAATGCCATCTCCCTGAACCCCCATTCTCCCCCGTCTGCCATTTTGAACACACCCTCCAAAAAACAACTCTCAGTACAGATATCACCTCTGAAGATTTCACAGGCAGTGGAGGTACTTAACATTGAAGGCTAACTCATACAGAGTAATGGTCAGCCTTTTCTGAATGGGCAGCACACAATGTATCCCTGTGTCTTCACTTCCTTTATTTTCGCTTCCTTCCTCCTCCAGCCTTGCATCCCTCCTGTTGCATAGGGGAGAGAGTCAGCACCAAAAGCTGGCCGTTTAAACTCCCCACTTTTGGAGCTGGCTCAGAGCAAGTCAGTCCCGTTAGGAAACCTATCAGAACCATCTAGAATATTTTATTAAACTTCTGTTGTGCAGAGACTCAGATGTGAACTCAGTTATCCACATCGGTTTTAAGATTCTGTGACAGTATGAAGTGACTAAATGCTTTGGTGTTGTGCAAAAAAAAATTAAAACAACAGTATAATCTGAGTGGTGAAGATTAACTGTTAAGGCCATTCCTGTGTAAGATAAATATAGGGGTAATTCAATTTGGGAAATAAGTGAAAGTTGTCTATATGAGGAAAATATAAAAGCTTTAAATAGGGAAGGATTTGATCAAAGGTAATTGCAGCATGAGGAAATCTAGGGAAAGAAGGCTGACAGTTTCATGTACATTTGCCATGTTATTCCAAAGGACCTCTCTTCACCACATGAAACCATTATAGCTTTAGGATTCATTTTCAGAAAATAGCTTTATATAGCTGCATGCATATATGTATTTGCCCTGCTCACGAGAATATTTGTTTCCTTGTAGGGAATCAGATGAGCAGTCGTCTGATGAGTATGCGCAGTGCCAATGGACTGTTGATGCTACCTCCAAAGACAGAACAGTATGTGGAACTTCATAAGGGCGAGGTGGTTGATGTCATGGTCATTGGAAGACTATGATGTCACCAGCAAGAGAGAAGTTTTGATGCATGTCCACATATCATTGACTGTATCCTGTAATATGCAACGGCACAGCTAGTTTTTCTGATTTGGATAAAAGTTGATCAGTATAGTCAACACCTTGAACTATATTTCAAATGGATTTAAATAAATACCTTTTAAAAAAACTTTAAAAATAAATCTTAAAGAAATCTATTCTGATTATATCAAAGCAACTTTTTCCTTTCTTGCAATTGCTTTGTGTGTTCAATGCTAGTTCAGATAGCGGTAGCTTTTAGTAGACAGCGGTAGGTGCCTGCAGAACTTGTGTTTTTTCTCATCTTTAAGATACAACTACTTATGCTCTTAAAACAAGGCTGTCTGCTTATTTATACTAGCGTAGACAACACTTGGATTTCCCTTATTAGTATGCTTCATAACCGCTTCACAGAGAGCTTCTGCTTGTTCTTTATCTTGTATCTCGTGTTGATGTGCACAGTGCCAAAAGCAGAGTGGCTGCATTGGGAACCCGATCAAGCCCCGAGGTTTTCTCCCCTTGCTGCGCGTTCAGGGATATCTGTCATCCCAGCAGCCACCCAGCTAAGTACTCTTGGGCAGTAACTGGATACCTTTTTGTTTAAGCAAACAACAAAAATTGCTTCCTTAAGTGCTGACAGCCTTTTTAACCAATACATTTAAAAATGTACAGAATTAAAATCTAAAAAAATCAAAGACTGATCTTGTACAGATATTAGTGTTACCAGCATTCGTGTGGAAATTAAATGAGCAAAGAAATAAAACTAATGTTAAACAACTCTGTACCATAACATTTTCTGTAATGATACTGAAACTTAAATGAATAAAAAAAATTCCTTGATCATTATTTAAAAGAAGAGTGTGTTAGCCTTGTTGTTTGATAAAGGGAAAAACACCACTCTCTGTTTGTGGGGGCAGGGGAATAGCGTGGCTCAAAAATTAAATTACTACAATTACGTTTGAGCAAAAAGGACACTAGTGGAGAGTTTTTGCAGTCTGTTAAAAAACATAAATTGGAGCCCTCTTGTTTGTGTAACTTTAAAATTAGTACTTGGATAGTATTTCAGCGAATGTCGTATACTGATGTATAAAAATAGACCAGGTTCCAGAAGGCCATGGACAGACATCTCTGTGTGTACTATGACTTATCTTTTACACACACACACTCTCTCTCTCTCATTAAGATCATACACATGACCAAATAAGCGGGCAGGGTAGAGGGCTGGCAGGGAGCCTGCCTCCCCACACATGAGCGATTCTGGTCGCTTGGCTCTGCTGCTCACCCGACACACGATCAGTCCTGCAGCAAGCAGCAGAGCAGGGAGCCAGAGGAGGAAGTCCTGTAACCCCACTCAATGCACCGTGCCAGGAGTGCAGGGCATTGAGGGCTCCTCCCTCAGCTGAGTGCTCTTGCTGCCCGGTTCTATGTGTGCACTGGCTGCCTGCAGGGCCCCCCACACACACCCCCGAACCTGGGGTAAAGGGTCCGCTTGCGCCCTTAAAGCCTGGGGTAAATTCCTGGGCTGAGGCAGCACTGGAATCAGGCTCAATCCCGGCGGTGCACAAGCTGGGCTGCCCAAGCCTGGGCTTGGCCGCCTGTGTGAATCGCCTCATTCACTCTCACTCCTGAGGGTTGAGGGGAACCTCCATAGCAGAATTTGACCTGGTGAAGGGAGATGTTGCTACAAGGGGAAATGGGCAAGTGTCCTTCAGCATACAGAAATGCTTTTCACTACTACACAAGATCCTTTGGATCAGGTCATAATGAACAGGCACGCTATATTCAATGCCATCTTACAAAGTGTATATCTAGTTTTGAAATTTAATTTTAGTTTTAATTAAAACTTTTGGTCCTAAGACTAAAATATTATTGATCCATGAAATGTTACTTGTACAATTTAACATGAGTGCTGCATTTAAATTCTCCAAGAACTGGCTGTGAGGGGTAAACAAGGCAAAAATTAACGCTACAACCAGCCCTATGCGAGTTTTGTCCCGGCCTTTACAACTGTTTGCTGCATCTAAAATATTTTCTCTATTATTAGTCACTGGCTAATGAAGTTGATGTTCCAGATTGCTAAGTAAAAATTTCAAACAAATATCTAGAGAGAGATAAATGACTCTAAGAGCTGCCTTTAAGATGGTGTACAACTTGGGCCCTCCACCACAACTCCCATCATCCCCAGCCACCGTGGCCAATAATCAGGGATTATGGAAGTCATAGTCCAACAACACCTGGAGGTCCAGCGTTGGGCAGCCCTGCTTTAAGACATGGAACAAGGGAAGACATTTTCAGTTCAGCTTTTTCTACAAATAGCTTTGTTGTTGCCATGCCCACTTACAACGCTATTAAACCGCGAGGGCTTCTGGGCAACTTCAAAGGCAGCCCAACGGTGTCACAACAGAACTATGAGGCTGCTGCTTTCCAATGGAAAGTGCTGTGCTGCTGCCCAGAAGGGTGTGAAAGGCATTCTGCAGCAATCCTGTTGCTACATTGTTGGGGCTGCCTTTGAAATTGTGCAGCAGCCCGGGTGGATTGTTCACTTCACCTGCGCATCTTGTCATCACCTGCATTTTTACTGTTGTAAACAATATATATAATATTGTCATTAACCTCAACAACAAAATACAATGAAATGTGGGACATAGATGCCTCTGCTAACTACAGTAATAAGAACAGGATAATCCTTCAGTTAAAATAGTGCTTCATTGTAAAATCTATTGCTTACCCACTGATTTAGTATAGACTATTGTCACAGACTGCTGCTGACCTTTACACACCTTCAGTATTTAGATTAGGAAGCTGCAGAGTATGCAAAGCTCCAGTTTAGAGAATACACCACTATGTGATTTTTTGCTCTCTTGGGTATTGTAGTGACAATGTAAAAAATAAACACTCATGATAGTTTCTACTAAAATATGTACTATTGGCTCTCGACAGATGGAGTGTGACTCTGCTGATCCTTTTGGATCTCTCAGTGGCTTCCAATACAATAGACCATGGTATCCATCTGGGTCACCTGAGGGAGATGGGATTGGGTGGCACTGTTTTACAGTGATTCCATTCCTACCTCTCTGGTAGACACCAGATAGTGTCACTTGGAGACTGCTGCTCTGCAAAGCGAGAACTGAAGTATGGAGTTCCACAAGGCTCCTTTTAACATCTACATGAAACCGCTGGGAGATATCATCAGGAGTTTTGGTGCAGGTTTGGTGCAAGGTGTTATCAATATGCTGATGACACCCAGATCTATTTCTCCATATCGACCTCATCAGAAAATGGCATAACTTCCCTAAATGCCTGCCTGGAGGTGGTAATGGGCTGGATGAGAGTAACAAACTGAATCTAAATAAGATGGAGGTACTGACTGTGGGGGTCAGGACCTGAGAGATGGTTTAGATCTGCCTCTTCTAGATGAGGTTACACTCCCCCTGAAAGATCAGGTATGCAGCTTGGAAGTTCTCCTGGAACCAAAACTCTCTGGTTTCTCAGGTTGAGGCAGTGGCCGGGAGCACTTTTTATCTTCTTCAGCTGATATATCAGCTACACCCATTTCTGGAGGTAAATGACCTTAAAACAGTGGTGCATATGCTGGTAACCTCCAGGCTTGACTACTGTAATGCACTCTATATGGGGCTGTCTTTGTACGTAGTCTGGAAATTACAATTTGTTCAGAATTCAGCTGCCAGACTGGTCTCTGGGACAACCCGAAGGGACCACATAACACTGATTTTAAAAGAACTGCACTGACTACTAATATGTTTCCGAGTGAAATACAAAGTGCTGGTTATTACCTATAAAGCCCTCAACCGCTTGCGTACAGGGTATTAGGGATGTGCACGAACGAATATTCATACTTTAGTTCGGTGACGAACAGATTTGGACAAGGTCCGAACCAGTTCAGCAACTCGGAGGAGAACGGGATCTTTTTAAAAAGGAGAGCAGGTCATGCTGCATGCAGCTTCCTGCTGTGGCAGTGCTGCAAGAACCCGCACACAGCATTGGAACCCAAGAACCCGCACATGGCATTGGGACGCAGATGGCGTCCGCTCCCTGCCGCATCAAACCAGTTCGGACCTTGTCCAAACTGGTTTGACAGCAAACCAATGCATGAGCCTTGGTTTGTGCACATCCCTATAGGGTACCTAAGAGAGCACCTTCTTTGTCATGAACTCTGTCACCTATTAAGATCATCTGGAGAGGTCCCGTTATGTTTCCCACCAGATCATTTAGTGGTGACTTGGAAGTGGCCCTCTGTGGCTGCCCCAAGGCTTTGGAATATGCTCCTTGTCAAAATAAGAGCATGATTGCTTTTAGGAAGACCCTCAAAACACATCTGTTTTCTCAGGCTTTTAACTGAAATTAATTTTAAACTGTTTGTTTTTATTCCATTAAATTGTTTTAACTTTTTTATTCTGTGAAATTGTTTAATTGTTTACTCTGTTTTATATTGGTCGTGTTTTACATTCTGTACACTGCCTAGAGATACACATATTAGGTGGTATATAAATATGACAAAATAAATAAAATATTTACTTATGTAGCTTCTAGTACAGCATTATAAGACATAGCCAGAGCAGAAGGCATACAAATATAATTGATTACAACAGGCTTTATATGAAAGATAATTTTTCGGCGCTTATTCTTAATTCAAAATCTTATGCACAGCTGTTCCTAACCTGCAACGAGTCAACTGAAATTGAAGAAGACAATCTGATTCTTCATTTAACTCAACTCAGCTCAACTCAATTTCTCAAGATCAAGCAGAATCCTAACTTACTTAGAGAAATAAGTTAGCATTCCAATCTTCTCTTAATAGAAAGCAGGCTGTCTTGTTCGTATCTTTCTTTGATCTATTGTTACTCCAACTCAGATACATAATTTAGCCCTTTCATGTTGAAATAAATTCCTTCACTAATACTTATATTTGAGAAAAAGAATAACTAGATAACTACTTTTTCTTGTAAATATCCTGAAAAGCACAAGCATGAAATTTCAGGTAAAAATGTTACATGTAAGAATGCCATCGTTTTTCTAAACCAGAGTTGAATCAGATGACTGAAGAAAAGAAGGGATAATTTAATTTGTAATTATCCATGACACCCTGACATCCTACTGAGCAGCCCTGAATGGTACACAACATGCCTTCATGATCAAAACAGAAGTATGAACTGCTACCTTCATCCAATCAAGAGTCAAGCTCAAAGAATAAGTTTGTGCCAAACAAAATCTTCCAAATGAATTCAGATTATTTTCATTAACAATGGATTTATAGGCAATGGGTTGGATCCTAAATCACTCTTGTACAAATGGAAGGCATTTCCAGTTGCGCAAGAGGGGGGCAATTTTTGCCAATCCTTCCATCCTTCCATTTTGTACATTGACTGTATTTGTTATGCATGTTTATTATAAAGTAGTTAAAGAGGCATTGTATCTTCCTGGCAGAGCAAAATCATGACAGAAATGCTTCTGATACACTCATCAGTGCAGTGTCTGAATGCCTTGCAATAGTATACTGAGAGCTTAGCTACATTAGTTTATAACAGCTCAACTATGCATGGTCTTTCTTCACAGGTTTTGCACAGCTTTGATATTGGACCATATACTCTTCATTGCTGCTGAATTATAATGAACTCAGTGGCTGACATAAGGCGCAGTGAAATGCTGGTGTTTGTAACCCATGAGAGCTGCTGCACACCAGAAAGCCTGCCCCAGCAGAGCTGCACAAGGCAGTTCCACAACTCCTTTTAACCGCCCATGGGCACTTGCACCACAAAATTTCCACTGGTTCTAACCCTGCTGGGACTAGCTTTCCAGTGCACAGCAGCCCAGCAAGTCCCTCACACTGGTGTTCTGCTGCACCTCTTGTCAGCCAATATGAACAAATGATGGCTCACTGTGTTCCAAAATGGCTGTTCTTTGACTTGCTATGCATTATTTTTTCTGTTGCATTATTAATAAGAATATGCTTGTCTAAATAATCCTTTTAACATTATTGATTAAATTTTTCATTAAGAATTGTACAGCTGGCCAAAACTAAAGAAATGCACAACTGCATGAAACACCAATCAACCAGATGGAAAATATGCCTTCCTCCAACGTGATCGGCTTTTGTGTCAGCAGTGCGGGGGACTTAGGGAGATACAAGGAGTCTGGGGCTTTCATCTTACATAGTTGCCCTTCTTCAGAGTGGTGAGCCACGCAAGGTCTATTTTCACTGACACTAATAAATAATTATCAAATATCTGTAGGGTACAACAGGAGGTCAACTTCTAGTTGTCAACTTCGAGTTTCAAGTCAGCACAGATCCTGGAGCTGCCACCATTGGAGAAATTGTGTGTACATCTCCTCCCTATAAGCACTCTGGCTGAAAGCTCAATAATAGCCCCATATGAGCTTGTGAAGTATAAGCATTTATAGTAGGAAATGCAAGTATGAACCTCTAGCCTTTGTATTTGAAAGAGGAGATTGCCATGCCTTGGATGGATTCCTTACAAAATTAGTGCTTCCTGTGATGAATCCAACTGAAAGTGAACTTCCCAATAAATAAACATAACCCCACTAATATTCCAACCTATGTTGTTTGTATAATTCCAATACTAATTCCATTCCAAAAGCTTCTTTTGATAGGTGGCACAGGTATTAGATATGGATATAATTTACCCAGGAGGTTTCAAACATAGATTAAAAGGATTATTTGTTTGTTTGTTTATTAAAAGGCTATATTTCAACATTCTATTAAACTGTTTACAAATTCTAATGGAAAGCAGGTGTTACAACACTGAATTTGATATAGGCTGCTTAAAAGGAGTGGCTGTCCCTTCTGGTTAAATTACTCTCCTAAATAACTCTTGGCCAGATTCCCCTTTTCTAATGCACTTTCCCTTCCCCAGAAAATACACATAGAAGTCAATCACACAAGCGAAAACTGGGTTTTACCGGGTTTGAGAGCTGTGCATGCTCCCAATTTTTGGTTGTGTGGCAGCAAGGTAAGAGAAAAACCTGGGCAGAAGTGATTGTGTGGAAGGCAAGGTAGGAGGAAAAGCTTCCCAGGTTTTTCTCCTACCTTGCTTCCATATAATAACTTCTGTCCAGTTTTTGATAAGTGTGAATGACCTCATACTTTCCTTCTGCTTATTTTAACTAAATCAGTGTTGCTTGATGTATTGGAAGTCTTGTAGGCCTGTGCACAGCCCAAAATGTCAGAGTTACAATCCAACAAACATGACAGTGGCATTGCTGAGAGGGACCAACATGGTCCTTCCCAACTGTCAGATCGGAACTCTGGCATTCTCAGACCCACCAACCCCCACCCCCTTGGCTGCCGTCTCCTCCTGTCCTTTACCTGGGACTTAGTAGGGGCAGGAAACAGGCTGCATCACATCCTCTTTGGTTTGGAAGTACTCAAGCTTTCTCTTTGTCTTGAGTGCTAACAAGGCTTCTCTAATTTTTTTTGCCCTAGATCTCCACGTGCAACAAAGGCGTCTGAGATTCATAGTTTTTTCAAAGGTGGCGGCCATGGCTGCAACCTCAGGAAAAAAACTACCATCCGAGCAGCAGCCTTAGAAAAAGCTATGAATCCCAGAAGTCCTTGCAGCATCTGGAGTCCCAGCACTCAACCTCAGGATGGGAAGGCAGCTTAAATATTCCTTCAAGACCCAAGAGCAGGCTTCCCCAAACTGCGGCCCTCCAGATGTTGCTGAACTACAACTCCCAGGATACCCAGCCACAATAAATTGTGGCTAGGGATGCTGGGAGCTGTAGTTCAGTAACATCTGGAGGGCCGCAGTTTGGGGAAGCCTGCCCAAGAGGATATGATGGAAACAGTCTTCTGCCTCACCCTGGTCAAAGGAAAGGAGGAGAGGGCATCAAGGCAGGACAGGTTCTGACAGATAAGTTTAGAGTTCTGGAATGACAGCAGGGATCTCAGGCAGAGTTCTGACTGTTGCAGCCCCGTTGTTGTGGAACTCTCTCCGACATCACCCATGTCGGGTCTGACATGTCTGTTGTACCAACACAATTGAGCAGCCCTAATAATCAGGTTCTTCTCCCACAGGAATTATCAAACCCTGAAGTTCATTAAATACTGTACTGCTGTTTTTTCCTCTGATAACAAGCTCAGGCAATATAGATTAGCTGAGTTTTTCTCTGGGAGCAGCTATTAACTTGTCACAAAGAGTCCTCCCTTTGACTCCCAACTTTTCTTCTTGTTTCCCGTATTTCAACTCTATCGCTTGCTCTCTCGCTCGCTCGCTCTGCCTTGTCATCTAAATCAGTGTTTCTCAACCACCGGTCCCTGGACCGCTGCCGGTCCCCGAAGGGTTGAGTGCCGGTCCCTGACTGGGAGTCAACACCCCCCCCCCCACTGAAATCAAGGCACTCACTTCCTCAATTTTGCACATGGCACAGAAGAGGAAGAGTATCACGGAGGCATGGGACCCTTCTTGTGCCTTGCCTCCACGTGCTGCTGAGATCTTCCTATAGCTATCTTATTCCCTATCTTTACAGCTTCAAACTGTATGCAATGCGGGGGCATGGAGGAAAAAGTATGGCAGTGGGTGCCACTTGAAGGGCTGCTGGTTCTTGCATGCTCATTGTTTGCAGCCAAAGGTTGGTTGATTGAAACCCAGCTGCCTGTTGTGGTCGAGGCGCCTTGAGAGGGAACACTGTTTCCCTCTTGCATCAGTGGGGCTTGCTTGTATGTTGTTTTCATTGGCCCCATGTAGCTTTTGAATTTTTCCAATGGCCCAGCATCCCCTCTCCATTGAGTAATCACAAGCACCTCCACTCCAGACATACTGGAGACAAATTTGTTCACCCAGGCTTTTAGATTCAGGGGTTCTCAACCTTGGGTACCCAGACGTTGGTGGACTTCTACTCCCATAATCCCGAGCCATAATGGCCAAATGCCATTATTGTTGGAGGTTATGGGAGTTTAACTGAGGGACCCAAGGTTAAGAACCCCTAATATTCAATGTTTGCAAAAGATTCCAAATTTAATTATTTTAATGCTTATATTATTTTCATTCTAAACTGCCCAGAGATGCAAGTTTTGGGCAGTATAGAAGTCTGATAGATAGACAGACAGACAGACAGATAGACAGACTTGAAACCCCTTTACTAACTGCTGGTCCGGGAAACTGCGCATGAAGAATGTAGCGGTCCTTGAAACTCTGCACGAAGAATTTAGCGGTCCTTGACTCCAAAAAGTTTGAGAAACACTGATCTAAATGATGTGTTTCTTTACTTCCGACCTTTTCTCCTTCAACCAACCTTTAACTCTCAACTTCTCTTCAGCAAACCCTCAACTTCCAACTCTTCTTCAGCAAAGCTAGTCAAATGCAAGCTGGTTTGCCCTCTCTTAGAGGAATAGCAGCCTGTCAGAATCTATAGCCACACCCCTTAGCAACCATGAGCATTCTTCCCTCCCTTAGCAGATGTTGTTGTGTCCAAACCTCTTCCTAAGACCTCAGGAAACAAACACAATATATCCAGCTTTTGACAGAGCCTTTGGTAAACATCCAGAATAACCCAATAAAATTCCTGAGTGGATCTTCCCAAGCACTGGAGCTGGGATAAGCTATAGCCAGGAAGACAATCTAAGGTCTATGCCAAAAATGCAGTCCAAACACGCATGATGGAGCAGAGAGGAACAGGTAATAAGACTGGCAGGGCTAAGTTGCAGAGAGATATTTAACAAGATTCAGGTGAGAGGCAAGAATTAGACAAAAATACTAAAGCTAAATTATACATAGGAGATGGTTTGTTGCACAGGTTTCCTGCCAGGAGGAAGAATTTTATACAGTAGCTGGGAAGGACAGTGACCAGGGCTGGCCCACCCACTAGGCAAACTAGGTGGTTGCCTAGGGTGCCAAGGCAAAGAGGTGTCTGGGTCATGTATTGCCCCCATAGCCAGCGGGAATGAGCAAGCAGGCGACAGACTGAGTGGGCACTCCCCATCCCTGTCGCCTCCTCCCCTCAGCAGGCCACCCCCTCCTGCCAGAGTGCATTATAATGATGCCCATTTCGCCTGGGGTAACCCCAACCCTTGGGCCAGTCCTGACAGTGACCAATCTAACTGAGAAACAGGGAGTGGGGTACATATCTTGTAAAACTGCTGGTGACCCTGGAGATCTGTGGCTTTCAAGGAAGAGGCAACAACTCAAGAAACAATGCTTCTCAGAAGGTCCGTGGTTCAATATGTCAGCCAACTGATGGTTCTGACAGAGGTAAGATTATTGTTAGTTTCTACAGAAGAGTTATGGATTCTATTGAAACAGTACCATTTCTGATGCACTTTGGTGCTAACAATTTAATAGTAACAGAATTAAAGCAGTCTCCTTAACCATACATTCTAGATCAGGCATCCCCAAACTGCAGCCCTCCAGATGTTGCTGAACTACAACTTCCAGCATACCCAGCCACAAAAAATTGTGTCTAGGGATGCTGGGAATTTTAGTTCAGCAACATCTGGAGGGCCAGTTTGGGGATGCCTGTTCTAGATTATTTATTGACTGCCTTGGAAAGAAGGTGACCTATCATTTCTTAAAATGTATTAATATTTATAATGTTCATGAATTGCATGTTGATCAGAAGATGAGATGTCATGATCTGAAGTTGGTTTAGGTTAATAATTTCAGACCAAGATCTGAACTTGTTAGAATAAGCCAGGATTGCTCAGTTCAGGCATAACAAGCAATCTTGACTTTTTCTTAGAATTGCTCTGTGTTAACAGCTGAACTAGCATAATAGTTAGCCTAAACCATGGTATTATGTGCTCTTTTCATAATTAGTGAGACTCTAGATCTCACTAATTGATACCTGTCTCACTAAAAGGAAGACAGACACAATACGCACATCTTGGGGGGAAATTACCAAATTATTTTCTAGGTGAGCAAAATGAGCTGATCTAATTGTTTCTCCTCCCCGACCCCCCCACACCAGACCTATTTCTAAGTCTTATTACAACAATTACATTTTTTCAATCTCTCTTGTAGAAAGATATTAAATTCTGTCAGCCTTTGTGTCACATAAAAGAAATAATACATCACCTTTAGAGAACTGGATGACTAAGGGTTTTGCTAATAGGTGTGGAGCCTTTCATTTGTCACTAGTTCAAGTCTTATGGAAAATGACTAGGACTAAAAAATTATCATCTGAAAGCTCTTCAGTGCTCCTTGTGAAAATAACTAATGTAATTAACTCTTCAACTCGACTGTCAGAAATATCTGTGAAAAGAGAAGGTGGTTGATTGAGCACTCAAAGCAAGTTCTTAAACATTTACGATTCTTAAGAATTTCCACATCCTTGATCTGAATACTAAGAGACTTATTGTCATGATTTTGGTCAAATTCTACCTGAGATAAATTTATTTTTGTCTCTTGATTAGGACTACAAGTTTTGCTTATCCACTCTCAGCGAATTTCAAGTTGCCAGATCCCATCCTGACTCTTATGGTAACAGTAACACCATCCCTACCCTCACCACAAGATCAAGGGCAGTCTTGACATGCATAGAAAAAGGGACATGCACATTTAATGGACATGCACAGAAAAAGGAGGATTCCATTTAACTGACTCCAACTATAAAACACTGCTGAACTCCCAGTGCAATCTCAATGCTAGTTCAAAAGCCCCAGAGCCATTGGTAGCAACATGGGCAGTAAGAGAGGAACTTACTTACTTCACCACCAGATGATGTAGCATTGGACTCTAGCTATCTCAAAGCAACCTAGGAAGCATCCACAAATAGTGCAACTAGATTACCCTGAAAATAACTTAAAATAGACATATTCAAAAGGACCTTGATATTCGTGGGGGTTCTGTTCCCAGCTGCAGCCGCGGATATGGAAACTGCGGATATCGAGGCATTGAAGTCAATGGGATCGTGGGAGTTAGGTTCACGGTCAGCCAGAAATTGCTCAAAAATCAGCAAAATTTGGGGGGTAAATGTGGGGTGGCGCTCCTTACCATGCTTTGCTGCTCTCCCGAAGTCACATTGTGCCCCGGAATGCCCCCAAACTGGCCAAAGATCGCCAGGATTTTTTTCTTTTTTCCCCTTAAATGGAGCCATATCATTACTCTGAGAAACAAAAATGGTGACCAGAAATGACCTCCACAGTCATTTCCAGCCACCCCCGACCTGCAGATATGCAAGGTCAATGTGGGGTCATCGTCTCCCCCCCCCCCCCCCGCCCATGTATGCCAAGGTCAGATATCTTTTTTGTTGGAAATGGAGTTCCAGTCCATCGACCTTTTGCACCGACTATCCTAATGACCACTAGGGGCATTGGGAGTAGAGGTAGCTAGTGAGGGTCTCCTTAATTGTCCCTGCTTGCCTCTATTCTATGACCCCTGCCTTGATTTCTCAGGTACTTCCTGTGCTGAGTGAGTCAGTCCTGTTCCTTTCCTCTTAAGAGAGTAGATGGAAACATCTCTATCTCTCTCCCTACCTATCCATTATGTAGCTGATAAACAAAACTAGGTCTTTCCTATCCAATATGTACTTCACAAATAAACCTATTTAGTTTTAGATTGTACAACAATCTCCATGCATGTTCTTTAAATAACTGCAACAACTAAGCTCTGCACTCTACTTTGTAACTGGAGTGGGTAGCTTCCTTTTTGGCGCTTTGCTAAATAATTACAAACCCCAACATTTTTCCCAACCACAGATATGCAAATCTGTGGATAATGAGGTTTCCCTGTACTCTCATTAAACTACAACACTTTGGGAAAATCTCATATTGAAAATTGGATCTTTCAAGAACAGGCTTATTAGCTCAAACAAAACCACTGTTGTTTTTCTGGCTTGGCCTAGGATCCTTATTTTAAAAACTGGCTTCTCAAAATCCAGATGGAAGGGGTTAAACAGACAAGGTCTATCATGAGTTCACAGCAAGCCTATCTGTCTGTACAAATTAATGTTTGCTGGAGAGCTCCATCCTGTTGAGACAGCAAATTAATTGATGCAAACTGGTTAACCCCAGCTCAGGTCTTTGTTTCCCTGCTAAAGAAATGGGTGATAATAGTTGAAACTGCTCAGACCATTTCCGTATCTCCAAACCACTTCACACATACACAGAAGCTCATAAAAACTAGGCTTTCAGCCAAAGGGAATAATCCTATTAGCCAGTGCATGGAATTGTGTCCCTCTACTTTCATTCTAGAGATGAGCATCTTCCTCTTCCATGTGTTCATTATAAGAGAAGAAAACTTGTTTAGCCAGTTAGTTCGCTTCTTGACAAGAAGGGACTTGGGACATCTTTGTATCCAGCTGGGGAACAAAGAGGAGAAACACACTTCTTAGGGCTTAAATTTTAAGCCTTAAAATGATACAACTTTTGAGTTAGAAGAGACCTGAAGTCTTCTAGTCCAACCTCCTGCTCTGTGCAGGAAACTGCTACAGCATCCCTGACAGATGGTTGTGTCCAGCCTGTTTGGAAACCTCTAGAGAAGGAGAGTCCGCCACTGCACATGACAGACTGTTCTACTGTTGAGCAACTCTTACAGTCAGGGAATTCTTCCTATCTAGCCAACCCTGCACAGAGCATCTGTGTGCTCTTTGGGGCCAGCAGTTACCTCTCCCCCCCCCCCGCCACCTTCTGCCCCAGTCTCCGCTTCCTAACCACGGCCGGCCCGTGCCAGGCCCAGCTGCCTCTCCTCCCCATTGCCACTTCTCCCCACACCTTTCTTTCCCTCCTCCTGGGCCTTGCCTTCGCGGCCGGGCTGGGCCTGCCACTGCCTCTGGCCTCCGTGGCTGGCCACTGCCACCACGTCAACCAATCCTCTTGGGTGCGCCTCAACCAATCAGGTGCCTCCACCACCCAGCCAATCAGCTGGGCACTGGGACACACATTCCAAGGCACACCCAGGAGAATTAATAATATAGATGTCTGGCCTCAGTCTGCTTCCTTGTAACTTCCAGCCACGTTGGTTCTAGTCGTTCCCTCAGGAGCAACAGAGGACAAGCCCCCCCCACAAATAAGAATGTATTTGCATGCAATTTGCAGAGATGCAAAGCTCCTGAAACAAGGTTAAAGCATATGCCTTGGCATGCCTGATAGTGACTTCTTTTTGGTAAGAGGTGGGGAAAATAATTAGCTATATAGCTACAAGTCCTGATACATTTCTGCTACTACTGCCATGTTTGGATAGCAGCATGGGCCCCACCCAAGGATGGCAGGGCTATGAAGTCACCATGCAGTGGTGGCTTCATAGAGCGCTCTTGGTGACTGAGGCTACAATCCCATGCATATTCTCCTGGGAGTAAGTCACACTGAACATAATGGAACTTACTTCTGAGTAAACACAGTCTTGCAATGTAAGAAACTTCAGGCTTGAAAGGCCACAACTCCACTTATGAGTGGCAAGTTGGTGGAACTCAAAGTCAAGTAACATGTAATGTTTCACAGAAAGGGAACACCAGAGCAGCTTTCTAGTAGCATGAAAGCAAGACATACCAGAGTGAGGCAGAGCTTTCCTAGCTAAGGTGGGACCAAACAGTCTCATACATGCAGCAGGGGGAGAAGAATTCAGCAATACAGGATTGGCTAATGTTCTTTATACTTCAAATTCATAAAAGCCAATGGACTCTAAATGTCTCTCCCATCGGCTTTGTTTTGTTTTGTTTGCTTCTTGGAAGTTTTCCTAGCTGACTTACAGTTCTAATTGGTATGAAGTCTGAGGAAGCTCAAGAAAAGTGTCCCCTGGCTATTAGCAGTCAATTCTATAGTGAGCTGAAGTGTGGCCACTCTGCTCAGCAAAACACACTTACATAAATATGTGGACTTTGGCACTAAACATATGCTCGGATGTGTCCTAAGATTAGCTATAGAAAACCTGAAAACTGTAAAGGGGAAAGATTATTTATTAAGACTGGTCCATTATATTTAGGTAGAGCTTTGCTTCCTAAGCAGTATATCTTGATCCACAGCCCACGGAGGTTGTGTGTCTGCGTGTGTGTTTTTGCTTTCCTAGGTCATTAATATATATCACCACTTAAGGGTGGCTTTTATAAAACCTCTTGAAGCTCTACCCACAACCAGCCTAACCCTGCCTGGGCTGCCCCAGTCAGGGTTAGGCTGGTCATGAGAAACAGCAGGATCCTCGTGGACCCCTCTGCTCCCCACCCATCTAACCCCCTTAATCAACCCAGCGTTTAGCCGAGGTTAAGGGTGCTCTCGCACCCTTAACCCAGCAACCAGGTGTCGTGTGATTCCTCAGGCAGCGTGTAGCCCAAGGAGTCACAGACATGGATGCATAGAGTGCCCGTCTGAAGGGGGAATCCCCAGTGCAACGTGTGTATGCTGTGTGTTGCATTGAGGGTTGCTTGGAGGCTGGAACAACAAGTTCCGCCCCCAGATCCCTCTGCTGTTCTTCGTGCTTCACAAAGCTGCATGGAGCAAGGCTGCCCATGTGGGTGTGTGGGAGGCACACCAAAGAGCACCAGTTTAGTCATCTTGAGATGGTAAGGTTTAACAAGCCTCCCCCTATCACGCCCTCCCCACCCGCCCAGGGCAGTCGTGTGGATCTCCTCTACATCTCACTTGATGTATGATGGGTTTCCTCTATTCTTGGCTGAGGTCTGTCGGCAATGCTGATTGCAATAAGTGCAAATTAAAGGGCAAAATGTGTTCTGCCATTATTACAATACTGCAGATTGATTGGAAGGGACTAATGGGGTTCCCCTCTTCTTGCTAACAAAGCCATGTGTAAGAGATTTTGACACACTGGAGCCAGCTTGATTCTTTCCTGATAGCAAACTACTTTGTAATTGCATTTATTCTTTTTATTATATATTGTTACATTTTATTATGTTTATATTATGTTTATGGCTGGTCTGTAAAAAGTACAAAGCGGTTCTGTTCTTTGGTTTTGTTGTTGATTTGTTTGTTTGCTAACCCATAATCAGCCATAACTGGGAAAGTGGTGAATATAAATTCTAATTTTTTGCACGCAAATTGAATTAGTATAAGAGGTTTTTCTAAAATTCCTTTTAGCACTGACTTCCATAACAATCTGCCTATATTTTTGCTTTTAGGCAATTTAATCCTCAACTCAGGGCAATCCTGGCACAACAGGGGTTTACTCATATTTTGCACAAATAACCCTTTCCTGCCCAACATCCAGCAGCACTGCAGAAAAATCCAAATGTCTGCTCAGTAAGGCTGCATAAAGGTCTCTCTGTAGTTCAGGGTATAGAGCCAGCAGAGCCAGAAAGGTTAGCACAACCCTTCTAGAATAGATGGGAAACATGAAAAACGTGGAAGGGATCCAGGACCCCAGAAAGAGGTTTTATATAGGCCCAATGGGATACAAGGTGAGGGCTAGTTCTGTGATGAAAGAAGAAAAACCTTTATTTTACTGCACTGTGGTGGTGTGAACAGCAGAGCTTCACCAGAAACCCATGTAATTCATTTGCACTTCAGCCTGTGCAATCCTGTTGTAATGTCACCATGCACCATCATGGTAGATTGCCCTCTTATAGTACGTGTTGTGGGCTAGAGACTATTTATAATGACATTTGCAATGACATTGTATATAGCATAGTGTCAAGCCCCACATTCTGAACAACTAAGGACGCTGCTTTGGCAAATTTATTTTTTCTGAACTCTAAAAATATACTTAATTTTATCAAATTGCTATCAGCTGCAGCTATATTACATCTTATAGAAGACCAAATTTTCACTGCTGGATCATGAAATTCCTTTGTATAGTACGTGCAGTCTGGGATGATAAAAATTATGAAAAGAGCCTCCCTATCAGTCCTTCTAGGGGTCTGAAACCAACTTTGTTTTTGGATTTACTCTCTAACTATTCCCTTTTGAGGTTCCTTTTTGTCTAAAATATTCATAAAATCTTCAGCCTTTATGTTAACCCACGTCCCATTAAGTCAACCTAAATGATACTTGCCAACAAAAATCTATTTTCTTCTTAGTTAGTCGGTCTGTTAGGAATTATACATTCTCCCTCTTTTGTAATGTTGTCAAGAAACCCAAACTAAACTTCAAGCAGGCAAAAGGCCCCTAGTACAGACATAGTCGAGATTCAAGCCAAGGACTCGGATAGAGTTGGAAAGGACTGAAACTAGAGGGAGATATTAACCAACATCTACTAAAGATTTCAAGAGAACCAGTACATTTATAGAAGGTCTTTTGTTATGTCTTTCTATTTTGAATCGAGAAGTTGTATAGATTTAACTGACAAACATAACAATCATGAGCATAGCGCCCATTGGACAAACAGGGACAATGCAGGCTGCCCCGCTGCGGTGATGGCCCTGCCCTGCCCCGCTACCGCCAACTCTGCCCCACCATTCCTTAACTGTTGGCCTCTGGGGGGTGGGGGGTGAACCAAGCAACACAGGCCACCCCCCTCCCCCGTGGCAGCAGCGGGCACTGTGGCTGCCTGGTGGGCCTTTCCTCTCCTCTCTGGCCAGCTGAACTGCTAAATAGATTGTTTTGAATTAGGAGAAGCTGTTGGGAGTAAAGATTTCTCCATAATAAGGCCACAAGGCTCCAGAGCAAACACAGAAGGCATCATGAGCTGACCAGGCAGTCAGCCCCGCCTTATGGCTGGGCTTTCTCAGCCCTATGGCCAAGAAAAATGAACTTTTAAAAAAGTTTTAAAATGGAGCCAGTCTCTTTTGAGATTAGAAGCAATAGCTTTGAATTATATTATATCTTTTGAAAGAATGTTTTTTGAAATGCCAGGAAGTGCTAAAGAGCCACCTTTTGTATGCAAGCTAATTAGCCTTTGGGGGCCAATATATTATTTCAAGTGTCTTTTTAGACTAAGGGGGGAGGAGAAAGAGAGTTTTTCAAGCCTTGAATGGTTATTATTTCTGAGTTTATTTTTAAAAGATGATCTGTTTTAATCTATGCATTTTAATGCAAGCGTTTTCACTGTAAAATTTGTATTTTATACCAAACCTCTGTATTATATTGTTTATATTAGATACTGTTAGCCAATAAAAAACTATGTACAGAAGAGAAAAAGAAAGCCCTCACCTAAAATGTGTAGAAATGATACTCCTGTATTAACAGTGGGTGTTTGTTCCATAGTAAAGAGGTCCTGACTGGCACAATTTGTTCCTGGAAGCCGCACCTTTTATGTGGAAGAGTCTGACCTTGACAGCACCAAATGTATCACGGGCAGGGTTTTATAGTAAGCTTTTTCCGAATATAAGTGAATTTACTGAAGGAAGCTAATCTATTAGGAGACTTTGATGGTGTAATGAACTCACAATTAGATAGAAAGATATCTAATAAGATGACTTCAGTAAATATTCTTCAAAAAACATTTCTCCTAGGTTTTGATCAACATCATGTAATAGATGTTTGGAGATATTAGTACCCCAAAGAATATGATTATACCTTTTTTCCTACTTACAGCTACTCAAGGATTGACATGATATTTTTAACTCCTAGATTGTTCAAGAGAACTTCAACAGCAATTAGCCTGAGGCTAATTTCCGATCATGCTTCTGTTAGGTGTGTTATAGATCTGATGCCTACTCCAAAATATAATCAGTGGAAATTTAATTCAAAAAATCTGTGGAAATTTAATTTAAAAAATAAAGAGGCTGTTCACACACACAGCAAAGATTAGGCTTGGCTGCCTTAGCCCGATCTTTGCTGTGAGTGTGAAGTGCTGGGAGCCGTGCAGCTCCTGGAAGCGGCAGGCCAGCCACCTCTGGAGCCTGCCTCCAAAATAAGGTTAAGAGAATGTTCACTCTCTTAGCCCCATTTTATTGATCGTCTGCCAGCCCCAGCTGCTTGCAGATGGGGCTGGGAGACTGCAAGTCTCCCGCCTGGCATCAGGGAGCTCCCCATAATGCACTGTGCACTCATGCGGTTCATTATTGGATTTCTGGGAGAGTGGGGCGATGCATCCCGGCCCTGGCCCTTCGCGGCTGCCAGGGAGAGCTGGAGTCCACGTGGGTGCACAATGTACTAAAAAAAAGATTTTTTTCCCAACATTCACAGCTTCCAAAAACGTCTGAGGAATAACGAGCTATTCTTAATAGCCTAGTTACTACAGATAAAATGACTTCCCAAATTAAAAATTTAAACTTGAATAAATCGCCAGGACCTGATGGTCTTTCTTCAGAATTCTATCTCCAGTTTAAGGAAGAACTATCCTTACCTTTAACTAAATTATTTAACCAAGGCATAGGTAAAAGAGGAATTTCAGATTCATAGAATCAATCAGAGATAGTACTGATTCCAAAACCTGATAAAGATCCTTCATCTGTAATTGCCTATAGACCTATAGTGCCTATAGATTTCTCTGTTTAATGCAGACTGTAAGATGTTAGCTTCAATTTTGGCACAAAGGCTGAATTCGGTACTTTCAACTCTTATTCATGTGGATCAACCAGGGCTCCTGTTAGGGAGAAATATATCTACAGCAACTAGAAGAGCACTGAATTTGATTAATTTTGCATCAGGAAAAAAAATTCCAGCAGCTTTTTTTTTTTAGATGCAGAAAAGGCATTTGATTTGTGAAAAGAGAATTTCTATATGATGCAATGAAAGCCTTTAATACAAGTGGTTCCTTTATATATTCCAATATATAATAAGCCTACAGCAAAAATCCAGGTTAATAACTTATTAACTAATGACATCAATCTGTGTTCTGGAACTCATCAAGGTTGCCCATTATCAACCCTGCTGTTCCTAATAAGAATAAAACCACTTGCTGAAACCATAAGGCAAGATTATTTTTAATAGTTTTTAAATAGTTTTTAACATTGAGTTAAATTTAAAGTTATTTTAATTTTGTTCTAGTTGGTATCATTTTATTGTAACCCGCCCAGAGACGCAAGTTTTGGGTGAAATATAAATGTATTAAATAACAAATAGAGGAAAAATAATAATAAATGTGTTAAATAAATAATAAATAATAAGATAAAAAATAAAAGGTATTAAAGTGCAAGGGCAAGAGTTTAAAATCTCTGTTTGCAGATGATATTATGTTATCTATGATGAATATTAAGGATACCTTACCAAAAAGTACTACAAAAAAAATAACAAGATTGGATACAAGTTGTACAAGTCTAAAACAGAATTGCTATCAGTAAAATTAAATGTTACAGTTAAAAAAAGATAGCTAAGTGTCATAATTCAAAGTGGTCAGAGAAACCTGTAATACATCTAGGTATATATTTAACAGTGAATAAAAATGAATTTTGAGGGTGATTATGGCTTGCTATGGAAAAAACTACGAAAGGCACTAGAATGTTGATCTGAGTTAAATATCTCCTGGATAGGGAGGATCAATACAGTGAAGATGAACCTAATACCAAGATATTTATACATATTAGAGAATGTTCCAGTGGAAATTCCAGCTAAGAAGCTAAAGGTGTGGCAGAGCTTGTTACAAATGCTGTCTCCAAGAGCAAGATAGGGCCAGAACTGGGGTGTGATTGGCACCTAGCCACCACACAGGAACTAGCCCGCCTGAATTTTAATTGGATCCTGTCTCAGAGTATGCAGAGGACGATAACCCAGCGATGAGGATAACCTCCCTATGCCTTGAGAAAGATTAGTAAATGGTTTTACTTGGAATAAGAAGAGACCACAGGTGTTGTAAGCTACTTTGCAGAGGCAACCAAAAAAAGGAGGCATCGCAGCACCAAATTTAGTACTTTATTATAAAACAATGAGATTGAAATTCGTTCTAAATTGGAAGACTGCACAGACCCTTTTAGAGATATTGAACAAGATGCATGTAAGGTACACTAGATTACTTACTGCGGGCAAGTGAACATCCTTATAGGAGGTTAGGTATGATGAATTATGACAACTATATATTAAATGAGTTAATGCAAAACTGGGGGAAATCTAAATGTTTGGTAAGCCCAAATGTTTCTCCTTTAGGTTCCTTTATTTGCAAATTTGGGTCTGCAATAATATAACCAGATAGAAATATGTCTTTCAGAACAAAACATGTTTAAGTTTTAATCTATTTTTTTCATTCATTCATTTATTCATTCGATTTACATACCGCCCTTCCAAAAAAGGCTCAGGGCAGTTTACATCAAAATAAAAACAATTAAAATCAATTACCAGTTAAAATCAAAACTATAAAAACAGCATAAAACTAATTTACAGTTAAAACATTTAAACAGTTAAAAACCCTGGAGAACGAGGCCGAACACTTACAGCAGTTAAAAACAATTTACAACAAATTAAAAACTCTGGAAGGCCAGGCCAAACAAATAGGTTTTAAGGGCTCTCCTGAAAGCCAACAATGAATTCATATTATGGATTTCTGCTGGGAGTGTATTCCACAGCTCCGGGGCAGGTACAGAGAAGGCCCACCTCTGAGTCACTACCAGACGAACTGGTGGTAACTGGACCTCCTCAGATGACCTTAACGTGCAGTGGGGATCATGTAGAAGAAGGCGCTTTCTAAGATAGCCCGGACCTAAACCGTTTAGGGCTTTAAAGGTAATAACCAGCACTTTGTATTTTGCCCGGAAACATATCAGCAGCCAGTGTAACTGTTTCAAAACAGGTATAATATAGTCTCTCCGGTTTGCCCCAGAGACCAATCTGGTGCCACGGCCGCATTTTGAACTCACTGAAGTTTCCGAACTACATACAAAGGCAGCCACACGTAGAACACATTGCAATAGTTGAGCCTGGAGGTTACCAGCTGATGCACCACTGTTTGGAGGTTATCCTTTTCAAGGACGCAGCTGTCGAATCAGCCAAACTGATAGAAAGCACTCCTGGCCATGGCCTCCACCTGAAATACCAGGGTGAGGCCTGGGTCCAGGAGTACTCCCAAGCTGCGCACCTGCTCCTTCTGGGGGAGTGTAACCCCATCCAGCACAGGAAGCTCTAACTCATCCCTCAAATTCTGAGCCCCTACAATGAGCACCTCCGTCTTGCTTGGATTCAACTTCAGTTTGTTATCCGTCATTGAGCCCATTACTGCCTGTAGGCAGGCATTTAGAGGATGAGTGCTATTTCCTGATGATGAAAAGGAGAAGTAGATTTGGGTGTCATCAGCATATTGATGGCACCCAGCACCAAATCTCCTGATGACCTCACCCAGCAGTTTCATGTATATATTAAAAAGCATTGGTGACAGACTGGAGCCATGCGGGACACCATATAACAGCTCCTGTTTTGAGGAACAACTGTCACCACGTTCCACCATCTGGAATCTACCTGAGAGATAGGAGTGGAACCACTGCAAATCAGTGTCCCCATGCCACCCAGGCGATCTAGAAAGATACTGTGGTCAACAGTATCGGACGCCACTGAGAGATCCAAAAGGACCAACAGTGTCATATGCCCTCTGTCGTTTCCTTGGTAAAGATCATCCATCAAGGCTGACCAAGGCTGACTCAGCCTTGCCCAACCAAGGGAGGTTGGAGATTGGCCTGTAACTATCCATCGTTAAGGGGTCCAAGGAAGGCTTCTTAAGAAGCAGTCTAACCATTGCCTCCTTCAGACAAGAAGGCACCCTACCCTCCCTCAGCGATGCATTTATATATTAACTAGGTCATCATAAATTTACTCAAAGAATGAGTGAGGAGACAGTGGACTGGTTACAGTATACCTGATTAAGAAGTTATCTGACAATATAGTAACAAACAACTGAGAACTGAATACAGTTTTTGAAAGTTGTTTTTTTTTAAACTGCTACAGCAACTAAAGAAACATTGGCTAAGCTTTATCATATGCTATTAGATCATGAAATGCAACACAGCGAGGCTGTTATCACAAGCAGCCAAGACCAGGCTAGGGCAGCTAAGCCCAGGCTTAGCTGTCCGTGGGAACTGCCGGAAGCCAACCGACTCCCTGTGGTGCCTCGGTGGCAAACCCGGCTAAGAAGCTGGGCTCTTAAAATGAGGGCAAGGGAATGAGTGCTCAATTAACCCTGTTTGGGTGCCCACCTGTCACTGGGGAGATCCCCACAATGCACCACACACTCATGTGGTGCACTGTGCGATTTCTGGGGGCTGGCTGGGACGATATGTCCCAACCCCTGCACCTCCGCTCTGCCTGTGGCAGCTGCAAATCATCTGGGCACATGAGCCACATTGCACCCCCCACACACACCCAGATCGTCTGTGGGGAAGGCCAGATTTTGCTGCCTTCCCCGCTGCCCATCCTCAAGACCTCTCACACAATTGTGAGAAAGGGTTTTGTGAATCCTTCAAAACTAGATGGGTGAACTTATTAGGTGTAGAGATAACAGAACGATAGTGAAATAATATTTTCAGTGGCCAAGCAATGAATGCTATTTATATTAATATAAAATACAAATTTCTGTAAGTATTGTATCAATGGTACATTCTTTCATTCATGCATTCATTCAATTTCTATACCACCATTCCAAAAATGGCTCAGGGCAGTTTACACAGAGAAATAACAAATAAATAAGATAAGATGGATCTTATTTACATGATGCCTAAAAAACTTAATAAGGTATCTAAGAGCCCTGCAAGGTGTTGGAAGTGTGGGGATTTAAATGCAGGCATTTTCCATAGGTTATGGAGTTGCCCTATGGTTCAGAAATTTTCAGAGGAGATATTAGATAATTTAGAAAGAATAACAAAAATAATAATTGAAAGAATACCTACATTTCTCTGTGTAAACTGCCCTGAGCCATTTTTGGAAGGGCGGTATAGAAATCGAATAAATAATAATAACAACAATAATAATAAAGTGGCTCTGTTGGAATGTTTCGTAAATATCCCTTGTAAATTGAGAACTCTAACATTGGGCCTTTTGACTGCTGCTAAAATAACTGCAAGACACGGGAGGGACTCTTAATCTCCCTCAGTAACTGAATGATGGAAAAAGGTTTGGGAGATGGTTCAAATGATGAAGAGAACAGAATTAATGAAAGAAGGGAGGCAAATAAGATCATCTTTTTATATTCAGTGGGGTCGGCAGAATTTTGGAAGATAAAATTTGATATGGATTTTAATGTTTACACTAAGCTGGTATTATGAATTTGGTAATTTTCATATGGCTATATGGATATGATTGTTTAAAAATGTGTTGTGTCAGTTTTTTTGTATATTGTACTAAGTACTTTTGCATTGAACATTTAAATTTTTAATTAAAATACATTTTTTTAAAAAGAAAAGATAAGATAAGAGTCAGAAAATTTCTAGTTGCTTTTTTGGAACTAACTGCTGCAAGCTGGAGACCCATCTGGGGGGAACATTAGCTTTTAAAAGCAGTAAATCTGTACAGGAAAGTACCACTTTGTCATTCAGCAAAAGATGGGCACATAGGCTATGCCTGAATATAAAGGAGAATTTGATCACAGTTACATCTTAAGCTAAACAAATAGACTGAGGATAAGGCACAGAAGCTGAGACAAAACAGAAAAGCCCTCTATAAGGCCCATCACAGTTGAGAGGCCAGGACATAAGGAGCAGCATATTCATATAGTGACGAAGCCACCGGAAGCTCTGGCCAATAACAAAGATGGCTGTACAACTAAGGAGAGCTTAGCATCCTGAGTTTGCCTGGGAGAGGTTGGTATATCTTTTCAAGCCTTTGTTACTTGTACAACTGTTTGCTGCACTTTTTAATCCTACAGCAAAGTAGAAAAGGCTACGAAACAAAGAATGCCAGTATTCCCTCTGTTTGATTCAAATATGCTAATAAGGCATTATTACCTCAGAACACACTGGGACAGGAGAGGCTGGTATACTTTTTCAAGCCTTTGTTACGTGTACAACTGTTTGCTGCTGCCCAGGCCTACAGCCACCCTAAAAGAACAGAAGTCTTCTGCCAGCTGAAAGATAAAAAGCTTGGAGTTAACCATGGAATGCCAATGCAACTTGCCAGTTTTACAGATGTAACTTTTATCAGCCAATCTGACCCCAGCTGTCATCTCCTACATCAAGACAAACTTAATTTTTTTTTTTTAAAGTGAAGAGTGAATCCATTATATGTTATAAAGGTAAAGTGTACCGTCGAGTTGGTGTCGACTCCTGGCGACCACAGAGCTCTGTGGTTGTCTTTTGGTAGAATACAGGAATACAGTTCACCATTGCCTCCTCCCATGCAATATGAAATTATGCCTTTCAGCATCTTCCTATATTGCTGCTGCCCAGTATAGGCGTTTCCCATAGTCTGGGAAACATACCAGTGGGGATTCGAACCGGCAACCTCTGGCTTGCTAGTCAAGTCATTTCCCACTCCGCCATTAGGTGACTTGGTCTTCAATGTTATACAGATATATATAATAATTTGATTGCCCTTTGCTTTATTTATTATTAAATATTCTATTTATTATCCAGATAACACTCATCCTAAAATTGTGAACTTTTAACTTTTCGATCACAATCTGTCCTTAACTTTAGAATATAAGAACAGCCCTGCTGGATCAGGTCCAAGGCCCATCTAGTCCAGCATCCTGCTTCACACAGTGGCCCACCAGATGCCTCTGGAAAGCAATGAACTTTAATTTCAGAGTAAACTACTAATTCTGTGGGAATATTTCATTCATTCATTCAGTTTTTATACTGCCCTTCCAAAAAGGCTCAGGGTTTTGGATGTTAGTGTAGATTAACCCTAGAAATACTTAATAACTGGTTAAAAGACAGCCACCACCATCCTAAAAACATGCACAGCTGTACTGCTGCACTAACAAATATGTTTATTGTATCAGGCACATAGCAGGTTTGTCTGCTAGACAGCATGGCCATTGCATCCTGTTCTAAAACCTTACCACTAATACTGTATTAGGTATGGTGTGGTGCATGGTATTGTGTTTGCCCAAAGAAAACTGTCTCCACTGTGGCTTTTAAGCCTTGAATATGGTCCATAAATGAACCATCCCCAGTGTCACCCCATCACACCCTAACTCTTCTCTTTCCCTGCACTGTATCTGGCAATGGTTGCTGTAGCAGAGCTACAGTGCTACACAGGTG
This sequence comes from Hemicordylus capensis, assembly GCF_027244095.1. NCBI lineage: Eukaryota > Metazoa > Chordata > Lepidosauria > Squamata > Cordylidae > Hemicordylus > Hemicordylus capensis. Next base: position 81,058,656 of record NC_069657.1, on the reverse strand, counting down.
TGAAATCTTGGGTTTGCTTATAAGATTGCCACAATGTCTCAGATCATGATGTAATGCTGGTATAATGCTTGCCATTCCCCAGTTTTCTTTGTATTTGCCAGATATACAAAAAAGACCTTGACTTGTCTTCCCCCCCTTAATTTTAATAATTTTCTTTAATCAGAAAAATATTACAGATCAACCCTCTTTTAAAAAATATTTTGTATTGCTTGAACACCAGACAGCATACATTATGAAATTCTCAGTTGCAAATATGTATAGTGTACACTTGCGAAAAGCTATCAGGCCCAGTTTATATAAGCAGGAGAATCAAGGGCTGCTAAATGTTTTCTGAATGGCAACACATCAGGCTACAGGATGCGGGTTGTATATTTGAATGCTCTCTCACTAAGGGAAAATTCATTGCATGTAGGGAGAATGAATGACCGGGACAAAGGATTCTGCCAGCCATCTCACTGTTTCCATGCCTCCTGCACATGCTGGTCCCCTGTCATCTTAAGCCATGCCAGCCCATTATGATGCCATCAGTGTGTCCCTATTGTGATGTGACTTTACCTCACCTTGGCATATCAGTCATTCCTTAGAGAAACTGAAAGTGGAAACATTTGCTATTTGACTAGACTAAATGTCTGTGCATCTGTTTTGTTTTGTCTCTTCTTCCATGTAAGTAATTACTCTTCTAAAAATAAAAGATGATGAAAATAAATGAGCTGATAGATATATGAACACAGTATTAGAGAGAGGCAATATTACTGGTTATCAGAAACACACTGGATATAAGACAATCATATGCCATGAAGTACACAGTGCTGATTACTGATCCCTCCTACTATGCATTTTAATCATTGTAAAATTTAATAGCATAAATTAATAATAATGGTTTTTGTACTCAAGAGTACAAAAGTCCCAAGAACTATCCCATCTTAGAGAATTGTTTCTAAAACTATGGGTTTGACTATATTAAACAAAACTTCATGGTACATCTGTGTAAAGCAAAGAGGATATAAGGCTAATACATTTGGGGAAGATTAGAGTCGTTTTAGTTAATTTTTAAACTTAACTTTAATTTAATTTTTTAAATTTTTAAAGTTAATAATTTAAATTAACTTTAGTTAATTTTTAAATCCTTTAAACAGGATTATTCTTTGAAGGAATCCTTTTCCTTTGATATGACTTTATGGTTATGGTGGAAACTTGAAATAGAGTTTAGGATCTTTTGTAAGGACATGGTAAAACCCAAATGGTTATTATTTATATTAAATTACTTAATTATTAATAAAGGATGGTATTGATGTTTGTTATCTGATATTTGCCAATAAATATATTAATTAAAAAGACACCAATAAATAATAATGTTTTGAAAGTTCATTAATTATAAGGGTCTTTAACTGCCTAATGAAGCTTGTGAGCTTCGTTAACAGGGTGTATCTAGGGTAGGGCAGGCAGGGCACGTGCCCTGGGCACCACTTGAAGGGGGGCGCAATTTTTCAAAATGATTTTTTTTTTAAAGAAGGCCACCGAAAACAAAATGGCCACCATACATGCTCAAATGGCCTCTGTGAGGCCCTAGGACATGCCAGGCATCTCAGAGGCCATTTTGTTTTCAGTGGCCATTAAAAAAAAAATTTAAAAATGGCCACCACACATGCTCAAATGGTCATTGCGAGGCCCAGGCCTGGCCATTTGAGCATGCGAGGCAGCCTCCAAAATAGCCACCACGCCAATCTTTGCAGACCAAACAGGCCCGAAAATCAGCCCGGGATGGGCTGCGGTGGTGAATTAAGAGGCCAGCGGAGGGAGGGGGGATCTTTGCAGACACCTCCCACAGCCTTTAGGAAGCCCCCTGAAGGGGCTACAGGTAATTTTTATTAAATTTTATATAATATAAGTCACTGTACACATATTCAATTTGGCACTATGTACAGAGAATCAGGGCTTGTGAATACTGAGCTGAAGCTTATAAGCTAGGATTGTATTCATTTACTCTTACTTTGCTTCTTGTGATAAGTGAGTTAAATGTGATGTCTTAATAATATGGCTACTAATGGTGAGTTTGTCTCTGAATCAGTGTGAAATCCTTAGTATTAAGGCCACTGGGAGTTTCTTGCTCTCTTTCTCTCATTTTAACTGTCTTTCTGAAATACTAGAATATACTCCAAGCAGTGACACAGTTTACTCTGCATATCCTTTAATTATTTTCAGAGTATCTGGGAAAAGCCAAATTCTCCATTTATTTTTAAAACGTATGTAATAGTGATCCTATAATGCACAGTAGAGAATTAGACAGGCACCTCTGTTTAGTTTTCTAAAAACACCTCCACATAGTATTTGGGTATTTCATGAGCCCCAGCATACTGAAATTTGTAGTTTCCCAGCATTTTTTGGTCTGATTACGTCCACTGCTAAATAGTTTTTGAAATGTTAAAAGATTAACGAGCTTGACTTGTATTTTTGAGCTGATATTATGGTAAAGTTATCTGAAAGATGGGTGTCAGATGCTTGGACAGGGAGGCGCAATTTCAGTGCTTGCCCTAGGCGCTATTTTCCCTAGATACGCCTCTGTTCATTAATTACTGGTTGAGACCAAAAGGGATGCCAACTTTAAGTTTCGGAAACAATATAGTTAGCAGAGAATTTCCTGTGCCATACTTCATCAGTCAGGCTTATTTGTCAGAGACCTGTTCACTTAAGTGGCCCTCTTGCTGAGCGCCACTGGCACCATATTTGATCAACAGGATCAAAAGACCTCAAATGGTCTCTGACACTGCTGAACCCCATCAAAGTTCAGCGGTGGTCCATTTAGGAAAGATTCTTCTCAAGCACTGGATTAGTGGCCTCTGCCTCCAGGTTCTTCACTTCACACAGACCTATTACCACTTCCCAAAACATTTCTTTCTTGAGGCATCACCTGGAGGCTTTACAGCCAGGGCTTCTACCCCGAATCTCCTTCAGTTCACACACCAGCCAAATCCTTTTAGTCTCTTCGAGATTCTTGGACCCACTCCCCACACAAACTGGGCTTCATCTTCCAAATTCTAGCATATCTCGAGGTATTTCCGGGTTTTTAAAATGCTGGTTTAAAGCTACTTTTTCTGAAAACACCAGAACAAATAGGGAGAGGCACTGACGTAGAATAATTAGCATGGTAAGAAGGACACTCTCTTTAGAAATGCAGATGTAGCTCTATAGTACTCCCCCCATCCCCGCCACCAATGGCTAGAAGGAAAATACAGAGGGAAACATGAATTTGCATCAAAACAAAAACAAAAGAGCAAAAGGGCTTCCCTCATTGCCAGGAGTGTGATTTGAAATGGCTTCGCTCAACATTTACCCCGCAGCATGAAGCCATATGCAAATAACTCCCTGCCCTTGTCCAACACTACTCCTCCCTCCCTGCTTCATCTCATTTTCTGCCTGTTCAAGAGGCAGAGGGTGGGAAAGCTGGAGTGGGAGGAAATGTCTAGACAAACTTCCTGCCACTCCAACTTCCTTGTCATCTGCTTTCTGAACAGGGTTGAGAGCTCTTGTAGTGAAAAGCAGTATATAAATAGTAGTAGGCTATGGGTGCCATTCCTAGAGAGTTTTAGGGAACCTTAGATGAAGTTGCTCAAAACCCTCAAAAGCTGTCATCAGTCCTGGATCTTCCTCCCTTAATAACATCTTCCTCATACTTGTTCATCGTTCCTGGCACAAAATATACATTGGCATGTAAAAGACATGGCCAAAATGTCACTGCCTTACATTCTCCACAGAGAGACATTGGTGGGCAAGAGAGGCGTCCGCACAGCTGCAAGGCTCTCCAAAGCCCACCAGCACTGCTGCAGAGGTGGACTGCTACTCCCAATGGGAGTAATGTCGCAACTGTGATTGTGCAATGTTTGTAGGCATGGAGCAGCCTGCCTCCGCAGCAGCACCAAAAGGCTTTGGAGATCCTCACAGCAGCACGGGTGTCTTTCACACCCATTCCATTCACACCTGTTCCTTTGCAGAAAATGTGAGCCACTTTCTCCAAGTGTAAATGCCCCCAGGAAATGCTCCTGGATAACATAATTTAAAATATTAACAGACTCCTATACATACATATTAACAGACTCCTATACATAGGAGTTCACATAGACTCCTATGTGCCTGACGAAGTCAAAAATCCTATTTTTTCCTACTGCTCTATACAACTCTGAAGTAGTATCTTATAGTGCTGTCTCCCATAAGCAAATTCTTTCTGTGCAACAATTTCCTGTGTCATTTTGTTCTTGTCTTGTGTGCAGGTGTAAGAAGAAGCAAACTGTTTAGAACCCCACCAAACACACAGAATTTGCAAGTTACATTTCTATTATGGGAGAGCTTCAAAGAGTTCTTGACAGAGGAGAGTATGTTCCCTTGGCATCTGCTCCTGTGTTTGAGAGCAACTTTGTTCAGGTAACCATAACTTTAAGAGGAAGTGGTTTAAACTGGCAATTTAACAGAAGAGGAGTTCATCATATCATGCTACAGATTGGTCCTCTCATCTTTAAGCCTTCCATCCTCACTTTTTCTTACATGCATACAACCACATCTACCCTGATATACATAAAAGAAATATTATTTTTTTTACATTATTTTTAAAGAACAGACATTACAGTCCAAGGCACTCCCAAGAATGAAACATTTTCATATAAAGTTTTAAAAGAAAAAGAGAGAAGAAGAAAGAAAGAAAGAAAGAAAGAAAAATAAAAAAGAGAAAGGAAAAGGGGGAAAAACCTGACAAACAATGCATATAGATGTAATCACCTTTTAAAGCACATACAATTCATTAAATTTTGACCATATAGCTTGAAACTAAATGGCAAAAAAAGAAAAGAAAAGAAAAGAAACCAATTCAAATGTGGATAATGAACACATTTCATGTTCAATGAAATTTCATATTTCAATATTTAATGAACATTTTATTATAATACATACAGGCAGATAGCTATGTCCATGCAGCATAGATTTTGCCCAATTTACACCATGCTTAGAGCCACTGCACACATGAGAAGCATCTAGCCACAGGTGCTCACTTTCAGTTTTCTTTTTGTAATGAGTGAGCAGCCCTTCATCTAAGGGTCACAAGATTCTAATTCTGTTAATGACATTACAGTTAGCTTAATCTCCCTGTTACCAAAGCACAAGGAAGAGTGGCCAGGAAAAGGGTGACTTCTCCAAAAAAGGGTATAGCTGATAACACATAGCAATCTAACCTGGGCAAAAGCACTGCTGGTCATCATCACTGCTGTCTCTGCATTAAAAAGCCTGACTGGACTTAGGAACATCCCCAAGCTCCGGCTATGAAACGGAACTCATGCTTGTCTCACTGGGGTTCCATCCTGATCGGTCTCCTCAGAAGGAGGGGAAACCAGCCAGAATGTCTCCTTGGAGGAAGGCTGCCTGAGGAGTCCAGGAAGGGGCATGGTTCCTGCTAGCCATATAAGACCTCCGCTTTCACCAACCAACACCTTTGCTTGTTCAACAACTCTCCTATGAGCTTGTGGCTCCAGCTGCCTGTCTGGTAGCCCTGCCTGCCTTGTAACCTTGCCTGGCTGCCCTGCCTTGCCTGGTTCATCTGCTTTGCCTAATCAGGGTTCAGACAGCAAACTAGCACCTGTGCCAGAGGACTATCAGAGACCAGTGTAAAGCAGATGTTAAGGAAAAGGAGACCAGGGGTGGTGATGTAACAAGTTTTAGTGCTGAGACCCCCAAAATCAGAGTGTCATCAACTACAGGAAAGAGTATATATGCTGAAATAAATAAGAATTGTATTATTATTTCCAACATCTCCGGTGGTGGTCAGGGAGTTAATGCACCCTTAAGGGCCATCTGATGTAGAGCCCCCCACCTGGGGAGCGAGGGAGCGAGCCTAACAGGCTGCAACTCACCAAACAACCAAGCACTCAGCTGGAACCAGAAGGGATGAGGGTGACCAGGAGCAATGAGGTCAACTTTCCAAGTCATCTGTCCCTGAGGCACATCTGGTCCCTTCACCCATGGATCACCATCTTCCTGCTGTGTGCAGATTACCAAATCAAGGGAATGATTTGCCAAATGTGTAGGGCTAGATACCAAAATAGGTCTCTGGTTCTCATGGAGATCATGAGTTCCTGAGCCATACAAGACAAAGGACCAGTTCACATGAGTAAAACAATGTCTGTTAAACATAAAATCCTAGATTCATGTGCTGCCCACGCTCCTGATTTCTGGTCATGTGAACCCAGAAATCATTGATCACGTCAGCTTGGCACCACACATCAACCCAACCTTTACCCAACACTGATAGCCAGAGTGCAAATCCTAGCTTTATCAATCCTAGATTATTAGCACTATGCCAACCCAACATTGCCAAAAAAATTCCAGATTCACATGACCAGAAATAAGGAGCTAGTGTGCCACATGAATCTAAGATCTTAATGTTTAATAGACATTGTTTTAATCATGTGACCTGGCCCAAAAGGGGTCCTGGCAAAAATGCTGTTGTGCCCAAGGACAACAAGCCTGAGGTTCTCCAGCACCACCTCTTTCAGGTGCACTATGCTGGTTTAGCAGGCGTATAACTTGGATCAAGTTCTCTTCTTTCTCTGTCCACATACACATCCTGCTTAATCCTTTTTTCCCTATCTTTTGAGTACTAATGACAGTGCTAATGATGCTTTGTAGCTGATTTTAAAATAAGAGCTATTTTAAGTATATAAAGGAAACATTATTCTTTCTTTCTTTTTAGGTCAATAGAAGAGGGGAATCGATTTACCTTCATAATCGCCCCAACTACGTAATCATGGGTGTCTGTTCCTCCAGGCCAAACAGTTTATTGCCAAATGTGCTGCTGCTTGCACATTCATCCACTTCATCCTCCCAGGAAGATATTTCAATACATCCAGCACTTTCAGAGCAATCTTATTTAGAAGATGAACTAGTACTCACCAGGTGAATTAGTACTGAGGAGGAGCGCAAAAATGGAAACTACAGCTTGAGTTCCAGTAGTTTTGTTATATCTTGTTAGGAAAAAAGAACTTCTCAAAATTCCACAGGTTCTCCTATTAAAACAATTCCATGCATATAAATGTTTTATTTTTATATCACCATCTTTTAAAATCAAGGCCCACATTGCATTGTGAATGACATTTTCAGCACTGGACAATACAAGAATTTGTCCAGTTGGTGGCACTCATGTCCAAATGGTATGTGGTGCTTTCATTCCACCTCCAATTTCAAAGAGCCTGATCACAGGATTAAAAGAATTTCCAGTAGCTGTTTAGGATTGTCTATATTCCCACAGCACATGTCTTCCCAGTTTTCAGTTGTGTGAACCCAGAAAAAATTAGCATTGTTGGTTTGGCACCACACCAACCCATTTACCCAGAAACAATAGCCAGAGTCCAGATCTAAGAGATTCATGATCCCAGGTAGATGTCCGGTTGGCACAATGTCAACCCAACAGCATCCATTCTTTCTAGGTTCACACAACTGGAAATTGATAGAGTGCTTTTATAGCTGCTTCCCTTGTAAACACAAAGCAAAGCTTTGTTTAACTAAGCTTTATTCAGAAACAACTCCATTTTTCTCCTTCTCCTTTCCCTTCCTTTTCCTTTCTGACTCTACACCCCACACTCTCTACAGGATTCCCACTGGGACAAACTTCTAATTAACAAAACATAAAAGCTTGCTAGATAGAATGCAACACCGCACATCAAAGGAATCTAGGATCTAACAATTACTGGAGATTCATTTAATTGTGTGAATGCTGTCGGCCTTTAAGACAGCCCTAAAAATGTACTTGTTTGGCCTGGCCTTCCAAGGTTTGTAAATTGTTTTTTAAAGTATTTTAATTAGTTTTAAATTGTTTTTATATTGTTTTTAGCACTGTGTTTTAAATGGTGTGTGTTTTTATGTCTTTTTAAATTTGTTGTACACTGCCCAGAGCCTTTGGATGGGGCGGTTTATAAATGTAATTAATTAATTAATTAATTAATTAAATTTTAAATTAATAAACTACCCCATAATCTTGCTGAAAATAAGGGCCAAACCAGACTAAATATACCATGTATGATTGCCATTTTGTCTTAATCCAAATAGCAGATGTGGGGCAGGGGAAGGTCGGAACCATGGCACACAGAGAAGGGGCATTTAACCCTTTCCCTTCTGTGAGAGGAAAGGATTAGATGCCCCTTCCCATATACCATGGTTCCAACCCCGTCCCCAAGGCTCCAGTTTTAATTAAGAAAAGAACTACGTGCTAATGATGCATTTAGCATCATGCCTGGTTTAGCCCTAAGATGCCTGATTCTCTGGTCCTGTGCAAGAAATCAGGGAGAGGAAGAGTGTCAGTTTCTCCATATGTTCATAAGATCTCACAAGGGCTTCTGGAGTGTAGGCAAAGACTTACTAGTTCACAGGAACATAAGAACAGACCTGCTGGGCTTGCAAAGGGTCTGTTTCGGCCTATATTCTATGTCCTGTTTTCAACTGCTGATACAGGCAAAGAGTTTTTTGAATTATGCATTTAAAATCTTGCGTTAAAATCTTATATATTTAAAATCGTAAAATTTTATAAGAATAAACATTCTTGACCAATTATTCAATGTAAAACAAATATGTGTAAACCAATAACTGTTTTGAATATTCATAAGTCACTTTTCTAGCACAGTCTAGAAATACAATTTGTTGTTGATGGAAATTTTTATCATAAATGGCAGACTAGCACCAATAACTTCTGTGGAGAGCTTTGTGCATGGAACTTCCTGTTTAGCACATGGTACCAAATCATATGTTTTCTTTAAGAAGGCATGATGTCCTACAAGTTTTCAACATTGCCCCTTCTATGTGGACCAATGTTGTTGTTGTTGTTGTTGTTGTTATTATTATTATTACATTTATATCCCGCTCTTCCTCCAAGGAGCCCAGAGCGGTGTACTACATACTTAAGTTTCTCTTTCACAACAACCCTGTGAAGTAGGCTAGGCTGAGAAAGAAGTGACTGACCCAGAGTCACCCAGCTAGTGTTATGGCTGAATGGGAATCTGAACTCGGGTCTCCCCGGTCCTAGTCCAGCACTCTAACCACTACACCACGCTGGCTCTCGTGTTCCCTCTAAGGCATGCTCATATGCAAGCGCTCACAAGTTTTTATGTCCGCTCAGTTAATTTTAGATCCTGCTCAGGTTGAATCAGGAAGGCCCACTCTGAATGCATATGTGCGCACACTGCCTTGATACTGCTGCCCAGAACAAAACTCATTCCTCACAGAGATGAAAAAAATTAGAGAGAACACTGATGTGGACTGCAACACCCATAATTACCCTTCAATTCTCCCCACCTTCAGTGCAGGCTTATTATGGATGCCATGAGGCTTACTGCTATCACATACACTGAATGAAAATGGATGCAGTGTGGCTTGTTGCTATCATATACATCAAATGAGTCTATCTTCTGCGACAAAAAGCACATTGGAGGTGCACTGTGTCTCTTTCCTTTCAGCTGCCTACATGTAGTTCTGGACTGACAACACACTGTGCCCTTCTTGAAATGGGTCTCAATTTATACATCAGTTTTCAACCCTGTTAATTCTCATTTTCCCAGCTGCTTTTGGATACGGTGATGCAATGAAGAATGCCTCTCAAAAACTCACATGAGAATTTTCTTGCAGGTTCTTACCTTTGAAGTTTGTGGATCTTTCTGTTCACTCTGCTAAGAAGAGACGCATCAAGTTAAAGCTGGTGAGCGGCCGTGCCTACTACCTAGAGCTCTGTGCTCCACCACAGTCGCAGGCCGCCCTCTTCCGTCAGTGGACGCGGCTCATCAGTCTATTGAAAAGTAAACGTTCTGAGATCAACGTTCTATATAAAGATTTTGACATTCCGGCAGAAAATAGAGCCATCAGGAACAAAACTTTGAACGTGAGTATTAATCAGGATGGATCACTTAAGCGGGGCAGCAGGAAAATGCTTGACTAACAAGCAGAAGGTTGCCGGTTCGAATCCCTGCTGGTATGTTTCCCATACTATGGGAAACACCTATATTGGGCAGCAGCAACATAGGAAGATGCTGAAAGGCATCATCTCATCCTGTGTGAGAGATGGCAATGGTAAACCCCTCCTGTATTCTACCAAAAGACAACCTGTGGGCTCTGTGGGTGTCAGGAGTGGAAATCGACTTGACGGCACACTTTATCTTCACCTTTTTAAATCAGGATGGACATAGCACTGCTTCATTGTTAGGATTAATTTAGATAAGAAGAACTTGAATACTGAAAGGCTGCATCAAATAAAAATGGGGGGGGTCAACAGTCCATTTAAAAAAAAAACACCTTGCAATAGTAAGCTCCTGTTGGTTTGTCCAGTGCCAAAGGAAGCACTTTAAACACTGTTATCCTAGATTTAATTTTATTGGTGTCTGCAAATGGTGATGTGGAACAGAACTTGTGCTAGTGCTTTCCTTTGAAGGCACTAGCACAATCAGGGAAATGGAAGAACAAGAAATGCCTGGCAGAAATGGCATTACTGAAGCTTTTGGCTGGTGTGTTGGAATTGCCCATGTTGCCTACAAGTTCTATCTAAGAAGCAGAGGCCATCTGAAACCATTCAAAATACTTATTTTTTGTGAGTGGTGAGTTCCATCAGAGTCCCTCTCTAGAAAAGAGAGAAGCCATGAAAACTCAGCCCCTAAACAAACACAATTCATTTTACCTACCACCAAATAACCAGAGTTACTTCTAGGTGTACCCCACTCTTCTTTCCAAGGCTATGAAAAAGAAAAACCTTTGCCTACATAACGCAGTAGGTGAGATACTGTACACTGCAATTCATAAGGCTGATTCACACAATTGGAAATACGAGATGCGTCCTACCTAAGTTTGAGAGTGCTGTACGCACTCCCAAACTTAGTGCCAAACTTTGTGTCGCCTGTGAGTAAAAAGCAAAGGGGAAGGAAGTGGTCACGTGTGATGCTGGTGCTGTGTGGGGGGACTCTGTCCTACCCAAAAGCTGTACTCAGTGCTTTAGCAAAGTAGGAAGAAAAGCCCTCTTACCCAGCATGAGCCTTACACACACTCACTTCCTCCCCTTCCTACATTCCTTTTTACTCACAGATGATCACAAAATGGGAGCACACACAGCTCCCAAACTTGGGCAGGACACATCTCCTACCCCAGGCGCGTAACAACGATCGGGCAAGGGGAGACAGTTGTCTGGGGGCCCCACTGCCTGGAGGGGCCCCCCAGAGGCACCTCACGTGACTCCCCATTGCCCCCTGCCCAGCCCCAAGGCTCCTCAGCCACTTGCCCTCTTCGCCGTCTCTCCAGCTTGTTCTCTTGGCCGGCAATCGAGCAGCAGACAAGCTGCAAAGAGCTCCTTTTCTCCCGCCTCTCAGCTGATCGGCGGGTGGGCGGGGCTTCCACGGAGGTCTGGTGTAGGCCTCTGTGAAGCCTGAACTCCAGTAGGGCCCAAGCCAGCCAGGAAGGAGGAGGCAGCCAGAGTGGCCACCACTGCTCTCTGCAGCAGAAGACCCCCTGCTGCCAGGTAGAGTGTGAACTCCTTTTTGTGGTTACCTTCCCCACCCCCCCACCCGGATATATAGGGATCTGCTTGCCATAGGGCTTTGATATGGGGGGGAGGGACTGAGAAGTCTCTGAATATTTATTTTTAAACAGCTTGGAAAATTTGCTGGCTTAAAAAAAACTATCTAAAAAGTCCTATAAGTGGCTTGTTTCATGGCAGAAAATTACAAAAACTTCTGGAAGAAACAGTATTATATTTATTTTATTCATTCATTTATAAATGCACTTATGTTCAAGTTGTTTTGCAACCCAGAAGGTCTGAGTGAGAGCTGTGAAGCATGTGTTGTGCTTTTATTTTATTTTATTTTTCTTGTGTGTGAACTGCTCCCCAATAACTTGCAGGGACTTCAGGGTAAATCTGGCCAACATGTGAATGCAGCACCTCTATTCCAGAGGAGATGTGTGTTAAAGGGCTTTAAAAGCCTCCTGTGAAAAACCTCCTGCAATCAAACTTGACTGAATTTGTTCAGAATTCTGAGAAAACAAACATAGGTTCACCCTGCATGGTTGAAAGTCTCCTTTGCTAATCTGCAGCGAGGGGCCCATTTTAATCATTCATCTTTCTAGTGTGTTCTAGGCATTAAAAGTAAAACAAATGTATAGTACTCAATGTATATCACTGTATATTGTAACGTGTGCGTGTGTGTATTCAGTGAAATGTATTTCCAGACAGCATACTTATTTTGGAATATCAGACTTAAATCCTTGGGGGCCTGGGGTGTGCGGAGGCCCTGGACTTTGAGTGGGGGGGCCCCATTTTAAAATCTTGTCTCTGGGCCCACTCCAACCTTGCTACGCCCCTGTCCTACCCTATTAATGATCATGAGAACAGCTCTGAAGTCTTTCAAAGCCAAACTGAATACAATCCTATGCAGACTTCACGGGGTGCTAATCCCAGTGAATTTGATGAAACTTATTTCCAAGTAAACATGCACAGGATTGGGCTGCACAGCAGCTTCAGTGAGACTAAAGGAGGGTGACATCTCAAATTGATATGTATAACTGCAACAAAATTAAATTGTAACAGCAATAACAGTAGTAATAATCTATATATATAATTCTCCTGGGTGTGCCCAGGAGAAATGCGTCCCGGCAGCCCAGCTGATTGGCTGGGCTGCAGGGGGCGCCTGATTGGCTGGGCTGCAGGGGGCGCCTGATTGGCTGGGCTGCAGGGGGCGCCTGATTGGCTGGCAGCACACCCAGGAGAATTCGCTTGCTGGGTGGCTGCGGAGGCAAGGCGGCGGGCCCAGGGCCGCGGCGGTGGAGCCCAGCGAGGCGGTGGGCCCAGCAAGGTGGCAGCGGCCCCGGGGCGAGGCGGCGGGCCCAGCGCGATGGCGGCGGGCCAGGCCGTGGTGGCGGGGCCCAGCGAGCGGCGGGCCCAGCGAGGCGGGGCAAGGCGGCGAGGCCCAGCGAGGCGGCGGGGCCGGGCCCGGCCGCGGAGGCGAGGCGGCAGGCCTGATGGCGGCACTCTGGGGCCGGCCAGGCCCGCTGGCGGCGGCGGCCACACTCTGCCCCGCTGGAGACGGGGGCGGGAGGAGAGAGAGAGGTAGCCTGGCCTGGCCGGGCCCGGCCGCGGAAGCGAGGCGGTGGGACTGGCCCGGCCGCGGAGGCGAGGCGGCGGGACTGGTCGGGCCCGGCCGTGGAGGCGAGGTGGTGGCGGCCGCACTCGGCCCCCGCAGGGCAGCGGCGGCCGCATGGGTCAGCTAGTTAATAATTAATCCTTCAAGAAAAATATTTGTATTGTGATGACTTCTGGCATTTATTTCTCACTCAAGAACACTCTGTTCTTTAGGAACAGTGTTGTTTCTGCTTTGGGGTTAGGTATCCTGAGGTTTTAACACTTTAATTATTTTAGAATTTTCCAACTGAACTAAGTATTCACTTTGAATACTCTTCTATATAGTAAATTCAGGACTGATTCTGTATTAAGCGATTAGAATATGCCTAATGTTCAGTATATCTATATGTGTGTGTGTGTGTGTGTGTGTGTGTGTGTGTGTGTGTGTGTGTAGATCTATCTATATATCTATCTATATATCTATCTATTTTTGCTCCTTTTCCTTGTTGCTTCCCAAAGATAAGCAACCAAACAGAGCCTCCCTCTCCCTTGAACCAACAAGCCAGCCAAGAGTCAATGAAAGCTCCAGTCATTAAACAGACATCTTCCAAGCGAGTCACTATTTCTGATATAGTAGTAGGCCCTATTGAAGAATTTCGAAAGAGCCGGAACCAAGCACAAGTTTCTTCCTGCAACAGCATGAGAAACCCCAGTGCGGATTCAGGCAAACAATTAAAGAAGAGCAGCAGCATAAAGAACAGATCCAGGTAGGTCAGCTAGAAAGGCATATTATTATAGATTTCTTTCCCCCAGTTTTTATTTCAATATTTCTCCTGTCACACTAGATTCACCTTTGTAGTAATGCAGCCTTTTAAAAACGATAAAGCAGGACTGCACAACATAAGGCCCATACAACATAAGGCCTGAGGGCTGGATCTGGCCCCTGAGGCCTTTTTTAATGGCTCCCAGGTAGGAATATCCTACAGCAACAGCAGGAGCCATGAAGAGCTCTTGGTTTGTCCCAGTGATGAGCAGCAGTGGCTCAATGCAGTTGGGTACTTGAGATCAGATAAGATGCATATGGCAGTGATGGACTGACCAACGAGCCAGTTGCTGCTGCTTCAGCAGTAGCAGCAATGGATGGAGTGGGCTGGAACAGTGGCAGCAGCAGGTAGGCACAAGCAAAGTGCATCCCAGAAAGGTGGAGGCTCACTCTTTCAGCCAGTTCCTTCTTCTCCGGGGTGGGGGCGGGCATCCTCTCCCACAGTGCCATCTTATACACACTTTCTCAAAAATATATCCCATGGTGTACCCAGTAAGATTTACACCCAGGTAAGCATGCCTAGGGTTGCAGCCTGAAAGCAGCAGCAATTCAGGGAGAGGAAAGAACCTGTTTTTTGTTTGAGGCTGCCATGCACTCCAGGTGCTGCACCACTGAGCAAGGACAGGGCCTATTTTCTGGCCACTATCCTTGGTTTAAATTGTGGGTCCCTTAACAGGGAGGAAAGATCCACAAACAGTTAATAATTGCTTTCATTAAAATGGTTAATTAATTTTAATGTAAAAATGCACTAAAAATTGACCTCGGCCATGGCACACCAAGTCATGGGTCTCTGCTTTCCTTGGGCGGTGGTGGTGGGTGGGTGGGTGGGACACACAAAAGACACTTGATCATGAAATAAATTAATGTATGCATTGATAACTTATGTAATCCAATCAATGTTATATAAGAGTTGCAAGACTCTAGTCCAGGTCCCTGCTCATTCATGGACTGAACACGGAACAGTTATTTTCAGAATTGCTGCTAAAAGCTCCATTAGTGTACCTAATCGACAGCACACTTTACCTTTAATGGGATGTACTAAATGAGCTATTTAAAAACTGAATGTATTTTCTGGTCAGTGTGGCACCTTCCTTCAATTAACAGGCTCAGGCTCATTTCCCCTTCTGTAAAAGAGAAACTGGCATCTTGTATTAGATGGTTGTGTAGTTGAAGTTATTTATTATATTACAAAATGCCTACTAGGATTTATCATTGACTCTAAATGGGCCATGGACCCTAAAAGGTGAAGAACCATAGGCCTGTGTTGCTTACATTTCTGCAAATTATAGCAAAGGTAGCAAAACTATGTGAAACTATGTGAAATTTTCAGAGTTTGAAAGCAGAACTAAATATTGTCAGCAAACACAGGTTCCCAAGCCTGTTTTTGCCAAATTCCCCCACCACACCACCTACATGGCTTATTTCTGATCTTGGAGACCAGCAGGGCAAAATGGCTGGGCTAGTGGAATTGTAGGGGAAGAAGTGCTGGTGTGGGGAAGGGTAAAGCACTCTCCTTCCACACACTACTTATCACCTGAAAACACCTCCTCATTCACCTTATTTTGCAAATATGGGATTGGGAAGCCATGTTTTCTTATGTCTGCTACTGCCCTGATACATTGTAATCTATAACTCTTAATGCATTTGCTGTAGCAACTTCTTGATCTTTTTATATATTCATATATATCCTTTCGCTTCCAGGGAATGGGAATCTTTTTCTAGTACAGGAAAAAGACTACAGACTTCAGGTATGAATGAAATTTCTATTTAATAGTTTAAAGTGTTTTCCCACTTTACCCTCATGACTGTCATTTTTACATATTCCCCTATATCAAATTTAGTGCAAGTGGAATTGGAGTATCTGACTGTTCTCACTAGCTGACATATTTAAACAAAGATAATATTTACTGAGACATAATAGATGTTTGTTCCCATACTTTACATTCTTCCTAGAATGCTCACAATGGCCTTTGAGATTAAGAATATTAGTTCCCCCAAACCATTCTTTAGGTATTTATTCATTGTGTATACTTTGCACTATTCACGTATGAACTCCTGAACAATAACAGCTTGATAGTGCACTGCCTACAATATCCATGGTTAATGATTCCCCCCCGCTTATATTAACAATCTTGTTTTCACTTGTGAAAAAGCAAGGGCAAGGTACTGGATTTGACCTTGTCACTATGAAAGTCCTTAATTTGTTTGATTTAGTGTTTGTGCTGTCTTAATATTAGTTAGTCACTATCTTTTGGAACACAACCGAACCCAAAACAGGTTTACACACCCTACACTGTTACCTATCTGGCTTTTAGACAATGACAAGCAGAGACTCCATACCTGCCAATGTGTCCCTATTTTCCCATTCATTTGAATAGGAAAATAGGGACATGTTGGCAGGTATGATTTCATGTAAACTTGCAAATGAGTTTTGGGTGTGTAATACTTTCTTTATATCCAGTATATGCACATGAGGTGGAACTGGGGTAAGGACAAGTATACTTAGTCAGTGAGGTAGACTCACCCCCTCTCCCGAACCACAAGTCTCTACTTTCAGGTACATGTATAGAGCATTTGGCTTATGAAGCATGTATCTATGAATCCTATTTTGTATCAAATAGATTATAGCAATAGCAATAGCACTTACATTTATATACCGCTCTATAGCCAGAGCTCTCTAAGCGGTTTACAATGATTTAGCATATTGCCCCCAACATTCTGGGTACTCACTTTACTGACCTCGGAAGGATGGAAGGCTGAGTCAACCTTGAGCCCCTGGTCAGGATCGAACTTGTAACCTTCTGGTTACAGGGTGGCAGTTTTACCACTGCGCCACCAGGGGCTCTATATATGTTTTATTTCAATGATCTCAAAGTAGAGTTTATATTCATACAACTCTTTCTCCTTTACCATTTCATCTATATCAGCTTCTGTTAGCTTAACTGAAGAATTCTATCCATTTATTTGTCTCTCTGTCCTGGTGTCCATTGATGTTTCACCTTTTACAATATTCTTATGCAAAATGTACTTTTCAGCCTGTTACCCTAGTTCTATATGTATATACCCTGACACACTGAATGTCTCAGAAAATGAGACATTTTTACATTTCCTGCTCAAAAACTGAGAACATGAGGTCCAGCAGCAAACAACCCTAGGCCACATATGTGGGGGTATACCACCCAAGACACGTAAGTTTTGGGCAGTCTAAAAATATGTTAAACAAATTAAGTGTGTGTGTGTGTGTGTGTGTGTGTGTGTGTGTGTGTGTGTGGGACTTCACATATTTGAACTAACTGCAGACTGGGAGAGGAAGGATTTGCAGTGGCAGCCAGCTTTAACTGTCAGTAAAAACAAACAAAACAAAAAAAATCAGAAAAACAGCATCAGCACCACAGGCAAAATATATCTAGTTGTCTTATGTTAATCAAATTAACAGTCACTTCCTTTTTACTAGAAGCTTAACAGGTGTCCGTAGTTATGTTTTCTGCTGCTGAGAAAGAGAGAAATGTTAATATGTGCTTTGTGAGGTTTTGCAGAACACTTCCATAAGCAATCTAAAACTAACTCTCTTCCCCCATTTTCTTTTTTATTCCTTAACACTTTTTCCTGCTGTGCTGGATTCTTCACGTTCTTTAGCTATTACTAGCGTATCAACCTTCTCTCTGATTACGCTTTCTCTCCCTCTTCTACTCTAAGTCATCTCTTCATTTTTATTACTTGCTTTTCTTTTTTCTTATCTTAGGACCTCCACTACACCATCTCATTTCCTTTCTTCCTTTCCTTTCATCTCATTATTTCCTCTCCACTGTATTATTCCCAATGCACTCGTGCAAAGGATAAGCCAACTGTGATTTACAGACTGTGCTCTTTTCAGTTTCTTAGTGGGGATAAGATCTAATTTATATTTTATTTCATATAACTTTTTTCATATTGTATCAAATATTTGAGATACATGACAGTCAAAACTGACAGAACAAAGCAATGTGACAGCGAATAGTAAACATTATGGTCCCCTCACCTTAGGAGAGATTGGATTTGATGTCTCTCTTTGAAGTAGACAAATGAAAATTAGCTTGTAAGTGTGGGTAACTGCTGTTATAGAAAATATAATAACAATTTAATAAAACACATGATTGACTGTGGCATGGAAAAGCAAAAAACCATTTTGCCTAAATTCCTGTCCCAAACAGATCTCCTCACTTTCTTTTGTGTTGTACTCCCTTGCTGTCTTTCTCTTTAACACACTCACTTTATTCTCTGCTTTCCTAGGCTGTATTTTCCTCATGTTCCTCCTGTTTCTTTACAGGGATTCTAAAGAAAGTCAGTAAGTCTGAGATAGTTTATTACAAGTCACAATGAGAAATGGATTGTCACACACACTGAATGAAAAGTAACTAAATGAACTGAAGATATCCAGTCAAAGAAAAGAAAAGAAGATAGAAATCTAGAAACTGTAGAATTGTTCTGTTCCATTATTACAAAATTAAACACTGTTGAACCATAGTATGTATTTCTTCTTTTGCAAGTGTTACATTCAATATTATTTATTTTTAGATTTATACACTGCCCTTTAACCGCATTCCAATCCAAATATTGATTTACAAAGAAATAACATAATAAAAACACAAGATAAACCACAATTACACAAAGCTTAAAATAGCAGTAAAATCACCAGCCAAAATAAAGCACAACCCCCACCCCCACCGCCAAAATGGGTATGGTAGTCAGAATCCATACATTAAAAGCTAGTTCCCAATGAGCTTGGACCATTAAAAAAAAAAAAAAAAAAGGGAGGTGGACAACTAATTTTAGTGGGTGTCAGTGAGGCTGTACTCACACAACGACCGGCTCCCTGTGGCACCTCAGCAGCAAACCCAGCTAAGAAGCCGGGCTCTTAAACGAGATTAAAGGAATGAGCGCTCCCTTAACCTCATTCAGCTGAGCATGTGTCACCAGCAGCTGCTTTCAGCCGGCACTGAAGCACTGACAGGCGCCTGCATGTCACTGGGGAGATCCCCACATGGTGCATTGTGGGACTTGTCCCAACCCCCGCACCTCCACACTGCCTATGGCAGCCACGGACTGTCTGGGCACACAATCCACATGCCCAGACTCCCCCACCCAGATCATCAATGGGGAAGGTGAGCTTCTGCTGCCTTCCCCTCCACCTGCACTCAAGCCCTCTCATGAGATCGTGAGAAAGGGCTCAAAATCTTGCTTCCCCACTCTCACTACAGGACCTAGTTCTGGGAAGGAGAAGGTCTACTCTGGGATCTAACTTATGGAAGTAGGGAGAGGAAGAGGGTGGTGGTTTTCCAATGCTCCATTCTTCTGCCCCAACTCAGAAGCTCTGTTTGGAATAGCAGGCAATGCATTGAGAACCAAGCTGCTGGTTTTCACATGTTGAGCAGTTGAGTTTTCAGGGATCTTCCAAAAACTGGCTATGGAAGAGGGAATAAACATTTGCTACAATGAATTGCTTCAGTTTTCGTCTTCCCAAAGGCAGGTCGAGGGTCATAGAAGGTGGGAGGGGGCAGAATACATTTCATCCCTTCTCAAACCTGAAGAGCTGGGTTTAGAGAAGGGAAGCAATGTTTGACCAGCATACCCTCTAACAGGGATTCCCAGATGTTATTGACTACAACTCCCATAATCCCCAGCCAAAATCCATTGCTGCTAGGGATGCTGGGAGTTGTAATGAACAACATCTGGAAACCCATGCTAGAGAGGGAACAGAGAGAGAGAGTAACAGCAGGAGAGAGGGTATGCCCTCAACAGCAGGAGAGAGGGTATGCCTGTAGACTTCCAGCAGCATCTGGTGGGCCACTGTGTGAAACAGGATGCTGGACTAGATGGGCCTTGGACCTGATCCAGCAAGGCTGTTCTTTTGTTCTTAGTGAGTGTGACATATCATTTCCATCCACCTGAACCTGTATCTCTGGCTGGAGCAAAGGGAAACAAACATGTTTCTCTGGTACACCACCACTTCAGCAACTTTTTTTCTTACCCAGCCCACAGATCATTCTGATGATGACTGCTTCCAATGATGATCTTGATTTGGAATCACCTGCTTTTCAATCCATATTACTCTCAAGCCATCAAAAATAATGGGAGGGGGGAGGTTGCTGGGGGGGACACTTGTGGATCTCTTTAGGGAGGATAAAAGCTAGTTAGAAGACTCTCTGAGGATCAAATATAAATAATTGCTGTAGTGATAGCAGTAGTAGTAGATTTTACTTTAATCATGTCATTTGGCCCTGAGCATTTGGGAAGTTTGATGCAAAATTATTATTAATATTTTTATTATTTTACATTTATATCCCGCTCTTCCTCCAAGGAGCCCAGAGTGGCTTACATGGTTATGTTTATCCTCACAAGAACCCTGTGAGGTAGGTTAGGCTGAGAGATATGTGACTGGCCCAGAGTCACACAGTGAGTTTCATGGCTGAATGGGAATTTGAACTCAGGTCTCCCCAGTTCAGCGCATCAAACCTGCTCCAATGTGCTTCTAAGCTCCATGGTATATGGAAGAACTGCAAAGGCTGAAGAGGCAAGGTAGATGACTAGAACACAAGTGGAGAAGGACTTGACTCAAATCCGACAGATTACACCACAGAGCACAATTGAAGACTCTGACAATACATGTCGTAAGGAAGCAATTATTTGCTGCACGTATTGCATCCGCAGGTTCATGTCTAGTGGAATTGTTGAAGGTGGTGAGAGGACTTATATCTGCCCTGGCTTTGGAACCATCAGTTAGCAGTTATGAGGCCTGGAATGAGGTTTTTTGTGGCCAAAATCTCTTATATTTGAACCAACCTGGTTACCACTCATGGTGCAGTCTTTGGGGGAGGGGCATCCAGTAACTCCTCTTGTGTGGTTATATTGGATCAGTTTCGGTTTGTGACTCCTGATAACGTGAACAAGCTGTTTGGAGCAGTGCGTTCTACCACTAGTTCTCTTGACCCTTGCCCAATATGGCTTATACTATCTAGTAAGGAGATAATTGGAGGGGGTCTGGTTGAGATCATAAATGCTTCTCTGAGGGAAGGTAGGATGCCTCCTTGTGTTAAGGAGGCAGTTATTAGACCTCTTTTTAAAAAGCCTACATTAGATCTCTTGGAGTTAGGCAATTATAGGCCCGTCTCCAACCTCTCATGGTTGGCCAAGGTGAATGAAATGGTGGTGGCCTCTCAGCTCCAGTCAGCCTTGGATGAAACAGATTATCTAGACCCATTTCAAACTAGCTTTAAGGCAGATTATGGGGTAGAGACTGCCTTGTCTGGCCTGACGGATGATCTCCAATTGGCTCTAATCGGCTAATGACTGAGGAAGTATGACTCTGCTGATCCTTTTGGATCTCTTGGTAGCTTTCGATACCAAATCAAATCAAAATCAAATCAATCTTTATTACTGTCTTTGACCAGCATAAAGTATGTTACAATGGAGCATCTTAAAAATGGCATTAAAAGGCATACAAATGGTGATTAAAATATTAAAATCCCAAAATCTCTAAATCCTAAAATCTTAAAATCCCTAAGGCTTAAAATCTCAAAATCCCAAAATCCTAGAGTCTGTAAAGCTGTTAAACTATAAAATACTGATTTAAAAATGCTATTGTAGATGCTAAAACTGAGCTGAAAGGCTATGAGCTGTGTCAGGCCTGCCTGTCAGGACCTGCTGGATTTTGCACACTGCCACGCAGAACTTGGCAACTTTATGCGTGGTAACAGGATTGGAGTCGGAGAGCAGGAGAGAGATGCAGAACTGACTTGAGCCACCAGAGGACTTGAGTAGTAGCGGGAGGATGAGAGTGGTACAAATATCTCTGTAGAACTGGCAACGGAGGAGAACATGCACTGTTGTTTCAACTTGCACAGAGTTGCAGGGGCACAGGTGTTCCAAGGGGGAAGTCTTCTTGTATCTACCTTCTAGCACAGCTGAAGTGATGGCACTGCATCAGCCCAGGATTGGGAGATAGTTGTTGGGAGAAAAGGCTCTTAGTTGGGAGATAAGGCTCTTAATCTCAGATGTCATCACTGGCAGCTATGTGGACAGGTTCTCTATACTGGGGGCAGCTGTGCTCCATGGCTACATCTTCATATAGATCATGGAACTATTTTCCCCAAATCCTTGGTGGGATGTAACTATCCAGGCAAGTCAGGCTGTTACTGGGGAGGTTCGCTGTCATGCACCAGAATAAGGCTGAATAGTTGGATCTCACTGCCTGGATGAGGCATGACCAGGTGGCTTTTCACAGTGTTTCTTTTCTTGCAGATGAGCAGTTGTTTGTATTGCCTCTTCTGCTGGAGGAAGTCCTGCACAGACATTGGTCCTTTGTTGGTTTTGTAGGAATGGTAGTTGCTGATGAGCCCTTTTTTGGCATTGATGCAGGTTGTCAAACTATGTTTTTGAATGGTGCAGGCGCTGCTTTTGGCGAGCATTGGTTTTGCAGGTTAGGTGCTTTTGGAGCTCCTGCACTGAATTGTCATAGATCTCTAAGGTTGTGTCGCAGGGTTCTGCTGTAGTCAGGGAAAGCCAGGTATGCTGAAGGTGTTCTGATCGGATATTGCTTGGTCTAGGTGGGTGGTCCATTTGGCATGGCAATCTCTCCCCACTGGTAAAATGTGGAGTAGGTAATGATCCTCGGTGTGGGACTGTATGGTGAGGGACTTTAGTCGTAGAGAGATTGGGAAGTGGTTACTGTCAAATTGGGGAATAACTATGAAGTGATCAGCAAATGGGAGCAGGTTTCCAGAGACAATTATGTAGTCAATGACGTTCATTCTGGAACCATTCGAGCCGGAGCTCTTGGATGGTGAGGAAGCAGCCTGGCTTAATGCTGACTGCCTTAATGCAGGCTCTTTGGGAGAAGAGGGAGGGCTTTCTCTGCCCAGGGCCTGTTCTTAGTGGGGATTGTGGAGACAGTACTCACGGCTCCTATCAGTTCAGTGGAAGGGAGATAGGAGTCAATTCTCATCTGCTTCCCTGCCTTGGCTGATTAATGGTTGTCATGATGGTCGCTGCTGGGACTTACTGGTTGTTTTCTTGTCTTTTGTTCGTCATGATTTGCCTGAGAATTTCAACCCAGGGGAGAAAGGCACAGATTTAAGCACAGGAGCTTGTGAGCGGAGCTGCTAGCTTGCTGCCATCTTGGCTTCTCTCAGCTTTCAATACCATCAACCATGGTATCCTTCTGGACTGAGTGAGGGGGATGGGTGTAGGAGGCACTATTTTACTGTGGTTCCATACCTCTCAGGCAGATTTCATAGGGCGTTGCTTGGAGACTGTTGTTCTACAAAGCGAGAGCTTTACATGGTGTTCCTCAGGGCTCCATTTTGTCTCCAATGCTTTTTAACATCTACATGAAACCATTCAGAGAGATCACCAGAGGATATGGT
The DNA here is from genome assembly GCF_027244095.1 of Hemicordylus capensis. Classification (NCBI taxonomy): domain Eukaryota; kingdom Metazoa; phylum Chordata; class Lepidosauria; order Squamata; family Cordylidae; genus Hemicordylus; species Hemicordylus capensis. The sequence continues at coordinate 81,035,315 of NC_069657.1, read as the reverse complement.
GCAGGGTGCTATCAGTACACTGACGACACCCAAATCTATTTCTCCAAGTCAACTTCATCAGATAATAGCATAACTTTCCTAAATGCCTTCCTGGAGGCAGTAATGGGGTGTATGGGGGATAAAAAACTGAGGCTGAATCCAAACAAGACAGAGGTGCTCACAGTAGCGAGCTACAATTCAGGAGATGAGATAGATCTGCTGGTTCTTGATGGTTCTTGACACTCCCCCACAAAGAACAGGTTCACAGTTTGGGAGTACCTGTGGACCCAATTCTCTCTCTCTCTCTCTAATATCTCAGATGGAGGAGATGGCCAGGAGTGCTTTTTATCTTCGGCTGATACGCCAGTTGTGCCCTTTCCTGGAAGAGGTTTCACCTTAAGACAGTGGCGCACATGCTGGTCACCTCCAGGCTTGACTACTGCAATGCACTCTACGTGGGACTGCCTTTGTACATAGTCCAGAAACTGTAATTGGTGCAGAATACTGCCACCAGATTGGTCAGAGAGTTGTGCCGAAGAAACCATATCACTCCTGTTTTGAAAGAATTACACTGGCTGTCAATAGGTTTCCAGGCAAAATACAAAGTGCTGGTTATTACCTAAAATGCTCTTAACAGCTTGGGCCCAAGGTATTTAAGAGAATGCCTTCTTCGTTATGAACCCCACCACCTATTAAGATCATCAGGGGAGGTTCATCTAAGGGTGCCACCAGCTCTTCTGGTGACGACTCAAAGGCGAGCCTTCTCTGTAGTTGCCCCAGGGCTGTGGAACACACTTCCTGCTGAGATTTGAGCTACTCCATCCCTGATGGCTTTTAGGAAACAACTGAAGACATATCTCGTCAGCCAAGCTTTCTAGTTGAAGTTTTAGTTGATGTTTTTAGTTGAATTTTATTTATTGTCTTTACTTTAAATTATATATCTGTTTTAAATGTGTTAATCTTTTTGGTTTGTTTCATTGTTATAAACCACCTATAGACTTTGGTAGTGGGCAGTCTTTAAATATGATAAATAAACAAATAAATAATGTTAAGGACCAGGATCATGGTTAATGTAGAGGGAACTTTAATCCTTTCCCTTTGCCATAGTTCCCAATGTGAATCAGGGTTCTCATGGCCACTATGACTCTTGGGAGATAAATTATGTGTTGTTTTAAGTGGATGCCTGAACATGCTAAATGTGAAAGAGACAAGCGTGTACCATACAGGAACATAAGAACATAGGAAGCTGCCATATACTGAGTCAGGTATACTTATCAGAGAGTCAGGACTGGCAGCAGTATACACTTGAGGGCAAACCCAGTTTTCGTTAATCCTGAGGCAGCTACCTTTGATGTTATGTGGCACAAAGACTATTGCAACACTCAAGCAGGAACTGCAGGAAGTCTTCTTGTGCTCTGTTGTATAGTAATACATGGATCAAAAAGGCTTATGAAGGTTGGCAAAAATTTGCAACATCAAGCATGGTTGGTAATATGCAAAGAGATAATCATTTTCTCATACCCTATTTCTCAGACATAGAATCAGGCTTTAGCAGCAGTAGCACCAATTAGTATTCGCATTCAGCATCTTTTAGAACCAGTGTGGTGTAGTGGTTAGCGTGTTGGAGGAGGGCCAAGGAGACCTGAGTTCAAATCCCTGTTCAACCATGAAACTCACAGGGTGACCATGGGCCAATCACTTATCTCTCAGCCTAACCTACATCGCAGGGTTGTTGCATGGATAAACATAACCATGTATACCGCTCTGGGCTCCTTGGAGGAAGGGCAAGATATAAATACAGTAAATAAAAACAATTCTTATAATAATTCTGTACAACTGTAATGGAACTTGAAATACAGAAATGCCTAATTGATTTTTCTATTTTCTGAGCTATAAAATCAATGAATATTATTCCTAGAAGCTTGAAAACATAGCAATCACATAGTTGGGTCAGCTTGACTGATTAGTAATAGACCTGAATAACACAGGCACCTTCACCTTCCTCAAGAATTACCACTGTGGAGATTCATAATGACATCCTGATTATAGTAAGTGCACAAAAGTCAATTTACTTTAATTTGTTCTGAGACATTCTGACCTCTGTCTGAGAAATAAGTCCTGCATGACTTAATTTAGTCTCTACCTCTCCATAGATAATAAAGCCATATTATACATTTGAGATATCGCCCAGAGACACAGGTTTGGGGAGGTGTATAAATATGTTAGATAGATAGATAGACAGATTGATAGACAGATAACTGCTTATTTATTTTATGGAATTGTACAAAGAGGAATGAATACCTGAGTATAGGCTGGCTGGTGAGGTTTAAGTTTGCAACAGCCTCTACAGAGGTTGAAGACCTATTAGGATGGTCCATCCTTGGAGGCTGATACATCCAGATGGTTTTCTGGTGGCTCTGGAGGAATGATCTGTGGATATGTGTCAAGGGTTGACTTTCAATATATCGCAGCAAAGGAGTAGCTCTCCTACATACAAAACCCAAACCCAGAATCAGGTCATCTATGAATGATTTAACACCAGGTTCCCTATGAACATGCAGTGCGCTATCGGCGAGAGGCAGCCTTCTTCCAGTCACGCTCCACTCCCAAGGTGGACCTTTCTCTGCACCGAGCTGAGTAGCCGGCTATCCATGGCCATCTGAGGCTCAAAAGTGCAGCTGGTAGACTTATGGGTATATCTATGCAGCACCACAGGACAAAGGCAAATGTGTCCCCAAAGGAGCAACAGACTCAGAGACAAGGCTTTTGAAATAAAGAAATACAGTTTATTGAAAAGCAGGGGTACAATGCAAATGATGGTATTTGGCAACCTTGATACAGTCACAGTTGCAGAGGGAGTGAAAGAGAAACAGCAAGATGCTGGCATGGCACCAAGACCTGTGGTACTACATATGCCCACAGCTAGGAAAGGAGAGCACCGAGGTTCTCAGGCAGTTGGGCACAGGGGTTAGCCTACAGCAAGGCCACATAAGAAATGACTCAGCCTCAATGGTCTCTTTAAGGTTCCTCTTGGAAGTCTACGGGCTCTCAGCTAGTCAGGCACAGGGACAGTCCCATGGCAAGCCCACACAGAGAGTGACCCAAAGATACTGGTTTCCAAGAGTGTCCAGGGCAGACCAGTGCAAGTATACCCACAGCAGTCCCACACAAGGAGGACTCAGGATTGATGATTTCAGCACAGTAATTATTTTACTGTGATTCACTAGTCCAATTTGGGCTCCACATGCTCCAGTTCAGCTAAGGAAGAGGAAAGACTTACTCAGGTGGGTGGGTGTTCTGGGGCAGAACTGGCAGTTTGTACCACCAGACTTCCATGACAGCCAGAGGCGTAACTAGGGAAAACGGCGCCTAGGGCAAGCACCGAAATTGCGCCCCCCCACTGCCCCCCCCAAACATACATCTGACAGAAAGGTCTTTTGTAGTTGGAGGATGCAAGATTGCTGAAGGCTCCCCTGCAAATGCTTCCTCCTTTTCCATCCTACCTACTGCTATGCCCTGCTGCTGCCCAGGGGCGTAACTACTAACTCTTCCATGTCCCTTCCTATTTCCAAATTCCACCCCGTGCCATCTTTTCATTTCCTTCAGTGCACAAAGGACATCTGGTGAGGAGTTCTTACTAACTGCTTACAGTTATATAGCCCTACCTCACTCTCATATCTGCAAACCATCAAAAATAAGTGTGGAGATTCCAACTTTAAAAATAAAGTACCCGAAACAGCTTTTCCTTCTTTGAATAAACTGTCTTCATTTAACACTTAAACTCATTCCCCTGCTAGATAAGTGTGCCTCCCTCCTGCTGATAATTGCAGCATCCTAGGAAGGACAAACATGTTCCAAACATGTTCCTAGCTATTCCATGAAAGATCCCTTGCTTCCATTACCTCTGTACTTTCTGGATTCTGAAAAAGCACACAAATAAGGGGCCATTGATAGAGAAGGATTATGGAATAAGTAGAAGAATGATTTCTAGCTTCCCTCAGAAATGGGCACAGATGTAACAAAAGCAAGAAGAATTAACAGACAAGTTCCATGCTGTGTTGGTTGGTAGCAGGACAAATGGAGGGTACACACTGGTCTAAAAAACACAACTGCTCTCTTTATTGATACACTGAGGATCTGCAGAAGCTGTACCTAACAGCTACAGCTCCCCAAAACTACAGGAGCTGCAGAGGGAGGGACAAAGCACAACTAAGCACATCACAGAGCCCCCAGGCAAACATAACAGTCCAAATATTCCAAATCACCTTTTCCACTCACTCTTGTGTCATAGCTGCCCTGAAGATTTTCTGAGCCCTTTCTCATGACCATTGAGAAAGGGCTACCCAGTTTGCAGGGAGGAAGCCCGGAAGCGCTTAACTCCCTGCGCACGAGTAGTCGGCGGGGCCTTTGATGTGGAGCTGGGCTCCCTCCCTCTCACACACGCACCGCCCGGGTCGGCTCAGAGGCTCGCCCACACGCTGGAGGGAGCAGCAGGCAGGCCGTGGGACGTGATGCGCTGCTGCTCTCCCTCCTTGCCAGCTGGCTGGGCTGGCTGACTCCCACGCGCGGGCAGCAGCTAGAGCCAGGGCGGCAGGTCCGTGGCCACAATGGGCCAGGGGAAAGCCTGGACGCCGACGCTTAGCCGCGCAGGAGGAGACTGTCTCGGTCGGGAGGAAGAGCCCCACACTCGTCGCGCCCTTTCGCCTTCTTCTCGGGCTGGGAGTTAGGTTAACAGGGGGAAGCGCGGGGAAAACTGCCCGCTTTGAGGTGCCCATTGCCCAAGCACAAGCAGGCACGCCCGCCGCCCGCGGCTTAAAGTGTTTTTGCATTGATTTGAGTTTAAAATAAAGATTAATTAAACACACACACCTTGTCCACTAATGACTGAGAGTCAGTGAGTCCTTCTTCTTCTCCAGCCAGCAGCAGCAATGCACGCTCTCCCACCCGTCGCCGATGATGCCACGTGCAGAAGGCGAGCTGGGAGGACTCACACATGCGCAGCGCGACTGTGGGGCGGGGGGCAGGGCGGCATATCACGTATAACGTTGCAGAAAGTTGCACTAGAGGGCCTGATCATCAGGGCCTGGTTAAGCAAGGTTGGAACTAAGCGACGAAGGCAAGTAGCGGCGCCCAGCCAGCCGGAGCGAGGCAAGCCAAGCAATTGGGGGGGGGCCCCCGCCGGGACCGCTCATGGGGGAGGGGGCGCCACGCGCTCCTTTGCCTGCTGCTGCGCTGCCATTAAAGAGAATTTTATTAAAAAATAATTTTTTTCAGGTAAGGGAGGGGATCGGCGGGGGGGCATGGCACTTTTTGTCGCCCCTGCCAAGTGGCACCCAGGGCACGTGCCCTGCCTGCCCCCCCTATCGTTACGCCCCTGATGACAGCAGCAGCAAAGATGCTTCCCAGGAACCTTCAGCAAAAATTGCCACCAACCACAGTAGCACCACAAATCTTTTATCGACAGGTTCTGTCCTGTGCAAAATCTCAAAGCTGCAAAAAATTTAGATTTCACGGTGGATAAAGAGACCAGACTTGAGAGAGGCAGTGGATGTGATAGTGGCTATTCAGAGGAAGCACAGAAAAAAAGGGTTCTATTATACCAAATCTGAATAGCTTATTTTAGATCTGATTGTGATTGCATTACAGGGTGTTTGTACAATTCTAGAGGCTCTTTCAGCCACACAAGCTTAACACTTTTGTTGTTATGTCAAGAACTATGGCTTGATTTATGAATGCACATTCCACTCACCTTCCACTCACATTTAGGGGTGTATCACCTTTTACCAAATGGCTTTCACACCTGTCCAGTCTTTGCACAAAACTGCTGCTTGATCCAAGCAGAGGCCAGTTTCCTCTATAACACCTGTCTATCTAATTGCTTTCTTTGGAAAGCAGAGTATCCCAGCAAAGGCAGTGGAGGGAGAAGGTTGTCTGTTAACAGCTAGAGCAATAGTGGAGGAAAACTTGGATGAGTCTAACCAAACATGGGCTAGAGTCCATTTTAGCTCCTACTCCGTAGAGTAAGAGTAGTGCTGCTGCCACTATTGTTACCTGAAGTATTCCAAATGTGCTTCCTGCAATCATTTCCTTTTGTTAAAACCTTGTCAATCCCTACCACTCCCCATATCTCTCACACATACAGGAACAGGGCACAATGAATTCATTTCTAACCATGGTATGTATAATTGTGCATTTTAGACAAAATTCAGAAAACTAAGTGCATATAATGAAATCCATAAAATCTGTCTCACTTTTTTTTAGCATGTGTGGTTCGACCTTTGTAGTTATATTTAAAGTTCCTCACTGTGGTTGTCATTCATTCAATCTATGAGGCTGTACTCGTGAGCCCGGGCTTGGCTGCCAGTGAGAACTACCAGGATCCACCCGGATACCGGTGGTGCTACAGCACCAGCACCACAGCCAGCCAGCTCTTAGCCGAATTAAGGGCACAAATGCAACCTTAATCTGGCTGCTGGGGACTGTGTGTCAACAGCTCACGAGGACACAGAGACGAGTGGCTAAAGTGCCCATTCCCTGGGAGAATCCCTCAGTACACTGTGCTTGGCGCATGGTGAACTGTGGAATTCCCGGAGACTAGGACAATGAGTCCCGGGCTCAAAGAGATCTGCCCTGCTGCACAGAGCAGGGCTGATCATGTGGGAGTGTGGAGCATGCTCCTACCAGAAAAACAATAATCTGGGCAGAAGGCAAGGTTTGGGAAGCCTTCCCCCTGCTTGCCCGGTCGGTCATGTGAATGGCCCCAATGAATGCCATGCCAATGGCAGCAGGGATGGCCCCAATGATTTCCATGCCAATGGCAGCTTGGGGAAGGACAATTTCAATTTTCAGCATGGGAGCAAAAGATTGAAAACTCCTTCCCCCACCATGGTCCTGACTGGATCATGCACACCTGTTATTTATGGGAGAAAATCAAATGGAGCACCAAACTAGACATCTAAAAACATGTATAGTTTGGCCCTCAAATCATAGATGTGCAATGTTGAAATCTTGCTCACCCAAAGCAAATTCTATTGCTGTAACTACAAGCATTCTTTCAGAATTTGTCCATAGTTACAAAAGTAGATTCAAAATATGCAAAAACCCTGCACAAGCAAATTCACTGTAGTTCAGTCTTTAGTGCTTGTTGGAATGTGATATGAATAGGTTTATGTTCAAAGTACAGCCCACCTTATCTATTAATCACATTAAATAATCCTTGCAATGGTCTGAGTGCACAATTCCATAAACGGTGCATTTATATGCACCATTGAGTGCATATAAAATGCACTCCCATTTTATATCAAATTTCATAAACCTTTTCCCCTTTGTTTCTTCTTTTATTCATCCCATTTGAACAATGTGGCCACAGTCAAACCCCGCGCATGCATAATGACCCTCTGAATGGCCTGGACCAGTGTTCCCTCTAAGGTGTGCACACATGCCTGCGCTCACAAGTTCTTTTAATGTCCGCTCCGTTAATTTTAGATCCCACTCAAGCTGAATCAGGAATGCCCCATTCTGAATTCATGTGTGCACACACTGCCTTGATACTCCCACCCAGAACAAAACTCATGTGAAAAAAATGAAAAAAATTGAACATTGGCCTGGACCACACTGGATCATGTAACTGGGGGTACTTATACCCAATTCCATTTGACCATAGTTGTCTAACAGGTGTGTTGGGAGGGATCGGCATGGATCCCATTGTTGCTGATCTTTCTTCCTGAGTGTACAGTGTGGGAATCTCTGAGGGATACCAAGGCTTTTGTCATGAAAACAGAATGCATAGACGTGAGGAGGGAAATCTTGCATAAACGGAAAAGTCCAGTAATCTAATCCGGGTTTTTGATGGGTGCATCTCTTAGGTCTATATAGCTTGTTCAACTTCCTTTATGAAGGGGAGGAGGATTTACCTCTGCCAGCCTTATCTGTGTTCTTTTTGTTGAGCTAATTGGCACATTAGCTGACTGCTATCCTTTTTGTGGAAGGAGGGGAAACACAATGCCATTCAATTCACCCTGAGTGCAGAGCGGCCTTGACAGAGAGTTAACCTGCTTTTAGTTAACTTCTGGGGTCCACTTGGAATTAGGGAGGGCATGCATCTGCTCCCCTGTACAATTTGCTTGTTTAGGAGCCAAATCTAGGGACGACTGGCCCACTGCCACTAACTGACTTATCCCCATGTGTATAAACAGAGAGCTCATGATGCTGTGATACTCCTGAACATGTACAGAGTGAGATTTCCAAGCCTGGAGATGAAAGAAGAGGCTCCCCGAGGGGGCTGAACACGAACGAGGGAGCTCCTGGGAGCCAACAGAAAGGTTTTGCTAGTAACAAAAGCCAAGGTGATTATGGACATTTCTTTTAATAGGAATTATTTTTAAAGATCAAATAAATTTGGGGCAGGGTCCTGAACAACTACAGAGTGCATCATCCCCACTGCAGTGCTATAGTGATATGAGAATATTTGCCTACTGAAAGTCTCTAGATATATTGTATATTTGCAGAAGGAGCAAGTTGTTTATCACTACAGCACTATGATAGGAGATGCTGCACCTGGCCAGATTTTCCATTTTACACAACTATTAAGGGCAGAGGGCCCTGTCTCATTAATTTTACATGAAGGTTTATTGTAAGACATAGTCATCAGTCCTTAAATGAAGGATAATTGTAAGACATATTTATCATAATCCTTTATTGCTTTAGCCAAAAGTCACTGCAGAGAGTGAGAGAATTAAATTTTTCTAGCAGAGTTAAAATAAACCCTCAAAATATATGTAAATCAAAGCATAAATAAATCAAACACTCTAGAACCATAAGATACAATATTCAAAATAAAGTCAGAGCAGCACCTTACCAGTCAATAGAAATAGTTTTTGCATGAATTTGTAGCTTTCACTTTCTGCCACAGCAAAGAGAGTGAAATTTTGAGAAACAAAAGTATCTGAATCATATAAGAGGTAACATGTCTTCTCTAAAACACTTCTGAAATGTAAGCAGGTTAAAATGGTTCCAAGAAATTTTGAATGTGGTTCTGAGCACAATGGACAATACGATAAATAAAGTGGCAAATCCTCAATCTCCAACACTCCACAGATGCAAAGACCCTGGGCAAGAGGGGTCCAAAGATGTCTGCCATCAAGCATAGCGGTTGGCATTGTATGAAAACAGCCATCTAAGGGTAAGTTCAGAAAGCACACAAAAAGCCGAAGCACTGATTCCCAGAGTACAATGATGAGCCTGACTTTGGGAGCAGAGGAGCAATATGCAGGGCCACCAAGAGTGAGTTTGGGCCTCGGTGGAAAAAAATTTGGGGGGTCCACCATGAGGCCCCCCCTGCTGCCACGAGGCCGCCTCCATGAGCCCCCCCCACCACCACAAGGCCAAATCACTGGTCTTTAAAATAATTCTAGCCATGTGTGTGGCTGGGGGGTGGTGGTGGGTGAGCCAAGCACCCCCCTGTGGCGGCAGTGGGCAGAGTGGGAGCAGCTGCTGAACCTGACCATCCAGCCCAGTGGCCCTTGAGAACTGCGAGGTACTCCAGCGTGCCTGTGCAGTTTGAATAGAGCGCCACACACAAAGTGACATGAAGTGACATCACACACACAGGATGTTGCTAGAGGTGCTGCCAGGTGGGACCAAACTCAAGCCACCAATTGGCTGGCTCCATGCCTGGAAATCATAGTAGAACTTGGTGTAGTTTCTTCAGGTAGAGGCATAACCTGAGTTGCTATGGGAATCATAGTCGTAGAGGGTTGACGATGGGCTTTCCAGAGCTTATATTCATAGTAATCACACGGGAGAAATGGGGACCACAGATACGAAGCATCACCCCAGCCTCCAGCGCACACCAAGCGCACACCAGCGCACACCAAGCCTTGGGTGGCAACATAGTCTCTTGGCACCCTCAAGGAATGTGGACTGGAGGTCTGCAAGATCAAAGCATGGCTCGGCATCAAGTGCACAGGCTGGAAGACCAAAGGAATCAAGCCCTCATAGGTGATGTTCTAGGCCTCTTCGGGACAGTTAATGATGCACTATCCTCCTCAGCTCCAAGTCCCTGGCTCAGGAAACCACAGAAGGTCAACGCTGATGGAGAACTCTCATTAGAGTTGAGCATATTCAAAAGATGCTGAGAGTCACCAGGTCCCAGACCAGCCTCCAGATCCTCGTCATCAGCATTGATATCAAAGGCAATCAGAGATGTCGAAGAGTGCAGTCCTTGCTGTGCCTTGCTGGTTGCTGGAAAGGAGACTGCAAAGGTGTCTTAGCTGGAGACAATGAGTGGTCATGACATCAAAAGGTTGATATTGAGGTTGGCGTTGAAGTTGATGTCGGAGCTGGGTGTTGAGGCACAGGCATCAAGGAACCAAGCTCCACAACTTCCATAGTGTCCAAGTGAGCAATAGAATGCTCCAGCACCAATTGGAGACCTGAAGGAAAAAGAGTCACTCAAGATACAGTTGCTGCCTCCTCACACCTTGGTGTTGCGCTCTTCTCCCAATGTTTTTTGGGAGGGGGGCATCCCTTCGACATCAGATTCTCAGTGTTGAGACTTGTGTCGCTTTCAGTGAGTCGAGTTGGAAGGAGGCTTGGGCGCCTTGAATGGTGTGCCAGAGCTCGACGTTGTGGCACTCCAAGTCAAGGATTTATACTGCCCTACCACAGTCCTCGAAATCAATGTCACCGTGCTCAGTGTCAAAGGCACAGGTGCGTTGACAAGCAATCAGGGCATCAGCATGCTGGGACGCAGCATATCATCATAGAGTGCGGTTCATAGGCGTAGGGCTCTGTTTTTCTTCATCTGGTGGGAAAAAGTCAGGCAAATCTTACATGTAGAAGTGTTATGCTATTCGCCTAGACAAAGAAGACAGAGCTGGTGGTCATCCGCTGAGCGGAGTTTGGTATTACAGCGGAGAAAGCGCTTAAAGAGGGTTTTTTTAAATCCATAACTATAGGGGAGAAAGAATAAACTCAGGGATACTTAAGTGCTGTCATCAGGAAGTGCTGTCATCAGAGCCGTCGTAATCTGTCCTACTGTCCAAAGTCGTCACAAAAAAATCCATCCATTTTTCTCGTTTATTTTTTAGGCATTTAGATAAAGAATGGTGAAGTCCGGTCCAAGTCAGAGGATAATTCAAAGTATTTGTTCTCTTTTTTCACAGAAAGCGTTCCAAACTGAGGTGATAAATGCTAGCTTGCCCAAACCAACGAAGTGCACCATGTGCAGGGGGTGGGGCTAAGTGCTTCAAAGAGCTAGGTAATAATGCCCAAATGGTCCCGCGCAGGTGCGGTATCCACTCTTATGAGTGCAATGGATCATGATCCAGATCTGAGTTTCAGCTTTTTACGTGTCATCTGAACCCACCCTAAGCTTCAAGAAAGTTAGGCCCCTAAAAGAAATTAGCTAGAAAACTTAGAATTCCAATAGTTTTGCAGTTTGCTCATTACTGAATTACAGAAAAAGCTGGGCTTGGAAGTCCTAAACTCACATCCTACCACAAGCATGGACACATGATGTGAAGCCCTTTGCATATTAGGACACAGCAATCCAAAATGCAAAGAGCTCGGCAAGAACTGCTTCTGAGGAAACCTGCATGGGATTGACCTGCAAACATGCTAAACAAATGATCAACTACTGAACTTGTGTATGAGAGAAAATATCTGCAGTATTCCGTTCATCATTTCTGAAAGCAAGTGGTTGCCATTACAGAATGCTTGGAAATTGTTTCCTCTCCCCACTTTTCTTTCTGTGGTTTTCCATTTCTCCTCTAGAGGGCAACAATATCAAACATTTTGCCTTGAATGTTACAAATTCAGTTTATTTGGAGAGATTTTCCACATCTTGTCAAAATTAAAACGTGGATACTGAACATTATATCTTACCTTGGATATAATGGTAAACAGATTCCTTGGAGGAAGAGTGGAATATAAATGTAAATAAATAAATAAATAAATAAATAAAATTTTTATACGGCCTGATATGTACATCTCTAGGCAGTGTACAAAATTTAAAACAATATTTTAAAATCACACAGATTAAAATACACGAAACAATAAAACAGTAGCATAAAACAAACACAATAAAAAGTAGCATAAAACAGTTATTAAAACAAATTATTAAAATAATAATAAATAAAAAGATGGTTACAAATTGAGTTGTCTAAACAATATAATCCAAAGACGAAGTATGAATGCACAGAGTAAAGCCAAGTGTGTAGCTGGAGTTTGGCTTGACTTTGGCACCACAGCAGTTTCCACTGCCAAAGAGACACACTGCTTTTTAAACAACAGGACAACAGGAACTGCTAACATGGCAACATCAAACAAATCTTCAGCTGAGCTCAAGACTGACTGCTGTCTTGGATTCCTACAGCACCATATTACAACCTGAGGAATGCTCACTGTTAATAAAACTATTAAGATTATTATTATTATTATTTATTTATTCAATTTCTATACTGCCCTTCCAAAAATGGCTCAGGGCGGTTTACACAGAGAAATAATAAATAAATAAGATGTCTATGAACCTAAGAATTCACTTGTCATGCAATCCAAAATTTAAAAAACCTCACACCCAATCTTTTGAATTTAACACATAGAAACTAATTTTGGTTATATAAGCGTACTAACAACCATACCTTTTTCCTCTTAGGACTCCTTTTCTGGATTTTAAAAGGACATCTTTTCATTCCATCCTGATAGAAGAAAGAATCCTAATTTTTTTAAAAAAGTATAATTTATATCTGTTCCATTCTTGTTACATATCCTAAATAATTAGAGCTGCAGTCCTATGCACATTACCAAAGAGTACACCTCACTGAAAAGTTACTTCTGAATAAACATGCATAAGATTATGCTGTAAGACATTTCAGTGTATTCAGAGTATTCAATACAGTAGTATCTGTTTTTATTAAAATCAATGCACAGAACTAGAATAACGCAATCTATGAGTTTTAATAGATTTCTCAGTGATTAGCATTGCATTACTATGATATGACCCAGCTAACTAGGGAAAGAGGCACCTTTAAAAGTACTGAAACAGACTGGTTCCAGATCGGCAAAGGAGTAAGACAAGGCTGTATACTTTCTCCTTCTTTATTCAATGTATATGCTTAACATATACTGAGAGAAGTTGGATTGGAAGAAGATTAGCGTGGTTTCAAAGTTGGAGAAAGGAGCATCAATAACCTGAGTTACGCTGATGACACCACTCTGATAGCTGATAATGCACATGATCTGCAAGTTCTAGTCATGAAAGTCAAGGAGCACAGTGAAAAAATGGGACTACGACTAAATGTCAAGAAGACTAAACTAATGACAATGGGTACAGCAACCAGTCTCAGAATTAATAATGAAGACACTGAAGTGGTGGATAGAGTCTGCCTTTTAGGATCAACTGTTAACAATAAAGGATTCAGCAGTCAAGAAATACGCTGCAGACTAGCATTTAGTAGGGTTGCAATGAAGGCCTTGGAAAGGATATTTAGATGCCGTGATGTGTCTATACCTACAAAGATTAGAATTGTTCGTACGACGGTTTTCTCTGTGACACTATAGATGTGAAAGCTGGACTTTGAAGAAGCAAGATAGAAAAAGCATTGACGCTTTTGAACTTTGGTGCTGGAGAAGACTTTTGAGGATACCATGGACAGCCGGGGAAACAAACAAATGGATCATAGAACAAATCAATACAGAATTTTCACTCGAGGCACAAATGACCAGGCTCAAACTATCATACTTTGGACACATTATGTGAAGATCCAGCACCCTTGAGAAGTCCATAATGCTGGGGAATGTTGAAAGAAAGAGAAGAAGAGGACGACCAGCAGCAAGGTGGATGGACTTGATTACGACTGCAATGAATGCACCACTGAGAGACCTTAAAGGCCAAGCTGAAGACAGATCATCCTGGAGAGAATCTATCTATGTAATCGCTAAGAGTCAACACCGACTTGATGGCACTTAATCAATCAATCAATCAGTGGCTCTTATATTTAGCAGGGGTAGAGCAACTAACTCTCTAATTAATCAGCCCAGCATAGCATCCCTCCAGTGGCTGCTGCTGATGTTCCCCTTGTATTTCTTGTTAGACTAGGAGCCCGTTTAGGACACTTTCCCCTTGTATTTCTTGTTAGACTAGGAGCCCGTTTAGGACACTTTCTAATTTCTTTTGCTATGTAAACCACTTTGAGAACTTTTTTTTTGTCAAAAGGCAGCATATAAATATTAGCCTCTTGCTACTTGAAGAATTATTACAATGCCTCTCTATTGCATTTTTGGATCATTTGATTCCAACAACGTCAAATACTTCTGTTTTGAGTGGTCTGCTGTTGTTGCTTTAACTCGAATCCCTATCATTCACCAATTTTCTTCAAATTTGCAAAGCAAGAGTAAATAAAGAGTAAAACTCAAGGTTTTTGAACACTGAAGGCATAACTAATCTGTGTTAAGGGATCCAAAGTAGGTATTCTTGCTTATGAACTTAAGTACCTTGTTAGATTAGATCAAGATCCATCTGGTCCAGTATTATTTGAAAGAATCCCTGCAGGCAGCAGGTACTAGGTGGTCACAGAAATTGGCCAGTGCTTCACCAATGCACCATGATTTACTTTCTGCCCATTACTGGTGCATACAGAATTGAGTTATTTCACATTCATATGGCAGGATTGCATTAGACCATTCATCATTATATGGTAGCCACATAATTTCTGTGGCTCAGATAACAAAGTTGCAAGTTGTTGTTTAGTTTTGTTTCTGTCATATTGCTACAACATATATGTTACTTACCAATTGTTGTTCCCCTTTGAGTGTTGCTTCTAAACATTTGGAGGTCAACATTCCACTTGTGAGTGATGTTATCTCTTGCATTAAGGACAGTTTTCAAAGGAATTTCAACTCAGAGCTTGCAAAATAGAGGTCGAGAAGAATTTGCAAACACAGAATATTGTTTAAAGCTGCAAGCCTGCACACAGTTTTAAGTTGCTAAAATCCCACTGAGTGAAATGTGAATTAAGCAACCTGTGTGCAGCCCAATCCCATGTCTGTTTATTCAGAAGCAAGCTAAACGTGTAATTCGGTTCCATGTGCTTTTTTTAAAAAGTTCAATGGCTGTTTTTTGGGGGGGGGGTTTCAAGACAGCAGCATACAGGGATGGGGTGTCTTTGCTGTGTCTTGGTTCTACTGAAAATCACAGTGAAACTTCCATTGATGCCAAAATACTGTCCCTAGTGCCATGGTCCCAATTCTGATCATGCCTCCCCCATGACTGCTATTTAACTTTAAGTAAACTACACATTTTTGTATCATGAAAAGAGCCCAACTATATATTTTGCATAATATGTAGTTTGGCCTCAAGTACCACAGCATTCAATGTAGCCTATTCTAAAGTAAGCGCACAGAATATTTAGTCATGCAGCGCAAGTCTACACATGATCACTTGGATGTCAAATTCCATTTCATTGAATGTGACATAAAATAAGTGTGCTAAGGAGCACAGCCTTAGTAAAACTTCATTTTTAACTACTACAGTAAAAGTCTAGCTGGTAGCAGTCATTTGTACCTCATTGGCTTGAAAATGATTTTCCTCCAGTGCTGCTTTTCCAATGGCAAAATCTGATGAAAGAAATATTACATTAAATAATTTAATTATTAAATTAAAGCCTTGCTGCAGCCTTCCTCCAGCAATTATAGCTCAGTTGTGAGTTCACCTTGGTCCTCATATTGTGAGGGCAGGGAAAAGATAAGATGTAATGTTTATTACAGTTTATCTTACACTTCTTTCAATATATCCAAAGGAAACCAAATTAAGGTTTTGGTGATATGCAAATTTATTTACATTTAATAAAAGGCTGATCAAAAAATTATTTTTTAAAATTATTTTTTAATTAAAAATAATAATAAAGAGCTGGAAAAGTTGTGATTCTTATGGATGCATAATCAGAGCACCTGCAGACAAGAGGCAGGTACCAGCAGAGTCACAGGGTTACCCGCAGATACATCAGTTTCACAAAAATCTGAAGAAAAAATGGAGGGGGCTAACCCTCACCCCAAACTGCCCCAAAGTAATTTAACAGAGCAGAATGTTCATGGACTCAGAGAGCAATTACCAGACAACCAGCTGGAGAGAACTAATGGAACTCAATAGCGAGGAGGGGATGGAGAGGAGGGCTTGAACAAAAAGAGTGGGCAATTTCTCAGCTTGAAGAATACTCCCTCAAGACTATCCTAAGGCCTTGTGTTTGAGGGGGGGGGGAAGTGTCTAAATCTCACCACCCATTTCACCACTTTGTGTTTCTGAGGGGGAATGGATCTGACATACAGGTGAAACTTGGAAAATTAGAATATCGTGCAAAAGTCCATTAATTTCAGTAATGCAAATTAAAAGGTGAAACTGATATATGAGACAGACGCATTACATGCAAAGCGAGATAAGTCAAGCCTTAATTTGTTATAATTGTGATGATCATGGCGTACAGCTCATGAAAACCCCAAATCCACAATCTCAGAAAATTAGAATATTACATGGAACCAAGAGGACAAGGATTGAAGAATAGAACAATATCGGACCTCTGAAAAGTATAAGCATGCATATGTATTCAGTACTTGGTTTGGGCCCCTTTTGCAGCAATTACTGCCTCAATGCGGCGTGGCATGGATGCTATCAGCCTGTGGCACTGATGAGGTATTATGGAAGACCAGGATGCTTCATTAGCGGCCTTCAGCAATTCTGCATTGTTTGGTCTCATGTCTCTCATCCTTCTCTCGGCAATGCCCCATAGATTCTCTATGGGGTCAGGTCAGGCAAGTTTGCTGGCCAATCAAGCACAGTACACTGTATACTTTTCAGAGGTCCGATATTGTTCTATTCTTCAATCCTTGTCTTCTTGGTTTCATGTAATATTCTAATTTTCTGAGATTGTGGATTTGGGGTTTTCATGAGCTGTACGCCATGATCATCACAATTATAACAAATTAAGGCTTGACTTATCTCGCTTTGCATGTAATGCGTCTGTCTCATATATCAGTTTCACCTTTTAATTTGCATTACTGAAATTAATGGACTTTTGCACGATATTCTAATTTTCCGAGTTTCACCTGTATTTACGCTCTTGGAGTGTGTGCGGGGGGCTAATCTCCCCCAAATAAAATAAAGACAACTGTATGTGCACAAAATCTTCTGAAGAACAGAGGTGGAAGTTGTGCACTGAATCTGTTAATCTGATCATTCTATGTGTGAATGTACACACACACACTCACAGAATATACTAACAATATTTGCATATGAAGCAAGATTCAAGTTAGAGTTGGGACGCCTGTCTTTGTTGCTAACTTTTTTCACCATGCTCAGCCACCAGCTCAAGTAACACATGCAGGCTAGGGATAAACTTCAACATTTTATTGAAAGTCCATACTTGTCCAAATGATATCTAAAAGCATGATAAACTCAACATGTCTGGTTTTTGCTAGCATATAAATGCAGGAATGGGAAAGTTCACCTTTGTATTTTAGTGGGGAAATGCTTGACTAACAAGCAGAAAGTTGCCAGTTCGAATCCCCGCTGGTACTATATCTGACATTAGTGATATAGGAAGATGCTGAAAGACATCATCTCATACTGCGCAGGAGGAGGCAATGGCAAACCCCTCCTGTATTCTACCAAAGAAAACCACAGAGCTCTGTGGTCATCAGGAGCTGACACAGACTTGATAGCACACCTTACCTTTACCTAGGGAAGTATGATCAGATTCCCTCTCTTGCTATTTTTAAACAGCTATTTAAAAATTTATCATTTTTTATATATTGAAGTATAAGTTTAATAGATCAATGGAGCTATGATTTGTAATATGATACAGCTGTTTTTATAGTGGCTAAGCTTTATTGTACTTTACTGCTGCTTTTAAACAGGTCTTAGGCATCATCTCACACTGCGCGGGAGGAGGCAATAGTAAACCCCTCCTGTATTCTACCAAAGAAAACCACAGGGCTCTGTGGGCGCCAGGAGTCGAGGACTGGACGGCACAACTTTACCTTTATGTTTTAATTGTCTGCTCGTTATAGGCCATCTTGTGCCTGTTTTAATATGGAAACAGGAGTTAGAAACTATTATATAAATAAATAAATAAATAAACAAACAGCTATCTGTCACGCGGCTGTTAGAACCCAAGGAAAACGGGGTTTGTATGCGAAAGGCGATTAAGTCTGCCACCACCGCCACCCCTCTCCCTCCCCCCATCACAGCACCATTTTCGCCTAATTTGGCAAACTATCGTTTGTGCAGATCAGGACAACGACTCCACTGATGAGAAAGAGAAGGAGGACACGCGCGCTCGACGCTGACGTGTATGTCTGGCGAAATTTCTCGGTCGCAGAGGGCAGGCGCATGTTTCTAGCCACGCCTTCTTCCCTCGCAAGGTGGGGCTTGAGGATTGATTAGAAGCGGGGCGGGGGAAGAAAGGAGGGGTTGTTAAGCGCGTGCGCACTGAGGCGGGGGGAGGCGGCTCTGTTGCTGGGATCTGGGCACAGGAGGAGGCGGGGTGGTGACCGCCGAAGTTGTGGTGCCTCCCTCCCTCCTCCCCCTCCCGGGCAGCTGCGCGCGGGGTGAATTGGGAGGATTCTCTCTGACTCGCTGGTTGTCTCGGGCCCGCCGCCGTGTCTGTTATTTTGAGGGGCCTGCAGTTAAGGTGGTGTCGGTCGCGCGCGCGCTCCGTCCTCCTGAATTCGGCTGAGCCGTGTCGGGCGGTGTTGTCAGTCGGAACCTGGAGGTGAGCATTAGCCTTTTCTTCTCAGCCCTAAAGGCGCTCAACAGGTCCTTTCTCTCTCTCTCTCTGTGAGTGAGAGGTGGGGGGTGGCGGGCTTCACTGCCCGGAATGACTCTCCCGGTTCCCTCGCCTCTCATTTCTGGGTGCTGCTGCCATAGTCACTGAGGGCTCCCCCCCCCGCCCGGGTGTGTGGAGCGGAGCTCTGGGGGAAGAGGCGGCGCTGTTCCTCCTGCATGTATTCTTCAGCCTCTTCCTCTCCCCGGATCCCTCTTTCCTCTTGTGTGTGAACTTTGCGTCTGTGTTTAGCTTGTTGCTGCCTCCCGAGACCTCCTTCCCCCAGCCCCGCCTTTTCCTCCGTACTTTCCTTTCCTGCCTGTCTTGTATCTGTTATCTCAGGTGTGCGTGTGTGTGTGTGGTGTGTTTGTGTATGCGTGCCTGGATGGGAGCTAAAGTGGCAGCCTTGTTTAGTGACGCTTTCATGTGTATGCCGATGTGGTTTGTGTCCGTGCTTTCATGCATTGATCGTGTTCCTCTTGTAGTTCGTGTCTGTGTAACCTGTGTTTTTGTGCTGCTTGCCTATATGACTGGGACGAGGCGACAAAGTTAGTTAAGTGAAGCCATTTTTGTCCACTGAGTTCTTTAAGAAGTGGCTCTTTCCATTGTTGACTTACACGTTCTATTTCAGGGTGGCCTGTGCTTAATCCTCCCCCCCCCCCTTTTGCAACCTACTAAAAGTCTCATCTTCGGGGAATTGGCCTTGTAAAGCCATTAGTCTCTACCTGCATACAAGGCTTTTGCAGGAGGAATTGTTGCCTGCAGCAACAAATGTCTCCTTGAAATTATTTGATATGTGGTGATGTTGTTTAGGAACCCTGGTCAAGAAAGTGGGTTTTTAAAAGGTCATATTTTTGCAGCCAAGGAACTGCTTTGCCTCTGAATGTATCCTGAAAACATAATTCTATAAAACCATCCAGATATCCACTATTTTCTGAATTTAGGTTATCTAGAGTTGGATGTTGGACACATCAATGAAAATTGGGATGTTTTCTATACCTTGACAATCATAGCATGTATTGTCAAGTTGGGAGCAAGAGTAGAAAATCAGATAATTGCAAGGGGGCAGGTCGAGGAAGATTTGCTGGATGTTCATGACCTCAAGTTTGTGTTTGCTCAACAAAAGGGTGGAGAGTGTAATTTCTTTAGAAATGTTGGCTATAAAACTACAAATATTTGTAAGAGAAAGGGAACATTTTTAGCATTCTAAATAGATCATTTTGTATTACTGTGTCTAATAATTTAGAGGCCCTGTTCTCGTCCCCCTCCACAAATGATGCTGTACTGACAGCCCCATTTGGAATCGCACCATAATGTTGACAAGTTATGCTTTAAAGTGCCTTTTTGAATTAAGTGGCTGAGTCACACTGGAAAAGAAACATTTGAGGATCCACAAATCTAAACTGAAGTGACATTGTTTCTATAGCTAGTAGGGTTCAGATTTTTTCACTTTCTGTTCTACAGGAGGAAACTGGGTCTTCATCTGATTTCCAAATAAATATAAATGCTTTGTATCTCTTAAATTAGGAATATAGGCAATAATCCTTTCTTTAATTAAAATATTTTAAGATTATACTTAAAGGCTATAGCATATTCTTAAATAACATGCAGTGTCTGGTCTCCAAAGATGTTTCCTGGAAATTGCTCAGTAAACTACTAACTATCTTGTTGAACTGTGACGTGAAGAAAACAATATTTCTTCTAGAAACTGTGTTAAACTGTTTAGAAACACTGTTCTTAAAATAAGCCTAGTAGATAAATAATTTTTTAACTATGCAAGTTCTTACAAGTAAAGCATATGGTTTCATTGTCTTCTGTGGGACAATCAAGGATGTGGGCAAAACTGGACTTCATTTGTGTTATTAATGAAAGCTTCTCATACAGCCCAATCGGGTGAGTGCTTGCTGGGAAGTAAGTTCCATGGAGTTTAGTGGGGCTTATTCCCAAGAAAGCGTGCATAGAATTGCGGCCTGAGGCTGCATAGGACCATGTTGTATGTAAGAATTATTTCCAAAAGAA
This sequence comes from Hemicordylus capensis, assembly GCF_027244095.1. Classification (NCBI taxonomy): domain Eukaryota; kingdom Metazoa; phylum Chordata; class Lepidosauria; order Squamata; family Cordylidae; genus Hemicordylus; species Hemicordylus capensis. Next base: position 81,014,502 of record NC_069657.1, on the reverse strand, counting down.
TCCTTCTATTGCTGTTATCAAATGTGGTCATTACTCAAGTAACAGGACTTGAAGATATGAGACACAATCCAGTCAAATCTAAGCACTTTCAGCTGCATTGATTTCAATGGGAGAGACTTGATCACATGGTGGTTAAATCTCTCCCATTATAATCCATGTGACAAAAGTGCTTAAAAAGCTGGATCATATTGGTTTTTCTTACTTTTTGAATGGTGCTCTTATTTGTACTAAAGTGGGTTTTAATGTTTAATGATCTTGAGCAGTGATGTTTGGAAAGGACACTGATAAATCTTAAAATATATAACATCAAAGTATTTCTACCTTGCTTTTTTTGCATGTCTAAATTTTTGTGTCAGACTTGTCTAAGCTATGTATTAAGGCAGTGTTGATGGCATATATCTTCTAAGTTGGTTCCAATGATAAATCAAGGCTAGCTGCTATTAACTGATGTAGTCTTTGACCTGCACTAAGATACAACATTAAAAGAAACTACTAATTATGTTGGGAAAGTACTGAGTTTTTCTTGACTTCCTCTCCATTGTGATAAGATAACTTTTTCATTTTTGTTCAGACAAGAAGATGAATTCTAAATTTGGTCTCTTGGTTAGCAACAGTAGAATTAAGGGAGACTTTTAGAGTTAATGAGCTAAGAGCTGATCAGCTAGGCTTTTTTCTCCTGCTGGGTGGTCGATAAGTCATTCTTGAGCTAGTAGTATTAAGGATCTGCCTTGACCATTGCAGCAACCTATTCTATGAAGTCATTTAAGGCTTAGAGGGCATTGGCTAGCAATGTCAATCTGGAGTTCAAGTCTTAATGTATTTCAATTTCTTGCATGCCTCATCCTGAGAATGCAGGGTGTGTTACAGTATTAAAATACAGTATCTGTTAAAACCCATCTTTCAGCTTAGCTTTAGCTATCAAAAGTGGGCCCACATATAAGGGAAATGCCCTTCAGAAAAAATCTTTAAATTTTGTCAAACCTCCAGGAAAGAGAGTCTTGCAAATGTCATCTGTTCTTATTTTCAATTAACTTTACTCGGCATGAGCCACAAACAATTTGAATGTTTTATTATTATTCCATGGAAATCCATGGCAATAGGCAGCCTAAATTCAAGTTCATGGGTATATCATATTTACCTGAATACAAAACTAGTTTCCTCCCAAGTTATTTGATATTAGAAATAGGAGGTTGTCTTAAATTCAGAGTCATCTTTTCTTTGGATAAATATGGTAAGTGTAAATGGATTGCCAATATAAAGTCCCCAACAGCCATACTTTTATTTCCCTCTTAGACTCTGCATACTTTAGGCCAGCTGTGCACAACTTTGGCCCCCCAGCACTGTGGGATTATAACTCCCATCATCCCTGACTGTGGGTGTGGATGATGGGAGTTAAGTGAGGCTGGAGGGCCAAAGTTGTACAGGCCTGCTTTAGATTAATCTTTGGGGAAAATACTTGCCCTAACAAAGTAATATGTGAACTTGGCACCTGCTATTTTTTGCAGATATAGCATCTGTGAGCTGATCCAGACTATCATAGCACTGGCATAAGGACATTTCACATTTTTGTGTTTGTTTATATATTTACCATATTTTCACACTGCCCAAAACTTACATCTTTGGGCCGTTTGCTAGCCAAAGAAAGTTGTGCTACCCCTTGCACAATTTCTTACATAGCCCCAGAAGATTGTTGCTGCTATTCTTCTTTTGTGAGCCAGACTACTAAAAGCAGATGCTTCTGAAATATTTGGCTTTCTTTTTGCTTGCTGAATTCTTTAAATACTAAGCAAATACAGCTGAAGTTAAGCACTTTTGTCCCATTGATTTCAATAGGAAAGTTAAATGTCTGTTTAAATCTTAGAGTGCTTAACTTTGGTTAGATTGTACACAGGGAAAGTTATTCTGCAGATCTGAAATTGCGCTCTCTGCCTTCTGTTTCATCTGAGCCATTTATTTCATTTCGTAAATCCCTGCTACTTATTGGCATGCATTGCAGCCAGGCTAGAGGTAGTGCAGAGTAGAAGTGTGTGCCCTTGTCTTCTGGGTGGCTGTTATTGTCTGACTATGATATGGTGAGGTCATTGATAGGAAAATTCTCTTCAGTTCATTTGGAATTAACAAATTTTGTCAAAATCACTGGATGAGATGTTTCAGTACTAGCGAACAGAATGGGTTCCAGTATGGCAGTAAAACTAGTGATTGGGTACAGAATGGGAGGTAGGAAGCTTGAAAAGAGCTTGGATACTTTTTGCCCTGTACTGAAGCATTCAACAGTGCCAATGGGAGGCTCAGATAGGGAGTTGTGCCTCCCAAGTTTCAGGCCATATTTCTCAGTTGCGTATGCATTTCTGCCTAGCTCACGGATACTACATACAGAATGACTAATAAAACATTAAATGTATATATGTGCTAGGTTTGCATGGCTAAACTAGAAATCTCCTTTCTCCTCATTCCCAAAAAGGTGGGGAGTGGGGGGGGGGGAATTGATGGTCATGTGCTAATAACACTGGCAATTATTGTGAAACAAAATAACAGATGCCACTAAAATATGCTGCTTTTTTTGCAATTTAACTTTGAATGTTTCCAAGAGTGGGGATTGGTTGGCAGTTGGACTTTGATGTATCTTGCACCTCCTTATCAAACTGTGCTCTTCCCAACTGAAATGGTGCTGCTGAAAGCATAGCTTGGTGTTCTTGCACATGTGACCATATTAAGCTCTGCAGAGTGAATCTGTGCTACTGTTGTCTGGCAGTGGCTCTCTTGGGTTTCAGATAGGACTTTTTCAGCCCTACTTGGAAATCTGGACCTTCTGCATGCAAAGTATGTGCTCTATCTTCCCATTCCCAGTCATGCTGCTTCCACTAGCAGAGACATGATTCTGGTAAAGTATTAGGCACATGCAGAAATATCTCAAGCAAAATACTTCAGAACTGAAGAGGAACAATGGGTCATCTTGCTCACTAGAACAATTATGTGTGTTATATCTAATTGTGTTATATTAAAAAAAATTCTTCATCATTTGTCCATGACAGTTGCCTTCATCTGCTTAAGCATCATGTTGAACAATGATTACTTTATAGCTTGCCTGCCCCAAATAGCAGTTCTGTACATCAGGAAGTTCTGGGTTTCTGAGTGGGGATGGTTGAGTCTGAGTTACTCTAGGGCAATTGACAGACATGAAAGACAACCTTATTCAACTCTTGAGTAAGATGACATTAAACTTGTTCCAAACCTTGTAGTGTAGGGCTGCCTCAGTCTGATCTCTGCTGTGTTTGGAACTTTAGTTATTACCCCATCTACTCTTTCACCTGTCAATCTTTAGATTTGCTGTTGTCTTGGAGCTGGTGATAAGACAACTGGAGGATTTGCTGGTTGCCTCTTTCTTTTAACTTTATGATACAAATATTACTTGTAGAAGCTGGCAGCAAGTTCAGATGGCAGTTTTGGAATTATAAAGCTCTTCTTCTGGTGAAATGGGACCACCTATTGGAAATTTTCATCTAAAAAGGGATTGTTCTCAATCTGCCAAAACAAATTTTGTCAGCCACTCCAAAATCAGAAAAAGTTGTTTCATTCTGAATGCTGGGATAATTTTCCTGACATCAAGTTGGGTTGCAAAGTTCAGTTCTAGATGACTTTGTTACATGTTAGTGACACACACTAGCAGGGGCTCACAAATGCTGGTTGCCTTTGGTAGCCGGTACAAAATTTATGGTCATCAGGGTCCTGTAGCTGAAATTATGTTGTATTTCAGCATGAATTTCATGTGCTAGCTGTGTAGCATCAGGCGGGAGGTAGATTTTTTCCAGTTTCCTCTGTCTCTAGAAGTGCCCTGCACACTACCCACCCTCAGGGTCACGCAGCTCTCAGATGCATTTTAAGGGGACACTGGGCAGTTCTAGAGGCAGAGGGGATTGACAAAATTCCCCTGCTGTGTGCAGGGGCATTGTGGTAGTGGAGAAGCTGTCTGCAGCACAGGCTTGTCTTCCTGGCGCTCGCACGCTGTACCAGTCAGGATGTCTGGCCATGAAACAAAATAGCTGTTGTCGTCGTCATTGTCAGCTGTAATTAATAGTAAACTAGAGAGCTGTAGTCAAAGATTCGACTGGCTGATTCTGATCCAGGCCTCTGACTCCCTCTCCGACATTGCTGAAGCTTTGCTCCATGGCCCACAACCTTATTCAGCCACCACTTGTGGTTCTGATCCTTCCTGTCCCTAGGCCTAATATAATATAGTAACATTAATATGTAGCACTTTAAAGGTACTTCAGGCATATCAATACCCTCTAAGATGGGTCAGTAGTATTATCTGCATATCACAAGTAAAGAGGTGGCCAAGAAACCTCTTGGGGATTTGACTGACAACTTTAGATGGAGGATGGGGCTGGGGGCCAGTTTTCACATTTCCTGCTCCACAGCGCAACACTTCTGCCACAGGAACAGAAAGACACATTCTTAATGGGATCTCCTAGGTGCCTAACCTATGATTTGACTCTCTCCTTCCATCCCAGCCATATAGTCTAATAATGCCAAGGGACCATATGTGGAACTGTAGCTCAGTGGAACAGCACAAATCCAAGAAGCACCAGATTCAGTTCCCAAGCATGGACTCCTGTGAGAAAGTGGTGAGAAGAAACAGTGCACAGACCTGAGGTAATGTGCTTGCTGTAGCTAACATCATTCCTGAGGTCACCGACTCACCAGTTTAGCCCAGACCTTCCATCTATCCAGCCACATTTCTCCCCTGTTCATTTGGTTAGCTGCCTATAGCTACTGTGTTTTTTCTGCCAGAACTGTTATCCATCTCTCTGTTCCACTTCATGCAGTCCGACTGCATGCTTTACCTCACCAGCAGAAACTGTGGGGACTGTGAGCTGTTGGGAGCTTGCCTGCTTACCTTTGCTGGTGGTTCTGTGGCTAGAATATAAATATGATGCAGGCACTCAGCCCTGGTATCCTGGGCTCCACCCTCCTTGTCTGTCCTGTCCTGAAGATAGCTACGGTAAATGGGGAAAGGTCCCTCTCTGCTAAGCCTAGCTGCCTCACAGAAACCACCAAAACAGTAATCTTTTTCAGTGAACAGCATCTATGGTAGAATGAGTTTTAAAAGCTGTACACCCTCATATTCCAGCATGGCCCTTCTGCCTTGGAAAGCTTTGTGACAGAAAGCAAAGTAGCAGATACGGTTTCTCCAATATTTCATCGCCAACCTGGATATGGCTACACAACAATCTGTCATGCAGCTTTCAAAAGCACTGGAGCCCTGCTAAAACAAAAAGGTGACAACTCCACTGACTAGTGGAAAGCTAGCTGTTTCAGTGGTGTTGTCCTCTGGTGGTCTGCAAGGCATTCTGGGTGGTGTTTGTATCTGTTCTGAATAATTAAGCTGAACTATTTCTCTTTGGCTGACTCTGCAAAGTGTTCACTCATCAAAGTTTCCCATCAATCCCTGCTTATGTGCCCATAGTTCAGTAGACATGGAGGCATGCCGACAGGCAGCATGCTATGTGCCCTGAGATTTGTATTCACTTGATAAATCTCTGGTACAGTGCTACAGAGTTAGCACAGTACTAGATACTGTGAGTTGGCATCCTCTACTCTGTTGTGGCTGCGGGAGGGAGGTGATGGGAGCAGTTGTCTACTCTAGACTTGACCATTGACTTCAGCGCATGTGTATTTGTTTCCTTCAGCTGTTTTGCTGGCTTAAGTTTATGTTGGTGGAGGAGACAGGACTTTGTGTTGTGGGATAATAGGTCCCTTCCCTACCTCTTCCTTGAATCTACCAGTATTGTCTCCCTTACATTGTAATTGTTACATCATGTAGGACACTGACTCATGGTTAATGTCATGAATGTTCTTCATTACTACTTTGTCTTAACTTCTCTGGGCTGCTGTTACACCAGTGTTGAGGATTTACTTGCAGTCCTTCCCTGTTCACCAGACATAGCTATAAGATAGATCCCCTGCTAACTAAGCAAAGAGGCACATCTTAAAGTGAAAGTTCTCTTCTAATTAGCAGGGAAAGAGCATTTGTCCCTATCCAACCCTCCAGTGATGGTGGTTGGTGTGTACTCTGTATTTTCTTTTAAAATTTGAGCCCTTCTGGGACAAGGAACCTTTGTTCTTTTGTGAGTTTCTTTCTGTGTAAACTGCTTGAGCACTCTTGTTGGAAAATGGTGTATAAATTAGGGATGTGCACAAATGGATTTGGTGCATCCAGTAGGGACACGCCAAATTGATTTGGTGTAGCCCGCTGGATGGCACTTTTAAGCATGAGTAAAGCAGGTCCGTACCTGCTGCTCTGCCACTCTTCTGGGTGCTGCACCATTTAGAAGTCTGCGTGTGGCTGCAGGGTTTCACAAACAGCCTGTGTCCCACTGCTGGGTGAAGCCGAGCAGCCATATGCAGACTTCAGAACAGCCCAGCGCCGCACCCGGAAAAGCAGCAGGGTGGAGGAGGAGCAGGTAACGGCCTGCTTTACTCATGCTTAAAAGTACCACTCCCAGAGGCTTATCTAGGGAGAATAGCGCCTAGGGCAAGCACTGAAATTGCAACCCCTGTCCAAACATCTGACACCCATCTTTCAGATAACTTTACCATAGTATGAGCTCAATAATACAAGTCAAGCTCGTGGATGTAGCCAGACCAAAAAATGCTGGAAATATACAAATTTCATTATGCTGGGGCTCATGAAATACCCAAATACTATGTGGAGGTGTACTTGGAAAACTAAACAGAAGTGCCTGTCTAATTCTCTACTATGCATTGTAGCATCACTATTACATCAGTTTTAAAAATAAATGGAGAATTTTACTTTTCCCAGATACTCTGAAAATAATTAAAGGATATGCAGAGTAAACTGTGTCACTGCTTGGGATATATTCTAGTATTTCATAAATACAGTTAAAATGAGAGAAATAAAGAAAGAAACTCCCAGTGGGCCTTAATAGTAAGGATTTCACACTGATTCAAAGACAAACTCACCATTAATAGCCATATTATTAAGACATCACATTTAACTCATTTATCATAAGAAGCAAAGTAAGAGCAAATGAATACAATCCTAGCTCATAGACTTCAGCTCAGTATTCACAAGCCCTGATTCTCTGTACATAGTGCCAAACTAAACATGTGTACAGTGACTTATATTATATAATTTTTTTAACCTGTAGCCCCTTCGGGCGGCTTCCTAAAGGCTGGGGGGGGGGTCTGCAAAGGTTCCCCCTCCCCCACTGGCCTCTAGGGCCTCGCAAAGACCATTTGAGCATGTGCGGTGGCCATTTTTTAAAAAAAATTTTAAATGGCTCCTGAAAACCAAATGGCTGCCACACATGCTCACATGGCCTCTGTGAGGCCTGGCATGGCCTAGGGCCTCACAGAGTCCATTTGAACATGTGTGGTAGCCATTTTGTTTTCAGTGGCCATTTAAAAAAATTAATTTTAAAAAATGGCACCCCCCTTCAAATGGTGGCTGAGGCACGTGCCCTGCCTGCCCTACCATAGATACGCCCCTGACCACTCCCCACCCTGCCAAAACATTTGTGCTCATCCCTAGTATAAATATTCATAGTAGTAGGACAGGAATGCACTCTTAGCCACTGCACTATGCAAGTTCTCATCTTAATGTTTTCTGCTCCTCTTCCTTTGGGGGAAGTGTTTGTGTACTCATGCCTTTTCTACCCTTCTTTCCCTCAGACCACAAGTTTTCATTGCACTGCCTACTCAGTCCTATTTCCTTCAGCAGCCTAAATTTGAGAGTTTTTGTTAGCTCAATATTTATTAAAAAGTATTCTGTCTTTTCTTCCTAAGGATTCAAGGCAGCTACAGCAGTTTAAAACAGTAAAATACAATATCAATAGCAGTAAAATAAGATGCACACACAAAGTTGGAGAATGAGAACACATTTAAGAGATTTGCTGGTCAATGACCGAATAAACTTATCTTATCTCTTTAAGAGAAGTTTAGATGAATAAAACCATAGTCAAGTGTCATAACACAGCTAGAGAGAAAGCAGCTGAGCAAAGGCCTACCTGAACAGCCAGTTCTTTGTGAGACACTATACTATAAAAAGACTGGGACAGTCAAGTATCCAATAAGGGAGAGTTGCGCAAGGTGTTCAGTGTTCCCTGTAAGAGGGATTCCTAGATGTTGTTGACTACAACTCCCAGAATCCCCAGCTGCAGTGGCCTTTGGCTGGGGATTATAGGCGTTTTAGTTGACAACATCTGGGAATCCCTCTTACAAGGAACATTGGTGGGGGTCACCACTGAAGAGGCTGTGTCCTGTGTGGTTGTCAGATGAATTTCTGATTGAGGTTAGCTCTCTGGAGGACTGGGGAGGTAGTATTTCAAGCATTGTGATCCCAAACCATTTGGAGTTTAAAAAGTCATCACTATCATCTTGAATCACGCTCGGAAACAAGTTGGTAGCTATTGAAGCTGCATCAAAACACGTATAATATGTTCCAGGAGCCTCACTCCCAGTGAGACATTTGTGGCTGAATTCTGGACCAGTTGAAGTTTTAGAACAAACATCAAGGGGAGCCCTAGATAATGCTTGTTAACAGTAATCTTGTCAAGATGTCATGTAATGGATCACCATGGTAAGATCTGATTGATACAGGAAAGAACACAGTAGGTACACCAGCCAAAACTGGGCAAAGCCTCCTCCAAACCATAGTCAGCATCTGTGTGCCCAGGTGTAAGACTAGGTTCAGAGGGACTCTCAAGCTGAGAACTTGATTCTTCAGGGGAAGTGCTACCCTGTCCAGAGCAGGTTGACGGACCATCTCTGAGTAAGCAGATTTCTTACCCAGGAGAGGCTGTCTTACTCAGATTTGATTTCAGCATGTTAGGCCTCATCAGCCCTTCGTTAACTGCAGATGCCAGTTAAGGACACTCGGAAGCTTGGGAAGGAGATTTAGAGGTAATTGAAAATGCAGTTGAACAGGGGGGCAATTTCTTGTGCCTCTGTGCTGCAAATAACAGAAAAAACCAACTTTCAAATCTGGGAAATGTGTGATCTAGAAATTAAACATGGATTCAGTCTGTACCGTATTTGTCTGAATCCAGGATGAATTTCCCCCCAAGTTGTGTTTAGAAAGTGGGGAGTCACTTTAAATGTACATACCAGGAATCCCCACTGGGGCAGCCGGCTGTGATGAAGAGAACAGGAGCCAAGCGAATTGCTCTGAGAGGCAGCGGCTGCAGCCCCTCAAAGTCAGTGTTGCTCCTTGCCACACCCCTGAGTCCTGGAGAGTATGTGCATGCCTGAAAGCCTCTTCCTCCTACCTGAGCAAACGTTCTTCTCAGGTGCAGTTAGCTGCCTCAGAGGGAGAAGGATTGTGCCTCCTTGTCATGCTGCGGTAGAGGAGGAAATTGGGAGAGGCTTATAGGCATGCTTACTTAGGAGTAAGTATTGCACTCAGTGGGACTTACTCCTGTGTAAACAAAGAGGGACTTGGATTTGAAGGGTCAGATCAAAATTAAAAATCTATCAAAGCAAATCCATTGATTTCCATGAAGAGAAAGTTAAATGTGTCTTTAAAGTTAGTCACAGAGACACCTCATTGAAATGATGTTCCAAGAGGGATTTACTTCTAAGCTACAGAGCTTAGAGAAAACACACTTTCACCAAGCTCTGCAGGCTGTACTTAAAAGTAAACCCCACTTTGGGCTCTCACCCTGCCCCATGTGTTCACCATGCTCTGCAGCTGCTTACTCAGAAATAAAACTTTCTCAGGCATTACCAGGGAATTGGTGGGGTTGATTTCAAAGTAGGGTGCCCGTTGTCCACAGCAGACACTCTTTTAGAGACAAGGAGGATGGTGGACTTTTTCAAAGTAAGGTGGCTTCATTTTATTTTGTCCCAGGAAGGACAATTAGATTTGATCTGCCCTTCCCATGCTCTGATCTCTCTTCCCTGCAGAATTCCCTGCCCTGTCCCCTAACACCAGGAGGGTACATGGTGGAAGCTGTCTTTAGAATGTGTCTCAAAGGTGGTTTATCCACTGAATCTATAGTAGCTCTTTAAAAAAAAATAAAAATTGGAGACAGGCATTTGTGAACATATGCACTCATAGTGTACACAGGAAGACAGTGAGATGCCTCATGAGAAGTCCCGGTGCTTTATGTGCAGACTTAAATCTTTATTGTATATTGGTTACAGATACTACCTATCTATATTATTTATTTATTCAATTTGTATGCTGCCTGACTCCAGAGGCTCAAGGCAGTTCACAAAAACAAGAACAGCTATTAAAACAAGAATTAAAAATCTAACACATTCAAAAATTACAGCAATTTAAAAATCTAAACAAATAAAAAATTAAAACTCAGAATTTACTAAAAGCCTGGCTTAAAAAAATGTGTCTTAAGGGCTCTTTTGAAGACTGGTAAAGATTTTAAACCACGAATGTCTATAGGAAGTACATTCTACAGCCTAGGAGCGACTACAGAGAAGGCTTGTATAAAATGTTTAGGTGGACCAAACAACTCATATCCCCGCTGACTGGGGATATGACTTTGTGAGTGGATGGACTGGGAGGACACTCTAGAACAAGAACAAACAGGTTTTAGACCTGGGAGATCAGTGATGGATTATTGTATTGTGCTTCAATATTTAATAAAAATATATGTTTATACTAAAAAAAATCCCGTTATACGCAGCTTTCATCGATTTTCAAATGGCGTTTGATTCCATCTCAAGAGGCATCCTCTGATCTAAACTACTTAAGATGTCAATTGATAGATTATTACTACTGATTCATAGGCTTTACGAAAATTCAACTCCCTGTGTTCATCTCAGCCCTGCAGGTCATCTTTCAAAGAAGATTCCAACAAATAAGGGAGTCAGATAGGGCTGCATCTTAGCACTGTTTTTATTTAACTCTTATGTGAACAACTTAATCCAGCATCTATAACAAACAGATATTCCCAGAATATTGCCCCCAGAATGTTGGGGGCAATATGCTAAATCATTGTAAACCGCTTAAAGAGCTCCGGCTATAGAGCGGTATATAAATGTAAGTGCTATTGCTATTGCTATTGCTATTGCTATTGCTATTGCTATTGCTATATTCATGCTCCCAAATTATCAGATAGACGCGCTTGCCAATTCTTATGTATGCTGAAGACGCAGTGATTTTGTCTCAGAGTAGAATAGGCTTGAAGAAAGCCTTGGGTGTGTTGATTGGCTTTTGCAAAGAACAACAGGTAGTAATAAATTATACTAAAATGAAGGTAGTTCATTTTAGTAAGAAAAACCAAAGTTATAATTGGTCAATTGATGGCCACACAATAGACCAGGTTAAACAATTTAAATATTTGGGGATGACCTTCCAGTTTAATGGCTCAAAGAATGCTCACATCAGCTCAATGTCTGACGTGGCCAAGCATAATATTGCAGCAATACAGAGTGTTTTTGGTCTAAGTGGGGGAACTATATTCTGGCAGCAATCAAACTTTATAAGATCAAGATGGTTCCTCAATTACTTTACGGAGCCCAATTGGGGATGTATGCCAAATTTGATAAACTTGAAAAAATCCAAGCAGGTTTCTTCAGGAAGCTATTTGGCGCCCCTAACTATATGTCCAATGAGGTGATTCACTCAGAGGTGAGCATTCTTAAATTTGAGTCCAAGGCATGGATGTTATTAATAAACTACTGGATAAAACTGCATCTTTTCCCAATGCAATTAATCCCCAAATTATTGGCGGTAGAACCACAAGCATCCTGGTGCAAGGAAATAATGCATAAGCTTTCCTGCTGCGGACTATCTCCCGCTTTTTGGTTGGAGAGTGGTGCGACTACAGCTCGCAAATTGGTGCAGCAAAGACTGGCCGATATAGAAATACACAATTAGAGGGCTAGTTTACCACAGTTTTATAAATCTGTACACCTTAAGACGGATTTAAGTCCAGCTACTTATTTGTTTATGATTCCTTCAAGTAATCATAGATGGGCCTTCTCTAGGGCAAGGTTTAATGCCTCCCCATCAGCGATATTATATGGGAATTATAACAAATTGCCCTATGAAAAGTGCATATGTCTTTGCGGCCAGGAGATCAAGTCAATGGCCCATATTCTATTAAAGTGCCCACTTTACTAGGATGTAAGACAGCAATTACAGTGGTCCCTCGACTTACAAACTACTCGACATAAGTATTTTTCGAGTTACAAATGGCAGTTTTAGATCCGGTTTTAGATGCGGTTTTTTCGACTTACAAATTTTTAGATGGGGTTTCCTCGGCTTACAAATTTTTAGATGGGGTTTCCTCGACTTACGAATTTTACATGCGGTTTCCTTGACTTGCCTGCCTGTTTACTGCCTGTTTATTCTTGAAAAGAAATGTTCCTGTGCAGTTTGCAAGCCTTACTGGGGGTCTGGGTCTTTTTTCTAGGCTCCGGAACGCATTAATCCATTCCCAATGCATTCCTATGGGAAACCGCTTTTCGACTTACAAATTTTTCGACTTACAAATGTGCATTCGGAACGGATTAATTTCGTAAGTAGAGGGACCACTGTAATTAATCCATTGTTAAATAATCTGAAGGGAAAAACTGAGGATTTCCTTGTAAAGCATTTATTAGCCAATCAAGATTCAGCAATTTCTAGAATAGTTGCTAAGTACTGTTATGTGGTTTTTAGAATAAGAGTTTTAAAGTTATGAGTGTATTTTAAAATTGCCATTTTTGGGTATACGTTTATAGTATGTTTGAATTTTAAGGATTTTATATTATGTTATGTCATTTACTACTATATATTCCTCTTTTGGACATTGACTGTAAATAAAGTAAGTAAAGTAATGCTTAGGTGGCAAGCCCCACCCTCGTATTGCTGAACCAACCAGCAGCCGTGGCACGCATTTGAGTGGTATGAAGAAGAGATGCTGAGAGGGAAACTCGCTGCCGGTTCTAAGGGTCTCAGCAGCCGTTGTGGTGAAAGAAGACAAAGGGGGGGGGAGGCTGAGAGCAGCCCACAGTCCAGGGTCTGCAGGGGGCAGAGGTGGCTGCTGGAATGCTGTGGGTGGGTGGAGATGGAAAGAGGTTTGGACTTAGTTTGCTGTGCTGACAAGGTCCTTCTCACCCCTCCCTAGCAGCCGTGCTATAGCTCTGTTGCTCGCCCCTGCTTCAGGTGTGCAAAGCTGCACGCCTTGGAACTGGTACCCTTGGGCTGAGCTCTCCCCTTGTAGGTGCAATCACAGCTGTGCCAGACGTAGTATGTGCTTCGCCTAATAGCCTGGCAGTCCGCCCTCAGGAAAGAAGTAAAAAGGAAGATCTCTTCCCTCCCGACCTAGCATGGTCGACTTTTTCTCTGCCTCCCACCTTGGAGAGGCAAGCAAACAGCATGGGAATGGGCAGGAGGAGGCAAGAAGGGCAACTGCACCAGGCAATGATTGGAGCTGGTCACCGCCCAATCAGATGTGTTTACTCAGGAGTAAGGCCCATGGAGTTCAACAGAACTGAGACTCTTAAAATCTATGTGTGCCAGATGGGGGGAGAGAGCAAGTGAGGAAGCCAAGCCCTGAGCATGTCTGAGGAGGAGGAGAGAAGGAAGGGAGGATTTGGCAATGAAGTATGTGTGGGGGCAGCTAAAGGTGGGGGAGAAGAAGTGCACAGGAGAATCTCCACTTTGGGGATGTGAGGAGGAGTGGGCAGGGTGGAGTGGGGAGAGTCAAGAGGAAAGTGATGATGTGAGGGTGAGCAAAGAAATGATTCTCCCACCCATGTTGGTGTGGGAGGGAACAATGACATCAGCGTGGGTGGTGGGGGGCCTGAGTGGAAGAGAAGCAATGTCATGGGGGGCACTGAGGGTGTGCAGGTGGGGAAGGGCTGGGTGAGAAGCGATGGCAGCAGAGGGAATGTAGCAGTGGGGGTGGAGAAGAAGAGTATCATCATGGGTGTGGGGGGAGGAGGGATACTGGGGAGGGTCGAGAAGCAATGACCCCAAGGGGGTGTGAGGAGGCCATAACATCAGGGTGAGGAGAAAGAAGGGAGGAGAGAGAAAAAGAGAGGGGAAGGGGGGAGCGAAACTGCGGAGGAGAAGGAGTGGGGCCCACATGAGGGTGGGGAGATCTCTGGGGTGAGGGGTTTGTGGCAGGGGCTGAGGGAGCAAACCAGTACTCGCACACAGATGCTCTGCATGGAGCAAGCTAGTATGTAATTTAAAAACTGTGTCTAGTATACAATTTTCTTTTTTGAGGGGCAGGGTGTTGCCTTAAAATAAGGATCCTCTTCCTCTTGGATAAATGCAGGTATAACTTCTTTGTGGGAGATCTTTAAATTCAGAGTCATCTTAGATCCATGTAAATATGGTATATGGACTACAAGTAGCATTAAAACTAGGTTGGTAGATGTTGGTAGATGTTGCCAAACAGCCTCTCCCTCACCCCCCAATTTTGGAATGTAGCTTCTACCTGAAGTGAGATTGTGCATAGACCAAAAAGTCTTATGCTAGGAGAGTCAGCCTCCATCTGGGGTCAGAGAAGTGATCATGCAGTCTGAAATTAATACAGTTGGACAAACTAAACCCAAATTTGACATATCCCAGGCTCCAAGGAGCAATGGTGCCTAGAAATTTAACTGTAGTACCTAGACTACGATATTCAGAGCTAAAGTTATTAGTTCCAGGAAGCTCTGTTTCTGTTCTAAGTGTGTCACTAGTGAAGAGGATAAAGAGAAGCCCATTTGCCCTCCCCCTCCACAATATCAACCACTAGGTTTGGTAATTTTGTCAAGTGTCCATTGTCTGGCTCCTGAATTTTTGGCCTGAAACCTAGATCCAAAGAAAATTTGTCACGGCCTGAATAAACAGATTCCAGGATGAAGGAACATCTTGACAGACTATCCAGCCTTTGCATTCTAGTCTGAACTATTTTTTTTCAAAAAGTCACTACTTTTTGTCCCTCTACACCAAGGTGATTCTTCACTATCTGAACCTGTTCCGAAAGTTATTAGGAAATTTGGTGTTAGTCATTCTAGGTTTGCTCTGTCAGGTGGATAATAACCTGTTCCCTGACCCCAATGCTCTTGTGAAAGTTATATTTATGTTGCTCACCCTATCAACTGTCTGTGCTTGGGTCTGGTGAATTGAGGGAGTTAGGGGTGAGAGCTGGAGCCAAGAACAACAGTAAAGAAGCTGCTGCTGCAGTAAAGTCAAGCCCTGAAAGTAGGGTTTCTATGCAGTGCTGGCTCATTGTTTTTCACCACTGGAGGCAAAAGGCAATGAGTTGCCAACCCTATCTCCCTTGCTGGCCTTAATTTCTTTCCCCTTGCTGGACTGCCTCACTTTCTGGGCATGCTGCAGCTAGAAACCATAGGACCGAGCTAGTGAGGATGAAGCTTACTGAATGCAGTGGCAGCCTCTTCTTGTTACTGCTGTTTCGCTAGTTCCAACATCTAGACTGCCCCACCCCCTTCCATTTGTCTGCTTTGCTCCATTTCATGTAGTCTATTCTCAGAGGGTGAGGGTGTGAGACTTTCCAATTTGCTTTGAAGGATCAATTTATACTGACATCATGCCTTCCTGTATCTTCTACCGGATTGCAGCTATGAGGTGCCACTTCTCCTCCCCAGCTCAGCACAGGGGCAGAGAAGTGAGGCCTTGTTCCTACAGCCATTCTGGACTTGTAAGGCATTCCAAGCGCAAATTCAGCATAGCATCAGAAACAAAATCCTGCTCCTTGGTCTCTGAGGAAGGACAGATTTTTGAGCCCAATTGTTGGCTGGCTCTGCTGAAGTCCTTAAATTTTTTACAAGTAAGCTAGTTAACTAATATTCCATACTGTGTATATATAACTGCAAAAAGAGGTGCAGGTTTGTTTATTCTCCTTACTCTGGAAGTCAAAGATCAGGCACAAAGCACAGACATCATGCGTGCCCTCTGCATATAAGGTGGTTCACAAAACTAGTATCAAAAGAACAGCACCCTGATAAGACTATTAGCAAGCAGCAACAGACTCTGGTGTACCAGGATTTCTTGAAGAATTATGAGGTCCCCCTGCTGCTTTTTTAAAAGACTGTGAGACCCTTGGGGGCAAGACTTTTACCAATTAGGAACAGCTTTTTCTAGTAAGAACTAATCTGCCAACTTTACTTTCACTGTTCCTACAATTGGACTAAATTTAGTCCAAATCAATTAGGCAGATCACAAGTTAGCACACTTGTGCCTCAAATGTTCATGGATCTGCCATCTTGAATTGGGATGGATTACATCATGAACTATTCATTTGAAGTGTCCCTAACTTGTACCAAATTTGGTCCAGATTGGTTCCTACTTGCACCTCAAATGTTCATCTTGAATTGGGGTAGGTTACATCATTACAAACTAAGCTTTTGAGCTGTCCCTATGTATCCCTACACCTGTAGCAAATTTGGTTCAAATTGGTTAGGCAGTTCACAAGTTAGCCCAATCGTGCCTCAAATGCTCACGTATCTGCCATCTTGAATTGGGGTGCATCACATCACAAACTATGCCATTGAGGTGTATCTATACTGTACCTGATTTGGTTCATATTGGTCCATGCATTGTGAAGTTGATGGGGGCAGGGGGACACATGGATGGAATGCCAGGTGATCTCATAAGCCTACTGGAAAGTAGGCTAAAAATGCTGTAAGCCACTCTGAGCCCATGGGATTGAAGGGGATATAAATCAAACACATTAAATAAATAGGAAGAAAAATGAGGGGTGTTTTTGTTTCTTGCCTTTTCTCCATCTGATAAAGCAGCATTCCTATATATAACCATGAGGAATCCTAACCCTTATCAGGATTCCAGTCAAATAGTAAGCCTCTTCATAAACAGCCCTGCTGGATCAGACCGAAGGCCTATCTAGTCCAGCATCCTGTTTCACGCAGTGGCCCACCAAATGCCTCTGAGCAGCCCACAGACAAGGAGTAAGGGCTTGCTCCCTCCTCTGCTATTGCTCCCCTGCAACTGGTATTTAGAGACAGCTTGCCTCTGAGGCTGGAGGTGGCCTATAGCTACCAGACTAGTAGCCATTGATAGACCTGTCCTCCATAAATTTGTCTAAGCCCCTTTTAAAGCCATCCAAGCTATTGGCCATAACCACATCCTGTGGCAGAGGATTTTGGACCATAGATTTTATTATGCGCTGTGTGAAAAAGTATTTCCTTTTGTCGGTCATAAATTCCCTAGCCTTCACTTTCATGGGATGACCCCTGTGGTCATGTTGTGAGAGAGGGAGAAAAATTTGACTCTGTCCACTCTCTCTTCTCCATGCATAATTTTGTACTCCTCAATCATGTCTTCCCATAGTTGCCTCTTTTCCAAATTAAAAAAGCCCCAGATGCTTCATAAGGAAGGTACTCCAGGCCCCTGATCAACTTAGTTGCCCTTTTCTGCACCTTTCCAAGGTCTGCAGTTTCCTTTTTTAGATGTGGTGACCAGAATTGTATGCAGTACTCCAAGTGTGGCCTTCCCTAGCATGGAATTGGCCTCTTTCACAGCTGCCACACATTGAGTCGACACTTTCAACAAGCTGTCCACCATGACTCCAAGATCCCTCTCCTGACCAGTCACCAACAGCTCAGATCCCATGAACGTATACTTGAAGCTGGGGTTTTTCGTCGCAATATGCATCACTTTACACTTGCCAACATTGAACCATATTTGCCATTTTGTTGCCCACTCACCCAGTTTGGAGAGATCCTTTTGGAGCTCCTCACAATCTGTTTTGGATTTCACTACCCTAAATAGTTTAGTGTCATCTGCAAATTTGGCCAATTTGCTGCTCTCCCCATAACCTCTAGATCATTCTGAACAAGTTAAAAGCACCTATCCCAGTACAGATCTTTGGGAGACCCCACTTCTTACTTCCCTCCATTGTGAAAACTCTCTGTTTATTCCTACCCTCTGTTTCCTGTCCTTCAGCCAGTTGCCAATCCATACATGAACCTGTCCCTTTAATCCATGACTGCTAAATTTAATCAAGAGCCTTTGTTATGGAACTTTGTCAAAAGCATTTTGGAAGTCCAAGTATACTATGTCAACCAGATACGTTTATCCACATGCCTGCTGACACTCGCACTCCCAGGACTTGCCCTTGCAGAAGCTGTGCTAGTTCTCCTTCAGCAAGGCTTGTTCTTAAATATGTTTAACAATTTTGTCCTTAAGTATGCTTTCCTTCCTTTTACCCAGTACACAAGTTAACCTAGCTGGTCTGTAATTTCCTGGATCCCCACAGATCCCTTTTTGAAAACTGGTGTTATCTTAGCTACTTTCTAGTCCTCTGATCCAGAGCCTGATTGTAGGGACAAATTACATATTTTTAGCTATGAGACCAGCAGTTTCACATTTGAGTTCCTTCAGAATTCTTGGGTGGATGCCATCTGGCCCTGGTGATTCATTAACTTTTAGTTTTTCAAGACAGTTTAGAACAGTGTTCCAGTCTGTGTGGATCCTGGGCCCCACCCCCTTTGCACATGATGTCATGTACAAAGTGGGTGGGTCCCAGGATCCATGGAGCCCGGGCGAGCTCTCTGGAGCTCATTTCTAGGCAGGCAGCCCTTGCTGCTGGATAACGTTCATTTCAAGGAAGGTTGTTCAGCAGCGAGGGCTGCCAGAGAATGAGCTCTGGAGAGCTCCCAGTGGCGGCAGCCCCCACCAGCCCAAAATTGTTTTGGGGTGGGTGCCTGGGGGTGGGTACGAGGGGGGCAAACCCTTTACTAACTGCTGGTCCAGGAAATTGTGCATGAAGAATGTACCATGACCCCAAAAATGTTGAGAAACACTGGTTTAGAACATCTTCTCTCATCACCTCAAATTGGCCCAGTTCTTCAGCCTCCAAAGCTGAGAAGCTCAGTTCCAGAGAGGGTATATGGTCAGTATCCTCTGTGAAAACGGATGCAAATAAATCATTCAGCTTCTGTACAATCTCCATCTCCTCAGTAATCCCTTTCATGCCCTCATCATCTAAGGGTCCAACTGCCTCGCAGGCAGGTTTTCTGCTTCTGATATATTTAAAGCAGTTTTTGTTATTCCTCTTGACACTTCTAGATATTTGCTCCTCAAACTCTCTTTTTGCATCCCTCATTTTATGCTCTCCTTGCATTTATTTTGCCAGAGTTTATGTTCCTTCTTGTTCTCTTCATTTGGGCATGACTTCCATATTCTGAAGGGAGTCTTCTTCCCTTTTATAGCTTTCCTGACTCTACTTGTTAGCCACGCTGGTGACATCCTGAACTTGGTAGTAGCTTTCCTCCTTCTTGGTATGCATTCTAACTAGGGATGAGCCCAAAGCATTCCAGCGTTGCTTTGGAGAGGTGCCAAAACACTTTGGCTCCCTGGTGCCGAAATGTTTCAGCATGGAGAGTGGGGTTCTCTTAAGAGAAGGTGGGCAGGTCCTACCTGCCCATCCTCGAAGCCCCTGCTGGCCCGCCATAGCATTATTGTTACGGAAAGGCTTCCGTGCAATTGGCAGCTTGTGCCGCTTGCTTCTCTAAAATGCTGTGCTGCAGTGATGGGATGCATCCCAAGCACGTAAATAGCATCGGTGCTGACGCCATTTACCTGCCAATACTTTGCAAGGGATGCTGGGGATGCATCCCATCGCCAACACCATTTACATCCCGATGCCATGTGAGGGATGCCCGGGACACAACCCATCATCGTGGCACAGCATTTTAGAGGAGCAAGCTGCATAAGATTACGGAATTCTTTCCGTAACAATAGCACTGCAGCGGGCTGGCCAGGGCTTGGAGGACAGGCAGGTAGGACCTGACCGTCTCCTCTTAAGGGAACCCCATGGCGCCCTTGGATGTGCACCAAAGCAATTCGGTGTGCATCCCTAATGCTAACTGAGCTTCTGTTGTGGTGGTTTTGAATAAGTTCCATGCTTTCTGGAATAATTTGACCCTCCTGACTTTCCCTTTCAGTTTCCTTTTTACCAGTCCCCTCATTTTTGAGAAGTTTCCTCTTCTGAAGTCCAACGATCTGTGTTGGGCTTCCTTGAAAGTGCTCCTCTCGCATATAAGTTCAATTGGACCACACTATGGTCCCCAGTGGTTCTAAAGCTCTGACAACTCGCACCAGGTCCTGGGCACCACACAGAACTAAGTCCAAGGTTGCCTTCTCTCTGGTTTGTTCCATGACCAACTGTTCTAAGGCACAGTCATATAGCATGTTTAGAAATTTGGCCTCTCTGTCAGTACAGGAGAACCTCGTTATTTGTGGATCTGCTATGTGCAGATCTGTAGAGTGTCTAATAGACACCCGTTTTCAGTATCTGTAGATACTTATGGGTTAAAATCCATGTATCCATGGTTCCTAGAGGGCTGGAAGTAACTGTGGAGTTCACTTCTGGCTGCCATTTTGTGGCTCATTCCTTGAAAAAAGTGGACTTTTCCTCACTAGTTTATGTGGTTTTGGGGTTCATTCCATCCTTTGGTGGGCATTCCTGGGCACATGGGGTACCTGCAGAGCATGCCACAGTAAGCTCTGGGCTGTTTAGGGGCTTTTGTAAACTTCTTCCTCCACACTGGAACCTAACCCCACTTTCCTCATAGTCCTAATGCTTTATTACTCGTGGTTCCGTTACATGCAGTAGTAGGTGAGGAACAGAATCCCTGTGAGTAATGAGGTTTTCTTGTCCCCTCACATGAATTTGCTCAGTCTATGTGAGAGCAACTGAAGTTGCCCGTTATTACAGTTGTCTCCCTTTGACACCTCTCTGATCTGCTTCTCCAACTCTGTCACTCTCTGTTTTTTTATCCAGGTGGCAATAGCACGTCCCTGTTAACACATTTCCTTTCAGTCCTTGAATTGTCGCCCATAATTATTCTGTGGAGGACTCTGGTCCTCCTGAGTTTTCTAACTTGTTGGATTCTATCCCTCCTCTAACATACAGTGTTACTCCATCCCCAATCTGCCCCACCCTGCTGTTTCTGAAGAGTTTGTACCCAGGAATCAGCATCCCACTGGTTCTCACTGTTCTACCAGGTTTCTGTTATGTCCACTATAACTATGTTTTCATTAGCAACGAAGCACTCCAGCCAAGGCTCAGAGTCTTCTGGCACTGGAATATAAAACACCTATATGCCGAGTCTTTTACCTGGCATTGGCATGTGCTGTCTCCCTTACTGTCACTTTACCATTTTGACCAGCTGTCTGTCTGCTCTACTCCTGATTCTACTTTGTTCCATTCTCCTCCATCTGAAACATTTGCACCCTCGCACCTTAGGGGTTTTTGCTTGCCAAACCAGATACTACCCAGTTCCTGTTGGGTGGCATCATAAATGGCATAGATAAATACCTACCAGAATGAAGTAGATAAGTCAAAATTAGCATTCCATATGCAGTTGAGACAAATAAGTGCATTGAGAACTTCAACATTCCAAATAGCAAATATAAGTAGCTACCCACGACTGTTCCCGAATGTATTACCATAATTCTTCATAAGTGCATTCATGTCCATCTAGTGCATTGAAAAATGTGGCTAGTGATATAAGAGAAACAGTTGTCTGAAGCTTGTAAAATAAATGAACGTCATTCCTCTCTCTGAAAGTTCTATCAAGTGTAAAACAAATGGAATGAAACTAAATGGATGACTAACGAATGACACTCCTACCTGCAGTGGGTGTAGCTGAGTACTGCTGATCTTCAGTGATATTGGATAGAAGATTCTTTTTTTGCCAAATATTCAAGAATGTACCAAGTTACGTATTACTCTTTGTTTTTATTATTTCAGTTGTATATTAGTCTCTTGTATAAATTATCTATACCAGTCACAGCTTTGAGAAGTTGCTCACTATTTTATTTATTGTCAACCCTTGTTTCCATTTTATGGATGAAAAGCTGAAGTTGTGGTCTTGCTTCTCAGTGTCACCTAGTGAGTCATGGCTGAGCTGTTTAAGTTGGTTTAATGCATTTATTGGCTGTGATTGGTATGAGACATTTGAGACTCTTATACAGGGTTTTCCTCAAAGATTATTGTAGTCTCAGTGTACAGTTTTCTGCAATATAATGTGCATCAATTTTTGTTCAATATGTCACAGTTCTATTTATCATTACTTACTGAACTCACATAATACAAATTTGGAGGAGGCATAGCCCAACAGTAGAATATGTACTTTGTATACAGAAGGTCCTAAGATCAATTCGTGGCACTTCCAGATAAAACTGAGAGAGACTCATCTGAAACCGTGAACAACTACTGCCAGTCAATGTGGAGAATACCAAACTAGATTGGTCAGTCATCTGACTTAAATTTGTAAAATGTTTCCCTTTGCTGTACTGTGTTAAAGGCTGGTAACAGTCATTAGTAAAGCAGTTTAGTTGTCTAAACTCTTTATTTCCCAGTCTTTTAGTAAAACAAACTTATTTCCAAGCTTATTATCTACTTTTTAACAGGGAAAGGAAAGGAAAACACAAGTAATTTAATCCAAGATTGTAATAGTGTTAACCATGTGTTAATAGTGTTACACTCTCCCAAAAGGAGCCCGTGCGCAGCTTGGGAGTACTCCTGGACCCAGGCCTCACCCTGGTATCTCTGGAGGAGGCCATGGCCAGGAGTGCTTTCTTTCAGCTTCAGCTGATTCAACAGCTGCGCCCATTCCTCGAAGAGGATGACCTCAAAACAGTAGTGCATCAGCTGGTAAACTCCCAGCTTGACTACTGCAATGTGCTCTACATGGGGCTGCCTTTGTACGTAGTCCGGAAACTTCAGTTAGTTCAGAATGCGGCAGCCAGATTGGTCTCTGGAGCAACCCAGAGAGACCATATCATGCCTGTTTTGAAACAGTTACACTGGCTGCCGATATGTTTCTGGGCAAAATAAAAAGTGCTGGTTATTACCTTTAAAGCCCTGAATGGCTTAGATCCAAGTTATCTAAGAGAGTGCCGCCTTCTACATGATCCCCACTGCATGTTAAGGTAATCTGAGGAGGTCCATCTCCAGTTGCCACCGATTCGTCTGGTGGCGACGCAGAGGCAGGCCTTCTCTGTAGCTGCTCCTGGGCTGTGGAATGCATTCCCGGCAGAAATTTATAATTTGAGATCATTGCTGTCCTTCGGGAGAGCCCTTAAAACCTATCTGTTTGGCCTGGCCTTCCAGGGTTTTAAATGATTAACTGTTTATACTGTTTTAAATTGTTGCCCTGACTTCCAGGGTTTTTAGCTGCTTAAATGGTTTTATTGTGTGTTAATAGTTTGATTCTAATTGTTAGTTTGTTTTTAATTATTTTTATCATGCTGTAAACCGCCCTGAGCCATTTTGGAAGGGCGGTATACAAATCTAATAAATAAATAAATAAACCCACAATTTTGCTGGTCAATGACCGAATAAACTTATAACCTAACCCACAAATTCCACATCTTACTTTGTAAGGATTGTCCATTTTTAGGAAAATGCTACTTAAATTAAAACTCTAGTAGCAATATTGATTTTAGGGTAATGTGTGAAATTCACTATTGGAACATATTAATGATAAAACTGTGTTAGCCCTATAGAAAATTACAAAATGTCTACCACTAGGTGTGCTTGATCTTGGTAGGTGGAAGTCCTTAACAATAGTCATCTGTATTTTTTCTTCAATTAAAATATTTTCTCTTGATGATGTATCCTGAGGGGCATGTATTCAGTTTTTCTGCATTCTTATATTAGCAATACTAAATATTCTGATGGATAATATAGGAGGTTCTAGTACTGAAAAGCTAAACTTCCTCCATGAGCGGTGCTTAAATGAGTCACACGTTACCTAGTTGGCTGAATTGCCAACTATTTTGAAAGGCCACTAAAGGATCAGCTGTGGAAAGCTTCCCAATAATATTATACTTGGTTAACTGAGGCTATATATAGTACAAGGAGGACTTCTCCCTCAGGCCCCCCCCCCCCCGGCTAGTTGTTTGAACCTTAGGTGATATCCTGTTCACTTGGATTTTTCCTCAAAAACAATGTCATCACATAACACCACACAGGAAAAAGTGATGATGACAACAACAACAAATATTTATATACCAACAAGAGAATGTGAAGGATCTTCTGGTTACCTTCAGGTTCCTGCCTGAATGGAAGTTACAGTTTTTCAAGGTCCAACTACAGTGGAGATAATGATTGTGATAGCTGCCTCTATATCTTCTGAGGTTGGTTTCTCTGTGCTGTTGGGGATACGTTTTGAAGTATGAATTAAAAAATGCAGGCTTTTAACTGATGGACAGTTATTTCAAATTATATTGAGTACTGCAACATTAATTCCAGCTGTCAAACACTGCTGTCTAGTAGGCTTTACAGACTATCTACCTCCGTATATATCGGAAATAATTTAATTTTCTACTAGTGCAGGGCTTGACAATCCTCAGGTGCCAGCTCACCATGATGCCTGGAAAATTAACCATGGCACCTGAGCCAGGCAATGGATGAATGGAGTGATCAAGGAAGGTGGGAGTGACTGCTCCCTCATCCTGGTTGCACTGGTCCATCTCCTGCCTGAGCCAGATATACATGAGTATGCAAGCAAGGTGGCAAGAGTACTTCCCCTCCCCATGGAGTGAAGGATGTTGCTGGGGGTGAGCAGTATGTCCACACCCTCGCCCCGCACATACCCATAGAAGAGAACATAACAACCCCACTGGATCAGGCCCATGGCCTGTCCAGTATCCTGTTTCAACAGTGGCCCAACAGATGCCTCTGAGAAGCCCACAGACAAGAGGTCAGTGCATGCCCTCTCTCCTGCTATTGCTCCCCTGCAACTGCTATTTAGATGCACTTTGCCTCTGAGGCTGGAGGTGGCTTATAGCCACCAGATTAGTAGCCATTGATCGACCTGTCCTCCATGAATTTCTCTCCCTTTTTAAAAGCCATCCAAGCTAGTGGCCATCGCCACATCCTGTGGCACAGAATTCCATAGATTAATTTATGCTGTGTGAAAAAGGACTTCCCTGCCATCAGTTTCATGAGATGACCCCTGGTTCTATTGTTGTGAGAGCGTGAGAAAAAAATTGTCCACTCTCTCTACTCCATGCATTTTTTTATACACTTCTGTCATGTCTCCCCATAAGATAAAGGTAAAGTGTGCCGTCAAGTCGATTTCGACTCCTGGCGCCCACAGAGCCTTGTAGTTTTCTTTGGTAGCATATAGGAGGGGTCTACCATTGCCTCTTCCCATGCAGTATGAGATGATGCCTTTCAGCGTTGTCCTATATCGCTGCTGCCCGATATAGGTGTTGGGAAACATATCAGCGGGGATCCAAATCTGCAACCTTCTGCTTGTTAGTAAAGCATTTCCCCGCTGTGCCATTAGTTAGTTAGTTAGTTAGATTTATATGTTGCCCTACTTCCATAGGACTCAGGGTGGCTTACAAGCAATAACAAACACAGCAACACAATTCTATAAAATACATCTTACATAATGTCATAACCCCAACCCCATACAGTACTCATTCCACATGACATTTGACATAGTAACCATGGATTGCAAGATCACTCTACCACCAGCTATCTCAGTGACCAAACACCCGACTGAACATTTCAGTCGTACATGCCTTATGGAGAGCCAACAGATCATGGAGAACTCTGATATTATCCGAGAGACTGTTCCATAGAGCTGGGGCCACCACTGAGAAGGCTCTGGCTCTCGTTGATTGCGGTAGTTGCCTCTTTTCAAAACTAAAAGGTCCCAGATGCTGTAGTCCTGCCTCATAAGAAAGGTGCTCTAGGCCACTGATCATCTTGGTTGCCCGCTTCTGCACCTTTTCCAGATCTACAATGACACCCTTAAGATATGGTGACCAGAATCTTATGCAGTACTCCAAATGTGGCCGCACCATAGATTTGTATAAGGGTATTATAATATGAACATTTGTATTTTCAGTCGCCTTCCTAATGATCCCTAGCATGGAATTTGTCTTTCATAATTCCTGCACACTGAGTTGACACTTTAAACAAGCTGTTGTCCACGATCCCAAGATCTCTCTCCTGGTCAGTCACTAACAGCTCAGACCCCATTGCTGTATAGTTTAGTTTAAATTGTTTCTTGTCATCTGCAAATTTGGCCACTTTGCTGTTTACCCCAACTTCTGGATCGTTTATAAACAAGTTAAAGAGCCTGTTGACACTCTCAAAGAACGCCAAAATGTTAATGAGTCAAGACTTGCCCTTGCAGAAGCCATGCTGGTTCTCCTTCAGCAAGGCCTGTTCTTCTATATGGGTAACAGTTTTGTCCTTAAGTATGCTTTCCTTCAATTAGCTTACAAGCTTGTAGTTTCCCAGAACTCCCCTGGATCCCTTTTTGAAAATCGATGTTATATGAGCTGCTGCTTCTATGATGACGATGAATATTTATTTACTGCTCTTCAACCAGAGTTCCCAATCCTCTGGTAAAGAGCCTGACTGTAGGGACAAGTTGCATATTTTTTCCAAGGCGATCAGCAGTTTCACATTTGAGTTCCTCCAGAAGGCTGTCTGGCTCTTAAATTTCGGGCCTTGTTTGTAGAGCCAAAAAAAATCTGTTGAGACCTGAGCATTGTAAGATCATCTGCAAAGGGAATCTGCATGCTTGTATGCAGAAGGTTCCAAGTTCTTGCCCTGGCATCTCTAGATAGTACTGAGAGAGGCTCTTGCCTCGAACCTTGGGGAAGCTGCTGCCAGTCTATGTAGACAATACTGAGCTAGATGAACCAGTGGTCTGACTGTATATGTGAGCTACCTGTGCTCCTAGTGCTGTGTTGTGAGAAGAATGATGATGGTTTTGAGATATCTTAAGCAAGATGAAAAAATATAGAAACAAGTTTTACTATACTTTTCTCTAAAAGTAGAAGTGTTGAGTGTCTTGATAGCTGTTGCAGCTGCTGCTAATAATGGTATTTGTTTATTGGAATTCTTTTGTACAGATAGGAATTCCAGCTGCATTTTGCACCTAATAAAACACTTCTGCAATTCAGCATTAATGGCATAATAATTTGTTCTCCATATAACTGATTGAGGGGAGGGGCACAGTATTTCCTCTAAGGTGTGCACATGTGTACATGTGTTCACAAGTCTTTAAATGTCCGCTCAGTTAATTTTAGATCCCAGTCAAGTTGAATCAGGAAGGCCCCACTCTGCATGCACATGTGCGCACAGCACACTGTCTTGATCTTGCCACCCAGAACACAACTCATTCCGCACAGAGATTTAAAAAAATTAGAGGGACCCCTGGAGGGACAACAAGTTTAACTCTTGAGTTCGACCAGGAGATTATCAAATCATAATCTAGTGCTTTAATACACCTTTTGAATCTTTTTAGGGCTGCTAAAATCATTCTGATTGTCCAAGGATTTAAATTCTGTAATGAATGAATCACTGCCCTTCTTGGAGATATTAATAGAACAACAAATGCAGAACTATCTCTGCAACTTTCATTTCATTTTGGATAGTCAGAACTGTCAAAAATATATTGGTATAATACAGCGTTGTACAGTGCGATTTATCTATGCAGGTGTGTATTCTGCATATTTTTACAGCAAGCTGTAGCTCATGACCAGTGTTTCCTCTAATTTTTATTAGTGAGCAGAAGGAGTTTTGTTCTGGGCAGCAGTATCAAGGCAGTGAGTGCACATTACTCTCTCACACACAAACAATGAAATTAATGTGCAATTTTTTAAATCCCACCTCAACATTCTGCTGGTCTGTCTGGGTAGCCGGGGGAGGGGGGGGTGCTGCCGGCGGCCATGATGATTAGTCCAAAAATCATCATCAATTCCCCCACAGGAAAAGAGTCAATGTTAATATATTTGATTTTGTATCAGAAACTGCCAGCTGGCCAATTGCCTTTATCTGCTTTCTGTTTTAATAGCAATTGCTGGTTAAAAGAGGCCTATAACAAAATAATTTGTATTAAATAGTAATAAAATTACAATAAAATAGATTTAATAAGTTTTTTTATGAAATAAAACAAAACAAAAATAATTAACTCCCCGTTGTCTAAGTTTTATTTAAAATTGAATTCATCCTTGCTTTCTGGCTCTTATCCTATAAGGCAGTAGGTTTTTGGGGGCAGGGGATCGTTACATTTTTTAAATATGTCCAATACAAACTACTTTCAGAACATTTTAGAACATAAGAACAGCCCTGCTGGATAAGGCCCAAGGCCCATCTAGTCCAGCATCCTGTGTCACAAAGTGGCCTATCAGGTGCCACTGGGAAGCCCACAGGCCACTGGAAAGTGGTATATAGTGATGATAACTAACAATGACGTCACAACAAGCACAGAGCAAAAACTAAAAGTGCACATATACTGACTGAAAACATGAAAATATTAAAAATACTTTACATGAAAGCAGGGTGGATTTGATTTAAATCAAACTGATTTAATTCACGATTTAAATCACAATTTAAATCACTAGTCAGAAAGGCTTGATTTAAATCATAGTTTTCTACATAAAGACTAATTCTTGCTGGTATAACTTTAATATGCAAGTAGATGAAGATTTTTAGAATAACAACTTTTCATATTAGTTTTTTTATCCCCAGTTTAATAGGTTAATCATTCATATTTGGACAACTTTTCTGTTGTACTTACGAAGGAGAAAAATAATCATTACCTTAATAATAACAATTTAAATAGATTTATTCAACTGAAACAATAACATTACAGCATATGTTATTTGCTTAAACAAACATCCATGTTTGTTAACTAATTTGGCTAAACAAAATATATATATTTTAAGAAACTTAGACTGTCAGCCCAGCCTACACATGAAAAACTTAAATACTGTCCTCTGTAGCTCACTCGTCATCTTCATCTTCTTCTTTGTTCATAATCTGGAAAAGAAAAACAAGCTTTCCTGCTTTATCGGGTCCCAAACAATTTCTCAATTTAGAATGAATGAGTCCAAAGGAAGAGAATATTCTTTCAACGCCTGCAGAAGAAGCTACTGCTGTTAAAAGTGAAATCATTACTTGAACAGTCTCTAAATCCAAGTGCTTAAGTGACTTCCACCAGTTCACTGGTGTGACTTTCTTTAAAATATCTTCAGCAAACATATATTTCTTGAATGGTTCCCCCTTAGCTTTGAAGTTTATTATAGTTGGCATTAAAGATGGATGATTGCTGGATACCCATGTCATAGCTAACTCCTCTTCCTCAGCACTTAAGTTTTGACCCTGGTACTGGATATTGACAATATGTGCCAAAAAATGAGCTGGAGACAGTACTTGTCCCATTCGTTTTTTAATGCTTGTAATTTAATTCTGTCCATGTGTAGTTCTGTTTTTAAGTGTTCACTCAGTTCCTTCCAAATTTCAACAGCATCAGCAATAAAACAGCTATTTTTCTGTATTTTGTTTAAAGATTCAGAGATGGGTTTCAGGATGCTCAGCATATGTTCAACATTTCTCTTAAGCCCAATGTTGAGGATTTTGGCCGTGACAGTGCCGTCTATTTTATCTCGATTTTGTTCACAAACTGTCATCAGAATAGGCCAGTTCTTGATATACTGTTCAAAACAGTCCACCACAGAGTTCCATCTAACATCTTGTGGGAGCGTTAGCTTGGTTCCACCCATCCTTTTCAGAGCTGCTGCAGCAAAGTGATTGTTATGGAAGTATTTAGCAATTTCAACAACATTAGTCTTTATTTCTGGAACACTTAAGTCTTTGGCTAAGAGGTGCAGCAAATGAGCACTGCAACCATATGTTATTAGCTTTGTATTCCCTTCCTGCTCTTCTAAATTTCTTCTCATCTTGGATACATTTGCAGCATTGTCTGTGACCAAACTGCGTACTAGACATTTGAATTTTTGTTCACATGTTGTTATAGCTTTTACTGCCACTTCTTGTAAGTATTCTGCTGTGTGTGCATTTCCTGACGTATCAATTGTTTGTGCAAGGAAGACTTTCCCTTCTTCTGTTGTTATACAAGCACATACAATAGGATCATTGTGGACATTACTCCACCCATCAATACTTAGGTTAACAATTCTACCCTCCAGAGCTGTTGCACATTGCTCCATTTCTCTGTCATACACTTTATCCAGCAGTTTCCCTGCAACATCTGCTCTGCTGGGTGGACTGTATCCTGGTCTCAGTGACTGAACCATATTAATGAAATGTGGGTTCTCAGTCAGACGGAAAGAAGAGTTCGTTGCATAAACAAACTGGGCAATTTTTTCATCAATTAACTCTTTTTCTAATCTGCTAGTTTTTATCACAAACTTATCTATGGTGGTTCCAGGAGGGAAGGATTTTTTCTTTCTTTTAGGTGATAGTGATATGTGGCTGTGGGTGTCTGATGCTGCTGCTAATGAAGCACTATCCTGGATGGATAACTCTGAAACTGTAGAACAGGAGGATGGTGATCTTGGAGGTGGATAGTTTCCAGAATCCATGAATTCCCCTAAACAAAAAAGTCAATGCTGTTATTTTATTGTTTATACAATTTCTGCTTATTGTACACAGCACTGCCCCAAAAGGAATATTTGCTTTTCTTCATAACTGTACCAAATGACAGTAACATGCAGTAATAATAAGAAATATAATTTTGCTCAAACATGACAGTTCAAGGCAGTCTTTAGAAATATTCTATGATTCAATAAAAATGTTTACCAACCTGAAGATCCTGCCTGTTCAAATGTGTTTCTTTGGTCATCTTCATCACAGCACTTCTCATGATGTTGCCTCATTCGGGCCACCAGGCCTTGCATTTCTTTGTTGCAGTGTTTGCATTTTGCACGCATGCCTGCCTTACCGATAGGTAAAGGAACTTCATTAAAATATTGCCAAACTGGGTCTCTTTTACGGCCTGCTGCCATTATAAGTTTTTTCCTCCAAGGAAAGAATGTGATAAACCTCAGGTCATACACACAAAAAGATCCAAAGACTTGTCTGTGTGTGGCTATGCAGTATTGTGCTCAGAAAGTTTCACTTTCATTTTGTACTGCTTGTCTGCTTGCCCATCCCTCCTCACACTTAGTTTCACTTTCTTCTTTTGCAGATCTATTCCACTCCAAACAATCAGAAAAATATTGTTTCTATTCTATTTCACGGAACTTCTTGAAACTTAGCACTGAAGGGGTTGATTCTGTATTCATAGGTTTGTAGAACAATAGGATTAAGGTCTTTTTCTCAACTCTGTTCATGTCATAACATTTTTGCTGTGAAGAAGAGGCATGTGATCTCTGCTGAGTCAAATTCAGTTTTGAGAACTGCAAAAGTAAACCAAGCATCTGTGATAATATCTTGTAGGCAGAGAAACTGCCTAATAATCTTACAAAAACCTCTGGAAGAGCATGACATTGTGAATGGATTAATGGAATTTATTTACCAAAAAAATTAAACATATACAGCCTTATTCTACATAATTAAAAAAACTAATCTTTATTTCATGATGGAATAACCTTTGGATGGTAATATATTTTCCTCAAAAAGCATTTTATTTTTAAAAAATCCAATTTAAATTAAAAAAAATCCGATTTAAAAAAAAATCATTGATTTTTATCCACCCTGCATGAAAGGCACATTAACCAAATATAGCAATTAAGATATTAACCAAAACAGTCAAATATGCAGCAGGATGGTGCTAAAACCAGCAGAAAGCAACACCCAATTCTCCATGATATGTGTATCGGTTGAGTTTTACTCATCAAGCAGTAAAACACTTTGTAACCTCTTCTAGAATCACTGTTGAAGGATCACACATAATTTAAAAAAACCAAATTATTTGTAACTAATTTTTTTTTAAAAAGTATGTAAAGTATATTTGTATACAGCCCACCACTACCGAAGTCTCTAGGCAATTTAAAACAATAAAACAAACCAAGAGAAGTTTAAAACAGTTAAAACATAAGTTCAAATTAAAATACCCATAAAAATACTAAATAGCTAAAAAGCTTGGCTAAAAAGATCTGACTTTAGTTGTTTCCTAAAAGCCAACAGGGATGGATATAAAAATATAAAATATAAAAATAAAACAAAGTATCGCAGGGGAAGGGAGAGAAGTTAAAATTGGGGCTGTGTGGGGTTTTCCCCTTTATGTGTTAAGATTTTTTAAAAGTCTTTTAAAAAAATGAACTAGTTCACCTAATATTCAGCTAAGTCAGTTTTCAAAAGTATATATTCATATATTTTTCGGGAGGGGGGGAGGAAAATTCCCTTTCATTCCAGATTACTCCAAAGTAATCTGGAATAGAGATCACTCCAAAAATGGAAATGGAAATGGTGTAATGGACATTCAGTCAAACCTTCCTCTGATAAGCTTCAACATACTTTTCCAAGACCCTTCAGTAAATAAAGTAAATAGAGACCGCCCCATCTTGGAACCAGCAAGCGCCGGTTCTGTGCATGCCACTAATTAGGTGCCACAGTACATGCTTTAAACATCAGATTAGAAAGGTATTTAAAATACTAAGGGGCACAGAAGAATTATAGCAGCAGACATGCACTAACCCCTTCATCCTAACAGAATATTTTCTAATAAAAGATGCAATCTGAACTATGAACTTGGAAACCCCTTTCCAGTCTTAGAGTTCCTTGGGAGGCGATATGTTACCATCTTTAAGAACACTTGAGGAGTTACTGTGGAGTACACAGAAACCAACAAAGAATCTTGGAGCACTTTAAAGACTAACGTCTTTATTGCAACATGGGCCAGACCACTTCTTCTGGATGAAATATTATCCTTCCTCAGCTGTGACTCAGAGCTGCACAAGATCTCAAGTGGCAGGTGGGGAGAGGCGAAGGCGTGGGTTCTTGCCAGAACAAGATCAATCTTGCCCTGGCAAGAGCCCATGTGGCAGTGGCAGTAAACGGGACTCTCGGATAGAAACACAAGAGACTGAGGGGCAGGCAGAGAGAGGCAGATGGAGACAGAGGGGGTGGGAGGGAGGGAAGAGCAACTGGGAGCCAGCCAGGCAAGGAAAGTCTGAGCTGAGGTGATGGGGAAAGGCGTCTGGGCGAGAGCAGCCGGCACAGAGGAAGCAGCACTTCCTGGGAAGGCCAGGGGAGCAGCAGCCAGTGGCAAGAGAGAGCGAGTGTCTCTTAAGGATCGCTGCATGGGGGGCTTGGAGGGTGTGTGCATGTGCAGCCACGCACTTTAGAGGGAACAGTGCACATGACTCTTTACATTATCGTTTTTGTACACAATTTTATACATGCCTTTCTATATACAAGGAAGGATGATTGCTGAGTGGTAGAGCACTTGCTTTGCATACAGAAGGTCACAGATTCAGTCCCACACATCTTCAGTTTAAAATCTTGGGTAGAAAACCTGAAGAGACTTCTGACTGGTGACATTGCAGAGCCACTGCAAATCAGAATAGAGTGATAGACCAATGATTTGAAAGTAAAAGCAGTTAGGTATGTCTCCTATGTCATGACTGTCATGTCATTGCCTATTTTCACTTTAAAGCAAGGCTGTATCCTCATTGACTTCTTAATTTTCATGGACAGGCCAAAATATACTTTGCACATACATCCTGGTATCACTTTAAGGATAGGTCCTCAAATAAGAACCTAAGAAGAGCCCTGCTGGATCAGGCCCAAGGCCCATCTAATCCAAAATCCTTTTTCACACAGTGGCCCACCAGATGCCACTGAAAGCCTACAGGCAGGAGCTCTCTCCTGCTGTTACTCCCCTGCAACTGGTACTCAAAGGCATCCTGCCTTTGAGGCTGGAGGTGGCCAATAGCCCTCTGACTAGTAGTTGTTGATAGACCTCTGCTCCATGAAGTTACCTAAACACCTCTTCAAGCCATCAAGGTTGTTGGCAGTCACCACATCTTGTGGCAGAGAATTCCACAAGTTGATTATGTGTTTTATGAAAAATTACCTCCGTTTGTTGATCCTAGATTTCCTGGCAATCAATTTCATGGGATGACCCCTGGTTGTAGTGTTATGTAAGAGGGAGAAGAATTTCTCTCTATCCAGTTTTTCCACACCATGTGTGATTTTATAGACCTCTATCATGTCACCCCACAGTCGTCTTTTTTCTAAATTCAGTAGCCCCAGGTATTGTAGCCTTGCCGCATAAGAAAGGTGCTCTAGGCCCCTGATCATCTTGGTTGCCCTCTTCCTCACCTTTTCCAGTTATACAATGTCCTTTTTTAGATTTGGTGACCAGAACTGTATGCAGTACTCCAGATGTGGCCATGCCATAGTTCTGTATAAGGGCATTATCATATTAGCAGTTTTATTTTCGATCCCCTTCCTAATGGTCCCTAGCATGGAATGGGCATTTTTCACAGCTGCCGCACATTGAGTCGACACTTTCAACAATCTGTCCACCACGACCCCAAGATCCCTCTCCTGATCAACAGCTCAGGTCCCATCAACATATACTTGAAGTTGGAGGGGGGGTTGTCCCAATGTGCATCACTTTACAGTTGCAAGCACTGAACTGCATTTGCCATTTTGTCGCCCACTCCCCCAGTTTGGAAAGATCCTTTTGGAGCTCCTCACGATCCATTTTGGATTTCACTACCCGAAAGAGTTTGGTATCATCTGCAAATTTGGCCACCTCGCTGCTTACCCCTTCTTCTAGATCATTTATGAATGAACTAAAAAGCAACGGTCCCAGTAAAGATCCCTGGGGGACCCCACTTCTTACTTCCCTCCATTGTGAAAACTCTCCATTTATTCCTACCCTCTGTTTCCTGTCTTTCAACCAGTTAGCAATCCACAAATCTACTTGTCCCCTTATCCCATGACTGCTAAGTTTTCTCAGGAGTCTTTGATGAGGAACGTTGTCAAAAGCTTTTTGGAAGTCCAGGTATATTATGTCAACTGGATCACCTTGATCCACACACTTGCTGACACTCTGAAAGAACTCCAAAAGGTTTGTGAGGCATGATTTACCTTTGCAGAAGCCATGCTGGTTCTCTCCCAGCAGGGCCTCTTGTACTATATGCTTTACAATTTTATCCTTGAGGATGCTTTCCATCAATTTTCCTGGAACGGACGTTAAGCTAACTGGCCTGTAATTTCCGGATCGCCTCTGGATCCCTTTTTGAAAATCAGCGTTACATTTGATGCTTTCCAGTCCTCTGGTACAGAGCCTGATTGCAGGGATAAGTTATATATTTTAGCAAGGAGGTTGGAAATTTCACATTTCTTTGAGGACTCTTGGATAGATTCTATCTGGCCTTGGCGATTTTTCTGGACAGTTTAAAACATCATCTCTTGTCACTTCTATCTGACTCAGTTCTTTAGCTGCAATCCCCAAAATGCCTGGTTCAGGAACAGGTATATGCTCAGTATCCTCTGCCATAAAGACAGACGCAAAAAACTCATTTAGCATCTCTGCAACCTCAATATCCTCAATAACCCCTTTCACTCCCTCATTGTCTAATGGTCCAACCACCTCTATGGCAGATTTCCTGCATCTGATGTATTTATAGAAGTTTTCGTTATTCCCCTTGATGCTTTTAGCTAAATGTTCCTCAAACTGTCTTTTTGCCTCCCTTATTGTCACCTTGCGTTTCTTTTGCCAGAGTTTGTGTTCCTTTCTGTTCTCTTCATTTGGACAGGCCTTCCAATTTCGGAAGGAAGTCGTCTCCCTTTTATGGCTTCCTTGACAGTACCCGTTAGCCATGTAATCCTCCTGGACTTAATGGTACCTTTCCTTTTGGGTATACAGTGTATCTGGGCTTCTAGTATTGTAGTTTTGAGTAAACTCCATGCATCCTGGAGCAAAGTGACTCTCCTGGTTTTCCCTTTCATCTTTCTTTTCACCATACTCCTCATTTTGGAGAAGTTTCCTCTTCTGAAATTCAAAGTGTCTATGTTGGACTTCCTTGGTGATTCTCTCCAGGCATGTATGCTGAATTTGATGGCACTATGGTCACTGTTCCCTAAAGAATCTATGACAGTGACATTACACACCAGGTCCTGGGTGCCACTCAGGATTAAGTCCAAGGTTGCCTTCTTTCTGGTTGGTTCCAAGACCAATTGTTCTAGGGCACAGTTTTTCAGCATATCTAGAAATTTGACCTCTCTGTCATTACCTGACTGTGAATTTACCCAGTCTATGTGTGGGTAATTGAAGTCACCCATGATTACAGCCCTGCCACTCCTTGACGCCTCCCTGATTTCCTGCTGCAACTCCCAGTCACTGTCAGCGTTTTGATCCAGAGGGCAATAGCACGTCCCCAGTAGCACATTTCCTTTCAGGCTTCGTATTGTCACCTACAGTGTTTCTGTGGAGGACTCTGGTCCACCTATGTTTTCTACCTTGTTAGGTTCTATCCCTTCTTTAACATACAGTGCTACTCCATGTCCAAGGTGCCCCTCCCTGTCCTTTCTACCGAGTTTATATCCAGGGATAACAGTGTCCCACTAGTTCTCACTGTTCCACCATGCTTCTGTTATGCCCACTATATGTATTTTAGTGGTAGCAACCAAGCACTCCAGCTCACTCATCTTGGCTCAGAGGCTTCTGGCATTGGCATATAAGCACCTATACACTGAATCTCTCACCTGGTGTATGCTATCTTTCTTTTGACTCTGACCAGCTGGCAGCCTTCTGTCTGCTCTTTATGTGGTTCTGCTCTGTCCCCTTCTGTTTTATCTGAATCCTTTGCACCCTCGCACTTTAAAGGGTGGCGTTTGCCGAACTGGATTCTGCCCAGCTCCTGTGAGCTGTTCTCCAGGTGTCATTTTAAAAGATGCTCTGCAACCTTTTTGGTTTTAAGTGCCAGCACTCTGGTTCCATCTCGGTTCATGTGCACCCCTTCCCTTCTGTACAGGTTTTGCTTGCCCCAAAATGTATCCCAGTGCGTAACAAACCTAATCGCCTCCTCCTGGCACCAATGTCTCATCCATGCATTGAAATCCCTCAGCTCTGCCTATCTCACTGGACCTGCGCATGGAAGAGATAGCGTGCCTGAGAATGCTGCCTTGGGGGTCCTGGACTTCAATACACTACCTATCAGCCTAAATTTGGTTTCCAGGACCTCCCAACTACATTTCCCCACATTGTTGGTGCTGACGTGCATCACAACAGCTGTCCTCCCCAGCACTGCCTAACATTCTGTCTAGAGGCTGCCTGATGTCTGCAACCTTTGCACCAGGGGGTCACAAACCCATCTCTCTTTTTTAATGATTGAATCACCCACTACAAGGAGGCCCCCACCCCCCGGAGGAGTATCCTCTGTGCAAGAGGATATGGGCTCATCTTCCATGGAAGGTATCCCTTCTAAAGGAGCATTTCCCTCAGACTGATGTCCTTCTTCCCTGAGACCTTCATTCTCCCTGACAGCAGAGGAGCTATCGGCCCTGGAGTGGCTGATGTGGGGTGTATTTTTGAGACTTTGGGACACTTAGGCAAATGGGGTACATATTGTAAAATGAGCTATTTTTGTCCAAATTTCATCTCATACTGTGTGGGAGGAGGCAATGGTAAACCCCTTCTACCAAAGAAAACCACAGGGCTCTATGGGCGCCAGGAGTTGAAATCTACTTGATGGCACACTTTACCTTTACAAATGCGTTTGTTTTGAAAGAATTCCATTCACCACTACTATCAATCTAGTCATAATTAGCACCACTATTTTCAAATATCCCTTATAAATACCCCTTATAATTGAGCAAGACACATGCTGAATTTGATTATTTATGTTGAATTGCATGGTGGTGGTGACCTGGAAATGGTATAGTGTGAGATTAAGAACAGCCCTGCTGGAAGCAAGGCCCATATAGTCCAACATCCTGTCTCACACAGTGGCCGCCAGATGCCTCTGGGAAGCCCATAGGCAAGAGCTGATGGCATGCCCCCTCTCCTGCTATTCCTCCCCTGCAAGTGGTATTTAGAGGCATCTTGCCTCTGTGGCTGAAACTGGCCTATAGCTCTCAGACTAGTAGCCATTGATAGACCTGTCCTCCATGAATTTCTCTACATCCCTCTTAAAGCCATCCAGGCTGCTGGCTGTCACTACATCTTGGGGCAGACTAATCCATATACCGTATTTTATGGACTATAAGACTCACTTTTTTCCTCGAAAGATATCCGCCAAAATTCAGGAGCGTCTTATATGTTTTAACAGTTTAATATGTTAAAACTCTGAAAAACTGGATTAAAATTAAGGTGCGTCTTATAGTCCGTAGCGTCTTATAGTCCGTAAAATACGGTATTAACTATGCATTGTGTGAAAAGGTACTTCCTTTGATCCTAAACTTTGCTGGTCCTAAACTTCTTGGCAAAATTGCTTACTCCTTTTGTTGTGGACAGATCACTACCTGGTGGGGTAGGCTTACTGAGACTCTATCCTCTGCAACAGTGAAAGGGCTATTGAGATGGGAAAGCACGTGACTTTGTGCTCTGAACATTTGGATTTGATTATTTTTATTTATTTATTAGAAACATTTAATATACCGCCCACTCCGAAGACTCTGGGCGGTGTACAAAAACATGCAAACAATGCAACATTAAAAATTGCATTCTAAGTTAAAAACGAAAGTGACTAACAAAAAACATAGGTAAACTACAGGGCAAAAGCCTGGTGAAAAAGAAAATTATTTAATTTTTACATCAACGATATTATTATTATTATTTCTTGTTTACACAGTCAGACAGGTGTTATTGACTGGTTTGTTTTATCCAGACATCGAGTCCTTCCCAAGGACCTGGGATGCCAGAATTTTATTGTCAATGGTTATAGATATCGTCGCAGAATATAGGCTGTTCCCAGTAAAGCTGCTTTTTGTAATTGGCTGATGGTGATTTCTGTGGCCCCTATGGTGTTGAGGTGCTCTTCAAGGTCTTTTGGAACTGCACCCAGGGCGCCAGTTACCACTGGGATTATTTTGGTCTTTTTCTGCCACAGACTTTCCATTTCAATTTGTAGATCTTTGTATTTTCTTATTTGTTCTATTTCTTTTTCTTCTATCCTGCTATCCCCTGGTATTGCTATGTTGATTATTTTGACTTGTTTTTCTTTCTAGTGGTGTGTCCGAACCGGTCCGGCAGCCATTCCAAAGAATGGCCGAACTGCCGGACCGGTCCGGCCCTGCCTGGTTCGGGTCCGGGTGGGGCGTATGTCTTTAAGGGCGGGGAGGGCTTGCTTAGCCCTCCCGCCTCCTTGCCCCCGCCAGCGCCCGTATTGTACTGTATAGGGGCGCTGGAAACCAGCCGCCCCCCCCGCCGCCGCCGCCGCGGTGAAATAACCCCTAAAACCAGCCAGCCCTCCCTCCCTCCCAGCTACCTGCCCGCCTGCCCGCCCACCCACTCACCCAGTCGCTCACCCCGGTGAGTCACCCGGTCGCTGGATAAAAAGCGAGAGGAGCTCCGGCACAGAGCTCCTCTCGCTTGGAAGGCCTCCAGCAGAATGGTGGCTTGCGCGCGCATGCGCGCGCTGCAAACCACGCCATTCTCCGGAGGCCCGGTCTACCCGCCGGGAAAGGGCCGGGTAGACCGGGCCTCCGATCGCCGGAGGCCCGGTCTACCCAGCGATCGGAGCCCCGGTCTACCCGGCCCTTTCCCGGCGGGTAGACCGGGCCTCCGATCGCTGGGTAGACCGGGCCTCCGGCGATCGGAGGCCCGGTCTACCCGCCGGGAAAGGGCCGGGTAGACCGGGGCTCCGATCGCTGGGTAGACCGGGCCTCCGGCGATCGGAGGCCCGGTCTACCCAGCGATCGGAGGCCCGGTCTACCCGGCCCTTTCCCGGCGGGTAGACCGGGCCTCCGGAGAACGGTGTGGTTTGCGGCGCGCGCAAGCCACCATTCTGCTGGAGGCCTTCCAAGCGAGAGGAGCTCTGTGCCGGAGCTCCTCTCGCTTTTTATCCAGCGACCGGGTGACTCACCGGGGTGAGCGACTGGGTGAGTGGGTGGGCGGGCGGGCGGGCAGGTAGCTGGGAGGGAGGGAGGGCTGGCTGGTTTTAGGGGTTATTTCGCCGCCGCCGCCGCGGCGGGGGGGGCAGCTGGTTTCCAGCGCCCCTATACAGTACAATACGGGCGCTGGCGGGGGCAAGGAGGCGGGAGGGCTAAGCAAGCCCTCCCCGCCCTAAAAACAAGGCCCCCCTTCGGTGCCGGTCCGGACTTCTCCGGACCGTGCACATCCCTATTTCTTTCTTCTCGACTACAGTGATATACAGTGATGTCTGTTTGTAGTCGGAAGTCCCATAATATTTTTACATCTACATTTTCTTCAACTTTTTCAATTTGATGGTCCCACCAATGTTTGGCTACAGGTAGCTTGTATTTTTTGCAGATGTTCCAGTGTATCATCCCTGCTACCTTGTCATGCCTTTGTTTGTAGTCAGTCTGTGCGATCTTTTTACAACAGCTGATTAGGTGGTCCACTGTCTCATCTGCTTCTTTACAAAGGCTGCACTTGCTGTTTGTTGTGGATTTTCGACTTTGGCTCTTATTGCATTTGTTCTTAGTGCCTGTTCTTGTGCAGCCAGTATTATCATTATCATTGTTATTATTATTATTAATGTACCAATTCTTATATTCCCTCCTGGATGAAGATCTGATGAAATAGGGTATGTGTATTTTACATCTCCCTGAGGTTCTGATAATGACTGTTTTAAACAAGTCCAAGTCTTACTGTCCCAAAGGGTTAGAGATCTGGATTTGCTGATACTGTAGTATACAGCAAATAAAACTAGTTTCCTGATTTTCTGGGTGATATCCTGACTTTGGGATTAGAGAGGCAAAATATTTAACAGTGCTGGATTATCCTATATATAGATATGCCCTAGCATTGGCGAGGCTTAATGTTCTGCTTTTCGCATAGTTACAGGGAAGATTTTGGAGGATTCCTTTTGCTGACTGTTTTTGACATTGTGGGAACAGCAAGGTTGATTCAACTTCATTATGTTCTCTTATACTATTTTATTCAGAGATAAGTTCAAAGTTACTGTTGGATATAAGGAGGCATCCCAACAAGTAATACTGTGCTTCATTACTGCCAATAATAGATTTGAATTTTAACTTTTGCTAAATGCTGTGTCAATACAATGAGGATAAGAGCAGACAAATATTTATTTGTATGTATATTATGTATTTGTATGTATATTATCAGCAATTTTTTCCTCTTGTACATCTGTATTTTGGGGCTGGTCTGTAAAGTAGAACTATTGAGATGGAGGCTTGTGGATCCAGATGCATTCTTAATGGCTCTGGGTCTGTCATAACTGACAATCTCGATCAGGTCCTGGATGAATTCTGGAGTGGAGCAATTACTTGATCATTCAATGCAGTTACTCCTGAAAATCATCTTGCTAACAGCTCCTAGGGAGCTGATAACAATGAAGCTGCTCGGAAAGGCTATGAAAGCAATGCTGGAGAGAAAAGCTGGACAGAAAGCCATGCCAAATCCAACCAAAACACAGGCTACTGTCCCATTTTATGGATTACTCATAAACGATCTATTAGTTGGAGTGACTAGCAAAATGGCCAGACTTGTAGATGACACTAAACTATTTAGGGTAGTGAAATCCACAACTGATTGTGAGGAACTCCAAAAAGGTCTCTCAAACTGGGGAACTGGACGACAAAATGGCAAATGCGGTTCAGTGTAAGCAAGTATAAAGTGATGCACATTGGGGCAAAAAACACCAACTTCACATATACACTCATGGGATCTGAGATGTCAGTGACTGACCAGGAGAGAGAACTTGGGGTTGTGGTGGACAGCTCATTGAAAGTATTGTCTCAGTGTACGCAGCTGTGAAAAAGGCTAATTCCATGCTAGGAAATCAGGAAGGGCGTTGAAAATAAAAATGCTAATATTATAATGCCTTTATACAAATCTATGGTACGGCCACATCTGGAGTACTGCATATAGCTTTGGCCACTGTATCTTAAGAAGGATATTGTAGAACTGGAAAGGGTGCAGAAGAAAGCAACCAAAATGGTCAGGGGCCTGGAGCACCTTCCTTATGAGGCTAAGCTGCAGCATCTGGGACTCTTTACCTTGGAAAAGAGGCAACTAAGGGGAGACATGATCGAGCTGTATAAAAGTATGCATGGAATGGAGAGGGTAGACAGAGAAAAATAGTTATCTCTCACACACAGCACTAGAACCAGGGGTCACCCCATGAAACTGAAGGTTGGGACATTTAGGACCGACAAACAGAAATACTTCTTCTCACAGCGCATAATTAATCTATGGGATTCTTTTCCATGGAATGGGGTGACGGCCACTAGCTTGGGTGGTTTTAAAAGGGACAGACAGATTCATGGTGGACAGGTCTATCAATGGCTACTAGTCTTGTGGCTGTGGGCCATCTCCATACTCAGAGGCATGATGCCTCTCAATATCAGTTGCATGGGAGCAACAGCAGGAGAGAGGGCATGCACATACCTCTTGTCTGTGGGCTCCCCAGAGGCATCTGGTGGGCCACTGTGTGAAACAGGATGCTGGACTAGATGGGCCTTGTGCCTGATACAGCAGGGCTGTTCTTATGTCCGTATGTACTCCATGACACATGGTGGCAGCAAAGACCATCTTGCTTTTCCACCATCATTCCTTCTGCACAGAGTTGTCCATAAATGTGTTTTAACTAGTGATGGGCTTTTTATATCAAGGCCCACATAGTAATGTGGAGGAGCTTTTGGTAGCCTGCTGTGATGAATTTGCAAGACACTTTCCAAGTAAACTTGGTTTGCATCTGTTCTGACTTAATTTTCTATATTCAACAGAGACTGAGGTACTTGGCAGCTGCTTGTTCCTGTATCAAGTTGTGGACAGGATTTTGAGGTGCTTCCTTGAGGGAGGGAGATAAGCCATTCTGCTTAAAAGCATAGGTTTTGTTAAGAAAATGTTTGACGCCTTCTCTAGATCACAGCATATTGTGTAATTACTGGCCAGTCTCTAGTATTCCATTTTTGGGAACATGTGCTTGTGTGTGGTGGCTATCCAACTCCAAAATGTCCTGGTTGAGGCAGATTGTCCTCCATATTGATGATTGCAACAGCCCTAGCTGCTGTGGTGGATGATCTACACCTGGAGTTGGGCAGGGGAAGAACATTTTGGTTAGACTTTTCAGCAGCTTTTGCCATCAACCATGATTTTCTTTTGGGTTATCCTAGGTGGATGGAGCTTAGTCAGGCACCACACTATGGTCGTTCAATCCTTCCTGCAGGGTAGATCCATGAACATAGTTCTGAGACACACCTACCTGGCACCTTGCTGTTTGGCCTTGTGTGCTCTCCTACAGGATTCTGTCTTATCTTCTATACCATTAAACTCTATATACCATTACACATTAAGCCTTTGCGGGTGGGGAGCTGGCTGTCATCAGTTGGTGAATGGCATGCAACAACACTCTTGTTTCCATCTCAGTCCAGGAGGCTAGAGGCTGTCAAAAATCAGGGATGGGTTGGGTGTGGTCAGGAAGACAGCTGACCTCTAGGCTGGATTACTGTAACACTCCTTTGAGGAGCTGCCTTTGAAGACTGATCAGAAACTTCAGATAGTGCAAAATGCTGCTGCTAAAGTGTTGACTGGAGCCAGACTTCTGGAGCATGTTACTGTGTTGGTTTATTGGCTTATACTAGTCTAAAGTTGTAAACTCTTGTTAAAACTATGTTGGAAAAATACTGGCTTAGGTTCAGGAATGTAGGTATTTCAGAAAACTTTAATTTTCTTGGGGGAAATGTCCCATCCAAATTTCCCCGATTTGCATTAACTTTTTCTCTAAAAATGTGCTATATAAATTATCCTGGTGCCTGAAATAGATTATGATTTGATTTGGCATGGTCTATTTATACAGTAAAAAACACCTCAACCATTAATTTCCGCTCACTGTATCTCATACATTTTTCAAGCAGCCAAATACAAATTCAAAAAATGGAAACTATTTCATGGGAAAAT
Organism: Hemicordylus capensis; assembly: GCF_027244095.1. Lineage (NCBI taxonomy): Eukaryota > Metazoa > Chordata > Lepidosauria > Squamata > Cordylidae > Hemicordylus > Hemicordylus capensis. The sequence goes on along the minus strand of NC_069657.1, from coordinate 80,970,756 downwards.
TTTGCACGTACACACCCCATCTCTGCTAGGGTCCAGCATGGCTTTTGCTTCTGCACAGGTGGTAGATTTCCAACTTCCTCTTTTCCCTGGATTGCAGCTCCTCATGAAACATCACACGCCATTCATTTTCATTTTAGAAGGTCCCCCAATCTCCCACGGGTGGCTTTTTGGAAGGTTGGAAGGAGCCGCAGCAAGAAGATGGATGAGAAAACCACATTGTGCTCATGGAAGCCTGAGTGTGATTCTTTGGAACCAAGTGAAAATGGGTTTGATTAAATTTAGTTTCCAAAGTGGTATTGAAAATCTATTCTTAAATCAATGCCCAGTCTTCTCTAGGTTAGATAATAAATGACGTTTGGGGAAAGGGAGATTATTTTTCAATGTAGAACTTTTTTGTCCCCTATCTGTGCATAGACCCTATAGGAAATGAATGTTAGAATATCTGGGGGAGGAAGGCTCTGTATGAATTTGCTTAATTTTAAAGCAGTCCATGCTTCAAAATTTACTATCGTGTACATAGCATTGAACCTGATAATTGATATTCTTGAATGAAATCTATTTTCTGTGCCTATTTGCTTGAAATTATTTTTTACGAGTCATTCCATGTTTAAGTGGTCTCAAATGATTGACATAAATAGAGCAGATAGTTTACGTGCTGTTCTTTAGAGGTTTTGGCATCATTACTACTACTTACTAGGAAGCTTTAGCCATCTGCTGACTGAGCTCGATACAGCTAGTAGAAAGATGTTGTACAGCTCTGCATATGAGTAATCATCTAATTTTCTGTTTAACAGGCTTAAGAAGCTTATCACTGCTGCCTAAAATCAGAGGAAAAGAATCTGAGAAGAGAGGAAAGATTGGCTGTGATTGCATGATGTAAGTTTTTTTTCCCCCTTTGCATGAGTTGCATGCTACTGGCAAAGCTGTTGCTATGGAAACAAACAGTCAGCTCCAGAGAGAGTGCCAATGGAATTCTAATCTGGTATAAATGAGAAGTTCCAGCTGCTGTCCAAAGGTAGGGAGGCAGAGGAGGAAGTTAAGGGGATGAAACCACATTCCATTATTTCAGTATCATCTTGATGTTGGCACCATTTCATGTGGCTAGCAAATATGGCAAATCGCTGAAAGTAAAATACTTCCATAATAGATATGTATACTAGTCATTTACTGCTATCTAAATATTTGTATTAGAAATTATGAAAGGACTTTGACTCAAACTTCTTTGCTAGTGTGAGAATCCCTAATAAGTCTGAGAGCTTGATTGAATGACTAGTGTGGTTGACTCAGACTTCAGTCACAGATTATAAATTATCCTGACTAATTTGGTGAGAATGACAACAAAGACTCTGATTTGGGATTCTTGAAGTGTCACATTACAGCTCCTCCCATTCAGCACTAAATTTGATGAAAAAAATTAAAACTGCCTCTCCTTTTATGGAGAAAGTACTATGGCTTTCCTTCCAGAAATAAAAACTGAAGGCAGCTGATACTGATGCTCTGTTGAAATAAATGCATTTCAAATTTTCATCTTGCACAATATATTGCGAGGATTTATACCCCACCTTTGCATTTAACATGTTCAAGGTGGTCATCAGTGATGATAATCCTTGAACTTGTTTGAAGCCATTTTGTTCCTCGTGTATTACTATAGTACAAAATACTTATTTCCAAATTTTATGCAGAATAAAATATTTAAAATGACATTTTTAAAACAGTTAGTGCTAATATCCTAATTTGATGTGTGAGAGGTTGCAGTTTGTGGCCTTTCTTCAGCTGCTTCAAAATGAACCACCACTGAAGCTTTGCAGCATGATTTATCTCTCTATATATGTTTTTCAACATATATAAATATAGCAGTAATCTCCCTTGTATCAAAATAAACATGTCTAAATGCTACCCAGATTAATCCAGAATGCGTGAGTTTGTTTATTGGCATTTATATACTGCTTTTCAGGCAAACCTCCCAAAGCTTTTCACATAAAAATTTAAAGAACAATACATCAAGCAACATATTTAGATCTTTACATGGTGAGCTCTTTAGGCTTCTTTCCTTCTCTCCTCCCCTGAGAGCAAGCTGGTCTCTGGTTGCTCTGTAGTGGCAGTTAGGCAGGTTGAACAGGTTCTGTGGAACTCAAAAAACCTATACATCATGGATTACTCCAAGGAGTAGCAGGTGCTCTTCCCAAATATTTCCCCCTCCGTCCACCAGAGTGGAACTTTACAGCAAAATGTCAGACAATATATTCATAGTATATTATGGTCCTATAGCTTGAATTAATTGTTTTTAAAAGGCCTCTGTTGCTTAAAGAAGCCTCATTCACTCAACCCTCTACCCCCAGAAATCAGTGCAGCCTGGTAGATTGGATATTCCTCCAGCCTCTTAGGAGTCACGCCAACTCCTTAGCTTCCTTCCTGCCTAGATGAGACCACGTGTGCTGGGTGAGACCATGTGTGCAGAGTTATCTCCCCTGCAGATTTCAACTGGTCTGGTACTGACCTTTCACCCTACCCCAGACTTTCCTGCCACATGATTTTAGACAGGAAGAGAAAACTAACCTGGAAAGCAGACTGAAAAGTTTGGCCTAATCCAGAAAGACAGTGGCTGACTTGCTGAGGAAAGCTACTTAGTCATCCCATTGAAATTAAAACGTTAGGAAATTTAACTTGTCCTTTTTAATAGAATCACTTTGTATAATTTTCCTCAGTATGCCAGCCAATATTTTTTAATGACTGGTTGAGGGACTTGGCTATTATGGGTATTGAAAACAAGTTGTTAGTCTATTAATCTGAAGAAAGTTGTAGACAGATTTGCTTGTCACAACAGATGTATTTACATAGGAAGCTGCCTTATATTGAGTCAGATATTTGGTCCATCTATCTCGGTTTTGTTCACATGGACTGGCAGCAGCATCTCCAAGGTTGCAGGTGGGAGTGTCTCTCTCTCTCTCTCTCTCTCTCTCTCAGACATATCTTGGAGATGCCAGGGAGGGAACTTAGAAACTTCTACATGCAAGCATGCAGATGCTCTTCCCAGAATGGCCCATCCCCTAAGGCAGGGCGGCTCAACTTTGGCCTTCCTGCAGATGTTGGCCTACAATTCCCATACTCCCTGGCTATTGGCCACTATGGCTGGGGATTATGGGAGTTGTAGTCCAAACAAAGCTTGGGGGGGGGGCAGAGTCGAGCAGGCCTGCCCTAAAGGGGATATCTTACGGTGCTCACAAGTAGACTCCGATTTAAATGCAAACCATGACAGACCCTGCTTAGCAGAGGGGACAGTTCATGCTTGATACCACAAGACCAGCTCTCGCCCTGCTAATTAATTAATTCCAGCTTCATTAAAAAGGTAAACTAGCATTAATTCCCTTACCTCTGTAACTATTTAATGTACAGCAAAGTCCTTTCTCCCCTAATAATGTTGTATGCCACCCGTTTGCTCCTCCAAACTGGTTGTTCTAGAGTCATCTATGCCGAACATGCTAGGGATGTGCAGGCCGTTTCAAGTGTTTCGAGCTTGGAACAGAACGCCCTTAAAAAGGGGGTCCTACCAAGTGTTCTGACAAAAAATTTAAGATAGTGAGGGCAGCGCTGTGGGGGCAGCAAGGAGGTACCTTTTAACATTAATTGAAGCTCTTATCAGCGGTACCACTGACACTGCAAATGGCAGTGGTGCTCTGGCCACCATCCCGTGTGGCGGTGTGTCTCCAGAGCAAACCTGGCCTCCACACATGTGTGGAGGCCAAGTGAGCTCCGGAGCCATGCTGATGCTACTACCACGCAGGATGCTGACTGTAGTGCTGCTGCGGCGGATTGCAGTGCCAGCAGCAGTATCACTGGTAAGTGCTTCGATTAATGTTAAAGGTACCTCATGCTGCCCCCCAGAGCTGCCTTCACTATCACTATTTTTTTTTAACACAAGAACACTCAGAACGTTCCAAATGGAATGGGTTTGTTCCCTAGAAACACCAAGTCGCCCTTCCATCCCATGCACATTCTAGTACATGCTTCCTACAGTGCAAGTAGACCAAGGAAAACAGTGTTGTGTTATTTATTTTGGAGGCTTCTGAGATCAGTATGTTGTAAACTTTCTATACATACATTGATTCATAAATTAAAATGAAAGTACCAGGAGTTGTTTGACAGTCCTAACTTTGTTCTTTGTAACTGACCTTTAGGTGAAGTCAATGAAACTTGTGCTTGACATTTGAATTAACAAACTATTGCCTACTGTACATAGTTGATTTTTGAGGGAGGCAACCCTCTGTTTGATTAGTGTTGCCTATTTGCAGATCAACCGGGATGCTTGGATTTTGCCTGTTTGCTACGGAAACTTGTGTGTGGAAATGTTTTCTCTATTACTTGGGAACAGTTGTTGAATTCAGTTATGATTCACATATAATTCCAAACCATAGACCTGTACACTTATGCCTCATGTGTTCTTGCTTCATTAATCCTTGCTTTGTGTGCCTTGCAAAAAAGAATTATAAGCCAGGCTTGTTCCCATAGAATCAAACCAGAGCCTGATGTTATAAAGACCACATCCGGACATAATGTGGAACTGGAGTTGAACGAGCCAAAGATTAAATTTTGAAATGGGGTCATCCTGCAGATGATTGGCCAATTGTAGTTTCGCAACCTGAAGTTTCAGGGCAGAGTTTCCCCTCCCTCCTGTTGGTCCTCTGAGGACTATTGCCAGTGAGGTGCATACCAACATCGTCACCAGACTGCAGACATGTCATTCTGTAAGTAAACTGCCATCACTGGGTAGGAGCTCAGGGGCATGATCACCATAATCTCTTGGCAGCGCCTGGCTGCAAGAGGATATTTTAACCCTTTCCTAGCACATCTCCCACCCCTACTAGCACCTTATATGGCCCAACACTGCAGTGTCTCCCAAACAACAAGTTATCAAGTTGAGTATGGAACCTGCCTTAACACTGGTGTTGCTCCCAGATTAGCAAACTAGAAGTACTTTCCCCACAGTCAGGGCTATCCCTAGAAGGGTGAGGGGCTGGGGGCTCCTCCTCAGCCACACTCCACCACCATGCTGCTCATCACCCCACCCCCACCCCATTTAGGAAGGCCACAGGGGTGCACCACCATCACCCTGGGATCAGGGCTGCCTGGGAGGGAGGGAGTCTGGGCTGAGCTGGCCAGAGCCTGACACAAGGGTGAAAGAGATGCAAAGCTGCCCTACCCATCTGGCTGCCTTCCTCCTCTGCAGCAGGAGTGAGAGGCACAGGAGCCTCTCAGAAAGACTCTCGGAGTCTTTCTTCCAACTACCTGCCAGACCAGCAGCTGGTGAGGCAGGCAGCACATCAGGGGTGGCACCTGGTTTCTTTTAACAGCACCACTCTTCGCCCTATTGGGCACCCCATGAGTCCCACAGAAGCCCTAGGATCAGGACTGCATGGAAGCCCTAGAGTGTGACTGCTGCTGGCGCTGCACTGAGCCGGCCTCTTGCTGGTTGGAGCCCGTGCTTCTGCCTCCAACCACAGTTACAGCAGCTGCTGGAGGTAAAATCAGCCCATGGTTAGGTTGCGAAACTGCAGTTCCACTTATTCCACTCATAGTTTCAGAAAGGTACTCTGAATCTGTGCTGCACAGATACTGATGTTGAGGCACTAGTAGCTTTAATATGGGACAAAGAAAGGGCAGCCTGGAGCAGATGACTTGAGTGCTACGAGGGTCCATTTAAGGTAAAGTTGTGCCATCGAGTCAGTGTCATCTACTGGCGGCCACAGAGCCATGTGGTTTTCTTTGTTAGAATACAGGAGGGATTTACCATTGCCTTACTATAAAATTTGCATGCCAGGGTCCTTTAACATTGTTAAGTAAAACCAAACCATTAATGACAGCATACAGTGGTCTTTTGAATAATATTTTGTAGGTAAAGATCAGTTGAGTGGTTTTGGAGTCTGTCAGTGGTTGCTATGCAAGACTTGCTGCTTATATGTATGATACCTTTTGCATACTGTCAGGAATCTATAAATTGCATTTTATTTCAATGCTTACTATGTATTTTAAAAGCATGGTAATTTATTTTGGCCTATAATCTGGGCTGTTTGCATCTTGTGCTGTACACTTAGCTGTTATTACACACCCAAGATATTTTTTTCATTAATATAGGCAAACTTTATCATCTTCCCTGTGTTGCACTTAAGAGAAAAAACATTTTAGGGAAGCAATATGAAAATCCTTTCCCCCACTAACTAACCTAGTAATGTGTTGGCTTCAGTCTCTTAGACTCAGCACTCTATAGATTGCAGGTTCATCTCTGTCTGGCATGTGTGAATTCTTGAGATACTTTCAGTTAAAAGTTTTAAGAATACTCCACGGGTTTGATAGTTTTTCACTGGTATAAACTGCTCTGATTATCATCTTGAACAGGATCTTAAGCCACTAAAGTAGAGGCTGTCTTGAACCAGTTTGTGTTTAAAAATATAAACAGAACTATCTTTGTTATGTTGGAACTGGAAATGGTGGTTATAATAAAAATGAGAGTTGTAAATAATGTGGACAAAACTGTTGATATAATCCATCAATTAAATGCAAACTGCTATTAAACTCAGGGCTATGAAGCATAGTTTTGTCATGCAGTGTGGGACTAGTTACAGTTGATAGAAGTGTGTGCTGATAAAATCCTGGCTTTGTAGCTCTGTACAATCTTACTTCTTTCTTCTCTAAACCACTTTGAACTCTTTTTGTTGAAAAGCAGTATATAAATATTTGTAGAAGAAGCTAGAGGGCTGTTGCTAAAGCCTACACTGTCTGTAGCTTTCTTTGAGCACCATGCAGCAGCTACAAATATCTTTGGTACTCATGATTTACAAGAGATAATGATGGACACTAGCTTAGGTGGCTTTTTTAAAAGGTTAGGCAAATCATACAAGATGGGTATACCAAAGGTCATTAGCCATGATAGGTTAATGGGACATCCATGTTCAGAAACATTATACCTCTGAGTGTCAGATGCTAGGGGGGAAATGGGAGATGGCGGTCTCTTTCATGATCTGGATAGTGATCCGTTGCATTCATAAAGAATGGGTTCTGCCGCCTGCGCAGGGACCTCGCGGACCGATTGACTAGCTCCTCGCGACGCCACCAACAGCCCTGCACGTGATCGTGCCTTCGTCAAAACAGGCAGTTGGGGCGTGTCTTCCTCAGTTTCTTTTAGACCGCCATTGCGTCTAAACCTCGGAACGATTGCTCCTCGGATACTTGATTGATTTTCACGGTACGACTGGAACGGAATTGGATCATTGCTTGGTTTTGGATTTGGACTGTTTTTCGACTACGAGTTTGGATTTTCCCGCAAGTTAATTGATTTGGACATTATTCTTGGCCGTGTAGCGCTTGGGCGCTATGGCGTCTAAAGTGGCAGTTAAAACAACTTTCAAACGCTGTACTAACTGTAAAGCGAAGTTGCCGACTACTGATACGCATGATGCCTGTCTACTTTGGGTGAGCAGCACAACCCGGGAAATTGCAAAATCTGTTGCTCTTTTTCGAAACAAACTTTGAAAAATCGAGCGCTGCGATTGAGAGCGGCACTTTATGAAGATGCTCTTCGACCCCCGACACCAAGGCCGGTGTCGGGGCCTTCGATGTCGAAGTCGGTGTCGAGCGCTGTGGCATCAGATGCAGTTCCTCCTGTTGTGGACTCTGCCTCTTCGCAGTCTAAAGCCACAGTGGATCAGGAGTTTAAGACACCTGGTAGTGTGGAGAAGAAGAAGCGTCGCAAACATAAGAAAGCACGTTATTCCTCCACTGACGAGGATTGCACATCCTCGCCGCCGAGAAAGAGATCCAAGAAAACACGGATCCATAGTAAGACTCCTTCGCCTACAAATTTGCAAGGCGATTTGGAGGAGTGGGATACTACTCTGAAGGTCACTCCGTCGCCCTGGGTGCTGCAGAGTTCCTCATCATCAGAGGGCTCTCCTTCGACGTCGAGATCGGCGTCGAGGAGGACACATGCTTCGGTACCGCAGAAGGAGAAGACATTGATGGTGTCGAGAATGACCCAGTCGATGTCGACGGGACCGTCGGTATCGACAACGGTGTTCGACTCGATGCCGGCTGTACCGGACTTGCCGACCTCAGCGGCACAAGAAGCGATGATTGCGGCAACTGGACAGTGTACTTCGACACCGAGTGCATTCCAGACTGCGGTTCGACGTCGAGTTGCGACTGACTTAGCACCGGCACCGACCCCGATTCATTCCCCGGCAACGCCAAGAGGCGGTTATCGACCGGAGGACTATTTGGACTTTGGTGAAACCGGGATGGAAGAGCAGCCTGCACTACCAAGGGCGAGGACTTCATTGCTGGCTTTATTGGACTCTAGTGAGGGCACACCGTCGGCCTCCACTTTTCATGGTTTTGCTGTGGATCAGCTGACGGCAACTGAGGTTCCTAGGACTCCGTCCGCTTCTCCGTTAAGAGCGCCTGTTCGCCCTCAAGAGACTGCACAACTTATATCAGCGGCCACAAGCCCAATTAGGCAACTGATGACTCCTGTGATGGAGCAGCAGAATTTACCTCGACCGGTGCCGGTTCTGGCACGTTCAACTGATGCATCTACAGCAACGTCATTGGATGTAAACCACATTACCCATACTTGTGGTTTCCGGCACAACCCTGAAGTGCTTTACCCACCAGATTATGCTGAGTATAAGATTTGGAAGGCTCAACAGTCCCTTGCACAGCAACGTACATTGGTTTCCAGGTTACCCCCAAGGGAACCGGCATTGACAAATCGTCCAGAGACTATACATCCTCAGGAGGCGATGTCAGCAGCGCGTTCTGGCGTTGTTCCTAATGCTAGTTGTGTTTCGGCCCATGAGGCTGTAAGCAGCAGAAACAGTGACACAGACACTTCGTACTTATCTGACACTGATGGGGGTAGTTTGCATGAGCCCAGGGAGCCAGACCCACCTGAGGAGGTGGCTCCGGGGACTTCGATCTCTCCCTCGGAAGAACTCAAGGCTTACCATGCGCAGCTACGCGAGATGGCAGAGGCTTTGGGCCTAGAAGTTAAGTTGCCGATATTGGATCTAAAAGATCCTGTATATAATATGATGGCAAAGGCTAAGATTACTCACCCTGTATCTTTGCCTATGATTCCGGCGATTTCAAAGGCCGCACAATCAGCGTGGGAAGTTTTGAGGACTTCGACGGCCACTTCGAGAAAACTGGAAAGTTTATATAGAGTCCAAGAGGACGATAACACATACCTGGTGAAGCATCCAGACCCTAATTCCTTAGTAGTAGAGTGTGCGTCATCAAGGGGCGCTCAGCGCCACACTACTCCTGCTGATAAGGAGGGGAGAAAACTTGATGTCCTTGGGCGTAGGGTGTACTCCACTTCAAGTTTAGCAGTGAAGATTGCAAATTATGCTGCGTGTATGACGCGCTATGCCCACCATTTATGGGACACTTTTTTCCAGGACTCTTCCTCTATGTCCACTGGGGACCTGCAGAGGGCATTAGCGCAGACCTATGAGAAGTCTACTGTGGTCACCAGGCAGCTGTTGAGCACATACAAGCATCTGGCGGAGACGGAGTCGAGGGCAATGGCTACTGCTATTACATTGCGGCGCCATGCTTGGCTTCGGTCTACGAACTTGCAGCCGGAAATGAAGGATAAAATAGAATATTTACCCTTTGACGGGAAAGGGCTGTTTGCAGACTCGACGGATGACACGATGGAATCGTGGAAGAAGATGAAGTTCACAGCTAAAACATTCATGGCATCCACGTCCTCTGCTAGTCAACAGTCTCGAAGTCGTTCCTACGGGAGGCAGCAAAATCGGTACTCAGGAAGACAAGATAGAAGGGATTTCAGGAGGCAAAACAGGCCTTATCAGAAGAGTAGACCCTATTATCAAAAGCCCAAGGGTCAGAGGACTGCGAAGGACCAGACAAAGCAGTCTCTTTGAAGTGCGGGTCCATCCACCGCAACTGCACGTGGCAACACCAAGAACTGTACCTGGGACTCCCAACACCGGACTCGTGTTAGCCAATGTATCCATCAAATTGGCACGCCATGCCAACGCGTGGCACAACATAACATCAGATCAGTGGGTACTAAAGATTATATCTTATGGCTACGCGATAGAGTTCAAAACTTTGCCACCTTTTCAGGGTGTGAAGTACACCAAGTCATCGCAAGTGCTTCGAGACGAAGTGAAGGTGTTGCTGGAAAAACAGGCGATAGTGCAAGTGCCGTGGATGGACAGACTGAGGGGGTTCTATTCCAGATATTTTCAAATCCCCAAAAAAGATGGGGGAGTAAGAGCGATAATGGATTTGAGGGATCTAAACTGCTATGTCGATACGAGAAAATTCAGAATGATCACTTTACAGGGTATTCTGCCTCTCTTGATGGAGGAAGAGTGGGCGATCACCCTGGATCTGAAAGACGCCTATTTTCACGTGGGGATCCGCGAGAGACACCGGAAATTCCTTCGATTCACAGTAGGCGATATAGCGTACCAATACACAGTTTTGCCTTTCGGACTCTCTGCTGCCCCGCGTGTGTTTACAAAGGTGATGGCTGCGGTGGTGGCATTCTTAAGAACAAGAGGGGTGAGGCTATATCCTTACCTAGACGACTGGCTTATGGTGAACAGAGACAAAGAAGAGTTACTTTCTCAGACTCGCTTCGTCTTACGCCTACTTCACACGCTGGGGATCAATGTAAATTGGAAAAAATCCAAATTGGAACCGCAGAAACAAGTAGACTTCATAGGCTCCATACTGAATTTTGTGGACAAGAGAGCTTATCTGCTGGAGTCAAGATACCAACAGATCAAGGGTCTGGTTCATCTGTTCGAGAGGTCGACGCAGCAGCCAGCAGAAACCATTCAGAGGCTTCTAGGGCTGATGGCATCCTGCAACTCTACTGTAGCTTGTACCCGCCTGAACATGCGTGTGCTTCAGTTGTGGTACCTGCACAATTTTCGACCGAATGTGGACGACCAGAGAAAGACGTTGCTCATCCCGGTCCATGTACGGAAATCTCTGCAATGGTGGGTCCAACGCAGCAATCTAATGTCAGGGGTGCTGTTCCAGCCCCGGACGCCATCCTGTTGGGTGACAACAGATGCTTCCCTATGGGGTTGGGGGGCACACTGTTGCCATTGTCAGGTTCAGGGCCGGTGGACTCCGGGACAAAGAGAGAAGCATATAAATTATCTGGAGCTTCTGGCGGTGTTTTTGGCATTGAAGGCTTTCAGACCACGCTTGCAGGGAAAAACTGTGCAAGTGAACCTGGACAATACAACCGCCGTAGCTTATCTGAACAAGCAGGGGGGGACGGTGTCCCGGTCCCTGTGTCATCTGAGCCAGCGTCTATGGACGTGGTGTATTGCACATTCCATATTCCCCGTGGCATTGCATATCAAGGGGGTGGACAATGTCCAGGCGGACAAACTGAGCAGGTCACCTCAGCTGAACCAGCAGCACGAGTGGGAGCTGGGGGAGTGTTACATTCAGCCGTTATTCAAGAAATGGGGCCTGCCGAGAATAGATTTGTTTGCCACTGCTGTGAACAAAAAATGTCAGAGCTATTGCTCTCGTGCAGGGCATGGAGAGAACTCGCTGGGCGACGCGTTCCAGCTTCTCTGGACAAGGGGTCCGTATTATCTATTTCCCCCACAACCACTTATTTCGAGGGTTTTAGCACAGATCATCCGAGACGGGACAAGGGGGATTCTGATAGCACCTTGGTGGCCCAGACAGCCGTGGTTCGCACTACTACTGAAACTTTCGCGAGGACAGTATCATCGGTTTCCAGATTACCCGGACTTGCTAAGTCGGGAAGAGGGGATGATATTGCACCCACAACTCCACACGCTGCGGCTGACGGCGTGGCGCATAGACTGATGAATAAAATCCTGCTTAATTGTAGGAAACTTTCCACCAGACGAAATTACAAGAGTAAATGGATGAGGTTCTGGATCTATGCGAAAGAGAAGGGATTCTTCCCTAAGAGTGCATCGGTCAAACAAGTACTACTGTATATGACCACCTTGAAAATGACGGGCTTGGTGAACTCGTCTCTCCGTGTACACCTAGCAGCAATATCAGCGGAGCATAAAGGTTGGGGGAGTACCACGGTGTTTTCGCATCCAGATAGTAAGAAATTTCTGAAAGGAGTGAATAACCTGTACCCTCCGGTTCGACGTCCTGTACGACAGTGGGACTTGACACTAGTTCTGAATGCATTGACTGAAGCGCCATTTGAGCCCTTGGGGACTGCTGCGCTGAAAACACTGACGTTGAAGACAGTGTTTCTGGTGGCTGTGACGTCTGTACGTAGAGTAAGTGAGCTGGCTGCGATGCGGGCTGATCGGCCGTTTACCCAATTTTATCCACAAAAGGTGGTACTACGCCTGGATCCGAAATTCAGACCCAAGGTAGTCACAGATTTTCATATAAACGAAGATATTGTGTTACCAGCATTCTTCAGAGACCCACAAACGCAGTTAGAAAAGAGAATGCATGCACTAGATGTCAGAAGGGCCCTGTTACATTATATGAAAGCTACGGGACCAATTCGGAAGACTAATAAGTTGTTTGTGCTGTTTCGTGGGAAAGTGAAGGGCTCGTCGGTCACGCGCCAACGTCTTTCGCAATGGATTGTAAAGGCAATAAGGCTGGCATATAGTTCTCAAGGGATCACGCCGCCTGGTTCTATTAGGGCGCATTCAACAAGAGCTTATGCAGTGTCGGCTGCAAATTTGGCAGGAGTGCCAATGCAGGAGATTTGTAAGGCAGCCACATGGTTGTCAGGACACCCGTTTGTCAAGCATTACGCATTGGACATTAGGCAGACAAAGGACGCGGAGTTTGGTCGGAGTGTCCTGAAAAGAGTGCTACCTTGATGACCCACCGCCATAAGCGGGAAGCTGGCTAATCACCCATTCTTTATGAATGCAACGGATCACTATCCAGATAAACAGGTTGCTCACCTGTAACAGATGATCTGGAGGTGATCCGTTGTATTCATAATACCCACCCAGCCTCCCCACATCATCAAGATAGAAAGTTGAGGAATTGAAAGGGATCGTCAGTGTGAACAATTGTACTGGCGGTCCAAAGAAACTGAGGAAGACACGCCCCAACTGCCTGTTTTGACGAAGGCACGATCACGTGCAGGGCGGTTGGTGGCGTCGCGAGGAGCTAGTCAATCGGTCCGCGAGGTCCCTGCGCAGGCGTAGAACCCATTCTTTATGAATACAACGGATCACCTCCAGATCATCTGTTACAGGTGAGCAACCTGTTTTTCTGTTTGTGAGCTCCCAGAGGCAACTCTCTGGCCAGTATTGGGAAGGGACTGTTTGATTATATGGTCTAATCAAGCAAGGTGGTTCTTACAGGTGAGTAGCAAGCTACATCTTTTGTTTACGCCTAATTTAAAAAAATAGTAATCAGCGGAAATATGCTAACGTCAGGAGCAAGGTTCTGCAAACAAAATACTCCTTCAGATTACATGATCAAATTTTAAGTAGATGGGAGTAAAGAGATTTCACCAGTATAAGCAAAAACTTGTGTGGTTTTTTTTAGCTTGAAAGCACTGAAGTAGTCATAGTCAGTGTATGCTTGACGGACTGTCCTTGTAATACCATGATGTATTACAAAAATGAAGTAGGTCAGCTTGCTTAGCAAAAAGTTAAAAACAAATGCATCTGTAGTACAATATGAAACATGTTATTATTTTTTTAATACTCTAATATTATTGAAATATTAAGAATGAGAAACACCTAGTACAGACTGTGAGTTGGAGTTAGAAACTAATCCTCCCAGTTTAAAGTCAAAGCAAAGCTGTGATTTTCAAAGCTGTTTGCTATTGAACTGAGGATTGGTGAAACAAAAGCTTAATATTTTGTGTGTGTAACAGACTTTGGTATGAGAGAGAGGTCAGAGGAAACTTATTAGTAAAGGTGGGCTATAGCAGTGTCAGTTTGCAATGAGGAGTAAAGCTGAGGCTAGGGTAACTGCTAAGGTTTCTTAAAGCAAGGGCATTCACTTTCAGGAAGATCTGTAGCAACAAGCAGGGGTAAATCGTGGGGGGAACTAGTTGGAGAAGCAAAGAGGAGGCAAAGAATGTTAGGGGTGTGGGGATTTTGCCATATATTTAAGACCTTACAGGGGAAAGGTAATTAACTTAAGTTTCCTTGACATTTTCAAATGTATTCAGAAACAGGGCCAGATTTCTCTTAGAAAATACAGGTGGACCTCGTTATCCACGGATTCAGTATTTGTGGATTCACATATCCTTAGTCGGGAAAAAGACACCTGACTTTAGCATGCACGGTGGGGGGATGACATTCCAGCCTCACATATCCATGGGTTGGAGGTGGCCAGAAATAAGTGCGGAGGTCGTTTCCAGCTGCCATTTTGTTCATTGGAGCCACAAAATGGCTCCTGTCTTTTTTTAAAAACGGTGATCTTTTGACGATTTTAGGGCATTCCGGGGGCACAACGCGACTTGGGGGGAGCAGCAAAACACAGTAAGGAGCTCCCTCCCATGTCCCCCCCCCCCAAATCAGCTGGTTTTAGGTAACTTTGAAGCATTTTTGGCTGACCAGGAACCTAACCCTCACAAATATATTGATTTAATGCCTCAGTGTTCGCGATTTCCATATCTGCAGTACAACTGTGGAACAGAACCTCTGCAGATATCGAAGTCCTCCTGTGCTGACTTTTTGGATTAGGTTAGGGGTGTAGCTAGGGAAGAGGGGGCCCTTGTTTGCTCCTCTCCCTGGCGGTCCCTCGGAGTGAGGGAGATAATGAAGAAAATAGGGAGGGGTAGAGCTGGGGGTTCCAGGTTCTTTGAACCCATCTGTTCAGTTATAGCTATGCCCCTGAGTCATACCTTCCAGTTCAATTTCTGGGCTAGTTTTCTCTTCCTGTCCAAGAATATATGCCTGGAAACAGACTGGTGGTGGGGAGAGGTTGGTAGCAGACCAGCTGAAATCTGCAGGGAAGATGACCTTGCACACATGGTCTCATCCAGCCCACGTCCTGGCCAGGAAGAAAGCTAGGGGAATGGCCCGACTCCTAAGAGGCTGGAGAAATCTCCAACCTACCTGACTGCCCTGGTTTCAGCTGTTTGTTCTGGGGTAGAGGAGTGAGTGAATGCATGAGGCTTCTTTAAGCAACAGAAGCCTTTAAAAATAATTCAAGATACAGGGCCATAAAATACTATGATTATACTGTCTTATACTTTGCTGTAAAGTTTCAGGTGGACGGGGCTGCAAAAGGAGGGAAATATGTTGTGGATGGAGCATCCACTACCCCTTGAAGTCAACTCTGGCAACAAGCTACCTTGTGTAAAATAAAACCTCGAGATAATTTTGGTTTCTAGTTATTAAATCATCTTTAAGCTTGATCAAGTACAAGGCAGGGGTGTGTACATAAGCATATGAGTGCTAGTATAGCCCTAGGCCTGAAGGACAGGAAACAAAAGGTAGGAATAAATAGACAGTTTTCACAATGGAGGGAAGTAAGAAGTGGGGTCCCCCAGGGATCTGTACTGGGACTAGTGCTCTTTAACTTGTTCATAAATGATCTAGAAGTTGGAGTAAGCAGTGAAGTGACCAGATTTGCAGATGACACTAAACTATTTAGGGGTAGTGAAATCCAAAACAGAATGTGAGGAACTGCAAAAAGATCTCTCCAAACTAGGGGAGTGGGCAAGAAAATGGCAAATGTGGTTCCATGTAAGCAAGTGTAAAGTGATGCATATTGGGGCAAAGAACCGCAGTATATACAATGATGGGATCTGAGCTGTTGATGACTGACCAGGAGAGAAATCTTGGGGTTGTGGTGGACAGCTCATTGAAAGTGTCGACTCAGTGAGTGGCAGCTGTGAAAAAGGCTAATTCGATGCTAGGGATCATTAGGAAAGGAATTGAAAATAAAAATGCTAATATTATAATGCCCTTATACAAATCTATGGTCTGGCCATATCTGGAGTACTGCATGCAGCTTTGGTCACCATATCTTAAGAAGGATATTTTAGAACTAGAAAAGGTGCAGAAGAGGGCAACCAAAATGATCAGGGACCTAGAGCATCTTCCTCATGAGGCTAGGCTACAGCATCTGGGGTTCTTTAGCTTGGAAGAGAGGCAACTAAGAGGAGACATGATTGAAGTATATAAAATTATGCATGGAGTAGAGAGTGTGGACTTAGAGAAATTTCTCTCTCTCACACACAACACTAGAACCAGGGATCATGCCATTAAACTGAAGGTCTAGAAATTTAGGACTGACAAAAGGAAGTACTTTTTCACACAGTGCGTAATTAATCTATGGAATTCTTTGCCATGGGATGTGGTGATGACTGCCAGCTTGGATGACTTTAAAAGGGGCTTGGACAAATTCATGGAGGACAATTCTATCAATGATTACTAGTCTGGTGGCTATGGGCCACCTGCAGCCTCAGAGGCATGATGCCTCTCAATACCAGTTGCAGGGGAGCAGAAGCAGGAGAGAGGGCATGCACATTCCTCTTGCCTGTGGGCTCCCCAGAGGCATCTGGTGGGCCACTGTGTGAAACAGGATGCTGGACTAGATAGGCCTTGGGCCTGATCCAGCAAGGCTGTTCTTCTGTTCTTTCCAGGCAGGTCTGCATGGGTTATACAGATGGAACCTGTTCAGACTGAGGGTCCTCCCTTTCTTCTACTAGCATGATAATTTGTGCTGACATATGGTGTGCATTTTAACATTTTTGTTTAGTTTGCCTTACCAGTCAGAAACCAATGTTTTATCTCAGAGATGGAATATAGACATTTCTGCATACATTAGTATTTCTGTTAAATTCACTGACCCATATGTTGTATGCCTAATGTGGGCAGTGATGATCCACCTACACTGCTGTGGGCTTGTAGCGAAATTCTGGCAGGTTTGCACAAGAGCACAAATACTTCAATTAGTGCACCCATACTCCAGAAGCACTAGTTTGATCAGAAACATGTTGCTTGACCATCAAACACATTTTTCCAGTCAAACAAATGCTTCTGGGAGTGTGGGCACACTAATTGAAGTATTTGCACTCTTGCATAAAAGCGCGAGTCCAGCAGCACTTCGCTATAAGCCCACAGCAACATGAGTGGATCAACACCACCCATATTAAGCTGCACAACATGTGGGCCACTGACAGGAATTGAATATAGGAGTAACACTAGATGTAGTAATTAATGTGGGAAAGCCAGTTCTAATTTATCTGTTTATATTTTTCTCGCAGATTTTCTTGCTGTCTATTTCTTTTCATCATAGCTGGCAATGCATAAGAAGAATTGCTTGACATTATAATGGATCTGAAGTGGTACCATCAAGAAAACAGGCCTTACAATAAAGTTTATGTCTGAGAAGTGACAAAACGTATCACGTGCAACAATGACAACCTCTCATATGAATGGCCATGTAACAGAAGACTCTGACAGTGAAACAAAAAATGTGGATCTTGCACCTCTTGAGGAGCCTCCAAAGCACAGAGAGATGGCTGTTGATTGCCCTGGTGATTTGGGCACCAGGATGATGCCACTACGGAGAAGTGCTCAACTTGAGCGGATTCGACAGCAGCAAGAGGACCTGAGGAGAAGACGAGAAGAAGAAGGAAAGAAGCAGGAACTTGACCTTAATTCTTCTATGCGACTCAAGAAGCTGGCTCAAATTCCTCCCAAAACTGGGATAGACAACCCCATGTTTGACACGGGAGAAGGGGTTATTCTGGAGAGCCCACATTGTGCTGTGAAAATCCTAGGTATGTGTAGCTTGCAAGTACAAGGAAACCTTCTCATTAAAAAGTTCATATAGATCTTTAAAATAAGATTTGATTAGGCTTGTATAAACATAGGTGTAGCAATAGATAAATGCATGCTTTAAATAGTTGCTATTTGCAAATAGAATTATTCCTTGTTTGTCAGTATAATCTGAACCATGTCTGTGACAAAAGCTTCCTAGTTCTAAGAATACGATATTTCTATCTTGGTGTCTTAATGTTGATTCTTATGACTGCCTTTGATGTGGCAGCTACTGTTCATAGTGATATCTAGCCACTGGTGCCGTGTGTGGTTGTCATTCTGTGCAGAATCATGTCTGCTTTTTTTTTTTTTTTTAAATCACTGCATGCATTCAAAAAGCCTTGCTTGGAGTGATGTTCTAATGTTTTGATGATAGAGTTCTGCATGTGTTAACCTGTTCATGATTGCTTCTTCTCTCGGCACTAAAAATAAGTCATTGATGGATTATCTGAGTATATTGTAATAAATCAGTCTGCCGGTGACTAAGGTATGGTAGGTGGCTTCAGTGATCCATGTCCCAAGTACACATCATTATAATTAATTCCCTTAGCCAGCCACCAACCATGCGTGGGATGTGGCAAGGCTATGTGTGCCGACGAAGGAGGCGCCTGATTGGCTGGGCGCTGGTTGGCAACTTTTCGGACATGGAAGTGCGAGGAGAGGCAGGAGGCGGTGGCAGGGGAGGCGGCAGCAGGAGGGGAGGGGATGGGGTGGCTTGAAAGCCGGCCCTTGGGGGGGAGTGGGCCATGCGGGCGTCAAGAGATGCCCAGGGGAAGAGGGCGCAGACACTCTGCGCTGGGTCTGCTAGTTATAAATATTTACCTGAATCCATGACTAGTTTTTCCCAAGTTCCCCAATGTTAGAAATTGGGAGGTCATCATAAATTCAGTACCCTACCTTTTGGATAAATACATTAGTATTCTTATTAGATGGACATAATGTACAATACACACACACACACACACACACACAATGCACAAGCATACTGTTTCTCTCTAAAAACTGGCTATCGGTTGCAAGGGCCCCACCCCACAACCATCAGCTGAGCAGCTATGATATAGAAAGTTAAAAAACAGGTGAATACGTCATCAGTAGAATGTGAAAACAATTTCTGAGGGGGAACAAACATGCAAGATCTCAGTTTGCCTTTAGCCAGGGCAAATGGGCAGGCAAAATTATGCAAATCCCCCCTTCTCACATCCCTTGCATGACTACAAGCCCTCAGCACCAACTGACAGACAGCTGTTCTACATTCCATGCTGCTAATTCAAAAGCTTGCCTAATACTTAGAAACTTACGGGCTCTGTACTACTGACACTTGGAGAGTGGGGTATGTCACCAAAATACATTAATAGAAAACCAAAAGTTCAGGGAACTTACTAGGCAAAGCACATGCCAATCATGAACACGAGACCCATGCTAAAGAGTGAACAACAGAGAACTGGGAGCCTTTCAGCAAAAGGTTCTTATTGCTAAGAAATGAATGCAAATCAATATGCTGAAAGGATAAGGAGAATGAAACAGGAAAATAAACATCCATGCTTGGAGGAACCTCCAGGCTAGGAGCAATAATTGCCATGCCAAACAGGACTGGAAATGGTTAAGAAGGCATGCGATAATCAATAATGCAATACAAAGACACGCAATAATTGATAACATGATTGCCTGGGCACACAACTAAGCTACAGCACAGAGGAGCAGAGATCCATTCTTTGTGGTTTAGGTTGTGTTTCCATACATGTTTCCTCTGATAGACAACAACATTGTTAGTGATGATCTAACAAGATTGTTGGAATAAATGAAAAGGATTATAAAGCAGATAACATTTAAAGATGCAGTAGAGGTGATTAGTGTAACTGACTGACATTTTGACTACCCAAATACACATGTAAAGAGGGGTTGCAGGGATACAACTGGAGCTTGCATGTAATTCTCCAGGTCCCTCTACACATGCACTGTTCAAGCAGTAAATGAATCCCCACTCTGTCTGTGCTCTGGAAGAGAGGAAAAACATCACTGACCCTTGATTATGTGTGTCCTGTCTTGTAGATTGTTTCCAGAGCACAGGCAGAGTAGGACACATCTACTGCTTGCACAACAAGCAGTTCCTCTTTACATATGCACTTTGGTAGTCAGGATGTCAGCCAATATTCTAGTGACTCAATTCACACATAATGTACCATAGTTTATCATAGGTTAGAACCCAAGCCATGCCTTGGAGGTGCTTGTCTTTCATCTTTCATCTGCTCAGCACTCCAGTCTCTAGATGTAGTGGCCTAGACAGTAACTAGAGATCGGTCAATAACTATGATTTGTCAATTCAGATATCACAGACCATATTTAGCAGAAACATGGTTTCTGATTCTATTTTGCCAGCCAGTCACAAACCCTAGTTTGTCAGTTAACTAAGCTTCCTTAACCATGACTTAGTATGTCCAAACTGAGTTAGTGTTCTTAGTAAGGTACTTGAATTATCTATTAATATTAGACTTGAAAAGTTGCTACTGGGACAAACATATTTTCATGAAGCTATAATGGTTACATCCAGAACCGTAAAGTATTTGCCCATTCACTTCCATCTAACAGATAACTTGCCAGCTATAGTATGGTCGTGTTTCAACTCTTCAATTTAGTTTCAGTCGCTATCTTATTAGTTTTATGAACTGTTGACCTCTGTCACATTAAAAGGTGTAGTTGTATTTATCTTCATAAATATGACTTGAGCAAGCCCTCTGAACTTGTAACTGTGACATTAATGGGCAGAGAAGTGACCAGAGACATCTCATGTTATGACTTGTTTTTTGCAGGTAAATTAGTAGAGTTAAAGGTAAATATTGTGCTCAGGATCTTTATTTCTGATAGGTTCTGCTTTATATAGTCAAAGTCTATTTAACTGTTCCAACAATCTTTGCTTTTCAAACATTATTCCTATATAGATATCCTCATAACTTTAAGCTGAAAATGCTACAGTAATTAAATGTATTTAGAACTATGTTCTGTGTTAGTGCCTGTGAGTTAAAATGTCATGCAGAGAGGATTTATATATGTGAAAGCCATCACAGCAGGCATTGGATGGCTTAATCTGTGGGGAGAGACAGTCCAGACTGGGCCCTTTCACTAACCAGAACAGTGCTGCCAGATGGCACTTCATAGATACATTGACAGCCGAGAAGAAATGGTTCTTTGCTGCCACGGAGTCTTCAAAATGCAACCTGGGCAGCAGGTTAAGAGCCACCAAATATCTAACCTTTCATTTCAACTGAGTTCTTGCTTAAAACGACCTCCACATAAGCCACACTAAAATTACTTCCACAAAAGCATTACATTGAGACCAGTTTTAAGCATGCTTGTAGGTTAGCTTTCTGTCAACTTGCTGAAATAGATAAGTGAAAACAATCCCCTAAACGTCTGGTGTTCTCTTTACTCAGTCTCTTGGAGCTGAAACAATGTTATCTCTTTTAAGAGGAAAAGAGGAGAGGAACCTTTCCTTCCAAAGCTTTTGAAGGAGGAGATCTTTTCCTCCTGACAGAGATGTTAAGGGAGTTAGGACTTATTTCTTTCTCCTCTTACCAAAGCAGCCCTTTCCAGATCAGTGCAACAGTCCCAGCTTGTATAGCAATAGCAATAGCACTTACATTTATATACCTCTCTATAGCCGGAGCTCTCTAAGCGGTTTACAATGATTTTAGCATATTGCCCCCAACATTCTGGGTACTCATTTTACCGACCTCGGAAGGATGGAAGTCTGAGTCAACCTTGAGCCCCTGGTCAGGATCGAACTTGTAACCTTCTGGTTACAGGGCGGCAGTTTTACCACTGTGCCACCAGGGGCTCATTCTAATAGAAATGAGAAATTCTAATTGTAGGGAATGAGCCCTATCACTGTCTTGGGGGAAGGGGATAGTCTGAAAAACCTATGAAGCTGTAAGCCTTTGCATATGTGAAAAATAATTCTAGCTTATTCCAAGAACCACTTGCAAGTATGGCTTAGTTTGTTTATACAATGGGGTGTCTAGTACAGCAGTAGTATCAGTGTATCCTGGGTGTCAAGCACAAACCCACTTGATTACCAAAAGTTTGATGTGACAGAGTAGTCAAAGTATCTGCAGGTCACCTCCCCATCTTGTCCTTTGACACTGCACAGTGTCTGCCTTCTACAGCTAGGTATCTATGATGCACACGAGATCAAATGTCTTATCTTTGTGACCATTTCATTAGAATCCTAGCATTAATTAGCAGCAGCAAAAAAATATCCTATCCGGTGCATATTTCGGGAGCAAATGTCATTGTTGAATTGAATTTACTCCCAGGTCATAGAATTACAGCCTTGGAATATACCAAGCAGAGTTGCTGTTACACTGCTACTAAGTAATTATACCCATTTTGTTAGACTGGTGCAGATTTGAGAGTATAGTGTGGCAGGAGGGAGGTGGGACTGAACAAGTGTTTTCGAGTTAAGGTAGTCAGTATGTAATCTGGGAAACTGTACTTCTGGTTACATCTGGTGTGGGAAGGGATGGGTTTTAGCTAGTACAGGTTGACTGTATATGGATGAGTTACACAAGACTGAGGGCTGAAATCTCAGCCATTTAAAAAAAATATTTCAGACTTTTCAAATTTTTCAGTCTCAAGTGTCGGCATGCTTGCCATGCAATACAGGATCTGCATTCTTCCTGCAGTAGTTATTTAGGAATGTACATAGTAAACAGAGGAAAAGAGAAATGATAAATCAAAATACTAGTTCATCTCCATTTTACATGAAATTAATTTTGCAAATTAAATGCAGGTTAGACTTGAAATAATTCTTGAGCTTCACAACTGTTGTGCATATGAAGAACCCTAACTTAGCTTGAGAACATTCAGAATCCTCGGTTTAAGAAACAGGTAGAGGCACTAAAGGGCTGTTCTGTAACATGTCCTTTTTAAAAGCTGGTATTTTTCTGGAAGCATGCCCTATTTTCTGCTTTCTGGGTTCATCAGTCCTGAATTTGACACTTTTGCTGAACTTCAAAACAAAATTCTAGCTTGCTCGGAAAGCTGTCAAGCTCTGTTAAGATGTGTGGGTGTGAAAAAGCTGTCTGAATAATGCAGTTAAACCTAATTGCCTGCAGGATTCTATTTTTTGAGGGGGCATGGTATTTATAAAGGAGGAGCAGTGTATGATTTACGTACTCCAAAAAATATGGCACTTTCACTAACATTGCTTCTTCCTTCTCTTATTTTGTCACACAAGTACAAACTTGCCTTTTAAAATTCTGAATGAGTGATTCAAACACTTTGCATGTAAGAATATTACTGTTGGCCAATGGAAAGTGAATCTGCATCTATCTATCTATATATTTATTTCTCTAAGATGTACCCGTGGCTAATCCCATGTGTGGCAGCTCTCGCAAGAGTTCACAAGCAGCTGCCAATTAGCCATGGGGACAGGGGAGAAAATAGTGATGGTGCCGGCAGAGCCTCCCTCTGTAGCCCGCCTGCCAGCCAAAAGGCAGGAACTCCGGCGGGGTGGGGGTGAAGATGATGGCGGGCGGGCGGCGGAGAGTGTGGCACAGCCTCCCTCTCTGGCCCGCCTGCTGGCCACAAGGTAGGAGCGCCGGTGGGGGGCAGCAACAGGGGAATGTGGGAGAACTAGAGGCGCAGATGCTCTGCGCCCAGCCCAGCTAGTTCCAAATAATGCTTCTATGAGAATCTGTGTTCTCCCAGATTACTGCTGTTTCTGTTTAACAATCTTGTGACTTCTTTTTAAAGTGCAGGTAGACTTTTGCTTGAACTTTGTGTGGAAAGGAATAAAGGAGTTTCCCTCCCTTTTTTCTTTCTTTCAATACATGTCTGCACGTAGCTCTGATCATGTTCAAGTCATGCTAGGCATTGCCTTTGAGATTGAATTTCCAAAAGAAAACAAGCCTATCTGTTACAAAATAAGAATATACAGTGGTCCCTCTACTTACGAAATTAATCCGTTCCGAATGCACATTTGTAAGTCGAAAAGTTCGTAAGTCGAAAAGCGGTTTCCCATAGGAATGCATTGGGAACGGATTAATGCGTTCCGGAGCCTAGAAAAAAGACCCAGACCCCCAGTAAGGCTTGCAAACTGCACAGGAACATTTCTTTTCAAGAATAAACAGGCAGTAAACAGGCAGGCAAGTCAAGGAAACCGCATGTAAAATTCGTAAGTCGAGGAAACCCCATCTAAAAATTTGTAAGTCGAAAAAACCGCATCTAAAACCGGATCTAAAACTGCCGTTTGTAACTCGAAAAATGCTTATGTTGAGTAGTTCGTAAGTCGAGGGACCACTGTATGTGCTAGCTGGTGGGGTAAATGATACATGGCCTACACTGTTCTTCAGAGATGCCTAGTATAACACTTGTTGTGACCCAGTAACAACTTCCTTTCCCTCCTCTGAATCATCTGCTTCCCTGTCATACTGAAAAAGGAACCTCCCCTACAGTTGCACATATTTTTATTCCCTGCTATTCTTTGGAGGGATACGCACATTGAACATCTTATCTGTTGCTGCTGCTTGGGGGGTGGGGGCAAAAGTGCAACATAATTGCATAATGGAAAACTAAAGGAGTATTCGGTGGAGAAATACTGTTTGGCAGTTTACAGATGTCCAGTACTGAGAAGAAACCTTTATTGTGAGTAGACTACCTTTGAAAGAAAGAAAAGCAGTGGCTGGGATACACAGATGCCCATGTGTGGGCATACAGCACTTCTGCACACAGATGAGAGGGTGAGTGGCTTTTCTTTTTAGCAGCAGCCCTTGTACTTCAAGGGGTGCTGTCTTGAAGAGATCCTGATCCCACATGTACTTTGCCTGTGTTTCTATTTAATAAGTGTGTGGGAGGTTAATTCATGAATCACTTAATTGCTTTAATCAGGAAAATTGGGATTCTGACCCCATTTTGTGTGTGACAGACAGAATCTGTCTTTTAAAAGGCAGAAATATAAAACCTGAAATTAAAATGAAATGTGCAGTGTCAGTTCTTGGTAGAGCTTGGGTTTTTTGTCATTTGTGAAGCCAAAAACTGATTCTTATTTGTTGTTCCTGATCTGACCAGAGTTAATATTTTTGGTCTTTCAACCATTGCTCTTGCAGTTTTTCCTAAACTTCTCTAACCGTTGAAATTTGGGGCAGGTAAGAGTGTAGAGAATACACTTTTAATATCTTGCAGCCCATTCTTACTGAACATCTTAAGATGCAGTAGTGCAGAATGTAGTACAGCTTGTCTTGCTGTAGTCAGGACTGGGAACCTGAATGGTAGGCTATGGGAGGATCCTTACTCTGGATTCTTTGAGCTGATGCTGTGGCTCATCTCTGTTGAATGTGAGAGAGGAGTGCAAGGGGACAAGGAGTGTGATACAAATGTTTTGTTGGTAGGAAGCAATTGTATAGGAGAGGCAAACTGATAAGTAAGCTAGAATTCATGTAGTCATATGTGTATTAAGAATTTAACACATTAGGGGTCAGAATTGTACACAAACTGATGAAACAATCCATCATTGTAAAAAAGCAGGTATACTAAAAATAAACACAGTCCACGGTTGAAAAAACAAAACATTGACAATCTGTTTGCATTGTGTAATGGTGGTGTAAACCTTTCCCCACACAAAATATGGAATCACCTCTGGATACCTATTTTGCTGTTGACTTTCAGTAAATAAGTATGCATTTTTACCTTGCTTTAAATCTTTTCTTGCTTTAAACCCCTCCACTGAATGATGGTAGTTGAATCATTTGATATCTAAGACTTTCAGAGTGCAAAGGTAATGAAGTGAGATAAAAATCTTTCTGTGTTCTGATGGGAGTATATAACTTGAAGTACTTATGTGCTATTATCTTTTCCTTTCATATCAAGCTGTGGAATTATAGAGCAATCTCTGGTTCATCTCTTCCTTTCAACCTCCCTAATTAAATTCTTTGGCTTTTGGCCAGAAAAGATCATTGTGACTTTCTCAGTGGTGCTGACACTAGTGCATAATTTTCCTTTCTCTTCTGAATATGTTTCAGAAGAATATGTTTCTAAACAAAATACAAAGTGCTGGTTATTGCCTATAAGGCCCTTAACAACTTAGGTCCAGGGTACTTAAGAAAGCACCTTCTCTGTCATGAACCATGTCACCTATTAAGATCATCTGCAAAGATCCGGTTACAGTTGCCTCCAACTCGTTTGGTGGCGACTCGAGACTGGGCCTTCTCTGTGGCTGCACCAGGACTTTGGAACGCGCTCCCTACTGAAATAAGAACATCTCCTTCTCTGTTTTTAGGAGGACCCTGAAGATGTACCTATTTGCCCAGGCTTTTAACTGAAATTTAATTTTTAAATTTTAATGTGGTTTTATCTATTGTGCTTTTTATCTGTTTTATGAATTTTAAATATTTTATATCATGTTTTAATCTGTACACTGCTTAATCTGTACATGCCTGTATATTATAATATACAGATTATAATATAATCTGTATATTAGGCAGTGTTGAAATTCAGTAAATAAATAAAATAAATATAATGCAGCAGTGTTGAAGACCCTTCATTCATGTTCAGAGTTAATTTCATCAGTAAATGGGATTACGGTTTAAAGCAGTTCTACCTACAGCAGTAGTTCCTAAATTGTGGGTGGGGCACCTGGAGGGAGTGATGTGAAGTTTCAGGAATGATAAGAAAGAGGAAGAACTACTGTTGTGTGTTCTGTGTATGGCCTTAGAAGATGCATGGTAAGATCCTGGTCTGTTCCACTTCCTCTTCAAATACCAGGGTGGGATTTGCTCCCTAATCCATTGGTTCTAGCATACAGCACTAGACTGTATGCACATAACTGCATGCAGCTTGCACATCCGGCTGTGTAATAAGTGCTGTATTGGGGAATCCAAGAAGGTAATATATGGTTTTGTTTTTAGATGGGTGCCCAAGCTAAAAAAGAAAAGATAGTAAAAACAATGGCTCCGTTTAGAGGTTCTGTTCATCAAGAATGAATGACAAGCTCAGCACTCCCTCATCTCCTTGCATGTTTGGCTTGCTAAACCACAGTTTGATGTGACATTTAAACCAGGAAACAAAGCTTTCATTACTCTCTATGAACCAAGACTGCAAACCTGTATCAAATTGTGGTTTGCAATCTTTGGTTAGTAAAGATCATTCAATTTTTTTAAAAAAAGATCATTCAAATCAAGCTTTCATAGTTCTGATGTCACAGCTCACTGTAGTTTAACAAATTAGGGAAGTCTTATCTGAAGCTGGGAGGGGGTGAAAAAGGAGGTGCTTGAGCCGTTCATTGGTTCCCAGTACAAACAGTGTTCAATGGGATTGAGAATGTAATGTCTAAACTGGGCCAGTAGCAGATACAGCGCTAGTAGACGGTTAATCTTCCAGTGAAGAATGTTGGTATTTACTGGAGTATAGTCAGCTTGATTTGAAGTAGTATATGTTCTACACATCTTTAATATAGTTGAGCAATTTTGTCACTAGTAATTTGAGATTACCAAAGCTAATGTTTAATAATCAAAAACATAATGGAGAAGGATTGTTTTGTGTTTTCTGAAAAGTCTTGCTTATCTATTTCTGTACTGTTGAAGTTATGTCATGATTGTGACAAAGTGAGACTTCTAATAGTGCAGGAAATAATAAATCTCCATTAACTGATGCTGATACTGATTGCTGTTGTTTGTCTTGCCTACCCTAGTACATGCATGCTAACTAAACTGTGTGTCTTTCATTTTCAGAGGTTGATGAGCTGCTATCTTCTCTTAAGCATGTCCAGCACACTTTGGTAGATCCCCAAAGTCAAGAGGAAATTGCTCTAATATTACAGCTTGTCCAAAACACTGAATTCCAAAATGCATTTAAGATACACAATGCTGTTACAATGCATATGAGCAAAGCCAGCCCTCCATATCCTCTTATCTCCAATGCACAAGAGCTCTCACAAGAGGTATGTACTGTGTACATTCCGTTTATTACTAGTTAACTTATCCAAATCTCCAGTCCTGGGTATGACTCTAAAATAACAATGATAGTGGAAAAACAAGACATACACACAAACTTAAATTACTGATCCTTGTCAGGATCCTCTGAACATTCATACCGATGAAAGTGCACCTGCACAGTCGACCAATTAGAAACTTCTATAGTCCCATGTGACACTCCCAGAAGAAAATAACTATACTTTGTGAAAGGTAGCTTCTGTATTTGTAGAATTTTTAAAATGGCAGATAGCATTAGTGTTCATATCTAACAGTAGTGAGGGTGGGTGGAAAATGTGATCTTTCCCAACTTTCCTTCAGGCTTATTTCTTTACATGTAATTTTTAAAAAAACAGGGTCAAACGACTGTGTGATAGGGATGTGCAGACCGGTCTGGTGGACCGGTCCAGGGGTTCGGGGTCGAACCGAACCACCACCACCCTGGTTCCATCGGACCGGAACCAGACCACCAGGTCTGGTCCGGTTGGTCCGCGAATTTTTTTAAAAAATTTAAGTTGATTATAATTACCTTTAGCCCCTTTGGGGGGCTTGCTGAGGCTGCGGGGGGGGGGTCCGCAGGGGTTCCCTCTCCCCCCACCGGCCTTCCTCACTACAGCCACGGCCGGGTAACTGATCATTTTTGGCCCTTTCGGGCCTCCTTGCAAGCTTGCGACCGCCATTTTGGAACACAAAACTGAATGATATGCTGCTTCAAGCAAACTTCAAAAGAAGTGAAGCTGATCCCTGCCTGTACACGAAATGCAGAGATGGCAAATGGACTTACATTTTGGCGTATGTTGATGATTTGATTTGAGCGCGAGGCCGCGCACTCATAAGGAGGCCCGAAAGGGCCGAAAATGATCAGTTACCCAGCCGCGGCGGTGATGAGGAAGGCTGGTGGGGGGAGAGGGAACCCACGCAGACACACACACACCCTGCAGACACACACACACACCCCCGCAGCCTCCGCAAGTCCCCCGAAGGGGCTAAAGGTACTTATAATCAACTTTATTTTTAAAAACAGAAAACCAAAAATTCACAGACTGGGGGGCGGGGGGGGCGGGTTCGATTGGGGGCCGAACCGAACCAGACCAGACGGTTCCATGCACACCCCTACTGTGTGACTTGTTCTGTCTGTCCAAGAGAACTTTGGGCTTGGGTTTCTTAATTAGCTGCCCATGATGTGTCAAAACTTTGAACCTAAGGGGGCTTCCAAAAGTAGGTTGTGATATGGCTTTGGAACCTGTTGCTCATAGGAACAGTAATAAATCCCACTAAATAGTCCCAAGCCTTTGTAGCGCTTGAGAATCTTGGCTAATACCAAAGTTCAATCTATATGGTATTCTAATTAGTTGGATTGGTTTTTCTAAATAATGGCCTTTGGAATGGGAAGAATATTGGTTATTAAACAGCTCAAGTATAACACACTTGGCTTTAACTTTTGGTTGCCATACAGATAGGTGGCTGAGTTGACAGACATGAACATTTTTACCATTCCATTTTTTGAAACATCTGTGTGATTCATTTGTGCTGTCCTAGCCATTTAGTTAGACAAACCTAACTGGGCAGAGGGGCATCTTTCAAAGTAGTGATTCTCATGTAAAGAAAGAACGCTGGCATAGCATCCCTCCCGTGGTGGTTGCTGATGTTTACTTGAGCTTTTTAAAGTTTGAACTATTTGGGAACATGAAATGATCTTCTGATTATTCTTTATCTGTGTAAATTGCTTTATGGAGTTACCCAAAAAGCTCTGACATCTGTGTGTCTTTGATTACTTGGCATCTATACAAATGAGACTTTCAGGGTCTGCTGCTGTCAGCCTAGCACTTCAGAGAAGGGAACAGTTCTCATTCAGTCCTAACCCAGTTCATGTTTACATCATGATGATGATGATTAATTGCTTTTCAGCAAAAAAAAGTGCTTCTTTTTTCTCAAAGCACTTTTTGTTGAAAAGAGAGAAAATAATAATAGAAGTATATTTTAAAATAGCTTAGGTAAGTGTGTGGATGTTCGCACACCCTACCAGAATGCAGTTTTAGTTCTTCCTGACTAATCAGGGACTATGAATTCAAAACAAAGCTTGTTATCTTTATAGTTAGTCTGTATAATGGTTTGGGTAGTTACCAGGATAAGCATTCCTTGACTGTCAGGAACAAGTAAGTAATTTTAAAATGACAAAGGAAAAATGATTTATCTATTTTTCTGAAACTTTAATTTAATTAGAAGGCTGCGTAAAGCATGCAGGCTTAAGGAATTTATGTGGAGATTAACTCCCTAAAATAATGTGGTGCACTCTGTCTCTGTTACAAAAATAGCTGTTGAACATCAAATTTAATTAAATTGATTTTAAAGCCAGTTAAACTTGTCAAAAATGGTGGCCAGGATTAGGGAAACACTGATTGTTGAATATCAAAGATCATTTGATGCAACATACAAGACTGCAGTTTCTGGCATGGAAACTCCTGCAGTGTTAACAAGATTTTAAAATTCTAGATCCCATTGCATATAATAGACCTCTTACATTGTGTTACGTAGGTGACAATAGGCTTAGCCTTTCTCAAGGTATAATACTATTTAAACCGAATTAAAACCAAAAGGTACACACACTTAAATATTCCTACTACCAAGAGGTTAAAACAAAGCCAATATACCAGTCTTGTTAGAATTCTCTTCTTCCAAAATTAATTAGAATAACTAAACTTTTTAAAATGTGTATGTATTTCCCTTACTAACACTTAAACTAATGATTACAGTTATTTAAATCAGTGCTTCTTGTTCTCTAATCCTAAACACACTTTGCTCACAAGTTAAATCCTGCTGGCTTCTATTCTAAGTTGTTTAGCTCTGTGAATGGAGCAAAAACATAGGCTATAGTATATAAATTTCAATTCTAGTCACCTAGAACAGGATTAGACCTCCAAAGTGTCATATTAACTCTGTCATTTTAGGCAAGACTACTTTAGAATCTGTTAAGTGTTACAGAATAACTTTTCAGGAATCAGGAATCAAAATTGTTGAGCGATAAAAGCATCTCCAAGAGGTACTGAGGGGTTGCGGGGAGCTGAAACTAGTTCGCACCAATACAGTTGCATATGCTTTTAATACATTAATGATGTATTAAGATGTGTTATCTATAACAATACATAATAGAAATTTAAAAAAAAAACTTACTGCAGAGGATGTGTATACAACTCTTATGAGCTTCCTCACAGAGAGCAAGTAACTTTTCCGTCTCCTGCATCTACTATTGTCAAACATCATTTTGTCTTCTATAGTTGTAAAAAGGCACCCTTGTAAGACACCGAATAGTGGAAGAGAAGGGAAAGTACTTGGCATAAGCACACTTTTGGTGTTCTGTCTTTCAGGTACAGAATATTTTGAAACCAAGTCATCAGAAAGATGGGTTAGAACTTAATTCTTTATTGAATGCTCCTCATATCCAGGTAGGAACTGTAAAACATTCCCATTGCTTTCTTGATGCATTTATTGTAAACAACATTCAGATTTTTTTCCCTGGTCGATATGATAAATCACCATAGTTGCAATTCAGAGAAATAATAGGCGAATTTTTGGCAGAACTTTGTGTTGCTGGAGTTTTGGTTGATGTTTGTGTTAGTACAGTTCCCTCTGCCAGAGGAACAAACTG
The DNA here is from genome assembly GCF_027244095.1 of Hemicordylus capensis. Classification (NCBI taxonomy): domain Eukaryota; kingdom Metazoa; phylum Chordata; class Lepidosauria; order Squamata; family Cordylidae; genus Hemicordylus; species Hemicordylus capensis. Next base: position 80,939,329 of record NC_069657.1, on the reverse strand, counting down.
CAACTTAAACTAAACAGCAGCTTGTTTCTCAAGCAGTAAAAACTACTGCAGTAGAAGTATCAACACTCCAGCAATATATGGAATTCTGTGTGCATCATAGCCTATAATTGGGGTGAGCATTAGGTAGCTTAGTAGCTCCTAGCCTTATTTGAAGTAGCTCCCTAGGCGTCTGGTATTGTTTCTGCCTCCCCTCCTTCCAGCCAACACTGCAGATCTGTGTGGGGTAGGCATGGCCATGGCATTCTTTTTCTTTCTTCGGGTGCTCAGGGTTGACTTTACTTTCTCTCCCACTAATTTCTCCAGTTTCTTCCCTTGCAAAGTAGCCTATCATTTCTCTCATATATTTCAGCAGAATTCTCCTAGAATTTTAATTGTAAACTGCCCTGAGCCATTGTGGAAGGGCGGTATACAAAACAAACAAACAAACAAATAGTTTAGGGGGTTCTGTAAAATTCCTTATTTTTGTTAACGTAAATTTTTGTACAAGCTACCATTTTGTGACTGGCTCAGCCTCCACAATCCACTATTCCTGCTGATAATTCCCAAGGCTCTGAGGGTGGGGAGATACATAGCTCCTGGAAGCATGTGACACACATGCACACCCCCGCCCATATGACTAAAGCATATGATACAGGTCTGGCTCAGACATCTCTTTCTGATCCTTTTTTTGTGAGCCACCCCGAACAGTATTGCACTGCAGTGGTGGGGTACAAATATTTTAAATAAACAAATCATTCAAACCCTGTTTTGGAGGCTCAATAATATGCAGCAGGCTTCATGTGCTGCTCTTTCACAGGACAGCTGCAATTTAAAATTAAAGTGACAACAATTGGGCGAGGTTGCTTTTTGTTGCATTAACTTTCATAAGAGCACTGTCCTTTGTTTGAACATGATACTTGATTATGTCCCTGCTTGCATGAGGCAACCTATCCACACTGCAGCAGAACATAAGAACAGCCCTGCTGGATCAGGCCCAAGGCCCATCTAGTCCAGCATCCTGTTTTGCACATTGGCCCACCAGATGCTGCTGGAAGCCACAGGCAGGAGTTGAGGGCATGCCCTCTCTCCTGCTGTTACTCCCCTGCAACTGGTACCCAGAGGCACCACGCCCCCCGAGGCTGGAGGTGGCCTACAGCCCTCCAACTAGTAGCCATTGATAGACCTCTCCTCCATGAAGTTATCCAAACCCCTCTTAAAGCCATCCAGGTTGCTGGCTGTCACCACTTCTCATGACAGAGAATTCCACAAGTTGATTATGCGTTGTGTGAAAAAGTACTTCCGTTTGATGGTCCTAGATTTCCTGGCAACCAGTTTCATGGGATGACCCCCTGGTTCTAGTGTTATGGGAGAGGGAGAAGAATTTCTCTCTATCCACTTTCTCCACTCCATGCATGATTTTATAGACCTATCATGTCTCCCCGCAGTCTTTTTGCTAAACTAAATAGCCCCAGGTGTTGTAGCCTAGCCTCATAAGAAAGGTGCTCTAGGCCCTTGATCATCTTGGTTGCCCTCTTCTGCACCTTTTCCAGTTCTACAATGTCCTTTTTTAGATGTGGTGACCAGAATTGTACGCAGCACTCCAGGTGTGGTCGCACCGTAGTTTTGTATAAGGGCATTAGAATATTAGCAGCCCTGCCTCTCCTTGTCGCCTCCCTGATTTCCTCCTGCAACTCCCAGTCACTGTCAGCGCTTTGATCGGAGGGCGATAGCACGTCCCCAGTAGCACATTCCCTTTTAGGCCTTGTATTGTCACCCACAGGGTTTCTGTGGAGGACTCCAGTCCACCTATGTTTTCTACCTTGTTAGATTCTATGCCTTCTTTAACATACAGTGCTACTCCGTCTCCAAGGTGCTCCTCCCTGTCCTTTCTATAGAGTTTATATCCAGGGATAACAGTGTCCCACTGGTTCTCATTGTTCCACCATGCTTCTGTTATGCCCACTATATCTATTTCTGCGTTAGCCACCAAGCACTCCAGCCCACCCATTTTGGCTCGGAGGCTTCTGGCATTGGCATATAAGCACCCATATGCTGAATCTCTCACCTGATGTATGCTATCTTTCTTTTGACTCTTTGACCAGCTGGCACAGTCTCCCATCTGCTCTTTATGTGGTTCTGCTCTGTCCCCTTCTGTTTTATTTGAATTCTTTGCACCCTCTCACTTTAAAGGATGGCTTTTGCCGAATGGGATACTGCCCAGCTCCCATCGGCAGTTCCTCAGGCGTCATTTTAAAAGCTGCTCTGCAACCTTTTTGATTTTAAACGCCATCAGTCTGATTCCATCTTGGTTCAAGTGCAGCCCGTCCCTTTTGTACAGGCCTTACTTACCACAAAATGTATCCCAGTGCCTAACAAATCTAAACCCCTCCTCCCGGCACCAACGTCTCATCCACACATTGAAACCCCTCAGCTCTGCCTGTCTCACTGTACCTGCACGTGGAACAGGTAGCATTTCTGAGAATGCTACCTTGGGGGTCCTGGACTTCAATATGCTACCTATCAGCCTAAATTTGGCTTCCAGGACCTCCCGACTACATTTCCCCGCATCGTTGGTGCCGACATGCACCACGACAGCTGTCTCCTCCCCAGCACTGCCTAAGAGCCTATCTCGATGCTGCATGATGTCTGCAACCTTCACAACAGGCAGGCAAGTCACCATGCGGTCAACACGCAGGTCACAAATCCATCTCTCTATACCTCTAATGATCTAATCACCCACTACAATGAGGCTCACACACCCCAGAGGAGTATCCCCTGTGTGAGAGGATATGGGCTCATCATCCATGGAAGGGGTCCCTTCTAAAGGAGCATTTCCCTCTTCCTCAGACCGATGTCCTCCTTGCCCGAGACCCTCATTCTCCCTGACAGCAGAGGAGCTATCAGCCCTGGAGTGGGATATCTCTATCATGTCCCTGAAGGTCTCATCCACATGCCTCTCTGTCTCTCTGAGCTTCTCCAGATCTGCCACCTTGGACTCAAGGGAACGAACTTGCTCCCTGAGAGCCAGGAGCTCCTTGCACCAAGCACACACCCATAACTTCTGCCCATGGGGCAAATAGTCATACATGTCGCACTCTGTGCAATACACTGGGAAGTGCCCCCTCCCCTGCTGGCCTTCTATCTTCATACTGGTTTTGTTGGCTATTTACAGTATTTAGAGATAGCTTATTAGAAGGATAAGTCTATGCTGTAATGGTCAGGTATTTACTGTCCAAGCAGCCTTTCCCAAGAATATGAGGAAGGGATTTGTACTTATGTTCTCTTCTCCATCAGTCTCCGTGTGATCACTGGGGCTTGTTCCAGGATCCCCCGCACACTTCCCACTAAACTCCTGCAAAACTCCTCTGTCCTGTTTGCTATCCCTGTTCACTATGTTCTCGGCCCTAAACCTCTTATGTAGCGAATAGTCTTTCAATTAACACAGGATGTGAGTCAAAGGAATGTGGGGCCTCCCCCAGCCCTAGCTGACTCCACCCCCTCCAGGCAGGGACAATCAACAAACACTGGAATTAGCTAACCCTTGCAAATTCTAACCCTTGCAGGGACAAACAACAAACACTGGAGTTAGCTAACCCTTTCAAATTCTAACCCTTGCAATTACAAACACACACACAGAGACTAGGACTTATCCCTTAAAGAGAAACCAGCCCATGAAAATCTTCCCTCCTTCTGTTAGTTGGTTTGAAGGGAGGAAGGGCTAGATGCTTAGAAAAGCTTGCTCACCTCCCCAAGATGTGTCTGCTCTTCACAGAGTAGTTTTCCAACTCTGAAGAAATAAGCAAGATGTGCCTCCTGAATTATGGACTACAAATTTGTGAATTCAAGTGTGTATCTGTTTTTACCTAGTACAAATTATCTCCAATGTATGAATATAACTATTTCTATAAATGACATTGTTTTACATCAGGCACTACTTTTGGCTCATGATAAAGTTGCTGAGCAGGAAATGCAACCCGAGCCAGTGACGGATGAAAAGATTTATGAGAATGTTGGTCTATATGGAGGAGAGACAGTTAAAATAGTTCGCATTGAGAAGGCTAGGGATATTCCATTGGTGAGTATACGGAGACAAGAGATCTTTCCGAGTGCCTTGTCTAATGATTGTGGGACATCCTTCTCTTTAAAAAAGAGAGAGAGAAAACATGCATGTGATTTAAGGAATGGGACAGGCAAGTACCTTTTCTTATTGTACCACTGGTTCAACGGAATGGGATAGAATACTGAGAAATGGTTCATTTTGGCTCATATTCTCTAGCTGTCCTGAAAATTTAGTTGTAATTGTTACTTTCTTGTTCTGCATTTGTGTGTAAAATGAAGCATTTATTTAATTAAAAAAACCCAGACCCTTAAATGGCATATTAATATATTCCATAATGCAGAGTTGAAAACTGATTGACTCAATAGATTCTTTACTAAAATAAATTTAAGATATAGCCTTGGCTGTACTGCTGTACCTCTTCATATATAAATAATGCTGATGTGTTTCCCTACTGTTCCGTAGTTTCATTATGTCCCCAGTGAAGATGTATAGTTCAGTAAGTTAACTATGCTTGAGGCTATATCATGTAGGAATGTGCTCTGTTAATGAAACTGCTCTGGAGTGTTAGCTAAGCACGCCTGACGATCCTTTGGGCTTATGTGGGGAATCAGCAAATCTAGAGTGAGCAATTCACTATAGCTTAAATTTGTGCAAAGCTTTGGTCTTGGAAATTACTGACAGAGAGTTGAAGTCAAATACAGTCAGGTTTATTTGGGGTTTGGGGGTACAGAAAGGAAATCTTGATTAGCAAGCAGCACAACATTAACTAATAAAACTAACCAGACTAATAATATCAACAATACTAGACTGAAGCTCACGAAGAGGCACTTTAGCTTGAGATCCGAATTAAATCCACTCAATGCTGCGCAGAGAAACTGACTTGGAAAACAGCTTTAGACTTTAAAGAGAGCAGGAAGAGAGGGGAGCAAGATATTTCAGAGCAGAGATTAGTATACTTAGTTGCTTCTGATGGTATGTCTGGACACTTGTTGCTCAGCCGATGCTGAGGGACCTCTGTCCCCAGGGACAAGCAGGAAAACAGGATTCAAGAGTGGGGACCTGTGTGCCACTCGCTAGTTAGGAAGCAAGTAAAAGTCCAAAGATGGTCTGATCCCAAGAGACCAGTTCCTGGCTGGACCCAAGTGTGCTGCACAGATTGGGCCTGGAGACAGGGCCATCCTGGGGGCAAAAAGCTGGACGAGCACAAGAGCCAAGGCACAGCAGGATGGTATAGCTGGCAGAATACATTTTGCCTTGTTCAGTCCTTGGTGGGTATGCTCTAAAGCATAATGGAGTAAAGAGGCTTGAGAAACCTGTATGGGACGGAGTGAATGGGCGCATTAAAGTTTGTCTTCATGGGTCAGGAAGACCTGGGTGTGATTGGAATTTTTCTGACTTAAGGAGCACTCTTCCTGAGCCTCAAGCCAACTATTTATACTTCTGTTCAAGAAATGAGCCTGTTATACCTTATCCACTCCTTCCTTTGCAGATGATAAGCTCAAAGGCTAATCTGATGTGCCAACACAGAGGGGAGTTCTTTGACTATTCCTTGTTAGAAGGATAGCTCTTAATTAACTCATGTCTACTTCAACATCCACTTCTGTGCTGGGACCAGAGAGGAGAGCACGAGAAATAGTCCTCTCTCAGTCACGAGTTAGGCTTGACCTGGAGTTACCTTCCCCGTTCTGCCTGCTAAGCGACATACCCTCATTAGTTAGCTCTTGTAAGCAAATGGTGAGTCCACGATCTCATGAGTTCAGAGAGTCCAAAATGGAAACTACAAGCCTGTAGTTCCAAATCATGTGCAGGGATGCTACCGGGAGCCCCCAAGCAGGCTAACTTCCTAATATCTTGTAACAGAATCCAGTTCTTTCCTTGTTGCTCAAGATATGCTCTCATGCTACTATAAGAACCTGATTGCAGCCCAGTTCTCACCAGTGCCACTCTGCTCATTCCTCTATTCCAAGCTGCTAATATTGAGGGCTTTTAATATTATGTCTGTATAACTAATCATGTTGTATTTTATTTATTTATTTATTTATTTATTTATTTATTTATTTATTTATTTATTCAATTTTTTTTACTGCCCTTCCGAACTGGCTCAGGGAGGTTTACAATTAATGTAAACCGTCCGTATGCATTTTCACTTCCTATTGCAGGAGATGGATTGAAGTATGTACTTTATTTGAAACCGTTTATGCACTGGTAGACTATATATTATCAGTGTTAATTACTAGGAGGCATTTTCTCTTAACTTTTACAGTTGGTGTTCCTTATCTAGCTGTATGATTATGGCTCACACTGAGAATTGTGTATTAATAGCATAGGCTATAAGATATTTCTGACTCTTATATTCCCACCTTTTTACTTATGCAGGGCGCTACAGTACGTAATGAAATGGATTCAGTCATCATTAGTCGGATAGTAAAGGGAGGTGCTGCAGAGAAGAGTGGGCTATTGCATGAAGGCGATGAAGTTCTAGAGATTAATGGAATTGAAATTCGTGGGAAAGATGTTAATGAAGTTTTTGACTTACTGGTATGTGAGTACTAACAGAGAATACTTGCTGTCATGATATTCTACACTACTGCTTGCTTATAACTCTCCCGGTTGTACATTTATATCTGTTGTATATCGGTGCCTGTACTGCAATTTGTTTTGCTGTATGCTTAAAAGGTTTCACTCTTGCATACCTACCAAGGAGCCCACCTTCTCACGTTCTGTTTTGTCTATAGTCCAAGGAGAGCAGCTTCTGCATGGTGCCCTCAGCATGTCAAGCACAAATGACTGAGAGGGTGGTGGCCTCTCAGCTCCTGACAGTCTTGGAGGAAACAGATTATCTAGACCCATTTCAAACTGGCTTTGGGGCCGGTTATGGGGTTGAGACTGCCTTGGTTGGTCTGATGGATGATCTGCAATTGGGTATTGATAGCGACTGCTGATCCTTTCGGGTCTCTTGATGGTTTTCAATATCATCGACCATGGTATCCTTCTGGGTTGCCTGAAGGAGTTGGGATTGGATGACACTGTTTTACAGTGGTTCTGTTCCTACCTCTCTAGCAGATTCCAGATGGTGTCTCTTGGAGACTGTTGATCTGCAAAGCAGGAGTTAATGTATGGAGTTCTACAAGTATCCATACTGTGTCCTGTGTTTTTTAACATCTACATGAAACTGCTGGGAGAGATCAGGGTATCTGGTGCAGGGTGTAATCAGTATGTTGATGATGCCCAAATCTATTTACCCCCTGCTAACTGGGCAAAGAGGCACCTTTTACCATGATGATTCTCTTTATTTAGCAGGGGGAGAGTAACTGGCCCTATCCACCCCCAGCACAGTACTTCTAGTGACTGTTGCTGGTGTCTATCTTATGTTTCTTTTTAGAATGTGAGCCCTTTGGAGACAGGGTTCCATCTTATTTGTTTGTTGTTTCTCTTGTAAACCGCCCTGAGCCATTTTTGGAAGGGCGGTATAGAAATCGAATTATTATTATTATTATTATTATTTATCTTATTACTACTACTACTATTATTACTACTACTACTACTCCATATCAGCTTCATCGGGTGATGACATAACTAAATGCTTCCCTAGAAGTAGTAATGGGCTGGATGAGGGATAACAAACTGGTACTCACTGTAGGAAGCCACAGTTCGGGAAATGGGATAGATCTGCGTGTTCTGGTTAGAGTTCCTTCTGGGGGAGTGTAAGAAGTTTGCAGTTTGGGAGTACTTGTATATCCAGCGCTCTCTGATACCTCAGGTGGAGGCAGTCAGGAGTGCTTTCTGTCAGCTTCAACTGGTTCGCCAACTGCATGCTTTCCTGGAAGTGAGTGACCTTAAGGCAGTGGTGCACATGGTGGTAATTTCCAGGCTTGACTACTGCAGTGCATTCTGTAGTGCTGCCTTTGTACATAGGCTGGTGCAATTGGTGCAAAATACTGCTGCCAAATTGGTCTCCAGGACATCCCATAGAAACCATATTACTCTGGTTCTAAAAGAACTACACTGGCTACCAATAGGTTTCTGGGCAAAACACAAAGTGCTGGTTATTACCTGTAAAGCCCTTGGCAGCTTGAATCCAGGTTATTTAAGAGAATACCTTCTTTATTAAAACCCCATCATCTATTAAGATCTTCAGGGGAGGTTCGTCTAAGGGTTCCGCCAGCTTGTTTGGCGATGACTCAAAGGCGAGACTTCTCTGTAGTTCCTCCAGGGCTGTGGAATGCACTTTCTGCTGAGATTAGGGTTGTCCTTCTCAATGTCTGGACAGCCATTACAAAGATCACTGTACCTTTCAAGCTTGTCACTTGGAGTGCCAACCAGTAAGTATAGATAGCTTAACGATGCGTTGGTCTACAGCTTAAAGAAGGAAGCTGCACCACTAGGTTTAATATAACATAGGTCTGTCCTCCTGTTCTGCCCTCTTCTTTGTAAACATAATGTTAGGTGCACCACTTGTGCCATTAAGATTCCTGATATACCATTTCTTTGGACTGCTCTAGTTATAAGATAATGGCACTCTTCCGCTTCATCACCCTGACTCTAAAAGTCATTGCCATTTACCTAGCACATTCCAGTTATGCAGTTCTAGAAGCTCCATCTGCCTTGCTCTCATCCAACTTGACATGTTCCTTTTGGATGTGGTGTCTGGGTCAGCCCTGCCTGCAAGCTGGAATAGAGACTTTCCAACAAGAATTGCTTAGTTGAATCAGGTCATAGATCCATCTAGTCAAGCATTTTGTCTCCCAACAGTGACCGAAAGCATGCGTTACTTCTTACTGCTCACCACTTGGTGGATCAGGAAAAGAGGGTAACCTACAAATATGACAGATTTCCATGGGAGTGTCATCTGCCATTTTGCTACAGCACATCCAAATGAGAATCAGCGAAACTAGGGTTAGAGTTTTGGAGGGAGAAAGATGTTCAAGAGCAGAAACTTGAAACTACTTCCCCCACTACCAGCTTTAAAATAGTTGTTGCTCTCTATGATCAAGTGTCAGGAGGATGACCTCAAATCAGTGGTGCACCAGCTGGTAACCTCCAGGCTTGACTACTGCAATGAGCTCTACATGGGGCTGCCTTTGTACATAGTTCGGAAATTTCAGTTAGTTCAAAATGCGGCAGCCAGATTGGTCTCTGGGGCAACTCGGAGAGACCATATTATTCCTGTTTTGAAACAGTTGCACTGGCTGCCAATATTTTTCCGGACAAAATACAAAGTGCTGGTTATTACCTTTAAAGCCCTAAACAGCTTAGGTCCAGGTTACCTCAGAGAGCGCCTTCTTCTGTATGATCCCCACCACACATTAAGGTCATCTGTGGGGGTTTGTCTCCAGTTACCACCAGTACGTCCGGTGGTGACTCAGAGGCTGGCCTTCTCTGTAGCCGTTCCTGGGCTGTGGAATGCGCTCCCTGCGGAAATCCGTAATTTGAACTCTTTTTTGACCTTCAGGAGACCCCTTAAGACTTATTTATTTTTATTTACATTTTATATCCCGCTCTTCCTCCAAGGAGCCCAGAGCAGTGTACTACATACTTAGGTTTCTCCTCACAACAACCCTGTGAAGTAGGTTGGGCTGAGAGAGAAGTGACTGGCCCAGAGTCATCCAGCTAGTATCATGGATGAATGGGGATTTGAACTCGAGTCTCCTGGCCTTCCATCGTTTTTAAACTGTTGTAAGGAGTTTGTAATGCACTGGGTTTTTTTAGGGTTTTTAAATTGTTTTTAACTGATTGTTTTATGGTCTTTTAAAATTTTTGTTTTTATTGTTGACTGATTTTAACTGTTTTTGTTTTGCTTGTAATCCGCCCTGAGCCAAATTAGGAAGGGTGGTATAAAAATGCAATCAATCAATCAATCAATCAATCAATAAGTTATCACTAACTGACGAATCTGCTTTTCATCACAGGCGGACATGCATGGCACTCTGACGTTTGTGCTGATTCCCAGTCAGCAAAGTAAACCACCACCTGCTAAGGAGACAGTGGTATGTTGCGTATCACATTTACACTATTTGTTTTATTGATTTAGAAGGGAGTTACAGCCCTATCGGTGTCAGGGAAGAGTGAAGCTCCCTTGTTAAAAGGTAGGAGAAAAGGCAAGTAGGATGGAAGGGTTGAGCAAAAATAACAGCTGTTTCTCATTAACCACATAAATGTATTAATTGCACAACTCATTTCAGGTTACCTAACTTGTACATTATGGTTTAAGAATACAAAACCCCTTCATTTCCCCCACAAAACATTAGCTACATCGATTTTAGGTAGCGTTGTCTCCATTTAGAACATCTGTTTTTGTGCTCTTGTGTGACAGCGCAGAAGTAAGGCTACCATACTCAATACTGAGAGCAAGGATTGCTCTCTTCTGCATGTATTTTACTAACCTTATACCTTAAGCTCTTCAGAATTGTTCTATTTCTGTAGTGTCAGATATATGTGCTAACAAACAAGCATTGCTTTGAAACTGGAACATGCTGTCAGTTTAGATATTTTCCTTCCTGCCCCACTTTTTCTGTGCGCTTATAGCAAGTGCATGTGCCCTTCAGTTGAGCTTAGAGCAGTATGTGTTGCCCCACCCCTATCTAAATAGAATGACTTCTCCTTAAGAAATGTATGTGTCGAAAAAGGAGGGACGTGTATCTGTTGTGTTTCATGAGGAAAGAAGCAGTTTTGGCATTATGTGCTACAAAAAAAGTCTATAAGACAGAAAACTTTCTAGCTCTCTGCCATTGGCTTGTTTGCATTAAAAAAAGCACTTTACTAATAAGGAATACAGATAAATATTTGAACCCCTTCAAATTGGCAGTGAGAATTTTGGGGAAGAGTGCAGAGAGCCCTTTCCCCTACCTTCTTCCTCTTAACCCTAGAAGGAGAGTACTGCACTTTTCTTGACAAAACAGCTTGGATAGAAAAATTGGAACTTTCCTCTGTGGCCTTTAAAGAGCAAGGACAAGTCACCCAGATCATTAAGCAGGGGAGCAGACACTCATGCCCTGAGCCCCACACATTCTATAATGGCTAGTGCTGCTTTGAAGAGGGAAAGGCCAAGCTTTTCAGTTGGTAAGGTTATTAAAAAATGCAGTGAGAGGCATTTTGGTCTTAACAGTAGTAACTTCCGCATAACGCTTCCCTGTGTTGAACTATGGTAAGGCAGACAGTATAGGCGGGAAAATGCATGTACTGCTGATGTACCATTTGCTTTCTAGCAATCTCACCCACCCCACTTTGCAGTCAAAATACAATCACAGTACACCTTAGTTTGGTATTTGCCAAATGACTCCCTTACAAATATTTGACTCTGCCATGAGAAAATGGCAAGGAACTCCAAATTCACATGCACTCCTCCACTGATGGCTTTTTAGCAGCCAGATCATATAGGAGCTTTCTTCTAGTACTCTTATGGTTCTCAATTTAGACACAGATTTAGATCCAAAGAATCATGAGCAGAATTTTGCTCATGCCTTGAGGCTTTTCTGTTCCATCCTTCCCACTGCAGCTCCATGGGCCCCTGAAAAGCCACTCCTGAGAACACGAAATCCTCCAGGATGGGATATGATGCAAGGGGGTTTCAGTAAGGGGAAATCAATAAATTGGGGAGGCATCTTGCACAAGCAGAAATTCCTTTTAAGTGTTTCCATGTGCCTCATCTGAATTGAGGTATTATTATTATTACATTTATATCCCGCTCTTCCTCCAAAGACCCCAGAGCAGTGTACTACATACTTAAGTTTCTCTTTCACAACAACTCTGTGAAGTAGGTTAGGCTGAGAGAGAAGTGACTGGCCCAGAGTCACCCAGCTAGTTTCATGGCTGAATGGGGATTTGAACTCGGGTCTCCCCGGTCCTAGTCCAGCACTCTAACCACTACACTACGCTGGCTCCTACATAAAAAGGTAGTGCTTTTTATGCCCTGTGTTTTGGGGTCACTTCCAGTAGAGGTGATGATAAGATTTTTAAAAAATGGTGCTCTTGTCAGGCTCTATCCATGAAGAACAATTTGTGTATATTTTCCAGAGATTCGGTTCAGCTCATCCCAGATCCTTCCTTCATACCCAAAGTCAATTTGATGTTTCATTGTTCGGCAGATATTTACTTAACTTTTTTTCCTGAGCTGCGCATGCCTGCTGAGAAAGAATAGCACAGGTTGGATGTGCGGAGGGTGCTTAGAATTTAGTTGGACAGGACAGAGTCTTTTCGTAAATCTGAAGTGGTGTTCATTTCCTTTCAGTCATGCAGGATGGGGATGAAGGCACTGACGGCCATAATAGCTGGTTGGGTTTGAGCCTGTATCTTGTTGGCATATGAATCCCAGAATCTTTCGATTCCAGGATGTGTTACTGCCCACTCCATGAGATCAGCAGCCACTTCAGCTGCACTGATGACTCCAACTACACTGGAGGATGTACTACAATCCACTACAAACTGGATGAGCATGCTTCATCTAGAGTGGCATTTGGCCCAGAGGGTCTTGAAACCAGTCCTTCCCGGTCAGTAGATTCAGCCTTGGCTTTGTTCCCACCCACGGTTGTGTGCTGTGGTATGACCCACATTGGGTGACCTCCTACACCAGCTGAGAAAGGAACATTGGTATTCACCATGAAGGTTTCTTCTTGCTGGTGTAGAAGAGGTCACCCAAGCCTGCCCAGGATTAAATTGCTGCAGGAATTGTCGGGGAAGGGGGCCCAGGGTTCTTTTTTACTCTGCTGTTCTGTTCTTTCTGCATGTATCTTGGCATGTTCTGTCATGGGCCGGGGTGGCCTGCTTGATTCTGATTTTGTTCTTTGCATATTTTTCAAGGGCAAGATTCTGTTCATTTTTAAACACTCAGAGTTAGAGCAGTTCAAATAACTAAGAGGATCCGCCCACAAGGGTTGAGTTAAAGGATCTTCAATTAATTCTATTTCCTGCCTCCTGGAGTATGTGGCAGGTGGGACATAATCCACGTTAGGCGACCTCTTCTTCAGCAGCAAGAAGAAACCTTCACAATGAGTACCAGTGTTCCTTTCTCTGTGGCTTTGGTATATGCTCCCTGTCAAAATAAAAGCACCTCCATTGCTTTTAGGAAGATCCTCAAGACACACCTATTTTCTCAGGCTTTTAACTGGAATTAATTGTAAACTGTTTAATAGTTTTTATGCTATGAAATAGTTTTAACACTTTTATTCTGTGAAATTGTATTAATAGTTTTTACTCTGTTATATATTGTGCACACCACCTAGAAATACATATATCAGACAGTATATAAATATGATAGATAAATAAATCTATTCCTGAGTGTTGGGGGAGCTCTGCAGAACATGATGGCATGTGGCGCAGGAGGCTTCAGCAAGAAGCAGGGGTAGTATTCCTCTTGCCTTGTGTTTGCAGATATATTTTTAGATATATGCAAATATATGTAGTGTTAACTATATATAAAAGGTTTCGCATAAGGATTTATGAAACAAATTTTGTGTTTTTGTTTCAAGCTTGAAACAAAATGAAATGCTTCATCAAAACAGCAGTTGACACAGTTGTTTCAATGGAACAAACCTCAAAATGTTTTGAGTGTTTTGGCCATAGGGAACAATGGGAAAATTCAAGACACCCTATTGTTCTTCATGGGTAGCTCCTAGGAACACCAGAGTGGGATGGATGGTAGGGCATGATGGGTGCTACCTACCTCCCAACGCACAAAATAAATGGGCAAGCAGGTGATTTTAAACAAATTTGTAACCTTTCCCCCAAACCCCCATAGAATTACAAACCAATTGGAAGCCAGTACTAGAAAACCAATCAGCAAGGGAAAAACAGGCCTCCAAAATGGTGCTTGAAACATTTCAAATAGTAACGGGATTGTCTTTGTTCTGAGCTTCAAACAGGCTCTTTTATTTCAAGCTCAAGACACTTAAAACAGCCTGTTTTGAGACAGATGCTTTTGACATCGAAACATTTTGTACATCCCTAGTTTTGCATGTTTCTAATCACCTTCCATACTGGTAACTTGTACCTGTGATGATTTGTTGACTCTTCAGACTTTCTTTCAAGTCCAGAGTGAGCTCTTATATACCAAGGGGAACATTTCCCAGAGATTAATGCTTGAATTACCAGTCCATTTTTATGTTTATACCTCTTTGTTTCCTAGATCCACGTGAAAGCTCACTTTGACTATGATCCATCTGATGACCCCTATGTCCCTTGCAGAGAGTTAGGCCTATCGTTTCAAAAGGGAGATATACTACATGTGATCAGCCAAGAAGATCCAAATTGGTGGCAGGCCTACCGAGATGGGGATGAAGAAAATCAGCCTTTGGCAGGCCTTATTCCAGGTATTTCATCATGGAACATGTTTAAAATAAAGTTGAGGTAACACTGTTAACACTTCTTTCTAAACCACTGGAATTTTGCCTTGTGCCTCATCTGCTCCATACTAGCCTTGAAGACACTATTGACCTACTTGGACAACTTGATCTTAAATCTTATTAGGACACTGGTTTTTATCTTGTTCTCTTCCGCATGAGAATTTTAACTCTTCCTTCCAGTATATCTCAAGAGCTGATGTGTGTTAGGTGCCTTGTGTTGGGGTAAAATACCTGACACACTAATAGCCACTATTACATGCCACAGTAGTAGCTGCTGATGAGTTTTAATCCCAATCTGGATCCACCCAAATCTACCATAGATCAGAAGTCGAAATGTCCTATGTCTCAAATGCTAGTGAAGTATCTGGACTTCCCCAAACTAGCACATCAAACTAGCAATGACCTCTGCTCTGGAGAGGACTGACATATCACAGGAAAGGGTCCCAAACAAAAAAAGGAAAGGGTTTCTCTGGGGGAGTCCCCAGTCTGCTACACATATCATAAATCTGTTCATTGTGAGGGTAATATTCATGATGCGTAGTGGCAAGGGAAGGATGGGTCCCAAAAAGTTAGAATAAGGAAGAGCTTCCAGATTTGTGGACACTAGGTGGGCCAGATCATACGTGCACAATAAATTGAAGGAACTTTCATGGTATGAGAGAGCATAAGCCATTTCATAATAAGTTGAGAAGGTGGAAGTGGATTACAGAACTTCTTCCACACAATGCTTGAGTTGATGGGGATAGGTTTAGGGGACCAGCTCTGCTGCTGGAGAAGGACATCGTGGATTAAACTTCCCACATGCTCCAGGGGGCAGAACTTGAGTTAATTCGCTTAAGAGGCTTTATAAGCCAGAGGAAGGGAAACCCCTCCCAGGTCTTCCAGTCCTGTTCTCGCTTCAGAGACAGACCAGCTCCATCCAAGCCTATCTCTTCTGCATTTATCTTTTCTTTTAAAAAGAAAAAAGAAAGAAAAATTCATCTTGTTTCCCAGAGTATCCTTCTCTGCGTTTTCCCTAAGCTTCTCTTTGCCTATTTATTTATTTATAAGCTTTCTTGCCTCTCTTCTCCCCCTTCCTCCCTGTGGACTGGATGGAGTGTGAAGGAAGACTGTGCCATGTCCTGGTGCCAAAAGGCAAGAAGAACATCTTGCCATTCCTCCTCGGGAAAACAAGCACATTCCCTCTCAAACACAGTATGCCCACCAAAGACCTTCGAGTCCCCACTGGCACCATTATGGAGTAGAGACCCCGATCCCATGGAAGAGCTGTAAAGCCCCGGGAAAAGCAAGCGCAGCCAGTGCGCTGGGCATGCGAACCCTGATACGCCAGTTGATCCCCCTCCTCCGCCACAGGGGCAAACAGATGCTGAAGGCCCAGCGGATGTGATGCTACCTCCAGTGCAGCCTCCCAGGTGGCTGCGCCACAATCTGATGCCCAGACCAGCCAGGCCTGTGCAAAATGCATCCCCCAGTGGAAACCCCTCCCCCCGCCCAACCCCTGCAGCTGCAAAACTCTGGAGGGACAGAAACCCAGCTGGAAACCTCCCTCTGCTGAGCCATCCCGAGGTCCCAGCTGGGCCTGCCTGCCCAGCAAACATTGGGGATGGAAGCAGGCCATCACAACCATGGCATCGTGCCCCTCCCAGGCCAGCCTCACCACACAACACACCAGAGATCCCAGCAGAACCAGTGAGAGCAGGACCATTGGGCTCTCCTGTAGCACCAAACCTCCTCGCTCCTTCTGCTCCAGCCCCTGTATTTCCTTCAAAAGTGCCTGCTAGTTGTCAGACTTAGTTTGAGGGTGCCATTGAAAAATCTGTTCACATGCACCACAAGGCTAAAAATACCAAAAAGAAGGGTAGATGACATTTTCTCATCTTCCTTCTCTTCTTCCTTCTCTGAGGAGACTTCTAGAAGGTCTAAGAAATATCAAAAGCAGCACAGGCAAAAAAAGTCTAAAAGGGACAAAAAGACTAAAAAGAGT
Organism: Hemicordylus capensis; assembly: GCF_027244095.1. Classification (NCBI taxonomy): domain Eukaryota; kingdom Metazoa; phylum Chordata; class Lepidosauria; order Squamata; family Cordylidae; genus Hemicordylus; species Hemicordylus capensis. Next base: position 80,922,969 of record NC_069657.1, on the reverse strand, counting down.
ACTAGACCAGATAAAATGTGGGGGAGCAGGACTGGGCAGTTAGGCCTTTCCTGCTCAATCTTCTGAGTTAACAGGCCATGGCTCTTCCAACCCCCACCTCAGGGGCTCAATTGGTAACCCTTCCAGACCTGATGACAATGCTAAGAGTCCCATAGAAGTACCAGATAATCCAGAATTTGACCCTGACTCCAAAGAATAGGGGGAATGGTTTGATGACCAAAATTCAGCACCATTTACTAATAACGAAAGGTTATTTGTTCCAGAAGATTCTCACCTGTTCCACAAAGCAGTAAATACTCTAGGCCTACAACAACCCTTACAGGTGGACCAACCGCCTCCCTCCAGGAAAACGTTGGTATTCCTCTCTCCAAAGTCACAGGAATTGCTTTTCCCTTTTCCAAACTGCTTCACAGAGACTGTGAAGCAGGAATGGCAAGCACCTGCCTTAAAGAAGACAGCCATGCAGTTGGTTAACAAATTGTATGGATTTACCAAGGACGCATCAGAATTGCTCCAAGTACACCCCACTGATACCCCAGTGGCTGTCCTGCTCTCGGGAGTAATTCTTCCAAGGGACGGAGATAGTGCTCTTAAGGACCCTAATGAAAAGAAAATTGAGGCTAACTTAAAGAAGGGTCAAGAGAATGCATCCTTGGCTGCATCCATCATGGCCAGGGCATCGCTGTTATGGTTGGACGAGTTACTCCAGTCTCCACCTTCAGACTCCACACGGCAAAGGCAAATATTATTAAAAATTCAAAAAAGCTCAGGCTTTTATTACTGATGATACACAAGATGCCATTCATTTCTTATCCAGATCTCCCACTTCTATGGTGGTAACCAGGTGCTCCCTATGGCTCAAGCACTGACAGATACCACATCACATAATAACCTGACTTCAGTTCCTTACACAGCCACAAAATTGTTTGACAAGGCACTTCAGGAAGTCCTCAAACTAAGGACAAAAAAAAAGGCACTACCCTCTGCTCCCCACTGGGATGAGAGGAGGCCATCATGCAAATCTTTCCAGTCTTTTCAGCCATTTTGTTCCAGATTCAGACCACCGGACAGAGACAATAGGCCCTATGTTCCTTTTGGAACATGCAGTGTCCTTACACAAGGCTAAAAATACCAAAAAGATGACCAACCCACCCAGACAGGCCTCTGGGGCTCAACCCAAAGCCACAACATCCTTCTGACTCTCTTAATTTGGGGCATGGGAGGCAGACTGTCCACTTCTTCAATGCCTGGGAGGCCAGCATGACAGAAAGTGGCTACTAGACACAATGCTGCATGGATACAAGATAGAATTGACTGCCACTTCAAAGGACCACTTTCTCCCAACACCAAGGCCTTCTCCACAATACAGCACCCTCTAGCAATTGTTGCAATAGAACCAGTACCGTCAGAGGGGACGGGGCATCTATTCTATCTTGTTTACCATGCCCAAAGCGGACGGCTCTCTCCAGGCTGTCCTAGATCTAAAGTTTCTAAACGAGTTAGTCAGATGCCAAAAGTTCCAGATGGAAACTCTCTGCTCAGTAGTAGAGGCACTCCAACAATGAGACTTCATGGCATCAGTGGATTTACAGGAGGCCTACCTGCATATACCCGTACAACCGGGCAGTCGATATCTTCTGCACTTCAGGTATGAAGATCATAATTTCCAATCTGAGTGCTCCCGTTAGGACTCAGCCCCTTGGGTGTTTACTGGCACCACTTCTGGCACACCAATGCCTCCAGAGGATACATGTCTTTGCATAACTAGACAAGCTCCTAATACAGTCTTGATCACTCAGCAGTGGTCACTCTGTCAGACATACAGCACACCATACAGGCACTACGGGAACCTGGCTTCCTCGTCAACAGAGCGGAATCATCTGATTCCTTCTGCATCTGGAGATAATAATAGATACCTAACTAGGATGCCTCATCCTACCACCAGAATGCTTCAAGACTCTCACTACTATCATACATCAAATCCTGGTCACTGGGAAGGCTCCCATTCTGATGTTGGCAAAGTTCCTGGGCCTGATAGTGGCATCCATGGAAGCAGTACCCTGGTGGCACTTCCATCTCCACCCACTTCAATGGTTTCTCCTGCCTTACCAACATCACATAGCATAGAAGAAGAATGTAACAGTACAAATCTAACAGTACAAGTCCTAAGGTCCTTCAAGTGGTAGACTCAACTCTACCACCTATCTCAGGGAAAGACTTTTCTGGACCCACCAAAAATAATAGTAACTACAGACACGAGTCTGTCTGGATGGGGAGGGCACTGCATGCAGCACTCAGCACAGAGACTCCATCCAGGAGAAGAGCCACAGCATAAACTGGCTGGAACTCAGAGCCATCCAGCTGGCCCTAGTGGCATTCAAACACCTAATAAAGAACCCCCACATGCCAGTCCACACAGACAATGTCACAGCCAAAGCTTATGTCAACTGCCAGGAGAGCACTATCTCAATCACTGTACCTCAAGGCGGATCTACTTCTACAGTCAGAGCACAACCTGATATCTCTGATGGCACAGCATCTCAGGGGGTCCTTGAACACACAGACCAATTGGCTCAGCTGAAAAGAAATACTCCTGGCAGAGTGGAACCTATATCTGGACCCATTCCATCACCTGACAGACCCTGGGCCATCCTCAGGTGGACCACCTCATCTCACCAATCAACACAAAGTTTGCAAGGTTCTTCTCTCGGTTTTCATGCAGGGGCACAGAGGCAGTGGATGCCCTTTCCGCTCCATGGCCAGAGGAGCTCCTCTACCCTTTTTCACTGGTCTTGGACATCAGTCGCCTCCTACTCAGGGTTTGGCTACTCAAGGCCCAAGTAATCCTGGTGGCACCACACTGGCCATGCCAACCATGGCTTGCAGACACACTACACCTTGCAGTAGCAGGTCCCTGCTTCATCCCAGTGACATCAGATCACCTTCAACAAGGACCAGTTCTTCACCACAATCCAGCATGGTTCAGATTTGTCACATGGCAACTGAACAGAGTGTCTTAACATAATGTGGATACATTCAAAAGGTCCTTGACACACTCCTCAACTCTAGAAAAGACTTCACAAACAGGATCTATCAATCAACCTGGCCTTCTTGCACTGGTGTTGGAAAGCTAAACTGACAGCAGATCACTGCGCTCTACCAGAACTCCTTTTCCTACAAGAGGGTCTTGACAAGGAACTTGGCGCTGACACCCTAAAACGACAGGGAGAAGAATTGGCACAAATGCTATCTACGTCAAAGAAAAGCCTCTCCTCACATCTATACCTCAAACTCTTCCTGAGAGGGCTTCTCTCAAGTTGCCACCCATTGTACATAGATTCCCTTTGTGAGACCTCTATAAGGTCTTACGGGTACTACATGCTGCCCCCTTTGAACCAATACTTTCCATATTCTCCAGCTACTCCTTCAAAAGAGAAGGAAAGTATTGCCATCACATTGGCCAGGAGGGTTTCAGAACTAAGAGCACTTCCAGCTAACCCAAATTTCTGCATTTTTTCTCCAGACTCGGTCAGGTTGATACCAGACCCATGTGGTCCTATCATCCTTTTGCCCAAAACCAGTCCATGTATTGGAAAGACAGTGGCATAGACATGCAGCATTGCCTGAAAGTCTACCTCGAATGTACAGAATTAGTCCACTCCACGGATGCCCTTTTCATCTCCTTCCTCACGGCCTCTATGGGTCAGAGCGCATTGGCGCTTACCATCACCAGGTGGATAAAGGCTTGCATAGCATTGGCATATGAAGTATAGCATCTTCAGCCTCCGCTTAAGATCTTCTCACACTCTACAAGGTCAACGTTCACCTACTCTGCCTTTTTTTTAACAAATGCACCACTGGCAGAAATCTGCAAGGCAGCCACATGGACTTCACCATCTACATTCACCAGGCACTATAAGCTTGATCTGCATCGCTCCACACAAGCAACCTTTGGCAGACGAGTCCTACAGCATGTCCTTCCACCCCAGTAGATACTGATGCTCCCACCTAGGGTTCTTAGCTGTAGCATGTCCCATGAGAATGTCCTCCTGCAGCAACAGAGAATGGAGCACTGGTCACTCACTGTAAAGGCTTCTTCTTGCTGCTGGATTGGAAGACATGTTAAGAATTGGGAGGGGTTTCCCTTCCCCGAGCTTATAAATCCTCTTAAGCTAATTAACTCAAGTCCTGCCCTCTGGAGCATGTAGGGAGGTTAACCCATGGGACCAGCAGCAATAAGCCTTCACGGTGAGTGACGAGTGCTCCCTTTTATGTTGAAAAGGTTCTGTCGGTCAGTGGTAATATGTATGGGATCTCTTTGTGATATGTATTTAACTGTGTACTTACCCTGATTGGTTTGTGCATCTAAGCTCCTGTGGTTCCAATATACTAAACTGAATTTATTGTGTAGTTACTGTTTCTTGTCATGGAGTTCTAATGTCTACACATGAGTTGTTTTAATAATTTTTTTTAAAAAACAGCATCCTATTTTGATACCTGGCCTTTAGAAGGTGGGAATCCTGCATCTCTAATACACACCAAGGCAAATAAGTGTAGCAGAATATCTTTTGGGTACTGCACTTACTCTATAAATGTTTAAGAATAAATAACTTTCTAGAATCAAGTAGACTGGATCCCACTTTCATATCCTGGTTTGTCTTCAAATTCTGATCAGGACCAGTCAGGATATGCTGGGTTCAGACATCATAGCAAATCCTGACTTGTATTTAAACCAGGATTGGAAATATAATTTGACCTGCTCTCACATGCATAGAGAGAGCAGTGCACAAGCCTAAGGCTTAGAGATGTTGCATGAAACTATGGTTTAATTCTGGTTCCACATTGCTTCTAACTAGGCCAAGATGTTCTCCTTTGACAAGATGAGAGTTGAAATAATTGGTGACCATAATTCCCCAAGGGATAGTAGGTGCCTTGGGGAAGGTTGCATATATTTAAAAAATAAAATTTAAGAGTGTTGATGCAGAGCATCGTGTACTTTTTTTTCCTTTTTTTCTTTTTGAGCTTACTTTCCTTAAGGAAAGTAGACTTTTAAAAATATACCATTTTTAACTTAAGAAAGTAAGCTTATGAGTTTACCCAGCTCTGTGTGTGTGTCCCATCAACTTCACAATCCTGGACCAATATGAACCAAGCTGGGTACAGTTGTAGGGACACCTCAATGGCATAGTATGTGATGATGTCATCCACTCCAGTTTGAGATGGCGGTTGCATAAACGTCTGAGGCACAAGTGGGCTAACTTGTGAACCACCTGATTTGAACCAATTTGGAACAGTTGTAGGGACACATAAGAAAGACTCAATGGCTTAGTTTGTAGTGATGTCAGCCAACCCGATTCAAGATGGCAGAGGCATGAACAGTTGAGATGCAAGTGATCTGACTTGTGAAGATAGTAATTATCACTTAAGTTAATGGTAATTATCAATTATAGTGAAATTGATCATTACAGTAATTGTGTTACTGTAACACTGTAGTGGGGGAATATTCTGTGGGCTGTGCTAGCCTGAAGTGAGTTGCCACATGAGACAAGTCTTAATAGGCCGCTCTACCCCCTGGGTGAACCTGGTGCTGACACAGCCCTGGCCTGCCTCCCAAGGACACAGGCTGGCACTGATGCTGCCCATCTTCCCACACCTTCCAGGTGCTGTGTGCACTCTGTCCTGAGTCCAGTGCATGCAGGCAGCCTGCATGCATCCACACTTAATGACCAGTGTGTCCCTTCCAGCACTACAGCAGCCCTGTGGAAGCAAAGACAAGTGCTTCTAAAACAGTGGTTGCGGCATCGGCCTCCTGCTCTTGTGACGCTCAACAACTGCACTTGCTCTGGAAGGAAGCAAACAAGCCAGTTGCCTCCTAAGATAGTGAGACGCCAGCAGCCAGAGCCAAGGATCAGTGCTGCAATCTCCATTTTAAAAGTTCTTGCCACCGGGCTGCCACAGCACTAGAACAGATATACAGTGAGCCTGGATGCATGCAGGTTGCCTCTGCATGCCAGTCCAGGACAGAGCGTGTGTGGCACGTGGAAGGTGAGCAGGAAGACAAAACTGTGTCAGCATCAGCCTCTTACCTGTGGAATGGGGCCAATAAGGACAGGGCTGTTCCAGGAGTGGAGTAATGTGAAAAAACAGGAGTGGTATTTGTGGTGAAGTGGACATCAGCCCCAGACAGGTGGGTAGTGCCTGTGGGGGGGGTGGGGCACCCGCACTCACCACCTGAGGCCATCCCCTCCCCTTGCTTTATGGGGGAATCACCCGTTTGTGGAATTATCTAAGTTAGAGCTCCTAATAAAATCAAACTCTCTACCCATTCTTAAATAATGCTACCCTTGAAACAATGATTTTCTGCAATAGACACTGAGAATTGTTTCCCATTACTAACCTTATACATATATTCTGTCATTAAGGAAAAAGTTTTCAGCAGCAAAGAGAAGCTATGAAGCAAACAATAGAAGAAGACAAGGAGCCAGAAAAATCGGGTGAGTGAAGCTCTTAAAGAAACCCCTGCAAAAAATTATTTAAAATAATAAGTCCAGTCCAACCTTTTGAGCTCCCCACCCTTTTGCCCAGGGTACATCAAACACCCCATTGATGATGAACTCCTAGTCATGCCAATCTCCACACTTTTGAGGAGAGACTGATCTGATTAAGCAGTTGCTGCCATGACTCTGCCAGTATATCCCAACTCCTTAACTAGGCTGTTCCCTAACTTTGTGCCCCATGAACAGATGTCCTCCTCCTTCTGGAAGGAGAATTGCACCCACAAAATGGGTCATTCTGTGAGCACAACTGTTCTTCTATAAATAGAAGGACTTTCATTCACTGAGTCCAAGGTTAGGATACAACCCAGTTATACCTATAGTGTGGCTCTGCTCATAACTACTTTTAGCCTTGAGTAGGGCCAGACAAGCTCTGATTGACATTAGTTCGGTGCATTTTCAGTTTTGTTCCTTGTGTACATTTTGGCATCAGTCATGACACCTGAACAAAAGAACAAATAGTTGAGATTTTTAGTGGTGTCCCTGACAGGAGGCTATTGATAGGAATTCCCTAATATTGATATACAAAGAAAGTTATAAAGTAAAAATATGTGCAAGTCTCTCTTCTGCTTGTTCTTGGCAAGCATTTAGTACAGCCAATTGTGTTTTGTTTAAAAATATGGCTGTAACTTAGTAAAATCACTCTGTGTTTATGCTCAGGTGCCTCCTTAAAATACCTCTGTTCACATTGACTTACTCCAACAGATTCTTCTTCCTCTTCCCTTCCTCCCTCACATGCCTTGTCTTTTTCTTTAGATCGTAAGTGTGCTGGCGGGGCCTGTGTTACATTTAAGAATATGTACAGCACCTAGCAGTTATAAGTGTTTTATGCAGAATGCATAGCAACCACAGTGACACTCTCAGAAAGACTTGTTACAGTGCTACCGCTAGTAGAAGAGGAACCTGGTCTCAGATACATATGAGCTTTTGCACAAGTTAATTCAGCATGTTGTACAACAATTATCTGGTGCACTGTGTTGCACTAACCCTCGTTCAATATTGCACTGCCACTTTCGGAGTGTAATGTTGCACTGTCACTTTCTGTGCTCAGTGGCCTTCCATTACATCCTTACACTAGCACAACAGCATTTAGGTTAAAACTAGTCTGGATGCCATCCAGTACAGAAAAATCCAGCTGCAAAAGTCTTGGTTCATGTTTAACCTTCTTGTTTTTTTGACTTCTAGGGAAACTTTGGTGTGCAAAGAAAAATAAAAAGAAACGGAAAAAAGTGTTGTATAACGCAAATAAAAATGATGGTAAGTTCAACTGACTTGAAGTTTTTTCTAGTTAGTATTAATAAGGGGGTGAAATTCTAGTTGATCACTAGATCTACCAAAGGGCTTTCTGTTGGTTTTACAAGTATACAAAATTGAAATATCAACATGACCAAGCCTTGCACACATACAATTTGATCTGTGCAGCTGGTAATTTGGCATCGGGGAAGATCAAACATGTTTAAATATATGAATTTAGTTTCAGGGCCAAACCTAGCTATTGAAGATGTGTGGCTGTGTCCTTTGCTGTGAATTGTTTGAAGTTAGACAATATGTCTAGTACTTACTAGGGGTGTGCACAAAACCAGAATGGCCTGTTTGGCTCGAATTTGAACTAGGATGGGTAGGTTTGGTTTTGGTTTTGCTCGAACCCCCCTTGGTTCATTTCAAATTCAAACCCAACTCGGACAGATTCTGAAAGATTATACATAGGGTATAATGGGGACTCGAACCGGACCATTGTTTCTTATGTAGAGCACCTAGGGCAAAAAAGCAGGGTGAGTGGTAGAGAACCACAGTCCGGCTGAACATGGTTCTTGAGGGGATCTAGTAGTCAGGTGCTAACATCTGGATGATCCGGCAGAAGACGGGGTTCTGAACCACTTGAAAAGGCTGGTCGTCAGTGGCCATCATCTCCCCTATGAGGAGAGTGAGGAGATGTGGATCCACATGACCAGGACACTTCTTGCTCAACAACTGTGTCCACCGCTTGACCAGCAGCGTGCCCTGCTTCAGGGAAGCCTTCTCATGGCCCTGGTCAGCACTAGTCGTAGGCACACTAGGTGTTCTAACGCTGTCAGCAGAGTCAAGGAGATCCGGGTCAAGCTGTTGCATGTGTTGCCACATGGAGGTCGTCCCCAGATGCTTAGCATCCTTTGTCCAACTGATGTGTCCTGCAGTGAACACAGCAAGCAGTGGTTGGGTCATCTTGAGGGATTTCAAAATGATGCCAAACAACACTGCCCTGGGTGGCCTTGGACGTCCTGGATGCCTTCTTGGGCCTTTTTGGTGATGGTGGCTCTAAGGGGGCTGCTGGTGGCCGCCCGCCACCATCGCCCACCCCCCTTCCACTCTGTGCGTCAGAATAAGTTCCCAGCTTCGGCTGAGGCGGCAGCACCACCTTGGCAACAGACCCTTCCTCCTTGGAGCCAGAACTGGGCTCCGCCATGACCTGGGCATCATCAGGGGGGCCCCCACTGAGTGGAGAGAGAAGCATTGGGGGGGCCACAGGAGGGAGGGAAAACCTGGCTGCACTGCTAGCTGCCAAGCCCCTGCCCTCCACCTCTGCCATGGAAGAAGCTTCCCTGGCAGGAGAGCACCCTGCACTGCCAGGCTCTGCACAGGGCAGCAGCACTGGCAGTGCACCCGTCAATGTACAGACTGGCTCAGTGGCAGCATTGCCAATGCAATGCCCTGTTTGGTCCGGGTCCGAACCTTTGATCTGAACCGGTTTGAATTCGATCCTGTTTGCACATCCCTAGTACTTACGTGTTACTCAAGAACACTGAAGGGCACTGTGATATCATAAAGATAGGGTTTTTTGGTAGCACAAGCTTTTATGGACTAAAATTTGCTTCACTGAATGCATGAAGTATTATCCTCATTTGGCAGGCGCTGTGTGTCACACACTGGTATAGAGGAAAAGAACGTGAACTGTGGGGTCAAAGGGCTGTAGAGTGCAAGAGGTGCAGTCTGTGGCCAATTGTATGTAAAGAGTTGTAATCATCACTAATTGGTGATAAGTGTCTTCCTGGCTATGCTAGGTTGATTCAAGCCTAAATTTATAGACTCGAAATTGTAAACAGTGGTGCCAGCTGGCTATGGCAGGGCTGCACAATTCTGGCCCAGGGCTGCACAACTCTCCTCATCCCTGTTGGCCACGCAGCTGCTACTCTGGACGTTGTCAAGAACAAGGGTTACTACAGAAAATACTACAAGCCTTTTAAAAGCTCGCTTATTTTATTTATTTATTTATTTGTTTACATTTATATCCCGCTCTTCCTCCAAGGAGCCCAGAGCGGTGTACTACATACTTAAGTTTCTTGTCACAACAACCCTGTGACGTAGGTTAGGCTGAGAGGGAAGTGACTGGCCCAGAGTCACCCAGCAAGTCTCATTGAATTTCATAGTAACTAATGTTCTCTAGTCTTTGCGGGAGGAAAAACAGATTTTATTTTGGTCCTTCTTTCTGAAGATTACGACAATGAGGAGATCTTAACTTATGAGGAAATGTCACTTTATCACCAACCGGCAAATAGAAAACGACCTATTGTCCTGATTGGTCCACAGAACTGTGGTCAAAATGAACTGCGGCAAAGGCTGATGAATACTGAAGTTGACAGATTTGCTTCTGCGGTTCCTCGTAAGTTGAAAGGGTGGGGCACATTACCACTGACCTCTATTCCAACATAAAACCCTTGCTGCCAGACCTCATGTCATTTTGTAAGCTAAGTCTTGCGATGTGTATGGAAGGAAGTACTTCAGTAAATTCTTCTTTGTGAGTGTGAGTGACTGAATATATTCCATGCATAGAAGGTTAGTGTAAAGGAAAGAAACCACTTTGGATCCTTTGACAAGAACAATCCATTATTGATGGTAACTTGGTTATATTCTTATTGGATGTGATTCTGCCATCCTGTGTTTGTCCCGGTTATTTCAGTTATATGTGACATTCTCTGCTTCATGTGATACATTTTTCTGCAAAGTATGTTTGCATGACTGAATGTGTGCTATGTATTGGACACATGCCAAAGACTGCTGCATTATGGAACTATTTTTTGTTCTCAGTTTGTAATCCTTTCTCGATTAAAGAAGTCTAAAGATGGATATTGTTAGTTTAGCACAAGAATATCCTGCTAAGAGATTTCTTTCCAAGTAGCTGCTGTTTTCTCATAGCCTTGCAAACTGATATAACGGAAATATCTGCATCGTTCCACCACCCAAGGATTTACTAGTCTTAACTCTGATTTGTTCACTATTTTCTTCAGACACAACACGAAATAGAAGAGACAATGAAGTAGCTGGCAGAGATTATCACTTTGTGTCACGGCAAGTATTTGATGCTGATATAGCAGCAGGGAAGTTTATTGAGCATGGTGAATTTGAGAAGAATCTATATGGCACCAGCATAGATTCTGTCCGGCAAGTGATCAATTCTGGAAAGATATGTCTCTTAAATCTTCATACACAGGTAATTGAATTGTGTTTGTGCAGTGAATTGCTAGATGTGATATGAGCCTTTTGGCTTCAGCATGTTGGTGAAGACTTTACATCAAGCCTGCTCAACTCCCCCCCCCCAGCTATTTGGACTACAACTCCCATAATCCCGAGCCACAGTGGCCAACTGCCTGGTATTATGGCAGTTGTAGGCCAACATCTGCAGGAGGGCCAAAGCTGAGCAGCCCTGCTCTACATTCTTAGTATTTACAGATTGACCTGTATGAATTCTGTCTGTGAGCACTAATTTTATTTCTGCACCCAGAGTATGCAACTTCTATAATCCCAAAGTGTTTCTCTTCCCCTCACAGAATAAATTTGTGTAATTGTTGCCCCATGCTACAGAGGTTGTGGCTCGATAGAGATCTCAGGCTGTTAGGAATTCTCCTTTCAGTGAGTGTTCAGAACAGTCAGCAGTGGCAGAAAACGCTTTGGAAAGTGATTTTAATGCCTCACTTGATATTGTCAGAGGAGAAAAAAGGAAAATCCCAGTGCTACTGCCCCACATCAACCCATCCTGCCACAGCAAATGGGACTGTAGACCCCTGCTTTTCAAACGTCAACACCAAACAGAAAGGTCTTAACACTGCCTCCAGAAAATGCTAAGATTTCAGCATTGAAAACTTTCCAGAGGTTTCAACCTGAGCATATTATTGTGGAGTCTTATGAAACTTGGGTTGTGTGGTTAACTTGTACAACACAATTGATCTAAAATCAGGTGGACACAAAACACTGGCCAGGGGGAAGTGACAAAGTAGCTTGTATTTATCAGTTCCAGCATGCATTTAAGTGACAGGGTCTTCAAAGATGTGATTGGTTAATCTGGATCTATCCAATCCAGCACTGAAAACGGTTGCTCTAAGGTATGCCTTGCCTAAAAGGAAAGTTAATTTTACATGTGTGTTGCCTCAAATACACAGGGGTTTTTTAACCCTATCTATAAAGCAACACCCTCTTTTCTACCCAGTATTATTAAAGCTGCGCTTCGTGTGGTATTTTAAAGAAATAGTTCAGGACATGTTAAAAAGTGGAATTTCCTTTTCACCAGCTTGATATTTGAGTCAAATGTTCAAGAGTTGGCTTATCTCATCTTCCAAGATCTATTCTGCTCTATGTGGCAGCTATTTTGCACCAATACTACTGCAGTATTTTCCACAGCAGGTGTTTTAAAATAAAAAGGGGAGATGCACAAACTGAAATATTCCCCAGGGAGCTATGGCCAGATGCACTTGAAAGTTGTGTGTTATAGGTTTAAAGTAATCACTTGTGTACCATCTGTCAATAACCATTGGAGGCAACTCTATGGCAAAGAGTCTTACTACTTTCTCAGTTTTCTCCATAGTCTTGTTAGCTAGCAGATTTTCAGGATCTTTATATTTTTTTCACCATATAGATGTTGTTGACTCCTGAATTGTGCCTTCTATATATCCCAGTCTAAATGTGAAGAAACAGAAATGATTCTACAAAAGCGCTTCAAAACAGCAAATTGCTAAATTACTGTTTGCCACACCCTGCAAAGGTGTGGCCAGCTACATTAATTTTTGTAGGTGAAGAGCAAGTTGTAACAAGGATGTGGCTTGCACAAATTTAGTCTTTGGATTACCAAAAGCAGTCAGTTCTCACAGTTCTATTCACATAGTTACTTGAGAAATGTGTAAGAAGAAATTTAATTATGTACCTTTGTTGTTTACAACTATGATGCTCTCCATCTTGCTGCTAACTGTGGCAGTTGTATTTGTACAGCCCAAGGTTAAGAAGGCTGGTTTGGGCTCGTGCCATGTGCTGTCCAACTCTAGTTTCTGATCCAGTTTCTATCTGTCTCGTTACTAGCAGGCAGGGTACTTGCTGTACTAGTTCATGCAGTTTAAAGAGTTCATTTTTCTGGTTAGTTATGCTGTCCAGAACTGAAATATTTTTAAAATCACGTGTTCAACTTGTTAAACTAGTTCCTCCAAGAGCTAGCTGGTTATTCTAAACAGAAGTCTTGCATAATTATAATAGAAATTCACAATTTTTGTATAATGTTGCAGTGCTGAAATTGGCAGTGAATAATTGTTATGAATTATATATTTACTTTGTTCTTTATGAATACTAATAGCACAAATTATGTTTCAACTCAGTCACTCAAGAGCCTACGCAATTCAGACTTGAAACCATATATTATTTTCATCGCACCACCTTCGCAAGAGAGGCTTCGTGCATTACTGGCCAAAGAGGGCAAAAATCCAAAGGTGGTATTATTATTATTATTATTTTATTTTATTTTATTTATATGCTGCATGACTCCAAAGGCTCTAGGCAGTTTACACAAATATTCACATGCAAGCTTTATAACTGTGGTGGCTAACTATCAAATGCAGTGAAATTAAAAGCATCGTACAGTGTATGAACGTGCCACTTGAATGCACACAACAGTACATTTTTGATCCCCCACTGCCTTGATGTATGTGCACATCTGCTTTGTTAGAGGAAGCAGCAGCAAGGAACTGAGTGGAAGAGACAGGCAGGATTTGGAGCTTAACTCCATAGCCCAGTCTCTGGGCTCCCCTGATGCTGTCTGAGAAGGGGGTACAAACCTTTCACTTGTGCAGTTTGTGGAACCTGTGCTGCATGCTGACCACATAAGATTTAAGTCATTTTATATTTTCTTGTAAAGTGGGGGGGGGCATCTCTAATGAGTCTTGGTCTTGATTCACCAATAGTCATGGGGAGCTAGTCTATTTATAGGGTTGGTATCTCTGAATGTAGTCACCTTAAGTGGCGCAGCGGGGAAATGCTTGACTAACAAGCAGAAGGTTGCCAGTTCGAATCCCCAATGGTATGTTTCCCAGACTATCTCAGACTATGGGAAACACCTATATTGGACAGCAGCTATATAGGAAGATGCTGAAAGGCATCATCTCAGACTGTGCGGGAGGAGGCAATGGTAAACCCCTCCTGTATTCTACCAAAGAAAACCACAGGGCTCTGTGGGCGCCAGGAGTTGAAATCGACTTGACGGCACACTTGACCTTTATCTCTGAATGTAGATGTGTACCCCCATTCACAACAAAAGCATCAAACCAGTTCAGTAGAGTTCAGGCAACCATTGTGATGGAGATGTACATCCCGATGCACAATGGAAATATACATAAAAGCATGTTTACCGGAATTGGGTTTACCGGTATAGCTACAACAAATGTTACCCATTCAGCATCAAAGATGATGAATTTTTGAGGGAAGAGTAGCTAAAATGGATTCTTCTGGTAGGCAGTTCAAGTTCTGCAACAACTCTTACTTTATTGGGCATATACTTTATACCTGGCAGAACGTTTTGCAGTTGCGGTTTTTCAGTAGGATGTTTGTCTAGGATGATGTTTTAATAACTGCACTTACATTCTTCCCAGTCTCTGTCACTAAGTGACACTGGCCACCTATTGCTGGTTATTGATTACCTGTGTTAGGCCTGATCCAACAGGGCTGTTCTTATGTTCTTAATTAAGGCACTAAGGACTACCTAGTCCAGCATCCCATTTCACAAAGTGGCCCACCAGATGCTTCTGAGAAGCCCACAGGCAAGAGGTGAGGGCATGCCCACTCTCCTGCTGTTGCTCCCCTGCAACTGGTATTTAAAAAACATCTTGCCTCTGAGGCTGTAGGTAGCCTATAGCCACCAGTCTAGTAGCCATATACCTGTCTTAAGGTGATATACCTGTCTTCCATGAATTTGTTTAAGCCCTTTTTTAAAGCCATCCAAGCTAGTGGCCATCACCACATCCCGTGGTAGAGAATTCCATAGATTGATTATGCTGTATGTGAAAAAGTACTTCCTTTTGTTGGTCCTAAATTTCCGGGCCACTAGCTTGGATGACTTTAAAAGGGGCTTTGACAAATTCATGGAGAACAGGTCTATCAATGACTACTAGTATGGTGACTATGGGCCACCTCCAGCCTCAAAGGCATGATGCCTCTCAATACCAGTTGCCAGGGAGCAACAGCAAGAGAGAGGGCATGCCCTCACTTCTTGCCTATGGGCTCCCCAGAGGCATCTGGTGGGTCACTGTGTGAAATAGGATGCTGGACTAGATAGACCTGATCCAGCAGGACTGTTCTTAATAATAATGACCCTAGGTGAGCCATCTCTTATAGAACAGACTATGAGGACTTGACTGTAAGTTGATCCTTATGATAAAATTGTTGCTACTTCTGTATGGTTGGGTGTTGTGCCACTATGTTTCAAATTGAGAGTTCAAATAACTGAGTGTTGCATATAGTTTAACTTTGACCTGCCTGTGTGTCTAGTACTTTGCCCTTTCCTTAATCAGAGTGCTGCTTTTACACAAAATTCAGATACTCTCTCTCTCTCCAATATCATACATAGTGTATTTCTGTTTCAATTTCAGCCAGAAGAACTACGAGAAATTATTGAAAAAACTAGAGAGATGGAACAAAACAATGGTCATTACTTTGATACAGCCATTGTCAATTCTGATATTGATAAAGCATATCAAGAGTTACTTCGTCTTATTAACAAACTTGACACAGAACCTCAGTGGGTTCCATCCTCCTGGCTACGGTGAAAGTGAACAATTCCAAGGGGAAAAAGAACTTTGCCAATAGATGACCATCCTTGATATTAGATGGCAGGTTAAGCTCTATTTCGCTGTGTGCCCAATTGATGTACTTGGAAAAATAAATCATGCAACCTGACACAATTCCAGTTTTAAAAATAGGTTTCCACTATCTTTTTTTTAACCGTAGATGTATATTCTGAACAAGCCACTACATTTTTAATCATTTGAATAGCCTTTCAAGCAGCTGCTTCAAATTTGGATTATCTGTTGGATTGTTTTTCTTAAAGCAAGTTGATGTATACAATCTCTGATTGTTATAAATATTGGTGATTGTTTAACACTGCTAACTTAATTATCTTGTGGACATGATGGTTTGTAAACATACTTTTACAGAATGTTGTTCAGTGGAATGAATCTACAAGGGGAATTGATAAGTTAATCTGCAAATTCTCTCAATTGTGTAAAGGGGCCACTGTGATCTGGACTTGCCCAGTTAGGCTTGAATCTGTTGCTAGTGATAAACATTCCATTATTTAATAGCACTGCAATTTTGAGAAATTTGTACAATGTAAATATTTCAAACTTCTTTGTTTAGTTACTTTGTATATCAGATTTGAACCTAAATCCCATGGAAGGTGAATTATATATATGTATGTATGTAAAAGTTGATATTTTAGATGTGATATTTTTATGGAATTTGGTTCCCTTTTGCCTATATCAGTTGATTAGGAGCCACTGTTATCCTGTGGCACTGTAGAAACATTTAGACGGGGAAGGTTATATTTTTATGAAAATAGACATTCTTATATGGATTTTTTTAAAGGCTTTGCTTCCTTTAAAATGTAAAATTGTCTTTTATAACAAAGAAAACAGACTTTGGAATGGTGAACATATTAGAATATTTTCTTGTATTTTTATACCTAAGCCCAAGATGTCTCATGGCTGTTAGTCTAGTTAGATTAACTGGCATTAATAATATTTAAATAACCAAGGTATTGCCCTGGATTTAACTGATATTGCTGTAAAACAAAATGAGTAGTCAAGAGAATGTGAGCACTGCTAAATTAGAAACTTGGCATGTTCTCTTCTCTCGGACCAACAGATCCCTAATGTGCAATTGAAAATACCTATGAAGATTCAAAATATCACGGCTATTGAATTTATGAAGCTTCTCCAATTATAGCTGCCTTTTGTAATGGATTAGGGTTTCTCCCTTTTTTGTGGCATCCTTGAATGTGAATATTAACAGGCTCCTTTGTTCTCAGTCATAGCTTTTATTTTTATATACTGTCATACACTGGAATTACTTTCAAATATAGTTGAATATAACTAATAGTGAAGAATTAGCTACCTTTCCATGTTCTTTCATCTTTTACCCTAAAAGATTCAACAGCCAAGATCTATATCTTCTTGTGTTTGTAGTCAGATATAGCATACATTAGCATATGAAGGATGTGTGTGGAAAAAGCTGCTTCAGGTTAAAAACTGAATGTCTCCACTGAAGTGTTATGATCCTTCCCTGGAATGGAAAAAAGTGAAATTTGAAAACATCCAGTAGCTCCTGTCCAGATCATACACAAATGGTCTTGAAGTGTAGCACATATGGTGTAATCACTTCACTTCCATCCAAAAAAGCCTTTGGGTAAGAGAGAAATAATATAGAATAAGCTTGATGGTCTTGTAAAATCTGAAAGTAATGATTTGTCCCAATTTTTCCTAGAATGCAAGACACAAAGATTAATTTATTGGTGTTTCTTCCTTTTGATTTGGTATAATTCTAGTCACCAAAACTCAGACATTCTGGGCCAGTATAGATGCAATATTTTCCCATCACTTAACCATGGTTAAAGGATCAAGAATGGTCTGTGAGATCACACAGTCCCTTTCTCTCTCATTTAAAATTGTGCACATACCTGCCTTATCCATGGTTTCTCATTATTCCTATGCTGCTAGTAACCATTGCCAAGCTTGTACTTTGGCATTAAATCAGGGGTTTGGAATGGCCTAGGTTACGAACTGCCCTGGCTAGCATGAAGAGTGTTCATGTAGACATGAAGAATCCATGAATAAAGGTGGTGGAATTTACACACACAAGTGGGACTGCGGTGGGTGGAAGCGTGCAATGCCATAACGTGTTGACCATGGTTAAGGGATACAAAGTGTTACATCTGCATCATTCTGTGGATTACACAAATGTATGTATTGGTTGTCGTCCTGTAATAGGTATGGTGCTGATGCCCATGTGGTATAATTATCCTTTATAGCAGGGGTGGCCAACCTGAGGTTCTAGCTATTAGACTACAGTGCCTATCATCCTCAGCCACAATGGCCTATAGCTAGGGCTTATGGCAGTTGTAGTCTTAGCTGGAGGGCCTTAAGTTAGCCATCCCTGCTTTACAGCCATGTGAAACAATTCTCAAACCTTTACCAGTATCTTATTTTTAAATGTGAATTATTGCCGTTACAGTGAAGCCTGATGTAACCCATAATGAGCTCTAGAACAGTAGATGAAATACTGCAGTTAGCATACCACACCAACAGTGTTCTCCTGTGTGTTAAGCAATAAATCTCTTATTGTACCCTTTTAAATTCCTGAGATAGTTAAGAAACTTTGTCTTCTGAATGGAGAAAGTATCCTATGTTAAGTGTTCCTGCCACTTACCAATTAACTGTGGTAGTGGCCTAAATGGTCTTTGAGCTCTGGTTAGATAAATGCAACCATAGTAAACAAGTAACACCATAGTTACACCATCGTTTTTTTAAAAAAATCAACCAATAAACTGAATTGAAACTGGTCAATCATTGGGGAAGGATGTTCTGTCTTATGAAAGCAAAGTCTGCTTTTTTGTTTTGAATGAAAAGAGAATCAGAAATTTGTTCCAAAGCATACAATATCTCACATTATAAAGAACTTTGCCATGAGCTAAATAAGAACTGTAATACTAGGTTTCCTCTAGGCTAATTAGACAAAACATTCCCTTAGTTGAGTGGAAGGTACCCCCTGTTGACATGCCATGAATATAATCATGTGTACTTAGATGAAGAGTGAGGGGGTGACTTCACACCGTTTAAAGTAACTCTGCATACAATTATGGATAGCCTCAAATTGTAACTTAGTATCATGTACCTGCACTCTATTTTGAGATGTTATGAACTGCACACTAATGTAAAAATGTAAAATTATATTTTTAGTTTTCAAATAAATCACTAAGTTTCTATTACTTAATGTACTTCAGTTGCTAGACTCATTACTACAGGCCATCTTTCCAGCAAAATAAATGTAGATAAAAGGACTACTGTACAAGAGCAGTTTATAGTGACATTGAGGCTGTGAGCAGCAGCAGGATAGCTGTGCTTTGCCACCTCATTACCAGAGATGCTATGGTGGCTCTTCCTAAAGCCACTAAGTTCTATCAAAATGAAGATACAAACCACCTTACTATATACTAGCCTTAAGGCCTATTGACATTCAGCTACATCAGGGCAATCCTACACAAATGCTTCTGTAATAAGGGGCGAAGCAGAGAGCTATAGGTTTGGGCCTTTTGCACTGATGGCTTAACAGATGGGTTTGATGACTAAGGCTTGCTTGATGTTTGCCCAGACAACCCAAATTATATGGCACACCTTTACATATGTAGCTAACTGCAGAGAATGGTGGTTATGTGCTTTGTGATCCTGCGGAGGTGCTCTTACCCCTGGACTTTGGAGCCAACATCCAGGGCCTCCACACCCTCTTTAGTCTGACCTGGGTGGTGTGGTTTGGGCCCTCAAGAGTCTACGTGTTAAAAAAATGCTTAACTTGCAGCAGGTGAGCCTCCAAAGGCCTTTAGGTCCAGGCTTCAAAATTACCTAGCTGTACCTGTGTTCCTGGGGGCAATATATCACCCAAATGTGTGAAGTAGGCTTACGAATATTGAAAATCCTCTTTTTAAAAGTTTCAGCATAGCTTTAACTTAGTGCAATGCTTCAGTTTTTTTCATGTAACTTCATTCTTGACTGAAAAATGAAACTTGACTAAAGCATGTTTAGTTGTGGAAGTCACATCTCCTTTGGAAAAGTTCTTGCACCATTAGTTGCATACCAGAAATAAAGGTCAGTTATCACTGCTAGCACAAATGGTGTGCATTGTATTCAACAAAAGCCCATGCCCTGATAAAACTTGCATTATTTGAACTTTGGATAAAAAGATACTTGAGTTTGATGCTTTGGAGCAACCTCACCTCTTGCTTTCCTTAAATGGTGGTCCACTTTACGCTCTGCTCTTCTACCTGGGGTACTTATATAAAATGAGTATAACTGGCTGTTCTTTTGGACTCTTCCAAGTGCTCATGTGACAGAAGCCATGGGGCTATCCAAAAGGTTTCTGAAATCTTCCTCTCTACAAGAGCCTCGCTTAAGTCTTGCTTTGTGAGACCACGGGGCTAGCTTGCAAAACCACAACAGGAGCTTTTTAGTTCTGCTCTTGTTTGTAAAGGATAGATTACAAGACACATGGGACTGAAAGATTGGATTGGGAAAGAGATTTCGACACAGCCTTTGTGTCTTTATTGCTGCTGTTAAAAGAGGCTGCTGTTGAACTTCAGCTCTGGGGGTGGGGATGAGAGCAGTAGGGATGTGCACTATACACAAGTTCGAATATGAATTTGGGGCAACCATGAACCAGTTCAGCAGTTAAGGTGGTGCTAAGTGGGTGGCAAGAAGCACCTTTAAAGGTGAGTAGAGCCAGTCCTTACCTGTTCTTTGCATGCGTGGAAGCCCTTTGTGTGGTTAGCAACACCATGTTGACCATGTACATGACTTCTGCACATGTATGAAGGCCATCTGCCTGCTGGGGGGAGCACCCCAGCAGCAGGAGGCTGCATGGAACAGCAGGATGCAGGTAAGGACCTGCTCTACTCACTTTTAAAGGTGTTGCACACCACCCTCAAGCCACCAAACTGGCACAGACCATATTTGGTTTGTGCACATCCCTAGAGAGCAGCAGGATGCCAGAGAAAGCAGACAGAACAGTCTGGATCCCCTTCTACAGGAAAACAGGCTAAATTAAAAATAGGCACCACTTGTATCAGATCAGCAGACCATTTGATTGATGAGCCTTCGATTATATTTTGCTTTAGGGTAAAAACTAGTGGGATGATCCATCAATGTTGGGCAGCAGTCTTAAGTTCTTTGCTAAAAGCCCATGAATTTAAAAAGAAAAATCCTTTCAGCGACGACTTGTAGGCAAAGAAGTGTGTTAACTTAAGCAGCTAGATAAAGTAGACTAAGAGACATTGAACTGGCACCATGGAGAGAGACACTTGCAGCCTAAAGCAGCAATGTTTCACAGCTGTGTTAGAAATTGTGGGAAGAGACTGAAAAACAAAACAGGGTTTAATCCAAAGGTGGATTCAGATATAACATGAAACTAAGATTAAGATTAATCTAGGTACATAAACCACCTTTAAACCTCAAGTTCAGAGCTTGGTTAGACAGCTCTAAATAAACCCTGTTAGTGTTTTGGCATGGATTGAAACATAATCTAGATCAGGGATTCTCAACCTTGGGTCCCCAGCTGTTAGAGGACTTCAACTCCCATAATCCCCAGCCCCAGTGGCCTTTGGTTGGGGATTATGGGAGTTGAAGTCCAATAACAGCTGGGGACCCAACATTGAGAATCCTTGATCTAGATTACTTTGTCTCCCAAACTGTGCTTGTGACCCTTCCCCTCCCCAGGGGGTCCCAACCAACAGTTTAGGAGCTTCTGAGTTAGATGAATCTCTCTGTTGGCTGCTGCTGTACTACTTTGAGTGTGATTTCCAAATTTCACTAAATAGATCAATATCTTGTCTATAGTGCCCTAAGCTAGTATCTAAAGTGCAATTTGTCATTCTAGCAGGCTTCAGCAAGCACCCAGTATAACCCACTGGAAGACAAATTGCACTTAAGGCAGCCTTAATACAATTTTCTCCACAAAATCATCAATATCCAACCTTCTTCCAAGTGCTGCTCTACAAGGGTATGCACAAAGCTGGGTTGCCCGGTTTGGTTTGAGTCTAGACCGGACTGGGCATATTTGGTTTTGTGCAGCCCGAACACCCCCCCTAGTTCAAGCCAGCTTGTGCAGTGGTCTCCAAAATGGCCACCAACACGGAGGTGAGGCCTGGAATGGGCTAAATACTGCCCAAACCGGGCTATTTGGAACTCAATGGAGGCTGTTGGGAAGAGGGAGAACCTCTGAAGACGCACCCCCACACACACCATGGCCACACAGAAGCCCCCAGACCTGGAGATGGTGAGCTTTTAAAAAAAATATTTTTTAAAAAATGCCAAACTGGGTGTTGTTCGGTCTGTGATCGGGCCAAACAAGGGCCGATTCGGTATCAAACCACCAAATCAGCCCTGTTCGATGTTGAACAAGTTCAATACCGAATCCATTCACACGTCCCTACTGCTTTATAGCAAGAACCTAATCTGCAGTCAGGACTGTGAGGCTCCTGTACAGACCTGCCCCAAATCATCTGATTCAGTAAGCGACTCAGATCCTTTGTAGCTGTTTTCTTGCAGGCAGGTATTACTGTAGAACCCCACACAACCAGTGCTGAAATCAATACCTCTCCTCCTCTAAAGAGCTAGGAATAAGTGTGGACAAGCTCATGTCCCCAAGCAGATGCACCTTCAGTTACACACTGGGATTACTCTTTTTGAACACATTTAAGGACAGAACCATATGCACAGCAGAGGGATACTACCAAAAATTCAATTCTCATTACGTAAGATCACTCTTCTGTGGGGTATAATAGTCACGACACATTTCCCCTGCTAGTGGCAGCTAAAGATGTGTCACTTGTGTCAGTGAACCTGCATGTTATGAGCACACTTGCAAGGGGAAAACATTTTTCAGACCTTAATCTGAAATATTTGTTCAGAGACAAGAAGCCTGTGCAGATACTGCTTAAGCTATACTTAAGATCCAATGTGTATTTCTGACAAAAGTGAACCAAAGCTGAGTTTCAAGAGATTCCTTTACTGGTTTTTCACAGCACTAATGAATTGGCAGATACAACATAAAATGGAGGTAACTTCCCTTAGAGAAAGGAAAGCCAATAGAAATAAAGATTTTTATCAATGTATTTGCAAGGTGGTACAACCTGCTTTCAGCTGTGAACATGAAGCAGATTCGAACAACAATTTGGCAGTTTGGGGGAAAGGGGGAGTCTAAGCATAGCCAAGAGAACTGCAGAAGTAAAAGGTTCAGGCGACTTCTGTGCCAGAGGAATGAAATGGAGACTGAGAAGTAGAACTGGCCATGCATCGGCTTCACCTGTGTTCAATAATCATTACACATGAGCTGATTTCCATAACAGACAAGTTCCTGGAATAAATCCAGAGCAAGTGGATAGCACAAGCTAATACAGCAAATGAAGAGCCACAACATAAATAAGGACCACAGTGCACCCAGAAACGGTATCTTAACTCATTGCTCTCAGTCCAACACAGACATATACCACTATTCAAAGAGAAGATCTTCATCTTTTTCTTCTGCAAGCAAGTTAGCAGGTTCTTGCTCTTGCTCTTGCTCTCCGGCAGCTCTCCGTAACTCCTTCTCTTTTTCATTCTTCTCTTTTATTATCTTCTTTTTCTCCTGGATCTTCTTTAATCTACAGAGCCAAATACATATTTGCTAATGTTGGTAGACAGACTTGAATTTATTACTTGCTTTTTCTTTTGTGAAGGAAGTTAAGGTGTTGACAGTAACAGACCATACGTTCTGTGGAGCCTTTTGCCAAGCTTAACTGGGGGTTGAGGAGATGTGTTTGCAAATATTTTCTCTCCCTACAAATCATGCCCCATTTTGCCAATTCTTCAGGTGGGCAAAGCAGAGGGTGCAAATATTTGCTCCGCCTGTGGCCATGCACTACCCTCCCATTACAGTGTTCCCCTCCTTGTTTGCAGCCCTAACATCCTTAAACTGTATTTTAAAGACTTTCTTCCTAGAAACAGTGAAGTAATCACTTAGCCAATTGTATCTGGCTAGGTAACATCAACACTGGGAGTAAAATGAAGCTGCTTTGAGTGAGGGCATTGCCTATTAGCTTTGGTTTTCCGGAGGGACACTTTGCCAAATCTGTCTGGCTAAGTGACAGCCTCATTCCAAGAGGGAACAAGTGGTTTTTCTTCTTTGTGCACCAAAATTCAAATGCCAGGAGAATCTGGCAAAGCATCACAACTTTAGTTTTGTGCCGATTCTGAAAGACAACTGACAGTTCCAGTGGGAGCAAATCCTCCCTTGCTACTGAGCTCTGGCTGCACAACCAAATACTAGACTCCATGCCCTGACCCATTGGTGTAGCAAGGTTGGAGGCAGCCCAGTGGCAAAAGCCAAAGCACAGCCCCTCCTTTGCCGTTCACCACTTGCCCGCCTCCTTCATTCACCCCAACTGCCAACTAGAAGAGGCCTGTTCTCACTGGGACTGGGGCTGCATCAGCAAGCAGTTGGGGAGAGCGCAACCTGGCAGCAGCAGCAGGCACAGCTACTGCTGGGCACCTGCAGCTCAGATGCATTGCACACCCTTGTGCAAAGGTGGCTATGCCAATGACCAATCCAGAGATTCATGTAAACTTTGAAGCACACCACTTAAGCTCCTGCACAAGCTGCTTCCTCACTCCGCTCAATGGAAGAGATGCACATACAATCCCTTTATACACACAAAACCTCCCTCTACAGCAGTGAAGCAGAAGCTCTGGGAACACATCTGAGCTGCTAGGGCTACAAGGATCCACTTGAAAAGTGTGTTCAAGTTATGCAATTAATACACGTATTTGAGATAACAGCCCAGTTATACAGCCGTGAACTGCAGAGGCATGGACACTCACTTTTGTTTCTTCAGCTATAGCACATTCCAATGCTGGAGAAGACAACAGAACTAATCAGCCTTGCCATACTTGCCAAGCTATCCTCCTCCATTCTTATGACCTAGCTCAATAATTATGGAAGACCTGTAAGGATGTTGCATCTCCTTTGCCAATGCTTTTGTACAAAACAAGCCTAGCACAGGGATCCTATGTGCTGATGCTCCCACATCATGACTCACAGGATGGGTTTATACAGCTTCACACCAACCTCCTTTTAATAATCCTGGCAAGTCTCCATTCTTGCCCAATATATATATTTTTTTTCCTTTCAGTCAAAGTTATCTTAGAGAGTGCCTTCTTCTGCACAATCCCCACTGCACATTAAGGTCATCTGAGGAAGTCGGTCTTCAGTTACCACCAGCACGTCTGGTGGCGACTCAGAAGCGGGACTTCCTGGGCTGTGGAATGCACTCCCAGCAAAAATCCGTAATCTGAGTTCCGCATTGGCCTTCAGGAGAGCCCTTAAAACCTATCTGTTTGGCCTGGCCTTCTGGGGGTTTTAAACTGTAAAGGTTTGGCCTGGTTTTCCAGGGTTTTAAAAACTGTTTTAATAATAGCCTCATGTTTTACAGGTTTTGATTTTAACTGTTAATTGATTTTAGTTTTATTCTAATGTAAACCACCCTGAGCCATTTTTGGAAGGGCAGTATAGAAATGAAATCAAATCATAAATAAACAAAAGTCAAATAGCCCAAGATGATAGCAACTGAATGCTTCCATAGCGTGAGATATTTTATACCAAAGCATACAAAATGCTATGTATAACCTAGCTATGGTTTATCTTGCATACTACTTAGCTACCTAAGGTAGGTTTAACAAGCAAGCTGGCTATAACCCATTGTAGACACTGGTGTGGAAAGACTCCAATGCGTACTAAGTTGTACACAGATTCAGCCTGCAGTGGTCAACAGCAATTCCCAAGACCACAGTGACTGGGAGAAGCGCAACTGATCACAGTAACTGTCGCCACCTGCTGTTGACCATACTCATATACAATTCACTTCACAATTTTCCACGATGATCCTGTGCCTGAATGCTCAAAAGAGAACACCTGGGAGGTGAAACTGCCGCCAGAATGCATGTGTGATCCAGTTCTTTAAAAGAAAGAAGTGTGGTTTATCAGTACAACCGAAACTCCAATTACTTTCTTGCTACAACACATGTCATTGTTTTGCTGAAGCAAGTCCAAACCATGTACCCAGAAAATTAAAGTTTGATATCAAATTTTTACAATTTGAAATAATTTTTTAAAAAGAAAATCACCAACAGTAAGATTTTAAGTTTATCCTTCTTACCTTGCACTTAACACTTGCAACCCAAAAATATGTTGTTAAATTCTTTATTTTGGGACAGATTTGGGGTCATATCACTCACCTGTAGAATTCCTCTCGCTCTCGTTCATCCAACTCAGTGATGATATAAGACAGTGTGCGTTCAATCCTGGGAATAATCACTATTTGAAAAATAAGTGATGTTATTGGCAGAGATTATTTAGACACATCCAGAGTACCACTGGCACAATATGCACTAGTGCAAAGCATCTTCCTCATCCCTTCCCCTCTACTGAAGCCCCCTCGTCCCCTATCGCCAAAAAAAAAAAAAAAAAATCATTGCTGAGGATCCCAACCCTTTGTTTGATGTTTTACTTGACATTCACTCTGACAGGTTCTGGAAAACTTAAAAACTTGCACAGTACTTTGTGAAATGTTAGTTGGTCCTAACAAAGACATCCCCTATTATGGATTTTGGACAGCTCTAAAAAAGAACTCTCAGTCTGTAGCAGCCTAAGTGATTACAAGTTACAGTTAGCTGTGAAGCAATCATTTGATCATTACGCCACTTTCTCAGACCACTGACCCAGTGTGAGGTCAGAAAAACAAGGAAAAGGTTGGTATTTATTTATTTAGATTTATATGTCGCCCTACTCCCATAGGACTCAGGGCAGCTTACAAGCAATAACATACACAGCAACACAATTCCATAAAAATATATCTTACATAACCTCATAACCCACAACCCCATACAATACTTCCACATGACATAATAACCATGGATTGCAGGATCACTTTACAACCAGCTATCTCAGCGACTGAACATCCGGCAGAACATTTAGGATACCCTATACCATTTGATGTGTGTTAAGCAGGGGTGGAGCCACCATTGGGCCAACGGGTTCAAAGAACCCGGGCCGCTGACCAATGAGGGGCCGCGGCCCCTTTGGGAGCTAAACAAAGGCTGGCGCTGTGTTTGCAGCGCCAGCCAGGAGCAGCTCTTCCCATGCAAAGGCAGGGAAGAGCCACTCCTGGTTGCGCGCTGCAAATGCAGAGCCAGCCTAAGTAGCTCCTGAAGGGGTCACGCGGCCCCTTCAGGTGTTAAAAGGCTGGCACTGCTTTCATAGCGCAGCCCAGGGGCGGCTCTTCCCTGCAGGGAAGAGCCGCTCCTGGGCTGCGCTACGAAAGCAGTGCCAGCCTTCGTTTAACTGCCAATGGGGCAGCGCGGCCCCTTTGGCAATTAAAGGGCAACTGAGTCGGCCGAATGGAGCCTCAAGGCTCCATTCGGCCAGACCCCGCCCCCGCGTCTGACATCAGATGCAGGGGCGTGGCTAGCCCCAGCGTCTGACATCAGCCGCGGGGTCAGCCATGGGGCCCCGGCAGCGGCCACACACAGGCCGCCAGCAGTCCCGCTCCGCCAGTGGTGTTAAGAGTAATGATTTCTCACAATGTCTTAAATGAAAGAACTGTGTCACGTTAATGAATAGATGGCATATAACTCTGGAATTCCTGAATAGGCTTAACGTTCATTATAATCATTTTGTTGGAAGTGGAAGGGTTTATGGTGAACTTGTGAACAGGCAAAGTGATTTGGGGTCCAGATTCAGACAGTAGTGGAGGAGGTAGAGCTATCAAAATTGACAGCATATGTTAGCACTAGTGACTGTTAAGCCCGTTACATTAACGGGCGCTAGAAGAGTTGTGAACAGGGGAGCCGGCTGCACGCCTGCGCCGGCTCAGTCCTCTCTCTGACTCGCTGGAGAGAGGACGTCCGTAGCAGCTCCTAGGCCGGTCAGGAGCACGTGGCCAGGCCTAATAGGAGTGGCTGCACTGGGGGCTGTAGCGGCGGTGTAGGGCTCTTAAGCCCCCCCCGCCGAGAATCAAGGGCAGCCCCCTGCTTAGAGGCCGTGGGTGCGGCCTCCCTCAGCGGCGCCGCAGACACAGCATAATCGAGCGGCCACTCCCGGGGGCTGTAGTGGCGGCGGAGGGCTCTTAAGCCCTGCCACCGGGGATCCAGGGCGGCGAGTGGCCTCCCCACCACTGGAGTGGCTGCTTCGGGTGGCGCCACAGACGCAGCCCAATCCGAGCGGCTGCTCTTGGGGGCTGTAGCGGCGGCGGAGGGCTCTTAAGCCCTGCCGCCGGGGATCCGAGCGGCCTCCTCACCAGCGGAGCGGCGCGCGCGCCACGCATGCGCAGAACACCCGCAAGAGACACAGGCGCAGGTACCTTAGGGTTTTATTATATAGGATAGGAAATGGGAGATAAAAATTATTTTTCCTATGAAGAGCCAAGTAATTTAGCAGAACAGTACAGCAACATTTGGCCAACTGCTGCTTCAAAGAGTCCTGTAAAATGAATTCACTTCCCCAGAGGTAAGAGAATGTCAAGGTTTATATTTTGGACAGAGGAATTGACCAAGTCTCATCTAACACTGCAGGACACACTAGGGATGTGCCCTGAACCTCGGCAGGGCAGTTCGAAGGCAGTGGGGGTACCACTTTAAGAATGAGGGAGGGTGCACTTACCCCTCCCGCTGCTCCCCCGCCCCCCTCCGGCATCCTTTGTTAAGAAAGCTGATGGGGCGGCAGCGCACCTCCCTGCCTTCCCGTTGGCCAGATAAATTCTACAGTAATCATAGGAGACCCAACTGCTCTCCATATTCCCCGAGGACAAATAACATTGCCTAGTCATGCTGAAAATTGCTTAAAGATTCTATTTACTTACCATGTTCAATAGCATTCACACGCCTGTTTGTTATCTTGATAGCTTCATCCAGTGTAACAAATGATGTCTATGGAAAGCAAAAAAGATTGAGTGCAAAATGAGTTAGTACTTTTGTTAAATAAGCATGACAGATTTGCTCTCAAGAACCCAGCCCTGAACAAAGGCACTCTCCCATAAATACGTCCATTGTCAAAAATGATCCAACTCAACTAGCATGATGCTGCTCTGGTCACTCATCTGGCATTCCACAAAGAGGCTTCTCTGAAGAGAATATTTACTGGCAGCCTAACCTCTCAAGCTTACAGGTACAGCTTCTTCTGCACAGACCTTGCATAGAGGACAGAAATGGGCTGCCTGCACTCCTAGTGTCCACACCCAGTTCACAAAGTGAAGCTTGAATGGGACTGGAGGTAAAGAATGGAACATGTCTGGGACTCTTGCACAGGTCAAAGGAACCCATGGCCATGGCACAGGGAGGGGGTTATGGTGCAACAGAGAGAGATATAGGTCGCTCGCTCACTCTCTCTCTCCTCACAGAAGTGCGTACACTATGTTGTATCAGCTGATAGGAAGATTCTACCAATCTAAAAAGCAGATGGGAGCTCCTTTTCAGATATAGCAGGAGTCTAGTACAAGTGGGAGATGTACAATTGTCAGCCAGTGCTTTGAAAGTTGACTCTAAATGTTGTAAATCTATTTTCCTCTTAAACTACAGCCATTTACATTCACCTGCTCCAATGCCACACCCAGCAAGCACCATACAACCCATCACCTGGCAGAAGCACAACACACAGTTTTTCTTGCCCTCCGCATACATCCTAGCAACAACTGCAGGTGAATGTGCCAGAAAAGAGCATATTCTAAGATACTCAGTGAGAAATAACAGATTTTTGTATAGGGGTTTGTCCCATGATGCAGTGCTTTGATTGAAACTCCACAACATAGGAATGCAAGAGATTCTTTGACAATTCTCTGTTTCCACCTACCTGCAGAGAGGCCAGCTCTACAAGGAGCTCTACTGCTTTAGCATAGTTCCTTTTCAGTTTGGCCAGCTGTTCTCCACCTCTGGCTAAACCAGTCAGCTCATAACCTGAAAGAATTCATCCAGCAAAGCTCGTAATCTCATTAAGAAAAATCGACTTCCAAACACACACCTACCCTAACAGACAACCTTTTGGGCAGGAGGATGGTTCCTAGCATGTGAGATGCCAAGCCACTTATCTTAGTTTCCGGTTCACAGGAACAGAGGAAGGTGCTTTATACTGGGACAGACCATTCATCCATCTAGCTTAGTATTGTCTACACTCACTGGCAGCAGCTCCCAGTCCTATCTGGAGTTGCCAAGGATTGAAACAGGGACCTTCTGCATCCAAAGCAGATGCTCTACCACTGAGGTATTGCCCCACCTCCAGCTCTAAGCCAGAAAATACAAGTAGTTGTAAAGAATGCAAGCTTGACCCAATTAAAAGTAGTAAGGCTTGCAATAATTTCAAAACCTCAGGATTGCATATAAAAGACACCAAACTTTAACGGACAGTTAGAAAAATCTCAGATACCTCCTCCTGTATGCTTTCACATGGCAACCTCTCATCCAAATCAGAAAGCAACTCCATCAGATCAGATTTGATGAACATTTATATAAAAGCTACAAGAAGTACACATAACTTCAGCTTTTTGATATCACAAGCTAGGACAGAAAAATACATCCAGGGCTATCAAACATTGCATTTTTTTTAAAAAAAAAAACCTAAATAACATACTTGAGACGGGGTTGCTCTTGAGATAGAGAGGCAAGGGGGAAATACCACTTCTTACTTACTGTCTCCTCCTTCTTGGTAATGTTCAAAAACTGGCAGAGTCACACCTGGAAAAGTCACACAATAGCTTGTGTAAGTCAATAAACGACATGTTCCAATTTCCATTCCACTTCCACCCAGTAGGGACTGAAGTTGATACTGCTTTAACTGAGGGCCACAAACATTTCGAATCTTATAGTATCTCAGTGACTTCTCTGAAATATCTAAACATAGAAAATTTCAAATAATGCTCATATGTGGGGTTCCCAATAGTTCTGTATTGGGTGGGACATCCCATTCCGTAGCCAAATATAGCTTCTCCCATACGGGACACTGTTTTTCCTGTATTTTGGGAGCCCCCTCTCATCATAGGGACATAGGAAACTGTCATATACTGAGTCAGACCATTGGTCTATCTAGCTCAGTATTGTCTTCACAGACTGCCAGCGGCTTCTCTAAGGTTGTAGGCAGGAATCTTTCTCAGCCCTATCTTGGAGAAGCCAGTGAGGGAACTTGAAACCTTCTGCTCTTCCCAGAGCGGCTCCATCCCCTGAGGGGAATATCTTATAGTGCTCACACTTCTAGTCTCCCATTCAAATGCAACCAGGGTGGACCCTGCTTAGCTGGGGGACAGGTCATGCTTGCTACCACAAGACCTGCTCTCCTCTCTGTCTCTGTATCCCCTGCCTCCATTTCCTTTCACTTCCGCCTCCTCTTCTCTCCCTTCACCTTTCAAGACCTTCGCACAAGGGCAGCCAGTGCCAGCCACCAGTCAAGCTCTCTCCTCCTGTCCTCCCATCCCACGTTGCCTTCAGTCATATGGTGAGGCTCACGGCTCAACTGGCTGAAGAGCACATGTTTGCGTGCATCGTTTGTGATTCCTAAAATGGAATTGCAGTACACTCAGCCTGGATAGCCTCTTCTGTTGTCTGCTGCTAAGGCAAGAGGATGGGGGCGGGGGGGGGGATTGCACTGTAGGATGTGTGGAAGCAGCCGAGAGCTGGAGCAACTCAAATTGACTCTCTGTTCTGTTATCTGCTGCTCAAGCAAGAGGATGGAGGAGTTTTGTTGTGGAGAAGCAAGAGGCAGCTGAAGCAATACGAGTGGGAACAGAGCTGGTCTTGTGGTGGCAGCAAGCATGAATTGTCCCATTGGCAAAACAGGGAGGCTATTCTCACAATTGCAGAAAATCTGGCTAGCTTCTGCTGGCCCAATTTTCTGCAGTTATGAGAACCACCGGGCTCGGCTGCAAGCCCGGTGGTTCTACAGCGGGTAACCCGCTCAAACACCCCTCCTCTAAAACATATGAACATGTAATGGTTATTTCGATTGTGAGTAGCCACGGTGTGGCTCCGCAACGCCTCTACTCATGAGGAGACCCCCCCCCAGAGGGGAGGCAAAAAACCACCTCCCAGCTCCAGGGGTCTTGCCAGCATGCCCTGCACGCTCATGCAGGGCATGCTGGAGCTTCCGGGGGCCAATTGGCCCCCACTCCCCCCAGCCCCCAACCAGCTCCGTCACAGAGCCAGCAATCGTGTGGGCGGCCAATCCAGCCACCCAGGGCTCCCACCCAGATTGTCTGCAGGGAGAGCAGGCTTAGCCCACTCTCCCCGCTCTGTTCCTGAAACCGGGTCTCACTGATCGTGAGACCCGGTTCAGGGTCTGCCCTGATCTGAATGGGAGACTACATGTAAGCACTGTAAGATATTCCCTGTAGGGGATGAAGCTGCTCTGGGAAGGGCATCTGCATCTCTAAGTTCCTTCCCTGGCATCTCCAAACAGGGCTGAGAGAAACTCCTGCCTGTAACCTTGGAGAAGCTGCTACCAGTCTGTGTAGACATTATTGAGTTAGATGGACCAATTTTCTGCCATGGTATAAGGCAGCTTCCCGTGTTTCCTGTGTTTCTGCAAGTGTACTGGCAGGAGCTGTGCAGAGAGCTGGCTGGCACTCAGAGACACAGCCCCCTTTTTAAATAAAGTTAGAGACAAATAGTCCTAGAGCCACAGATTGCAGGTTAAAAGTCCAAATCAGTTTCAAACCCATACCTATTAGGCTTGAGCCCAAAATGGCTCAGCCACATTTCGGCAGCAGGGGTGGCTCCTTAAGGGCGGGGGAGGGGTGCACCTACCCCTCCTGCCGCTTTCCTCCCGTCGGCGCTCCGTTTGTACCAAAATCCATGGGGCGGCAGCATACCTCCCTGCCGCCCCTTCCCCCTTTCGTCACCAAAAGTCGCCAGAAGTACCGGCTGCACATGCACCCGTTGCATGCACACACACCAGACGGGCGCACGCATGCGGTACTTCCAGCGACTTTTGGCAACGAAAGGGGCGGCAGGGAGGTATGCTGCCACCCCATGGATTTTGCTACAAAAGGAGCGCTGACGGGAAAGCGGCAGGAGGGGTAAGTGCAGCCTCCCCCGCTGGCGCTAAAATGGCCCCAGAGCCAAAACGTTTCGGAGGCCTCTACAATGGCCTACGAAACATTTCAAGCTCAAGCCTAATATCCATTGAAAGAGCATCCTGACGTTTTGCCATGGAATGCAGAGTTTGTTTTGATTACACTCTCCACCCCACCCCCCAACCACCACTTCTAAACCTGTGTCCCTTATTGGGCAATGGAATATTGGCATCCCTTCTCATATGGTTCATCAAAATCCATTGAGGCTATACAATTATGCAAGATGTGAAGAAAGCAGAGAAACCTTTTCCCCCCTCTCACATCACTAGTACCAAGAGCTATCCAATGAAAGTGAATGGAGATTGAGGATGGACAAAAAGTATTCTTCCGACAGCACACTATCTATAGAATTCACGGCCACAAGATGCAATCATGGCCACTAGTTTAGATAACTTCAAAAGGAGAACAGACAAATTTATGGAGGACAAGTCTATCAATGGCAATTAGTCTTGATGGCTAAATGCTACCTCCCACTTCTGGGGCAGTATGCCTCTGAACACTGGTTGCAGGGGAGCAACAATGGGGAGGGGGCATGCCTTCATTGTCCTGTTTGGAGGCTTTCCAGAGGCATCTGGTTGGCCACTGTGGGAAACAAGATGCTGGACTACACAGGGCTTGGCCCAATTCAGCAAGGTTCTTCTTATGTACTACGTGACTATACTGTTCCCCCTACCAGTAAGCTTTATCAAACTGTAGGAGCAGACTAGGGATGTGCGAATAGTTCTGATGTCAAACTGGTTCAGTTTGACTGTTTAGGGTCGAACTGAACCACCACCTGTTCGGTCCGACTGCGGGCCAACCCCGCCCCCGCCCCGGGTGTTCCCGAGTTTGTTTTTTAATTTAAACTTTTAAAAACCAAACAGACTTAACACCTCCACCAGAACAACCACCAGTTGTTCGAGGCGGCGGGGTGGGGGAGTCCACAGAGCTTTACCCTCCCCCTGCTGGCCTCACTTATGCCATAAATCAGCTGTTCGGACCCCTCCACCTCCTCGGACAACTCCCCCAGAGGGGGTAAGTTTAAAAAAAATGTAAATTTAAAAAGAAAAGTGGAGCCCCCCCAGACCGGACCGAATAGTGGGGGGTGCCTGACCAAACTGGCCCGGTCTGGTTTGGACTCCAACTGAACCGGACCAGCCAGTTCCGTGCACACCCTTAAAGCAGACCTGGGTGAACTTTGCTTGGGGAAAAACAGTGATTAGATACTTGGTCTCAAGTGTGTCTGGAGGCTAACCAGTCCTCAATGTATTCAGAAAACCAGTTCCCCAAACATATTCTGAGCAGGGGACATATGTTCCTATTACAAAATGCACCCATGTGGACAAGGTGTTCCCAAGATATAAGTAAGTCTGTGATAAGAGATGGTCATATTACAGCTATGTAGAAGATAATTTACCTGCTACGTTGTCTTTCTTGGCTCTGATCTTGACTTGAGCTCTGTTCACATTCTGGATCACAGTAGTACTGCAGGAACAAAACAACTCTCATTCTGCAATATTATATGCAATACATTCTTACATATGAGCTTAAGCAGCTTTGAAAATAGTGTGTGATAACAATTACCAACCCAATTGTTTAGCTTTCTGAAGGTTATCATATAGCAAGCTCATAGGCCATCATGCCATCAGCACTACCAGCAGAAGTGCTACTTTGAAGCGATGTAGTACACATAAGAGACATTTCACACTCAAGTTATCTCAAAACTAGCTACTGAAAAGACAACAACTATTTCAGAGGTAACTGAAAAAGAGACCTAGGAACTTTCAGTGCCAACAGATGAGAATTGCCAAGACTGACTGCAGCGGATCCAACTGAGCCTTCTTCCTCCACCCTCAATAAGTACTAAATATATAGGTCTCCTATGAAGTATTGTTCAGTACTGAACGATGTAGCACCACTTTCCTTATTCATAAATATGATAATATAAACCAGTAAAATCAGCAGTAAACGTTTAAAGAGACTGAGTTTCTACAGTTACTGTGGCTTCATACAGTAATTCTTACTCTAGTGGACAATATGTAACCAGAAGGGACAGATTAAAATATGTAGTTTTAACAACATTCCATGCACTAAGCATCTGAAAGCACACACATCTAAGATATTCTGAACATGTTCTGATGCACAGTGACTAGCTCAGTCTATGTTAATGTCAAAAGTAATTAATGGCTCATAATGCGTGGTGGTAATAATGCAATATAAAGCTGCAGAACCTCAAGGATTCCCTTGAGGACTTGCTTCTTCTGCTAGGTGATAGTTTCTTCTGCTAGGTGATAGTTTCTTCTGCTAGGTGATAGTTTACTGTCATTTTACTTCCCTGCCTAGCATTTTTGTTCTATCTGTCATTTCCAGTGAGTTTGCCTTTTCCCTCCCAATTACAACCATCTCCTTCACAACCAGAAAACAGGTGAGTGGTTTACGTCCTAGGGGAAAGAGGCCAAACATCTCACACAGAAGCTCCCAACTAAACTCAACATATATGGGACTCACCTGAAATCTCCAGCCGTGAACTTTGCCTCAGCAAGTGAAAATGCAGCTTCTCTCATCACCTCACCCATCAACATCTTTGTCTGCAAATACAATTTTAAAATGACATTTTGTGAACACAACAAAGAGGCTACAAGAAATAATGGGAGCTGAATCTGGGGTGGGTCTTTTGTTTAAAAATGAAGAGCGAAACTCACTCCAATTATACTGTTCTAAGCTTTGTAAACTTACTTAATGAATAAGGCTAAAGAACACTCAATTAAAGAAAAGTTAACACAAAAATCTACCTACCTCAATAATTTTCTTAAGAATCTGCCGGAATCGTAGAGTCAGAGCATCAGATTTTTTCTTCAAGAGGTTGCGACCTGTCTGGGCTCCTTTCAAACGGGCCTTCATGATCGTCTGAGCCCTGCCAAATTCAGAAAGGGACAGAGATGTCACTAAAAATTACAAGGAAAAGATACAAGAATGTTTCTGAAACTTTTTTTTTTAAAGGCACAATCTTAAAAACAAAGGATGGGTCTTCCCTAG
Organism: Hemicordylus capensis; assembly: GCF_027244095.1. Lineage (NCBI taxonomy): Eukaryota > Metazoa > Chordata > Lepidosauria > Squamata > Cordylidae > Hemicordylus > Hemicordylus capensis. The sequence goes on along the minus strand of NC_069657.1, from coordinate 80,887,209 downwards.
CTCACAGAACTCAAGCATACATTTGGTGACTCCACTCACTCAAAGAAGCAGAATTGTAGTATTTCCATTCTAAATACAAATGGGTGACCAACTCCAGTTTTATGGAGAGGAGCCTAAAGAATTCAGAAGTATTATCAAGAGAATTTCAGAACTAGCTTCCTCTGTCACAGAAGTTTCCCACTAAGAACCTCAAGAATGTGTGTGTGGCTTTATAAACCTTCTCTACAACCATTTAAAACAAGCCAAATGAGAGCTACATCAGGTGCTTCCCCCACCCCCACCCACAAAAAACATGGAGATTAGGGATGTGCATGGGTCCGAACCGGCACGGGGGGGGTGTCTACCTTTAAGGGCGGGGGGGTAGAACTTACCCCTCCCACCGCTCTTCCCCCTCCGGCGCTGCGTTTAATTGCAGTTTGCAGGGCAGCAGCGTTCCTCCCTGCCCCCCCTGCCCCCATCGTTGCCCGGAAGAAGCAGTAATACAAGCACGCATGCGCACGTCACACGCATGACTTAACTTTTGGCAGTACTGAAATGTTGGTGTGAAGATGTAACTTTTTATGGACTTAGCATGCCAAAAAAGTATTCAAAAAAAACCCCCAAAAAAGACTTCAATGAAAAGCAACTTAAAAAACAGAACTGGAAATTTTTAAATAGCAGCAAAGCTCTGGCTTTCACAATCCTGTACCAACCAGCTTGCGCCAATGTCTTCTTATCCAAATCTAACTTGTTCACTAGCTAGAACAAGATTCAGCAAAACTGTGTGTGTATGCATTAAACATGATTCTGTTTACTATCAAGCATGTCAGCCCAGACTCAAATATACTGGCAGTGTCTCTGATTAGACAAGGTTTATGCCAACAGGAATCTGTGCTCATAAGAGTGGCTAAGAGCAGATTTTGTGTTTTTCTTCATTTCATCTGAAATCAAGGCATGAAGGAAAAAGAAGTTCTTAAGCAAGCTCAGCTTTAAAAAAAAAGTCTTACTCTCTACTAAAACCACCAAGCAAGTCATATTTCTTATACCTCAACATTAAATTAAGTTTTCCTTTTCAGAAAAGACAGGGGAAAGGGTGGAAATCAGCCTGATAAACCTCTGGTCTTATTGTGGAAAGTCCAGATGAAACACTGCAACTTGGACTGAAACACTGCAACTTGCAATTTTAAGCTTACTGGAAAGATTGTACAGTATAGTCTATTCAGTCTAACACATGGAAGCCAATCTTGAAATAATAGTGTTGTAACTGTTACACTCCCATTAAAATTAGCAAGCTCAGGCCCAACATACATTATATTCTCACCTTTATGTCTAATATCTGATACCAATTATCTTAATGTGTGTGGATCTAATGCACAAAATACTACTATTGGGGTGGACAGTCAATCAATCAAGTTTCTGTGTGCAGAGGTATTTAATAGGACAAGAACTAATAACTGAAGCCTGCCTAATCAGAGTAAGCAGGTTTACTGTTATTCATATATATTTTCCACCATACTCATAACATTTTTTTAAAAAAAAATAGTTGTAGCTCAGAAGAGTTTGGGATCAACATACCTATCAGCCCAAAGTACTTTCCTTTCCAAGTGCCCTTTTAAAAAATAAGTTCCACTGCAATTAGTTCTCTCTAATGCAAATACATTAAAAATAATTATCCAGAGCTCATGCTATGATACATTTCGTGTACTTCATTCATGTTCTGATATGGTGATAACCTTGTTCCATAACTGTCAAAGACATCTGACTATATGATCAAGCATTTGCTGTTTTGACGTGGAAATTGCTTGATTTTCACTTCCCTTTTTTTTTTAACCCTATCATCCTGCTTGGGTGAATTCCGTTAGTTACATACCACATATACACACAAAGAGGTGAAGGGCAAGAGATCCTCTCCTACCATAACCCCAGTTGTGGGACAGGTTTTGAGCCCAATCCAGAAAACCGTTAACACAAGTGCAAAATACACAACTAATACCATACTCATAGAGATCCTCCACCCAGTTTGCCATAGGAAGCACATATTCATTTAATGTGCAGGTCCATCAGAAACTCAGGAAGCTGACCACGATAACCTCCCAAATATTTTAAAACCATTTTTTAAGATAGTGAATATATTAAAGTTCACAGGAACATTATGTTTTGCAATATTTTGATATAACAGTTATTTCCCCTGCAACAACCTCATCCTCTTACCACTCCTACAATGTACTTACACAGCCCAGGTTACAACTGTGGCCTCTAATGGGTAATAAAGAGTTCCACACCTCACTCTCCCAGTAAACCTCAGAGGTAGGCCACTGTTACCCAGTTATGTAGGTGTCAAAGAGGTTGAAAGGTTTGCCCCCTGTCAGCCAGCAATCCCTGGCTGTGCTGAAATTTGAATCAGAGCCTGTTGCTTGTTAAGTCCAATTAAAAATAATAATATTTTAATCCTAGTTCAGTAAACTAGAACTACTATTACAACAGTTAGTGTTGAAGAAGGCTATACTAGAGAGACCCAGTTCAAGTCTAGGCTCTGCCCCAAAGCTCCTGGGAGTGACCTTGGGCTAGTCACTCTCTCTCTCTCTAGCTAGCCTACCTCACAAGATTGTTGTGAGGGTATAAAGGGAGGGAGGAGCATCTTCCAAGCTGCCCTGAGCTCCATGGAAGCAGGACAGAAAAGAAGAGCAAGTAGTACCATTCAACATAACCATCACCACCCAGGCAAGGACACAGATCTTAGTCCCTGCTCCACTCATGAACCTGACTGACAGGAGGACGAGAAAACGCAGGAGATGGTGAAGAGGTTGGGTAAAGGGGCACCCCCTCCGTGGCGAAGAGACCTGGAGCAAGAGAATCCCCTCCACTGCGCTCCGGGGACGACCCCAAGGCGAGGCAGCGGGGCCGCAGGCAGGGAAGGACGGACTGGCCGACCCACCCAGCCACCCACCCAGCCATCACAGCCTGGAAAGGAGCGAGCGAGCCGGGAGCGACCAAGAGACAAACGCCACTCACATCCGCGAAGGGAAGATCTCGATCCGGTCCTTGCCCGACATCCTGGCCGGGGCGGTGGATACAGTCCAGCTGAGAGGCACTGAGGGACACCGCGCGGCTGCTTCCCTTCTTCCTTTGGCGAGCAAAGAGCCCGGCGCCCCTGCTCCGTCACGTGACTCGCCTGGGTTGCCAAGGGCAGCACGGCCTGCAGTTCCGCTTCCCGCCACTCAGCGCCGCCCCCTCACTGAAAGGAAGGCGGGGCTTCCACAACGACCCCGGGAGTAGTTAAGGAAACGGCCCTTCCCGGGCCCCGGGCCCCCGCTTTTCTGCCATGAAACGCCAGTGTGGGCTCATCCACAGGGCGCATAGCGGTGGAAGTCACATGTCAGCCTCTGTCAAAAGCCTAGCGACAGAAAGATATTTTTCACAAGTCATAGGCCTAAAATGAGACACAAAAGCCACAGACGTGAAATAAAGAGACAGAAAGCCCGTATACTGTGAAGGCGCGGAGCGAGCGGAGCACCCTAGAAACCGCACGGACTTCTGGGGAATCTAATTGTGATCAAGTATCATTTTAAAAAAAGAGCAGAGCGACACAGTGTCGGACACAGCTTGAACTTCCGTTAAACATTGGAACCCGCCATTAGTGCATGATTCTGCGGAGTGGCGTTGTCTAGTTCTTGATGTCTCTATGGAGAAAGTCGTAGGCCGTTTGGAAGTGAGGCGACTGACAGGGTAGGAAGAGTCCGCCTTTTCCTATTGGTGCAGTTGCGTGTATGTCCTTCCGGTCTTAGACTAACACAGGAAGAGGCGGGATGGCGGCTGCGCAGTTTGTGGTGAAGGGGCACGCTGTGACAGAGGCGGATACGCACCAGTCGGCCGCGACCCCAGCCCAAACCCGCAGAGAGTGGGGCCCACGGAGCGGACAGGTAACGCGGCGGGAAGAAGGCGCCGACTTTATTTTATCAAATTTTGTTTTGTTTTATTTTATTAATAAATATTGGGCGCTGCTCCGGGTCCGCTCTATGGTGACCGAAATCCGGTGCGGGGGGAGAGGAGAGCTGCTCTGCTTGGCCTCTGGATCCGCCCCTCTCCGGAGCTGAGGGAGCTGCTAGGCGGCCTGGGCGGGCAAGGAAGGAGCGGTGCTTCGCCCTGCGCGGGAGGCTCGCCGCCTCCGCGGCTCTGCTCCCCTTCGCAGAACCGGAGAGAGCGAGGTCTCTCTTGAGTTTCAGCAGCCGCCGGCCGGAAGGGCTGACTTTGGCTCTTCGCATCGTTTCTTAGCCGTCTTCTTCGACCTCATGAGATGCGTCAGGAAAGATCAGCCTTCCCTCGTCTTCTCCCAGAGCCATATGCCATTTAAAACCCATGTTTTGGCAAGACCCCCGTTCGGTTTTGTCGAGGGAGGCTCATCAGTAGCCATACAGGATGATTTGGTGAAGAAAGGGGCCACTCTAGTGAGCTGCGGAGGTGCAGTGATGGTGGTAGTAGGCCCAGCGTGTAGGAAGGGCAAAGTGTTTTTCCAGACGGCCCTCTCCAAATTGCCATCTCTGGAGCAGGTGGGATGGAGACGTTTTCTCTTCTGCTACTTGCAGGGGAAACCGTGTTTTTTCAGCATTCAGTTTTCTCCCAACTAGTAAGTTGCTATTTGGTGTGCCATCTAGAATGTGTTTATTTCAGGTGTAATTAAGAGACTCAGCTGTGAATCGGAAAATCCACAATCTGAATTTCATCTCTCTCATTTACACTTGAGTGATCCTAAATTAGATTAGATTGTGCCGTCAATTGTCAAGTCAGTGTTGACTCCTGGCGACCACAGAGCCATGTGGTTTTCTTTGTAGAATACAGGAGTGGTTTACCATTGCCTTCTCCTGTGCAGTATGAGATGATGCCTTTCAGCACCTTCCTATATTGCTGCTGCCCGATATAGGAGTTTTCTATCTTCTGGGATGGGAAACACACCAGTGGGGATTCAAATCAATAGCCTCCTCGCTGTACCATTAGGTGGCAAGCCACTTTTTCTTAATCTCTGCAAAACAGGGCTTTGGTGAGAGCTATTAGGTAATGTACGTGATGTGAAATGCCTTGAACCTTCTAAATCTCTGAACAAATGCTGAGAATTATTATCAAAAAGGTTGCTTACAATGACAACCCTATCGCCATTTTTAGTGTATGCATGGTAATTTGTGCATAATTATCTTTGTTGCTTACATGTGATTAGTACTTCACCTGTATGCGACTCGGCCTTCGAAGCAGCTTATTATCCTGACAGCTAAATAAGTGGAATGGAGCTGCCACTGCATGATCTGCTGTGTGGGTGCTCTCATGCATGCTCATGAAGATATTCTGACCCAGTTTACATGGAAGTTATCTGCCTGGGCTGGATCCATCTGTCACCATCACTGCTCTGTCCTTGGTGCATATATTGGTGCAAAAATGTCTCCTTGCTCGACTTTGGTTTGATTTGGTTAAGAGGAGAAAAGAGATTGCCTTGAAAATCCACAATTCCAGTGCAAAAGAGGGGAGAAAGGAACATATGGAGCATCTCACCTAATAGTTTGCTGTTTAAAAATGAACTGCCTTTGATGCATTTTAATTTTGAAAGGTGTGGTAGAATGTTTAGGATAAATTCATGTAGAACCAATATGGAGCAAGTTGTTTGTGTTGTGTTGAGCCTTCCTCTGGTCTGGTACAGTCAGAATAACTTTTTCTTTTCCACAAATCCGAAGATCTGCTTTTCTGCTCATACAAATAATAGTCAGGATCCAATCTCTTTATTGTATTTAAATCTTAACAGCTCTTTCATTTATTGAGTTTTAATAATTTCTCATCACAATCAATCAATCTATCTATCTATCTATCTATCTATCTAATTCTCTAAGGCGTACCCACGGCTGATCCCATGTGCGGCAGCTCTTGCGAAAGTTTGCGAGCAGAAGCACAGTGGTGATTGGGCAGTGGAGATTCCATATGCAGATAGGGAGGAGGAGCCTATGAGAGCAAAAGTGCCATGGTGATTGGGCAGTGGAGATTCAATATGCAGATGTGGGGAGAAGCCTGTGATAGTTAAGGTCAGTTGGAGTGCAACTATTGCTGGTTGGAAGATGTTCTTGATTGTAGAGGAGAGGAATCTATATAGATATAAAAGGATAGTGGGCAAGGGACTGCAAAGACGGAGGGGAAGAGAGAAAGAAGGAAGGGCAAGGGTTGGGCCCGAGCCTGTCAGCAGCCTGAGGGGAACGAGAGGCCATGGTGGCACCTATTGGCAGCAAGGAAGGGCCCGGTCAACCACTGCTGCTCGTTTGGGGAGAAGCAGGAGCGGGGCTTGGGTATGGGGGTTTCTGGGTATAGGGGACTGCATCTTGGTCAATAGGCACCACAATGCTGCAGCTGTGATCAAGAGGGGTGAGGAGGATGGAGTAAAGGGATGGATGAGCGACCAAGTGGAGTGAGGGAGATGGAAGCAACCAAATGGAGCAGGAGTGTGGTTCAGGTGAAGGTGGAGAGATCTCTGAGGTGAGGGAGGGCTGTGGCAGGAGAGCAAACAAGTACTAGCGTGCAGATGCTGTGCGCAGATTAAGCTAGTTAGTGTTTTTGCAAGCACATGAATTATAGTTCACAATTTTAGAACCTTAAACAGACACATGTTAGTATTGATTCTGCTTTTAAACATGATCTGGTTTTGCTGTAAATCATGATGCCTGCTATAAAATGAATAAATACCTCTGCTTCTCTAACCTAATATTGCAGGATGCCTGGACTAAGCTGTAGATTTTACCAGCATAAATTTCCAGAAGTAGAAGATGTGGTCATGGTTAACGTTCGGTCCATTGCAGAAATGGGAGCCTACGTTAGCCTGCTGGAATATAACAATATTGAGGGCATGATTCTACTCAGTGAGCTGTCCAGAAGACGTATCCGTTCTATAAACAAACTCATCCGAATTGGCAGAAATGAATGTGTCGTCGTCATAAGGGTTGATAAAGAGAAAGGTGAGTTGAAAGTAGGACAGTGTCATCTTACATTCTAAGTCTACACGTTGTTCTCACTCTGAAACTTTTCTGACATACTGTAAAAATTGTATTTGGTGCATACATGTATCATTAAGAAAGAGAACTGTTCCAAAAGCTATTTTGCTTTTTCAAGAAGAAGAAGAAATAAGCAAAGGCATCGCATTAAATAATAAGACTGGCAATTTTTTAATAAGTTGGAGAAGAGTCTTAAGATTTGTGTTGAACCCTCAATGTGTTTTGAAATATTTCCTTTTGTATTAGGTTATATTGATTTATCAAAAAGAAGAGTTTCCCCAGAGGAAGCAATTAAATGTGAAGACAAATTCACCAAATCAAAAACTGTAAGTTTCCATATTGTTTATCACTGTGCTACTTTATAGAAGAAGGAAATGAGAGTAAATTGTGCTTGTAAATGTGTGTTTTTGGAAAACATTTATGTATTTATTATTTATTACATTCTTATACCTCCCCATCCAAAGGCTCTGGGCAGTGCACAACCGGGAGTATTTATTCATTTTTATTTAAGAGGTATTTATTCATTTTTAGCAGAGAGCCTGACAGTACAGTTCCCACAGCAGAGTCACCACTTTGTTAGAATGTTCAGCACTGGTTTATTTAAGCCAGGCTTAGAAATGTACTTAAAAGAACACTGAGGGAAAATGTAGTGTAATGTGTTCTTGTTTTTTCTTTTTAATTGTATACTTTAATGAAAATACTCAAGAATTCATGAATAGGAGAATGGTTTTGTGGCAATATGGTCTGCTTAATCTTAACACAAAAGTAGGGAGAGCCCCAAACCTAAAGCTGTATATACTGCATTGTTTTACTTAATTTGTACAGACTGTAATTTATTGCACTGTAGCTTAGTTGCAGGGGTTCTCCTGTTGCATATATATGCAAATAGGTATTCAAGACACAATGTTCGGCATGACCAAAAGTAGAATACCTCATCTATCTAGTTCATAGCTTCATGAGTTATATTCATCAAGTTGATAGAATTTTGTTCATTGTCCTTATTACTTGAATAGAATTATTTCCTGTTTTTCTGCATGCATCATTTTTTCTCTGGGAGTCTGGACTGGGGCTAGCTGTAAATGTACATGTTTGTGCAACTGACTAATCAAGAGAGCAGATACTCCATGACCACCTGGGAGCCCTTTAAATGTTTAAGCAGTTTACAAAGAAAGAAGGTTCCTCCTATGCAATTAGGGTCATACTTAAAGGCAGCCCCACCCTCCCTCCTGCCAGCAAGGAAACAAGGGCATGCACAAAGCCATGGCCGGCTTCTTCATTAGCACAAGATGGTTGCAGTGATTGAGTTCTGTGGTTAACTGCAAAACATCTGTCTACACTATAAATGGGGCAATAACTGAATAGTTGCACAGAGTTTTGACTGTATGCTGTGTGGGTATTGCAGACAAAATATTCAAGCAAGGCTACCTCATTGTGTGCAATACGTTCTAGGACATAAGGCAACAAGATATTATCAGACTGATTGATTGATTGATTTGAATCAGTGCCTAATATTATTAATACAGTACCAGCAGATTGACCATCCTCGAAATTCATTGCATTGGCTTGGATCTAAAGGTACCTGTCTTGTATGAGTGAAAAGCACTTCTTCGCATACAGAGGAGACTCTTCAGTGTTTGCCAACTTCCACCTGTCCAATGCAGTTGCCTCACTCAACATATTGTGCTGTTCCGGATTCCCCTAACCTTCAAGATCCGCTTTTGGGAGCCATAGTGGGCTGAAACAAGTTCGAGGGGATTGGTAAAAATTAGGAAGCCCACCTTGTACATGCAGCACCTTTGGATCCAAGCCATTGTGTTTGGTAGTGTCCTTGCTCTGAAGAGCTTATTCCATGTTGCATTCTTACTTCAAGAAGCCTTTCTCCTACTTATTTACTTATTATTGATGCTTGTGCCATAGGTTTATAGCATTCTTCGTCATGTTGCTGAGGTTTTGGAGTACACCAAGGATGAGCAGCTGGAGAGCCTGTTCCAGAGAACTGCTTGGGTATTTGATGACAAGTACAAAAGACCTGGATATGGTGCTTATGATGCCTTCAAGCATGCTGTTTCGTAAGTGCTTTATTTTTTCAGTGTGTATGTCACTTTATCCTGAAAGCTTGGGGTGGGTTTCATTTTCCATTTAACTGCATTTTGTATTTATGTATATACTTCATTCCATCTGATTCTGGTTACCAAATCATAGCTTTCAGGGTAATTAAGTTCTAATGGTTGAATAACCTCCCAAGACCACCCCTCTGCATTCAGTTGTTGTTCATGCTCAGTGCTGCTGATGGAATCCTCCATACAAACAAATTCCCTACACATAGAAAATGAGCATGTCAGGGAAAAGACTAGGCAAGAGTCCTTTTCCCTGCCACATAGGAGTGTGTTACACAGGTGGAGCACCACAACCACGGAGGCATTTGGAGGTGCATGTTTTCCTCTTTATTGTGTAGAGGTCATATTAGCCCCCACTTGCACCCTGAAGTGCAACAACCAAGATACAGGCTTCCACCTCATTCAGTGAGAACTAAACTTTAGCCAAACTTGATAGTTGTGGCAGGATGTAGAAATGAGCCTAGACTATAGTGGTGCATAAAGTCTGCGTGTATTGTCTTAACGTGATGTCTTAAATTCAAGTTAATTTACTCAGTCTTAGATTCACTATAGAGGATTCTAGCCTCTTGGATAAATAACCGCCTGAGGGACTTATGTAGGTCTGGTACAGACATCACTGCCAACCTCTTAAGAGATTAGGAGCATGTGCATCCACTTCCTCTCTCTCCCACTAAGTTCCTACCAGTGTTAACTGTGATGCAGCAACATGTCTCTGCTGTGTTCATTCAAGATTAGTACAGACACGATTCTAAACACCTTAGCTGACACTGACAGGGGAGGGGGACTTTGCACAGGTGAAGAGCGAAAGAAGCAGTGTTCAAGGTTACCCTTAGGAACATAGGAAGCTGTCTTATACTGAGTCAGACCATTGGTCCATCTAGCTCAGTACTGCTGTTCCCTCTAAGGCATGCACACATGTGCACGCTCACAAGTTTTTGGATGACCACTCAGTTCATTTTAGATCCCACTTAGGTTGAATCAGGAAGGCCCCATTCCGAATACAGGTGTGTGTGTACTGCCTTGATACTGCTGCCCAGAACAAAACTCATTCTGCACAGAGATGAAAAAAATTAGAGGGACCACTACACTGTACTGTCTACACTGACTGGTAGTGGCACTCCAAGGTTTCAGGCAGGAGTCTTTCCCAACCCTACCTGGAGATCCCAGGGACTGAGATCTGCATGCAAGCAGATGTTCTAACTCTGAGTTATGGCCCCATCCCCTAAAAGAAATGTCTTGAAGCAGACAGTGCACAAATGTAGGCCCTCCATACAAATGCAAACCAAGCTGAACCCTGTTTTAGCAAAGGAGATAATTCATACTTTCTACCACAATACTGGCGCTCCTCCCCAACTGGCTCTGGATCTCTCATTCATAATCTAACAGCATCCTTATAGTTTTCTGGTTAAACTCTCAATCTGTCAAGATTCACTTGTATCTTTGTTCCCTGGTGTTCAGAAGGATGAATGAACAGACTTTCTGCACAACCCATGACAGGACTTTTTTTTACAGAAAACAGAGCTGCACATGAGTGCCACTGCAACACACACTTCTGCATTTTCTTTGTCTGTTCAGATATACTTAGTTGCCTAGAGTCACATTCCATGACATTTTGAAGCTGCTGCTGCAAGAAAAGTCTTCAGAACTAGGAATTTGTCAGCACTATTGCAGAAGGGTCTTATAGTCATTAGTAAAGCCTCTTGCAGGGGAGTAGCAGTGGAGTGAGTCTGCAGGAAGCGACTTGGGCAGGGGGAGGAAAAATGGGTACACTTGATCAAGGACTGAGTTTTAGAGGAGCCTGGAATACTCAATTTGCTTTTTACATCATCTAACATAATGTTTGTATGTCTCGAAATGTTTGCACATTTTAAAAGTCCTGACCCATGATTTGTGTAACTTCAGGGAAATTATAATACCACAATGCTGCTACTCTCTTTCCCTTTCTAAGTGCATTTTAGGGAATGGTGGCTAAACATGTGTTCCTTTTGTTTGACCCAGGGATCCCACAATCCTAGATGGACTGGATCTGACAGAAGATGAGAAGCGTGTGCTAATTGACAATATTAATAGGCGTCTGACACCACAAGCAGTCAAAATTCGAGCTGGTGAGTACCAAAAAGTGAATTAGTTAAAGAACCTGGGCCTCTTTGGTTAGAATAAGGTTATTACTGCAGTCTTATTGAAAAGCATCCTGCCTTCATGAATGAATCACAGATCTGTCACTAGACGTTTTCAGACAGGTTCAGCTGTCAGGGATGCTTTTGCAGATTCCTGTACTGAGTAGGGGGCTGGACTAGAAGACATCCAGAGTCTCTTCCACCTCTAACATTCTATGAGTTTAACTGTGAAGGAGCATTGAGTTCTGCTTTTTGCTACATGGTAAATCTGAGGTCAACATTGGGTGAACAAGTACTACATAATTTATTCTGGTGCTTGGACCAGTAACTTGAAAGCTCTGATATGCATCATAGCTAAGAAATTTTGGTTTACTCAGATGTACACCAAGGGAAATTCAAAATCCTCAGACTTGTAAGAAATGGGATGCTCTTTACTTTTTGGAAATTAACTCCAAGTGAAAAGAGCTCTTTCACTCAAGAAATCCATTTAGAATTTTTCTGGATTATTCCTTGATAACATTAAAGATTCTTAGAAAACAAGGAGATCCTATTAACATATTAGAGCTCCCTGCCTTCTGAAACAATCTGAGCAATACATAACAAATTAGTTTCTTTCATAGATACATAGGAGCTCTTGCCATTTTTATTGCTTAGTGGGATTTTTGGAGTTGCCTCTATTTGTATTGATTCTAGTTACTATATAGTCTTTTTGAAAAACCAGGGTAGTAATACTTTTGGATGTACCTAATAATACTATATCTCCCTTTTGTACTTTGTCATAAAGTTATCCTTCTTTGTGATACCCTTAATTTTGTGAAATCCTTAAGTATTTCTTCTCTCCGAACTCATGAACTGTAGAAAATTGTCTTTATCTATACTGTACTGTGGTGGTTAAGTTTCTGACACTGACTGGTTATTGATGGCATGAGATGTTCATAGGCATTCCAAACATTCGGGGGGAAAGGGCTGTTGCAATTTGTAACTTCTGAGAGAGAAGCAGAAATTGCCAGTTTTCCTACTTGCTGCTAGGGATGTGCACGGAACCGCAGAGCTGCTGTCCGGCAGTGGTGTGGGGGGCTCTTTAAGGGCGGGGGAGGGTGTACTTCCCCCCCACACTGCGTTTCCCCCGCCAGCGCGTTCATTTTGAAAAGCTTTTGGGGCAGCAGGATACCTCTCTGCCGCCCCTTCCCCCAGTCGTCGGCAAAAGGCTTCAAAAAGCCTTTTGTGCGTGCGCACGTTACGTCTCTGCGACGCACGCGCGCACCTGCAAAAGGCTTTTTGAAGCCTTTTGCCAACGACTGGGGGAAGGGGCGGCAGGGAGGTATCCTGCCGCCCCAAAAGCTTTTCAAAACGAACGCACCAGTGGGGGAAACGTGGCAGGGGGGTTAAGTACACCCTCCCCCGCCCTTAAAGAGCCCCCCACACCAGTGCCAGACCACCCTCATGTCCGGACCGGTCCAGAGGCCTTCAGAATGGCCTCCAGACCGGTCCAGGCTCATCCCTACTTGCTGCCAGCTAGTGAAGCTAAGGGACAGGAAGCCTATGGGCAAGGTAGTTGAAAGAAGGATGTGTAGTAGGAAAGAGACTGAAAAGCAGGAACCAGTAAAGGCAAAGAAGAGAGATAATACAGACTAATGAGAGGGAGAAGTGGAAGACAAATTTCACACACTGATTTGAACCAGCCTGCCAATGTTCAGGTTGCAGTTTTTGAGCTAAGAAATGGCATCAGCTAGGGATGTGCACAAAGTGCTTTGGGTTAGCATTTACATTTTCCTGTACAAGTATTCATTGCCCAACTGATTTAAATCTTGGTTGATTTTAATTCCAAATGTGCAGATACTGGATGAGATCACACCCATGTGTTTACTAGATTCTTTTAGAATTACTTGAAGCTTTGCAGTCTTCATTATTAGTATTTGTAGTTATCCAAGTTACTTTTGCAATGCAAGTTGGGATTTTTAAGGAAACTGAGAAGTTGTGCTATAGCTTTTTAAAAGAAATACAGTCAGTCCCAGACTCATTATGGCATTATGTATTATCAGTCTTAACCAGAGCAGTGCTAGTAGGGTGTCATCACTAGTGTGTGGGTGGCAGAGATGTTGAAGCTAATCCTGACATGTTTGCTACTTCATAAATTAACACTACAAAGGAGTGTTGTCTGACCAATTCTCTCTTCAAATTACTAAGTATAGTTAACTTGCTGCTGCTGCAACAAATATGTGTGTGTGTGTGTATATACACACACACACACTTCAACCAAAGTTCACAAAGCAGTTCACATAGAAAAATAAATACTGCATAAGTAAGATGGTCCCCTATCCCCAAATCTAAAAAGAAGCGTAAGGCAGATACCAGCAACAGCCACTGGAGGGATGCTGTGCTGGGATTGGATAGGACTAGTTGCTCACCGCCTGCTAAATATAAGAGAATCACCATTTTAAAAGGTGTCTCTTTGCTCAGTTAGCAGAGGTTAAATGCTACCATCAAGTGTCTGCTCCAGTCTCTTGAGATCTGTCCATCTTGGTAGACAGATGGACAGATCTCCATCTGCTAGGAAATGCTCCATAGAGCACTTCCTAGCATTAAAAGAACTGCAAAGCTCTGTGTGTACTGCAAAACTGCAGAGCCTTGGATTGCAGCCAGTATTGAAGTCCTTTTTTGAAGACCTTTCTACTATGTGTTAGGATCAGGGCAGGAAACAGCTGGTAAGTAGAATCCTGTAGCCTGGAAAAGGAAGAACACAAGAAAAGGCAAAGGGAGAAATAGGTGTAAGCTAGAATGTTGGACTAGGTGTGTGGGGAAACCCAGGTTCAAATTCCTATTCCGCTTACACATGTGCCTTGAAAGCGGTAAAAAGAGATTCATTTAGAAAAAACTTCTAAATAGTCTCTCTGTATACACTGTCTACAAAGTATTAATGGAGTTCTGTCTATCTTACCCCAGTTACTGCTGCACCTTACTAGGAAGGAAGGACTCATTCACCCAAAGCCTCTGCATGCATTGCTGATAAAGCTGTGCCCCTCCTTGGGAGCCAAGACAGCCAGCTTTGTCACATTTATTTATTATTTCTCTCTGGAAACCATAACAAGCCCTGAGCCATTTTTGGAAGGGCGGTATAGAAATCGAATAAACAAAACAAACAACAAACAAACAATCTAGCCTGCTCATGATCGACTCTCCTTGTGCCTTCCTTCAATAGCCCTGTGCAGCCCTCACACCTACCTGGGTTCCTTCCAGTTTCTCACAGGATGTCTCCTCGATTCTGGAAGAGCCTTCATATGTCCTGTGTCTTTCCCCTCACCTCCCTCTCCCTGTCCCATGCTTTCCTCTCTCCAGCCTGCAGCATTGCTGCTAGTTGTCGGTGGAGAATCCACCTGTTTCCTTTCAGCCAGTTGAGCGTCCATTACTGAGAACATAAGATGAGTGAATGTGCTTCATCCCCTCACACAGGCCTAGGCCATTTCCAGCAATGCAGGGGCTGGGCAATCTTTAAATAGGTTGTTGCGAAGCTACTTATAGTTGAATGGTAATTGAAATAATAAGATACTTTAATTTCTAGGGTTTTCTAAAAGGTATTTTTAATAGAATCTGTTGCTGTGGCCCCCTTTAGATATTGAAGTTGCCTGTTATGGTTATGAGGGTATTGATGCAGTGAAAGAAGCTCTGAGGGCTGGCCTGAGCTGTTCTACGGAAAGCATGCCTATCAAAGTAAGTGGCATCCATTGATGTGCAGTTACATGTGTTTTCTGGGAAAGGTTTGCATTTGGACAAAATCCCATTTACTTTTCCAACAAATCAATTGAAATCAGATTTAGCATGTTTGAATATGTACTTGTGGTTTTAATTTACCACTCCTTCCCCATGTATAGATAGGCCTTGAGTGTGTATGAGAAAGAACGAGATGAAGATACTTCCAAGGGATTATCTCATGGGGGGAAACTTACTGCAGCTTTGGAACTGCCCAGTTTTATTGGTATTCCATCTATTTGTGAATTGTTGGTTTTATTAAACAGTGCAGTTTTAGAAATGGAAATTTTTCCACAGAAAATGTAGTAGTGAAAAATTTTCCACCCCATATCACTGTTTATATAGATATTCCTCTGATATTTGGAGTATGTTGTATTATCCAGCCATGTAATTTACCAATTTCTTGGTCATCACCAGTGGTGAGTAACAATACCTTGAACAGCTTTGCAACATCCACCTAGCACTTTCTCTTTGCCCTGTGTCCCCCGCTTGCATGTGCAGGATGCTTATGAATCAGCACAGATAGGGGTGGGCAGATGCCCTCTCAATATGATTTGCAGGCTTGCTATAATTTGTTGTTAACCCTGAGATGAATCACATGGTAAAGGCCAAGATAGAGATGTTTTATACCAGGCAGTTGTTTTATACCAGGCAGTTTATAAATCTAATACATTACTTAAAGGGCCTGTTTAGATCATTCCAACACATCCATGTATGTAGTATATTGCTCAGGAGTATAGAAGAAATATCTAACCAGTTGCTTTTTAGCCCAGCATGTTCATGTCTTGAATGCATCTAGTCCTTTGCCCAAAAAGACTTTACAACCTTGACAGTTTTGTATATGAGAAAACACATTTTTTCAATTAGATTCTATTTCTCTAAAGCATAGGCAGTGAAGGCTATAGCCAAACATACAATGATTGTGCTGCCATCTGTTTGGTTATAAACCTCAAAGAATATTATCTATATAAAAAGGTACTGAACAAAGAGGCATCTTTTTAACAACAAATATTTATATCCTGCTTTTCAACAAAAGTTTCCAAAGCAGTTTACATAGAGAAATAATAAATAAAAATAAGTGTGGTCATATACTGCTACTTCACAGGGAAATACCAGTTGTCCCTTTATCCTAGCATAATGGGGTTTTTTAAGTGGCTGTTTTCTGGTGTGTCTCCTCTCTCTCCCCCCCCCACCTTTTTTAGATTGTGAGCCTGTTTGGGGTAGGGAACCATATTCCTATTTAAACTGCTTTTAAGAACCTTTTTGTTGAAAAGTGGCAAAAATAATTCAAAAAAAGAAGCTCCATATAAGAAAACTTGGTGGACCTTTGTCATCCTTTGTTTGTAATTTGAAAGCTCATCATAAGTGAAAATGCTATTTGAGTTTGTTTCACAGTTTGTATCTTGCCCTTTTTGTAGATAAATCTGATAGCTCCTCCTCGATATGTGATGACCACTACAACACTGGAGAGGACTGAGGGCCTCTCTGTCCTCAGCCAAGCCATGGCTGTCATCAAAGAAAAGATTGAAGAGAAGAGAGGAGTCTTTAATGTGCAGATGGAGGTAAAAAAAACCTTTTGTTCTCCACCCATTAAAGAAGGGTGGAGATCAAAGTTTCTAGGATCTTAATATAAACTTGAATCTACACCTAGGAGATAGAACTTACCTTATCTGCTGTGCAGACTGGGATACTGTGAAAGAGAAATGGTTAATGAATATAAATTAACAAGCTCTGCAGCTGGCCGGTTTTCAGTTTGTTCGTTAACTTTTTGTCCAGCAGGAGGTGTGATGCACTTCCTGAATCGCAGCTGTTCCTTTATATGCATGTTGTAGCAAGATAAGTTAATGTTTTAATAGAAAACATGCTTAGAGTAGGTTGTGTGTATGGAATTGGGTTTGATGGTTTGGTTCGAAATTGAACTGAACCACCAGTCCACAAGCCAGTTTGGTCGAACTGATTTGACGGCTATGCTTGTAAGGGGAAATCTGGTGAGGATTTCATTTTACAAGCAAAGAGGTGGGGGAGCCTTTAAAAGTCTTCCTAAGGGCAACCGTGGGGTGGAGTGCAGCAAAAAGGTAGCTTACCAGCTGCGGCTCCTCTAAACTCCCTCATGCTTCCCCACCTCCACCTATCATGTACATAGGTAACAGAGCCCAAAAAAGTTGCAATTCTTGAATAGCCCTGTAACACTTAATTTATTCCTTTGTAGATTTTCTCTATAGATATTCTCTGTCTATTTATATTCAATTTTTTTTAAATTTGCCTTTATCCTATTCAGATAACAGATTAAATTAACACATTGAAACAAATTAAAGCAGTGGCCAACATCAAGAACAAGAGTTGCATGCTAGGGGGTGGTTTTGCTCATGCACGGAGGGGAGAGGTGATTTGGGAGCATTCCCCCTTCCCTCTGTAGCTGCCTGTGCCTCCTGAGAATGTGTCCCTAAGGTAGAACCTTTGGGAATATGTCTTAAGGGGTACAGGTGATTGTGGGGCACCAGCAGAAATCACCCCTCCCCTCCATGCGCAACCAAAGATGCTTTTCCTCCAAAGGGCAGACTTTTCCTTGTTTCCACCACAGGTGTATCATTTGTATTTTATTTTATTTTATTTTATTTTATTTTATTTATACTTTATATGCCACCTGATATAGAAATCACTTGGCAGTGTACAAATTAAAACATAATATAAAATATAAAACATTTAAAATTCATAAAAATATAAAAATCACAATAGATAAAAACACATTAAAATTTTAAATTTAAATTTCAGTTAAAAGCCTGGGAAAACAGGTACGTTTTCAGGGTCCTCCTAAAAACAAACAGAGGAGATGCTCTTATTTCAGCAGGAAGCTCATTCCAAAGTCCTGGGGCAGCCACAGAGAAGGCCTGGTCCCAAGTTGCCACCAAACAAGTTGGTGGCAACCATAAACGGACCTCTCCAGATGACCTTAATAGGCGACACACAGAGATAGCACTCTCTTTATACCCTGGACTCACGCCATTAAGGGCTTTATAGGTAATAACCAGCACTTTGTATTTCATTCAGAAACATAGCAGCAGCCAGTGCAGTTCTTTTAGAATCAGTCTTATATGGTTCCTTCAGGTAAACTCAGAGACCAGTCTGGGTGCCACATTCTGTACCAATTGTAGTTCCCGAACTACATACAAAGGCAGCCCCACATATAGTGCATTACATTAGTCAAGCCTAGAGGTTACCAGCATAGATATGTACCACCGCTTTAAGGTCATTTGTCTCCAGAAATTGATGCATCTGGCATATCAGCCAACGCTGATGAAAAGTACTCCTGTCCACTGCCTCAATCTGAGAAACCAGGGTATATGAAGAGGAACTGTATATTTATTATTTATTTATTTATCTATCAAATTTGTACACTGCCCCAAACTTTCATCTCTTGGCGGTTAACAACAGCATAAAACAAGTTAAAAACACATACAGAAACTTAAAACAATTTAACAATTTAAAATAAACCAGAGATTAAAACCTAAAAAAATTCAAAAAGCTGAGAAAGCTTGGGCAAAAAGATGGATTTTCAGGTGTTTTTTAAAAATTGCCAGAGATGGGGAGGATCGTATCTCAGCAGGGAGCGCATTCCACAATCTTGGTGGCAGCAACCAAGAAGGCTCATGTCTGGGTAGCCACCAAACGAGTTGGCGGTAACTGAAGATGAACCTCCTCAGATGACCTCAATGGGCGGTGGGGCTTGTAGTGAAGAAGATGCTATCTTAAATACCCAGGGCCTAAGCCGTTTAGGGCTTTATAAGTTAGAACTAGCACTTTGTATTTCGTCCGGAAACCTATTGGCAGCCAGTGTAGCTCCATCAGTAAAGGAGTAATGTGGTCTCTCCAAGATGACCCAGAGAACAACCTGGCTACCACATTCTGAACCAACTGAAGTTTCCCGACTATGTACAAAGGCAGCCCCACGTAGAGCGCATTACAGAAGTCAAGTCTGGAGGTTACCAACAAATGTACCACTATTTTGAGGTTATTGATCTCGAGGAACGGGCGCAGCTGCTGTATCATCCGGAGCGGGGAAAAAGCACCCCTGGCCACTACCACAACCCGAGAAACCAGGGAGAGGTGTGAATTCAGAACTACTCCCAGACTGCGAACCTTCTATATGAAGAGAAACTGCACCAATACAATACACATCCATTACTTGGGGTTTAATTAAATGATTTTTTCCAGTAGTTAGGTAATAGATATGTAGACTTTTAAAATTAAGTGCCCCAAGATTTATTGAAACTGAAAGTCTTGGTCTTCTGCTTATCTTTTGCTATGTTTTTCTGCACAGTAGCCATTCTGTTTTTCTTTTAGTTGTGGAATCTTATTTTTTGCATCTAAACCTAATTGTTAAAGCAAACTTTTTAGTATGTCTTTATATTTAGCCCAGAACTTTTCAAATGGGTTTGGTGGTCTAATAATGGTGAATGAGCAATTGTTCTTAGTTTGCCATATTACCTGACAGGTCCAATAACAGTAGCCATTTTACATACGGGCACATCTGGTTAAATAGCTTGTAGACTCTACTGAAAGCTAGCTAAATACTGATCATCTTTGTATGACTTTTCAGCCCAAAGTGGTTACTGATACTGATGAGACTGAGCTTGCAAGACAGCTGGAAAGGCTGGAGCGTGAAAATGCTGAAGTGGATGGAGACGACGATGCTGAGGAGATGGAAGCAAAAACTGAAGATTAAATTGCTTGGGATGAGAGCTTAGGATGTAATTATACTATCCACACCAAACCAATGAAGACACTTTTGATTGAGAAGGTGTCTGGTATTGAAAACTCCACAAGACAACTTGACATTTTCAAGTTTTAACGAGACCAAATTTTGAAGAGGTGGGAAAACATCTGCAGAATACTTGCTGCTACTTGTGCTGATTTTTTTCCCCCTCAGAAGGAAGGTGCCTCTCACTAAAGATCCACCACTGCCCCTCCAATAGATCAGGCAATGTCTGAAGGCCTTCATTAATATTTTCATATCTAACAAATCCAGATTGGCAACCATTCAGTCCATGAGGTTTTGGAGAATTAAAGCAATATTCCTCCACAGACTGTACTCAGACAAATATTCAATAAATTTCTTGGATATTTAACTCCTGGCTTCTTTTTTTAATTCCACATTCTTAAAGATTTGTAGCACAGAGGAAGGAAGAGGAAATGGCTTTTTAGCTTTTGAAGGTGGAAATCTACATCTCATTGATCAATACATTCTGACTTGTCTGTGTTTTTCAGTTTTTCTTAGTTCAAGTCACTTTAGAACTGATTGGACAGAGCCTTGAAATTAAAGCACAAACTTTAATTTAAAAATTAAAAAATTTCAGTGATGGGAATTAAAATGGCATTTGTGTGTGTCAGTGATGGGGAAAATGGCTCACACTTCCTGTGCTTGTATTTTAAGTCTTATATTACACTGTAAGCATACAGTGTTATGCAAAAGCCTTGTCTGGAAAAGGAGTTTTGGCCCTAACCTATGAAAGGCAAACAATAAATGATCGGTTTATTTGCAAGTGAGCGATTGGTTTGAATAATTTTCATTGGGAGAATGATAGATCTTATGCCTAGAGATTTGTTGTTAAAAGCAAAAATTCTCATTCATATTTCCATTTTTCAGTTCTCCAAATCCCACTTTTTCCACAAGGCTATCAAAATACTCAACAATGCAAATGTACTGAAACATTCAATATAACTCAGATATTAAGATCCTCATCTATTCTATCCACCTATTGTTTCTCCTGTATAGCTGCTTAGCTAAGGAGACAAGTCATGTTTGCTACCACAAGACCAACTCTCCTCTCCTAAAGGTTGTGCTGCTGTCAAGTCAGTGTTGACTTACGTGGTCGGAATAGAAATTTGCTTTCTGCTGGAGATGTTTTCCTCCTGTGACCCTTTGGGGATGTCTGTGTGCCCTTTGACATTTAATTTCTTAGGAGAGGAGAGCGGGTCTTGTGGTAGCAAGCATGACTTGTCCCCATAGCTAAGCAGGGTCTGCCCTGGTTGCAGCTGAATGGGAGACTTGATGTGTGAGCACTGCAAGATATTCCTCTCAGGGGTGAAGCTGCTCTGGGAAGAGCAGAAGGTTTCAAGTTCCCTCCCTGGCTTCTCCAAGATAGGGCTGAAAGAGATTCCTGCCTGCAACCTTGGAGAAGCTGTTGCCAGTCTGTGAAGACAATACTGAGCTAGATAGACCAGTGGTCTGACTCAGTATATGGCAGCTTCCTATGTTCCTATGACTCCTGGTGACCACAGAGCCATCTGGTTTTCTTGGTAGAATACAGGAGAAGTTTACCATTGCCTTCTTGCACACAGTATGAGATGATGCCTTTCAGCACCTTCCTATATCGCTGCTGCCCATTATAGGAGTTTCTCATATTCTGGGAAGTATGCTGGACATGTCTGTACAGTTCTTCAGGTGCTTCTTAAATCAGCTGAGCATGTTCGTACAACTGTTTTTTGGGTGCTCCTTAAATCTGCTTGTGTTGAAATTACTATCACAAACATTAATTATTTAGTGTCTTAGTAAAGGTTTTTTAAAAAGCAAGTGCTAGAAGTTCTTTGGTGCACGGAGACTTATCAGTGATCTCAATGGGAAGAGAAAAGCACCTTGTCAGAAAGCTATTGTGTCTACTGTTTGAGTTTTTCAACTGTTGAATATATTTATATTCAGTATTATATGAGGGAAGGTCCACACGAAGGTAAAAATGCAACCTGAGGTGAGAAGATTAGTGGTCTTTGGCCTCCACTTGTCTTGCATGCTTTTATTGCTACTATGCTATCTCTGATTGTATATTGATGGTTTTATTATGTATTATTGTGTTTAAACTTTAACTGCTTTGGGATTTTTTAATAAGGCAGCATATAAATTTAAATAGCAAAATAGGAAGCTGCCTTAAACAGAGTCAGACCATTGGTCCATCTAGCTCGGTATTGTCTACACAGACTGGCAGTGGCTTCTCCAAGGTTGCAGACAGGAGTCTCTCGAATCTCCTCTGGACCGGAATGGAGTGTGCCAATCCACATATTAGCTGGATTTAGACTATCAGGGACCTGTGCAGACAGGACTCTGTTTCCCCCCCTGAATCATGGCTGCACATTCTGGCTTGACCTGAAGAATGTCCAGCTTTAAAAAGATCCTCTCTTTTCAACAGCATAAAAAAACCCAAAAAAACAACACACCAAGACTTCTGTTATGTCCTGCAGTTTTTCTGTGATGTGTAGAGTGGCCATTGGCAGTAATTTAGCAATGAAGGGGAGTTTGACAGCTGCGTTGGGTATGGTCTGCTCTGAGTGATTTGCAGTTGCAAGGGCTGGGTGGGGTGGGGTTGTAGGAGACTGGTGAAATTCTGTGGAGGGAGCCCAGAATGGGAGGGGGGGGAGAAATTCCTGAGTTAAACGCTTATAGCTTTACATATGCAGCATGGAGACTACAGGTTCCAATGTAACCTGAGCCCTTTGTGTCGGAGCTGATTCCATCAGCTGCATTTTTCTTCATGACAGAGAGAAAGGAGTGATTTCTACTTTAAACTTCCCTGCCTCTTAAATGGGGTGGGTGGTGGGACGTGAGGTGATGAAGGCAGTCACAAAGGCAGGCTTGGGGTTCAGGTTAAGCATTCTGTTGTTGGCAACTTGTCATGCTGGTCTTGCAGTCTTCCATAACCAGCTGTCAAACTAACAACAAAAACAAAAATGCTCTCTCACCACCGCCTCCTGGGATGGGATTGGTTGGATAAAAAACCCAGAGTAAGCAGTGGGAATGCACACAGGAAAAAGATCTGCTTGATTCCAGAGAGGAGCCAACCGTATGTGAACTGTCCATTTAATCCCCTGAATTAAACATCTGCAAATCTGCTGTGAAGCAGATTAGCTCTTCAGAAACTCCGAGGCATGAAGCCATGTGTGAATAACTCCCTGGGAGCAAACTCAGAGCCTTCTGCACGCAAGCATGAAGGTGCTCGTCCCAGAGTGGTCCCCATCCCCTGAAGGGAAGATCTTACAGTGCTCACACATTTAAGTCTCCCATTCAAATGCAAACCAAGCAGACCCTGCTTGGCAAAGGGGACAATACATGCTTGCTACCACAAGAATAAATAAAGGTCTTGCACATGGATTGAGGCCAGCAAAATGCAGAGTCCATGAAACCATTGCCTGCTCCCCAGGTAGCCCCCCCCCCCCCACCGAGCTTCCGGAAAAGCCTTTGCTCCATATCAAAGGAGCCTTGGCAATGCCAGCCTTGGCAGCTGCCCGCCTTGGTGGGCCGCTGCAGAGGGATAGAGCCTAGAAACCTGGCAGAGCTTCATTAATGGAACAGGTGTTTGCACCCAGCTCCCTCTCCTCTCCTCCTCCCCCTGCAACTGCTTGCACTGCCACTCATGGCATTGCTGAGGGTCCCTTGACCCTTGGCAAGGGTTTTCGGAAAACTTGGGGAACTGCTTGAGGAGGAGGAGGGGATGGTTACACAGACTCGCTGTTCCTTGCCATTATGTTCCACAGAACACACTACTATCAGTAATGTAAACTGTCAATGCCCCAGAGAAGAAAAAATTGATCTTGAACACAGGCAAACCCTACAGTTCCCATCATTTATCTTCCACATGCACACAAAATTTCCAGAGATAAAAGGGAATCAGATTTGCCCTCTTGTTACAATTTCAGATAAGACAGAGGTGTCAGTGACCAATAGGATAGCCAATCAGTGCTACTTCTGGTCAGGTGGAGGTGTAGCCGCAAGCACCTTTGCACATCTTTGGCTTGTGCACCAGCAGCAGTCCTGCCTTGAGAAGGCAGATCTGACTACCATCACCCATGCCTTGACTATGACACTACCAGGAGCTAAATACCGAAGCCATTAAAATGTCTAGAACAACAAGAAGAAACCCTCTTTACCTCACATTGAAAGATAATATAGGTGCCAGGTGAGCCTCCCTGGGGAGGACATTCCATAAATAGGATGCCACAGTAAAAGGTCCTCTCTGTGGTCACTGCTTGCCATACCTTGAACAGTGGAGAAACCCGGAGGAAGGTCTTCAAAAACTCAGAGTAAGGCAGGTTAATGTGGAAGCAGGTGTTCCTTCTGGTTCAACCATGCAGCCATTTTGAATTTCAGAAGAGGAAACTTCTCCAAAATGAGGAGTATGGTGAAAAGAAAGCTGAAAGGGATAATCAGGAGAGTCACTTCGCTCCAGAGTGCATGGAGTTTACTCAAAACCACAATATTAGAAGCCGTTAGATTGTATACCCAAAAGGAGGAAAAGTACCACTAAGTCCAGGAGGATGCCAGCATGGCTAACAGGTACTGTGAAGGAAGCCATAAAAGGGAAGAAGACGTCCTTCCAAAATTGGAAGGCCTGCCCAAATTAAGAAAACAGAAAGGAACACAAACTCTGGCAAAAGAAATGCAAGGTGACAATAAGGGAGGCAAAAAGAGAGTTTGAGGAACATTTAGCCAAAAGTATCAAAGGGAATAACAAAAACTTCTTTAAATACATCAGAAGCAGGAAACCTGCCAGACAGACAGTTGGACCATTAGACAATGAGGGAGTGAAAGGGATTTTTGAGGATATGGAGGTTTCAGAGAAGCTAAATGAGTTCTTTGAGTCTGTCTTCATGGCAGAGGATACTGTTCCTGAACATGAGCCAGGCTTTTTAGGGATGGAGGCTAAAGAACTGAGCCAGATAGAAGTGACGAGAGATGATGTTCTAAACTGTCTGGAAAAACTGAAAACTAACGAATCACCAGGGCCGGATGGCATCCATCCAAGAGTCCTCAAAGAACTCAAAAGTCAAATTGCCGACCTCCTTGCTAAAATACATAACTTATCCCTGAAATCGGGCTCTGTTCCAGAGAACTGGAGAGTAGCAAATGTAACACCGATTTTCAAAAAGGGATCCAGGGGTGATCTGGGAAATTACAGGCTGGTTAGCCTAACGTCTGTTCCAGGCAAATTGATGGAAAACATCCTCAAGGATAAAATGGTAAAGCACATAGAAGAACAGGCCCTGCTGGGAGTGAACCAGCATGGGTTCCGCAAAGGTAAATCTTGCCTCACCAACCTTTTGGAGTTCTTTGAGAGTGTCAACAAGTGTGTGGATCAAGGTGATCCAGTTGACATCGTCTACCTGGACTTCCAAAAAGCTTTTGACAAAGTTCCTCATCAAAGACTCCTGAGGAAACTTAGCAGTCATAGGATAAGGGGACAAGTACATGTGTGGATTGCTAACTGGTTGAAAGACAGGAAACAGAGGGTAGGGATAAACTGAGAGTTTTCACAATGGAGGGAAGTAAGAAGTGGGGTCCCCCAGGGATCATTCTACTGGGACTGGTGCTTTTAAATTTATTCATAAATAATCTAGAAGCAGGGGTAAGCAGTGAGGTGACCAGATTTGCAGATGATACCAAACTCTTTCGGATAGTGAAATCCAAAATGGATTGTGAGGAGCTCCAAAGGAATCTCTCCAAACTGCGGGAGTGGGCGACAAAATGGCAAATGCGGTTCAGTGTTGGCAAGTGTACAGTGATGCACATTGGGACAAAAAACCCCAACTTCAACTATATGCTGAGGGGATCTGAGCTGTCGTTGACTGACCAGGAGAGGGATCTTGGGGTCGTGGTGCACAGCTCGTTGAAAGTGTTGACTCAATGTGTGGCAACTGTGAAAAAGGCCAGTTCCATGCTAGGGATCATTAGGAAGGGGATTGAAAATAAAACGGCTATTATAATGCCCATATACAAAACTATGGTGCGACCACACTTGGAGTACCGCGTACAATTCTGGTCACCACATCTAAAAAAGGACATTGTAGAACTGGGAACGGTGCAGAAGAGGGCAACCAAGATGATCAGGGGCCTAGAACACCTTTCTTATTAGGCTAGGCTACAACACCTGGGGATATTTATTTTAGAAAAAAGAAGACTGCGAGGAGACATGATAGAGGTCTATAAAATCATGCATGGTGTGGAGAAAGTGGATAGAGAGAAATTCTTCTCCCTCTCCCATAACACTAGAACCAGGGGTCATCCCATGAAATTGATTGCCGGGAAATCTAGGACCAACAAACGGAAGTACTTTTTCATACAACGCATAATCCACTTGTGGAGTTCTCTGCCACGAGATGTGGTGACAGCCAACAACCTGGATGGCTTTAAGAGGGGTTTGGATAACTCCATGGAGGAGAGGTCTATCAAGGGCTACTAGTCGGAGCACTGTGGGCCACCTCCCGCCTCAAAGGCAGGACGCCTCTGGGTACCAGTTGCAGGGGAGTAACAGCAGGAGAGAGGGCATACCCTCAACTCCTGCCTGTGGCTTCCAGCATCATCTGGTGGGTCACTGTGCGAAACAAGATGCTGGACTAGATGGTCCTTGGGCCTGATCCAGCTGGGCTGTTCTTATGTTCTTAGGAGCAATCTAGGTACTGTTTGGGAAGAGGGGCTGCAACATATGCATTTTTACATGCAGGAATCCTACAGAGGCTATATTTGCATGTCATATTTCATAGCAACCTCCAGAGGACCACAGATTAGAAATACATAATCACTCCACTACATGTAGCATGTGTTTCTGAGACCTCCATCATATGCCTCCATTGATCATGTGGGCAAGTGGCTGCTAAATGTACATCTAAGGTTATGGAACTCAAAACAGAGATAGGGTTGCAAACTATCTTTCTATCTCCAAGGGGAATACTGAGGACTATAGAAAATTTCTGACAGAAACCTCAGACAGGTGGGTGACTGTCAGCTCCTCCTCCTGCATTGTGGGTGGTCTGCAAGACAAAAGCAAGCCAGCTGGCTCTGATTAAATCTACAGTTTTGTCTGTTTGCCTGAGCTTGACATCACTGTCTGAGTTAGGTCTTACACCCATGCAGGTTTCTACTTGTCTTCTGGGAACTGCTTGTGGTAGCAATTAAGTAATGCTGAAATGTATACAATACTCAGTCCTGAGCTCCATCTAGACTGAAATACTGCATTTCAAATGCTGCCCCTACTCTGACTGTTTGGATCTATTAATGGTCTTTAAACCTGGATGGCTTTAAGAGGAGTTTAGATAAATTCATGGAAGACAGGTCTATCAGTGGCTACTAGTCTGAGGGCTATAGGCCACCTCCAGCCTCAAAGGCAAGATGCTTAATACCAGTTGCACGGGAGTAGCAGTAAGAGAGAGGGCATACCCTCAGTTCTTGTGGGCTTCCCCGGAGGCATCTGTTTGTCCACTGTGTGAAACAGGATGCTGGACTAGATGGGCCTTGATCCAGCAGGGCTTTTCTTATGTTCTTAATGAATTCTAATATAAACTTGTGTACACTTTTAAAGGCGAAGTTGAAGACAGATCATTCTGGAGAGAATCTATCTATGTGGTCGTTTAGTGTCGACACTGACTTGATAGCACGTAATCAATCAATCAAGAAAATGACACGTTTGAATACACATGAGCTAAAAACTGGCTATGTTGTTTCTTGTGAGAGTTCCTTTTTCTTGACTAAACTGTTGTCACATCATGGAATGTTAATAAACATTCTAACTTCTGAGGGCAAAGCATCAAAGGCCAAAGTATATAATGTAGGCAAACTTACCAGCTGCTATGAAGGAACTGAAAGGTCAGCTCATGCAGAAGAGTGGTTATCAGATATGTGTAGAACGAAGATAGAGAAAGCAAGTGCTAGGGAGAGAGATAAACTTAATAAGAAGAGGAAATCAGGAAAGAATGGAGGGAGCAATGGATGGCGTGACTGACTGAAGAAAAGATGGTAGGTAGAGATCTCAGAATCCCTACAAAAATACAGATGAAAGAGTTAAGGGAACAGAGGTGGAGGCAGAGTGTATTGTAATGTCTTCATGAGCTGAAAGGAAGCAAAATCAGTTTATTCAGCCCTGGACTTTTCCAGGGTGCATTATACTGCATGCTTTTCATAGCTTTCACAGTATTTTCTTACCCTTTCTGACACACACACACATGTTTCCTGGATATTTCCATGGTCTCATAGCTTCTTGTCTTTTATCCTAGTGCATTTCAACACACTGTTTACATGCTGAGGACCTTCCCTTCATGATATTAACTGTGCCACCTGCTGGCTAGCACTTCTGAACCCATAATTTTTACTTGTAACTTTAAAGTACACTTTTTTAAAGACTCTCATTTCATGCATTGAGGGCCAGTCACCATGAAAAAGCTGGGAAGTGCAGTTTACATCTGAACAACCTTCAACTATAACTGTAATGAAGCAGTTATACATCCCTTTGTCATCTGACACCCCGCAAATGTGACTGTAGTCAAGCTCTATAAATCAACAAGGCTATTCCCACGATCAACAGAAAGTGGACTAAGGGAGCTTAGCTCACTTTCCATTGATCATAGGAACCACCGGGCTTGCAGGTGAGCCTGGTGCTCCCAAGGCAGCTAGCCTGCCTAAAACACCCTCCCCTTAAATGAGGTTAACGGAGCAAGTGCTCCATTAACCTTATTTTGTTGCTGGTGTGTCACCGTGGCGCACAGTGACACACAAGTAGATCCCTGACTGGGGGTCTCTCCAAGATGCCCTGCGCATTTGCGTGGGGCATCCTGGAACTTCTGGGGGCCTACCACCCCTGCCGGCTCCATGACGGAACCGGCAATCATGTGAGTGGCTGATCCAGCCACCCAGGGCTCTGGGCAGGATCGCCTGTGGGGAGAGCTGACAGATGCTCTTTTCCTGGATCGTGAGAAGAGCTTCAATGTCTGGAAAACCTCCCTGTTTCAGTGGTGGCTTCATTTGTATATTATTCGTCCCCAGTACAGCATCTCTCCAGTGGCCGTTGCTGGTGTCTATCTTGTGTTTCTTTTTTAAGATTGTGAGCCCTTTTGGGGACAGGGAGCCATTTTATTTATTTATTTATATCTATGTAACCCGCTCTGGGAACCTCTTGTTGAAAAGCAGTATATAAATAGTTGTCGTATTCGTATTCACACTCTGTATTCTACCAAAGACAACCACAGAGCTTGATGGCACACTTCACCTTTACAGCAGTGGTATTCAGATTAAAATGCTGATACTGTGCATCCACATTTATTGCCTGGTGATGCAAGGTGTTGCTAGCGTTCTGTTTGCGTAGTCCTCAAGCCTTGTCCTCAAGGCTTGCTTTATTTTCAAATTCCCCTCCCTTTTGCATTCACTTTGTGCGGCAGCCTTGACACATGACATTTAAGTAGGAGTTACTTTGCACTAGAAAATGGGAGGTGGGGGCATTAGTGTCTCTCTCACAAACACTTTTTTGACAGAGACTTTGCTGTCACACAACTTGTAAAACAGAGTTTGGGGGGGATTAGCAGTACTTTTGGGGGGAAGGTTACCCCACTTTTTTCCTGAGCCATCACTACTACTCCCTCCATTGAGTAGGTTGCTGCTGGGCATGGGGGCTTCCTATTGCCCGCATTGGACCTGACATAGGGTTAGGGCTGGGCTGGGCTGGGCAGGGCAGGAGGGCTGCCTGCTACCCCCAAAACTGAGACTGGCAGCTGTGCTGCTGATGGACTTGCGGGCCGTCTGCCATTCCCTCCACTAAGCTCCACTGAGTCACATGCCAAAAGAGCCAGCCCCCAGTGCCACTGTCTTCGCCACCCTGAGGTGCACAAAATGAAATGGAAAGGGACAAGAAGAGAATCGAAGAGGAAATGGGGACAAAGTGCTGTGCTCGGCTATGTCCCTCCCCTGGAGGACAGAGGCTCAACAACAGAGGGAGTAGTGTTGGGAAACCCCTGCTGGACTGCAAATCCCACCCCCAAGTGTTTGGGGAGTTTCTCCCTCATCTTACTGAATGAATTCACACACACCCCAAAAAAACCAATAACCCATATATTCAGTCACTAGAACATATTTTCTCCCCCTTTGGGGTCTTTCCTCCCACCACCACCCCAAAAATATAAGTGAGGTGTTGCTCCTGAAGTTTTCCCTCTTTCTGCATGAGAAGAGAAGTTGGTGTTGTGGTAGCAAGCATGACTTGTCCCCTTAGCTAAACAGGGTCCACGCAGGTTGCGTATAAAAGGGAGACTAGAAGTGTGAGCACTGTAAGATATTCCCCTCAGGGGATGGAGCTGCTCTGGGAAGGGCATCTAGGTTCCAAGCAGGGGCGGAGCTACCATTGGGCAAACGGGTCCAAAGAACCTGGGCTGCCACCAATCAGGGTCCACCAATCAGGCGGCCCCAGACATGCCCCCCCGCGTCTGACGTCAGATACGGAGGACATTATTTCAGTCCCAAAGCCGAAATCAGCCTGTGTTATGTTGGCAGTGCGGCCGGAGTGATGCTCCCTGCCTTAAAGGCCCCGTTTAGGAGAGAGATAGGCCGTGCTGCATTGGCAGCGCTGCTGGAATGGCTCTCCCTGCCTTTAAGGCAGGGAGAGTCACTCCAGTCCATGCTGCCCTATGCAGCATGGGACAATCTCCCTTCCAAACGGGGCCACGGGGCCCCATTTGGAAAGGAGACCACGTCCCCCATGTCTGTCAGACGCGGGGGCAGGGCCAGGGGGCTGCGGTGATGGCCGCACATGAGCTGCCGCTAGTCTCCCTATGCTGCTCGTTCCAAGTTCCTTCCCTGGCATCTCCAAGATAGGGCTGAAAGAGATTTCTTCCTGCAACCTTGGAGAAGCTGCTGCCAGTCTGTGTGGTCAATACTGAGTGAGATGGACCAATGGTCTGACTTGGTATATGGCAGCTTCCTATGTTACTATCCCTGGCTTGGGGCTTTCGTAGAGCAGGCTTCCCCAACCTGCAGCCCTCCAAATGTTGCTGAACTACAATTCCCATCATCCCAGCCACAATAAGTTGTAACTGGGGGTGATAGGAATTGTAGTTCGGCAAAATCTGGAGGGCTGCAGGTTGGGGAAGCAGGTCGTAGAGCAAGAATGGTCAGCCAGTGGCCTGTAGACCACATTTAGCTTTTAAAGCAATTTTTTCCGGCTCCTGGTGATCCTAACACTTTAATACAGGTGAGGTAAACAGCCATCTTATTTATTTATTATTTCTCTATGTAAACCACTTTGGAAACTTTTGCTGAAAAGCGGTATATAAATATTTGTTGTTGTTGTAGCCTGGCTCCCAGTTCCACATGTAAGGAATAGAATCAGTGGCTTTCTGTGTATTGTTTCCCGTAAATTGTACCAAATTGCTATCTTCTGTGTGTATGCTGAGAAGGCAAAGGACCACTGCTCTTGAGAAGACCCAAGAAGCATGTTAGACTCCTCTCAACCTCCCAGCACCCAAACTTCCAGGTTTTTGTTTGGTTTTTATTTAATTGATTATGTCCTTACTGCTGGGTAAAGCCAATATAATTAATCCTTTCCATCCATGAGAAATTTAGACCATTTCAGCCCCCATGTCAGCGCTGAAAAATAGAGCAGCCCCCCCCCCCAATGGAATTTGGCCATCTTGAGGACAATAATATATGTTCTAAGAGACTAACTTCTGTGTGTGAAACAGAAGGCAAATATTTGGGCTGACTTCTCATACCAGTTCAACGTATCAGTGGTTCATAAAGATAAAAACAAGTGCCTGCTCACATCTCCCCATCCCCTGCATATCCCACAATAATGTGTTGGCACAACTTGGCTGACATGTGGAGACAACAATCTGGTGACTAATGTTTCCTGCCCTGTGACTCACAGGGCTAGATTTCAGTTTGTTATCTTGTGGGGAATTACAGCAGGTAAGCCAGTAGAATTACAGGCATAGTATGGATGTTTCTTTTTCTAAATTCTTATCTCTAGGCATTCTATTTAAGTCATAAGTTTTCACTACAAAAGCTCATTTCTGCTGGTCACTGATCTAGAAAAACTGGTAAGCCTCACAATGACAAGAAGGAATGTTGCTGGCACTTTGATCCTAAGCACATTTCCACCTATTCTACAGCTCCCTGAGGCTGTAGCTGTAGCTGTAGCATGCTCCCCACTTTCTTGAGCAATGAGAAGTGTTGCCCAGGTTTTGGCTTCCTTTGGATTAAAGATTGCTGGAGGATCCTAGTGTCTTGCTTACTAGTATACAAGTTGAGTACAGGCAATCTAAAAGCTTGTGCACTTTTGCATAGCACCAAGTCTCTCCCTGAGAGAGAAGTCCTGCACCTAAGGTGCCTTCTAGTCTTTAGTTCTCTCCGCTTCTCTCTCAGCCCGTCTCATCCAGAAGCTTCTGTTTCTTCTTTACATATTATTTAGCTCAACCCCCTTCTCTTAGCTGGACGGGAGCTTCTTCTTCCTCTTCCTATTATTATTATTATTATTATTATTATTATTATTATTATTATTATACCACTTTTCAACAAGAAGTTATCCAAATGGGTTACATAGCAAACGGAATTAGAAAATTGTTCCCTATCCCATCTCCTATCTCCTAGAGGAGAGCTGGTCTTGTGGTAGCAAGCATGACTTGTCCCCATAGCTAAGCAGGGTCTGCCCTGGTTGCATCTGAATGGGAGACTTGATGTGTGAGCACTGCAAGATATTCCCCTCAGGGGATGAAGCTGCTGTGGGAAGAGCAGAAGGTTTCAAGTTCCCTCCCTGGCTTCTCCAAGATAGGGCTGATGAGAGAGATTCCTGCCTGGAACCTTGGAGAAGCCGCTGCCAGTCTGTGAAGACAATACTGAGCTAGATAGACCAATGGTCTGACTCAGTATATGGCAGCTTCCTATTATCCTAAAAGGGCTCACAATCTAAAACACAGACAATGTGCCTGGAAGGGACACTGTGCTGTGATTAAGAGGGATAGTTCCTCTCCCCCCGCTAAATATAAAAGATAAAACACTTTCAAGGTGTCTCTTTGCCAAGTTGTTAGCAGGCTTGGACTGGCCCACAGGGCAACAGGGCATATTCCCGGTGCGCCCCAGCCAAGTGGCGCCCATGCGCCCCAACTCCCACCCTTAATTGCCTATTCTGCTCAAAGCTCGGCGCCCTCCCCATACATTCCACCGCCCTCTCAGTGCCCCCAGTCTAGCCCTGGTTGTTAGCAGACCAATGCTTACATAAGTGATTAAACAGACACAATTTAAATTTGCCCTAGGGCCAGCCCCTCCAGATGGAAGGTTTCTTTCCATCAAGTCTTGACCTGTATTGAGCTGCCCAAGGAATCATAACTGAGTGTCCATACCTATAACTTTTTGTACTAAATCATCCCACAGTTATCTGTTTGCACCAGGGCAGAGCATTGCAGAATATTGTGAGTTTGGGTTATCTGGATCTTGGACTCTCCCCTGTCCCTCCAACTGTCACCCCTATCTTTCTTGTGAGTATGCAATAAAACAGACTATTCCAAGTTCTGTGGAGCTTGGAATGGAACACACACACACACACACACACACACACACACACACACACACACGTGTTTGAAGTGTTAAGTGTCTCCTGCTTTCTGGACATTGTTGCTGATGGTTAATTAATCACTTCCTAAAATCTCACCAGATCATTCCCCTTTCCTCCTTCCCCGTCATTTCCGTTTAATGACTTAGCTGTGAGCGTCTCCACAATTTCATGGGAGCTGGCCCCACTGAATACAGTGGGGTTTACTTCTGGGCACCACCACTATCTTATCCTTTAAAAAAAAGTTATGTTAAATTGCTGGTCTTGTGCTCCCTTTCTTGGGGAGTAAGAGTGCTATAAGACCTAGGAACCTAGGAAGCTGCCAAATACTGAGTCAGACTATTGGTCTATCTAGTTCAGTATTGTCTTCACAGACTGGCAGCAGCTACTCCAAGGTTGCAGGCAGGAATCTCTCTCAGCCCTGTCTTGGAGAAGCCAGTGAGGGAACTTGAAACCTTCTGCTCTTCCCAGAGTGGCTCCATCCCCTGAGGAGAATATCTTACAGTGCTCACACATGTGGTCTGTGGACAAGATCACAATAGCACTAGAACTATTATCCAGACCAACATTAAAATTACTTTGTAGACTAAACTAAGAAATAATGAAAATGCCTTTAAAAAAATTATTTGTTGATAGAATGAGATGAAAATTTCAGATAAGGTTGCCCCTTCTTGTGGAATTTTCCCACTATAATTGCAGTTAGATCAGTGTCTGTCTCTGCCCGGCAACCCTGTAAAGCTAGCCCTTAAAATTTGGAGTCACCCAACCCATATGCATTGTTCATTTGTTCACAGAATGGCATGAAAATTGCATGTGTGGTAGATCCCTCTGAGGCTATGATGCCCCCACCACCACCACACCCCCGCCCTACATTCGGAGACATCGCTCCAATAGCTTCTGAGCAAGCACATCTGAAATGTTGAGGCCTGACTTTCTGCCATTTAAATTGCCATGATCAAAGCAGTGCTGATAGTAACAACATTAAAACAACAACAACAACAACAACTTACAGCCTTACTTTCCCCAACACTCATGGTTCTCTTTTCTCCCTCCACTTCTTGGGAGGAAGTCCCATTAAGAGTATCTGAGCAAACATAATCGTAGCATGCTTTTATTTTTAAAAGATTAAAAATAGAGTGGGGATGATCTTTTTTTAAAAATTGATTTAAATATATAAAAGAAGGAATGGCTCCCTGAAAAAGGATTTGTTTTAGGCTCTTTGCAAAGTAGAAATGCCAAAAGCAACAGAAGGCAGGGAAAAAATATACTGGCTTACATGTCTCACACTGTAACGTGGGCGGTGTCAGCCACCCATGCCACAGCGGGTCTCTAAAATATGCAGCCAGGCATCAGAGCAACAGAGCAGTAACAAGACCGCTGCCTCCTGTGTGACCATATGCCGCACGGGATTTCCATGCCCATGCGATGCGCGATTGCACGAGAGAGAATAGTCCCAGTACTGCCCTCTGGATCAGCAGTGTATTTTCGAGCCCCACAGGCAGCAGTGTTACGGTCCAGGCCTGATTTATCTACTAAATATGCTCATTAGCTAGCATACAAAATTAGGCCTGGCTCATAGTGTCACCAAGTGACCAAGTTCTTTTATATGGTGACCATGTAGGATCTGGGCGCATGGAAGAAAGGAGATCAAACCAATCCTCAAAGATTCAATGGGCTTTATTGAGTATAAAAGAATAACAACATCAATCAAACTGAGCAGAAAGCAGGACACTCTATCAATATATTACTAACAGCATCTAAACAGAACATTCTAGCCGGCACCAGTATTCAGCGTGTTCCTAACTAACATATGTGTGTGCATTAAATCTTCCTAGAGCCTAATACAATTCAGATATAGATGGGAAAAGGGGGGGAGGGGTAAGGAAAGCTGAGGGCTGGCATGGTTCAGGAATTAGTAGAGGAAAGCGGGGGGAAGGAGAAGGAGGGAGAAAGATGGAGGGACCCAAGGCTTGTAAGGAGCAGCATATTACCAGGATCAGAAAGACTTGAGAGCGGTGGATCTCTACAGCTGAAGGAGCGAGGTGCTTGGCTGGAGACAGGAGCGTTTGCAGTTGCTCAGATCACGGCTGAGAGCCAGAGCAACATGGCTGGGGAAGTCTTGACTTCTCACAGCACAGTAGAAGTCACAGACAGCTCCTGTCCATGGACAGAGTTCCTGCTGTTGCCCTGCGGCTTAGCAGCAAACTCTGGGATCTTGTGAGCAGCTCTAGCTGTAGGCAAAAGATTGCCCGTAGGCACAAGACTGCTTGTAGGAGACAGTTCCTGTCCATGGACAGAGTTCCTGCTTCTAGCCCCGCAGCTTAGCAGCAAACTCTGGCATTGCTGTGAGAAGATCTTGCTGTAGGCACAAGATTGCTAATCTGCCATGTCCAGAGACTCCTTCTTATAGTGGTTTCATCCTTTGATGTCCATTTGAGTCTTCTGGATCACAAAAGGCATTTATTCCTGCTGTCCTCTGAATATTGTCTTTTTAATTACCAAAATTAGCTCAGGATATTTGGTCAGTTCAGAGAGATCTCAATCTCATCTTCTGTTAGCTGCTATCTTGAGGAGGGGACATAGCCCAAAGCAAATCTGCATCTCTGAGCAAATGGGCCCCCAGATGTGCTAGCCTGGTCCCAAAAGGTGTTAAAAGTCAGGAGTTAGTGAGAGAGTTAGTTCTATTTGTGTGAGAGAATTAGTTCTATTTGTATGAGACAGCAATTACATTATTTCTTGTGTACCTCTATCTAGTGTGTAATTATAACAAGAGAATATTTAAAGTAACATCAAAAGGGGGTACATGTGTGTGGCAAGTTAATCAACACTATGGCAGAAGCATCCTGTCAGTGAGGTAAGGGGATTACTGGACAACAGGTTAATTTCAGCAGTGTGAGACTGGTAATTAAGCCTGACCCATTGTGTCTCAGTGAGTTTCCACAAACACTGATAAACAATGCTAGATTACCCCTGCCTCTAAAAATCATTTACCAAGCATTACCCAGGCAGATCTGGGCATCATGTTTACCTTGAGTCCAGGCCTTAATTCATTTCTTAATATAAAATGAAATCAGACACAGGCCTCAATTCCACATACTTCTGAGTTGGGACCTTTAAGTCTAAGGTTGGGGTGCTCATAACAGCAGCTCTGCCTGCATTACGCTGTGTGACTTGTAAGCCATTGTGTATGTTATCACTAGCTTTCGTGTTTGTAGTTATTTGACTTGCGTTGCAGGAAAATGAACATTTAATGTATTGGAGAAATACCCTTTCTTTGGACACAATTACCATTATTGTTACATTACTAAAATCACCTTTTTCCCAATAGCAGGAGAAGACCTTTCCTATAACCTGTTCTGCTTCATGCAGAACCTAGAGCTTTTTGTCACTAGGGCTTATAGGCTGTAGGACAACTAGTATATCAATATGTTAAAACTTGAAATGCTAACTTGGCAAAGAGGCACCTTTTAACGTGGTGATACTCTTTACTGAGCAGAGGGAGAGTAACTGGCCCTATCTATCCCCAGCACAGTACCTCCAGTGACTGCTGCTGGTGTCTATTTTATGTTTCTTTTAGATTGTGAGCCATTTGGGGACAGGGATCCATCTTATTTATTTATATTTATCTGTGTAAACCGCCCTGAGTCGTTTTTGGAAGGGCAGTATAGAAATCGAATGAATGAATGAATGAATGAATGAATAAATGCCTGGAGTACTGGTGAGCAAAATACTATATTCCCTGTTCTTGGCTTCCACCTCCAGAATGACTGTCTCCTTCCTGTGTTGTATAATCAGATGATTGAATAATATTACCTGAGTCACTTAATTAGCTTGATCCATTCAGATTTGTATGGAAAGTAGTGCTATGGTACAGTGATCCTGCTAAACCTACACTGTTTTTTGTTCCTTGGGCAGGTATTTCCCCAGTGCCAGCTCAATGTTTGCCTACTGTCTCCTGGAAAGGGAGGGGAACAGACGTCACATTGGAAGAGGAAGGCAAGAAAGTCAGTCCACCTTTTAAAACACTGCCTACAAAGGGACGGGTTTGTGCAGCTGCTTGCAGGCTTCTTGGCAGGCGTGTTCACCTACGCACTAGAGGGACAGGATGCAGGAAGGGAGTGGAATACTGAGAGAGGGCTTTCTTGTTAAAAAGGTAAGATGCCCTAACTGTTTTGCAGTCCTTGCTGTATCTAATTTTTTTATTTTACTGGATCTAATAATAATGTGGGATCTAATTTCCAAAATCTGTTTCCTATGTGATTTTGTATGTTTACTTCCCCTTTTTG
This sequence comes from Hemicordylus capensis, assembly GCF_027244095.1. Taxonomy (NCBI): domain Eukaryota; kingdom Metazoa; phylum Chordata; class Lepidosauria; order Squamata; family Cordylidae; genus Hemicordylus; species Hemicordylus capensis. Next base: position 80,849,606 of record NC_069657.1, on the reverse strand, counting down.
AAGACAGAAGATCTCTAAAAGCCAGTCAAAGTGGGTACAAGCTGGATGACCATGCTAACCGTCAGTTAATGTACCTCTTGCTCCTCAGCATCTCATTCACTGTCAGGTCAGGTCTTGCACACAATCCTCCTCGTATTCACCCTTTTAACAGCTTCTTTTATTCTTGTCTGGCTTATGCAGGTAGTTCTTATGTATACCCCTTCTGACCTACAGCACAATCTCCCTCTTCTTCCTCTACCTTCTGCACAGCTTAAGGTGTTAATTTGATCCTAATTTAACATGCACATTAGATTTCCAAATAAAAAAGCCACTTCTGATTATTTGATCTAGCCTTTTGTAGTTTGCAAAACATATCACATTAAAACATTCCCTCTTCAAAGGAGCCCATAGTGCTCTAATTCCTCACTGTTTCTCCATTTCAATTTTTAATTCTCTTCGCTGGTGTCTAATCACCACATTACAAAATGATGCAAGAGATCTATGCTCAGATTATTTTATTTGTTTCAAAGAAACCAAGGGGAGCTCCGATTCAATTACACAAATGTTTCTGTAGGACTGGGAGTTTCCGAACCATTTCCTTGCTCTAAATTGCACGTGCACACATACACATGGCTATTGCTATACCTGCTAGGAGAAACAATAAAACAAGGGTAGTGCTAGGGCTTAGTAGTGCTCTCTCTGATGGATGACAGAGCCATCTGCTTGGAAAAAGATGGACTTCCATGTTGAGATAAATTTGAACCTGTGGGGCAAAACTAAAAGATATTTAGCAAATGTGTGGGAAGCAGTGGCACCTTGCAGCCTGAATTGCTGTACTGTACTGAACTGGATTTGTAGATCTAGAATCTTAGCTTAGGTTGCTAATATATGGCATCCCTTCTATTGCAAAAGCCATAGAGAACCAAAGTAGTCTAGAGACCCTAGTAGTCTAGGGATTGAAGTTGGTTCTGGGGGACATATATATGTTTCACCTCTATCATGGGATTAGCTTGGTGGCCTTGGGTCACTAAGGCATGTCAGTCTCAGCTCCCTCTCTCTCAAATAGAACAGTGCAATTTACAAGGGCAATTTACATTTGGAACTCCATGAGAGGGAGCAGAAAGTTGCTGGGTGGGTTTGGAGCAAGAAAATGACAGGCTGGGAAAGGATTCAGTACTCCATTGCTGCTTCACTGATCCTGAACACCTTTCTAGAGGTGGCTTTTCAACTCTAAATAGGGCCAACAGGCTAAGATTATATCAGCACTGTAAGCAGTTTCATCACAGATGAGACATATAAATGAGATCCCATTACTCAACTCCAAATAGGAACTTTAAGAAATCAAATCCAAGTTGTGAAGCACAAGCGCTCAAGGCTATAATTTCAAAAAATATTCACATGTTAAGAGGATAAACAGCAAGCAAGTGAGGGTTGATTTGCACATTATGGTGTATTGCGGGGGGGGCGTATAATTCCACAATAAACCTAGATTTTTGCTTCTGATGACATGCATGCAGGCAAGATTGTAGCTTCTCACTGTCTGTAAATGCAGGTAAAAATGTATGTAAAAGAGTATGTGTGGTGTGTGTGTGTGTGTGTGTGTGAGAGAGAGAGAGAGAGAGAGAGAGAGAGAGAGATTCCATGATGATTCTTACACAGGACTACCATGTGTTTTTAAGCTGCTAAAAATGACCACTTTTTGGTTGCAGGGACATGTTGTCCACAACTGGAAGGCAAGATGGTTTGTTCTTCTCCAAGACAGGTTGCTCTATTATAAACTTGTGAGAGGAAAGAAGGAACCTTCTCCAAAGGGTAGGATTCTTCTGGATGGCTGCACTATCACCTGCCCATGTTTGGAGTATGAGAACAGGCCGGTATGTCCAAGACTGTGCCCATTTGGTATAGACTACTATTGTGTTTGCTCCAGAAAAATGACAGGAACAGATTAGAGAAAGAAATATTGTGGGGCTGTGCTAATTCTTGAAGTTTGGGGACCATCAAATAAGATGTCCACAGAGGACTACTTTAAACTGGAAGAAGAGCATGTAGAAACTGATAATTTTCTCATGCTACCTCTGATCTGCAATGACATTTAAGCCTAGAAAAAGATGTTGGAAGATCCCTTAGTGTATCTCCCATGTCTTGTTTACTTTGGCCCTAACAGAGGAGGAGAATGCATAGTGCAAATGAAATAAATGGAATATGAAAGTAATACATGTAAAACTGTCTAAACACTTCTTCACAATTTTAAATTTGATACCAGGTCAATTTAGCCTTGTATATTAATCTATTCCTTACACTCATTGATATATCCATGCCAAAAGCAGAATTAATAACTTCTGTTGGCTTTGCAATGGCTCCTATCAACTTGTGGATGGATGGATGCCATACATATAGTCATTCCAGACCTAGTTAAATGTAAGGTTGAAATGAGTTGTAGCTATACAGTTATTTGTAATATCATAAGCAGAGCCACTTGAATGAAGCAAGCTTTTCATATAGTTGATCCAGTTCAACAATAAATGTTGAGGGCTCTAAAAGTGTTCAGAAACTCTGCAATCCTTCTTATTTGGTTAGAATTTAAGTAAATATGCCTGTGTGATGTAGAACATTGCTAGTATCTGGCAAATAATATGTACACTCCATTGCCCATTGTTCTTTTTGTAGTTGGTTATTAAACTGAAGACAAAGACTAGTACGGAATATTTCCTCAATCCTTGCTCTCAAGAAGAGCGTGACTCTTGGGCTTTAGATATTACTGGTGCTATTCATGCCGGCAATCCAGTACAAGTCCAACAGCTTCACCTCATGAAAAATTCCTTCAAACTACCATCAAATATCAGCCTGAAGTAAGTATAAAACGATTCCTCAGTCTGCTTTTGTACAACATGTATTTGGAAAAAAGAGAATGTAACCTGTTCCCTCCCCCTTTCCATTCTCCGCATCCCAACATTCAGGAGGACCAGTATGGCAAACCCTTGTAAATAACTACCCACTGAACTCCTTTCTGCAAATGTTAGTTTCCAACGCTGTTGTGTCTGAGGCCTGATTCACACATGCATGCGCAACAGGTGATTGATCTAAATTTGCTTAATCTACCCTTGTTGACAGGAGTTGAATTTGTGAACTGATTCCATTGAAAAGCATTGTCTTTGAAGGCATGTGAGCAGTTATTTGTAAGGATGTGCAGATTGTTCCAACAGTGAAATGTTCCAACAGAATGCCGTCTTTTAAAAGGGCCTTTTAAAATCTCAGAGCAGAGCAACCCCATTTTGATCAAAATGTTTTGAAGTTTTGAGCCTAATTTTGGAGGCCTGTTTTCCTCTTGCTGATTGGTTTTCTGGCACTTGCTTCTGATTAGCTTGTGACCTCCTTGCTTCTTGGTTGGCTTGTTAGCATAGAAATCAAGTGTTGTCATGGGCAACTGTGCCCCCATTGTCTGGGAGGAGGGGGAAGCACTTTTGAAGGAAATTTCAAAATGTATTCAAAGGGACTGGGAGGCAGAGAGAGCCCTTATAGTCTCTTTAAGAGGATACATCAGGAGAGGAGGAAGGAATCAAGAAAGGTTTGATGTAGTGGTTTTCTTTTCTCAGCACAGAGTATAATAGGCTGTGCTATTGCTGCTATAACTATCTGGTTTTGGTAGATCTCAGATTGACAAAGGAAGAATTTGAGTTGAAGGCAAGACTTGGAAACTCAACCCTTCCTTGAGTTGTGGTTTGTTTTGTTTGTGAGATAATATTGTGGCAAGAAATGGGAAGTGGCAGCAGTTTGTGTTTGTGTGTAATATTTCTTAGTGATTGTGTGACAAGCTCCATGTCTGGCTTTGAGACTAACTTGTGCTTCACTCACTGCTGTGATCTGCTCTGCAATCTGCATTGAAAGGTGTTGTACTCAATCAAAGCGGCTGTTCTCACACACAGCTTAACCCAGGCAAGGGAAACTCAGCCTGGGTGAAGCCAAGAGGGAGCACCACTGGGACTGGGCCTGATCCCAACAGGGCAGTGCTGTGTAGCCCAGCTTTTTAGCACGGCTGTTACCCAAGGTTAAGGGAGCAAGTGCTCCCTTAACCGAGGCTTGCTGCACATGTGCGAGCTTGGGCTACTTCCAGACCAGCCACACACAGAGATGGGCACTTGTTGCATGGTGCATTGTGGGATTCCCAGAGGCCAGGACATATTATCTCAGCCTCCAGAGCTGCACGGTGCACCACACAATGCTGCTCGTCTGGAGGGGGAAGATGAGTTTAACCACCAAAGTGTGTTGCGTGGTAGGACATGATGGGTGCTACTAACTGACAAAATAAATGGGCAAGTGGGCAATTTTTAACAAATGTTTAACCTTTCCCCAAAACCCACATAGGGTCCTATGGGGGTTTGAGGAAAAAGTTAAGAATTTGTTTAAAATTTGCCCACTTGCCCATTTATTTTGTGGCATGGGTGGTAGGTAGCAACTCCCAGCATCCCCAGCTGCAGTAGCCTTTGCTTGGGGATTATGGAAGTTGTAGTCAACAACATCTGAGAATCCCTGTTAGAGGGAACACTGGTTGGTAGCACCCATCATGCCTTACTGTCCAACCCACCTTGCTGTCTCTGGGATCTACTCATGCGGAATAATAAGGTGTTTTGAGTTTCCCCATTGTTCCCTATGGCCTAAATCCTCAAAATGTTTTGAGTTTGTTCCATTGAAACAACTAGTTGAACTGGTTGTTGCGCATGAAACAGAAGACAAAATCTGTTTCGTGCACATCCCTGGTGACTTGTACCAGGCAACTTGCTACGAGTGGTTGAAGAACTTGGCCTTCTTCATAAAGTAATCATCTTCACAATACACAAAAAAGTTACACTGACAAATTAGCTGTCAGAGGCTTACTGTAAATAAGACATAGGGAGACGAATGTCTCCTAGTCCACAGCCTCTGAGGGGTCCCCAAGGCCAGTCCTTGCCCTCTCTCCAGTCCCGTAGCCAGGAGTGTGAGCTGCAGTCCCCCAAAGCAGGTTCTCTGTGACTCCCGATTTCCCTTTTGTTGGGAAATTAGTTTGGCAGCTACTGCTGCCATTGGTCCTTCTTGTCTTGAGCTCCTCTCCCGCTCGGCAACTGAGCACAGCTGAAATACTAAGGACGGAGCTGGGACAGAGAGCTAGGCTGTTCAAGTGGAAAGGAAAGTCAAACAAACAGCTCTTATCTGTGTGGTTTTTGTGTGTGATTTGTGTTTTTTTTCTGCTTCCCACATTTATGGAGTGTGAGTGTGAGAGAGATTCTATCCCCAATTAAAAGCCTTCCTTGTTCCTTTATGTATTCCCCACCCAAACTCTTGTTTGTGCCTGAGCTATTTTTAACTTTAAAAAAATGATTTTAAATGATGGGGTTCTTCCTTCTAAGTCCTGATGACCCATGTGAAGTAATCTTCTTCCCCTCAGAACTTGCAATGAGTTGTTTCCCTCTCTGTGGAAAGGAAAGAGGGGTGGTGGCAGGGGGTTTATTGATTGGTTCTTTGATGGTGCCGTGGTTGTTGAAAATATATTCAATTGTTTTTCAACCAAACAAGTTCTAAAAAAAAATTTCCTTGCTCCCAGAATGACTCACAATACTTGAGGGCTGGGGAAGAATGGAGCTAGCCTAGCACCCTTCCTGATTGTTTGCTCATTTTAAATGAGTTTGCCTGGATATCCCTTCACCTGCCTTTTCCAAATGAAAAATATTGGTGGTTTTTTTTTGGGGGGGGGGGGTTAATCCCGCCATGCTACAGCCCTGACAAAAATTGTTAAGCTTGGAACAGAACTGCTTCCTTTGGATCCCACAGAAGGGGAGGAGAGCTGGTCTTGTGGCAGCAAGCATGAATTGCCCTCTTGTATTTTACAAAGCTGATACAGTTGTATTATTTGGTTTTGCTGTTGTTTACACCTTGTAACTGTAGTCTCCTGTCCTCTGTTAATCTGCTATACTATATTATATGTGTCCTTAATGTTCTTCTGCAGCAGAGGCATGGGGCCAGGAGAAGGAGAGGAAGGCAGCGAGGGACCCATTTTAAAATCTCATCTCCCGGCCCCCTCCAACCTTGGTACATCCCTGGTTAGCAAAGATTAGTCACTTGGATCCAAAGAACTATCCTGTCCCCACCCACCCCCACAGAACTGCACCTAAGGGCTAGGGGCCCCACTAAAACACCATGCAATGCTGCAGGGAAATCAATTACTCTCATCCATGCATAAGCAGGCTGCCTTCCACTCATATACAGGGCAATTGGGATCCAAGCTAGTGCTGTGCTCTTTATTAGTTGTATGACTTGAGCAGAGGAATGTTGGTAGTTTGACAAGGCCTGCTTCCCTGTGTGCTTAAAACTAACCATTTTTTGTTTGTTTGTTTTTAGTCATATTGTAGACAAAATGCACGACAACAGCAATGGAATGAAGTTAATACCTAACACAGAACAAGGCAACACGTATAAAGAAAGTTTTACAGGTATGCAGGCCCCTAGTAACAAATCTTCTAGTGAAACAATATTCTCTTGATGCAAACAAAATTACCCTTTTGCCAGGGCCCACGAGAAGCCAGCTTCAGTTTTCATTATTGCCACATGTGAAGGTAACAAAGAGTGTATTTTCAGGGCTTTTCTCCTACCAGTGAGTAACAACAACCAAACCCCAGATATCTGGAATTAGATAGAAGTACTTCCACATAAGAGGCTGTGACCGTCAGACGGGCTTGAGCTCCGTGTGTGTGTGTGCGCGCGCGCGCAAGTGCGCAAATCGATCTTGCCTTGGAATGTGTTTACCTCAGCGAATAGCAGCACCAAGGAAACTGGGAGCCAAAAATTGGAAATGATGCTCAAAGTGAAAATACTGTTAAGGAGATATAATATGCCCAATGCATATTATGCCTTCTCCAGGAGCAAAAATATATTTATTTCTGATATTTACATTTCACTTTTTTGTAAAAACATTTCAAAGCAGCTTCCATGTGAAAATCAAAGACTGTCATAAAAGCAGTGACTGACACATTACACAGGATTGTGCTGATATTTCCGATTGGCCTATGCTGCTGTAGGCATCAAAGGAAATGTTGGCAATCTTGCACGAGAGCGCTCTTGCGGTTGCGGAAATACTAAGACCAGCATGCACTCTTCAGGAATGCAACTCTCATCAGAAACGGCAAGAGCACTCTTGTGCAAGACCACCAATGTTTCCTTAGAGGAACCCGCAACAGCGTGGGTTGATTGAAAACACTGCTGTCAGCCTGTAACATGTCAGCCAATAAATTTAATGGCAGTCAAAATTAAAATGTAGCAGTTCCTTTCAGTAGCCAGTTTCAAATCAAGTCAAGTGCAGAGTTAAAAGCCCTTAGGAATAAAAACATTTTTTTCACTTGTCATAGTTCATTCAGAAGACAGTGTTTCAAGGCCAACTAACCTTTTCTTCCTAGGCTAAGCCCCAAACCAAAAGCCCAATCTAGATGTTATGGGGAGCCCACATGTAGCTGCAGTGGGGAAGTAGGGAGCCTAGGGAACAAGAGGTTGCCTAGGGAGCAAGAGGTTGCTCGTTCGACTCCCCGCTGGTATGTTTCCCAGACTATGGGGAACATCTATATCAGGCAGCAGCGATATAGGAAGATGCTGAAAGGCATCATCTCATGTTGCACGGGAGGAGGCAATGGTAAACCCCTTCTATATTCTACCAAAGACAACCACAGGGCTCTGTGGTCGCTAGGAGTTGACACCGGCTCGACGGCACAACATTTTACTTTACATGTAGCTGCTGCTGATCCCCATCTCCCTGGCAGAGTTTAGTTAAAACTACAATGCCTTTCATGATATCATTGCAGTTAGAAGTCCTACCTGAATTTCACTGGCTTGCATAGGCACATGGGAGGACTCCGAGTACAATGACATCGTGTCATTATGTGAGCCACTGGAGTTTTCAATGGAAGGACAGCACATAAATATGCCAAATAAATATAAGTAATGTTTCAACTTTTACTAGACTTTATTGGGGAGATACAGATTGGCAGCAACCCTGCATCCCTAAATTGCCTAGTTTGGGTCTCAGTCCAAGGTTTTCCAAAAGGTGGAAACTGGAATAAAGGGGCCTATGCTGTCCTAGACTGAGCAAGCAAGTGTAAAAGCTTCAAATTGCTTAGATTTATCCTTTTAATTTAAGACAGACTTCTCCACAAATGGATGAGTAATAAATGTATCTGTGTGTATCTGTCTTTGTGATAAACGATCTGAATATTGTATTTGCTAGCCTTAAGCATTGCCTTTCTTCGTCACAGGTTCTGTGCTGGTGGACTGGCTGATTTCCAATCATTTCACAGCCTCTCGGCTAGAGGCAGTCACGCTGGCCTCTGTGCTGATGGAAGAAAATTTCATCAAGCCTGTGGGAGCCCGGAGTGTTGAGGCCATGAGGAATGGTGACCTGGCTGAGCAGTTTTTAGATGACTCCACAGCACTGTATACATTTGTAAGTGATGAGATGTCTGTAAATTAGGTCTCACTTCTGCACAGGACTATCACAATTGAGGGTGGTAATGTGTGCACATTGGGGTAACAAATAGTAAAAATATGCAAGCAAATGGAAAACAGTTTGAAAGATAACTTGAAATTTTGTATCTGAGATAGATTAGAGTAGTTGGACTTTGGATTGGGTGTGAACACACAATAGATACAATTTGTGTAGGCACAGTATGGGAAGAGCAAATTGTTTCTGAAAGTCATGAATGTACAAGTCATGAATAAAAAGTAAGTTTGTGAATTTTTGTTTCTGTTAGTTGATCATGTTGCATCTGGCCAAACCCCCCCCCCCCAAAAAAATCCTGCTTTGGGAATGGACTTTTAAAAACTGAGATATGCGAGTTCCATGAAAGCCATGAAAGCAACTCTTCTGTATTTTGTGCTAAGTTCCCCCAAACATTTCCCAATATCTTTTTAAATTTTAATTGCAGGCTGAAAGCTATAAGAAGAAAATCAGCTCCAAGGAAGAGCTTCATCTTAACATTCTTGAACTGAGTGGCACAATTGTAAAACAAGGCTTTTTAATCAAACAGGTGACCAGGACTTCTGAATCTTGTCAGCAAACTGAGAACTGGAGGGATGGGGATGGTGGATGTTACAGGTGTCTTTTAAGGCTTTTCTGGAAAGAGGTGAGGGGAAGCATCTCATTTAGATTACAGCCTATTAAACAAGGATATATCACAATAATAATATTAACAAAGTTGTCTGGATATAAGAAAAGACTTTTTTTAAAAAAGTGTGATTGCAAGCTCCCACACACAAAAAGCTTCCTGTATGCAGAAAACTAACTGGAACTGTTCTTCTGGGAATGCTATGTTTTTAAGAATCGGTAGTGTTTGAAATGGAGGAGGATTTAGACACCTGCAGTCTGCAGTAGTCCAGTCCAGAAAGAGCTGGACCACATGATCATTCTGAATGTATAACTTGGCTCTCAGTGTGATATAAGGAAAGCTGTCCAGTCATCATAAGAATTTTCCTTACCAGGAAACCACTGTTTTTGGTACAGCACTAGAACTGTCCATGTACTGTTTTTTATACATATACAGCTTGTGTACAGCATGTATAGATTGATTATTTGTATGCATGTACAATGTAAATATAGCAGTATACACAATCTATACCCTATGTTTGATGGGTCCAGTGCCCAGGTTAACTTTTTAAATGAACACATATACAGTAATTATATAGTAATTCACATAAAAACATCATGTACGTGTGTACAAACACCTGTATACCTGTACACAAACTGTTAACTGCCCTACTGTCTACACCACTTCAAATAACTTTGACAAGCCAGTGGTTCCCTCTGCTTCAATGCATTTAAATTAGATATTCCCCCAGTTCTAGCATTTTGTAATGCTCAGGTTACAGTGGCATCAGCAGAACATCCTGAATTGCCTCAGTGAAGAATGAGGGGGAAATCCTTCAGAGAAAACTACCTTGTGATTATTTTAATGAAAGGCAGTATATAAATGTAACAATAAATAAGTTGTTCTGTGCACACAGAGCATCTTCAGAGCTGTTTCCAGCCCCTCCCACTTCAGGTTTCATAGAAAACCACTTTTGAAATGAAGTAGAATCCAAATTCCCAAATAACTTGCAATCAGTTTCAGATCTTCTGTTCCAAAAGGACGTAGTAGTCCCACTGGAGCTCTCTGCGTTGTATTCTCATTCTATAGAACCTTTGCTCCAAAGATAAGCTTCATTGTCTCAGGAAAGGACGTTGATATATTGACTTAGCAGACCCACAAGATTCCTGGTGATTTCAGGAGACCATACGTAGAGGAAGAAGATTAAGTATGTTTCATTCTTGCAACTTTTCAGGGGCACAAGAGGAAGAACTGGAAAGTGAGGTGCTTTGTCCTGAGGGCTGACCCTGCTTTTCTACACTATTATGACCCCACAAAGGTGAGATGATGAATCCTCATACTTAAAACTACCATGGGTTTTTTTGGCTTAGAGCTAAATTTTGTAAAAAGGAGATGCCCTTTTTATACCCTTTTTTATCAAGACACTACCTCTTTAAATAATTAACATCTAGCATCTGTAGCAGAGTGAACACCTCTGGGAAAGGACTACAAAGGCATCTGAGTGAACAAAAACAGGCTGGGGCAAGTCTGAAGTACTGCTGACAAGGCCATTGACTGTGTATATTGTATAGTCATGTCTTCCTTGCCAGTGCTGTATGAGATATCTTGCGGAGAATGCATTGTTCAGAGACATTACTCATTGCACTGGGCCTTTTTTACCCTGTAGGAAGATAACAGGCCAGTTGGAGGGTTTTCTCTCCGTGGCTGCCTTGTCTCTGCATTGGAGGATAATGGAGTCCCAGCAGGTGAGTATCAACATGCCAGATTCGTTCTTTCAAGCGTGCAGCTTTTCATGTGTTCAGTTCTTGCTAAGGACATTTTAGGGTGATCCAGCTGCTTACGCTGGGATGGCTTTAACCATTTCCATGTTAAGGTGTCTTGGAAAAGATGCATTTAAAAGACAAGCCTGATAACAGAAAAGGCTACATAGGAACATAGGAAACTGCCATATACTGAGTCAGACCATTGGTCTATCTAGCTCAGTATTGTCTTCACAGACTGGCAGCAGCTTCTCCAAGGTTGCAGGCAGGAATCTCTCTCAGCTCTGTCTTGGAGGTGCCAGGGAGGGAACTTGAAACCTTCTGCTCTTCCCAGAGCAGCTTCATCCCCTGAGGGGAATATCTTGCAGTGCTCACACATCAAGTCTCCCATTCATATGTTACCAAGGCAGACCCTGCTTAGCTATGGGGACAAGTCATGCTTGCTACTACAAGACCAGCTCTCCTCTCCGTTGTCTTTATGTAAATAGAAGGCTCATTCTAAAGTTTTTGTGCCTATGTGAAGAACCCTGTATCATGGGACGAAATAAGAGCTGCTTGGATGTGTGGACCAACTGTTTGTGTCACTTGTGGATACTGAATACGTGGGCAGAAGCACAGAGTAGACCTCTTCTAATAATCTATTTATTGCTAACAACTTACAGGACAAACCCAGTGCATTAAAATCCACTTGGTGAAAAGGAAAAGCAAAGCAAGGGAAAGTTACCTACAGACTATCCCTAGTTTTTAGTCCATTGAGGTCTGAGACTGTTCAGGCCCCTATGGGCCTGATATCCTATGGATATCATACAGGCTTAACCACTCACACTGCTGCAAAACTGAAACCATTTCCCCAATTAACTTGCTTACTTTTTCTAATCTCTCTGGGCTTGGCTCTTAAAGAGGCAGTACACAACAGTGGAACTCCTGAAGTCATGTAAAGATTAAGGTCACTTATAAGTGAGGCAGAGTGCACTGAGTCATATGGCAAAATCAACCACCTTTATTTTGTTCCCAAAGCCTTTCTTTGCTGACATTTTGCTGCTGCAGGAAAGAATCTCTTTGTCATGGTGCCTTGTTGCATTTTCCCCTCTTTTCAGGTGTGAAAGGAAATGTGCAGGGAAATCTCTTCAAAATCATCACTAAGAATGACCTTCACTATTATATACAGGGCAGTTCCAAGACGGAGAGGGCAGACTGGATTGAAGCCATCAAACAGCTAACATAAGACACTTGCAGAAGTGTATATGGACAAGGGCAGAACTCACTTATTGTTTACTGATTTCTGGGTACACAGTGGTGATCTTGAGGTGGATGGGTAGGTTGTTTCAACCATGCATGTAGCCAGCACCTGTCAAGTCTATGTGGGCTTCATCATGATGCAGAAAAATTATAACGTGTGCCTAAAGCTTGAAAATCCTGCTCATATGTACCTATTTTAGTCAGTTGCTATGAATGCTCCAAGGTTATGACATATCCTTTCCCTGGAATTATTCTGGGATTCTGAGCATTCCACCAGGTTCTTTCATTCCAGTAAAGCTATACTGGCTGACACAGATAAATCTAAAATATAGACTTTCTTGCTTAGACTAAAAATGGGGATACCAGATTTGCAGGTATCCACCTTCCATCTGGATCCATACAACTCCTCAGCCTACAAGGCAATATAACAGAGGTGACTAACTTTAGCTTTCCACCTGTTGTCCGACTACAACTCCCAAAATCCCTTGCCACAATTTATTGTGGCTGGGGTTGATGGGAGTTATAGCCCAACAACATCTGGAGAACCTCAAGTTGGCCAGCCCTGCAATATAAGGTACTGCTCCATATCAGTATATTTTGGTTTTGACAGCATTCAGGTATTGGTTTTTAGTGTCCTATTTTGTAAATGACACATCTTGTGAAGAAGCTCTCAGTGTTGCTAGGCACTGTTAATGATGGAAAATTAAGTTGTTGTTTTTAAAAAAGATAAATATGTGGTATATTGTAATAATATCTTCTGTTATTCTTTTTGTATAAGAATAAGAATTTTGTATTTTTGATTTTGAAAAATCAAAATGTGTTTGCTACTAAAAAAGTAAATATTTTTAAATTTGTCTAGGAAAATCACTGGTGGTTCATATTTACATATTTAATTATTTCAAAAGCACAGAGACAAGCTAAAAAAAATTGACATTGTTTGAGGAAAGCACTATCATAAAAAAACATTCCACAGTCATCATCGTCGTCATGAGGAAAGCTGATACAAAGGGATGATTGTTTTTGGATGTTGGCTGAGACGGGGCCCATCTTCAAACCCTCTAATATGAAGCCCATCCCTTCAGTTCTGAACATTACTATTTTCTGAGCATCAACACCTTCAGAAGAAAACATTTGTTGAGATCCCAAACACACCCCTGAAGAATTCTGTATGTGTTCTCTGGTGTCATGGAGGGTGGGAGTGTGAGGGTGGGGTAGGCCATGGGTGGCTCCTGGAATCCAGCAGTTGGGGGACATTTGTCCCCCCACCCTGCTCAATTATACCTAAATGCCTGGAGAGGGGACACCACAAAAACAGGGGTGGCAGCAGAGGTGAGGTGGTGAGAGCAATGGCAGCAGGTAGGTGAGGCGGTCCCTGAGGCAGGGAGCAGGGCCTATCTATGGCATAACCTGCCGTGGGCCATCAGTTCACCTTGCCCCATGTGGGAGTTGCCACTGTGGACAGCCATCTACTGGGGATGCGCTACCTCTGGATTTCTTGCATTGAGCCGGGTATCGGACCAGATGCCCTACAAGGCTCCCTCCTTCTCTATGGTTCTATGATTTCATGACAAAAGCTATTCTGTGGACTTGCAATCCTTTGTGTATGCATAAAGGGGTTTGATGGATCACAACCTATGACTGGTATCTGGGAGGGTAATGGAATGGGCCGGCAGGCCTCCCAAAACCATCCAGTCCCTGCCATCCTCTGGTTTCTAGAATAAAAAGCACATATTTCAATTATGTTGGCAGGGTGAGGGAAGTTGGATTACTTGACCATTTCAAATCAAGAGGCACAAACAAGCTCAAGAACAAGGAAGCACTTCAATCTGCATAGGGAAAGTGTCCCCACCCCAATCTCCCAGTAGTGATATGGGATTCTTTATACTGTATCTTCAAGCCACTTTGGTGAGCTCAAGGTCTCCTGAGATTTTTAAAGCTGTCACCCTTTGCAGAGGCTGCACACGGTGACTGAAATTGCATAGCTGACGTCCATCAAGCAAGACTCGAATCTGCTGGTGCTCACACAAGAGCTCCATCTAAAAGAGAACAAAAAGCAAGACAGACAAGTGAATCGCTAATAGAAAAGTCTGGGCAGAATCCAAAGCAAGTTAGGTATTCAGAAAGCCCACACATTAACTGCATTGAAAGATGACAGTGAAAGGTCTAGCTAGTCCCCCTTTAGATTCTGTAAGTACTGGTGCATCACATGTGGAAGACACAGTTTGTAGGACATTTAGAATATTTATATACCATTTTTCAACAACAACAACTTTCCAAAAAGTGTGTATGCATACTGTCCCAAATTCAGTGTCTAGCATCTTCAGTTAAAGGACCTTGGGTAATATTGCTGGGAAATACTTCTGCCTGAGATCCTGGAGAATGGATGTCAGAATAGGCAGTACTGTCTCCGTGTAAGGCAGCTGTCTACATTCATGCAGCCTAATAAGATTACCTTAAATGAGTCCCCTGGTGTAAATGGGAAGTAAGGAATTGTTGTCTCTTCCTTTCCCCATTTCCCAGCAATACAGGAATTCCGGACAATAGATTTCTCCATGAAGCTGACTGCAAGTAATAGCCCAACATCCTTGCTTGCATCCATGGGGTCACAGAGCAAAGTCACTGAAAAACTGAAAGGAGAGAATATGTGGCATTGAACAAACATTTCAGGAATCCAAGAGAATAACATGGGGATATTAAGGAAATTGTGTTTATTTCATGGTGTGTCATATAAAGATTTGCACAATAACTAAGAGGCTACTCATTAAATGTTTCCCTCCAGCAGTAACTGGGCAGAAGCAGCAAAACTATTCTGACTTGGTGCCTGTTATGACATATTAGAACTGGCCCGAAACCCTCTAAAAAAAATAAAGATTGTCTTTTTTAGAGTGTGAAAGTATAGGTAAGTGTTTTTTGTTGTTGAAAAGTGATATATACGTATTCTAAATATCCTACAAACTGAGTCCTCCACATGTGATGCACCAGTACATGTGATGCCACTGTAAGTGGCAGGGCAAAGTCATGGCATGATATAATTAATGGTATAACTAACACTTAGGTCATAGATAGGATAAAAGTAAGAAAAGGAAGCAGCAAAATATTCCTTAATTTTATTCTTTTTCCAATTAATTCCTTACACCTACCCGAGAGACACAGTCTCTCAAAAGTTCAACATAATCCTCATCCTTCTTGAGGAACTCAATACATTCCTGCTGCATTTGCTTCAGTGGTGATTGTTACACTCCTCCTGGTTTCTTGCAGAGGAGCAGTAACATATATAAGGCATGTTCTCACAACTGGTCATGTGTCCGGAAAAATTGAGTGGGGGGTGGAGGAGGAAGTGATCATGTGTTAGCCGTGATCTGGGTAGGACAGTGGTGGTCAACCCTAGGGATGTTCGGTGCCGGACCAGTTCAGATAAGGTCCAAACTGGTTCAGCATCACAGAGAGTGGGAGTATTAGTGGGATCTTTAAGAAAAAGGAGAGCAGATCCTTACTGGCTCTCTGCCACCTAGAGTTGCCATGCCCCCCGGAATTTTGGGTTTCATCCGGATTTTAAGCATCTCACCCAGATTGCTTAGCCCACCCAGATTCACCTGGATTTCAGCTTTCATTTTAAAAAAAGAAGAAGCTAAGCTCTAGCCCTTGTAAAAGCGGAGTTATGGAGCAAAATGTGCAGTCAGTTTTCTGCTCAAAAATTCTTTTCAAGCCAATTTACATAATATTCAAATTAGGCACTTGGATTTGGAAAGCCAGAATATTGCAACCCTACTGTCACCTCATGCAGCTTCCTTCTCCGGTGGCACTTGTCCCAAGTACCCCCGTGCGGCACCAGCACATGCACAGATGCCATGTGGCTGCTGGTGCTGTGTGGAGGAACTTGGGGCAAGCACATCCACAGCAGGAAGCTGCATGCAGTGGCAGAGAGCAGGTAAGGATCTGCTCTCATTTTTCTTAAAGATCTCCCTCTCCCTCTCCACAGCACCAAACCGGTGCAAGAACCTTGGTTCATGCCCATCCCTAGTAAACCCACGTTGTGTACCCAACATTGTATAGAACAGGCCTGCTCAACTTTGGCCCTCAGCTATTTTTGGACTACAATTCCCATAATTCCCAGCCACAGTGGCCAATAGCCAGGGGTTATTTTATGTTATGGTATATTTCTATACCACCCCAAACTTGCATCCTTTGGCAGTTTACAACTAAAATAATTGAAAACATCAAATCAATCAACAATTAAAATCATTTAACACACTGGAATTGTAGGCCAACATCTGCAGGTGGGCCAAAGTTGAGCAGCCCTGATATAGAGGGTGGAGGAAAAGCACATCCCCTTTCTTCCTACACAGATTGCAGCTAGCACATGGTCACTTCCCCCTCCTTTACTTCTGTTTTTGCTAACACACACAACTGTTTCTCGGGAGCACACAAGGGGCTTGGAATCTGGCTGGATGCTCTTCCTACCCAGCTTTTGGTCTGAGAATAAGCCTTGTGAGGAAACACAGTTCCCATCTTAACTCAAGAATGTCTTATGCTTACACTCCACCCTACATGCTCTGAGTGGGGGACATCCCTCTCTTTTGTTACTAAACAACCCTTGTCTTTTGTCATTGAAAGAGTGAGCCATCAAGGTATAGTCTTAAACCCTTTTTCACCAGAGACATCCTGAGACCCGGGTTGGGGTGGTGAGCGGGGAGGGAGCCCTGGGCGGCTGGATCAGCTGCCCACACGATTGCCGGCTCCGTGAAGGAGCTGATGGGAGCTAGGGGGAGCGGGGGCCCTCCAGCATGCCCTTCCTGAGTGAGCAGGGCATGCTGGTGAGACCCCCTGGAGCCAGGAGGCGGCTTTTCGCCTCCCCTCCGGGGGTTCTCCTCGTGAGTAGCTGCGGCACAGAGCCGCACCGCAGCTACTCATGATCAGAAAGCCCGGGTTTGCGGAGCACTCGCTCCGCAAACCCAGGCTTTAGGGAGGGCTACTTAAACGGGTTACCCACTCCAAACCACCGGGCTCGCCTGCGAGCCCGGTGGTTTACACAATCAACAAAAATTGGGCTACGCTCTCCTAGCCCAATTCTTGTTGATTGTGAGAATAGCCCCGTAAGTTCACATCCATTAAGGAGGAGAAACCTCCAGGAGGGAAAATCTCAACCCTGGATTAGCCTAAGCCCACCATTAATTACATCAGAGATATGCTGGCTCTGCAACACTGGAGAAGTAAATCATGCACCAATGCAGTCTGCAGCCTCCTTTGCAATCAAGTACTTTGCTCTTAGAAATCTTAACCATTTAATGTGCTTATTTTTTCTGATGCACTAATGCCCAAGTTTGATTGGTGCCCAATTTTGAAATTACTGCTCTAGAAAGTGGGTGTCTGAAACAAGGATCACCAGCTATGCTCTATGGAGGTACAGTGCACAGAACAGGCATATCTATTATGTTCTCACACACACACACACACACACACACACACACACACACACAAACACACGGGGTGGGATGGAGGGGGAGAGAGAGGTCTTTAAATAAATAATTTGGCAATACTTCTCCCTTTTCACTCAGATATTTTTACTCAAGAGATCATTTGCACTTATGACCAATCTCTGCCAACATAACAGCTCACATACTTACCTTTTGGGGGTGGGGCATATTACCCCCACAACAGTAATTTTCATGGCTGGCCTCAGTCCTCCTTTAATTTCACCAACATATTTCACTGCCTAATAATTAAAAATAATAATAATCCTTTATTTATTTATTTATTTATTTATTTATTTATTTATTTATTTATTTAACGAATTTTTATACCACCCAAAACTTACATCTCTGGGCGGTTTACAACAAAATAAAAACAGCATTAAAACATTAGTTAAAAACTAAAACAAGAAATTTAAAATATGACAATTTAAATTTTTTTAAACAATATTCTAAAACAACATTAAAAACAATCAAAACATGTAATGTATGTGTTTGATGGCAAGATTTACATGGTAAAGATACAAAGATTAAGTGATAAAGACATAAGTGATAAATTGCACAAATATTTATTATTATTAGCTTTGATAAACTTTTGATATGTCAGGATCCTTAAATTGGACTGGATGGAAGGCTCAAAAGATATTAAGTGGGGCGGAAGAGAGATCCTGGAATGTTGGGGTTTGTAGATGGTTTGTACAGCTAAAAAACCCAACATTCCAGGGCCTCCCCCACAATATATTTTGAGACTTCTGTTTGGTCCAGTTTAAGGACCCTGATGTATTGCCCGCATTCACCACCGGATCTGTTAACAGAACTGTTCTGGAGCAATGGTAGAATACCCTGAGCCTACTTTGGGGCTTGTGTGGGGAATTAGAGAGACTACAGTGAACATTCTGTTGTAGTATCAATTTGTGCAATGTATTGGTTGGGAGATAATGAGAAAGATAGAGATAAGGTACAATCAGATTTATTTCAGGATTTAGGGGTACAGGAAGATAAAAATCGATTAAGCAGGCAAGAAGGCAACAGAATATTAACTAGTAATGCTAATCTGGAATCTCACGAAATGGCATTCTATCTTAAGGTTAGTATTATAACAGAATCAGCTCAGGGCTAGCTAGAGAAAGGGTCAGAAGAGCAGCTCTAGACTTAGAAAGGAGAAGGGGGTGAGCAGAGTTAGGGAGATAGGCAGTTAGTAATACCTAATCTAATATCTGGTGGTGTGTTGATCATACCTTCAGGGTAGCGCGCATTGGTGGGTCTCCTGGGCAAGAAAGGCAAGTGTGTAACTTGCAAGGCGGTAGAGTCCCTAGGGGTCCAATTTGCTAGGGCAGCCAAGTGTGGTGTGTGGTTTGGGACTGGAGACAGGTCCAAACCAGAGGCTGGGATCGGAGCTGGAATCAGGGCTGGAGCAAAAGCTGTAGTTGATGGTATGGCTATAGCTGAAGAACATGCACCACACACACCCACATGTGTACCTGCACAACATTTGTTGGTGTTTGGGCTAGAAATAGGCAAAATCTTGCCTTTGGGCCATCCACGGGTCACATCTTCTTGCAGTTGGGGCCGACATCCGTGATTAAGAAAAGAATTCATATTGCTTGATTGGATCACTGGTAGGTGTGATCTCAATGAACAATAAAGTTAAAATGGTTTGGAAAACCTGTATGGGCCAGAGTGAATGGGCAAGCTCAAGACTTAGCTGGCACACCAAGAAGGCCTTCCAGGTGGGGAGATAAAGATTCTTATGAAACTAACAGCCATTCCTGCAGGTCCTTGCCAGATCATTAGTGAAGCAATAGCGGGGTGGGAATGCTCAGTCTTATCTGAATTCCTGTGAAGACAATTAGTTAAACAAATCCTTCATGCCAAAAGAAGGAGATCTACTATTCTCTTGAAAAATAGTCCTTCTCCTTAACTTGCATCTGCTCAGCCAGCCTGCTCCTTCCCTGAATAGAGAGGAGCCATAGAGTCATACCTTGCAGTCACTTGTTATACTGACCTTGGGTAACAGTTACCCCATGAGCCGGGTCTCACAATCAGCCCGCTTTTGTAGCCCTCCTCTAAGTCCAAGTTTGCGGAGTGAGTGCTCCGCAAACCCGGGCTTCCTGATTGTGAGTAGCTGTGGCGTGGCTCCACAGCGCAGTTACTCATGAGTAACTTAGCTTAGCCCGCTCTCCCCGCTCACGATCAGAGTGGGAGCCCTGGGCGGCCAGATCGGCCACCCACATGATTGCCGGCTCCGTGACAGAGCCGGCGGGGGCTGGGAAGCTCGGGGGCCGCATGGCAGGGCATACTGGGGAGACCCTCGGAGCCGGGAGGTGGCTTTTCACCTCTCCTCCAGGAGTTTACTCATGAGTAACTGCGCTGTGGAGCCACGCCACAGCTACTCACAATCGGGAAGCCCGGGTTTGCGGAGCACTCGCTCCGCAAACCTGGACTTAGAGGAGGGCTACAAAAGCGGGCTAGCCACTTGTAAGTCACCAGGCTCACCTGTGAGCCCAGTGGTTTACACAAGCAGCAAAAATCGGGCTAGGCTCTCCTAGCCCAATTTTTGTTGCTTGTGAGAATAGCCCCCATGTTTGATTATGCTAAGCGACCAACTTGAGAGCTTTACCAAATATGGGCATGTGCAGAGTTCATGGTCCCATGAGCTCATAGCTAAGATGTAGACTGCAAGCCTGCAGTTTCAAATCACATCATGGGGTATTGTTTGTAGCCCCCAAACAGGCTGTTCTAGCAACAAGATGGGGAGGCTCTTGTTTAAGTAAGGAGTGCATTCCACAATTTCAGGGCAGCAACAGAAAAGTCCCGTCCCTGCATAGACACCAGATAAGCTGGTGGCAACTGCAGATGAACCTCTCTGAATAATCTCAATGGGTGGTGAGGTTCATAGTGAAGAAGATGTTATCTTAAATATCCTGGGCCTAAGCTGTTTAGGGCTTTATAGGTTATAACCAGCACCTTGTATTTTGCCTGGAAACGTATAGGTAGCCAGTGTAGTTCTTTTGGTATAGGAGTAATATGGTCTCTCAGAGATGACCTGTAGACAAACCTGGCTACCTCATTCTTACCAACTGCAGTTGCTGGATTACAAAGGCAGGCCCACATAGAACACGTTGCAGTGGTCAAGTCTGGAGGTTATCACCACTGTTCTGAGGTCATTTATCTAAAGAAACAGACATAGCTGATATATCAGATGACAGAAAGCATATCTGGCCATTGCCCAAACCTGAGACACCAGGGAGTTGTTTGGGTCCAAAAGCACCCAGACTGCATACCTGTTCCTTCTGGGGAAGTGTGACCCCATTGTCTCCTGAGTTCTGAACCCGCACAATAAGTACCTCTGTCTTATTTTGATTGTCTCAGTTTGTTATCCCTCATCCATCCCATCTATGCCTCCAGGCAGGCATAAGCTTCTCCAGGCAGAAGCTTATGGCTTCTCCTGATGATGTTGACATGGAGAAATAGATTTGGGTGTCGCTTTAGACACTAGCTTCCAAATACGGGCAAGAAATCTTTTCCAAGATGGCAAATACAGGATTGGGATGTGTTACAGGAAGTCAAGTCATTCAGCCTCCTGTGTCCCACACAAAACACTAGAAAGAATAATGTAATCATAGCACAGAAAACAAAAAAAGCATTAAAATTAATTCTTTCTTCCATTCCTTTGTGGCCTTTGGAGCAGTGGCGTAGCCAGTGGAAGGGCGGTCCATGTCCATGCACATGATGTCATGTACAAAAGGGGCATGGTTTGATCACCGGAAGGCCCACCCCAGCCCTCCTGATTGCATTTCCAGCCAGCATTCCACTGGAGGGAGAGAAGGAAATAAACAAAGCCAGACTCCCAAAGCTGGCTGGAAATGAGCTTGGAGGAGCTCACACAGCAATCCAGAGCCCAGGCCACACCCTCTTTGTGCTTGGTCTCTCCCCCTTTGAAAGTGACATCACTGAGAATAACTGATTTTTAAAAATCATTAAAAATCAGTGGATAGACTGGTTTACTTGAAATTAAATACAGAAAGTCCTGCCATCCCCCACTACCTGTGTGCCAAATTTCAGAGCTCTCTGCTCAGCCATGATAACATTCTGAATTTTTCTCTTTTTCCCCTAGACAGCGGTGTGTTTTGGGTTTGACAAGGTGCTCTTGTGCAACTTTGCTACTTCAAAAGGATTTCTGACTCCCCCCCCCCTTTCTTTTCCAATAGTAAGGGTAAGAGCACAAAAAGAAAACAAAAGTGCAGAAATCTTTGAGAAGTATACATGCTCAGAGTCTGGTGCCTGGGCTTCCTGCCCCCTCCCAGTGAGAGCCCCAAAGTTGAAGCAATGATTAACGACAGGAAATTAAATATGGAACACTGGATTGTGCTCCTGTACTTGTGCAAGAGCACCAGGAGAAAAAAAAATATTTAAAATTTTTGAAAAAATAACTGGAAACCACAAATGCACACAACTCACTCCTTGCCTACCTGGGCACAGATGGATGCACAAAAAGGAAGCAGGAGGCGGGGTGTCCCTGCCTCCTCTGCAACCCTATTGGCCAGAAATGGGTGGGATGGATGGGGAGAAGCCTGCCTTATGAACAAGTTAAAGTTTGGAAAACCGTAACAAACTGTAATTAACCACAGTAAAAAGCAGCAATGTGAATGGCCCAGATTTTCTCTGATTCATGTTTATATTATATGCACTTTATTTATTTTCATCCTAACTTACACCACTTCCTCCCACAGTAAATGCCACCCCATCTGGAAAACTCTTTTGCCCAACCTCCTGCCTTATTTGAGTACTGTATATAAACACTTGCTGGGAAATGGGAAAGCACTGATTACAGAATGGCATATGAGCAGTACTGGAAACAGAGGAAACAAACCCTAACCCTAACCCAGTCCTCCAAGGTCCAGGGGAGCCTCCAAATCGCTGGGGCTGGGGGCCTCCAGCAGCCACCCTGTGCCCGCCCCACCAAAGCTCTGCTTTGGTTTTTTAAACTCTTACCACAGGGGTGGCTGCGGGGGGCGGGGGAGCAGAGCAGTCCTTCTCCTTCCCCCCCTCCCCTGGAGGTGGTGAGGTGGGAGCAGGAGCAAGGCTGCACCTATTCGTTCGGGTCAGAGTCTTTAAGCAAATGCAAGGCACGCCTGCACAGCGGATGACTGCATTGATGACTGCATTTACTTAAAGACGCGGGCCCAAATGAATTGGTGCAGCATCACTCCTGCTCCCACCCCACCACCACCGGGGGAGGGGGGGATAAGGGAGAAGGAGTGCTCTGCTCCCCCCCCCTTGCAGCAACCCCTTGGCTGTGGTAAGAGTTTTTTGTTTTTGTTTTTTAAAGTGGAGCTTGGGGGGGGGGCTTGCATGGGGGGGGACCTCGCAGCTGGGGGGGGGGGTCTGGGCGCCCAAATTACCTTGGTGCACACCTGACCGGAAAGATAGCTAGGGCATGCCTGCAAATCAAGTTCTTTCCCCGTTCTCCATTTCCCATGACACTGCTGTTGCACAAATGCCCTAAATGACTCTTAAATGTTCATTTGCACATAAAACGGAAATCAGTTTTTCTCAACCTTTAAAAGAGCAAATATCCCCAAATTCAGTGTTCTTCAATACAAGGCCCAAGAGCCAGTGGCAGCTTCCATTGACCCTTAATGCAGCTCTCTAACTGTTTATTAAAGTAAAGTTGTGTTTATTAGACCTGTGCAAAGTTTCAGCCAAGACCAAACACTCCACACAGCTCTCCTGACACCGAGCAGAAGAGGCTGCACCCACCATGCAGTGCTGAGCTTTCTCCAACACTGGTAGGGCTCCTTTAAGGGAAATGGAGACTCTCGAGCCCCAGGACCATCTTGCAAGGTGCACATGGAGCACTGGGAAGTGTAGTTCT
Source organism: Hemicordylus capensis (assembly GCF_027244095.1). Classification (NCBI taxonomy): domain Eukaryota; kingdom Metazoa; phylum Chordata; class Lepidosauria; order Squamata; family Cordylidae; genus Hemicordylus; species Hemicordylus capensis. The sequence continues at coordinate 80,826,184 of NC_069657.1, read as the reverse complement.
TTCCAGTGCTTTCCCCATAGAGCTCTGCAGGGAAAGTGCTGGGAAGGCCTATACTTCCCAGCAGTATGTGTATCTTCTAAGATGGTGGGAGGCCAGGGGGATTTACAGGGCTCCACTCCTCCCACCTCCACTCAGTGCTGGGGGAAGTGCAGCACTTACAGAGAGGTCAGTACCGTGGGAAATGGCTCTCACACTGAAGGTTGGTGTTTTTTGTTTTTTTGCCAAAGTGGCCCCCATTAATGAAGATCCCTGCCCTAACTTCTGAAAAAATTAAGAAATAAGTCAAGTTTCCAGTGGATTTTATATTTACAGTCGTGTGCGCCATGTGTTGGAAGAAGGGCTATATATATAAAACTATGATATGACAGATGTCTGAGCTAGTATGGGTAGGGTTGCCACCTTTTACACCAGGGATGCACAACTCAAATATGTACCTGGGCTAGAGGTGATGTTGGCCAAAGCTAGAAAGGCAGTGAGAACTAAGTGATCGGTGGGAAATATAAAGCGCAGAGTGCTAAAAATGTTGCCATAATTTTGAAAGGAGTAAGGGGCAGGATTGAAAGAGACGAAAAGCAGGGGCGGGGCACTAATTCTAACCAGCAGCAAAAGGACTGAGGAGCAAAGCCAAGCGGGAACTCTTCTCTCCATCCCCTCAAGGGGTTTCTTTTCCCTCACGTCCTTCTCCAATACATCCTGCCTGTGCCTTGCATACCCCTAGAGAAAATGATGAAGTGGATAACAAACTATTCCTAATCTTATTCAGGATTGTACAAGTGTGTTTGGTTTCAAAAGTGTCACATGATGATGCGGCTTTCACTGTTCTCATTGGTAGCATGAAAACCCAAATAGGTCTCATTCCACATTCTTAATTTAAATTAATCAGTCCTTTCCCACTGAAGGATGATTCCAAATGTCATTTTAATAAACAACAGTTTTTAATACAAAGGTATTACTTCATGGAATAATACTAATAATATGAAGCAACAGCCTTTCCTTGATCAGTTTGGATTCATTATTCATTCATTCATTCATTCGATTTCTATACTGTCCTTCCAAAAATGGCTCAGGGCAGTTTACACAGAGAAATAACAAACAAATAAGATGGAACCCTGTCCCCAAAGGGCTCACAATCGAAAAAGAAACACACCAGCAACAGTCACTGGAGGTACTGTGCTGGGAGTGGATAGGGCCAGTTACTCTCCCCCTGCTAAATAAAGAGAATCACCACGGTAAAAGGTGCCTCTTTGCCAAGTTAGCAGGGGTATTAAGAGAGAAAACATCCTGTGCAGCCTAATCATTCATAGGTTTACTCAGAAGCCGGTCTCACTTAATTCAGTGGGGCTTATTTACTGGTAAATGCACTTTGGGCTGTGGTGTTTTAGTTATACTATATTTCACAGGCATGGTCTTTTAAGATATGTAGTAGAATCTCTTGTCATCTTTAAAATGTGATAACTAATTACTGGAGAAAATATAATAATACTGCATTTGCAAAGTGGAGTAGTTTGACTCAATTGTCTGGATTCCAGCTTTCCCAACCCTCCCTTTTTAAAAATCCAAACAAGTTGTGGTGGTGGTGGTGGGGAGATGAAGCAATACTGCTTTAGAAACTGAAAAGAGGCAACAGAAAATATCCATTTATTTATATTTTTCCCTGTGTAATTTAAGGGATACAGTGTCATAACTGAACAAATACTACTTCGCAAACATCAGAAAGGAATCCCTTAGTTAATTCTGACAGGCAAATGAAAGACCTGAAAATTATTCAAGGTTCAAAGAGTTGTAGTATTGAAATGATAATGTTAAAGGCAAGTTGATGAACCTCTTCCTGTTTATAGACTTACACATATAGTAATACTGCCTACTAGAAAATAGAAGAGGATTTTTATACTCACATTTGTGCACCTGTCATTTTCTGTCATCTTCTTTGGGTCTGTTATATGTATCCCTTGGGTAAAAGTCTAAAGACTTTTGTTTGTCCCCCCCCTTCCTTGTCTGTGCACAAAATAAATAAAAGATCACAAATAAAGAAAGGATGCCAGGAAGCATTATCTCTGGCAAACACCAGTTAGACACCACCCGTGAAAACAGCTGAGTCACACAAGAGTCAACATCTTCAAATGGAGGTCAGAAGAACAGGAGAGGAGAATGGAGTGCCATAATGCTTTGGGAACAGCAGGATCAGCTTGTCTTGCCAATGATCTAGCAATCAGTTCCAAAGATCAGTTTCAACAGGGTCCCAAAGAGGTATAAAACCTCAGCCTAGGAAAGTATGAAATTGTTGTAAATGATTAGTGAGTCTGAGTCCATGTTAAGTTGCTGTTTGGCAATATAGTAAATGTTTTGGTGGCCTCAGCTCAGAGCAGGGGCAGTCCTCTCATGAGGTGAGGCAGTCACCTCAGATGGCGGGTTATTGAGACACCGGGAGGATGGCAAGATACCCACTTCCATCACCTTTGGAGCAGCTCTTTGGGACCAGCCTGATCCTTGCCAGCTTTGCAAGAAATATGGGGAGAGGAGAAAAATCTATCCTCCTCCTACACCGCATTGCATTGCAAGAAACGCAAGAAGAGGCTGCTGGCAACCCTCCCTCTTCCCCACTCCTTGTCACTTTCAAAGCTTGCAAGGGTTGATTTTAAAAGGGGGCTGGCCCCCACTAGGGGCGTGGGGCAGGGCAGCATTTTGCAAAGGGGACTCTTTATTCTAGGTCAAGCAAAACAAGAAATACATTAATGTAACAGGCACCAAATCCTACTCAGTCAATATGTTGTACATGCATACCGACGTTTGGATACATGTGCAGGTTTTTGTGTGAATGCTGGTACATGCATTCACTTCAAAAGTGAAACTGGATACAGACCCCATAAAATGCAATGTACAGATAGGAAGTGTTCTGCGGTATGTGCAGAGCATAATGTGTGAATAACTGTATGCGCAGGGGTAGAGCTATGATTGCACAGGCAGCTTCAAAAAACATGAGCCATCCAGCTCCTGGAAGCCTCCTGGCTCGCCTATCACTCCAGCTGGCCTATTCATAGGAACATAGGAAACTGCCATATACTGAGTCAGACCATTGGTCTATTTAGCTCAGTATTGTCTTCACAGACTAGCAGCGGCTTCTCCAAGGTTGCAGGCAGGAATCTCTCTCAGCCCTATCTTGGAGAAGCCAGGGAAGGAACTTGAAACCTTCTGCTCTTCCCAGAGCAGCTTCATCCCCTGAGGGGAATATCTTCCAGTGCTCACACATCAAGTCTCCCATTCAGATGCAACCAGGGCAGACCCTGCTTAGCTATGGGGACAAGTCATGCTTGCTACCACAAGACCAGCTCTCCTCTCCTAGCCAACTTTGTTATCCACTGCATGTTTTCTTCATTCTCTCCCCAAGTGAGGGAGAGAATGAAGAAAACACACAGCCAACAATGAAGCCAACTGGGAAATGAGCTCTAGAGCAAGGCTTCTCAATGTGTGGGTCCCCGGATGTAATTGGACTTCAACTCCCATAATTCCCAACCAAAAGCCACCGGGGCTGGGAATTATGGGAGTTGAAGTACAATAACATCTGGAGACCCACACATTGAGAAACCCTGAGGGCTACGTGGGCCCTTCTGGGTGCTGGCCACGCCTCCTGCATGTGACATCACTGGCAGGGGGCATGGTGGTTGGTGCGTGCAAGGGCCCACCAGGGATAGCGATAGCCTGTGTACATGCATACAGATCTCATATGTATACACTGTATACAGACTGTAGGTATGTTAAACCTAATGTGTGAACAGGGCTAAAGGGAAATGCCATTGTCCTTATGACCCAGTCCTTCAGAGATGTTTATGGAATGCTCTCCCAGGGAACGTCTGCTCTCTGACATCTGTGCTGCTTTTAAAAAACAGCTAATGACCTTTTTACTTGTTCAGGCTTTTACCCCTTAGGGGTTGCCGGGTCTCTCAGCTTTCCTACTTCTGTTTGTCTTTTCAATGGATTTGTTGTTGTTGTTTGGTGTTTTATGGTTTTTATTGTTCAACTGATTTTAAGGTTTTAAATGTGATTTTTATGGAGTTTTACTATATTTTAACTTTTGTAAACTGCCTTCGGATATCTTATAAAAGACAGTATAAAAATTGAATGAATGAATAAATAAATGTAATCTCATTGACTTTAGAGGGAAAATGTGGATCAGAACTTTATAACTGCAAGATGTACTATTGGTAAGGAAATACATGGGGCATTTGTGAAGATATAGTCTATGTCAATCTTCATATGGTATGTACAGTGGAATATGTGTCAATACCACTTTAATATTTAAAGATAATACCACCTTAACAAACCCATGCATTTTAAAATAGCATTATATTACAGAGTTTTTGAACATATAGGATTTAATTAGTCTGATTATTGGTCCAGGTAGTTTAATAATATCTGCTCTGGTAGTAGACAGAGATCTTTCTCAGCACTGGCTGCTACCTGAGATCATTTCATAAGAGATTGAACCAGGGACCTTCTGAATGTGAAGCATGTGCTCGAGCACCTATGTCCCTTCCCTTTTTATTTCAAGTAAAACATAGGAATACATTGAATCACATGTTACAATGTCAAAGTTCTTTTTGGTGATAAGGAAGAATCACAACTCTAGCTCAGGCCTACAAACTTGTGACTACAAATACGAATATGAGAAATAGCCCCGGCTAACTTGGCAAAGAGGCACTTTCTAATGTGGTGATTCTCTTTATTGAGCAGGGGGAGAGTAACTGGCCCTATCCACCCCCAGCACAGTACCTCCAGTGACTGCTGCAACCACCCTGAGCCATTTTTGGAAGGGTGGTATAGAAATCAATCAATCAATCAATCAATCAAATATTCATATACTGCTTTTCAACAAAAGTTCCCAAACGGTTTACATAAACAAGCAAATGGCTCCCTGTCCCCAAAGGGCTCACAATCTAAAAAAAAAAAGAAAGCAAAAGGTAGATACTAGCAACAACCACTGAAAGGATGCTGTGCTGGGGATGGATAGGGCCAGTTGCTCTCCCCTTGCTAAATAAAGAGAATCACCACTTTAAAAAGGTGCCTCTTTGCTCAGTTAGCAGGGGTTGCCAAGCCCAAGGCAACTGATCAGTCATGGTGATGAAGCCAAGCAGAGGCTCTATAAGAGACTCTAGAGCCCAAGACAGGCTCTATAAAACCAATTTGCTCCTTTTCACTGCCTTCCTGGGGACGGCCACAAGAGAGTTGTCAAGCATCTGGAAGACCACAGCATTTGGCTGATGGGCTGTATGTGGCTCATGCGGCCATGCTGTAGCTTGTGGTTTCCAGCTGTAGGCCCACAGATGTCTAACGTAGTATAAGTAGGATTGCCATGATTTTGGCCATTGTGGCTGTGTGGATAATAGGAGTTGTAGTCTAACAACATCTGGGGACCCAAGACTTGAAACCCTGACCTGTCTCGCAAACTAGGTCTTGTGGAAATCCTAGTGGTCCAGTGGCAGAGCATCTGCTTTGCATACAAAAGGTCCTATTTATTTGTTTAATTACATTTTTATTCTGCCAAAAACTTGCGTCTCCAGGAGGTTTACAGTTAAAATAATTAAAAACATGAAATCACTTAACAATTAAAACCATTTAAAACATTAAAACATTTAAAACATTTAAAACCCAGTATTAAAATAAAAATAAAAATTTAGAACCATAGATCTAATGAAAAGCCAAGGTGAATAAATGTGTCTTCAGTGCCTTTTTAAAAGTCGCCAGAGATGCGGAGGCTCTTATTTCAACAGGGAGCACATTCCAAAGCCCAGGGGCTGCAACAGAGAAGGCCAGTTCCCGAGTAGGCGCCAGACGAGTTGGCGGCACCCGCAGACAAATCTCTCCAGATGATCTTAACAGGCGGTGGGGCTCAAGGTGAAGAAGATGTTCTCTTAAATACCCAGGGCCAGTGGCGGAGCGGGTCCGCTGGCGGCCTGTGTGCGGCCGCCGCAGTGGCCCTGGTGACCCTGCCCCCGCGTCTGACGTCAGACGCTGGGGCTAGCCATGCCCCCGTGTCTGACATCAGAGGCGGGGGCGTGGTCTGGCCGAACGAAGCCTTGAGGCTCTGTTCGGCAGTGGCACTGGCAGGCAGAGAGAGTTGCCCTTTAACTGCCGAAGGGGCCGCACGGTCCTTTCAGGAGCTACTTAGGCGGTGCTGCATTTGCAGCGCGCAACTAGGAGCGCCAGCCTTTGTTTAGCTACCGAAGGGGCCGCGTGGCCCCCGCTCGGGAGCTAAACTAGCCTCCCTGCGTCTGACATCAGACACGGGGGCGTGTCGGGGACGCTCTCGCGGCCCCTGATTGGTCAGCGGCCCAGGTTCTTCGAACCCATTGGCCCAATGGTGGCTCCACCCCTGCGCAGGGCCTAAGCTGTTTAGGGCTTTATAGGTAATAACCAGCACCTTGTATTTTGCCCAGAAACATATCGGCAGCCAGTGTAGTTCTTTCACCACAGGAGTAATATGGTCTTTCCTAGAGGAGACAGAGACCAACCTGGCTGCCACATTCTGAACCAACTGAAGTTTCTGGACTACATGCAAAGGGAGCCCCACATAGAGCGCATTCCAGTAATCCAGTCTAGAGGATACCAGCATATGTACTACCGTTTTGAGGTTGTTCATCTCAAGAAACAGACGCAGCTGGCGTATCAGCTGAAGCAGGCTTCTTCAGAAGCAGTCTAATGATTGCCTCCTTAAGACAAGGAGGCATCCTGCCCTCCTAGGTTCAATCCAGGGGTGTAGTGAGGGGAGAGGGGGCCCGTGTTTGCCCCTCTCCCTGGTGGCCTCTAGGAGTGAAGGAGATAATTAAGAAAACAGGGAGGGGTGGAGCTGGGCGGCCTCAGGAGCTAGGGGCCCCAGGTTCTTTGAACCCATCTGCTCAATTATAACTACACCCGTCTTCAGGTCTGGAAAAAACTCATGTCTGTTACTAGATTAGCTGACTGAGTATAAGGAAACTTCCTATGTTCCTATGTAGAATAGAACGCTTCTGGGTATCACTCATTAAGAAACCACAAAGATTAGACAAGCTGCCATGTCCATGTCCGTTATTCTATCCAAAATTAAGTTAAAGCAATTCCACATCCCTGTTAAGACCGCTAAATTAAAATTTCTCAAAGTAATACCGGAACCAAGCCATCTGTATAGCAGAATTCTGCTAGAACTGTAGGCAGGGGTGGAGTAACACATAGGCACAGTGGGCACTTGCCTATGGCAGCAAATTTTGAGAGGCAGCAATTTTTTGGCAGGGGAACTAAAAAGCAGGCCACCTTCTCACATTCACATTCTCCACCCTTTCTGCTGGTTGCCAGGCACATGGTCCAAAGGGAGTGCACTTGCTGGAAGGCACAATTTTGCCAGCAACAGAGGCAAGGTGCACTGGCTGTGTTCCAGCTTTGCGCGCCCACTGCACTCTCCTTGTGCATTCCTGTGTCACCTGCACTCTCCAATAGGGAGCAGCAACAGCACCTTCCACCCCTCCCCTGCCTGCCGCACCTAGTGAGGAAGTGATTCCTCACCACAACCACCAGCCTCTTCTGATTTCTCCTGGGAAGTGGATCTGGTGCGCTCTTCTGGCTATCCCCACAACAGATTACCTGTGCAATCAAGGCGGCAGTGCTGCGAGCTAAGCCGTCTCCTCCCTGCTCAGTCTCGCTGCAGCGGCTGTTGCGTGGGAGTGACACACGTCGTCCATGCATCACTCCCATGTGTCACTCTCCGAGAGCGCTCAGCTGGGAAGGCTGCAGGTGTAGTGCAGGGCTGAAGCCAGAAAGGCCGCTCCATGGCCAAGCAGTGCAATGTGCTCTTTCGCCTGCTGCTCATCAGGGACTTGGGCATGGGCCAGAGATGAAATAGTTTCATCTCTGTCAGGACAGAGAAGGGCGGCAAATCTTTGGTTGCCTGTGGACGGCAAAAAGCTCAATCTGCCCCAGCTGTAGGGCTGTAAAAGAAGGTCTCTTTCTTGACCCTGTCCTCTTAAGATACATGAACCCATGCCAAAAATACTCTAAGGGAATTAAACAATTTTCCACATGAGGGATGACCAAAAATTATATTTCTTCAAGTGCAGTAAAGAGAAGATGGTTGCCTCACATGTGATAAATTTCTTATACAGGTATCACTTTGTTTTCAGACATTACACTGTACAATAGACTATAGGTGAATTAATTTTAAAAGCAAACCTGGGTACAGACCCCCTCAAATGTATGGTACAGTGTTAGCAACCCCTCTTAAAGCCTGGATGGCTTTAAGAGGGGTTTAGATCAATTCATGGACAGGTCTATCAATGGCTACTAGTTGGAGGGCTATAGGTCACCTCCAAACTCAGAGGCAATATGTCTCTAAATACCAGTTGCAGAGGAGCAATAGAAAGGACAAGCCCTCTGCTCTTGCCTGTTGGCTTCCCAGAGGGCTCTGGTGGACCATTGTCTGAAACAAGATGCTGGACTAGGTAGGTCTTGGGCCGGATCCAGCAAGACTTTTCTTATGTTCTTATGTTTATTACTGTATATGTGTTGAACACAATGTGTGAATAATTGTACATGTGTACAGTGTTGCTAGAACAGCTTGTTCGGGAGCTACAAACAGTACTCCACAATGTGATTTGGAACTGCAGGCTTGCATTCTCCATCTTGGCTATGAGCTCACAGGACCGTGAACTCATCACATGCCCATATTTGGCAAAACTCTCAAGCCGGTTGCTTAGCACAATCAAACATGGGGCAACTATTATCCAAGGTCAGCATAACAAGCGACTGCAAGATACAACCCCATGGCCCCTCTCTATTCAGAGAAGGAAGCTGGCTGAGCAGATGCGAGTTAAGGAGAGAGACTATTTCTCAAGGGAATAGTAAAGCTCCCTTTTTGGCATAAAGGATTAATTTCACTAATCATCTTTACAGGAACTCAGATAAGGCTGAGCACTCCCACCCCACTACCGCTGCATTAATGGCCTGGCACAGACCAGAAGGAATAGTCATTGGTATCAAAGAATCATTATCTGGAAGGTCTTCCTAGCGTGCAAGATAAGCTTTGAGCTCGCCCATTCACTCCAGCGCATGCAAGTTGTTTAAACCATTTAACTTTATTGTTCAGTAAGATTGCACCTACTAGTGATCAAATCTAGCAAAATATGAATTATTTTGTCAACCATGGATGTCAGCTCCAACAGCAAGGAGGTGTGACCTGTGTATGGTCTGAAAGTATGATTTTGCCTATTTCTAGTCCAAACGTTAACACATGTTGTGCTCTGGCTTTAGCTATACCATCAGCTACAGCTTTTGCACGAGCCTTAACACCATAGGATCTTGGATTGGTAATACTAATTGCCTATATTCCTAAATCACCTTGCCGCCTAATAATTCAAGCCTTAAGCTAAAATGCCTCTACAGTACATGAGACTCTAGTTAATACCGTTAGTTTAAGATTTTATTGCCTCCTCACTTTGCCTAATCAATCTTTCCCCCCTCTTCCCCAATAAACCCTAAATAAATCTGATTGTACCACATTTCCATCTCATTTTCCAGACCAAAATTTTGCATGAATTTATTCTGTAATGAACTGTTCCGCCAAGTCATGTTGATTCCCCACATTAGCCCCCCAAGCCTGATTTGAGTGTAGGCCGCACTCCAGAACAGGAAGAAGGCTGGTCTCGTGGTAGCAAGCATGACTTGTCCCCTTAGCTAAGCAGGGTCTGCCCTGGTTGCATATGAAAGGAAGACTAGAAGTGTAAGCGCTGTAAGATTTTCCCCTTAGGGGATGGAGCCGCTCTGGGAAGAGCATCTAGGTTCCAAGTTCCTTACCTGGCATCTCCAGAAGAGAGCTGAGAGAGATTCCTGCTTGCAACTTTGGAGAAGCTGATCCCAGTCTGTGTAGACAATTCTGAGCTAGATGGACCTATGGTCTGACTCAGTATACGGCAGCTTCTTATGTTCCTACCTATTATTTAAACATTTATGTTGAATACTTATGTGTTGATCGTAACATGTGTGAATAGGACTTCAGTAAGTCTTCACTCTTATCCATAAGAACTTCCACATAGGAAAGTACCCTGTGTGCACATTCTCACGTTAACAAATAAACACCTATATTTCATCATATTCCCAAACCAAACTTGTGGTCAACTGGACTTTCCCACAGTATGTACACATGGAAAAGATATATATCATTCATTGTCACATATGATGGTACATGGAAACAATACCACTATATGCATAAATCATTATATGTCAGCAGCTCCAAGACTGAAAGTGAATGAGACTGAAGCAAAGTAAAGTGTGCCATCTAGTCGGTGTCGACGGCCATCACAGAGCCCTTGGGCGGTCTTTGAGACTGAAGTACTGCAAATCAATTCATGATCCGATGTGATGAGTCAAAGTAGGCACTAGGGGTGTGCAATTCGGATTTTCGGGTGATTCGGCTCGGACCCGAGCCGAATCACCCCCGTTCTGTTTTGTGCCCGAATCTGGGTCACCCGAATCACCCTTGATTCGGTTCGGATTCGGATTTAATCCGAATCCGAATCTGAATCGATTCGGGGGGGTAAAAAGGGGCCCAGGGGCAAAATTTTGGGGTGGGGTGGTAGTGCCCAATGGGTAGAGTCTACCACCCCAATGTCAGGGGGATTGGGCAAAGTCCTGATTGTTTGTGAATTTTTAAAGTTTTAGTGACTTTGGGGCAGTTCGGGGGCATAGCATGGGATTTGGGCAAAAGGAGTGGGGTGGGGTGGTAGCGCCTAATGAGTGCAGGCTACCACCCCAATTTCAGGGGGATTGGGCAAAGGGCTGATTTTTGGTAAATTTCTGAAAATTTCATGTCTTTGGGGCAGATTGGGGCATATTGGGGCAGAAAGTGGGGGCTGGGGCAGAATAGTGGGGTGGGGTGGTAGTGCCTAATGGTTGCAGGCTACCACCCCAATTTCAGGGGGTTTGGACAAAGGGGTGATTTTTTGAGAATTTTTGAAGTTTTGGTGACTTTGGGGCAGTTTGGGGGCAGAAAGTGGATCTGCCCCCAAAGAGTGGGGTGGGGTGGTAGTGCCTAATGGGTGAAGGCTACCACACCAATTTCAGGGGGATTGGGCAGAGGGCTGATTTTTTGAGAATTTTTGAAGTTTGGGTGTCTTTGGGGCAGATTGGGGGCAGAAAGTGGATCTGCCCCAAAGGAGTGGGGTGGGCTGGTAGATAGTGCCTGATGGCTGGAGGCTACCACCCATCCCCAATTTAAGAGTGATTGGGCAGAGGGGTGAATTATGGTGAATTTATTTGTATGAGGTTTGTCTTCATAAGGTGAAGTGTGCTAAATTGATTACTTCCTCATATTATTCATAGTAAAGGAAAGTGTGAAAAAGTGAAAGTGGGGTCATGAGAGTTGTTTAATTGAAAAATATCTCATTTGCTATGATAGAATGAGAATTCACACCTCAGAAAAAACTTCTGAGGTGTGAATTCTCATTCTATCATAGCAAATGAGATTTTTTTCAATTAAACAACTCTCATGACCCCACTTTCACTTTTTCACACTGTCCTTTACTATGAATAATATGAGGAAGTAATCAATTTAGCACACTTCACCTTATGAAGACAAACCTCATAAAAATAAATTCACCAAAATTCACCCCCTGCCCAATCACTCTTAAATTGGGGATGGGTGGTAGCCTCCACCCATTAGACACTATCTAGCAGCCCACCCCACTCCTTTGGGGCAGATCCACTTTCTGCCCCCAATCTGCCCCAAAGACACCCAAACTTCAAAAATTCTCAAAAAATCAGCCCTCTGCCCAATCCCCCTGAAATTGGTGTGGTAGCCTTCACCCATTAGGCACTACCACCCCACCCCACTCTTTTGGGGCAGATCCACTTTCTGCCCCCAAACTGCCCCAAAGTCACCAAAACTTCAAAAATTCTCAAAAAATCACCCCTTTGTCCAAACCCCCTGAAATTGGGGTGGTAGCCTGCACCCATTAGGCACTACCAACCCACACCACTATTCTGCCCCAGGCCCCACTTTCTGCCCCAATATGCCCCAATCTGCCCCAAAGACATGAAATTTTCAGAAATTTACCAAAAATCAGCCCTTTGCCCAATCCCCCTGAAATTGGGGTGGTAGCCTGCACCCATTAGGCACTACCACCCCACCCCACTCCTTTTGCCCAGATCCCATGATATGCCCCCGAACTGCCCCAAAGTCACTAAAACTTTAAAAAATCGCCAAAAATCAACCATGAACCGAATCACCCGAATTTTTTTTGCCCGAAATTCGGGTGATTCGGCTCGTGTCCGAAAAAATTCGGGGGACATCGGGGGTGATTCGGTTCGGCCCCGAATCACCCGAAATTGTTCGTTTCGGGCACAGATCGTTCTGTGCCCGAAATTTTTTGCACATCCCTAGTAGGCACGCCCCAAAACTAACAGAAAGGTTGTTTTTTTCTTTACAGGCTTACTGGGCACGTGAAGTTGTCTGCCGTTACAAGTATTAATGTCAAATAAGGTGGGAATATATCAAGTGATCAGGATTGCAATTCTGGCGCTAAGATTTCACAACTTTTTAGATGGTGATGCTTACGTGTTGGCCTCTCTGACTGCAAAACTCTTTGATTTTAAGTATGCATCCCCCAGTCCCGAGAGATCTGAAATGAAGAGGATTTTCCTTTTATCAGGCTAGAGTTCCCTCTCCCTCTATTCTTTTTAAACAGAGGCGGGGCCGATCCTGGGCGCACTTCCGTTTTGATTCTTGCCTTATCCTTCCATTCGCTCCTCAATGCTCCGAGAGGAGTGGAAAGGCTCTTGCCTTCTCGAGGAGCAGTGCCCAAGAGATCTACGGAAATAAATAAGTCTTGCAACAGTCGTTCTTATTAGTATTTCCTGATCTATTTTCTGTGCTCATTTAATACTTTTATACTCCTCTCTTCTCGTTGAGCATGCGCACGTGGGGCTGAAAATGAGGGGAGGAAAGTGGGCGGAAATTCAAAGGGGAAGTTGCAGTGATGGGCGAGGAAATGGGAAGGAGCAAAATAATTTATATCTTCCAACGCAGCAGGGGTCCTGTGTGGACGGAGAGCAGAAATTGTGTTAAGTGTGGGTTCCCCGCATTGTCTTCCAACAGAAAAAAATGTTAGAGTCCACCGCACTTTGCGCAAAGAAACCCTCGGTCTGGAAAACCCTCGAGCCGAGACAGAAGAGCTTACGTGGTGATGCATGCAGAACGCCGCCGCCGCCAATTGGAAGCCACCCACATCAAGTCACCCAGACACGTGATCTTTGTGCCCGCTTGACTGATGGTACCATGTGGCCTTCAGTGCCCTAGAGAAAGATGGCGTCTCCTTTCTCCAATAAATCGGCTATTTCGCCGGCCGCTCAGATCACCTGATTGGGTTTTCAATATGGCCGCGGCAACAAGAGTTGTTTCTGCTTTGGGAGCACTGTTCGTGCCGAAGACCGTACGATAAGTGCACAAGGCGGTGGTCAGGAATTGATCGATCGTTAGACTTTTCTTCCAGGTATGTCAGACCGGAGGCAAGAGAGGCTCTTTCCTCAGCGGGTGTTTCCTTTATTCTCTCTCTTCTCCCCCCCCCCGCCCCGCTCCGCTTTACAAGCTTGGGGAAGTTGGGGCGAAAGAGAGAAGGTAACTCCTCCGCCGGCTGAACTTGCAGCCCCGGCAGGGCGATGGGAGCCTTCTGCCGCGCCGCCTAGGGTAGTTCTTGCGGTGAAGGTGGTCGGATTAAGAGAAATGAGCAGGGCTGCCTGACTGCGTTCCCAGACGAACGAGCATTCCATTTATCGCTGTGCATGTTTATTTACATAGATGTAATCTTTAAACTGACAGTTGTCTGCTACTGAGGATAAACGTCTGCGTAACAAACAACTTAATAACTTCAAGGCTGCCGTTCTTTGCACACCTATTGAACTCCGTGGGACTTAATTTGCAGCAAACGACCATAGGAGTGGATATCCTGCTGCATATTAGAATAAACTTATACTGGTTCTTCAAGAAGCCAGAATTCAGTTGTGTTAAACTGGAGTGGATACATGGCTGAGAAGGACTTGTGCTGGAGAAAGTTGCCTTTCAAGATAGGTAGGCTTCCTAGCTAGAAGCATTTAGTAGGAGGTGGTTGCATAAGAACCTGTTGAATATTGTATGCACTGATTTCTTATGGAATTGTCGAGAAAGTTGGTTCTAAGCTTGCTATGATAAATTTGACCCCCTTATTTAGAACTTCCCAACTATTTTTCCCAGCTTACTTTATATATTCTTACCTGCTTACAGAGGTTTACACTCATAGGAAACATAGGAAACTGCCATATACTGAGTCAGACCATTGGTCTATCTAGCTCAATATTGTCTTCAGACTGGCAGTGGCTTCTCCAAGGTTGCAGGCAGGAATCTCTCTCAGCCCTATCTTGGAGAAGCCAGGGAGGGAACTTGAAACCTTCTGCTCTTCCCAGAGTGGCTTCATCCCCTGAGGGGAATATCTTGCAGTGCTCACACATCAGGTCTCCCATTCATATGCAACCAGGGCAGATGCTGCTTAGCCATGGGGACAAGTCATGCTTGCTACCACAAGACCAGCTCTCCTCTCCCCACTCTCTCCCTTCTCATAGCCCACAGTGCCATACCCAGTCAAGACTGACTCAGTTTCTCAATTATGTTGTTTTCTGGTTTATCACACTATAAAGATGATTAGAATTGTAGGTGGGCCTGGCAGCTGGAACATCTGCTTTGCATGCAGAAGGTCTTGGGTTCAAGCCCTGGCATCTCCAGGTAGGGCTGGGAGAGACGCCTGCCTATAGCCTTGGAGAAGCTGCTCACTTGGTATAAGGCAACTTCCTATGTTCCCACAAGCCCTTCACTTGATTTTCTGTGGTGGAACAGTAAGCCAACATTTCTTCTTATTTCATTGGTATATTTTGTTTCCTAAAAGTACCTAATATTTGGTGCAGAACTGGAAGAAATGTTGTAGTGTTAGTCACCTGCCTGGCTGAACTCTAAAGGTATATAGCTAAAGTTGAATTTTTGAAATCTCTCTCTCCCACTCTCTCATTTTGCTTGCAGAATCCTCTCATTTTAGGAGGTTCTTGTAAGTGGAAGTTTGTTAATGTGATTTCAAAGCCGGGTGCGATGAGTCATTATGAATGTGTGTTTTGAAACAGAAGGATGCATCCATTCGGTAAAGAGGAATCTGCGTCCTTGGACCATCTCTTCTGGTTTTTCTGCAAATGTGTGCAGCGGGGAGACTGGGAACTTGCACAGGCCTGTGTTCCTCAGTTACATCAGAGGCAGGAGGAAGGCCATGAAAAAGTGGAAGCAATCCTGCAAGCCATAATTGCTTGTCCTTCTCATCTGAGGTAAGCACTACAATGATTTTCTGTCAGAAATAGATGAAAGTAAAGTAAGTATTTGAAGGGAAAAATCTTAGTTTTATTATTTTACTCTTTAAAATATAATAGAATTGAGCATTTAAGTGTGCCTTGTTTAATACTAATGTTTATACTATGTTTAGGGGCAGAAAAAGCACATTTTGCATCCCTCTACTCTTCTCTGCACCCAAGTGTGTGTGTTGCCATTATGGCAAGTGTAGAGGCATGTAGCTGGAGCATAACAAAGGAGTTTGTCTGGAGTGGTGGTGTAGGATTGGGGTGCTGGATATAGCTTGAGGTGGCATTCTGAGCACCATTGCTTTCAGGGGTTATACAGTGTGCCTCCTTAGATTCCAGTTCAAAGTGCAATTGAGGTAACTTCTGCTGAGGTTACTGAGACTTTTGGATACATGAATTTAGAGTAAGTTATAAATGCCTGATTCTTTTATATATTACCTTTGCAGGTATGGATCGAACCGGAGTCCTCAAAAACTTGCTTGGTTTTGGCTTCTTGTATTGCAGAAGTGGCTAGCATGGGAACAGGTAAGCAATTTTCCAAGTGAGGAAAAAACTCTCTCCCAAGCCAAAAAGGTTTTGTAGCTCCCAATTACTGTTGCAATAATGATTAAAAGTCCCAAAGCAATCTTTCACTACATTTAATTCTAAACCAAAAAACCCAACAACATTCCTTGTATACTCTGACTTTGAGTACTAGGTAAGAAATAGGGATGTGCACAAATTGGTTTGTGCACTCCTGGAAGGACAGGCGGTGTCCTTTAAAGGGCAGCGAGGGTGCCCTTACCTGCCCTGCTGCTTTCCCCCCGCTGGTGCTCTCCCCAAAAGTGGCAGTGTGGGGTTGCAGCATGCCTGCTTGCAGCCCCAGTGAACGTCGTACCAGAAATGGCTGAGGTGTATGCATGCCATGCGTAGGTAAGGGCACCCTCCCCGTTGCTTAAAGGACCTCCCATCTCAACCGACTTGAACTCCAGACTTCCGAACCAATGTGGCGCTCCACAAAAAGAGCACCGAACTAGTTCTTGCACATCCCTAGTGAGAAAACAGGCCTTGTTCAACACAATAAAATGTTCGCCTCTTCCTTGGATGTTTCACTAGCACGTGTCTTATTCACTTTCTGATTTTTCTGGGCCATAGTGCCGAGAGTAGGCGCCTCAGAGCATCTACATCAAGGGTGACCCTCTCCAGCTGTTGTTGGACTAGAAAGCTCATCCTCAGCCACATTACAATTGGGAGTGATGGGAGCTGTAGTCCAACAATAGCTGGAGAGCCTCCTCTGATGTATTGGTCACCTCTGATGTAGAGAGACGATATGCGCAGGGAGACTGTCTCCTGAATTCTTGGCAACTCCCCCTGCTCCCCCCCCCCCCATGCTTTGCTATCTTTCAAATCTCCTGTGCAGATCCAGGTTATTCTGGCATGGGGATAAAGTTATGAGGAAAGCTCCATGCACTTATGTGCTAAGAGACTGATACAGTCACAGGATTTGGGCCAGAAGGGAACCTGGCAATCCACTAGCCATAGCGGCAAGCCATTTAAAAAACTGAATGGCAGTTGCAAAACCTCAGGCTATGGACATAATTTCCATAAATGGATCATTTTGGATTGTAGCTGTCGTCATTAAATACAAGAGAACCAAATCTCTGGGTTTATACAACTACTTGTAAACAGCAACTGAGTATTTGAAATGGAGACATGCAGTCTCTTTGTGTTGGAAATTTAGAGTAAGAATGGAGTGCAATCTTGCTTCAGCTCCTAAAAGCTTAAAAAAAAAAACCACTTCTGCTTCCCAATGAGATATAATTCAGTAGTTGTTGTATCCTATTCTAATGTGCACCTTCCTCTTTTCTAATCATTTCAGAAAACGGTCCCAGTGTCTCTTCAGAGAGAAGTGGAATTCTTGCTGCTTTTAGAAGAACTTGAAAAAGATGTCTCGCATGCTGTTCTAAAGGTATGGATTCTCTTGAGGGGGAACTTGGCACAGCTATATACTGCTTATAGAGTAGAAGTGTCTTACTAAAGTGTCTGGGACTTTTATTGGCCCTGCACATCTCTCTTCTCCTAGCCCAAAAGAGTTATCAACTGGAAATGGGTGCTGTGGTGCAGGGGTGTTAATGCCAAGCTATTCAGTTATTGCCATTTTTCCTCCCCACCCCCTCCATATTGCCTTGTTTTCCATTCTGAACCAGATGGTCCCCAAGTTGAGATCCGACATCAGATGTGTCAGCTGATGTCTCTTCAGTACCTCTGTTAAGGGTTTTACATGTTTGAGAGATTTTCTGTTATTACCAAATTACTTTATTTAAGAACCTGAATTTTAATGAATGAGAAATGATGCTTAAGAATCATGGAAGGTAATGCAAACATTTACTATCAGAAGCTTTAGTGTCTGAAATGTCTGTAACCAGCTGAACAGTTGTTACCCTTGAATGGGGCTGCCGGAAAGAAAGTCATCTGCACAGGATGCAGCTGGTTTAGTTTCCTCTTGAAAATGTTAGGTTATTTTGCTTTTCTAAAATCTTCACTATTTAACCAAATCACCAAAATAAACACAACTGTGATTACCAGCATTTCTGGCACTCTTTTATTGTGTTGAAGAGATTTAAAAAAGAGGTTAGTATGAATGAAAGTATCAGAGGATGAAATGCTACAAGCTTATCTTTTTCTCCTGTTTAGAAATTGCTTTCATAATATTCTTTCAAAGAATTTGTTTTCTGGCAAGAAAAGAAACTTGACTAGGCAATACAGAGTGGGATAGCTTTTAGTGGTCAACATTATTGGAAAGCAGAGTTCATTGATACAGTCAAGTGATCTGAGAGTTCAGGTTTAGCAGTAATAGCAGAGGAAGAAAACTTGTTTATCTAGTACTCTTTCTCACCAGATCTGGCCCTACTGTACATTAGTTGTGACTATATCATTGCTGTCTTTTGGAGACTGACTGTCTTCCAAATAGAATTCAGATACTTACCATAGCACTTCCTTCCTTTCCCTTTTAAGTACTGTCAATGATGCATCTTCCTAGTATTTCTTTTTACTGGTGTAAGGAGCTGGAATAAGTGTAAGCATTTGTAATATCGTAATTATTCTTTAGAAACGTAATAGCCCATGGATAGAAACTGTTGGTGGTCCAGCTGCTGTTAAGAACATAAGAACAGCCCTGCTGGATCAGGCCCAAGGCCCATCTAGTCCAGCATCCCGTTTCGCACAGTGGCCCACCAGATGCCGCTGGAAGCCACAGGCAGGAGTTGAGGGCGTGCCGTCTCTCCTGCCATTACTTCCCTGCAACTGGTACTCAGAGGGATCCTGCCTTTGAGGCTGGAGGTAGCCTAGAGCCCTCCGACTAGTAGCTGTAAATAGACCCTCTCCTCCATGAAATTATCCAAACCCCTCTTAAAGCCATCCAGGTTGTTGGCTGTTACCACATCTTGTGGCAAAGAATTCCACAAGTTGATTATGCATTGTGTGAAAAAGTACTTCCGTTTGCTGGTCCTGGATTTCCTGGCAATCAGTTTCATGGGATGAACCCTGGTTCTAGTATTATGTGAGAGGGAGAAGAATTTCTCTCTATCCACTTTTTCTACACCATGCATGATTTTATAGACCTCGCATCATGTCTCCCCGCAGTCGTCTTTTTCAAAACTAAATAGCCCCAGGTGTTGTAGCCTTGCCTCATAAGAAAGGTGCTCTAGAACCCTGATCATCTTGGTTGCCCTCTTCTGCACCTTTTCCAGTTCAACAATGTCCTTTTTTAGATGTGGTGACCAGAATTGTACACAGTACTCCAAGTGTGGCCGCACCATAGTTTTGTAAAAGGGCGTTATAATATTAGCAGTTTTATTTTCAGTCCCCTTCCTGATGATCCCTAGCATGGAATTTGCCTTTTTTACAGCTGCCACACATTGAGTCAACACTTTCAACGAGCTGTCCGCTACGACCCCAAGATCCCTCTCCTGGTCAGTCACTGACAGCTCAGATCCCCTCAGCATATATTTGAAGTTGGGGTTCTTTGTCCCAATGTGCATCACTTTACATTTGCAAACATTGAACCGCATTTGCCATTTTGTCGCCCACTCCCCCAGTTTGGAGAGATCCTTTTGGAGCTCCTCACAATCCATTTTGGATTTCACTACCCGAAAGAGTTTGGTATCATCTTCAAATTTGGCCACCTCGCTGCTTACCCCTACTTCTAGATCACCGGTCCCAGTACAGATCCCTGGGGTACCCCACTTCTTACTTCCCTCCATTGCGAAAACTCTCCATTTATACCTACCCTCTGTTTCCTGTCTTTCAACCAGTTAGCAATCCACACATGTACTTGTCGCCTTATCCCATGACTGCTAAGTTTCCTCAGGAGTCTTTGATGAGGAACTTTGTCAAAAGCTTTTTGGAAGTTCAGGTATACGATGTCAACTGGATCACCTTGATCTACACACTTGTTGACACTCTCAAAGAACTCCAAAAGGTTGGTGAGGCAAGGTTTACCTTTGCGGAACCCATGCTGGTTCACTCCCAGCAGGGCCTGTTCTTCTAGGTGCTTTACCATTTTATCCTTGAGGATGCTTTCCATCAATTTGCCTGGAACGGATGTTAAGCTAACCGACCTGTAATTTCCCGGATCACCCCTGGATCCCTTTTTGAAAATCGGTGTTACATTTGCTACTCTCCAGTCCTCTGGTACAGAACCTGATTGCAGGGATAAGTTATATATTTTAGCAAGGAGGTCAACAATTTCACATTTGAGTTCTTTGAGGACTCTTGGATGGATGCCATCCAGCCCTGGTGATTTGTTAGTTTTCAGTTTCTCTTGTCACTTCTATCTGGCTCAGTTCTTTAGCTGCCATCCCCGAAAAGCCTGGTTCAGGAACAGGTATATGCTCAGTATCCTCTGCCGTGAAGACAGACTCAAAGAACTCATTTAGCTTCTCTGCAACCTCCATATCCTCAATAATCCCTTTCACTCCCTCATTGTCTAATGGTCCAACTGTCTGTCTGGCAGGTTTCCTGCTTCTGATATATTTAAATAAGTTTTTGTTATTCCCCTTGATGCTTTTAGCTAAATGTTCCTCAAACTCTCTTTTTGCCTCCTTTATTGTTGCCTTGCATTTCTTTTGCCAGAGTTTGTGTTCCTTTCTGTTCTCTTCATTTGGACAGGCCTTCCAATTTTGGAAGGAAGTCTTCCCTTTTATGGCTTCCTTGACAGTACCCGTTAGCCATGCTGGCATCTTCCTGGACCTAGTGGTACCTTTCCTCTTTTTGGGTATACAGTCTAACTGGGCTTCTAGTATTGTGGTTTTGAGTAAACTCCATGCACTCTGGAGCGAAGTGACTCTCCTGATTTTCCCTTTCAGCTTCCTTTTCACCATACTCCTCATTTTAGATAAGTTTCCTCTTCTGAAATTCAAAATGTCTGTGTTAGACTTCCTTGGTGATTCTCTCCCCACATGTATGCTGAATTTGATGGCACTATGGAAATACAGTTCCCATAATCCTCATCCACAATAAATTGTGGCTGAGCATGAACAGGAGCTTTAGTTAAACAGCTGGAACTATAGCACAGTCAATAGCCCAGTTCGCAAAGAAGGACTGAAAAAAGTCTACATGTGGCCAAAAGCCTCTGGTTGGCAACAGCAACTATAACTTCTGATGGGTGTTATGGCCAGCTGGAGACCTTGTTCCAGTCTTTTCTCCACACTGTTAAGCTTACTCGCTCATTCCTCAGCACCATGGGGTTTCTTCTTGCAGTACCAGAGAGGCACAAGGACATCGCAGCAACACAATGACCTTGTTCCTCTCTGGTGCTGCAAGAAGAATCCATAAACTCTAGAGCAGGGTTTCTTAACCATGGGCCCCCAGATGTTGTTGGACTACAACTCCCAGAATCACCATACATGGCCTCTGTGGATGGGGATTCTGGGAGTTGTAGTCCAATAACACCGGGGACCCATGTTTAAGAAACCCTGCTCTAGAGAGTGAGTGAGCAGGCAGAAGGTGGCTTGTCACATGAGGATATAGGACTAGAATGGGGCTCTCCAGTTGGTGTAGCACATGTCAGAAGTTGCTACAACCAGCAGGAAACTTCTGGTTATGTGGAACCAGGCCGGTGCTGATAACAGTTACTCTTGATCCAATAAGACAACTTGCCCTTTAGTTCATCTCACGTACTTATGAAGAGAAATGACTCGCTGTTATCCCAACTATGCATTTCCCTCCCTCAGGAGCTATATGAAGTCTTTGAAAACAGGCATGGGTTGAACAGGAAGCAAAGGGATGGATCTGCGCAGACACTAAGTGTGGAGGCAATATCTGAGCTCCGAAAAATGCTGTTGCCGAATCCTCGGAAGCTGCAAGCCGTCTTAGAATTTCTGTGGAAGGATCCTGCTGAATGTGGCCATTCCCCAACACACAGTTGCTCACCGCAAACTATCTTTATTGGATTTCTCTGGGACTCCTTAAAGCTTCTGAAGCGTCTCCAGCTAAATCCAGTCTTGTCAGAACTGAGTCAAGGCGAGACGGTGGAGGAAATTTATAGAGCCCTTAGCATGTTGAATTTGGAGGTGGAGAAACAGACTGGAGAGCTGCATCTTCTCTGCAGGGAGCTTCTAGATGCTTGTTGGGCTGAACAAAGTCCATTGAGGGAAGAGAGGTTGCTCAGCTGCATGCTAAGGAAAAACAGCCATGCCTTGCTCAGTCTGTTTGGCAGCGTATTTGTTGAGAAGACAAGGGAGAAACTGCTGGGGCCAAAGTCACCAGGAAAAGGTTGGTTTAAGCTTTCATTGTTTTAGCCACCAATGGGAAAAGTGACCCATGGGCCTCATCTGGCCCCCATCAGGACTGTGTGTGGTCCCCTACACCACCTTCTCATTCCCACCGAATGTGCCTATGCAAAATGTGAGGGCATGCCAGAGGACTCTGCTGCAAAGCAGGGCTCTCCTGGGCATCTCCTCTTGTGCATGGAGGGGCATCTGCAGGTGTGTTCTCTGTTTCTTCACCTTGTCCCTCTTCAGTGATATAACAATATAGCAGATTATACTCATCCTGGCAGGGCTTTTTGTTGCATTTGTTGCAAAAGATGAGCTTGGAAATAAAAGCCCATCTTAAATTTTCCATCAGATATCAGTGTAAATGTTTAGTTAGTGGCATAGACCAGTTGAGAGTGCCTTGTAGCGGGGTCTGCCCTACCTCCATATGTAAAATATTTTAGGGCTCAGAAAAATTGCTGGCTACCATGGTGAAGTGCAGAGAGCATGCCTATCCTAGTGAAAATTGTGCCTTTACTTCATGTGAACTTTAATTCCAGTTATGTATGTTTCAGGTTTGTCTGAACAGCTGGAAGCTGAGCAGGCAGTGATGGCATTGTTCTCGGATCACGAGCATACTTATTCTTGGAAAGCTGCCTATTTCTACTGCCTTAGCAGCAACAAGCACTTTTTGGAACAAATTCTGGTAAGACCCTAATGAGGCATCGCGTAGTAAGATGTGATATGGCAACAAATGTTACTGATGCCAGTGTTTCCAAACTGAGTGAAGATCTTTGAGAATGGCACTTGTGCTGCATTAGCACTGGTGCATTAGCACTGAGTGCTCTGGCATACTAGACTGCAATTATAGAGTCTTAACTATAGCTCATTATTGTAGCAATGAGCTGCAAAGGAGGGCTCTTTGGTCTCTATCTACTTGGATTCATTGCACAACCAAGATTTCTCATGGGTTCACTTGTATTGAAGTGGGGTTTAACTGTCTGAAATAGGTGTTGTGTGTAAGTGTGAAATTCTTCATCTGTTCTGAAATATACTTTAAAAGGATTGAAATTGTTGTGAGCTGCCCCGAGCAGTAGTGCACTGGTGGGGCGGGCTATAAACATTTTAAACTAAAATGTACTTTAAAAGGATTGAAATGAGCATATATTCTGTACCAAAGTAACTGGAATCTAAATGGGTTGTACTTCTTGCTTGCCCCACTTCAGACATAAGTGCCTGCCTTTATAGAGTTATACCAGATGTCCACTGTGACCCAGTATTGTCTGCCCTTAATTGGCAGTGACTCTCTTGGGTCTCAGACAGGAGTCTGTTTGGCTTTGCTACTTGAGTCTTTTAACTGCGGATGCCGGAAACTGAATCTGGGACTTTGACACATGCAAAGCATGTATTGTATCTCCGTGCTATGGTTCCTCCAAATTGATCTCTGCTAATATACCTTAAAAACTTTGGACCATTGCTATCCTAGCATGTTTAAACTTAAGGGAATAGTTCAGAGCTAAAAAGGGAAGATGGTGATGGCACAGTCATATGCACATACAAGTGTATGTAACTGATGGCACAGTTCTATACACTTCCTAGGTCTGCAGACTTAGGAAGCAGAACCTGGGGGTGGGGAACACCTGAGGTGTTTCATTTATACATCTTCAGTATTTCATGGATTAATTTCATTAGCAATCCTACTACTCAGTCTTGGAATAAATGTGGCTTTTTTCTCTAGGTCACAGCATTAACTTTATTGAAAAAGGAAGACTTCTCCAGTCTTAGCAATTTATTGAAGCAGGAATTTAGCTGCCTCAGTCGCCTCCTGGTATTGTTAGGATGGACTCAGTGTCGGAGTTTAGAATCGGCGAAAACACTGCTGTGGACTCTTCACAAATCTCAGGCAAGTAAGACCTCAATATGCCTGAGAGGAAAAGCACACAGTTTTCTCTGTCTGATTAGAATGATGCAAAAACAAGTGGTGCAAAAGATGGAAAATAAGTCCTTGCATATTTCAGGGGATAGTCTTTATCCTGCAGAGCATAAAGCTTACCTCTTATTGGACTTGTTTATCCATCAGTACACAGTTTTGCACCACTTGCCTCTCTGTTTTGCCAGTCTGATCCTAGTCAGGTTTTTAGAGGAGAAGTTTGAGGGCCAATTTGTTTTTTAGATGACTGTAAGCCTAATATAATTTTTCTTGTTGTTGTTAACAGGGCCTCTGTAATGATACAGTGTTAAAAGACTTCTGTAATGGGCTGTGTGCCCAGGTGGAGGTTCTTGAATGGTGTATACAACGAAATAGGTAACACAGCATGGAAACTCTTGCGTTAATTCTTCTTGATAAAGATCTCCCCACCTGTAACTGCCATACTGAGAATTAACTGCACTGCAACTTAGTGATATAAAGTAAAATTGTGCCATCGAGTCGGTGTCGACTCCTAGTGACCACAGAGCCATGTGATTTTCTTTGGTAGAATACAGGAGAGGTTTACCATTGCCATCTCCCGCGCAGTATGAGACATTGCCTTTCAGCATCTTCCTATATCACTGCTGCCTGATATAGGTGTTTCCAACAACTTCTTGCTCCCTAGGCAAGTTACTTTCCTGCTGTGCCATTAGGTGGCTCAACTTAGTGATATAGCTATGTGTCAATACAGCTCTCTTCATGCTACTGGAATATGTATGTATTTTATATATACCTTCAATCCCAAATGGGACCTTCAGGATGGCTAATACCCAAAATATCTAACAATAAAACATTTAAATAATTTTAAAGAGAATAAGAACAATAACCTACCAGCAGCAATAACAAAACCAAACAGCCACACCAAGGACAATCAGTAGGAATTTCGATAAGAGCAGCCCTGCTGGATCAGGCCCAAGGCCCATCTAGTCCAGCATCCTGTTTCACACAGTGGCCAACCAGATGCCTCTGAGAAGCCCACAGATGAGCTGAGGGCTTGCCCTCTCTCCTACTGTTACTTCCCTGCAACTGGTATTTAGAGGCATCTTGCCTCTGGGGCTGGAGGTGGCCTATAGCCTTCAGACCTGTAGCCATAATCAAGGCAATTCTATAAAAAGCACACTTAAAACAAGATATTTTGACTTGCTGTCTAAATGCCCCCAGTGAGGTGGTCAGTTAGATCTCCCAAGGCAAGGAAATCTACAACCCTGGTGCCACTGATGACAAGGCTCTACCCTGCATCCTAACCTTCCAGACTTTAGAGGGCAGAGGATTTTTGAGCAGAGTCTTCCCTGGTATCTGTCTCAGGCAGTTTTCATGGATATAGGTGCGCCTTCTGGTATCTTGGACCTTAAACAATTTAGAGCTTTATAGGTTAAAAAACAAAAATAGCCTCTTGAATTGGGCCAAAACAAACAGAGCCAATGCAACCAATGTTATATCCATATGATGTGCCCAGAGAATTAGGCTTCCATTAGCTACCTAGCTGCTGCATTTTCAAGATACCTCTGAAGGACAACCCTATGAAAGCATGTTCCAGTAGCCTAATCCAGGAGCTGGAGTACCCCACTAATGAGGTGAGGCAGTTGCCTTGAATGATACGCTGGCAGACATGGCAGATTAGCTGCCTTTGCAGATCTGCCCACCATGTCTAGCCTCTTTCACTGCTCCTGCTGCTGCCCCCAAAACACTTTGTTTTACAGCATGCCACCCACTGCAGCTGCCCTGCCACATCATGCTCTCTGGCTGTTCAAAAGGGAGAGGGCAGGGAAGCTGGGCGTGAGCTAACTTTGCTACCATTGAAACTAGGCTACTTTTCTCTTGCAGTAATATCCCAGAGAAAGTTCTTCTGCAGCACTTGCACAGTCTGGACTGCCACTCTTCCCTTTACCTTCTCCATCATCTTACCAACCTCTTGGCCCTGAATGAAGAAGCTGTTATTGAACTTCTTCAGAAAATTCCAGCCAAGGATATGGAAGCGCAGGGTAAATGTTAATGGGGCATGGATGGGACCAAGTGTCCTTCCTAACATATTGGTTTGGTATGTTAAAGCATTTGTATTAATGGAACTGAATGCACATTTTGTTTGTAGTGATAAAGGACATGCATAGTGGCTTTCTTCCTGTTTCCATGCAGTGGGCCAGTTCAGAATTGGTTTTGTGCAATATCCCCGAGTCTTGGGAGCGCAAGTTTCTCAGAACTTCTAGTTGCCGTTAAAAACAAAGATTGATTGTGACATTCAGACTGATTCATCTTGGTTGACTCTTAACAAACATCCTTGAAGTAAACAGAGATCTGGAACTAAGGTTTGATGTGGGTTTCAGGTTGGTTTATTTCACGGAAGTTGGTTAGAGTCAACCAAGATAGGTTGTGATAACCAAGATAGGTTGTGATGTCTGAACTGACTGATCTTGGTTTGTTCTTCTGAAGCAGCTTAATTGTTGCATTCAGATACAATGGCAAACTGTAGTTTGCCTCAAACTAGAAATTGAAGTTTTTCGTCTTGTTGTACATGAAGGCTTGCCATGGCTCATTTCCATGACACAAAACAAAACAATCAATAGTTTATCTGAAGGCAGCCAATGCCTCTTAATGTGGGGTTCATTTAAATAACTTTTATAAAGTTGTTAAAAACACACATCCCAACCCTTTTTTGTCTCATAACAGTAGATACAATAGTACTATTAAGCTAATGAGTAAGGCAGAGGGTAGCATCCAAAGTAGTGCTTGGAGAACAGCACGAGCCATCTTCCCCTCTTTGCTGCAATCCCTGGAAGGTCATTCCTTAGGCTCAAGTGACCCTGGAGTGATGTACAGTGTGACACAGGTGATTGAGGGTGGGAGAAGGAACCCTGGAAACTGGGCAGAGGCACTTGTACAAGTGCTGTTGTGTGTCATGAGAGCAGTTGGCAATGATAGGTTTATGGACTTGCAGACTCTTGAAAATTTGTGTTTTCAGCTTCTTAACCTAGCAAAGTATGGTTGGAATGGACTTTGGAGTATGTCTAATGTACAGTGATGGGATGAACAATGATATGATTTGCTCCAATTTATGCAGCAGTACAACGCTGTTTTGTTTACATCTAACATGGACTACTGCATACTCACTGTGGAAAGGAATCAAGAACAGCCATGCTAACTTGCCAGATACCAAAGTGTACTGTGAAGGATGTCTTGGTTTGGCCACATAAGATCATTTATGCTACAAATATTTGCCATGTTTAGATAAGACCTTACAATATCTAGATTAAAATGTGTTGATGCCACATTCTACTGACAGAGGGGAAAGTGTGTGAATATTGGAGCAACAGGAACCAAAGTGAGTATTTGAGCTAGGCAAAATATTGAAGGCTGAGCATCTGGAAATATGTAGTTGGTTCTCTCTTATGTAGCTGGCAAACAAATTAAAACTTAGTTTTGTGTGCATGGAAGACTTTGTATCGCTGCCTAGTTAAGGGATATACCAGGGCTTCCGAAACGTGGGTCCCCAGATGTTGGACTATAAGTCCCAGCACCCCAGCCACAATGGTCTTTGATCACTGTGGTTGGGGAGGATGGGAGCTGCATGATGATGAGATTTTAGCAATACCACTTTCCCAACAAAAAATTCTCAAAGTGATCTACATAGAACAACAAAATAATAATATTGTTCCCTGTTCCCAAAGGGCTCACAGTCTTAAAAAGTAATACAAGGCAGACACCAGTAACAGTCACTGGAGGGATGCAGTTTACCAGTAATCCTTAAAACAGCCCTCTAAGGTGTGTCAGTGTGTGCTATCCATATGTTCTGATGGAAAGCTGAGGGAATTGTGGCTTGCCAAAGGCCGCCTACTACATTTGTGGCTGAGATGAGATTTGAACTAGGGACTTGCAGCTTATGCTTTTAGCTACTGCATTTCACCTGCTTTCATATATGGCTCCTGGTGTAGATCAAGAGCAAGACTAACTTTAGATCATGGTGGAGTTGCTCATAGCAAGAATCGATCGAGAAGGATCCCATAACATCTTACCCTTTGTCATGGCAGTGTCAATGACTATTCATTACATTTAATGTATGCCTCACTTGTCTTAATTTCAATGGGATTTCCTTGAGTAAATTTAGTCAGGATGTGTCAGCCAGTGACTCCAGGATCTGAGAAACTACTGCGGTGTAATTGCTTTTCTTCATATGTGTGAACTAGCACTTCAGTTTTCAGCCTTTTCTCTTCCTTTTTAGATTCAACAATGCTGCCAGCTTCCAGTCTCTTGAGTCAGCGGCGCAACCTTGTTCTTTTCCAAGCATTTTGTGCCATGAAATATGCCATCTACGCCCTCTGTGTCAATGCACACAAGAATGCAAATTGCAAGGACTGTATGAGCTCTTCTGCCAGTTACCTCCATGATGAGCTGCCTGAACAAAACAAACCTGCAGATCTACCTGTTTGCCCAGGTCTAGTAGCTTGTGCTTACCTAGACGCTGAAATCAAAGTGTTGCTTTTTGCTCATTGTGTCTGTTTCTCACTTCAGAGCAAGCAATATCTTCAGTAGGCGTGTCAGCAATACTGATGATGATGATATAATTTAAAAAAACCCTTTTGTTAGCTGCCCTATAACAAATTGTTCTCTGGGCAGCT
This sequence comes from Hemicordylus capensis, assembly GCF_027244095.1. NCBI lineage: Eukaryota > Metazoa > Chordata > Lepidosauria > Squamata > Cordylidae > Hemicordylus > Hemicordylus capensis. The sequence continues at coordinate 80,797,490 of NC_069657.1, read as the reverse complement.
CACAACAGAGGATTAAAACATACAATAAAAACACATAACTTATTAAACCATAACAGACAAAAACAGGCGAAAAGAAATTACAAAATACAATACAAAGCAGCTTAAAAACTCATTTTAAACTTAGTTAAAAATCAGATCAAATATGAAAAACTGACTCTAAAAGGCCTGGGTGAACAAAAGGATGCTTTTTGCAGATGCAGTGGAGAAGGGATTTTAAGCTTAACCTCCTGTTGTGCTGTCATTGCAATGCGTTCTCTGGATCAGTTTGGATGTGCTTACCTTACCTTGTTCAATTAATTTATGTGGCAGGTGTATCTCCACTTGTGCATACTCTTAGAGGCAGGTCAGGGGGCATGGGAGGAGTCCACAGGACTCTGCTTTTTCATGATTGCTTTCCAGAGATACAATGTGGTGCAGAGTGATAAGGAGATTTAACTCCCTGCGGAGTGCTGTGTGGATCACTAAGACAGTTGCAAGTCTTTACTGAGGCAGGGAGTTGTATGTACAGGCAAACTTTGGTATTCACGGCGGTTCCGTTCCCTGCCATTACCGTGGATAAGGAAACGGCAAATACAGAGTTATTAGGTCTATGCTATCGAGAGGGTAGGTTCCTTGAGGCTGGGAAACCATAGTGAAAATGGGCTGGGGGGTGGGGTGGGGGACGTAACCGTAGTTTTTTTAATGCTTTAAAAAACAAAATGAGCCATGAAATGTATCCCAAGTCCCGACCTGTGGATACACAGGTCTTAACCCTTTGTGTGCTGGTTTTTATCGCGTCAGCTGAGGTTGGGTGCCAATTACCTGACCACAGATAGTGAGTCGGCAAATGCCGAGGTTTGCCTGTATTTCTTCCTTTCCCCCCTCAGCCTAAGCCTCACAATGCTCCTGCAAGATTACAGGAGTCCTCTTTACACATTATATTCAACACTTGTACAAGTGTACAGTATACATAGGTATAGTATTCACATGAGTACAGCAGTACACTTCCTGTCCTTCCCACGCATTTGAGGGAGCTGTACTTGGGTACAGTCATTCACACGCAAACATTTTCATGCACAGATTTTTCCCACCCCTTTCAGTTTTGCTCAACATCTAGTCTGAAGAGCTCTTAAGAAATTAACAAACTCATTTTTGTTTGCTCCTAGTGAGATATTGCCCTGCTCTTTGTCATGAAGCAGGACAATTTCTGTTTTAAAGACAAAAGATTGAAATATTGTGAACTGAATTCTTTTTAAGATGAAGTCATTCTAATATTTTGGCTGTGTTTCCTTGGGCACCCATGAGCTTGTTCTCATGGTCTGGACCTACTTTCTGCTTGTGGCACACTGTAATCTGGATGATATATGCTAATACATTTTGGAACAGATGCTGCCTCCTAAGTGTTAGAGTGGTGGATCAAATGATTTTCGAGTATTGGCTGCATTTCTCTGAAACTGGATGTGCTTTAGCAATGTAGAGATTAGGTGGGAATTTCCTGGGTGCAATACCCACTTGCTACAGGCATTCAAACCAATAATCATCCAAATATATTTTTAAAGAGTCCTTAGCTGTCTGATCCTTAAATGCTTTAAAATTCCCACCATGTGAACTTGGATATCAGAAAAGGAAATATTTAAATCTGTATTTTGTATTTTGCTTTCACAAATGCAGATTATTCAGGTCTCTTTGCTCAGTATCTTGTCAAGTGCCAGCAGTTCTTAAGGATGGTCCCCATTCCTCTACGCTTGGAACTTCTGGAGAATATCTTTTCCTTGCTTTTTGTCTCCTATGGTGACCTCTGCAATGATGATCTTGTAGAGGAGAACACGGGGGATGACTTGGAGAGAAAAAACGGCGTTGCAAGGAATCTAGAGCGTTGTGCTAGCCAAGGGTCTTCCACTTCAACCAGTCCACTGCATTCTGCAGGGCCCAAAAGGAGACCTGAAGAACATCCTGCCGCTATGTCTCAGGAACATCCTGGTATCCAAACACTACTTGATCTGGAATCTAATGGCAAGAACAGTGATTCCTTCAGACTGAACTACTTGGATTTGAAACATTTCACCAGTAATTCTAGTGGATTTCTAGTGGACGATACGGCAATGGAGTTACTACTCAAACTGCTCCTGGACAATCTGAAAGAAATTGAGGGTTCTTTCCCATGGGACTTAAAGCATGTACCTTGTGAAGAGCTGGCATTGCTGGACTGCTTGAATTTGTCTGTAAATAGAGATAGCTTTAGTTGCCGCATGCAACTGTTGTCAAAGTACCTCTCTGAAGCTTCTTGGCGGCACAAAATAGTGACAAGCAACAGAAATACAGGTAAGAGTTTCCAGGGATTGTATTAACTTCAATAGTTGCTGGGAATTGTTAAGCAAGAGGCAAGATCCTTCATTTCCAGGAAATCAAACCATGGAAAATTTGGTTTCTGTTCGGCTCCGTTGATCAGTATTTTTACAATTCTCAGATTCAAACACCAATTTTTAAAAGTGGATTGATAACCAGTTCAGAGATTCTGAACCAGTTGAAATATATTTTGTGCAGAACAATATAGAATTTTTTTGGTTGCTATGAAATTCTATATATTTAAATGTATCTTTTATGGAATTTTATTTTATTAAAACTTCTGTAAATCACCTTGAGATGCATTATGAAAGGTGGTATAAAAACTGAATAAATAAAATGAGTATCTATTATATATTTTGAAGAATTTGTTTGTTTTGCACAAACCAGCAAAGCCATACTTCTCGATGACCTACAGATACCAAATTTTGCATGAACAATCCTGTGACTTAAATTAGCTGAATGCACTGTTTTTTGCACAGTGCTGTGGGAAAGGTTTGATTGATTTTGTTAGTATTTTTTTAGAAGAAATTCTAAATATAATAATCACCATATTTTAACTGTTCTCAACAGATTTTTAACTATTGGCCAGATCAATAATTCTGAAACGACATCATGCCCAAGAAAAGCAGATCTTTCTCATATTCAAATTTACTAGGATTCAAACTTAGCATATATGACAATTAGTCAATAAAATTAATGATTGTGGTTGAAATTCTACAAATTTCAAACTTTTTAAATTTACTTTTTGGAAGGACACTAAAAAAAAATCTGACATACAGGTGACCATCAAATAGCAGTTTCAGCCATTGGTGGACCACCTCCCCATATACCAATTTAGTTATTGGGGGTGGCGGGGGGGAGTGGCTGTTATTTGTGGTTTTCTACAATTGGTATACTGTTTAAATAGCCACTCTTCTTGGTTCTTGGCTGATGTGTGGGGAGACTTAAAGAAGCATGTGAGGGGCACAGGTTGCTCCATCCACTCTTGCCTTTTGCACCACTTCTTTAAACCTCCCCGTGCTTCAGCTGAAAAGCGGAAAGAGTGGCTATTTTAACATCCCCATGCTTCTCAGCTGAGAAGAGTGGATTGTTTAGCTAAGAAACCTAACACAATGTTTTTGAGTTAGGTCCAGTGGTCCCTCTAATTCTTTCCATCACTGTGAGGAATGAGTTTTGTTCTGGGTGGCAGTATCCAGGTATTGTGTGCGCACGTGCATTCAGAATGGGGCCTTCCTGATTCAACCTGAGCGGCATTGAAAATGAACTGAGCGGACATCCAAAAACTTGTGAGCGCACGCCTTAGAGGGAACAGTGGTTAGGTCAAGCATTCCAATATCCTGGTTTCCACTAATGTTACCCCTGCGGTATTAGAAGACTACCTAGATTTCATTTCTTGAAATTTCCCAGCAGTATAATCCATGCAAAATGGCTTTGCCCAGTCAATGACAGGCCTCACCTACTAGTATTAACTATTTCACTTGAGAAATATATATATTTTTAAAACTGTTTTGATTTGTAAAAGGTTGTTACAAACAAAATACATAGGATTAAAAAAAACAGGAAAATATCCTGCTCAGGATGAATGGCAGCAAGGAGGAGCTGCAGTGCAAAAGAAATACAAGAAGCTTCCAGCCTCAGTTCAAGAATCCTCCACACTGAGGCCTTGTTGCTGGACAGCAGCTTGTGGTGCACAAGGCTTGACCTGAGTGCCAAGAGGACAAGCAGTCTTAGGCTCTGCCTACCCGTCTCTCCTTGTAGCTGGTGGAGAGAGGAACCCTCTCCAACCCTCAAAAGAATCTTCTTGGTACCTGGTTCTTGAACCATTTACCACATTTGTTTCAGGTTTTAGTCAGGTTCAAGGCAACCAAGAGATTTTAGTTTTGGGCTCAGCTCTGGTTCACTGAAAAATCCTTTCAAATAGGGTTGTCAGTTACATATGTGGACAAATGTGTTGGTACCCCTCCATGAAAAAAGAACCCACAATTGTCTCTGAAATAACTTGAAATGTAATTGGCACCCATCATTGTTTGTTGCGCATTTAACAAAAACCAGACTCTGCTTTAGAGTTTTGATGCCACAGAATATTTCAAATAATAACACAAATGAAAATGGCATGGACAAATATGATGGGATCCTTAACCTAATATTTTTTGCACAACCTTTAGAAGCAATTACTGCAAACAAGCAATTCCTGTAGCTCTCAGTGAGACTTCTGCAACTGTCAACAGGTAGTTTGGCCCACTCTTCCTGAGCAAACTGCTCCAGCAGTGTCAGGTTGGAAGGGTGCCTTCTCCAGACTGCATGTTCCAGTTCTTTCCATAGATGTTCGATAGGATTCCAAATCAGGGCTCGTAGAAGGCCACTTCAGAATAGTCCAGTGTCTTGTTCTTAGACATTCTTGGGTGCTTTTAGCTGTGTGTTTTGGGTCACTATCCTGTTGGAGGATTCATGACCTGCAACTGAGACAGAGCTTTCTTACACTGGGCAGTACGTTTCGCTCCAGAATGTCTTGATAGTCTTGAGATGTCATTTTTCCCTGCACAGACCCAGCAAAGCAGCCCCAAAACATAACTGAGCCTCCTTTGTGTTTCAAAGTAGATATGGTGTTCTTTTCTCTGAAAACTTCATTTTTTTGTCTGTGGACATAGAGCTGGTGTGACTTGCCAAAAAGCTCCAGTTTTGTCATAAAAAAGCCAGACTGGAATTTGCTAAAATGCATATTTTATCCAGAGTGCTGGACTAGGACTGGGGAGACCAGAGTTCAAATCCCCATTCAGCCATGATACTTGCTGGGTGACTCTGGGCCAGTCACTTGTCTCTCAGCCTATCCTACTTCACAGGGTTGTTGTGAGGAGAAACCTAAGTATTTAGTACACCGCTCTGGGCTCCTTGGAGGAAGAGCAGGATATTAAAATAAATAGATAGATAAATATTGACAAGCCACAGTGCTTCTAGGAGAATGTCTTTTGGACAGATGAGACAAAACTGGAGCTTTTTGACAAGTCGCATACCTACTGTGAAACATGGAGGAGGCTGGCTTATGTTTTGGGGCTGCCAGAAGCCTGTCTCCAAATGTTGTAGTGCTGTGCATGAAACGGATTTTGAATTTCATTTTGTGCTTGAAATGAAATGCAAAATGTTCAAAACATTTTGTTGAAACAGCAGCAGAGCCAGCTGTTTTGACGAAACAGACTCAAAATGTTTCGAGTATTTTGGCCATAGGGAACAGTGGGGGGTTCCAAATTCCCCATTGTTTGCTATGGCCAAAACGATGGGGAGCTTGAAATGCCCCATTGTTCCCCATGGGTAGCTCCTAGGGACACCAAAGTGGGTTGGGTGGTAGCACATGATGGTGTTGTGAGCCAAGTCTGATGGGCACTCTATGTATGCTCCAGAGCTAGCAAAATTGGTGCGAAGGAGACTTGTTCACTCCTGCTACCTGGTGGCACATGTTCTTGTTGCAGCAATCATGTATGATCTGGGTGCACAAGTAAAGAGAGACACAGACACTAATGTAAAGATTAAATGGGCTTTATTAAGGCAAATTCGTTTTTAAGGCAATAATGCCAATCAAGTAAATCAATCGGGTCAGTCATGTTCTAAGCATAGTGTAGTGCAGTATTCCTATGTAATCAAAAGTGTTGCTTGCATGTGATCTTCAGTGTTAAGCTAGCTAGCAGATCCTGACCAGAGGCAGAGAAAATGGAAAGAAGAGGAGGGGAGGGGTTGCTTAGGAGTGGGTTTGCAGAGTGCCAGGGTTTAGTAGGAAGAAGGTGGGGAGACAAGACTGTCTGTTTCAGGAAAGCATTTTTACCAGATCTAGTCGTGGCCCAAATGGATGTGAGCATTGCAGACAGCTTCAAGCAGGCATGTTGAGTTCTTGGACTGGAGTCCAGAAGAGCAGACAAAGATAGTTCCAATTCCTCGCCCCTCGGCAGGAATTACTGACAGTCTGTTGTCTGTCAGAGAGAGCTTCTGCTTTGCTATGCAGTTTAGGCAGCAAGCTCTGTGAGCCAGTATTGCCATGGCAAAGCAATGCCTAGAGAGCTGGGTTTCTATAGTTGTTTGATCCTTTGATCAAGCATAGTTTTCTCAAGATATTGGTATCCGTTCGGAACCTCAGTGTTAATTTGCTCATGACAGTGTCTGTGTGAGGAATTTGAGGGCCATCTCCTGTGTATCCCCAATTTCTGTTATCAAGAGGACATTGTCTCTTGGTGTTCTCAAAACAATCTGCACTCTGAGCTTTGCAGATGAATAATTGCTGTGCTGGCAGGCTCTGGGTGCTTTGCCCCGAAGAGGTCTTAAAAGTCAGAATGTTAAGGAGGGAGAGACTCAGAGGTAGGTGTGTGTGTGTGTGTGTATATAAGAGAACAATAAAATTGCTTTGTGTACGTCTACCTAGTGCGTGTATCTAAAAACATTCCAAGCTGATAGCATTGAATATATGTGAGACAAGAAGTCAACACTGACAACTGTAGCAAGCATTTTGGGTTACATTAACAACTAGTGTTTTCAGGCCCGTTGTAATAACGGGCGCTAGTAGGGGAGCGTTCCCCCCCCGCCCCACTCCCTCTGGCCTTTGCGCCCCCCCGCCCTCCCAGCTGCCCGAGACCTCCTTACCCGAAGCAGCCCGCGACAGTCGGGCGAACTAAAAGCAGTTTTTGCGAAGAAGAGAGGAGCTCCCGAACAGAGCTCCTCTCTGTGCTAAGCCAATGCCCAAACTGCTGCTATGGACGCAAAGGACACAATAGGCATCCTTTGCGCCCAAAGCACCAGTTCGGGAAGAGGCTTAGCACAGAGAGGAGCTCTGTTCGGGAGCTCCTCTCTTCTTCGCAAAAACTGCTTTTAGTTCGCCCGACTGTTGCGGGCTGCTTCAGGTAAGGAGGTCTCGGGCAGCTGGGAGGGCGGTTGGCGGCCGCGGAGGCATTCTCCTGGGCCATTTTGGCCCTTAATCATTTGGGGGGGGGAAGCGGGGAAGGAGAATTTGGGCAGCTGGGAGGGCGGGAGAGCAGGCGGTGGCCGGGCGAACTCTGGGGGCGCCGCTGCCGGTCCGGGCCGGGCCGCCCTGCCTCACATTCCCGGCCGGTCAAGGGCCCCAAGGACTCCCAGCTACCCGGCTGCGGCGGCGGCGCCAGGCCTCGGCGGCGGCTCCGACACCACCTCGGCCGGCTTCCCCCGCTGCCTTCTCCCCCCGCCCAGCTTCGGCGGCGCGGCCAGGCCACGGCCATGGCTCCGCTGCGCCTTGGCCGCGCCGCGTCCTCTGGCCGAGGCGGCGGCTTTTCCGCCGCCTCGGCCAGTGTCCCCCTCCTCCGCAGTCCTGGCTTCTTCGGGGCGGCCGTTTCTGGCCGCCCAAGATGGCCACCAGGTCCTGCCTTTCGTGCCTCCCTTGCTCTGTTCTGGGCATGCGCTCCGCGCATGCCCAGAACAGGCGAGGCATGAACGCATGCTTGGTGTCCTTCCACAGACGGACACCAAGCATTTTATTAGAGAGGATTGTAAACATTCTGCCTGAGGAAATGCGGGATTAGCACGTTAAGGTCATCTGACGAGGTCCGTCTCCAGTTGCCACCAGTTCATCTGGTGGCAATGCAGAGGCGGGCCTTCTCTGCAGCTGCTCCTGGGCTATGGAATGCACTCCCGGCCGAAAGTCATAATTTGAGATCATTGTTGTCCTTCAACAGAGCCCTTAAAACGTACCTATTTGGCCTGGCCTTCCAGAGTTTTAAATGATTAACTGTTTTAAAGTGTTGCCCTGATTTTCAGGGCTTTTAGCTGTTTTATTGGTTTTGTTGTGTTTTAATAGTTTGATTTTAATTGTTAATTTGTTTTAATTGTTTTTATCATGTTGTGAACTGCCCTGAGCCATTTTGGAAGGGTGGTATATAAATCTAATAAAATAAATAAATAGCTTCCAACTTTCCCAAAGCCATTACCTGAGAGCAAAGTACAGTCTGGCTTGTCTCTTAGGAGTTATTCATTTCACTCAGTTCAGCAATTCCCTGAATCAAGGAATCTCTTATAGGAATGCCAGTATCTAATACAGACGCCAGCTGGGCCTTTTGGGCTCTGAGTTATGGTCCAATCTTGGTCCCACTTGCCCATTTCTTTTATGGGTTGGCTGGTAGGTAGTGTAGGGGAAGTATGGTGGTTCAGTCCCCAAATAGCAGAGCAAAAACAGTTTATTTAAAGAAAAGGCTACAAACAAATGTGAAAAAGACTGCAGCTTTATTTCAGCTGTAGCTCATGGCTGAAGAGAGAGGCCAAAAACAAACAGCCATCTCTGGAGAGACAAAATGGAGACTAACACTGGGAGAACAAAGAGGGGAGGAGTCCGGCACTTTTATCCATGACCCTAAACCGTTCCCAGTGGTCACTATGAGACATTGCAGCTGAGAGCTGATGCTGCCAGGGTCCTAGCTCCAACTGGTAGAACCCATCATACTGTACCACCCAACCTACTTTGGGGTTCCTAGGGACTACCCATGAGGAACAATGGTATGTTTTGAGCTCACCATTGTTACTGATGGCTGGAACAAGCAGAGTGCACAGTTTTGCAACCCTGCCTTGAAAAACATTGCAGAAGCACATAGTAAAAGGGAATCTGTGCCTCCTGACACAGAACACACATTTCAAAGAAAGTCCAAAAATGGTCAAAAAAGAACCACTGACCCAGAATCCACTGCCAGCCATAGTGCCTGCACTGCAGTAACATCGTTGGCACAAATTGCTCTCTCACACACAGTTATTACTCCTTACTTCCTAGTATTGCAACAGCTGCCGCAGTAGCAACCTTAACAGCAAGCATAGCCATAAGCTCAACTAGAGCAACTTCAGCCACATTTTGAGTGAGTACAATACCCTTGCAATGCAGATTGCAGAATAGTGAGTGAAGCACAAGTTAGTCTCAAGGCCAGACTTGGAGCTCATTACAGCAGTCACCAAGAAAAACTGTGTGCATGCGCGCACACACACCTGCCACTGTCCATTTCTCACCACAACACAAACAAAACAAACTACAACTCGGGGAAGGCAAACAACCAAGTTCTGCCTTTGTCAATCTGAAATCTAGCAAAACCAGATAGTTACCACAGCAGTAGCACAAGATTCTACTCAGTGCTGAGAAAAGAAAATGACAAAATCAAACCCTTCCTCCTGTCCTGGTGTATCCTTTTCTTCAGGCATATGGGCACTCTCTCTCCCTCCCAGTCCCTTTCAATACATTTTGAAATTTCCTCCAAAAGTGTTCCCCTTCTCCCTGCCCCTCAGCCAATGTGGGCATAGTTGCTCATGGCAACACTTGATTTGGATGCTAGCAAGCCAACCAAGAAGCAAGGAGATTGCAAGCCAATCAGAAGCCAGTGCCAGAAAACCAATCAGCGAGGGAAAAACAGCCTGCCCCAAATGGCACTTGAAACACTCAAAACGTTTTGAGTCGAAACGGGGTCGTTCCGTTTTGAGCTCCAAACAGGCCTTTCATTTTAAGGGTGTTTGGTTTCTCACTTGAAACATTTTGAGCTCAAAACGTTTTGTACGTTCCTAAAATGTAGCTGGAAATTCTGTAGCAATACTTCTCCTGGGGCTTTTTGTTGGTGATATACAGGTGAAACTCGGAAAATTAGAATATCATGCAAAAGTCCATTAATTTCAGTAATGCAAATTAAAAGGTGAAACTGATATATGAGACAGACGCATTACATGCAAAGCGAGATAAGTCAAGCCTTAATTTGTTATAATTGTGATGATCATGGCGTACAGCTCATGAAAACCCCAAATCCACAATCCCAGAAAATTAGAATATTACATGGAACCAAGAAGACAAGGATTGTAGAATAGAACAATATCGGACCTCTGAAAAGTATAAGCATGCATATGTATTCAGTACTTGGTTTGGGTCCCTTTTGCAGCAATTACTGCCTCAATGCGGCGTGGCATGGATGCTATCAGCCTGTGGCACTGATGAGGTGTTATGGAAGACCAGGATGCTTCATTAGCGGCCTTCAGCTCTTCTGCATTGTTTGGTCTCATGTCTCTTATCCTTCTCTTGGCAATGCCCCATAGATTCTCTATGGGGTCAGGTCAGGCGGGTTTGCTGGCCAGTCAAGCACAGTACACTGTATACTTTTCAGAGGACTCAAGTCATGTAAGGAAAGCAAAATAACCCAGTATCCTGCAAAATGTAAATTGGTTGACTTGGGATGACAAATTGATCATTTGCACAGCTTATTCTGGTTGTATGAACTTAACTTATCTTCATGTAGAACTTGGGTTTTTTTTAGGGTACTAAAGTAGGAAGCGGCTAATAGAGTGGTAGCATTGCCTTCTATGTTCCTGGTTACAAAGCATTTTCTAGATGTGTAAAAAAAAAAAATAATAGTGACTGCAGGAATAATACTTAATGAAGCAGTTGAATTGTCTCCTTCCAGGCAGCCAACGTGCACCCACTAGAATATACAGTAATTCAACCAGAGGATCCAACTTGAGGAGACACACACGGACTCAGAGACAAAATCCAGGTGAGCTGAAGAAACCGTAGGAACAGTCAGGGCTGTCTCCAAGTCTGTGGGGGGCCTTGTGCTTGTGAGCGCCAAGGGGCATCAGTGGTGAGGTAGCGGCGTGTGTAGCGGCGTGTGTAGTGAGGTAGCGGTGGGAAGGAGACAATTTTTGCTGATGAGTGACCCCTCATCAGCAAAATGTGCGGGGGAGGAGGGAGCTGAAGCAGCAGCTCTTATACTTCTACCCTTTGAGGGTGAAAAGAGCCACTGCTGCACCATCTCCCTTGTAATTCACTTTGTGCCATCTCTTGTCATGACTGCCTAAGGAAAGTACTCCTCCCCTTGCGAGATGTGGTGGCCACAGTAGCCATCTCTTAGACTGCACTTCTGTGCAAAAGTATAACCTGTTCAGAAGTATTGAGTGTCTTATGGACTATACAGGGAAGGAAACCTGTCTCCTTGGAATAGGAGTTAAACTGTCCCCTGAAATACTTTGTCTGAGGGAGGACTTCAAGAAGTCTGTCAAAACCTGTGTGGAGGAACAGCCCTCTATTCCTCCTAACCTTTTTACCACTGCCACCAAGTGGACTTTTGGTATGACTGAGTCCACTACAACAGCCCTTCAAAAACAAAAACCCTTAGCAGTGTGGAAAGCCGTAGGGTAGAGACAACCAACAAGCGCCTAACTTTTTTTTTTAACAGGGAAATTTACTTTTAGTAGTAAAAAACCGCCCGACAAATTCAAAACAGTTAACAGAGCAGATCAGGGAAAATAAAAACTGGGGAAATGCATCTACAACCTGACTCTATACTGGCCCCTACTCAGAGTCCACTGTGCTTTCTTATCAGCTTCTGGCTTGATGGGTGGTTCTGATTACATCATAGGTCTGGGGCTCAATCCAGCCTGGCTGTTCTTTTTCTTTTTCATGATTTCAGTTGGGTTTCTTCCTCCAGCAGACTGACTTCCAGGACTCTCTGTTGTCTTCAGCTTTCAGCTCTGACTCTCTCCAGCAGACTTGACTTCTCTGGCTTCCAAGACTCGTGTCTCTCAGTGCTCTGTTGACTTCACTCTTCCCTCTCTAAAGACTCCCAATATATACAGTTTCTCTAGCCCAACAATTTTTTAAGCCATCCATTTAGAACAAACAAAAATTCCCTCCATTTTTTTTGAAATCTTTCCCTCCAAAAAAAATCAACTTTCAAAATGTTAAACCAAAAGTGAAATAAGAATGAACTTTTGACCCCGCCATCCTTCTCCATGCACAGGGATTTGCAACCCAGAATCCTGTTTACAATAATGAAGTTTTGGGAATATAATATAATACAATTCATTTATCAGGGATTATTTACAAGAAGAGTTTTGGGACTATTAATACACTATACAATACATGAGCTTATTTACAGAAACCCAAGAGGTCTAGGCCTTGTTCCTTCACAACGTACTTCCCAGTGTTGTGAGTATGATATTTAAAAGTCTCTTACACCCTATGCCAGTGTGTCTGCTGTGTGCCAGGTTGAAGATTCCTGGCATTTGGGACTTGCAGTGGCTACATTAGCATACATATTATGGAAGCAGGGTTGGGCATGGATTGGACACTTCTAAAAATTATGCCTACCACACGAGACATCTCCATGTATATGTGCTTTTCAGAGGCCTCCTTTTGAGACACATAATGTTTAAACCAGCCCTGAGTATCAGTCCAAGTTGCCCCCAGACTGTTTGAGCCATTGTTTTCTTCTTCTTGTAGTTCTAGACATGTCCAGTGGTCATATAGGACTAACACTTGCCATTATTCCCATGGAACCTAGAATGAGAAGGGCGGTGTTGGTTTTTTAAATGGCTTTGTATGACTGAATTGCCCACCAACCTTTTCTTTTCTGCTTCAGATTGTAAGAAGGGAGCTTCAGACAGGTTGCTGGAGAGCACAAGCAGTGAATTAAGTACAACTAGCACATCAGGTACAGAACTGTAGAGCAGTATTTTGCAGCTACTGAAGGATGTGACAACTTGCTTTGTGCTTGTACCTTTCCCTGTACAAGATGCATTTTGATCCTGGTAATTCTTGCATTTACGGACATTCTTCTTCTTCTTCTTTTTTTTTTTAGAAGGAAGCAATAGTATGTTATCGGACTGGAGTGACGTGGAATATAGGATAAAGCCTCAGCAAGACTCGCTCATCCCAATGATGCTTTCTCCACCAGAATCTCTTCTTGTCTCTTGTATCCTGAGGGGAAACTTTGTAGAAGCACACCAGGTAATTCTGTGATATTTGCTTGTCTTGGAAGCAGCTAGTGGCCCTGGAAGCTGCCATGGAACCACAATGTGTCTGATTCTCATGGTTCCCTAATATTCTGTGCTTACAGGCTGCTTGGGCATACCACACATGCCCAAAATGGTCTCCACATGGGAAACAGTGCTCTCCCAACCAATGTTCTTTCTAATTTTTGTTCATCTATGTGCGGAATGAGTTTTGTTCTGGGCGGCAGTATCAAGGTTTTGTGTGTGTGTGTGTGTGTGTGCGCGCGCGCACACACACACACACACACACACGATTTTAGAGTGGGACCTTCCTAATCCAGCCTGAGCGGGCTCTGAAATTAACTAAGCAGACATTAAAAAACGCATGAGCGTGTGCACACATGCACACACGTCTTAGAGGGAACACTACTCCCAACCATTCTGTTCTTTCCATCTCTGTTTATTAAGGGCTCTTCTAGATGGTGATATCTTCCAACTTCAAATTACAATAATACATAAAATGAGAAATCCGCACGATGTACAAGGACATTGTGTAATATTTTTAGTGCCATCTGCAGCAATCGGTGAATCTGCTGTTTTTTCCAGCTTAGAATAAAATGAGTTTGAAAAGGCACAGCTCACTGATGGCGCTAAGAATATTACACAATGTCCTTGTACGTCATGTGGATTTTATTTATTTTATTTCACTTAAGCTGTGCTGAGGTTACAATATACAGGTGAAACTTGGAAAATTAGAATATCGTGCAAAAGTCCATTAATTTCAGTAATGCAGATTAAAAGGTGAAACTGATATATGAGACAGAAGCATTACATGCAAAGCGAGATAAGTCAAGCCTTAATTTGTTATAATTATGATGATCATGGCGTACAGCTCATGAAAACCCCAAATCCACAATCTCAGAAAATTAGAATATTACATGGAACCAAGAAGACAAGGATTGAAGAATAGAACAATATCGGACCTCTGAAAAGTATACAGTGTACTGTGCTTGATTGGCCAGCAAACTCGCCTGACCTGACCCCATAGAGAATCTATGGGGCATTGCCGAGAGAAGGATGAGAGACATGAGACCAAACAATGCAGAATTGCTGAAGGCCGCTAATGAAGCATCCTGGTCTTCCATAATACCTCATCAGTGCCACAGGCTGAGAGCATCCATGCCACGCCGCATTGAGGCAGTAATTGCTGCAAAAGGGACCCAAACCAAGTACTGAATACATATGCATGCTTATACTTTTCAGAGGTCCGATATTGTTCTATTCTACAATCCTTGTCTTCTTGGTTCCATGTAATATTCTAATTTTCTGGGATTGTGGATTTGGGGTTTTCATGAGCTGTACGCCATGATCATCACAATTATAACAAATTAAGGCTTGACTTATCTCGCTTTGCATGTAATGCGTCTGTCTCATATATCAGTTTCACCTTTTAATTTGCATTACTGAAATTAATGGACTTTTGCACGATATTCTAATTTTCCGAGTTTCACCTGTAGTACCATCTGGAAGAGCCCTAAAACAAAGTAAAGGGTGTGGTGGAAATAGCCTAACCAGAAGTGTGAAGGATGTCGTGACTGAAACCTCCAGGCCCTGATGCACTGCTGTCTAGGAGCCCAATCCAGAATTAGTAGGGATCAACTTTTATTTAGAAAACTTAATAATTTTACTCTATATTCCAAATGTTGTTGCAAGGCAATAACCTCTGTAATCTCTTTTGCTTTGTAATGTAAACAAAATAAAAATTAAAGAAAGGTGAAACTGGAAGGACACAAGATAGAAGTATGGAAATAGTAGGTTGGAATTGGTCATTGGCATGGATTTTTAAGGGGAAAAGTTTGAGGTGGGGGAGAACCCAGCTGGAAATCTTTTATCCCCCTCACTCATCTTTCTTAAAATCTCTTTGGATGTAATAGCTCCATTGGAATTATTCCAAAAAAGCACTCCAATATTGTTCCTTCTCTGAAGGAGAACATCTTAAAGTAAAGTGTGCCATCGAGTCGGTGTCGACTCCTGGTGACCACAGAGCCCTGTGGTTGTCTTTGGTAGAAAACTGGAGGGGTTTACCCATCTCCCGTGCAGTATGTGATGATGCCTTTCAGCATCTTTCTATATCGCTGCTGCCCGATACAGGTGTTTCCCATAGTCTGGGAAATATATCAGTGGGGATTTGAACCGGCAACCTCTGGCTTGCTAGTCAACTCATTTCCTGCTGCGCCATTCGGTGGCTAGGAGAACATCTTAACATTGTTAAAATATGTTCTAATAAACATAGAGTAACTCTCTTAATTTCACAATGGCAGGTAGCTATTATGTTTAATTTGGAGACTTCTGCTCCTTATGGCGAGCTGATTTTCTTGGAGCGTTACCAAGAAGTTATCAGGGAGCTGGCAAAAGTAGAACACAAAATTGATGCTCAGTCATCTGAGGGTTCTGGAAGTCTTAAACGGTCTGGCAATGGCCGCTCAACCCTACAGGCTATTGGAAATGCAGCAGCAGCAGGTAAGAACTTCATTGTACTATTTGATCAAAACATTGGAAATGGGGTTGGGGGGGCAGAGAAGAGTTAAAACACAGCAGAGATTATATAAGGTGCATGTTAGATGCGTGCACCTTACAAGGGATTTAAACTGAATTTCACTGTAAAGCATGCTTTGGTGTGGCCCACCAATCTGAATATGGGTCATGTATGGTGATGCTGCATGGGCTCAGCTTTTCCCCAACTTTCTTGCTGCCTGCCTAGGATTGCAAAAATAGAGCTGAGGGTGAAGGGCAGTGACCTATCGGAGTACAATCCATCTCTGTGTTTGGCATGATGAGTTGCAAGTTGAGCTGGCCAACAACGAAGTGTTTATTTTTCCCCTAAAGAAGAATTAAGCAATAGATAATCTTACTACATGGGTATGTGAATAAAACATACTTGCAAATAAGGGCTTCAACTTGTCACTGGAAACAGTAAGCTAATAAACAGCCACTATATTCCACTTTATCATCTAAAATCACTCTTAGTTTTAAAGTGGAATGTAATTGTACTTCACTTTTCCTTTTCCTGGGATTTGGACAAAATAAATGTGAAGTCAAGGGAGGTCCAGCTTTTTCAGGAGTGAAAACCTCTATTGCTTGTTAGAGGCAGCCCAAACGATTTGTACAGCCTTTTTCTCTTGGCTTCCCAAGGTATGGTGTTTTACTCCATCTCTGATGTTACGGATAAGCTGCTTGCCCCTTCTGAAGGCCTTGTCCCTATGCTCCAAGAGGGCTTCCGGGCCAGCACCATCCAGCTGGAGCCTACAGACCCCCTGAATGATGTCCTGGAGGGCCTCTGCGCCTCTGCGATGGCTACATTTGACTTGGCAACTGCTCAGTGCCGCTTATGGAAAACCTGCAAACATCTCTTAGAATCGGCAGACAGAAGGCTGCAAAATAGCCTTGAAGCTAGGGGTAGGTTTCACTAATCTGTTCACTCTATATTGTATTTTTGAATGTGTGGCATTAAAAGTAGCCCAGGACAACCATGGCAACCGTAAGAGCTTGAATGCAATTGTGTTAACACTGCACTTCTATTTTTCTCCTTGCTTTGTCTTCTGTATCTGATGACAGGCCGAAGACTTGATCCTATTGTTCTCTGCTCTTATGGCATGAGGGGTTTCCCAGCAGTCCTTCAAGAAATAAGTAAAATTATAAATACATCACAAGGGCAACCTAAATCGGGTAACTATTTTGCTTTGTATGATTTGTTCATTCACATTGGTCTCTGTCTGTTGCTAGATGTTCTGCTTCTGTATATTTGTGTACATTCATGTAGGTCTCTTGAATCCCAGGTCCTTGGATATTCAAGACATCTATATATATATAATTCTCCTGGGTGTGCCCAGGGAAAATGCGTCCCGGCAGCCCAGCTGATTGGCTGGCCGGCGGAGGCGCCTGATTGGCTAAGGCGCACCCAGGAGAATTGGCTGGCCGGGTGGCCGCTGAGGCAAAGCGGCAGCAGTAGTGGGCCAGGCTGTGACCCGTGGCAGCTGTAGTGGGCCAGGCCACGGCAGCGGGCCAAGCCGCGACAGTGGCGGGAGAATTGGCTGGCTGGGCAGCCACAGGCCTGGCACGGCAAAAGTAGTGGGCCAGGCAGTGGGTCCGGCCCGGCCGCTGAGGCAAGGAGGCAGCGGCGGGCCCGGATGCCAGGCAGTGCCTGGCCGCCGCAGCGGCACTCGGCCAGGCCGGAGACTGGGGCGGGGGGAGAGAGGCGGCGGATCCGGCCTAGCGTGGAGGCAAGGCGAGGAGGCAGCAGCGGCCCAGCCGGAGACTGGGGCATGGTGGGGGAGAGGTTGCCGGCCCCAAAAAACGCACAGATGCTCTGTGTGGGGGTCGGCTTGTAACCTTATATTCCATTATTAGATGTCAGAAATCTACTGTGCATGTCAGTGATTGCTCTGCAGAGCGTAGAAGGTGGAACTTCAGCAGAATCCCTTGAATGCTTTGTTCACGTTTGTAATCACCAAGTTTACAACTTTGCGTCAATAAAAAAACAATGGTGGCTGCTTCTGCTAAGGGGTAGGGTCACTTCAAGTGCTGGAAACATTGCAGCAGTTCGTGCAGGGATCAACAACTGGAGGAGTAGCTGGCTCTCTAGTTACCGAACCAGAGGCAAAAGATTGTCCGTGGAGGAGGACTTGCAGGCAGCCCACCTGGGAGAAGGAGTGGTGGTAGAGCTGATTTGCTCCCTTCCATTCCCTCCATGACCATCCCATTAAATCAGGTACAGACCAAGGCTATAAAGTCTGAAGTTGGAACCCTTGAGATTTCCTGCTGTGAATATGGCTTGGTAGCTGTTGTTGACTATGGTGCTCTTACCACCACGACCCCGCCACATTTCCCCTGCTGGCGCTGTTATCAAAAACAGTCCTGCCAGGATGGCAGCATACCTCCTTGCCACTTGCGGTCCATGGCGTACCAGGGTGGCAAGGAGGTACACTGCCGCCCCAGCAGGGCAGTTCATGAGAACAGCACCAGTGGGGGAAATACGACCAGGGGTGAGTGGGTGGGTAAGAACACCTTTCCCAGTCCTTAAAGTTCTTCGATGTGGTCTCTGTACTTTACATGAATGGGCTTTGCGCCTGCGCAGAGACCACATCGGAGCTTCCAAGCTGAGAACTGCTTTTTGGCGGTAACCCTGCCCCCTCGGTATATAGGTGGCTGCGCGGGCTTCCCTCTCCAGTCTGTCTTCGTCCGCAATCGAAGACACATCGCTGAGCTCTTCCTTGCTAGACGCTTCACAAGTACTGCATTCTCCTTCTCCCTTTTCTCCTCAACTTTTAGTTCAGTACTTCCACTCTTTAGCATTTTTATTTTACCCCCGGTCTCCCCCGCCCCGGACAACTTTA
Source organism: Hemicordylus capensis (assembly GCF_027244095.1). Lineage (NCBI taxonomy): Eukaryota > Metazoa > Chordata > Lepidosauria > Squamata > Cordylidae > Hemicordylus > Hemicordylus capensis. Next base: position 80,779,038 of record NC_069657.1, on the reverse strand, counting down.
GTTTCACTTTCCACCCCGTCGTGGCCTTCGGGCCCGGCATCTTGCGGATTCTTCGCCTCCGCTTTTCTCCATTTACCTTCTTCGCCCTATGGCAAAGACTACAAAATTTAAGCAGTGTGGTTGCTGCAAATCCAAGATCCCCTCGACTGACGGCCACAAGCTCTGCCTTTTTTGCCTTGGGGAATCTCATAAGGTTGGTTCTTGCATTCATTGCGCGGCCTTCACCAAGCAGGTGTGCAAAAATCGGGCCTCTCGACTTCATTCTTGGCTCTGGGAACAATCCTTCCAACCTACGGGCTCGGACAAACTGTCCACTATGCAGGTCTCGTCCAATACCTCCCCTGCAGCCCGGGGCTTACAGCCCATTTTATTCCCTCCGGGAGTCTCGGTGACTAACCCCGAGGTGAATCTGCCCGTCGATCCCACGGCTCAGGCTTCGACATTGATGCCGAGGAATTCGGTGGCAGTATCGATCTCGACGGCGGCGTTGATTAAACTGTGTTCTATCCAGCTGTCCAAAAAGAAAAAGAGGAAGGATGACCGTCGAGCCCCTTCTGAACCTCCAACAAAGAGGCAGAAATCGACACACGATACCGAATGTCGATCTTGAACTCTACAAACTGAAACCATCCTGGATACAGAGGTCGCCTTTGTCTCCAGACCTCGCGATCCCGTGTATGAGTCCAAACATGATTCTCACGAGGAACTCCCTCCAGAACAATCGTGCCGTTAGGCTAACTAGGATCTGGAGGCTGCTTTGGATGAGCGCTATGCAAGACAGGTCGAGGAAGAGGCTGACTAATTCTACGCTCATCAAGAAGTTCGTCAATGCCAGCGGGCCTCCACGGCTGCAGAGCCTCCCCTTCGACATTCCGCCTCCCCTCGCTCTTCTGTACCAGCCTAACTTGCCTCTGCTTTGCTCCCGAACCCGTCGTCGGGACCGACAACTTTGCCTTCTTCCCCGCCTCCCCGGACAATGTCTCTTCTGTCTCCATGGGTTCCACCTAGAAACTCACCGGTTCAAGCAGCTATGGCTACTATTGCTCCCGATTCCAGGCCAATGCCTCGGCTTCAGATTCGACCCATTCAACCTCCGGTATCGACCAATTCGTTGGACTCATCTTTGGACGAAGATACCCCCGTATATCTCTGGGATCCTCGCCCCCCTCTTTATTACTGGACCCTAAGCCCAGTTCTCCGTCGGAGGACTTCTGTATTTATACAGACTTTGTTTCACGTATGGCAATTTCCCTTGGAGTCCAGCTTACCCAAGGTGACAGATCTGAACCCGACCTTCTCTTTCAATTAATAGAGGAGGACGCCTGCCCATCGGTATCGTTACCGTTAAACCCTTTCATTTTTAAAGTAGCCAAGGCCTGTTGGACCAAGCCGTCTTCCATCCCACAGACATCTAAAAGGCTTGATTCCTTTTACAAGGTTCATGCATCCATGGAACAGGATGATTCCTTCTTAAGGCAACATCCCTCTACGGATTCGATTGTTGTCGAATCGTCCCTTTCTAATTTCAGGGGATATTCACCTTCCACCCTGCCGGACAAGGAGGGGAAAAAACTAGATGGTTTTGGAAGATGTTTATACTCAATCGCTTCTTTATTGACTAGAATAACTAATTACCAGGTGTACTATGCCAAGTATCAATCCTTTCTCTGGGACCATGTTGCTCCATTCTTGGACCATCTCCCCGCAGATCAACAGGCTCCGGCCAAGGTCTTCCTCTGGGAGGCCACGCAGGTCTCTAAACAGGAACTGCATGCAATTTGCCATTCCACTGAAGGGGCTGCCAAAGTAATGGCAAACTCCGTCGCCCTTTGCTGCCACGCCTGGCTTCTGGTCTCACGCCAGATACCAGATCCAGAGTTGAGGATCTGCCCTTCGATGGCTCCTCCCTTTTTGGAGAGAAAACGGATGATACCCTTCAGAAAGTACAGAAACTGCGCAATACAGCCCGCTCCATGGGCCTTCAAAATCTCTCAACCCGCCACTACAAACCACAAAAATGGCAACACCAGCCATACGCCTCTAAACAACAATACTACCAATCCCAGGACAAGCCCTTTCGTTCCAACAGATATCAGCCCTACAGAAAGCACTCCAACTTCTCCGGAACCAAAACGCAACACCAATCCAAAGGATCTTAGCCCCCTACCAAGGGACAATGACTTGCACCCTCTGCCCCTCTGGGGCACTAGACTCTCCCCTTTCATTTCCGGTTGGGAGAATATCACCACAGACTCCTGGGCCTTGACCATAGTACGGATGGGGTATGCTATAGAGTTTGCATCCACCCCTCCATACAACCCTCCACTACCTACACCACCCACCCCGACTCTCCTGCAGGAGGTTGACTCTCTACTCTCCAAATCTGCAATAGAACTGGTTCACAATCCACAAACCCCGGGTTTCCACTCCCGATACTTCACTGTTCCCAAGCCGGATGGCTCCCTTCACCCCATTCTGGATCTCTGGGACCTCAGCTCCTATATAACTTACCGCAGGTTCCGTATGGTCACGATTCCTACTATCATCTCCCTTCTGCAAGAGAACCAGTGGTTCGTTTCCATCGACCTCAAGGATGCATACTATCACATCACCATCAGACTTCAGCATCGTCGTTACCTCCACTTTCATATAGCACACAACACTTAACAATTTCACGCCCTTCCTTTCGGACTAGCATCTGCGCCCTGGGTGTTCACCAAATGCATGGTCCCAGTAGTGGCAGCCCTGCAACAAAATATGCAGATATTTTCGTACCTCAACAATTGGCTCGTGGTGGCTCACGACCCACAGTCCCTCCTCAGAGACCTTCACATGGTCTTCATCCTCCTCTCCGACCTGGGCCTACGGGTGAACTATGATAAATCGAAGTTCACACCCTCCAAAACCATAGAATTTCTGGGAATCCTTTCGATTCAGTGCAATCCAAAATTTCCCTCCCTCAACGCAGAACCCAGGCGATCCTGGACTTATCAAACACCTGCTCCGCCACCCTACCCAGTCAGTGCATAAGGTGCAATGCCTGCTTGGGCACATGGCTTCCACCACCCATGTCCTCCCCCATGCCAGGCTACGGGCCAGGACTCTCCAGCACTGGTTCCTCTCCGTGTTCTCTTCTCAGGAGGACTCCCTCGCCACCAAACTAACGCTTCCGCCTCGGGTACTGCACTCCCTTCTATGGTGGATGGACAAGACCAACCTCACTGTTGGTTCTCCCTTCCATCCTCCCCGCCCAGCCCTTCTACTCACCACAGATGCATCCTTGGACGGTTGGGGTGCTCATGCCAACAATCACAACATCCACGGCATCTGGACCCCGGCCGAAGCCTCCCATCATATCAATTACCTGGAACTCTTGGCCATATTCAAGGCCTTGAAAGCCTTTCTTCCCCTAATACGAGGCTCCCACGTCCTTGTTCAAACGCACAATACTACCGCCAAAGCTTACCTGAACAGACAGGGTGGCACGTCCGCTTCCCGGACATCCCGCATCTCCTCTCCCTGCAGAACAGTTGTCTTCTCCATCCGGACCTACAGCATCTCCACCTCACAGCCTGGCACATAGTCCCGCCCTCCCAGCAGACCTGCTCAGAATAGTCCAGGCCTCACATAAACCCTCCACGGTGTCCTCTTACTCCCACAAATGGACCCGTTTTCAGACTTATTTAAGGGACAGAGAAATTCCCCTGCACTCTGTTTTGGTGCAACATGTTTGTGCCTGCTTACTTTCCCTTAAGCAGGCCGGATTTAACATATTTGTGCCTGCTTACTTTCCCTTAAGCAGGCCGGATTTAAAATCCCGTCATTGCGGGTCCACCTGGCAGCCATAGTGGCTAACTCCCCTACCTCCACACCCTCGTGGTTCCAATACCCTACCGTCAGGCGCTTCCTTAAAGGGCTCACTCACCTGTACCCGGACCCGCCGGTCATGGCCTTGGCTTGGGACTGGACTTTGGTCCTCTCTTCACTCATGAACACTCCCTTTGAGCCCATGGCTACGATTTCTCCTGACCTCCTTTCCTGTAAAGTGGCTTTCCTTATGGCTATCACCTCAGCCAGACGGGTCAGTGAACTCAGGGCTCTTAGAGTTGACCCTCCTTACCTCACCTTCCGTAAAGAAAAGGCCATCCTATGACTGGACACTGCCTTTCTTACGAAGGTAGTGACTTCGTTTCACCGTTCCCAACCTATCTCCTTACCTGTGTTCTTTGCTGAGCCGGCGACTGTGGCCAAACGACGCCTCCACACTCTGGACATCCAAAGGGCGCTCGCCTTCTACGTCGACCGCACCTCTGCCCTTCGAACCTCCAAGTCTCTCTTTGTGCTCCACTCTGGCCCCAACGAAGGCAAACAGGCCTCTGCACAGACCATATCCAGATGGGTGGTCCGTACCATCTCCCTGGCGTACCAGATCACCAAGAAACCTCTTCCGCCCTCTCTTAAAGCACATTCGACGAGAGTGGTTGCGGCATCTACTGCCTTTGACAGATCTATTTCCCTAGTTGTCATCTGCCAGGCGGCTACATCGGCGTCAAAGCTCTCTTTCATACACCATTACGCCCTGGATGTCCAAGCCAGAAAAGACACGGTGTTTGGCAGCGCAGTGCTACAATCTATCTTTGCCTGATCTTGTCTCCAGGTGAGCATGTCTCGGGTGCAGCTTGCTATGCACCCATTCGTGTAAAGCACAGAGACCACGTTGAAGAACGACAGGTTGCTTACCTGTAACTTGGGTTCTTCTAGTGGTCATCTGTGCTCTTACACGCCCACCCATCCTCCCCTCTTCTCATGTCTTTTCTGCTAGTCTCTTTCAGATTGCGGACTCAGAAGACTGGAGAGGAAAGCCCACGCAGCTGCCTATATATCAAGGGGGGTGGGGTTACAGCCAAAAAGCAGTTCTCAGCTTGGAAGCTCCGATGTGGTCTCTGCGCAGGCACAAAGCCCATTCGTGTAAGAGCACAGATGACCACTAGAAGAACCCAAGTTACAGGTAAGCAACCTGTCGTTATGCCCCCCACCTTTGAACTGGTCAAACTGTCGGTCTTTCGAACTCTGCACCACCCTTCCAGTATTAGTATACATACCTCTTTAAAACTAGAGAGGATCTATGTTTTGAGTTTTAGAGATGATGAGGCACTTTGAGAGCAAGACGGACAATGCTTTGGAGAGCTGTTGTCCGTCATAGTGGGCTAGATTGCCAAATAGTCTTTATGATGCCTTGACTCAGTTCAGCATTTGCTTCCACACCTGGACTTCATCAGCCTTTATTGTACCTATTCCTTTAATGTTAAAATGACGTTGAGATTTGATTCTAATGGTCTGTTTCTTTGTGTTCCAACAGAAATCTCAGATGAGAAAATAAGTCAACATTTCCATTGCAGCATTTCTGATCTCCTACAGACTTGTTACCCAGCCCTGACTGAGAACTGTATTACTAATCATATTGTCTTAACACAGCATTTTGAACAAATCCTAAACAAACTGGAACATGCAGAAGGTTCTTTAGGTAGGGAAATGTGTTTGAATGTGTTTCTCAGCACTCAATTACTCTTGCATTTATTCTTGCTTTGGATTGTTCATCTCCTCATTCTTATGTATAACTTCCAGTTTTAGATTGCTTAGAAATAGGGTCCTAAAACTACTTCAGATTTTTTGCCATACCTGATAGATCTCTTCCAACATACTAGTCATGTTAGCTAGAGTGGAAGGTACAATGTAACTTCAGTAAGGAAAGGAATTTGCAATCCTTGCGTGTTAATGTGTGGAGTACTTCATCTCTGGCCTTGCTTTTTGATCTGGTTTTTCTGTTTTTAACTAGATATTAAAGGGAACGTCCTTACTTCCTTGGTAGAACAGTCCTCTTTGAAACCTGCAGACTTAGAGGCACATCCAGTATCTAATCAAGTCAAACTGTTGCTGAGAACCTTGGACCAACATGCTCAAACCATGCAGGATAGTCATAGGCAAACTGCCTATGTCCAGGACTTCTTTGGTTATATTAAGAGGCTGGCTGCCACTGTTCTCCAAAGCCTGAATCCAGAGCTAGGTGAGAGGTCTTGCCCTACTGATACCCAGGTCTCAGTTCAAGCCTACATTTCTTCTTCTTAAAAAGAAAGCAAAACTGTAAATATTGGGGAAACTGACATCTGAATGAGGAAACTTTTAAAAAGCTCGTGTTGCATCTTTGTTTGTGTATGATTTTTCCCTACAACTGTATTCGTGTTCAGTTGAAATAGCAAATGCACTCCTATTCAGCATCAGTGCAGGGTGATGCAGCAGAAGCTAAAGTACTGAAGTTCATAGCAGGTCTACAGCATTGCTGTGTGGTGTGAGGATTAGAAGTGGGTTTTGAAAGCATAACACCTTTCACCTCTCTTCCGTCATAGACCAGCATAAGAACAATAAAATACATGAGATACAAGTAGGGAATGAGAGATAAAATATAACACTACCGTTATGAAACTGAAAGTATGATGTAGTAATAAGGTAAAAGATTTAAATGTAAAATTTAAAAATAGAGCTAAGATTGTCTACGAGAGAAAAGTCTAAGTCGTAGAGAACAGTGAACCAGAAGGGTACTTAAAGATAGTTAAAGGTGTTTATAGTTACACTAGTGGTTTTGTAGCCCGTTGGATAACGGGCGCTAGGGGAGCTCTGCGCTCCAGACCACCGCCGCCATTACCCCTCCCTCCCGCGGCTCTGGCCGGGTCCGCCACTCACCGCCGCCCACGGCTCCGGCCGGGCCCGCCACCCACCGCCGCCCGTGGCTCCGGCCTGGTCCACCGCTGCCGGGGCCCACCGCCGCATTCTTCTCCGCCGCCTCGTCCGGCGGCCATCCTGGGCGGCCAGAAGCGGCCGCCCCGAAGAAGCTGGGTAAGCGGCAGCACGGCCAGGCCTCGGCCATGGCTCTGCCGCCTCCTTGGCCGCGCCGTCTCCTCTGGCTGAGGCGGCGGCTTTGCCGCCGCCTCGGCCAGTGTCCCCCGCCGCCGCTTAACCGGCTTCTTCGGGGCGGCCGCTTCTGGCCGCCCAAGATGGCCGCCGGGTGCTGGCAGTCCTGGCTCCCTGGCCTCTTCTGGCCATGCGCTTCGCGCATGCCCAGAAGAGGCCAGGGAGGCACGGACACACGCTTGGTGTCCGTCCACGGACGGACACCAAGCGTTTTCTAGATAAGGATAGAACAAAAATTAAAGAATGCAATTACAATAGCTTTACGGGATACAATAGGATCTGGATCGTGATCCGTTGAGCCCATAAGTAAATGGGGTTCTGCGCCTGCGCAGGCACCTCTCGGGCCGACTAGGTAGCTCCTCGCGACGCCCAACCGCCCACGTGCACGTGCTGCTGCATGCTAGCTATATAGAGCGGCTGGGCATCTTCCATTAGTTTCTGTTTGACCGCCACAGCGTTCAGACCTCGTTTGGGCTCCTCGGTAGCAGAAATTGTTGTGAGTTTAAGTGCTTAGGCATTGTTTGTTGACGATTACTTACGGATATTTGAACTTTGGACTGTGTTTTGGACTGGGAAACTGCTTTACGGACTAATTTTGACGAAAGATCGGACGGATTCTTTGGATTGAACTGGACTGGACTGTTAACGGCAAATGCTCGGAGAATGGAAACAAAAACGACCTTTAAGTGTTGTGTGAAGTGCCGGGCTAAATTGCCCTCCACTGACCACCACGATTCCTGTCTACTATGCCTTGGAGAAGAGCACAACACGGCAGCTTGTAAAATCTGTTGTGCCTTCTCTAAACAGACGGGGACAAACCGAGCTCTGCGTCTGAGAGCTGCCCTGTATGAAGACGCGCTGCGCCCTTCCACCCCTCGACCTGAAGCACCGTCGACATCGAGATCGGCATTGGGGGCGGAGGGACACGGAGCTGTCTTCGCACAGTCTAGAACCGTGTCCGCCGATACACCTTTTAAGAGACCCTTGGAGATCTCTTCTAAGGAGCAGGGACGCCGAGAAAAGAGGCGTCGTCAGGAAGCTGCTGCTACGGAGCACTCTAGTCGAAGTGAGCATAGGCGAAAGACCCCTTCACCCTCATCGGTGCAAGGCTTGGAGACTGAGTGGAGTGCAGAGCCACGGGCTTCTAGCCCAGTATTGGAAACTGCAGCAGAGGAGAGCGCACGCGTCCCATCGACATTGAAGCCTCCGTCGACATTGAAGCCGCTGGTACCAAAGCCATCGACATCGAAGGAGGAGCGAGGGAGGGATCCCTCGATAGCGAAGCCCTCGACATCGAAGGCTAGTAAGGCTAGAGACTCCTCGACGTCGAGACCCCGCTCGATGCCGAGAGAGGAATCTCATCCTAGAAGGCGCCACTCACTGTCACCGGCTCCTACACCACAGCAATCTCCATCAACCCCACAGCAGCAAAATAGCCAGCGCTCTGATAGAAGCGCAACTTCTGCTCTCAGAAGCTTGATGGAATCTGGTCCTAACACCCCAGCAGAGTCCACTTTTCAAGGTTTCCTGAGTGCTGGTTTGGATGATGAAGAGGATGACGAGGAAGCAGAAGAGGGTCTTCCACCACCCAAGACTCCATCACTTTCCCCAAGGGCTGCAGTTGAGAACTTGTTTCAGTCACCCCTGGCTGTGGTGCAACCATTGGCAGGTGTAGCGGATGGAAGTATACGCCACCCTGCCACGCAGCCTGCACACACTTGTGGTTTTAGACACTCTTTGCCACACGACTATGCAGAGTATCTGAGATGGAAGGCTATGCAGCCTCAACAACCGGTAGAGAGAGCTGTTGTGTCACCTACACCTAATACTGAAAGCCTTGTGCAAGGACCCCCACTAGAAGCACAAGCCAAGGCTATAATGCCCTTACAAGAGAAACCCGCTGGGAAGCGGAAGAGAAAGCGCACCCCACCTCCACCAAGCCCATCATCCAGGGGTTCATCTCCGGCTTTGACTCAGAATACTCTGATTCTTATCAGGGCAGTCGACAGGTGGAGCCTCCTTCCAAGGTCCCACCATGTCTCTCGAGATCCCCAACTGAGGAACTCAAGGCGTACCATTCACTGATTAGAGAAATGGCTGAGGCTTTGGGTTTGGACCTGCAGCTCCCCGAGACAGAGTCTGCTGACCTGGTTTATAATATGATGTTCCAGTCCAAATCATCTCACCCTGTCTCCCTACCTATAATCCCAGCCATTGCAAAGGCAGCCAAGTCAGCTTGGGACAGTGTCCAAACAGCAAATCCTACGTCTAAACGTATAGAGAACTTATATAGAGTCCATGAAGGAGAAGAGAAGTACCTGATACGCCATCCGGACCCGAACTCCATGGTGGTGGATTGCGCATCAACATCAAAAGGCAGCCGCCGCCATACAACACCCGCTGACAAGGAAGGGAGAAAGATAGACGTATTAGGAAGAAGAATATATGCACATCGAGCCTGGCTGTCAGGATTGCTAATTATGCAGCCTGTATGGCTCGGTACACCCATCTGATGTGGGACAACTTACTGCATGATTCTACTTCGATGTCACCAGAGCAGCTACAAATGAAGCTTCATGAAGTATTTGACAAGACGACGTCAGTAACAAAACAGCAGTTGAGTACGTTTAAACATTTAGCAGAAACAGAGTCAAGGGCCATGGTGACCGCTGTCACAATGCGGCGTCATGCTTGGCTACGCGCAACTTCACTCCAGCTGGATATGAAGGACAGGGTGGAAAATCTGGCCTTCGATGGAAAGGGACTTTTCCATGAAAGCACTGATGCTACTATGGAGACTTTAAAAAAGTCAAAATTCACAGCCAAGACCTTTATGGTACCTACCTCAACAGCTGGCTCTCGTACTTACAGTTATAATAAACACCGGTCATACCGTTTCCAAGACAAGAGGGATTTCAGAAGACAGAATAGGCCCTATCAGCGACCTAGGGGCTTCGGAAGCAATAACACCAACAAAAACAAAAATCAGAACTCTAGGAACATCAAGGAGGGTGCGAAGCAGTCCTTTTGATTGCTCTGCCAGCCCACTGCATTTAAGATCAATTGCCAGGACCACTGTCATCGGCCCTGTAGTTGCCAGCTCAACCATCAGACTGGCAAGCCATGCTTTAGCATGGCACAACATAACAGACCAGTGGCTACTGAGGATTGTGGAGACAGGTTATGCGATAGAGTTCATCACTCTTCCACCGTTCTCAGGCCTAAGTTTCACAAGGTCGATGCCGGTACTCGAGGAGGAGATACAGGTGTTGTTGGAGAAAGGTGCAGTTGTTCCAGTGCAGTGGGTGAGAAGGTTGTCCGGATTCTACTCCCGCTACTTTCAAATTCCCAAGAGGGATGGCGGGATACGGGCAATCATGGACTTGAGGGGACTAAACAATTTTGTCTGGGCCTGGAAGTTCAGGATGACAACGTTGCAGGAGATTCTACCCTTCTTAGATCAGGAGGAGTGGGCGGCAACGTTAGATTTGAAGGATGCATACTTCCATGTGGGCATCCAGGAAAACCACAGAAAGTACCTCCGATTTACTGTGGGGGATGTAATATACCAGTATGCGGTTCTACCTTTCGGGTTGTCGACGGCCCCGAGAGTCTTTACCAAAGTAATGGCAGTGATAATTGCTCACCTTCGAACTCAGGGCCTGGTGATCTATCCGTATCTTGATGATTGGCTCCTGGTGAGCAAGGACAGGATGTTACTGGAAACACAGATACAGATGATGCTGAATCTTCTCCAGGACTTAGGTCTCAACGTAAATTGGAAGAAGACAAATTTAACTCCAAGAAAGCAGCTGAGCTTCATAGGAGCTGCTCTAGACATGGAGCAACATCGAGCATTCCTACCATGGGACAGATACATTCAGATAAAGTCTCTGGTGGAACAGTTCTTGGGCAATCCTGTCCAAAGAGCAAGGAAGGTCCAGAGACTGTTAGGCCTGATGGCCTCTTGCAACACGACCGTTCGTTATACAAGGCTTCAAATGAGGCCCCTGCAGCGTTGCTATTTGGACCATTTTCGACCCAATATAGACAGCCAGAACATGCTACTGCACCTTTCCAGGAAGGTACTAGTTTCCCTGCAATGGTGGTTAGTCGAGGGAAATCTCTTACGGGGCGTACCATTCCGTCCTCTGCTTCCAACAGCATGCGTCACGACCGATGCTTCCCTACTAGGTTGGGGAGCACACTGCGGCCCCGAATGCATTCAGGACGCCTCAACAAGTCCAGAGGCATATCAACTACCTGGAACTGTTGGCTGCATTTTTGGCACTGAAGGCCTTCGAACCTCAATTACGGGGTTCTGTTGTGCAGGTCCACCTGGACAACACTACAGCTATAGCCTATCTGAACAAACAAGGAGGGACGGTTTCACCAACACTTTGCACCTTGTCCATGAGATTGTGGGAATGGTGCATCATGCATGCCATTTATCCAATGGCAATACACATTCGAGGTGTAGACAACCAACTAGCGGATGCTCTAAGTCGGAGCATTCAAACCAACCAAAGACACGAGTGGGAAATCAATCAGGAGTATGTCAGACAAGTTTTCGATCACTGGGGGACACCATCGGTGGATGTGTTTGCCACGGAGGAGAACAAGAAATGCAAGAGATATTGCTCTCGTGCGGGAATAGGTGCAGGGTCTCTAGGAGATGCATTTCAATACGATTGGAGCAGGGGGCTACTTTACCTGTTTCCACCAATGCCACTCCTCAATCGAGTGTTAGCACAGATCCTGAGGGACATGTCAGACTGCATTCTAATAGCCCCTTGGTGGCCATGTCAGACTTGGTTTGCTCTGCTGCTGCGCCTATGCAGAGGGAACCATTACCGTCTTCCACCAGTGGCAGATCTTCTACAGAGATCAGGAGGGAGGATTTTGCACCCAGAAATCCAAACACTAAGGTTGACAGCATGGAGAATAAACTTTTAAGATCCATTCTATTAAACAGTAGGCGGAAGTCAACGAGACGCAGTTACTTATGTAAATGGAAAAGATTTAAAACGTTTGCAAGGGAAAATAAGTTTGTTGCACAGCGGGCATAAGTGCGCCAGGTTTTGCTCTATCTAACAAGTCTGAAGATAAAGGGCCTTGCAAACGTATTGTTAAAAGTGCATCTGGCAGCACTGTCCTCGAAACTTCCTGGTTGGGATGGAAAATCGGTGTTTACCCATCCAGAATGTAAACGGTTCATGAAGGGACTAAATAATCTGTATCCTCCACTGCGAAAACCTTTAGAGCAGTGGAGTCTGTCATTGGTTCTATCTGCATTGATGGAACAACCGTTTGAGCCACTAGATGGCACTAGCTTGAGATTGTTAACGCTTAAAACTGCATTCCTGATAGCTATAACCACAGCTAAAAGGGTGGGTGAATTAAGGACCCACAAACAGCACTGGAAAAGGCACTACACGCGTTAGATGTGCGTAGGTCCTTATTGTACTATTTGAGAGGGACTAGACAGTATAGAAAGACAAGTAAACTGTTTGTAGGCTATAAAGGCAAGTTTAAAGGGCAGGCAGTGTCTCGACAACGTTTGGCACACTGGTTAGTAGAGCTTATCCTGCTGACGTATAAGCTGCAGGGTGTAACACCGCCCAAAACTATACGGGCTCACTCTACTAGAGCATACTCGACATCTGCTGCTCACCTTTCTGACATAAAGATGGACGACATCTGCTTGGCTGCTACGTGGTCATCACAGCAGCCTTTTATTAAACATTATGCAGTGGACTTGCGCATGGCGCGCCAGGCGGAATATGGGCGAAGTGTCTTGAAGAGGGTGTTACCTTAGCGGACATCCTTCTGCTCCCACCGCCATGGAGGGTTAGCTTACTAATCACCCATTTACTTATGGGCTCAACGGATCACGATCCAGATAAACAGGTTGCTTACCTGTAACAGGTGATCTGGTAGTGATCCGTTGAGTCCATAAGACCCGCCCAGAACCAATCCCGCTGCAGAAGTATGGACATTATGGGGAACATCTGGTGACGGATTGCACAGAAGAGGTGGACTGCACAGAGAACTAACGGAAGATGCCCAGCCGCTCTATATAGCTAGCATGCAGCAGCACGTGCAGGTAGGCAGTTGGGCGTCGCGAGGAGCTACCTAGTCGGCCCGAGAGGTGCCTGCGCAGGCGCAGAACCCCATTTACTTATGGACTCAACGGATCACTACCAGATCACCTGTTACAGGTAAGCAACCTGTTTTTATGTGAAAGCTGAGGCTAAGACTGGAATTTGTAGGCTCAGCCCACAGGCCCTCTAGGCAGGAGCTGTCGTCCTGTGGATTCTGCACGCTGCGGCACAGAACTTTGCAGTGTTACGATGGGGTCTTCATCGGAGAGCAGCAGTAAGGTATAAAATTTACTTGAGCGACCAGGATACATGAGGAGCACTGGCAAAACAAGCTTGGTGTGACTATCTTTGTAAAAGGGACAAAAGAGGAGAAGATGTGCTGTGGTTTTGACCTGCCCTGTGTCACAAGGGCATAGTATCTCTGCAGGTGGAATCTTCCTGAACCTGCATTGTAGAACAGCTCACGGGAGGCCTTGGTAGCATGCCAAAGTGAAGGCCTTGCTATGGGGTGGGACCTCCAGCAATGACAGATATGCAATGGGAGAGGGGAGGTATCTCAAACTTTCCGTTGTGGGGAAGTTTGGGACCCTGCCCAGGTCTGTCTGACGCTCTGTCTGTTATTCTTTTGTTTTAGCACAGATTTGGTCTGGTCATAACCCATAGCTAGGGAAAGGGAGAGTCCCAAGCTTGACAGTTTGGTCTGGATACGCTCTTTTCCAAGGAGATAGGAAGGAGTCCTGTAGAGTGGGGGGGGGGAGTCCATTAGGGAGGTGGGGTAGCTTAACCCCTTAGATAAGGTTGGCCAGCCATACTTTAGCCTCCACCTTCATCATTCCTGTCTCTAGTCACAGGGTGGCATTCAACACGCATCGTGAGATTTGGAGGGCAGCTCTTAAAAATTTGGATTGCACTAGTTGCAAGCGGGCATAGCTATTAGGGGGACCCAATTGTGTGCTGTAGAGGAGCTGTGCCAGGGACTTTGCTACAAATAATTTGAGCGCCGCAGGGAAAAGCATAACACGAAAGCAAGTCTAAACCTATCACTGAAGCTTTTCAATACTCTTCACCTAGATCAATCTGCAGACGTGCAAGTGGGAAACCCTTTCATATTACTCCAGCAGAGCCCTTCTCAGTTATTGTCTCAACTCTTGTTTGAGAGACAGGTGGCTCCTGACAGGTAAATAATTTTCAGATGTGCATGGATGCTATGCTGATGCATGTCTGAAGTCTAATTTTCTTCTGTAAAATGAGCTCCACTCTAGATTGTATGCAAAGAGCAAAGTGTTTAGGAATTATTTTGCAGCCATAAAGACAAGTTTACACTTGAATAATTAGGGAAGTATTTGCTGTATCAGCAGCATACAGGCATATACATGTAGGAACAGTGTGTATCTGTCTCTTTTTGCACTGACATGGAAAAGTTTTGTTTTGGGTGATGAAAGGCCAGATGGTGTCCACCCAAAAGTCCTTAAAGAACTCAAATGCGAAATTGCCAACCTCCTTGCAAATACACACAATATATATATATATATATATATATATATATATATATATATATGTGTGTGTGTGTGTGTGTGTGTGTGTGTGTGTGTGTGTGTGTGTGTGTGTACACCCCACTTATCCATAGAATCAGGCTCTGTACCAGAGGACTGGAAAGTAGCTAATGTAACACCGATTTTCCAGGGGGGATCCAGGAAATTACAGGCTGGTTAGCTTAGTATCTGTTACAGGCAAATTGATGGAAAGCATTTGCAAGGATAAAATTGTAAAGCACATAGAAGAACAGGCCCTTCTGGGGGAGAACCAGCATGGCTTCTGCAAAGGTAAATCTTGCCTTACTAACCACTTGTAGTTCTTTGAGAATGTCAGCGGTGTGTGGATAATGGTGATCCAGTTGACAGTATACCTGGACTTTCAAAAAGCTTTCGACAAAGTTGCTCATCAAAAACTCATGGGAAAACTTAGTAGTCATGGGATAAGGGGATAGGTTCATGTGTGGATTGATAACTGCTTGAAGGACAGGAAACAGAGGAATGAATGGACGGTTCTCTAAATAGAGGGAAGTAAGAAATGGGGTCCCCCAGGGATCGGTACTGGGACCAGTGCCATTTAACTTGTTCATAAATGATTTAGAAGTTGGGGTAAGCAGCAGGGTGGCCAGATTTGCAGATGACACCAAGCTATTTAGTGTAGTGAAATCCAAAAGAGACTGTGAGGAGCTCCAAAAAGATCTCTCCAAACTGAGGGAATGGACAACAAAATGGCAAATGCAGTTCAATTTTAGCAAATGCAAAGTGATGCCTGCAACTTCACACTTACGCTGATGGGCTGTCAGTGACTGATCAGGAGAGGGATCTTGGTGTCATGTCTAAAACACCTGTGGCTTTTTAGTTTAGGGGGAAAGGATGTCTGAGAGGAGACATGATAGAGGTCTATAAAATCATGCATGGTGTAGAGAAAGTTGATAGATAGATTTTTCTCCCTCTTGCATAACACTAGAACTGGGGGTCCTTCCATGAAACTGATTGCCAAGAAATTTAGGACCTACAAAAGGAAATACTTTTTCACACAACACATAATCACCCTATGGAATTATGTCACAAGATGTGGTGACAGCCAACAGCCTGGATGGTTTTAAGAAGAGTTTAGATAAATTCATGGAGGATAGACCTATCAATGGCTACTAGTCTGAGGGCTATAGGTCACTACCAGCCTCAGAGGCAAGATGCCTCTAAATACGTTGCAGAGGAGCAAGAGTAGGAGAGAGGGCATGCCCTCAGCTCTTGCCTAAGGGCGGTATCTAAATTGAATAAATAAATAAATCTGGTGGGCCACTATGTGAAACAGGATGCTGGTCTAGATGGGCCTTGGGCTTGTCATGTCACCCCTCAATCATCTTTTTTTCTAAAGTAAAAAGCCCCAGGTGTTGTAGACATGCCTCATAAGGAAGGTGCTTTAGGCCCCGTATCATCTCGGTTGCCTTCTTCTGCACCTTCTCAAATTCTACAATGCGCTTCTTAAGAGATGGTGAGCAGAACTGTACGCGGTACTCCAAATCTGGCCACACCATAGTTTTGTATAAAGGCATTATAATATTAGCAGTTTTATTTTCAAACCTCTTCCCAATGATTCAAAGCATGGAATTGGCCTTTTTCATAGATGCCACACATTGAGTTGACACTTTCAGTGAGCTGTCCACCATGACCCCAAGATCCCTCTCCTGGTCAGTCACTGACTGTTCAGCTCCCATCAGCATATACATGAAGTTGGGGATTTTGCCCCAATATGCATCACTTTACACTTGCTTATATTGAACTGCATTTGCCATTTTGTTGCCCACTCCCCCAGTTTGGAGAGATCCTTTTGGAATTCCTCAAAATCTGTTTTGGATTTCACTACCCTGAATAGCTCGGTGGCATCTGAAAATCGGACCACTTTGCTGCTTACCCCAAACTTCTAGATCATTTATGGATACATTAAAAAGCACTGGTCCCAAATGAGTATCATTTGATATACCAGAGTTTCTTTCAACAGCATGTTTAGGTGTACACCTAAGATGTGTGAAGTGCATTTATTTTTATTTATTTTTAAAAACTTCTAGGCATGTGTATTGCATTCACACTTTACGCTTTGCAAACTCATGTATCATAAGTGCATTTGTCAGAGGCTGATACTGACCGCAGCTCCCTGTTGCATGTACACTTGGCATGTACATCTTGCCAGAGTTTGCCTTGCATGGTGTTTGAAACAGTTCATAGTGTTGGGTCAAACTTGTTACAAACTTGTTTGGGGTGGATAACAGTCTTGGTAGTAAGCATGAATGTCCCCTTTGCTAAGCAGGATTTACCTTGGTTTTGGATAGATGACTACATGTGAACACTGTCTGCTGTAAGAGATTCCCCTTAAGGGATGTGGCTGTAGCTCATTGGAAGAGCACCTGCATGCAGAAGGTTCCAGGTTCACTCCCTGGCCATCTCTAGGTAGTGCTGGAAGACACTCCTTCCTGAAACCACGGAGAGCCACTACCAGTCAGTACAGACAGTACTGAGCCAGAGGGACCAATGGTCTGACTTGATATAAGCTTTCTTTGTTCCTAAGACAATTCTACTTGTCAATTCTGCAGGTTGTCTTTGCTGCTGGCCAAAGAAGAACTGAATTTGAATGTGCAGCAAGTGATCATTAACTGTTGCTGTAAGGCATTGCCTTTGTATAACAACAGACAAGGCAGCCAGGTTAGGTCCTTTGTGACGAATATTAGTAGCCTAGCACACCTGCATGCATATCACTGTCTGCCTGATGTTGAGATACCAGTACATAATCCAGCTATGGACTCTGAAGATGCCTCCAGCCAACCTGCTCTGGCTGAACCAAACCAACACATGCTCACAACTTCTTCACTCGCTTTTCTGAAATCTCAGTCGAAACTAACAGCTACCGTGGCTTGTCTCAGTGCATCAAAGGTTCAGAAAATTCCTAAACAAAGCCTATCGTGGATGGAGTTCCGAGGAAAACGGGAAGTCCCTTTGTCCATAGAGCAAATTTCCAAAGAATGTGAAGTGTTGTTAAAGGAGTTCCCCCTTCTGGAGAGCTTTCTTCTTAACATGTGTGAGCCTCTTCAGGACCCCCAGGATGAGGGAAATGTTTCAGCCAGTGGACTCTGTGGCAAGTCTTATATCTCCTTGCTCTTTCTGGGATTGCATTCCATCACAGCTGTTGAGGTGTTAATGGAGACCTTTGAGCATGCACTCTCTGCTGGGGACTGGCCCAGAGCCCTGAAGGTTTTGGATCTGTACAGCCAGGACATGGAAGAGCTGGTCACTGTGCGGGATGCTGTGCTGAGTTGTGCCACCGCTTATGGTAACAAGGAACAGTGTTTGGCTTTATTTTCTTTATAAGTGCTGTGGTTTGGCCGTTGTGTTGCGCCTCAGGCTTACGCACTCCCTCTGGTGGTAGGCCTGAAGATACGTATATTCGATTGTGTGAAGTTGACATGGAAAAATACAAAAATTATTCTGGCATAAAATAGGTGTTTTTATCCATGTTATCCAGTCAACTGGTTGGGTTATAAAAAGCATAGGGAGATATCAGTAGTGGTGTTGATACTATGCTTTGTGTTTGTCTTAGTGATTGTCTGGTGTTGGGGTTAACCTTGTACAGTTAGAAATGCTCACTGTGCAGAGACAGGGGCTTTACATCTATACCTTCTGCTTGCTTTTCAGGTAATGAAGGTTGGAGGTTCTTGTTCCCTGTGAGGGATGCCATGCTGAGGAGCAGGCTGGCCCTGCGCTGTCTGGATAACTGGCCCCTGGAGGCTTGTCTGGAAATCTTAGCTTATTGTGCATCTGACCCTGAGGTATCTGAAGAACTCAGATCTGATCTCCAGGGCAAGGTGAAAGAACTTGGAGTTTATCAAAAGGTATGCAAGTCAGAGAGAAGATATTCCTCCCAGTCTCTCCGGTCTCTTTTTCTTGCACAGTGTGGCCACTGTCTTCCCTGTGAATCAAATATGACTTGTTTTGGGAATGTATTTTAAAACACCTGTTTCTTATCTTTTGGCCCCAATGTACTTCTGGCTCCCTGTTTCTAGATGAAAATGGAAATAGCTTCCCAAAATATAAGATGGTAGTTTATAGTTTATAGATAGATGCTGCAGGCCTAAGCACACTTACTGGAGTGGGCCTCACATTTGGGACTTACTTCTGAGTAGACATTCATAGGATTGCTCAACAATGCCACCTAGAATCCATTGCAAGTAAGTAGGGCTAACACACTACATTGTTTGCAAGTAAATTCCATTGAGATCAATGCACTGTTGTATAAGCATGCTGAGGATCATTAGTTTTGACTGTGTGCTTTTTGACTCATGCACAGTGCCTAGTAGAGTTTAGGAACTTATTCGTATTCGTTGTGATTTTAGCTTTTATGAATAATTCCTTATACTAAAATGTTTCCATGTTGCCCCTCATTAGCTTTGTAGACTAGTGGGAGATCAGTTCTCAAACCTGGGAAACATGTTCAGTCAGGGCTTCATTAGGACTTCTGCATTTCCTGAAAAAGAAAACGTCTGTCACTGTAATAGTAGTATTTTATGGATGCCATTTCTGTGATACATGAGAGCTATGGGACTGATTTATTAAAGGCATATAAATTATCTCCAGCTGATGTGGCTTGCAGCTTGACATGGCAAGGCAAAGGGTCAAGTGAGACATGACACTTTTGGCCCCAAGGCATGCTTTCATAGTTAGCTACTGCCTGTGATAAGGGAAGAGGGCTGGTTTTGTGGTAGCAAGCATGAATTGTCCCCCTTGGTAAGCAGAGTCCACCCTGGTTTGCTCTTGAATAAAAGACTGCAGAAGATATTCCCTTTAGGGGATGGGGCCACTCTGGGAAGGGTGCTTATATGCAGAAGGTCCAAGTTCCCTCCCTGGCATAGGTCTGAGAGAGACTCCTGCTTGCAACTAGGGATGAGCCCAAAACATTTCAGCACCTCTTTGGAGCGGTGCCAAAACATTTTTGTGAGGGGGTCCCTTAAGGGGGGGCAGGCACGTCCTACCTGCTTGTCTTCCAAGCCCCCGCCAGCCTGCCGCAGCACTGTTTAAGTGGAAATACCTCAGTGCAAGCAGCAGCTTGTGCTGCTTGCCCTTTTAAAACACCACACCGCAGCAATGGAATGTGTCCCCTGGCATCCCTCGCGCAGCGTTGGCACATGTGTCAACGCCATTTACATGCTGACGCCGCGTGAGGGATGTCAGAGAAAGCATCCCATCACTTAGGCATGGCATTTTAAGGGAGCAAGTGGCACAAGCTGCACCTTACTCTGAGGTATTTCCGCTTTAAAAAGCGCCACGGCAGGCCAGCGGAGGCTTGGAAGACAGGCAGGTAAGATCTCCCTACCTCACCTTTAGGGAATTCCTTGCTGCCCTTGGATGTGCACCAAAGCAATTCAGTGCACATCTGTACTTGCAACCTTGGAGAAGCTGCTGCCAGTCTGTGTAGACACTATTGAGCTAGATGGACCAATGGTCTAACTGGGTATAAGGCAACTCCCTGTGTTTCTAAGTCAACCTATGGTTTGTTACTCTTGCCTCTTTCTTTCCTCTGCTCCCTGTGCTTATTTTGTTCACTCCTGAAATGTAGCTGATATGCTCACATGTAACATGTACATTTTGATATATAAAAGTATTGTTTCTCTTGCTCTGTTGTAAGTAGCCCACCTCTAATTTAGTATAATTATGACAGAGGACCAGTTCAGTCCTCTGCCTTGTTTGTTAGAAGAGAAAAGCTTGAAGAATTGTAACAATCTTATTTGCTCTGTTTTGTTAGATTCTAAATCTACAAGATGTCCCAGTGTGGCATAATTGGCAAGACCTGA
The DNA here is from genome assembly GCF_027244095.1 of Hemicordylus capensis. Taxonomy (NCBI): domain Eukaryota; kingdom Metazoa; phylum Chordata; class Lepidosauria; order Squamata; family Cordylidae; genus Hemicordylus; species Hemicordylus capensis. The sequence continues at coordinate 80,758,596 of NC_069657.1, read as the reverse complement.
AAAGAGCCTGTTCTGATGATCCCCAGGCCATTGTAGGGACAATTCTGGAGGCAAAGGTAGGACATGCTGAGGAGTGTGTGTGTTAGTTTCTTCAGAAACTTACTCCTGTTGTTTACTATAATTGTTGGTCAGAAAGATGCTTCCCCAGTCCATCCTGCATTCCAATTGTAGAATGGGATCTCTCTTATCTCTGTCCGTGCCTTCCTCAGTTTAGTACTAATTTTTCTTCCAACTAAAGGTTCAGTTGCTTAGTTTTGCAAAAAGCACTTGCATTGATCTCCAGATAACAATATTTGAGTGACCAGTTGCACAAGCGAGGTCTAATTATCTTTATCCTAGGATTATGAGTTATGTGAAGAATGGGGCAACTTATATCCTGTTCCAAGAGACAATCTGATCAACCTTCACCAAGAACACCTCCTTCATTTGCTGGCGTTGGGAGATACTGAAAAGGCCTTGCAGGTAACTGTCTGCAAAACAACATGATATCAAGGCTACCTGGGTTGCATCACTCAGCTTGCTTTAATTCAGAGTATTGTACAGATGCAGCACATACACGGTGATCTACTTTTGTATGTTGTGGGAAAGGCCAGTTACCCTTTGTGTTAGCGCATGTCCTCACACATGAAAAATGTATGCTCAAGAACGTCTGACAACTGTGGCTCCTGGTCACAGATGCATTTCCCTTCCTTGCAATATGCATAATTTGTGGAGTCATGTGGTGAATGAGAACACTTTTCTCATAATGTAGAAAAATGTAGAAGCCTAGGCAAATTATAGGATCCAACATGCTCAAACATTTGGGTCCAAGTAGCATGCTGCTGTAATAATGCTTATTAATTGGTAATACAAAAGAGTTTTGGAGAGGAGAGCTGGTCTTGTGGTAGCAAGCATGACTTGTCCCCTTGGCTAAGGAGGGTCCACCCTGGTTGCATATGAATGGGACACTTGATGTGTGAGCACTGTAAGCTTTTCCCCTCAGGGGATGGAGCTGCTCTGGGAAGAGCAGAAAGTTCCAAGTTTCCTCCCTGGCATCTCCAAGATAGGGCTGAGAGAGATTCCTGCCTGCAACCTTTTAGAAGCTGCTGCTAGTCTGTGTAGACAATACTGAGCTAGATGGACTTATGGTCTGACTCAGTATATGGCAGCGTCCCTATGTTCTTATATTCTTGGCACTGTAAAGATTAATGCTTAAACAGGGTGTAGAGGTGGGCAGTGAAGATGGTCAAGGGTCAGGAAAGGCTGAAGAAAATGGTGGTTTTAGCCTAGAAAAGAGAAGACTGAGAGAGGCATAATGGCACTCTTCAGATACATGAATTGTTGTCACATATATGAGGGCAAGGACTTGTTCTCTGTTGCCTCAGTGGGTTGGACTAGATCTGATGGGCTCAAGTTACAACTCATAGTAACTTGATTTCAACTGAACATTAAGGGGAATGCAACCACGGGGCTCTGTGGGTGCCAGGAGTCGCAATCAACTTGACAGCACAGTTTACCTTTAATGGGAAGGGGAGCTGACCAGAGGTGGGGGTGTTTTTCAAGTCCAGAGCCTATACAACCATCTGTTGGAATAGTCTAACTCTGGATTTACTGCACCGGGCAAGGGATTGGCCTACAAGGCCCCTTCAACTTGGTTTCTATGATAATCAGTCTTGCTAGTACACAGTTCTACTTTGGAGTAGAAGCTATTTGAAAGCATACAAAGAATTTTGTTGTATGTTACAGACTGCTTGATTTTTTTGCTGCAGCAGAACTATGCTATCTGCTCTAGGATTTCATTATGTATAATACGCTATATGTATAATCCAAAAAAATTGTGTGTGTAAATTTCTTTGTAGCTCTTGCAAAGGATAGAAGACCCAGACATTCAGCTTGTCATAACTGAACAGTGTCTTGATAAACATCCCAGCTTGGCAGCATCCCACTTCCTTGCAGATTATCTCACAACACACTTCTATAAGCACTTAACAGTTATGCGCCATAATGAAATTCAGGCTCTCTACATGGGATCAAAGGTAAACAGAATCCACATTTTCAACTGTATTTCTGAATTTTATATTTAGGGTAATAGGTGTGTCATAAAACAGTTTGTAAGCATCTAGTTTTGCTTAGTGAGAGGGAATTCCAGACAGACTGATCACAAGTTTCTAGACCTCCCTAAGGAGAACTGTTCTTTCACCTGTCGTATTCCCTTATTAATCTGCAACCAGAACCATTGTTGCCAGCAGGAAGATAGAAGTATTGACAATGAACTGTCCAGCGCACTTAACATCTCAAATGAGGCTAGAGTCTTCATTGCCCTTCTAGGATTCCTTGCTGAAATAGGTATCCCATGTGATTATGGGTTGAAGATCCAATGGCAGGAACCTCACAAGGCCCGGGCCAGCCTGACCAAATTTGCAAACTAGGTTGTCTCCTTGAGTGCTAAGCTTTAAGGAGTGCCAAACTAGGCGGAAGTTAACGTTTCCCCCTCTCTAATATTCTAGGTAAATAAAAATTGCAGATGGAACATTTTGTAGATCACTGTACATATTATTTCTGTTACCTGAAACAATACATACTTTCTGTTATCTGAAAAAGTACATACTGAAAAAAGGCAAACTTTTGTCAAGCTTCATTGCTTGTAGTCATTTTTGCACTCGCAGACTGATGCGAGCACTCGGCTGAGATGTCAATTGCAGTAATGCACCAGGAAAGGTTTCAATTGGTAGAGAGCAACATGCTGTATTGTCCCATGGGTAGTTATCTTGCCACACTGGCTGTCTGCCCCTCCCTCCCCATACGAGAGAGAGTCCGCCTGCGGGCAGCTGTGCATTAAAAAAAACACCACTGGTGCTGGATGCCTACACATGCACGCGGGTGAGAGCCTGCCTACAAGAGAGTATGTTGCCCTCACCTGTTGAAACCTTTCCTGGGCAGTATACAATGACATCATATCTGTATAATTAGCAGAAGTGTGGTACTGAACATTTAGGGATGTTCACTAGCTGTTTGTGCACTCCTTTGTGGGGAAGGGTGCCTTTACAAAAAAACAGGTAAGGAGCTCCTCACCTGCTTGCCCCCTCCTCACCACATTAATCGGGGCGCAGGAAGGAACGCTGCAGCCCCACACATTTGTTTCTAAATGAGCTCCAACAGGGGGAAAAGCAGGGAGGGTGCAAGCAGGTAAGGAGCTCTTTACCTGTTCTTTGGAGGCACCCCCCCCCATATCCATCAAGCCAGCTTGAATACTGGCATTCAAACAGATTCGACACTCCAGAAATGGAGCACTGAACCTGTTTGTGTACATCCCTACTGAACATCACAGATCATTTGCAGCATGAGTGTACGAGGCTGCTGTGGAGTTAGTGACAATAGCACCCCAGGTGACTTTCCCTGGTAACCAGTGTGACACTGCCTCTTATTGCAATTCAACAGAAGCAGCCAAGAGCTCGTGTATGTGAAACTCCAAGCAATGAAGCTAGAGTCTTTTGGAGGATATGTGTCCATTAGAGTGGAGAAAGGAGACGAAGGAGACTCTTCTGAATCTTTCTGGTGCCTTCTTAGTGGAAGTTTCCAGACAGGGTTTGCCTCTTAATGGCAGTGGCCAAGCTATTTGCATCTCCAGAGGTTTTCCTATCTGTGCTCTAGGGCATTTAATTCTAAAGCTAGAGATTAGTGTTGAGAAAACTTGCTAGAGAGAATGTAAACTAAAAGGTTACAAATGATTTTTTAAAATCCCCAATAATATATGGGCTGAAATATATTTTGACACACTGTCATCTTATTGTTGGTCCTTGGCAGTACTGTTGGGAAAGGTTGTCAGCCTTCAGGCTACTTTCTCAAATATTGGTAATTCTTTTTCTTCTGTGTCCCAGGTGTTACTGACACTTCCTGAGCCTTACCGTGTGAACTACTCTCACCTGTCCTGCAAGCCACTCCTCATGCTGGAGCAGCTCTTGATGAACATGAAAGTAGATTGGGCAGCTGTGGCCATAGAAACACTGCACCAGCTCTTGGTTGGACAAGAGATCGGTTTCACTGTGGAAGATGTTGATGCTTTGCTCTCCAGATATGCTGGGAAAGCCCTTGACTTTCCTTTCTCACTAAAAGAGAAGCGATCAGGTGATTACATCCTGAAAGCTTCCAGTTGGTAAAGGTGTTCCATGTGTTTTTTAACCAAATGATACAGATTCCCAGCCTAGGGGACACAGCAAGGAATGCAGGCTGCTCCCACCATGGATATTTTTTATTGCCATGAGTTCTGGGAAGTGGTGCATTGGCTAATGACTTTCCTTAAGATCCTCTGCTCCACCTCACTTCTCTTACTGATTACCTTCCATCCAATTATGTCACTTGTATTGCATATGTCATTTTGAACTAATGGGTTTGAGTGTTGCTGTGAGTGGATTCTTATGTTCATCTTTTTCGATAAGATACTGGTCAGTCAGCCATTTATAACTGCTCCTTTCTTTTTTTGTCCTAGATTCCATGAGTCAGATTCAAGAGAGTCTGTATAGGGCCTGTGAGTCTGATACCTTGTCTAAATCAGAATCAACAGATCTCTCTCCTACTAGTATTCCTGGTGAGGGGAAAAAGTCTGATGGTGAGGCTTTGTTTTAATACCTGTCTCAATTCACCTGTCCAGGTCTCATTTTCTGCGCCTGCTTTTTAAAAAAAGTGTAGATATTCTATATGTAACTTATGTGTAAGCAAGATGTACTCTAAATCTGTTGCAAAGTGAAAGTTTGATTTGTGTTGGGGACTCTTCGTTATGGTGGATGGATGAATATCAACATTACTGCTATTGTGCAAGGACTGGCCTTCTCTGATGCTAGGGTCCAAGGACACCTCACCAATGGGTTATCCTTCCCCACGTGCTCCAAAGGCATGACTATGCAAAGTAGAATAGAGCCTGTAAGAGTCTCGGGAGGATGATCCCACCCAGTTCTTTTAGTCTTGTGACTGCTCCAGGCAGAACTACTCTGGCTCTCTATTCAGCTTATTGCTAGCCTTCTGTCCCTATCTCTTTCTCCTGTAAAATTCCATTCTCCTCATCTGACCCCCTTTTTGCCCTCCTTCCTCTTGGTTTATATAAAAAGAGGAACTCTTCTCCTCCCCGTCTTCTGTCCCTTCCAACTGCTGCCTATGAGCTCTATGGATGGAGCCCATGCATCTGGCGTACTGCCTCAGGGCACTCCTTGTATCCAAGGGCCGCAATCAGTCAACCCCCCCGCCCAGCAAGACGTTGGGGGGACTGCTGCTGCCTGCGTCCCAGCTTTTGCCAGCAGGCAGCAAGGACGGGATGCCAGACACCGCGCCCAGTCTCCTGCCCTCGGGCTGCGAGACTCGGAACCAAGCAGCACTTGGCTGCAAAAGCATCTTCTGCCTCGGTGTTAGGGCCAGTGGGAAGGGCCGCTTCAGCAGTGTGTGAGGCCGCCGCCACCATCACCCTGTAAAGCACCCAGGCAGGTGGCAGGAACATTGGGGGTTGCCTGCCACACCAGCCATGCCTCCCCCCACATGAACCTGCACGACTTGGAGGAAGCAGCAGCAGAGACCAGCATGGAGGAAAATCTCAACAGCACTGTAGCCTCCACCTCCATGGCAGTCATGGTGAGGTCGCAGCATGTTGGGAACCCTAACCACCCCTGCCAACAGGCTCCCCGCTCTCACCAGTCCACCCAAACTGAGTTGCCCGAGCAAATTCTGGTGACTTGGCAATCCTGGTTCCAGGATGCCATTTTAAAAAAAATTGTAAAGGATAAAAGAAAGAAGAGAAGTAAAAAGAAGGTGCAGGTGGGAATTTCTTCTTCCTCCTCCTCTTCTGAGCTCAATCCTCTCTTCCGAAGAAAGCCAAAATGAATTGTAAGCATGTGCATAAGCCCCGCTCCTTATGCAAGACTAAACATAACTCAAAACAGCATGATATCACTGTTGATGGAATTGTACACTCCTCAGAGATTTCAGGGAGGGATGAATCTCTGATAAGGCAACTCTCTTAACCCCAACCCCATGGAACACAACTTCCTTATAAACAAACAAAAGAGCCACCTAGAATCATCTCATCGGCTCCTGCACCTAGGAGTCCTAATAGACACCTACGCAGACAAGCTATTTCTTCCACTGAATTGCCTCAAGTCACTGAGAGAAGCAGCCCTGACGGTCCTGACTCACAAAAACGTACTTCTACTTACCCTGCTTAAAATGGAAGTACAACAAGCCCATGCCTTGGTGAAACGGAAAATATTAGACACAGAGCGGCAGGAAGATTTATCTAAGTCCCCAGGTTTTTATTGTAATGATACCACAAGGTACCTTGTTGCTCCTTTAACTTACTTGCAACAATTAGACATCCCCAAATATAGGTTGGCTTTCACACAGGCTAGATGTAGATGCCTTCCCTCTGCTGTTCTTGACACTACAGTGGGACTCCTTATGCGGAGCATCTATGCCCTTGTGGTGATGGGGAAGTTGAATCAGTTGAACATGTTCTGCTTCACTGCTCCTTTTATAGGGACTTACGTCTAGAATTAATATTTCCATTGCTGGCTCGTTCCCAAGGAAATTCGCCTAGCCAACAAATGGCCTTCCTGCTTGAGGATAGTATTCCTGCCATTACTTGGAAAGTGGCGGGCTTCTGTGCGGCAGCTCAAAGATTGTGTTGGCTTCTAATTAATAAATCCAGTGCTGCTCTATAGCTTTTTAGTTATAGTATAGTTGGTGGGTTTTGAGACTGTTGACCTGTTATCTTTTTAATTGTTTATGTTTTTATTTCAATTGTATATTCACTCTGTCTTATTTATAAATGTTTGAGTTTTAGTCATTAACTCCCTCAAGATTGGGAGGCTTTTGGTGGTTTCAGTAATATATCCTAGGGTATTGTGATATAAATGGTATTATGTTTTTATAACTCTGTTATATATTCTATTCTATTTCCTTTTTGTGCTGGTCATAGACTGTAATAAACCTTGAATTGAGCTGAACTACCTCTACTGATTGACTCAAGGTTGACTCAGCCTTCCATCCTTCCGAGGTCGGTAAAATGAGTACCCAGAATGTTGGGGGCAATATGCTAAATCATTGTAAACCGCTTAGAGAGCTCCGGCTATAAAGCGGTATATAAATGTAAGTGCTATTGCTATTGCTACTGTACCTGGCTTGTCTACTAAGCCTCATGGTGGCATCTCTGGATTCCATGCCAGCGGCCAGATTCCACCTCTGGACACTTCAATGGTTCCAGTAGTGATTGCCCAGAAGTCCAACAAGTGGGTGCATCTTCTATCCCCAATCCATCAATCACTCACATGGGGGATGAAGTCCCACAATCTAACAATAGGAAAACTATTTCTAGATTTCCCAAGGATCGTTCTCGCAACAGATGCAAGCGACCACGGATGGGGAGCCCACTGCCAGTCTCTCTCGGCCCAGGTCATGTAGTTGCAGGAAGAGAAAAAACACAGTATAAATTGGCTAGAGCTGAGAGCCTTAAGATTAGCTCTACTAGCTTTTCAACACATCTTGGTGCACCAACACATCATAGTCAAAACAGACTACATGACGGCCAAGGCCCACATGACAAACAAGGAGGGACCAGATCCAGGTCCTTACAAGCAGAAGCAACACTACTCCTCCATTAGGCAGAGAATAACCTGAGTTCCATCATAGTACATCACGTCCAAGGGGATTTGAACGTGATAGCCAATTGGCTCAGCCAAAAAGAATTGCTACCCAGGGAGTGGGAACTCAGTCCATCTTCCAGAACATCAAGAAATGGTTCGGGATTCCACTGGTGGATCTGTTCGCTACACCACACAATTCCAAGACAACCAGATTCTTCTCCAGGTTCCCCTGCAATCAGGCAGAGAGAGTGGATGTGCTCTCAAGCCCTTGGCCCCAAGGACTCCTTTATGCATTTTCTCCATTTCCACCTCTCACGCATGTTCTCAGGAAAATATGCTCCTACAAGACGCAGGTGATTCTCATAGCTCCATTCTGGCCCAGGAGGCACGTACTAACCTTACAGTGGTGCCATATTCTGCATCAAAGGTGTTGAAACACTTCAAGAAGTGCTCATTGAGATTAAAGTGCTCATTGAGGCAGTGCTCCCTTCAGCCTCTTGCAGGGAGGACAGGTGTCTGACAGGCAAACCCTTTCAGTCCTTTCGTCACAAATTCAGATCTAGGGATAGAGACCTTAGAAATCAGCATTCCTTCTGGAACAAACTGCAACAACAATAGGCCACCTAATCAGCCACCCCAGGTCTTCGCCCCTCAATACAACCCTAGGCAGTTACCTTAACTCATCCCTGTGTGGGAGGCCATCTCTCAGACTTCTTCTATGCATGAGACACTAGCATTTCCCACCAGTGGGTGTTCAACACCATCTTGCATGGTTACAAAATAGAACTAATCTCCCTCCCCAACGACCACTTCCTACCAACACCCCCGGTCACACTCGCCTACCAAACACTCAGCCCTCCTTCATGCAATCTGTCATCTAGAATCCATCAACACCATAGAACCAATTCCTCTTCAATAAAGGGTCAGGGGCATTTTCTCTATTTTGTTCACTGTTCCCAAAAAAGATTGCTCCTTCAGAGCAATCCTAGACCTAAAGTTCTTAAAACAAGTTTGTAAATGCAAGAAGTTCAGAATGGAGACTTGTTGATCCATTGCAGAATCTCTACACCACCCCGACTTCCTAGCATCCATGGACCTAAAGGAAGCATACCTACACATACCCTGTATGTCAGCCACTCCTCCACTTACCTTAACGCAGGCCAACATTACCAGTACAGGACCCTTCTGTTCAGACTCTCCTCTGCACCCAGGATCTTCACCATGCATTCCAACTTCTGACCCAGACCCTGCACAGGCCACAAGTGGATCTCTTCACCTCACCAATCAACACAAAGCTCCCAAGGTTGTTCTTCCGATTCTCCTGTAAAGGGGCAGAGGCCATGGACACTCTCTCTTCCCTATGGCCCCGGAGCTTCTATATGCCTTTCTTCAGATTCCGACCCTCAACAGTCTACTTCACCGGGTTTGTCTTCTCCAGGCTCAAGTGATCCGAGTAGAACCACATTGGCCCTGGCACCTCTGGTTCACAGAAATACTACACCTGGCCATCCCTGGTTCCTGCCAGTATCCCCAGATGTCCTCCACCAGGGCCCCATACTGCATCATGACCCAGCGTGGTTCAAGCTTGCTGCATGATGACTGAGTGGAACATCCTGAGTAGACATGAACACACAGAAAGTTATGGACACTATCCTCACATCCAGAACAGTGGTCTCTCTAACTTTTTCATCTGTGTGCGAAATGAGTTTTGTTTTCTGGGTGGCAGTATCAAGGTAATGTGTGTGCATGTGCATTCAGAGTGATGCCTTCCTGATTCAACCTGAGCAGACACCAACAATCTTGTGAGTGGGTCCATGTGCACATGCTTTTGAGGGAACACTGGTCCAAAAGAGATCCCATGAACCACATATACCAATCCTATGCCACCATCACAAGATCTCTGGGGAAGACTGCAGAGTCCCCGGAGTTACTCCTTTTCTTACTGCATGGCCTGGATAAAGGCCTCAAGGCTAACATGCTCATATGTTAAGCAGGATCTCTGGTGAATCTGCTCTCCACATCTGCAACACAAGGCCTGAACTCATACCCTCACCTTAAGCCCTTTCTCAGGGATGCCACTCTCACTTCGCCTCCAACAGTATATAGGTTTTTCTCCGGTACTTGCATAAAGTGCTCCACGTACAACATGCAGCGCTATTCAAACCCATATGGTCTATACTACTATGTCTGCTTTCCTTTAAACTGGCCTTCCTGGTGGCCATCACTTCAGCCAGGTGTGTCTCTGAATTATGTGCCCTTCCAGCTGATCCCAGTTTCTTGCATTTTCTCACCTAACTCTGTTCATCTGGTTCCCAGCCCTTGATTCCTACCTTCTGTTTTTCACCACTTCCAGGACACCATACTCCATATTTTTTATTTGGTCCCAAGCCAGTTCATGCCTTGGAGAAAGCCTGGCATAAACTCGATGTGTGACTCTGCCTGAAAGTGTATCTGTCATGCACAGCTTCCTTTTGCTCTACTGATGGCACTCCTTCCTACTGGGTCAGAAAGTTTCCACTGCTACTATCGCCAGATGGATTAAGGCCTGTATCGTGTTGGCCTATATCGTGCAGAACCAACGACTGATCATCAGCATCACAGTGCACATTGAGATCAGCAGATACATCTCTGTTTGTTTGTTTTTAAATGAATGCTCCCCTTGCTGAAATCTGCCAAGTGGCCACTTGGGCATGTCCATCTCCCTTCACTTGGCATTATAAACTCTACTTACTGTTATTCTTAAGCAGCCTTTGGCAGGATTGTCCTACAACAGGTTCTTCTACCCCAGTAGACTCTGATGCTCCCATCTGGGGTTCTTAGCTGTGGCATGTCCCATGTGAGATGACCTATCCAGCAACAGAAAAAGAGCATTGGTTACTCACTGTGAAGGCTTCTTCTTGCTGCTGGATTTGAGGACATCTCGACCTACTTGTCCATGCATATGTCTACTGGTGTATCGTTCTACTTTGCTCTCTTACTTTCTGTACCTTAGACTTGGCTAATCTGAACTGGGTGTGGTTTCTTCTTACCAGGCTTTAAAGCATCACATAATTTATATAGTCCTGCATTCTGGTGTATGTGGTAAGGAAAACCCATATGAGATGTCTTCAAATCCAGCAGAAAGGAGAAGCCTTCGTGGTGAGCGATGAATGCTCGCTCACCTGTCTGAGTTGCAGGTGATAGAAATTTGTCAAAGAACAGTCTTCTCTATTAACAAACATTGATGTGGTAAAATCTTGTGTGTTATCTGGTCACTTTAGGGCTGCAGTAATTCTGTTCCCCATTTTCTTGTTCTTCATTTTTTTAAGATACAACACATTCTTCCAGCCTGAGAGAGAGAAGCCTACAACAAACTGTCTCCCCTCAAGAGTTTGTGCCACCTGAGAAGCCACCACCAAAACAGCAATGGATTCCAGATGAAACCGAAGTAACTTGCATGGTTTGCAAAACAGAACGTTTTACTATGGTAAGGAAGCACCAGGTCCAAGCTTGGGCATGTACCTAGAGCTCTTGAATAAGTGTGTGCCCAAAGGCTGCAGGAAGCTTACAGCAACTTCATCAGTTCAATTTGCACTGATAGACAGATCTTTATTATGGTATTTGACCAGTAACAGTTCACAACAATTACAATTCACAGCAAGCATACAGTCAGTACTGTCAGTCTTTCAGACTAACCTTCATTTATTTATCATTTTTTAATACCGCTTGATATATACATCTCTAGGCGGTCTACAAAGTTTAACACACAGTATGGAACATGGGAAAAACAGTTTAAAATTTCCAAAATACAAAAGAAACAGTGTGATAAAAAAACAAATTAAACAGTTAAAAATTGATCGCAGTTAAAAGCCTGCAAAAACAGGTGTGTCTTGAGGGTCTTCCTAAAAGCAAACAGAGGAGGAGATGCTCTTATTTCAGCAGGGAGCATGTCCCAGAGCCCCAGGGAAGCCACAGAGAAGGCCCAGTCACAGATAAAAAACAGTTCTTCTAATAAGATAAACGTCCTTGCCTAACCAACTGAGGGTGCCCTAACACTTGACAGATCTTATACGCAATTATGCTGAATTTAGGAACACAGAAAGTAACAGAAGCACTCTTATTAGCAAAAAGATACATTACATAAAATTCTAAGGATCTTACTGGTAAACTTGTTAAAAGGGGTAAAATCAATTTACTGCGTGCGGTGCTATAGAAAACACAGTGAAGTAAGATATGTGGCACATCTTCCACTTCTCCTGAATCGCAGGGGTACCTGCACATATAAGAGATCTTTTTATATCTGCCCTCCAGCCATGGTGATGGAAAAAATCATTGAGACTGACTACAGTAAAAGATTTCTGATGTGTTGGGCATGTCAAGTTAGAAAGCTAACTTGCTGAGGATAGAGAAGGGGTTAACCACCAATTCTTAATGCAAATGGGGAGTTTACTTCTCTCCTCCTGCATTTTGACATCTAAAATATGCTGTTCCAATATTCTAATAGCCTGTGTGTGCCTTTTAGCAATTAAGAATTCAAAGGAGAGTCCAAGTATCAGAAGCTCTCCCTTGAACTCTAACAACCACTTTGCGTGAGGCTGGTCCTCGCAAAACTAGAGAAGCCAGCCCACCTGGATGAAAACTGAGTCTCAACCAGTATTTAAATACTGCCATCCACACTCTGGACTCAACCTTGTTCACCCCTGCCTCCAGCCGAAGGGCAAATTAAATACATCTTTGGATACCTGGAGGACTGCTCTTAGAAATGTAGTTTGAACAATTTCTCATGGGGCAAAATTTGAATAAGGTCCCAATTGAGATCTAAAATCAACTGAGCCAATGATTTAGCCTGAAACCACCTAACAGCTGCTGGCACAAAATGCCTGCCTCCTGCCACACACACCCCACCCCCGGGACTGATAAATATCTCAGAATTCGCTGCGCTGTTTGCAGATGTGCTTTCCCCCCCCCTCCAGAAGCCTGAAACACCACCCCAAAGTACTTAAAGCACTAAACCTGTTCAATTGCATTTCCATTAATTTTCCACTTACATAGTTTAGGACTCTTCGCAAAAAACCATTACTTTGGTTTTCTGATAATTAATTGATAAATGATCTTCTAGACAAAACTGGGTAAGCATTTTTAGTTTTAGCTCGTAAGCGTTTTAGCTCCTAAGACCTGTAGGTGATAAAGATACCATTACTGCATCATCTGCATAGAGGAATATAGACACCTATCTTCCTAATAACTTTGGAGGGTACATGTCTACCCTGTTCAAATACTGGACAAGTGAATTAATATAAAAACTAAATAACAGGGGTGCTAGAACACAACTTTTAGGAGAGGAGAGCTGGTCTTGTGGTAACAGGCATGAATTGTCTCATTAGCTAAGCAGGGTCCGCACTGGTTGCATTTGAATGGGAGCACTGTAAGATATTCCCCTCAGGGGATGGAACTGCTCTGGGAAGAGCAGAAGGTTTCTAGTTCCCTCCCTGATTTCTCCAAGATAGGGCTGAGAGAGATTCCTGCCTGCAACCTTGGAGAACCCACTGCCAGTCTGTGAAGACAATACTGAGCTATATAGACCAATGGTCTGATTCAGTATATGGCAGCTTCCTATGTTCCTAACCCTGTTTGACTCCTAGTGGTGGCTGGTGACTCCTGGGACTGGGTGGGTGCAGGCAGGGCAGTTGGTGGGCGGAGCTGGGTGGCGCACTGCTGTGTGGTGTTTAAACATTTAGTGATTACCACTAAATGTTCTACCACACAGAAATCACATTAAGTGGCGCAGCGGGGAAATGCTTGACTAACAAGTGGAAGGTTGCCGGTTCAAATCCCCACTGGTACTATATCGGGCAGCAGCAATATAGGAAGATGATGAAAGGCATCATCTCATACTGCACAGGAGGAGACAATGGTAAACACCTCCTGCATTCTACCAAAGGCAACCACAGGGCTCTGTAGTCGCCAGGAGTCGGAATCGACTCGACAGCACACTTTACCTTTTACCTCTACTACCATACAACGCGTCCGATACCAAAACCTGCACTCGCTTGCTGGGATTGTGAATTATGGTCTTATCTTTAGCATCCTTTATAAAAGAGTATAGATTTCCATCCCATCTCCCTAACCATCAGTTTGAGATCAGTAGTTATGTAAGAGGGATCCTTTATGCCATAGCCAAGATAAAGAAGGAATCGTGCCATGACTTTGTGAGAACAAGCATTTTATTGCTTTTCAGCAGCTTGTGAAAAGTCTCTATAAAACTAGAGAAAAGGGCAGTGCAACAAGATCCTGTGTCAGTTGTAAAATGGTTTCACAAATATCTTACAATACAGTTTTTGTTTATATGTTTTATAAAAATTATGCTAAACTAGCCATCATCGCTTCTTACACAAACCATAGGCCTTATAAGATTTAGGAGGCTATTTATCAGCAATTTATTACATAATGTTATACATTGATTTATTCATTAAGCACATGATTATTCTAAAAGATGTGCCAGCAGCTGTAGGCATTCCATGTCTTTGTGGGAGTCTTGAGCAAATGAAAAATCTGGTTTAAACAAAATCAAACAATTTTAAACAGCAATTGTCAAGTTCCTGTCCAGGAATGTACACATTAAAATCCTGGCAAATGTGTAGATAGAAAGAAGCAAAGTGACTGAGAAACAGAACATAGATCACTCGGCATCAAGCAGAAAAAAACAGATATAGGCACCAAGGTTTTTTTTAGTAAAGTGCATTGTATTTGTGCAGAGAATCAAAACTGTTCCAAATACATGGAAGTAACCAACTTTCAGTCTCTTTCCTTTCTGATCTTTGTCCCTCCTCGCAGTTAAATATATTCTGTTACTAAAAGTCATTTATTCTTATCTATTTATGTTTTTAAAATATTTTCAATGAAATCTCAACAAAAAACTTGAGCATGCAAACAATTTAAAAGCAACTAAAGAATACAATAAAACAAGCACAGACACAGCAGACCAGAAGCAACAACCACTCTGCGATGAAGGGCAGAAGTCTTTAAAAGTATCTGAAAACTTTAGAGAGGGGACAAGGCACAAGGAAGGCATTTGGAAATTAATTCACTGCCAAATGTTGTCCTGTACTGGAGTTTGTTTCTCTTTAGTTCTTTTTAACTAACAGTCACAGTCAGTGCAGGAACTGTTACTACAAGCACTGCAATGCTAAACAAAATGGCAATTCCCTCTCTGTTTGCTTTTCCTCTCTCAACATAGAAGTTTCTTCCCTCTAGCCACTTTGTTTGGCTGCCAGAGCCGTCAGTCAAAATGATGAAATGTGATTGGCTGGCAAGACATTCCTAGCCCTGCCAACATTTTGAAAACAAAGGCCAACCTTTGAATTGGCTTGTGCCTCATTAACAGGGCGTAGCAAGGTTGGAGTGGGCCCAGAGACAAGATTTTAAAATGAGCCCCCCTCACTGAAGCTCAGCTCATGAAGTAAAGAAATCTTAAATGAGGCTGAATAGTGGTAACAAAAAGCATACACACACACACACACCCTAAATTATTTTTTAAAAGATTTTGTAAACTCTGGATGATCCAAGTCATCTAATGGTACTAGAGAAAGACATGCTGTTCTGGTAGCTCCAGGTCTTAACACTCACATCAGTTTCGGAGGATGAATACAACTGAAGGAAGCCTGGGCAGGTGCGAGGCTGGGGGAGTCAGTCATGTGACTTGCCTCTGGGGGGGGGTCCAGGCAGTGGGCCCCCAGACAACTGTCTCCCCTTGCCCTATTATAGTTATGCCCCTGCTCATGTATATTTACATGAGCTCAATGAGACATGTGGCATTTCAGTACAGTTCTATGGATGCCTGCTTTGTGAAAATGTCGCAGCTAGGCAGGCTGCAAGCAGGGAACAGGGCAGCACAGACTGGGAGGCAGAGTGAGTGAAGCAGCTGCTGGCTTGGGCAAACTTATTGCGGGGGGGGGCACTGCCCACTGCCCTAAGTGAGGAGTCTCCCTGTATTCCTGTAGAAATTGAATGTGAAAGGTCACCACTGGGATTACATCTCTCACAGAGAGAAATGTTGCTGTGTAATCTGTAGATCATTAAGTCATATTTGTCACTGCCCTCCTAGGACTTAAACTTTAGGTTTCTTGAAGAAGGTTAAAATGGTTACTGCTGAAATATTGGTGCTCACTTAAACTCTGTGTGTTCTCTCTCTCAGTTTAATAGGCGGCATCACTGCAGACGTTGTGGGAGGCTGGTATGCAGTTCCTGTTCTGCAAAGAAAATGGTGGTGGAAGCTTGCAGGGAAAACCCAGCTCGTGTGTGTGACCAGTGCTATAGTTACTGCAACAAGGAGTGTTCCACAATTTTGTCCCAAGATACAGAAGCGTGTGTAAACAGTCTTTCCCTCCTTATATGTATCTGGAGTGATGGTCTTGGATGTCCGTATGTGAACAACTTTTAGTCAACGTGTTGTTCAGCTAAATAGTTCAGAGTAATTATTCCCGCCCCAAAAAATGTAACCATGTGGGGTAGGGTGGGGGCTGCTTTTGGGACTTGGGATCCCTAGAGGCTGGTTTTCTTTTACCTATGCAATACCTTAATTCCCAAGGAGCAACAGCCAGTTGTGTGCCTCATTATCAAGTCAGTGTCAATATCATGGTAAAACTCAACCATGCTGAAGGATTAATAGTTTATTTAATTTATTGGCCATAATGTGAAAGATAAACCAGGGTTTGAGTGAGGAAGAAAGCAGTTGTGTGAGTTGTGTGTGTGTGTGTGTGTAGTTTTATTAGTTGTGCTTTGATTATATAATGTTTATTCTTACTCTTTTTGTTTTTATGCTACATGATTGTGTTTGCTATATTTCTGAGGCTTTCCTTTGATGGCTGTTTCACACTTGGCGTGGTGGTAGTCCCCTGTGTTTGAGGGGAGCACCTGTGCTCTTCAACAACAGTCTTGGGAATGCTAAGTAATGCAAAGGAAATCTAGTATTTTAAATAGTATGATGAAGTCAGAACAAACACCACTTTGAAATATCTGGTGTCGTGGGAGATAGCTTGTAGAATGGCATGACCTTAACAACCTTTTGTTTAAGTTCTACAGAAAGGCTTTGCTAGTTAGTACTTGTTACCTAGAGGTAGGCTGGAAAACAAGGTTCACAGTAGATTTTATTCAATGAACGTTGGCTTGAGAAGATTGAAAGACAGCATAAAATGGTGGAATGGATGGAATGAGTGACTTGGCTTCTAGCAGCAGTTCTATAGGCCAAGTCTTAATACTTCAGTGCTTGTGTCCAATCCCACTCTACAAGATATTCGGTTGGGTTCTTATTTAGTGAACAAACTAATACTTTATTCTTTATTTACTTATGCGGGGAAAGGAAAGGTAGATGACATTTATTAAGTTATGAAAATGTTTGCTGCATTGAAGACTTTATTAACTTTTCCAGGTATATTAGAATAGGTGTGAAGTATGTTATCTTCTCTCTCCTGTTTCAGTAGTGCAAAAGAAGAGGATCAAGAACAGGAAGAAGGTGAGAAGAACAATGTTCTCTTAGCATGTGAAAGAGGATTGAGTTAATGGATTTCCACCTTGGGTTCTTAGTATGTGCTTGTGGAATATATATCAAATAGGTAAAAACAGGTTCCTTTGGCACCTCAGACTAGCAAATGCTTCATGGCCAGCACGATTTAGTCTGTGTTGCTGCAAAACTAACATAACTGCTCCTCTATTGCCGCTCCCTGTCGCTTTATGCGATTGCAGGGGGCAGGGTTGTGCCTTGTCCCTTGAGACGGGCATGGGGGCTGCCATGTTTAAGAACCGTTACATGACACGAACCAGCCAACAGGGAAGTAGAAGCAATGTTTTAAGATGCCGGCTCCTTGCACTTGGTCTCAGTTTCTTCAGACTGAATAGCCCTCCCTCCCTCCCACCCACTTCAGTAAGGGAAGTCCGGTTGCCAAGTTGGGGCCAAGTAGAAATTTTCTGGGTTGCACCTGATTAGCCCTGGTGTGGCCTTTTTTGCCTAGTTCTCACTGAAGTTGATTTAAGGTTGTCACCTCTTGATCGGTCACTTGCCGGTGACTGTGGTTTAGTTTAAATGTTGTAATTGGTGTTTGACTGGAGGACCGTTTCCAGTGAGTTGGCAAGCTGAGGAACAGCCCTTGCGGGTTTTGCGGCCCTTGGGCTGGGATCTGCCCCTGCTCAGAGACAGGCCAGCATCCAGCACTCAGAGTTTTGTGGCCTGGGTGGGTGGGGCGGCCTGATCTCCCCTCAGAGGGGTTTTACCCTGTGGCTGTTGTGAGGTTCGGATTCATTCCGGGTGGAATTAACACCCAGTCTGTTGCCCGGGGTTGGGCGGTCCTCCTTGTGAGATGGACCCTTATTTTGGATAACCGTACTCTGAATTGTCATGTCTCACTGCAGCATGTCTGTTACCTAAATTAATAAAGTAGCCCTAGTTTATCCAACTATAAGTGCCTTGTCTTTATTGGGGCCTAGGGGTGCAATGTGAACCACCCAGGGACTTTTTTGTATGGGGCGGTATATAAATGCACTAAATAAATAAATAAAAATATTAGTGAAAATATTTTTTTCTAATTGGGCCAATTACTTACTGGAAAATACAACAAACCTAAGAAGCCCTAATATGAATAAAGAATCCCTAAAAAGCTGGACATCTTCTAATTCTTGTAAATAGTTAACTGATCCAGTAAGCATATACTATCTTGTGGAAAGATTATCTTAGCTGCTTCTCCCACACCTGTAGGATTTTGAAAAGAAAGTGTAATTAGCCTTGGAAAAACAGTATCTTGCTGCCACAACTGGAGACATTTTGCTAATACTTAATGTTTATGGGAGGAACTCCTGTGGTGCTAAAAGCATTTTGTTTACTTCTAAAAGTTTTTTCCATAGAAAGTGTTGAACTGTTTGTGGCTCCTTGTCCTAAATCCTTTACTTGTGCTTCTGTCATGGCAGCGGAGACCTCTGATAACGAATGCTCAGATTACTTTGCAGTGGTGCAAATACCAAGGATGGCAGAACTAGAGTGGCTTCTTTCTTTTAGAGAAGAAGAGAATGAAATTGTGCGTAGAGAGTTTTATTATGAACAGGTAATGTGTCTTTTTTAAAAATCTGGAATCAATTTCTTTCCTGGCATGTTCACCTTTCCCTGTTTATTCTATCCTACTGTAAAGAAATATAGAAAAGGCACAGGGAAATAGAAGGCAGAAAATGAGCCAGAGAGTCACCATTAAATGTTCAGTGAAAATTCTTGGGGATAGGAGTAGGGGCAGTGGAGATTCTTTTCAAAGCTCAGCAGTGTCGCTTAGACCTTAGTATTAAATGCACTAGCTGGATCCTTTGTAAAGTTAGTCTGTACACATGGGATTTAAGGGGGGAAGTAACCAATTCTGCCTTGGTTTTGTTGTACTTGATCTCTTGATTTAGGGTGAAACTATCTTAGTTGGAGCTTCTCAACTCTATTCTTAGCTCTTAGTTGGAGCTTCTCAGCTCTCAGTAGTTGTACACATGGCTCTTGCATGCATCAGCCTTGCTTTTCTTCTGTTACTTAGGCTCCCAGTGCTTCCTTGTGTATAGCCATCTTCAGCTTGCACTCGGACAGCATAGCCTGTGGTCACCAGCTGATAGAGCACTGCTGCAAGTTATCTCGAGGCCTCACAAACCCTGAAGTGGATGCTGGTCTCCTCACAGATATCATGAGACAACTGCTCTTCAGTGCCAAAATGATGTTTGTGAAAACTGGAAGGAGCCAAGATTTAGCTCTTTGTGATAGGTAAGTTGTGTAAGAAATGTTGCTGGAAAATTAGGACTACTGTAGTGATGAGCTGACAAACTGCCACCCCCAATCCACCCCCAGTTGAAGAGATCACCCAAAATGAGATGTGGACTTACTCATAGTGCCATATGATGGCCAGCTGACTCTGTTGATCCTGGGCCAGGTACAGGAGGCCCTTGATTATCACGGGGGCTATGTTCTCTGCTACCACCATGAATGTCAAAATTGCAATAATTGAAAACTAGCGCCAATGGGAATGATGGGGTTAGGTTCCTCAGGACATGAAAAGGTGCTTTTAAAATGGAGGAAAATAAGGAGTACAGCACTGTATGTTGGGCTTTTCAGCTCTTCCAGTAATGCCACACCCCCAAAATCCTTCAAATTCCACCAAAAACCCTCCAAATCTGTGTGGGGGGGAAGAGTCGCAACATCGCTCTTGCTGCCTCCATAAATGCCACTGAAAGTGTGACATGTGCATAGGAACCATGGATTGCCGAAATTCTCTCCAGCAATAATGAAAACATAGCCCACCTGCAAATAGCTGAAACTGCGAATAGAGAACCCACAATTATCGAGGGTTGCCTGTAGTGAAGTCTGCTCTTGTGTGCCCTGTATTGTGGCAGTGACTGAAATGTAGTTACAAAAAGACTGTACTGAATTTCTCTCAGTCCTGAGAGTCCAGTGTGTGTTTGTGCTGCATCAATCTTGTGTTTAATCTTGTTTCCCACACAGTTTCATCAGCAAAGTCGATGTGTTGAACCTTTTAGTGGCTGCTGCATATCGTCACGTGCCATCTTTGGATCAGATACTACAGCCTGCTGCAGTTACAAGACTAAGGAACCAACTTTTGGAAGCAGAATACTATCAGTTGGCTGTAGAGGTAATTTTCAAGGAGGGAGGTGATTGTAGAACTCTTGGGTAAAATATCAATCTGTTCTCTACATGGAGATAGACCCATTTCAAACTGGCTATCGGACAGGTTATGGGGTGGAGACTGCCTTGGTCGGCTTGGTGGATGATCTCCATTGACAGAGGGAGTGTAATCCGTTGGTCCTCTTGGAGTGGGAGGTACTACTTTGAAGTATATACAAATACAAGGTGGTGATTATAACCTAGAAAGCCTTAAACACCTTAGGCCCTGGGTATTTAAGAGAACGTTAACTTCTCCATGAGCCCCACCTGGAGAGATCATCTGGAGAGGTTTGTCCAGCAGTTGCCTCCAACTTGTCTAGTGGCTATGCAGGGATGGGCCTTTTCTGTTGCTGCCCCGAGACTCTGGAATGTGCTCCCTGCTGAAATAAGAGCCTCCCCATCTCTTGACAACTTTTAAAAAGTCCCTAAATACTAATGTTTCCACCTAAGCTTTTTTAATTTGACTGTGGTTTTAAATTATTTCAAGTTTTTCATTTTAATTTATGTAATTGTAAACCGCCCAGAGATGGATGTTTGGGGTGGTCTACAAATTTGAGAAATAACATCTCTGTGTAAGGGAAAACATATATTTGTATTGTTTTGAAGTACAGCCTGTCTCTTTTCATGGCTCCTTGAAGCATGACCCTTTCCACCCCAGTATTTAACTATATTTACAGTATTTAGCTGTAAACTTTCAGGCAAATGTTGTGAGCAAGACTCCAATCCAGAAATTACACCACATGTGGGTTCGTGTTCCTCACTGAGGTATTGGAATGACAATATTCAAGGATAAGAATTGAAGGGAAACACTTTAAAAATACTAGTTTACTTATATAGCTTCTAGTACAGCATATATAAGCATTATAGCATAGTCAAAGCTCAGGACATCCAAACATAGTGCTGATTACACAAGGCATTTCATGAAAAATAGTTTCAAGAAGTATAGGTTGAAGGAGTTTGTACATACTTACAAACTATAAAGTAAGAGAAGAGTCAAGTGAGGAAGGCCGAAAGCAACTTGACTCTGGATTTGGATATCCCCTTTGTTATCCTAAAATTTCTCCTGACTATACAAAACTGTAACTTGGAGAAACAAGCCAGCATTCCAGTCCTCTCTTACACAACTAGAGATCTCCATAAACATTTGTATGCTGCTTTCTCTTTGATCTATTGTTACTCTAACTCAAATTTCATAATTAACCTTCTTAGCTTCCTTAACTATGTTTGGGAAGCAATGGCAAACGTAGATACTGTTCATGTAAGCATCTTGAATAAATACTGAGTTGCAGGAGCAAAAGTTGTAAATAAGAAAAGTTACTCTCATCATCTCTAGCTGAATCAAACTACTTTTCATGAAATGCCTTGTGTAATCAGTGCTATGTAAAAAAAAAAAAGGAAAAAAGAACCAGTTCTAGTAAAAATTAATCAGTCTACTTTGCTTTCACTACCTCTACAACTGGGCTAAATTTGGTTCATATCAAGGTCCACAAGTTAGATCTCTTGCACCTCAAATGTTCATGCGTTGGCCATCTTAGATCGGGGTGGATAACATCATTATAGACTACATTGAGGTGTCCCTGTGTCTTACTCACTACAGCTTCACCCAATTTGGTTCAAATGGGTTACAGTCCACAAATTAGCCTGCTTGAACCTCAGACATTCACATGACCATCTTGGATTGGGGTGGATGACATCATCACAATCTACACTATTGAGGTGTTCCTACAGCTGTAGCAAATTTGGTTCAACTTGGTTAGGCGGTTCACAAGTTAGCCCACTTGCGTCTCAAAGGTTTACATGTCCGCCATCTTAGATTGGGGTGGATGACATAACAAACTACGCTATTGAGGTGTCCCTACAACTGTACCCGATTTGGTTCATATTGGTCTAGGCATTGTGATGTTGATGGGGGTGGGGGACACTCACACACACAGAATGCCGGATGATTTCATAAGCCTACTGGAAAATAGGCTAAAAATAGAGTAGTTTTATTCCGATATCCATGACATCCCTCTCTCTTGCCCAGCTCCCAGAAAAAATGGAAGATTAACACTTTTTGGGCTTACCCTACTTTGATTCTATGATCTATGAAACCTTAAAAACAATGTCTTAAGTTTTTAGTTGATATATTTTAAATTAATCAACTAAAGCATTTATTGATTGATCAATTGAAGCCAATTTTGGTTGGTCTCCGGGACAACCTAAGGATAAATGTGCCTTTATTTTGGTTCTGCTGTATTACTATAATAGGGAATTTTAAACATTCAAGATGGCCTTGATGGCCTTTCCTTTTACAGAGTGAGTCTTTTCATATGGAATAACTTACAATTTTATTTCTTTGAATGGCCTGATATAGATGCAACACTAAATTAGAGCATGATGTAAATGAGTCTGAGGGAGCTACAGGCTCTGAAACCTCCTTCCCCTTCATGCGCATGAGGAGGAGAATGAAGGTTTCTACTCTTTCTTCAAGAACAAACTGCATCTCCCTGTTTACAAATGCAAGAATTGTGGTTTAATGAACTATTACTAGAACAAGTCAGGATATCAAACCATTGTTTGATATCCTAGTTCGTTCTAACTATAGGTAACAAATAGTAGCTCTCTATTTACAAGCAGCAATTGCAACTAAAGAGGAGCTGTGCTTTGTTAAAGTGGAAGCTTCCACTCCTCGTCCTCTTCTTCTTTGTGTGCACAAGAAGAGTATAGGGAGCCCGCAGCTCCCTTTGGTTCATTCATATAGTTCTAAACTATGGTTTAACATTGCATCTCAACCAGGCTGTTGTTTCAAAAAGGCATCTAGAGTAGTGTTCTGGTAATATGCAAATTTATTTAATATCATTGAATTATCATCTTTTTGACCAATTAATTAACTTTTAGTAGCTTGCCATCCATATGGAAGGTCATTGGATGGAGGGTAGTTGCATTTCTACTCTTCTGACTCGGTAAACCCTTAATCTCTCGGGACATCCAAAATTACATTGACCAATGGTGCCAAAATAAGGATAATCTGCCTCTAATACTTGCCACAGTGACAAACACTAACCGTTCTGGTGTTATTAAGCAAATAACTCACATGATGTTTCCTGTTAGCCCTAGTTGATGTGAAATGAAATGCTCCTATTTTTTTCCTTCATAAAAGAAACTTCTCTTACTTTAAACTTCACTTTTCAATTATTATTTTTTTGTGTGAAAGGTGTTTACCTTTCTACAAATTGTGGCAAGATCTGTCCAGTAGTGTGTGTTACAAGGGAAATAGTTTCATTCTCCTGTATTTTGAACTAAAATTTATAGTACATTTGATAATTCTTCCAAAAATACTGTTACATGAATAAAAATGTTTTTCCCAAAGATAAAACAGTGCATACTGGGATCTCTACATCAAACATAAACCAAACAGATCCGCACCATATTATACAAAGGCTATTTCATAAAGAATATATAAGACACTAATGATGTATGGGAATAGTAACTAAATATCCTTTATATTAGCATGCAAAATTGTACAGAACTAGCAACACATGAGATGGAACAAAGATTCAACCTAAGATGTTACGTGATGGAAATCACACTTATAGAACTAAATGTGTCCCTGGAAGAGTAGTTCAATCCATTATATAGAAATCATTCGATCTGTTTAGTAAAAATCCACAAAATCCATTGATACATTTCATACAAGTCCATTATGGTGACCCGGTGATCTTTATCAAGTGGAGAACTGTCTCAGAAAGTTCCATATTTTTAACAGCACTGTTAATATCGGTCCAAATGCTCCAGATTCCAGTCTTGCAAAAGGATATAAAAAACTCAGTTACCATCTAGATTATAATAAGAACAGCCCTGCTGGATCAGGCACACAGCCCATCTAGTCCAGCATTCTTTTTCACACAGTGGCCCACCAGATGCCTCTGGGGAGCACACAGGCAAGAGGTATGTGCATGCTCTCTCTCCTGCTGTTGCTCCCTTGCAGCTGGTATTGAGAGGCATCGTGCCTCTGAGGCTGGAAATGGCCCACAGCCATCAGACTAGTAGCCATTGATAGACCTGTCCACCATGAATCTAAGCCCCTTTTAAAGCCATCCAAGCTGGTGGCCATCACCACATCCCATGGTAAGGAATTCCATAGATTAATTATGCGCTGTGTGAAAAAGTACTTCTGCTTGTTGGTCCTACATTTCCCAGCCTTCAGTTTCATGGGATGACCTCTGATTCTAGTATTGTGAGAGAGGGAGAAAAATTTCTCTCTGTCGACCCTGTCCACTCCATGCATAATTGTATACACTTTGATCACGTCTCCCCTTAGTTGCCTCTTTTCTAAGGTAAAGAGAACCAGATGCTGTAGCCTAGCTTCATAAGGGAGGTGCTCCAGGCCCCTGATCATCTTGGTAGCCCTCTTCTGCACCTTTTTCAGTTCTACAATATCCTTCTTAAGATACGGTGGCCAAAGCTGTACGCAGTACTCCAGATGTGGCCGCATCATAGATTTGTATAAGGGCATTATAATATTAGCATTTTTATTTTCAACCCCTTCCTCATGATTCCTAGCATGGAATTAGCCTTTTTCACAGCTGCCGCACACTGAGACGACACTTTCAATGAGCTGTCCACCACGACCCCAAGATCCCTCTCCTGGTCAGTCACTGACAGCTCAGATCCCATCAGCATATATGTGAAGTTGGTGTCTTTTGCCCCAATGTGCATCACTTTACACTTGCTTACACTGAACCGCATTTGCCATTTTGTCGCCCAGTCCCCCATTTTGAAGAGATCTCTTTGGAGTTCCTCACAATCAGTTTTGGATTTCACTACCCTAAATAGTTTAGTGTCATCTGCAAATTTGGCCACTTTGCTGGTTACTCCAACTTCTAGTTCGTTTATGAACAAGTTAAAGAGCACTGGTCCCCCAGTACCGATCCCCAGGGGACCCACTTCCTACATACCTCCATTGTGAAAACTGTCCATTTATTTCTACTCTGTTTCTTGTCCTTCAAGTGAAAATTCTGGATTGATTTGTTCTGTGGTCCCTTTGTTTGGTTTCCTGACTGTCCATGGTATCCTCAAAAGTCTTCTCCAGCACCAAAGTTCAAAAGCATCAATGTTTTTTCTATCTTGCTTCTTCAAAGTCCAGCTTTCACATCCATAGAGTGTCACGGAGAAACCATTGTTCGAACTATTCTAATCATGTAAGTATAGACACATCAGGGCATCTAAATATCCTTTCGAAGGCCTGCATTGCAACCCTACCAAGTGCTAGTCTGCGACTTATTTCTTGACTGCTGGATCCTTTACTGTTAATGGTTGATCCTAAAAGGCAGAAGCTATCCACCTTTTCAGTGTCTTCATTATTAGTTCTGAGGCTGGTTGCTGTACCCATTGTCATTAGTTTAGTCATCTTGACATTTAGTCGTAGTCCCATTTTTTCACTGTGCTCCTTGACTTTCATGACTAGAGCTTGCAGCTCATCTGCATTCTCAGCTATCAGAGTGGTGTCATCAGCGTAACGCAGGTTATTGATGTTTCTTCCTCCAACTTTAAAACCACACTCATCTTCTTCCAGTCCAGCTTCTCTCAGTATATGTTCAGCATATAAGTTGAATAAAGAGGGAGAGAGTATACAGCCTTGTCTTACTCCTTTGCTGATCTGGAACCAGTCTGTTTCACCATGTTCCATCTGGACTGTGGCTTCCTGTCCTGTGTATAGGTTTCTCATGAGAACAATGAGATGTTCTGAGACGTCCATTTTCCTAATGACATTCCACAACTTGACATGGTCGACGCAATTGAAGGCTTTTATCTAGCGTGCATCAGCAATGATGTCTCTTGTTCCTCGGCCTTTTCTGAAACCAGCTTGAACATCCGACATTTCCCTTTCCATGTAGGGATCTAATCCGCATTGGATGATCCTGAGCATTATTTTGCTAGCATGTGAAATTAAGGATATTGTGCAATGGTTTGCACAATCTGTTGAGTTTCCTTTCTTAGGTATGGTTATGTAGACTGACTCTTCCAATCTGTTGGCTACTGTGTCGTTCTCCAAATTTGCTGGCATAGTTTGGTTAGAGCCTTGACTGATTCTTCTTCTGTTGCCTGCTATATTTCTGTAGCTATTCCATCAATTCCTGTAGCCTTCCAACTTGGTAATGACCAGAGTGCAGATTTAACTTCCCCTTCCTGTACTAGAGGTTCTTGGAAGTAGGGAATATCTTCTAGAGTATTTTGGATGTTGACGTCCCTGCTGTACAGATTTTCAGTATACTGCTTCCATCTCTGTTTGGTTTTCTCTGAATCAGTTACTATCTGTCCTTTGGCGTCCCTTAACATACCAATTCAAGGTTGGAACCTCCTTCTGAGTTCAGAGATCTATTGGAAAACTTTCCTTGTTTTTCCATGTCTTTCCATCTTCAAGATGTCATTGAGGTGCTGCTCCTTGTCTCTTCTAACAGCTTTCTGAAATTCCCTATTAAGTTCCTTCATGAGGTCTTTATCTTTCTTGACTTGCCACACCTAAAGAGCAATTGCCACACCTAAAATGTCTTATAGGTCTAGTAGTAGTTGGACTCATCATAGTTCTCATGACCAGCTTCTAACCCAGCCTGGGGCAGCCCAGCCTGTGTTAGGCTGATCATGAGAAATGGCAGGATCCTTGAGGATTCCTCCTAAATAATCCGCCTGTTAGCTGATGTTAAGGATGTGCTCACACCCTTAACCTGGCTGCCGGGTATCGTGTATCTTCTCAGCTGAGTTCAACCCAAGCAGAGACAGAGATGGGTGCATTGAGTGCCCATCTGATGGAGGAATACCTCAATGCAATGCGTGTGCCGGGTGGTGCATTGTGGGATGCCTGGAGGCTGGAACAAGTTCTGGCCCCAGATCCTTCCACCTTGTTCTGTGCTTCATGGAGCAGGGCTGCCCATGCTTCTGCCACCTTCGCCTTGCTTGTCTGTGGGGAAAGTAAGGTTTACCTTGCCTTCCCCACCTCCATCCACCTGCGTACTCTGGCGATCGTGAGAATTGCCTCTATGATTAATACCTGCATGTACCAATTGATCTTTTAAGTTGGATGTCCTTCGATAGCCCATACCTGGTGGTGTGTCACAATCTGGAAGATCTTGTACAATATGCCAGTGTCTCTTTAGCTTTTTAATGGAACTTGCTAAAGGACTAAATTCCATGGGCCAAAATAACTTAGATCAACTAGCAGACAATTTGTCTTCAAATAACGTATGTCTAGCAATTCCCTCTGTTCGTCTTGCAGCAAGCTCTATAATAAGTTGAGGGAAAGCTCTATTTCTTAATCCCTGGGAATCTACCTCCTTTTGTTGATTAAAAATCTTACAACTTAGTACTCATACAATTTCTTTTTAAACTTAAAAATTGTCCAAATGGGATATTATCCTTAATGTGCCCAGGATGGAAGCTCTTATAGTATAGAATAGAGAACAATGGAAGGTTTACGATATCCCTTACCCAAGATCTTATTAGCCTCCTTCTATACTGTAACATCTAAAAATGAAATAGAATGATCATTTGCATGTTCAATAAACCATATATGTGGATCAATGCAGTTAATCCAATTTAAAAATGAGAATATAGATCAGATTGAACAATAAGAATAATTATTTTATTTACTGTATTTATAAACCTCCTAACACCTAAATCTTAAGGCGATGTACAGAACTTAGCACAATAAATAGAACTCAAACACAATTTTAAAAAGATAAAATTTTAGGAAGTTATAACAGAAAAGATTTTTAAAAATCCTTTTAGCAAAAGGCCTGTGAAAACAGGCCATGTTTTTGCTATATCTTGTTCCACTTTATCAAAGTGGTCTACATTTTGCTACCGTATTGCAACCTGCATTGAACATTTCCCCACGGAAAGGCAAGGTGAGTCTATTTAAATTTAGAGGCACCTACATCTCTTTTGGGCTGCTACCTATCCTGCTTTAAGACTGCTGCAAAGTGCAGATTTGGAGGTGGGGGTGAGGTTCAACATCATGCCCACCCCCAGCCCAGCCATTGTTGTGTTGCTTAACATCATCAATAAATTTGCCATAATATAAGAAGCCATCTAATGGCGCCATGGGGAAGTAACTTGCCTAGGGAGCAAGAGGCTGCTGGTTCCAATCCCCGCTGGTACAGGTGAAACTCGGAAAATTAGAATATCGTGCAAAAGTCCATTAATTTCAGTAATGCAAATTAAAAGGTGAAACTGCTATATGAGACAGACGCATTACATGCAAAGCGAGATAAGTCAAGCCTTAATTTGTTATAATTGTGGTGATCATGGCGTACAGCTCATGAAAACCCCAAATCCACAATCCCAGAAAATTAGAATATTACATGGAACCAAGAAGACAAGGATTGTAGAATAGAACAATATCGGACCTCTGAAAAGTATAAGCGTGCATATGTATTCAGTACTTGGTTTGGGTCCCTTTTGCAGCAATTACTGCCTCAATGCGGCGTGGCATGGATGCTATCAGCCTGTGGCACTGATGAGGTATTATGGAAGACCAGGATGCTTCATTAGCGGCCTTCAGCTCTTCTGCATTGTTTGGTCTCATGTCTCTTATCCTTCTCTCGGCAATGCCCCATAGATTCTCTATGGGGTCAGGTCAGGCGAGTTTGCTGGCCAATCAAGCACAGTACACTGTATACTTTTTGGAGGTCCGATATTGTTCTATTCTACAATCCTTGTCTTCTTGGTTCCATGTAATATTCTAATTTTCTGGGATTGTGGATTTGGGGTTTTCATGAGCTGTACGCCATGATCATCACAATTATAACAAATTAAGGCTTGACTTATCTCGCTTTGCATGTAATGCGTCTGTCTCATATAGCAGTTTCACCTTTTAATTTGCATTACTGAAATTAATGGACTTTTGCACGATATTCTAATTTTCCGAGTTTCACCTGTATGTTTCCCAGACTATGGGAAAAACCTATATCAGGCAGCAGCAATATAGGAAGATGCTAAAAGGCACCATCTCATACTGCACGGGAGATAGTAATGGTAAATCCCTCATGTATTCTACCATAGAAAACCACATGGCTCTGTGGTCGCCAAGAGACAACAACTCCTCAATGGCACAACTTCATCTTTAATATAAGAACAACTTTTTGTAGGGATAGTTGACATCATTGAAATAACATTGGGCCATTTCTATTTGGGCCATATATAAAATTGTAATACTGGGAGCAACTGGGCTACCCATGTTAATATAAAGGATATTTACTTACTATTCCCTTACATCATTAGTATCTGATATATATTCTTTCTTAAATGGCCTCTGTATAATCTAGTAGAGATCTGTTTGGTTTGTTTGAACATGTTTTTCCTTCATGAAGGTTGTCATGCCTATTTAACCCATTGGTGCCTATCCTTGGTGACTATTTACAATAACTTGGTTTTTAGGTTTCTACAAAGACTGGCCTGGATCCAGGTGGAGCATGGCATGCATGGGGCATGGCTTGTCTTAAAGCTGGCAATCTAACAGCCGCTAGAGAGAAATTCAGCCGATGCCTAAAGCCACCTCTTGACTTAAACCAGCTAAATCTGGGCTCAAGACTGGTCCAAGATGTGATACAGTACCTGGAGTCCACAGTGAAGCCCATTCTCTCGGTGGTAAGAATCGTCCTTCCCTTTGCTCTTGAGGTGAATTCAGACTGCTGCTAGCGGCTCACTGGTCACTTAAAAATTTGTGGCTGCTCTGACCATGCTCTATAGCCACGTGGTGAGCTCAGTATTACCATGCTCTTGGGACTATGAGAACATAAGGCCTGTGGGCAAGGTCCTAGTGGGAGTGTGCCGAGAACAGCCAGAACACACGCACAGGTAGCGTAATATGTTTAATCCCTTGAGAAGTCCATAATGCTGGGGAAAGTTGAAGGAAAGAGAAGAGGACGACCAGCAGCAAGGTGGATGGACCCAATTACGACAGCAATGAATGCACCACTGAGAGACCTTAAAGGCTAAGTTGAAGACAGATCACCCTGCAGAGAATCTATCTATGTGGTTGCTAAGAGTCGACACCAACTTGATGGCACTTAATCTATCAATATGTTTAAAATTACCTGTGGACAATGTTCAACATCTGAGCCTTGGAGGGTGGAGGAGGGGTGTAACTAAGAGATCTGGTGCTAGTGAGTTCTTCTACTGCCTTTGCATTAACTGGCCAAAACATTCAAAGGCAGAGGCAAATTTACACCTTCATAAGTAATTGGATAAAATACTACTTGAATGCCTTTCTTTGTACAAGTAGACAGGCTAGGGACTTGTTGCTTTTCAAAAGGGTTCTATGATCTTCCTGAGCAGGCTAAGCCTTTGTGGGTTAGTGTAATGTAGGTACATTGTGGCTACAGTCCTGGGCTAATGGAAGTTGCAGACAATGACCTCACCATAGTGTTAAGAGCCATTGTGGGTGGGGTGGGGTTGTAGAGGTGAATCTAGTTTAAAATAGAACATATGAAACTGCCTTATACGGAGTCAGTCCATTGGTCCATCTAGGTCCATATTGTCTCCTCTTGCTAGCAGCGTCTCGCCAGGATTTCAGGCAGGGGTCTTTCCTAGTCCTACCTGCAGATGCCAGGGACCAAACCTGGAACCTTATGTATTTAAAGTATATGTTCCACCATTGAGCCTCTCCCCTCCCCAACTGATTTCACTTGTCAAGTTGATACTATACCTTCTTACATAGTTTCAAGGTGGCACATGTGGATTATGCCCTGTTATGCTCTAGCTAACTTTTTCTCTTGTGTCTAGATGTCTGTGAATGGGACCTTACTAAGACTGTAGCACTAAAGTCACCTTGCCCTATCCTGCAGAACTGAACTTTTGGTACAGCCCATAGCTAGACATTTTAATGGAATGACATTTTAATGATGTTTTTAATGGAAATGAATTCAAGCCCACTAGTACTTAGATGATATTCAGGTTTCAGCTGAACCTGGCAAGTGCTAGAGTTTTCAGGTCAAGTCTGAACATAATGTAACTAAATCCTTGCAGCAATGTTACCATGGCCTTAAGCACCATCAGGAATACCTTGTATGAATTTGGGGTCCGTTGGTCAGGCCCTAGCCTCTAAGAGAATTATTCCCTTGACTCCTTTGGCTGTACACCAGCAATGATGAAAAGGGAAATGAAATGAAAGCAAATATGGTGGCTTCTTCACCTAGCAACTGGCCCTCTAAGCTATATGAGCTATACAGTTAGAAAGGACAATGTGTTGCACTCTTTGCTTGGGGGCAACTCATATACAAAGCTCCCACCAACAGGTGGTAACCATACTCATTTCTGATTCTTTTTAGTTTTTCTTCACAGGACTTGGATGGAGCTTCCTAATTGCATTACTTCTCCCCCCCACACACACACACTTTACATTGCATTATTTTCCTCCAATATCCAATAAGCTACCATATTTACCCAAATTGAAGATGACTGTAGATTTAAAGACAACCCCCTTTAAAAGTAGAGGATAAATACAGGTTATACCTGCATTTACTCAAAAGGAATAGGAATCTGAATTTAAGATGACCTCCCGATTTCTAATATTAAAACAACTTGGGGTAGTGGGGTGGGAATCCTAGTCTGGGATTCAGGTAAATAGAGTAACTAGGATGGGAAAGGAGTTCAAAAAGGGTGGGGGGAGAAAAAGGGGAAGTATGTTCTTGTGATGCATGGATGTATGAGAGAGCAGGCCCAAGCAGCCTAGCCAAGGAACTCTCTATTTTGGAGTGCAACAGTTTTCATGCCAAAATGAAGCCCTACCACAAAGACAAATCCTCTGCCTCTCTACCTGCTAAAAGGACACAGCCTCTCAGATCCATGAGGCCTTTTCCAAGCAGGCTGCTTTTGCCTGCCCAGGCAAGGACACCTTTCATTCCTGGCACTCCATGGGGACCAATTTTTCTGTCCAGGGAACTAACTCCTCTGCAGACATCATTCCAGCAAGGGAAGTTGGATGTCGCTCTCCCGTGCCTCAGGAGCACAGCTTCCTGGTGAATTTCAAGAAAAGCTTCTTTCTTTACATAAAACACATCCAACATCTGGGGATGTTGATCAGCTCATTAGCAGGCAGACTCTCCCTACCAGTGGACAGGCATTTAAAGATCGATCTGCAGATCAGCTCATTATGGTTTTCCACAAACAGGCTTATATTGCTAGCCCAACTACAGGGACAACCTCATGCATCGAGGGCCCTCTCACCCTTTACAATGGTTCCTGTTCCTTTGGCAATAGAAGATTGAGCCACAGTCTCTTCTTCAGCTTCTTGTTGCCTATAGCTTTCAGTAGTCCTTCCAGTGACTGCTCTCTTCCAAGGACTTCCCCTCAAAAATCCAGACAGATTTCAAAATACAGTAGATTCCAGCCTTCCAGGCTCAATGTGGCAATCTTCTTTCTCAAGGCAAATGGACAATCCAGGAGTCTCACCACAGCACCATTTGATTCAAACTCCAAACTGGAGGCTGGCCTTCCAGCAGTTCCTACTAGTCCTGTCATCATCATGTTCTGATCTGGACCAACAACACAACAGCGAAAACCCAGGTCAGTTGACAGTGGCGATCCAGGTTACACACTCGTTAATAAGAGTCCTTCCTGCTATCTTTATGGGCAGAACTTCACTGGCCTCTCTGACCACACAGCATCTTGGAGGTGCAGTCAATGGCAAAGCCAAATGGCTCAGCTGCCAGAATGTGAACCAGGCAGAATGGAGTCTTAACCAGGACATTTTTCAAGCCATCACGCTGAGGTTTCGAACCCACTTGCCTCCATAAGTAACCACAGACTTTGGAAGTTCTTCATGTGGTACACACCTGAACAGGCTAAGTTCTCTGTGCCCTGGCAACAACCTGTCTCCAAGTTTCCTCTATGCATTTCCCCCGAGGCACTCCTTGGCTTGATCGAGGTGGAACGCACAGAAGTCATCCTTGTGGTACCCTCCCGCCATTGGCCCAGATGGGTGTGACTTTTTAACCTCATCAGACTGTCCATGTATCCCCCTGGCTACTTCCCTTCATCACAACCTGCTCTCTCAGGATCCGTTTCTTCATCCCAACCCCATCTGGCTGCAGCTGCCCCACATAGACTGAGCAGTTGCTCCTGGCAACTCAGTGGACCATGTCCATTCAAAAACACTCTTCCTTTTTCTGTTACTACTGTAGTATGACCCTTCACTGTGTAAGAAAGGAACTTTGGGCTTGCTGTGATAGGTTCTTTTTTCAGAGTGGATGGAGGGTATCCTACCCACCTGTGGTTTCCAATTGCTATAGATACACTTTTTCTCCTAGGTGGAAACCAGAAGAGGTGGTTTTGACTCCCAGGTTCTTCTGGAATTGGTAGCTCATTCCATGGGGCTCCAACCTCCTTTCTCTATCCTTTTCCTTCCTATACTGATTTATCCTGCCTTCCAGTGCCTGTGTGTCTTCTGGAAGGTTCATCAGTCCTGGTACTGTATGGGCTATGGCCTAGGCAAGCTTGCAGTTAATCTAACTTGTATAGCCCTGTCTTCAAGTGGAGTAAGTGTGAGATACAACCTGCTAAGAATACCCTCCATCCACTGTGGAGAAATAACTTATCATGGTAAGTCCAATGTTGCTTTTGTCAGCTGTGGCTCATAGTGTCTGTAGTATGCTATACACAAAGTGTGGTATCACTGCAGAAATAAAGCACTTTTCCAGGCTTTGTTCACCTATACCTCAAAAGGGAACTGGATGGTAGACACTACCCATTTGGTGGAAACTGCACTATGAAATGTAACACTGCCTAGAAACAAAGGCCAACAATCTTATTTTGCGGGGTGGGGTGGGGGATTGCCGGTGTGTCGTAACCTATGAACAGTGTTATTGTAAACATCAACCAATGACCCTTGATTCTCTACCTTAACAGCAGGATGATGACTACTTTGCTACTCTGAGGGAACTTGAAACTATTTTAAGAACACACAGTTTATCTCTGGAGTTGATACCTGAGGGGAAAATTCAGCACAATAGCTACTATCAAGAATGCCTCTTCTACTTACATAATTATGGCACCAATTTAGCAATCATTAGTTTTTTTATGAGGCATGGCTGCCTGCGAGAAGCACTGCTGCATTTGTTAAATAAGGTAAGTATCAAAGTCTGCCATATTGTGGGAAATATCTTGGCAAGAATCTGTCTCGGATTATTTAAGGCTGGCTTCCCCAACCTGCAACCCTCCAGATGTTGCTGAACTACAACTCCCAGCATCCCTAGCCATAATTTATTGTTAAGGATTACTTTAGGACTTAACTCACTATACCTTTAATGTTCTCTAGCCCTGTGTGTTTGTGTGTGAACATAAATAGCCATGGTGGGGAGCTTGATGTGGACCATGGCATCAAGCTCCCTCACCACCACCAGAGGAGAAAGGGAAGGCTTTAACCCTCTGCACTCGTTGCACTTGCCATCCATATGGGGTGGGGGGGCTACAGCCGCTATTTGTTTAAAATATATATATATTACAATGGCTGAACAACATTATTATCAAATTTGGCCTTTAGAAGCCTTTCTTCTTCTATTTTATATTTTATTCTATTGGCTGCGGACTTGTTTCCATCCATCCTTCCTTCCTTCCTTCACCTTTCCTGAATATGAATACCATTAAGAAGCGGTTGTGGGATGGAGAAGGTATCTGGCATTTTCATAGGTAAAGCTTTGTAAAGCAAATGGCTTCAAACCCTTTTGACTGAGATCCAAATAATCATGCAACTCATTCCACATGCCAAGAGGGCTTTGGGCTTACATTTCTTGTCCAGCAGCACACCCCCACCCATGCCACTTGGCTTGGTGGAACAGAGGCCTGTTCAAAAGCACTCTGATATGGCATGGATATTTTTATTTGCTACTTATTTTTGTGCTATAGTGTAAATAAAATGTGGAAGGCAGTGGCAAAAATCTCAGTGAGTGTGCCCAAGCTTTTGGACCAACAGTTCTTTGCTCCTGGTCTTTTGAACTGAGATTTCAGTGTTTATCTAAATAATGACTATGGAAAAAGTGTTTTGGTTGGTGGGTTCTAGGCCTGTGCAAATTCAGATTTGAAAATTCAGATTTTATCAAATATTGGTAAAATCCAACTCTCTTGGGATGGTAACCACGACCTGTTCTGGTGAGATTGCATTCAGGATTCAATAAATTGGCTAAAATTATGTTGTTCAGTATATTTTTCTTTTCTTTGTCGGGGGGGGGGATTGCTTGAGAAAAATACAAAAGTTTTTTTTTAAAATCCAATGCTTCTGACTTGTTTGGGCTGGGTGGGATGGGATGGTGAAAAATGGCTTGTTTCAAGTCAGAACTTTTAAAAAAGTAATTCTGGATCTGAAGCCTCTCCTTGAACCATCATTCCAACCCCGTGTGGAGGAATCTGTCCTTTGCCTTTATGAAAAGGAGTAACAGCATGCCCTTATACAAATACAAATGACTGTAATAAGAGGCACCTCCAGCCTCAGAGGCATGATGTAGGGAAGTAACAGCAGGAGAGAGGGCATGCACATACTGTGGGGCATCTAGTGGGCCACTGTGTGAAACAGGATGCTGGACTATTTACATTTTTCTTTGAGCTGTCTGATCCAGAAGGGCTGTTCTTATGTTTTGTTCCCCCTTCTTTTTGTTGTAAACCACACAGAGATGTAAGTTTTGGGCAGAATTAAAAAGGTAAATGAGTAAATAAATAAATCTCCTGAATGGATGGGCATGCAGTTATGAAAGCTGGCACACATGAAGTCTACGTTGGCAGGACTCTGTGTTTTTCAGGGCTATAGGTAACTCCTCTGATTTTTTGGGGGGTGGTGGTGGTAAAAATAGACAAAAGGGCTAAAATTGGCTTGTTTCAAGCCAGAACTTTACAAAAACTTCCTAGTCCTTAGGATCATCATTCCACCCCCATGTGGAGGGGAAAGGACATTCATTTGATTTTATATTGATTTTTTGTCTTCCATATTGCAAAAGCACACAGTCAGTAAAAAGTACTTTGAATATTTGTTTTTGTCTTTAGAAAGAATTTCTCACTTCTAGTCATTAACATTACAGGATGTGAGGTCCTTTTAATCCCTTTTAAAAGGTCTGCCTAGTGGGAACAGTCTCCTTTCTCATTGCTGATTTCACTGCCTATTTCTACCACCCAGCTACATAAAAGTTATTAGGAACATAGGAAGCCGCCTTATACTGAATCAGTCCACTGGTCCATCCAGTTCAGTATTATCTGCACAGACTCATAGTTCATACTGATGCAGTCTTAAGTCACTGAGAGTGTCTTAAGTCTGAACTTCCTAAACTTATTAACTTTCATTGATAGATGAGCAATGTACCTTGAGCTATTTCTCTTGCAACAGCAGCTGGCCAATTATATTCAAACAGGCTTTCTAAAAGCTAATCATTTGACTAGTTACCCAATGTGTAAATACAACATAATGAGAACAGTGATCTTTATCAGTAATTAAGATCCATCATACTATCTGTTGTGCAATTAGCTACCTGAGAACAATGTTCTGTTCGGTGTTGAAGACCTCCCTTTTTCATGACATGGCTCCTTTCATAAAATGACTGAAGCTTGGTTCAAGTTCCTGTAAGCAATTTGGTGATGGGTAACAAAGGAAAGAAATGCATGAAGCCAGGAAATCCTTCATACAAAATTGCCTGATTTCATACAACACTGTTAAGATTTCAAAAGAGAGTTTAAATTAGGCAGTATAGAGCATCTCTGGCAACATTCTGTTGATCTAGCTTTCCCTCTGCTTCTGCCTTAATGTGCAAAATAAATTTTTGGCCAGTTTTGGGAATTAGATGGAATTTATCAAATATTTAACCTGTAAGCTTTTATAGCAAAAACTATATAGCATGCAACTCAGTCTGAAATTTGGAGTCTCTTTTTCACTGTTTTAGGAAAGCCCTCAGGAAGTATTTATCGAAGGGATCTTTGTCCCAAGCTACAAAAGTGGAAAACTTCACATGTTGGAGAACTTGCTGGAAAGCATTGACCCAGGCCTTGAAAGCTGGGGTGTTTATCTCATTGCAGCTTGCAAACACTTGCAGAAAAAGAATTACTACCATATTTTGTATGAATTACAGCAGTTTATGAAGGTAAGAGGAACAGATTTTCAGGCAGTGCAGAGAACTGCACTGAAACAGGAGGGACAGGAAAGTCCCCATTGGCAAGCTTACTTTTGCTCAAATATCTCTGGATCCAATGCAGTCTTCTCATGTGTCCAGTTCCTCTTGTTAGTTCAGTTGTATTTTGCACATTTACTCTTCCATGTAAATCTTCCTTAATCTAGGCACGTTAAACTTTCCAGGTGCAAGAAGAGTCTCAACATTAGGACACTTTTGAGGTGATAATGCAGCTTACCAGAAATTGTGTGGTGTACTAGAAACTTTAGGGTTCTGTGCCATACCAGAAATTGCAAACCACTTTTAGGTAGTTGGGAAAGACACAATTCTGATTTGCCCTGATTATTTAGCCGGGAGGGGAGAGAAGCCTTCTTGAGAAAATAAAGTGGGGGGGGGCTCTCTATTCTTGGGAAGAGGCTGAGGCAAAAGGATCTTAAAATATAACTCAGGTTCTCTTTGTACCTCAGTGGGTGGGGGAGCACTGTGCCACTTCCTTCCTCTGGAGCAAAACCTTGACTAATAGGGCAATGGAACAAGAGGTCATCCAGCTTGATGGCCCCACAGCTCTCCTGGCTCCTCATCTCAACAGAGAGAGCGAGCAAGCATGAGAGAGCACTGTTGGGGGTGGGTGGAGATGTGTATACTTGGAAACTTGTACTACATGTGAATGTATGTGTGGGGTTTGTCTGGATTTGTAACTTGAGTTAGAGTAGTAATCTAGACATGTCTTTCTGTACAATCAAATTCATTCTGAAGACTTGTAATCCTTGGTTGAAATGGGGTCAAATGTACCCCATTTTAGAAGGGGGGAGTAATAAAATTTTGCGTTCAATGTTCTACTACTCCATCTTCCAGATAAGGACCAACCTTAACTTGGCCAGGTGCTCTGTGGTGTTTCATCTGCTGCCCACTTGTAATATTGTCTAAAAGTGCCCTTTTTACTAATATGTATATTGGGATATTGATAGCCCCCATTGCACTCCGTGTTAAATGAAAGTACGATGCAGTTAGGAGCCAGAGACCCCACAAAATATCATAATACTTTAAGCATGCTTTATGCCCATAGATGTGTAGGCCAGAACCTGTTCCTTTGTCTTGTAGGGGAAAAGCATAGAGGCTGAACTCACAAGATCTTTCCTAGATTTCTGATAAGAGCTCACTCTTCTCAAGCATGTTCACAGATGGTACCCCAAGGAGACCACAGATGTACTGTGTCAATCCAGTGCTAGGATAACAATCCACCCAAGCTCTGTGTAAAACAAACAAACAAACAAACAAACAAACAAACAAACCCCTTCCCTCTAAACCCAGGGGTTGCATTAAGCATGACACAAAACACACTAAAAACATCCACTTTACTATTTCACCTTTTATGGGAAGCAGTAAAACACAAAGGTGGCACTGGGAAACATGTCACTCCATTGTGATGTTGGTATTACTAGTACAGAAACAGGTTCAAGGCATAATGTACCCAATCACTTTTAAATATGAGAAGATTCATTATAATATGAACAACATAGGGGAAACGTAACATGAATTGTAACAAATGGTAACATAACTTGCCTATGCTAATAACTGAAGCACAAGCAGCACAATTCATGATTGTATGAATTTCCAAATGGGGTACAATCCTCTGTTTCCTTCCAAGGGGTGCAACATGTCAGAGTAGGGTGAGGCAGTGTAGTGTAATTATGTTTCTGATTTAACCTTGCCCTAGAGAGCAGAGCCCACAGATAATCTAATAAATCTCTTTGATTCAAGCCAAACTGGATTCTGGTTATTGCAGTCTGTCATGGAGGTGTTGAGAAAGTTCTCTTGTATGGTTAGGTTGGATAAGTTTCAGTTTGTGACTCCCAAACACATGGATAGGGTGCTTGGAAAAGTTTACCTACCACCTATTCTCTTTCCCCTTGACCCACATGACTTATATAATCTAGTAGGGAAATTATTGGAAAGGATCTTGTTAGTATTATCAGTGCCTTTCTGAGGGAGGGAAGCATACCTCCTTGTCTCAAGGAGGCAGTTGTTAGACCACTGTTGAAGAAACCTGCATTGGATCTGTCAGAACTAGGCAATTATAGGCCTGATCAGTGTTCCCTCTAAATTTTTTTCATCGGTGAGCGGATTGAGTTTGGTTCAGGGTGGGAGTATCAAGGCAGTGTGTGCACATATGCATTATGTGCCACTGTGGATACAAAATACACACACACACACACACACACACACACACAAATATGGAAGGAAAGAAATGTATTTTACAATTCTGTTCTGTGTATAAAATTATAATATAAAATATTATATTTATAAAATTGGATTTATAGCTTTATAGTGCCAAACTAAGTAGACTGGCTTTGGGGTTGAAGCTGAGCTCTTAAAATTCCATAAAGACACAAAATTTATTCTGTCTGAGCTTTTCTGAAAGTAGAATCTTCTTGATATGGTGATTGGTTTTGACCTATCTTGGCAGTAAATATTCTTTTTCAGAAAAAATCTGAATATAATATTTTAAGTATTATTGAGATCATTATTGACTGTTAAAAATCAGTTCTGAACAATAGTTAAAATATATTAAAAATTTTCTGAAAGAGTATAGCATAGCGTAGTGGTTAGACTGTTGGAGTAGGACCGGGAAGACCAGAGTTCAAATCCCCATTCAACCACGAAACTCACTGGGTGACTCTGGGCCAGTCATGTATCTCTCAGCCTAACCTAGCTCACAGGGTTGTTGTGAGGATAAAAATAACCATGTGCACTGCTCTGAGCTCCTTGGAGGCAGAGCGGGATATAAATGTAAATAATAAATAAATAAATAATAAAAATAAAATCTTACCATTCTATTTATAAAATTATATTTTTACTTTCTTTTAATTCACATTTCATTTTACTTCACAAATGTAAAATCCACTTCACATTTAAGTATAATAAAAACATTAAGTTTAGCACCACAACAACCTGAACTATACTTAAACAAAAAGTTGTTATTGGCAGTAATAATAAGAAAAGAGAGGGGGGGAGAGAAAAGTGAGAGGCCGTCATCCCCCTCCCCCGCTTTAAAAAAGTTATATAAACCAGTTATGGTATGGTCCGCGCATGCCCAGAACACCCGAAAAAGACACGGACGCAGACACCTAGCATTTTATTATATAGGATGGTGAATCAAACATCACAGGGCACTTAACCTCATTAAGATTGATCCTGACCTGGAAAACTGAGTTGCAAAACACTGAACACAAAGTTTTATTATTTTGTTTTCAAATGGGATCTTCTCCAATGCCAACTGAGGATTTAAAAGAAGAGTCCCTTGTTTTGTTTTTATAGTGCTGTCTCACTCACACCTAGCGCCTTAGTTTTAAGTGCCTTACTCATATTGAAAAAACAAAACTGTTTTCCAGGATCAAGTCCGTGCAGCCATGACCTGTATTCGATTTTTCACCCACAAGGCAAAGTCTTACACTGAACTGGGGGACAGGAAAAAATGGCTCTTGAAGGTCAAGGACCACCTCAAAATTTACCTACAGGAAGTTTCACGGAGCTCAGGAAGGAAAAAGGTTACATGCACTTTTCGTAAGAAAATGTCTGCTCCTGATGTGTCAAGGTACCAGCAAAACACAATCTGTCATCTTGTTCTTCATTTTATTGATCAAATTGTTGGCTGAACAAAGTTTGTGAAAAAGTGTACTTCATGTCTGAGCTGGGCTCAGTTATTCAGGACTTGTACTATAAACATCCATAGATTTACAGTCAGTGGTTTTAATGTAATGTTAATACTTTCAAGTTTTGTAAATGACAGTATTCTTGATTTCTTTTTAGTCTCCTGTTCTCGATTCCTTTTTAACAGGTCCTGCTTATCTCTTATGTAAACTAGAATAGCTGTTGAAGACTCTATGCCCTCTATCAACAGAAATGTATTTGCTATCTTAGCTGCAATAGCATATTTTTGGGTATGTTTATCATTTTGTAAGCAAATGTAACAAAGACAAAACAAGAAACACTTTCATAATAAGCTCACCTAGCAGTTTTTTGGTACTCTTGAATACATACCTCTTAGAGACTTGTGTTTTGGGCGGTATAAAATGTGTTAAATAAATCACACACTAATAATTTTTCCCAGTGAGAGCACTGTAAAAACACTTTCCTTTCTTTGCTTAATGAAGTGTGCTTCTTCTAACTAGACATATTAATACAGTCGAGCTTCAGATGGAAGTAACAAATTTCCTGCATCGGTGTGAGAAATTGGTGGCTTCACCTGCAGCTGTCTTGTCTGTACCCACACTCTTTGGAAACAATCAAATGAAGATGGAAGTAGTTTGTAAGGTACT
This sequence comes from Hemicordylus capensis, assembly GCF_027244095.1. NCBI lineage: Eukaryota > Metazoa > Chordata > Lepidosauria > Squamata > Cordylidae > Hemicordylus > Hemicordylus capensis. The sequence continues at coordinate 80,716,886 of NC_069657.1, read as the reverse complement.
CAGTGCCACTTCAAATCATGGCATGCTTTTAGACAGCAAAATGGGATACAGGGCTGGCTATAGTGTCATGTTCACTTCTCATGATTCTGATTTGAATATAGGAAGCTTTTTATGAAAATTTGGCAAGGGCTAGAATAATAATAATAATAATAATTCGATTTCTATACCGCCCTTCCAAAAATGGCTCAGGGCAGTTTACAAAGAGAAATAACAAACAAATAAGATGGCTCCCTGTCCCCAAAGGGCTCACATTCTAAAAAGAAACTTAAGACACACACCAGCAACAGTCACTGGAAGTACTGTGCTGGGGGTGAATAGGGCCAGTTACTCTCCCCCTGCTAAATAAAGAGAATCACCATGGTAAAAGGTGCCTCTTTGCCCAGTTAGCCCAGAGAATAAAGAGAGACAGGTGGAGAGGTGGACATTGGGATTAAGTTACAGGAAAGGACAAGGGGCATTCCTATAGCTCCTTGAGGTGTAGTGTCACTGGGTTAGTTCCGAAGAAACAAATATGTAAAGCAGCGCTTGAAAGCTTGCATTTCTAAATGACAGCAGACCAAACAAGACACAGAGCAGGTTCAGGTGACTGCCAGAAAGTAAGTCAGAGGGAACCAGATGTTGCTGGTGAGCACGTGCTCCCAATGCAAGTTGGAAGCTGCACACGTTTTGTGTTTGAACCAGCCAGTATCTGGTTTCCTCCATCGCCCTCATTCATAACAAAGGTTTGAAGTTGGTTGGCAAAGGGAACATGAAACTGGCAAGTTCAGCTGATGTGAAATGTGCACAACTTCCAGCTCATGCTGCAATTATGCGAACACATGCTCACCAGAACCTCTTGTTCCCACCAACTTGCTTCCTGGTGCCCGTAGTCTGTCACTGATTTGCTATGTACTAGGTATGTAAGGTGCTATCAGCAGCAAGAGCCTTTCAAGGAAGTTAACTTGTGTTTTCTTTCCTTTGCCCATGGCTGCTGTATTCAGATGTAATTTTAGCTCTATGCAGACATGGCTCCTAACTGTGTAATTCCTACATGAAGTGGAGGATTAAAAGCAACCCAGCCTTCCTGTCCTCCATGCTCCAAAATGTATTGAACTCTATGATCTGGATCGTGATCCGTTGCATTAATAATGAACGGGGTTCTGCGCCTGTTCAGGGACCTTGCGGGTAGACGAGCTCCTCGAGATGCCCACTCTGCCTGGCACATGCTCCATGTTTCCATTGTAAATGGCAGTTGGGGACCCCATTATCTGAATACAACGGATCACTACCAGATCAAGAGTTACAGGTGAGCAACCTGTTTTATTGTAGGCTTTTGTTTGAATGTCTCTATAGCCCTTTCTCAGAGATGCTTACAGGTGTGTAAAGGTGTATATACACAAGTAGATATTTTTGCGTGATTTAAGGTACATTCATTCACTTTAAAAGTGAGCCTGAATACAGACCCCCATCAAATGCAAGGTACACATAGGAAGTGTATGACTGTATGCATTGAATATAATGTGAGGACTGTATGTGTGTACAGTTCTGTACACAAGGACACTGTACAAAGATTGCCCATGTATTGGACATGTGACTAGAGCTAGTGTTGCTTGAATTTTGGATGGGGCTGGGCTGGACTGCATCAGACAGGCAGGGCAGTGAGATCTTGATGCCAACTGCAGGCAGGTTAGAGACCTGCTACATAGGCTGTGTCTTTGAAGCACGAAGCAAAACTACCACCACATTCCTTTTGTTCCAGTTGCTTGAAAAATTTGCAAGCAGCAGCAGGCATCCCATGTTTGGCTAAGATGCAAAACTAGAGGTGTCTTGTGAAACAGATGAATAGCATGACTTGGCTAAGTAGCCTAGCTTATGTTTAATCAGTGGTTGATTTCTAAGCTTTGAAGCTGCCTGTAGATTTAGCAAGAGGAGCAGCAACCTGTTGTGCAGACTGAAAGTGCTATTTGTGATTGTCTGCACATTGCTCAATTTTGTTTCTTCTCTTGCTGCAATTTCTTCTTAGGTCATGTTAGAAGGCAAAAACATCGAAGAAGGCTTTGGAATTGCCTTTAGGGTCCTGCAGGTATGTTGCTGGGCAGAATGCTGATTGCTTGCAGACATCACCAAAGCAGATAAAGGAAACTAGATGACATGGTGCTTTTGCAAATTACAATTGTGTTAGATATTCATAAAAATTTGAACTAAGTTTCTGTAATCAATAAATGTTGGTATTCCCCCCCCCACACACACACATCCTGTGGTATCAAGTGGGTTGAAACTACCATTTCTAAGGGAAGAATAGCTTTCAGATAGAGCCTAACATGATCCATCATAAATACCTGAAGGGTGTTTAAGTTAGATTTTTAGTGCTTTGTTCAGATTTGGGTATACAACAGTTAGAGAATCAGTGACCATAAATGGGTATCTGCCTTTTATACTAAAGTAGTGGTGGAGGAAAGTGAAGGAAGCAATTCATCTCTAGAATTTTGGTCCTAAAACCTTTAGTTGAAAACTCTGTTGGTCTTAGGAGCACTTCTTTGTTCATGTTCTGTATGGTCCATTGAGGAGAATATGTGGTGCTTATTGCACAAAAGTGTGTGTGTGTGTTTATATGGAGGTGGGGAGTGTTTATGAGTTTACATTGTGAGCTGTTTTGTTCAGGCTGGAAGATGAGATAACATTGTATTTAATTCTGGTGTAAACAACCATACATACATGGACAAATTTGTTGGTACCCTTACAGCTCATTGAAAAAGTGTTTTAAGCCTCCTGAAAAGCAATTAAATGAAAAGCAATTGTCCCATGTATACCTGCATGCCTTTGATATGTCATCGAGTAAAGCAAAGCAAGTGTGAAAAGAGATAAAGTATTGCTTATTCTACAAAGATATTCTAAAGTGGCCTGGACACATTTGTTGGTACCCCTAGAAAAGATCATAAATGGATTAGAGTGATTTTCCAAATTAGCTGTTTTCTTTAATTAGAGCCCCTGGTGGCGCAGTGGTAAAACTGCCGCCCTGTAACCAGAAGGTTACAAGTTCGATCCTGACCAGGGGCTCAAGGTTGACTCAGCCTTCCATCCTTCCGAGGTCGGTAAAATGAGTACCCAGAATGTTGGGGGCAATATGCTAAATCATTGTAAACCGCTTAGAGAGCTCCGGCTATAGAGCGGTATATAAATGTAAGTGCTATTGTTATTGCTATTGCTATCACACATGTCTCCAATCGTGCAATCAGTCATTCAGCCTATTTAAATGTAGAAAAGTAGTTACTCTGCTGTTTGGTATAATCATGTGTCCCACAATGAACATGGACCAGAGAAATCAAAGGAGAGAGTTGTCTGAGGAGATCAGAAAGAAAATTATAGACAGGCATGTTAAAGACAAAGGCTATAAGACCATCTCAAAGCAGTTTGATGTTCCTGTGACAACAGTTGCAAATATTACTAAGAAGTTCAAGGTCCATGGGACTGTAGCCAACCTCCCTGGACGTGGCCACAAGAGGAAAATTGGCCCCAGAATGGGCAGAAGGATAGTGAGAATGGTAGGCAAAAAGCCAAGGACAACTTCCAAAGAGATACAAGCTGAACTCCAAGGTCAAGGTTCATCAGTGTCTGATCGCACTGTCCGTCGCTTTTTGAGTGACAGTAGGCTCAATGGAAGAAGAGCCAGGAGGACTCCACAGACTGGAATTTGCAAAAATGCATATTGACAACAAGCCACAAGGCTTCTGGGAGAATGTCCTTTGGACAGATGAGACAAAACTGGAGCCTTTTGGCAAGTCACACCAGCTCTATGTCCACACATGAAAAAATGAAGCTTTCAAAGAAAAGAACACCATACCTCCTGTGAAACATGGAGGAGGCTCGGTTATGTTTTGGGGCTGCTTTGCTGCATCTGGCATGGGGTGCCTTGAGTCGCAGGGAAGAATGACATCTCAAGACTATCAAGACATTCTGGAGCGAAACGTACTGCCCAGTGTCGGAAATCTCTGTCTCAGTCGCAGTTCATGGATCAACAGGATAATGACCCAAAACACACAGCTAAAAGCACCCAAGAATGGCTAAGAACAAAACATTGGACTATTCTGAAGTGGCCTTCTATGAGCCCTGATTTGAATCCTTTCGAACATCTATGGAAAGAACTGAAACATGCAGTCTGGAGAAGGTACCCTTCCAACCTGACACAGCTGGAGCAGTTTGCTCAGGAAGAGTGGGCCAAACTACCTGTTGACAGGTGCAGAAGTCTCACTGAGAGCTACAGGAATTGCTTGTTTGCAGTGATTGCCTCTAAAGGTTGTGCAACAAAATATTAGGTTAAGGCTCCCATCATTTTTGTCTGTGGCATTTTCATTTGTATTATTATTTGAAATATTCTGTTGCATCAAAACTCTAAAACAAAGTCTGATTTTTGGTTGGTTCTTCTTTTTTCATGGAGGGGTAACAACACATTTGTCCACGTATATATACCCAGTAGTATAGCTACTTACTCTGAAGTGTGTATCATCGAGTTCAGTTGCGCGTTTTCCAATCTTAACTGCTTAAGATAGGAAAAAGATTAACTGCAGTTTTTAGTCAGTTTAATGACCTTACTAGCCTGTCTGTCTGTCAGTGTCTACCAAGCGCTACATGTGAGTGGTGTGCTATTCCACAACTATGCCTCTCTCATTAGGGGTGTGCATGGAACCGGTTCCATGCACACCTGGGAGGCGGAGGCCCCCTTTAAGGCCATGGAGAGGGAGTGCTTACCACCTCCTCCGGCACTTCTTCAAAAACTGTTGGTGGGGGGTGGCTGTATACCCTCTTGCTGCCCCACCAGAGTGGGAAGCGTGGCAGGGGAGGTAAGGCCACCCTCCCTGCACCTTCAAAAGAGGCCCCGCCCCTACATTCAAATGGGTTCAAACTCCAGTTTCTGAACTGGTTCGGCATTGTAGGAATAGAACGCTGAACTAATTCGTGCACATCACTATCTCCCATCTCCTTTCTGCTTCTCTAGCCAAGGTTTACAGAGAGAACTCGTTGAGTCTCCTAGCAAATAGCTGTTGATATATTGTTAATGCTTTTTACTAGTCTTTCAAAAAATTAAGGCCCACATAGGAATCTGTCACTTAGTCAGACACTTTGGACAGCTTCACATGATCAACATGGAGTCCACTTTCTGAGAGCCTCTAGCTCCCAGTAGGCATGTTGTGCAAACCCACCAAAGTCTGGTTCCCAAAACGTACATCCACCCAACGTTCTCCACAACTCCAAATGTCAGACAGAAGGCTCACGAACCGATTGTTGTTGGTTCACATGACACACACCCTGGGTGTGTACACTCCCCGGGAACTGAACCATGCTGATCTTATAAAGCCACCCTATGTATGTATAAACTCTACAGAATTGAAAGGGATTTACTGCCATGTAGTTGTATAGTGGGCTGTAGCCTCTGTGGGGTAAGATCTGTGGAGGAAAATATCTATTTGCTGTGTGCTGATTTTGACTGCATGGAAGTAGACTGCTTTAGAGGATGCCTGCTGCAACATATGAGTAAATGATCTCAGAGGTATCCCCCCAGCCACACTCTTGGTCATGCAGGAGGGGATGCCTCTTAAACCATTCGCTATTTGATGTTTTTGTAAGTGTTTCTGTTTAAACAATTTTAAAATATCTTCTAGCTGTTTAATTGGGAGCATGTTTTGAGTCAAAACATCTTGATATATTACTTGAACTGATTAATCAAATGTTGCAGCTGTAATGAGAACTAGCTTAGTTAATACATGTGCTTTTAAAGGAGAAGCCCAGAGGAGGAAGAATGAGACAGAGAAAAGTAGGTACAAAGTGGTGGGCATTGGAATGAGGATTCTTTAACATCACAGTAGTTAAACACTTTTTGTTAAGTAAGTGGTATAATGAGATCCTCCACTACAGGACTGCTTCTGAATGAAAACTAAAGCAGCACAGATTTCACTGGTGCATATCCTGGGTGTTCCTACATCAATAAAGCTCCTGTAGCAGGAAGGCATTTGTAGATCTTGAAAGAATATTGCTTCTTCCACCTTAGGACTTCCAGCTGGAGACAGTAGCTGTATACAATAGAGTCGCCAGACAACTGGTGAAGCAGCAGAACTACACTGAGATCAGACAGCTCCTCAAATGTATCAAGGAATCTGGGGCTGCAGCTAAAAATGATGGGGACAATGTCATCCTAAACTGTCTGGATGAGTTTGATGTGATCCCTTCTGAGGTAATTCAGCTTACTTTCAAGGAAGAAAAAACAGAGACCAGGTTCAGATTTAACAGTAAACTGTGGTTTGGTGTTACTAGCCCAAGCCTTGAGCTCATGTGCTCCCGTTAGCATGCAAGGGGAAGCAATTTGCTTCCATTCTTGGTTTTAAGTGAGCTGTAATTTGTCATTAATCTAAACTTGGCAAATTGCTGTTTGTTCTATCATTGGCTCATAGCTTTATTAGCAAAATATTTGACGAGCATTTCACAACAGTAATTTAAGTGACATTTCCCCCCTTTTGGATACAGGAGCTGGACAATTTGATCCAGGATATGGAGAGTGATGAAAATAAGGTGAGTCAATTGTCAGAGAAGACCATGGCCCTGGAAATCACATACTGTAACTTCCGTTTTGCATGTACTGTACTCTTTTATTATCTTCTCTGGTTCTGCTTTGGTACTCAGATTCAGCAGCAGGTCTCAGAATGTGCTTGCTTGAGAGCCTTGTAGCAGAGTTTAATGTGATACGAAACTTGCAATGATGTGTCCCTGCTAAAGAATGAAGGAAAGCTACTTTGAAAGGGTTAAGGCTGTCCTAGCTCTTACTCAACTGAGAACATTTTTAAATTTATGGTTGGTTTGACATTTTCTTAAACAAAATTCATAAATAGAATAATAGAAAATAAAATTATATGTACATAATTCAGGTTTATCCTTTTTTAAGAACATCATTCTAAAACATATAATGACCATTTGTAATATGATGAACGTTTTAGTGATTTTTTGACATAACTGATCAGCAGGAACCAACGAATAATCAAAGTGTCAGAATGAGAAACTTGTGGAGAGACTTGTCTCTGTTGTGTTAATTTGTCCATTAATTCTAATTTCCATAGTCTAGCATATCAGCAGTCAAGGTCCAGAAGTGCCCCACATTTCCAATGGAATACAATTTCCATCTTTGCTGCTGTTGATCCAGATTCAATAAAGTCTTTGTAGACTTGTTGTGGATCTCTTAATTGTATACCTAGCAATGCCAGCACTGGATCAGGTTGTATGTCAGACACAATCATTAATTCATGTTCTGTGGTAGTGTTTTTTAAAAGTCCAATAAAGCTGAATTTTTTTACAACCCCACCACATATGAAACCAAGTCACCTTTCTCCACATTTCCTCCAACACTTGGCAGAAAGATCTTTATGTATTTTGCTTAGTTTAACCAGTGATAAATGCTGACAATTAATTATTTTTAGGGCACTATACTAGCAGAAATTGCTCTGTACAGTAATCTTTTCCATAAAACTGACTAACATTTATTTGGAATAGTGCAGCAAAGTTCTGATTCTCATGCTTCTTTTAAAACTATTGGGGGCATGTTATATTGTGCTGTCAGAATACAGTGCACTTTAGAAACCGTCCCTTTTGTAGCAAAATTACTCTGTGAAATTAGCCATTCAAACGCTGTTAGGGGTTGAATCTTCATTACTGGATTAGATATAAAGTTTCTTATTTGGAAAAACTGGAAACATGCCAATTTAATTGCTCCTAGTTTTGTTCTGTTCATAGGTTAAACCCTGCCCACTTTTCACCGAGTCCATAATGCTTGGTTAATACTGAAACTGGGCAAGTTTATTAGTTTCTAAACAGCGGAGGATCCAAAAATGGAGTAAATGGTGATAAAGGTGGGGCTGAGACTGAGAATATTTGAAGATGCTGGCTCCCAGTCAGCTTTGTGCGACAATGCAAAGGACCTTGCCAGTGATGAGAGAGCCTAGAGATCTCATGTAGAATCTGGAGCACAATTATTTCGCTTGCTCTTTGGTTATGTGTGCATATTTTTGCAGAGGGTTCAGGCAGCTGTGGTGATCAATGAACCTTTTGTATGCCCTCAGTTACTCATTCCAGAATCAGTCTTTCTACTTGGGGAAAAAATAAACCATTGTGTGCTACTATAGTTCCAGTAAATTATCTTTGTAAAAGGCTGCTCTTTGCAGAGAAACCCACATTTGAAATGTTTTTCACAGATGAAATATGCAGCATAATTTCATATTGGCTTCAATCCAGAGAACTGTGAGTCTTGATCTACTTAAGGAAACAGGGCTTTCCAGCACTTTCCTCCATGTCATAGCCCCCCAACTCCCTGCAAATAGCTGATCCTGAGGATCAGGGAATAGTGTGAGAGGTGGTTGTTGGTGGGTGGGAGGCATTTATTTCTTCCCACACACACCCTGCCCTGGGTGGGCAGAAGTGCCTTTCTGCCTATGCAACCCACTATTTTGCATGCAGGACCTCTCTAGTAATCACTAAGAGTTCACTGGGTTCTCTCAAATAGTACATTTTTTATTCTGCCTTTATAAGACTTTAAAAATTTGAGCCCTGGAATTAAAAACTACAGTGGGTATAGGAAAGAATCACCCCCTTTGATAGACCTTAAATTCTGGTTCCCTTACATCCTGAAATGAAAACACAAAGAAAATTCCCTTCACCAGCTGTACTTATCCAATGCAACCTATAACATCCAACTGAAAAACATCACAATTACAGTCCAGAAAAAGTGTCAGAAATAAAAAACAAGAATTACTGAGACTGAAAAAGGATCACCCCCCCAATGTCAATATTTTGTTGGACCACCTTTTGCTTTAATAACAGCCTTGAGTCTGTTGGGATACTTCTCTATCAACCTTGCACATCTAGACGGAGCAATATTTGCCCACTCCTCCATACAGAACTGTTCAAGTTCGGTCACATTGGATTTTTCTGGACTGTAATTGTGATGTTTTTCAGTTGGATGTTATAGGTTGCATTGGATAAGTACAGCTGGTGAAGGGTATTTTCTTTGTGTTTTCATTTCAGGATGTAAGAGAACCAGAATTTAAGGTCTATCGAAGGGGGTGATTCTTTCCTATACCCACTGTATATACTAAAGAGTGAGTCCATAATATACTTAATGCTTGAACAGATGGGCACTTGAGAAGCCGCTATATTCTGAGTCAGACCATTGGTCTATATAGCTCAGTAGTGTCTTCACAGACTGGCAGCGGCTTCTCCAAGGTTATAGGCAGGAATCTTTCTCAACCCTATCTTGGAGAAGCCAGGGAGGGAACTTGGAACCTTCTGCTCTTCCCAGAGTGGCTCCTTCCCCTAAGGGGAATATCTTACAGTGCTGACACATCAAGTTTCCCATTCATATGCAACCAGGGCGGACCCTGCTTAGCTAAGGGGACAAGTCATGCTTGCTTCCACAAGACCAGCAATCCTCTCTGTTCTGGCCACCAGTTTGAGAGATCACTTCAAAAGTTTCCAAGCTGAAATTTGATCAGTTTATATTATTTGCTGTGTAAATCGCCAAATCATTTGCTGATGTGTTCATAGTTATCAAATCATTCGCTCATGTGTTCATTATGCCCCATATGTAGTTCCTTCTCTCTTATACAGCCAGCATTGCATAATATGTACTAGATCTTTTTTAGGTCACAAGGGTAGGTATGCCCAAGATAAACTTATTCCTATATCTAACTTCTAAAACAGCTGACGGTACCAAACCTAGTTGAGCTTTGGCAAAAGCTGTCCTTTCTCTGTAACTGTATTTCCATAAAACAACATGGCAGAGCAAAAAGAACGTTAAGAAAATTTCGTTTTCTCAACCACAAATCAAAGGGGATACAAATGATTACTGAAAATAATCTTCAACCAATCATGTATCATTTTGTGTGCCATTATCTGTATTATTGTAATAGCCAATTCAAGTCTGCAACAATCAGAAAGGGCTGGAAGTTTGCAAACTGTAAACTTTGGGGGACTATTTCTAGAGGCTTTACATCTCCTGAAGCCCAAAGTTGGGCTCCAGATGGAAACTTTAGAAAATATTGGGTACCAGATAGGTGTGAGAGATTTGCAGTACATTGGTGAGGGTTTCTGATTCCCAACAGCAACTGCAATTGCAAATAAGAACTTCTCTACTGTGGCTGGGCTGATGTGAATTGCTTGTTTTTCTATAGAAGACTTCACAAACTTCCTTGGAAGTTGATGAATTGAGCAAGTGAAGACTGATATATAGCGGTGTCAGACTGGAAGTTATCACAGCATATAGAATTTACAAAGGAGAGATCTGGTCACACACTTTTGTATGGTTTGTTCCTATAGTATGAAGGGCAGACATTTTGTAGCTCCAACACTGGAGGTGTACATTAAGTTTATTTTCCCTACAAATCGGCAGCAAGAGTATTTCAGTTTTATTATATGCAGATGACACAGCCTTGTAGTCACTAACACATATGGCATCTCCTTTTGTATATACTGCAAAAATAAAGGCTTACCATCTAATTACTGGGAGACAGGAGTAATTGTTCTCAGCTTCAGTATTCAACGGTAAAGGAGAAGTGTGTTGTCTTAGAACTCCTGATCCATGGTAACTCTGACGCACATTTGTATTTGTATACATAGGATATTGTGGTACATGGCTCATGTAGTTCAGTAGAGGTAACCCGCTCTGCCCCTAAGCCACCATTGCTTGTCCAGCTCTGTCGTCATCTCCTCACCACTATTTTGCTCCTGGCTCCAGTTGTGCACCCTTTAAAGGGGTGTGTTGTGTTTTTCCAAAGTAGGTCCCACAAACCTGAAGTCTGTCCACTCCAGCCTAGGAAACAACCAAATACCTTTTATCTTTTCTGTTTCAGATCCAAGCGTACCTGAGATGCCACAAGCTGCGTTCAGCTTACCTTGTCTCAGTGAAACAAGAAAACACCCGAGCAATTCAGTTGGTGCAGCATGTGCGACAGTTGGCCGAGGACAGTGGGGAAGATGTGGTGCAAGCCATCTGCACCCAGTGGCTTTCAGTGCACCACACGAAGCCAAGAAGCTGGCTCACCCAAAGTGCCAAGAAATGACGATCAGAAAGTGGGTGGGTGATTTATTTTCCATAAAGGGAAGGCTCTTCATTGTACTGATCAAAACAGGTCACCTGTGCATTAGCAATCTCTTGGCTGACAGTGAGCTGAAGAGGAGCTGCCTGGGGGCCTCTAGTGAAAGGGATAGCATTAACTTCTCAGAAGTGTCCTGTTGACAACCAACTACCTCCACACCTGGATGTTCTCTTTACACCTGTTAAGAGCTCAGTCTTGCTTGGATAGGTATTGTTCTTTTGTTACTGTGAAGGTGTTTATCTTCTGGACATAATTTTATTCAAACCATGTTAGCCAAGCTTAATTTGGAGCCAAGTGTTTGTGATTTTTGTTAAAATCCGCAGAGAGATGAAGACACTTAATTTAGAAATAGATTTTACAATTGACAGATATTGGTGGGCTCCTGTGCTTTCCTCCTTTACACTATACAGCATGTGTCTCTTTTTGGTAAGTTTTGGAAGGCAATGGGCTCCTTCTGGTAAATGAGTTTCCTCATCTTTGGGAAAGATACACGTGTACTAAGATGCACGTTCTGAAACAGATTCGTGCTGCTAACTGACATATACCAGGGTAGTCTGGCTTCTAAAGAATGTAGGTTATATACAGATCATTTGGCTGAGAAGCTTACTTAGAGCTATTTGAGTACTTTACAGTCTAGCCTGTTCTATAAAGGATTCTCTAATGATGAAATCTTAGGGATCTAACAATTGACCGATAGTAAGAGTAAGCTAGTTAGATGCGTTAAAAGAAGGTGAGAGTCCAAACTGCTATTAAGACCGCATCTGTAGACAAGACAAAGCCCTTTATTTTAAGCTGCATAAAATGGAAACTTTATTTTTGTTTTAAAAAAATTGTTTCTTCTGTTGTAGAAAACTTATGAGTGGCTGAATATTTTCCACACCCAAGTCTCAACTGAATGTTTTAGGCAGTTGACTAAAAAAGACTTGACAGAATAGTAATTCATTTGAGTTGGGAAGGACATAACCTCTTTCATAATTGGAACAGGGCAAGGAGAAGCCGCAGCATACTTTAAGCAAATATGAGGTATATCAATAATGCATCCAAAGTGACCTTTGCAGCAACTTTCTTCAGAAATGGCTGCTAGCAGAAACTGTCAATGAAAGCCATGCTGTCCTTTTTATATTTCACTTAATAGCAGGTCATATTTATGCACAGAATACAATATATGGGAACTAGAATTATGTACCTGTTGCCATATGATTCAAAAGTAGCACACCTAAACAGGAAACAAAGCAAAACCAATCATAGGGATGGAATCTTAAATGGGAAAGGGGGAAAGAATTTGCCTCAAAATCCATTTATAAGCTGGCCCAAATCCTGGGTCAGGATTAATCCTAAAATGGATATTTCTGCCTCCTGCCCATCTTTCCCAGTCTTCCCTTTCCTAAATTGCCTGAATACCTCACTGTCCTCCCAACAACATGGTTGAGAACACAGAGTAGATTTGCAGTAAGCATAGCTTTAAACAATTTAGGGTGTCCAGAAGATGTCCTCCAAATTAATCTCATTGCAGATGGGTCAAGGGAGCAGTTCACCAATCCAAATAAAAGAAAATTAAGTAGTGACAACTGTGTTCAAGACTTAGCTCACAAAAACTTGAACTGTAGTTGGTGGTAGCTGCACTGATATGAAGGGCGGCTAACTGCTGTTCAGTGATGTACAATCAACCCATTGTTTTGCTTCATGCAAATATGCTTCACAACTGTTGACTCAAAATTTTGGTATGTGTGTTAGGACAACAGTTGCCTTTCTCAATTTTAACTGCTCATTGTAATGAGGCAAGTATACAGACCTGCAGTGAAATGAAAGTCATGGTTGACCTCATTTTGTGTGTCAAATGCTGTGTCAAACACCAATGTTAGTAATGCTTAGCTGACTGGATCTGATGTCCAGAAATAACTTGGAGCTTAAGCAGTTGGGATGACTGTTTTTAGCTTGCATGTTCTCCCATCTCCCAGATTTTAAAGCTTATCCCATTAGGCACTTAGGACTTACAGAAGCTGCTGTAGAAATCTGTCAGAACTAAACTCACTTCCACTGGGCCTCAGTGGCCAGTATAATATGTCTGAGTGCAGTACTGATATGCTCTCCTCCTTGGGGCCAGCACTAAATTCGACACATGGAATTTTTTATCTGCAAACTCTGCTGCACATCTTCTCCATTCTGTTGAAGCTTCCATCATGGACACCTTCAGACTTCCTGTACTCAAGAGTTTAACTTTGTGTTCACCCTTTGCACTGTACTTCATGCACTTTACATTGTTTGCAACTCAAACTGCCTTAGTGTCTCAACCTAAGGATCCTTTTCTCTCCAGCAAAACCTGTCCTTTAAACTAACTGGCATCACAACTATTGCACACAAAGCAAAGCCTCTTGTTTAGACAGACAACACAAATTGACCAGTATAAACTTGAAATGTGCTTGTTTAGCCATGTTCTGAGAGCACTCAGTTCTGATTCCAAACCTGTCCTATAAACTAGTTGGCATCACATATTGCAACTGATGAGCTCAAACTTTCTGATGAACAAATGTTTTGGACTTCTGATGAGAAATGAATAAGAATAAAATACATTTGGTCACTTCTTTAGTTTTGGTTTATGTGATGTATGTTGGTTAGTTCACTCCAAGTTAAATGACTTGTAGCTACCTCTGTCTCAGAGAGCAAAGCCTTGTGTTTAGAAAGACAAGACACAGACCAGTGTAAACTTAAAATGTGTTTATTTAGCCATGTTCTGAGATTGCTCAGTTCTGATTTCAAACTGATTCTGCCCTGAAAAAAAACCTGTTAGAATTTCACAACTTGATCCTTTCATATAAGTGGGCTTATCACAACCCAGTGAGAAAACAGACATCTGTGTTAGTTTATCCAAATGCATTTAAAGCAGTATGACACCTTGTACCAACAGCTGCATTACTAGCAAGGGCAGCATAATACTGAAGCACCTTTTGTCTAAATGGAAGACTCGTATCAAGTGTGTGACTGCTCTTGGTCCCCAAGAATACACTTCAGCCTACCTGGTCCCTTCTCACCCTGCCAATAAAGTATAGCCCACAGTAGTTAACAGCCTTATAATTGCATATAGGTCCATGTACATAAAAGGTTGGTCTCTAGTAAAAAAACACACACCCTTTTTTCTGATGTCTTTTCTCAAATATACAAGAAATCTGAATATTTTTAAAAATAGCACAGTATCTTAGGGTCTATTCTGACAAGGGACTGTGGATGCTAAAGAAACATCTGAGTTTAAAAACAAGTTAAGGTATGGGCTTTGAATTGTCAAGTTAAGGTATGGGCTTTGAATTGTCCAGTACTGTAACTGAAAAGGCTGAAACAATTGGCTGCCACTGTAGTAGTAATTCTAGGGGGAAAGGTCTTGCTTGCATGCCTAAAGCTCCAAGCACCCCTCTGTGAGCATACTGTTTTTCCCTGAAGTCAGCAAAGAGCAGATTTCATATAAGAAAGCAGGGGTGTAGAATGTCTGCTGCTGGAGCTTACATGCCTCTTAATAGGCAAGATCCTGCTTCAGTTCCTTGGGCAGAAACATATTTTTGGACTCTACACCTCTTGCTTCTGACCACACACACACAATTAACAATGCTATACAAATCCAGAAGGAAGGGAAAGCCTCAGCTCTCCTTGCTTCATAATAAGCCAATCTGAAATAAGTTACAGGGGCTCCCAACCGGTGGGAGTCATGTTGCTGACCTACAACTCCCATAATCCCTAGCCACAATAAATTGTTGCTGGGGATGATGGAAGTTGTAGTTCAGCAACATCTGGAGTGCCGTAGGTTGGGAATCCCCGAGTTAACAGATCTGTGACAGAGCTGACTTGTTAAAAAACAATCTACTCAAGAGTTGGTGAGGATGGAGAATGAGGATTTATATATTCCTCTTTTTGCTTTCAAAGCCAGTAGGGCAACTTATTCTCTTGCTGAACTACTACATTCCCTTACCATGGTATGTGTGGGAAGGAAGAAACTAATCTGAAAAGAACCTGTGTCCCTTTTACAACCACAATTTTGGTAGGTAATGATGCAAAGTCTCTTCCCATCAAGTCTGCGCTTTGTGTATCCAGCAAATAGCTTGCTAGAAACACAGCTAGAACGAAGGATCCTCCATAACTTAATCCCAGTGGATTCCCAGTAGTTCACAGCTGACCTGCCAGAGCTTGTTTGCAGTTTCATCATCACGGGCCCGAGATGACAAATAGGCAGGCTTACAGTCACTGTCAAAGAAAAAGGTTTGAGGAATTTTAGTCCATACCTGTCTATAAAGGTAGGTTTTTGCAGAAGATTCCAGGAACTACGCTAGAACCCTTTTCTCTGGTGTACTAGCTTTCTGTGTAGGGAGTGCATATATGGGAGGAAATAGTGAAATGCTCAGCTCCCACCTGCAGTATAAACTGGTACAGCCAAAAGGAGGTGTGTCATGTGAAGCTGAAGAGTGGAAATTCCTGCTCAAGTTCCCACTTTTTGAGCCTTCCCACCTTGCCATGTGGGAAGGTTCAAAAAGTGGAAACTTGAGCAGGAATTTCCACTCTTCAGCTTCACATGACACACCTTCTTTTGGCTGTACTATAGTATTTTTACTTCCACCATGCAACTTTGTAATATTGTAATGGAACATAGGAACATAGGAAACTGCCATATACTGAGTCAGACCATTGGTCTATCTAGCTCAGTATTGTCTTCACAGACTGGCAGCGGCTTCTCCAAGGTTGCAGGCAGGAATCTCTCTCAGCCCTATCTTGGAGATGCTGTGGAGGGAACTTGAAACCTCCTGCTCTTCCCAGAGCGGCTTCATCCCCTGAGAGGAATATCTTGCAGTGCTCACACATCAAGTCTCCCATTCATATGCAACCAGGGCAGACCCTGCTTAGCTATGGGGACAAGTCATGCTTGCTACCCCACAAGACCAGCTCTCCTCTCCCAATGCTTTTAATTAAGTTCAGCTACACTGTCAAGAGAGGGAACAGGTTGTTACAAACTAGCAAATATGAGACACGTTTTAGACTAGAATTGGAATCACACACACACAAAGGAAGCCAGTTGTGAGTTTGTAGGAAGCAGATCCTGTCAAGATCTGCTTCCTACAAACCAACACACACAGTTGATACAGCTGCTTACGTGCAGCTGTATCAATCTGTATCTATAAGGATCCATTGCGGCCACTGACTTCAAAGAAAATGGTGATTACAGAAACTGCATCTCCTCAGGTTTGCCCATTCAGGACTATGCTTAGTGCACCTTTTGGGAAATCTGAGGAAATGCAGATTTTGCAATCACTGTCTCGAAGCAGCATTTGGCTTCCTCTGAGGTCTGCAAGAGCTCTGCAGTTGCTCCTTACACTTTTCAGAAACCAGCACTAAGCCACTGTTCTCCCCTTCAGACAACCCCAGGCTTCAAACCTCAACTCACCTGAAATACTGCCCGCTCACTGACTCCAGTTCCTCTGCCACCGCACAATACACACTGGTCTGGGCTCCTTCATATGGTGACTTCAAGAAGACATGAAATATCTTCGAAGCCACAGAGATGAAAATGGAATAACGGGGCAAGTCAGAAGAAACTGTGCCTGGATGCAGGGCATTTACAGTGACACCAGTGCCTACAGAAAAGAATCATGGATGTTAGCGGGGGGGGGAGGAGGGGGGGCTGAAAATATGGACATCAACCAATTTAAAATGCAAAAGTGATGGTCCCCGTTCTCTAAAATACAACAGAGTAAAAACGTTCTACCCCTGAGGCATCTTCTTTTATTTAGTTAGCTAGTTGGTTGGTTGGTTGGTTAGTTAGTTATCAAATTTGTACACCACCCAAAACTTTAGTCTCTGGGCGGTTAACAATAGCATAAAACAAGTTCAACATCTTCCCTTGCCACCAAGAACCTTGCTGGAAGAGAGCTACCAACCAAAGCTTGCCACGACCTTTTCAAGCATGTAGTCCAAGTCTGTCTACATATATTCAACAGGACAGATTTCCAAGTATGCAGCAGTGCAGCTTTTCAGCTCTTATGGCCTTTTGTAGCACACCTTTATCTTTGCCTTTCAGCTGGAACTCTGCACTGTCTGTCCTTTGCAGTTCTACTTTGGGCAAGCATTTAAGAAAACAAGAACACTTTGAGAACGAGATTCTTTTTTTAAATAATAATAGAATTTTTCCTGTGGATCTCAGTTTTCTGTGGAACACGTAATATGGCACAGCTAACAATAGGTTACTCCATGCTTCCAGCTCACCTTGCAGTCGTCTAGCCAGCTCCCGGGTGAACAGAATATTGGCCAGTTTACTGTGACAGTATGCCAGGCTCCGACAGTATAACTTCTCACCCTGGAGGTCATGAAAGCGAATCTTCCCACCATGATGAGCCAATGAGGAAACATTCACTATGCGAGCTGGTGCAGATTGCTTCAGGCGCTCTATCAGCAGGAATGTTAAAAGGAAGTGACCTATGGAGAAATAATACTAAGGTTTTCATTTTCACTTGTAATTCTAACAGGGATTCAGCAAGAAAGGTTGTTTACTTTGTATGCAATTTTGAAGAACAGTGGTCTCTATCCCATACATATCCCTATATGTCACAGTATTGAAAACCTGTGAACTGAAACCCTCTGAAAAGTGTAAGTTACTAGTTCTTATGGTTAAAGGAGTAGAGAAGTTGTGATTGTGTAGCCACACTTCCTACCCTACAAACACTTGATTCCTGGCCCTCACTATCGCCTTCATAATAAGAGTCCCATAATATGGGGTAGGCAACCCTGGCTTGCCAAATGTTGCTGAACTACAACTCCCATCATCCCCAGTGATAATAAATTGTGACTGGGGATGAAGGGAGTTGTACTTCAACACTAGCTGGAGAACCATGATTGTCTAGCCTGGTCTAACACATGGAGGCTGTTCTCATGAGCAGCCAAGCCTGGGCTTGGCTGCTTGTGAGAACTGATGGGATTTGCGGATCCCGGTGCTGGCTCAGTGCCAAACCCCAGCTCTTAGCCAAGGTTAAGGACACAAACGCACCCTTCACCTGGCTGCCGGGATCATGTGTCAGTGCGAGCTACTTGCAGCTCATGCTGGCACAGAGATAAGCGCCTAAAGCATCCGTGCCCTGGGGAAGTCCCCCAGCACCCCGCGCTCAGTGCACTGTGGGATACCCAGAGGCCGGAACAACGGGCCCCAGCCTCAGAGTGATCCACCTTGCTCCGTGCTGCACAGAGCAGCGGGGATGATAAAAAGAACTAGCTGAACCCGTGCAGAGCATCTGCACGCTAGAACCTCATTGCTGTTTTTCCTGTCCGGCACAGTTTCCTATATTCTCCCCCTCCCCATGACTGTGCAGGTGCTGGAGAAGGTGGCGCAGCCTCTTTCTCCAGGCCCGCCTGCCAGCCAAATGGCAGGTCGGGCCACACTGGGGCCGAATCAGGCCTCTCTGCGCAGGTCCTCTGATTGGGCCCCAGAGGAGGCTCTCTGCCACTTGCTCGGCTGGTCTCCTGGTCTCTCTGCACAGGTGCAGAGAGGCCTGATTCAGCCCCAGTGAGGCCCGACCTGCCATTTGGCCAACAAGCGGCGGAGAGGGTGGCGCAGGAGGATGGCCGTGGTCACACCGTACTCGGCAGGAGCAGCAGCTGGGCACTGTCTGGTCTCTCGGCTGCAGCAGCTCGCACCAATGGTTTCTCTCCCCGCCCCCACCTTATTTCCCTCGCCTCCTTCTTTCAGCCACCCAGCTGCTGCTTTCCAGCATTCCTCTTCCTCTCCCAGCAGCTGCTCACAAACTCTTGCGAGAGCTACTATGCATGGGATTAGCCATGGGTACGCCTTAGATAATTACAGTATATAGACAGATAGATTATTTTCTGGCAGGGAGGCAAGCTTTGTGAAATCTTCCCCCTGACTGCCTGGTAGGTCATGTGAATGGCCCCATGATCTGTTTTGCCTTGTTTATAAGCTCCAAAACACATTTTCCCAAAGAGAAGAAGGCTTATGAGGTGTGTGCGTGCACACTCTTGTCCATGTGTGTATGTCCCTCTAAGAACTTTAGCATTTACAGTCTGATACAAACCAAATTCACATCACATGGGAGGGCATCTTGGGTCAGAGTCACCATGCGCGCTCTCTCGCTCTTTCTCAATCTCTCTCCCCACCCTCTCAAGCACAGTGCAATCCTAAGCACATTTGCCGTACTCAGTAATGTGTACTACCAAGTAAGTGTGTGTTAAGATTGCAGCCTCACTGGGCATAGCGGGGTTGTGGATTGACTAAGCAAAGTTTTAAAATGTTTGTGGGCACTAAATTCAGATATTTTGAGTCAGGATATTTTTACAAGACACTGTTTATTCCTCCCCCCTCTCCCCCTGAAGTATAGGAATTATATTAAAATACTTTTTAAAAATAAAGTGTTTATTTTTGCAGTGTTAGTATTTTTACACTGGAAATGTTGCATTAAAAAGATGGGCAAGCGAAGATTCTTTGCCAAGAGCTAATATTGAACAGTGCAGCAAGACCAATTGGGGGCCTTCAAGGTCAACCAAAGGCTACAGGTGCCAAGCCATCCGGAGGTCTGTGTTCCAGATCTCAAACCACGAAGACCTACAAGGTGCCTTTCAACTCCTATGATCTTTAAACAACCTACTGAAACTCTTGTGACTCATAATAAAGATACTGACCTGTCCCAGAAAGGCCCACAGTCTTAAAAAATGCCACCACCATCACGATACTGTAGACCACAGTAACAGCCACTGGAGGGATGTTCTGAAAAGTGCAAGTCACTAGCCTCCTTTCCTCTTCTCGTGCTTCCAGAACATTTTGCAAGGTGTATGAGCAGAGGTGCCCCTTACAAGGTCTGTAAGGTCAGATCACTCCCAAAAAGTTGCTCCGATGGTGGCAGGGGCCATCTTGCCACCCTGCCGGCACCTCAATAATCTGCCATCTGAAGCAACCGATTTACCTTGCCTCATGAAAGGACCACACCTGCTTCTAGGCCACATGCTGGGCACTTTTGTCCTAGGTTGTTCCTTCACCTGAAACCTGATCTTCTCAACCTGGGCTTAATCGTGTTTTTGGGTTCACCTTTCATAGTATGCCTACACAATCAGGCAAGGAGCAAAGCATCCTAGATTAAACAGCATTCTCCCCCACTAAAATATATTGAAGTGTATGTAAAATATATTGAAGTCCATTCACCCCACCCATGTCTCAGGACCTTACCAAGGTGGTTGACTCCCAGATGCACCTCAAAGCCATCAGCTGTTTTGGAGTAGGGGACCATCATAACCCCTGCATTGTTAATGAGGATATGGAGCTCCTTCTCCTCTACAAGAGAGAACATACAGGGCACAGCATTAAGAAAGGAAGACTCTGAGAAAATCCTAGTGCTAGCACAATAGGATCTGCCCCACAACTGCCTGCTTAACCCCTCCTGTCACTCAGATCCACACAGGATCTTCCCGTTTCTCTTCTTAGCCTTTCTCAGAGCAGGATATTGTATAAGGCATGACAGGTTGTGCAACAAGTCCAAGAAGTTTATCTTTTCATTCCGAAGTGGTTTAGTAACAGGAGGCGAGATTCTCTGATTACTACACTTAGTAGTCGTGGCATTTCCACCTGTAAAACAACAATTAATGTATTCTAACTTCCAGAGGGAATGTTCATAAACTGGGCAATATAATCTGCACACTGAAGTTAAAATAAACACCTCACTGATTTAAAGAGCTAAAATTCTCCAGGGTGTTTTTGATAAAACAGAACTATTTGAGCCTGATGCGTCAGTCTGTTTATGAATGGTGGACCTCAATGGAGGCAATAAGCACACCTACAAAATACTGATCAGACAAGATAATTAAAATTTGCACAGCCAGAGATTAAAGATACAGAAAAAAACTGGCGGGGGGAGGAACTCCATGATATCTGCATGCAAAACAAGGGAAGATAACAGGGACAAATAATTCCATAGTGCAGGCAGTACTACTGATAAGGATATGATAAGTATGGGCTGGACTATCTTGTTCTTGAACATGTTTACATTCTAACACAGGAAAGTCTATTCCACAAGCGGAACTATTCCAGTGAGTTTGATGCAGTATGAAAGGAGACTTCAGTAAGAAGTGGTTAGTAGACTTGACTACACTACACACATATAATTGTGAGTGAGTGGTCAGTACAAGTATGGGTAAATCAGTCATATAACACATTCAGGTATACATCCAACCAGTAGTTAATTACACACACACACATAACACACAGGATCAAATATTTCTCAGGCACACCTTTCAGGAAATTCTCAGCAAATTCTTTGATAGATTTGCTGTCTGCCAGATCTAACTTCATCGCAATAACCTGCTGGTTCCCTGTCATGGTCCGGATTTCACAGGCTGCTGCTTCTGCTCTTGCCATATCTCTGCAAGCAAGGATGACTCTAGCACCTACAACAAGAAAAAATGTGGAGGACTAATTAACTCAATAGGATAGAAATTAAGGCTCAGAGAGTTAATCGGTAAACAGATACTTTCACCTACAAGTACATAACTGAAGTCCAGTCTATATATTGTGACAGATTTTTCAGTGCAGTGTGGATGGGGGTTCCTTCCTGTGCTAGACTTTACTTCCCATTGTACACACTTTTACCTACAGTAGGAGGAAACTAGATAAAAAGAATTTGAAAATATAGCCATTCCTCTTTGTTGAGATTCTAGCTATGTTTGCTTAATGGCTGTGGACCCAGCATTGATCTGGTCCTACTGCCACTGCAGTCATGGTTGGCAAAACTGGCCAGAAATACCTGATGCAGTTCACAAGATGGCAGGGTGTGTGTGTGTAAATCAACTGCAGGACTACACCAGAGAGATCTCACACTGTGATATGTATTGGTTCATAGCTAAGCACTGGTTAAGCTTAATAGAGAAGGGCTCTAATAAGCTTTGTCTCAGGAAAATAATACAGAAATTATTGCACAATGAACTATAAAGGGCTGGTGATCTGGAGGGGCAGCCGAGAGTGGGCTGAGGAAGCAGAAGGCCAAGTAGGTAGGGTGAATGGAAGGCAGGCAAGCACCAAACCAATGAACAGAGTATTTCATAGGACAGCAGTCTGGTCTTTTAAAATGAGGATTAATAGTTCTGACAGAACCAAGCCAGAATCTGATCATTATACAGTAGCAAGCAAAAGCCCATTGGCCCCTTTAGGAGCCCAACAATGGCCGAGTTAGTAAGCTTCAATGCCTCCTTCAGTGGCCAGAGCACAATGGAAAGCAGGCCACCACTGTGGATTTCTGGCGCAATGCCCTACTGGCACAAAGAGAAATGTTTTGGCCTGGACTACTAGAGTCCCCAGCTTGGGTCAAGCTTCTTAGCGCCTTACATGGATAGACACACACAGCACTGGAAAATTTTAGAGTCTATGGTAATATGGACTCTATGGGTATAGCAATATGGATGGGTGTCTCTGGTATAGTGAAAAGATGAACGGGTACAATTTTTAACTCAATTGTTCCGAGTATCTTTGACAAGGTACCAGTAATACAAATCTAATCATGTTCTACTAAAAAAGTTGTGAATACATCAGGAAACAAGAAGTAATAGCAAACTCAGGCCAAGCTAAAGCTTCAGTATAGAAGATGATGCTTTATTTATAAACCCGTTGGTGGGCTTAATGAAGACTTGTTGCAGAAAATGCTGATGGATGAGGATAAACAACTTGCCTCTTCTTGCAAGGTCTTTCGCAGTCTCCTTCCCTATGCCAGTGTTGGCTCCTGTGATCACTGCAACCTTCCCATTCAGTGTAGCTGTAGACTTGCACACACCTCCTGCAACAAACTTCCTACAAACATGAAAGGTGCATTAGTAAACCATAGGCTCACGTAATGAAGTAAGTTCTTACTGCACTTACACAGCATATTAAAAATAAGCAGTTGAGACTGAGGCTGGTTGAGTATGGCTACTAGAGCCAGATAAATGGTGTACATCAGCCATACTGGGGCAAAGAACTGAAATAGTTCTGGATAAACTTTATCTCCATCATCCTCACCAGAATCGCATCCTCCCCTCACCCTTTGAGCCAGCTAGAGAACTTCATTCCATCTTAGAGGCCCTCCTTGAGCTCTCATTACTGTTAGAAATCATCGGGACATAAGAGAGAATGTCTTCTTTACTATGAGCCCCATCGCCCATTGAGATCATCCGGAGATGTTTGATGGAGTTACCACCAGCTCTGTTGCCACCCTGCGACTCTGGAATGTGCTCCCTGTTGAAATAAGAGCTTCCCCATCTCTGATAACTTTAGAAAGTCCCTGAAGACACATTTATTCACCCAAGCTTTTTAATTAGACTTGTGGTTTTAAATTGTTTTAAGGTTTTAATTTCTGTTACTGTAAACCACTCAGAGACAGAATATAATAAATAAACAAATAAACTGTGAGAAGACCTTTTCTGCAATGGTACACAGAAACTGGAATAGCCTCCCAAAGAAGGTACACCGGACTCTCTCACTGCCTGCTTTCAGGTGAGCAGTAAAGACTGTTCCATTGACATGGGCTTTCCTAAATACTGATTATAATCAGGATTTGCTGTTGGTTTTGCAGTGACTTTTTATGTTGGATTTTACTGATATCATCAAAGGAACAAGAGAGCCACAAGAACTATGACGCCTCAGTAGGAGAGCCAGATGGCATAGCCTATATCAGGGATTCTCAAACTTGGGTCCTCAGGTGTTATTGGACTTCAACTCCCATAATCCCCAGCCTCAGTGGCCTTTGGTTGGGGATTATGGGAGTTGAAGTCCAATAACACCTGAGGACCCAAGTTTGAGAATCACTGGACTATATACTCTAGCCTATATACTCTTGCCTATATACTCTTGCCTATGGGCTCCCCAGACGCATCTGGTGGACCACTGTGCGAAAGAGGATGCTGGACTAGATTGGCCTTGGGCCTGATCCAGTAGGGCTGTTCTTATTTACAGCAACATCTGGCCCATCTAGTAATCACTTCCAGGAAGGGAACATTTCCCCAGAGGAATAACACTGATATTCCTGTATATAAACTTTATAGAAAGGACAGGGAGGGGCAAATTGGGGGTGGAGTAGCACTGTATATAAAAGGATAGAATCTAATGAGCTAGAAAACCTAAGAAGACTGAAGTCCTCCACAGAAACTCTGTGAGTGACAATACAAGGCCTGAAAGGAAATGTGCTACTAGGGATGTGCTATCACCCTCCTGATCAAAATGCTGACAATGACTGGGAGTTACAGAAGGAAATCAGGGAGGCGTCAAAGAGAGACAGAGCT
This sequence comes from Hemicordylus capensis, assembly GCF_027244095.1. Lineage (NCBI taxonomy): Eukaryota > Metazoa > Chordata > Lepidosauria > Squamata > Cordylidae > Hemicordylus > Hemicordylus capensis. The sequence continues at coordinate 80,692,506 of NC_069657.1, read as the reverse complement.
GTAGTAATGGGCGACTTCAAATTACCCACACATAGACTGGGTAAATTCACATTCAGGTAATGACAAAGAGGCCAAATTTCTAGACACACTGAATGACTGCGCCCTAGAACCAAGCATGGTCATGGAACCAAGCAGAGAGAAGGCGACCCTGGACTTAATCCTGAGTGGTGCCCAGGATCGTGCAAGATGTCGATGTCATGGAACCTCTAGGGAACAGTGGCCTGTTGCAAGGCCCTCACCGCGAGTCCTTCCCGGCAGTCACACGAGTCTCCCTCCCCTCCCCGCCACCACATGCCCTCCTCCCTGATATTCCAGCCACCCTGGGGGTGGGGGGTGAAGCGAGCAGGCTTCCCCACCACCACCTGTGGCAGCGAGCGGAGCGGGAATGGCCACTGAACCGTACCATCCAGCTCAGTGCTCCAGTTACAATACAGTGTTGCAAGCCCATGACGGCATCAGCATGCACAGACTGCTGGGAGCAGCCCTGCAGCCACGCGCAGCCTTTTGGAAAGAGAACACTGTGCCCGGAAAAGCAGTGGGGTGGCAGAGGAGACCTGCTTTTTAAAGGATCCAATCCCTGCCTCATTGAACTGGTTCGGATGCGGGTGCCTGAGCCATTTCGGCGCTTCCCTAAAGAGGCATCAAACTGGTTCGGGCACATCCCTAGTAAGCACCTTGGGGTAGGGACCTGTCTTCTCAGTTTTTTTGAAAGCATCAAGTTCATGGATGGCACTATATTATTATTTATATACTGATTATCAACAACAACAACAAAAAGTCTCAAGGCAGTTTACATAGGGGAAAAAATGAATGGAAGAGGATGGTTCCCTGTCCCCAAGGGGGTTCACATCTAAAATATAAATATTAATAATATTGAGGAGGAGGAGGAGAAAGCTAATTAAAATGTCCTGAAGAGAAGGTTAATAGCACAATTAGAAATACAGCACAACAATAGCATACAATAGTGGCCAATAGTTTGAAATATAATCTTGTTAGGAAGCTGCTTTATACTGAGTCAGACCATTAGTCCATCTAGCTCAGTATTGTTTACAATGACTGGCAGCAACTATCCAAGGTTATAGATAAGAGTCTAGCTGGAAATGCCAGGGAGTGAATCTGGGACCGCAAATGCTCTTCCAATGAGCTATAGATAGATAGATAGATAGATAGATAGATAGATAGACAGATCTTTATTGCAGTACTTCACCAGATACTATTCACAGCAATTATAGTTCATAACAGCCTACAGTCAGTACAATCAATCTACCACATTAACCCCATTTAGGTAAAAAAAGTTCACTTAGTAAGGTGAACATCATTATCTAACCGATAGAGGGAGCCTCAACTATTATGTGGCAAATTTTATACACAATAGTGCAAAATTTGGCAACACAGGAAGTAACATATACATTCTTATCCACAAAAAGATATGTTTAATAAAATTCATAGATCTTCTCAGCAAACCCATTAAAAGGGGTAAAATCAATTCAATTTCTTCCACTGAGTTTTGCTTATGGCAGAAAAGTGGATGAAAGGGAAAAGGAAATGTCCTCTCTCGGGGACACCGAGAGAGAGAAAAACACATTGTGTTATCAGTGCATTTCTATTGAAGTATTATTTGTTTTTGGTTTGTTTAATCAACTTTTATCCCCTCAGTTCTCAAATTTAATCTGCCCCTCAATAGATTGTTTTTACAATTAATGATTTTACAGGTGTCAAGATATAACAATGGATTCTGGAATTTAAGAGTCTATATTTAAGAACAGTTATCTAAGAAATAATATGAAAAGTACAAGCTGAGATAACTCTCTTCTGAGAAGTTAAAGAGTCTTATCAGCTGATAACTGGTTTAGGCTGCAATCCTAAAAATATTTGCTAGAGAGTAAACCCCACTGAACACAATGGGACTTGCTTCTGAGTAAACATATACAGGATCTGAGTAAACATATACAGGATTATACAGATAGGGAATTATTAGACTCAAAAATACCTTGCACTTTTTAAATTTATACTTTAGGATCTGGCTAGCACTGTTTCCCATCCCTACATTTTTAAGTTTCAGATCTGTGTCTGTTGAATTTTTCCACATCAATGATTTCTTAAAATCACAAAAGCTTTGATAGAAAAAGGTGTGCCAGTCTTATTACCACTTTCTCACTATGCTTCTTGGAACTTCAGTATACTGCAGTTTGTCTGCAGTTGATTGTACCCATCCCCCAGACACAAAGAAACTTTAAGAAAGATAAATAATAGATAGTTGAAATAAATATAAAAATTAGAGAAAACTGTAGGGGTAAAGAAAGAAAGGTAGACAGAGGCATTACTTAAAGTAATTGATAAGACTGGTACTAAGAAAAATATCTAGTTCTGAAACTTGCTTCATAAACTGCCGCTTAGAATATGATGTCATTCCAGTTCCATACAGAGAGCTTTTGCTTCCGATGTATTTCCCTTGGTGCAGGTAAAACGTTAAGCCTCCCGCAGTTTAAGTGGCTGTAATTAGCTAGTCAAACTAATCATATCACAAACCTGATGTAAGGAGCTGCCACAAATATCAGAAAAGGGACAGCTATAGATAGCGCCAGCACGTATTCCATGAAACTGAGCATCCTCACTCGACAATCGTTCCAGGAGGAAGAGCCTGTCCAGAGATTCAGAGCGCGGAGCATCAGCGTATTAAAAAGCGCACTGAATTTTGGGATTTATCCGAGAAGCCAATGGTTGTATAGCATCATAGAGATAGAACAGTAGTAGACACGCAGTTTGACTGTGTCACTCTATAATTGGCCATAATTGCTACAGAATGGCAATTTTATGTACTCTAATTTCCTAGTTCCGTTGACATTACTATGGTAACGACTCTGTGTTATTTGCATTGCAAGTTAAAGTGAAAAACCAGTTCAATCGTTGTCCGGAAAGTGCCGATAAGAACTGAGATGCTTTATGCATATCAAGTTCTATGCAGAGCCTAGACTAACAGTTCCGATGTCTGGAAAGTGACTTATGTTATGACAATCCTGCAGAGTGGGCAAATGAGGGGGAAATTTGCATGGGATTTCCCCCCGGAAGTTTTCCAGTTCAAAATAGAAAACCTACGTCTCTGGCTGAGAGCAGTAGTGTGATTCAAGACACTCCAGCGAGGTTGCCAACTGGATTATTCAAGATATTAGTCTTCTAATCATGTTATTTTCAATGCACATATCTGTCTACATTCATCTATGCAGAGAGCAATACACACATATTATGTTGAACGTATTATGTTCAATGCATGTACATAGTACACTTTCTATCTGTACCCTGCAATTCGAACATTAATGTAATAATAGGGTAATTAATATAGTGTTATTAATGTAAGAATTAATATACCTGTGCTAGGGTTCTGTTGGAAGTAGGATAGCAGGCTTCTCTGATCTCACAAGCTTTGCACTCCTTTGTTGTCCTTCACAGGGGTGTAACTATAATAGGGCAAGGGGAGACAGTTTTCTGGGGGCCCACTGGCCTGCCCCCCCGAGGCAAGTCATATGACTGACTCCCCCAGCTGCACACCCACCCAGGCTTCCTTCAGTTGTATTCATCCTCCAAAATTGATGTGAGTGTTAAAACCTGGAGTTACCAGAACAGCAGGTCTTTCTCTAGTACCATTAAATGACTTGCATCGTCCACAATTTACGAAGCCTTTTTAAAAATAACTTAAGATGATGTTCTATTGTGGCACATAGGTGTGATATATATACATATAATTTTTTTACTATGTTTTTTGTTACCACTATTCAGCCTCATTTAAGATGTCTTCACTTCATGAGCTGAGCTTCAGTGAGGGGGGGCCATTTTAAAATCTTGTCTCTGGGCCCACTCCAACCTTGCTACGCCCCTGGTCCTTCACTTCTGCCTGTAGGCAAAAGCTTCCTGTTCCTGACATGTCTGTTTTCCTCTGCCCAGTATTGGAACCCTTGTCACATGTGCTTTCCAAAGTTCATGTGCTATGAACTTGATACAGCTGCTGCTTGTAGATACTGTATGTTTGAATTTAGTGAATTTGCATTCTACTAGAATACATCGCATCTGCCAAGCTGTGGTATCTGCTATCTTTATTTATTATTATTTATTTATTATTTATTTATTAGATTTATATACCGCCCTTCCAAAATGGCTCAGGGCGGTTCAGTGTGTATTTCAGTATTTAGTGTGTTTATTGCTTTATTTAGTGTGTTTATTTGTTAAGAGCTCTGTATCTGTCTGTGAATACTACACAAGATGGAAAACTTGTCACCAAACTCTCCTCAACTCACCCCACAATACGCCTTTGTTTTATAGCTGCCTCCCTCACAAACACAAAGTAATCTTATATAGATTGTATATATAATATTATATAGAGTTTATTCAGAAACCACTCCATGTTCTCCTTCTCCTTCCCCCTCCCTTTTTCTTTTCTGACTCCACCCCCACTCTCAGGATCCCCACTGGGACAAACTTCTAAGCAACAAAACATAAAATATACAGGATAGATAGAATACAACAACCTTCTTGTGAGGAAATTATCCTAATGGATAATCCAGCCCTGCAGATGCCCATTCTGACACATTAGACATATTGTGCAGCTGTGCGCAGCAGCTTGTCTGCGCCAGCCTCACTCAAAGTGGATGGAGCACAAGGCTTGTTGGGCCCAGCCACTGGCTGACGGGCTTGAGGGGCAGGGTTTGGTGGCCATTGTGGCTCCCGTGTCCTCGTCCCCTGTCCTTTGCTTGGGCAAAGCGACCCCTCCCTCCCTGTACTGGGGTAGTGTGGGCTATGGCAGGTCATACATCTGGGGGCCAGGTAGGAATTTTTTGGCTCTCATTGAATTGGACATAGATTATTCTTTTTTTGCATGCTCAGCACTATTTCCCCATAGTTAGCTTGGCTGCTGGTCACAACTGCAGGCCCAGTGCAGAATGAAAGGATTAGCACTGGGTTGGTGAGCACTTTAAGGCATGTATTCGCCGTGTTGAGGAGTCCCTGTCAGTCCCTAGACCCTTCACACCTCAGGGACTGCTGGCTTGGGTTTCCTCTGTTGTGTGGAGGCATCATTCATCTTAAAGGCTTCATGGCTTGGGAGGTGTGATGCCTTATGCAGACTCCTTGACCTTAGGTCAGGTAGGAAGGGCAGCATCTGCCACAGGGATTATGCTGTCTGTAGCCAAGGTGTGTTGCCCTATGCGTTTTAGGTGGGACCCGCACCCTGGGTACCAGTTCTCTAGTTACCGCAGTGGAGGGGTTGGAGAGCCAATTCCCTTTGCGTCATTTGATTTGCCTGCTTATAAATAAAGTTGTGGCACATTTAAGGTTGTGGTCCATATCTTGTCTCACGTCTTCATTGGTCTGAATCGGACATATTAGGGGACCTATACATTGTACACAATGGAAATATTTAGCAATAGATCTATCAAGGGGGCCCACAATTATGAGAGTACCTAGGGCCTATAAAGACTTTAATCCAGCCCTGCACCCCATTCAGTTGGTACACTGTTTAAATAGTCGCTCTCTCCACTTCTCAACTGGTACACAGGGTGATTTTTTTAAAATGGTGTGAGAGGCTCAGGCTGCTCCACCCACTCTCACTGCGAGAGTGGCTTGTTTAGCTAAAGAACCTAACCACATTTGGGGAGTTAGGTTAAGCACTCCAATATCAGAGTTTCCACGAATGTTACCCCTGTGATATTAGAGGGCCTCCTCGATGTTAGTTCTTGAACTATCCTAGCAGTGTAATCTATGCAAAATGACTTTGCCCAGTCAACAACGGGCCTCACCTATTAGTCCTATAAAATATGGCTGACAGATGTACTTTCTGCAACAAGCATGTTCCTTTGCATACACACAGATAATGCACACTGATGAAATTTAGATATGAAGCCACTGGCATGTTTGCTTAGAAACCCAAAATGGCAACCAATATGACTGCTGCCTACATAGCTACCATTCTGTCTTTTTTCAGTCTACAGCTATCTGCTGTAAACCGCTTTTTAAATCTACAGCCATCTGTTGTATTCTATCTAGCAATCTTTTATGTTGTGTTTGTCCCAGTGGGGATCCTGTAGAGAGTGTGGGGGATGGAGTCAGAAAGGGAAAGGAGAAGAAGAAAATTGAGTTGTTGCTAAATAAGCCTGTGCTTTAAGTGGCGCAGCAGGGAAATGCTTGACTAACAAGCAGAAGGTCGCCAGTTCGAATCCCCGCTGGTACTATATTGGGCAGCAGCGATATAGGATGATGCTGAAATCCATCATCTCGTACTGTGCAGGAGGAGGCAATGGTAAACCCCTCCTACCAAAGAAAACCACAGGACTCTGTGGGCGCCAGGAGTCGAAATCGACTTGAAGGCACACTTTACCTTTACCTAAATCTACTTAACTTTTCTTTGTTTGTATGAGGGAAGCAGCTATAAAACAGATATTTTGGCTGAGTTCATCAAAAATGGTTTTGTAATGAAGCTTCCTTTTAAACAAGTCCCACAACCTCCACATATGTCAATCTGTTCCAAAGTTCTGGCTCTCTGAAGCTGAAGTCATACTTTTGTTGGTGTAAAACATTGCAAGTTAGGCTACATGTTTATAATATGCATGTTTACTTGGAATTAATTCCCACTGTGTTACTTGAACTTACCTCCAGCTAGGTGTTCTTAGGAGAACTGCAGCCTTAACCCTGGCTCCATCACTTCTAAAACATGAGGGTGAAACACCTTGTGTCATAGACATTTTTTAAAAGTATTTTTGAATGTGTTCTGTAGGAAATTACTTCCCCACCAGAACTGGAGTGGTGCTGTGTTTCTGACAGTACTGAGATGTTGTTTGAGGGCCCCCAATTGCTGAGCACAACCCATTGTGGACCTACAGGGAAGCCAGTGGCAGAGCAAGGACACGGGCAGCCCCTGACCTGCCGACACTGGTGGCCACCAAACACCCAAGCCACACCCCCTGCATCTGACATCAGATGCAGGCGGCATGGCCTAATTAGCATGTCCGAAGACGGGGTGTGTGTGTGTGTGTGTAGATAACTTTAAGGGCAGGGGAGAATGCTCTTATCACTCCTGCCACATTCCCCCCACTGGCACTGTATATTCAAATGGTCCAGCAGGGCGGCAGCCTACCTCCTTGCCGCCCTGTTGCTTCCTCAGACAGGGACTTAGTGACTGAAAGTTCCCAGTGTGCGTGTGCATGCACGCACACGTACAACGTGTGCATGGGCACCAGGAACTTCCGGTCACTTCTGGTCCGAGGAAGCAACAGGGTGGCAAGGAGGTATGCTGCTGCCCTGCCAGACCATTTGAATACACAGCTCTGGTGGGGGAAACACGGCAGGAAGGGTAAGAGCACCCTTCCCTGCCCTTAAAGTTACCCCCCCCCACTTTCGAACAGGCTCCAATGCCGGTCCACAGAACCAGTTTGGCGCTCCTACAATGAAGCGCTGAACAGTTCCATGCACATCCCTACAAGTAAACTTTGACCAGCACCATGTTTGCAGTGTGCCTGGGAGTGCCTTTCCCTGCTTGCAAAAAAAAAAAAAAGAGAGAGAGAGAGAGAGATGTGTTCCCAGCCAGGCTGGGTGTCCAGCACTGGCTGAAGCTTTTCAAAAACGGAGCCATGCAGCTTTTTGTCTGTGGCAAAACATGCTTTTCTTTTTAGGATCCCTTTGTCCTGACAGCAAAGCCTGTGTGTGCTTAACTTCACAGTTAATGAAAAGACTTGTGTACTCCACAAGTTTTCAATGAATGATTGCCTGTGAACCCAGCAAAATTTATCTGAAACAAATATACCTAGTAGAGGATTAGTTATTAACTTCACAAACATTTAGTAATCAGGCTTCCCTTTCTTGGCAGCGGCTACCAAGGAATGTCTGGAAATGTTTAGTCTGGCAGGATCATGGACAAGCTTTATAAACATTGCAATTTTACTAATTCAGTGTTATATCTGTGGATCCCTACTGCTTCATCATGGCACAGGCAACTGTGATTAATGCCATGGAACACGAATTCCATGTGGAGTATACCAGTCTTGTGTTCCTTGTGGAGTATACAAGTCCCTTCACTAACTGTGGAGTATACAAGTCCCTTCACACACAGGCTTTGCTGTTGGGACAAAGGAATCCTCCAAAAAATGTTTTGCCACGGACAAACTGGATGCTGGTCTTCTGGTGACAACAGAGACTCAATAATACCATTTACAATTATTATTTTTTAAAGTGAATTGCATTGTTGTAATTTATTTATTTATTTTTTATAAAATAAATTTATAAAATACCATATTACTTAAATAATGTAATACTACTGGGCCTGGGCGCAGTGCATCTGTGCCTCTAGTTGGGCCCAGCCGTGCTCCCCTGCCCCGTCCCACGCCGGCATGCCCGGCTTTCTGGCTGGCCAGCCAGCCGACTGGCTCCCCCCCCCCCCGCTTCTCCTCCCCCCCACTTTCTGGCTTCCTCTGCCTCCTGCCTCCTCCTCCGGTGGCCAGGGCCTGCCGCCACCACCTCTTCCTCCTTCTCCCGGTGGCCAGGCAGGCCAGGGCCAGGCTGTCCCGCCGCTGCCTCCTGCCTCCTCCTCCTGGCAGCCAGGCTAGGCTGGCCCACTACTGCCTCCTCATGACATGCCCTCATCTTCAGATAGCGAGGACAAACAAGAGGCTGGCAGCCCTCCAGCAGCTGCTGAAGTACCAAGAGAAGAGAGCTTGGCTGTCGGGCCACAAGAATTGGACAGGTGTTGGTGAAGCTGCACAGGAGAAGGGGGGTGAAAAGTCAAACCCAGAGCTGGAAAGTGTACAAACAATAACACCCCAACGCCGGAGACGTGAGTGTCACCAGCAGCAGCTGGAAACACTCAGACAGCGTAAATGGTTGCTTAATAGGCAAAATAAATGCTGAATTGTTGGCAGCTGATTGGAGGAAGAACCCAACTAGTCAAGCACTATAAATCAAAGCCACAGGCAGTGAACAGATTGTTGGAAACAATGTGTCATTCCCAGAGCGTGCTTCAGCCCCAGCCTTTGACTCTGAGGGATTCCAGTTTCGTGTTGGCTTTGGAGTTTCTGGTTGTTCCTGATCAACCCTTGTTCCCTGCTCAAGACCGGACTGCTTGTGCCCAGTCACTATCCTCCCGTGGAGGAGGCCTTGCACCTTGTTGGGCTCTGGACCCGTGGAAATCTGGAGAGTGGCCCAGGTTGTGGGGGATGCAGTTTGAACCTCATACTTCTAGTACAGTGTTCTCTTGTGTTTTCTTTGCAGACCAGAGAGGACTCCGAGGAGCTGCCTACAACCCTTCCCAAGATCTCAATGTAGATGTCGGATAGATGGACCGGAGAGGACGCCGGGGAACTTTCAGTGGTCCTGACAGGGACCTTGACATGGATGCCAGACAAATAGGATCCAGCCACCTCCGGGCTGTCGGGCCAGGGCCCACTGCCTCCTCCTCACCCCGGCGGGCGGGCCAGGGCCAGGCCATCCTGCTGCCACCTCCCGCCTCCTCTTCCTGAAGTGGCCAAACTTCTCGGCGCCGGTTGCCTCCTCTCTCACCGCCGGGGGTGGGGGGGCAGCCGCCCCCAGCTGCCCAAGTCCCTGCCACTCCCGAAGCAGCCAAACTTATCACCGCTGGTTGCTTCCTTCCTCGCTGCCCTCATGTGGCCAGCCACATGCAGCCGCCCAAGTTCCTGCTGTTCCTGAAGCGGCCAAACTCCTTGCTGACAGTTGCCTCTCACCTGGTGCTTGCCTCCCGCCGAAAGCCTGGAATTCTTGTGAGTGGTGCTGCCACTCTCATGAGAGATGATGATGATGATGATGAATTCTATTTCTATACCGCCCTTCCAAATATGGCTCAGGGCGGTTTACACAGAGAAATAATAATTAAATGAGATGGAACCCTGTCCCCAAAGGGCTCACAATCTAAAAAGAAACATAAGATAGACACCAGCAGCAGTCACTGGAGGTACTGTGCTGGGGGTGAATAGGGCCAGTTACTCTCCACCTGCTAAATAAGAGAATCACGTTAAAAGGTGCCTCTTTGCCAAGTTGGCAGGGGTTGCCACACATCAAAGACCGGATCATCTTGGAGAAATAATTATATAGATAAGATTCCAGTACTGAAATGAGAAGTTAAATGAGCCATTTTCTGAAGGGCGGTTTAAAAAAATCAAATCAATCAATCAATGTCTGCTTATTATGTTACTACACCTAGGGACTCAATAAAACCTTGTGCCATGCAAGATAGAGGGCAAGAGTTTCTGACAGATTTCTCTACAGGCACTGGCTACAAACGGAGAGACTTGCCATGCAAGATAAAGGGTAAGAGTTCCTGATAGATTTACTTTCAGGGTAAGGGCACTGGTTACAACAGTAGAAAGTGAGCATGCACTCTTCTTGCCAGTTCTCCAGGCATTTCACAGCACTTCGCATTCGTCTTTCTAATACACCACTGTAGTCCTCCCTTTTTATTTTTCAGAGCTGTTTCGTTGAAAAATAGCATATGCAACAACATCTGATGCTTTTCTGCAGAATTTGAATGTCCCTACTGGGCTTTTTAAAGAAGGTATGAAAGTCCTTATAGTTGTGTGGGCAGAAAACAAAAAGCAGCTTCCTTTGGGCGTATTGAGCATGCTCCACTTCATTTGAGCATGCTCAGAATTTGCACCGGAAGGAGGAAGTGATAAACAAGAGAAATTTATACCGACCTCCGTGGAGTCGCCTCCCTCTCCGGCTTCACGGCGCTATGGCGAGTCACGGCTCTGGTTCTTCGGAGCACCTGGAGCGGTTGCACGAAATCTTTCGCGGTCTCCATGGGGATCTACAAGGCGCCCCGGAAAGGCTTCGCAGGAGCGCGGCGGCTGGTACGTGAGTGCCCTGAAGAGCGGCGTGGAGGGAGTGGGACTAAGAGGAGACCCTCATGCGAGGCATTCCTCGTCCTCCGGGGTGGCCCAACCTGAGGCCCTCCAGCTGTTGGGCTGCAGCTCGCATGAGTTGTGCCTGGGGGAGCTGGGAGTTGGAGGCCCATAATTGCTGCAGAGTTCAGGTTGGCGCCATCCCTGGATTAGTCCTTGCTTGCTGCTGTTACTTCGCGCAGCAGGGGGAGCTTCCTCCCTGCCCTGGCAAGCCTTCGCGCAGCCTCTGGGGGAAATGGACCTTCAGCCTTCCCGGCAAACGTGGTCCTGTAGCGCCGCCACGCTGCTGGACACGTCTCTAGAAACCAGAGTTGCCCCCTTTCTTTCCTTAAAGGTAAAGTTGTACCATCTAGTCGGTGTCAACTCCCGGCGACCATAGAGCCCTGTGGTTGTCTTTGGTAGAATACAGGAGGGGTTTACCATTACCATCTCTGATGCCTTTCAGCAGGATCTGCCTATATCGCTGCTGCCCAATATAGGTGTTTCCCATAGTCTGGGAAAACATACCAATGGGGATTCGAACCGGCAACCTCATGCTTGCTAGGCAAGTCATTTCCCCACTGTGCCATTCGGTGGTTGTTTTCTTCTCTTACTTACTCTCCCCCTTTTCCTTTTTGAATCAGAATCTGCTCCTTTTCCCAGAGCAACGGATCCTGAACTTTTAACAAGTGAAGCTTTTCTTAGCAAAGATTGAAATGACAGGGTAAAATCTTTTGCTCGCTTGCTTCATTTCTACGTGTTGCCATTTAAAGGCACAGGAGCAAGGTCATTACAAACAGATGGTTTTAGGGAAAGTTGGAAATCAGGAGGAGGGGGTATATCTCAAAAGGCTTGCATTTACATCATTAAATGTAATGATGTAAACAGATCCTATTTGGAAATATTGTCCTCTGACCCCAGAAAAACCACCTACAGCATGATTCTATGTGTGTTTACTCAGCAGTAAGTAATTTGAGAGGTCTTGTTCCCTCATACGTGTGTATAAGATAACTAAACTTTGGAGGGGGACATGAACTGTGGATCTTTGGCAGCAGAGGGAAGGCAATCTATGTATACTCAGAAGCACTTTATTTTAAGACTGAACTGTATTTTTAAAATGTTTAAAAGGCTGAGGCCTAGTACTGTAAGCCCTGCTCTTTCACTTCATTTTCACTGAAGAAATGGAATTATATAGAGTTCTTTTCACTAAGCTTGCATACACTGACACGTTTTAAAACATTGTCATTGATATACTCTTCTTTGACTGTGACTGTCTCACAAGCATAAAGAAACTTGGTATCCTGTGTCATGTCAGAAGAAAATCTTCAAAGTAAGTTTGTTTTGGTGCCACATACACATTGTCACAACCTTGCATTCTGTGTTAAAATATAATGCTAATTGCTTTTCTAGTATTCATAACCGTAATTTAAAAACTTCACACTTTCATCATTTTCTAATCCCAGTTGTATGTGACAGGATGATTTAAGGTTACTTGTGTTAGGTCAACATGTGCCCTTAATGATCTGCATAAACTATTAGAACTCTGTTGCCAAACAGGGTTCTGTGTAATTTGAAAGTTTGAGAAACTGGTCCAATAAAAGGCATGATCTCATTTATTATTTTATATCACACCCTTGCTTCAAGGAAACAAACTGATATTTTAGCCTCACAACAGCCCTGTGTGATAGGTCAGGCTGAGAGATTACTTTTTCAAGCCTTGCCCAGGATGCTCCATAGCTGAATGGGAATTTGAATTCCAATATCTTGTATTAAAGCTCAGTCCTCTAGCCCTTGCACCAATCTGGCTCACTTATTTCCTGCAAAGTAGGAAAATTTCCTCAAAATTTCCTGCAAAGTAGCAGAGATCTTGCAGTTCAGGAGTAGAAACGGCACTTAATGTGTAGCAGGATATTATAGATCAAGTTGCCATTTGTTCCTTTATATTGAACAAAATCCTTTGAATTAAAAAAAACACAACCTTACTCTGAAGGTCACTGCTCGGTAGGGTAGAACTGATGCTGGGAATTGTATTGTTGAATTAGACAGTCAGACCAAAGGTCCGGCTAATCCAGCAGTAGGCCGCCAAATGGCTCTTGGAAGCTTATACACAGTGCATGGTGAATAGAACCACCACCACCCCATTGTTGGTATCTGATATAATTAAAAATATGCTGCCTGAATGTAGACTTTCTACTACAGTACTAGCTTTCTTTTTGGCTTATAGCCAATGCCATAGATAGACCCTTGCTTCATGAATTTTATCTCATGATTATAGCTGACGGTTGTAACAGATATCAGTTAAATTTTACATAGGATCCTATCTTCCAAAGAAATTATGTACAACCTTATTGATTTTGCAGGAGTTGAGTAATCTTCCAAGAGTGTTTGTGATGGTATATGTATGACTTGTCAGCTTATAGAAGAAATGTTAAAGTAGACAAGATTTTCTTAATGTAGGGGCAGGCCAAATGACAATGTATATTTCAAATTATGGTGATCTTAAGCTAAAATAAAAATTAATAGAATTTAGTAAACAAAATGTCTGATTCTGGTCTATTATGGCAGACTAACTTCTGTGATTACACATTATCCAGAGTTTCTTGAGTGTTGTCGCTCTTGTTTCTTGTTATACTCAGCTACGTAGAACTTCACAATTCCCAGGGACCAGCTCCCTTTGGTGCACTTCTGACAAAAGTAAATTCTTATCACTGATACCCTTTCATCTGCTGTCAGCATATCCTTGCTGTATGGAAATGAGCTAATTTGTTTACACATTTCAAAATATACATCTTGCTATTGTTGAGTCAATGACATTGAATGACCCAAGACATGAGAAAAATATTACATCTACTTTCAGATTCATTATTTTATCTGGAGAGCTCTTTAGCTTGTCTGGCTGTACAGCAGATCTGTTCTTGCAGCATGCTCATATTCCACTTAATGGTATTGAGAGAAAGCAAAATGCAGCATTACTTTGCAAAGTGCAACATCAAATCTGAGTGATTCCTGCACTCACAGAATCTTTCATTTTGAAATATTTGGATTTGCATGTGTGGGCTGCATTGGAAGAGATATACTTTAAATCTTAATTATTTTATTAGTATCTCACTGGTGACTTTAACTGGGATTTTGCTCTAACCGTGCTATCTAAGGTTTGGCAGCTCCTCAGTAGAGGGGTTGAGTGCTTGACTACATGAATTTGTTTCTTACTAAATCTAGAGGAGAACTTCTGAAAACACATTGCCAAAAACAATGGATTTAATAATTAATCCTCACATACATACAGGTTTTCTGAAGGCCAGTTCACACACTTCTCAAGTCCTATACCTGAGGTGGAGAAACAGGGACATGTTTCTCCACTGCACATATGAGGCAACATGAGACAGGGCTAAATAACAACAGGGTGAAGAGACATAGGAAGCTGCCATATACTGAGTCAGACCATTGGTCTATCTAGCTCAGTATTGTCTTCACAGACTGGCAGCGGCTTCTTCAAGGTTGCAGGCAGGAATGTCTCTCAATCCCAACCCCCGAGTTACAGTACTACCTGCATATACTTCATAACCTTGTGGGTTTCCAAATCATTGTATGTAAATCTTTGTAGATATATCATGTACAAACAACCACTTTGTATATAATTGTGCTTTGGCAACATACTGTATGCTTTGGTAGTTTGTTGGTTCAAAAAAAAAATCTTGTCTTATTAAAAAATAAATAAAAATCTTGTCCTATCTTGGAGAATCCAGGGAGGGAACTTGAAGCCTTCTGCTCTTCCCAGAGCGGGTCCATCCCCTGAGGGGAATATCTCACAGTGCTCACACCTCAAGTCTCTCTTTCATATGCAACCAGGGCAGAACTTGCTTAGCTAAGGGGACAAATCATGCTTGCTACCACAAGACCAGCTCTCCTCACCAGACTGTGTGCATCAGACCTTTGTGTATACAGTTGTATGTGCATTCAGTGCGTCTCTCATGCAGGTGCAGCTGCTGGTCACTGGAGCAGAGGGTAGGAGAGAAGAGATACCAGTCATAATCTTAGTTATACTATAGTTGATGGTTCTCTTTTATGCTACCTTTTGATTCTTACTGTTTTATGTACCTTACTTTGCTGCTGTTATAACTTTTTGTTATGAAAGGATATACTAAAAATTAATGCAGTTATTCCTATAGAGGCCAAGCGTGCCACTTGGTATTAATGGTCAGTGGACCTTCAGGAAGTACCTACTGTTTTCAGTGGGCATTCTTGTCATTCATTCTAGTACATTCCCTCTATTGATTCTTTTCTGGGAACATAAAGCACCCCATTCAGTGCCAGTGCAAACACTTTTCTGCAGCAGGCAGACCTGCACAATAGCTTGCAGCTGGACAGGCTGCTAAGCCTGAATCTCTTGACTGTTTTCTTATGGCAAGCACACAGCAAAATCTCCACACAGAAATACTGTCAGCCAGGGAAGAGAAGGGGAGAGGGGTGACTTGAGGGGAATGCAAGAAAGAAGGAAAACTCCAGTGGGCAGAAGGGAGGAAAAGGGGTGGCTGGGAGGTGGGGAAATTAAAAAACAAAACAAAAAACCACCATCAACCTCCACTGGGCAAGAAAAGGAGTCTAGGTGGGGGGGATGCAAGCAGGGGGGAGAATAAGAAAACTGTGGCCAAGAGAAGGGGAAACAGGGGGAAAGAGAAATGGAAAACACCCAGGCAACAGAAGGGAGAAGGGGTAGGTAGAGTGTGGAGAATGCATAAGAAAAAGGGAAACCCCACAGGGCAGGAGCAGTTAGTCAGTAAGGGCAAAGGGACCGCAAACAAATGTGCTTGTTAAGAAGGAAAACTTACAATTTAATCACCAGAGAGAGAGCTATTTTCTCTGAAGAGAAGGGAGCTTGCTTCAATAATAATCAAGATAGCTTGACTGGCACCTTTCCTGGCCAATCATAGGAGAGGAGGCTTCAACAGCAGGGAGGAAGGGTTGAAGCAAGCTCTCTTCTCTTCAGAGAAAATCTCTCTCTCTCTTTTCTGATTAGGCTGTAAGGTTCCCTTCTTAACAATTGTTTGTGTGCTTAGGGGAGGGGGACACAGCCCCCCTGCCCTTAATGACCAGCCCTCAATACTCTCATGTTACCTTGTTTATATGGGTGGGAGCAGCTCACACATCAGATGTAAAGGATTTCTGGCTGAATGAGTGTGTGAGTTAGCTCTTGGTGAAAGAGAACCCCATATATGTTCAGGACTTGGAAAAAAGGAAAGGTTGTACTGTCAAGTCGGTGTCGACTCATGGTGACCACAGAGCCATGTGGTTTTCTTGATAGAAATCAGGAGGGGTTTCCCATTGCCATCTCCCACACAGTATGAGATGGGACTAGACTGAAGTATTTTTATGCTGTTTGTCTCTATTATATTTGTAAACTGCTTCAAACTTCCATCTCTGGGCAGTTTACAACAAAGCAAATTAAAACCTTAGAACAATTTAAAATCACAAGTCTAATTAAAAAGCTTGAGTGAATAAATGTGTCTTTAAATACTTTTTAAAAAATTATTAGAGATAGGGAGGCTCTTACTTTAGCAGGGAGCACATTCTAGAGTCTTGGGGTGGCAACAGAGAAGGCTCATTCCTGTCTAGTCACTAGACAAATTTGTGGCAACTGCGGGCGAACCTTTCTGGATGATCTCAGTGGGCAATGGGGCTCATGGTGAAGAAGACGTTCTCTTGAAGTAAGATTTCTGAGGGTGATTTCCTATGAATTAATATGGTATTTTCATGAAAACAACTTTCAGAAAAACAAGTTATAATATAATAGCTACAGGATATCCTAGAAAAAATGAATATATTTTATCATATCAGTATTAAGTGGATTTCCACTGTTGGAAATTAAGTGGATTTCCACTGCTGAATTTGTGTATTAATTTCTTCCTTTCATAAAAAGTTGCCTAATATGTGCTGCATGTTATGCCTTCCAGAGGAGAAGAAGAAGCTGATACGAGAATTTGATGAAAAGCATAAAGAAGCAAATGAAACGGTAAGGATGTGGATTATGACTAGAGAAAGAGGTCTGCTAGAGTCCCCATGGATATGAAACCCCTTTAGTTTAGTATAGAATGAACAGAGAGAATACTTGGGGAGGGGCTTGGTCTACTGCTTAGCACTGATTGGAAAACTCGGTTTTAGAGAATTTTCTTTGCTACACGTTGCAGTGCACCAAGCCAAAGGAAAACAACTGTTTGGAGCAGCCAGGTGTAATGACTGCTATTCTCCTCTTCCTCTGGCTAAAGAGCTGTTTAGGTTGCTAGCCTAGCAGTATTCTTGAGATTTTATTTTTAAATAGCTGACACCCATGCAAGCTGCTTTTGAAACTCCCATTAGTTTGAAAAGAAGGTTGTCATATGGCATGGGGAGAATGCTATTTAAGAAGAAGGTTGGGGAGTCTCAAGCCCCTTGCATTCATGGCACAAATTTTATAGGGTAGCATTATAGGAATAAGGTTGCAGGCAGGAATCTCTCTCAGCCCTATCTTGGAGAAGCCAGGGAGGGAACTTGGAACCTTCTGCTCTTCCCATAGCTGCTCCTTGAGGGGAATATCTTACAGTTCTCACATGTGGTCTCCCATTCAAATGCAACCAGGGTAGATGCTGCTTAGCTAGGGGAACACGTCATGCTTGCTACCACAAGACCAGCTCTCCTCTCTACATAAATGATGAACAATTTTTTAAATTTTAACACATCACATTGCAGAAATAATTTCCCATTATACTTCATAGGAAACCTTCTTTTATTTATTTTTAAGCACATCACATTATAAACTTCAAATTGCACTTCAAAGGAAACCTTCAAAGTCTGAATGATCACTCTCCGAAATAAAAAGGTTTAAGAAGGTCTCATCTAATTTATCAGGACAGTCTGCATCCTTGTCATTTTCATCCTCTTGTGAAATGTCAGTTGCATCGTTTTCAGCATTTTCAGATTGTATAATTCCAGCTTCTGTGAAACCAGAAATCACTGAAGAAGTTTTAACTGCTTTCCATGCTTCTGAAACCCATTTTGCGACCTTGCCATAGGTTGATTTGTACATTTTCCTGCCCTTCGTGAATGCCTTTCCTTATCCAGTTTTCCCAGTGCTTTTGCATTTCACATTTACATGCCTTGTTAAGTCTAAGGACTGCAAGATTTTGTTCAAACCACCAGGAATCACAGCTAGCATAGCTGATACCTTTTCGCATTCATTTGAAACTGAATCTAGTTATTGTGCATGTATCAAGCCCATTATCAAAATGCCACGTGGTTGGAAAAAAACTCCTTTTCTGTCATATTTCATTAAGCCATTCTAAGATGTTTTGCTCTTAGCACAACTCTCAGCTTGAAACTAGCAGTGTAGCTCTTATGCCGTTTGGGTGCCATTCCCCCCCCCCCCCCGCCCCGCCAAATTGGCCACCAGGAATCCCGCCTGGAAATCTCAGATAAACGCTGCATCGGTGGAAGCACTTTTCTGGCCTTAAACACTGCATTGGTATAAATGCCACAGGTGGCAAAAAATAACTTTTTAAAACGTACCCATAGTGGCGTTTCTACTGAAAATTACAGTAGTCTGAATGCTATCCATAGTTCTTGGGATCTTGGCCCTTGTTTCCCTTTCACTTAGAAGAAGCTTATGTTAATAGCAAGCTTATCTGCAGGAATTTCCACAAGCTGCAATGAGGGCTTATCACAAAAGGGGTGAACATGTTTTTGGGCAGTACTACTTCAGAATGAAGTTGAGAGCTTACCTGAGTGCTCTTCTGTTTAAAGAAATGAAAAGATAGATAGATAATAATAATCCCTTCACACAGAAAATTAGATGTCAGAGAGAAGGGTTCTAATCTAGACGTCCCTGATAGACGTCTTTGTGTGAGAATGTTTTCTTTGTGTGAGAATTTTTTTAATATGGAGGAGCATGCAATCAATCCACAATCTGCAGTCTGAAGTTCTAAAGCTTAGTCGCATATTTACTACCTTAGTGATATCTAGACACAAGTTAACTGTGAGTCTGACTAGAAGATAGAGAACAGACAGAAGTGGGGAGAAGTGAACAGAAGAAGAAAGACTGAGGGAGAAAATACAGGAGAGCCTTATTATCTGTGGATTCACGTATCCACAGTCGGGTAAAAGTCACCCAACTTCGGCATATGGGGGGTGGGGAGAGAAAAAAACACATTGGCCTCATGTATCTGTGGGTTGAGGGTGGCCGGAAATGACCACGGAGGTCATAAGAACAGCTCTGCTGGATCGGGCCCAAGGCCCATCTAGTCCAGCATCCTGTTTCACACAGTGGCCCACCAGATGCCACTGGAAGCCGACAGCAGGAGTTGAGGGCATGCCTGCTGTTACTCCCCTACAACTGGTACTCAGAGGCATCCTGCCTTTGAGGCTGGAGGTAGCCCTCCAACTAGTAGCTGTTGATGGACCTCTCCTTCATGAAATTACCCAAGCCCCTCTTAAAGCCATCCAGGTTTTTGGCTGTCACCACATCTTGTGGCAGAGAATTCCACAAGTTGATTATGCTTTGTGTGAAAAAATACAGGTCATTTCTGGCCCCCATTTTGTTCATCAGAGCCACAAAATGGCTGTTTATGTAAATAAGAAAAAAAATCAGTGATTTTTGGCCAATTTGTGGGCATTCCAGGACTCAGCACAACTCAGGGGGGAGCAGCAAAGCAAGGTAAGGAGCTCCCCCCGCATTTCCCCCCGAAAATTGTCCGATTTCTGGCTGACCTGGAACCTAACCTCTGCGATCCCATAGCCCGAATGCCTCAATATTTGCGGTTTCCATATCCGCGGCTGCAGCCAGGAACCAAACCCCCGCAAATATTGAGGTCCATCTGTAATCTTGTACCATCTATCTCTCTAACCAGGACCATTTTGTGGATAAGGTTGGTCTCACAGTCATGTCTGACCTCTGCATGGGAGGTGGACCTATTAGAATGGTTTACCTGAGAATGCTGCTGGATTCTGTAGGATTCCAAAGGGCCTTGGAGGGTTTTGGAGTTGGTTCTGCCAGTGATTCTGTTGATGCCTTGGTGGATACCTGGAATAGGGAACTCGCCAGGGCAGTAGGCATGGTCACCTAAGCGTCCTCTCCAACCCTCTTCAGAATTAGCTCCATGGTATACAGAGATCTATGGGAGCTGAAGCGGCAAGGTAGATGACGAGTTCAAATGGAGGACAACTCATCTTAAATTCAGTGAGTCACAGCATAGAGCTCATTTGATGGTCTATGTTGTGACAATACATGCAGCAATTTTATTCTGTACGTATTGCATCTGCAAATTCCCATCCAGCAGATCTATTCTGGATTATTAGGGGTTTAACTCAAGCCCCTTCAGTTTCAAATTTGTTTCCGGAAACAGTGTCTCGCTGTGACAACTTTTAATGAGTTCTTTGCAGATAAAATCTCTCTCATTCAGGCTGATGTGTGGACTCCATTGTTTCTGTAGGGCCAGTTAGGGAGGTATGCAGAAATCCCTCTTGAAAGATTAGATTGGATCAGTTTCAATTTGTTACTCCTGAGGATGTGGACAAGCTGCCTGGAGTGTTACGGCCTACCACCTTTTCTTTGGATTGTTACCCGACATGGCTGATTTCATCTTGCAGGGAGGTTGTTGATGCTGGCCTAGTTGATAGCATTAATACTTCACTGAGGTGTGGGCAGGATGCTGCCTTGTCTGAAGGAGACAATAGTTAGACTTCTTCTTAAGAAGCCCACACTTGATCCCCTGTTGATGGATAATTATAGGCCAGTCTCCAACCTCCCATGGTTAGGTATGATGACTGAGAGGGTGGTGGCTGACCAACTCCAAGAGGTCTTGGAGGAAACTGATTATCTAGACCCATTTCAAACGGGCTTTAGGGCAAGCTATGCAGCTGAGATAGCCTTGGTCGGTCTGATAAATGACCTTTGCCAGAGAATCGACAGAGGGAGTGTGACTCTGCTAGTTCTTTTGGATTTCTCAGAGGCTTTCAATAGTATCTATACCATGGTATCCTTCTGGATCGCAAAGAAATTTGGAGCTAGGAGGCACTGTTTTACAGTGGTTCTGCTCTGACGTCTTGGGTAGATTTCAGATGGTGGTGCTTGGTGACAGTTGCTCATCAAAACAGGAGCTGCTTTATGGAGTACCTCAGGGCTCCCCTCTAACAGGGATTCCCACATGTTCACTACAACTCCCAGCATCCCCAGCTGCAATGGCCTTTGACTGGGCATTATGGGAGTAGTTGACTGGGCATAATGGGAGTTGTAGTCAACAACATCTGGGAATTCCCATTAGAGGGAACACTGGCTCCATTCTGTCACCAGTGTTTTTAACATCTACACAAAACTGCTGGGTGAGGTCATTGGGATTTGGCGCTGGGTGCTATCAATATGCTGATTACACCCAAATCTATTTCTCCTTCTCATGGATATCAGGAAATGGCATTAGCCTCTTAAATGCTTGCCTATAGGCAGTAATGGGTTGGATGAGGGATAATAAACTGAAGCTGAATCCAAGCAAGACGGAGGTGCTCAATGCTGAGGGTTGTAATCTGCAAGGCGGGTTAGAATTTCCTGTTCTGGATGGGGTTACACTCCTCCAGAAAGAACAGGTTTGTAGCTTGGGAGTGCCCTTGGGTCTGGGTCTCACCTTGGTGTTTGAGGCTGAGGCTGTGACCAGGAGTGCTTTTTACAAGCTGTGATTGATTTGACAAGTCCCCACATTCCTTGAGGAGAATGACCTGAAAACAGTGGTGCACCAGCTGGTAACTTCCAGGTCGGAATACTGCAATGTTCTCTCTGTAAGGCTGCTTTTGTGCGTAGTTCAGAAACTTGTTAGTTCGAAATGCAACAGCCAGATTGGTCTCGGGGGTAACTTGGAGAGACCACATTATGCCTGTTCTTAAACAGTTGTACTGGCTGATGATATGTTTCCAAGCAAAGTACAAAATGCTGATTATTACCTTTTTAAAGGTCTAAATGGCTGATGACTAGAGGTTACCTGAGAGGGCATCTTTCTATACAAGATGCCCACCACTCATTAAGATCATGAGGATGGATCCATATTCAGGTTGGGTGCTACCATCTGGGATCAGGCCTTCTGTTGATGCCCTAGGTTGTGGAACGTGTTCCCAGTGGATATAAGAGGACTGTCTTCCTTGGAGGCTTTCAGGAGAGCCTTAAAGGCCCATCTCTTAAGCCTGGTTTTTAATTTTAACCTTAATTTTAATGAGACTTAATGTGGTTTAAATGTTTCTTCATTTTAATTGTTTTGTTCTGTGTTTTTTATTTTAATGTAAACTAGATGGAGATATCTATATCTATATGGATGGCTGCATGCTTTGAAATCACTAAATTTTGGCAGTCTTCTGACTCATTTAAGCATAGCAATGCATTGCATCAGGTGTTACTTTTGAAGTGGTGTTTACATCTTCTTTACATCTTCTCAGATACTATTTGATTTTAATAGCTTTTAGTGTAGTCTTCCCTTGTCTGTGTCAAATAAAGAACTACAGAACCCAGAGAATATTTTCTTTGTTTTGGCTTTTTCAATTATTTGCATTATGCTAAAATACCAGGAACCTTTTCTTTTATTTTGCTTCTGTTTGTGTCCCAGAAGCCTTCCTCCAAATATTACAATAGCTTTCTTAGTTGACAGTAAATCCTGTATTAATCATAGGGAATAGTCACATCATATACTCCATTAAGGGTGGGGATAGTGTTTTCATGGGTAATTGACCAATTTCAGACTTGACTGACATACTTAGCACACACATAATTATTTTGATGTGTGTTTGTGTGTTAATGTATCTAAAGCTACGGGAAATGGAAGAACAACTGAAATATGCTCCATTGTCCTTCCACAATCAAATGATGGCCAAAATTCGGACTTACAGAAGAGACCTTGCCACATTCCAGAGGAAGATGAGAAGTACAGATTTGGGAGTGGCCTCAGGAGGATATGGAGATCCAAAATTTGGGATCTTCTCCACAGAAAATGAACAAAGTGTGAGTACTAAGCAAATGTTAATTACATTTAAAATTACTTTTTATTATGGATGGAGGACCTCTTCTAGCTAGCTTTAAGCTCCTTGTATTTAGAGGCAAACCTCTAGCTTTAAATCCTTTATATTTGATTATAAGTTTCTTATGTAGATATTGGAACTGTATTGAAGGTAACATTGCTAGTAGTAACACTGCAAATTATGTGCTTTTCTAAACTGTGCAACAGAATGCTAGTTAAGGAGGGAAGACAATTGATTATAAAGAGTTCTAAACTTGATTTTCATACATTTTATCTATTATCAAATCTCAGTGAACATGCTCTTGTTTAAAAAAGCGTTTTTGAAGGGGGGATAGTTTTTCATAGTGGTTGATGATTTAATTAACACAAGCTATTGCACACTGTTAGAAATAAAGGGTATCTTGATTTAATTCTTTGTCATCAGATTTGGTATTGCAGAAAGTATGAAAAATTTCCTGTTAAGGTAGCACATCAGAGTCAAAATTACTTCAAAAAATAAACATGTTGCATTCCCATCAGTATTGTGAAGGATGCCAGTTTAAGCATCCAGAATGTTGCTAGCATAAGCAAAACTTAGTGGAAGCAATTTCCAGTGTTGCCTGAACCTCCTGAGTCTCCCAAAAAGCCAATCCCAAGGGTCAGGAG
This sequence comes from Hemicordylus capensis, assembly GCF_027244095.1. NCBI lineage: Eukaryota > Metazoa > Chordata > Lepidosauria > Squamata > Cordylidae > Hemicordylus > Hemicordylus capensis. Next base: position 80,668,973 of record NC_069657.1, on the reverse strand, counting down.
ACCCTCTGCAATGATGTGGGATGTGACAGGGGTTAGTGCAGGGGACAGAAAGCCCAGAAACCAGGTGGAGACGCCTTCAATTCCATGAGTGTGTCTACCCAGTTTTTGGGCTTGCCATTTTTGCTGCTGCCCATGTGATTGCAAGGCTCCATCAACCCTTGGGAATGGCTTCTAGAAGTTTGGGAGGTTGTGTGGGGGAAGCAACACTGGAAATTGGTTTTTCCGAGTCTTGGTTATGGTTGTGTTGCTCTGAATTCTAGCCAGTGATTTAATCACAGCACTATTGGCATGAGTTGTCTCTGGTTACATAAGAACAGCCCTGCTGGATCAGGCTCAAGGCCTATCTAGTCCAGCATCCTGTTTCACACAGTGGCCCACCAGATGCCTCATATTATAAGAACAAAATATGAAGCTGTAGTGGATTAAAGTCTTTGTCTCAGAGCAAGCTCACATGAGGGAAATAAATGCTGAATCATCCCTGCTTGAGGTGCCTGGCTAGGCTCCTCCTAAAACTATTCTGTATTATCGGTAAGTTCACAATGCTGCCACCAGCACCCCTCTGATCAACAGAGCTTGAACATCCCTGGGCTTAGGGTTGAATCCCAGGGAAAACCTCTCTTTATTTTGTTGTTGGATAAGTACAAAAATCTTCCATGTGCAAGCCTACACTTGGCGAGAAAACTGATAGCTGCTGAACGTTTGAGGAAGTTTTTGAACCAGAGAACACCTTCCCGCCCCCCGCTCACACCCTTTTCCTGAGTTAAAAACCAACTCTGGGAGTCTTGTAAAAAGAAAAGAACAAACCCAGTTTTATTTCATTACTACAGACTGCTTCTGTCTGAGGTTTTCTCAGCTTTTAAATACAGTTAAAAATACTTAGTAGGTTACAAAAGTAGGTTGTCTTAATCCACACTTAGAGTGTTTATAGAGTCTTTTGGAACGCCCTAGGTAGGATGGGCGTAGGCTAGTGTTTCTTATTTAAATTACACTACAGGTGAACAATAAAAGACCAGTATGAGGAATATGCAAAAGCACACACACCAAAGAAATAGAATTTCTAACACAAACTCTTACTAAACCACTTTCTCCTGCCCTAAACTTACGAAGCCACTAGCCTTGGCTTCCTTTTTCCTTGAATTCACCAAACCATTTGATTATCAAGCCCCTGCAGTTCTGTCTTCCAAGAGCTGCAGTCATCCTCCTGTGCACCTCCCACTTTGCTGCTTCTAACAAAGACCTCTCTTCTTCCTGGCAACAGTTCTCTAGGGTCCCACCCACTAAGGGTGTGCACCGGACCGCGGACCTGCGGCTTGGCACTGGGGTGGGGGGGTCCATTAAGGGCGGGGGGGGCTTTACTCACCCCTCCCGCGCTTTGCTGCTTCGGCGCCATAATTACTTTAAAAAATGCGCCGCAGAATCATTTGCCGCTCCGGGGCTCCTTGACTTCAAAATCGGGCGGCAGGATACTTCCCTGCCGCCCCCAAAGCCCCCTCAAGCCATTTGAGCTCTTTAAATCTCGCCCCGGACCGAGTGCTAAAGCGCTCGGGCGGGCGGCGGGGAGATGTCCGTCCGTCCGCCCGCCCGCCCCCTTCCCTGCCTTCTGCGAAGTGCAGGGAGCCTTCTGCGCGCAGAAGGCAGGGAAGGGGGCGGGCGGACGGACGGACATCTCCCCGCCGCCCGCCCGAGCGCTTTAGCACTCGGTCCGGGGCGAGATTTAAAGAGCTCAAATGGCTTGAGGGGGCTTTGGGGGTGGCAGGGAAGTATCCTGCCGCCCGATTTTGAAGTCAAGGAGCCCCGGAGCGGCAAATGATTCTGCGGCGCATTTTTTAAAGTAATTATGGCGCCGAAGCAGCAAAGCGCGGGAGGGGTGAGTAAAGCGCGGGAGGGGTGTGTAAAGCCCCCCCGCCCTTAATGGACCCCCCCACCCTAACCCTCCCGAACTAAAACCACCCCTTGTCCGGACCGGTTCGGAGGCCAGTAGAATGGCCTCCGAACCGATCCGTGCACACTACTACCACCCACCTGGTGTGCTAATTGACTGACCCCCGGAGTTCTTCAGCCTGTCAGTCAACACAGGATTCCCTTCCTGTTAAATCTTTAGGGGGCAGGGAGGCTGGTCACTACAGAAGCCTTTCAAGAATTGCTTCTTTTACTGTTGTCAGCCCCACTGTCTAAATGGAGTTAAGATTTTGCAGCACCTCTGATTGCACATAAAATGTGCATCTAAGCATTAGTCCACAGAAAGCAATGCAGTGAAGTGTACTAAATTCACATTCATTTGGACATTTAAATAAACATTCACAGATGTTAAAGCTGGATAAATAATCTTATGATGCATATTGATCACTTTTTGTTTTTAATATATTGCACATCAACCTGGCCATGCCATATAAAGTCATATTGCCATGCCATGAAGACTAAAATTTCATCTGGACTTTTCAAGCTGAAATACACATACTTACATGGGAGGCATGTGCTCATTGGAGTTATCCTACATATTATTTTAGATGCCCAGGCCAGAATTAGAATTAAAACTAAGAAGGATTGACCTTCTTTCCTTAAGCTCTGTCAGGAAATGAAGATGCTTCATTTGACACAGAGACAACATGGAGGATCAGGGTTTCTTAAAGCTTAGCTCAGAAAAACCTCGTCAGAGTTCTCATTCCTCCTCAAGGTCATGGTACATCCCTTACCAGTTCAGACTAGGGCTAATTTATGTGTGGAAAGATGGTGCATCCCATTCATTGCTTATATAGTCCTCCAGATGTGGGCCATTGCAAAATCTAGGAAAGGGGTGGGGGATTAACTGTGGGGAGAAGGAAGGGAGGCAATGGATTATTATTTTTTAAAATGCTTTCACTGTTTTTCCTTCACACTGCTGATTGATACTTTGCAAAGGAGTGAGGAAGAGTAAGAATAAATCCAGATCTTTTGTTTCCCCTGCTGCAGTTCCCAAATCCCTCCTGCCAGAAGCCACTTCAAGCCCTCCCTTCATCCCTGTAGTGACTGTGGGGATGCATTTTGGCTTGGAAATGGCCAGTGCAATTAACTGCCTGTCACTGTGTGGGGCTAGTGCCTGCATAGCTCTCTTTGTCAAGAATATTATTGTGTGGCAGAAGAAAATATACATATGAGCCATCCTTGGTTAGATTTGGTTTGGGAAGGAGGGGTCAGTCTCAACCTTGCTCCAGTATTTTCCTGAAGGGGTAAGTGGTCATTGGTAGGAATCCTCTCCTACCTGCCTTCTCCTGTTAGTTTAGTTCCTAGAACGCTGGGACCATATTTTGTTGTGTATCTAGATTTCCATAGCCACTCATGTCATAAAGATATAATTATAAGCAGGAAGAATATATGTTTGCAAGATAAGACTTTGATTTTATATAAATCTCCCCTGAGAAGAGAAAGTAGAATGGAATAAGGGATATAGTATTTTTCTCTGACTTCTGTTTTGTGTGTTCTGACTTGTAAACATTTCACATAGTGACTATGTCTTTAAAAGCATTTATTTTTTGATAAGTTTTGGAGAAAAGAATTGAAAGCCAAGAACTCCTATTTTGTTTAATAAGATGCCCACAGATGATCTTGTCAAAATGACACAGTCTTATCAGTCCAAGTTCATGATGAAACCTGATTTTTCCATGAATGCTGAGTGAATTTATCATAATGTGCATGTAACCACTTGGTAATCTGGTTATTTTTATTGTCCAGCTTAGAATGATGATGAGAATTTTATGTCTTTTTTGCTTTCTCAGTATTTTGGAGCCCAATGAGCTCCAAGTGGCAAGGAGAATTTTATCATCATGAAGTGTAGATGGTTGGTAAACTGAGCCTCTGTATTCACCCACTATAGCATAATAAACTAATGAGAATTAAAGTACACAGGAAGCTGCCGTATACTTAGTCAGACCATTAGTCCATCTAGCTCAGTATTGTCTACACAGACTGGCAGTGGCTTCGCCAAGTTTGCAGGCTGGAATCTCTCTTAACCCTATCTTGGAGATGCCAGGGAGGGAACTTGGAATCTAGATGCTCTTCTCAGAGCAGCTTCATCCCCTAAGGGGGAATACCTTACAGTGCTCACGCTTCTACTCTCCCTTTCATATACAATCACGGCAGACCCTGCTTAGCTAAGGGGACAATTAATTCTTGCTACTACAAGACCAGCTCTCCTCCACAAAGTAAGCTGAAGGGATTTAGGTGCATTGAAGCAGGAAGCTTTATAATATGTGGAGGTTGCCTTAGCTTCTTCATAAGAAGCATGCCAGCTAAGGAGACAAGAACAGTTTGAATTGGAAGTTTATTGTAACTGGGCATCAGACATTTTATCCATTCCTTCACAATGTTTGGAACATGATTTTATAATGTGTCTGTTTTCCTATGTCATCAGTGTGCAGCATCCCAAATTGTCCTAAATGTTTAAAGCCCTTGATTAAATAACCCAGGACTGACAGCTATAGGCCAGGTTCACACATAGCAGGGAATCTGAGGTTCTTCCAGCCTGAGAGAGGGCAGGGACTTGAAGTTGGTGTTGTAGACAGTCACATATTTCTGTCTGTTAGAAGTAGCCAAGTTGAGCCAGAGATGTGCCCTATCTGTGCCTCTCAGTGAGGTACTGGATGCTATCTCAGAGTGCCTTGGACTGCCCTTTGACTGGCATGCCTTCTCTCTGCAGCCATTGGTCCCAATTGCAAAAGATGCTGGAACGCCTGGAATCAACCAGAGGTTCATGAAAAGCATGGGTTCAGACACAGTGTGCACGTCATGGTGAGCAGCATTGGTTTGGCAAGCCAACTTCAAATCTCAGTTTGATGCCAATTGTGAACCTCTGGTTCCTGCCTTGACTTGGATTCAGAAGGTCACGGACAGATCAGTTTCTGACTTTGCAAGCAGGTTCTGCATTATGTGAACCTGCCCATAGTGTGTGATCTCCTTGCTTGTCTACAGCTTCTTAGAAGTCTACTGTCTCTAGGGGTCTGGTCCAGCCCAGTTGTTCCCTGCAAGATTGCTCTGGGTTGCCAACACAAGGATGATTGTTTGTGAGAGATGTTAAATGCATGTACCCTGTTTCCTTCACTGTGCTAGATTAAACTCCTCCTGCTGCTCCCATGCTGCAGAAGAGAGCAAATAGGTGATCAAGCTGCTGTAGGACTGGGATGGAAGGGTTTTGCTGGTTGGTATAATTGTGTGACAGTGCTAGCCTATGTGTTGTAGCTGTTCATCAGTGAATTGTCTCTGTTTATATAATAGGGATGTTTTCTGTGGAGGTTTGAAGTCTCTCTCTTTTTGGTATATTTGAAAGCAGATGTTGTGACACTTTCCCTTAGGAATAGCACACTCAGATTTTTGGGCTGTAGTTGCACAAGCACAAAGCAGAATTCTGACACGTTTTCAATTTCTACAAAGTAGAGAATGTTGCCAGGCTGGGCAGTTTATTTTGCCAGGACAATATGGATTATCAGCTTGAGAACGTGCTGGGGATAATTTTCTCTCTCCACCTTTTTAAATAGGTCTTAATTGTCTCTCTTAGACTCAAGTACAGTCTCAGAGGGTGTTGCTGCTTCAAGGAACAGAAAGCTTGAACCGAGCTAGTCAAAGCATTGAGCGTTCGCACCAGATTGCTGCAGAGACGGATCAAATTGGTACTGATATAATTGAAGAACTTGGAGGGCAGCGGGAGCAGCTGGAACGTGTCAAAAGCAGAGTGAGTACGAAGAATGCTGTTGTAGTGCCACAATCTAGTCTTTCTGTGTTGGAAATATTGGGCATCTTGCATATGTCCATATATGTCAGTTTGATAGCCATGTGGTGGGGTTAGAGTGGCAAATGCGGCTAGGGCAGGGCTGCACAACTTCATCCCTCCAGCTGTTGTTGGACTATAACTCTCATTGTCCTTGACTATTAGCCACTTGGATGGGGATGATGGGATTTGTAGTCCATCAGCAGCTGGAGGGCCAAAGTTGTGTATCCCTGGACTAGGGAGACCCAGGTTCAAATTCCTGATCGGCCATGAAGTTCACTAGGTGATCTTGGAGCAATCATTAACTCAGTCTAATCTGTCTCACATGCTTGTTTTAAGGATACAATGGGCAGGGGGCAGAAACCACTGCCCGGAGCTCCTTGGAGGAAAATGGGATATAAAATAAAATTTATTTTTATCCTCTCTAATAAAACGCTTGGTGTCCGTCCGTGGACGGACACCAAGCGTGCGTTTGTGCCTGGCCTGTTCTGGGCATGCCCAGAACAGGGCAAGGGAGGCACGAATGGCAGGACCCGGCGGCCATGTTGGGGCCGGGAGAAGGAGAAGTGGCCGCCGCCTACGCCAGGAGGAGAGTGCGGGAGAGGCGGCGGCGCAGCCGTGGCCACGGCCAGAGGTGGCGGTGGCTGCGACGGGGCAACTGGCGGCGGGAGTGCGGGTGAGGCGGCGGCGGGGCCAGAAGCGGCCGCCGCAAATAAAGGAGAGAGGCGCCGGGGGAAGAGGCGGCGGGGAAGCTGGCCGAGGTGGTGGCGGAGCCGCCGCCGAGGCCTGGCGCTGCCAGTAAAGCTGGGCGGGGGGGGAACCTTGGGGCCCGATCCCACCATTCCCGTCCCCCCGCCAAATTACTAAGGGCCAAATTGGCCCTGAAAAATGCCGCTGCCGAACCGCCCTCCCAGCTGCCCGATCCCACCATTTGTACAGGAAAGAGGAGCTCGCTAGCAGAGCTCCTCTTTCTGCAAAGGCTCTTCTCAAACTGGCGCTTTGAGCGGAAAGGGCGTCGGGCAGCTGGGATCGGGCAGCTGGGAGGGCGGTTCGGCGGCAGGCCCGAAAGCATTACTAGCGCCCGTTTTTCAACGGGCTAAAATTCACTTGTGTATATATAAATGGCTTGAGAAAATTCAGTCACATGCAAGTAACTTTACCCAATATAGAACTTTCTATATTTTCATTTGTGCTCTCACTCAACCATCCTCTATCTACCACGTTAGGATCTGCTTGCATGTATCATAACAAGCAATCTTGTGGGTTCTTTTGATCTCATAAACATTATGTAACTGATTTTAAAAAGTAGTAAAAATGTACAAAGCATAGCCTATTTATCATATTTCTGTACTGCCTGATATGTACATCTCTAGGTGGTGTACAAAATTTAAACCTTTACAAGTCACAGATTAAAATACATGACAATAAACGTTATTAAAACAAGTTTTTAAAATTACTAAAAACAATATTGTCCTGTATTTATTTTATTTTATTTTTATATTTATATCCTGCTCTTTCTCCAAGGAGCCCAGAGCAGTGTACATGCCCATTTTTATCCTCACAACAACCCTGTGAGGTGAGTTAGACTGAGGGAGAAGTGACTAGCCCAAAGTCACCCAGTGAATCTCATGGCTAAATGAGGATTTGAACTCAGATCTCCCCAGTTCTAGTCCAACACTCTAACCAACGCACCACACTGGCTCTTTATAGGGCCAGATTACTTTATAGAGTAATATCCTGAGAAAGTTAGTTAACATGATGTGGCACAATTGAAATAAATTGAACAAGTTAGTAGTGACTAATTTAAGTCCTGCTAATTTCAATGAGATTCACAATCCTACACTTTTAGGATACAACCCAGGGTTTTTATATATACACTTATATACATACATACATACATACACACTTTGTTTGTTTGTTTGTTTGTTTGTTTGTTTGTTTGTTTGTTTGTTTGTTTGTTTGTTTGTTTGTTTGAAATCTGGTTCTCAGGTTAGCATTTTTGACGGATCTCAGACTTGTATCACAATATATGTGGAAACATGGAAGCTTGAGGACCAGATTTTAGTAGGAGAGACCTCATTCCCCAGCATTGTTGTATGTTTATCTTCTAACATTTGTCTCTGTTTTATATGATCACAATGGCATTCAGTTTAGGAGTGGGTGATACAGTATCTGAAGATTATCTTAGCCCATAAAGTGAAATAGAAATCCATTGAAATATCTTCACACAGTATATACTTCACATAAATTTTCTTCAGTTAATGCATTTTAAGGTGTTTTTTGGCATTTGCTATTGGTGATCACAACAATTTTGATGTGAGATGATAAACAGTATATCTAAAACTGATTTCACAAACTCTCCAAATTTGTCTTGTGCTGGTAGAAGAGATCTGTGTGTGTGCTGACTTACAGCACAGAATGTGTGGTATTGGGAGCAGAATTCAGATGCTTTTAAAATCTCTGCTGCCTTTTTTTCTTTTTCAAAAAGAATTTCTAGCTTTTATGGTTATGAAGATGTACTTGAAAGAGGGTGGCCAATGCCTGCTGAAACTTCAGAAGCCAGAAAGGCTAGCTGAATAGGATTTCCAGTGGCTGGAGGCAGGGCTTCAGTGACCTACATATTTGTTTGCTAATTTATTGTCAGAATAAATTATGCAAATTTTAAATTGCATGATTTTACAGATTTTTGAATTAAGATTGTCTTGATTCAGAAACTGAATTGCCTGGACACAGAATGAACACAGACTGATTTAAGAATGACTTACATGAGACACATTAACGTTTATAAACAGAGAAGCAATGCATATATTAAAACCAGAGGCCATTTGATGCTTCTGCATGAAAAATCTTATATTTCAGTTCACAATGTGCAAGATGATGCCTATTTCAAGTCTGAGCCATTTTTTCCGCCCTGAGCCATTTTTGAAATTGAATAAATGAATAAATAAATATTTGTCTGCATCCTAATTCTTACATGTGCTTAGTTCATTAGTGTTGTCTTCGCTCACTTGATGGCTAAAGGTAAAGTGTGCCATCAAGTTGATTTCGACTCCTGGAGCCCACAGAGCCCTATGGTTTTCTTTAAAAAATTTTTTTTTAAAAAAATTATTTTATCCATAATATAAACAGAAAAACATAAGAAAAATAGAAATAACAAAAGAAAGAAAAAAAACAAGACATGATCAAATGATACAATTACAATGATTCTCATTACAATCTGTCTACTTCCACCTGAGTTCTTTACACCATCATCTACCTCTTCCCTTCTCCAATCTGAAAGATAAATGGCTGCAAATTTAACAAAGCCCTGTGGTTTTCTTTGGTAGAATACAGGATGGGTTTACCATTGCCTCCTCCCACACAGTATGAGATGATACCTTTCAGCATCTTCCTATATCACTGCTGCCCAATACAGGTATTTCCCATAGTCTGGGGAACATACCAGCAGGGATTCAAACCGCTAACCTTCTGCTTGTTAGTCAAATATTTCCCTGCTATGCCACTTAAGGTGACTTTACTTGATGGCTAGCAGACATCAAAACAAACTAAAATGGTATTCTGTTCCCTTGACAAAGTGTGTGAAAACTAGTGTTAAAAGCCTGGTAACAAGTTTTTCTTTTTAGGCAGTGAACACAAATGAAAACTTAAGCAAAACTCGGAAGTTGCTGCGCTCCATGTCAAGAAGGTAAAAGGTCATTTGAAAAAAACAGATATTTGGGGTTTCTGATCAAAATTCCTTTTATCTGTCTGCACACTTTTCTTTTTGCTTACTTGACTAGTTTTTCCTCTCCGCTACTGTTCACATGCCTTAATTTAACCAAAATATACTTGCAGACTAACTTAGAACATAAGAACAGCCCTGCTGGATCAGACCCAAGGCCCATCTAGTCCAGCATCCTGTTTCACACAGTAGTGGCCCACCAGATGCCGCTGGAAGCCTACAGGCAGGAGCAGCAGCCCTCCTGCTGTTACTCCCCTGCAACTGGTACTCCTGCTTTGGAGGCTGGAAATGGCCTATAGCCCTCTGACTAGTAGCCGTTGATAGACCTCTCCTCCATGAAGTTATCCAAACCCTTCTTAAAGCCATCCTGGTTGTTGGCTGTCACCACATCTTGTGGCAGAGAATTCCACAAGTTGATTATGTGTTGTGTGAAAAAGTACTTCTGTTTGCTGGTCCTAGATTTCCTGGCAATCAATTTCATGGGATGACCCCTGGTTCTAGCGTAATGGGAGAGGGAGAAGAATTTCTCTTCATCCACTTTCTCCACACCATGCATGATTTTATAGACCTCTATTATGTCTCCCTGCAGTCATCTTTTTTCTAAATTCAATAGCCCCAGGTGTTGTAGCCTTGCCAGAAACTTCTTGGTTTCTTGTGCCAATTAAATTTAAGGTTGCTGACCACTAATTTTTTTAGTTATAACTTTTTAACCAGTTATGAATTGGCATATTAATAATTCAGTTTTGTGCTTGAAAGAAATAAGTATACTTAACTATGTAACACAAGTAAAAGTTGGCATTTTAGCATTGGAAGAAAAAGCAATTTTAATGTTCCTTTGACCTACTGTAACATTGGAACCAATAGAACCTGAAATAATAATAATGTGTGTGCTTAACTTGCAGTTGTGCCAATTAAAAATGGTTCTCTCGCCAGTTAATCAGCTAATTAAGCTTAGAGCCCTAATTAAAATATTTACAAAACAGGGGAAGATGTGCTTTTTCTAGTCCAGCATCCTGTGTGCAGTAGTGGCTGGCTGGATGTTCTTCCAAAGTGCACACCAGGGTATGAAGGCAACAGCCCTTCTCTGCTGTTTGCCACTGCCCCTTCCCAGCAACTGCCTTCCCAATACTGCCTCTGAACCTGATGGTTTCATTTAGCCGTTATGGCAAATACCCATTGATAGACCTGTCTTCCATAAGTTTATTGAATCCCATTAGATAAATGGGATCTAAAAGCATTGTGCAAGTACTCTTCTCATATGTCATGAATCTACTGCCAATCACTCGTATTGGGCAACACCAAGTTCTAATATGGAAGAGGGGCAAAATTTCTCTTCATATCATGCAGCATTTCATAAACCATTATTGTATCCCAACCCTCGGTCCTCTTCCCCCCCACCCCCACCCTTTCCTCATAAGGAAGAGATTCCAAACTCTTGATCATTTTGGATGTCCTTTTCTGCATTTCCCCCAGTTCTGCAATGTACTTTTTGAGATGCAGTTGTTACCAGAAGTATACACAGTATTCTAGATATGGCTATACCAGATATTTGTGTAAGTGCATTCTCACATACCAGCTGCCTTGTTTTCAGTTCCTTTCCTAACATGAATTTTCCTTCATTATTATAGTATAATGCGTTACTTGCTCCTAGATTTTGTTGATTTTGTTGATGATATCCCTCTTTGCGGTTCAGAGGAGCACTACCCTAACCCCTGCCAATGAGGGGTCCTTTCTGTAAACTTTACAGAACCTTTGGAATGCATCAGCTCTGATAGTTATGGATAGCTTGCTCAGTAACCTGTGGGTGGGTGGGGGGGAATATTTTCCTATAAGGAAAGCTATATAAAAATGTAGTGTGTCAATGATGGTAGTGTGAATATGGCTAGACTGTATTCCACTGGCTTAATTTAGACATTGCACCAAATGGCTGTTTGCAAAACAGAACTGCAGAGTGTCATGTCTGCAGTGACAAACCATGGTTTGAAGTTGGTTGGAAATTTCCACAAACTGTAGTTTGATATCGTGTTTGAACCAATTAAGTATTGAGCCAAAGAGGAGAGTCAGAAAATGGAGAGCTATAAAGAGAAGACACAAAATAAAGGCATTCAAGAAGCTCTCACTGGTGGTTCCCTAAGCATGCCCTTCAAGCTCTAGTATGCCCTTAGCCTTTGACTCCTCACCCACTGCTCTGTTTATCCCAGATGCTAATGTAGTTCCCAGTGTATGAACAAAAAGCAAGGGTACCAAAACATGCGGTCTACACACTTTTAAAGTTATTGAACCAGCTGTACAAGGGGCCCTCAGTATCTGCAGTTCTGATGTCCGCAGCTCTACGTATCTGCCATCAGGAAATATAGCTTCGACCTCGTTATTCACAGTATGGCAGTTTTGCATATCTGTAGTTTTTAGTGCACGGTTTCATCCTTATGCTTGTGCTTTTCCTGCATGTGCTTGTGGGTTGTGAGAGGAGGTCAGAGGAATGCTTTGGTTTGTGTGCTTCAAAAAGACATTTAAGAGCTTTTGGCAGACTCGGGTAGCCTTTGGTGTCCTGGGGGAGCCATTGGGAGAGCTTTTAAAGCCTTTTTGGAGATATTTCTGTGGAGCCTTTGCAAGCCTGTGGAAGCCTTTGGGCGCTCTTTACCCATTCCTGTGGAGTTTCTTGGAGGAGCCTCTTGCAGCCCTGGTAAGATGCTGATTATCACTTTAATACATTTAATTTTGATGACATTTTATTTTTTAATTATATCCAAATTAAAAATTCAATTTTAACCTTGATAATTACTGTATAACTAGTTAATTTAAATTGCAATTCAAAATTCAGTTGATTAGAATTGCTTTAAAATACTATATCCATTAAAATTGATTTCAAATGCTGTACAGTATCCATTGAAAACTGATGTACTGTATCCATTAAAATGTATTTTAAATATCCATTAAAACTAATTATCAATTACTGTGCTATACTTTATCAATTTTGGCATGGGGTGGGTGAGGGTTGTCTTGCAGTTTACTGTACTTTACAGTATTGTACAATTGTTTTCCTTCCTCTGGAGCCAAAATGAGCAGCCGCACAGTGGAGAGCTCTGCTGAGGGGAGTGGCAAAAGGTCTCACAGAGTGTTGCCCTTGAGCAAGAAGGTGAAGCTGCTGGTCATGTTGCCTTGTGAGAACAGTGTAGCATCCATTGCACACTGTTATGGCATCCATGAGTCCGCTGTCTGCTCCATCAAGAAAAGTGAAGCCAGTATCCATGCGAGTGTGGTGTCCAACATGTCTCAGAGTCTTAAGGTAGCATTAAAACCATGCAAGCCTCACATGGAATGGATGGAAAAGTCCCTCAGTTTGTGGGTAAAGGACCAAGAGTGGACCAGTCGTTTGTGAGAAAGCACTGTGGTTCTACAGGCAGTTTGCAGTGGAAGGTGGTCAAGTGGTGGGAACCTCTGAATGTGGTTTCCAGGCAGGCAGAGGCTGGTTTGAAAGATTCAAGCACCACTACAACTTCCACGGTGTCAAGCTGATAGGGGAAGCAGCATTGGTGGACCACGATGTGGCACAAAGTGTTCCAGCGGCTGATTGAGTCTGAAGGGTATAGGCCTGCGCAGGTCTTCAGTGCTGATGAGACAGGCCTGTTCTGGAAGCGGATGCCATCCTATTCCTTCATCAGCAAAAGAAAGAACTGCTCTGGGTTTCAAGGCAGCCAAGGACCTCACTCTGCTGGTATGTAGCAATGCTGCAGGGGATTGCGTAGTCAAGCCCATGGTCCTGAACCCTCATAGCACAGAACCCTCATGCCATGAAAGGGAAGAATAAAAACCAGCTTCCTATCTTCTAGAAAGCCAACTGGAGAGCATGGGTTACCGCAGCAATTTTCTCTGACTGGGTCCACATGAGTTTTTTTGGCATGAGGTGCAGAGATACCTGGCCTCCAGAGTTGTCCTGGTGCTCAACAGTGCCCCTGGCCATCCTGAGACCCTGAAGTTTGCACACCCGAACCTGCAGATCATCTCCTTGCCATCCAACACCATTTCCTTGATACAACTGATGGACCAAGATCTGATTGCAACTTTCAAGCCCTATTACACTCGCCACACTTTCAGGAGGTTAATGGATCTCATGGAAGCTGATTCCCCTCTGTCAGTCAGTGATAGCTGGAGGAGCTACAGCATTGTGGACTGCATTGAGAATATCACGGCATGTTTTCAATGCAGTCTGGAAGAAGTTGTGGCCTGGGGCAGCCATCCTCTTTATCTGCTGCAGCCATTTCCTCAGTAACTAATAAAGCAGACCACCAACTTTGTGCACACCATTGGTGCTGAAGGTCTGCAAGATATCAAGCCACATGAGGTGGAGGAACTCCTCCAGTCCCATCAGGAGGAGTTGACAGAGGAAGAATTGGAGGACATCATCAAGGCAGCTCCTGAGAGTGAGGGAGAAGAGGAGAAAGAGGAAGACAAGTTCTCCAAGCCCTTCACCACAAAGGGGCTGTCAGAGTCTGCAGCTGGGCACTGCCTTGGCCGACAAAGTCTTTGAACTTGATCCCATGATGGAGCACAGCATCAAGTTCAAAAGGCAATTGGAGGCTGCTTTGCAATCCTATAAGGACCTACCGGGCTCTGCAAAGCAAGAGGAAGCAAAGGACCATCACCAGCTACTTTGAAAAGGTATGTGCTCCCACCATCATAGCTGCAGAGTCGTCATTGGAAAGCAACAGCTCCCACTTTCCACAGCTTCAGGGAGGAAGAGCAACTATAATGCTGGCACCTGATCTGTGCTCCAAGCAGAAGATCGTAGATGGAGTGCTGGAAAATCCAGCAGTGGAGTGAAGGAACTCCACTGCTTCTTAAATTTGATTTTTGCTGCTGCAGGCCAGAGAGCTGGAGTGCTGCTAACTCTGGCAGTTGAGCAATGGAATGAGAAAAGACCCCTTGTGTGTTTGCTTGAACTGGAATCAATTCTGTGCTGCCTCTTTGGCCAACCTACCAACCAGTCAAGCCAAGGCTTGGTGTTGCTGAGTGTTGGACTTCATCTGGGGGGTGGAGAAACTTCATGATTACACATTGGAGGAGCTGGGGTCCACTGCTGGAGTACCTGGAGAGTGAGGTGGCCATGGTACAGTGCTGTACACACCTTCCTTATTTTTGCTTTCCCCCTTTTTAGGCCATTTTTGGAATCTAACACCCCCACGGTTAGGTTCTGGAAACTACCCCCCCCCCAGTTCTCATTGACTTAAGGTTTCATTATCTGCTGTTGTAGGTGGAGTGGAATCCCCATGAATAACTAGCATCATCTGTATTCAGAAACCACTATTACCAACAGATGGCATAGTATAAGCAACATTCTCAATAGAGAACTTTTGGCTCAGCAGCCATTGTAAGTTTTTCCCCACCTTCATTTAAAGTGGTGGCTCTCATATTTAGCAGAGGGAGAGCAACTGTCCATCCCAGCATAGCAACTCTCCAATGACTGTGGCTATTTTCTTTGAATTTCTTGTTAAATTGTGAGCCCGTTTGTAACAAGGAACCATTTTCTCATCCCTTTTGCTATGTAAACAGCTGTGACCTTTTTTGTTGAAAAATGGTGTATATATATTCTTGTAGTAATGATAATCACCCATTCGCCAAGCACATCTGGCTGCTGTAGCCCACCTTCAAGATGAGGTATATGCCTCCCTCCAATTGTGCACACTCCATCCCCAGCTACAATAAATGGTAGTTCTTGGGGAAACACCCCCCCCCCGTCTAGTTGATTTCTTGGGAGTCCCCACTCCATAGCTACCTACAGCTATTTTCTGTTTGTGGGAATGGGGAAAACGTTGATAATTACCAAAGGGTACTTCATACAAGTTCAGGATAAATTTAGTCCAGGAGGGTGAAAGTTATGAGCACAAAATAAGAGGAGAATGTTCCCAGAACACCAAAAGAGAAAAGAGTGTGCTACACAAGCTGTACAGCCAACAGCAGCCTGAATGTTTCCAAACAGGATCATCTTGGGTTACATTGTCACCTTGGAGATGCTGTCAAGTAATAACCAGGTAGCCCACATGGTGCTGATTTGCCAGCCATAGGGCAAGAGCAGTTGGTGTAGTATCTGGGTACATTTGGGAGGTGACACAGAGAAAGCATAACAAAGCATTTGGCACACAAACCATGGTTTGATTCCTAAACTACAGTGAATTGGCTTGGTGCAATATCTGCTTTAAATGTCTATTTATACTTCATTGTTGATGCATACATTCCTTTCTATAGCTTTTTTAGTTAAGTTGAGAATTTTTATTTTAAAAACTTGAACACTGACACAGCAAGTCATTTAGCTACAAGCTGTTATGAGATTTTAAAGATGAATTAGCCTCCTCCTACTTTCCTGAAGGGTTCCATACCAAGTCAGAGCCTGATGAGCAGATTTCTTGCAATAACACATTAATTTCTGTAGATTGTTTTTAATAGAGCTACAATAGCTTTGGTATACTTGTTTCAGTTTTTCTTGTAACTTTCCTCAACTTAGGGGTTCCTGGGCCAGTAGACTTACATTTTAAGAAACTAAGATTAACACACTGTATTTGAAACTTAATATGTGGAAGTTTATGCTTCTGTTTTATTTTCTTGAGTCTGATAGAAATAACAGGTTTTTCATTTTTAAAAATGCAAATAATCTCATCCATATTCTCCTTCTAGATTTATGACAAACAAGTTGTTGCTCTCCATAATTATCCTCCTGGAGCTAGCTATTCTGGCAGGAGTTGTCTACTACAAGTTCTTCAGATGAACTTTCAAGATGCACAGATTCCTGCCTTTGTCTTCCATCCACCTCAAGGACAATGCACAGACATTGCTGAGCAACTGCTCTTTGGCATAGATTGAAAGGGGCGGGTTGTACCTAATGCAGCTAGCTGAAAGACACTGCTGATGCACTGTCAGTCTAACAGCATGTTCATCTGTGAATGTTGCAGTAAGACTGGAAGAAAGTGACTAGAAAGAAACACAGAGCGTGCTGTTTGGTAAGATTGTATAATTGCAGAGGAATAAAACATTTGTCAAAGCTGGTGTGTTTAACCTGTAGTACAGCAGTTTGGTCACGCAATGGAAAAAGTAACTAGTCTTTCAAACTGGTGAACACTCCAGAGTGTGGGATGCCTGTGCACTTGAGTAAATCAGCAGTGCTGTATAATGCCTGTTGTGAAGCACCTGCCAACACTTGGAGATTCTACATCCGTATTTGCTCTTCACTGTCAGATTCATCTGGTGAACTGGGTGTTGGGAGTTCATCAAAAACCAAGTGTGCTCCTTCTCTTGTCTGCCCAAAGCATGTTGCAATCACATCTACTGCAAGATGGGCTGTTGCATTCACTTCTTGCTGTGAAGCTGCAAGCAATGGGTTTACTTCTACAAGGTCCACTGCTGAAAGCAGGCCTGAGAAATTAAAGATGGCGAGTCACAAGGGAGGAATACCATTAATTTTTTTTAAAGCAGCACCACCTTAACCAGACAGACTTAATTAAATCTAATCTTCTAAATAACTGTTTGCAGGAAGAAAGTTCTGCAGTTTTAAAAATACTGTACTATCGAACATCAGCTTGTGCTGCATTTCAAAGGACTACTACTCTCAGCTTTACTCCTGTTTCTAGACTGTTAATAGCAAACTACCATGAAGAAAATAGAACCAGCAGAAAGAAACAGTTTAAATATTTAGAACATAGCTAACTATATCCTTGGTGCATTTACATGTCTGTAGCAGCTTATTCTCCCCCCACCCCTGTCTTTTGAAACTGCCAGAACTACAGGTTACAGAAGACTGCAAAGGAGCCGCAGTGAAGACTAGAGCAGCTGGAACTACTGCTCCTATAAACCGTTCCATATGAAGAAAACCTCTACTTGAGTTCTAGGTCTGGGTTTTTCCAGTAACTAGTAAGTGTGAACAGTTTTCCTAACTTTCAAAAGTCAAATGTTCTGTTATTGTCCAGTCTGTTCTGTTTCTTCATGAATTCCCTTGAGGGAATTGAGCAGAAGAACCTGAGTTCTGAAGTACACTCCTACCTTTTGACTTAGTCTGAATACTTTTGTAATGTAGCTACCATGCTAGCATATACTTGATTGTTTTTTGTATCACATCATCTTAAACTAGAAGTAAATGTGCTTGGCTGGTTCTTACCTGTGTTGTGTATTTCTTCTGAAATGTACATGCCTTCACGATATGTTAAGCCACCCCGCACAGGAGTCCCTGTTGCTGGAGCCAGTGTTGGGTCAAAGGCATCAATGTCAAAGCTCAGATGGATTGGTCTCTGTACTCTGCAGAAAAAAACCCACACTTATTCTACAGGTATGACCCACATGCAATAAATAACTTCTACTATATGTGAACAAAGGAGTGATCAATAGGATCTTGTAGCACCTTTTAAAAAGCAAAGTAATTGTTGCACAAAGTTTCTCCAGACATCTGCCCATCTAAGAAGTATTTACCTGCCCAAAAGGTGCTCAAATGTTCTTTCCATCACTTTATGGATTCCCAACCGATCAATATCCCGCATTGAAAAATATTGGATATCATAGTTCTTCAAAATGTAGCTGTTGAAAGAAGAGTTTCAAGTTGTTATACTGTAAGTCTGTCTAGCATGTATTGATATGAAGCTTAGGAATGTAGCTCAAGCCAAATGCCTGTGAAAGAAATAAGCCATAAGAAAGCTCTCCCAACCTAGCTATTTTGCACTTACTGTTCAGCAGGATCCACATCCCTAAGGCCAATATATACAATATCAGATCGTGAGAGGCAGGGCTTTAGCCAGGAAAATCCAGGAAGCACTGGCACCTACAGAGGAAGAGAAGATCAAGAATTTTGATCTAGGACACATGTTTTACAGTCTTGTTCTTAAGACATTAATAGATTATGGACAGACTTTGTTCTTGGCCAAATGCACCTTGTAGTGAGTCTGCCCTACACCCCAGCAACACAACTTGTCTGTCTTCCTGCTGTCATTAGTGAAGGTTGTAGTGAATAAATGTCATTATTACTTAGTTACTATTCACTGTCATTAGTAGGTGGTAAATACTGCAGGCATAGGTGTTAATCCATTGAGTTAGGCAGTAAAGAGAACTGTTCCCTAAAATGTCATCCTTTTAAAATCAATAGAGTATCAATGAGATAGAAATGAATTCAAGTTTGTCAGAAAATTAACTAGTGCCTATTTTCACTTGTGCAGTCATAGGACTAGAATTGGTAATACAGGTGGACCTCATTATCCCCAGGGGTTTGGTTCTCAGCTGATAGAGAAACCATAGATATTGAGGCAATGGAAATCAGTGGTAGGTTCCTGAAGGCTTTAAAAAATGGCTAAAAACTGCTGAAATGGAAGAAATGAGAGTGAATGTGCCGGACCATACTCTGTGGGTTTCCAGCTGTCCAGCAATGCCCTCCAAAAGCCCAAATTCTACCATTTTTCACAGAAAATCAAAGAGCCACGAAATGGCTTTAAACAAAATGGTGGCCAGAAATTATCTCAGACATAATTTCTGACCACCTAGGCACTGCAGATACATGGTTTAACTTTTAAAACTGCATTTATTATTATTATATACCGAGGTTGGGTCTCCATTGCCTAACCACAGATATGTGGAACCGCAATTGTTGGGACTGTGTGTGATGAGACCCCCCTGTATTACTGTTGAAACTCTAAAGGCTGATTCACATTTTATTCCCAACACAAAGATTTTTATATTGGTAGAAGTGCTTTAGGAGCAGTGACGATCTCTTCCACTGCATAACCACATTAGGAAGCATTGCTGAAATGTGTGGTGTTCAAACAGTTTACTTTTGCTTGCTTAGCTTGACCCCTGCTAACTGGGCAAAGAGGCATCTTTTACTGTGGTGATTCTCTTTATTTAGCAGGGGGAGAGTAACTGGCCTTATCCACCCTCAGCATAGTATTTCCAGTGACTGTTGCTGGTGTTTCTTATATTTCTTTTTAGAATGTGAACCCTTTGACAGGGTTCCATTTTGTTTGTTTCTCTGTGTAAACCACCCTGAGCCATTTTTGGAAGGGTGGTATAGAAATTGAATCAATAATAATAATAATAATAATAATATGGTAAGCCCTTAACCTGTGGTTACCAACCAGGGTTCCTCCAGATGTTGCTGTATTACGACTCCCAGCATCCCCACCCACAATAAATTGTAATGGGATACTGGGAGTCATAGTTCAGCAACATCTGGAGGAACCCTGGTTCAGAACCACAGCCTTAAGTTTAAGATTCAACTACTTGTATAGACCTTACATAAAGTTGTATGTTCTAGCAGCTGTTAAACACTTTTATAGCTGTCTTTTGGCAGTTTATAGCCATGTAACATGTTTACACCAGTAAGTTGGTAAAAGTCAGCCTCTAACTTGCATACTACTTTGACAGTGTACCACTTACTAAATGTTAGTTGCAATTCAAAATGACCACGTTATGTAAGTATCTCAATACTGCTTTAAGAGGGGTATGATCAAGAGGGAATCATTCGATGTTGCCACCCAGAAAAAACTACATTAACTTCTTGAACAAACAGAAGCAAGGTTTGTCTATTAAACAGGAAGCATGTTCATGCATAATCCCTCCTCCAGGTAAATGAAACTGATGAGATGGCAACAGGTAAAGTCAAGCCAGTGAACTTTCAGCTACTGTCTAGTACTGATTAACTTGCTAAGAGGTAGAAAAGATGCACAAGAACAACCTAGCTGGATCAGGCCCAAGGCCTGTCTAGTCCAGCATCCTATTTCACACAGTGGCCCACCAGATGCCTTTAAGAAGCCCACAGGCAAGAGGCGAGGATATACCTTCTCACTTGTTGTTGCTCCCCTGCAACTGGTCTTCATGCCTTTGAACTGGAGGTGGCCCATAGACACCAGCCTAGGAGCCATTGATAGATCTGTCCTCCATGAATTTGTCTAAGCCCCTTTTAAAGCCATCCAGGCTGGTGGCTTTCACCACATCTTGTGGCGGAGAATTTCAGCGCAAGTGTGTTCAAGTGCATTCCTATGAATGGAAACTGTCACGATCAGTATTGTGATTTTAGGCCAGTCTTTTTCATCCAGCAGTACAAGTACCACCACCGCTGGCTGAAAAGGACTGGCCTAGAACCACCGTACAGCTTGTGACATTACAATTTTCATTCACAGGAATGCAACGGGCTGGGCATCTTCCCCACTTCTTAGCAGTTAGACAGTAGTGGTGGTACCTAACTACTCCACTAAATGTGTGGGAAGCATAGTTGTTGCTGGGGGACATTCTGACATTGATCTGTCTGGCCTGGCTCTACTGCAAGTGGAAATGGGTGGGGTGCCAGTACCCTGGTGGCAAGATGCAGCTATGTGGCAGCACAGACCTCACCCTTTCAAAAGAAGTGCAGGTGAAGTGAAGGAAATACCAGGAGCCCCCAACAACTGGAGATGTGTCTGCCATACTGCAGGAATGGCTGAGCCACAGACTTTAAAAAGCTGTGAACTTACCTGTGGCTAGCACCCAGCATCCTATACACACCCATGGCAGCTGGCCCACATCCTGCTGGCCTCCAGGTGCCAGCAGCAGGTAAGTTTGCTGCTTTTAAAAAGTTATATTCTCCCACCCTATGGGGCAGAGCTTACTGGCTGCTACCACAGTGGAATGAACAAGCTGGATTGTGTTAAGACTCTGCTTCATAGCTTGTCAGTACAACTCCACTTTACCTTATCTTGAAGTTCTCTTAAGAGAAATGAAACTGGTTGTCCGTGGAGGTTTCCAGATGATGTTGTGAGTGGAGTGTTAACATCAGCATGTGCATCCACCCAGATCACACACAAATGTGGGTAGTGCCTTGCATGGCCACTGATGGAACCAACTGCTAAACTGAAAAAATGCAACAGATACAAAGTTTTAATCGGCTCAGCCTAAATAAGCACAAAGGACTTTAGTCCAATTAGTGTAGGTTAATGCACTGAGAAATAGGTACTTTCACAGAATAAATTAGATGCCAAATGAGACACTTTCACCATGCTGGAAGGAACCATCAAGACTAAAATACCAAAAGGAACCTAGCAGTCAAGTGGCTTAAGTTTTTTGTTTTTGTGTTTGCTACATGGAGGCTCATGGGAAGAAAAGTCTTATGTTTCTGAGTTTGTCTCTTGACTGAGATTAAGTCCTAATTTACATCAGAGAAACTGACTGTCCTTTGAAGTAATCTTGCCAAGTTTTCTGTCCCTGTTGTCTGGCTCTTACAGCCATGGGGTGGGGGGAGGGGCATTTTATTACATCTTCCTGCCCTACCTACCCTGTGGACAAAATATAATTAGACCCATTCCCAGTACTTTGAATTTATCAGTGGGGCAGAAAGCTTGGCTAAGGAGAGGTGTATTGATTGCCTAGAGGCTCGTACTCCAACACGGGAAATCACTGGCTGTCTCTGATGTAGAAGATAGGATGCCTGATATGTTACTGATAGCAGCTAGAGAGCTAACTGGATTCCCAAAATCACAAGCCGACAAGAAACTCTTTAGTACTTGGCAACAATATTTAGTCCTTTTCTCCAATTGGAGTCCCTATATTAAAATTTCACCTTGTATAAAGCACAGGAGGAACGACACTTAATGTGGAACAGAAAACATTTCCCCTTTTTTAGTTTGTTTTGGGGTGAGGAAAGAAGTGGGAGGGGAAGGTTATGGGGAAAGATTAATGATGGAGTAGCTAACTACAGTCTACTTTTTGTATGTTGTTGCTTGGTATGGGGAAGTCATTCAATATTACAAAGAAGAAGAATATTTATATACCGCTTTTCAACAAAAAGTTCCTAAAGCGGTTAATCCTCTCTAATAAAAGCCTTGGTGTCCGTGCCTCCCTGGGCTGTTCTGGGGAGCTCCGTGCATGCCCAGAACAGACCGAGGGAGACCCGACCGCCAGCACCAGGCGGCCATGTTGGGCAGCCAGAAGTGGCCACTGCGAAAAAGCAGGAGAAGCGGCGGAGCCATGGGGAGCGGGGATGGAGGAGGAGGAGGAGTGGGGATGAGGAGGAACCAGAGGACGCGGCGAGCCCCATGGGGCAAGAGGCGGCGGGGGAAGCCGGCCGAGGTGGTGGCGGCAGAGCTGCCGCTGAGGCCTGGCGGCGGTGCCGCCAAAGCAGCCGCCGCGGAAAAAGCCGGAGAAGCGGCGGAGCCATGGGGAGTTGACAAAGGCGGCCACGGGGAGGGCAGAAGCGGCTGCGGCAGCCGCAGAGAGGAAAAACAGCGGCGAGAGCTGGCGAGGACAGGCGGCACTATGGGCAGCTGGGGCGGCATACAGACTGGTCGCGGGGAGCAGAGAAACAGCAGCGGCGGCCCTGAAGCGGCAAAAACACAAGCTCAAAAAAAAAGAGAGCCAGGAGGGCTACTGGGAGCCTGGGAGGCGCAGGAAAAAAATGTCCAGACTAAGCGAGAAGGCTGTTGGGAATCTGGTGGGCAAGCTCGATTGCTAGGCAGCACACTGGAGCCAGGGAACCGTGGGGAAAGAGGTGGCCCGGCGGTGCCCGCGTGTGTCTTCGCAACGCAAAGAGAATCCTCCCCCTGTCTTCTTCCCTTCCGCTCCTACCTGTTGCATGAGCCCTCCAGATGCTCCACCAGCCCCAGCGGATCCCACTCTCGCCTCGGCCCCCAGAAGCCGCCGCAGCCCGGAGCGAAGCTCCGCCCCGGCCCGAGCCAAAGACCCCCTCACTGATCCTGTGCAGCTAGGCAGGCAGATTTCTCAACTCGGTTTGACTCCTTTCACTCAGGGAAGCATTCCTCTGTCCCAGTTGCTCACGGCAGAAAAGCAGGAGTGAGGGAGGGAGACAGGACAATAGAGAGATGGAAAGAAAGAAGGAAGGAAGGACAGAAAAGAGAGAGAAGGGAAAGAAAAGAACAAAAGAAACGAGGGAGAAAGGGCAAATAGGAAAGAGAAGTAAAGAAAGAAGGAAGGAGTGAGGGAGAAGGACAAAAAAATGACAGAAGGGAGGGAGGAGCCACCAGCCCCAAAGAGCACGCCCGTTAAAGAAAGAAAAGAGGAAAAGAGAAAGAAAACAAAAAGAAGTGAGAAAAGGTGGAAGAAAGGAAGGAAAAGAGGGAGAGGGAGAGAGAGGAAAGGAAGGAAAGGAAAAAGAGGAAGAGGGAGAGAAAAAGAAGGAAAGAAAGAAAAAAAAAGGAGGGCAAGAGAAAAGGAGAAGGAATAAAGGACAACAAAATTAAAAAAAAAAAGGTCCTAGCGCCCGTTATTTAAACAGGCTTAAAAATACTAGTATAGATATAATTCATTTATCAAGATATAAATAAATAAAATGGCTCAATTAACAAAAATCTCAAAAAACAAACCAACCCACCCTTTTCTAAGAGCCATCACCACTTCTAGAACATATGAAGCTGCTTCACACTGTGCACCTTCACTGGATTGGATTCTCTACCCAACTTCAAATGTAGGTTACAGGTGGAGAATCTCGGAAGTCTGGTATGGGAACTGGATGAGTTCAGATGCCACACATGCTCTCTGTTCCTAGTACTTCCCTGACCTGTTCTCAGTTTACGGACTTGTTAGTGGTTGAGCCTCTTCTCACGATTACGGAGATGAGCTCCAGAGCGGGCTGTGGGAAGAGTGGGTTAAACTTACCCTCCCTGCAGACGATCATGTCATTGCTGGGCATTCTCCCCGCGCACCCAGATGATTCCCTGCGAGCCTAGAGAGGGCTGGGATGTGCCATCCGGGCCACTGAAACTACCAAAATGCACCGCGTCACAGGGATCTCCCCTCCCCGGGCTCCCCGCAGTGTGAGCCCGGCTGCCTCATGAGCAAAAAACAAGGTTAAGGGAGTGCTTGCTCCCTTAAACTCATTTTGAAGGGTGGCTAATTAGGTGGGCTTGCTGCCATGAAGCTGCCAGGATCAGCTCAATCCTGGCAGTTCACACATGTGCAAAACCAGGGTGGGCTCCCTTAGCCTGATTTTGCATGCGCATGTGAATAGCCTCATGTGAAGCTGCTCACTGAGTGAGTTATTGGTCCATCTAGGTCAGTATTCTCTACACTGACTGGTACGTTTTCATATAATTGTAACAGCAGAGCTTAAGATTTTACACTGTCCTAAAGGTTAGAGCTCCTACAAACTAAGGGGGGGGGCAGTTTGATGGCTTGCAAGCAACTCTGGTACAAATGATGACTCAATATCCTGGTTTTCAATCCTTTTTGATGTTTATTGATCACAATTTAGTCTTATTAAAGCTAGAACCCATTTAGTCACCTTGTTCTAAGATACATGCCTACAATCTGCAAGCTTCCCAGATCTGCCATATTCTGTATTGCTGAACATTACATACAGGCATAGAATAAGATTTCCAGAATCTTAAAATAATATGCTTTGCCATAACTGAAAAATAGGCTTTTCTTTTCAAGAGGGCTAATCACAGAAATTCTAAGCAGTTTGTTCCCTGTTCATTAATTTTCTGCTGAAATCTCACCCATGCACAAAAAATCCTTTTGCCCTCCAATTTTATATTCTCTCAAGTTAAAATTCCACTTATCCTTTTCAAAACAGATTGTAATTCATTGGGAAATGATGATTGGATCGATAAGTTGGAGAGAAGAGTTCCAAACACCAAGAGATGACAATATTATATTTCCTGGACTCTCATAATACAATTTAAATTAGGTTAATATCTTATTACACTTTATTACAAAGTGAATGGGGGATAAGAATCGGTGGATATGGTTATGGGACTATAAGAAGTGGCATCTCTTCAGTTACATATATACAACATACAAGAGCTTCTGTTACGATATATAGTCCTACACCTGAGTAGTGTGTGGTAGGGATGTGCAGAATGTTTCAACACTGAAATGTTTTGACTCAAAATGAGATGTTTTGTGTGTTTCGAGTTCAAAACAGAACCCCCTTTCAATAAAGGGCCTGTTTCGAGCTCGGAGCAGAACAACCCCATTTCGACTGAAACATTTCGAAGGCCTGTTATTCTCTTGCTGATTGGTTTTCTGGCACTAGCTTCCAACTGGCTTGTGATCTTGCTTGGCTTGTTATACAAATCAAGTGTTGTCATATACAATTGTGCCCCCATTGGCTGGGGGGAGGTTAACATGCCAAAAGAGGAAATTTCAAAATGTATTCAAAGGGACTGGGAGGCAGAGAGAGCTCTTATACTGTGCCTGCCTCTCTTGAAGAAGAGGAAACATCAGAAGGAAGAAAGGTTTGATTTTGTGGTTTTCTTTTCTCAGGACTGAGTATAATGTACTGTGCTATTGTTGCTATAACTCTCTGGTTTTGCTGGCTCTCAGACTTACAAAGGCAGAACTTGGGTGCCTGCCTTCCTTGAGTTGCAGTTTGGTTGGTTTGTGAGATGGTGTTCTGGCAATAAATGGACAGTGGCCGCTGTGTGTGTGTAATATTTCTTGGTGGTTGCTGTGATGAGCTCCATGTTAGGGATGTGCACGAACCGGTCCGCAGGCCATCTTGGAGGCCTGCAAACTGGTTCGCATATTGCCCGGTCCGGTGGTCCGATGCCGGGGGGTGTCGCTTTAAGGGCGGGGGGGTGTACTTACCCCTCCCACCACTTTCCCCCTCTAGTGCTCCATTTTAAAGTAAAATATTGGGGGTGGCAGCATTCCTCCCTGCTACCTCTGCCCCCTTGTTGCCTGCACACACGCGCCATGTGTGTATGTGACGTCAGCGGCGTGCGTGTGTGTTAACAGCGTGTGCATGCGCGGACGTTACTTCCACGTCTTGCAGGCAACAAGGGGGCAGGGGCAGCAGGGAGGAAGGTTGCCGCCCCGAAGATTTTACTTAAAAATGGAGTGCCGGAGGGGGGAAAGCGGCGGGAGAGGTAAGTACAACCCCCTCCACCCTTAAAGCGAAACACACACACACACACCGGCATCAGACCATGCCTCCATGGTCTGTGCACATCCATACTCCATGTCTGGCCTTGAGACTAACTTGTGCTTCACTCTGTGTTCTGCAATTTGCATTGCAAAGTGTGGCTGAAGTTGCTCTAGTTAAGCTTAGGGCTGTGCTTGCTCCTTAGTAAGGGAGCTGCTGTGGCAGCTGTTGCAATGCTAGGAAGGCATTCTCCCTCTTGTTTTAAAGCACAGTACTGTTATACCTTATGGATAAAGTACAGGCCCCACTTGCAGTCTGGAATGATATTACTGAGGAAGAACTACAGTGTAGAGTTTGCTGAATGTAGAGATGAGCATTTGGTCTCCCAGGTTTATCCTTTTCAAGAAAAGTTCCACTGGATGGAATTTTATCATTTATTAGCTAAGCATATTGTTACTGTGCATGTTTATTATTGGGAGCTCTGTATACTAGGCGGTGCTGATCACTGGTTTCCAAAGAGGAAGCATTGTCCTCTTGAAACACATATTCATGCTAATCAACTTTAATAGCCAACATAAATTTGAACCAGTGACTCTAGCTCAGGAGGGGTGCACTTTACATAAAGCATATTTCATTCAATATATATACACCATCTTCTTCACTAACCCCTCCCAACTCACCTGTGATCACCTCCAATGGTTACACAGTTATGCCCACTAGCCACAGCTCCATTCACAGTATCAGCCAGAACTTGACAAGCTAATCCTACAGTGCGAGGATATCGGACTAGCTTGTTGTAAAGCTCATCATTGGGCACCTGAGGGAAATTTAGATCTCCAAGATCACATAGCTGGCAGCCTGGGAACAAGCAGAGAAAAAGCTGGGTTAGTTGCCATTACACAGCTCAGCTCAACAACAGAACACACTGGTGGTTAGTATTCATTTAATGTAGGTTTGTAAAGAGTTGCTCTACAGTGCTGCTATGTTACTAGATATGCAAGGATCCTGTTGGACTTATTTATTACATTTCTATACCGCCCTATCCATCCAAAGACTCTGGGTGGTGTACAAGAACCATTAAACAATCAGCTTAACATAATATAAAAACAAATTTAAAACCAGTTTAAAAACATAAGAATAATGCATATGACCATGCCCTCGTATTTAAAAATAATGAGTGAACAAGTTGGCATATGTCTATTTGAAGAACAAACAGGGAAGGGGGAGAAAAATGATGCAGCACCAGCAATCGAAAATGAAAAGGGGTGGGGGAGACTCACAAAGGTGCTCATAGATTTCAATTAATTTATTTAATGTATCTTTTTACTGATGCATTTTATAAGAATAAGTTCAATATTGCCTAATGTGTTTTGAGCTGAAATGCAATTCTTCAGGGGCAATTCTTAAGTAAATAAAGTTGATCACAATAGGTTGTGTTAGTTTCCACACACAAAATACTGTACAACTTATTGTGATCAACTTTATTTACTTAAGAATTGCCCCTGAAGAATTGCATTTCAGCTCAAAATGCGTTAGGCAATGCTGAACTAATTCATATGAAATGCATCAGTAAAAAGATACACTGAAATCTACAAGCACCTTTGGGAGCCCCCCCCCCCCCCCGCTTTCATTTTCATATGTCTGTTTGCCAACATATTTGAAAAATATGTATTTCCCCTTGAACCAAACACTTTTCTCAAAAGGTAAGGGCAGAGCAGCTAGAAGCACACTACCTTTGGGTTATGATAAGATCCTGGCACAAAATCACTGTCTTCTGCAGCAACTGGACCAGCCATTGAACAGTCTTTGGAGGTAGCTCTAAATAAGGTCTGAACACAATGACTGCAGCCTCCTCTCCAGGTAGGTAGGACTCATGAAAAGCAGTCTCAGTCATAAGTGTCACCTGAAACTGCAGGGGCAACAATCCAGGAATGCCCTCAAGTTGGAAACCTGAAGTACTCATGGGAAGATGTCCTGCTAATTATTAATTTGTAGCAGTTTCTCAGAGAAATGCTTAGATTTTTTTTTAAAAAACCCTTTAACACAATTTATAAGATTTTCTATGCTCCTCTAATCTAGATACTCAATGGATTCTCTTACAACTACTAATCAGCAAAGTAAAGTTGTGCTCTCGAGTCAGTGTCGACTCCTGGCAACCACAGAGCCAGGTAGAATGCAGGAGGGGTTTAGCAATGCCTCCTCCTGTGCAGTGTGAGTTGATACCTTTCAGCACCTTTCTATATTGCTGCTGCCCAATATAGGAGTTTCCCATATTCTGGGAAACACACCAGCGGGGTTTTGAACCAGCAACCTCTTGCTCATTAGGCAAGTCATTTCCCCGCTGCACCATTAGGTGGCTTTACTAAGCAATATCCCTAGCCAACTGCTCATGTCCCACACAGAACCACTTTACAAACACACCTCCCTCTTCAGCAGCCACTTAATGCATCCCACTGAACCACTCCCCCAGCTCCTACATATGCCCGGACTTGTGCCATTTAATGTCTAGGTGGAGGTAAGTGGAGTAGTTGGATTTGCAGTTTCTCTCCATTTCCCCCTCCCCTCAGAACTGAAGACTTGGTTACATGATAGAAGAGCAGGAAAGCCTCCTCCTTCTTCTTCTGGTCATAAACCCGCACAGCTAGCTCACATCCAGGTAACCTATTTTAGTTAGTTTTGAAATACTGAAGAGAAGACAGTATCAACATTTTGCTCTGACAAAAACTCCCAAAAGTCAATAGCTGATCAAATTGATGCCTGCTTAATTTCAGTAAAACTACAGCATCTGCCCTGCTCAAACTACTCACTGGGCCTCAAGATTGTTGTTTTCAGTTATCCATCCCAACCCCTTCTAGTGAAGGGAAAAATCAATACGTAGTTAAACATTATATACAACACAGACATACTACGTACAACTCAATACTCCATGAAAGCTTGCCCCCAAACCAGATGTATTTCCTAGCTCTGTACTCTTATCTAAGAGGGGGTGATTCAGTAACATCCATGTCATCTGACATTAATAGGTGTCCAAAATCAGTCTGCATATTTTTAAACTGCAATGTTGCATCATAGCCTGATGCAAATGCATCCAGGCCCTGTAAGAGAGAACTCTGACATGAGGGCTTTCCCTTCCAATGGTTTTGGCAGGGCAATTTTGGAGAAGGGAGTCAGGAAAGTATATTTATTAGACTTTATTTATTAGTGTTTATTTATTAGTGTATTTATTAGACTATCTATTTAGACTTGGCCGTGCATTTAGCAAATTTTATCAGAAACCAGTTTCTTTATCTCTGTGGTTTAGGCTCTTCTCCCTGTTTCTTATTTACTCTTTTCAAAGACTCAATAAGCTGGAAGCCAAGAAAACACCATGTCCCCATCAGCAGCATTTATCTGTCATTATTGCATAATATCAGAACTCTCTCCTCAGCAGCTGGCTGAGGTTAGACAGGTTAGTCAACAGATTGACTGCATTTGTACAAAATAAGAAAAACTTCCACTTGCTTAATTAAGTGGTTTTCAACCCATGCCACTCAATGTAAGCTATAATTAGTATAGTTTAATTTGGTAATTGCATTTCCCTCCACAATGGATTTGGGCTCAGTTGAGACAAGGAGTGATGAGTTAGTTCATGACACAAATCACTTCCATATTTTGCCACTTCATTAGTCTGAAAGAATCACACCCAGATTAGTTCAGCTCTTTTGACTTGTTTTTCATTTGTATTTTGCATAATCATCTCATGGATTGCTTAACCTCTGGTGTCACTTTGCCAAAACGTTCCCTCTTCCTCTTTTGTAGGACTAATGTACATAGACATATTACGCACTTACCTACTACTCATAGCATAGCATGTTCTATGAAGTGGGCTTTGGTTCACGATGAAAGTTTATGCCATCGTCAATTTGTTAGTCTTAAGGTGCTGCAGGAGCTCTTTGTTTTGCTGCAACAGACTCAAACTTCCAACAACGCTATATAATTTGCACCAATTATTTATCAGGCAAGAAGATCAGTCAGTGCATTATGTGACTGAATCAATCATGTCCTCTGCCACTGTGGTTGGGGAGCAAAGCCTCACTGTAAAACTCTTTTCCAGTTACTGAGTTGTAACAAAAATATTTTCATCATTAATAGGACACCAAAACTATACATTTCTACTTCTCAAATCTAATTTTGACTAAAAGGTATTGCTGCTGCCTGGTGTCATCTCTTTAGTCTGAAACATACCAGGAAAAAACCTGCAGCATTGATCTACAAAGAACACAAGAGGGGAAAACATCCCAAGGTGCCACAGAAAAAAAGCTTTTTTTAAATGTACCCAATGCATTTCAAGCTACTGCTGTTCATTGCAGGTATTTTTCCACTCCTCCAATAGGAAATAGGTTATTTTCCTTTGTCTATTTTCTCCCCTTTGAAGGCCAGAAAAGGAAGATAACCCATTTCTTGTTAAAGGAATGGAAAAATACCCTTGATGAAGAAACATGTTGGGAAAATTTAAAAAAAAAAATCAGTTTCCATAGCACCTTTGGATGTATCCCCCTTTGTGTTCTTTGTGGATCAATGCTGTAGTTCTTTCTGGTATGTTTCAGACTAGACAGTGAGGTCATTCACACATTCAAGAACTGTGTTCAGGTTTGGGAGCTGTGTGGAAGCAAGGTCAGAGGAAAGCCTGGGTAACTTTCCCTCCTACCTTGCTTCAACACAATCACTTCTGCCCTGGTTTTCCTCTAACCTTGCTTCCACACAACTGAAAATTGGAGCACACAGCTCCCAAACCCAGGTAGAGCACAGTTTTTGATTGTGTGAATGACCTCAGTAAGTTACTGGACTTGACCTTAAACCTACATAGGTAGCTGGGCTTGGATTAGAAGCTGTTATGAAGTTGGAGATAAAGGACTTCGCACTTCTGCTTAATATTTTTTCCACTGGCTCCCTTCCTTCTCCAACCCACCATTCTTCTTCTGCCTTACCCTTTTATTTTAACCAGCCGTATTCCTGGTTAGTCCATCATCTTATTTGCAGCCTGTCTGCGACTCCATCATCTACTCCCAACTGAGCTCTCTCCTCCCACTGCTCAGATTCTGAAACCCACAGAACTCCTTCCATCAAGCAAATCCAGCCATGCCCCTTAGAGACAAAGAGGCTATTCACACGATGGAAGAAAACTGGGCTAGTGGAGGCTAGCCCGATTTTCTCCCACCATGTGAACTACCGGGTCCGGCTGCGAGACCAGCGGTTCACAAGCGGGCCACCTGCATCTGTAGCCCGGTGCTTAAACCAGGTTTGCGGAGCAAGCACTTCGCAAACCCGGTTTAAGCAATTGTGAGTAGCTGCAGCGCGGCGCCACACCGCGGCTACTCATGAGTAGACACCCCCCCCCGGTGGGAGGCTGAAAAGCAGCCTCCTGGCTCGGGAGTCTCTCCAGTATGCCCTGTGCACTCGTGCAGGACATACTGGAGCTTCCAGGGGCCATGCGGCCCCCGATCCTCCCAGCTCCCGCCGGCTCCATCACGGAGCCGGCAGTCGTGTGGGCGGCTGATCCAGCCACCCAGAGCTACTACCCTGCTTGTGTGCGGGGAGAACGGGCTAAGCCCGCTCTCCCTGCTCAGCCTCCCCAGGCGGGTCTTTTGGATCATGAGACCCGCCTCCATAACTAGTCTCCAATCAGTTCGAAACAGTTGCCGTGCTCACCTTGCCACAAAGCCTCTAAACAAGCAATAATTAACTAAACCCTTGAGTCAATACAAGTCAATACTTCACAGTGCCAAATTCTGCATCATGAATAAGAAACTAGGCTGCTTCAAGAGAGCCTGTCTAAAATGAAAGTTACACTACCCTGAGGTAATCTCAGGCTTTCAGTAGAAGATAATTAAATACACAATCCTTTCAATGAAGTCAATGGGATTTTAAAATACCTACCTTTGGCTCACTTGTGCCATTATTTAATCCAGTTAGCCAATATGCATTGGATAGCAAGTCATTTTAACTATACAGAGAAGTCTAAGCATGTGGTAATCAAAATAAATCCACAGCTTACATAAAACACGCAGGATCAGTGGCACTCTTACCCCTGGACTTTGGGGCCATACCAGGGCCCCCACATATCCTGGGGCCTCCCAAATCCTCTTTAGTCTGTCCTGGGTGGTGTGGTCACCACTGGCCCGCACTGCACCAGGTGGCCAAGCGTCATTGTGACCTCTGCTAGGTGCTTTAGAGACAGAGGGGGAGTGGGGAAACAAATATGTGGGATAAGAATAAGGGTATGATGCTTAACAAGTGGGGGGGGGGGGGTCGAGCAAGGGCAGGGCCCTCCAAAGGTCTTTAGGTCCAGTCTCCAAAATTACCGAGGTACACCTCTTCACTGGATCCTAACCTGCATAAATGGAACAAAGCTCACATAAAGGATCTTCCTCACTCCTTCCCCACAGAAGCCCTCTGTTATCTTCCCAAAAAAGCCTCCCCTGAGGGTTGGGGGATCCTTGGGAAGAGGGGGAATCCCCTGCATGGGAACCTTCTGCAGAGGATGTCTGAAAACTGAAATCCTCCCTCCCACTACAGCCCTCATAGACCATCCTACTCTCATCCTAAGGGCCTCTGCCCCCAACCCTCATGAGAGACTTTTGGAGGGAATCGTGTTAGCCTTGAGCAAGTCCTGAAGTAAAGACTAGTAGCAAAGGTCTTGCTTCACTGACCAAAAGGACTGGAAGGCCCATGGGGAACCCATTTTGGGTATTAAATTAGGGAATCAGAAAATAAGTATTAATATGACAAGCAAATTTCAACAAAGTATAATACTTGTTGAAGCCAATACTTTGGCCATCCGATGGTGTCATGCTACCTCAAAGTATATATTCTTTGCTTTGAAATACATTTTAGGATATAGAATATTTGAGTGATGCATGTGGTGTATCTAGAAATTAAGCAGTGGCAGAGTCAAAACCAGAAGATTACATGAACTGTTTTCACTGAGTATAAAGCATATATGTTAAGGAGAGATAAGGAACCAGAGAGAGTATGGATGGACTAGATATATTATACGATGATTCAACAGATACAAAGAGGGTGTGTGACCAGTTATGCGACATGTCTGGACATCTCTTGGATACTCAGCCTGAAGGCGGGAAGAGTTCTATAGTTTTGTGCCAGTTGCAAAGATCTGTTATCTAGCCAGTCTATGCTATAAAAGAGAGATTTGTTGGTGCCAAAGTTAGAGCAACTCTCCTACTTGCAACATCCACATCCTGCATATATGAAGAATATCCAACTCACAAGTATGGACCTCAACTTTCACTACTGTGCAAGTACCCTGGAAGATCAACCCAAGACTACATTGGATGCTCCTAGCGGACGAGGACTGGGCCATCACATATAACACTGCCAAGTTCTATGCGGCAGCGTGTAAGATTCATCGGACCTTGATGGCTAGTTTATAACCATGCTACCGATCCCCTTAACTGTTAACTTCAGTCTTTAGCCTTCTGCCCAGTTAGACTCAGACTTCAGCTTGTCTGCTCAATTCCATTATACATATTGTTTTAACCTACATACTGGTTTTTACACTTATTTTATAAATGGTATCTCTTTAATTTTTTTATTTGTTTCATACATACTCTCACATTTAATATTTTTTTAGCATTTTGACCTCTTAACCTTTTACTGAGAAGCTTTCTACTGTGCTTCTCTCATTGTATAAGACATAGTGGCTTTATAAGCTATGTAGTTTGTGGTTTTATTGTACCAGTATTTTATTGTAGGGCAGTAATTGGCTAATAGTGATATTTTACATTGTGATATATTTTTTGCATTTGATGCTTTTTCCATGCCCTTGTATGTTTTTATTTTTGTGCTGGTCTGGGTCTGTAATAAAAATTGATTGATTGACCTCAACTTTCACCCAATGTCTGCCCAAAACTGTAGTGGAAGGCAATGGAGCATAGTGAGTAATGCTGATTTTATGTTTATTTTATTACATTTTTATTTAACATATTTTTATACCGCCCCAAACACAAGTTCTCTGGACAGTTTACAAGAGAATAAAAACAACCAATAAAAAGATTAACACATTTCAACAATTAAAATTTAAAAGTTAAAATCCACAACTCCAACCGATGGCAAGCCCTCAACAGATTGTTCTTAGAACAAGGCAAACTCAATTATTTGAAATCAGGAAGCCCATGCATAGTGGCCCAAAGTGCACATTTTATAGCCCAAACAACCTCCCCAGTAGAGACAACTAAGGGCCCTATAGTTTCACACAAATGTTGGTTTGCATGAAGAAATTAGGCCTTATGCTACAAGCCTAAGTACAGTCATAAGGGAGTAGATCCTCCTGGGTTATTAGATGCACTAAATCACTAAATCAGGAGCAAGCACCTAGAGAAGTTTAAAGCAACTCTGACAAGGTGACCCAAAGCATCCATGAAGATTCCATTTCAACCAGGATGGGCTAGACAAGGACAGGCTAAAATCCTTTTCTTATGGATGATTTCAAGTGTCATCATGAAAAGATTCTTTGATACTTTCCCATTATTAAGTAACTTTCTAACCCACCCTTCCTCCACAATGCAGCAGAGCACAATGCAGCAGACAAGGTCTCCTCTCCCCATTTTATCCGCACAATAACCCTGTGGGAGGCAGATTAGCTTGACAGAGAGTGATTGGCCTGAGATTAACCAGTTAGCCAAATGACTTTTTTAAAAAGTGTAGACCCAGACACACAACATGCCATTCTTTTTCTTTTTTTAAGGCAGTTCTAAAAGAACATTTTGCAGTGCAAAAATTAAAATCAGGCATGTGTTATGTGAGACAATGTGAAAAGTGATCAGTAACAAGGGGTGGGGGGGGAGCAAGTAGTCCAGGCTCTTCTAAAACCCAGGCTCTGATCAAACATACCCATTTCTCCTCCCCCCTACCAAAGATTTCCCATAGGCTTCATGGCTACTTCCCACAGTCTTCACCAATGAATACAACACTCTCCTACAATAGTGCTGTCAAATTCCAGTTTTTCTCCCACTATACATAGCAAGG
Organism: Hemicordylus capensis; assembly: GCF_027244095.1. Lineage (NCBI taxonomy): Eukaryota > Metazoa > Chordata > Lepidosauria > Squamata > Cordylidae > Hemicordylus > Hemicordylus capensis. Next base: position 80,633,672 of record NC_069657.1, on the reverse strand, counting down.
TTGGCTCCAGAGGGGTGGAGTACATATGTGGCACTCCCACTGTACACAGCAAGAGTGGGCAAGTGGCCCCTCAGAACAGTAGTTGCCTCCCCCCAGCTGTCCCCCCCTTTCTGTTTCAGAAATCTAACATGTGGGGCACAGCTTGCCCATCCAGAAATGCACTGATATGACTTAGAGGGGGTTAGAAAATCTGTACCCCTCTAATAGTCATGGAAAGGATTTGCTGGCTGTGATGACCCAGGCCACACAAAGGACCAGGGAGCATGTGTGGCAGCCTCCAAAATGGCCACTGCCACTGGGAAATGGCCCTTGCAGGTTGGGGGGGGAGGAAACTAAAGAGACCCCCGTGGCTTTGCCAGCACCCCCCCCCCCCCGATGCTGCCAGTCCTGTGGTGGTGAGTTAATTTTATTTTTAAGTTTAGTACTCCTGAACTGGCCCCGAGCCGGCTGGGAGAGGGGTTCAGCTCGAGGCTGAGCTGTACCGGGCCCAGTCTGGCTCGAAGTCAAGCCTTTGAGCCAGACTAGTTCAATGGTGAACTGACTTGATCTCAAGCCGGTTCGCACATCCCTACTAGCAGAGTGGGAGTTTGAATCTGTGTCTCTCCACTCTTAATCTAATCATTACACCACACTAGCCCTGTTCACCTGCACACTTTCGCTGTCATCCCCTATCAAAGAAGCCGCCAGTATCAAGCATACAGTATTTGCCTCATGGCAGTGTGAGGCTCCTTGGCAAGGGTCAGCATCAGGGCGGGGTTTACCAGCTGTCTCCTGGGAGACTAAATGCAATTAGAGGACAGCATCCTAGGGCTACTGGCTGGATTGCAGCTTCTGCTTTTACAACAATCTTAAGGACCCAAACGATGGAAACTACTTATCTGAAGTCAGATTTTCTTATGGAAAAGGACATTGCCTCTGGCTAGGCAAATCTAGCTGGCCAAGGTATTTTGCAAGAAAAGAAAAGCATGACATTCCAGAGGAGGAAAATGACCACCCTGGCCTAGTGGATCCTTGCCTCCCTGTTGATAGTCCAACAGAGGATAAAGGCTCTCTCTTTCACTTGCAGATTAGATCTCCTGTGTAGGTTCCCTCTCCCCACTCAAAGAAGAAAGACTCCATTTCCCATAAAGGGCTTCTCTCTCTGATGTCATAGAAGGAATGAATGATTCATCATGATTCACAAAAAGGAAACACATGCAAAGTAGGAAGAATTTCAAGCACCCTCCATAAAACAGAAGGCTTAATTAAAGAAGAGTTTGAAAATGATGTCCTTTTTACCCAAGCCGGAGAGTTTTGCTGCCAGTCCCGCATTTCTTATGGCTGCAGGACCGTGATCCACCCCTCCTTTTTTCTGAAAGAGAAAACAGAAGCGATTATTGGAAACAGTCACCTAATGAAAGAGGATGTTTCAGAAGCCAGGAAGGAACCTACAACCTGAAACCACTTGGAAATTTCCACACACACAGCAGTCTGATGCGCCAGACGGCTGTCCTGCGTTTCGCTCCTCCCAGTCAAGCAACCTCCACCATCTTTCTCCGCATTCATGCCGGGATCAGATTCGACTCCTGTGTTAGCATCTTCGACATTGCTCCTCTACAGACCTCCCACCTCCAGCTGCGGAGCACCGCATGGGACACCCTTACAATAGTGTGGTGAAGCATCACTTCACCATCAAGGGCTGTTGAACTTCACACACACACACACACACACACACACACACACACACACATGCTGCTGTTTGAACATCTTTTAAAATAACGGTACAGAGCTTCCTTTTCCTCCTCCATTGTGGAGCCCTATCGAGGGAGTCCACTCCTTCCCTTCCTGGCGATTTCTCACCCCCCGAGTTTTTCACAATGTCACGCCATTGAAATACCCATGGATTGCTTTCCACGACCACTGGAGATCCATGCCCAGCCCTAGAGACTCCCTCCAGGCCAATCCCGGAGGAGGGCCAGCAACCGGCAGTCGCGGTTTTCCAAAAAGAAGTGGGTCCCACCGCCCAGCCTCCAATGCCCCGGTCGCCGTCTGGAATGCTGCCTGCTCCCTCACTCACCTGCCCCCTGGAGAAAGGGGCTCCGACGACGGCCACCGAGTGTGCCGGTCTCTTCGGGACCTTGAGCGAGGAGGAGCCCGCTTGCTTCTTGAGGAGCCGAGCGAAGTTGCTGCGAAGGGACATGATGAGGGTGAGAGTGATGATGATGATGATGATGCCCGAGGATAACTCCGCTGCCCGAAGCCACGTGCCTGCCCGCGATCTCTCTCCGTTGGCGGCGGCAGCAGCCAGCAGGCGAAATCTTATAAGGAGCCTGCCCAGTGCCCGCCGCTGGGTAGTGGGCCGCGCCACCACGCCCCCCTTCCGCGGCCGGAAGGTCCCCGCCTCCTGGCTGCCGGCCCACCCTATTGCCGCAAACTGGCCAATCGCCGCAGAACTTCCCGGGGGTGTGCCTCTGAACCACACCGAGATGTACGAGCCCCAGACAGAATCGTGAGCAAACGGCGTGTTTCGGCTTCCTTTGTCTTCTTTTGTTGCTGCCACACCTCGAAACGAAATTCCTTCCTCCCTCGCCCCACCCGTCCATTTTTGCCCTGCTCTGGGCACTTAGACAAACGATGGATTCCTTGCAGAGGCTTCAATTAAAAATAAAATTAAAATTAAAAAATCAAATATTAAAACATTCTGTTCACACACATCTCTCCTCATCTTGGAAGTCTGGTGCACACGTTTTTCGCAACCAAGAGAAACGTAGATGGCATTCGGGTGGGGATGGGCCTCAGCCCTAAATGCATTGATTTGACTGAGTCTCAATGAACTCAATGCGGCTTACCTTACTTCCAAGTAATAGAACTGAGCTCGAAGATTAGCAGTTGAGAGGGCATCGATACCTCAGAGTGGTTATTGCTAGCACTGTGATAGTCAACCATTCAGGCAAATGTGTGCTAAATATATATTACACGTAGTACACTGAATTACATCGACTTAATTATAACACTACAGGGACATGTCTTGCCAAGACGGGAGTGTAATGGAAATATGTTGCCTGGTTTCAGCTACTTGGAGGACTGTTGTAAGGAAGGATATTCCGGTGTACAAGAGAGGTCATACAGAAGGTAAGACTTAGTGCTGCCTGCCTGTCGAAGTGTGGTTAGCACTACAGCAGAGAGGTCTTCCGCTGCCCTGCTAACGTCCGCCCGTCCCTAACTGGAGACGCCAGGGTTTACCTTTACCTTTGTACGTGCAAAGCACAACTATGTGCTTTTGAGGGCTGCCTGTCCCCTTTCTCCACCTCGCAGAACAAGCGTCCCGAGATTAGGGTCGCGGCATATGTTCAAGTCCCCGCAGCCTGCTATCCGATTGCAAAACCCAACCACCTCCCAGGACCCATATAAACATGCCTGATCTCTATTGCCATCTGTAGAATTAGTTCCTACCCATCTATTTCCGTCTACACTCTTAAAAATTGGCGTTCTAATCAATTGACATGGTCCTCTTTGCAAAAACACAAAGTAAGCTCCTCACAGTTTTTCTCCTAGGGACAACAGAGCTTTAAGGGAGAACCACGGGCGACTGATTTTGATCATCTTGCGCAAGGTGCTGCTGAAAAGCGCGCAGACCCCATACCGGTAGGCACTGCCTGGATGAAATGCGGTCTTGTCATCCTACGTTCTAAAATTCACGGCAGACTTGAGTCACACAAACCTCTCTGGAATTGCCCGCGTCCACCATTCCGTCAGATGTCATCTTAAAGGGCCACTGCCCTTTATCTACACTACAAGATGTACACTACAGTTGATTTGACTGGAAATGTGCATGTCAACCAAAAGGAGCGAAGAAGTTAGGAACTGTCACGGGAGTAAAATCCGAAGTAAGTTATCCGGAGGAAATAATTAAGAATGAATCTACCCGAATGCTGCTCTTCAATTTAAGGGAGAGTGTTGAAATTACACACACAGGATCAGCAGAAGCCCACCTTTCCAAGGATGAATAATTTGATCCCTGGCAAACCCCTGATTTAATGAAGCTCCAAGCCGGGACTGAAAATTTTTCCCTAACCCTAACCCATACTCCTTTGATATGCAAAAATATCCTCCAGGGGTCCTAAAGTCCAAGTCCCCTTTTCAGTTCCCCACCCCCCACCCCCGTCAAAGCACAGCTAAAAATTTATTTTTGTGCGGGAAAGGTAGAGCCTAGTTAAGAAACAAAAAACCAAAGAAGTACTTAGCATTACATAATATTATATACCGTCATCATTGCTTATTCGAATATTACGTAACATTAATCGTCACGTTTTCCCCATGTTCCTGTACTAGAGAAATACAGGAACTCGTGGCAGATATGTTTTGTGGAGCTGGACGACACGAGTTTGTTTTGCTGTTGCCCGGGTACAAAATGCGAACCAGGCTACGGTTATTATACGGCAGGCACAACAAGAGCCTCTCCGCACTCGCTCGCTTCTCCAGCACATGAGACAGCTCCTAGCTGAAAAGGGGGAGGAGCACTGCTACCACTGAGTTGTCGGGGGCTAGAATGGAAGACGCACGTGTAGGGACGGACAGACGGGAGAAGAGATTGAGCCGCTCTAGGCACCTGGGAGGCCGGTTCTTGTTGCTTCCTCCTGGCTTGGAAATGGCGGAGGAAGAGGGGTACCTCGCCGTTTCGGGGGAGCGCATCACGTTGCAACGCCGGCAACACAGCGCCTCCTGTCGGGAGTTCCTGGTGCGCTGCCCGCGGCTGCAGTTGCGCTCGCTCAGCGCCGTCACGTGTTCCGTATGGCTGGTGGCTTATGGGCTCTTCGTTCTCAGCCAGGTACCGAAGAGGCCACCCTGCTGCTAGGGTCCCCTCGCCCTCCTATCCCCATGCTCTTGCCTTCTTGACGATAGACCCCGCCGGGCGTGCCCGTGTCCTCGAGGTAGCCCCTAGAGGGCTTTTCCAGCCCCAGGGAATGGGGCTGCGAAGTGTCCCACTATTTCAAGGGGTGAAGTGTCCCAGCCTCCTACAGGAAACCTCCAGCCCGATGTGTATATTTACTTGCAGTAAGTGCCACTGAATTTAATGGCATTTACGCTTTAGTAAATATACATAGGGTTGCAACTGTGCAGCATAATCCTATGCATGTTTACTCGACAGTAAATCATACTGTGTTCATTGGGACTTACTTAAATGGGACAGGTATGTGTGCCTTGGATTGCTCCCTAGCTTCATGTCCAGAAGAAAGAGTTGTACCTAGCTTTATATGCAGCTTTCCAAAATGATGGCATCCTAAATTGTTTTTTAAAAGGTTTTGTAAATTGTGGATGATGCAAGTCATTTAATGGTACTAGAGACAGACATGCTGTTCTGATAGCTCCAGGTCTTAACACTCACATCAATTTCGGAGGATGAATACAACTGAAGGAAGCCCAGGTGGGTATGCGGCTGGGGGAGTCAGTCATGTGACTTGCCTCTGCCCCCGCCCAAGGCAGTGGGCCCCCAGACAACTGTCTCCCCTTGCCCTATTATTGTTACGCCCCTATCCACAACCCTACCCTAGCTTTCTTCACTCCTTATTCTGTGAAATTGTGTAATTATAGCATTACAGGAACCTGGAAATCAATCCAATCCCAGGAAAAGTGATGGCTGTGTCACCTAAACATTCCCTGCCAGTTCTCCCCCCCCCCATATAAATATAAATATACAGCCTATAATAATCACACAAGCCTTAGTGTACCAAAGCAAAACAGTAGGAGGCATCTTGTCAAAATGTAATTCATATATGTTGAGGTTCCAGGTTTGCCCAGCTTTCCTCCACTCCTGGCTTGAAAATACATTTTGAAAATTTGCCAGCACTTTCTAATAGTAACCGCTAAGGTATATTTGGTACAATGTGCCTCAGAACAAAAACATGTAGTTTAATAAAAGACTGGATGCTTACTTGGAAGTAACTCCCATTGTATTCAGTGGTCTGAACACTGCATGTGAAGATAAATATGTTCTAAATTGCTGGAAGCAAATTTTATGTTGCATTGAGCTATTCTCTTTAAAAAAGACATTCCTTTTGGAAATACATTTTTTAAAAAACCAAGTGTGTGAAATGTATTATAAGAACATAAGAACAGCCCTGCTGGATAAGGCCCAAGGCTCATCTAGTCCAGCATCCTGTTTCGCACAGTGGCCCACCAGATGCCACTGGAAGCCACAGGCAGGAGTTGAGGGCATGCCCTCTCTCCTGCTGTTACTCCCTCGCAACTGGTACTCAGAGGCATCCTACCTTTGAGGCTGGAGGTGGCCCACAGCCCTCCAACTAGTAGCCATTGATAGACCTCTCCTTCATGAAGCTATCCGAACCCTTCTTAAAGCCATCCAAGTTGCTGGCTGTCACCACATCTTGTGGCAGAGAATTCCACAAGTGGATTATGCGTTGTGTGAAAAAGTACTTCCTAGATTTCCCGGCAATCAATTTCATGGGATGACCCCTGGTTTTAGTGTTATGGGAGAGGGAGAAGAATTTCTCTCCATCCACTTTCTCCACACCATGCATGATTTTATAGACCTCTATCATGTCTTCCCAGCCCCGCAGTCTTCTTTTTTCTAAACTAAAGAGCCCTGGGTGTTGTAGCCTTGCCTCATAAGAAAGGTGCTCTAGGCCCCTGATCATCTTGGTTGCCCTCTTCTGCACCTTTTCCAGTTCTACAATGTCCTTTTTTACATGTGGTGACCAGAATTGTACGCAGTCCTCCAAGTGTAGTTGCACCATAGTTTTGTATAAGGGCATTATAATATTAGCCGGTTTATCCTCTTCCTAATGATCTCTAGCATGGAATTGGCCTTTTTCACAGCTGCCGCACATTGAGTCGACACTTTCAACGAGCTGTCCGCTACGACCCCAAGATCCCTCTCCTGGTCAGTAACCAACAGCTCAGATCCCATCAGCATATATGTGAAGATGAGGTTTTTCGTCCCAATGTGCATCACCTTACACTTGACAACACTGAACCTCATTTGCCACTTTGTCGCCCACTCCTCCAGTTACATTTGTTACATTTGTATACCGACTTTCATTAAAACAATCCCAAGGCGATTTACACAAAAATTAAAAAGAAGACTATAAAAATGACACAATTAAAATATTAAGCTAAAATATAAAACAAATCTGACTAAAAAGATTTAAAATACAAGCATAAAAACTGTACAAAATACAAAGAAGCAGCAGTAGAGACAATCAGATAATAGCCTGGGTAAAAAGCCAAGATTTAACACGCTTTCTAAAAACTGTGATGGAGACCGAGGAGCAAATAGCCACCGAGGAGCAAAGGAGACCGAGGAGCAAAGAGCATTCTAGAGTCTGGGGGCAGCAACAGAGAAGGCTCTGTCCCGTGTGCATGACAACTGAGCCTCCTTCATTGTTGGCACCTGGAGCAGAGCCTCCTCAGATCACCTCGTCAAGTGGGCAGCAACCCTTGGGAGCAGGCGGTCCCTCAGGTATCCCGGGCCCAGACCGTTAAGGGCTTTAAAGGTCAAAACCAGCACCTTGAATTGGACCTGGAAACAAACTGGTAGCCAGTGCAGCTCTTTCAAAATGGGTGTGATGTGATCCCAGCAGGCCGCTCCAGTTAAAACCCTAGCTGCTGCATTTTGCACTAGCTGCAGTTTCTGGATATTCTTCAAGGGCAGCCCTACATAGAGCACATTACAGTAATCCAGCTGTGACATGACTAAGGCATGGGTAACCGTGGCCAGATCTGCCTTCTTGAGAAAGAGACGCAGTTGGCACACTAGCCAAAGCCGTGCAAAGGCACCCCTGGCCACCACCTCCACCTGAGCTTCCAAAAGCAGAGCCGGGTCCAGTAATACCCCCAAGCTGCATACTTGCTCTTTCAAGGGGAGTGCAACCCCATCCAGAACCAGTAAAATCTCTTCATCCCGATAGGCTCTCCTACTGACCAACATTACCTCCATTTTGTCCAGATTCTGTCTCAGTTTATTAGCCCACATCCAACCCATCACGGTCTCCAGCCCCTGATTCAGGACATTCACCACCTCCCTAGGATTAGGTGACAAGGAGAGATAGAGCTGAGTGTCATCTGCATATTGCTGACAACTCAGTCCAAGTCCCTGGATGATGCAGGGGCTCATCATAGGGACCTCTATCCACCTAGAGGGCAGCACTGGGCAAAGAGGCACCTTTTAAACGTGGTGATTCTCTTATATTTATCAGGGAAAGAGCAACTGGCCCTATCCACCCCCAGCACAACATCCCTTCAGTGGCTGTTGCTGGTGTCTATATTATGTTTCTTTTTAGATTGTGAGCCCTTTGGAGACAGGGATCCATCTTATTTAATTATTATTTCTCTATGTAAACTGCTTTGGAAACTTTTGTTGAAAAGCGGTATATAAATATTTGTTGTTGTTCTGGGAGGAAGCCCATTGACTGATGGGAGGCATGCTATGAAGCTTCTCAGTGGCAGTTGCTCCTTCCCACTGCAGCAGCAGTGACCTAGAGGAGGAGGAGGGAGCCCATTGACAGAGATGTCACCATCAATTCTCCCTGCCCACCTGCCAAGGGAAAGTCCCCCCTGTAGGAGACTTCAGCAGTCCTCTGCCCAAGGGCTGTCACCAATTTGGAGCCTTCTCCAATGTAAAAGGTGGTTTTAAGAAGAGATTGAAGGATTTAAGAGAGGAGGTATCACACAGGTATTCTAAGAACATAACATAAGAACAGCCCTGTTGGATCAGGCCCAAGGCCCATCCAGTCCAGTGTCATGTTTCACAGAGTGGCCCACCAGGTGCCTCTGGGGAGCCCACCGGCAAGAAGTGAGGGCATGCCCTCTCTCCTGCAGTTACTCCCCTGCAACTGGTATTTAGAGGTATCTTGCCTCTGAGGCTGGAGGTGTCTTATAGCCACCAGACTGGTAGCGATTGATAGACCTGTCGTCCATGACTTTGTCTAAGTCCCCTTTAAAGCCATCCAAGCTGGTGGCCATCATCACATCCCATGGCAAAGAATTCCGTAGATTAACTATATGCTGTGTGAAAAAGTACTTCCTTTTGTTAGTCCTAAATTTCCCACTCTTCAGTTTAATGGGATGACTCCTGGTTCTAGTGTTGTGAGAGAGAAAGAAAAAACTTTCCGTCCACTCTCTCTACTCCATGAATAATTTTATAGACCTCTATCATGTCTCCCCGTAATCACCTCTTTTCCAGACTATAAGGCCCCAGGTGTTGTAGCCTTGCCTCATAAGGAAGGTGCTCCAGGCCCCTGATCATCCTGGTTGCCCTTTTCTGCACCTTTTCTACAGTGTCCTCCTCAAGTTCTAAAATGTCCTTCTTAAGATATGGTGACCAGAACTGAACACAGTACTACAAATGTGGCTGCACTATAGATTTGTATAAGGGCATTATAATATTAGCAGTTTTATTTTCAATCCCCTCCCTAATGATCTCTAGCATGGAATTGGCCTTTTTCACAGCTGCTGCACATTGAGTTGACACTTTCAACGATCTGTCTACCACACGACTCCAAGATCTCTCTCTTGGTCTGTCTCAGACCCCATCAGTGTTCTGGGAAGGACGTTTCAAGCATAAGGGGCAGCAAAAGAAAAAGGATGAAAGGATAAGGGAGCAGGAGACTTTGTGAGAATAGATTTAAAATGTACCTCTTTATTGCTCATTATTTCATATGATTCTACTTGGTCTCCTATCTTTATCTGTAAACATGAGGATAATAATACATATCTGGTTTCATAAGTGCAGTATGTATCTGTAGAATTGCTATCTATCCGATTTAATTTCATTATTTCACAATGAAATAATGCCATTCTTTTGGATGTTCATCTTATAATGATGACCTCAGTTCACGGGCAGAAATTGAACACCAGGCTTGTGTTTGGTCAGCTCTAGAATTTGGTCTTGTTGTCTTGGTTTCCGTTACAGAATAGTATGGTGCTCTCTGCTGCAATATTTATCACACTGATTGGCTTGCTTGCATACCTGCACTTTGTGAAGATCGACCAGGAGTCCCTGCTGATTGTTGGTTCACTTGGAATACAGATGACTTCATCTTATGCATCTGGTAAAGAGAGTACAACTTTTATAGAGATGAACCAGGTCAAAGATGTGGTCATCAATGAAGCCATCTATATGGTAAGCATTATATGCTGCAGTTTTTTCTGCTACACTGCAATTTCATATCTTAATCTCTCTTCCTTTTGTATTCATCTTCAGCAAGCATAAGAGGGCAGAATTATTTGTCTAAAAAGGAACATTTTGGTATCCTTCTACAAGTTATATAGAGAAGCTTCATATGGCATGGTGTTCTGTAGTGTTGTGGCAATAACTGAAAAGGCTCTGCTCTGTCTTGTAGCTCAAGGGTTCTCAACTTTGGGTCCCTAAATGTTTTGACCTCAACTCTCCTGGCTTCAATGGCCAGAAACATCTGGGGACCCAAGCAATATTCCCTGTAAGAGGGAATCCCATATGTTGTTGACTGCAGCTCCCAGAATCCCTAGCTGCAGTGGGCTTTGGCTGAGGATACTGGGGTGGGAGTTGTAGTCAACAACATTTGGGGTTTTCTATTAAAGGGAACACTGGACCCAAGGTTAGGAACCCTCACTTTAGCTATCTTTCTTCTTGTGAGGACTCCGAGTGGGACCTCCCCAGCAGATCTTAATAGGAGGAGGGTGTTTGAAAAGTTGGCCTGACGATGTAAGGTTAAGTTTCTTATTCAGTAGGCAGATGGGGGTTGGGGAGCAAACCCCTCTGTTTCGCTAATCTGACTGAGAAGAGTCTTCAAGGTGTCACTAACCTAGATAACCTTTATTGCTCACTCCATGACACAGGGGTTCCCAGCCTTGGGGGTCCCCAGATGTTGTTGGACTACAACTTCCATCATCCCCAGTCAAATAGCCACAGTTGCATGATGGGAGTTGTAGTCCAACAGCATTTGGGGATGCAAGGTTGGGAACTCTTGCTTTATGCCACCAGTATCACCACTTGGAAATACCAAGTGGAAACACTTCAGCGGCTAGCAGAGGAAGAGGAGGATATTGTACATCAAGGAACCCCTGAGGACCCAAGTCTGAGAATCTCTGCAGTACAGACAGTCAGTGATAAGCAAGTGTCATGGTGACTGATGGGATCAGGAGTGGGTGCAGGTTAATAGCAAATGGTGATAGGAAAGTGGGCTTCTTTTCTTCAGGCCGTGATGAACACCCCTTGGGTGAGTAAGGCTTTTATGTGTTCAGGATTGCAGTGCAGGATTCTGGTTTCTAGAGCTTCAGGCCAGATTCTAAAGGCAACCTATTAAGAAAAGCAACATTTCATCATGTGCTTTCTGCTAAGGATGAAGAAAATGTGGAAGCTCTTTTAAAGACCTTTTTATTAGAGGAGGCATTTCTTCCTAATTAGTGTGCAAGATTCTGCACTCATATTTGAATGCTATTGTCAGGAGTGTAGGAACAAAAAGCGGGACAAAAAGTGAAGTTGCGTCCCTCCACTGTTGTCTTCAGAGAACTGCGAGGGGAAGAGAAAAGAGCAAGTTGTCACCCAGCCGGTGGGCTCCCCTCTGTCAAGGGGACCAGGGGCATTCGTTGCCTCTTGTTCACTTGTAGCTACGCCCCTGGCTGTTGTGACTTAGTGATCACCCTGACATGATACGAACCTCTCATGTCAGGGTGATTTCTAGAAGAGTAGACTTCTATCATTGGCTAACATAAAACAATGACAACATTCTCATTGGTTTGTTTGTTTGTTTGTTTGTTTGTTTGTTTATTTATGTAGCAAAAGGTTATTTATTACCTGTGCATCCTTCTCCAGGATCCTGTGGAACCACACATTGTTTCTGAGGTAGTGCCACTGTTTCAGGTGAGTCCATTGTTGTAGACTGCAGATTGCATTGTTGGGGATCTTAAGTTTGCCATCCCCCTTAGACCACACACAATTTCTTTTCTTGCTGGGATATCCATTGGACACCCCAGTCCATTTGCTTGATTTCAGCATTTCTTCCCAACACATGGTAAGTGCTTAGGAATATAAATGCTAAAAAATATTGGTCATATCATATACAGTCTGACCTCTGGTTTTTACTGTGGCCTCTTATTGCCAAAACTCTTGAGCAGTGCTACAAAGAGCTGTTTTTACGTGATCTTGTTAGCAATCCTGTATCCAGGAACATAGAGTCTGTGTTAGTTTGAAATTTACTGACTTGCAGTAACTGCACTTTAGATACAGCAGTGACGTGCTCAGCTGAGCATGGATTGACTGCTGAACTTTCTAGGCAGTTGGTTTTGCACAGGTAGGTGGGGCAGTAACCCTTGTCACCCTTTGGTGCATTTAAGCCCTTGTTTTTCTCAGCTTCGTCAGCTCTAAAGAATACAATTTACCATCTCACTGAGCCTATTAACACTTCTGTAAGCACGTACTAAATTAACCCGTTTTTCTATGAAAATCCCAGTGGCAATCTTCATAAAGAAAGGCTCCAAGTGAACTTTATACTGGTAAGAGATGTTTTCAGGAGCACAAAAACCATTATAATGCAAGGAGCAAAGGGTGGGATGGGGCTGGAAATGACTTGGGAAGTTAGAAATAAAATATAGAAATCATTATCTCATTTTAAAAAGTTTTGGTCCAGCTCAGCAGTAGTAGAAAATCTTTATCTCTCTCCTACCCCCCCCCCCGCCTATTTCCCTGTGTTCATGTGGATGGAGCTTTAGGCTGCCATTTGTTTAGCTGCTGACCATATCAGTAGAGGTAAAGTTTGAATGGGCTGATCATAACAGAATAGAATTTTATTATTAAGTTTATTGACCAGCAAAATACAAAATGCCTTCCACATTAGATCAATAAACTGAAGAGTACAAAGGGAACTAGAACCCCGAACCCCACCGGAGTTAAAACATGGCTCAAGGTAAAACACAGTAAGAAACAATCTGGCATAAAAGAAATAAATCATAGTTCAAGATAACTTTAGGCTCATGAAAACAGAGTAAAAGCATGGCTCAAGGTAAAACAATCCAAAAAACCCTCAACATTCATAAAAATATTATCATATATAATAAGACAATGGTAACACAAAGGCTCAAAGTTAGCGCAATTGGGGAGTCCTTCCATGAATGTGAATAACATCTGAAACATAGTTGTTAACCAGTCATGATCTGCTAAAAGCAAAGTGATAAAAAAACTCCTCAGATCTGCCAGGAAATTTTGCAATAATAGGAGAAACAAGATTACCACGAATATCATGATAAAGTGGCGCAGCGGGGAAATGCTTGACTAACAAGCAGAAGGTTGCTGGTTCGAATCCCCGTTGGTATGTTTCCCAGACTATGGGAAACACCTATATTGGGCAGCAGTGATATTGGAAAATGCTGAAAGGCATCATCATCCCATACTGCACAGGAGGAGGTAATGGTAACCCCCACCCCCGTATTCTACCAAAAGAAAAACACAGGGTTCTGTGGGCTCCAGGAGTCGAAATCGTCTTGACGGCACCTTTTACTTTACCTTAAGGGCAACATAAAAGTACATGGGCTACTGATTCAACAGCACTTGTATCACAGGAGCAGAATCTTTCCCCATAGGGAACTTTGCAGTAGCTCCGCTTTAGCATTGCTGAACTCAAAACATGATGGCAGACCAATGTAAATTGATATTTTAAAACAGTGGGATTCCAGAAATAGGAAGCAGGAGCAAATCTCTTGCTCTGGAAGGTATACCAACCAATCTTATAGGGTGGTATAGAACTCATATCTCTTTCTAATTCATTATCGCATATATACTGCTTTTAATGACAAATTTGGCTTTATTCTTTCCCAGTGGTATCAGAAATTGGGAAGAAAGCCCATAAAATTATAGTTTACCTAATTATAGTTTACTTACAGGTGCCTTCTTCCATGTGCTTTTATGTGTTAAAGACCCTTAGGGAAGAAAATCAGTTTAAGCCAGAAATTAAATATATGCTGCCACACATGAGCCTCAGTTGTAATCGGCCCAAATTCTAGGCACAAGACTGAATCTGAGACACAGCAAGGTATTGAGAAGATAGACCTTAAGAATTTTATTGAGTGAAGTCATTCACACAGTCAAAAACTTTGTTCTACCTGGGTTTGAGAGCTGTGTGTGCTCCCAATTTTTGGTTGTGTGGAAGCAAGTAGGAGGAAAATCTACCCAGGATTTCCTCATACTTTGCTTCCACACAATCACTTCTGTGCAGGTGTTCCTCCTATCTTGCTTTCACACAAATGAAAATTGGGAGCACACACAGCTCCCAAACCTGGGTAGAACACAGTTTTCGATGTGAATTCGTTGTGCATTACCCCTAAAAGTCAGTTCCTTTGCAGTTACTGCTTTAATTGAACTAGTACGAATCCCAAAGATAAATGTTCATTGGCATCCCTTAATCTGCTCTTCAGCATGGTTTTACTGGGATGGAAATGAGATCTCCCTAGGTAGGGAAATTTATAATTCTTCCCATCACAACAGCCTCTTTTGTTGGCTAAAATGTCAAATTGGCCAAGAAATTTGTCTATATGGAGCATGGTAGAAGGAGATGAAAGTTGCTGTGAAGGCCTTATAATGGCATGATTGTATACTTGCCCTTTTCTGGTGTACTTATAGCTGTGCCCCAGTCCAGCAAGGGCAACCTCTGTAGGCCTCCATATACACATTGACATCATTTACACAATCAAAAACTGTGTTCTACCCAGGTTTGGGAACTGTGTGTGCTCCCAATTTTCAGTTGTGTGGAAGCAAGCTAAGAGGAAAACCTGGGTAGAAGTGAAAAGCTACCCAGCTTTTCCTCCTACCTTGCTTCCACATAGTCACTTCTACCCAGGTTTTCCTCTTACCTTGCTTCCACACAACTGAAAATTGGGAGCACACACAGCTCCCAAAGCCGGGTAGGACACAGTTTTTGATTGCATGAATGACCTCACTACCTTTTTAGATGCAGTCTGCATATATGAAAAAGGCTGCTCAGGACAGGAACCGCTGCAACCAATACACAGGGCTGCACATGTGCCAATTCTTATTGGCTTCTTATTGGATCAGATCCCTGCCTGAAGTGGGGAAGACCCTAGGGAATAGAAGCTCTGTTATAAAGAATAGACACAGTACTGGGTGTAGTCATAGTTATCCCCTTCTGTGCCATCCTGTCCTGTCCTTCAAACAGAATCTGTGAGGCCAGTGTGGTGTAGTGGTTACAGTGTTGGACTGGGACTGGGGAGACCTGAGTTCAAATGCCATTCAGCCATGAGACTCACTAGGTGGCTCTGCACCAGTCATGTAACTCTGAGCCTAACCTACCTAACAGGGTTATTGTGAGGATAAACATAACCATCTACACAGCTCTGGGCTGCTTGGAGGAAGAGCGGTATATAAATGTAAAAATAAATAAATAAATCTCAATCAATCAATCAATCAATCAATAAAATCTGGGGGAGCCATCTCCCCCAGTAATGATGTTTGTTTTATGCGAAGCCACCCCACTCTGACGGTCAGACAAAATACAGCCAAACTGATCATTCTTCAGATATTTCTCATCTGTTTTATCCATAGAGCTCCAAGCCACGTCTGGCCTGCCTAGTAGAAGTGTACAAAAGCTGCCAAGAAATCCTGGAGCAAAGGAAGAAATCTTGACATCAGATTTTAATCTCTTTAATGTTGTAAATCTTTTAAATAAGATTTTAATCTTGCAGCACCAAGATTTTGAGAAATATTTGGGAAGGTATTCACAGGCAAGCATGTTAATGAACTTTGGCCATGTGGATAACTAGACAACAGTGGATTCTAATGAACCAGAGAACTGAAGATTACTGGTGCTTTCCTGGGCAAGGACTGAACGTGCAACCTTCGAGAAATGTTAGCAGGAAAAACTACTAAACCAGGCCCCACATCATCTTCTGTCAACATGCTGATGTAGGAAACTTAGTGATAACCTTCTTTTCTGTCAAAAATTAACTCCGCTTAAGTGAATGGAAATCTACAAGGAAGGTTCAGTGGAGAAAGGAAATTGCTTCATTTCTTAATACAAGCACATGGAAGAAGGGAAACTGTCAGCAATACAAAGTTTTGTTTTCTGAGAGCTGATCTGTCTGATTATGAGATCTGTCTGCATCCATACTGTATACTTACTTACATATACACATTTGTTATCAACATGGTATAATTGGTATTAGGAGATACAAACGCCTGTAAATAAAGCTGTTTACTGGCTTGTTTTAGTTTGTTCAGTGTTTTTAGCACTGGATGTGTCAGCATTTACCTAGTTGATATGTAATATAGTTTTTGTTTTCTGGATGACCTGAAGCTATAGTCCCCAGTCCAGAGAACAGGCCCAATGGAGCTTTAGACTCTTGTTCCTGAATAGCAGTCTCTTTCCATCCCACTACACACAAGGAAATCTGTTTTTGAGACTTGTGGGGGTGGAATTTCAAAAGCACGTAGTCACAGAGTATGAGAAGGGTGGGGCACCGTTGTAAGAAAAACAACAAAAGTGATATTGGTCTCCCACAATTGCTTAACTGACTGTCTGGATTGTGGATTGATACGTTGTCAAAGAAGAAGGCCATTCCCATATTTATTTCGTTGAATGTCTAATCTGTCCCATCCTACAGGCTTAGGGCAAATAATATTAAAACCTGTAATTAAAATATCCATTGTATTAGCATACAATATTGAAGTATGAACTGTCACTAACAAAGGGCATTAAAAATCAGTTAAAATAATAGCACCTTTAAATAATACTATACATTATCCAGATAGGGATTTGGTGGATCTACTGGGGAAAAAAGATCAACAGTTGTGGGATACCCATGAGGAAAATGCTTCCCTGTATGCCCTCATAGCACAACCTTGATGTGCATGCAGATTGTATAGTGAAGAGAGTATTTTCAACTGATCTTAAAGACTATAGTGGGATCTAAGGAAGAAGTTGGTTTCTTAGATGTTTAGGACCTGAACTGTTTAGGGCTTTATAAGTAAACACCAGCACTATATATTGTGTCCAGAAGCGAATAGGATACCAGTGCAAGTACTAGACTGCAGATGTAATTTGCTTTGCTTTTGATTATTTATATCTCTTAGTGGTGGCTCAACAGGTTCTGCACTAGCTAAGCATCTGGCAAAGTCAGCCCCATGTAGAGTTTATTACAATATCCTAAGTTAAAAAATGTGAGCACAAATAGTATGCAGTAGATATGAATCTGAGAGAAGTAGTTTCAGCTTTCATACTAGGTGGTGTAAATAAAGAGTTTCTGGTGAACTTTGCAATATGTGTTTTCAGGCATGGTGTTGGATCCAGGAGCATTCCAAGGTTGCAATCTGAATGAGTGGTTAGATGGAACACTGCATGTAACTGATGCCCATATTTTCCCTCAACAAAAGGTGTCTGGATCATCTTTACCACAGTCTTGGGTGGATTCAGGTGTGATTGCCATCCTTGAATCTAGTTCTCTGCGACCAGCTAGTGCTTGAGTACCTGAGACAGCAGAACCAGATCATAAAGTTGTTCTTAGAGCTTTACCAGCCACTTTTGTGGGATTTGGGTTGCTTCAGTATACTTTAGTTGCTTTACTTTCAGATTTCATCTGAATAATTAAAGCTACTTACAGATTTATATGTATTGATAACCAAATTTAGTCTTCTTGTGACACAAGTAACAAATTGTTAGAAATAATGATTTTGATCTAATAACCAGATTTATTAACTTCATTATCATCTACTTAAAGTATGTCACAGCTTTTGTGTATACAATTGTTCTCACAACTACTAAGTGTTTGTTATCTTATGCTGTGGCTAACGTCCTGTTGGGGCCAAGAAGTTAGTCGGAAAACCTCTACAGTGGAACTACACAGAGCTGTCAAGTTTTCTGAATTCAGATAAACTAAATAAAGCATATAGTAGCATGAGAGCCAATGTGGATCAGAAGAGAGTGAGCTGGATTTAGGTACCACTGGGATCAGCTAGTAAGCTACTATATTGCAGGTGCCAATCTGCCAGATGGGATTAATGAGTAACTACATTGGGCAGCTGTAATGGCAAAACACTTAAAATGGCAAAGTATTTTTAATTTGCAAATCGCTACATAAAAATGGATCATCATTCAGTAGTGTTGGGTACCCAGTAAACTGCCTGCTTAAAAGGAGAACAGCATCAGTCTAGCTGAGAGTGGGAAAGTGCATTCCCATCTGAACTGTAAACTAGACGTGAACATTCCTCCCTATCAGCAGCATGCCATGTACATAAGATCTCATCTGTTCCTAGCCTGCTTCTTTACATCTGAATAGTACCTTGCTGGGGATACACAGCCCAGCTGTATCCAAATTGTGTGTGTAGATAATCTAGCAACAGAACATGGGGCTCCCGGCTCTCACTTGCAATTCTGGGCAGAATTATTTCTTTTCTAAGGTGCCTGCCCTTTCACTGCATACAATCATTACCATAGTACTTGCATATAGATGCTGGATAATCGGTACACTGATCACATTGAACAAACATTCTGCTAAATAATATATCATTCATTCTGTGAAAAATGATTCATGAACATAGTATAAATCTAGAAAGGTAGGTAATATACAAGTTTTCACAATTTATATCTTTCAGTTTTGTCACAGGTGATTATTCGAATGAAGACACACTGTTAGGTAAGAAAACCAGAAAAACATTATAAATATATTTTGTTAGCCACTCATCTTTGCTTGAAGGCAGCCAGAGGGGGTAAATATCACTAAAATCTAGTAAGTTCCCCTCCCATCTAAAAATGACCCAGTAACTGAAAGACATCACATGTCTTTCAATTGCAAAGTGGTCCCAATACCAAGGCCAGTAGTGAACACATCCAGAATAAATATAATCCAGTGGTTATAACATAAAACATGCACATGCGACATTGTATGATAACATGCACATGTCAAGAGCCCAGAGATTGTCCTTTATGTACAGCAGGCAACACTATGGTATAGTATTTTGGCCTGTAGGACACACTAGAAATCTCTCACAGTCATTCAAGTCTTTACTAAATCCCCACTCCCACAATGAACATGGCTTTCTATTATTATTATTATTATTTTTACTAAAGTTCAAAAGTTAAAATACATCAAACTCTCCCAACTATATGCAGAATCTACTCAACAATGGACTGAGGGTGCTTTAATCAAAGTACTTTCTGTTTTCTCTTTATTCAAAGTAACATAGAATCATGCTGTTAGAAAGGACCACTGTAGTTCATCAAGGACAACCTCCTGCCCTAAGATAATCAGCCACTCCTAAAACAATTCCCATAGGTACCTCCTGTTCAGCTTTCCTTGACACTCTCCAAGGAAGACACACACAAATTCTCCAGGCAGCTTGCTCTGTTGCTGAGCTGCTTTTATCACTTCTCCAGATATTTAACTGGAGTCCATCTTTTTATAGCCTTGACACATTGGGACAATCCAACAAACCATGGTTTATTGAGTTGTAGTTACTGAGGGATCCTCCCTCAGCTGGGCACTCTAGCCACCTGGGTGTGTGTGTGTGCAGCCCCCCCCCCCCAAACCTGGGGTTAAGGGCACACTTGTGCCCTTAAACCCAGGTAAAAGCCTGGGGTAAATTCCCAGGCTTGGGGCTGAGACAGTGCCAGAATTGTGTTCGATCCTGGCAGTGCACAAGGGCAGCTAAGCCCAGGCTGGGCTGCCCATGTGAACAGCCTCATTGCCTACTGAACCTGCATGCTCCTTCCTCCCCTCCCTGGTTCTGGTAGAAAGCTGCAATGTAAACATCCTGGTTTGGGGAATGGCAGCTTCAGATGCCTGAGCCTGGGGAAAGTGCCTTTGCTGTAGCTTACAAAACAGAACCAGAGTAACATCTTAGTTCCCAGTCATGGTTTGTATAACACAGTGAAAGCCCAGCTCCAGCTTCAGCCAACACATGGAGCTGTGAATTAATGAGAAAAGGATTTCCCAGGCACTTGAGCTGAAGATATGGGGGAGAAAGCTTTGGCTTGCTGTCTGTAGTGGCCAATTTGTTTTCACACAGTTTTTGGACATCTTTTAAATAGTTCTAAAAGTTATCCATATAGTCCTCATGCAGTCCATTGCGTGTTTAATTGGAAATAAATCACACAGTATAATGGGACTTTGCCCCAAGTAACTGTGCACTGGATTGCAACCTTGGTCTTCTTTTCCTTTTATTAAACATACCCAGTTCCTTCGGCCTTTCTTTGAAGAATTTGTCGTTTAAACTGATGATTATCCTTGTAACTCTACTTTCTTGTTTGTCAGCACCCTCTTTGTTTTTGTCTTCAGGAAGTCAAGAAAGAAAGAAAGAAAGAAAGAAAGAAAGAATCTTCAGAAAGCAAAAGCAAAAACAGCATTCTGCCAATGGTCTTTCCAGTGCCACATAAACTACTTCACATGCCTTTTGTTAAGAGAAAAACTACATATTATGTGGGACATGACACTGGCTGCAAAAGGCATTCTGATCTGATGTCAAATTCTTCCCCATAGAATTACCCTGTGTTGCAACATCAGCACATCACACACTTCCCCGCCACAGTATGGTTTCCATCACAAACTTCCATGCAGGATAGTGGGCACCTTAAAATAACACAGGCCATTTGTGCCATAGTGTTGACTCATGTCCATCTTATGGTTAACCTCTACTACTTTTAAATTTTCCTAGAGTGTCCGGCTTCTTGGGAAATCCTCACGTGGTGCATTGAGGAATGCTGCAGAAGGCTGCAGCCTGCTTTCCTCTCAGTGCTCTTGGAGCCACCATGTGCTGGTCATGTGGGCGCACGGTGCTGCTAAGCCCATGAGTGCCTTACAACATGGGGTTGGGGAGGCAGGATGGCTCCTATCTTCCCCCAAGCCCTGGTAAGTTGTGGTCATGTGAACAATCTTGTGTGTGTAACACTTGTTGACATTCTTTTTTATTGCTTACTGCCTAACAGTACTTCAGTTTGATGCTATTTTCCATACTTATCTCATCTTCCAAAGCATGGATGGTGAACCTCTATCTTCTCCAGGGCCACTCCAGACAGTGGTCCTGAGGCACATCTTGTCCTATAATCATGACAGCCTGTGCCCTACTCACAGGCAGTCAGGGCCAATTGATAAAAGCAGCACTACCTAGCAGCAAGGGCTTCAATTTTATGAAATACATGCATATGGGCCTGATTGAGGGTTTTGACAAAGGCCACACAGAAACATGAAACATGGAATACCTTTGGCCCTTACAACCTTTGAAAAAGAAATTGCCTTGTGAATGCCATGGTGGGCAAAATGTTTACCGCGTATGGACTGAAGTTTGATAGGGCTGTCAGGAGCCAGATACAATTACTTTGTGGACCTATACTCAAAGGTCTCCCTCCAGTCCTTCAGCCAGTTTTTGCCTTTTTCAGAGAACTAAACATTATGCCTGTGAAAACCGGCATAAAAGTCCTTGAGACTGGAGAAAACCCACTGCCTTGTTATTTCATTTCCCCCGGCTCTCTCTCTAAAGCAAATCTTTCCGAACATGTTTCTTCATTTTCAAGTTGCTAAATATTATCCTTGTGAAAAGCAGGTACAAAAGTCATTGAGATGGGGAAAACCCACAACCTAGCTATTTCCTCTCCCCAGGCTCTCTTTTTAAAAACACCAATGTATTCATTTATTATAAGTGTTTATATCCCACCTTTCCATGAATAATATATTATTCTGGAAGTTGTCCACAAAAGCTGCAATTGTATGCACACTTACTTACTAATACATTCCACTGAAAATAGTAGGACTTGCTTCTGAGTGAACACACACAAGATAACACTCCATACCATGCAAAGTCGGATGTATTGTGTTGTGTTAAAGTATTTAACACTTGTAATACTGTTGACATTCATTGTGACCAGTATATTTTGTAGGCTGCCAGACCATATTTCCTTCAAAGCATTTCATTTTTAAATGTCATGAGGAGGAATATAGGCTGGCTTCCAGAAAAAATGGAGTGTAGATATGCCAAGAAAACACACCCATGCTGTAGAGAAGCTTCCCTACTACCACTGTGCCTGTGTAGGAGATTGGACTATCTCTGCTGTCTCTGAAAGTGTCATGTGCTGTGCTATCTGAAAATATTTGCCTGCGGATCACACAGCCCTCAGCAACATATTCTTGAAAGGACAGATCATTACCAGAGATAGCAAAGATTGTCCAAAATTGCTCCCCCATGGGTGGATGCAGAAGTAGTGGGGAAGCTCTCCAGCTGCATTACGAGCAGCCTCTAACTGCAAGGATGCAGCTCACATTGCATCCCCACTAGACTGCTCTAGACGTCAGCCACTGTACATATTCATTTATTCTACTCACTTTTGGTTGCAGGAGTGGGGAAACAAAGTGTTTAGAAAAATCAGAAGCTCAGATAACAAAGAGGTGCTGTTTTCACAGAGAGAATGTGAAAAAGGAAGAATATGATCAGGCATAAGAACATAAGAAAACCCCTGCTGGACCAGGTCCAAGGCCCATCTAGTCCAGCATTCTGCTTCATACAGTGGTCCACCAGATGCCTCTAGGGAGCTCACAGACAATAGGTGAGGGCATGCCCTCTCTTCTACTGCTACTCCCCTGCAACTAGTATTTAGAGGCATCTTGCCTCTGAGGCTAGAGGTGACCTATAGCTCTCAGACTAGTAGCCATTGATAGACCTTTCCTCCATGAATTTATCTAAACCCGTCTTAAAGCCATCCAGGCTACTGGCTATCATCACATTTTGTGGTAATCAAGAGACAAAAGCAAAAATCAAGTTTCCTGGCCTGGGGCATTTGGAAATTAAAAGCAGATGAACTCTCAAAACTTTAGTTTAAAGAAGAAAGGCAATCTAGCTCTAAACAAGGCTCTAGGAATGTGGTGCTTCACCAAAGGGGTAGATGTGGAGTCTGCTTGATGAACAGGGCACTTAACCAGTGAAATCACAGCAGTCCACAGCATGGCATGACAATTCCTAAAGACACTTGGAAACCATGTTCACAGCAGTGTAGGCCCCTTAGTGGTTCGTGGCAGAGTAGGAAAGAAGGATCTGTTTTCCAGTTCCATGAGCTTCTTAGTAGATGATGTAGTCCATGATGAACTGATGGTCTGAGCAGTAGCCATAGGAGACATGTGTGGTGTTGATGAGCAGTAGTTAATATAGCTGGCAATAAGAAGAGTCAACTCAACAATCTAGAAGGCGAAAAATATTTTTAAAAATTATTTTCTTGAACCTACTAAGTTCATTTTTCAGTATAACTAGTTAATGCCATAAGATAACTTCTCGAGTTGGACAAATGGGTCCACCTAGTTCATGGAAACAGCTTTGGGAACTTTGGTTGAAGAGTGGTATATAAAAATACGTCGTAGTAGTAGTAGAAGATCTGTTGTTGGGCTGGTTCATACATAACATGAACCCACAGTTAAGCCTGCTCCCATGTGACATCCCCAAGGCTCAGAGTGCATCCCATGCCCACACAAGCGTCTATTTCCTATTTCGTTTAGAATAAACCAAGATCAGTCATGATGTCCAAATCGACTGATCTCAGTTTATTCTATCCTATTTACTTGACATAAACTGCAGTCTGTAACTCACTTCAAATCCTGGGTACAGGTTGCAGTTTATGTCAAGTAGGTAGGTTATCATAAATAGAGTTTGGTCAGTTTGGATGTCATGACAGAACTTGGTTCTTCTAACCAAGTTATTCTAATCTAAATTGGAAGCAGACCCTCACATGGGCATGGGAGCAGGAGTGAACACTTCTGAGCCATGGAAATGTTGAAAGGGACTAGGCTTAGCTGCAGTTCCACAGAACATTTAAGCCAATCCACTGACTAACAGCTGCTTTCCAATGATTCAGCAAAATTTTTCCCCCAACCCTGCTACCAGAACCCTTTAACTAGAGATGTCAGGGACTGAACCCAAGCCAAATTTAAACATGTACAGCATGTGCTCTACCACTGAGCCATGGTTCTTCTTAAAAATGCTTTCTGCTCTTCTTATTCTACACATACATTTATACCCAATTAGTGTTGATAAATATTTGGACAAATTTTACATTCTAAAGAGAAGGTTGGAGAAGGCTGTTATAGCTGTGGGCCAGTTAGGGAAGATATAGGTTTTGGTGGCTTATGTCTTTCTACAAGACCAGAGCACAAGCATGACAGCAATAATCAGGTTACAAAATACTGAGAAGCCATATCCCAGGCCAAGCTTTTAATATTTTCTAGTGCTGCAAATGCTGGATAAAGCTGCATTAAAATAATTTAATTTAGATGTAAAACATTTCACAAGGGTTCATGACAAGCAACATTTATAAATCACGAGTAAAAATAATATAAAAGAAGATATGCACAGGGAAGCCCAAGGCATTTCTTTGCCTCAGGCAGTGAAATGTCTTGGACCTCCCTGTGCATATCTTTTATATTCTCTTACTCATGATTTATAAATGTTGCTTGTCGTGAACCCTTGCAAATATGACACCCTCCCATCTGTGGCAGGTTTTCAGCATTCTCAGGCCATGTTGCTAAGGCAGGGGCAACAGCATCTGAGCAATCTGATTGTGCAGTGCCACCAAAACATGTAGCAGCAGCAAGGCGTTCCTAGCCCGTTGAAAGAGGTGAGGAGAAGCACACCAAAGTGGGTTGAGGAAGGGAAAATGAACAGCATGCCCCACTGGGATGAGAAAGGGCAGCAGCAGCAGGTGGCAGGAGTCACCATTTGCCACCCCCTGTACCCTCCTTGCACCTGAGACAACTGCCTCATTCACCCTTCCACGAGGCAGGGCTATTCCCAGATAGGCAACTAAAGCAATCTTCTCCTGGGCAGTAAGCACCTTTCCAAATTAAAAGGTCATCACTGCAGAAGGTAATGCAGTCTGGGCAGTAAGTTGCACTGTGAGTGGGAGGGAAAGTGAGCAAAACCGTTTTCTTAGCACCCCTTTTGCTCCACCCCTAGTATGGCCTTCACTACTGCCACCAAGTCAAAGTCTTTCCCCTCCCTTGTTACCTCCACTAGACAGGCCTCTATCACTTCAACCTTTGAGAATTATTTTATGACTAACCCAATTTACTTGTACCAAGTAGAGTGAGATGGCAATTAGACATGGGGTGACAAGCAAAGTTTCAGAGACCAAGGTAAATAAATAACAAAAGTTAGGTTTTACTATGCGGGGGGGTCAACAGTTTATACAAGAAACATTTTAAAGCATCATTTGCAGTACATTGTAAAAATGGGAGGGATATAAAAATAGGAAACCTGTCTATAATGATATTGTACTTCAACCAGAGTCTAAAACCAAGCCATTCCTTCCATCTCACACATGTGCCTTCCCTGCCCATCAGCAGCCATCTCTTCTTTTGAACTCTTCTCTCTTCATCAGTCTGTTTTTGCTCATTCTCTCAAATAGTCTGACTCTGCCCCCACCCCCAGACTATGACCAATCAGAAGGGCAATAGTTTAAGTTTCTAGTTGCCTAGTATCTTACGTTTTTGTCTCCTGGGCTGAGCTAGCTAGGAGAAATGACCTTTCATGCTTTCTGATAGATGAAAACTTCTAAAGCTCCTACAGAAACTAACCTTATTCTCACCTTCTTAGTGCTGAATTACAAATTACCCTTTTGGGCTAAAATTAACTCTAATATCTAGGCAAAATAACAGGGTGGTGTTTCTTTTAAAGACAACCATTTTACAGCACATTACCACATTGAATATAGTAAAATGCATATTACAAAATGGCAGAAGTAATCTCATTCATCCACAGGAAGATATTGAGAACAGCCATATTTCAGAACTATGACTGTGTAGTTGATACACCAAGGACACCGTTTTACATCATTCTCTGCTGGCCATATCCATAAAAGGCAATATCAGCTGTCTCTGGATTGCATATTTACACGTTGGTGGGGGGGATTACTTAAACTTACTGGGGGTAATTTACTTAAAGGCATTAAGCATTACACTGCTTAATAAAAAGGAACTTTCCTACACCTTTTATACTCACCTTTGGAGCTGTCATTGTAAAAAGTAGTTTTTCAGGGAAGGGTTTTCCAGAACGCCTGTCCTTGTTTTGAGTGACAACCACCATAAAATCATCCTGACAGCCTCCAAAGGTCAGCACCGAAGAGTACAAGTAAGCCAGTTTTAAGTGCTATATGTAGGCAAGAGAGAAACAGTTTTAAAAAATGCTGCACAGGAAGACTAATCCTCCACCCTTTCTGTAAGTTCTCAATACTAAACAGCAAGTACAGATATTTAAGAACAGTGCTGATGTCTTCCAACATACAGAGTGTTGCCATTGTACACAGGAGACCTAAGTTTGAAGCAGATTTTCATGTTTGTTTTTCATACCCAGAGGTCCACACTTGATTATGGCTACAACACACATTGAGGCGATTCTCATGACCACCCAAAAGTGGGCTAAGGAGCCTAGCCTGCTTTTGGGCGGTCTTGTGCTGCAACGGGAGCCACGCGCCTTCCAGCAGCTGGCCCTCAGAAATACCCCTCCCCTAAGACATTAACCACATCTTTTTGCACTAATCCTGCTCTCCCTGCAGCCCCCTCACTGATTGTGAGACTCGCCTCATTAACTCATATTAAACTCATTAAAATGTCACTTAAATGGTTAAATCATATACCATTCATAAATACATTCATTAAATACATTCATTAAATCATAAATGTGTATAATCCAAGAATAATTAAAAGCAAAGTACTAGCTGTTTCAAACTATAATTAGAAGTTCACCTTCTACATAAATCAAACAACTTTGAGAAAGCTTTCTCCATTACTGCCCCGGACTTACTCTATATTGTTTTTAAGGAAACAATACATTTTTCCGGATTTAAATTAAATAAATACACTGGAATGAAACAGGACTCAGCAAATATTTGTTCTGTTCTTTAACCACAGTTAAGGACCACAGGCATGTCCAATTTCTGTGCCACACCACACAATATTGAAATGCACTTCTGGAGAAAAAGCTTTTAAATTCCTCTTCCAGTATGTCTCACCTTACCATAGTATTATATTCTAATATACTGATTCCATCTTCATTCACAGCTATCCACAGTGGGCAGTCTTCCAAGGGAGAAGGTAGGACAGGCTGGGTAAAGAATATAAATAATAACAGCAATTCCTTTATTTTATTTATTTATTTATTTATTTATTTATTTATTTATTTATTTATTTATTTATTTAATTTATAAACTGCCCCATCCAAAGCAACAACTTTAAAAAGAGATAAAAACATACAATTCAAAACACAGTGCTAAAAATAATATTAAAACAATTCAAAAACAATCAAAACCAATTAAAATACTTAAAAAAAAAAACACTTTACAAACCTTGGAAGGCCAGACCAAACAAATAAGTTTTTAGGGCTCTCTTAAAGGCTGACAGTGAACCTAAACTGCTGATATCTGCTGGGAGTGCATTCCATAGGCCAGGAGCAGCTACAGAAAAGGCCCGGTTCTGAGTTGCCACCAGATGTACCAGTGGTAACTGGAGTTGGATCCTTCCAGATGACCTCAATGAGCAATGTGGATCATACTGAAGAAGGCACTCTCTAAGGTATCCCAGACCCAAACCGTTCAGAGCTTTAAGGTAATAACCAGCACTTTGTATTTCACTCGGAAACACACTGGCAGCCAGTGCAACTGCTTTAAGACAGGCATAATATGGTCTCTCCCCGTTACCCCAGAGACCAATCTGGCTGCCACATTTTGAACTAACTGAAGTCTCCAAACTATGTACAAAGGCAGCCCCATGTAGACCACATTGCAGTAGTTAAGCCTAGAGGTTAGCAGCTGATACACTACTGTTTTGAGATTTTTCTCTTCAAGGAATGGACACAGCTGTTGAATCAGTCAAAGTTGATAGAAAGCGCTCCCGGCCATAGCCTCCACCTGAGATACCAGGGTGATCCAAGAGTACTCCCATGCTGCATACCTGTTCCTTCTAGGGGAGTGTAACCCCATCCAGCACAGGAAGATCTAACTCATCCCTTAAATTCCAATCATCCACAATGAGCACCTCTGTCTTGCATGGATTCAGCTTCAATTTGTTATACCTCATCTAGCCCATTACGGCCTGTAGGCAGGCATTTAGGGAGTGAATGCCATGGATGGGTGAGAACATGGACTGATAACATGGATGGGTGACATATGATAGCTCTCTGTGTCAACTACTGTATCTGGGTTCTGTAATTTCATTTTAGTATATGTGTGGCTATAAAGTATCATTACATCTTTTGAAGGCTTGTATTATAGTGTGTATAAACTCTGTTTCTAAGAATATGTCTTCTGGTTTCAAATTTAGAAGAAATTTTAAGGAAAGATACTCAGAGCCTAAATTTAGAATTTAGGTGCTTAGAAGTGCTTAGTAAGCACTTAGTCTTGACACATTAGACTGCAACCCACTATCTCAAGGGTAGTCCCATTAACTTTTACTAAGTAGAACACATGGATAGACTGCAGCCCTAATTCAGGCTATTTATTATTTTAATGGCATTCTGTTAACCAAACACCCATTTCATATTGGTTTATTTGTTTAAAGTGATATATAAATATTTCTAATAATAATAAATATAATAATATCCCCATACAAATAAATTGAGTGGGAAAAGAATATGGTACTATTGGCACTGATTTGGAACTATTGCAATAATGTCACTATGAGGGGGAAAGTGGTTTCTTCTCTTGTCTGAAAAAGTTCTTGGATTTATTTTCAACTCAATTACAATTTCACAGGCCTACAATAAGCAAGTCACAATCTCTCAGCCACCATTCTTTAGCTTCAAAATATAACAACATTATTCCAGGTTTGTTATAAACACGGTGAAGGTTGTAAGGCACTTTAAATGCTTGATTATATGATTACTAATAATACAAGAGTAAATGGTGGTATCCTTTATTGGACTTACCATGGAAGTGTGAAAGCTTATAACCAAAGAAATGTGACAGAAGTTATTATGGGCCCTGATGCAACTGAAGGGCTGAACGCGATTAGGGGACTGTAACAGCAATAAATTAACTCAACTAGCCCGTGAGATAAGCATTGGCATGAGACAGGGAGGGCCTTATTGCTGCCCTTGTAGGATACAAAGTGTTTTTTCAATTTCTTGAAGGAGTGAGTCCTGTACAAACTTTGGAAGTGTTTTGCTGATGAGACAGATGCTGCAGGGTGTCCCAAGTCACCTTATCTAAGTTTGCCAAGACAGGGAGCATAGGGAGAGACATGGGTTGCGTGGACGATGATGCAGCCACAAAGACACAGACTGGGTCCGAAACAGGTGGCTCCGGAGGCTTAAGCTCAAAGCCTAGCGCTTGCCAATGACTTGTAAGTGATAAGGCTTCATTTCTTGTGCTAGCGAACCCGAAGGTGGGTTAATAACATTTTCATCAGGCGAGATCCGAGAGGGTTCATCAGTGATGGTAAAAGCATCTTGAGAAGAGGAAGACGAGTATTCCTCATCAGAAGTGTCATCATGGGGAAGTGACTTGTCTGGATGCTGAACTAGATCAGAGAGATAGGCTTGACAGGCAGCAACAGAAGCTGTGTAGGTGTTTGAGGAATAGCAGGCATCACTGGAACATTGTTTGGGAGTGCAGGCATAGAATCCAGTTTCCTAGGGGAACTTGAGTTCCATGGGGAAGGAAATGTCAATCCTCCCCTAAGCTGCCTTTCTTTCCATAAACAGTGCTCAGCAAAATTGTAGGGGAAAGCTGGGGAGAGTGAGTGAAAAACTATGGTCTAATGCACCAGGTGAGCTCCAAAAGCCCCTAGCATGAGCAGTAGGAGCGAAATAGTAATTGTGTCCATACCATGGTGGGAAAGGTGAAATCCTAGATGTGACAGGCTTTGGAGTTCCTGAAGGAGGGGCAGAGGGAGGCCAGTGGTGGCCCGGGTCCAGTCCACTGGTGTGGCCCCCTAGCCTCGGCCCTTGCACTTGACATCAGATGCTAAGCCCCGCCCCTGCATCTGACATCAGGGGGCGTGGCTGGGGCACAAGGCATGGTGGCCCGGGTTCTTTGAATCCGTTTGCTCAATAGTGGCTATGCGCCTGCCTGAAGGGGTTCTTGGAATCACCAGAGGGTTGGAATCCTCATTATGACCTAAGCCCAATAAGGGGAATCTCTTCATGGTAGAGCCCAAGGGGGGTCATAGTTGTTGACCCCAGAAGGGACCCCAGGGACTTCAAGGGGGGTTCCCCAGGCAAAGCAAAGTCAGCCGTCTAAGAGTGCTGATTCCTAACAGGAGTCGAGTGAGACTTAGCCAGTGAAGAAGAAGAAAAGTCCAGATGAATAGGAGACACTGCTGGTGTCGTGATGTTAAGGCAGGATGAGAGGCTTCCAAGGTCACTGTTGCCATAGGTGTAGAATCGGTCACGTCTGGAGTGGGTTTCAATGATGTCTATGATGTCAAAGTTCCCTTCCTAACCTTTCTGAGGCAGCTAACACAGCGTTCATGAAGGAACTGAGGGAAATAGGTGTTATCCCGCCTAAACAACAATGCACCTCAGGTATGAGACTGAGCACCTGAGGTGAGCTTGCAATTCTTCCATGGGGGTTTCACGCATGTGCACAAACCCAGTTGTGAGGGACCATGGGATTCCCTCAAAGATCTTGTCATCTCTCCTTGTGAATTTCAGTGCTCTGGCCAGATGCGGAGCTCCACCTTCATGCTATTTCTGCAGCATTGCCTGCTGGGCAGAACTTATTTTCCCATCTGTTTTCATGAGTGCTCCGTGTCTGGCCAGAGTGCCAAAACTTGCAAAGAGGGACAAGTTTCTTCAGAACCTGATGCAGGCATCTGGAGTCTGCGCAAGAACCGTTGTTAAATAAGTTAAGAGCTTAAAAAGAAATGCAATATACCAACATGTGGAAAACCCCTAGGGTCTTTTCAGAAAATCACAGCAGTTGATTGGACTGGGGTCACATGGGAGGTGGTCTAACTGTTTGCCCCTTTGCTAGTTCTCCAACTTGAATCTCCCCACAGAGCTGCTCTTAGCGACAGAGAGGAAAACTTACAGGCCTTTCCTCACTGCAGCTCATAGCACTTTTAAGAGGATGATTTGGATTGGGCTGTGGCACAGGGTGAAAGGGTTAGACCCCATTCACCACAGTACCAATCTAATCCCACCTCCCATGGCTGCTTTTTGAAAAAGAAAAGCATGTCAGGAATTCTTATCATGGAGTGTCTAAGTTTGGCTCTCAAATTATATCATTTCTTCAGTACAGAAATGCCCAATTAAAGCTATCAGTTTTCATTTCAGCTTTCAAAGGTATTTGTGATTACACACTTTTAGTGATCTCTAGTGCAGGAAATCACATGCGGAACAACTTGAATACAATGTGACAACAAAAGTAATGTATGAGATAGAATTTTCTTTTACTAGTTTTGTTTTTTAATTCAGTATTTTCCTAGAAGTGATTTTCTGTATATCAAGAGTGTTTACACAATTATAATGTACCTTAGCAGTAAACAGCTTGGCTCCAAAGAGGGGCCATTTCCGAGCCACCGTCAAATAGATCCGGACACATTCCTGCAGAGAGCATCCCTGCAGCAGCATCCACTTCGTAGCCAGTTGGTCAGCCAGCCGCCTATAAAAATAGTATCACATTTGTCATCTTCTTCAAAAGGAAGGCTAATAAAAGGACTGCATGAATACAGTGTGTTGTCCTAAAGAACTGAAAGTGGTACTTTTCAAATCAAAAGTGGATTCAATGCTGTGCACCAGCTTTCACAGTGAAACAATGCAGAACACACACTTTCGTAAGCACACTTCATGTCTTTCTCAGTCATTATGAGTTCTCACAAACTGGCATAGGTGGGAGGCCAGAAATGTTATGCTTGGATGTTAATTTGCAAATGCCACAAGTGCCTGCTTCTCCCCCAGGAAGAGGTATCATGTCTCAGAAGCAGCTTAACAAGGAGGAGTGTAGATTTTGGTCTACAGGCTGATAGGGTTGAGGGCTGACAAAGTGCAATTGTATTATCTTCCTTTATGGGTTGAGAGGGTTTCTTTGTCTTGGTTGGCTGTATAAATTAGTAATCAAGGCTGCTTTTTGATAGGGATAGGATTTGTTTTTCAAACGACAGTTAGCTAAACTCTACCTGTATTAACATAATCTACATAGGTAGTTAGAGAAATAAGCAACAAAGATGCTCTGTCAAGGGAACAATATGTACAGTAGTTTAGAACTGGCCCAT
This sequence comes from Hemicordylus capensis, assembly GCF_027244095.1. NCBI lineage: Eukaryota > Metazoa > Chordata > Lepidosauria > Squamata > Cordylidae > Hemicordylus > Hemicordylus capensis. The sequence continues at coordinate 80,601,512 of NC_069657.1, read as the reverse complement.
GTAGTATTTAATTTTCAGTGCAGAGCTCTGTACAGCAAGATGTGGCAGGCATGTTTGTCTCACCTTAGCAGCTCAGGAGTAGCATTATGTTTGTACTGCTTTGGGTAGTATTTTTCTAGGACCTGCTGGATAAGATGTTGCATTTTGGAGTGAGATGAGCCCCCAGGGCTTAATGGTACTGCTCGATCCAAATCTCCATATTCCACCTAAGAGAAAAACCAAGGCCAGGCATTGGAAAATTGGATTGACACAAAGTGATGCAGGCACATGCAGTTCTGAGCAGGAATTCATGAGTGTGTATGCAGGGTGAGCAATTACTGGAGATAGGTAAACCAGGAAGGTCCTCATTGGAGCCTAACAAACCTTATACTTGCTGATCTTTGTTTTTACCTCGGCCATTTAGTCCATTTATACACAGATACAGTGTGACACTGGCCAGGGTCAGATTATGCTGCTGTTGCAGCATCTAATCTAAGTGCTCCAAAGATATCCTGATTTTATACCATCAAGTAAATTATAGCTTGTGGGATGTGTATATCTCTCCAGTCCCTTTCTGTTAATACAAGTATGAGGAACCAGACTGGTCTTGGAAAGATACATGATTCCCCCTATTCTGTTTGATTCTGGACATCCCAACTAATTTGCCACAACCCCCTTCTGTAGAACTCAACTTGACCCCTCTGCTCCAAGCCCCTCATTGATTCCTAATCCCAAATCCTCATAAGCTGCTGCTTCCCACCTACCAAACCTCACCTTGACTGGTTGCCCAGCCCTTCCTACTCTCTCTACAGAATCAACCCCTTTGTTTCCTTTGCCCTTCACTCTTCTTTGGAGTGGTGCTGAGAAAGGAAGTTTCTCCCATCTCTTGTTCTAGGAAAAGTGTTGCCTTCTTCCCCCACAAAATGCTGCCCTAGGCAGCCACACTGAATGACCAGGTGGGCCAAGACAAACACTACATAGGAAGTGGAATTTTTTATAGGAGCCACATGGAAATGAGCAACGAAGCTCTATTTGACTGGCATTCCATTTTCTTGATACCACTAATGACACCAGTGAGCCTTGACCTCAGAAGCACAAGGACTGACTGCTCACCTGAGCCATTAAAGCTGCCATTTCCAGAGCCAGCTCCTTACTGACAGGGAACCTCCCACTGGCTATTTCACCACTAATCTGGAAAGCCAGCAGCAAGCGCTCTCGGTCTGTGTCATCTTTTGCTTGGCTTCGGAAATACAATCTACATTGAAGAAAAATGCCAAAAGAAAATAAAATGCCTACCTTAGCACAGTTAGCTGGAGCTTAATTACTTTAAATTCAAATTAGTATTTATTTACACCTGTAAAGTTAGTTTTGCACAAGGAGAGGATTCAAGGCAGTCTCCTGAGAAGTTCTCCTGCACAAGCTCTTTGAAGGCCCTTATGTTTCTTTTTTAGATTGTGAGCCCTTTGGGGACAGGGAGCCATCTTATTTATTTATTTATATTCCTCTATGTAAACTGCTTTGGGAACTTCTGTTGAAAAGCAGTATATAAATATTCGCAGTAGCAGTAGTAGAAATCAATGGGAGCTGCAAAAGAGTACAGTAATGCTCTTCCACTGCTCTCATTAATTCTAGTGGAACTTGTGTGTACGAACTTCTTAGGGGATTGTGTTCAAGCTTTCAAAATGGAAAACATAAATAACATAGAGCCTGTTTCTGAGTAAAGTGTGCACCTGGAAATTTTTGCTGAAGTTCTAACAACTTAGTGAACTGCCTGCTTACAGCTAATGCTTAGAAGTGTTTAATAAAACTGAGGGTGTCAGTTTAGGAATGGGCACAGATAAAGAATGTTTATTAATCTGTCTGCAGCTCCTCTGCCAGAATCTAGATGCAAGCCAGCTTCCAGTTATTAAGGATCCTTAGACTCTGCTCTAATGCTTCAAGTATTTAGCATTTAGTTAAAACACATTCTTAAAAGTCTTCATTTAGGACACATGTGAACAAAGCTTATTCTGGAGACTGGACGAGTGGCATGTGGAGTCCATGAACATTAGAAGCTTCAGCCCCTGCCTATATAAAATCTGTTGGGGTTTTGTGATTATTTAGCAAAGTCCAAGGAAGCTATCACTCCATTTACAGAGTGCAGAGTTAGTTGTTGCAGCTATTTAAGGAACACACATGGGGATCACTGTAGTCTAAACTAAATTGATTTATTGGTGAAGTACATTTGAGAAAGGAGAGACCTATCCTATCTATCAGCTATATAATGAATAGGTAGGGAGAGAGTGAGATGTCTCCACCTTCTCTCTAGAAGGAAAGGAAGAGGACTGACTCACTACTGGAAGTACCTGAGGAGTCAAAGCAGAGCTAATCGAGTAGAGGCAAGCAGGGACAGGTAAGGAGACCCTCACTAACTATCTCTACTCCCAATGCCCCTAGTGGTCATTAGGATAGTTGGTGCAAAAGGTCAATGCACTGGAACTCCATCTCCAACTTAATCAAGTAGTGATACCAGCAAAACTGGCACAGGGATATCTTGAGGGAGGAGGCTTGTGCTTTTTCCGGGGACATTTTCCATGGTTTTGGTTGTAAGCTACAGCATTCAGCTGGGAATGCTAGTAGCTTCTCTATGGCTCCATATGAGAACTGCTTTGCTAAAATGGACCAAAGACTAGCCAGATGGTTTGGTGGATGTCACAAGTATGGCATAGGGGCAATTGCTGTCCCCTATTTGTCCTCAGACTCTAGTAAGACTCTGTTTTACTGCACAGGTTAAGCATATTTTATGTATGCCTACAAACTATCAAAAGACTTTTCCTCATCTAATGAGCAGAATGGCATTCTTCAGAAGGAAGAGATTATCACCTCAACTGTCTCCAAACCTCTAATGCATTTCTAAGTCATGACCCAGCCAAAGTTAAGGGCTCCATTAAGGTCAATGGGGTAGATTTAAGCATATCCTCAACTCTCTATTGAAATCAGTAGGGCTTCAAAGTTCTTAACTTTGACTGGGTCATGTTCCTAATGTTTCCAAGCCCAGCTCAGGACCCCTTTCCTGTTTCTTACTTTATAGATCATTGTTTTACTTCATCACTGATCAATATGCATCTCATCCTCTCTCTTCCTCACTGCCCTCTCTCCAACTACCTCATTTTAAGATGTTGATTATTTAGATTTTTATAAGAAAAAATAGATGTGATATTGTAGTATTTCTTTCCCACCTGTACTGCTGTGCCCTCACCTTCCTCCCTGCCTTGAAATATGCTCAACAGAGTAATTTTGCAATGATATTTGTGCAGATTTCCATTATTTGTTTTTATGATAATATGCATTTGTCTTGTTCTTTCTCACTATACCTTCTGAAATAGGAGAACTGGCTTGAGAATTCCCCACCGCCACCACTATCTCAATACACTTCGGCTCCAGCTAAACAGTAAACGTATAAATCTGGAATCCCACCGGATGATCTTAAGCCATATAAAATATATGAGTTCATTATTAGATTGATGCAATACCAATCCTAGTCAACAGTGGGCAGTACCTGTTTTTATATGTTAGTTTCACTATTTTTGTGCCACCTTCATATTTTCCAGGACTCAACTCCTTCAAAGCTTGTTCCCACTTTGAAATTACATCACAGATCTTTAAAAAAAATAATCAAAGAAACAGAAAGAGGCTGAAATAATACAGACATAGGAAAAGACAGTATTTGCCACATTTATATCCCAGTTTTCTTCAAGAGTTTCATAATGGAGCAATAACCCTGTGAAATTGGTTAGGTTGAGAGGTAAAGATTTTCCTAAGGCCAGTGAGTTCCATGGCTGAACTAGTATTTGAATTTGGGGTTCTTCACATCCAGGTTCAACACAACATTACACCATATTATAGTTGCTTTTATCTGACAATGCAATTATTTCATTCATTTATTTATGTATTTATTTAAGAGAGGTATATGTTGCGATTCTTCATAAATGAACTCAAGGCAGCTTACAACACAATTAACAGAGCAAAACTCAGTGCTATTTTAAAGGCAGAGCTGATCCATGGTCCTCAGATATGTCCCAACATTGAACCAACTCCAATCTCATACCTTAGTCTTATGCCAGCTAGCCACCAGCAGAGATAAACAGCTATTTCCAGTTCCTAGATGGTGACCATATTTTAGACCCCTGAGATTCTTATAAATCAGTTCATCAGTAATCAATTCCTATCACGGACTTAGTGGCTGATTGGGCTGATCTAGTTGTGCCAACACACTTCCTACACCTAAACCTAAAAGTTAGAGTACCATAACGGATACCTGAACTGACATGAAATCTGCCAAAATAAGCCCCAGCCTTCTCCTCAAGCTCCAAATTTAGAGCTAGAGGGGACAGGGATCATCCCTACAGCTGCACTTGGCTTTTGATACCCTCTGCAGCCCAGTACACTTCCCACTTCCTTGAGGACAGCAGAGGATTGTCCCCTGACCTTGCACAGAAATGCAACAAATGGCCAGGGACTGAGAGGAGGAGTAGGATCCTGGCGATCACAAGTTTTGGACTGGCTATCAAGGCCAGTCAAAATTTGTGGGCCATGCAGTCAATTATATTGTTTACAGTTGGAATGCGTCCCGTACTTAATTTTTCTCTTATCTAACAAATATATAAATTATAACAACTATCAGTCTTCCACTATAACCTTTTTTCTATTTGTCCTTGGTCAATATTATAACTTAATTGTGTACATCGGCAGTTTATGCCAATTCCTTGTTTCTCATTTTATATATGTAATAAGTAACCACAACCATCAAGATATTTGCAAGGATGATCTGAAATATATGTAGAGAGATTGAATGAATAACCCAGGGCAGTCACCTTCACAGGGCCTTGAAGGCAGTGCTCTAGATCCTTGCCAGAAGGATCATCTGTAAAGAGTGAAAATCCAGAGTGGGATGATCGCCTCATTCCTGTCTCCTGGTTCAGCCGCTGCAGGAACTCATCAACAGTTGAGGAGCCATCGAAGCCTACCACCTGAAATTGAATAGATAACTTGATCTATTATGAATAGACAACTTGATCTAACTTGATCTATTATGAATAGACAACTTGATCTATTATGAAGGAGGGGAAAGCTAAATCTCTATTTTCATCATTACAATGGATGGGCAGACATCCATGTTGGGGCCATGCATTGTAGGAATGAATATAAATAAATATAAATAATTTTTTTTGGCTTTGCCCACTCTTTCATTAGAGACTATTCTGGCCTGATACAAAATATGTCACAAGCATGGCAGCCAAGATGAATACAGAATTTGTAATCAGGGTTATCAAGAGCCTCATCTGCCCGTTACTATAACCTTCAAAGTTGAGGGGTTATTTAAACTTACCCAATATGCAACCCAAGAGTTCTGAAGCATCAGAATTAGGTATGTGCCTGAATTAGCTTGGGTAGCCATGGATGGGACTAGGATCAGTTCCTTTAAAAACCAGCTAAGCAGATCCTTATCTGCTCCTCTGCCAGTGCCACCCCATCGCCTTTCCCGGGCACGGTGCTTGCTGTCCAAAAGGCCACGTGTGGCTGCTCACCTGGTTTCTAAAGGAACTGATTCCCACCCCACCAAAGCAGTTTGGATGCAGGTACCCAAGCCAATTTGGCACTTCCCTAAGGAGATGCCGAACTTGTTTGGGCACATCCCTAGTCATAAAATCTCACTCTACCCGTACAGACCCATCAGCAAGCATAACCCATAGCAAATGTCTATTGAGATTGAAAGGCACATATCAATTCACTTCAGCTGGCCTACTATGCTACAGAAGACCCTCAAGAGTATGGTTCCCAGCTTTCGTTCCTACCTGATAGGTCCCATTCATGAAGTGGACTGGAATGCTGAAGGGGAGTGAGTGGTGGTAGGGATTTCTCAGCAAAATGGACACTATCTCCATTCGGGAAGGTCTGGCTTCTCGCTCTCTAGCTTGCAAGGTGCGCTCCACTGATCTCTGACAATAGATTGCATACTTGCCTATTTCACTTCTAACCATGAAGTGAAAAACAAGAGAAGAACAATCCATAACACATTTCAGAAACATTCATGTCAATTACAAATTACTTAGTCTCAATAACTATCACATTAATGGGTCACTTGCACAAGACCTTTTCTCATTAATGAACAAGAAATATGGGGGAAGAAGATATGATTAGGCATTGAAGGATCCAGTGCCAACATCAACATCATAATTATAACAGTTTGGGAAGGATCACCTCTACTGGGTCCACTTTTGTTCCCATTTGCTATGTAGGTAGGCAGTGAACTAAGGCAGGTTCCGCTTACAATGGCTGACATTCTGACTAATGAAATATACATGCATCAAGGGTCCATGGGCATGCAGAGGGAGCCCTCACGCAGCTCCCCCAATCCTATAGCACATGCATACTGTTGTGCCAGAGCCCTAATACTTCCAAGTGCTGCCTGCTCTCTGAAAGTGTTCTGTAAGATCAGAAACATGTCGCTGAGGATCAGCAATGTGTTTCCGATTTTAAAGAGCATTTCTGGAGGGTGGGCAGTACTTGGAAGTATTAGGGCTCTGGCACAACAGCACGTGTACTAAAGGACTGGGGAATTGCATGCGAGAGCTCTTGCCGTGTGCCCACTGATCCTCGAAGCACACATGGCTTATAAGAAATAAGAGACTCCCCATCTCTGACAACTTTTAAAAGGGCTGTTAAGACACATCTATTCACCTAGGCTTTTAATTAGGCTTATAGAAACTATCATTGTTTTATTGTTTAAAAGTTGTGTAAACAACCCTTTTAAAGCTATATGTCTTATTTATATGCATGAGTAACACATTAATTTGGTGGGGAAGGAAGGAAGGAAGGAAGGAAGGAAGGAAGGAAGGAAGGAAGGAAGGAAGGAAGGAAGGAAGGAAGGAAGGAAGGAAATTGGGACACCTGCTAAAGATGCCAGCTGGCTTTGTGTATGCTTCTGTTGCTCCTTTCCCCCTGATGTACAGCCCCATATTAAGCAGCCTCTGGCCTAAGGCACAAGCTGAAGGCCAGAGAGCCCCAGGATCAAAGATTGAGGATCCAGCTATTGACCTCAAGAAGATAAAAAGCCATTTGGCCACCTGCAGCATTTTCGAATGTTATGTCCTCATCAAGACAGTGGGAGGAAGACCAACGACATGCCGATAATCAGTGTGTGACATATAGAAGTGCTTTGCTATTTTCTTGTGATATTGTTTGGGGACTTATGCTAGTTGCACAGAGTTGGCAGGTAATAGTATGATGGCAGGACTCTCTTGAGTTTCTGGTAGTGCATCTTCTTGTGAACATTTAGTTAGCATGGTGATAACGAGGAAACAATATAGGCAACTGTGGGACCCCATCCATTTATCATCTGTTTCTACAATGCAAAAGACAATAGATGACTATTTTTCATCTGCTACTCAAAACAGCACAATAGAACCAGATGAGGTATGAGTGGGGGACTTGGGTAATCCTGAGCTTAATCCAAATGCTGCTGTTGCAGGTGAATTCACTTGCAGTACTGCTGTATTAGAGGATGAGTAACTCCAATAAATGCTTTCTTGCTCCATGCTTTGACTTGAATAACTCTGTGCTTGCTTCTTTTGAAGGCTTTCAGCGACCCAGCGTAAATGCTTTTCAGTTTCATATAACCACAGGCGGGGCTAATAGTAGGCAGGTCCAACCCTAAATTAGAAAGAACCAGCCCATGGTTTTCTCCATCTATAAAGTTGTTTACTTGTCTCAACCAAAATCTCCATCATTCACATCAGCACTTGGCAGCTAGCTATATTTAGTGCTAAATTTGTCCCTTGGTTGGCTGTGAGTAAAGGAATCCTGCGCTTAGAGGGATTAATTGTGTCCGTGTGGGAAGTAGCAATGCCCCCTCCCTCCTTCTCTCCTCCCATGCCTCTTCTTCTCTTCAGTAGCAAGCCCTATTTCTCCTTTTCTCACAATATAAAAATTTCTGGGACATGTTCTTGGGCTGCAATCCTATGCACAAAGCAGTTACTTGGGAGTAAGACCTAATTAGTTCATTAAGGGTTTACTTGGAATAAACGGAGCCCTTTCTCATGACCCATGAGGAAGGGCTTGGGGCACACAGGGAGGAAGACTGTAAAATAATATCTTCCCCACAAACAATTGCCTCGTTCATGCTGGGTGTGCGGATTACACACCCACATGGACTCTAGCTCTCCTCGGCAGTGGCGGAAGGCCAGGGCTGGGACATGTCCCCCCCCCGAAACCCCATAATGTACTGTGCAAGTGTGCAGTGCATTATGGGGATCCCTCCAAAGCTGGCCAGGAGCCCTGCATTCTCCCAGCCCCAGCTGCAAGCAGCCGGGGCTGGCAGACATTCAACAAAATGGGGCTAAGAGAGCACACACTCCCTTAACCTCATTTTGGAGGTGGGCTCCAGAGGCAGGTTTTCTGCCATGACGCTGCCGGGAGCCACACAGCTCCTGACGGTTCACATGTGCAGCAAAGATTGGGTTAAGGCAGCCAAGCCCAATTTTGCTGCGCTTGTGAACAGCCTCATTGTATAGAATTGGCTGCAGTTTCATGTAGCATTTACTTGAGAGAACCCTTTATCAGATCTGAAAATTAAACCATATAAATCACAAAGCTGTCCAAAGAACTTATGCTGAGGACCTCTCCTTTCAATACTGCTACCACTCACTTCCCGCCCCCCAAGGTAAAACACGAAATAACCAACTGACAGCCAGAGGCGTATCTAGAGAAAACAGTGCCTAGGGCAAGCACTGAAATTGCGCCCCTGTCCAAACATCTGACACCCATCTTTCAGATAACTTTACTATAATATCAGCTCAAAAATACAAGTTCAAACACTTTCAGGAGAAACAGGTTGTAAGCAACACACGCATGCATACAGACACACATACAACTACACATGTGGCACATATGTGCCAGTCACCTTCCCAAGGAAATGCAGCACATCCATGTGCTGGGCATGCCTCCATAGAGCTAAGCAGTGAAAGCTCTCTTTAGCAAATGCTCTGCCACCTCAGCACACCACACTACAGGTTGCTGCCTCCAAGAAATTCAGGGATGGTTTTTTTCTGTCCAAACAGCTTTTGCCTTAAAGGGAGATGGTTGCAATGGGAAATCCTAGGGGCCCCAAACAATCTGAAATTATCCAGCAGCTTACAATAGGCTTGGATCCAGCAGCTTGATCAGGAAGAAGGTGGAAGTTGCAACTAGCCACAGAGATATTCAGCTTTTTTTTTTTAAGCACCACACAAGTTAAAGGCAGGCACTGTATAGAGAATTAAACAGCATGCGAGTGAATATTTCCATTTTATTCCTTGCCTCCCCCCAACCCTTCAGTTTTGCCAGCTTACAAGATATTAAACCAACACTGTCATTTAAAGGGATGTTTTGTCCACTTACTTTTGTGCCATTTATATCTGTTTTTAAAATGCTTGGGTCCCTTGCCAACAACTTTGCATTCTTCTGACTCTCTAGATCAGGGGAAAAACTTGGGTCTTGCAGAGGCCATTTGAGCATGTGTGGTGGCCATTTTTGTTTTCATCAGCCCTTTTTTTAAATTTTAAAAAATGGTGCCTGCACATGCTCAAATGGTCCCTGTAAGGTCCTATTCCTTGCCAGGCCTTGCAGAGGCCTTTTGAGCATGTGCAACGAACTCCAAAATGGCCACAGCTCTGATCTTTGTAGGCCCAAACAGGCCTGAAAATCAGCCTGGGATGGGCTACGGCAGTGATATAAGAGGCCGGTGGGGGGAGGGGGAACCTTTGCAGACCCCCCACCTGTGGCCCTTAGGAAGCCCCCCAAAGTGGCTACAGGTTTAAATTTTTTTTAAAAAAATTAAAAATAATCTGTGAATTGTGGAGGGGGTGGGGGGCAGCATGGCACTGGCGCCTCCCCCTAGTGGTGCCTAGGCCATGTGCCCTGGCTGCCCCAGCCTAGGTTTGCCTATGCTGACAGCAAACAAAAATTGGCGTAAGGACTATAGAGTGGTGGAGCTACTTGACTATTTTGAACTGGCCTGCTTTCCAAGCTGTGCCTGTTGGTTGCCAATGAAGAGAAGGAAATAATCTCAGAATTCTTAAAAAATAAACACAAATATTTCTGTATTAAAGACACACACATTTGAAACAGAATAAGTTTGAAATTGTCCAGTTAGTAATTTCAGTTAAAATGCCTTGGGCTTTTTTGGAAACTATAACTCCCTCCTTCTCCTTCTTCCCCAAGATAAGTGAGAGACTAAGAGGTCATTAGTCTCTGGGGGCCCCCAAATCCATTTTAGTCTGTCCCAGGTGGTGTGGTCATGTTAAAAATGTGTTAAAAATACTGTGTGGGGGTGGGGAGCTCCAAAAGCCTTTAAGTCCAGGCTCCAAAATTACCTAGGTGCACCCCTGCACACAACTGGGTGGGCGGGGCAGCAGGAAGGTGGGGGAAAGGCTGATTAAACTTGCCTTCCTCCCAGATGAGCCACTGCATGTGTCTGGGAGCATGGATCATGCTCCCAGATGAGCAGCCCTTCGTGGCACAGCCCGCAGCTCTGGAGGATGGGATGATGCGTCTCGGCCTCTGGAGATCCCACAAGGCACTGTGCAACATGCGTGATGAACTGGGGGATTCCCCCAGGAGATGGGTGCTCTAGGCACCTGTCTCTGTGTCCACTGGGATTAAACTTAGCACCAGCGAACACACAATCCCGGAGCCTGGGTTAAGTGAATTTAATCCTCGCATGCATCCAAAATGTAAGAAGCAGATGAGTTCATTGCTCTCACCTACTCCCCTTAGTAAATCATGTGGCCCTAATTCTAAGTAGCTCTCAATACCAGAGGCGTATCTAGGGAAAATAGCGCCTAGGGCAAGCCCTGAAATTGCGCCCCCTGTCCAAACATCTGACACCCATCTTTCAGATAACTTTACCATAATATCAGCTCAAAAATACAAGTTAAGCTCGTTAATCTTTTAATATTTCAAAAACTATTTAGCAGTGGACATAGCCAGACCAAAAAATCCTGGAAAACTAGAAGTTCCTTTCTAATTCTCTACTATGCATTGTAGCATCACTATTACATAAGTTTTAAAAATAAATGGAGAATTTGACTTTCCCCAGATACTAGGGCCTTGCAGAGGCCATTTGAGCATGTGTGGTGGCCATTTTGTTTTCAGTGGCCATTTAAAAAAAATTTCATTTTAAAAAATGGCGCCCCCCCCCTTCAAGTGGCACCCGGGGCATGTGCCCTGCCTGCCCTACCCTAGATACGCCCCTGCTCAATACTAACCCTTTCTAACTGGATAATAAGAAATAACAAAGGTATTGGAACATATAACTGGAATTTACCTTGAATGGGATGATGTGGAAATCATGGCAATAAACCGTACAAAGACTTCAAGAGATACAATAGTCTTAGGTTTTCAATCTGATGCCACATGCTCAACCATCCAGTGCCATATTAGCTTTAACTCCTATCCTCAGGCCAGTTTTTATCAATTTGTCAGCCCAGGGAGATGTCCCTCAGATAAAAGAGAGTCTAACTCCTACCATAGGCAATTAAAATCCCAATGGAAATAAAAATTCTTCCAAGAAACAACAACTTGTTTAGCACTTTAGGTCATTCCATACTACAAGGACTGCTGGACCTTCCTTCCTGATATACTCCAACAATATTCTTATCAACCAGCTCTGCAATCTCAGCCTGAGGCATCCTAACAGAGGCTTGCAACAAGCAAATCACCAAGGTTATCAGCTGCATCCTATGAAAACTGCAAACCGAACTGAGACTGGTTGGGGACCTTGTAGACAGAATAGGCTAGATCTCACAGGCTCTTGCTCCCCACAAACTAGAGGCCACAGTAGGGCACAGCAGAATAATATGAGGAAAGCACTGGTTTAGGACTGGCATGCTCTTCTAATTGATTTAACAGAGGGCTGATTACCTGCTCCTAAGTGGACCAAGTTATGCTCAAATACCAAATTGTGATCCTGGAATATTTCAGGCTAGAGAAATAAGGTAGTTGATTCAGACTTCATTAAGTACCTCCAGTCTTTTGATACAGTTTTCCTCCAGGAGACATGGCTGCTAGAGAAGAACTTTCATTATTTTACAATATACAGTGTGGGAACAACCAGCTCGGAAATCCTCCAGACCAGGATGTGGTAGCAGGGGGCTGGCAATTCTTTCCCCCTCTATACTAGACATTGAGGGGACCAAGGTGGAAGAGCTATCCTCTGGTTTCACTCAAGTAGTAATTGCTTGAGGGTGCAGCCCTGGCCCTTCAATTTGTGTTAATGTCTACTTTCCTCGAAGATCCCTGAGTAATACAAACAAGCTTATAAGTGAGTTGGATTATTTGATTGCCAGTCTCCTCCTGGGTTATCCTAATCACTACTCATTGTGGTATCTTTAATGCTAGGATGGGGAAAAACCATACTAGCACAAGCAAAGCCCTGGGGTTTGATTTAGAAGATGATATTAATACCAGCAGGACCTCTCATGACCTAGTTATTAATAAGGGTGGGCAAGCATTGTATTCCCTCATTTTTAAGCACCTGCTTCAATGGGAGCCCCTTAGACCTCTCTGCTGGCTACTTTACCTATTTAACAGAGAATGGGAAAAGTGTTGACTATGTTCTTGGATCACCATCCTTGCTATCCTTCATACAGTCCTTGATGCTTGATGATAGATCTGAAAGTGACCACCTTCCCCTTCAGCTGCTACTTAAGCCCTTAAATACCCAACCCAAGATAATGACCAATTCCGAAGTGGAGGTGTAACAAATAGTGGATTTAAGCCCAACCTTTGTCTCAAGGCAAGCCCACGTGAGGGAATGAAAAATGCTGCAATATTCCTTCCATGTTTGCTCAACAAAGGCTGTTCCTTTAAAACTTAACAGTTTCTTGGTAATTGCTGCCACCACACCCACTTTTTAACAGAGTTTAATCCCTCCCTGGTGTGGGCAAAATTCCAGGGAAACTCTCCTTCTTTTACCAATGGAAAAATACAGAAAACCTTCCACGTGCAGTCTACACATGAAGAGCAAACTTGGTAGTGTGAGTTGCTGAGCAATCAACATGGAGGCATGTTTGCACCATAGTAAAACCCCTTTTCCCGAGTTAAAAATCTACTCAGATACAGACAAAATGCAAAGTACAAAAAGAGAAAAACTTATTACAAATACTACAGACTGCTTCAGTCTGAGGCTTTCTCAGCTTTTAGTTATAGATACCAGAAACACTCAGTACTTACAAGAATACTTTCAAAGAGCACTCCAGATGGTATTTGGAGTGGCACACTTTAAAAATCGTGGTTACCTAGTTGCAAAGATAATTCAAAAAGCACCCCAGTTGCGAGGAACCTTTAAAAGCACCTTTACAGAGACTTCTACAGAGCCCTGGTTGGATAAAAGGGCCAAGGCTCAGTTCCTCTTTGTTACGTTACAGATAAAACTCAATAAACCAGTTGTAAGGATTTGCAAAAGCACAAAATCAAAAAATCTAATGCAGGCTACCTAACACACAGTTCCCTGGCTAAACCATTTCCCGAAGCCAAAGCCCTTGGCTTCTTTTTCCCTTGAATTCACCCCAAACTCCAGGAGATAATTCAAGTTTCCTGCAATCCTGTCTCTCAAGGAACTGCAGATGCCCTTCCATGAGAGAAGTCTCCAGGCTGGTTGTTGGCCATGAGGCAGCTAGAATTCATGGCTGGTACTCACGAAGCCTGCTCCCCATTTTCTCTCATCGCCCTCCTGGCTCCTTCTGAGAACAAAGACCCCCTTCACTTCCTGCCGCCAGGCCCTCTAGGTCCCGGTCACTGTGTGTTGAGTGGCTGATCCCTAGAGATCACTGCCGGAAAGACAGGGCAAGGTGCACTTCTGGTTCACTCTCTTGGGGAGGGGAGGGCTGATCAGCACATGAGGGTAACCTACAAGGTGATTGGCACCACATATGGTTCCTCCAAATTGATCCTGACATTAGGACACTAATGAATAGTCTTAACCTGTAAGAACTGAAATTTCAAGCACTGAAACTTCAAGCACTGGCAAGATCATTGGAAATTCAGGAGATAGATAGATAGATAGATAGATAGATAGATAGATAGATAGATAGATAGAATCAATATCTTGAGACCCCACTTAGTGCTCACATACACAGCAAACAAAATATATGAAGCACATAGCTGGTTTGATAAGGAATGCAAGAATAAGAAAGAGGAACTGACTAAGCTAATAAGGAAAGCCAGGACTAGGAGGACAGATAAGGCAGCTAATATGCTTATTCAGTATCACAGGGAGTATAAAGATCAGCTCAGGGAGAAGGCCTTTTATACCAACAACTGGAAAAGCCTAGTAGGAGTGTGCATGAACTCTTCAATCCTGAATTGGTTTGCTTCAAACTAAGCCAGTTCAATGGTTTGATCGTAAACTGGACCGGAAACAATCCAGTCAGTGATCGAACCGAACCAAGCCCAGTTCATGGCGGACTGGTTCACGAATGAGTGGCTATGCTTGTAAAGGGGAATCCAGTGAGGATGCCCCTTCACAAGCAAAGAGGTGGGGGAATCCTTGAAAAGTCTTCTAAAGGGTGGCTGGGGCGGTGGCAAGAGGTCCACCTCTTAGATTAGATTGTTCTTACTGGCCTGGTGGTGGCCACCACTGTTCCTTGAAGGAGCCCAAGCACGCAGCGCTCGCTCCAGCAACCCACCCGCAGTGGCTCGGTTCTGGCCTCTGCGCATCTGGCTGAGGTAAATACCCAGGCTTGGGGCCGAGGCAGTGCTGGGATTGTGCTTGATCCTAGCAGTGCACAAGGGCAGCCAAACCCACGCTGGGCTGCCCAAGCCTGGGCTTGCTTGCCCGTGTGAATAACTTCATTGTTTGGTTGTTTTGGGAAGGCTTATAATGTTGCCTTCCATATGAAGAGCAGTTCTATCCAATACATTATTATATACATTATAACAATGTATTAATATATACATTATGATTTTTAAAAAGTTTAATTGAGAAAGTTAAGTAATGTATAGAACATAAGAACAGCCCTGCTGGATCGGGCCCAAGGCCCATCTAATCCAGCATCCTGTTTCATACAGTGGCCCACCAGATGCTGCTGGAAGCCTACAGGCAGGAGTTGAGGGCATGCCCTCTCTCCTGCTGTTACTTCCCTGCAACTGGTACTCAGAGGCATCCTGCCTTTGAGGCTGGAGGTGGCCTGTAGCCCTCCGACTATTAGTCGTTGATAGACCTCTCCTTCATGAAGTTATCCAAACCCCAATTAAAGCCATCCAGCTTGTTGGCTGTCATCATATCTTGTCACATAGAATTCCACAAGTTGGTCATGTGTTGTGTGAAAAATTACCTCCGTTTGTTGGTCCTGGCAATCAATTTCATGGGATGACCCCTGGTTCTAGTATTATGTGAGAGGGAGAAGAATTTCCCTCTATCCACTTTCTCCACACCATGCATGATTTTATAGACCTCTATCATGTCTCCCTGCAGTCTTCCTTTTTCTAAACTAAATAGCCCCAGGTGTTGTAGCCTTGCCTCATAAGAAAGGTGCTCTAGGCCCCTAATCATCTTGGTTGCCCTCTTCTGCACCTTTTCCAGTTATACAATGTCCCTTTTTAGATGTGGTGACCAGAATTATACGCAGTACTCCAGGTGTGGCCACACCATAGTTTTGTATAAGGGCATTATAATATTAGCAGTTTTGTTTTCAATCCCCTTCCTAATGATCCCTAGCATGGAATTGGCCTTTTTCATAGCTGCCGCACATTGAGTTGACGCTTTCAACAAGCTGTCCACCATGACCCCAAGATCCCTCTCCTGGTCAGTCACCAACAGCTCAGATCAAGTATACACCTCAGTGTATACTTGAAGTTGTGGTTTTTCATCCCAATGTGAATCACTTTACACTTGACAACATTGAACCACATTTGCCATTTTGTTGCCCACTCACCCAGTTTGGAGAGATCTTTTTGGAGCTCCTCACAATCTGTTTTGGATTTCACTACCCAAAAGAGTTTGGTATTCTCTGCAAATTTGGCCACCTCACCGCTTATCCCTACTTCTAGGTCATTTATGAATAAATTAAAAAGCACTGTTCCCAATACAGATCCCTGGGGGATCCCACTTCTTACTTCCCTCCACTGTGAAAACTCTCCATTTATACCTACCCTCTGTTTCCTGCCCTTCAACCAGTTAGCAATCCACATACTGTATGTACTTGTCCCTTTATCCCATGACTGCTAAATTTTCTCAGTAGTCTTTGATGAGGAACTTTGTCAAAGGCTTTTTGGAAGTCCAGGTATACTATGTCAACTGGATCACCTTGATCCACACACTAATTGACACTCCCAAAGAACTCCAAAAGGTTTTTGAGGTAAGATTTACCTTTGCAGAAGCCATGCTGGTTCTCTCCCAGCAGGGCCTGCTGTTCTATGTGCTTTACAATTTTATCCTTGAGGATGCTTTCCATCAATTTGCCTGGAAAGGATGTTAAGCTAACTGGCCTGTAATTTCCCAGATCGCCCCTGGATCCCTTTTTGAAAATCGGTGTTACATTTGCTACTTTCCAGTCCTCTGGTACAGAGCCTGATCGCAGGGATAAGTTATATTTTTTAGCAAGGAGGTCGGCAATTTCACTTTTGAGTTCTTTGAGGATTCTTGGATAGATGCCATTTGGCCCTGGCGATTTGCTAGTTTTCAGTTTTTCTAGGCAGTTTAGAACATCACCTGCATCCTCCATATCCTCCTTAATAATCCCTTTCAGTCCCTCATTGTCTAATGGTCCAACCGCCTCCCTGGCAGGTCTCCTGCATGTGATGTATTTAAAGGAGTTTTTGTTATTTCCCTTGATGCATTCATGCATGTATGTATAATACCATTATTTTAAAAAAGATTGTTAGATCATTGTTAGGTTTTCTGGTAACGACCGTGACAATAAAGATGATGATGATTGTTTTCTGGGGCTATTCCAGAAAGACATTGAGCCTCTACCTCATTTTAGCTTTAATTTTTCCTTCAAGTATCTTCAGGGTGTTTCTAGACAATGCTTTTTTAACACAACGAGGCTGTTCTCACATGCAAGCAAAACCGGGCTAAGGCAGGCAAGCCTGGTCTTGGCTGCACATGAGAAGCAGTAGGAGGCGAGCGGCTGCTGGCGGCGTTGCGGTGGCAAACCCGCCTGCAGAGCCCCACTCTAAAATGGGGTTAAGGGAGCGAGAGCTCCTTTAGCTCCATTCTCCTGATCGTCTGCAGCACCGGCTGCTGTAGCAGTGACAGGCACTCCTACCTGTCGCTGCTGGAATACCCACAATGCACTGTGCACTCAGGCGGTGCATTGTAGGAGTTCCGGGGGGCGGGGCGGGCAGGATGACGCATCCTGACCCCTGCAGATCTGTGTTGCCGGGCAAAGCTGAAGACCATCTGGATGCATGGGATCATACGTCCTGACCCTCCCAGACCAGTAGCCGGATCGTCTGTGGGGAAGGCGAGCTTCTGCTGCCTTCCCCTCTGCCTGCCGTCTAGCCCTTGTCACTGATCACAAGAAAAGGCTCAATGATTGTGCAAGCTGCTACTCAGCTGTTCCACACTGCCTAGATTGCAAAGCTGAAGTGGATAAGTGGGGATATGGCATTAAAAAAAAAAGAATGTTGTTTTACTACAAAAAGTACTCCCCCCCACCCCCGCCACAATCCACTAAAGCACCAGGCAAGCACAATTTCATATGGTGGCTATTTTGTGTGAAGCAAGCCTCAATATGAAGAATTCCTTGATTGAATCTTAATTTTAATCCAGCCAGATAGTAAACATAGCAAGTTTTAAGCAATAACTCAGTTGGGTTGGGGGAAGATAAGATAAGCTACTCACTTGGGGTCTGCATGCCGCTGCAAGTGATGCTTGAGATACCAAAGGAAATGGTGCTGAGGCAGAAAGAGAGGAGCACATAGAGCCAGTAACTGCCAACACTGTGGAGAAAGAGAGGTTTACAACAAATAGAGCCACCACTACATCTGTTGCCGTTGTTATTTGCTCTTGCAACAAAACATCTTGTACTTAGTTCTCACTGAGGGTCCATTAAGGTATTACAAATGCTAAAAATACAGTGGCGGAGAGAGACAAAACACAATATTTTAAAAGTATCTACACCAATGTAAACAAGGTGTATACATACAAGATGACCCCCCAGATGTCGAACCTTAATCATACTGGGCGCACATATCTTTAAAACATGGCAAATCTCCTATAACCCTGGGGAGTCCAATTCAGAGGAAGAGAGGAAGTCTGCCCTGCCGAAATCCCTGACCCTAGCAATCATCCCCTAGAACCATCAAAATCAGAGCAGCTAGAGCCAGCCATGCCCTTGGAGGAGTCTTGGGAGCACTGACCCAGTGCCACCCTGTGTGGTTCTGGTCCCTGCCCTAGAGTCACTGCTGCCATAGCCTCTGAGTCCCCAGGAGCAGGGGTGATGTTAAGCTAGGGCTGAGCTCCAGCTCTGAAGGTGGAGGGCACCTTTGGCTGCTCAGGAGGGCACACCTGGTTGCTCCCAATCTGTCTCCTTGAGAGGAGGGGGACACTGGCTTGGGTGCCTCCTGAGGAGAGTTGCCCTAGGAATCCAAGATGAGACAGAGCCCTTGCAAGCCATAAAGGCCTGCTCTTTGCTGGTTCAACTGCTCCCCACAGAGCGCGTGCCCTCCAGCCTGCCTTGCTTGACCTGAGTTCAGACAGCTTTGTACCACTCTCTGGCTAGTGCAAGGGCCAGACTATATGATATGAAGATTTATGATCAGAACTCCCAATGTTTTTTTAAAAAAGCAGTTGTACGTGGTAGTGGTGGACAGTATTAGACTGGCTGGTGACACAAGAGGAGGTTTTTAATCCTTTCCTCCAGTGTGGTTTCCTTGATTGATATCCCCCCTTTTGAAGCGGCTATTTTCCTCTCTGGGGAAATTCTTCCCAGCAAGAATGTGGTGAGCAGCATTTGGTGAGCAATTTTTTATTGAGAGGACAGTGCTAAGTGAAAGAGTGAACCCCACGCTGCCGTACTGATCCAATTCAGTCCCCTCTTCAGAGCTGCTTTTAAAAAATATATAAACACACTGGGAAATCAGATCATGGATATCTCTGTGTAGCATGCTGCTTGACCCTCAGTGTTAAACAACTGAGGATTGTTGTTAAGGCTTCCCTTACATAGCCACAGAGCTGGGTGACTATATCTTGGCTTTACCTTTTCAGTTTGTACTTGCAATATGATTTTTCCACAACAATTATTCACCAGTTTGTCTAGTTAGCATTGCTCAGAACTTGTTCACATGTTACCCTTCTGTAAGGAATCAAACCACTTATATTCACAAACTACAAAAGTCAGAGAAAACAAGAACTGAATGTTCCTTCACTGACAATCATGTTTAGCTCTACTGCCACCATACTGCATTAAGAAGTTCTCATTAATATGTGACTGAAGAGACAAATTACACATTATTTAAGAGATCTGAGAATGTGCTTTTTAAGACCACAACAATCACCCACTCCCCTCTATGGTGATTCCCCAGTGAAAATTGCACCCCCACTCCCGCACCTGAAGTTGCTATAGACATGGAGAAGAAAACATGCATCTTAAAAGGTTTACCAAAAAGGGGGGGGGACCTCTCCCTCCTCACATAGTGACCCTGATCCAAATTGGGCCCTGAAACATTTGCTTTTAGGGATAAAAAGAAAAGGATCACTCATGTAATTTGTCACTTAAACCGTAATTAGGCATACAATCACCACTTGAGCTGCAGCACTGAATGGACAGAGGCACTTACCTGAATGACTGAGTGGTTCTGAGCCTCTCGGCTAGTCTGCTTCACTAACTGACAGTAGATTTCATTCTGTAGTTCACTGTGGGTCAGGCAAACCTGTAGTGCTGTCTGAGCCAATGACACATGATAATCAATAGATGAGGCTTCCACTGGGACATTGATGAACAGCTGGCAAGACTGAAATAGGGAGACAGGACAGAAGCAGATTAACAGATAAGAAAACAATGATGCTTTTCACTTTCACTCTCAGCTATGAAAAGGTTTAAACTTTCTCTTTTATGACACTACCCTGAACTATCTGATCACTGTTTGTATCATCTTTTATTTTCCAGAATAAAATATTTATGGGGAACTGTGTGTGTGTGTGTGTATCTTGGGGGCTTATCTTTTACCCTGCATAGTACACAACACACAAGAGTGGCTGTGTAATGGAGAATACCATGTCAGTTTTTAACAATATGCCTTCTCACACCAAATCACTAAAAAGAAGCCCCACAGCTGCTTTTCAATGGTGCGTTAATGAAGGTAAGATACTAGATATATTGTTACCAGACAAGCTGTGTTTCAGGGTAGCACAGAAAGCATCCCTCTATGTGCATGGGTCTGTGGGATTAGTACCTCCATTTTGGATGTTTCAGTACATGGGCCCATGAACATTTCACCTGCATCTGTTTAGCAAGACCCACAGCTGGTCGCTCATCATAAGTAAAGCACGGGGGGGGGGCATGTGCCCCCAGGTCAGAATAACAAAGACCAAATGGGCCACCCCGCCCCTCTCTTTTGCAAAAGAGAAGGCACTAACTGGTGAGCAGACTAGACTTGAAAAGGTAAATCAATTAAGGAAGGAAACCTCCCTTCTACCAGAGATAACAATGAAGCACTCCTTGGGAGTCACACAAAAGCGGTGCAATTCCTAACCCTTTTTTGAATTAGCAATTAGCTGGCAAGGACTCGGGGAAATAAGTGCATCAAAAGTGGAGATGTATAATCTTATACCCCTACAAGCAGCCTGCTCTTCAGATACTCAATCCAGCACAGCTCCATTCAACCCAAGTAACATTTTGCATAACTTCTCCTTGCATTGTTGGCCAAGATTCACTCAGCCAAATTATACTCAAGTTGCTACTTGATACACCCATTCGTCATTTATGGAATCTGCCACCTTCAGGGTGTGCAGCAGGGGCAGAGCCACCATTGAGCGAATGGGTTTGAAGAACCCGGGCCGCCCCCCGTCAGGGGC
This sequence comes from Hemicordylus capensis, assembly GCF_027244095.1. Classification (NCBI taxonomy): domain Eukaryota; kingdom Metazoa; phylum Chordata; class Lepidosauria; order Squamata; family Cordylidae; genus Hemicordylus; species Hemicordylus capensis. The sequence continues at coordinate 80,580,493 of NC_069657.1, read as the reverse complement.
TGCACCTCATGCCTCAGTCACGCCCCCTGCATCTGACGTCAGACATAGGGGGCATAGCTTTGATTGCAAACAGGCCACGCATCAGGGATAGGACATTTCTTGTGGAGACTTTACCTTCTCTTTGTTCCCTATTTTTATTAACTTTCCTGCTCCCCACTTCAAATGTGTCAACAGAATATTTTGAGAACATTTTGAGAAACATTATCTTTTTAAATACCTTGAAGAGTTTGAGGGCCTCTGTCTGCAATGCCTCTGAAGGCAGAGTGGTGAGGGATGTCTGCAACCCATCCTTGCTGTAACACAGCATTGGGTGTTTCCACAAAGGAGAATCTGAATTAATGAATAGGACAAAGTTTTGAAATCTCAGAAACCTGTTTAGACTTAGTACAAGATAAGGAGTCTTGCAAATAAATATTATTAAAGCTCTTGTGAGAGAATCCTTAATTAAAAAGCAAATCAGATGTCAACTGTACTACAGGAGTTCACTGTATGTTTGGTTTTACAGGCATATTGGCCCATTTAGAAGAAGCACACAATACAGTCCTCCTTGAACTATGCCATGTCAGAATGCAGGTGGAGGGCTGAATGCTCTGTCAAATTAAAAACTCTGTATCAGTGGAAAGGTAGCACATCAAATAGAAGGCTAGATTATAATCCTCCCAGACTTGCCAGGTTTCCACATGCAGAGTTTTTGATGTGGAAGATTATTCAAATATGCAACCCTCTTAGGATTCAGAACAGATATTCTGTGCTTGTTCTGAACAAGAACAAACCTAATTCCAGTGACTTAGACCAAGCCTAATTCCAATGACTTCAGTACAATATAGCATAACAGAAAACAGACTAACCTACAGAAAGGCCGTTATTTTGACAGTTCTTATTTCAGGGGCAAAAACCACCATTAAGTATATGCTAATACTAGGTTTTTAAGTGTTTACATTTTGGCTGGAGCACATCTTTTCATTCTAAATGAATATTTATTGCAGTTTCATTTGCACTATAATAAAGACCTAGGGGAACAAATTCTTTGCTAAACAAAGCAGTAATTTGGTAGGTTTCTTCTTTCCATTCATATTTTATTTTTAGTTAAACAATAACAGTACAAATGATGAAAATAAATTTAATATTCAGTAATCAAGACAAATTTAGTCCTTTTTACAGCATGACATATCATATCAAGTGTGCATTGTTTTGCCAATAGTCAACAAAAAGCTTCAGATTTTGAAGGAATGTTACAATGTTGACTAATTCTAATGTAATGAGTTATGCAACAACAGCATATTCATAGGTTTTACCTTCCTTCTTGGAGGTGGTAGCAATATAGCTTTGCCAATGTAAACTGCACCTTGTATAGAAGCAACTTCCCTCTTCCTTTTGACATTTCTAGCATTTATTAACAACAATTGTACTATATATTTTATGGAGATTTTATAGGTTACAAATAAATATTGGCATCCTTGGCTAGAATGCTTTTGCCCCTAGAGAATCACAGGCTTGCTCTCTCTGTCTCATTACTGATGTCTCTTGGCTTTCAAGTAAAGGACTTCTGGTTAAATTCAAATCCATTAATAAAACAAAGTTTTTCTGCTTACAAGGGTCTCCTTCTGCATCCAGTAGCTTCCCAATCAGCTGCTCATAGGCAGTGCCCACTTTTGCACTGCTGCTGCCTGCTGCTACTGTCAGATGATATAACCAGGTATCCTTATGGAAAAAAGTGGGAAGAAAAATAAGTGATGCTGGAAATCTTACATGATCAAAGCATTAAACACAAAGTGTATATCTAGATGTATCTGGCTTCAGACACAAAGCTAATTTCTGCTGTTTTTAGCTCTTGCTGTTTGCTTTTTGACATCAAACTATCATAAAGACCAAGGGCATCCACAGGCATTTGGGGGGGGGGGAGCCAGTGAAACCCCTCCTTGTGAATATGTTCCATTGAATTCAATGGGAACTGAATGCTTCAGTACTTCACTCCGGGGGAGGCAACTGCCTTCTCTTTCCTCCCGCCCCCAGACGCCCATGGTAAAGGCCTTGCCGACAGTCGTGCTTGTGTTGCAGGAGGGGTAAGTGCACCCTCCCTCGCCCTTAAAGAGCCACCCCAGCATCGAACCTTCGAGCCAGCACCACCTTCGAACTAGTTCAGAGGCCTTTGGAATGGACTCCGGACCAGTTTGTGCACATCCCTATTTCAGATGTGGCAGCTCTTCCATCCTGCTTGTGCATTTAATTGAAGGCTTGCAGCAGCCAGCACCAATAAAGTTAAAAAGCAAGGTGGGGAGAGGGGGAGAACTGCCTCCCTGCTTCTTTCCATGAGTGCTCTGTACGTAAGAAAGATCCACCAAAGAGAGGCTCGGGCTCTTTTTCAATGACCATGCCCTTTCCTCACTGCACTGTCTCATCCTTACAGGGAATATTATAAAAAATCACAAAAAAGAGGTGACTAGAAAGAAAAATCTCTGCAAGGGCAGCAACTCAGCAACAGGGGATTTTTTTTGATTTTTTTTTTAAGCCAAGCAGTGCCTTCTGCCAACAGTTGGTGTTCCGGAGCCTACCCAGAAAATGTAAAAAAAACCCAACAACCTGCATACACACACAAGTGTGAACTTTGAGAAAAGCTGAGTGATTGGTAATGACCCCTCCACACGTAGCGGGAGAAGCATCAGGGCATATCCAAAACCTCAGCTCATTCAAAAGAAGCTGCCGCAAATAGATGATTTTTTAAAATCCCCAGACATAATTCAGACTAAGCTAAAATGCACAGCCTGAATTCGGGGAAAACCAGAATCATGTGGGAAGTGCTACCCAATAACTCGCACAGACTTCAGCACAAATCCGGCCGATTTGCAAAATGCACACCTTCCATTCTGGAGATGTGTGAAAAAGTGCCTGGTAACAGCAGGAGGTGGCAACTGGGAGCAGTACCACTCATAGGAGCCTGATGAGCCAACATAGTAATGCCTAGTCAGGCATCAAGCTCAGTCAGCTCTTTGTGTTAGTGTGCACATTTGGGGTCCCCTACACTTTACTCCACATTCTTTTTGAGTCAATCCATCATTCATACCTTCTCTTGTTTGGTACCAATGAGGAGATAAGTGGGACTCTGGTCTGGAGGGTGAATAACCAGGGTGCAATGTGAAGAAAGGAGACCCCCACCATTAGCCTCATAATCCTCATCAGAGTCAGAAGAGCGATCCACTTCTTCCACCTTTGATTCACGCATGTGCAAATGCCCCAGAGGACACTGAGAAGAGGAAGTGGAAATGTTAATATCTAGGGCAGAAAAAAGAGAACTGTAGAAGATAGAATACTTTTTAGCACCTGTAGAAGACTTCCACTTATGTTACCAGTCATATTATAGTAGGCCTATTAATTCTACCCAGTATAAGCAATGAATGGTACATGTATAGCCTTAGTGGTTGGGAGTGGTTACCGCTTTTAGTCTAGTATAACTAGTTCATAGCTAATCTGTATAGCCTGTAGCATGAATGTGTTACAAGTAGCACTGCCAGCCACATCTGCTGGCCCAAGAGCAGGAGGGATCACAGGCCTGGCTATTGGATAGAAACACATCTAAGCTCATGCCTTCCTCTTCCTGCACTGCTCTTTGCATCACACCTCATTGGACAAGAGGCAAATTCACTCTGAGGCACAACATATGCACTATAGAATGAACTAGAGTGGAACTACCTTACCCTTTGGAATGGACTTCTGGCATGCATGTTGGGGACGTGGGTGGGGAGGTGGAGTGGCTGTGGTCTATAAGGATAACATCTCCCCTACCAGGGTCCCTGTTAGGGTATCGGATCATATCGAATGTGTGTACTTGAGTTTGGGGACCAGGGATAGATTGGGACTTCTGTTGGTGTACCGATCGCCCCGCTGCCCAACGGAATCCCTTACTGAGCTCACAGACTTGGTCGCGGAACTTGCGTTGGAGTCTCCTAGACTTTTGGTGCTGGGAGACTTAAATGTTCATTTTGGGACCAATTTGTCCGGGGCAGCTCAGGAGTTCATATTGGCCATAACGACTATGGGCCTATCCCAAGTGGTCTCTGGATCGACACACATTGCAGGTCACACACTTGATTTGGTCTTTTATTCTGATCAGGGTGGTGTTCCGTGGGTGGGGACTCCTACGATCTCCCCGTTGTCATGGACGGACCACCATCTGGTTAAGGTTGGACTTACAACCGCTTTCCGCTTTCGCAGGGGCGCGGGGCCTATTAGAATGGCCCACCCGAAGAGGTTACTGGATCCGGTAGGATTCCAAGACGCCTTGGAGGGATTTAATGTTGGCTCTGCTGGTGATCCTGTTGATGCCCTGGTTGAGAACTGGAACAACTTGCTCACCAGGGCAGTAGACACGATTGCTCCTAAGCGTCCCCTCCGACCTGCTTCAAAATTGGCCCCTTGGTATACGGAAGATCTACATGGGCTGAAGCGTCAAGGTAGGCGACTGGAACGCAAGTGGAGAAAAACTCGACTCGAATCCTACAGATTACGACATGGAGCACATTTAAAGATCTATGCTCTGGCGATACGTGCGGCAAAGAAGCGGTTCTTTTCTGCCCGTATTGCCTCTGCGAGTGTACGTCCAGCGGAGTTGGTCAGGGTTGTGAGGGGACTAGTATCTGCTCCCTCTCCCTTGAACCAGAATTTGGAAGTATCAGTTACCCGCTGTGGTGTGTTTAATGAATTTTTCGCAAACAAAATCTCTCGGATTCAGGCCAACCTAGATGGAGACTCCACAATTAATTTGATGTCTGAACTGGAGGTGTCTGACAACTCCTCTTATACAATTCGACTGGATCAATTTCAGTTTGTGACTCCTGATGATGTGGACAAGCTGCTTGGAGCGGTGAGGCCTAGTACTTGTCCTCTTGATCCTTGTCCAACATGGCTTGTTCTATCTAGCAGGGAAGCTGTTGTAGGTGGCCTGGTAGAAATCATAAATGCTTCTCTGAGGGAGGGTAGGACGCCTCCTTGTCTTAAGGAGGCAATTATTAGACCTCTTCTAAAGAAGCCTGCGTTAGATCCCTCAGAGTTGAGCAATTATAGGCCAGTTTCCAATCTCCCATGGCTGGGCAAGGTAATTGAGAGGGTGGTGGCCTCTCAGCTTCAGGCGGTCATGGAGGAAACTGATTATCCAGACTCATTTCAAACTGGTTTTCGGGTGGGCTATGGGGTGGAGACTGCCTTGGATGATCTCCAATTGGCAATGGACAGAGGAAGTGTGACTCTGTTGGTCCTCTTGGATCTCTCGGCAGCTTTCGATACTATCGACCATAGTATCCTTCTGGAACGTCTGAGGGTGTTGGGGGTGGGAGGCACTGTTTTACAGTAGTTCCGCTCCTGCCTCTCGGACAGATTCCAGATGGTGTCGATTGGAGATTGTTGCTCTTCAAAATCTGAGCTTAAGTATGGTGTCCCTCAAGGCTCCATACTTTCTCCAATGCTTTTTAACATCTACATGAAACTGCTGGGAGAGATCATCAGGGGATTTGGAGCTGGGTGTTACCAGTATGCTGATGACACCCAGATCTACTTCTCCATGTCAACTTCTTTAGGAGTTGGCATATCCTTCCTAAATGCCTGCCTGGAAGCAGTAATGGGCTGGATGAGCCCCTGGTGGCGCAGTGGTAAAACTGCCGCCCTGTAACCAGAAGGTTACAAGTTCGATCCTGACCAGGGGCTCAAGGTTGACTCAGCCTTCCATCCTTCCGAGGTCGGTAAAATGAGTACCCAGAATGTTGGGGGCAATATGCTAAAATCATTGTAAACCGCTTAGAGAACTTGGGCTATAGAGCGGTATATAAATGTAAGTGCTATTGCTATTGCTATTGCTATGAGGGAGAATAAACTGAAGCTGAATCCAGATAAGACGGAGGTACTTATTGTGCGGGGTCAGAACTCTAGAGATGATTTTGATCTGCCTGTTCTAGACAGGGTCACACTTCCCCAAAAGGAACAGGTTCGCAGTCTGGGAGTACTTCTGGATCAACGTCTCTCCTTGGTTTCTCAGGTTGAGGCCATGGGTGCTTTCTATCAGCTCCGGCTGATACGCCAGCTGCACCCGTTTCTCGAGATCAATGACCTCAAAACAGTGGTACATTTGTTGGTAACCTCTAGACTGGACTTCTGTAATGCACTCTACGTGGGGCTGCCTTTGTACATAGTCCGGAAACTTCAGTTGGTTCTGAATGCAGCAGCCAGGTTGGTCTCCGGGTCATTTTGGAGAGACCACATTACTCCTTTATTGATGGAGTTACACTGGCTGCCAATTTTCCGGGCAAAATACAAAGTGCTAGTTATAACTTATAAAGCCCTAAACGGCTTAGGCCCTGGGTATTTAAGAGAGCGTCTTCTTCACTATGAGCCCCACCGGCCATTGAGATCACTTGAGGAGGTCCGTCTCCAGTTGCCACCAACTCGTTTGGTGGCTACACAGAGATGGGCCTTCTCAGCTGCTGCCCCGAGATTGTGGAATGCGCTCCCCGCTGAGATACGATCCTCCCCATCTCTGGCAATTTTCAGAAAACACCTGAAAACACTTCTCTTCAACCAGGCTTTCTCAGCTTTTAAAAACTTGTTTTTAAATTGTTTTTATTATTTAATTGTTGTTTTATGATGTTTTTAATTGTTAATCATTGTTTTATGCTTTATAATTTTTGTTTTAATTATTAACTGATTTTAATGGTGTTTTAATGTAAACCGCCCTGAGCCTTTTGGAAGGGCGGTATAAAAGTTTTAATAATAAATAATAATAATAAATGTTAGCCACCATTTGTATAACATAAATCTAACTAATTGTATATGCAAGATATTTCACAATTCTGTGGCTAGATAAAAACACAAGGAGGGCCCTGCTGGTTCAGACAAAAAGGTCCATCCAGCCAAGCATCCTGTTTCCCACAGTGGTTAACCAGATGCCTCTGCAAAGCCCAGAAGGGGAAGATACAGCCAAAGAGCCCTCTTCTGTTGTTTCCCAGCAAGTGATATTCAGAGGCATATTGTGTCCAAACCTAGTGGTAGCATATAGCTGTCGTGACAATACAGCCATAGATAGACTTGTCATTCGTGAATTTTTCTACTCCGCTTTTAAAGTCATCTAGGCTACTGCCCATCAACTATTTACTTCTTTTTAGAATTTATTAATCTCCTTTCATGTTGTCCCAAGGCAAGGTACATAATACAAATTATAACAAAAACATAACTTCTACAATGTACATTTTAAAAAAAAAGAATAAAAGCAGTGGTTAATATTCAAAAGTAAAACAGAACCAATGTAAAAAGCAGATGATCCCAAGCACTGTACACCACTCTGGGCTCCTTGAAGGAATATAAATGTAGTTAACAAAGAAACAAAGAAACAAACAAACATGAAAAGCCTGGGTAAGAAGCAAGGTCATTAGCAATGGCAGAAAACTAAAAGGGTCCGGCAGATATGCCCTCTGGGAAGGGCATTCCAGAGCTTAGGGGCAATCACTGAGAGGGCCCTGTCCTGTGTTCACAGCAAACAGGCCTCAGCTGGTGTTGGTACATGGAGCAAAGCCTCATCATCCAATTTTGTGTGGCGGACAGATTCTGATGAAAGCAGATATCCCTTCAGATATCCAGGGCCCAAGTGATTTAAGGCTTTGAAGGTTAAAGCCATCACCTTACAATGAACCCAGAAGCATCATGGTAGGCAGTGCAATTTCTCTGAAACTGGTATATCACACTACCTGGTCGCTGATAACACTCTGAAGCTATTCTCATAAACAGCGGGGCTAGGGAAGCACAGCCCAGTTTTTGCGGTGTGTGAGAACCACCAGGAGCTGTGTGGCTTCTAGCATGGCATGGCGGTGAGCCCTCTTAAGTAGCCTGCTGCTCACCATGAGTGTTGGGCACGGGCACGCCCCAAAACCAGGCTAAGTGTGTCTGCCACGCTGTTTGCAGCCACAGCGGGCACACTCAGGGGGAAGGGGACTCCTAGTAATGCACCATATGGGAATGCCACAGGGAAGCCGCTGCTCATCTGGGCAGGCAATCTGTCTGTCCAGAGACCAACGGAGGATCATCTACAGGGGAGGGGAGGTTAACCCTCCTTCTCTGCAGTTAGCTCCAAAGCTCTTCTTCTCTGTCTGCAGCATTTCGCGCTAGCTGAAGCTTCAAAATATTCTTAAAGGACAGGCTCGCATATAACCTATTACAGTAATCCAAACATGACATGACCAGGTCATAATTACTATGGCCAAATTATGTACTGTGTGAAGAAGTGCTTCCTTTTGTCTATCCCAAATCTTCTGCCAATCAGTTTCATTGGACAACCCAATGAAATAGATTTGATGAATGATTCGACCAATGAAAAAATAGATTCGAATTTTATGGGAGCAGGGGCAGGGACATTTCTCTGTAATAATAAATACAGTAATAAAGTCATCTTGTATTTGTCAGTCTTCCTACTCAAACAATTGTATAGTGTAAAATCTCTGCTCTAGCAACCATTTTAAATATACTTATAAGACTAAAGATTCTTATGACAGTTTACATTGGTTCTTGGTAGTTGCATGTTTTGGCAATACTTTTAAAATAATATGTTGCTGTGTGAAGGAATTCAATAAATAAAATAAAATAAAATAAAATAAAATAAAATAAAATAAAATAAATAAAAAGTTGTATTTTAGATGAGTAGATCATTGACTAGGGCTGAAGTAAAGATGAGAGAAATACTGAATACATGCAGGAAGCAAAATACCTTATCTTCATGATTTCGAAAATAGTAAAATGTTTTTCCAGTCAGTATGCACCAAACTAGCTTGGAACGTCCATGTTTCACCTACAGAAATAGCACAGGAATGCAAAGATTATTTATCATTAATTTTGTTGGAAAGCTAAGCAATTATATATAATATGTTATCTTTCCTCCTTTCTGGACAAAAACATCCTTTACAATTATTATATTGTTCAATATAGTATTGAGGATTTACAAATAAAAAGGTACTTGCTTCCTATCAGATGAATAATCTTTAACTTAAAATCCCTCTCAGGACAAGACCCCATAGAGTGTGGCCATCTTTCCGCATATGCCAAGTACTAGGTTTAAGTCCCAATCCCTATAATTGCTGTACTATAATGTTGTTCTAGAGCCCCATCTTCCTGTAGACAAGCATGTAGGAAGAAGACTCTTCCCTCCAAAATAGCACAGATTTTCTGTCAGTGATAATGGATCATCTTTGTCTCATCGTAAAAGAAAAGATGATGACTCCTGGTCTAAGACCTATATGCACCTAACCTGGTAGTTAGGATTCTACCAGTGAACTGCAACAGTGAGTTCCACAGGTTTGTTATAAGGCACATAATTTGATCATTCCATTTGGTTTAAATTATTTTGTATATTTATTGTATTTAATTAAGAAAGATGCCAAATCAGTCCGCCTCTGCTTTCCCATATTTTTGCATGCTATTAAGGTTCAAGTCATACTGTGGCCTGGTTCACACAGTTGCTTGAATCTAGGTTTAATGTGGGTTACCAACATTGACATGATTGTATGAACCCATGCCCACATGGTTTATAGACTGAGATTCCTGCCTTGGCATGGGTTCACACAAAAGTTGGTAACCCACATTAAACCCAGATTAAGATATTATGTGAATAAAGCCTGTATCTAGAAGAGCTATGCAGTACCTTGGTAAGCCAGCCTTTCACAATGGGTTTGGCATCACTGAGAGGGATATCAGTGGGACTAGTCACTTGCACCTTCAAGATATTTTGAAGAACACGGATCCACTCTTCCAGGATGTTAGGAGAGTCAGCTGTCAGACAGTAGGTCCTTTTTTCAGTGATGAGCTAAAGATGAAGGAAATGTCACAGGCTGTTGCAACAGTAAAACTGTTAAACCCCTAAAATTTTGGTCACAAGATTTCCATTAGTAAATATTAGAATCCTCAACCATAGAAGGAATAAAGGTGCTTATGAATACAACAGAAATCACTGACCCTTAATTTATTCTAGGTCACTAGTTCCCCAAAAGCAAGGAAACTGTTCAGCCATTTCCTCTTTTACAAAAAAGGTTCATTGGCACTGGTGACTTGCCATAGAAAAACAAAGAGGAATGGTGATAGCACTCATTGACATAGAAAAACACAGGGGTACTCATGGACATGAATTTTTATAATATGTGCTCTGAATTTAGCTGTTCCTCAAATCCTGTAATATAAATCCAGTTGAAAACTATGGCCTGGTTAGCACAATCATTTTACTCTAAGTTTAATGTGGGTTACTGACATTAGCATGATTGTCTGCACCCATGCCAAAATAATTTATGGCCTGAGATGAATCTGAAATTCCCACCTTAGCAAGGGTTCACACAATCATGCTAATTTTGGTAACCCACATGAAACCAAGTTTTAAACAAGTGTGTAAATCAGGCCTATGTATGGGTGGCCTCTTCTGGATAGTTCGTTTTACTATGTGGTTTTGGATTAACCAGAAAAGTCTCAGGATCCTAGGCATGCTGGCAATAATTTTGCCTGGACTAAAAGGTGACAAAAGCAGAAGCTTTAACCTTTATCATGTCTAGCTAATAGTTACCAAGCCCTTTCTCACAAGCAGTGAGAAAGGGTTACCTGGTTTGTTGGGGAGGAAGCTCAAAAGTGCTTATCTCTCCGCAGACAATTGTTCCGCTCTCCCTGGGTGAGTAGGCAGATCGCCCGTCCAGACGAGCACCGGCTGCTGCTCACAGCTCCAAGGGTCTGGGTGCCGGGACGTGATGCCCCACCCCCGTGCTCCAATAATGCACCGTGCAAGTGGGAGTCCCCCCCCCACTCAAGTCTGCCAGTCACGGCTGCACATATGAGCAGAAAAACGGGATTAGGAGAGCACTTGGTCTCCTAACCCCATTTTGAGGGGAGGCTTTGTAGGCAGGTTTGCCGCTGTGATGCCACCGGAATCGGGCCCGATCCCGGCGGTTCACACGTGCGTGCAAAACTGGGCTCAGCTCCCTTAGCCTTACCAAATGTTGTGTGATACAATCAGGTAACTGCAATGAATTTGCACGATCCGCATTTCTGTACGAATAGCTATACAGAAGTTATTGTAAAAACACCCAAGGATTCAGGGAAGAGCAGGCTGTATCAAAGAAGAAGAATCCTACAGCTTTTTGCAAAATTAAAAATTTATGAGCTTCCCCTTGTACCATAATTAAGTTTCAGATCTTTTAATTTTATGTGAAGTTAATCTGCCTGATCTTTTCTGAAGCGGAAACCCCCCCCCCAAAGAAGGTTAGTTCCGGTATGTTATAACAAAGACAGCCATTGCCATTTTTTCTGCTTCTACCAACCCTGTCAGTAATGATAAGCAAAAGGTCAAAGAACAATGCTAACCTGGAACGTTTGGGATCCTTCACCCCGCACAATCTGGCAAGAAGAATTCAGCTCAACCTGCCCCTGAGGTTTGCAAATGATATCACTCTATGGAGAAAAAGGCAACATTCAATATGAGATCAGTATTACTATTATTAGCAGCTACATTTTTATCCTAGCTTTCCTCCAAGGATCATAGGATGGTATACAGGATTTTCTCTCCCCTGTTTTATCTCCACAACAGCTCAAAGGCCACCTTGTGCCTGTGCTGATTTTCCATTTTTATGCACTATGTAGAAGAATCAATACTCAACATGGGTAGCACAATCCACACAGGAGGAGGGGCAATACAGTTGCAGGAAATCTCATGACATATGCAGCTTCCCTTTTGGTTTGAACATATGCATGGGGCATTTCTGGGGGGATTTACAGGTGAAACTCGGAAAATTAGAATATCATGCAAAAGTCCATTAATTTCAGTAATGCAAATTAAAAGGTGAAACTGATATATGAGACAGATGCATTACATGCAAAGCGAGATAAGTCAAGCCTTAATTTGTTATAATTGTGATGATCACGGCGTACAGCTCATGAAAACCCCAAATCCACAGTCTCAGAAAATTAGAATATTACATGGAACCAATAAGACAAGGATTGAAGAATAGAACAATATCGGACCTCTGAAAAGTATACAGTGTACTGTGCTTGATTGGCCAGCAAACTCTCCTGACCTGACCCCATAGAGAATCTATGGGGCATTACCAAGAGAAGGATGAGAGACATGAGACCAAACAATGCAGAATTGCTGAAGGCCGCTAATGAAGCATCCTGGTCTTCCATAATACCTCATCAGTGCCACAGGCTGATAGCATCCATGGCACGCCACATTGAGGCAGTAATTGCTGCAAAAGGGGCCCAAACCAAGTACTGAATACATATGCATGCTTATACTTTTCAGAGGTCCGATATTGTTCTATTCTTCAATCCTTGTCTTCTTGGTTCCATGTAATATTCTAATTTTCTGAGATTGTGGATTTGGGGTTTTCATGAGCTGTACGCCATGATCATCACAATTATAACAAATTAAGGCTTGACTTATCTCGCTTTGCATGTAATGCGTCTGTCTCATATATCAGTTTCACCTTTTAATTTGCATTACTGAAATTAATGGACTTTTGCACGATATTCTAATTTTCCGAGTTTCACCTGTATATATTTTATTTATAAAATACTTGTTTCCACGTCTTCCATCTAAACAGGACCCTCAGAAAGGCTTATCACAAATATAAAAACAAAGAACAAACACAAACCAAGTGGAAGAGTATTAGAACAATTAAAATAAATATGCCTTTAGAAGTATTCTTATCTTAGTGGCTGTGCTTGGACAAACCCATACAGACTTGTATAAGGAGTTCTCTTAGGGCACTTTCACAAATGATGCTTTGTAAGATTTTATTACATCTTCAGCTTGCAGTTTAAGTGTAAAAACTATATTGGCTAAAAGGTACTGTATTCAGTTTTAAACTAGTTCTTTCTGCTTTCTTTCCCACATTAGCAACATTCACAGGTGACACATTCTGGACTCAAAAGTATTTGGGCATCACTTATGAAGATATCCTCAGTTGTTGTTCTCTACGAAATATACTATATTTGTCCAGTTTTTGCAGCTGTTCACAGAACACATGAATGGTGCAAGTTGAATCCACACATTGTTGTGTAAATAACTTCATTGTAGTATAGTGGTTGCTACAAGCTAGTTGCAGTGAATATTCTGAGAGTGAAAATGCACTTTCGTAGCAAACAAGGATCTAGGAACTGGGACCTTTGCTTCTTTGCTGCAAAGTGGCAGGGAAGGGGTGAATTTACAATGGAGAAAAAATGGAGAAAATCTCCCTGCATCCACATCTCCTTTTCCTTACACAACACAGTAGGCACACATCTGGCTGTTGGAGAAAGGGTTAAGAAATGGCAATTGCTCACTATGCATGAAAAGCACTCCTCAACACAGAAGACAATAAGGAAGCTATTCTCACATGGAGCAAAAACTGGGCTAGGGAAGCCCACACTTTGGGGGAGGGGCCCCCAGTAATACAGTGTGAACTTGCGTAGTGCATTATCTGGGCTCTTGGGGGGGGCCACGCAGCAGCGCTTCCCTGCCCCCGCCCCCCAGAGCACCCAAGGGAGACGCGGGAGCGCCTTAGGGAAGCTGCTGCTCATCTGGGTGGGCGATCTACCCGCCCGAAGAAAGGTAAGCGATTGTCTGAGGGGAGAGCGGGTCAAACCCACTTTCCCTGAAGTGCTTCTTTTGGTGCTTCACACTGCTCATGTGAAGCGCCTCCTTGTTGCTCTCAGTTTCTGACCATAGTCTCCTAATGTGAGTCTGCAGTGCTCTTCACACTGGGGTAAAAAAAGTATTAGGACAGTGAATACTTTGAGGGGGAGGGCATTCAATTGATTGCATGAAATTTATAATGTTCTGCTTCCAAGTTAGAATTTAGAGTGTGCATCTCTTTTGCAAACACCTTATTCCTGCTGGCTAATGCTTCTGAATCATGAATGAGCATATCAGGAAGACAGTGTGAGAGAGCCTTCCAGAGCTGTCAGATTTCTTTTATTTTATGTTGTGGATTTAAATATAGGGTTAATTTGACTAAACAAAGCAAGCATCCCTTCCTCATTAATCTTCATATGAATGTTTGCTAGCAACTCACCGGGGACTTATAATACATGATCTGTCCATTTTTCAAAACAAACCATCGTCTTTTCCAGGTCTTCATCCGACTGCTTATTTTCAGCAAATAGCCAGATTTCTCCAGGGATTCCTAAATGAGAGAAAACAAGTACTTCTTGTGCATTGGCTAAGGTGATGGTGAAGAGGAAGTGCACAAAAGCCAAGGACTCAGCTGAGATTTGTTTGTGGTCCTCTCTTGTTTGACAGATACTCATCAAGGCAACAACACTGAATAGCCATGAGAATTTGCCTCTAACAGTGTATATACAAAGCGAGTTCAAGCATATAAGAAGTTTGCTTTGGGCACTGGCCCCAGGGTCAGCCCTTCCACTAGGCAGACATGGGTGGTCGCCTAGGGCACTAGTTCTTGGGGGCACATAAAGAGTGCCAGAATATAGCACTGCCCATTCTTCCTTCTCTCCCTCTTGTATTGCACCCCTGAAGTACTGTACAATGCTATGAGAATGCAATATGTAATACTGCCACCTACTCCTCAAAGGGCTTGCACATTCTGCACCTCAAAATATACAGTCTTCTTTGCTCATTGCACCTCATCCCTCAATAAACAGCTAAGCTTATAAGCTGCACTTCCTCACAGACATGAAATGCCTGCTAGGGGTGTGCAATTCGATTCAAGGCCAAATAGATTCAAGTTGAATCGGGGGCAATTCACAGATTCAACCTCAAACTGAATCACCCTCAAAATAGATAGCCCAATTCGGGATAAAAGCAAATCACCCCCATTTCAACCGAAATAAATCTGGGTGATTCGAATGACATTTTGAGGCCCATTTTGCTTGAAAAACAGGCCTCAAAATGGCACTCGAATCACCCAAATCTATTCGGCTAAGCTAGCTGTTCTCTATGAATCAAATTTATGGTTCTGCAATCCAATTTGACCTTGAATCAAATTACATAATTTGATTCGTGCACACTCCTATTGCCTGCCTGCCTCAGGATTCATTTTCAAAATGAAATGGTCTCAGACTGGATTTCCAAATTAACAGCAGCATTTTTTTCATCTCTGTAGTTTTACCTCCATAATAGATTAGGAAATATCAGGCTCAGGGCGGTTTACAAAGAGAAATCACAAACCAAATAGATGGAACCCTGTCCCCAAAGAGCTCACAATCTAAAAAGAAATATAAGATAGATACCAGCAACAGTCACTGGAGGTACTGTGCTGGGGGTGGATAGGGCCAGTTACTCTCCCTCTGCTAAATAAAGAGAATCATCACATTAAAAGGTGCCTCTTCGCCAAGTTAGCAGAGGTCGCATCTAATTGATTAAGTGCCGTCAAGTAGGTGTCAACTCTTAGCAACCACATAGATAGATTCTATCCAGGATGATCCATCTTCAACTTGACCTTTTAGGTCTCTCAGTGGTACATTCATTGCTGTTGTAATCGAGTCCATCCACCCTGCTGCTGGTCGTCCTCTTCTCTTTCTTTCAATATTCCCCAGCATTATGGACTTCTTAAGGAAGCTGGGTCTTTGCATAATGTGTCCGAAGTATGATGGTTTGAGCCTGGTCATTTGTGCCTCGAGTGAAAATTCTGGATTGATTTGTTCTATGGTCCATTTGTTTGTTTTTCTGGCTGTCCATTGTATCCTCAAAAGCCTTCTCCAGCACCAAAGTTCAGAAGCATCTATACCTTTTATATCTTCCTTCTTCAAAGTCCAGCTTTTGCATCCATTGAGTGTCACGGGGAAAACCATTGTCCTAACAATTCTAATCTTTGTAGGTATAGACACACCATGGTATCTAAATATTCTTTCTAAGGCCTTCATTACAGCCCTACCAAGTGCTAGTCTGCGGTGTATTTCTTGACTGCTGGATCCTTTACTGTTGATGGTCGATCCTAAAAGGCAGAAGCTATCCACCTCTTCACTGTCTCCATTATCATTTTTGAGGCTGGTTGCTGTACCCGTTGTCATTAATTTAGTCTTCTTTACATTTAGTCGTAGTCCCATTTTTTCACTGTGCTCCTTGACTTTCACTACTAGAGCTTGCAGATCATCCACATTCTCAGCTATCAGAGTAGTGTCATCAGCATAGCGCCGGCTATTTATGTTTCTTCCTCCAACTTTAAAGCCACGCTCATCTTATTCCAATCCACCTTCCCTCTCAGTATATGTTCAGAATATAAGTTGAATAAATAAGGATAAAGTATACAGCTTTGTCTTACTCTTTTGCTGATCTGGAACCAGTCTGTTTCACCATGTTCTGTCTGGACTGTGGCTTCCTGTCCTGTGTATAGGTTTCTCATGAGAACAATGAGATGTTCTGATACGTCCATTTTCCTAAGGATATTACACAACCATGTCATCGACGCAATCAAAGGCTTTTCTGTAGTCAGGGAAGCAGATATTGACTTCTTTTTGCTATTCTTTGGCTTTCTCAATTATCCAGCGTGCATCAGCAATAATGTCTCTTGTTCCTCGGCCATTTCTGAAACTAGCTTGGACATCCAGCATTCCCTTTCCACGCAGGGCTCTAATCTGCATTGGATGATCCTGAGCATTATTTTGCTAGCATGTGAAATTAAGGATATTGTGTGATGGTTTGCGCAATCTGTTAAGTCTCCTTTCTTTGGTATGGGTATGTATACTGACACCTCCAGGCGTCCTTTGCAGCCAAAGCACCAGTTCGGGCCGAGGCTTTGCAGAGAGAGGAGCTCTGCTTGCAAGCTCCTCTCTCCTTTTCCAGTTACCAGTATGGGTCCCTGATCGGGCTTAGAAGGTTAGGACTGGGCAGCTGGGAGGGCGGGCGGTCGGCGGCGGCCGCAGCGGCAGTTAGCTTGGGCCGATTTGGCCCCTAATCCGGGCGGGCGGGCGGGCGGGCGGCGGTGGGGGCGGCCACGGCGGTAGTAGTTTGGGCCAATTCGGCCCCTAATACTGGGTGCGTCTTATGGTCCGGTGCGTCTTATGGTCCAAAAAATACGGTAATGGTAATTATGCTCTGCAGCTAGCCAACCAACCAAACATGTCTTCCTCTCCTACCCAGCACTCAAACTGAAACTATATAGATACCTCAATAGATAAGGGATAATGTCAAAACAAAGAATTCCACTTTATGTAGAATTTGGTGGTTGCTAACAGGCACTAGATAGATACTTCTCTTTTCTAATGTATCTTAAATATCATATGTAAGTCCAACCCAAGCTAGATAAATTTTTTTGAAGGGGAGGATGTATGGCTTACACTGCAGAGCCCACCATCAGTGGAGTAGGATGATGTTCGTTGCAGTTTATGCTCTGGTGCACAGTAGTCTTCATCCAAGGAGTAGGCATCAGGGGGGATGGCATAGTCACCCTCTGAGCTTAGTGAGGACATAGAGACACCTGCTGGAAATAAAAAGGGTAATAGAAAACTTATATGGTATTTCCTTGTTGCTTTTATAAAACGGCTAATATTATAATGCCCTTATACAAAACTATGATGCGACCACACTTGGAGTACTGCGTACAATTCTGGTCACCACATCTTAAAAAGGATTATGTTGAACTGGAAAAGGTGCAGAAGAGGGCAACCAAGATGATCAGGGGCCTAGAGCACCTTTCATATGAGGCAAGACTACAACACCTGGGGCTTTTTAGCTTAGAAAAAAAACGACTGCGGGGAGACCTGATAGAGGTCTACAAAATCATGCATGATTTGGAGAGAGAGAAATTCTTCTCTCTCTCACATAACACTTGAACCAGGGGTCACTCCATGAAATTGATTGCCAGGAGGTCTAGGACCAACAAACGGAAGTACTTTTTCACACAACGTGTGATCCACTTGTGGAACTCTCTGCCACAGGACGTAGTGACAGCCAACAACTTGGATGGCTTTAAGAGGGGTTTGGATAACTTCATGGAGGAGAGGTCAATCAATGGCTACTAGTCAGAGGGCAGTGGGCCACCTCCAGTCTCAAAAGGCAGGATGGCTCTGAGAACCAGTTGCAGGGGAGAAATGGCAGGAGACAGAGCACGCCCTCAACTCCTGCTTGTGGCTTCCAGCAGCATCTTGTGGGCCACTGTGAGAAACAGGATGCTGGACTAGATGGGCCTTGGGCCTGATCCAGCAGGGCTGTTCTTATGTATCCTGAGCTTTCTAAAAGCCATTTTGCACATGCACATTACACATTTGATAATTCAGCACTCAGTGACTCCCACTCCCCAGTGAGTGAGATCTCAACAACTCTCAGCTAATTAAATGCCTTCAGTAAGAAATATTAAGTTTGCAATAATGCAAGGAAGCATAGTTGCACTGGGAGTTAGTTGGAAAGCAATGTAAAAAGCATTCTCTGTCTAATATTTTAAGCAGAAACCAAAATTA
Source organism: Hemicordylus capensis (assembly GCF_027244095.1). Taxonomy (NCBI): domain Eukaryota; kingdom Metazoa; phylum Chordata; class Lepidosauria; order Squamata; family Cordylidae; genus Hemicordylus; species Hemicordylus capensis. The sequence goes on along the minus strand of NC_069657.1, from coordinate 80,562,097 downwards.
AAACATTGTTATAACAATTACAACAATTATCCAAGTCTATGTTTGATTGAAAAAATAAAGTTACAGAACAATTTGAAGCCAGACAGAGGTGCTATGCCTGACCTCTGCATGAGCAGAAGTCTTTACACTCCACCCTCCCTCAGTGCAAAAAGTGGGCTGCGTTGGGAGCCAGGCTTTCAACAAAAACACTGGCATTAATGCTACAATATTAACTCATGGCTGATTCAACACAGGCTAGGCATTTGCTCATAAAACCATATGTGTGACATCTGATCAAGACAGAAATAGGCCTTCGGGAGAATTGAAAACATCAATTTTTCTCCCACCAAATTCTAAAATCCTGGACTACAGAAGGATACAGGTAAAATGTTGCAAATTCTACAAGGATGTCTGTGCCTTCATTTTACAGCCCCTGGACCAAAGACAGGTACATTAAAAAGGGTTCAGATTTTAGCAATCTGTCTGCCTCTGGCCAAATTATGTAATCCTTAGATCAGATAGAATCTCTGGACACAGGAGGGAGGTTACAAAATCTGTTGAGCCATTTACAAGTTTTGCTAACATTTGCAACATCTGATAGGAAGACACCAGATCCACAGTCCTAGCAGGTATAGCTTATATGACAACTAATTAATGCCAACAGGAGCCAACTGACAGGAGCCAACTAACATTTCTTTTTTAAAAAGGAACTTGGTTGCAAAAATGCTTTTTCAGTGACATATGACCAGTTTGAGACATTCACTTTTCTGGGTTCACAGAATTCAAGTAACCGAGGAATTTTACTTAAGTTTTAGAAGTTATGCTCCTTCTCCATATGCTGAGGAGTTAATTGTTATTATTCACACCAGATGAAAGTTGATTCCAGTTTAATAACTTAAATAATTTCACTTTTCTATGGTAGTTTAGATCTGCCCAGATCAGCTTGGGCTGCATGTTTCTGACTTTAAACATCTTTCCCCAGCAACTCAGAAAACCATGCTACACTTTTTCTATCTAACCTCGTTTGACTGCACGAGGGCTGCCTGGTGTGCTTGTTTTTCTGGGCTCATATCCTGCATTGGAGGTTCTGAAACTAACATGGGAGCCGCAGTCATCATCAGAGCCTGAGGATTCATCTAAGAAAGGAACATTGCTGATTTGGGTAGCTTTCTGGAAAACAAAACACCAAAACATCAGGATTAAAGAAAGGAAAACAATCCAGTTCAAACATGCTACAATTCATGAAGAACTAGCACAAAGGAGAGACTAGTCACATTTGCTGACTCTTGCATGTGTTGAAAAGAAAGCCCTATAGTTGTTCATCCTATTGTTTTTGGGCTTCCAACTAATTTCCCTTGTGTTTCAGAGATTTATAATCTGTAGAACTATTTACTGCAGCACACTACTCATCTGGGCAGCACCCATGATATTCAAACAACCAGCATCAGTCTGTGGCTGCCCATGGCACTTTCCAGTTTAAACCCTACAACAGTGTCACTACGGATCTGCCAAGTGTGCTTCCATACTTCTTATGTTGTGACATCGCAGTCCCTGCAATGCCAATGCCTTATTCTGGATTTTATCTTTGTGTTATAATGCTACAACATTGCAAGTCCACTGCAGAAAAACAGCTGTACAGTCGTCCTTTGCCAATTGTGGTTTCACCAATCGCAGTTTCCCCAATCGCGGATTTGAGTATCCGCGACTGGGAAATTGTGACTGCCCTCGCCAACTGCGCCCCGGGTATCTGTGGTTTGGCTATTTTTAAAAAAACACCAGGTTTTTTTTGGAGGGGGGGATTTCCGGGGGGCTAGAGGGGCCATTTCCGGGGGTCCAGGGGCGATTCTATCTATTTTTACTTTATTTTCGGTCTTTACATGGCTGCAATTACCCTAAGCCTGTTTGCCATTGGTTTCAATGGCTCGTCTACTGCGAATTCGCCAGCCACAAGGTTTTCCAAGAACAGAACCCTCACGGTTGGTGGCGGATGACTGTATTTTCCTGTTGTAGAGTTTGAGATTCTGCAGATCATTTGCAATACGGTTTAAATCCCTGACAAAGAATTATTTTGTTAGCTTGACATCTACTGCTTATTCTTCATTACAGTTTTTTTAATCTCACTAAAATAAAATAAAAAATGTTTAGTGAAGTTTCTTAGTCTACTTTCCAAAAGGAAGAATGCTTATGAGATCACCATGACTATGTGTATATCTGTCCTTGTGTGCCCACTAATAATTTGTGTGTTTACAGTCCAATACATGCAAATTTACAACCCATTTGAAGGGGTGCCTAGAGGACGCTGATGGGATTGGGCTTTTGCCAATCTGCCATGTCAGATCAAGACGACAGCCTCTCAAAGTATAGACAACCTCCTTTTGTAACTTCCTTTGTCAGATGCAAATCAAATTCACCTAGGATCCCCCATAAGAGGGAATCTTAGGTAAGAGTCACCATGTTAACAGAAGCATGAAGTAGACTGCATTAGAACTAGTTGTTTTCTATAGCACCATCAGGATTAAATCTTTTTGTTTCTGCAATATGGTACTGCAGGCCTCTTGTTATGGCTTGAAGATAATTTCATACTAATGTGAGGCTATCGTGTGGGCTTTTTGACTTCTGAGAAGAAGATATGGCCAGACAGCACACTTACACTGCCAGCTAGATTTATTTGAGGGCTATCTCATGATCCAAATCATTTAATGCATAGCAGTGTCAGTATGAGACATCTCCAGGCATGCTAGGTGCAAGGCCTAAAGTTAGGGAGCTAGTATTTATTATCTGCATGGTTTTCTCTGGTCTTAAAGGGTGCACATGTGGCCTGAGACTAGCCCATTTATGTGTTTTTTGGGAGAGGGGGATCCATATGGGATGCTTCGGGGTGTTAAGTGATTCAGCACTGTCGCTCAAGGCTCATGTCTGTGAAGACTGCCGCTGCCAGTCTGTGAAGACAATACTGAGCTAGATAGACCAATGGTCTGACTCAGTATATGGCAGCTTCCTATGTTCCTAAGTGGCCTCTGTGGCTTGGAGCACCTTTTATCAGCTTTAGTTGATATGCCAACTTCAACCTTACCTGGGCAGAGATAGCTTGGCCACAGTTGTTCATGCTTTGTTAACCTCTCTCTTAGATTACTGCAATGCATTGTACGTGGGGCTATCTTTGAAAACGGCCCGTAAACTGCAGCTGGCACAAAATAGGGCTACAAGATTAACAACTGGGACTGGATTTTTTAAAGCATATTACGCCAGTGCTTCTTCAGCTGTACTGGCTCCCAGACCATTTCTGGGCCCAATTCAAGATGCTGGTTTTAACCTTTAAAGCCCTAAATGGCTTGGGACCGAGGTTACCTGAGAAAGCACCCTACCTCATATGCCCCAACCCAATCCTTAAGATCTTCTCCAGGTGACCCTGCCAAACAAGGCGAGGCAGGTAGCTACTAGGGAGAGGGCCTTTTTAGGGGTTACACCCCGTTTATGGAACAGCCTCCCCAGTGAGGTTCACCTGGCTTCATCACTTTTTTCTTTTAGATGCCAGGTAAAGACCTTTTTGTTCACTCAGGCCTTTTATTTTTAAAAATATTTGATCTGATTGTAACTGATGAAAAAAAAGTTTTTAAAAAACTGTTTTGTATTCCCCCCTTCCTCTTTTCTTGGTTTGTTATGATTTAATGTGTTGTGTGTTTTTATCTCATGTTTTAATGTTGTGTTGTAAGCCACCCAGAGAACAATTTGTTATGGAACAGCTAACATATAAAGTTGCTGTTGCTGTTGTTATTGTTGTTGTAAGAATCAGATGTAGCTCCTTTGCCACCAGAGGGCCTTAATGTATAGGCATGAACAAGGCCCAAGGCGCTTCCAGGACTGAAACAATTCCCTGCTGCCTGTGCTACAGGTTGGTCACCAATGTCATGCTTTAGGGGTCAGCAAAGTTTGAACAGCTGTCCAAAATTCACAGCCCATTAAATTGTCTCCTATTCCTCTGCCTCAGGGAGAGACTTCTTCCTGCCTCATAGCTGTATTACTGTTGCTAAAGGAAGCGAAGATCCACCTTCTGTTTGAGCTCCACATTTTATCTACATGTTTAATCATATCTGGCTTTCCAGAGAGAGATCCTCAGGCCTCTTCTACAAGAGCCTCCCATGACAAAATATACAATAAAGCCCCATCCCATCCTCCTTCTTGGAAAGCTGTTAACGTACATGTAATTTGGCCCAAATCAGCCAGATTTAGCCCATCTGAAGTCACTATATATTCCAGAAGCTTGAAGGAAAAGCTTGAGGCTTCTGTGTATATTTTGTTTTGGTTTTTTTTCTTCTTTCAATACATTAAAGAGATTTGTTATAAGTGTAATTGTTTCTTATACTCTGCCAGCAGTCAGAACTTAAGATTTTCAAGGACCTAAATGCTTTTATGCCAATTTAGTGCTCTCCACTGCTGTTTTTATGTGCCCTTCCTATTTTTCTCCTAAGAGAGGAAAATTAAATAGTTCCTTACCCCTTTAAGCATGGTGTAGACTGGCACTGTGATATTTCTGTAAATAAGGCAGGTGAATGGCCCAGAGACTGAACAGACTGGGGAACTGGAAGCTGGGAATGTTTTATGTTAAAAGAAATTAGAGAGAGAGAGAGAGAGAGAGAGAGAGAAGAAACAAGAAAGCAATAAAATCTAGCATATTTTAATGCATGTATTTGCATTTAGATAGATGGGGATTAAAACACCTATGTGGCACTAGGAAACTTGATAACCACCAATACATTATCATGAAGCTATTGGGAAAGTTTGGACTGAGCCCATTTTGGCTATCATGAATGTTTATAATTAGGCTGTATAACACTGAATCATGAAAATTATTTGTAACCCGAAAAGGGACACATTAGCTGGAAATGGAGTGGAGGTGATCAAGCAGGGTTGGGGAGGGTTTCTGTACTAGCAGAGACCACCAATCCTTGTTCCCAAATACCAGTCAATCAGAATAAACCCACCTTCCCCAACAAACTTACTTGGGATGAGGGTGGTGAATACACACCCTCATTCCACTAAGGAATATTCCTACCAGCAAAGGGCACTGCACTGATGCTAGTCCTGGGCCTCCCAGGGGTTAGAAATTAGCTCTGCAAAAGAAATACCCTCCCCCACCCCCTCCCACAAATAAAAGGAGGCCACTCTCACATCCAGAGAGCTCTTTAGTTGTAGTGCTGATCTCCTCAGGGTCCCTTTGCTCACTGAGTGAGGAATTTGTGGGAGTGGGGAGGAGGAACAGACACTATATCCTTCCTTGTGTCCTATATCTCCTTCTGTGACTTCCTTGTAAGTCCCATTTTTTTCCAGTTATTCAACATTGTTTACAAACTTTGCATGAATTATGCAATTTTTACAATTCCTAAAATTAATTTATTTACAAAAATTCTATCCTAGCAAACAGTACAAAACTGCCACAGTTCTTCCCACTGAGGTGGTTAACTTGTGTCTAGCCTGTAGCACCTCAGATTGCAGATGGAGGTTCACATGGTTGAATGCTCCTCCATAATAAACAAATAAGCAAAGAAATGTCTACATAGAAAATGAGAGACCAAAGATAAGGTTCTAGATTAGCTTTATTCCTGACATGCTACTTTTCTAAGTACATGGATATTTTAAACTCCCTGTCTGTAGTGGTATAGCCCAGACAAAGGTTTACTACCTTGCTGAAAGCTAGGTCATTGTTGATATTCCACGGCTGTTACCAGCACTTGTCACCAGCATACCTACTGGTAAGTAAACACTTCTCATGGTCATTACAGTAGGAAGATTGGGCTCATACTGGTCACTCTGGAGAAGCAACAGCATTACTCTAGTGCCTGACATGATGTGCAGCATTATGGAGATGTAACACTGCACTGTTGGTTTGTTGCCAGGACCGTAGCAAGCTTCCCTGGGGCCTGGGGACAAAAAGCAGGAAGGGGGCCCCAGCGCCCCAAGCCACACCCCCTGCATCTGACATCAGACGCGGGGGGGGGGGTGAAGGGCAACCTGCTTGCCTCTTCCTCCTCTCCGCCACGATATCCAGAGATGGTAAATCCAAGGGTGCTTTACAAAACAGTGCTTCCATTCAGGAGGGAAACGCAGCCCTTACCAAGCCCTGCAGGGTTGCCCATGGAGCTGCCGAGTTGTGTCCTCCAAACAGAAAGAGCCTCACCAGATTCTGGGGCCCCCCCTCCCTCCCCACCGCTGGGGGTTCTAATTATTCAGCTCTAATATGAGAAATATCAGTGGGGCAGTGGGGTGGCAGCAGCAGCAGCAGGATGGCCCCCCCGATCACTGGGAGGCCCCCCCCAGGAGGCAGGAGGCCTCTACTTGTGGGCCCCTTGTGGGCCCCACACCCTTCGGGCCCAGGGACATTAGCCCTCCCTTGTCCAATAGACCCTATGTCTATGCCTGTTACGCAGCCAGCACTTCCACAAGCTTCCCCTAGTCCCAAATGGGGAAACTTGTGGAAGCACTGGTTGCACAACTGCCCCTTCTGAGCAGCCCTGATGCTCCCTTTGAAGTCTGCAACAGCCCCACAGTACAGTGTTATGCCTCCGTAATGTAGTACATCATGCCAGCCATTGAATTCATCCCAGAGAAGGGATTTCCCTGCCCTTTTCCTTAGCTACAAGAACAAACAGAGAAACTCTATATCTCCTTCAATGGATCTATGTAAGGAGAAATGGCAACTTGCCCTTGAAGCTGCCACCCTCCAGTGGAGCACTAACAGTGACTCTAGCCAGGTTTTTGTGCAAATGGCACCAGCTGTTTCTGAAAAACAAATTAGTATGAAAGCAACCTAAGAAGGTGCCACCCTCCCCCCATGACTAAGCTTCCCTTTTAATCAAATGTGGCATAAATTCAATCAATATTACCTTTATCAATATGAGTGTTCACATGACCAAATATTGTAAATCTATATACCATTGGCAATATCCAGTTAATGTTAGTGATAATTTTGACTGGGACTTACTCCAGCTAGTAGAGTCACTCACAAGAGCCACTTCTGAAAGTCTCATGCCAGATTTGGCTACTGCATAGATCCGACTCTCCTAAAACAAGAGGAAAAAGACAAACCAAAGATAGAACCTTCTGTTAGCATTAAGGCAACTTTGTCTGCCTTGCTCCTCCTCAAGGCCAGTCAGCTTCCTATCACTGTCTCCAGAGAACTACCAGCAGCTCACCACACCACCTATCACACAGCAGAAATCCTGTATGGCACAAAATTGTAAACTGTCTTTTGGATAGTTCACTAAAGAAAACACTAAAGACCCACCCATGTTTATTTTATTTTATTTATTTAATACATCTGTATACCACCCACTACCGAAGTCTATAGGCAGTTTACAGCATAAAACAAACCAAGAACAAACCAAACCAAGAATTTTAACAGTTAAAACATATAAAAACCAGCTTAAAATATCCAATGAAAACATCACTAACTAAAAAGCCAACAGCAGTTCTAATCTCAGCAGGAAGTGCATTCCACAATCCTAGGGCAACTACAGAGAAGGCATGCCTTTTAGGAAAGTTGGCGGCACCTTCAGATGAACCTCCCCTGAAGATGTTCATAGGTGGTGGGGTTCATAATGAAGAAGGTGTTCTCTTAAATACCGTGGGCCCAAGCCATTAAGGGATTTCTAGGCAATAACCAGTGCTTTGTATTTTGCCCGGAAACCTGTTGGTAGCCAGTGTAGATCTTTTAGAATTGAAGTAATATGGTCTCTACAGGACATCCCGGAGACCAAGTGGCAGCAGCATTCTGCAACAATTTATTTGTTTCTATTTATTTATTTATTACATTTATATCTCACCCAAACATATGTCTCTGGGCGGCTTCCAGACTATGTACAAGTAGTTAAGCCTGGGGATTATCAGCATGTGCACCACTGTCTTAAGGTCACTCACTTCCAGGAAAGGGCACAGTTGGCGAACCACTCGAAGCTAATAAAAAGCACTCCTGGCCACCACTTTCACCTGAGGTATGAGGGAGAGGGTTGGGTCCAGGAGTACTCCCAAACTGCAAACCTGTTCCTTCTGGGGGAGTGTAACACCATCCAGAACATGTCATTTCCTGAACTGTGGCTTCTTACAATGAGCATTTCCATCCTGTTTGGATTCAGTCTGTGTTTGTTAGCCCTCATCCAGCCCATTTCTGCCCATTTCTGCCTCAAGGCAGGCATTTAGGGAAGTTATGCTATTGCCTGATGAAGCTGACATAGAGAAGTAGATTTGGGTGTCATCAGCATACTGATAACACTGATAACACCCTGCATCTAATCCCCTGATGCTCTCTCCCAGTGGTTTCATGTAGATGTTAAAAAGCATTGGAGACAAAATGGAATCCTGAAGGACACCATACGAAAGCTCTTGCTTTACAGAGAGCAGTCTCCAAGTAACACCTCCTGAAATCTGCCCGAGAGATATGAGCAGAACCACTGCAAAGCTGTGCCCCACACACACAGTCCCTGGAGGCAATCCAGAAGGATACAGTGGTAGATGGAATTAAAAATTGCCAAGAGATCCAAAAGAACCAACAGAGTCACACTCCCTCTGTCAATTCCTCTTTGGAGATCATCCATCAGGCCAACAAAACAGTTCCCACCCCATAACCTGCCGAAAGCTAGTTTGAAATGGGTCTAGATAATCTGTTTCATTCAAGACTGCCTACAGTTGAGAATAGGGATGTGCACAGAACTGATTCTGTGCACTATAGGGAGGGCAGGGGGTTGCTTTAAGGAGCAGGGAAGCTGCTGCCTACCTGCCAGCCCCCGCCCCGCTGCTTTTCCCCTACTGGCACTCTTCCAAAAAGCGAGCACATGGGGTTCATGCACATTGGCTATTTGTGTGGTGATGCTGATCCCGGCTACAAGCAGACATGCTGCAGCCCTGCCCTGCACACCTGCTTCTTGGAAGAGCGCCAGTGAGGGGAAAGCAGTGGGGCGGGGGCTAGGTAGGCAGCACCTTCCCTGCCCCTTAAAAAGACCCTGCCCTCTCCGAACCGGTTCAAACGCCGGTTGCCGGAACCAGTTTGGCACTCCTAGAATGGAGCACCGAACGGTTCCGTGCACATCCCTAGTTGAGAGGCGTCCACCTTCTCAATCACCTTGGCCAACCACAGGAGATTGGAAACACTGACTAGACACTGGCTTCACTATTATAAATGAACTCTGTAAATGTCTCTTCATTCTTTCTCGAAGGAATGGAGGCAACAGCTGGAAATATTAAACTCCATTCCTAGTAAGTTACACTACTAGCCTTTAGCTTTTGCCTTTGCCTTTATTTTTGGCTACAAATCACTAGAGTCTGACATATTATCAACTGTATCCATCAATTATCATGTTTGTAAAAGAGCAGCAGGTTCTAGCCTTCATGGTTAGAGAGATAAATGCCTGCCACATCTCTCAAGTCTGATCTGCATATCCAGGATAATGATGTGGAAATGGGGTGGTAGAAGTTAGTTATAAGTTTATTCGGTCATTGACCAGCAAAGGGGGGGTGGGTGTAGAATGGAACAAACTACTTCATGTTGCAGATGGTAGAATCTAGCTTTGAATGCTCCTCCACCTAAGACAAAATCCTGCAATAAAAAACTAGCACAGCAGAGAGAAAGGTTCCAGCCTAGCTCTTCGCTTGCTGTACTTGTTTTCTGTTTACAAAGGAACATTAAAAATGTGATTCCTCCATCTGGAGTCTGAAGTGGTACATACAATCCATTCATCCATCTCATTCCACTAGATATTAGACCAGGCCTGAGATTATAGGGTGGGTGAGAGCTGGGAAGAGCTTTTGGTGGTTAAAATAAAAAACCTTTCCACTCTTCACAATCTCCTGGCCATCCCCAGAAAATCAAGACTCTAGTCCCGCTTCTTTACACAAGTTTCATACAAATCCCAGCCTGTCTTCCACTCTACTGATGCCTGATTTTGCTTTTAGAAAACAGACCATAATCTACACAGAATGGCATACCTCAAAGCATTGCTTTAAGTTCTACTGATGGCAAGTAGAATGTGTGCCCAATAGACAACACCTAAAAATGATCAAACAGCACTTGTGTCATTTGTATAAATAACTGATTCTGGCCTCAGTACAATTGGTTTCATTTTTTCAAATTGCAGAACTTTGGCTTTTAACTTGCAGTGCCCTAAAGTCTCCACATAAATTCTGTTTAAATCATGATCTATACTCCAGGTACAGCTCCGATGAGAGAACAATGGCAAATACCAAAGCCCACACCAACATGCTCTTAAACCACAGCCTTCTGCACTCCACAGATACAGCACTTGTCTGCAGTAAGAACAAATGCTGTACTGAGGGACAGATCCTCTCCATGACTGAGAATGCTGGGATACTGGAGTGCAGCATCCATGATCCGATAGGGCCATAAATATAAAGCCTGAATATCTTACCCAAGATGGAAACCTGTGTAAGGGAGGAGTGGGTGGCTTGCTTCCTGGGTCCTTTAATCTGGGTTCAGAAATTACTGTCTTCTTACTTGAACCAAAGTGCTGAGGTGTCTCCTCACCCATCCTTGCCTCCTCCACCGAACAGTCTTCCATTTCCATCTTCTCTGCAACCTCTTCATCAATATCTGTCTCTTCCACTGGTCCCTGGCATGGTGTAGCAGCTCTTATAGGCTGAAAAGTACTAATCTCAATGTTCACTACATGATGGAAGGAATCAGTGCCTGGCTGTGGCTGGCTATAATGCCTCTTGGTTAGCTGAATACTGTCCCTTAAATTGCTAGGAGTCCGAGTTTTGGGAAGTGTCATGCTATTACCTAGTCCACCTTCTCTCAATGGGAAATTGGAAGGTATTGAAGTAATGGATGTTGGCAGCTTCAGAGCTGAAATTGATGTTGAGACAGAACTATTAAGTGTATTTTTCATTTCCCCAGAGAAGTTGAATCTATGACTGCTGAAAGTACTTTGTTCATCTGATGGATTGTATCGGTCCGATTCTTTTTTATTGGAAGCAGTGATAGAGCTCTGAAATTCCTCTAGAGGAGGCTGAAAAGCTAAAGCTCCATGAAATGTCATAGTCTCAGCTTGGTGGTTTGGTGACACTGTGCAGTTTTTTGGGTTTCCCATGGAAACCAAGTCATTCACTGAAGGATGCTTGTAGTTTGAGGTATCAGAGATAAATCTCAGTGAGCTCTGAGAGGGCATTGATTTGACAGCCTCATCTGCCACATAAGCATCATCCATAAAGAGTACACTTGTTATATAAGGAATGCCTTTCATAGATACACCTGGGTATGACTGTTTGATGTCCATTGCAAGAATCTTGGAATCCTGGTCTGAGGTCTCAAGGAGGGATGACAATGGGTCTCTCAGCAGCTGAATGTTACAGCTTGAAACAGATTCTGCAGGAACAGTAGTCAGATCTAGAGTTGGGAGCAAAAGATACATAAAACCTTTCACTAGCATGGTATGTCTTATTTTTGAATGCTTCATTCTATATCTTCTTATAGTAAAACAAGAGGTCCTGTGAGGACAGGTTGCAGCCTGTGAAGATGAAAACACAGACTCCAGCTTTAGGTGCAAAGCCAGCCAACCAGCCAGCACGGAAGGGCTGCAAAACAATGTACTCATCCCGTTTTTACCTCTTCCTCTGTGGACGTTTCAGTCCTGATTGATTTTCAGCCAAGTCATTTGACTGAACAAAAAGCCTCTATAAACTCTCTGGGTCAGCCTTGTCCTGGACAGTCTGCCTGTTGACAGTGATTTCTTTGCTCAAAACCTCATGACACAGCCTTTTGCTACTAAATTTCCTTGCTCTCTGCCATGAACTGCAGAAAGTATATTTCTGACCAAATACACCTGCAACACAGTAAACACTCATGTCGCACCATCTAACAAACATTATTATTTGCATTAATGTAGCACTCTTCAAGTGTCCATATTGCTCCATCTAAATAATCTTAGCAACTCTAATGTCTCTGAGAAGTAGTCAGTATAACCTTACCCCAGCAGGGCAAGCAGGGGAGGACTGGAGGCTAAGAGAATAGTGGCCTCCTTTGGCCAAAGGTTCCCAACAGTGGGCATGGCATTAGTACCCCTAGAGGAACTTGAAGGGCTCCCAGGCAGTACTGAGAGCCCTTTTGCCTCACCACGCTACAGCGGTGCTATTCTGAGCATTGCTGGCTTGAAGCAGTCACATTCTCAGTGATGTGTCTGCTACAGAAAAGGAGGGTGAAGACCCTCCTCCTCTGCTCTTGATTGGCTGGCTACATGATGAAGTACAGCATACCTCCCCCCTCAGCCTGACTGACAGTCTTCAGAAAATTTATTTATTTATTACATTTACATCCCGCTCTTCCTCCAAGGAACCCAGAGCGGTGTACTACATACTTGAGTTTCTTCTCACAACAACCCTGTGAAGTAGGCTAGGCTGAGAGAGAAGTGACTGGCCCAGAGTCACCCAGCTAGTATCATGGTTGAATGGGGATTTGAACTTGGTTGGTTGAATGGGGATTTGAACTCGGGTCTCCCCGGTCCTAGTCCAGCACTCTAACCACTACACCACGCTGGCTCCTTAGCTCTGAGTACTTCCACTGAAATTAATAGGACAAGTAAACTTTCCCATTCTTTTCAGTAAGACTGCTTATGAGTAACTTAGTGTGGATGTGCGCCGGGACTGTAGTAGTCTGTCTCCCTAACTGTAACACTTACATTTTTGTTTTTATGTATGTGTGTGTACACATAAACACACACATTTGAATGTTATAGTTATGAGATGGGCAACTCCAGTCACTGGTTTACTTCCATAATAAGCTATTCATCATCTTAATTTCAGTGGGGGTACTCATGAGTAACTTGGTCTGGATGTAAACCAATGACTGGAGTAGCCTGTCTCATCACTGTAACATTAAAATTTGTGTGTATACAACTCACTAGAAAAACCTCTGTGGGGTACCTAAACTGAAGGTTTATAACAGAAGGGGTACACTTGTTTAAAAAGGCTGGAAACCCCTGCCTTAGACTACCTAATGAGTTCATGGCAGAGATGAGATCTGAACTGCAGACTTCCCTGGCAGTCCATCTTCCATATGCACATTGCCCAGTTCTTTCAAGTAGACACGATTTTACCTACGTGGAGATTTTCTTGGTGTAGGAAAAATTATATATGCATAATAGCCCAAAGAAACAGGAACTGTAGCAAACGAAGGGGTATCCAGTGTGCAATATTGTGTCCAAATTGCTTTATTGAGGCAAAATACCTAGATCTGCCATCAAGATACTACTCAAAAATAGTGCTTCTACATTAGCCCTTTTCTGTGGAATTGCCATACTTTGTTCACACACTTTTAAAAGTAGTATCTACATGCCAATGTTTAAGTTCCAGTGTTTTCTGCATTCCCTTCCCATGTTTTTTCAGACTTGTTTTATGGTGGCTTTTTTTGGTAATAAAATTCAGTGGCAGATCCAGCCTATCCAATGTGGACAAAGTGCTATGGAAGTTTTTCAGGGCTCCTGTACCTTTAAACTGAACACATAATCTTTGCAAGTTCAGCTCAGTTACTTTATCGCTTCTGTTAATTCTGGCTGTGGGGGATTAGTGAGTATTTCCCCTTTAATCACAGCTCTGTGATTTGCTCCAGTGTTAGCTTCTATTCTCACAATGGGGTTGTACCTTTAATTATTTATTTCCTCTCATTATTTTTGTTCTGTTCTATGTTTGATGGTAAAATATGAAGACCAGGTCTCATTACAGTCTAGACTTCTTATTTGGAAGTCCTGCCCCTTAATTCCAAACACTTGTATGTCTGTATGTTGGAAGGAAAGGGTGTGGTTACCTAGAGATGAGGGAAATACATTCTCATATGTTCAAAAACAATATTTCCTTTGTTACCACTTGCCACATTCCAGAACTGAGCACTAGCACAGCGGGGGTAAGGCTCTGGTTTAAAAGCCACCATGCTGGAGCCTCAAAACTGAATAATGCATCATGAGATAGTACAGGTATGTGCATGAGCTGACTTCTCACTCAGAGCTGTCTGACAGCCTGGGAACACTTAGCACCAGGTCACTGTAGCAACCTTCTCATTCTATAAACAAGCAGAGCAGATGAGGACAATTTGCTTGCAAAATTTTCAACTGGGAAGGTACTTGAACTTGTAGAGCCCAATTGCTGAAGCAATTCTGTACAGAGAGATACTAATGCATGCCAATGACAGTTTACAGCACAGCGCTGACACCCCCATGCACAGACGTACTCCTATGTTCCAGGTTGCTTGCCTCTGTGATATGCACAATTTGTTGCTATAGAAAAACCAATCTGGTAAAGATAATTTCCTTCTACTTGAAATAATAATAATTAATAATAATATATTTTAATAATAATATATTTTTAAGAAGATTTCAAGACCCAGCAGAGATAACTCATACATTTCATGGCAAACAGGATGAATGAAAGCCATAGACATGAAACAGGCTTCCCCACCCCCTGCAAAATGGCCTCACAATGCCTACATGCAGTTGGGAGGCAAGCAAACCTAAGCCTCATCACCATGCCTCCACCATGTGCAGAGTCTGCATTCCAGGCCTCTGTATGAAGAGGCCCTCAGTGTACGAAAATATAACATACAAGATAGTCAGAAAATTATGAAACTGCCTTATACTGAGTCAGACCATCGATCCATCTAGTTCAATATTATCTATTTTGGGATCTTATTCATCATCTGTAACCTGAAACATTTAGCTGAAGATACCAGGAATTGAGCTTGGGACCTTCTGTACACAAAGCACACACAAGGCACCAAATATCTCAAACCAGAGGCTGAACACATAATCTTTGCCCGTTCAGCTCAGTTTCTTTATCGCTTCCTCCACGTCAGCAGTGTTCAGGAGTCTCAGTCTCTGTGCCACCGAGGCAGCTCTCACATGGAGGAAGTTATCAGCTTGATCTCTGCTATACTGCAGTGCCACACATTTAATGGCTGAATATGGTACTGCCATTCTTCAGCTCAGATGACCTGAGGAACCATCAGAAGCCTAGCCGGCTTTTTAAGTGGTTGTTTGGTTCTTTAGGCTTGATTCCTCAGATTTAGAAACTTGCCTCAATGGATCGCAACACAGCCTTGTTGTGGTACCTGACCAGTCTTTATTTTCTAGCACTGGCACTTTTACCTTCATCCTTTTGATTCAGGACTTGACCACCCACCCATTCTCAACCACATAGTCCACCTCTCTGGCCCCTTTTGATTCCCATCTGCCTGATCTCATACCTGAACCTAGCCTGTCTCAACTATATCATCTGTCATTGGCTCCTTTGACCCTCATCTGTATGCACTGGACCCAGACTTCCAGCTGCAGCTTGTCTTGAAAACTGGCCAAGTCCTGACACATGACCCTTCATGGGCCCTTCCCACTTTGCCCTCTGATGCATTTGGAGGACTGTAACCTTGAACTCAGCAGGATTTAGGGTGACAATTTACATATGAGTGCTGTAGATACATTGGTGTTACATCAGTATTTCCTGCTATAAACATTGTACAGATGACATGCCTGCATATTAAAATGCCCAGGGTCTTGCCCTTGGAAACCCCAATTGGCTGCAGCTCCATGATGTGTGTCATAGGTTTTTAAATGACACAAAAATGTCATCCATACTTAATGTACCAGCTGCAAGAAATACCAGTGTAACACAGGTTCATGACGTTCAAAAAACATGACGTTTTTTGACCATATTACAGCCGTGCTTCATCTGCTGCACTGGCTCCCAGGCCACTTCCTGTCCCAATTCAAAGTGCTGGTTTTAACCTTTAAAGCCCTAAATGCCTTAGGACCAGGTTTTATTTATTTAAAACATTTCTATACCACTCAAAACGCAAGTCTCCGGGCAGTTCACAACAAAACAACAAAAAAAGATTAAAAGATTAAAACATCACAACAGTTGAAATTTAAAAATATTAAAACTATTAAAACACAATTAAAACAGTATCAAATTAAAAGCCTAGGTGAACAAATGCATCTTGATTGCTTTTTAAAAGTTGTAAGAGATGGGGAGACTCTTATTTCAACAGGAAGTGTGTTCCAAAGCTTTGGGGCAGCCTTGAGTAGCCACTAGACGAGCCGGTGCAGACGAACCGGCAACTGCAGATGAACCTCTTCAGATGTCTCAATGGGTGGTGTGGTTCAGAGCGAAGAAGGCGTTCTCTTAAATACCCAGGGTGCAAGCTGTTTAGGGCTCTATAGGTTATAACCAAAACCTTGTATTTTGCTCAGAAACTTATCAGCAACCAGTGTAGATATTTTAAGATATGAGTGATATGGTCTCTCCGAGATGAACCAGAGACCAACCTGGCTGCCGCATTCTGGACCAACTGCAGTTTCCGGAGTACATACAAAGGCAGCCCCACATAGAGCGCATTGCAATAATCAAGTCTGGAGGTGACCAGCAAATGTACTACTGATCTGAGGTCATTTATCTCTAGAAATGGACGCAGCTGGCATATCAGCCAAAGCTGATAAAAGGCACCTCTGGCCACTGCTTCAACCTCGGACACCAGGGAGAGTTTTGTGTCGAGAAGCACCCCCAGACTGCATACCTGTTCCTTTCAGGGAAGTGTGACCCCATCAGGAACTGGCAGATCAAAATCATCTCCCAAGTTCCGACCCTGCACAATAAGTACCTCCATCTTATCTGGATTCAGCTTCAGCTTGTTACCTCTCATCACTGCCTCCAGGCAGGCATTTAGGGAGGTTATACCTTCTCCTGATGATGTTGACATGGAGAAAAAAAATTGGGTGTCATCAGCATACTAATAACACCCTGCACCAAATCTCCTGATGATCTCTCCCAGTGGTTTCATGTAGATGTTAAACAACATCAGAGACAATACGGAGCCCTGAGGGACATCAAACTGAAGTTCCGTTTTTGAAGAACAACAGTCCCTGAGTAACACCATCTGGAATCTGCCTGAGAGGTAAGAGTGGAACCACTGCAAAGCAGTGCCTCCCACCCCCAATCCCCTCAGACGCTCCAGAAGGATACTATGGTCGATAGTATCGAAAGCTGCCAAGAGGTCCAAAAGGACCAACAGAGTCACACTTCCTCTGTTAATTCCCAATTGGAGTTCATCCATCAGGCTGACCAAGGCAGTCTTCACCCCATAGCCCACCCGAAAGCCAGTCTGAAACAGGTCTAGATAATCAGTTTCATCCAAGACCTCTTGGAGCTGGTCAGCCACCACCCTCTGAATTACCTTGCTCAACCTCAGAAGGTTGGAGACAGGCCTATAGTTGCTCAACTCTGAGGGATCCAACACAGGCTTCTTCAAAACAGGTCTAATAATTGCCTCCTTAAGACAAAGAGGCATCCTGCCCTCCCTCAGAGAAGCATTTATGATCTCTACTAGGCCTTCTACAACAACCTCCCTGGCAGATAGTTTAAGTCATGTCAGGCAAGGGTCAAGAAAACAGGTGGTAGGCCGCATCGCTCCAAGCAACTACCTGAGAGAGCACCTTGTCCCATATGTCCCAACACCAGACCTTAAGATCTTTGGAGGCCCTCTTCCAAGGGCCCCTGCCAAACGAGGTGAGGTGGGTGGCTACTAGGGAGAGGGCCTTTTCAGTGGTTGCATCTCGTTTATGGAATTGCCTCCCCAGTGAGGTTCTCCTGGCTTCATCACTTTGTTCTTTTAGACGTCAGGTTAAAAAACGTTTTGTTCACTCAGGCCTTTTAAATTTTGATTTTTAACTTATTTTAAAGAGTTTTAAAATTGCTTTGTATTGTATTTTCTCTCCCCCACCTCTTTTGGTCTGTTATGATGTAATGTGTTGTGTGTTTTTACTTCATGTTTTAATGCTTTGTTGTGAACTGGCCAGAGAACAATTTGTTATGGGATGTCTAACAAAAAAAATATGATGATGATGATTAAATATCCTTGGAAATCATGTCTGTTGCATTAAGTGTGGAGCCACCCTGAGTTGCAAGGGAACATTCTTAGGATTGCATTATTAGTGAGATTTTTTACTTCTTATATTTGCCAATTGTTTCAACTTGATGTCAAAGCAACATCCATTGGAAACCTATACATTATTTATTTTTATTTATTTATTTTTACATTTTATATCCCGCTCTTCCTCCAAGGAGCCCAGAGCAGTGTACTACATACTTAGGTTTCTCCTCACAACAACAACCCTGTGAAGTAGGTTAGGCTGAGAGAGAGTGACTGGCCCAGAGTCACCCAGCTAGTTTCGTGGCGGAATGGGGACTTGAACTCGGGTCTCCCCGGTCCTAGTCCGGCACTCTAGCCACTACAACACCACGCTGGCTCTACGTTGAGGTGGATCCAACTGTTCTGCCAGCAAGCATCAGAACATGGTTAGGAAGGGAGTCAGTTACAGACATCTGAACATTTGATACTGACAGAACAAAGGTGAAATTCACACTGCAATGCCAACAGATATGTGAAAGTCCTTTTATCTCCAAGTTGCTAAAATGACCAGCAATGCAGTCAAGTAATACCAATTATTATTTTGAGGGTGTTCCATTCTTGAAAGAGAAGCAATAAAATCAATCAAAAGTTTGGTAATACCCTAGTAAAGTTGGTGGATATTCGGTCATTGATATTAACTGCTGAACTAAAAGGACTAACTATTAATATGGAGAGAGCAACAAGATCCTACTGAGATATGTGTGAAAATATGTTCAAAAATATATATAAAACAGGAAGCAGCAAAAGCACATTTTGCTCACCCTACTTTTTTGCACTGGAAAGAAACCACAGAAACAACTAGAGTGAAACTGGCACTGAAAGATTATGCAATGTGTCCTGCACAGAACTATGATGAAGTCAGGAATAGATCTAAGGGCTCTCATTGCTAGTTTCTGTGCTAGTTCCTAGAGATTAGTAATAAAACACACATTTACCCTGCAGTGCTTCTTGAAGGGCTTTGATCTGCTCACTCTGCCTCAGGTTACAACCTTTGAGATAATGGTTTTCCAGCTCAAGCTGTGAAACAATGGAAGAAAAATGCTGAAAAAAATATTTAAAGTACAATTTTCAAAGGCCCTGTCCAGATTTCTGGCGTTAATAAAATATCAATAAAAATAAAGGATGCATTTTAATTGAAAATCATCTTTTAAAAAAAATGTTACCACTAGGAATAGTCCTCAGTGCCTGTGTTTCTCTGCAGCCAAGTTTTTCTACACGTGGATTAAACCAAAGAGCTGCGTCTATTTCACTAAATTACAGGTTTATCATCTGTACTGTAAGTTTGAATCAATACTGAGCCAATTCCACAGTCTGTAGAAACAGCAGAAGAAGATATATTATTGGACACTGTATCTCCTCCAACTGTGGATCACATTATGTTATGAACCAGTGACTGGAGCCAGCCATGGACCTAATTCCAGCATAGTGACAGCTATCAAATTTCATCCACTGGGAATATGTCCTGGTGCCAATTTCAATGCAAGTATTCCCTTTATAGTACTCAAATTGTGTGGGGAGAGGGATTTTAAATTGGAATCATGCTTGGAATCATTAGGAAGGGGATTGAAAATAAAACTGCGAATATCATAATGCCCTTATACAAAACGGTTGTGTGGCCACATCTGGAGTACTCTGTACAGTTCTAGTCACCATACCTCAGAAAGGTCATTATAGAACTGGAGAAGGTGCAGAAGAGGGCAACCAAGAAGATCAGGGACATAGAGCACCTTCCTTATGAGGCAAGGCTACAACACCTGGGGCTTTTTAGTTTAGAACAAAGATAACTGAGGGGAGGCATGATAGAGATCTATAAAATCATGCATGGTGTGGAGATAGAGAAAAAATTCTCTCCCTCTCGCATAATACTGGTGTTGGAAATGAACTTCCAGTGCATCGACCTTTTGCACCAACTGTCCTAATGTGCACTAGGGGCATTGGGAATAGAGACAGTGAGTACAGGTCTCCCTATCTGTCCCTACTCTATGACCTCTGAACTGACTCTGCAACACTTCCTGTGCTGAGTCACAATCCTTCCTTTCCTCCTAGAGAGCAGATGGAAACATCTCTCTCTCTCTTTACCTATCCATTATGTAGTCCTTTAGATTAGATATAGGTCTTTCCTATCTAAGTGTATTTAACCAATAAATATTTAGTGTTAATCATACAAGGATCTCCATGTGTTTTCTCTAAATAGCTGCAATATCCAAACCATCCTCTGCTACCTGCTCTGTAACTGGAGTGTGTGCTCATTCCTTAGTGCTCTGCTGTTTTACCTATTGTGGGTAAAAATCAACAACCTCTAGCAACTGGAACTAGGGGTCATCCCATGAAACTGACTGCCAAAAATTTAGAACCGACAAAAAATACTTTTTTGCACAATGAATAATTAACCTATGGAATTCTCTGTCACAAGATGTGGTGACAGCCAACAGCCTGGATGGCTTTAAGAAGGGTTTAGACAAATTCATGGAGGACAGGTCTATCAATGGCTACTAGTCTGAGGGCTATAGGCCACCCACAGCCTAAGAGGCAAGATGCCTCTGAATACCAATTGTAGGGGAGCAATGGTAGGAGAGAGGGCATGCCCTCAGCTCTTGCCTGTGGGCTTCCCAGAGGCTTCTGGTGGGCCACTGTGTGAAACAGGATGCTGGATTAGATAGGCTTTGGGCCTGATCCAGCAGGGCGGTTCTTATGTTCTTAAACCTTTCTTCCGATCGTGGTCCCAATCCAGATCCCTTCCACAAGCTGTTTAACTTGGGAGTTAAATTGCCATCAAGACCACTGAGGACCAAACAATGGCAAACTAGTGTGGCACAACCAGGAGTGCCTGTTTTTTCAACAGAAATTTGTTATAGAGGGAAGAAACAAGGAACAGGACTGGATAGTTCTGCCCTCTCTTCCAGGAATGGGTTCTGTGATAGTAGCAGTACAAATAAACTTTTGTGCTAATGAAGTAATTCAAGAATCAACCATCACACAGCAAATTATTCCCAATAAACAATGGCCTAGTTCACACAATCATTTGAATCTAGGTATTAATGTGAGTTACTGACATTAGCGTGATTGTATGAACCCATCACAAGATAGTTTATGGCCAGAAATGAATCTGAGATTCCCACCTTGGTGTGGGATAGTCACGCTGATGTCAGTAACCTACATTGAACCTAGATTTGAACAGTTGTGTGAACAAGGCCAATAATTGGTGTCTAAAATATTCACAAGAAATAATATTCCTTTCTCCACATAAATATCTTATTGTTACTGTCCACACAGTTGTCTACAGCTCCTCCAACCATACAGCCAGGGGTGTAGGGAGTTCAACTGGCAGATCCCTGGCCCTGTGGAAATGTGCACCACATCCTCTGCATATGATGTCATACTCAAGGGGGCATGGTCACCAGAAAACAAGATGAGAGGAGCCCATCTGCCTGCTGCACTCAGTGCCTCGTTCACACGCCACTGCGGTCAGGATGGATGTGCTCTTTCTCTACCCTACTGAACCCCAATGACCCCTGCTAACTGGGCAAAGAGGCACCTTTTAATGTGGTGATTCTCTTTATTTAGTAGGGAGAGAGTAACTGGCCCTATCCAACTCCAGCACAGTACCTCCAGTGACTGTTGCTGGTGTCTCTCTTATGTTTCTTTTTAGATGGTGAGCCCTTTGGGGACAAGGATCCATCTGATTTGTTTGTTATTTCTCTGTGTAAACCGCCCTGAGCCATTTTTCAAAGGGCGGTATAGAAATAGAATGAATGAATGAATAAAATAAAATAAAATAAAGCCCAGTGCAGTGCTCCGGTGTGGGGGGTGGATTAGCTATTCCAGTGGCCCCCTGAAGGTGTGGGGGAAAGTGGAGGGTAGTCATTGGCAGCCCCTGGAAGCGTTTGGGGCTGTAGCAGGCAGGGGACACTCATCTTGCCGTGCTCAGTGTTGGCTACACGTCTGCATACAGCTCAAAAAAGAAGAAATGAACTGGCCACCACCTCTCTCAGTTTTGCTGTCACCCAGTCCTTAATTTTGGCAGCTTTTTCTTGAACAATTTTAGCTTCCTGTGCTCTCAGCTGCTTCTGAGAAAAGAAAAGAAAAACCAAGCAATAACATATTAGGGGAGCAGCAAAGTCAGTTTGGTTTCAATACATTACAGATTTGCCTAAGGGTCTTTCCACAAGATTTGGGTGGGGGGGCACAATTATAAGAAATGCTCTGCAAATATTGTGAGCTGTTACCCTTCAGACTAGAAGAAGTTTACTGACTTGCAATATTAAAGAAACATAGATTTATTTAGATAGAGGAAAAATAAGGCATACCCTTGGAAATACTTTACCCATTATCTATAGATGCTATATGGCTTCCAACAAAAGGTATTTTTACCTCATCTCTGAGTTGTGTCTCCAGTTTTTTTATCAGTTCATCCTTTTCTTGCACTCTGCTCATCAGCTCCTGGTATTTCTTGTGTTCACTTGATTCATTTGTTTTCATGTTGGCAAGTTTCAACTTCTCTTCCATGAGTTCAACCTGAAAGATCCCCTCACACTTTCATTGCAATGACAATGGGTGGGGAAAGGGAAGGAAATACATTGGATCTTGGTGGAATGAACTAGTTATTTATTTATGGGCCCCTATTTGGCGGGATTCTTCTTAAAGAATTCTCAGGGTTTTATCATTACTTACAATTTTGTGAATTAGAACTCTGGGACTCATGATGAAAACATCATGTCAAAGGGCCCAAAGAATAAATGTTTTTTTAGGAGGTGTACAAAACAGATGCCTGGGAACTTAACTTCTTTGGGCAGAGATTGTCCCAAGCACACAGAATGACATGAAAGAAGGCATCAAACATTCTATGGGAACAGCAAGAGTGGAAGCACAGTTTAATAGCTTACAAAGCAAATTTAAATCACTTTCAAAACTATTTAACTGTCATGGTTTCCAAGGAAACCTGGGAACTATTGTTTCATGAAAAGGTAAGGTATCTGTAACAAAGAGTTCCAGCACTCTCACAAAACCACAATTCATCAGGTTCTTTATAGGAAACCATGACAGTTAAACTAGTTTGAAGGCAATTTAAAGTTATAGTGCAAGGTTCTTTTAGTGAGGGTCAGATGCTATAGGCAAGAAGAGCAAACATGGGCAAGGCAACCAGAATGGTATACGGACGCCTAACTTTATCTGCGGAAAGAGCAACATAGCAAATCAATTATGAGCCAAGATATATTGTTTATTCCTATATTATTTGGGTGAAATTAGATAATTTGTACATTATTTTCATGAACATGGTGGATGAAATTCTAACAGTCGGTGGGCAAGATTGCACTTATTCTGCAATACTTGAATGCTGATTGGGAGACAAGGCAGCTACACCTTCTCCTGCCCAATTTCCCCAGGTCCTTTTTCCTATGTAGCACACCGAGTGTCCTAATCACTACAGCAGGCAAATGAAGGATATAGACAAACTGCCACAGTGGAAAAGGGGCAGCAGAGGTTGCAACAACCTCATATCCCAATTCAGCAGCAGATGTAAAGGTTTTTGTGGGTTCTGGGTAAAAGTAAATGGGACCCCCTCCCCCTCAAACATGTACATGGGAGGCAACTGAGCTGACTTGAGTGGGGCTCATTCATCAACTGGTAGGAATGCCAGTGGTAGCAGTAGCTACTACAACTCTTCCTCCTCACCATTGCCATCCATTCCCTTGCTCATATACTCCCCCTAGGCCCAATGGGATAGTGGTTGTGGTGAGAAGGGTCAGCAGTACCCACCAATGACAGACTGATCCTAGAAAGATAGGGCAAAGATAATCAGCAAAGGAGCTGGCAGTGATCAGCAGCAGCAGTCAACATCCAGTAGCCCAATTATGCTGACCCCTGACATTGGACCTGGAAGAAGGAATCTTGATATTGCACCCTGGCAATCCTCTAGAATACCTCTATGCAGAGCTTGTAGGGCACACACAAGAAATCTACCATTCAGAGAATACATTCAATAGTTCCCTCTGACAATTGTCTTTGCATAGTAAATGCAGATCAGGAGGATGTTCATATGCACAGCAAAGACTGGGCTTGGCTGCCTACACCTGGTTTTTGCTGCGCATGTGAACCGTCGGGAGCTATGTAGCAGCAGCAACCCCTGTAGGGAGCCCCGGCTGTTAGCCAGGGTTAAGGGCATGAGTGCACTCTTACCCCAGCTAACGAATCATTTGGCTCCGCATGACACCTACACATGAGTAGCCTGCATCAGGAGCTTCCCCATAATGTGCAGGCTTCCCAGCCAAGTGCATGTTGATGCCAATCGGGGTTTCAGGAAGGAGCACTGCAGGCCCGCACGGCTGTTTCTAAAATGAACACTGGTCGGGGGTGGGGGGAAGCGGCAGGGAGGGGGCGAGCAGGTAAGGAGCTCCTTGCCTGTTTTTTCAAGGCATACCTCCCCACCCCAAAAGGTAGTGCACCAACAGCTTGTGCACATCCCGAAATTAGGGGAGCTATGCCATTTGCTGATGATGATGTCGTGGAGAAATAGATTTGGGTGTCATCAGCATACTAATAACACCCTGATCCAAATCCCCTGATGTTCTCCCCAGCGGTTTCATGCAGATGTTAAAAAACATCTACTTGATGCTTTTTAAAGTCTTCTATAAATGTACTTGGCAGACATTCTCTGTGCACCAGCGAACACCTCTTCTTTTTCCATGAGTACATATCTTAATCTTCCTCTGTCCAACCCAACAGCTTTATTATCCACTCCATTATTTTAGAGGCCAACTTTATGGGCATGTCTTAAATCATCTGGCTGTGCCTGGAAGTAAATTCTCTCTTACAATGAAGCCAATCCCTCTTTTCTCTTGGAGAGCATAGAGAGCCCCAGGATGAAAGCTTTCTGGTCTCCTCATCAGATTGGCTCCAGATTGGCAATGCCATGTGGAGGTATTTCCCAGTCTATTTGCTAATTTCTGCATAAGAGAAGTTTATGCTCCACTGGACATTCCTCACCCCAGATTTGCAGAAAGCTGTGTTTTGTCCTCCTGTCTGTCTGCGTTAGAAAGAGGCAAATGGCCTCTCCTCTGCACAGAATTTGAAAGACAAGTGCCTGGCATCCCAGCCAGAAAGTTTAGCCTGCCTACAGGGATGTGTTTTTATTAGAGTTTAGAATAATTACAGTCGAAAAAGCCCCTCTCCCTGGTTCGATGCCTGAAAGCTGACTCTACACTGGAGGCTCCAAGTGGGGATGATAACCTTGTGACTTCCTTATTTGAGGATCAGCTATAGGGAGCACATTTAATAAGCCATCCAAAACTCTGAACTCATGCAGCAACAGAGAACACCAGCTTTAAAACTCAGCATGTAGTCCTTTCATTCCCCAGATGTCTATTGCTCACTCATAATATGCCTGTTTGTGAGATGGCAGCTCCGCACTAGGTATTAAACCATTTCCTAAGCCTGTCAGATTTAATTAAAGCATTTCTAAAGCCATTGCCATTTCTCCCTGGATACTAAGGTGGGTGGTGCCATTAGTAACAGGCAACAGCAACCTCTAAGCCTCCAGGCTTGACTCACTCCTCCAGGTTTGGCCAAGTCTTGGTGGTCCAGCCAGGGCTGTAATTTTCCTTTCAATCTCCTCACTCTTTTAAAAGATGTGCTGGAGAATGGTAGTCTTAGTAGATTTTGTCTGGAATTGATCCTAAAAATTACTTGGGAAGTAAAAGTGATGGGAATGATCATGCTGTATTCTATCTAGCAGTCCTTTACGTTTTGTGATTTTAGAAGTTTGTCCCAGTGGGGGTCCTGTAGAGAGTGTGCAGGGTGCCGTCAGAAAGAAAAGGGAGGGAAAGGAGAAGGAGGAAAATGGAGTTGTTTCTGAATAAAGTCTTAGTTAAACCAAGTTGACTACTTCATGTTTATGAGGGAAGCAGCTATAAAACAGACCAGCCACAGAATCCCACATTCTATAGGGGCTCACTGGTTAGACCCCTTTCAGGGTACATCCACAGAGGAAGATTCCCTCATTCTTGGTGCAAGCTTTAGAGCAGGGGTAGGCAATCTTGACTCTCCAGCTGATGTGGAATCCCTGTAAAAAGGGAGTGGACACACAATGGCAATTCTAGAGAAAAGGGCTCCTGTGGAAGAAACCAGATTGTATAGCTCCCCACCCACCCATGAGCTTAAGGACCACCATTCAAACTACACTCATTCCACTTTCACCTCTGATAGGTTTTGCAGCTGTATGTTGTTATAAAAACCTGCAAACCCTGTTTGGCCAAACAGGGAGCAAAAGAAATGTGTGAGTGGAGCACCTAGGGAAGCACTGCCCATCTACTCCCTTAGATACAGAGACTGTTGACACATGCAGCCAAAACCAGGCTAAGAAACCCAAGCACAGGCTTGGCTATGTGTGAGAACCACTGGCAGCTGTGTGGCTGGCTGCCAGAAGCACTTCGGCGGCAAACTCACCTGTGGAGCCGGTCTCCTAATTGAGGTTAAGTGAGCAAGCACTCCCTTGGCCCCATTTTGTATATTGTGTACAGCACTGGCTGCTTTTGGCCAGGCTGGAGCAGTGACAGGCGCCTGCCCATTGCTGAGGGGACGCCCACAATACACCGTACACTCGGTGCATTATGGGATTTCTGGGGGCCAGGCTTAGCTGCGTGTGAGAACCCCTGGCAGTCATGTGGCTGCCAGCAGTGCTTGGGCGGCAAACCCACCTGTGGAGCCTGTCTCCTAAACAAGGTTAAGATCCCATTTTGTGTATCATGTGAACCACTAGCTGCTTTTAGCCAGTGCTGTAGCAGTGACAGTTGCCCACCCATTGCTGCAGGGACCCTCACAATGCACTGCGCACTAGTGCGGTACATTGTGGGATTTCTGCAGGTTAGGACGACATATCCTGGAACCCAACCCCCGGCGCTGCCTAGGCCAGAGGATCATCTGGGCATGTGGGTAGCGCGCCCAGCAACAGAGGAGCAGTCATCTGCAGGGAAGGCCAGTTTTAAGCGGCCTTCCCTGCCACCCGTTCTCACATCCTTCTCATTGATTGTGAGAAAGGGATCAAAGGTGGTCTATTTCCAGACTCTCAGTATCAGAAAATCTCACATAAGCACAACTTGTCACCTGTAATGCATGTTGATAGGATAGCCTCTCGAAATGCTGGTATAGATGTGAAGGTTTTCAAATGTTATGGAAGTGATGATATCAGAGAACGTCTTACCTGTTTTTCTGCATTTTGGGCTCTTTGTTCTGCCTCAACCACCCTTTGTTCCAGTTCCTGCATCTACAGTGCAAAAGGAAGGAAACAAATATCCAAGTATGAGAAAAAAATTCTTACCTCTTTAGAGGCAAACCCTATCTGTCATCTCTGAGATCAGTCGCATTCCTAGAGTTGAGAGGACAAGTCAGACTAGGAAGCATAAACCTTTAGCAGTGATCTCACCAACTTCACACAGTATCTTCGTTGTGGAAAGTATTTCTTTTCATTAGTGAAATTACATGGTTGAAAAGGATATGTCCAATATTCTGGTCTTCTGCATTTTATATTCATATGACACACCTACAAGCTACTTATCTGGAACCCACCATCTTTTCTGAAGCCTAGGCTCACTATTAGCATTCAGATTTATATATCTCGGACAAGTGTTGAATAGATTCGGTATCACAACATACTGTGTAGGGTATTTTAGTGACGGGAAATCATTTCAAAGATATACCTATTAGAAAGTACATACACATACAGTCCTATGGCATCTTCCATTTCTGGGTATAATATGCCTAATGCTAACTTTCATGACCTTTTGATGCCAGTTTATGTAAGTGGTTGTGTTCTCCCATGCAATCGACTCAGACTTTTGCATGCTTGTCTTCCTGTTCTATTCATCCACATTTAGTTTTGCAAAACAGGTTCAACTACACAGTGACAGAAGTGACCCAATTTTTGCAGAGCTATCCCTAATATATATATATATATATATATATATATATATATATATATATATATATATATCCTGGGTGTGCCAGGGAAAATGTGTCCCGGCAGCCCAGCTGATTGGCTGGGCTGTGGAGGTGCTTGATTGGCTGGCACACCCAGGAGGAGGAGAATTGGCCGGCTGCAAGCCAGGGCTGCTGGCAGACCCGGCCTGGCGACAGATGGTGGCTACGGGCCTGGCCCGGCCGCGGTGAAGCGGTGGCGGGCCCAGCCGAGGGCCGAGGCGGTTAGGCGGCGGGCCCCGATACCGGGGCAGAAGGTGGGGGTGGGGGGAGAGGTGGCTGGCCTGCGGCTGGCCGCAAAGACTGGCAAGCGGCAGCAGCAGGCACAGCAGGCTGCGGAGGCGGCACTTGGAGTGGCGGGCCCGCTGGCGAGTCAGGCCGCGGAGGCGGCTCTCAGCCAGGCGGTGCCGGGACCAGCCGCTGAGGCCAGGAGGAGCCCGTGGGAGACTGGGGTGGGAGGGAACCGGGTGGCGGGACTTTCTTGTTTGCCGCCCGGGAGGAGGAGCAGCGGCAGCCAGTAAGTAGAACTTTTTTAAATGCAAGGGGAGGGGGAGGGCAAGAGGGAGGGGGCAGGGGGAGGGCAGGAGAGACTAGGGCAGGAGGGTGAGAGGGAGAACAAGGACAAGAGAGAGTGGGGCGGGAGAGAGAGGGAGGGCAGGAGTGTGGGGCAGAAAGGAGGGAGGGAGAGTGGGGCAGGAGGGAGAAGGGAACAGCCAGCCCCAAAGAGCGCACAGATGCTCTGTGCGGGTTGGCTAGTAGTGTTCTAATTTGGTAAAGATACACAGCATCATGCTGTTGTAACATCATGCTGTAGCACTGGCTCAGCATTTCAGAAGTGAAAAGATTTTAGGAAGTTAGGTTTTCCTTTCAGGTCTGATATCCAATCTTTACTTGATCCACATTTCATGGTCTGGAGCTATTGGGCCAGTTTCTCAATTGTTAAGAGGAGGCTTGTTTGTTTGTTGCCCAGAACAAGGCTCACTTTGTGATGCTCTTTTGTTCTTTCCTCCATGATGGATGGATGGATGGATGGATGGATGGATGGAGCTCACACTCTGTGAAATCCCTGCCAGATGAGGATTGTTGGGCACCCCCACCCCACACCCCTTCTGGTGTTCTAGGACAAAGTGAAGACTTGGATCTTCCAACAGCTCTTTTCTGAATGCTCCTTAAATGTTGTAGCTCTGCTTCTTTGCTCTTGCTGTCCTGGTCTTTGTGTTGCTGTTATTTCATTCATTCATTTTATTTTTATACAGCCCTTCCAAAGTGGCTCAGGGCGGTTTACAATTAAAACCAAACCATTAAAACCAATAACAGTTAAAACAGAAATATAAACAATATAAAACATCAATTAACAATTAAACAACCAGAACAATTAAAAAATCCTGGAAACCAGGTTATACCATAAAACAATTAAAACTAATTAAAAACCCTGGAAGGCCAGGCCAAATAGATAGGTTTTAAGGGCTCTCCTGAAGGTCAATAAAGAATTCAGATTGCAGATTTCTGCTGGGAGTGCATTCCACAGCCCAGGAG
This sequence comes from Hemicordylus capensis, assembly GCF_027244095.1. Classification (NCBI taxonomy): domain Eukaryota; kingdom Metazoa; phylum Chordata; class Lepidosauria; order Squamata; family Cordylidae; genus Hemicordylus; species Hemicordylus capensis. The sequence continues at coordinate 80,532,663 of NC_069657.1, read as the reverse complement.
CAGCTACAGAGAAGGCCCACCTCTGAGTTGCCACCAAACAAACTGGTGGTAACTGGATATGGATCTCCTCAGATGACCTTAAAGTGCAGGGGGGATCATGTAGAAGAAGGCGCTCTCTTAGGTAACTCGGATCTAAGCCGTTCAGGGCTTTAAAGGTAATAACCAGCACTTTGTATTTTGCCTGGAAACATACAGGCAGCCAGTGTAACTGTTTCAAAACAGGCATAATATGGTTTCTCCGGGTTGTTCCAGAGACCAATCTGGCTGCCGCATTCTGAACTAACTGAAGTTTCCGGACTTTGTACAAAAGCAGCCCCACGTAGAGCGCATTGCAATAGTCGAGCCGGGAGTTTACCAGCTGACGCACCACTGTTTAGAGGTCATCCCCTTCAAGGAATGGGCACAGCTGTCAAATCAGCCGAAGCTGATAGAAAGCACTCCTGGCCATGGCCTCCACCTGAGATACCAGGGTGAGGCCTGGGTCCAGGAGTACTCCCAAGCTGCGCACCTGCTCCTTCTGAGGGAGTGTAACCCCATCCAGCACAGGAAGATCTAACTCACCCTTCAGATTCTGAGCCCCCACAATGAGCACCTTGCTTGCTTGGATTCAGCTTCAATTTGTTCTCCCTCATCCAGCCCATTACTGCCTATAGGCAGGCATTTAGAGAATGAGTGCCATTTCCTAAAGATGAAAAGGAGAAGTAGATTTGGGTGTCATCAACATACTGATAGCACCCAGCACCAAATCTCCTTATGACCTCACCCAGTGGTTTCATGCAGATATTAAAAAGCATTGGTGACAGAATGGAGCCCTGGGGGACTCCATATAACTGCTCCCGTTTTGAGGAGCAAGTGTCACCAAGCTCCACCATCTGGAATCTACCCGAGAGATAGGAACGGAACCACTGCAAGGCAGTGCCCCCTATCCCCAACTCCCCCAGGCGATCCAGAAGGATATCATGGTCGATGGTATCAAACGCCGCCAAGAGATCCAGAAGAACCAGCAGAGCCACACTCCCTCTGTCGATTCCCAGGTAAAGGTCATCCATCAGGCCAACCAAGGCTGTCTCAAACCCATAGCCAGCTCTAAAGTCAGTTTGAAATGGGTCTAGATAACCAGTTTCCTCCAAGACTGCCTGGAGCTGGTCGGCCACCACCCTCTCAATCACCTTGCCCAACCAAGGGAGATTGGAGGTTGGCCTGTAACTATCCATCACTAAGGGGTCCAGGGAAGGCTTCTTTAAAAGTGGTCTAACCATTGCCTCCTTCAGACAAGGAGGCACCCTACCTTCCCTCAGCGAAGCAATTATGATATTAACTAGGCCACCTCCAACAATCTCCCTGCTAGATTGAAGCAACCAAGTTGGGCAAGGATCTAGAGAACAGGTGGTAGGCCTCACCGCCCCAAGCAGCTTGTCCACATCCTCAGGAGTCACAGATTGAAACTGATCCAATCTAATAGTGCAGGAGGGATTGCTGGACACCTCCTCCATAGACCTTGCAGAAATAGTGGAGACCAAATCGGCCCGAATACAGGAGATCTTATTCGCAAAGAACCCATTAAAGGCATCACAGCAGAGCAACCCCAGGGACTGACTGGAAGTAGAAGGAGCAGTAACTAAACTCCTCACAACCCGGGATAGCTCCACTGAGCGTGAACCTACAGCCACAATGTGCGCAGACCAGAATCTCTTTTTTGCTGCACGCACCGCCACCACATAAGTCTTCAAATGGGTCACATGCTGCATCCTGTCAGATTCGAACCAAGTTCTCCTCCACTTGCGCTCTAGTCGCCTACCCAACCACTTCAGCCCCCACAACTCCTCAGTATACCAAGGGGCCATTTATGCAGCAGGCCTGAAGGGATGCTTAGGAGCAATCATATCTACTGCCCTGATGAGTTCCCTGTACCAGGTTCCCACCAGGGGATCAATAGAATCACTGGCAGCACCAACGTCAAAATCCTCCAAGGCCTTTTGAAATCCTACTGGGTCCAGCAGCCTTTTTGGACGGACCATCCTAATAGGCCCACCACCCCTTAACTAGGTAGTGGCCCATCCATGACAATGGGGAAACCACCGGATCGCCCATCCACAGAACACTCTCCTGATCCGAACAAAAGACCAAATCCAGTGTGTGGCTGGCAACATGAGTTGGTTCAGAAACTAATTGGGATAGGCCCATAGTTGTCATGGCCTCTATGAACTCCTGAGCCGCACCAGACAAGCCAGCCCCAAAGTAGATATTGAAGTCCCCCAGCACCAAAAGTCTAGGAGACTCCAATACCAACTCAGCGACCAGCTCCGTCAGCTCAGTTAGGAAGTCAGTTGGGCAGCGGGGTGGATGGTACACCAACAGAATCCCCAATCTATCCCTAGTCCCCAGCCTCAAAAATATGCACTCAATATAAGTCAACTGTCTCACAGGGGCCCTGGTAAGGGAAATAGTATTCTTTTGGACCACAGCCACTCCACCCCCCCCTTTCCCTGGCCTGCTCCATGACAGAGTAACCTGGTGGGAGAAGCTGAGCCCACACTGGACCTCTCGCCTCCCCCAATCAGATCTCAGTTATACATGCCAGGTCAGCTCCCTCATCCACAATCAAATCGTGGACAATTTCAGTCTTATTCTGAACCGACCTGGCATTGCAGAGGAGCAAGGCCAGACTCTGTGGGTCATTGTAGCTGCTCCCTGAGGCCTGAGAGTTGATAGAGCAGTTGGAAGTGGAAACAGTTACTAAATTACTGATTTCCCTTCCCCTGTAATGGCCAGCTGCTCTGCCAGCACCAATTCTTCTATTCCCCACCACTACGGTAATAGTTGCCCCTGAACTGCCAGGCACACACCCAGCACCATCCCACTCAAGAGAGCCCAAACACATATCTGCAAAAGGCCTGGCCCAATCCAACCCCCCAGCCCTTAGACCCACCCTCGAAGGCCCAGCCCCAAAGGCCGGCACCCTTTGGCAGCCGGCTTTGGCGGCAGCCTACAGGCAGCCCGACGGACACGCCTTTGGCGAGCCTCCTTGCTTTTAAGCCTGCATGCCCCGAAAGCTACTCCCCTCACAAGCAGCTCCCAGGACAGGCGGAATGACTCAGCAAACTGGGAGGCTGGCAACCAGCTAGCTAGAACTTGGCAGCCGACAGTCAGGCTGCACTCTGTCTGTACTGGAATGTCCACAGGAGGCAGAGGGGCTAGATGATAAGTCCCGGCAGACAGATAGAATAGCCATGCACCTCCTGTTACCTTCCCTTTATTGCTTTTATATTGACTGTTTTGAGTGGCCTTGGGTCCCTTGTGAGAAAGGGAGGTTATAAATGCCTTAAATAAATAAGATGTACTCAAGTTCAGCTTCCAAGAGTATATTTATGCTACACAGTGCTTGGCATTATGACTGAGCATTAAGAGCTGCCACGAACACCACAGAAAACCAGAAACACCACGTGGCTGGAAGTACCTACAGGGTTAACAACTCCATTTACTGTGGAGTTTGAGGGTGGGCCTTTGAGGGTGGGCAGAATCCACCAGATCAAAACGACCTTTCAAAGATGCTTACTCTAGGCAGTTGGATATTACATTGCTTAGGGAGCGATCCTGGTGCCTGCATGAAAAAAACAGTCAAACATGACATTTGAGCAAGGGAAGCTCATGACAGTTGCCAGTTTTCCCAAAACAACCATGTTTCTGTAACTTTTTCCTCGCCCTGCCCAGACTGACAAGTGGCAACAGTTAATCTTAGGCCATTTGGGGGCTGCCACTGGGCTCCCCCAGTACCAGGTTTCCTCCCCTGCCCCATTTTTCAAGGATTTCTAGTTTTGCAATATCAGTAGGCACCACCATAGAAATCTCAAGTTTTTTTTATGCATCCAGTCTATCATCCTGACTCATTCATCTTAGTCATGGCAACTTCTATGATCTTAGAATATAATGCATATTGGAGATCACAGATGGCTAGGACAGCCTCTGCATATACAAAAAATGAGCCAATTGTTAACATCTGAACCAGCCATTGCTCTCCTTAGAATGATAGAGATTCTGAATTTTCTGTAGGCAAGCTATTCTACTGCCCTTGTGCTCTAACATTTAAAGCATTTGTTAATATTCAGTTCAGATTTCTGCTTCTTGCCCTGCCTCCTGTGGTGATACAAAATAGTTCTCTCGTTTTTCACACTGGCCTAAAAGTACTTGAAATTTGTGGTCATGCCCCTCTCTAGTCCTTTTCAGAGAACTAATTGTGTACATTTCATTTCTTCAGTGTCTCATCACATTTCTAACATTAATTCTTTGTTATTCTGAACAATCTACAGCTTGCCCTCAATGAGCTTCAGCTTGTCCCTCATACCCTTCTTAAAATGAGAAAATCATAACTGAACACATCATCATCATAGTTTATGGATTCAATTCAACGTTACATGAAGAAGGCCCTGATCTCCTCACAAGTCATTTCCCCCACTGTTGCCCTGCACTTCTTTTCACAACCTTCTTTTCACAGCCTCCAAGGCTCTGGTCTTTTCTATGGCAACTCAGAGCAGTCAACAGCTCCGTCATTTAGCCCTTGCCTGGCCTTGGTGTCTCCCAGACTTTAATGAGTCTCCCTAAATTCTCCCCCCTTTCACACGCATTCTTCTTTGCAAAACAATATTTGCACACAATCTGCCAGCTGGAAAGGAAAACAGGGCTGTAGGTCAGTGTCTGTGAGATTCTTTGTTTCCACAAGGTTATGTGTGAGAGAATATTCAATTTCTTCATTGTCATAACTTTTTCCAGCAGAGCAACTGCAGCACCAGCGAAATGGTGGGGTGCAGGAATAAAAACAGAGACTACACTGAGGTAACTCAAAAACTCTTCCTTTTTTAGCCTGCTTTCCTTTAAGGAAAGTAAGCTTATGAGATCACCCGGCATATTCTTTCTCTCTTTCTCCCCTCCCCCCCACCGCCCACCGCCATCAACTTTGCAATGCCTGGACCAATATGAACCAAATTTGCTACAGCTGAAGGGATACATAGGGACATCTCAATGGCATAGTTTGTGATTATATTATCCACCCCAGTTCAAGATGGAGGACACATAAGCATTTCAGATGCCAGTGGAGTAACTTGTGAACTGCCTAACTGATTTGAACCACATTTGCTACAGCTGTAGGGAGACTTACGGATGCCTCAATGGTGTAGTTTGTAATTGTGCCATCCACCCCAATTCAAGATGGCAGACGATGACACTGCTCTTCAATAAAATTCTTAAAGTGGTTTACATATAAAAATACATAAATAAGATGGCCCCGTCCCCAAAAGGCTCACAATCTAAAAAGAAACATCAGGTAGACACCAGCAACAGCCACTGGAGGGATGCTGTGGTGGGATTAAATAGGGCCAGTTGCTTTCCCCCTGCTAAATATAAGAGAATCACCACTTTAAAAAGATGTCTCTTTGCTCAGTTAGCAGGAGGTGCATGAACACTTGAGGCACAAGTTGACTAACTTGTGGACCATCTAACCAATTTGAACCAAATTTGGTACAGTTGTCATGAATGACACATAGGGGACACCTCAGTGGTGGAGCATGTGATGATGTCATCCACTCCAATTCAAGATGGTGGATACATGAACATTAGAGGTGCAAGTGAGCTAACTTGTAAACCACCTAAGTGATTTAACCAAATTTGGAACAGTTGTAGGGACACTTAGGGACACTTCAACGATGTAGTTTATGATGATGTCATCCACTCCAATACAAGATGGCGGAGACATGAACATTTGAGGTGCAAGTGGGACTTACGAACCACATAACTCATTTGAACCAAATTTGCTACAGCCAGGGGCGTAACAAGGCTGGAGTGGGCCCAGAGACAAAATTTTAAAATGGGCCCCTCGCTGATACACACACACACACACACACACACACACACACACACACACACACAGTTCACATGTGACTTGCCTCTGGGGGGACCCTCGAGGCGTGGGGGCCCCCAGGCAGCCGCCTCCCCTTGCCTAATAGTAGTTACGCCCCTGGCTACAGCTGTAGGGACACAGGGATGGCTCAAGGGCTTAGTTTGTAATTATGTCATCCATTCTGAGGCTCAAGTGGGCTACTTCTGTACCGCCTAATCAATTTGGCTCAAATTTGGTGCAGTTGTAGTGAGTAAAACAAAGGGACACCTCAGTTATGTAGTTTGTGATGATGTCTTCCACCCTGATTCACGATGACGAACACGTGAACATTTGATGCACAAGAGGGCTAACTTGTGAACTGCCTAACTGATTTGAACCAAATTTGCCACAGCTGTAGGAACACATAGGGACACATAGGGACACCTCAATGGCATAGTTTGTGATGATGTCTTCCATCCTGATTCATGATGCTGGATGTGTGAATAAGTGGGCTAACTTGTGTAACTGCCTAACCAATTTGGACCTAATTTAGTCAAGATGTAGGGATAGTGAAAGGAAAGTAGGCAGATTAGTTCTTACCAGAACTATTAGTTTAACCTTCTTACAGCAACATCATTAGGATACAATGCTGTAGAAAAAGTTGCATTATTTTGTGCAACTTATGGTATCCACCAAAGTCAGTTTAAAAGAACTTGTAAACAAAACACAGACGTGTATATCTAACCTAAAATGTGTTAAATGATACCTATTTAGTCAGGCTTTTAGATTATAGTTTTAAAGTTTAAAGTTAAAGAGTTTTTCTCTGTATTTTAAATGGTTTTAATTGTTTTGATGTTTTAATTGTTGCATATTTTGATTGTGAACCACCCAGGGTCTTGCATATGGGGTGGTATAAAAATGTGTTAAATAAATAATAACTATGCATAGATACAGATGAAAAGTACTGGGAAAGGAATTCTGACTAGGGTTTCTATTTAGACTATTACTATCCTGAGTGTCTTTTTTACCCCCCAATTGAAAACCTAGCTCAAATGTGATGCTATGGATCATTTGCATACATCTGACTCATGTATGTAAACATATGAATATTTATGATTTGTAACTGTTGCCCTGAGAGCGATGGCAATTAGTGATTTGCAACTTATTGGAATATTTCCTTGCTTTGTACTACAAGTAAGCAAAACCAGATCAGTATTTGGTGAGAGACTGCCCCAGAAAATGTATATTCTTTTAGAACAGAAGAGCTCTGCTTACATAGCACTTACATCCCAAATGAATTAATCAATACCCAAACAATTTGCATTAATTAAAAATCTCATGGCATCTCTTGACAACCTGCAAAACTTCAGACAGGTTAATAAAAATCCACCTAGCTTGACTCCGTTGAACATAACTAATATTCTTCTTTTTCTGTGCTTAATTGTTTTGCTATGTAATATTTAAAAAATAATCACCAGCTGCTTTGCCTTACACCAGACATGAGCAATACAGGCTTTTGAGTGTGATTTCATTGTGCTTTTGAGTTGCACATGAACTTCAGAGTTGTCAGGGATAAATCTGAATATGCTGAGCATTCAAATTACGCTTTCCATGTATCACATTTTGTAATGTTACTGATGAGAAAACTGAGCCACACAGATAATTAGTGGTGAACACTGAAATGCAGTTTTTAAAACTCAATTCCTCCATTTCTGATTATTAGCCCATCATGCTGCCCCCTTCCACATACTGCAGAAAAACAAAGCCCTTTTGTGTACCAGACTAATGTCTCAAAGGTGAGGAGGATGGACAAAAATTCATGCCCCACACTTCATTTGTTAACACGGTCATCATGCTGCCATGTCACACATCAACACAATATTGCCCCTCTTTTCCTTTGAAAAGTGCAACTTTGAGAGTGCTACTGTGCAAGAAAACCAGAAAGTGGAAGTAAATGCCAGTTACAAACAGGGGCGTATCTAGGGGTAGGGCAGGCAGGGCATGTGCCCCGGGCACCACTTGAAAGGGGGCGCCATTTTGTAAAATTATTTTTTTTAAAAAAATGGCTGCCAAAAACAAAATGGCCACCATGCATGCTCAAATGAGGTCATGCCAGGCTTTGCAGAGGCCATTTGAGCATGCGCGGTGGCCATTTTGTTTTCAGTGGCCTTAAAAAAAAAGATTATTTTTAAAAACGGCCACTGCACATGCTCAAATGGTCCCTGCGAGGCCCTAGAGGCCAGCGGGGTGAGGGGGAATCTTTGCAAACCCCCCCAGCCTTTAGGAAGCCCCCCAAAGGGGCTACGGGTAAAAAAAATAATAATAAAAATATAATATAAGACACTGTACACTTATTCAGATTGGAACTATGTACAGAGAATCAGGGCTTGTGAATACTGAGCTGATGCTTAAGAGCTAGGAGTGTATTCATTTGCTCTTACTTTGCTTCTTGTGATAAGTGAGTTAAATGTGATGTCTTGCTAATATGGCTATTAATGGTGAGTTTGTCTTTGAATCAGTGTGAAACCCTTAATATTAAGGCCCACTGGGAGTTTCTTGCTCTCTTTCTCTCATTTTAACTGTCTTTCTGAAAGACTAGAATATATTCTAAGCAGTGACACAGTTTACTCTGCATATCCTTTAATTATTAACAGAGTATCTGGGAAAAGTCAAATTCTCCATTGATTTTTAAAACTTATGTAATGGTGATGCTACAATGCATAGTAGAGAATTAGACAGGCACTTCTGTTGTTTTCCAAGTACATCTCCACATAGTATTTGGGTATTTCATGAGCCCCTACATACTGAAATTTGTAGTTTTCCAGCATTTTTTGGTCTGGCTAAGTCGACTGCTAAATAGTTTTTGAAATATTAAAAGATTAACGAGCTTGACTTGTATTTTTCAGCTGATATTATGGTAAAGTTATCTGAAAGATGGGTGTCAGATGCTTGGACAGGGGGCGCAATTTCAGTGTTTGCCCTAGGCGCTATTTTCCCTAGATACGCCTCTGGTTACAAATAACATCAGATTCTTGAATGAATCTCCAGATTTACTGTATGAGGATGAACAACATTCAATGTTATTAATAGCCCACAAGTATCTTGCCCATGGGCCCTTGGAAAAGGTACATAGGCAGTCCTGTGTACATACATCCATATCTAAGCTCAATCAAGCATTCCTGTTAAAAAGGTTGGTGTTCATTTTCTCTCCCTCTGTTAAAAAAAGTGAATTAGCTTCAGCTCCACTTTCCCCACTGCCTTAGACTTTTTTTTTTTTAACTGAGGGGCCCCACACTTCATTTTAAACAGGGTCATCATGCTACCATGGCAACAGTCTGCCATCTCACTCATCAACAAATTATTACCGCTCTTCTCTCTTCTCTTCTCTTTTCTTTTCTCTAGTGTGTGCAAATATCCGTACAACCTTATTCTCACGTTATGCTGGCTGGACAAAGACAGGATTTCTGCCTCTATGTTGGAATAACTCCAGGTTATGATAGCGGAAGGAAGTTACAATGAATTTATAACTTAAGTCAGTGTAAATTCGACACTGGTGCAGCGAAGGTGGGATAATGAATAGAAAATGGGTGGGTCCAGGGACATGGTGGGGAAGTATTAAGAGAGCAGCAAGATCCTATCCTTCCCCACAGCAAATGTCTGTCTTCCCTACTAGCAAGAAGTTATGACAGCAATGAGTTGTCTTAGGCAAATACATACCCCTTGATCTCACCAGAGAAGTAAAATGCACCCCCGCTGCCACATCTCATCCTGCTTTACCCACAAAGCCACAATGGAGCATAGGATGCCAACTAGTTACACTGGTTTAAATCTTAGTGTAGTAGTGGCCATTTGAGGCTGGATGATAGGATTAACCTGCCCTTGAGAAAACCAGGGTGGAAGTATGTGCAAGTTACCAAAGACATTCCACACATGCACTCCTAAACTCTGGCATGCTTGAATTTCCATGGAAAGACTGCAAACACATTCAGCTTGTTAAAACGTAGCTTTGCATTTGTTTTGTTTCTCTCATGAGGGGCACAGCAGAATGCAGACGGTTTATTTTAAAAGAACATTATAGCATTTTTTGTACATTTATTAAGACCTGGGGTGGTTCACTTGTGTATTTGCTCGATTTCTCATCACTTAATGACTTGAAGCTGAATGTGTGTGCTGGTTCCACTGAGAATTACTGTGCTTGAAGTGATGCAAAGAGTTCACTGGTGTTCGATCTGTGATGGCTCATCCATACATGCAAGTCACCTTTTGATGCTGAAGTCATGAAATGATAACTGTAAACAGCCCTTAGATAGGAGTTCTGCCACCCTATATTCTGGAATTTATGTTAAGCAAGTGTGAATCAGTTATTGAATTCCTTGCTAATCAGTTACTAAATCAATCACAAATCAGTTAGAGAATTAATTAATCATTCTACAGTACTGAGGTATAAAGGTGTACTTTTAAACATGGTGGGCGCAGGGATTTTTCCAGGAGAAGACAAAGTGTATATACATCAAATATGTAAACTAATCCAGTTGTGAATCCAGGGGAGGTGTCATTGCCCCCCCCTGCAAAGACACCTATTCTTTCAACCATTTCAAGCTCTGTCCCAAAAATCTCTTTGTACTTTTGGCAAGTCTTAGTCAAGATGCAGCCTGTAACTATTTGCTCTTTGGCCTTTGAGAAAAAGCTACACCACAAAGCCATACAGCCAGTTACAGAGTAACTTGATCACTGAACCAAACCACTCCCTAATCTCAACAAAGAGTCCAATAGTTTGACCCCCACCCCCAAGGCTAGATTAACCCTGGAGTCTTCATTTCCCCTTCTGGAGGGGTCCCCAGCAAGTCAGGTGTGTTGTTGAGAGGGAAAAGTGATTAGACAGGTTTGTTCTGTGGCCACTATTTAGATGGAATTCTTTTCAAAAGTATTGAGTTGGGGATTATATAAACACAAATGCACAGAGTGAATAAGGTTTTGTATTTCAAAGACAGTCTCATTATTTCAAAGCCATTTAAGTTGCCTTCAGAACAAATCTCAAGGCACAGTCATAACTGGCATTACAGTCTATTTTGTAGGCCTGTGCAAAGATTTGGTTTTGAAGTGCTGAAGCTGAATTATTTGCAGCTTGTCCCATTCCTTCCCCGCACCCTCTGGCACTTTCCTCCATGCAGAGTGGTCCCTGCACAGTATTGAGGAGAGCCCTCAAACAGAAGTGACACCACAGGAAGCCCCAGTGATGTCTTGAAAGTCGTGTGAGGAACACTTCCCCATGGAGGACACGATGAGGAGGACTACATTTTCCAGTGTTTATCTCACGACTTCACTGGAGCTTCCTGCAGTACTTCTCTTTAAGGGCTCTCCCAAGTGCTCTACATGGACAACTCTACATGGACGTAAAGAAAGGAGAGATGGTCTCTGGATGGGGCCAGGACAAGGTGCAAAAGATTCAGCTTTGACACTCTAAGCCAAATCTTTGCACAGGCCTACTGTTTAACTCCGCAATGGAAAGCTTCTCAACGGCCCATATAGCAACAATGAATTATATGCATCATCAAGAGGTCAGCAAGTAATACCCACAGAACTTCCTTCTGTCATAAAAGTTGAGAGCTAAACTGTTGCCGAGACAAAAGCCTGATGGAAATCTCCTGGTTTAGGTCCAAGAAAGGAACTTCAGACAGCATAGATCACACTCAAGCTTTTGTATTCTAAATGGATTTAAATTTCCACTAGTAGGAAAGAAGGGTCTCGGAACTAAATACAGGTCTTTCTGAGAGACTGATCACCTACATCCCAAAATGCAACCAGAGCAAGTTTCCAGACAGTTAATTAGATCTGACACAATAGAGTCCTTTGGTTGTGGTCCTTCCACCTGAATAGCAACCTCCTCATTGACACATGTCCCCTGGGGCCCTCAGTTTCCTACCTTGGAAATCCCTTCTTATCCCATCTTTGCAAATTTTGGACTCATGTTTAAACCAAAAACTCTACTATTTGTAGATGTGTGTGTGATATTCAGACATGGGATTGCCGTGGCATGGTCTGCCCTCTACTGCCCTCAAGACTCGCCTGGTTGAGTGTCCACTTCTGCCCTCAACCTGTGCTCTTCTCTAAGGCTTGGGTGAGGTAAAGAACTGTGTACTCTTCCCTGAGTGAACGAACTCATTACAATCCTGTTAGGCCAAATCGCTGACCTGGGTGCCTCGTGTAGGCTTCTTTGCAGTTCACCCTGCATAAAACTACCTTTGACTGAGGAGAGAGAGGAGAGCTGGTCTTGTGGTAGCAAGCATGACTTGTCCCCATAGCTAAGCAGGGTCTGCCCTGGTTGCATATGAATGGGAGACTTGATGTGTGAGCACTGCAAGATATTCCCCTCAGGGGATGAAGCCACTCTGGGAAGAGCAGAAGGTTTCAAGTTCCCTCCCTGGCTTCTCCAAGATAGGGCTGAAAGAGATTCCTGCCTGCAACCTTGGAGAAGCCACTGCCAGTCTGTGAGGACAATACTGAGCTAGATAGACCAATGGTCTGACTCAGTATATGGCAGCTTCCTATGTTCCTATGTACCTTGGATCTCCTCTGACCTACGTTGCATCACTAGAGTTAGGAAAACTGTACTGGTGCCTCCTCCTCAGTTTTGGAACTGAGCTTTCATGTAGCATGCATCAGCCCAAGCGGAACCAGATGGTGGAACTTGTGCTGGTGTTACATAGGAAGCTGCCATATACTGAGTCAGACCATTGGTCTATCTAGCTCAGTATTGTCTTCACAGAGTGGCAGCGGCTTCTCCAAGGTTGCAGGAAGGAATCTCTCTCAGCCCTATCTTGGAGAAGCCAGGGAGGGAACTTGAAGCCTTCTGCTCTTCCCAGAGCAGCTCCATCCCCTGAGGGGAATATCTTATAAGCGCTCACACTTCTAGTCTCCCATGAACCCTGCTTAGCTAAGTTGACAAGTCATGATTGCTACCACAAGACCAGATTTGGGTGTGGGTATGCACTGTACCCACAAACCCAAAACTTGGTGCCACTCCGTTGCTGTGTTGCCCCTGGCATACACCATTATGAACAGGTCCCTTGGACCTCCCGAGACCCACCACCATGGCATTGTTCTCAACGCAGCAGACTCTTGAAAATGTATCAGATATCTTCTCCCCTCACCCCTCTTTTCAGAGAAACTCTCAGCTTTCACTTTTCTAGCCAGCAACAAGGTCCAGCAAGCTGCTACCCTTCCCTGCCTCTCTCATGCTTGGAGCTTCCTTTACTCTCATTAGTCCAATTATTGCCACATTTTTTCACTGTAGTTGTCCAAAATAAACTTGATTTCTTTCTTTTCAAAGAGTCCGATTTCTGACTTTGTTTGCTCCTCTGGGGTACTCAGGGAGACACTGCAGTGTCTGGACCTGATCTGTGGTTATTCACGCTTGAGGATTTGGTTCTAGTAACTTTGGGTTTACTCAACTGAGTGAACAGTTGCCTGCTTCCCAGCTAAGAGAATTTGCTGTGGAAGGGAAAAGATTTCCCCTAGCATCATGAGTAATTCCATCTAGTTCTAAGTTGCCCGAGCCATTAAATGTACATGTGTAAGACACAGATCTAAGCAAATGTGGTAACATCATCTCACAAACAGAGAATAACAAAACACTTTTTAAATTAGCCTTTGGGTTTTCAGCTTAGGGCCTGCAGTCAGAAATTTTCATAAACTGTAGATGGTGAACTTATAAAACAAGGATCATAAGTGGCTCAGGCAAGACAAGTGAATGACACTCCTGGACATGAACAGGAGATCTTGCAGGGCTACACTCCTGCCTGCCTCTTCCAGGATGAAATGCTGCCAGCTCCCTAGTTCCTTAGAGTAAGGGCAACACAACTTAAATCCCCTTGCAGTTTCATTTGGTTTTTGTGAGCACTTTGAATACTACTGCATGACAAAAAGGCAGCACAAACATATTTTAAATAAAAATGTACTCTTGCATGCACTAGAGTGGCTTGGCATGGAAAATTGCCCCCCCAAAAGAAGCAGGTGTGTGTGTCAGCTACTGCTGGCATAAACAACCAGAGAGAGCTCTGAAGTGGTATTAATTACAGCCACATGTGCCCTGTGAACACGATCCAATACGCCCCCAAAAGCCACCGCTGCCTGCTCTACTTCCTTCTGCTGCCACCTCCTTCTTCATCCTCTTCTCTCTGTTACCACCATTACACTCCTCACTGCTTCAGGCAAATGGGGGGAAGGGGAACCATGAATCCTCTCTCATTAGCACAAGGGACAGGATACATCCCATTCCCTCATTTTGCTGCTCCAAGAGTCTGCTGAGAATCCCTGGACAGGCAAGTGAGAGAGGTTACATGGTATCTCCCCACTCAGTCCAAATGGTGGTACCAAGAGGAAGGAGCAGTGTGGCAAGGCAGTGGATGGCACAGAAGGTTTCCAGAGGTAAATTTATACAGCATTTTAATATGATCTGATTTTCATTAACTACCTTAAGTCTCTTCTCAGAGGTTAAGGTGGAATTACAAAACAAAAAACCCAAATCAAACACCACCAAAACCAATCTGTCAATAAACAAACAGAAATGGGTTATATGGATTCCCTAGACTTTTTTGTAGCACAATGTTGAAACCTTAAGCTGAAATGTTTTCATTATAAAGCATAAGAAGCAGGAGACCTCAGATTACCATTGTGGGAAACAGGATGCTGGACTAGATGGGCCTTGGGCCTGATCCAGTAGGGCTCTTCTTCTATCCTATGTTCGTAATTGAATGTGAAGGATATGTCCCCAGGCTACAGAGAACATGAATCAGGAAATACCAAAATCTTTCTTGTTGGGTGGTCTCATTCTTAAACCAAAAACAACAAATGTGGTTTACAATGCATAGCTTTCGCCTCACCTTCTCAGCCAAAAGCTCCCGGATCTTACTAGCTTGCAGGCGGAATTTGAAGAGTTGGGTCTCCAATGCAAGACATCGTTTCTGCCAGTCCATGCAGCTGCCATTCTCAACTGCGAGCTCTGTCATTTTGAGCTCCTTCCTTTTCCCAAGCTGGCCTCCTCAGAGAGTTCTAAATGGAGACAGACAAAACAAAAATATAAGATGGAAATGTCTAAAATGTTATATTTACTATCTTCATAGGTTTCCTCCCTCCACAGGGCCAAAATTTCTCAACTATGTTTCTTTCTCTCATGTGGCAATTGTGAGTGGTTCATACATCTGTACACTGCATCTTCTGAAGTGATATACGTATGCATAATCATAACAACTGCCACACCATACAAGCAATGCTTTTCAACAGCACCACTTCACACATTCAGTTGCCAGCCCAGTGATCAAGTGAAGAGTAGTCAAGTATAGAGAAACTACGTAATGTACATATGTGTGAACCAAGGTTACAGTACAAGACTTCAGAAAAGTGGTATAAACCTGTACAAATCACTAGCAGTTGCAATATGGCACAAGGAAACATATTAACAGAAGTCCTGCTGTTTTTCTGCATGGTGTATCCCATGAGACAGAATGATGATGAAAGAGTATTAATATCCTTCTGAAATCATAGCTGTTACCAGCACTATGAGAGAAGTATAACATCTTCTGAAAATAGGGATGTGTGAACAGGTTCGATTCTGAACCTGTTTGACATCAAACTGGTTCGGTGGTTTGATATCGGATCAACACCCTGCCCCCCGCCCAGGCAGTTCAGGGAGTTCAAAGTTTAAAAAAAATTCTGCCACAACCATGGGGGGGGGTGTCCCTGGAAGTTCCCTCTCCCCCTGCCGGCCTCCACTGATGCCCAAATTGCCTGGTGCAGGTGGTCTTCAGCCTGTTCTGGGCCTGCCTTCCATTGCAGTCATTTTGGAGGCTGCCACGCATGCCCAGGCCACCCAGAGGTCATGACCCAGGCCACACATGCCCATTGGGCATGTGTGGCAGCCTCCAAAATGGCCACTGCAATGGAGAGCAGGTACAGAATTGGCCAAAGACTGCCCAAACTGGGCAATTTGGGCATAAACGGAGGCCGGCAAGGGGAGGGGAACCTCTGGAGATCTTTTCCATGGCTGTGGAAGTGCCTCCCGGAGGGGGTGAGTAAATGTTGGGGGGGGTTTAAAAATCACAACACACACCCCCAACCAAACCGAACTGGGGAAATTCTGGGGGTGCTAAAACCAAACATGCCTGGACCAGTTCAAGTCCAATCTGGACTTGAACTGAACTGGGCAACCTGGTTTTGTGCACACCCCTAATCTGAAAGCAGACCGGCAGCCTGATTCAATAAGGCAACTTCAGATGCCACAGTGCAAACAATGGTTGGCATCCAGTCTCTCAGTCAACTCAAAATGTTCTCATTGATGACTGACTTGACAAAGGTTTTCAGGTGGGTGTTCAAAGAATGGGGGTGGGGGAGTAACGTAGGGAAATTACTGATGACAACAGGGAGACTGTTCCCATGACCAGCCTAACCCTGCCTGGGCTGCCCTAGGCAGGTTTAGGCTGGTCTTGAGAAGTGGCAGGATCCTTGCGGATCCCTCTGCTCCCCACCCACCTAACCCCTGTAATGCATCCAGCTTTTAGCCGAGGTTAAGAGCGCTCTCACACTCTGTACACATGCTTTGAAACCACCTCTTCTCCAGTCAGTGCAAAAAACCACAAATCACACTGATGCGGCTTGACAGGTTGGAGTTTTGAGAGTTCTGGCATAAATTAAACCTTGACAGAGTTCTACTCCCAGTCAGTTAGAGTTGTGGCTCCACTTGAACATAAGAAGCTAGTTTATACGAGTCCGAGCGTTGGTCCATCTAACTTTGTGTTTTCTGCACTGACTGGCCACAACTCTCCAGAGTCTCAGGCAGGGGTCTCTCTCAGTCCTAGCCGGAGATGCAAAGGACTGAACCTGAGACCTTCTGCATGAAAGCATGTGCCATGCTTTTCCTGCAGAAGCTTTGGCATGCAGAATCCCTGCCTTACCCTGCTGCATGTTGTGTGTTTCAGCATGTGTCAGGGGCAGAACCAGCCATTTATAAATATAAATATTTGTAGTAGTTGTTGTTTGAAAGAAGGCTTTGAGAGTTTTCTATCTTATTAAGATCTCAACCAATTAGTGGAAACAAATGCTCTAGTTCACTGGTAGAATATCTGCTTTGCATGGGCACTTTCCAGATTACAAGCTGTTCTGCAGTAAAATGCTTTGGCTTGGCAGGATCATTTTGAAAAAGGAAACAGTTTGCGCAACAGGAAAATACAGTTATTTTATTGCGACACACATGCAGCATTGTAGGACTAAAAGGCAAGGATAAAATCCGAAATAAGGCATTGGAAATGTGAATGGCACCTTGCTGTCAGCACAGGGACTGTGATGTCGAAATACAGGCAGTAAGGAATCACACTTAACGGACAGTAGTGACACTGTTGTAGCATATAATCTGGAAAGCGCCCTGCAGGAGGTCCCAGGTTCAATCCCCGGCATCTCCAGGTCAGGCTGGGAAAGACTCCTGCCCAAAACCTTGGAGAACTATGTCAGTGTAGACAATACTGAACAAGATGGATCAATGGTCTAATTCAGTATGGCAGCTTCCTATGTGCCTGTGTAAAGTTTAATTGGAGGCACTGCAAATTAAGGTGCTGCAAAATAATGAACATACATGTTAATTCTTTTTTAATGATTAATCTGGTGCTTTAGTCCGAATAATAGACAAAAAAGAAAATATTAAAGATGGCATTTCTAGCAATGGGTAGTTGTTTCTGTTTATTTCTGTTTCTGTTGGTTCTATTATCCTACATTTCCTTCGGTATCTAAAAAAGTTACCTCAGTCAAGGCTCAGATTATGCATATTTATTTAAATATACAATTGGTTACAATATCAATTTAACAACTTTAGTTGATTGATAGCCCTAGTCATCACATGGAGTTTTCCTCATTGGACTCTAGTTCCTGCTCTCCTACCTAGCATTTACTAAGGTACTAATTTAATTAGTTCAAAGGTCTACTAATTTCATCTCTCTGTTACAACACTCTTTGGAATTAGGTGAGAATTCCTACCACAAGGCAGGTAGCCTTGTGTTTGGTGGCCTTGGTACCCCACATTTGGTGGCTTTGTGTGAAGTAAAAAATGTCTGCTAAATCTAAATGGAACTTTGCACTTAATCCATATAATTTGATTATATTAAACACACAGTATATGCACAATTTCTCCTTCTCGCTCTCAATTTCCAAAATATAGTTTTCTGGACTGGTTTGTATGTTCTCCCAACCTAAAAAGAATTTTCCTGTGTGCAAGGGAAATAATTGCTTCCTACAATTTAGCTATGGTAGGAATATCAGCAGTTTACATTCTGAATACAGGGTTGATTTGCATAAACATTCAAAAGTTTAGGATAGCCTGAAATGAAGATTCTGGTCTGCTCCCAATGGTAAACAAGCGCCAACAACTAGGATTGCTAGGATAGGAGCTTCAGTCCAATCTTCTTAGAAGGTGAGACAAAAGCAAAACAGCTCAAGCCCTCAGACATTATAAACTTAACAACTGTCCGAGACTAAGCAGTGACAGAACCAACCCTTCTTATCGCCTTCAAAAGATCACATCATCAAAGCTTTCTGGTTTCCATATGGTTGCTCTCTCCCCAGCTTAACCATCCAGACCACCAAACTATATTGACTCTAATATTTCCCAACAGGGTTGTTCTAGCAGCTTGTCAGTGTGTATTTAATCACTTGGTATGTGAGTTCTGCTAAGGGAGCAGGAATGGCAAGCCTGTCGCTTGCTTGCCATGTGAATTCTAAGTGTAAGCCATGTTCCTTTCACTGGAAGGCCATGAGCTAACTGAAGTGGGCAGTGGACACAATGTACCAAGTGTCCTCATAGATGACAGAAGTCCTACTATGGCAAAGCTTTGGTTGTGAAGTTTATTGATCTTTTACTTTATATTGTATTTTAAGGCCACTGTGTGAAACAGGATCCTGACCTGGACTAGATGGGCCTTGGGCCTGATCCAGCAGGCCTGTTCTTATGTTCTATGTTCTTATTAATGTTGTGAGCCACCCTGAGCAGTAGTGTACTGGAGGGGCGGGGCATAAATATCTTTTAAAATAAAATAAAAGTATCCAACTGACCAGATAATAAGAGAGACTGAAGAGAAAGCTTCATTCATTAGGCCTCAGCAGGATCTGGCTTCATTATCTCTGTCAAAAATATATTTTGCTAAGTTCCTTTGTCCACTTTAACCATCTTTGTGAGACCTTTTGGTCAATCAAATTTAATGGATCATAATTTAAAGAGATGATGAAAAACTGGGAATAGGAACAGAAATGAAGAAATTCATAAAATATTCTGGTGAATTAATTTACCAGCAAGAAAGGCTGCAGGTACATGGAAATGGAACAAACACTAAGTTTTTAACTTGCAACAGGAACTCTTACTCTTGAGGACTGATCCATACAGCCTTATTGTTGGTTGAGAGAATAAGGGCTGCATTTGCACACATAGTACAGTCAGCCATAAAAACATTACATGTTCTGTTGGAATTTTTAGCTCGCAGATGAATATGACTGAGATGTTTTAGTAGCACAACTTAATGTTTTGCTGGTGTGCTGTACCTATCAATTCCTGAGCACTTCCACTTTGATATGACAGTCAGACAATAGCTTCACCCTGTTGTGTTCCAAGCAGGCATTTTTTCATCTGAATTTCTACAAAGTGTTGAACTGCTATAAGGGGAGTGAATACATTGCACATGGCATCAAAATGTTGCAGCAGATGGGCCATACATATGTAGTGAGTTTGGAGAAACAGCAAATACCTCTGTTCAGAACTCACTGAACAGATGCCTCTATCAAAAAATCACAAAGGCTGCCATGCTAAGTATATGTACCAGCATATGTACCCGCACATGCACTGAAATTAATGGCCAACATCCTTGCGAAAGCTGTATGTACTGAAAGGATGCACAGTCACAATGGTAGCATCCTCACTTCAGAAGCCTTGGTGCCTGCATGTTGGAAAGTTATTTTTGCTGATCTCCCTTTCCCCCAGAAGTGCTCTGAGCAACACATAATTATGTCCCTGGGGATAATGCAGCCCTCAGGGACATAACTGTGGATAGCTCAGAACCTTTCTGGGGGGGAAGTCACCTCCCTCTGTGCACCAAGGCCCATGCTTCTGATGTGGTGATGCTACCCCTGCAGCCATGCATCCTTTTGCTGCATGCATGCAGCTTCAGTCAGGATATCAGTCACTGAGACATACTTCCAAGTGAACATGTTTAGGATACATCCACACAATGAGATTGCCCTTTGGTCCATAGGATGAGATGGCCTATTTTGCAGATTAGCTGCATTATGTATTTCCAGTGTGGTTCTCAATGCTAAACAGCTCAAGTCTTGCATGCCAGGGCTAAGAGATTATATGAAAGAAGTTTGCCAGCATAGTATGTTATATATCTTCTGTGCATGTAAATAATACCTTCAACATCCAGATCTGACACTCTGGCACTTTTCCATTAAAATGAAATGCCCATGCAAAACATTGAATAATAATTGAAATGGAACTATCTACATATTCAGAATTGTTTGGCAAAGAACGGTTACTGCAACAACAATACAGCAAATCTGTAGTTTATGTTATTGCAGTACAAATCTGGGTGAAAGACTAACCGGAGTGGCCACAGTTTCATTCCAACTCAAGGTCTGAAAGCTAAAGATCTGGCTCCCAGTTGCCCAGGTACCAGCTACCAAGGTCCTTGGTCAAGGATAATATGATGCTTTATCACAAGAGGGAAACACTGAATCTATTATTTTGACCGTATAGACAGCCTTAATCCCTCAAGGGAGAGAGTAGAACTGAAAGACTCGATAAAAAGCAAGTTGAGTCCTTGAGCACATCAAGAGATTTTTAAAAACATCCAGAAATAGCAAGAGATAAGAAAAACACTGGATTTGGCCCATTTATTCAATCTTTTCACTTAAAAGAGCAGTGAAGACCTCAGAACAAATTATATTCTTTATCATCAAAAGCCTCCCTCCCACAAGCACTTTGCAATAATAAATCACTTGGCAGTACTAGATTAGTATCATTTGCAGGCAATCTTATGATATCCACTATGAATGCATCTACCCAGAGAGGAATGCCAAAAATGTTGTCAAAGATCCTGCTTTAAAGTTCATAATGTAAGTCATAATGATAGTATACAAGGGCTCATAGTATTTTAGCATGGTTTTCTGGATAGCATGGTTTTCTGGATGTAACATGGAGCCTATACTATTCTTCATGTACCTTTTGAAAAAATATTGTTTTTGGGGGGCGGTGGAGGTTTGTTTTAACATATAATCATTACATAACAGAGCCTAACTACCACCCCTTCCTCTCCCACTGCTCATTTTAAGTCAAAATTCTACATTGGAATGTCATAATATTTTTAATATGCATATATAATTTCATATATGCCCTATTGAATATCATTACACGGGACAGGGAGAACTGGCAGCCCTGTTCTCTGGCACAAGCACACACAGTGAGAAATGGCACATTCGCTATCTCATAACAAATTCTCACTAACACAGTTTTATTACTATTTTTTCTGTTTTCATCATTGTCATAGCTCTAAATAATATTTTCCCCCAAACAGAGTGCAACTGCTATAAAGCACAGGGACAGAGCCACCATTAGGAAACATAGGAAACATAGGAAACTGCCATATACTGAGTCAGACCATTGGTCTATCTAGCTCA
Organism: Hemicordylus capensis; assembly: GCF_027244095.1. Taxonomy (NCBI): domain Eukaryota; kingdom Metazoa; phylum Chordata; class Lepidosauria; order Squamata; family Cordylidae; genus Hemicordylus; species Hemicordylus capensis. Next base: position 80,511,089 of record NC_069657.1, on the reverse strand, counting down.
GTATTGTCTTCACAGACTGGCAGCGGCTTCTCCAAGGTTGCAGGTAAGAATCTCTCTCAGCCTTATCTTGGAGAAGCCAGAGAGGGAACTTGAAAGCTTCTGCTCTTCCCAGAGCGGCTTCATCCCCTGAGGGGAATATCTTGCAGTGCTCACACATCAAGTCTCCCATTCATATGCAACCAGGGCAGACCCTGATTAGTTATGGGGACAAGTCATGCTTGCTGCCACAAGACCAGCTCCAATGGTCTTGTGTTCAATGGGTTCAAAGAACCCGGGCCGTGCCCAATCAGCGGCCATGCTTCGCTGTCCCGACACGCCCCAATGCTCCATTCGGGAGCCAGACCACACCCTCCGCATCTGACGTCAGACACGGGGACGTGGCTAGCCCCCACATCTGACATCAGGTGCGGGGGCGGGGTTAGCGGGGGCCACTGCAGCGGCCGCACACAGGCCGCCCCCGGTCAGGCTCCACCACTGATAAAGCACCACTATGCTGCTATCCACTGTTACGTGAGTTCATCTGGATTACTTAATATTTGTACTTTGAAAGCATGACAAGATGTGACATTTACCGGTGAATCACTTTCAAGCTCCTGCTGAGATCCATCCAGGGTCCCAACTCCAACTGCTCATTGGGAACTTGGGAACTATAAAGCTTGTCAATTTTGCATCTTCCTGCTGGCTTGGCTAGTTTCCATGTGCTTTAGGAACTCTCTGAGGGATTGGTAAGGGCAATATGTGCATGAGGACATCTGGTTTGATGGGGGAAACACTTGAAGGCACTTTAACAATCAAACATATGTGCTTCGCTAGTCAAGATGGGGGCACAATCACAATTTCAGTGTACTGGCTGTGATCAGCATTACATTTTACAAGTTGTATCTGCATATCTCAGGGACAGCCTCTTCCTGAACTAACCACACACTTTCCACCACTTGTTGAGACCAGTAAGGAGGACTTTACCCCAACTCCAATGTATAAAAGTAACCAGATTAATTGTGGGAAGCAGCAGGTCCTTTTCTGTTATAGCCCCAAAGCTGTGGATGCACCAAAGAGATGCATCATCAGTTTATCTCATTTTTTGTTTTTAGAGAAGAGTGCAAAACCACTTTTAAAAACTGGCTTTTAGGGAACAGTGCCACAGTTACTTATTTTAAAAATCTTTGCTTTCCATTTTTATCTTCAAGGATTCCACCTTACCTGCTTGATTTAGCAGCTAAAAGGGTAAGCCGCATTTCTCTTGAAAACTGCATCCTTCCACTAGCAATACTCATGAAAAAAGAAATCTTGATAGCTTCTTGATAGCTTTAGTTTGTATAGTTAATTCATTGTACTCTACTTATTGTATCAGCTGTTTTATCAGACAAAAAAAATCTGGCTATTTGCAAGAAAGGGCAATGATTAAAGCTGCTAGTTACACTATCTATCCTTTGTAGTTGTCAAAAGCAGTTCACAGCAAGTCATCTGTAACAGAGAAGTACACTATACTAGCACCCATAAAGAATGAAGTGTACCTAGTCCCCCAACTCCATTCTCCCCTACTAATTTTTAAAGCAAAGCGGTATCGAATGCTACTATAATGAATCTATCACCTTCTGTAGTTCTGAACACGCACAATCAACAAGCACCATCACTTTCTGCCTACTACTTTAACACCAGTTCTGGGACCGAGAAAATTGCAGGCACACCCACTTATCCACTACAACCCACACTCTCCCCTCTAGAAGCAGTGAGGACTAAGGCAAAGTAAGGCATTGGAATTTCAAATAAAGAGTGTAAAAGTTTTTCTGTGGCTGACCTTGTATTGTTCTTGGTCAGAACAAGGTTATATTGTGCTCAGGAACCGAGCGTTGCCATCCGCCTGCTGATCTCCTCCAGTCTGTTAATCAAATAAGGGCTGCCCTGGGAAAAAAATTAACACAGCTTTGCTGGGATCCCATTCAGCACTTCCACAGATTCTATATCTGCGTTTCTCTCCTTCTCTCTCCCCCTCCCTCTTTTCCTCAAAGCGGGAGAGCCTGCCCGGCTCAAATATCATAGCCAGCCCTCCAAAAAAGCACAGGAACTGACATCATCAGCACTACACTTTTAACCCCTTGTCGGCCCCCTATTATCTACCACTAAACCAGGTAAGGCTGCCTTCTCTATACAAGGAAACAGCAGAGAACTGAGAACGTGTCCATACAAGCACTCGTCACATTTCCTTTCATTTTAATTGTGCTTATAACTGTCCCAGAACAAATCTGTGCACATCTCCCATGTATACAGTTTTTCTCCCCTGTATGGTGAGCCCGGATTTTTGCTGTTATACAATTACACTAAATTTGTACACATCCTAAATTTGATCCACTTTTTCAGAAAATGGGAGGACCTTGAAACAGGAATTTTAAATATCAGGACTCACTGTCTTAAAGTGATCATGAGCTAGATCATGTAGTAGCAAAGCTTGGCTTCTGGTAAAGCAACATAATAAGGTACAACGTTAAGAAAGAAAGAAAGAAAGAAAGAAAGAAAGAAAGAAAGAAAGAAAACGTTTGACAACCCTCCTTGGCTGTCATGGAGTCTCTGGAATCCGCATCAGTTTCCAAACCGCTATTCAAGCAATCATCCTGGAGGTTTTAATGTCTTGATTTTGTGAAATATAGGAAAAATATGGGGGAAATGTATCAAGGAATAGCTTCAGTCAGAATTGGCAGCCTTAGACTGAATGTAGTCTCAAGTTTGAATCTCACCTGTACAGTTAACCCACTGGGTGGCCTTAGACAAGATACCCAACCTCAGCTCCCCACCTACAGTATGGGAGTAACAATACTTACCGTACAGGATAGTTATAAGGACTGAAACAAGATAATACACGTGGAGTGCTTTGAACATTCTCTACCAATACTAAGTATTATTTCTATTCCAAACAGTAACAAATCTTGTAATGCACTCTGGACTGTGCCCTTTCCTCATCTGAATAGCTGGTGCTGATATAAAAAATGCCCATGCAGTCTGGGTGATCGGCACGATCTGTATAAACATATGTTATGGAAAGAAATTAGATTCCAGCCACACAGACAATGTTTCATAGTGGCAACAGCATCACCACACAGCATTCATTCTCATATAGGCTATAGCTCAGTCTGTTCAAGCAGTAGCAGTTGTCTATACTTGTCAGCTCCAGAGTCTTTCCTATAGTCCTAGCTCTTGTGTCCATGCCTGGTAGGTTTAGCAATCAGTGTCTCCTGTTCACAGCCCTCCAAACACATCCGCTTTTCTGACTGGCTCTCCCACATATTCCTCATCTTTATATCCATGTTCTTAAATGGGGTTCCCAGGGGTCTCATGTGGGCATCTGCTTAGCTTTGGCAATACTGCAGCCCAAGCTGCTCCTAGACTACCCACTGGGCCCTTATTAGAACTCATTTAAACTCTGTGCTGATCCCACCAGGGGCATAGCTATAATTGAGCGGATAGGTTCAAAGAACCTGCGTCCCCAACTTCTGAGGCCCCCCCCAGCTCCCCCCTCTCTGTTTTCTTCATTATCTCACTCACTCCAAGGGGCTGATCGGGAGAGGGGTGAACATGGGCCCCCTCTCCCCTAGCTATGCCCCTGGGTCCCATAGTTCCTCAAGTGCTACATAGGAAGCTGCCATATACTGAGTCAGACCATTGGTCTATCTAGCTCAGTATTGTCTTCACAGAGTGGCAGCGGCTTCTCCAAGGTTGCAGGCAAGAATCTCTCTCAGCCCTATCTTGGAGAAGCCAGGCAGGGAATTTGGAAGAGCAAAAGCACCCGAACACCAAGCAGACAGATGAAGTGCCACTAGGACATTTGGGTGTGTGCGTAGCAGCAGGCAAGAATGAAGAGCTTGCCTCTGTTTACCCTATCAGCTTTTACCTCAGAGAACTCTCTGCTAATCCTGTGTGCTTTCCTGAGCAAATGCAAGTAGTCCTTGTTGGTTGCTAAGCAACCATTTGATTCAAGAGCACTGGAATACTTCTGACTGTTTTTTGGAGTGATAGTGGAATGATACAATTAGCTGTGAGAAGAAGGATCAGACGCACTCTTACCCCTGGACTTCAGGGCCGAAGTCCAGGGCTTCCACACCCCCTGGGGCCCCCCAAATCCACTTTCGTCTGTCCTGAGTGGTGTGGTTTGTGCCCTCAAGAACCTACATATTAAAAAATGATGCTTAACTTGCAATGGGGGGTCCTCCAAAGGCCCTTAGGTCCAGGTTCCAAAATTACCTAGGTGCACTTCTGAGACGGATGTATTGTTATAGTGATGGTGATGTCACAAAGGCACTGAAATTTAAATAACCAGTCATTCTAATTATGGCTTTTCCCTCTGCACTTCCTAAGGAGCACAGACATTTGAGGATTTCTCCAAAATGAGAGAACGTTCTCTGACAGGGCCTCTCGCACCCATTACAGTACACAAAGAGAGGAAAGATTCTTACAGGATCGCTGTCATGTGTTCAATTTATACCGGTAGAGATACATATAAAAGTTGTATGCTACTGCCCTCTACAGGAGAGAATACATAAACTCCTCATCTGTTTATTTCAGTTGTACATAGACCACCTTAAGAGATGCAGCAGGGAAATGCTTGACTAATAAGCAGAAGGTTGCCGATTCAAAAGGCATCATCTCATAGTGTGCGGGAGGAGGCAATGGTAAATCCCTCCTGTATTCTACCAAAGAACCACAGGGCTCTGTGGGCACCAGGAGTAAAAATCAACTTGATGGCACACTTTCCCTTTATAGAGTGGCTGCATCCACATGTAATGTGGAACCACGGGTCTAATGGACCCATGGTTCTCCCCCCCCCACTCAACTGTCTGCATTCGGACATTGAGGAGAGCATCCTCTTTGCAGTCAGTGAGACTGCAGAGAAGTGGGGGAGCTGGCTGTGCAGGTTTCAGTCTTTACAGAAGGACAGCCCGCACAGCCAGTCAGGGAGGTAGAGAAGGAAGAGCTTCCTCCCTCAGCTCCAGTTTGGCCAAATGCCGCCTCCTGTGCTGCATTCAGATGAAAAGGAGGCTCCCTAGACCCTCAGTTTAGAGAGGCTAAAACCTCACTCCAAAGCGAGGGTTCAAACTAGAGTTTTGTCAGTGTGACCTTGGGTCGTGCTGCTGACAGGATCAGAGTTGGCTGCATTCAGATGAAATGGTAAGGAAGCTGTGGGTCCCCCCAATTCGTTTCCCCGTTATGTGTGAATGTGGCCAGTGTGGATTATTGACATGAAGACTGGAACCTTCATATTAAGTAGGACAGTATAAAAGAAATACTCTCTTGAATCATGAGAGATGTTCACTTCTCTCTACATCTTCTTGAAAATAACTGGTTTCAGTGGAATAGGATCTTCTAAGATGTCACTGATTCTATTCCACTGCAAGTAGTTATTTCCAAGCCGATGTGTTTTATCATTGAGGCATTCTCATCATCTGCTCCAGCTTGGAAGCAAAACAGGATCACCCATAAACAAAGTATTGAGGGACAGAAGTCTATACCTTTGTAATTTTTTTAAAAATGAGACCAGCCACCCCAAACGTAGATGAGCATGCTCAGTGGCCTTCAGAATTTACACAATGTTGAGGTGTCAGCTGGTAGTAACTATCTTCAGCATTCTGTTAAAAAAATACATTTTGGGGGGAAACACTTCCACCGAGCATATTTTGGTGTAAAAGGTAGTGCATTTCAGGTAATTTCAGTGGGAGGATTGTGTATGCAAAATTTGGTTTCTTGGGCATGACATCATTTTGGAAGTATTGATCTGATTGAGTGTTAAAAATCCATTGACAATTTTTAACATCATGTTTTAGCTGAACAATAACAGCAAAACATTAATTCAGAATTTCTGCAAAAAAAAAAAAAAAAAAAAAGACCAATTAAAAATTATTTAAACATGTCCCCAAGCATATTTTAGGGGTGTGCATGAAACCGACTGGCCTGGTTGGGTTTGAGTTTGAACTGGACACAAACCAGGACTGGGCCAGTTCAGTTTTGCCCATCGAAACCCACCCACCTCAGTTCAGTTTGGTTTGGAGGGGTTCATGAACTTAAAAAAAAAAATTGCTTACCCCCTCCAGGGGGCTTCTCTAAGGCCACAGGGTTGGGTGTGTCCATGGAGGTCCCACCCAGCTCCCCCCACCAGCCTCTATTATGCAGTAAATCTCCCTGTTCAGGTGCTGCCAACTGTGTTAGGTCCACTTAGATCTTTTTTTTCCTTCTACAGCTAAAGCCAACACAATCTGGTCATGTAGCCACCTATCAGCTGGTTGCTTTCTTAAAGGGGCCAAATCCCACACAAGCAGCAATGGGTAGAAAATCATGCAAAATGCTGAATATGCAATAGGATGGAAACCATATTAACAACATAGCAAAAACATGTGCCATGCATTTTCCAACTGAAGTGTTTACAAGCAGTCTCTCTGGCCATGGAGCTGCTCAGTGTTGTTTTGCTCTAATCTTCACAAGATTTAAGCAGTGTCTGCAAAATCTCATGTACTACTTTGAACAATGGTTGCACTGGGCTGTTTGACCCATGGCACAGATCCTAGTAGTCAATGAGGCTGTTCTCATGCGCACCCTAACCCAGGCTAGGGATGTCTGGGTTAATTCTGAATCACTCAGTTTAGGCTTGTACATGAGAACTTTCAGGAACAGGCCTGATCCAAGCCAGTGCCGCCTAGCCTGGCTTTTAAGCCCGCTGTTAGCCAAGGTTAAGGCAGTGAGCACTCCCTTACCCCCGGCTACCTGCTTGCGCCCAGCCATGCACAGAGACGAGCACCTAGAGTGCCCGTCTTTGGGGGGAATCCCCCAATGCAACACGCGTGTTGTGGGATTCATGACACTGCATTGTGTCATGGGATTCACGACACTGCATTGTATGATTCAGTGCTGCATTGTGGGATTCATGGAGGCCAGGACAATGAGTCCGGGCCTCTGGTTACCAGCATTACTGGGAGTAGTGTGGAGATTCATCCGCTCTGCTCTTGGGCCCAGATTGATCCGCATTGTGTGGGCCCAGGCTGTGAGCAGTTGTCTGGGGGAAAGTAGGTTGAACCCTGCCTCCCTCCTCACCAGACATCACACACTTGTGGTCGTGTGAACAGCCCTCATGTTTTGTAGACACCAAAGAAGAGAGAGAAATAAGTGCACAGACTAGACCTAAGAAGCATCAAGTGTACATCTAAAAGTGTTAATGTGTGAATGCAAAAAAAGTTTTTGTAAACATGAGTATAGGCACACTCATTAGGGAGCAGTAATTGGCTGATGCTTCTTCTTGAGGGTGCACTTGGGATTACCTCTGAACAAACCTGGGCTTACCTCTGAACAATAAGAACATAAGAACAGCCCTGCTGGATCAGGCCCATGGCCCATCTAGTCCAGCATCCTGTTTCACACAGTGGCCCACCAGATGCCGCTGGAAGCCACAGACAGGAGTTGAGGGCGTGCCCTCTCTTCTGCCATTACTCCCCTGCAACTGGTACTCAGAGGCACCCTGCCCTTGAGGGTGAAGGTGGCCCTAAAGGGAGGGCCCTAAAGGGAGCAAGAAGACTGTACAGAGCAGAGTGTGGAGCTGTGAGAAGATTTAGAATGAGAAACAGATGAACAGCATCTATGCAGGTAAGTGAGCAGAGAAAGAAATGGGGAAGGACTATATATAGAAGTCTTGGCAGGCATTGATTAAAGCTGGTGTCTAGACAGATCTAGTCTAGTACTAGTGAAGCTGCCATTTTTCACTCAGGGAAGCTTCCCTATCCTTAATGATTCCTTGCTCTGCAGACAACAGCACTTGGCAGAGAGTAGGCTGCGGTATTGAGCTTTCCATTTATGTTAATAATTATTCATAGTTGCTAAGGTACTGTAATACATAGCCAGTGCCAAAGTGCCTAAAGGCTTCCCAAAGGGATTTTTGAGAAAGAGAGAGTGGAACTAGCAACGCATAAGAGGATGTCCAAAACCTTCCTCACAACAATATTGTCCTCAATTTGGAACTATTTCAACCAGAAGATGCTTCAACCAGTGTTATTTTGTTCTGGTTTTGTTTCACTTTTCATGGCAATTGTGTCATATTTTTACTCTTCTTGTGTGGCCCAATTACCTCATTGATGATCACTAACATTTCTTCTGAATATAATCCCATCATGTGACAAGGATTGCTGAGATCTGATATTTACCACACCTTAAAGAACAACAACAATTAAACATTCAGAGGCTCTCCGCATAAAAGTAATGGTAGAAATAATGTTTTAGTTTGACTTTTTCATGTGACAGGTGAACATGAGAATCAGGCCTAAGAGTAAATAAATTTATCTTGTCTGATGTGATAAATCATACCCATGGCGTACATTAGGGAATGAGGAGAGTTCTGGGACATTTGTTGGCCACTGAATACAATGCAACACTACAAATGGCTACCAGGAGGCGGGGTTCAGCCTATGAAAGAATGTTGATCTCTCTCTCTCTCTCTCTCTCCTTAACCTGCTGCATCACTGGCTGAAGAGAGCAGTCTACACAAACTCTTAGGACAATGTCTGGACAAGCTCTTGGACCAGTTCCAGTACTCACAGCTTTCTATGACACAAGATATGACAATTACTTGGCTGGAAACAGAACCCTGTGTTATCATCTCTCTTCAGTAGGAATCCTCCAAGGCTACATCCCACTCGCTAAGTGATAAGATGAGGACATATTAACCAACTAAAGACAGCACTAGAAGGGGATTGCAAGCTTGCCCCCACTCCTACCTACCCTTCCCATTGCTGGACCTGTTGCTGAATCATAATTTAGAAATTAAAATAAGGCTGCAGTTCTAAGCAAACTTACTGGAAAGTTAAGTCCATCAAAACTTGGGTCCCAAGGTCTGGTCTGAAGGCATGTGTGGCAGGAACCTTGCTAAAACTAAACAGGTCTGGGACTAACCAACGCCTGGATGGGAGACCACCTGGGAAACCCTGAGTAGGCTCAGTTTGAAGCCTACTCTGGGAAGAGCAGAAGCAGCTTCAGGAGGTGAGCAAGCTTTTCTAAACAGAACAATATCAAGCCATTCCCACCTTCAAACTAACTAACAGGAGTAGGGGAGATTTTGAGGGGCTAGTTTCTCTTTAAGGGATAAGTCCTCATCTGTGTGTTTCTTATTTGCTATGGCTAGCATTTGCCAGGGCTAGCAAACTCCCGTGGCATCCAGTTTTTGTTTCTCCCTGCCTGGAGGGTGTGGAGTCAGCTAGGGCTGCAGGAGGGTCCACATTCCTTTGAGCCATATCCTTTGTCTCAGTTTGAAGCCTACTCTCTACATAAGAGGTGAAGGCCCAAGAGCATAGCAAACAGGGCATTGGAGTTTTGAAGGAGTTTAGCAGGAGGTGTGCAGGGGAGCCTGGAACAAGTCCCTGTGATCACAAGGAGCCCGCCCAGTGGAGAAGAGAAGGTAAGTACAAATCCCTCCCTCATATAAGTACTGATCCCTCCCTCATATTCTTGAGAAAGGCAGTTTGGACAGTTAAATAGCTGACCATTACAGCTGAGACCTATCCTTCTAATAAACTATCTCTAAATACTGTAAACTGCCAACAAAACCAATTATGAAGATAGAAAGTCAGCAGGGGAGGGAGCACTTCCCAGTGTATTGCGCAGAGTGTCACATCTATGACAATTTGCTCCATGGGCAGAAGTCATGGGTGTGTGCTCAGTGCAAGGAGCTCCTGGCTCTCCAGGAACAAGTTTATTCCCTCAAGAACAAGGGGGTGGATCTGGAGAAGCTCAGAGAAGCATGCGGATGAGACCTTTAGGGATGTGGTAGAGGCATCCCACTCCAAGGCTGATAGCTCCTCTGCTGTCAGGGAAAATGAAGGTCTTGTGGAAAGAGGACATTGGTCTGAGGAAGAGGGAAATGCTTCTTTAGAAGGGACCCCTTCCGTGGAAGATGAGCACATATCCTCTCACACAGGGGATAATCCACCGGGGGGGTCGGGGCTTCCTTGTAGTGGGTGCTTCAATCATTAGAGGTATAGAGAGATGGGTTTGTGACCCACATGTTGACCGCATGGTGACTTGCCTGCCTGGTGTGAAGGTTGCGGACATCACACAGCATCTAGATACACTGTTAGGCAGTGCTGGGGAAGGGACAGTTGTCATGGTGCATGTTGGCACCAATGATGTGGGGAAATGTAGTCTGGAGGTCCTGGAAGCCAAATATAGGCTGATAGGTAGTGTACTGAAGTCCAGGAACCCAAAGGTAGCATTCTCAGAAATGCTACCTGTTCCACATGCAGGTACAGTGAGACAGGCAGAGCTGAGGGGTTTCAATGCGTGGATGAGGCGTTGGTGCCGGGAAAAGGGATTTAGATTTGTTTGGCTCTGGGACACATTTTGGGGCAAGCAAGGCCTGTACAAAAGGGATGGGCTGCACTTGAACCAAGATGGAACTAGACTGCTGGTGCTTAAAATAAAAAAGTCCGCAGAGCAGCTTTTAAAATGACACCTGTGGAATAGTCAACAGGAGCTGGGCAGTATCTGGTTCGGCAAATGCCATCCTTTAAAGTGCGAGGGTACAAAGGATTCAGATAAAACACAAGGGGACAGAGCAGAACCACACAAAGAGCAGACAGAAGGCTGTGCCAGCTGGTCAAAGAGTCAAAAGACAGATAGCATACACCAGTTAAGAGATTATAGCATATAGGTGCATATATGCCAATTCCAGAAGCCTCTGAGCCAAGATGGGTGAGTTGGAGTAATTAGTTGCTAACACAGAAATAGATATAGTGGGCATTAACAGAAACATGGTGGAAGAGTGAGAACCAGTGGGACACTCTTATCCCTGTATATAAACTCTATAGAAAGGACAGGGAGGGGTGCCTTGGAGGTGGAGTAGCACTGTACGTTAAAGAAGGGATCGAATCTAACAAGGTAGAAAACCTAGGAGGACTGGAATCCTCTGCAGAAACTCTGGGGGTGATGTTACAGACCAGGCCTGACTTATACACTAAATATGCTCATTAGCCAATATACAAAATAGGTCTGGACCAAGTTCTTTTATATTAGTGACCATGTGTGATCTGGACACATGGAAGAAGGAGATCAAACCAATCCTCAAAGAGTTCAATGGGCTTTATCCTATATAATAAAAGGCTAAGTGAGTGGCCGTGGCTTTGGAACGTTGGGGATCTGCGTCCCTGCCTCCCTGGGCTGTTCTGGGCCTGCGCAAAGCGCAGGCCCAGAAGAGCCCAAGGGACACAGGACCTCAGACACCAGTGTCCCACAGCCACGGGCGGCCATTAGCCGGTGTGTGGCAGCGGGGGAAAGTGGCCGAGGCGGCGGCAGAGCCGCCGCCTCGGCCATGAGCTGCGGCACGGCGAGAGGAGGCCGAGGCAACCAGAAGCGGCCGCCCTGAAAAAGGCGAGGGCAATGGCGGCGGGGGAAGACCGAGACGGGGGACAGGGAAGCTGGGCGAGGTGGCGGCAAAGCCGCCAACGAGGCCCCCGCCCGCTCACAGCCGTCGCCCCCGCCTGCTCACCCGCCCTCCCAGCTGCCCAAAATCACCTTCCCTGCTCCCCCCCAAAAAAGATTAAGGGCCAAAATGGCCCATGAGAAGGTGGCCGCCCCGCCTATCGCCCTCCCGCCCACCCAGCTGCCGAAGACCACCTTACCCGCTCCAGCCCGAGGGAAAAGAGAGGAGCTCACGAGCAGAGCTCCTCTCTGTGCTAAGTCACTGCTCAAACTGCCGCTATGGACGCAAAGGACGCCTATTGCGTCCATTGCGACAGTATGGGCAGCAGCTTAACACAGAGAGTAGCTCTGTTCCCGAGTTCCTCTCTTCTCCTTCGGGCTGGAGCGGGTAAGGTGGGCTCCGGCAGCTGGGTGCGCGGGAGGGCGATAGGCGGGGGCGGCCACCTTCTCATGGGCCATTTTGGCCGTTATTCATCCACACACACACACCCAAAAAAAGTAAAAGCAAAATAAGGAAGAACAAAAACAGAGACAACAACAAAAACAAAAAAAACAAAAAGAGAGAGGGGACAAGGGGAAAAAAAAGAGACAGAAAGAGAGAGAGAGACAAAAAAGACGGGATAGAAAGCTAGCGCCCGTTATCATAACGGGCTTAAAAATACTAGTTGAGTATAAAAGACTAATCTAGCAAAGCAGAAAGCAGAGCCCTCTATCAATATTAGCAACAGTATTTAAACAGAACATCCTAACCAGTACCAATATTCACCCGTGTGCCTAACTAACATATGTGTGTGCAATTAAATCTTCCTAGAGCCTAATACAATTCAGATACAGGAGGAAAAGGGGGGGGGGTGGAAGGAAGGCTGAGGGCTGGCATGGTTTGGAATTAGTAGGGGAAAAGAAGGGGGGGGGAGAAGAAGGGGGAAAGGATGGAGGGACCCAAGGCTTGAAGCATATTTACCCAGGATCAGAGACTTGAGAGCGGAGATCTTTTCAGCTGAGGCCTTTGGCGGAGACAGGAGTTGTTGCAGTGCTCAGATCATGGCTGAGAGCCAGGGCACCATGGCTGGGGAGTCTTGACTTTCTCACTGCGCAGTAGAAGTCACAGACAGCCTGTTCATGGACAGAGTTCCTGCTTAGCCCCGCGGCTTGGCAGCAAACCCTGGCATTGCTGTGAGCAAATCTTGCTGTAGGCACAAGAACTGCTAAACTCTCTGTCTAAAAGCTGGAAATGTGCTACTGGGGATGTGGTATAGCCCTCCAGATCAAAACACTGACAGTGACGGGGAGTTGCAGGAGGAAATCAGGGAGGTGTCAAGGAGAGGCAGGGCAGTAAAAATGGGTGACTTCAATTACCCACACACAGACTGGGTAAATTCACAGTAAGGTAATGACAAAGTGTTCAGATTTCTAGATACGCTGAATGACTGTGCCCTAGAACAGTTGGTCTTGGAACCAACCAGAGAGAAGGCGACCTTGGACTTAATCCTGAGTGGCACCCAGGACCTGGTGCATAATATCACTAGGAAACTTCTCCAAAATGAGGAGCATGGTGAAAAGAAAGATGAAAGGGAAAACCAAGAGAGTCACTTCGCTCCAGAGTGCATGGAGTTTACTCAAAACCACAATACTAGAAGCCCAGTTAGACTGTATACCCAAAAGGAGGAAAGGTAACTTTCCTCCAAGAGGATGCCAGCATGGCTAACAGGTAAAGTCAAGGAAGCCCTAAAAGGGAAGAAGACTCCCTTCATAAATGGGAAGGCCTGTCCAAATGAAGAGAACAGAAAGGAACACAAACTCTGGCAAAAGAAATGCAAGGTGACAATAAAGGAGGTAAAAAGAGAGTTTGAGGAACATTTAGCTAAAAGCATCAAGGGGAATAACAAAAACTTCTTTAAATACATTAGATGCAGGAAACCTGCCAGGGAGGCGGTTGGACCATTAGACAATGAGGGAGTGAAAGGGATTATTAAGGGGAGGTTGCAGAGAAGCTAAATGAGTTCTTTGCGTCTGTCTTCACGGCAGAGGATATTGAGCATATACCTGTTCCTGAACTAGGCTTTTGGGGATGAAGGCTAAAGAACTGAGTCAGATAGAAGTGACAAGAGATGATGTTCTAAACTGTCTGGAAAAACTGACAACTAGCAAATCGCCAGGGTCAGATGGCATCCATCCAAGAGTCCTCAAAGAACTCAGATATGAAATTGCCGACCTCCTGGCTAAAATATATAATTTATCCCTGCAATCAGGCTCTGTACTGGAGGACTGAAAAGTAGTAAATGTAACACTGATTTTCAAAAAGGGATCCAGGGACGATCCGGGAAATTACAGGCTGGTTAGCTTAACGTCCATTCCAGGCAAACTGATGGAAAGCACCCTCAAGGATAAAATTGTAAAGCACATAGAAGAACAGGTCCTCCTGGAAGAGAACCAGCATGGCTTCTGCAAAGGTAAATCATGCCTCACGAAACATTTGGAGTTCTTTGAGAGTGTCAACAAATGTGTGGATCAAGGTGATCTAGTTGACATAGTATACCTAGACTTCCAAATAGCCTTTGACAAAGTTCCTCATCAAAGATTCCTAGGAAAACTTTGCAGACATGGGATAAGAGAACAAGTACATGTGTGGATTGCTAACTGGCTGAAATACAGGAAACAGAGGGTAGGTATAAATGGAGAGTTTTCACAATTGAGGGAAGTAAGAAGTGGGGTTCCCCCAGGGATCTGAACTGGGACTGACGCTTTTTAATTTATTCATAAATGGTCTAGAAGTAGTGGTAAACAGTGAGGTGGCCAAATTTGCAGAGGATGCCAAACTCTTTCAGGTAGTGAAATCCAAAACAGATTGTGAGGAGCTCCAAAAGGATCTCTCCAAACTGGGGGAGTGGGCAACAAAATGGCAAATGCGGTTCAATGTTGTCAAGCATAAAGTGATGCACATTGTGACAAAAAACCCCAACTTTAAGTATATGTTGATGAGATCTGAGCTGTCGGTGACCGACCAGGAGAGGGATCTGGGGGTCATGGTAGACAGCTCATTGAAAGTGTCGACTCAGTGTGCGGCAGCTGTGAAAAAGGCCAATTCCATGCTAGGGATCATTAGGAAGGGGACTGAAAATAAAACGGCTAATATTATAATGCCCTTATACAAAACGATGGTGCGGCCACACTTGGAGTACTGCGTATAATTCTAGTCACCACATCTAAGAAAGGACGTTGTAGAACTGGAAAAGGTGCAGAAGAGGGCAACCAAGATGAGCAGGGGCCTAGAGCACCTTTCTTATGAGGCAAGGCTACAACACCTGGGGCTATTTAGTTTAGAAAAAAGATGACTGCGGGGAGACATGCATGGTACAGAGAAAGTGTATAGAAAGAAATTCTTCTCCCTCTCACATAATACTAGAACCAGGGGTCATCCAATGAAATTGACTGCCAAGAAATTTAAGACCAACAAATGGAAGTACTTTTTCACACAATGCATAATCAACTTGTGGGGTTCTCTGCCACAAGATGTGGTGACAGCCAACAACATGGATGGCCCTAAGAGGGGATTGGATAACTTCATGGAGGAGAGGTCTATAATTGGCTACTAGTCGGATGGCTATAGGCAACCTTCAGTCTCAAAGGCAGGATGACTCTGAATACCAGTTGCAGGAGAGCAACAGCCGGATAGAGGGCATGCCCTCAACTCCTGCCTGTGGGCTCCCCAGAGGCATCTGGTGAGCCACTGTGTGAAACAGGATGCTGGACTAGATGGGCCTTGGGCTTTATCCAGCAGAGCTGTTCTTATGTTAAATGTATGATGTTTGGCATGGGGCCATAGTTCAGTAGTGGAGCATCTGCTTTGCATGTAGAAGTTACCAGTTACAATTCCTGGCATCTCCAGGTAAGCCTGGGAAGGAAAGACTTTTGCCGGAAATTTTGGTGAGCCGCTGCCAGTCATTGTAGACAATACTGAGCTAGATGGACCAATGATCTGACTTCATATAAGGCAGCTTCCTATGTTCCTAAAACCAACAGGGCTTACTTTAGAGAAAGTATGTTTAAGATGGGGACATATATGCAAAATGTATCATTTCCCTTTCAGAACTCTAACATATAGAAAAAAGATCTTGCCCAGAAATACAACTTGCACCTTCAGCAATATTTTTTTGGGTGCCACCACTGTAACTATTTCTTAGCAATTGCAAAGTGAAGACAAGACTTCATAATGCAAGAAATTTTCTTCTGAATCACTGGCCATTATTTAAGCTAGTGTGCTAACATAATGTTATTGCCCAAGTACAAGGACACAGTGCAATAACATTGTGCAAAGAAAGGACCATCTATCCCAGACTAGTTCTTCAACTAGCAGCAGATGTTGACATGTTGCACAGTCTTGTTTGTGTGTCCCATAAAGGGTCTTCCACTAGCAGTTGCATGTCATGGAGCAGTGCAACTTTGTGCAGCTCTGCAGATTTCTTAAGTGCGCACAACTTCTCTCATTGAGCTAGTGCAACACCAGTCTGGACATCAGCCACTGAAATCAAAATAATGACGGGAAGTACAATTGCAGATGACAGTCTTATTAAGTCTAAATTGATAAGCTGGCAATGCAATACGCATATTTAAGGTGACTCCCAAGTATTTACAAGATCTAATACCATATATATACACACACACACAGACACACACACACACACACACACACACACACACACTCCACTCCCAAGTACTTAGAAGATCTAATACTATATATATATACACACACATACACATACACACACACAAACACACACACCACACACACACACACACATATATATTCTTACACCTACTCTCCATTTTCCTGAGCAGTGAGAAATTCCAGAAGAGCAGCCCTACACAACTTTCCTTTGGAGGAGGAATCATTGGAGACTGATGGTGTTTTTGTAATATTTGCTTCATTTATAAATATACGAGCATTAGACCATCCTAGTCTCTGTCTCACACAAGCTGTTTATCTTTTGTTCTTTCTTACAATCAGACATTAGCACCTCCTATCAATTGAAAGTGGATACAAGACAATTTACTAAACCCTCATGACCTCCTTCCTTCCAGAGAAGTCTTGGGAACTTTCCCATTAAGGAAGCATCAGTGGACCATTAATGGAAGTTAAGTCTTTTATCAAATCCAGCTACTGTCCAGGTACCACCTTAGGACAAAACCACTGTGAGAGTCCGCTTGCAATAGTCAGATGTGAATCTTGTAATAGTATACTAGAGATGCTGCTTCCACAATCCATGCCTTTATTTCCGTTAGCTATAACAATGGCTACAGTTAGGCATCATTAACTGGAACTTTCACCTTGAAATCAGTGGGGATTTTTCTGACTCATTCAGACTGGGATTTGGATATAGATGTCAGTATCTGGCCACCTGGCAGGGAAGTTCACGGTATCAAACCGAGGGCGTGGCAATAGAGTCTAGATAACTGTCTCTCCTAGTACCCTGGCCCAGTCTTTCCATTTGAGAGGGGAGACCATTCATTATTTTGTCTTTTTGTTTATACCAGCTGAGTTAGTGTCATGACCCAGCCTGTCACTACTCCCTCTCCTTTCAGTAGTGACACAGAATCGGAGACTGAGGTGATGGAACTGCTGCCAGCCCTCACCCTGGATCCGACCAATGAAGCAGAGAGTGTGGAGACTGATCTGGAGCATGCCACTGAGTGGGAACCTGAGGAAGTCCTGGGGCAGGAAACCCCCGAGGAAGCCTCTTCAGGCTTCCTGTGAGTGAGGCAACACATGTGGAACACATGTGGAACCCACCACAGAGCTGACCTCTCCACCAGCAGCACATCCCCTGGCATCAGCATGCCAGTGCCAGCAGAAATTCAGGGGAGAATGGCTGGAATGGAAGAGGAGCACCAACTCCAGGCAATGGCCCTTTTAAGGTCTGAGTACATCAGGTGGGGAGGCAGGGAGGAGAGATCTGAGTGCAAAAGTACTTAGAGCTCCGTTTGCCTACAGACCCTGGTGGGTCAACTTGCTCCCTGGGGCCTCTCGAGGGTACTCCAGCCTTTGCCTCAGCCAGATCCTAACCCTGCTTTGCCTCACCTCAAACCTCATGGGCACCAAGAACTCAGGGCAGTTAGACATCTGGACAGTCTCTCCTATACAGTAGTTTAATTCAGCACTGGCATGAGTGCTGACGACACCACCGGTCCAGCCCCCTGTTGCTGGCTGACCCTTCTGCTGCATCAGGAATGGGGTCAGCCCTACCTCCCTCACCTGCACCACCCTTCCCCTTTTCCCTGCTGCCTTAACTTCCCGGCGTGTTGGGGTTTTAAACTGCAGAGTGTTGGCAACGAAGTGGCAAGGGTGTTAAGAACAGAGCTTCTAGCTTTGCTTGCTGTGGCTGGACACTTTCCCGCTCACTCCCCCCACCCCCATGCCTCTAACCCACTGGCTTGTGTGCTGTGTCTGTTCTGTTTCAGGAGCAAAGTGCACAAACCTGTAGGTGGAAATCACAGGGCGGGGGGCAAAGAGAACAGAGAAAGCAACCAGCTTGTGAAACTAGAAGCTCCATTCTCACCTCCCATGGTGCTGTCTCACCTTTGATCTGCAGTTTAAAAACTGGTGTACCCAGAAGGCAAGGCAGCCAGCAGATGGGGAAGGGGAGCACGAGTGAGGAAGGCAGGGCAGGCCCTTCCCCTGATGCTGGAGCTGGTATTGGGGGCGGGGCTGGGACACAAGGGGACGGGGGGGGCAGGAAGAGAGCAGTGAGGAGTTGGGATGTGGCATCAGTGGCAACAGAAGGCAGTGACACCTATAGGCTGTGGAGGGTAGGATGGCATGGCTACACTTGCTGCCTCCTGGCACAGGTGCTGTCTGAGGCTGTTGCCTGATGGATGAGCCACCCTTGATTTTGCAACTTATTTTATTGCTTTATTTCCCAAGATTTCTTTGTTTGGCAGGATGTAACTATCTGAGCCATAGACTCCTCTGATGTGCAAAAGGTTCTCATTCTCACCATTGTGCCTTCAATAAAGTGCCTGGAGCTCAAAAAGTAGACAAAAGCAGTATTCTGACAACTCTTTTGTGCAGGTGTTCCCAGTTATGCACGGGGTAGTAGGTAATAAGAGGCGAAGGTGTAGAAGTGGACAGGGCCAAGGAAGAGGAGGATGTATTCCACAACAGATTTGTTTTGTGCGCTGATTGTGTGTCTGGTATTGGAAGTATGTATGCAGTACATTATGTTCTCACATACCAGAGTACTCCCTACACCTTGCTTTGAGTCAGCAGTTCTTCAAGCAAATGCTATGCAAATGATGTCTTACATCATATTACAGATGATGAAGATCAAGTCCAGCTGCTGTGCATATGGATGTATTTAAGGGATATGAAAGATAACCAAAGAGTAGGAGCTTCCGAGGACTCAGCCAAAGAAGGGAATCTTGAAAATACTCTGCTTTAAGTGAGTGGCACAGTGTCAATGTGTGGAGTGACCTTCTTTACAAATATATCATCAAAGCTACAAGCTCCTTTGTGGCCCATTCACCTCCTTACCATGATTTGGTGTGCATTGACTGGCACACAATTTTCGGTTGTTGGGAGCAAACAACTAGGTAGGAAGAGGGAGAAGTGATTGTGTGGAAGCAAGGTAGGAATAAAAGCTGGGTAGAACAGCTTTTCCTCCTACTTTGGTCAAATGCTGGATATGAAAGCTGGATAGGACAGTGCTGTCCTACCCAGCTTTTCCTTATATCTTGCTTCCAGACAATCACTTCTCTCTCCTCCAACCTAGTTGTTTGCTACATAGGAAGCTGCCATATATTGAGATGGACCATAGGTCCATCTAGCTCAGTATTGTCTACACAGACTGGCAGCAGCTTCTCCAAGGTTGCAGGCAGGAATCTCTCTCAGCCCTATCTTGGAGAAGCCAGGGAGGGAACTTGGAACCTTCTACTCTTCTCAAAGTGACTCCATCACCTATCTTACAGTGCTCACACATCATGTCTCCCATTCATATGCAACCAGGGCAGACCCTACTTAGCTAAAGGGACAAGTCATGCTTGCTACCACAAGACCAGCTCTCCTTCCACACAACTGAAAATTGGGGGCACACATAGCTCCCAAACCTGGGTCCTACCCAGGTTTTGGTTGTGTGAATGACCTCATTATGTTGTTATGACTGCACATGATCTGCCACAAGTAAGAAAGTGGCGGGAACGTTGCAGGAGAATGCTGGAAGTGGCAATGCATGTTCCTGGCAAGCATGTTGTATGAACCTGCCCAAGTCCAGTTCCTGAATTTTCTGCCTGATGTTCTCCCAAGATGCTCTGCCTGACTTCAAATCTTGGTTATAGAAGTTGGGCAGTGAATCTTGGGAACTGGACATGGGTGGGTTTGCACAATATGCCTGTCATTAATGCATGCTGCTGGTTCCAACATTTCCCCAACATTCCTCTCCCTTCCTTACTTGTGGCAGATCGTGTTAAGCCACCCAGTATGCTATTGATCCTATAATGATTCCTAATGTCTCAAAAGCCTGCCCACACAGAAGCCACATAGGCTGAAATCTCAGTTATGTACCTAGGACTGTCACTCAGCAGTGAAAAAATGCACTCGGAGATACATTGGTTTTACTTCACACACATGTGCAAAGGCTGAGCCCAACAATTTAAACCACTGCCTTTCCAGGCACATTTAAGTTATCCCTGATCCTTGCGCAGTTTCTAGGCACAGCTAGACAAATAAATACTAACTAGAGGGTGTAAGAAGTTGAACTCCAAGCCTCCAAACAGTTGGTTCTGTCACTGCGTTCCATAAATTGGTCCATAAATTAGCAGGATAGTCTCACGGAGTACTGCATAACAATCCAATAGCCACTGTCACTACCAATACAAGTCACTGTCTCTCCACTTGTTTCCCATCTGAACAATAGGAATATAATCTTGTCCCAACCTAACAGGAGAAGGAGCAATATTGGCCAGCACTTTGAACTCTAGCTGTTCCATAGAAATGATAAGAGAATGAGTCAAGGTTTTTGAGGTTTGGGAACGAAGGCTGAAAAGTGAGAGTTGCTAGGAAGAGATGAGGTTTGCTGTTTGTTGAGAGGGTGTTTGGCTCTCTTCCTGGCTTCATGCAGGCAAACGGCTGCCAGATGTTTGGATTCCCTCCTCTGTTATCTCTCAAGCCTGTCACAGATATGTGTGAGTGGAGAGGATTATCTCATTCCCAGCAAGAGGAGCAGGAACCCCCTGCTGAGCTCTCATTCCCACAGGGTTTTATAAACAAGCACAGCTGGAGCCTGGAACATACAATAACCCCAAAAGCTGGTGGTGAGAGAGCAAACCTTCCTGGGGGCTCCTGCAAATTGAAGTGCTTCTCCCACAAAGTTAACATTTGCAGCAAACTATTAAGTGAGTAGGGGAAAGCAGCAGTGGTCAGTAGTCTGTGGAAAAACACTCTTCGTGGCAATATTTAGAAGGCTATACCAGGAGCTTTAAAGAAACTATGGTTTTCTGCGCCCCATCTGGTTTTCATGCACTTCACTGTATACCCACCAACATTCACAGATGAAAAGAGAGAATTTATTGTGTACTTGTAACCAGGGGCGTAGCAAGGTTGGAGTGGGCCCAGAGACAAGATTTTAAAATCCCCCCCTCCTCACTAAAGCTCAGCTCATGAAGTAAAGAAATCTTAAATGAGGCTGAATAGTGGTAACAAAAAGCATAGTGATATATATCTCCTATGTCCCACAATAGAACATCATCCTAAATTATTTTTTAAAAAGGTTTTGTAAATTGTGGACGATGCAAGTCATTTAATGGTACTAGAGAAAGACATGCTGTTCTGGTAGCTCCAGGTCTTAACACTCACATACGTTTTGGAGGATGAATACAACTGAAGGAAGCCCAGGCTGGTGCGTGGCTGGGGGAGTCAGTCATGTGACTTGCCTCTGGGGGGGGCCCCAAGGCAGTGGGCCCCCAGACAACTGTCTCCCCTTACCCTACTATAATTATGCCCCTGCTTGTAACGTTTTCAGTGCCTGAGCCTCCTCCACATAAAATGCTACTGAAGGCTCTTCTCTGCCTTCTACATGATGCATTCATTTACTTTACACAACCAGTCCTGTATTGGTTTCTGAAGCAGGGAGTTAGTAAACTGACTAATAACAAATAAATAAATAGATCAATAAATCGACAACAATAGCTGACTTTGTTAAAAATGCAATAATACATAGTAGAACATTGTTGTTATTACTATGTCACTTTTCACCCCCTCCCAAAGATTTCTCAAAGTGGTTTACATAGCAAAAGGTATGAAAAAATAGTTCTCTGTCTCAAAGGGGCTCACAATCTAACACATAGGAGACATCAGCAACAGCCACTGGAGAGACACTATACTGGGCTAAATAGAAGCAGTTGATCTTCCCCTGATAAATCTAAGATAGCCACTATTTAAAAAACAAAAACAAATTATTATTGATAACAAAGGGGGTTTTTTTACACTTATATCCCACTTTTCCTCCGAGGAGCTCAGACCGTGTGCATGGCTAATCTTATTCTCACAGCAACCCTGTGAGGTAGGTTAAGCTGAGAGGTACATGACTGGCCCACCCAATGAGTTTCATGGTTGAATGGGGATTCAAACTCAGGTCTTCCCAGTCCTATTCCAACACTCTAACTACACTATGCTGGCTGTAAATGATGTAATTTATTTGTTAGCCACCTCATAACTAATTGTTCTCGGGGCGGCTCAAAACACAGCATTAAAAGATCAAGCAAAAACACAACACATGAAATCACAACATAATACACACACACAAAAAAGCAAAATACAATACAAAACAATTTTAAAACTTTTTTTTTTTAAAAAAAAATCAGTTTTAAAAATCAAATTTAAATATCAAAATTTTAAAGGCCTGAGTGAACAAAAAAGTATTTATTTGGCATCTAAAAAAACAAAGTTAGGAAACCAGGTGAACCTCACTGGGGAGGCTATTCCATGAATGGGGTGCAACCACTGAAAAGGCCCTCTCCCTAGTAGCCACCCACCTCACCTCATTTGGCAGGGACACTCGGAGCAGTGCCTCTTTGTCCAGTTGACAGGGGTAGATCCTAGATATTTATTTATTTATTTATTTTTAATATCTTGCTTTCCCATCAATGTCCAAAGCAGCTTACAACAATAAACTCTACAAAACGCAACAACCATCAAATACAATAAACAGTAAAAGTACAAAATGAAAAACAGAGAGAATAAAAACAGACAACAAATAACAGCGCCAAGAGCCATTACTCCAAGTTAACAGCAGCCTTAAACAGATACATCTTCAGATGGTGGAAGAAAAAATATCCAAAAGGGAAAAGATGGATCTTTCAAGGTAGAGAGTTTGACATTCTGGGTACTGCCATGGAGAAGGCCCTCCTCTGCATGCTTCTCAACCACATTGAAGTTGTGTTCTTAGTCTTAGCCTTCTCCCTAATTGGCTGGTTCTTCAGCCCTTGGTAGTTAAGTACCCTTTCTGCCAATCAGTGCTTGGAGGAGTTTTTACTCCTGTGAGAAGATTTCATAGGAAGTTACTTTTTTCTTTTTCTTTTCTTTTTGGTCTAGGGTCCCATTATTCCAGTTGGTGTGTGTTCCTTCATGGATAGCATCTTTCTGAAAATAGTCTGTTCAGCGAGACATTTGTAGAACAAAGTATGTTTTGAGAGATTCTGGAAATAAAAGGCTAGCTGAATCATGAAGGAAAATGTCAAATATCTTGTCGTTTTCTACTTGTTTGTCACTTTTGCCATTTTTAAACTATTCTTCCCTTTTACTTCTAATACTTGTAAGCTCCAATTTAAAAAGAAATACATAACATTCATTTTATTTCTTAATTATAATTATTTACTTTGAGGAGGTGTCATTCATTCATACTATACTGCCCTGTGCTTGGGTGAGCTGTGTGCTACCTTAGTTTGTCTTCATCGTTTCTCCGAGGGGCATAGCCACCATTTTGCAAATGGGTTCAAAGAACCCGGGCCGCCAATGGAAAAGGCCACTGAAGCCCCATGGCTCAGGCTCCAGAGGAGTCCTGAGCAAACTCCCCCCTCCCACGCCTGAGCCACGGAGAGCCCGGGTGAACTCTGCTGCCAGTTATTTCAGGCAGCGTGACTGCCCGATAAAACGTTTCCCCCTTCCTCTCCCTCTCTGGAGGGAGAGAAAGGGGAAAACGTCCTATCAGGCAGCCGATGCTGCCTGAAATGATGAGCTGAGAGCTCGTTTGGGTTCTTGGCAGCCCAGGCCATGCCTTTTTGTGTGACATCACGTGCAAAGGGGGCGTGGCCTGGGCTGCCGAGTGAGTGAGTGAGTAAGTTCTTAGTGAGCTCTCAGCTCGTGTGAGCTGAGTGAGCTCTCAGCTCATCATTTCAGGCAACATCAGCTGCCTGATAGGATGTTTTCCCCTTTCTCTACCTCCAGAGAGGGAGAGGAAGGGGGAAATGTTCTATCAGACAGTCGTGCTGCCTGAAATAACTGGCAGCAGAGTTCACCCAAGCTCTCGGCGGCCTGGGCATGGGAGGGGGGAGTTCGCTCTGGGCTCCTCTGGAGCCTGAGCCATGCCCCAGTACATGTGACGTCACACGAACGGGCGTATTTGGAGGGGGCCGCCGAGTGGGGCTGGACCCAGGCCATCGCTCGGCTGTCTCCGTGCTTGGTTTCTCCCATATAATTAGGGTTCTTTTCTGTTCTTTTCATATGAGAATCTTAAGGTGTCCCTAGTAACCTATCAGAGTGGTAGGGTCAGGCACGGAGACAGCCTAGCAGCAGTCTGGGCAGCCTCCAGAGAGGGAGAGGAAGGGGAAAATGTTATATTGGGCAGTCGCACTGCCTGAAATAACTGGTGCAGAGTTCACCCAGGCTTTCAGTGGCCCGGGCGTGGGAAGGGGGAGTTCACTCGAGGCTCTTCTGGAGCCCGAGCCATGGGGCTTTGGCAGCCTTTTCCATTGGCGGCCCAGGTTCTTTGAACCCATTCGCACAATGAGGGCTACGCCCCTGGGTAGGGTGATAGTGATGTCTCTATGAGTTTGAGGCAATGTGAAAGCCTGGAAAAGAACTCGGGAGGTAGGTCAGGTAGTTAAAGGATGAAGTCTGTACTTGGGAGCAGCAGTGTTCCCTCTAACAGGGATTCCTAGATGTTGTTGACCACAACTCCCATAATCCCCAGCCAAAGGCCATTGCAGCTGGGGATGCCAGGAGTTGTAGTGAACAACATCTGGGAATCTCTGTTAGAGGGAACACTGCTCCCAAGCTCCCCATAGAGCCCATAGTGCACATTTTCAAATAGGGATGTGTGAAGAATTGGGGTCGGTTTGCAAATTTGCCCATGAATCAAATTGCCTCTTAAATGAAGGGGCTGATTCAAGGCCAAATTGAATCACCCCTGATTTGCTACAAATCAATTCGTGTGATTCAGGCAGCCATTTTGACAGGCTTCCCGTCCCTCTTGCTGATTGGTTTTCTGGCACTGGCTTCCGATTGGCTTGATATAAACTTGCTTCTTGGTTGGCTAGTTATCATACAAATCAAGTGTTGGCATCAGCAACTGTGTCCCCATTGGCTGGGGGGAGAGAGGATGGGGGGAACACTTTTGGAGGGAATTTCAAAATCTTTATTCAAAGGGACTGGCAGGCAGAGAGAGAGCCCTTATGAAGAAATGGATACATTGGTTTGGTTTTATGGTTTTCTTTTCTCAGGACTGAGTATATGCTGTGCTGTTGCAGCTATAACTGTTTTTATGGAGCTCAGATTGACAAAGGGGGAACAAAACAGGAGGGAATTTCAAAATATATTCAAAGGGACTGGGAGGCAGAGAGTCCTTACATCAGGAGACGAGCAAGGAATCAAGGAAGGTTTGATTTTTTGCTATGCTACCTATTGCTGTTATAACTATCTGGTTTTGCTGGATCTCAGATTGACAAGGGCAGAACTTGGGTGCCTTCCTTGAATTGTGGCTTTGGTTTGGTCTGTTTGTGAGATGATGTTGTGGCAAGAAATGGACAGTGGCAACTCAGCGCTGTGTGAGTGGGTGTAATATTACTTGGTGATTGCTGGGATGAGCTCTGTGTCTGGCCTTGGAATAACTTGTGCTTCACTCACTGCTCTGCAATCTGCATTGAAAGGTGTACTCATTCAGTCAAAATGTGACTAAAGAGATGTTGCTATGGCTATGCTTGCTGGCTTCTAAGGGTGCTGCTGTGCTGTGGCAGCTGTTGCAAGTGAAGACTGAGTCATAGTGGAGTGAGAAAGAGTCACTTGTGCCAATGATGCTACTGCAGCATAGGCATTGTGGCTGGCAGTGGATTCTGGGTCAGTGAATATTTTTGGCCATCTTTGGACTGTGAGCTTGTCAAAATGTGGTGTTCTGTTATGTGTTGGGAGGGATTTTGTGTGCTTCTGTTCTGCATTTTTTTGCAGGGGAGGGCAAGGTAGGGTTGCAAAATGTGTGCACTCTGCTTGTTTCACCCATAGGGAACAATGGGGAACTTGAATCACCCCATTGTTTCCCATGGGTAGGCCCTAAAGACACCAATGTGGGTTGGGTGGTAGGACATGACCCAACCTATCTACCACTCAACCCACAAAACAATGAGGCAATCAGGTGATTTTTAATTAATTTCTCAATTTTATTGAGCTCATTGACCTACTGACCCAGATAAATTGAAAAATGCATTAAAAATCATCTGATTGACCGATTGTTTTGTGGGTTGGGTTGGACGTACATTGGGTCATGCCCTACCACCCAACCCACTTTGTGTGTCTAGGACCTACCCATGGGGGACAATGGGGTGATTTGAGTTTCCCATTGTTCCCTATGGGTGATTCATGAATTTTTGTGAATTCCTGACTCTATTTGTTGAATTGATTCATTTTTTGCTATTCTATTCAAGGTTGAATCAAATCGAAAAGATGATTTGTGCACACAATTTTCAAATCTCATCCTCAACATCATCACAAAAGGGGTGGGGAGACAGTGATCGGAGGGGGGGCTGTACCAAAAAATAGGGACTGCTACTGGTAATTACAATAGTTGGAGTAGGAGTATGTGTTCACTGCGAAATCTGAAGGCAAATGAATCATCAGTAGAGACCAGGACATATTCTGATGATAGGCCAGTGTGAACTGAATAAGCCTCAGCATGCAATCATATTTGTTCTGTCTGCCTAACAGTTTGCTCTCTGAAATATAATTTGGGAGGCTGTGTTAAGCCCATTGAATGATTCCCATATGCTACACCCACGTCTGCAAAGAGGTGGAAGTGGCTAGCCTGAATATGTAATATATTGTTTGTTTGTTTGTTTGTCTATTTAACACATTTCTATACTCTATACATGCACCAAACTCTCGTCTTTGGGTGGTTTACAACAAGCAAACAAAAACTTAAAACAGTAGTTAAAATGAAATAGATGACATAGCAAAAGTCAAAACATTAAAACAACATTTTAAAACGATGTCAAAACAATATTTAATTAAAAGCCTGGGTGAATAGGTCCAAAGCTCTATATGTGGATGATTCCTCCAGAACCATAAAATCCTGCACTCATATTCTACAGTTTTGCATGGAGCAATGAGTTAATTCACAGAGAATTGTTCTCATTTTCCAAGCCTACCTTAAAGCTACACCTTCTCACTTACTGTGATACCTTCCCCTTACTATAAGGGTGGGCTGTGGTTTCTCACTGATGAGGAAAAGGCACTCGGCACATGTTCAAATGCTGTGTTTTTAACTGCAACCTCCAAGGTTCAACCAGAGCATTAAGAGGAGATGCCTGGACAGAATCCTGGTTCAGTTTAAGCTCAGGGTGGTGGGAGCCAATTGCATTCATTCATAGAAGATGTGTGGCAGTTAAGACAAGGTACTTACCCACTAATAGAACATAGGGTGAGAAGTGGTTTTTACATGCAGCACTTGTGAGTTCATCAAGAACTCACAAGTGTTGTGATGGAGGGGGATGAGCTGTAGCTCAGTGGTAGAGCATCTGCTTTGAATGCAGAAGGTCCCAGGTTCAATCCCTGGCATCTCCAGGTAGGGCTGGGAAAGCCCACTGTCTGAAACCCTGGATAGCTGCTGCCAATACAATAGTGACCTAGATGGACCAATGGTCTGAATCAGTATAAGGCAGCTTCATATGTTTCATGGCAATGAACCTACCTAAAAACAGCCCATTGTCTCATCATCATTTTTATGGGAGGAGAGCTGGTCTTGTGGTGATCAAGTGCCGTCAAGTCAGTGTTGACTCTTAGTGACCACATCGATTGATTCTCTCCAGGATAATCTGTCTTCAACTTGGCCTTTAAGGTCTCTCAGTGGGGCATTCATTGCTGTCGCAATTGAGTTCATCCACCTTGCTGCTGGTCCTCTTCTTCTCTTTCCTTCAACTTTCCCCAGAATTATGGGCTTCTCAAGGAAGCTGGGTCTTTGCATAATGTGTCCGAACTATGATAGTTTTAGCCTGGTCATTTGTGCCTTGAGTGAAAATTCTGGATTGATTTGTTCTATGGTCCATTTGTTTGTTTTCCTGGCTGTCCATGGTATCCTCAAAAGTCTTCTCCAGCACCAAAGTTCAAAAGCATCTATACCTTTTACATCTTCCTTCTTCAAAGTCCAGCTTTTGCATCCATTGAGTGTCACAGGGAAAACCATTGTCTGAACAATTCTAATCTTTGTAGGTGTAGACACATCATGGCATCTAAATATCCTTGCCAAGGCCTTCATTGCAACCCTACCAAGTGCTAGTCTGCGGCGTATTCCTTGACTGCTGGATCCTTTGCAGTTGATGGTTGAACCTAAAAGGCAGAAGCTGTCCACCACTTCAATGTCTTCACTGTCAATTCTGAGGCTGGTGGCTGTACCCATTGTCATTAGTTTAGTCTTCATTACATTTAATTGTAGTCCAATTTTTTCACTGTGCTCCTTGACTTTCATTACTAGAGCTTGCAGATCATCTGCATTCTCAGCTATCAGAATATCTATCAGCTTAGCTATCATCAGCGTAGTGCAGGTTATTGATGTTTGTTCCTCCAACTTTAAAACCACACTCATCTTCTTCCAATCCAGCTTCTCTCAGTATATCTTCAGCATATAAATTGAATAAAGAAGGAGAAAGTATACAGCCTTGTCTTACTCCTTTGCCAATCTGGAACCAGTCTGTTTCACCATGTTCCATCTGGACTGCAGCTTCCTGCCCTGTGTATAGGTTTCTCATGAGAACAATTAGATGTTCTTGGACACCCATTTTCCTAAGGATATTCCACAACTTGACATGGTCGACGCAATCAAAGACTTTTCTGTGGTCAATAAAGCACATATGGACTTCTTTCTGATATTTTTTGGCTTTCTCAATTATCCAGCATGCATCAGCAACGATGTCTCTTCTGCCTTGGCCTTTTCTGAAACCATCTTGAATGTCTAGCATTTCCCTTTCCACATTGGGGTCTAATATGCATTGGATGATCCTGAGCATTATTTTGCTAGCATGTGAAATTACGCATATTGTGCGATGGTTTGCACAGTCTGTTAAGTCTCCTTTCTTTGGTGTGGGTATGTAGACTGACCTCTTCCAATCTGTTGGCCACGGTGTAGTTCTCCAAATTTGTTGGCATCGTTTGGTTAGAGCTTTGACTGATTCTTCTTCTGTTGCCTGCCATATTTCTGTAGCTATTCCATCAATTCCTATAGCCTTCTGACCTGGTAATGACCGGAATGCTGATCTAACTTCATCTTCCCGAATGAGAGGTTCTTGCAAGTAGGGAATATCTTCTAGAGTATCTTGGACGTTGACGTCCCTGCTATACAGATTTTCAGTATACTCCTTCCATCTCTGTTTGATCTTCTCTGAATCAGTTACTATCTGTCCTCTGGCATCCCTTAACATACCAATTTGAGGTTGGAACCTCCCCCTGAGTTCAGAGATCTATTGGAAAACTTGCCTTCTTTTTCTGTGTCTATTTCCATCCTCAAGGTCGTATTACCACTTGTAGTATTGTAGTATTACTACTTGTTTCTTCTAACAGCTTTCTGAAATTCTCTATTAAGTTCCTTCCTGAGGTCTTTATTTTTCTTGACTTTGGCTTCTCTCATCTTCTTGGCAATTTCCACCATCTGTTCTGACATCCATTTTGCATTCTTCTGTTTCTTGGTCTTTGGCGGTCTCTTTTCACATTCATCCTTAACAACTTCCTTGATTTCATGCCCTTGTTATCTCCTGTTTAGATTATTGTAACGCTCTCTATCTAGGGTTACCTTTGAGGACGATCGGGAAGCTGCAGTGGGTCCAGAATGCAGCGTCTCGCCTACTCATGGGTGCCAGAAAATATGACAGGGTAACACCTCTCCTACAGTCATTGCACTGGTTGCCTATTCGCTTCCAAGCTCAATTTAAGGTCCTGATTCTGACTTTCAAAGCCTTGCGGGGCCTTGCGCCTATCTACCTACAGACCCGCCTCTCCCATCCAGTTACATCCCATCCGGTTAGATCATCTCAGATGGCCCTTCTGTCAGTCCCTGATTTCCGAGATGTTCGGGGCTCTAGGACCTGGGAAAGGGCCTTTTTGGTTGCTGCCCCACTCCTTTGGAACTCTCTCCCCCTACAGATCCAGCTAGCCCCTTCCTTACCGATCTTCAAATTGCTATTGAAGACTTTTCTTTTTCGCCAGGCTTTTGCCCTGTAGTTTATTTTTCTGTTCTTTGGTAGTTATTTTAGTTTTTAATTTAGAATGTAATTTTTAATGTTGCCTGTTTGCTTGTTATTGTGCACCGCCCAGAGTCTTCGGAGTGGGCAGTATATTAAATGCCTCTAATAAATAAATAATACATTTCATTCCACAGTTCCTCTGGTTCCCTATCAGTGAAGTTCAGAATTTCAAAGCGGTTCCTGATGTTCTCCTTGAAAATGGTGGGTACATTCTCAAGATCATATTGTGGAAACTGGATAGCTTTGTTTTTCTGCTTTAACTTGACTTGGAACTTGCACATGAGCAGTTCGTGATAGGTTCCACAATCGGCACCCATCCATATCTTTGCTGTTATAACTGAGCTCTTCCACCTCCTTGCACCATTGATTTCTGTGTACTCCATCTGGTGATGTCCATATATGTAGGTGCCGCTTTGGTTGTTTGAAGAATGTGTAAGCCATGAAGAGATCATTGGCTTGGCAGAAACTAATCAGTCGTTCTCCAGCCTCGTTTTTGTTTCCTAGGCCATATAGGCCGACTTACCTTTTCCAACTTTGGCATTCCAGTCTCCAACCACCAGCATCACATCTTGCTTGCATGTTCTGTCAATTTCAACCTGAACTTGAGCATAAAACTCATCAACTTCCTCTTCTTCTGCACCAGTTGTTCAGGCATAGACTTGAAGAACTGTCCTGTTAAAGGGTTGCCCATGAAATCTAATTGATATTAGTCAGTAACTGACCGCATTGTACCCAAGTACTGTCATTGCTATATCCTTTCTGACTATGAAAGCAACACCATTCCTTCTTCGTTTCTCGTGTCCTGCTGAGTAGTAAATGGTATGATTTTCTGACTGAATGTGTCCCATTCCAGTCCATTTTAATTCGCTGATGCCCAAGAAGCCAATCTGTAGTTGATTCATTTCATCTTTCACTGTGTCGAGCTTTCCCATATTCATGCTTCTTACATTCCACATTCCCATTGTAATTCTGTCTTTGCAGCTTCGGATTTTCTTTTCCTGCACGGCAACATCAGCTGCTAGACGTCCAGAAGGCTTTAGTCTAACTGTGTCATAATAAACACCATCGGTACTCTGAGAGTTCCTCGGCTCTTCCTCAATAGCATGTTGAGTACCATCCGACCTGAGGGGCCCATCATCTGGCACTACATTGATGATCATTCCATTTTGGCTATCCAGGTGGTTTTCTTGGTAAAATATAGGAGTGGTTTCTCCCGCACAGTATGAAATGATGCCTTTGTCGTTGTGACTGAAGTGATCGTCCGCCTCCAGCACCATCCTATATCGCTGCTGTCCAATATAGGTGCCTGCTTGCTTTAGCTGGGCAGCTGGGATAACCTTTGCGCTTTGAGTGACCCTACTGGGAGTATACCTCCCGGCGTACTTCACTCATACCTCAACACCCCACCACCACCACGATGAGGCAGCATAGCAGGACTTGTGTGTGTGTGGGGGGGGGTTGTCTTGTGGTAGCAAGCATGAATTGTCCCCTTTGCTAGGCAGGGTATGCCCTGGGTTGCATTTGAATGGGAGACTACATGTTAGCACTGTAAGATATTCCTCTTCGAGGATTGGGCTGCCCTGGGAAGAGCACCTGCATGCTTGCATGCAGAAGGGTCCAAGTTCCCTCTCTGGCATCTCCAAGATAGGACAAGATTTTTATTTTTTTTTAATAGGACAAGATTTTTTTTAATTGAACCAACAAACTACCAAAGCATACAGTACGTTGCCAAGATAGGGCTGAGAAAGACTCCTGCCTGCAGCCTTGGATAAGCCGTTGCCAGTACTGAGCTAGATGGAACTTGAGGAGGCAATCTTTTTTCACACAATGCCATCTAGTGGCTAAAGTTATTCACTGCATTTGAAACATGAATATGTCATCTCCACCCCAAAGATCAGGTGTCAGAGTACATAGTCTGTTAAGTGAGGGAACATTTCCCACTCTATGGCAATAGAAATTGCCATAGGGAACAAGGAGTACATCTAGATAAACCAATTTATTACATGGTCAGCATCATAAAGGAAAAGAGATAAGGATTATTGCTGGAGATGAGAGCAGAGTACTGGGAATCATAAAGTGCATTTAATAGTGCCTTGGAGCCTACAGTCTCATCTCGATCTGAATTCAAGCTGTCCTTTTAAAAGCACTTTGAGCTGCAGCAATTATCAGGTGATAAATAATGTTTCACTTCATGCCATGAAAATTGTTACCAGCTCTTCCACATATGTGCTTCACCTGCCCTTTGCTAAAGGAATAGGGAGAAAGCCAGACCAGTTGTGTTTCTAACCAAGTGGCAACTCTTTCAGGGATGGCTCCTCAGAAACACTTGCATGCCCCAGAATGCAAACAAGAACATCTTTGTGCTAAAAGTTTGAATGAACCAAGCTGAAGTCTGAGAGTGTCAAGCACGATGTTAACAATTACAGGAGAACCCAGCTATTCACGGGGGTTCCATTCCGTGGGGTGGGAGGCGCGGATAGGGAATCTGCAAAGAACAGTGCCTTCTTTGTTCACATTAGTTCACATTAAAGTGAACGTAAGCTGGGGGAGGGTTAGGTTCCCGCACCGCCCAAAATTGCCCCCAAAAGGGAAAAATGGGCCAAATAAAGTGCCCTGCTGTGCTCCACTACCATTCAGCAGTCCAAAGATGCCCCCAAGAGTAAAAAAAATTGCTGAAAATCACCAGTTTCCTCCCCAGCCCTGTATTTTGTGTAAAATGAGCCATAAAATGGCTCCTGGTCTCAAAATGACAGCCAGAAATCACCTCCAGGGAAATGACCTCCACCCCGACCTGGATATGAGGATTTAACCCTTATTATGCCATTTTTTGGCATATACAGAGGTAGGGTGTCCATTACCCAACTGTGGATATGCAAAATAGCGGATGCTGGACCCACTATTAACGAGGTTCTCCTGTACTTGCACTGCCTCCATACTAAATCTGATTATACCTGGAACTTCTGAGAGAGTGTAGAGTACAAGAGTTCCTGACTCGGACAAACCTAACTTTAAAGCCCTATTCACACATAATGTTCAACACACAATCGGTGTACCTTGTATGCATGTACAGATCTGTATATGTGTACGCATGTTAGGTTCAATGCATATACAGTAGTACACTTCCTATCTGTAGCCTACATTTGAAGGGGCAGGTACCCAGGTTCACTTTTGAAGTGAATGCACTTCAAATCATTCACACAAACACCTGGTTGGAAATTAATAAAATTGTCAATATGACTATTGTTAAAGGTGTTAAAGGTTGTTAAAGGTGTTCATGTCATCTAGGAATATGTTCAAAGTATGGAATTTTATCTATGTATCAAGAACAATGGATTCTTCAAGCATGGGGAATTGCAAAAAGGATTGAGATACAACATTAGAAGGACAAGTTTACTCCTGATAAACAGTGGTGGATTATTGGATATGTGCTCCCTAGCACAGTTAGAACAAGTGTTTTTTTGTTTGTTTTCAAAATGGAAAAGAAGAGGAAATGGTTGCAATTTGGTCTAATTTTAATAAATTTTATGGATTTTGAAGATTATATTTTGTAAAAGAAGGATTTTTAAAAACAACAACCACCTTTTGTTTGTTTGTTTGGTCCATCCATTTCTTTCTCACGGTCCTGAGATAGATATTATATTTTAAATTTGAAGATCAGAAGGGAGGAATTATATATATTTTTGTCGGGGGGGGGGGTTCTGTTTATTTTTTAAAATTATTATATTAATTTTAGTTGTATTGCTTATTCTTTGAAATATAGAAAAGAGTTTTTAAAAAACAAACCACAAACACATGTACCTGCATACAGTTATGTATGCACAGACAACATGATGTCTGTGTTCATTACTTTTGTAGTGGTCCCCCCCCCCTCCCCGCTGCTGGGTGCACTCCACCCACACCTTCTTCTGTGAGTTTGTAATTGACCCAGCAGACCGCCCCACCCCGAGCATGTGCCCCAGTGGCAAGGGGGGATGGTGTACTCTGAAAATGTTTGCCAGGTGCCTTCAGGTTTTCCTTAGGCAGGAAAGGAAATTGCGGGCAGCCGCCACTCACAACTAATATCCGGGGTTGCTGAGAAACAGGAAAGAATTACCTCCCTGCACCACTGGATCACAGTTGTGAATGGCAGCAGCCTAAGGTGCCTGGTGAGATGCAGCCCAGCGGCAAGTGGGGAGGGCAAACAGAGGCCCATGGCAGAAGGCCCCACGCCAGTCAGTAGGGTGGAGGGGAGAGCAATTCAGGGGGCAGCAGCGAGACATATGTGGGCTGCCTGCAGCCTGCTGGCCACACAATGAAGAACACTGGAGTGGGGTAATGCCATATTAATGTGAGTGGTGTAAACTTAACAAACCACAGATATATTCCACAAATTACCCTGAATATAATGATGTTTTGTTGAGCAATGTACAGAAATTGGGTTTGCTACTCCTGGATGAAATTCACCATTCATTCATTCATTCATTCATTCATTCATATTTTTACATGTATATCCCACTCATCCTCCAAGGAGCCTAAAGTGATGTACATGGTTTATGTCTACACACACGGTTAGGTTCCACCACTGCAGGTGAGCACTCCTTTGTGACAACCTGTAGGCATACTTCAAGGGCAAAATGATTGTACTGAGTTGAGTAGTGTCACTATTTCAGTGATGCTGCACCCTTTTTTACTAGGATTTAGCATGATATGTGCCTCTGAGATATCTGAAATGAATTCAAAGAGCAATGTACAACAGAGAGTTTTCACCCTGCTGAATGGTTCAAATTAGAATCTGTCAACAAAGAGCTATTTCTAATTTTCATAGTACTTAATATGACAGATCTGGAAACATGCTCAGTTTATTTAAAAAATAAATACACATATGCCAGTAAATGTCCAGCACAGGGTCTCTGTACTAGCAGAACTAGAAAATAAAGAGGCAATATTGCAAGCAATATTATTTATCCTAATGTACAGCTAGGCACATTTTGTGCATTGGGGAAAAAAGAGTGTGCATTGTGAAATACTTTTTTCTGCAGTTGAGGTTATTTCTTAAAAATGATGAGAGAGAAAAAAAGATAACAAGAAACAGAAAATGAAAATGAATACTGTTTCCTATCTTCATAACCTTTTACTAATAGTATATTATGGGACTAATTACTTGACTAGTCAAAGGCATTTATTGACTCACACTGAACTCTACTTAAACAGCATATGGTAGGGATGTGCAGAACCATATCGATTGTGAACTAGACCGCTGAGAACTGGGCCAGTTGGAGCAGTTTGATCACGAACTACTTCGAACCAGTTTCATCTGGTTCATTGAACCAACCGGCTCAGCTGATTGGTTCGACCAAACTGGTTTGCATTCCCATGGTTCGATCCTAATTCTGTTCAAATTCGGACTGAACTGCACCAAATGGTCCATGCACACCCCAACATATGTAGTTATACAGCCATTGCACATCAGTACAAAACAGAGAAAATAATAATTTCTCATTTTCTTTTCCCTCTTTCCCATTCTCTTTCTTTGTTACAAAAAGTGCAGGGCTAGGTGGGTAGTGAGCTGGCGGCTACTTGTGCAGTAGGGGGAAAGACATGCCATACACTGGGGTTTACTATCACTTTGGTTTGCAGACTGCCCCTCCTATAAAGTCCTACAACCAGTTATTTCAGGTCAAACATTTTTGTGTAAAAAGAGCTGCTCATGAAAACTGCTCCTTACCCATTTCTTTATTGCTGGATTTTATTATTTATTGATTGATTGATAAAATAAAGTGCATATTTTCCTTCTGTCCAGTGACAATAGCTTTGTATTTTCATACTGACATTCTTACTATTTTACTTTGGTGATTTTAACATGTTGCATTTTGCCTGACTCCTTGGGATGCAAAAGATCAGAAATGAAAGAAAAAACATAATAGAACTAAGGCCGCTCTTACTAGGTTACGTCAGCGGCTTTAATAAGTGAATATTAGTGTCTTCTATTTCCACAGAATGAAATAAGTAAATTTTAGTTTGAAGTCTGGACATGGCACAATGCACAACAGGGTTCAGCCCCCTACTCACTCATGAAGCTTCCTAGTCCCTCTTCACCTCTCTCTCTCTCTCTCTCTCTCTCTCTCGCATGCACAACTCACCTACTTTATTGAGTAATTGTGAGGACAAGTGAGATTAGAATAATAAATGAGATAAGCATAAAGCATTTTGTACTGTAAACATTGCTACACACATACAAATCAATGTTTCCTTTA
This sequence comes from Hemicordylus capensis, assembly GCF_027244095.1. NCBI lineage: Eukaryota > Metazoa > Chordata > Lepidosauria > Squamata > Cordylidae > Hemicordylus > Hemicordylus capensis. The sequence continues at coordinate 80,474,715 of NC_069657.1, read as the reverse complement.
TCCACTTTTTTATATTAACCCAGAAGTTGGCTTCTAGTGGATTAGACGTTGGTTCATCAAGTCAAGCCACCCATTGTCACTGCACCTGATCTCTGTCCATTTGTCAGTTCTTCTGTACAAAGCACAAACTCATTACACACAATTCACTCTAATTGGTGCCAGAGCCTTTATGATAACCTGGGCAGATATGGCTTCTCTCCACAATATCTACTGGCTTTGGGTTACGATGCTGCCAAAGAAATGATGAAATATCGTGTAGTGCAGGGATTCTCAATGTTGGGTCTCCTGATGTTATTGGACTTCAGCTCCCATAATCCCCAACCAAAGGCCACTGGGGCTGGGGATTATGGGAGCTGAAGTCCAATAACATCTGGGGACCCAACATTGAGAATCCCTGGTGTAGTGGATATGCACCTAATGGCGCAACGGGAAAATGACTTGACTAGCAAGCCAGAGGTATCCAGTTCAAATTCCTGTTGGTATGTTTCCCAGACTATGGGAAACACCTATATCTCACTTTCTTTTACCCACAAGAATCTTCTGTGTTAAGAGTTTAAAGTAAAATGTTACCCCTTAATGATGATAAAACCTTTCTAATTGCATCACTAAAGAGTGCTCAAGAGTCAATTGGGATGCTAAACACTTCACTTGTATACTTAAACCAGGCCTGTTCAATTTAGGCTCCCCAGCTGTTTTTGGACTACAACTGCCATAATTCCCAGCCACAGTGGCCAATAGCCAGGGATTATGAGAGTTGTATGCTAACATTCCCTGCTAACTTGGTAAAGAGGCACCTTTTAACATGATGATTCTCTTTATTCAGCAGGCAGAGAATAACTGGCCCTATCCACCCCCAGAACAGTACCTCCAGTGACTGTTGCTGGTGTCCATCTTATGTTTCTTTTTAGATTGTGAGCCCTTTGGGGACAGGGATCCATCTTATTTATTATTTCTCTGTGTAAACCTCCCTGAGCCATTTTTGGAAGAGCAGTATAAAAATTGAATAAATAATAATAATATATTGGGCAGCAGCAATATAGAGAGATGCTGAAAGGCATCATCTCATATTGGGTGGGAGATGGCAATGCTAAACCCCTCCGGTTTTCTACCAAAACCAACCACAGGGCACACTTTATTTTTCTTTACTGGATATGGAGAAACAACTGGATTTAAGTCTGGTTATCACCAGTAGTACTTTAGGTGGTTTTTCAAACTACCCTCAGCCAGCTGCATACCTCACCCACTTGACCACCTTAAATCAGAGGAGATAGCTTTTTCACTGGTGAGGTTTAATGCCTTGCCTTCGGCTGTTTTGGATGGCAGATTTAAGGTGATACTGCTTAGGAACTGGTTATGTCCATGTTGTTCAGGCGACACTGAGTCTGTCTTACATGTTCTTTTACACTGTGCATACTATAGGGACATTCGTATTATCCGGATTGAACCATTCTTTAAAAAATCGGCCAGGCCAATCAGAAGAGTACTACATCTCCTATCTCTTGGCAGACCAACATGCAGTTGTTACAGCGGGGACAGCAAGATTCTGTGCAACAGCCTGTAAACTGAGATGAGAGAAACTGATTAGCTGTGATTGAGATTCTTGTATCCCTTGATGCTCTGTTATTTAGATTTAGTTTTAAGCTGATTTGTATTTTGATCTGTATTTTGAAGTGTATGTTGACTGGTCATTGACCGTAATATTAAATTACTTACTTACTATACACACAATAAATCCCCAGATTAAATGTTGTCTGCACAGGGCCATTGTCTGTTGAATGACCTGAGATTATGCTTTCTGTTGTTTGCTTATAGAGAAGCAAGCCTCCTTAGGCACTTCCTGTGTTGTTTCAGAAGGGCAATGGAACCCATCACTTTAAACGTTCAGTTACGCTTGTGCCAGAAAGTTATAGTGACCTTGCTAAAAGTGTTTGTACCAACAGAAATAACCTAATCATCTGGTAATGGTTATCCCTCTCTTGACCACAGTGGAAGCTGCTACTGAGAAGAACAATAGAAGCTGGTTAAGGGGCAATTAGCTGTAGCAAAGAGGTCATAACATTTGTTTGCTTCATTCCCTCAGGAATATATGGCAATTAAAGCATTATTGAATGGTGGAGGGGGAAAGCACTATGTCTCAGACAGAGTCTGAAAAGGGCTGGGGAAACTCTTTTTTGCTTGTAATGCTGGTAGTATCTGGAGGTCTAGACTGATGTTTTTGTGGGACTTGCACTGTCAGGGTGCAATTGATACTTCCCTAAATGACTTCTTTAGTGTTACAGGTGGCCCTCATTATTTGCAGGGGTTCCGTTCTGGCCTACAAACATGGATAATGAAACCACAGATAATGAAATCTTAAATCTATGGACTCTTTTGAGGTGGTTCCTTTGGATCACTTGGTGGCTTCTGATACTATCAGCCATTGTATCCTTCTGGGATGTCTGAAGGGGTTGGGGGTGGGAGGCACTGTTTTGCAGAGATTCTGCTCAGGAGCAGAGGGAAGCTAGTGGCAACCTGTGTTTGGCCACCACAGCCCCCTGGTCCCACCTCGTGTCTGACGTCAGATGCAGGGGCCGGCTAGCCACGCCCCGCACTTGATGTCAGGCGCAGGGATGTGGTCTCCCACCCAAACAGGGCTGCGTGGCCCCATTTGGAAGGGAGATCGGCCCGTGCTGCATTGAGCAGCGCGGGCCGAACTGACTCTCCCTGCCTTTAAAGGCAGGGAGAGCTGTTCTGGCCACACTGCCAACGCAGTGCGGGCTGATCTCCCTCTCAAACAGGGCTGCATTTGGGATCTCCCTCCCAAACGGGGCCAACATAGCATGGGCCAATTTCACAAAGATAACGCAAATATAAAATCCGAAATAAGGCATTGGGAATGTGAATGGTACCATGAGTCAGCGCAGAGACTGCAGTGTCACAACACAGGAAGTACAGAAGCACACTTAGCAGATCCGTAGTGACACTGTTGTAGGGTTTAATCTGGAAAGCACCCTGGAGAGGTTCATCTGCAGTTGCCACCAGCTTGTCTGATGGCTACTCAAGGATGGGCCTTCTCTATTGCTGCCCTGAGACTCTAGAATGTGCTCCCTGCTGAAATAAGAGCCTCTCCATCTCTGACAACTTTTTAAAAGTCCCTAAAGGCTCTTTTTTCACCCAAGCTTTTTAACTTGACTATTTTAAATTGTTGTAAGGTTTTCATTTTTAATTTGTTCTATGTTGTTGTAAACCACACAGAGACAGATGTTTAGGGTGGTCTACAAACTTGAGAAATAAATAAACAAATTTTTTAAATGGGAATTGGGGGATTAGGTTCTGGAGCTGAGGAAAATGACCGAACAATTACTGAAAAGACAGAAAAAAGGATGGAGCACAGCACTGTACCTAGTCCACCTCAGATCTTCCACTCTCTAGCTCCTCCAGCAATGCCACCCAGCTGCTCCAATAAAGTGTAATCACGAAGTTTCCTCACCCCACAGTTGGTCCAGCATTTAGGAGCACAAGCCCCTGCCCTGTTTGGTTGGTAGGTTGGCCAAAGAGGCAGCACAAAATTAAATCCATCTCAAGTAAATATACACAGAAGAGTGTGTGAGAATCCAAGAGTGAGAGGAGAATCAATTTTCATTGGATAATTAAAATCAATTTTTAATTTAAATTGAATTTAAATTGCAATTTAAATTAAATAATACAGTACTGTAATTATCAACATTTAAATTGAATTCTAATTTGAATTTAATTAAAAAATGTTTTCATCAAACTTAAATTTATAAAAGTGATAATTAGCATTTTACAAGGGCAGCACAAGAGGATCCAGAAAAGGGCTCCAAGAAGCTCCACAAGAATGGCTCAAAAGAGGCTCCTAAAGCCCCCCTATGTCTCCCTAAGGAAACCCAAGACTGCCAAAGGCTACCCCAAGTGGTTTTTAGAAGCACAAAACACGTTAAACATGAAGACCAAAGCTCTTTACCGTCCTCCTCCAAACATCTCTCACAACCCGTGAGATGTGCAGCAAGAGCATGACCATGTAAGGGCAGAACTACACTGCTGAAAACTACAAATATATGAAACTGTGTACCATGGATAACAAGGTTGGGTATACAACGGCGGATTTGCGAAACTGTGAGTGCCAAGACCACAGAGACCGAGAGCCACCTGTATAAACAAACAGATTATTAAAAAGGTCTTCACACATTTTCTTTGTATCTATGAGCTAGGCTAGTCAAAAAAAAAATTAGGAGCCAGACACTTGGCAAAATTACCCGCTTTAGTGATGGACATTATGGTGGTGGGGAAGGGGTAAATGGGCTTCTTTTTGTCACTATTACATGTAACATACTTAGAACAGAAACAGGATTTCCTGAGACAAATATTTTATTAAGTAACTCTACCTCTGACTATCCTACTCTAGGTGCCATGAGTCCCTGATGCCTGGGATTTGTCAGGTCCTGTGTTACAAAGACAACAGAAGTCTTCAAGAAGTAAATAATTTAAAATTTGGATTTTGTTCTTGTTTGCACAATCCTTTTATTGTAGCTCCTTGATACAGGAGTGGTCCTCCATGGATATGGCTAAACATCCCCCAGATCTAAAAGACATTGGTGTGTGGTAGCTTTCAATGGGCCACTATTTTCCTCCAGTTATGCTACCCTGAACTCCCATTGCTTGGCAAAGGGGAGTGTGAAGCAATAATAAGCATTTGATACTTACACTCTGCCCTTGCTGTTTGACTCCCTTGCATACCAAAGCCGTAGCTCTTAGCAACATGAAATCCCATCCTAATTAGCTTTCATTTAACAATACCCCTTTGTACGCAGTCAGAATGTCAAGCACCTCCTGTTCAGGGGATACAAGAGAAAGTAAAAGGGTATTTAAAGTACTGGGTCAATGTTTCTAGACTCTTTTTGCAAAGTGTATACTTTGGGCCTGTAGAACTCTTCCTGAAAACTAATTACAGGATTTAAATAAGTTAATTCAGGATTTAAAATATAAAGAACTATAGTCCAAATGCAACCCATGCTGCAGAGCAGGGATGTGCACAGAACTGGCTCCCTTCAAGCAGATGGTGGGGTGGGGGTTGTTGGAAGTGAAGGACTATGTGCTGTCTCTTGTCTCAAAGCTTCTCCAAAGTTTCAGGCACTACCTGGAGATGTTGTCAGGGATTGAACCTAGGACCTTGTACATGCAAAGTAGATGCTTTACCACTGAGCTATGGCCCCATCCACTTTACTTTGCCTCATTTTTATATCTCACTACAATGGCCACTTGACAACACTTCCGATAGCTGCATAACTACAGTTCATCTTGCTTGCTTGATGGAGATGTCTGCACTCAGATGTTCATAGCCCCCAAGCCCAGCACCCCAGACAGCCATCTGGTTGCCTCCCCCTAAGACCAGCCTTGCCTTCACTTATAGGTCTGGTCACAACATCTATATCAAACTTTAATCTACACCATTTTCTAGAGAACTATAGGACAATAGGGGTTTCTCTCAGCAAGGGAGGTGGATCCAGAGACTTGTGGATCCAGTAGGATTCAAGAATATTCTGTGGGGTGTGACCACCAAATCCAGTGGACTTCCTGCCTAGCAGATCAATGGAATAAAGAATTGTTTCAAGCAATCAACACAGTCGCTCATAGGTACACTTTCCCCTGGCCTTGAAGTCATCCCCTTGATTTTTGAGGGGTTGCATGCTATAGGGAGATTGCATGTATGTTAGAGCAAATGGAATTTCAGTGAATGTTGACCAGTACTGATAACTGATAAAGCCCCCCAAGAAATGTCACTAGCTTGCTTTGAATGTTCACAGCAGGGCTATTGTCATTTGGAGATAAATGATTAACATGAGAAATCAGTTGTCAAATTTCAACTGATCTTGAGATTTACAGTATCAGAACTCTGGCAAGGTTTATTTTGGAAGCTTTGACATTATGATAAGGTAAAGGTAAAGTGTGCCATCAAGTCGATTTCAACTCCTGGCGTCCACAGAGCCCTGTGGTTTTCTTTGGTAGAATACAGGAGGGGTTTACCATTTCCTCCTCCTGCACAGTATGAGAAGATGCCTTTCAGCATTTTCCTGTATTGCTGCTGCCCAATATAGTACCAGCTGGGATTTGAACCTTCTGCTTGTTAGTCAAGCATTTCCCCGCTATGGTAGGGACACCAATTTTTACCATATGTGACCGGATTCTACCACTAGAAAAGTTAGGTTTGCTGAAACACAGACTACAAACACAGTTGCACCCACAAACAACCATTATCAGGATATACCTGATAATGTCAACAGCAAAATGTATAGATCTGCTTAAGCAGTTACCTATGCAACCACAGACAAGTTACTGTAAATTATTACCTTCTTTTCCCAGGAAAGTCTCCATTTTAGTTATATGCACATATGCAGCCAAAAATACTTTCCATATTATTCCTCAGCAGAGGCGTAACTATAGGGGGGGCGGGGGGGCACGTGCCCCGGGCGGCATCTTTTCTGGTCACGTGGGGGGCGCTGCCATGACCAAATTTTAAAAAAAATTTTTTAATTTTTTTGTTAATACAAATGTTTCCTGCTCAGTGCAGCAGCGCTGCAGCAGTCAAGGGAGAGCGTCGCTGCCCCCTTCCCCACGAGCGGTCCCTTCTGCGCCGCCTCCGCCCCCCCCATTGCTTTGCTGGCGCCTGGCGGCCAGTCAGTGGCCTGGCTTGGCGGCGGCGGCGGGCGCTTGTGAGGAAAAACCTAAGTATAATGTAGTATGTTGGGGGGGCGGCGGGGGGGGCGCCATTTCAGTGCTTGCCCCAGGCGCTGTTTTCCCTAGTTATGCCTCTGTTCCTCAGGGAAGTTGTTTACAGGACATTTTGCTCATTTTTCCCTTGGAAATTTTGACCTAAATTATTTTGTATAAATCACTTTCTCTGGCCCACTGTGCTTTGAGCTGGTGAATAATGTATGGTGTCCCCCACAGCATGTCAGAAAGCATTTGCTTCTAAATCCTTGGTGGTTCCTTTTCAGAACAGATCTCCCTTTTCACTTATTCATTTACTCTGCTTTGTAACTGCACAATGATTCACAGACGTTATATGAAAGCTTATGCCTTCCAAGTGGAACAAGAGAAACCTTGCTTGGAGCTCATACGTTTCTCCCTGTAAAGGAAATCTTACATTTTATATAATATCCTCATTTTCTAGCATATCTGCATATTCTTGAAATGTTTTCTGAAGTTTTCTCCACAGTTAAATGTGCAAATTAGTGACCCTCATGGATTTTCCCTTTCAATAATCTACACATTTTACAAACTTTGCTTCAGGACTCATGGCTCAACCCTGCACAGCTGTACCTGGAATGAATTTTAGGCAGACAAAGTAGTCACCCTGTTCTGTTTGGCCTTGAATTTTCAGTAGTGCTTGCAAAAGGAAGTAGGAAGTGGCAGCTTAAAGGGTAGTTTACATTTCAATTGTTGAGTGTCTGACTGTGGATTTCAGTTACAGCCTCCTCTGAGACTGCGTGAACATTCTCCTCAGCTTTTCAATCTGCTTGTCCTGACTCACTATAGTCCTTCCTTGGATGAATCTTGTTTGCCCAGAACCAATCCTGTGCATCCTGGGTTCCACGTCTTGCCTGGCCATCTTGGTCCAGATACTGTGTGTACGTACCTATTACCTTGGCAAGGACAGACAGGGAGCATCAGAAGATAAAAACTACATGTTCAGACAGATCTTGGAAGGTGAGGAGAGAGCTAAAGCAGTCCATACAGAATTGACTTATACAGAAGGTGGGGGGTGGGGCACCTGCAACAATACAAACCAGGCCTTGTACATAAAGAGATGTATATATCAGGCTGTATATAAATATGATTGATAAACAAACAAATGAGGGGCCCCACATGAAGATTCCATACGTATATATCACCGATGTGCAAAATGTTTCACTGTTGAAATATTTCAACTCGAAATGGGCCGTTTCAAGTGTTTTGAGCTCAAAACAAAACACCCTTTAAATAAAGGGCCTGTTTTGAGCTCTGAAAAAACAACAACCACATTTTGATTAGCAACGTTTCAACATTTTGAGCACGATTCTGGAGGCCTGTTTTCCCCTTGCTGATTGGTTTTCTGACACTGGCTTCCAAATGGCTTGTGATTTCTTTGGTTCTAGGTTGGCTTGTTAACATACAAATCAAGTGTTGTCATGGGCAACTGTGCCCCCATTGGCTGGGGGGGGGGGGAGCCCAAAGGAGGAAGTTTCAAAATATATTTAAGGGTACTGGGAGGCCAGTCAGTCAAAATTGTAATGTTGTAACCACAGGTCATAACAGAGAAAATGAACAAGTACATACCATGAGGCTATTCTCATGACAGCTTGGAAGTGGACTAAGGGAGCACAGCCTGCTCTTGAGCAGTCATGAGAACCACTGGGCTCACAGGTGAGGCCGGTGGTTCAGCAGCAGCTAGCCCGCTTAGATATCCCTCCCCTAAAAAGAGATTAGTGGATTGAACTCTGTTTCTGTGATTGTGAGTCACCATGGCGCAGCGCTAACTGCAGTGACTCATGAGGAGACCCCCACCGGGAGGCAACAACAAGCCTTCCAGCATCGGGGGTCTCCCCAGAATGCCCAGCACACTCACGTGGGGCATCCTGGGACTTCCAGGAGCTGGGCGGGCCCCAATCCCTGCATCTCTTCCAGATGTGTTGGACTTCAGAAGAGGAAACTTCTAAAAAATGAGGAGACTGGTAAGAATGAATTTGAAAGGGAAAGTCAGGAGGGTCAAATCACTCCAGAAAGCATGGAACTTATTTAAAACCACAGTACTAGAAGCACAGGAGGAAAGGTACCACCAAGTCCAGGAGGACGACAGTGCGGCTAACAAGTAGAGTCAGGGAAGCTATAAAAGGGAAGAAGACTTCCTTCAGAAAATGCAAGTCCTGCCCCAATGAAGAGAACAGGAAGGAACATAAACTCTGGCAAAAGAAATGTGAGACAATAAGGGATTCAAAGAGAGAGTTGGAGGAGCATATAGCTAGAAGGGGAATAACAAAAACTTCTTTAAATAGATCAGAAGTAGAAAACCTGCCAGGGAGGTGGTTGGACACCTAGATGATGAGAGTGTGAAAGGGATTATTAAGAAGGACAAGGAGATTGCAGAGAAGCTGGATGAGTTCTTTGCATCTGTCTTCACGGTGGAGGTTACTGACCATATACCCTCTCCAGAATTGAGCTTTTCAGGTTTAGTGGCTGAGGAACTGGGCCAATTTGAGGTGACAAGGGAAGATGTTCTAAACTGTCTTGAAAAACTAAAAATTTAACAAATCGTCAGGGCCAGATGGCATCAACCCAAGAGTTCTGAAGGAACTCAGATGTGAAATTGCAGATCTCCTAGCAAAAATATATAACTTGTCCCTACAATCAGGCTCTGTACCAGAGAACTGGAAAATAGCCAATGTGACTCCAATTTTCAAGAAGGGATCCAGGGGGGATCCGGGAAATTACAGGCCAGTCAGCTTAACTTTGGTGCCAGGTAAATTCATAGAAAGCGTACTTAAGGACAAAATTGTTAAGAATATAGAAGAAAAGGCCTTGTTGAAGAAGAACCAGCATGGCTTTTGCAAGGGAAAGTCTTGCCTCACTAACCTTTTGGAGTTCTTTGAGCTTGTCAACAGGCATCTGAATAAAGGTGATCCAGTTGACATAGTATACTTGGATGTCCAAAAAGCTTTTGATAAAGTTGCCCACCAAAGGCAGTTGAGCAAACTTAGCAGTCATGGAATAAGGGAACAAGTGCATGTGTGGTTTGGTAACTGGTTGAAGGACAGGAAACAGAGCGTAGGAATAAATGGACAGTTTTCACAATGGAGGTAGGTAGGAAGTGGGGTCCCCCAGGGGTCAGTACTGGGACCAGTGCTCTTTAATTTGTTCATAAATGATCTAGAAGTTGGGGTGACCAGCGAAGTGGCCAAATTTGCAGATGACACTAAACTATTTAGGGTAGTGAAATCCACAATGGATTATGAGGAGCTCCAAAAAGACCTCTATTTTTTCAGCTTTTTGGTGAGTGGAGAAACAAAATGGCAAATGCAATTCAATGTAAGCAAGTGTAAAGTGATGCACATTGGGGCAAAAAACACCAACTTATTCGCTGATGGGATTTGAGCTGTCAGTGACTGACCAGGAGAGTGATCTTGGGTTCATGGTGGACAGCTCATTGAAAGTGTTGTCTCAGTGTGTGGCAGCTGTGAAAAAGGCTGATTCTGTGCTAGGAATAATTAGGAAGGGGATTGAAAATCTGTTAAACATTTGTTAAAAATCACCCACTTGTTCATTCTTTTTGTGGGATGGGTGATAAGTAGCACTCATCACGCCCTACCACCCAAACCAGTTTGGGTGTTTTGGGTTTTAGGAGAGGAGAGCTAGTCTTGAGGTAGCAAGCATGACCTGTCCCCTTAGCTAAGCAGGATCTGCCGTGGTTGCATATGAATGGGAGACCAGAAGTGGAGCACTATAAGATATTCCCCGTCAGGGGATGGAGCTGCTCTGGGAAGAACAGAAGGTTTCAAGTTCCCTCCCTGGCTTCTCTAAGATAGGGCTGAGAGAGATTCCTGCCTGCAACCTTGGAGAAGTCGCTGTCAGTCTGTGAAGACAATACTGAGCTAGACAGACCAATGGTCTGATTCAGTATATGGCAGCTTCTTATGTTCCCATTGTTCCCTATGGCTGAAACACTAAAAATGTTTTGGGGTCTGTTCTGTTGAAACAACCAGGTCGACCTCTGTTTCAATGAAATGTTTTGGCCATCTGAGTATTGTTTCGAGTTCAAAACAAAATGCATAATCCATTTTGTGCACATCCCTAATACATACTTGTATTGTATCTAGGTTAAGAGATCTTCAGTCCTTTCAAAACTCCTGAAATGTGCATTGTTTATTATTATTTAATTCAATGTCAACTCCCTACCAGAATGTCTGGCTGACTGGGCCTAGGACATTAAGATTCTCTGGCCATTCGAAGGATGGAAGGTCAATGAGCCTGAATAAAGATAATCTGCAATTTTCATAGGATCAAACAGGATCTAATAATCCTTTGGTTCTTTGGATGTTAAGGAAATTTCCTCTGCTTGCAGACCCCAGGTTCTTTTAGAATCCTGGTCAGCAAGCAGTTTTGTCAGAAGAGCACTTTGAGAAGGCAGTATGAGATGGTGAGGCAAAGCTTGCATTTCATTCTCTGTCACTCCGCCATCCCAGTGTAACTGATTAGGAAGTCCCATTTCTAATAGCTGTTGCTCCCTTCTGTTACCACTGAGCTGGCATGTCTGCAGGCCAGGTGGCATCTGTTAGCAGTATCTTTTTGACCAAGACGTGTCAGCTGTGGACTTCGATTTTAGAAAATTTGAACCAAATTATTCAGAAAAGTAGTCCTGGGATGCATTTCTGTTCTTGATCCTACAGAGTACAAATTAGACGAATGAGATTGTTTTGCTCTGGCTGGGCTTTCTCTGAGGGAATGTGTTTAGATTGGAGCATCTAGGACTGAGGAAGAATTTAATCATAAATAGCTGGGAGACATTTTTGTTTGTTTGTTTGTTTGTTTGTTTAACATCCTGTTTTAGTTAACATGAATGACAATTATTTGGCATCTATGTATATAGTTTTATAAATAATGTACATGGCCAAAATACAGTTAAGAGACCAACCTCATATATTTAAATAAATAATGAAGTCTTTAGAAAGGAGAATTCAAACAGTCCTCCTATTCAAGTGATTTCTTATGCAAAACATTTGTTCCTTTGTAAGGCCACAACCCGAATAGGTCCTAATGGATTACCTTGCTTTGCTTGCATCAAAGGTATTCAGTGAAGTGGACAAAGAATACCTTTATATTTTTGTGACTATCCTGATCAGCTGCCTTTTATCCTGCAAGCTTTTATCCCCCAAGCTTGACTCACGGGCCTTAACAGCGCTAAACTATCTTTCACAAGGCTTTCCAATCAGCAGACATAGCACAATGTGAACATGATGGATCTTTGGCTCGCATAACTCCTTCTGATAGAGTGCGATATCCAAGAACTACAAAACCACGAAGCATAATTGTTGTATTATGCAAATCAGATTCACTATAGTGGCATACCTGTTTTGCATAATTTGCCTTTTTCTCCTATATTACTTCAGCTGATAGAAAAATATTAGATCTCCATTTCAAGTATACAGGAAATATACTTGAAATTTATACTCAAAAGCTTTAACTATATATTTTTTGTTGAAAGCACTGCAGGAAGAGTCAAAAGATAATTTTTTAATGTTTGAACTATTTTCATTCACATTTTTCAAAGACTTACATTTTCCCCAAGACCTATTTCCTATGGATGTAAAAACTTATTCATCTTTTAAAACACCTGGAACAAAACTTCTAGCTGAGAGAATGGTCTCATTTAAGAAATTGAATAGAAGCTTGACTCATCCACAACTTCCTATAGCCTGTCATTTTGGCAGCCACAAGAGAGAAACCTTCAGGGATGGCTTTTTGGTTTTAGACTTATTCAGAATTATTGAAGAGATCATTGTTGAGCAGATGAGAATTAAACCCAGTAGTACTGGCACTGCTACCATAATTAACCAAAATAAAAAACATGGTATTTTGAAATAATATATTTCTTAAAAGAAGTAAGCAGATCCATTCTACCACAAGATTAAAAAAGCTGTGATAAACTAATATAAGGCCTTTATATTACAAAGAAATCAAGACTGGCCTGTCCATATGGCAAATGTGACATTTCTTCAAGACACTGTCTGCTGGGCACCCACAACTACAAAGTCTCCTGAGTGTGGAGCACCGACCTAGAGAATGGGGATAAGCAGGTAGGTGTAGTGGGGGGGGGGCGGCAGAGGGGAGCCAAGTCCAGGTTATGAAACAGACATGATAATCAGTGTGTGACTGTTCCTTGCAACACTCACCCCCTATTTAGCTTGTAGTTGGCTGGTGCAGCAAACCCGTCTGAAACCCTGAAGAGCTGCTGCCAACCAGTGATGACAATACTAAGCTGGGTGGCCCAATAGTCTGACTTAGCATAAGATACTTCATATGTTCATTCTATGCAGTCTTGCTCAGGAGTATGTCCTGTGGAAATCAGTGGGGCTTATTCTTAGTAAATAGCCATGGAATTGTGCTGTAAATTGATGTATGTAATCATTTCACTGAATCAAGGACTCCATTAAAATCTGTTTGCTTGATCAGCTAGATACTTTGGAATTTAACGTTTTGAATTCACCTCCTTTGAATTCAAAAGGGAAGTGTTTTGAATTTGTGTTATTGGAGGACAGATTTGGCAGAAACAGCCTGGATGCCCGGAGCTTGTTGGGCTCTGGGGGCCTGTGCCAATTCTGCTGTGGAATCAAAGCTTGCTTTTGCCTCCTTACTATTCTTTCCCAGCCTGTAAATGTGTATTTTTTTAAAAAGACAATTCTCAAAGAGACAATACTTCTCCAGTTTTGTCTTCAAAGGAAGTGGATGCTGGAAAGATTGTCCTGAATTTTCTGCTAAATCATGCAAGTGGAACAAACAGTGTTACAGGCTTTTAATTTGGTATTTACCAGGCTGCCCATGGAGAATAACAAATGATTCCAGACAACTACCATGGCTCAGGAGTCAGGACCTATCCTCAGGAACCTCTTCATTACTGGAGTCCTAGGAGACTGAAGAACTTGAGACATGTGAAGACTGTCCCAGGAAGCAGCTACTGACCCACCTTTCTCTGCTGAGATCTCCACCAATGATAAACACCCACAGGGACCATGCATCTTCATACCTAGTCCCTGGGAATGTCGCCTTTCCAATGTCCCCAGACACAGCAGTTCCTTTTCTGCTATTGGCAGCCTTTGTTTCCACATAATTCGCAGGGGCACTACCAGCATTGCTTCAGAGCATACAGCTCAAGATCAGCACACTAACTCTATCTCTGGGAGCTGATATTCTCCAGGAAGATGTGGCCACGACCACATACCTCCCTGCAACAATACTTCAGACTTCAGTCTGAATATATCAGACTTGAAATATTATTGATCAGCAATGGACCAGCCCTTAGTCTACCTAAACCTGGAGTCCAGTTGCCCTGTCTCTGTGACCTGTCCTTGGTCCTGATGCTTTATTTTTCTTATTCCAGATCCTGGGATAACCTGTTCATGTCTCCTCCCTATTACAGATAACGGTGCCTTGTTGCTTTTGGGGCTGACAGGATGCTTCACTGCCCTGCCCTTCCACTGGCTGACAACTCCCTTCAGACCTCAGTCTTGCCCAGAAGAATAACAAGGCACATTCCTAATGCCTTGAGCATAGGCACTACAGCACTGCCCTGGGTTTCCAAGAGACCTTATTATGAAACCTGCACAGGCAGCACCTTCATTCTAGCCATAAAGGTCTACAAGCTCTTTTAATGTGGAAGGGAAACAAGGGTCTAGTTTCCACAAACAATAGATTAGGTGATAAACTGGTTCTGGACTGCACCACTTCAGGGTGAAGGTGTGAGGCTCACATGGCTGAATGCTTTTCTTTAAAAAACAACTCCACACAAAAAACTAGATGACACTTTGGGCATTCAGTCAACACCACAGTACAGACGGTCGTACTCCTGGCCCGTCACTCACCCTCTTTTCATGCTTACTGCAGCATTCATCTGAAGAAGCGAATGCCATAAACGTGATCGCACCCATTTCCGTGATCAGGGGGCTGGGTTGGGAGTGTGAGTGACGGGCCAGGGGCAGGACTTCCACCTGCTTGCAGCCTTGTAAGCGTGTACGGCAGCATTGATTGAATGCCTGAACAGGCTACTGAGAAGGTTAGATTAGAACCTTCTCCCTGAATCTAGTTTTCTATGTGCAAGGAGTGTGTGTTTGTCTGTGTGAAAGAGAAAGACCACAAGGTCACTTTACTGTGAATCCAGGAGAGACTGAATTTATAATGGGTGTGACTATATAATAAAATATGATGAAGACGACAACTTTATTTGTTAGCTGCCCTATAACAAATTGTTCTGTGGGCGACTCACAACACAGCATTAAAACATCAAGTAAAAACACATAACATGAAATCACAACACACACACACACACAGACTACAAAATAAAACAATTCAAAAACTTTTTTTAAAGTCAGTTTTAATAATCAAATTTAAAAATCAAAATTTAAAAGGCCTGAGTGAACTAAAAGGTCTTTACCTGGCATCTAAAAGAACAAAGTGGGTGGTGGGGGGGAAGGAGCTGGTATGGGGACATGGGCGGGGAGGTGGAGTGGCTGTGGTCTATAAGGATAACATCTCCCTTACCAGGGTCTCTGTTAGGGTATCAGACCATATTGAATGTGTGTACTTAAGTTTGGGGACCAGGGATAGAGTGGGACTTCTGTTGGTGTACCGATCGCCCCGCTGCCCAACAGAATCTCTTACTGAGCTCACAGACCTGGTTGCAGAACTTGCGTTGGAGTCTCCCAGACTCTTGGTGCTGGGGGACTTCAATGTTCATTTCGGGACCAATTTGTCCAAGGCAGCCCAGGAGTTCATAGCAGCCATGACAACTATGGGCCTATCCTAAGTAGTCTCTGGACTGATGCATACTACAGGTCACACGCTTGATTTGGTCTTCTACTCTGATCAGGGTGGTGTTCTGTGGGTGGGGACTCCTGTGATCTCCCCATTGTCATGGATGGACCACCATCTGGTTAAGGTTGGACTTACAACCACTTACCACCACCGCAGGGGTGAGGGGCCTATTAGAATGGTCCACCTGAAGAAGTTATTGGATCCGGTAGGATTCCAAGAAACCTTGGAGGGATTCAATGTTGGCTTTGCCGGTGATCCTGTTGATGCCCTGGTTGAGAACTGGAACATGGAGATTCCACAATTAATTTGATGTCTGAACAGGAGGTGTCCAACAACTCTTATGCGATTTGAATGGATCGGTTTCAGTTTGTGACTCCTGAGGATGTGGACAAGCTGCTTGGAGCAGTGAGGCCTACCACTTGTTCTCTTGACCCTTGTCCAACATGGCTTGTTCTATCTAGCAGGGAGGCTCTTGTAGGAGGCGTGGTAGAAATCATAAATGCTTCTCTGAGGGAGGCAGGATGCCTCCTTGTCTTAAGAAGGCAATTATTAGACCTCTTCTAAAGAAGCCTGCATTAGATCCCTCAGAGTTGAGCAATTATAGGCCAGTTTCCAATCTCCCATGGCTGGGCAAGGTAATTGAGAGGGTGGTGGCCTCTCAGCTCCAGATGGTCTTGGAGGAAACTGATTATCTAGACCCATTTCAAACTGGTTTTCGGGCAGGCTATGGAGTAGAGACTGCCTTGGTCGGCCTGATGGATGATCTTCAATTGGGGATTGACAGAGGAAGTGTGACTCTGTTGGTCCTTTTGGACCTCTTAGCAGCTTTTGATACTATCAACTATAGTATCCTTCTGGAACGTCTGAGAGGGTTGGGGGTGGGAGGCACTGTTTTACAGTGGTTCCGCTCTTACCTCTAGGACAGATTCCAGATGTTGTCAACTGGAGACTGTTGCTCTTCGAGATCTGAGCTTAAGTATGGTGTCACTCAAGGCTTCATACTTTCTTCAGTGCTTTTTAGCATCTACATGAAACTGCTGGGAGAGATCATCAGGGTATTTGGAACTGGGTGTTATCAGTACGCTGATGACACCCAGATCTATTTCTCCATGTCAACTTCTTCAGGGGCTGGCATATCCTCTCTAAATGCCTGCCTAGAAGCAGTAATGGGCTGGATGAGGGAGAATAAATTGAAGCTGAATCCAGATAAGATGGAGGTACTTATTGTGTGAGGTCAGAACTCCGGAGATGATCTAGATCTACCTGTTCTAGATGGGGTCACACTTCCCCAAAAGGAACAGGTTCACAGTCTGGGAGTACTTCCGGATCCACACCTCTCCTTGGTTTCTCAGGTTGAGGCGGTGGCCAGGGGTGCTTTCTATCAGCTCCAGCTGATATGTCAGCTGCGCCCGTTTCTCGAGATCAATGACCTCAGAACAGTAGTACATTTGTTGGTAACCTCCAGACTTGATTTCTGTAATGTGCTCTTCATGGGGCTGCCTTTGTACGTAGTCCGGAAACTTCAGTTGGTTCAGAATGCAGCAGCCATGTTGGTCTCTGGGTCATCTCAGAGAGACCACATTATTCCTTTGCTGATGGAGCTTCACTGGCTGCCAATAGCTTTCCAGGCAAAATACAAAGTGCTAGTTATAACTTATAAAGCCCTAAACAGCTTATGCCCTGGGAATTTAAGAGAGCATCTTCTTCACTATGAGTCACACCTCCCATTGAGGTCATCTGAGGAGGTCCGTCTCCAGTTACCGCCGCCAACTCATCTGGTGGCTACACAGAGACGGGCCTTCTCGGTTACTGCCCCAAGATTGTGGAATGTGGGCCCTGTTGAGACACAATCCTCCCCATATCTGGCAATTTTAAAAAACAAATAAACATCTGAAAACCCATCTTTTCACCGAAGCTTTCCCAGCTTTTAAAAACTGTCTGTTTTAATTTTATGGTTGATTTTAAATTGTTGAATTGTTTTAACTTTTTATATGTGTTTTAATTGTTTTATGTTAACTGCCCAGAGATGAAAGTTTGATGGTACAGAAGTTTAATAAATAAATAAATAAACAAAAAGATAAAATAAAGCTAGGCAAACCTCACTGGCATCTAAAAGAACAAAGAACTTGGCATCTAAAAGAACAACGAGATGAAGCCACGTGAACTAATCATTCCTTTTAAACAAATATTTGCAACTTGATCCATAGTACTTAGCAAAAAAAAAAAAAAAGGACTGCAAGTTTTTTAAAATGACATTTTGACTTGTAACATCTCCCTGGTGATGCTTTTTGAAGGAAACATTTACACTCTGTAGAATGACGTTTATACAGTGGTAGATTTCTAAGTCCAAAAGTGCATGTAGTAATGCAACAGAATTCTCAGTCAGCTACAAGTCAGACAATATGGCAGCTGAGGATAAACAAGATCACACTGTTACAACTACATAGAAACACCTCATTTCTGACTGGGCAATATTTATAGAACTTGGTTAGCTGGATTTTAGGCTTGATCTGTACGTGCAGCAGAATAAGATAGAAGAGTCCTGAAGTAGCAGAGCAGACTGCACCATGTCAGCCTGCAGTCAGGGGATTATGTTTTTGAATCCTCCCCTACATAAAAAGCTCTATACGAGTGTACAATTAGTAGAGCAAGGAGTTAGCAAGGAGTGGTGTATGTGTGTGTGTTACTTGCAAGAAGGTTGGAACATGGAAGAGCAATACAAATGGCATCTACCACCTGCAGTTTAAAATGTTTTACTCTACCATTTCAGGATTCTACCACCTTGTTTTGCTGCATGTAGATCTATCTGTTCTGATCTACACAAGGAGCCCCACTGATAACAAATCAGTGTCAGTCCACCTGAACTGATGGATGGAATGAAAGCTGACTTCCATTTAAATAACAAAATACTCTTCCAAGAGTAAATTGCTTGGGGCACTATCCACCAAGATATTCAAACACAACTGAAATGAATGGAAGCTGTCCAAGAGCACAAACTTCCCTATGGGTTTTGTCCTTGGTCTCTGCTGAGGTAGTTTAAACATACATTAAGGTCGTTCTCACTACTAAAATAGAGATGGGAAGAGTGGGCAGGCAGGGGGAAGAGCAGGGATGGACCTGCCTCCCCCCCACCGATGATCGTTGATGTCCTCTTTGGTGCGCTGGTGTACACCCACACAATCCACGCTATGCTTGAGGCTGGGACTCATTTTCCCGGCCTCCAGGAATCCCAAAATGCACCACAAAATGAGTGCAGTGCATCGGAGGATTCCCCCAGGAGTTGAGCGTTCTAGGCACTTAAGTTTATGCTCCGCACTAGGGATATGCACGAACCTGTTTGGAGGCCCTTTTACAGCCTCTAAACAGGTTCAAACATGGGGTGTGTGTGTGTTTCCAAGTTAGAAGCTGGGAGGGGGGTGTCACTTTAAGGGTGGGTAGGGTGCACTTACCCCTCCCCCTGCCTTCCCCCCGCTGGTGCTCGGTGTCTGTAAAAGCCTTCGGGGTGGCCGGCAGTGTACCTCCCTGTGTACCTTCTCCCTCTTCGGCTGGAAGTGGCCGGAAGTAGCGGGTGCGTGTGCACACATCACACACCTGTCTGACATGCACACGCACACGACATGCACCCTGTATGTCCGGCTACTTCCGACCCAAGAGGGGGAAGGGGAGGTAGGGAGGTACACTGCCACCTCGAAGGCTTTTACAGACACCAAGCGCTGGTGGGGGGAAGTGGGGGGAGGGGTAAGTGCACCCTCCCCCGCACTTAGTTAAGCAATTATAGGGTTAGGTCCAAAAGGACCAACAGAGAGACCAACAGCAATTATAGGGTTAGGTCCAAAAGGACCAACAGAGTCACACTTCCTCTGTCAATCCCCAATTGAAGATCATCCATCAGGCCGACCAAGACAGTCTCTACTCCATAGCCTGCCTGAAAACCAGTTTGAAATGGGTCTAGATAATCAGTTTCCTCTAAAACCATCTGGAGCTGAGAGGCCACCACCCTCTCAATTACCTTGTTCAGCCATGGGAGGTTGGAAACAGGCCTATAATTGCTCAACTCTAATAGCAATAGCACTTACATTTATATACCACTTTATAGCCGGAGCTCTCTAAGCGGTTTACAATGATTTAGCATATTGCCCCCAACATTCTGGGTACTCAAAAAAAAAAAAAAGGGGGGGGATCTTAAGGGATCTTAATGCAGGCTTCTTTAGAAGAAGACACCCCCCACCCCCTCTAGCCACCCAAACCTGGTTCTGTGCACATCCCTACTCATCACCCTGTATGCTTGCACCCTTTAACCCTATAATTGCTCAACTCTATAATTGCTCAACTCTAAGTGCAGGCCTATAATTGCTCAACTCTAAGGGATCAAATGCAGGCTTCTTTAGAAGAAGACACCCCCCACCCCCTCTAGCCACCCCAACCTGGTTCCGTGCACATCCCTACTCATCACCCTGTATGCTTGCACCCTTTAACCCAGGTAAAAGCCTGTTTCAAAAACTTGGGCTACCAGTGTAGGCAGCTCTGGGCAAGGCTGTCCTAACCGGGGCAGTGGTGGATTTAAGCAAAGGCAGAGTAGACACTTGCCTACAACAGCAAAATTTGAGCAGCAATAAATTTTGCCACCCCTCTCTGGGGGTGAGGGGAAAGCCCCCATTTTTCTCCTTAAAAACTGCCCTTCTGCGTGGCAGGATAAGGTCAGCAAAGGCTGCACAGCAGCAGCTGCTGGGAGGAGAGCAAGGGGAAAGTCCCCCCCCCCTTACCTTTACAACACAGCAGGGGTGGCTGCAGCAAGGAGGGTGGTGGTGGGCTGTGGGGAAAGTTCCCCCTTTTAGCAATGCCGCTGGCAGCACCGGGGCGTAACTACTATTAGGCAAGGGGAGGCAGCTGCCTGGGGGGCCCCACGCCTCGAGGGGCCCCCCAGAGGCAAGTCACATGACTATATATTGTGAAGTGTGTGTGTGTGTGATCCTCAGCGAGGGGGTTACTCGGCGATTACTACTCAGCGATCCTCAGTGTGTGTGATCCTCAGCGAGGGGCCCATTTAAAAATTTTGTCTCTGGGCCCACTCCAGTCTTGTTACGCCCCTGTGGCAGCAGCAAGGGAAGTGAGCGAGAACTCCTTCCACATCCCCTCCTCCCACCCAATAACTGCACGCGGGTCTGCAGTCCCTTATGGGCAGGCCTTTCTCCGCACGTGGAGAAAGGCCCATAACAGACTGCAGAGCGGGTGTAGAGTCATTTGGGAGTTGTGAGGTGCAGACATCATGTCAGTTATGGCCCATCACAGGGTTTCAAAGTCAGGCCGGCTCCTTAGCATAATGGACCCACAAGGTGGATAGATGGCAGGGCAGGCCCAACCTCTGGCTGGCCTCAGGTCCCAACTAGCTGTGTGGATTTCTGGGCCTCTGTTGTCCGCTGCCGGAGGTAGCACAGCAAACTCTCCCGCATGCAAATCTGACAGGTAAATTATTCAAACCAGGAAGGAAGGGGCTGCAGCAGCTAGTAAAGGACCTGACTAAGCCTTCGCAAGCTGCAGCAGCAAGGAGAGCAAGCAGGCCTGGAGGAAGATGGGATGAGCAGGCGGCGGGCGGGGAGGCAGGAAGCTAAGCCCGAAAGAGGCACGCTAATCGGTGCAGACCTCCTCTCTCCCACCCCTTGGCTGGCTGGCTTGCAGCGAGCCGGTGCAGCAGCGAAAGAGTTACGGGGCGGGGTGGCGGGGCGGGGCCGGCTGACAGCAGAGAGCATGTGCAGTTTGCAACCGCATCCAGGCTATGGGTTCCTTTTCACTGGCACATTTAATCTCCAGCCGCCGGGTTAAAAGCAGCAGGCGCCTGGAGTCTTCGATGGAGGCGCGGGAGGTGATGACCTGCTGACTGAGAACAGCCGAACCGCATCGCCACGAACGGGCCCCTGCGGTGGGGCTCTTCCTACTCACCTCCCCACTCCCCCAGCACAGCCCGGGTAGGTGCATCCTCCGCAGAGGCCTCCTTCCTGCAACGCGGTGGGGGGCGGAGGAGATTCCCGGAGCCGGACAAGGGAGACATCAGCACCAGGCAGTCTGGCTGTCGCTTCGGGGCTCCCTAGTGTCGGAAACTCCCGGTTCTGGAGAGCGCCTGGTGAATCGAAGCCGGACGGGACGGGAGGAGGAGAGCTAGAGAGGGGAGAGCTCAGCCCGCCGCAACAAAGCGAGAGGGAGATTGGGAGGCGCTTGGCCGGGGATGTGGCTGCTGGGCGGCGGAAGACAAGCAAGGGCGCATCCTGGCCTGCCTCCGCTTGCCGGATCCTGCTGCTGGGGCGCACAGGCACCTTCCTGGCTTGACTTGAAGCTGCTTACCCGCCTCGCCACGCCCCCGTTGGCCTGGGAAAGATGCTGAGCTGCAGCCCGTCCGGAAGGCTGGACTGGAGCTAGTCAGGAGCGGCCGGGGTTGGGCTAGATGAGGTGCGCTGCCTTCTTTCTGTCTTACGGGATATTCCAGGCTCTAAGCCTGCAGGTGTGTGTGTGTGTGTGAGAGAGAGAGTCTGCCTCCACACATGGGATAGGTAGGTTTGAAAGGAACTCCAACCACTATGCTTCCCGAAATGCTCCATGCTTCCCTTGCAGTTGCGTTTTTTGCACCCTTTCCCCCGCCAAGCAGTTATCGCCCCCTTGGTAATGAAAGGTATTTTAGCATCTTGTGTAGTGTTTAAAGATTCAAACTTCCTTCTGATTTGTGTGCTCTCCACCTGTCACGGCGTGGTGCTGTCTCTAGTTCGCGCGCCCTGTTAACTTACTGTTTATGGGTCTGTAGCAGTCTTCATTTGCAAAGTGCCTTTAGTTCCTTCATTATGTCCACCTTCACAATGCTCTGTGCATTAGGCCACTGCTGCTGCTACCCTCACTTTACAGACGGGAAACTGAGGCTGAGGGAGTGACTTGCCCACAGCTATCCATGCAAGAAGCGACAGAAGTGAGCCTTGGACCAGATCTCTCAGGTCCAAAACTCAACTCTGGAGCCACTAACTCTCCCTGGTTCTAAGCATGATTTAAGCTCTCTTCAGGTGTTATGAAGAGCATGAACACTGTACTCGGGTACAGTGACCGTGGGAGTGTGCCAGGAAGCCTTGCCCCCACACTGCACACTGACATACTTCATAGCCCCCCCCCCCCACCCCTTGAGTGCAGTGGTTGTCTGCAGAGGCAGACTCTGTACCTGGGGATAAATCCTCTCAGCAGAGCGGCTATGGAGCATGTCAGTGTTGGGGGACAGGGTTTCCTGATACTCTCGTGAACGCTGTACCTGGGTACGGCAACCACACTTCTTGTAACTCCCGACCCGATGAGGGCTTTATTCTCCACTATGTCTCAATTCCTACCATCTTCTCATCTGAACAGTAGGCTATTGGCGATTATGAAAACATACCACAGTAAACTGTCCAGTCTTTGAGATGCAGCAGAACTATCTTTTTGCTGTTACAGATGTAATGCAGTTATTTTACTGGAGTTTGTCAGAATTCTTTCATTTTCCTGCATTATTATTATTATTATTATTATTTATTCGGTTTTTATACTGCTCTTCCAGAAATGGCTCAGGGCAGTTTACATAGAGAAATAATAAATAAATAAGCTGGACCCCTGTCCCCAAAGGACTCACAATCTAAAATAAACATAAGATAGACACCAGCAACAGTCACTGGAAGTTCTGTGCTGGGCGTGGATAGGGCCAGTTACTTTCCCCCTGAGAATCACCATGTTAAAAGTTGCCTCTTTGCCAAGTTAGCAGGGGTTAACTTGTACTTTACCAAAACTTAACTTGTACTTAGTACTTTACCTTCTAGGTAGATATCTTCTGCCAGGGGACAGATTAACCTCTGCTGTAGATTAGTATAGCTTAAGTAACCTGCCTAGATAGCAGGAGGCTGTTAGTTTGAATCCCCGCTGGTGCGTTCCCAGAATATGGGAAACTCCTATATTAGGCAGAACCCTGAAATAGGAAGATACTGAAAGGCATAATCTCATATTGCATGGGAGATGGCAATGGTAAACCCCTCCTGTATTCTACCAAGAAAACCACATGGCTCTGTGGTCACCAGGAGTCAACACCGACTCAATGGCACAAATTTTCCTTGCCTAACAAGGCAAAGAGGTACCTTTTAAAGTGGTGGCATTTTTATATTTAGCAGGGAGACAGCAACTGTCCCTATTCAACCCACCATAGTGCCCCTCCGACAGTGAGGCTCTTTGGGACAAGGAATAATCTTGCCAATGCTTTTGTCTTCTGGAGAGCTTATTATTATTTTTTATTTTTTGGTTTAAAAGTGGTTTTTTTTTGTTTAAAAGTGATATATGAACAAATCATTATTATTTTTTTTAAAATACTGGGTAATAGACCTGTTCGATTCTTGCCTTAAGTGGTGCAGTGAGGAAATGCTTTACTAACAAGCAGAAGGTTGCTGGTTTCAATCCCTGCTGGTATGTTTCCTAGACTGTGGGAAACACCTATATCAGGCAGCAGCGATATAGGAAGACTCTGAAAGGCATCATCTCATACTGAGGAAGCAATGGTAAACCTCTCTTGTGTTCTACTAAAACAAAACCACAGGTCTCTGTGGGCGCCTGGAGTCGAAATCGACTTGATGGCACACTTTACCTTAGTAGACATGTTGAGTTACTACCTAGATATTTAGGTAGTACATATCCGACTGTGCTTCCAATACAGCCAGAGTCTAGCTGAACAGACAGGCAGAGGGGGCAATAGAAATTGTTAGTTACAATTGATGTGGGATTCTTGCTATAACTGTTTGGTCTGGTTTATCATTTGATTTCACTACACTGGGTCACTATACCCATGATAACTGACAGCTGATTATGCCACCTGACTTTATTGAAAAGCACAATGTTTTGAGATGGTGTAAGGAGATATGAAAGTTCTGTTCGTGATGTTACCTGTGATGGCCCATTCACACATGCAGGTCATTGAGTGATGTACATACACATGTGAACCAGCCCTTAGGAATTCTGTATTTTCTTGTATACCGTCTCAAACTTGTATGGCATGCTAGGGCTTTTTTGCATGTAGTAGTCATTCCCGTAGATCAACATTCTCTGCCCACGTGGAAACTATAGATTCATCTCTTTCAGTGGCCGTGTTGTTCTATCCAAGCATAAGCCAGGAATGTTTCCACATGAAATTGATTCAGTTGCTTTGACTAATGACGAGACTATTCTCCTTCCCTTTCCACTCTAAACTGAGAATAAAAAAGGCTCCTCAGGGACTAAAGCTGAATGGGATAGATGGAGGGAGACATAGATTGCACGCTCTACATTAATTACCTGTTAAGGGGTGGGGGAGAAGCACAGTTTCTCTTTTATATCCGCAGCTAAATATATACCAGCCATCAACAAATGTAGGGTTTTGAGCCTACAATGACTGATTCCATAAGTCTGCAGTGGCGTGTGATTTGACTGGATTGTGCCCCAAACCAGGGGCAGAGCTACCATTGGGCGAAAGGGTTCAAAGAACCTGGGCCACTCACCAATCAGGGGCCGCAAGTGTGGGCCCAGACACGCCCCCCCCGTGTCCGACGTCAGATGTGAGGGTGTTATTTTGGTCCCAGATGGGGCCACGGAGCCTCATCTGGAGCCGAAATCGGCCATGCTGCATGGCCAGAGTGGCTCTCCCTAACTGTGCAGGGAGAGCCACTCCTACTAGTCTCGCTGCCGATTGGCCCCGCTGCATTGCCAGCGTGGCCGGCACGGCTCTCCCTGCCTTAAAGGTAGGGAGAGCCGCTCTGCTGGCCCAAGCAGCCAGAGCGCAGCCATGAGGAGGAGAGGAACCAAGGCGGCAACCTTTTTATTGGAGGAAAATTGTGCGGATGAAGGGAAGCCGCAACTCTTGTAGCTGGAGAAACAGGAGGAGGAACCGAGTTGATCCGGCTAGGTAGAGAGGTCAGCCAATGCCCCCTAGTGTTAGGAGAAGTGGCTCTGGGAGCTGAGATGATAATTTTAAAAGCAACTTAGAAACCTGTATTCCAAATGACATGATCTACTCTCATTACTAGTGTTTTGTTCTATCCGTATAATAATCACGAACATTGACAAGAAAGTGGCTTCCACACTCACGCCATGTACACACTGGACCACAACACTGTATTTGAGAAGAACAAACGCTGACGACTCATTGACTAGGATTAATTACAGAGCCTGGGGCGGACAGATAAAACCCAACAATACAGTAGATCAGAATGAGACAGTACATATGTTCAGTACACAGTACACCTGTTCAGTCAGGGCTGTTCCCCATTCCAGGTGGCCTCTGCTGTCCTCCTCTAGTTTGAGCGAGAGCACCCACTTTGCAGCCCCTTAACTGCTGTTTGCAAGCAGATGCCAACTTCTGACACTGTGCTGCTTTCGCGCCCTTCCTACTGCTTGCTCCCTGACGCGGTGGCGTAGCTAGCTAGGCTGCATCTGATGTCAGACGTGGGGGGCAGGGCCAGGGGCTACAGCGGCCGCACACAGGCTGCCGCCAGCCTCGCTACGCTACTGCCCCAAACGACATTTGGGCACAAAGTTAAACACTTTTAAGTCTCAATGATTTCAGTGGGAGATATTTAAACACAATAAACCTAGATAGGTAACCCTCTTCAAACTTTGGGTTCATATCTAGGTTTATTTGAAGTGAGTTGGTTAGAATAAATCAAGATTAGTTAATTCAGATGCCACGGCCAATCTCAGCTTCTTTTTAATCTAGATTGGAACTAGAATTTCTGGGAGGCCTGCAGGGGAGTAGGGAGCTGGTGTAGTGGTTAGAGTGCTGGACTAGGACCGGGGAGACCTGAGTTCAAATCCCCATTCAGCCATGAAACTAGCTGGGTGACTCTGGGCCAGTCACTTCTCTCTCCGCCTAACCTACTTCACAGGGTTGTTGTGAAAGAGAAACTCAAGTATGTAGTACACTGCTCTGGGCTCCTTGCAGAAAGAGCGGGATATAAATGTAAAAATAATAAATAAAATAATAATAATTCCCAAGATGTTGTGCAGAACCAGCTTTAGCTGTGGTTCTGTGTGACATATGAACCAGTTCAGTTCTATTTGTAGACTTAAGATGTTGGATTATTGCTCTGCAGATGCATTTTGGGGTGATGGTATTGGGGGAATAATATTGTCTGAACCTAAGATTGTTTACTCAGCTTTAAGTTCTGATACAACTTGCTTGCTTGATAGCATGCATAGGACTGCTGTGCTAGAGATACATGACAGCTTGTGTCCAGTTGGGAGTTGTACAGGTTGTTGACTTGCAGAACTTGTGGTTCAGGTTTTGGACATGTTTGATGAATGTTGTTCAGGACACTGTGAGGGCTTTCCCTCACATTGTCAAGAAATGAGAACTACGAAGCAAAAATCAAAAGAGCTGACACTAGCAAGAGACAGTTTGGGTGCTTTCTCATTACGGTAAGGAAAGACTCCACTTTTCCCTTTGACAAATAAGAGAACAGAAATTCACTCTTAATGAAAGGTGCTTTTAGGAATATGGTGTTTATGGGTTAATCTGCTAGTGAACTGCTAACCAACAAAGGGAGCCAAAAGTATCTATATACTTATGTGTGGCAGAAATCTCGTGAGAGTGGCGGAACCCTCGCGAGAGTTCCTGACAGACGCGGGCAGTAAGGAGTTTGGCTGGGCGGTGGAGCCCCACGCACGGCAGGAGGCAGTTGGCCGCCCGCCACACCTGGACTAGCACCAGGGAGCGGCGAACGACTGACTTTCTGGAAGTGGTGGGGAGGAGAAGCGGCTGCGGGCGGGGAAGAGAAGCCTGGCCGCCGAGGGAAAACAAACCGGGACGATGGGGGTGGGAAAGAATTGGGGGTGGGTGGGAATGAACTGGGGTGGGGGGAGAACAAAATGGGGCTGAAGGGTGGGGGGAAGAGTCAGGGAGAACTAGGGGCGTAGATGCTCTGCGCCCGGTCAGCTAGTTTTCACTAATAGACTGTTCTGTGGTACTCAAGCTTTCTGGAGTGCTTTTAGCACTCCAGAAACTGTAGTTTTTAAATGTTTCGTTAACTGTAGTTTTTAAATGTTTCATTTCACAGTTGCTGTACAAAAGGGATTCATTTTGAGCCAAATGCAAACTTTTCTGTCATTAGCTGTTCCTGAGTGACAACTCATACTGTCCAGGGGAGCATACATTCTTATACCATTGTTAGAGATATAGTAGATAGGAAGTTTGCAGAGAAGTTTCACTTTATCGATACTTGTCTCTCACTGGGCTGGTGCGTAACATTTGGAATTGTGAAATACCCTCCCCAGAGAGATTAGGTTGACTCCCTTGTTTCTCTGCTTTCAGATGGAAGTCAACACTTTTTTATTTTATTCCTGAGGGCTTTTAATGTGGTTATGAGTCTATTCTATCATTCTTTCGTAATTAGTTTCTCTCTTAAGGGGTTTTGTTGTTATACATATTTTAAACTGTTTTTCAGATTTTACTGTGGTTTGATTGTTGTAAGCTGCTTTGATACACACACACACACACACACACACACACACACACACACACACTCTTATCATATTTTATTTATTTATCATAAGAACAGCCCTGCTGGATCAGGCCCAAGGCCCATCCAATCCAGCATTCTGTTCCATGCAGTGTCCCACCAGATGCCCCTGAGAAGCCTACAGGCAAGAGGTGAGGGCATGCCCTCTCTGGTATTTAGAGGCATCTTGCCTCTGAGGCTGAAGGTGGACTAGAGCCATCAGACTATCAACGATCTATCAAAGGCTACTAGTCTGGGGGCTATAGGCTGCCTCTAGCCTCAGAGGCAGGATGCCTCTAAATACCAGTTGCAGAGGAGTAACTGCAGGAGAGAGGGCATGCCCTCAGCTCTTGCCTGTGGGCTTCCTAGTGGTACCTGGTGGGCTACTGTGTGAAACAGGATGCTGGACTAGATGGGCCTTGGGCCTGATCCAGCCGGGCTGTTCTTATGACTAGTAGCCATTGATAGACCTGTCTTCCATGAATAAATGAATAATAAACATGCTTGAGTTCTAAACTATTGTTTAGAAAGGGGTAGACTACACACCTAGTTACCTTCCCTCTCCTCTTCTGCATGAACTTATTTATTTTTTCAATCTGTAATCTGCCTTTTGCTAATAACTTATTCTGTTCCAGACTGAACTGGGGTCTCTGCCAAGGTAGGGCCCTTGGAGTGACAAAGACCTCAGGCAGCAACAAAGGATAAGGGGGCCAGGATCTCCACTAGCTCCAAAAAGCAACATTGCTCCAGCAACCACTTGGAGCAGACTGCTGGATTTAAAGGCTGTTACCTGCATAGAATGAATTGGTCCTTCCCCTTCCCTGAGGAAGCCTCTGGTGTTTAAAGGGCCCTTGCCCAATTTTCTAAGTGCTGGCTGTGGAGACACTGGTGGGGCTTCTGCTAGGGCTGGCAGGACTCCTCCAAGTCAGAGGATGAAGGCAGGGCGACCTGACCCCCCTGCCCAACTATGGCAGATTTTCTTAGCCTAGATGGGCAAGGGTAAAGAACGCATGAAGGATCTGGGTGTACTACTGAGGATTTTGTCCACATCCTCAGGCTTCAGTAACAGAGGACTAGATGGTGTATGAGGCAAGTCACTTGGAGTTGTCTGGAGTCTAAGTCAATGAACGTAAGCAACTTACAGCTAAAGTGACAAGCAAACAGGTCACAATGGCCTGCCATGGGCTCCTCCCTGTGCAGTCCTGTACACTCCCTGTGCAGAGTGTAGCATATAATAATTTCATTACTTGAAACAGCTCTGCTGGCCTACACTGAGCAGATGTGGTGGTGGTGGTGGTGAAGTATTCTTTCTTTGCTGCCATCATTGTCATGGCAGTCCTTAAAATGGGCTCTGGCCTGTGTTCAGAGTCACCAGTCCTGGCAACAGGGAAATCTCTAAGGGCTATCTGGAATCTGAGCAGCTCCATAAGCCTTTGAGGAAGGCTATCTTATTGAGTACTCTGCAGAAGTCAAAGCAAGAAGACAGACTGAACCCCACTAGATAGTGATCAGTCCATAGCCATTTATAATAACCTCTGCCATCCCATAATCCTCTCAAGCAAAAACCAAATCAAGAATGTGTCCTTGAATAACATGAATAAGACCTGATATTAATGGAGATAGGCCCATGGTTGTGATTGTGGCCATGAAATCTTGACCTGCACCCATTAGGGAATGCCTCAGCATAGGCACTGATATTGCCCCCACCCCCACTCCAAATCCTTCTTCTGAATTCCCTGGTGACCTTAATCACAGTTAAGCACTACATTATTAAATTGGCAGAATCCACTGCAGTGGATTCTAACTAGCGAGGTTCCGTCTTACAGGCTTGCTAACCAGATTCAAACCTTGGATTCACATAATGACTGACCCACGTTCAACACTTTGTCCGAGAGAGACCAAAATTGGCTGGCTTGACCCAGCAAAGGGTATTCAGCAGATAACCTGGCAGTCTGATCAATCTTCTTCCAAAAATGCCATGAATTAGGTCAGATTATTATAATAAGATTCTAGGTCAAATCTCAGAATAAAACTTTTAACCTATTTTGTTTAACAAATAGCAGTTGTCACACCAGCAGTGTTGTTAGTAGGGGAGTATGGGAAGTGAGTTTCCTATCTGACATCTAAAGAAGTGCATGTGGGGGAGAATGCGTTTTCGTTTCCCAAAGACTTTCAACCGTGTGTTCTTCCAAACAGAAGATGAATGAGTAAATCTGTGACGGGGCTATGCCACTTCAGAGTGCACCTGCAGCTCCCATGACCAAATGCTTCTCTGAACAAAAGTGAAATCTCTTGCATAGAACATTAGGTGTCAGAGAAAAGGTTAACCTAGAACTCTTTTGCTTGACCCCTTATTTTCTGTGTGGCAATGTTTTGTTATGGAGAAGTATTGAATTATGTGAGCGCCTGTCTGCTCTCTGAAGAAGGACAGCATAGACTCAGGCTTACCATGCAGTGGGGAAGTAACTTGCCTAGGGAGCAAGTTCGAATCCCTGCTGTTACATTTCCCAGACTACGGGAAACACCTATATCAGGCAGCAGCAATATAGGAAGATGCTGAAAGGCTTCATCTCATACTGTGCGGGAGATGGCAATGATAAACTCCTCCTGTATTCTACCAAAGAAAGCTACATTGCTCTGTGGTCGCCAGGAGACAACACCAACCCGATGGCACAACAGTTGCTGATGTTGCCCTTTTGTTAGCCTACTTTCCAGTAGGCTTATGAGATCACCTGGCATTCTGTGTGTGTGTGTCTGTCCGTGTGCCCCCCCCAATCAACTTTGCAACACCTGGACCAATATGAACCAAATATGGTACAGTTGTAGGGACACCTCAATGGCATAGTTTGTGATGATGTAATCCACCCCTATCCAAGATGATGGACACTTAAACATTTGAGGCGCAAGTGGGCTAACTTGTGAACCGCCTAATCAATTTAAACCAAATTTGCTACAGCTGTAGAGACACATAGGGATGCCCAAATGTGATGTTGTCATTCACTCCAATTCAAGATGGCAGCCACGTGAACATCTGAGGCACAAGTTGGCTAATTTGTGGACTGTCTAACCCATTTAAACCAAATTAGGTACAGTTGTAGTGAGTGACACACAGGGACACCTCAATGGTGTGGTTTGTGATTATATCATCCACCCCATGCAAGATGGTGGACATGTAAACTTTTGAAGCGCAAGTGAGCTAACTTGTGAACCACTTAACCTATTTGAACCAAATTTGCTACAGCTGAATAGACCCATAGAGATGCCCCTGTGGTGTAGTTTGTGATGATGTTACCCACCCCTGATCCAAGATGATGGATGCATAAACTTTTGAGGCATAAGTGCACTAACTTGAGGACCGTCTAACCAATTTGAACCAAATTTGAAACAGCTGTAGTGAATGACACACAGGGACACCTCAATGGTGCAGTTTGTAATGATGACATCCACCCCGATCCAAGATGGCGGAGACATGAACATTTGAAGCGCAAGAGATCTAACTTGTGGACCTTGATTTGAATCAAATTCAGTCCAGATGTAGAGACAGTGAAAGGAAAGTAGGCTGATGAGTTCTTACTAGAACAACTTGTTTCTTTTTAAATTGTGAACCCCTCCAGGACAAGGAACCTTCTTATTCCTTTTGCTGTGTAAATTACTTTGAGAGCTTTATTTGGAAAGCAGTAGAAATCTTCTTCTATGTCCTATCCCCTGTTTATGAGTAGCCCTATTCACATGTTATGTTCAACTCTCGTATGAGTGTACGGTGTGCACAGGTACCATTCTCTACACAAGTACAGCAGTACACTTCCTATCTGCACCATGCATTTGAGAAGCCTGTACATGCATTTGAGGAGAATGAACACAGGTACAGTCATTCAGAGCCAGCATGGTGTCGTGGTTAGAGTGCTGGACTAGGACCAGGGAGACCCGAGTTCAAATCCCCATTCAGCCATGATACTAGCTGGGTGACTCTGGGCCAGTCACTTCTCTCTCAGACTAACCTACTTCACAGGGTTGTTGTGAAAGAGAAACTCAAGTATGTAGTACACCGCTCTGGGCTCCTTAGAGGAAGAGCGGGATATAAATGTAAAAATAACAATAATGACAATAACAATCCCATGTAGAAGTGTACAGACAAACATGTACAAGTGTACAGATATCGGGACACTCATAGAACATAATAGACCACTTCAGATGTTATGAGCGTTGTGGACACTCAGGGTTACAAGTGCAAAAGCTGGGAGGAAGTCCCGGCGCCCCTCAGTCAATCACCTCCTCATGCCAGACAAACACACTTATGGTGCTGTTTGTCTGAAATGTGTTTGTTAGGCTCGAGTGGGTGATTGGAAGCAGGGTAGAGGGACTTCCTCCCTGCTTTTGCCGGACTAATATGAATATGAATATGATGAATATTTATATACTGCTTTTCAACAGAAGTTCCCAAAGTGGTTTACATAGATATACAGAAACAAAATGGCTCCCTGTCCCCAAAGGGCTCACAACCTGAAAAATGTCTGACTAGGACTAGTTCTAGGTCTGTATGCAGCCTATGAAGTGGTTTTGTGTGTTCTAACCCCTGCTAACTGGGAAAAGGGTCACCTTTTCTAATGTGATTCTCATTATTTATCAGGGGGAGAGTAACTGGCCCTATCAACCTCCAACACAGTAACTCCAGTGACTGTTGCTGGTGTCTATCTTAACGTTACTTTTTAGATTGTGAGCCCTTTGGGGACAGGGATCCATCTTCTTATATTTATTTATTTCTCTATGTAAACCTCTTTAGAAACTTTTTGTTGAAAAGTGTTATCTAAATAGTAGTAGTTATTGTTCTATCACTAAGATTGAACGAGGGGGTGGATATGGGTGACCATTTTATTTCATATTCTACCACACATGACTATATCATGCCTGATGGTGTGGCAAAATGTTCCTTATCATTTGGCAAGATAATCATGTGGCAGGATGGTCAAAGTACCATGAGGTGAGAGAGTATAATCTGAGGTAGTTGAGTTTTCTGTATAGGTTAGGGTAGAGTAACAGACACTTCCTTTTGAAAGTTCTGCAATTTCAGTTCCATCTTCATGGTTTATAAAAGGTATTAAGTTCATCTTTTCATGATTTGCACTGAGTGAAGGTGTTGCCCCTCATAGCACCATCCAGTAATTCTGCTTTGTAGTGGCAAGATATACTTACCACCATAGGTGTGTCTTGCAGAGTAGGATACTCGGCAGTGAGAACTGCTATCTACACGGAATAAGGTCTACCCAGAGAAGGTTGCTGTGACCTCAGTTCAAAAGCAGACTCTAGTTTCAAACCTAACCACTTTGTAATTGGTTGTACTATGGAAATAATAAATCGAAGACCTCACTATAATACCTGTGTAGTGTAACTTCTTAGCCTCATCACTTTATTTTCCATCTGCTATTAGTATCTATAACTTAAACAACTTTATAACTACTTTGACAGTAGCTGGGCGTGGGTTGGGGAGCCAAAATCTAGTGGTGCCCAGCTCATTAGCAAAATAAACTTGTTTGTGTGCACTAATTAGGGATAATGATGCCACGTGGTTTGTTAAGAGTGTTTAATTCTCTGTCAATGACATGCCCACCAATGTGTGTCAAAGAACAGGGACCAATCAGAATCTCAGGGGCATCAAAACTAGAAGCTGTGTGTACTATTTTATTTTATGTTGAGAGCTTGTTCATAACAGTTTTAGACTTAAGTGAAGGCATATTGCTTTGAAAGTTCTCTTGGTGCATCACTCATGCGAGGATTGGAATGGATTTATATTGGTGGGGAAGAAAGAAAAGAACTATGTCATCCTGTACTTTGACTGCTGACATTGAATTAATTAACCTTGTGCAGAAGTTTGGGACAACCACCCTAATAAATCCTCTCCCTACGCAATCTTTTCTTCAAGCTCTATATAAAAGATGGATTAGAGCATAAAGAGGATCTCATCCGTTAAGTGCCTCCACTATCATGTGTTATCTTTCCTTTGTTGCATAAGGCTTGAGAATTGGTGCTCATTAGTTTAGAGTTAAGTGATGGGGCTTGAACTAGAATTTGACTCTCTTGCTGTGGCTTGTCCCATCTCAAGCTAGCAACTTTGGCCAGAATTAATTATCTGCTGAAAATTCCCACTTGTGGTAGGGAAATTCTTCTGGCTAACTAATCTTTGCTCTTCAGAGCAATTTGAGGAATGCACCTGCTAAGACAGTAACAAAAGACAGAGCTAAAAATAAAAGCTCCCAACTCCATTAATAAGATGAGTGTACAAGGAAAATGTATGATGAACATTAACATTAATAGAGAAACAATGTTCTTTCAGTCTGCCAATTTTTTAACCTAGGCTGAAGCACCTCTGGAAACATATTTCCTTTGTTTTTCCTCCCTTCATTCCATCAGTGGAATGTAAAGTATGGATAAAACCAGAAATGGATGTCTGAATTGCTCTTCCAGTCCACCCTGCTGCGAAATGTGTTCACTATTAAATGGCTTCAGTAATTCATTGTAGTGATGGCTGTAGATAGTACTCCAGATTTTCTTCTAGTATAAGTGTTGATGAAGGTGCTCAAGTGAAGGAGATGTATTCTCATTTCACACCAGCTTAAATGTGGATCTTTCTCTTGTCTTTCATCTATGTTACTTTGTATGTGCTTGGTTTTCTATGAGATTCAAGATTTCTCTTTATAAGCTTATGTATACAGACTTGTGCTTAAGTAGATAATTTATAGGGGAGATATTTCACTTATCTTGGGAAAGAGAGAATAATAGTTATTGATCTATCCTGTTGCATTATTATATACATGTTCTTGCAGTGATCTAGTGAGTGGAATATAAGAGCCATGGATACCGTAGTTCTTCCATAAGCAAGCATATCAGTCTAACTAGGCTTTGCTTGAACCCTGTCAGTCATGATCCAGTCTCCTCCAAAAGTTACAATCTCCACAGCTGGTAGCAGAAGAAGCAGGATCTCCAAGGATCACTGCTGGCAAGGATCACTGAGTAGGGCAGTTGACATGATTATTACTAGGGTAGGAGACACTTCCCACCCTAGTTTTGGGGGGAGTTGTGTGCACTCCTGATATTTGATTGTCTGCAAGGGGAAAATGATCGGAGGCTTCTTCTGTGATTGTGTAGTAAGCAGCGGCTGGGTTGGAAGGCTCCCTTCTACCCTGCTGCTGTACCCAGCTGCTCTTATAACCACCCAATCGTCTGTTCAGTGCCATGGCAGGAAGTTCTTGAAGGCCTTTCGTTGTCACAAAAGCAAGTGGAAGGTCAGATTGCTATTTGAACAACCTAGGCAGAGAACTCTGTGAAAGAAATAGGTTAAGAAGTGATGAGAAATCTAATATAAAAACTACTGCACATGAACTTTGATAGTAAAGAGCAATTCATTTAACATGCATGCCTTTTTTGGTGGCTCAGCCACTCACTATTTCTGTTATATATTTATACAATTACCGCTGAGCTATTAGTATTATAGTTATTAAATATATAATTAATTCACCATGTCCATTTTACAGATGGCCTAATAAAGTAAAAGTTTTAAACTGAAAAACAACTAAATTCCTTATTCCAGAACAAAACTGTAAAACAGTGGAAGAGCCAGAAATAGAATTGAAATGACCCAATAAACCACCCACTGCCCTCCACAGCATATGTGACAGTTGGAAAATGTTAATCTGCTAAACTGCTAAGCAACTGTGTCCTGACCTCAATCCCTATTGGATCAAGAGGGGTTTTCTTGGTGAATTATGTTTCTTCTCCTAAACCTTGATAGATCTGGTGTGGGTGAGGTTTTATTAGAACATACTGTCTTCTTATTGTTTGTAGGAAACCAGTGCCCTCCACTACTCTTTTAGTACATTTGCAAGCGCAACTGGCTATACATTTTCAATACAATGAATTAAAGCTTAAAAGAAGCTGAGGTCTAATTAAAAAAGTTGCATTTTAAAAAAATCACTAATTTGCATAGTTTCTCATGTTAGCTTTACTAACCCCAAATTACCTCAGCATGTTACTACTAGACTAAAGGTCAAATGGATAAGGAATTAAATGTGAAAAATCAGTTAATGTTCAAAATCCAGAAGTAGAATGAAGAAGGAAAAGAATGTTTAGTAATGCAGAATAAGGGCTCCTTTCCTTTAGGAAAATCTAAATCTGTATTGGTTGTGTTCTGCCTACGTGTATTGATCTTATTGTTTAGGATACATATGAAGGCCCCATGTCCTGTAGCTTAACTCTCCCTCATGTAGTGTACAGTAGCCACATTTGGCCAGTGACTTGACCTGAAGAGTAAATCTGTGTTTTTATGGAGAAAAGTCCATTGTGAAAAGAGGCAGGGAGTGTGGCGGGGGAGAAGAGGCATGGTTTCACCTACCTTCCCACCAGACAATGCAGCGCGGACCATTTGAGATCATTTCCCCAGCCTCCAGATAGCCCTCAGTGCACCATGCAACTGAGCAGTGCATTGGGGGAATCCCCCAGGAGTTGGGTGCTCTAGGTGCCCAACTCTGAGCATGCTTGAGCTTCAAGCAGCTCAAACACACACAAACACGGCCCATGTGCCCTTGAGGGCTTGTGCATTTAACCTCAGCTACAGGGCAGGGTACAAAGTAGGGTTAGGCGGGCGGGCGGATGGATCCATTAAATCTTGAGATGTGACTGTTCAGACTTCTGATTGTCAGGATGTGTTCAACAATGCTTTTCCAACTACAGAAAGTAAGAAGCCTAAAGAACAGCTAGTGCTAAATTACACTATGTCAGGAGTTCTCAAACTTTGATACTGTGACACCCTAAAATAATATGTAAAGCTAAGTGACCCCCTATGTGATGGGAAGGCTTGGTAGGGAAGTGGGGTTGGTGAGAGAGAAAGAAAGAGAGGTTTGGAGGGGGGG
Source organism: Hemicordylus capensis (assembly GCF_027244095.1). NCBI lineage: Eukaryota > Metazoa > Chordata > Lepidosauria > Squamata > Cordylidae > Hemicordylus > Hemicordylus capensis. Next base: position 80,437,748 of record NC_069657.1, on the reverse strand, counting down.
AGCTTGGTGAGAGAGAGAGGCTTGGTGGGGGGCTTGGTAAGAGGAAAAAAGAAAGGAAGGCTTGGTGAGAGAGAAATAAGGCGTTACGGCAAGGGCTGGTGAGAGAAAGATAAGAAACTTGGAGTGCGAGAGAAAGAAGAGAGTGGCTTGGTGAGAGGGTGTGTGTGTGTATGTGACAAAAGACATGCTTGTTGAGAGAGAGAGAAAGGAGACATGGCAAGGCTTGGTGAGAGAGAGAAAGGGTGGGGCACACAGTTGGCTCCACCTCTCACAGTCTATGGCTCTGTACATTACTTGCTCTGATTTGCATTTTGGGCGGTATACAAACCAACAAAATGGCTCCCTGTCCCCAAAGGGCTCACAACCTGAAAAATGTCTGACTAGGACTAGTTCTAGGTCTGTGTGCAGCCTATGAAGCGGGTCTATGTGTTCTAACCCTGCTAACTGGGCAAAGAGGCAACTTTTTTACATGGTGATGCTCTTTATTTAGCAGGGGGAGAGTAACTGGCCCTAACCGGTCCTATCCAGCCCCAGCACAGTACCTCCAGTGACTGTTGCTGGTGTCTGTCTTATATTTCCTTTTAGATTGTGAGCCTTTCGGGGACAGGGATCCATCTTATCTTTTTTAATTATTTCTCTATGTAAACCACTTTGGAAACTTTTTTTGTTGAAAAGCGGTATATAAATATTTGTTGTTGTAAATCTGGCGGAAATGTGAACCCATTCCCTCCATTCCGGAGGAATGCAAGTTAAAGGGCTTTAAAAGCCTTGTGTGAAAAACTTCCTAGCAGACACTCTGTCATATAGCCCAGATGAAGCAGGTAAAATTCACAGATGTCAAAGGAACTACTCATGGGTACATCTGCAGAATTAGATCTTCATGGTAAAAGATGTCGAAAGCCACCAAGGGGATATTAATCAAACCTATTTTTCTAAATAATCTTTGTTATTCAGGCTGGGCTGGTCCTGTCACTGATGTGTGGGCATCTTCAAATACAGCAACACCTCTTGGCAGGCTTTGGTGGAACACAGGGAAAAAGCAAACATTCAGGATTATAACTTTCTATAGTGCTGCACAAAGAATTCTGTTTAATCTGGAGATCTCTGTAGGCTGGGATTAAGAAGACGTGGGTGGTTTAGTTTAACTTGCTTCTGTGGCATTCCATTTGTTTGTTGTGATGCAGTATCTCCACTGGATATTGAAATATCAAAATTACATTTGGTATTTGATTATGTTTGGTATGCATGTTCAGAATACAATTGTATATTTTGCCTGATTATCATTTCAACCCCTACACCTGTTTTCAAGGGAGAGAAGAAAAAGGAAACTGTATGGGAATGAAACAACTGCCCTGAAGATTGAAATGGGGTGAAAATTGGTGTGCAGATTCAGGGCACAATTGTACATTTCAGGTTTGAGCTGCACCCAATTTCTCACACCCCTTTTCAAAGGGGTTAGGAAAGATGTAAAGCACACTATAATGCAATACTGTACATCACTTAAGATATCACAATGAAATTCATTATGACATAATTCTCTATTTGACTTTTGAACACATACTAAACTCCCCTCACATCCATTTTGTGGTGTGGGGGGGGGGGAGAGGAGAGATGCAAAATTCATTTGGTGGGATCCAGAGATGCCCATCTGCTCACAGGAAGTTGTCTGCTATACACCTTGTAAAGACTGTTGCATGAGAAAAGTGAAATGTCGCATGCACTTAGGCCTTAAGAAGGAAGACCCACTAGAAAGTATTGTCATACCTGTGAGGCTCTCATTCCTGGAGATTTTCACAACAGTTGTTTATACTGAACTTCACAGAACAAAAAATCTGCATCAATTCAAAGTCTCCCATTCCATGTCTCATTCCCCAGTAGAGTTTATTTTTATATATGATTCCCAGAAGATTCTGACTCTTTGCTTCTGGAGTTCTGATCTTGCACAGCGACTCTTCTCTTCCAGTTAGTTTCTTTCTCTAGGTAACTACTGCAGTGTTAAAGGCAGGGCTTGAAAAGGTTTAGGTGCCAGGGAGCCATGGTGCCTATAAATTTAACCATGCGGCCAAGACTAGGATATTCAGAGGTGGAGTTATTTAATAAAATCTTTGTATGTCCCAAGCAACCCTCTTTATATTCTAAGTATACTAGCTGACCTGGTGCAGAGCATCTGCGCCCCTAGTTCTCCCTGTCTCTCCTCTCATTTCATTCTCCCCCCACCTTCAGCCCCATTTTGTCCCCCTCCCCAGCCCCAGTTCGTTCTCCCTCGGCAGCCGGCCTGGTTGCCACTTCTCTTCTATGGCCGGCCAGCTGCCTTGCTGCCACTTCTCCTTCACGGCCGGTTAGGGTCCTCTGCAGCCAGCCAGCCAGCCGCCGCTTTGCCTTCATGGCTGGCTGGCCTAGCCACCCCTTCTCCTCCGCTGCCTGGCTACCACTCCTCCACAACTAGCCTGGCCACCCCTTCTCCTCTGCAGCCAGTTAGGGTCCTCTGTGGCTGGCCAGCCTGGCCGCTGCTTCTCCTTCACGACCAACTTCCCTGGCTGCCCGTCCCCGTCGCTAATTAGCAGCTGCTCGCAAACTCTCATGAGAGCTGCCACGCATGGGATTAGCGACAGGTACATGTAGGATAATTATATAGATAGATAGATTGTTGTAAAGAGGATAAAAAGAAGCCCATTTACCCTAGAGTTGCTATGTCCCCTGAAATTCCAGGTTTCACCTGGATTTTAAGCATCTCACCCAGATTGCTTAGCCCATCCAGATTCACCCGGATTTCAGCTTTCAACTCTAGCCCTTGTAGAAGCAGAGTTATGGAGCAAAACGTGCAGTGACTATTCTGCTCAAAAATTATTTTCAAGCCAATTGACATAATATGTAAATCAGGCATCCAGATTTGGAAAGCCAGAATATGGCAACCCTATTTTACCCTCGCCTCACCCGCAGTGTCCATCCCTTTTCTCTGTCTCAGTATAAGGCAGCTTCCTACGTGCCTATGACTTCTCTCTCTCATGCAGCCTCTCCCTATCAACAGCAACTTCCTATACTTTTGGTCTTGCTGATGGTGTGTCTGTGTGTGGTGGAGAGTTTCTCCTAAGGAAGTGGTAGCTAATCTTTTGGGAAAGTGTGAGACAGCCAAGACAAAAGAGTAAAACAGTGGCACTCTGCAGCATAAATGCAGCCCTCATGCTATGGAATGGTTTGTGGCTATGGAACCACAGAGCAAGCAACAAAACAGGCAGAGTGGCCTTTCGTGCTTCTCTGTATGAGTGCTACAAACCTCCACTGCTGATTCCATAGGTTAGCCTCCCATGACCTCAGGCATGATCCTCCAAGAAACTGCTTCCTTGCATTTCAGTCTCTTCTTCCACTCCAGAACTGCTTGGTTAAGAAAGGGAGGGGAAACTTTGATCTGTTAGTTCAGTTTCTCCTGCAGAACAACCCTGAGAATCCTCTTATGATTTCTCAAGAGCTTTGAGTCCTCTAAACCAGAGAGGCTATGCTACATTGTTTTTCCCCCCTAGGTACTGAACCCATTGTGTTGTTGCTCCATATTCATCAAGGGGCAAATGCATATTGGTAATAATTTTAGCAAGAGAGTAGTTTGTGCGACATGCAGTCCTAATAACCCTGTGAGGTGGATTAGGATGAGAGATAAGCCTCATTCACACATTATATTCAACACTTTTACAGTCTGTCTACAGTGTATGCACATATAGATCTGTATGCATGTACAGGTAGTAACACGTTACACTCACTTCCTATCTGTAACCTGCATTTGAGCGACCTGTTTCCAGGTTCACTTTGTATACATATCCATGTTTCTGTATGAATGACAGACACCTATGCGCACACATAAGATAATGTTTGAATAGGGTTTTTCTGAATGGCCCAAGGTCACTCAATAAACTTTGTGACTGAGTGGGCATTTGAACCAGGGTCTTCCTAGTCCCAGTCTAACACTCTATCCCCTGTGTGTACCAGCTCTCAGCAAGTAATGTGAAGCGACTTTGTGTTGTGCAAGTTGCCTTATCTGTGTTCTACTAAGGGCTCCAAAATGCATCTGCTGTCACAAAGATTCTACATTGGTCTATGAACCTTTAAAAGGTTCAGGCTAACACTTGTACAAAGTTTCTGAAAAACCAAATGTTGATGGATGTTTCTAGGAATGTTTCTGCCAGTCTGAGATGTTAGAATACATCCAAATGTTTTTATGTTGCAGTAGTAATCACAGCTAAGAAAGTGATGTCAGGCTGTCTCTCTGATGTCCACTTCCTGTTGCTATGAGTAAAGCAAGTGCTACTTATAATTTTCCCTCAAGAACCATCAAAGGAAAGCCAGATGTCTTCCATTACTGTTAAAACAAAAGTGGAACACCGAGCAGGCCTCGAAGAATGTAGACGTATTGGCAGCTGAACAAGGGAATGAATAATTCATGCCCCAAATGCCTCCTGTGCGTTCCATCCATTTCGGCTGCTTGGAGCTCTGGCTGCCAAGATGCAGACATATCGACTTCCAAAGCCACACAGATGAAACCTTATAGACTCCGATTGTTGCATCTGTCAGGCTCTTGTTCCGAAGATTGCAGCTACTGTAGTGCTGGCTTGACAGGGCGAAAGTAGCACTCCTTGACGGTCACCCCATTAAAACTCTGGTAGGCCAAGTTGTTTTATCGTCTGGGCAGCTGCTTTATAATTGGCTCCTTCATAGGTGAGTAAATGAAAAAAGATGGATTGACTAGTTTGACCAAGAAGCATGTGATGGGATGGTGAGGGCAATGGCTCAGTGTGTCACTAGAAATCTTTTTGTTTGGGTGCCAAACAGGCTTTCTTGGGAGCATAGTAGAAAACACTGAAACTTTTCCTCTGCCAAACACTTGCTAAAAACGAACAAGACTTTGACTTGGTCAGAACCATGGTCTTAGAAGTGATGCTGCTTAAATGGCTATTCATAGAAGCCAACATTGTGTGGAGTCACTTACTAGCTGGGCAGGTGTCCATATCATAGTTGGCTGAGAAGGATTGTGGAAACGGCGTTTCTCTCCTCCCAGTGCCTGTAGAGGTCTCTTCAGGTCAGGAGGGAGGTTCACTAGCAGGACAGCAGAGATACGAGAGGAATGTCTGACTGGAGAGCAAACAGACCTTTGTTCTTCCAAGCTGTCTATCGAGCACCTGTTCAACGGTCTGAATGGGCTGCAGAACTTCCTTGTTTGCTCATTCCCAAATATGATGATGCAACCTTTTATGCTTCCTGCTTGCACAGATCACAGACAGTTCCTGGTTTCATTAGATTCAGTGATTCCCTCCCCCCCCCACATCCTGCTATTCAAAGTACCATTGATCCAACAGGCTGTATTCTGGTTTGCAAATATATTCTTTGCTGGTCTTTGCGACCAGACTGTGGAAGTGGTGTGGTGCTTGGCTATTTAAAGCAGGTGTTTAACCTCTGTGTGTATCAGATTTCCTAGCAGTGGAGTTGCCTGCCCCATCTCAAGGTTGTTTTAGTTCAACTTTCTCCTTTCTAGACCTGTCTTCATTCAGACCTCGCTCTTATATTGCATAAAACTAGGTGGGGTGGATTTGCAGGGAGGGCAGATGAGAATGCAAATACATCATACTTCTGCAATAATATGAATGTGGACACACAGATGTTGCCTGTGGTGCAAACTATGAGTTATGTGGGTGAGATCTTAGGGCTGATATGTTGAACTCTCTGATTCACATGGTACAACCAAAGCAGAGAAAGCAGAAGTGCAGCTCACTTGTACTTCTCTATCCCCAGCTCTGGGTATTGTAATGTATTAACTATCTTTGAATAAAAGCCTGAAGACTGCTAAATATATGAAGACTTTCCTCTGAGAAGATATAGCTTTTTATTATTCCTACTATGTAGGGACTCAAAAAGTTTGACAGGAGGGATGGGGAGTTTCAGTCCTTTCCCCAAGCCCACTTGCCTTCTTTTTGCAGCCTCTCATCCATCATGGAGGTCATTGCTCTATATTGCCTTCTTTCTTCCTCCACCTCCTGAACCCAGCTCCTGGATTTTGGAGGGTGGAGGTAGTAGCATGGGGAAGCATGTTTTGCTCCCTTTCTTGCAATCTTAGAACTGTCTTCTCTCCATGGAGACCCTGTTCGCAGCATCTGAGTTCCCAGTGTCACAAGGCAGGGCAGATTTTACCCCAATCACAAAGTGGTGGTGCACTTTTAAAACTTTTATTTATGTATTACATTTGTATCCCACTCTTCCTTCAAGGAGCTTAGAGTGACACACTTAGTGTCCCTCTTCAATTTTATTTCCCTCCCAGGAATGAATGGCAGCCATTTATTTATATGGAAGACAGTAAACACTGTATATGCACTCAAAGATGCCACTGGGGTGGGGGTCGAGCATCTCCCTGACCCGGGTGACCCTATAGAGTCAGATTCCAGCCTGTTGCTCTCTGGACAGTCCTGCCCCGACGTCTGTTTCTTGCATGCAGTTAGAGTGTGGCAGAATGTTGGGAACCAGTTTCTATACATAGTTAGATTCAAATAATATTTGTATATGACCTTATTATTTGTGATGATTACATCTTGCTTTAAATTTCCTTCGCAGAAATATTTTGATATACTGTAAGCTGACTGGTGCTGGGTTCTTTTGGCAACATCCCCATGGAAGTGCCACACTGCACAAGCTAGTGGGTGTGACAAAATTGGCTCTGTAAATGGAGGGGTTATGATTAATTTCTCTTGTGTAGCCTCAAGCTGTGACCTTGATGGGCCATTTAATACCTCTAAAGTAGAAGTATGACAGCTACACTGTACAGCATAGAGCCAGAAGTGTGCATGAGAGAGACTGGGAGAAATCCTGAACGGAAGCAGCCCCAGTTGCTTTAGCTACGTGTCCTTTACAGATGCAGTGGTGGGCAGAAGCTCATATCAAGAGTCACTGCTTAAGTTAACAAGCTGACAAACTGAGCAGGATTTAGAGATGTGGTTTCCATAACAATGTTGTTGCAAAGCCCTTTTTGCTTTTGACTCAGAAACTTCCTCTTACACTTCCCAGTTACACCCCTGCTAACTGAGCAAAGAGACACCTTTTAAACGTGGTGATTCTCTTTATTTAGTAGGGGGAGAGTAACTGGCCCTGGGGAGAGTAACACCCCCAGCACAGTACCTCCAGTGACTGTTCCTGGTGTCGATCTTATGGGATTTTTTTTAGAATGTGAGCCCTTTAGGGACAGGGATCCATCTTATTTATTTGTTATTTCTCTGTGTAAACCACTTTGGAAACTTTTGTTGAAAAGTAGTATATCAATTGTTGTTGTTGAAGTACTTCATGGGTTAACAAAGGCACAACCCTTTCTGTGACAAAATATTCAAATAATCAAACTCAAGAAGTCGGAAGGAAATCCAGAGACTGGTGGTGGGGTGTGTTTGTGCCTGGTTTATAGTTGCTGAGCAAATGCATTTAGAAAAGTAGAGCTGGAAGTCTTTATTCCTTCCTTGCAATGTGGTATTTCTTGCAAAATCCACATGGATTTTCAGGATAACACTTTGACTTCTGTAGCTGCAGCAGATAGTTATGTGTAGCAGGTGCTACACTAGGATAGCTCACGGAGCTATCATATATACACACCTGTTGTTTCAAGTGCAGCACTGTGAGCCTCAGTTGGGCTTATATTATTATAAATATAAATAGTTCTATTCCTGCTATAACTTTTATTCTTATGACTTTTTTAATTTCTATGCCTTCAGCAGGGTCCATTTATTTATTTAATGAACACATTTCCATGCCGCCTACAAACATATCTCAGTTCACAACTAATTAAAATATCTATAAACTTTAAAATCACCCATTAAAACAAACAAATGTAATTTAAAATCAACTAAAAGCCTGACTAGATCGTTGTGTTTTCAGTGCTCTTTCAAAGACCATCAGGGATGTTGCAGCTCTTACTTTGATAAGGACTGTGTTGCACAGCCCCAGGGCAACTACAGAAGAGGATTCAAGGCATTTAATAACATCATTTAAAAACAAACAAACAGCAGATTTAAATCACTGATTTTAATAATTTTTCCTGTTGTGTAATTCACACTAATTAGTTGCAATTAAATAGAGCCTTTATTCAATGCAGGAGTATAGTCCAAAATGTTTTATCTGTTCAGAGGTAAGAGGGAGGCAATTATGAAATGCATGGCTTTCTGGGTAACTCTTTGTACACATGCAAGGACACTAAAAAAATACCTAATACTAAAAAATACCTTACTAATCAACCAAATGACTAGAACAAGCCAGCACAACTTTGTCCCTCCTACAGATGTTGGACTACAAATCCCATAATCCCTGACCATTAGGATTGCAATATTCTGGCTTTCCAAATCCGGGTGCCTAATTTGCATATTATGTAAATTGTCTTGAAAATAATTTCCGAGCAGAAGAGTGACTGCATGTTTTGCTCCATAACTCTGCTTCTATAAGGGTTAGAGCTTAGCTCCCCCGCCTTTTAAAATGAAATCTGAAATCTGGTAGAATCTGGGTGGGCTAAGCAAGCTGGGTGAGATGCTTAAAATCCAGGTGAAACCCAAAATTTCGGGGGACATGGCAACTCTACTGACCATTGGCCACTGTGGCTAGGGATGTTAGGAGTTTGTTTTATAGCTGCTTCCCTCATACACACAAGGAAATCTTAAGTCAATTTATCTAAAGGCTTATTTAGCAACAACTCTATTTTCTCCTCCTCCTTCCTCCATTTTCCTCTTGACTCCCCCCCCCACCACCACACACAGATGTCCAAACAAACTGCAAAAGGTTACTGAATAGAATGCAACACGCCCCTCCCCTTTATAACAACCAGAAATTGAAGTGATTTAAAATGTAGTGACAAAGTCTTGAAGTCTTTTAGGTGGTCTCCTGTCACATACACTTCTCCTAAGTCTTGGTTCTCTGGGACAGGAGCAGTTTGTTCTTCTGGTACCAATGATTGTCCATCACTTTCATCAGCCTCATCTGCACGGTCAAAACTGGAGGCAAGATCAAATTCCTCTTCAGAGACCAAACACCCTTCCCTCTTGTCTCATAGAATGCACACTGGAAAGTCTCAAATTGTTCCATTTCTTTCCATCATCCAATATGACAGAATCTCCTCAGATTTTGATTATTTGCTTTCGTCCAGAATATTGGGAACATCCCTTTTTCCACAGCCCGAGGAGGTCATCTTCAAAGTAGTCTGGGTTGTGGACTGAGCATGGTCCAAGACAGGACCAATAAGAGAACTGAAGTCATGGCTAGCCCCTGAGCATGGCAGGCAACCCAGCCTGAGTTCCGGTCCTGCCTTTGCTCTAACAACAGGTCGGTTCAGTTGCTCCTGCAACTTTTGCTCGTCGAGCTTGTTGGCTAGCCCTTTTTCACTCTCTTTTTCTCTTCACCTTTTTAGCATGTGCGAGGGTGAGAGAGAAGTATTCAATTTTAAAATTCAAACTCTCATGACGGAGACTGACAAAATTTTCCTTTGGGCAGAACAGAACCTCATATCCATAGTGGCGGAACATCTTCAGGGCACGGTGAATACCCTGGCCGATTGGTTCAACCACCATATCCTAGACCAGGCAGAATGGTCTCTTCATTGGGAAGTGTTTCTCCAAGTGGTGCATCGATTCAGTCAACCAGTAGTGGACCTGTTTGCTTCCCCGCTCAGTCACCTCATCCCCAGGTTCTTCAACTCTCAGTCCCCCAGCCATGGCATCTGCCCACTCATCGGGACCTTCTGACTCAAGGCTCCCTCCTGTACCCAAAGCCGTAGTGGCTCCAACTAGCCTCTTGGAAATTGAGCATGTGCTATTAGCTCATAGGGGCTATTCCATTTCCGTCTTGGAAACCATTTTGGCTTCCAGGAGACCTTCTACAAACTGCATTTACCAGACCTCGTGGGCAGCCTTTTCCAGGTGGGCGCACAGGAAACATATCTCCCCCTTGTCGGCGGGCGTTCCCGAAGTCCTTTCCTTCCTGTAGTCTGGGCTCGACATGGGTCTCCGACCCAGCACCCTAAAGTGCCAAACATCGGCCCTTTCATCAATTTTGTACCTCCACTCTGGGTCTTCTTTACAACTCCATCCCCATCTGCACAGATTCCTTAGAGGAGCGTCCAATTTGGCTCCTTCTCCTATCCATAGATTCCCTACCTAGAACCTTAATAAAGTCCTCAATGCCCTCACCAAGGTTCCCTTCGAGCCTCTGTCAGAGGTTGATCTACGCTATCTCTCGCTCAAGGTCCTCTTCTGGGTGGTCGTAACTTCTACTCGCAGAGTGTCGGAACTGGGAGCCCTGTCGGCACGGAAGGAATTCTGTCTGTTCCAATCTGATTCTGTCATTCTGAAGCTAGACCCTACTTTCCTCCCTAAAATCAATTATCCCTTTCACCAGTCGCAGGACATTGTTCTGCCCTCCTTCTGCCCCTCCCCGACCCATCCCAGAGAGAAATTGTGGCACTCGCTGGACGTGCAGCATGCCCTCCGTATGTACTTACATAGAACTAGACCATTTAGATGTTCAGATTCTCTATTCATATCATTCCAACAGACTTCCCTAGGCACTAAGGTCTCCAAGGCAATGATCTCCTCATGGATTAAAGCCTGTATCACTGTAGCTTATGAGTCCCTCAATCTTCAACCACCTTTGGGTGTTACTGCACACTCGGCAGCCACCTCAGCTGCCTTCGTAGCTAGTGCACCCTTGCTTGAGATCCGTAAGGTGGCCACTTGATCGTCTATCACACACCCTTTATCAAACACTATAAGATCTCTTCCTTTCATGATTCTCAGGTGGCCATGGGCCACACTGTCCTCCAACAAGTGGTCTGATTTGCATCCTTCTGTTCCCACCCGTGTCTGTTATTAGCTTGGGTATGTCCCCAGACTGCTTTGAGGATGACCTCCTCGGGCCGTGGAAAAAGAAACTTTGGACTTACCATGAAAGGTTCTTTTTTACAGCTGAGAAGGTCATCTGGCCCACCCTAGGATGCTTGTTTCCCTTCTCTATACGGTTTGTTCGTTTTGGTCCAGGGTGGCATGTTCTTCCTGGGTGGAGGCGACTTCTAGGGTTTCTTAGCTTAGTAGGCTTTGTTGTACTATGCTGAACTAATCCTTTCTGTTCTATGAGAGCATGTCAGTCCTGGGGCTGGGTTGCCTCCCATGCTCAGGGGCTAGCCATGCCTTCAGTTCTCTTATTGGTCCTGTCTTGGAGCATTCTCAGTCCACAACCCAGACTACTTTGAGGATGACCTCCTCAGCTGTGAAAAAGAACCCTTCATGGTAAGTCCAGTGTTTCTTTCTCACTTTATAAGGCAGAGTGCACTTTATAAGACACTTTATAAGGGGGACTCGAACAAAGTCCCCCACCTGAAATGTTCACTGTTTTGCACCCCTCTTCTGATCTACATACAATTTATATTTTTGTTGCTTCTCGCTTACCCGATCACAAATCTCTGCATCCTCAGGTGAGATGGCACAGAAAGCCCTATCAGTTGTTGCCATTGGGTAAGTTTGGTAGTAGCTTTGCATCCTCTCAGTAGTTCAAAAGGTGGTTTTCCTGTAGTAGAATGAGGAGTGGTTCGATAAGGAGTAGTTCATTCTTTCCATATGGCAGCCCTATCTTCATGGATACCATTTTCAATTGTATTATCTGCTGCTCATGATTTCCATCCCCTTTACACAATATCTCTGTTTTATGATTAGAACACATGATCTAGCCTAGCATGGGCAGTGTTGTTTGGAATAAATAATTTCTAATGCTGAATAGCGTTTATATCTTCTAAACAAATTAAGGTTCCAAATACATGTACCTGGGAGCAAGCACTACTGAATGCAGTAGGAATTACTTCTGACTCAAGTGGGCTGTTCATATTATGAGATCAATAATCAAGTAGCATTTGCATAATTTGTGCCACTTGTTTGCTCCTGCTCATTGTGAACTTGCTGTTTAACCCCTGCATGGAAATCTGTTTTATAACTTCCACTAAAGTCCCTGTGCATATCACATTTCTGTATCCATTACCCATCTACCCACCATCATCAAATATTTGCATTCAGCGGGAGTCAGAGCTTTCTAGCTGAAGAGCTATTTTTCCTCTGTATGTATTGGGTACAAGATACTGGCTGTACTCCTGGATATTCGTTATTCCAATGCCCTGTGAGATATACTCTCCCTTTTGTTTGTGTGTGTGTGCTTGTTTAGCACCGTCATAATGGATCTAATGATCCCTGTGTTTTCTTTGCAGAAAGGGATATTATTTCTAGAAGACTAATTATATAGCTGATTAGAAGCCACTGTGCTGCAGTAATAATTTCCTTGTAAAAGGGGCAGTTGGGACAGAACGAGAGAGGTGGCCTGGAAGGGGGAAATGAAGGGGGGAAAGAGGATAAAGACAGTAAGATGTGGAAATATCACATAAAGCTTTCAGAAAAATTTCCACATTAAAGAGATCAACCTGTTGCTTTGCCAAATGCTGCAAAGCAGAGGTTAGGGGTGTGCATGGGCCATTTTTGCACAGTTTGGTCCGAATTCAAAACTAATTCGGATTGGACTGCAATCCACAAACCGGTTCAGTCAAACCAATCAGCTGGTCTGGTCTGTTTGATTGAGCTGGTTTGCCAGATCAAGCAGCTACTGTAAAGTTAGGATAAAGGTATTGTAAAGTTAGGAACAGGATAAAGCTTAGGATGGCCTTGGTGAGCCAGGCAGGCAAGTGGCACCGTGGGGGGGGGGCAGTGGTAGCGGTGAGAGGCACCTTTAGAAGTAAAGGAGAAGGTGCTGCTAGTGCTTACCCGTGCATACTGCTGTGGCACTCCCCCCTGCCACATGCACGGGTAGTTGAGTGAGGTCCCAGCCAGGAACCGGCACTCCGTACCGCTGCCTCTGTGCCTTGCCATCGGATGCTGCAGGCTGCTGGGGGCAGTGCCACAGTAGTACACCCTGGTAAACACTAGCAGGACCTTCTCCTTTACTTCTAAAGGTGCCTCTCATCGCCACCCCAGCAGCAGCACCTGTCTGTCCTTGCCGCCACCACCACCCTAAACTTTATCCTATTCCTAACTTTACAATATCTTCTATCTGGCTTTATAATTGCCACTAAAACTGGCAAACCAGTTCGAGCTGAACCAGTCCCAATCCGATCTCAGGCCAGCCCGCCTCTCCCAGAGGCCTGTCTGATTTTCAGTACAACTGTCGAACTGGCCCAGTTTGTGGCAGACCAGTTTGCCATTGAGCCCCTAGCAGGGGTAACCAACCTGAGGCTCTCCAGCTATTGATGAACTACATCTTCCATCACACCCAGCTGCAATCTACTGGGGATGATGAGAGTTCTAGTCTAAGAGCTGGAGACCAAGTGTAATGAGATTTGTTCAGGTCCTACCCTCTGCAGTCACATACCTGCTTATCACTCAGAGAACACTTTGCCCTCCTCCTTACTTTATGATTAGGATCATCAAACTGAAGATTAAGTTATTCTGTGCAGCGTATATTTCAGATGGAGCCAATCCTGGAACAGCTAGTGTCTCAGTGCTATTCAATTGCTGCATTCTATACCACATGTTCTAAGTTTCATTGAGTGGCATCCACAGTTGTCCTTAGTGCTTGCATGAGAATAAGGCCTCCTGTTCCAGACTAAGGAGAACTGGATTCTACCTTACATGTGCCGAGTACATGTAACTAAACAGAACAGGTTGGGTTTTTGTCCGGGGGGCGGTGCGTTAAAAAGTTGCAATTTGGAGAGATACCAGGGTTTGGGAAAGTTGAGGATTAAACAATGTCCTCTTGGGACCAAGGTAATATTTGCTATAAATATTACCAGTGCGTACTGCTGTGGCACTCGCCCCTGCCACATGGCAGTAAAGGGACCACAATATATCAGTAACGGAGATGTTGCCACTTGCAGAGAGGCATTTCGCATGCACCCAATTAACTATGGATGTGGTATGTACAAATTCTAGTGTGGTTGCTAATGGTCAAGGGGCATATCTAAGCATTGTGCATATTAATCACTATGGGAAGCTGCTCCTTCCAACAGGAATGCTACCCAGCTGCCTCCCCGCCCCACTCTTTTAATTCTTGCAGGCTTCATGAGTCTCATTTCTGGGTGATATTACATGTCACTTGTATAACGGTGACATCTGAGCACCTTCTGATGGAGTTAATGGAGCAGGTGTCTCATATCTTTCCTGTATTATTTTTGACATTTTATCAGTCTATATGGTGACCTGTAAACATGACTACAGCTGCCAGAGGGCTTTTCAACAGGAAGTGGCCTTCTCTCAACTTCCTGTTGAGACTGAAGGACTAGTTTGCAGTAAGCTGCTGAGTGCAGCGTTCATTTGGCAAGACAGAAGTCACTCTGTCTCCCAGCCAAAGGGTGAACTACCTGTGCATAAGATTTGATTTCATCATTACTGTAAGTGACACAGAACCACTTCAGGAAATGAGCCACTTCAAGGTAACGTAACTCTCTTTGCTCTCTCTATGGTTTACATTTGAAACTTTGCCCCAAGCAAAGATCATCTGGTACCAGGGTGGTTGGATTACTCTGATTCACTTTTACCTTCTTGTGTCTCACTATGATAAGCGCGCTCGAATGCCAGGGATTAATTTTGTGGAAAAAGAAACTGTGCTCATTGTTTTCTCAGGTCTAAGTACTGCTGTGCTCTCTTCATATTCAGCAAAGTCATAGCATTGCCAATGACAGTGAAAGCTTCCCTGATGTTCAGTACCTCAAAGTACTAACAGAGGAGTGCACTTCTTTCTGGGTACAAGATGGAATTCAGCTGTCATACGGGAAATACTTAAGCCCTATGCAGACATTATGTTGTCTGTGTGTGCAAATGTCTGTACACTTGTACATGTTTTTGTATGAATGGCTGTTAGGTACAGGCTCCTTAAATTCATGGTACAGATAGGAAGTATACAGCTGTACCTGTGTTCAGCATAATGTGTGAATAACTGTATCCGTGTACAGTCTGTACCTGTGTACACTGTGCACTTGCACAAGTGTTGAGCAGAACGTGTGAATGGGGCTTCAGTTTCTCTGACTTTCAAAAATGAATGTAAAATAGTTTCATACTAAAGATGGCTATTCATTCTTTCTCTCTGTAGAGATCAGATTAGTTCTGTCTCTGAATAATGACTGTGGTGTCCTATTGTAGCTAGAGGCTTCGGGCCTTTCTATGTGTTCTCTATACTTTTGGGGCAGGGGGAGGGAGAACTCCAGGACTTGGGGCTTCTGCTTTTTCCAAGGGTGTTGATGCAGGTGCTGATGGCTATGTGAATGGTCCATCTAATCCCTCGAATGAAAATGCCTCAAATCTTCTGCGAAGCAGATTCGCTCTTCAGATACTCTGAGGCATAGAGCCATGTGTGAAAAACATCCAGCACTTGAATACTTGGGAGGAGGCAATGGTAAACTCCTCCTGTATTCTACCAAAGACAACCACAGGGCTCTGTGGTCGCCAGGAGTCATACCAACTCATCAGTATACTTTACCTTTACATTCCAAAGCTCTGGCGCAGCCACAGAGAAAGCACAGCCCCAAATTCACCTCCAGACGAGCCAGTGGCAACCATAACCGGACCTCCTCAGATGATCTTAATAGTCAACTATTAAGATGATCTTAATAGTTTGTTCATGACAAACAAGGCAGTCTCTTAAATACCCTGGACCTAAGCCATTCAGGGTTTTATAGGTAATGATCAGTACTTTGTATTTTGCTTGGAAACACATCAGCAGCCAGTGCAGTTCTTTCAGAATCTGTGTTATATGGGTCCTTTGTGTTTTCCCAGAGATCAACCTGGCTGCCAAATTCTGTACCAGTTGTAGTTTCCAAACTATGTATAAAGGCAGCCCCACATAGAGTGCGTTACAGTAGTCAAGCCTGGAGGTCACAAGCATATACAGGACCTCTGAAAAGTATACAGTGTACTGTGCTTGATTGGCCAGCAAACTCGCCTGACCTGACCCCATAGAGAATCTATGGGGCATTGCCAAGAGAAGGATGAGAGACATGAGACCAAATAATGCAGAATTGCTGAAGGCCGCTAATGAAGCATCCTGGTCTTCCATAATACCTCATCAGTGCCACAGGCTGATAGCATCCATGGCACGCCACATTGAGGCAGTAATTGCTGCAAAAGGGGCCCAAACCAAGTACTGAATACATATGCATGCTTATACTTTTCAGAAGTCCGATATTGTTCTATTCTACAATCCTTGTCTTCTTGGTTCCATGTAATATTCTAATTTTCTGAGATTGTGGATTTGGGGTTTTCATGAGCTGTACGCCATGATCATCACAATTATAACAAATTAAGGCTTGACTTATCTTGCTTTGCATGTAATGCGTCTGTCTCATATCAGTTTCACCTTTTAATTTGCATTACTGAAATTAATGGACTTTTGCACGATATTCTAATTTTCCAAGTTTCACCTGTATACTACTGTTTTAGGTCATCTACCTCCAGAAATTCAGCTGACATATCAGCCAAAGTTGATAAAAAGTGCTCCTGGCCACTACCTTAACCTGAAAACCAGAGTGAATATTGGATCCAGGAGCACTCCCAAGCTACATACCTGATCTTTCAGCAGGAGTATAACAGAACAGGCAGATCTAAACCATCCAGAACAAGCCAATCTAAACCATCTCTTGGGTCTTAACCCCTCTAAGTCAGTACCTCCATCTTATTTGGATTCAACTTGTTTGTTATCCCTCATCCAGCCCATTACTGCCCTCAGGTAGGTGTTTAGGGCAGTTATGTCATTTCCTGATGAAGTTGATAGGGGAAAATAGATTTGGGTGTCATCAACATATTGATAATACCCTGCACCAAATCTGCTGATAATCTCTCACAGCAGTTTCATGTTGATGTTAAAAAGCATTGGAGGCAGTATGGAGCCTTCTGGAACTCCATAGAGTATCTATCACTTTACAGAGCAGGCTGTTTGACTTTTTCTCCTAGTTACATAAGGAGTTCCACTAAAGTTTAAGAACTCCTGTTGCATGGCTTTGGATAGGAGTGTGCAGAACACTTTGACATTGAAACATTTTGACTCAAAACAGGCCATTTTGAGTGCCTCAAGCTCAAAACAAAATGCCTCTTAAACAAAAGGCCTGTTTCGGGTTTGGAACAAAACAACTCTGTTTTGATTTGAAACGTTTCAGCATTTTGAGTGCCATTTTAGAGGCCTGCTTTTCCCTTGCTGATTGGTTTTCTGACACTGGCTTCTGACTGGCTTGTGATCCTATGAAGGTTTGGGGGAAAGGTTAAAAATTTGTTTAATATCTCCTGCTCTCCCATTTCTTTTATGGGTTGAGTGGTAGGTAGCATCTATCATGCCCTACCACCCAACCCACTTTGGTGTTCCTGGGAGCTACCCATGAAAAACAATGGGGTGTTTTGAGTTTCCCTATATATTGTTCCCTATGGCCTAATCACTCAAATCGATTTGGGTTGATTCGTTGAAACAACCAGGTTGACCACTGTTTCATAAAAATGTTTCAGCTCTCTGCATTTTGTTTCAAACTTGAAACAAAATGCAAAATCTGTTTCGTGCACATGCCTAGCCTTGGACAAACACTTCCCTGCTTTTCTATCAAATCAGTTAGCAGGAACCTTTCCTTGTTTGGCTAACTGGAAAAATTCTGGTTAAAAGGGAGGTTGATCTTACCATAACAAGATGTTCCTGCTCTCAAGAGGAGGAAGAACTGATAGGTGAAGGGTGGTGTATGTGTGTGCCTGAAAATCAGATTGTTGTTTACAGCCTTGAGGGTTCTGTGCCTTTGGAGAACAATGCTTATGCAGTTACATTGTAAATAATTTGCATTTGTCATAGTGTGTTGGAAACAAACTGCGGCTGTCCCCAAAACTTGCTGAGAACTGTCTTGAGCTATGTGAGATGGGAATGTGGTGACCTGGGATACAGGAGTGTCTCCTCAAAATTGGCATATTATTGCAAGTAAAGCAGGATGGCTACAGATGCAACCGGCCTGAAAATGTTGGTCCCTCTGCCTAGCCATTCTCAGTCCTATGCTAAATTGTGAAGTCAGTGGTCATAAAAATGTTAACATTGTCAGCTCATATCTTATTCTTTCTAATGTCCTGTAGCCAGATTTGGGGGCTGTCCATCAGCAACAGTAAGGTTCAACATGCATTGTGGGCCAATAATGACCCCTTCCTTTTCCTTCTGTGTTTGGAAATGTTTAGCTACATATTTTAATGGCACAAATCAGTTGCCCATACAATCAATATAGTTTTGGGAAATTCATTGGCCTGGAATCTCTTCTGTGTGGCGCATCAGCAACAAAATAGCAGGTAAGATTCCATGGCAGAATGTTAAGTGTGATAGGAATATAAGAGTAGCTCTTTTGACATGGGCTTAGCAGCTGAAAAGTGTCATTTTAACTCATAAATGGCACATATTGGATCTGGATGACTTAGAGATAATCAATGGGCAATTCTCTGTTTTGGATGGGCCATGACAGCAGCTAAAACAAAAATACTGAGCAGGGCAGATTCCCCAAAATGCTGAATTAATACAGATGACTACTTTATTAAGTTATTGCCTGGTGCATTTTGAGCATGAAAGTGCTCTTCCTCAGAAGAGGAATTGTGTACTCTTCAATCTTTCTCTGGGGATTGTCTCCCAGCGCAGCAAGAATATTTGAAACATGTCAGGCAATGACTGAATAAAGTTTTCAGCATCTTTAGGAATCTCTCCTCCCCACCTTTTTTTCCTTTGGCATTTTGGTGCTGCATCATTTTCCTCCCCACCCTTCTTTCCTTCCTCCTAATAGCAGCTCCCTTTAATTCTGAGGTAAGCCAAAACCTACCCACTGACTGACTCTTCTTTAAGGACATGTCTCGTGCCTTTGGAAGTGCACCGAGATGGAAATTTGACACCAGGTTGACTAAGGACCTTGATGAAATTATTGGACAGCCCCTTGGGACAGCTGGCTTGGATATATCTGTCATCAAGTGCTCTGCTACCAGACAGTGAATCCCAAGAGCTTGGTCACTCTTGTGTTAAATTGCTATAGCCAGCATGTGGGGACTCTGTCTTCAGCAAAAAGTACAGATCAGAATTTCCTGCTAAGTAATCCAGTTCCAAAATGTACCATTTATGAGTTAAAATGACACTTTTCAGCTGCTAAGCCCAAGTCAAAAGAGCTGCTCTTATAATCCTATCACACTTAACATTCTGCAACAGAATCTTACCTGCAATTTTGTTGCTGATGTGTCGGACAGAAGAGACAGCAGGTCATTGAATTTCCCAAAACTATATTGATAGTTTTAGACTTCCTTTACTCTCTCACTTAAAAATGGTGCTTAATCTCCAAAAACAGGTGTCTGGCTTCTTGTCACATCCTCTGCTCCCCCTTGAAATATGAAGTATGAATACTGGTCATGATAACTCTGTATTAAGGGGGAAATTACTCTGCATATGCTCAGAGGCACTCTTTATTGCTTCACATGCTCCTTGGCTATGTTCTGACTATGTTTGGAGGCTGAGTCCTAGCACAGACTAAGCCCTGGGAAGATGAACACAGCATACGAGCACTGGTGGTTATGAGGACTGAAGCCTCCGATGTTTGTGACCGTGTGTGTGTGTGTGTGTGTGTGTGTTTCAGTTGAGTTGGATGGAAGAGCAGATGGTACAGAAGGCATAGGAAGCCAGCGCATGGAGGTGGATCAGGCCTGTGAAGCAGCGGAGCAGATGCTTTCCTCATCATTGGCTCAGAAAGGAGCATCTGCTCTTTTTTGCTTCTGCCACATTTCTAGGCACTTGTGCATCAGTGATGTGTCAACAGAAGAAGAAACGGAGTCGCCCTATTCATGGACTCAGCTGCTTAGTCATAGACTGTGACTGTGGGAGAGGAAAATAGCCACCAAACCTCCATGAACCTTCAAGATAAGACAACATATCAAAAGGTGCTTAGGTGTAACTTAAAATAGCAAATTTTGAGTTGAAACTTGAACATTGTGAAAATTAGACTCCTGTTTTCATCTCTTCACTCTTAAGGAAGTTCTGACAGAATTCTGGGGTGACCTTGAGTGTGAGCCCCTTCTCCTTCCTCTGTAGGTACAGGGTTGCCCTCATTGCGCTCCTGGGCAGTCCCTTGCAATCTTCTCTTCCTTGCAACAACTTGCATTGTACTTGTTTGTGCCTCATGAAGACGGTATGGGGTTCAGTGGTTATGAAGCTGCCTTCTTCAGAGTTAGTCCATTGGTCCATCAAGCCCAGCAGTGTCTATACTGACTGGCATCATTCCAAAGTTTCAGACAGGGCTCTTTCCCAGCCCTTCCTGGAGATGCTGGGAATCGACTTTTCGCATGCAAAGCATGAGCTCGTCCACTGCCCGTCTCTGAAATTCCAAACTGCTAAACCATTCTGAGAGCCTCATTCTGTGGAAGAAATGTGACTACAAACAGCTCGGCTGTACAAGTCATGGAGACAGGGACATCACCTGCTGTGCCTTCCACCCATGCTTCAGTGACAAGCAGGCTTCACCCAACAGCACAGTGACCCATTTCTTTTCTGGCCTGTCAGAGTAAGAAGCCAGGATACACCAATTAAATCTGTTCTAAGGTACTGTTATAAAGGCAGAAATCTTTGAGGCTAGTATCACGACCAGTGGAAAGCGGGCTAAGGGAGCCCAGACCTTTTTTCCAGCAGTCGTGTGCTGCAACAGGAGCCGGGCAGCTCCCGACAGCAAACCGCACTAAATACCCCCACCCTTAAGTGAGTTTAGTGGAGTGAGTGCTCTGCTAACCCCGTCTACCTGATTGTGAGTCACCACAGCGTGGCGACTCATGAGGAGACCCCCGACCAGGAGGCTCCCCAGAATGCTCCGTGCACTCATACAGGGCATCTTGGGAGTTCTGGGGGCCAGGCGGCCCCCGATCCCTGCTGCCCCAACCGGCTCCATGACGGAGCTGCTTATCACGTGGATGGCCAATCTGGCTGCCCAGGCCAGGCTAGCCACTCATGTGCAGGGTAAGCTGGCTTGACCCACTCTCCCCGCCTAACCCCATCCGGCTCTCCACACTGCTCGTGTGGAGAGCCTCCGTATCTAAAACTTGCCCAAAGACTCAGGGACAGAAAGAGAGACAGCATTGCTGGGGCATGGGGAGCCAAGTCCTTGTCTTGGTGAGTTGTGCTGGCCTTCCCACATCCTCCTCTCTTAGAAGTGTGTATATGTGGTGGTAGCGTGTCTTATAACTCCCAAGCAGTTGTGCTTTTACTGTACCAAATGGGGAATGACTGCAGCTTGCTTATGGTTCTCAAGTCAATGCCTTGAAGGCATGGTATGGCGAAATGGGTAGAACTCATCACTGACCATGCAATATGTTTCCACAGTAATTAGGTAGTCTGTAAGTCACAGGTGTAAGGAACATAATAATCCCTGTGGTAAGATAATTGCTGGAAACTAACAAGAGAGTGGCTTACTGCCAGCGAAATGACTTAAGGGACCTAGCTGTCCCTTCTTTGAACACAGTAGCTCATTTTAAGGAACAGGTCTAAATAATTCACCAGTGATGGTAGATGGAAGTTAGCTTTCATGTCTCTATTTTTTTTTTTAAAGCTTGTGTGTGCATTTTAAAAAACTATTTTAGGCAGAAATGTCCTAAGGTGAATAGCTTTGGATTACAACGCATAAAGCTCTGTTCACTTATTTTAATTAAGTCTTTCATTTGTACTTTGGTAATTATTTACATTTGAATAGAGCCTACATATATTGCATGTCCACCATTAGTGCTACATTCTGACTATGGTATATAGCAGTAGTCCAAAGCTAGTATTCCTTAAGCAAAATACTACCACTTGTTGGCCCACTGATTAATGTTGCTGGCCTGCCTGCCTGTCCACTACCTTTCCCTCTTCCTTCTCATTTCTCTGCTTAAGTGCTCTTCAGTTGGGGCTTCTTTCAGGAAACCAGGACCTTCCAAGTGGAGGGGGCATGCAGGCCCCCTTTCTAACCATTTGTGTTTTCAAAAGCAACGGGGAAGGGTGCTAAGCAACATTCCCAGGCGGCTGTAGCATGTGAGATCTAAACTTCTGCCACCACAAAACTCCCTAGGGACCATCTTGCTCTGAGGGGAGGAGAGAAGAGACAGACACAGGCTGGGAAGCTGCCACCATCCAGCTCCCATATTCCAGCTGAGGTGGCTCCTCCCTTCCCAGTTGCCACCACAGAGCTACTTAGGGACCATCTTGCTCTGAGGGGAGGAGAGAAGAAAGAAGCGACAAAGCCTAAAGGACTCAGCATGTGAAGATCTAAACCTATAGCTTGATGTATGGCTTTTTATTGAAGCTTTTTTTGGAAACCACTTTGGGAGGTCTGCCTGAAAAGCTCCATATAAAGGCCCCAAACAAACAAACTTGATCTTATGGACATCTATCCTTGGATCCAGACCTGGAGAGGGGTTCCCACCCACCCCCCATTACCCAGAGTCCACAGCTGGATTTCTATGAACTTGAGCTGAAACCTGAAGTGCAGAAAGCAGAAAATACCCTCTGTTGTGAGGGCAGAAGGCTGGACTCCTGTTACTTATGCCAATTCTGGACAGAGGCTTCCTGTTGCCTGCCAGTCCATGTTTTACACCCCTGTTCCTTTTTGTGGTTGAAGAGAGAGCTCCTTTGGATTGAGTACTCATTAGGCTAAGGACCAAGAAAGATGTGACTTTACATGTCTTTTGACCTTGAGTGTCTGAGGTGTGTTTGTTTTGTTTTTATTTTGAGAGAGGGATATGATCCGTATTGGAACAGTGGCATGCAGGGTGGGGAGACTTAGAACTGGCACTCAGTTCTGCTTCTCATTTTCATCTTCTGATCCTGGGGAGACAATGGAGGTCATAAACTAGTGTCTGGTGGCACTTTGGGATATGATTATGATTATTTATTCAGTTTCTATACCGCCCTTCCAAAAATGGCTCGGGGCAGATTACACAGAGAAATAATAAATAAATAAGATGGATCCGTGTCCCCAAAGGACTCATAATCTAAAAGAAACGTAAGATAGACACCAGCAACAGGCACTGGATGTACTGTGCTGTGGGTGGGTAGGGCCAGTTACTCTCCCCCTGCTAAATAAAGAGAATTACCACTTTAAAAGGTGCCTCTTTGCCAAGTTAGCAGGGGTGAAAAACAAATGATGACAAACTAAACAAAAAAAAGCAAATACTAAAGCTTAATCCAGTTGTATCATGTTGGTTGGAGGTTTTGATGAGCAAGCAGTAGGTGTCCCACCTGCTTTGGGTGGGGTTGCACTCTCCACCCACACACCCCGGAAAAAGCAGTAGGCTCACAGTGGGAGTACTCCTGGTTGCTCAGGTAGCAACAGTGTCCAGGAGTGCTTTTTGTCAGCTCTGTCATAAATGTTAACTGCTTGGTCATTCATTCTCTTGTCATCTCGACGATAGATTACTACAATGCACTCTGTGTGGGGCTGAAAATTTCAGTCCCACACAGGGGCAAGCAGCCGTGACTACCAGGCTCTGGGAGGGGGGGATCTCCATAATGCACTGCGCATTCACACAGTGCATTATTGGCACTCCGGTGGGGGGCGATGCGGGGTGATACGTCCCAGCACCCCAACCCTCGGAGCTTCCAGCAGCAGCCAGTGCTGGTCTGTGTGGGTGATCTGTCCAACCAGGGAAGGCGCAATGATGGGCTGAGGGAGGTAAGCTCTTTAGGGCTTCCTCCCTGCAAACCCAGTAGCCCTTTCTCACTGCTCGTGAAAAAGGGCTCATTGCTTTCATCTTAAAAATCTTTTGTTGGTAACTTAGATCTTTTTAGACATTCATCAGCCTTCTTTATTAGCATTCAGCTATTTCACGTATGTCAGAGGTGCAATCTACATATACCTTAGGAAAATATCCAATAATAAAATGCAAGGTACATATTGCTGTCAGTCAAAAGTCTAATCTTATTGGCCATAAAAGCAAATTTACTTATTGCAAAACCTATTTGAATTCTTACTGTTTAATAATATTGTATTAAACAGATGATCCATGGTTCCTAGGATTCCTTCATTTATACATCACTTATTAGCAAAATATTAAATTTCTATTTATTAATTTAGCCAGTGTAACGTAGTGGTTAGAGTTTTGGACTAGGACCGGGGAGACCAGAGTTCAAATTCTTATTCAGCTATGAAACTCACTTGGTGACTCTGGGCCAATCACTTATCTCTCAGACTGACCTACCACACAGGGTTGTTGTGAAAACACAACAACAAATATTTATATGCTACTTTTCAACAAAAGTTTCCAAAGCAGTTTACATAGAGAAATAATATGGCTCCCTGTCCCCAAAGGGCTGACAGTCTAAAAAGAAACAGCACTTACTCTCTCCCTGTGCTAAACATCGCTGTGCTCTGGGCTCCTTGGAGGAAGAGCTGGATATACATGTAAAAATAAAGAACCTCCCTAGTTGCCCAATGTAATGACGGTTTAAGGAGAACATTTAAGTCTTCTAGCTTACCAAATTACACAAACACTGTCAGTTGTCTAACAGCATATTTTTCAGTGTCTCTGTCATAGCTCCTGCCTGAGAAGGAGGGAAGAGTTCACTTGGGTGAATCCTTGACTGTAAGGGATTCAAAGTAGGCTGCTAGCATTCACTTTATTTTGATGTGGAGAAACCCACTCTTTCTACAAGATTTCTGGGAAGTAAAGTGGCAAAACTCTCCCTAGAAGGGCTGAGCAGTCCCAAGCCTCCAAAGGCATGTGACTAAAGCAGACCCCAAATGAAGAGTAGCACACACACTTCACCAACAAGGGTTTATTATTAGATTAAAAGAAAAATCTAATGCAATAAGAACAGTTGTCTCTTCATAAAACAGATTGTAAGACAGAAAGGCTCTACACATGATCCATGTGTAGAACTGAAAGTGGGTTTGCAGGGAGAGCGCTCCCCTCAGTTGAGCAGGGAGCCCTCCCTGGGCGGCCGGATCAGCTGCCCAGACGATTATCAGCTCCGTCACAGAGCCTGTTGGGGTGGTGGGGTTCGGGGGCCTCCTGGCCCCTGGGAGTCCCATGAGGCACCACAGCCCCCCCCAATGCCGGGAGGCTTGTTGTAGCCTCCTGGTCGGGAGGCTATTTGTGAGTCGTCGTGACATGGAGCCACAGTACGGCGACACATTATTCTTTGACCGCAATTTGGGCACTCCTGACCCAAAAACCCAGGTTAAGCGGTGGGCCACTTAAGAGGGCTCACCGCCGTGCCACCTTTGGGAGCTGCGCAGCTCCCAGCGATTCTCCTGCACAGTGGAAATCAGGCTGGGCTTCCTTAGCCCAGTTTCCGCTGCATGTGAGAATAACCTCAGAGAGGTTAACCTCAGAGAGTTTTCATTAACCAGGCAACACAAGTGATACAATAAAGGAAAATAACTTTCCTCACGCATCTAACTGAACTGGTTATGACTCACAGGCAGGGATCTTCCTGCTATCTCCAGGCTGCTGGCCTGCCCTTTTTCCCAGCAGCTTCTCAGACAGCTACATCCTCAAGGCAATCTTGGGACAGAACAAACAAACATAACAAAGCTTTCTCTTCTGCTGGTGGCTGTGAGTGTATTTCCCACCCAGTCCCCTGGGTTGGTTCTTCTGTTTTGATTTCCCCAGGCTTTTCCCCTTATTAGGAAAGGCCCACCCTCCCAATAGTCCCTAGCCTGATAACCCTAGACCTCCCTCAAATCCTTCCCATCACTATGTCTCACATACTTATATGCAAATAGCAGTTTAAATGAGTTTGCTAAATTAAAACACAATTGTAATTCTTCTTTACATCCAACTTTTGGTTTTTAAAAATCATTTATGCAATTTGGAGGTGCAGGAAAGGAAGCAATGAGTGTGGCATACTTATGGGAGTATATTTATTTGTATGTGACCAGTGGGCAACAGATTACATTATCAGTACAGTATAAGGGCCAACTAACTCTTTTCATGGCAGCTGTCTTTGCTGAGGCAACATTGTTGTTACAGTGGTGTTCGCTTTGAGAAGTAATGTGTGCAGTGGACACATTCTAGGGAGCTGTGACCTTCTCACAGAGCACATATCTGTACTTGTTTACTGCAGCAAATACAGGTATAACATCAATGTAGCGATGGCAAACATGATTGCTATGTAAGGTATGAAGTACTCATAAGTTCTCAGAACAAGCTGAAAAAAATTGTGTTCTGGAAAGGTATGGACAACCAATAGCGGTTCTACAGTGATTACAGAAGAGCTAAGGGACAATTAATGGTGCAATCCACCAAGCTTGCTAGTGTGTGTCCTCCATTCATTTAAATTGGGTTTTGCTCTTGCTGCAGCCCCTTGAGCACCCCACCCCACCCCCACCAAAGTCATTCCTGAAAATGAATGGGCTTTGGCAACAGTTTTTTTTTTTTTTAGGGTATTCAGAGGGCTGCAGAAAAGACAGAGAAAACTGTGCTCTCTCGTACTAGCAACCCCTGGATACTGGCCATTGCTGCTAGTGCCAAATACCATTTTTCGAGCATTTTGAAAGATACCTCTTTGCCCAGTTAGCAGGTTTCTGCTAAATCTGTCCCAATAACAATAATGTTATTGGAGTGTCACTGCAAATATCAACGAGGTTTACAGAGTATATACAAGGGCACTATTTCAGGGTTCAAGGCAGGGAGAAGATTCTCTGCAAGATTCAAAACCTTATGCTCGGATCAAATTCAAGGTCAGATACCAAAAAAAAAAAAAAGAGAGAGAGAGAGAGAGAGAGAGAGAGAGAGAGTATTAAGTGGATTTGTTGTGGTTACTTTTTATACCTCATAATTACCAGAGAGATGTAGCTGCTCTTGAGGAACGATCATATGTGGTCTGAAACATAAGGCAGGGGAACAACTGCCTTCTCCGCCCTCCCTAAATGGCATCCTTGTGCGTGCATTTTATTTTATTTTTAGTAAGATTTTTCTGGACCAGTTAGAATTTCCAGCCCTGTTTACACAACTGTGGAACTGTGATGTCAGACCCCACCCTTGACTTATGTACATTCAGCAGACTGTCAAAACAGACCCTAACTGTGCAGAAACTGTGTGTGTATAGACTGTGTGTGTGATCAGGGACCCTCAAAAAGGCTGGGACCAGCCTATGGACATTCAGTTTGTATGTGCATAGGCTCTAGCTGTCTATTGGATGCAATTTTGCCAGAATGGGCCTTGTCATTCCTCCCTCCACCAAAACAAACATGCTTTAATAAATGCACATCAGCAGTATGAAGAGAACTTTATAATTCTTTGCATTCAAGGAATCTAGCATAATCTCATTTGCCTATTATTCTTGTCAGGATCTTCCATCTTCTGTGTGGTATACTTTATTCTTAGTCAGCAAGCAAATGTTGAAAATGAAGTACAATGGCAACTGTCGAAACTATTATGCTAAGCATAGTTTTGACTGTCAGTATGTGGGTTTAAAGATAAGCCCTTCCTGGTTGGAGAACATGACTTCAAACCCACAATGTTCTCTAAGGTGTACCCATGGCCAATCCCATGTGCGTCAACTCTTGAGAGTTTGCAAGCAGAAGCACCTGACTGGGCAGTGGAGATTCCATATCTCCACTGGGAGGAGGAGCCTGTGAGAGCGGAAGCACCATGGTGATTGGGCAGTGGGAATTTCATATGTTGATAGGGTGGAGGAGCCTGTGAAGGTTAAGGTCAGTTGGAATGCAACTGTTACTGGTTGGAAGTGTCGTGCCCCCAACTCGAGGACAGTGAAGAGGAGTGGGGGACAGGCAACTTACTGAATAGTGGGGAGGCACCTGAAGGGGAGCGGTCTGGTGATATGGATCAGGAGATAACTGAGACAGGTCAGGGAGAGGGTTTGGCAAAGGAGGAGCTATCAGGATTGTGGGACCTTTGGGGAGAAGGGTCAGGTTCTGACCTGGAGTATGCATGGCCACTATCTCCTCGAGCACGCAGACAGGAAAAATACCAGCAGCAGAGGTGGGAACTTCGAAGAAGCCGGCATCTCACAAGGAGACAACAGGAGCCAGATTGAATCCATGGCAGCTGGTGGGGATGGAGTGTTAAGGCCAAGGACTATAGATGTATGTGCTTCAGCATGTGCTTCAAACAACTGCTGGAAACAACGTGTCGTCTTGGCGTGGGCTTCTGACGGAGAGACTGTAACCTTGAATTCGGCGCTTCTCCTTCCTGACTCCTGTTAACCCTACCTAATCGACAATAAACCTGAAACCGGAGCTACTGGCTCGTGTGGCATAAATCTCTGGTTGGCGTCTTCCGTCAAGTGAGCTTGTGACAGGAAGATGTTCTTGATTGTAGAGGTAAAGGTAAAGTGTGCCATCAAGTCGGTGTCGACTCCTGGCGTCCACAGAGCCCTGTGGCTTTCTTTGGTAGAATTCAGGAGGGGTTTACCATTGTCATCTCCCATGCAGTATGAGATGATGCCTTTCAGCATCTTCCTATTTCGCTGCTGCCCAATATAGGTGTTGTCCATAGTCTGGGGAACATACCAGTGGGGATTCAAACTGGCAACCTCATGCTTGCTAGGTAAGTCATTTCCTGTTGCGCCATTAGGTGGCTCTGATTGTAGAGGAAAGGGGTGTGTGTGTGTGTGTGTGTGTGTGTGTGTAAATGATAGTGGGCAGGGATCTGCGATGAGAGGGGTCGTGAGGGAGGAAAGAGCCCCTTCAGGAGAAGGAGGCTGCCACTGTGTGAATTAGATGAAGAAACAAGATGAACAAGATCTATTAACTCAGGAAGGGACAGAGAGAGAGGGAGAGAAGGGAAGAGAAGAAAGACAGAAGGGAAGAGTGAGTGGAGGAGAGAGAAAAAGAAGGGAGGGGAAGAGAGAAAGAAGGGTGAAGGATGGACCCGAGCCTGTCAGCGGCCTGAGTGGAATGAGTGGCCATGGTGGCACCCATTGGCAGCAACAAGGAAGGGCCCAGTCAACCACTGCTGATGTTTGGGGCTACCAAGGCCATTGGCGGAGGGAGGGAGGGAGGCAAAGGACGGGCCTGGGCCTGTCAGCGGCCTGAGGGGAATGAGCAGCCATGGCAGTGGCAGCAATGAGGAAGGGCACGGTTAACTACTGCTGCTGCTGCTGCTGCACCTTTGGGGAGGAGCAGGAGCAGGGCTCGGGTGGGGAGGGAGGTCCCTGGGGATAGGGGGCTGCAGCTTGTCCAGTAGGCGCCAGCAACGCTGCAGCTGCAACCAAGAGAGGTGAGGGGGAGGGAGTAAAGGGATGGAGGAGTGACCAAGAGGGGTGTGAGGCGGATGGAAGCAACTGGCTGGAGGAGGAGGAGCAGGAGTGCAGCTCACGTGAGGGTGGGGAGATCTCTGAAGTGGGAGGCTGTGTTAAGGGGTGAGGGGAGCAATCAAGTACAAGCACAGAGATGCTCTGCACGGGTGAAGTTAGTTGCTCTTAAATGCTGTTGACAGTTTGTTTTGTCATGAAATTAGTCTGTTGCTTCCCTTTTATGATTCAGGGGTAGTACTGGGGTCCATTAGACTGCATGTTTTTGTAACTAGGGATGTGCGAACCGGCTCGGGCCCATCCTTCACCCTTCTTTCGCTTTTCCTCTCCCTTCTTTTTCTCCTCCCTTCTTTTTCTCCTCCCTTCTTTTTCTCTTCCCCTCCTTTTTCTCTCTCCTCCACTCACTCGTCCCTTCTGTCTTTCTTCTCCTCCCTTCTTTCTTTCTCTCTCTCTCTCTCTGTCCCTTCCTGAGTTAATAGATCTTGTTCATCTTGTTTCTTCGTCTAACCGGGGCGGTTTGGCGGTTCAAATCCGAACCAAACCAGTCATCAGGTTCGGGCTGCAGGTTCGAATTTGAACCGAACCGGGGTGGTTCGATTCAGACTGGTTCGGATCGGTTCAGACACCCAGAAATTGGTAGGATGGTAGCTGGCACCCAGGGGTACCTGTCACCCAAACCCCAAAGCAATCGGACACTCGTACGATTTTTTAATGAATTTTTGAATATATATATTTTAAAAAAATTATCATAGGATATAATGGGACTTGAACCAGTCCATTATTCCTTATTGTGGATCACCCATGGGTGCCAACAACCATGCAAACCCTGAACAATCAGACACCCCTATGATTTTTTATGAATATTTGAAATATTTTAATTATTTTTCTCATAGAGTATAATGGGACCCAAACCAGTCCACATCCCCTATTGTGGAGCACCTAGGGGCACAAAAGCGGGGTGGGTGGTAGACAGACAGGGGTGCCTACCACCCAAAATATCCCAAGGCAATTAGACACTCCTCTGATTATTGGTGAATTGTTAAAGTATTTTTGAATTCCTCATAGAGAATAATTAGGATTGCAGCAAATGTATAGCTTCACGTCGGGGGGGAAAGGGGTGTCGTAGAGTGGAGTGTGGTGGGTGGTAGTTCCTAGGGTGGGCAAGGAAGCTATCAGAATTACTTGAAAGGAATTGGGTAAAGGGCTGATTTTTAAGTGATTTTTGAAGTTGATGCGTCTTTAAGGTTTTTCTCCATAAAGAAGCATGGAGGTGTCAGCAAATGTATAGCTTCACGTCAGGGGCAAAGGGGTGGCCTAGAGCAGTGTGGGGTTGGTGGTAGTGCCAGGTAGGGGCAAGGAAGCTACCTGAATTTTTTCAAAGGATTTGGGCAGAGGGCTGATTTTTGGTTAATTGTTGAAGTTTATGCATCTTTAAGGTTTTTCCTCATAATAAGTTATAATGGAGCTTTCAGCAGCCCCATAAGTGCACTTGGGGGGTGCTGGGGTGGCCCAGAGCGAGTGGTGGTGTAGTGCACATAGGGTGCCAACCACCCCCATGGGTTTCTAACCCATGGGGTACAGGGTTCTGTTGTTTCTGAGGTATTGAGTATGGATTCTATGATAGCAAATGAGATTTTCAATGACACCATGAATCCACTCTAATATGCTATCATAGAATCTGATTGCTTCAGGGTTTGCATGGTTGTTGGCACCCATGGGTGCTCCACAATAATGAATAATGGCCTGGTTCGAGTCCCATTATATCCTATGAGAAAAAAATAAAAATAAATTTCAAAAATTCATTAAAAAATCGTACGAGTGTCCGGTTGCTTTGGGGTTTGGGTGACAGGTACCCCTGGGTGCCAGCTACCATCCTACCAATTTTTGGGTGCCTGAACCGGTCCAAACCAGTTCGGATCCGAACCGAACCAGGGGGTGGTTCAAACAAAACCAAAACCGAACCACCTCCTCCTGGTTCGGACCTGGTTTGGATCCGAACCGAACCGGGCGAACCGGTTTTGTGCACATCCCTATTTGTAACCTTATGATCAACATGAGTAATTATACTGAGCTGCTGCTGGCGCTTCTGCTGAAATTAATAGTTGAGTTTGTACAACTAGTCTGGTTTCTCCAGAACATTCTTCAGCTGATCTCTTCAGTTGAGCCCAGAAATAACTTTTCTATCCAGTGGCATCCTGTTCTCACAACCTGCCTAGTAACATTCTATTCTCCACTCTTGCTTCTTTCTTCCATCCCACTGTTTCTTCATTATTTTGGTTTTTCTCTTCCCATGATGCCACCATCTCCCTCCCAACACTGTGGCTGCCATTTCTCTCTCTCCCTCACACTCATGCACAGCACTACTACTGTTGTGATTTTAGCTACCACACTCATGTGAATGATTCCCAAAGCAATCTTCTGTCCTTGACTTTCCCCCTTCTAGGGCACTTTCCAGATTAGACCCTGCAACGGGGTCACTACATATCTCTGAAGTGTGCTTCCACACTTTCTGTGTTGTGACACCACAGTCCCTACACTGACAGCAGGGTGCTGTTCATATTTCCAATGCCTTGTTTCAAATTTAATCGCTGTGATATAGTGCTATAATGTATATCCAGGGTACAAAAGTCGCTGTTTTTTCAGGTGGTTCATTTTCGTGAGACTGCTCCCTCTGCTGGGCACTTTGCTATTTGCATTTTGAATGCCATTTGCCTGAACGGAAGCATTTTGCCGCTGTTGAGCGGCTAACTGGAAAGTGCCTACGTGGCTGTCTCTCACTACCATCTCAAATGGGACATAACGACAGCTCATCTTTCTACTGAAACTCCCTCTTTTCTTCAACCTTGCTTTCACTAGCATCAACAGCATTATCTCTCCATTTCTCAAGTATGCACGTCCAAAGTCGTCTGATTCCCCCTCTTCTGCTCCTGCATACAGACTGTTGACATGGCTTGCGGCTTCTTTGTTCCACAGTGGTAAAGATTTGCTTTTTTGTCTTTGCAACTTCTGCTGAAACACTTACCTATGGACTGATAATCTTTGACCGAGATTAGCAGAATGGTATTAACACCAATGTTTGATAATGACATCTGTTTTCTTTGTCTAACTTTCAGACTAATATCAGTTTTGACAAAGTACATTCAGGGTGCTTAAAAAGACACATAATGTACTGATATGTCTTGTGCAGACTTGCTCTAGAATACAATCCAGATATTCAGTAATCCAAAAGTCTTTGATTTAAGATGAGAGTTAAGATGCTTTACATTTTCACTAATGCTCTAAAAAGAATGGAAATTGCAAGTTAAGGTGCCCATCTTAACTTTCGTGCCATATAAGCTGTAAAGACTTTGTACAGTCTGGTATGTGATGATGGCTTTAGAAATGAGGCTCCATACACCCACACTTTGCCTTGATCAGAGATGCATTGGACAAAAATTCATCACGGGCATCTCTAGGAAGTGATTAGGGAAGCTGCATCTATGTTAAATGTCTGCTTGGGTGCATCCCTCCCCAGCCCAATGTCCAACTGAAAGACCAAGTCATCTGGCCTCTGCCTTAAATTCCCTGGTAAGTATAATTGCCACTTCATTGCTGCAAAACGTGCCTTCACAAGTGCATTCGTCACCCTGCCCCCAGTGCCTCATATAGCCTGTAAAGACCCCTGTTACCTTGCCGCCAGCTTGTGTTTCCTCATGAGCATTCACCCTAGCTTGAGTTCTCTTCCACAACCCATTGCCACCTCCTTGCATTCCTTCACAAGCTCATACACCACTCCGCCACAGCCATGGAAATAGCGCTGGGAGGAAGTCGATTTCCCAGAGGTCCCCATGTGCTTTCCCAATGTCCCTGTGTGAATCCTCAGCCCCAGGGCCTCTGCTTCCTGCAGAAGAGGCCCTCCCAGCACCAGGAATGTAATGAACTGCACCAGAGATGGCCACGGTGGAAGCAGCATCAAGGGGATGCTGCAGATTCATTGGTATTACAGAGTCCAATCAACAGCCCTAGTAGCCAACACTTGTTTTCTAGAGTTTAAGGGTCTTAAAAAAAAA
Organism: Hemicordylus capensis; assembly: GCF_027244095.1. NCBI lineage: Eukaryota > Metazoa > Chordata > Lepidosauria > Squamata > Cordylidae > Hemicordylus > Hemicordylus capensis. Next base: position 80,404,458 of record NC_069657.1, on the reverse strand, counting down.
AAAAACACTGTTGCATCTTAGCCACTTCCTGCACCAGATCTGAATGGGTGGTGTCCCCTAGCTGATGCCTGCTAACTCTGAGACAGATAGGGTGGGCAATTTAGATTTGATCACCAAGATAGTATTCAGGGTTTATTAACAGAACTGTGACATAAGGAAAAGCTATTGGGTAGAGTATTTCCTCTGCAACTGGAGGATCAATTTTCCTTTCTATTGAAAAACTGCTGATTTTGATCAGTATTCTTTGGAGCGGACTGTAGTATCTTAAGCTTTGCTTGACAGAGGTTACTACCCATGCCTCTCCAGACTAATAGCATTACAGGAATTGATCTTCAGGTTCACAGAATACCACTCTCACTTTAGTAGAACAACTCTCTTTTCCTTTTTCTTTTACAACACATAGTTGTTAAGGGATATTTTAAGTCTGTACACTTGGCAACTCTCCACACAACCCAATCAGGATCTAACCTGTAAAGTTGGCAATGTTCTGTTTCAATGGAAATTCTATGAATTTGTGCCTGTCTCTTCTCCTTCAGGTAGTACATTTTAAAAGTACACTAGTGATGTAGCCTCTGAGCATAGACAGAGCAGATCCCCCCCCCTTTTTAAGCCTCAGGCCTCCACTTAATAGTTAATGGCTGATAGAATAATGGCTTACTCAAAGCAGCTTCGTTGAAATTAAAAGGACATTAGGCATTCCTTAACATCTATATAATTATTTCTCCAAGACGTGCCGCTTGGGGATGCGTCCCGGAACTCTCGTGAGAGTGGCGGCACCACTCGCAAGAGTTCCAGGCTTTGGCCGGGAGGGAAGCACCGCGCGAGAGGCAACTGTCGGCTAGGAGTTTGGCCACTTTGGGAGCGGCAGAGACTTGGGCGGCGAGAGAGGAGGCAACCGGCACAGAAAAATCTGCCCGCTTCGGGAGGAGAAGGCGGCGGCGGTGGTGGCGGGATGGCCTAGCCCTGACCCGCCCGCTGGGGTGAGGAGGAGGCGGCGGCTGGCCCTGGCCTGGCCTGGCTGCCAGGAGGAGGAGGCGGGAGGCAAAGGAAACCAGAAAGTGAGGGGGGAGAGAAGCGGGTGACGAGTGGGGGGAGTGGCCAGTCGGCTGACCGGCCAGCCAGCAAGCCGGGCATGCTGGTGTGGGGGCAGTGCGACGGCTGGGCCCAACTAGAGGCGCAGATGCTCTGCCTCCAGGCCCACTAGTGTTGTTTTAATTTCACTAGGATTACTCTGAGTAATGTTCCTCATTGCGTCAGTCACTATCTCTTTCTTGCTGTATTCTTTACAGTGTAGGAGAGGAGGGATTATTATCACTTTTTTCTTTTAAATATACTAACAGATCTTATGCCCTGTGGCATGCTGTGGCTAATAGGGGTGTGCACGGAACCAGCTGGCACGGTTCGGTTTGAGTCTGGACTGGACTCAAACCAGACAGGGCCAGTTCAGTCCAGCACCCCCTTGAAACGCCCCCCCCCCCCCACGGTCTGGTCCGGGAGGGTTCGCAGACCACTTCCTTTAAAAAAACAAAAACAAAAACAAAAAACCCTGATTCCCCCTTGAGGGAATTCCTGGTGGGAGGGGGGTCCGTGGAGGTTCCCCCTCCCTCGCCAGCTTTCCTCATGTCCCCTCTTCACCCGTTTGGGCGCTCTTCAGCTGGTTTTCGGCCGTCACCCGGCGGCCTGGCGGCCGAACCAACCAACAGGTTGGTTCGGTTCAACCCTAAACGGTCGAACCGAATCTGTTAGACGTCGAACCTGTTCGCACACCCCTAGTGTCTAATGTCAGATTCTTTGAAAACAGTCTGGGTGCTGACTTTCCACTCACATTTTTGAAAGGATTTTTCCATTATTCTCCCTTTCCCCCAACACCATTTTTCAGGGATTGTTTAGTTTTTCCCTCATTATTTGGAAGCAATTCCCACCGGAATGGTTAACAGAAGGAATTTATTTCCTTCTAGGTGTGCATGTACTGTAGAATTGTAGGTTCAGTTATCAAAATGCTAGTGGGTGGGGAGCATGTGTACACCAGCCCAGCACCCTCTTTCTCACAGTGCTTAGCTACATGCTTCCAGAAAGATCAAAAGAAGTGCAGCAAGGAAATCCAGAAACCATTAGCACCCAATGCCAACAAACTATTATTGTGATGTAGACTGCCCTTGAACATGGAGGTTCTACATGAGAGCCACATCACCTGTGAATATGGAGGCTTCATTTCTTAAGTATGGCCAAGTGAAGCTTCCATATTCACTGGCAGTTTGACTCTGGTGTAGAACCACCATGTTCAAGAGCAGTCTACATCATAATTTTGCTTTCTTTGTGCTAGGTGTGAATGGGTTTTTAGGATTTCCTTGAGGTTCCTTCTTCGGAACTTCCTAACATGGGGTCCTTGGTCCCAATACTATACATTTTTACTCAGAAGTAAGCCCCAGAGAAATAAATGAGTTTATCACTTCAGAAGCGTCCCCTGCTTCTATGCTTTGCTGAGAGGCAGGGAGGAAGCGGGTGGGGGAAAGAGAGAGTCCACATTCTTGCCTAGAATCCTTGCTAGTCCTGATTCCTATGTGTATTTATTCAGAAGCAAGTTCCAGTGGAATCAATTGATTTACTTTCTTGTAATGTATTTGAAGCTTTGCTGAGGAACTTTGCTTCTCCCCTTTGAGAGAAAGGGGGGCAGAGGGATAAAACCAATGCCCATGAAGGGAAAAGGAGGGGAGGAATGTTTAACTATAAAAGTGCCAGAGTGTTCATAACAGGCACCTGTTTTAGAACCAGGAAGTCACTCACTAGAAATTGCCAGGACTTGCCCCTCCCAATTTTGGCTTCAGAATTCTCAGTGGGCAGATTCAGTTATGCTCTTAACTAACTTTCCCTTGGTTCCCCCCGCCCAAAAATAAAAAATCATTAGATTGATGTTCTTCAAACCAGCAAAAGGCATCAGTCCCTATATATAGATGAATTTTTAGGTAATGCTAAAAAGAAATTAAAAAATCAAAAATATACATGATCTGTGGTGAAAAAAGATTGGCAAAACTTTGAAACCTCTTTTTAGGGGTTAAAAACTTAAACTGCTATATCTCAGCCATTTTGCAACAGATTTGCACCAAATTCAGAGGAGTGGTGTCTCTTGTCCCCTAGTTGATGTGTGGACTATTTCAGAGGGATTGGGTGGATACTTTTGACTTTTAAGCAATAGAATGTTCAGGGCTTATAAGGGCAGAATGTTGTAAACACTCCTCACCTTAACTATACTGGCACGACTGTGCCAGTATAATTTATGTTGGTTAGTTGATGGAAAATTGGTGGCAGACTAGAAGAACTGATTCATTAGGCATTTCATTTCCCAGAAAATGAGAAAAGCCCATTTAAAAAGTAGTCTGAATCTGTAAGTGGCTTTAAAAGCTAATTATAAATGCTGATATTCAACAGTCTCCTTACTCACTTATGTTCTTCTTTGATGGCAGCAACAATGCAGTGGGGAATCATTAAATGTCTAAATACTTCTGACTCCTGATCTCTTAGAGAGCCAAGAACTGTTCAGTGATGTACTTGTTCTCAAAAATGGCTGCAAAGGCTGCATCTAAAGGACAACTTCCTACACTGTGAGGCTATTCTCACAACCTCCCCAAACCGTGCTAAGCCTAAGGGAGCCTAGCCCAGTTTGGGGAGGTTGTGTGCAGCACTGGGAGCTGTGCAGCTTTGACTCCCGACCAGGAGGCTACAACAAGCCTCCTGGCCTCAGTGTGTGTGCGGGTCCTCCCCAGAATGCCCCATGCACTTGCGGGGGACTTCCGGGGCCAGGTGGCCCCCAATCTCCACCACCCCACCGGCTCTGTGATGGAGCCGGTAATTGTGTAGGCGGCCAATGTGGCCACCCAGGGCTAGGCGGGGCAGAGTGGGCTTGACGCGCTCTCCCCACCAAACCCCTTACGGCACTCCACACTACTTGTGTGGAGAGCCTCTGTGTCTGTTTAGTGCTTACATGGCAAAGTTTTATGGGATTTTGCACAGTAGTTCCTGGGCTGCCTTTCATTTGGACTCAGTTACTCATGATGAACCCTCTAGTACAGGGCTGCTCAACTTTGGCCCTCCTGCAGATGTTGGCCTACAACTTCCATAATTCCTGGTTATTGGCCACAGTGGCTGGGGATTATGGGAGTTGTACATAATCAGTACATAAAACAGCTTGGGGACCTAAGTTGAGCACGACTGCTCTAGTACTTAGGCATCATTTGGACCACTAAGGACTAGCATTATTCCCCCATGTGGCTTCAGGTGGGCCTAATAAGCATACCTGCCATCCAAACCCTGCTCTGTTTAGAATCACACTCATTTGAGTGTTTGTTTATGGAACCATTCCAATCTAATGCTAGGGTTTGGTTGTCAGTAGCATTGAAAAGTCATAATTCCTTCTGGTTTCCCAAGCTGGGCATCAAAACTGGTGGCCATTTCTGAAAAACCAAGCCTTGAGATCCATCAGTATGGCATGGAAAGACATTAACCATGTTAGGTCACCTTGCTTCTGCTAGGATTTCCCCAATGGTTCATATCAACATTCTTGAAGTCAAATGGCTTATTGTTAAGTGGTTTTCTTACGCTACAACCTGGCAGCTGTAAGAGGGATTTTATCGCATAGGCAGCAGGCATACAGCAGCTCAAAACAGTTCTTGGTGTGTTATTCATTGCCTCAGGAGCACAGGAAGAGAGCTAGTCTTATGGAAGCATGAATTGTCTCCTTTGCTAAGCAAAGGGAATAGTGTAAGATATCCCCCTTAAGGGGTAGGGCCGCTCTGGGAAGAGCATCTGCATGCTTGCACACAGACGGTTCCAAGTTCCCTCCCTGGCATCTCCAAGATAGAGCTGAGAGAGACTCCTGCATGCAACCTTGAAGAAGCTGCTGTCAGTCTGTGTAGACAATACTGAGCTAGATGGACCAGTGGTCTCACTCGGTAGGAGGCAGCTTCCTCTCTTCCTATGAGCTGATGAGCTCTGCTTAGTTACAGCATGGTTATTCCACTGTGAGGCTCTTAGGAAGCACTGATCTTTTCTTGAGTCTTAGTTCACTTTTTTGTTTTATCTTGTAGGAATCGTACGTGCCCAGACATGCCTATGAATATGGAGGAATCTAGGCAGGTGAGCTATGGGCTGCCAGTAAAACAGATCTGTTTGTGACAGTACTGAACAACTTCTCAAATGCAGGAAAGCATCAAAAAGCCATGATATAAATGTTATAACTATGCTTTCTTCAGATGCTAAATTCATTGGCATCTGTTCTCCAGATGGTGAAACTACAGACCTTAGATGCAAGCATAGCTCAATTGCTCTTGGTGAAGTCACACATGGTCTAGGAAGATTTTAATTACTTTTCTCTGGGTCACCAGTAGTTTGCATAAGGGACAGCTTCCTAACTTTTCCATCAAGTGGACTTTTCCTCAAGCTAACCCCTGCTAACTTGGCAAAGAGGCACCTTTTAACATGGTGATTCTCTTTATTTAACAGGGGGAGAGTAACTGGCCCTATCTACCCCCAGCACAGTACCTCCAGTGACTGTTGCTGGTGTCTATCTTATGTTTCCTTTTAGATGGTGAGTCCTCTGGGGACAGGGATCAATTTTATTTATTTATTATTCCTCTGTGTAAACTGCCCTGAGCCATTTTTGAAGGGGCGGTATAGAAATCAAATAAATGAATGAATAAATTCATTCCCCTGGTGGCGCAGTGGTAAAACTGCCGCCCTGTAACCAGAAGGTTACAAGTTCGATCCTGACCAGGGGCTCAAGGTTGACTCAGCCTTCCATCCTTCCGAGGTCGGTAAAATGAGTACCTAGAATGTTGGGGGCAATATGCTAAAATCATTGTAAACCGCTTAGAGAGCTCCGGCTATAGAGCGGTATAGAAATGTAAGTGCTATTGCTATTGCTATAAATAAATAAAATTGTATAATGTTAAAAAAAATTAAAGCATGGGAGGAAGAGCAAGACAATAAACTGAAGCATTATTTGATTCAATAACTGACATCCTGACTAATGTTGCATATGTGCTCCAAACACCAGCCCACACAGAGCACTAGCTTCCATGCTTCCGAAACGCGGAAGCTCTTGTGCTCTAAGTGCAATTATTTTGTAGCTTTCCCTCCCTGCATTCCAGAAGCATGCTCTTAGAGTTGTCAGGGACATGTTGCTGCTCTAAAAGTGCACTTCTGGAGCATGAGGAGAGAGAGAATTCCACTCTTGTGCAAAAGTGCCCATGCTTCAGAACCATGGAGGCTAATGTTGTGTGTGTGCTGGTGTTTGGAGCACACACTCAGTGTTAGTCAGGATGTCAGCTACTGATTTGGAAACCAACAAGAGTCACAATTGTGACTGGGGATGATGGGAGATAGTTTAGCAATAGCTGGAGGACCACAGGTTGGGAATCCCTGCATTAGATAACAAGAATATCCTTCAGGGCTCTATAGTGTTGATTTTTGGCAGACCGCAGGGGCAGCAGCAAAACATCTTTCATTGGAGAGCACAAATGAACATTGGAGGGGCAGGAGGGTTGGGGTGAGAGGTCACATTAAAAAGGTTTCTGGCAACGTGTTTTGATAGGTAATTATGACAAAATACATTCTAATTCATGTCATAACACATCTTAATTAGGAACAATGACTTCTGAAGCTTAAAAGAAACCAAATCAGTTTTAAAAACAATGGCCAACATCCAGACTAACAGAACACTGATGTAGTGATGCTAGAGTGCAGCCATCAGGAACATATTTTCAAGAATCACAGTTGGTTTCAGTTGGTTTCAGAGGGTAGGGGAGATTGGTGAAAATTGTCCCTCCCAGGCAGGATCAGTGTGTGATTGTCTGTACCAGTGCTTCATTAGTCTGGATGTTGACCACACGCTAAATAACAGTGATTAGTAGAAGTAAATATGCATTATGTGTCAGCAATAAGTGCTACGAAGTATGCGTGTGACACAAAAATAAATTTATTTGCCTAACAAATATATGCTTATTTTATTTATAATGTTTAATTTTAATGGTGCAATCAGAGACATGTGTCATGGGCGAAGAAGCAACCAAATCAGTTTTGAAGAGCAGAGGAAGGAGGACTAAGTAAAATAAGTAATCACGGAACTGTCACTGTGATTACTGTGTCAGGTACATGTATTCTGCGGCTGCTATAATATGCTAGGGAAGAAACTTTACCCACCCACACACCATGCTCCAGTTCCCCATCGCCTGAGCTACTTCACCTTCAGGCTTTCTGGGCCTCAGAGAGACTGCCCACTCACCTCTGATTCTCAGGGGCTACAGCCTAGGCTGCTGCACGGTGTGCTCCGTTCTGCCTAATGCCTTGACACCCAGCCACGACAGATGCATTGATAACACTCACCATCTATGCAGGCTGGCCAGAAGTGCTCGGGGGAAATATTTGCTGCGGTTCATAGCAATAGCATGCTCCCTGCTTTTCTTCCTTTAATTACAAAGCCTGAGGTTTGTCAGCAGCATTCCTGTCCATTGGGATTTGTGTTCAAACTTCACACCTGTTCATTTGAATGAGCCCTGTTGCATCCTACTTTCCTGTCTCTCTGTAGAAATCATCTTTTTTTTCCTGGTCAGAAAAATTTTGGATTCACAGATTAATCCCTATTTCCTGAAACATATTTCTACTTGTTTACAGTTACATGTATGGTCTCATTGTACTGTGTACTTGTAAAGACCATTTGATACAGACACCAAATATGTTGTTGCCTGTCTTGTATTATTCTCATAGGTGCACCGAATGGGGTGTTAGTGGTGCTTAATAAGCACCTTTATCTCTTGTATTTGTTATCTGTGCTCACATTTTCTTGGTGTGACTAATTCATTGGTACCTTTAGTGGAGACTGCAGGACAGGTGGCTTAGGCATGCAATGAGGCAGCGGCAAAGCATTGGGGGTGGCAGCAGGGCTTATCAAAGCCCCCCACCGGCCTCCCGAATGACAATCTGGGCCCAAACTGGGCCACATGCCAGCCCAGCCTGTCATTTGAGAGGCTGGTGGGGGGTTTGGAGGAGCCCTGCCGCAGCCCCCCACCACTTACGATGTTTTGCTGCTTGCCTGTGCTGCCTGTCCTGTGGCCTATGCTAAAGGTACAGAGTTCGCTTTCTCTCCCCACCCCACACCTTTGGGGAAGTTTAAACTTTAGGTTAGGGATGCCCCTTACTTCTAAAGGGGAATCATCAAGGATTCCCCTTTACAAGTATACCCAAGCCAGCCTGCGAGCCATTTTTTTGAACCGGGGACTAGTTCAGTTTGAACTTGGACACCCCCCACCCCCAGCCCCCATTTGGGGGGCCAGTCCAGTTCACACTTGGACTGGCCAAACTGGGCCGTCTCAACGTCAAGCCCAGGTTGAGGCAAGCCAGATTGCACATCCCTAGGGGGCATTGCCTCTGTCTGCACACACCCCCACCCCACATTGCTACACCCCTGTGGCAGACTTTCACATTTAGCCAGGCTAGATTTCTTAGAGATATGATTTAATCCAAGTGCCTAAATCTCAAAATGACAGATCTTTCTTTTTTGTTTGTTTTTTACCTTAGCTTTTCACATAATATAATGATGATGATAATTGCAAAGCAGGTAGTTGTATTCCGCTCGGATCATGCACTATATTTGCAGATCTAATTTTTTAAATTAATTTTAAAGCATGCCTTGGCCACAGCTTGGCTTTCTCTGCATTGGCTGCTTTTTCAGGGATCACCTGCTCTCCAATAGTTTTGATCAGTGAAAGTTCTGAGAGTCTGGTTCAATTGTCCAGAAGCTTTGGATTCACCCATACTGAGTGTCAACCTTTCTTTAGCGCCTGCAAACCCTTCCTCCCTTGGACATTGCTTTCCATGGCATTATCTTGGAATAATACCTTCTTTTCATTCCATCCCCTATACCTTCATCTTAATTTTTATTTTTTGAGAGATCCTCAAGTAAAATAGACTTGAGATTAATTGAATGGAAGAAACAGGAAAAAATGCCTTTTGGCTAGCATGAATGGATGTCTTCCATGGATGTCTGAAAAGCCTATATATCCCTGCCCTTTTGGCTTAACATGATAACTAGATTAACTTAATCTCTTTTGTCATTTCCTTTTTATTCTATCCTTCCATGGAGTAGATTTGAGAGCTGGTCAGGGATCATCTCTTGATACAAGATACAAGATACAAGAATTACCTAGAAGGGGAGAAAACCAAGCACAGGCAAAGTGGGACTATTAAAAATAAACAAATGAAAGATAGCTTGTGACATTTCCCTACTTGAACTATGCCGTCTGAACACAAACCGAGAAACAAGCACAAAATATTTTGTGATTTTGCCTTGTAAGCAAAGATTGTATCACTATGATGTTCTGTACAGTACCTACCATGTTGTGCTAAATAAAGACCCATTGAAATCTATAGGAGCTGTGCCATTGACTTAAATGAGATGTAGTTTGCACCTGAATTCTACTGTGTAGCCTTCTGGGTTTTAAAACTCCCAGATAAGTAACTGAGTATAGATGAATACTAACATCAGCAGGTACTGCAAAACCTATAGTCCCAGACTCACAGCAGTATAACTACAGGAGAGGTAATATACTGGGCCCGTTTGGATAGACGGACTTGTGGTTAATCTGTGAAGCTGGGAATTATTCCTCAGACAATCGTTCAACCACAGTTTCGCGACTTCTGGGCAGAGGGACCTCTCCTTCTTCCTTGTCCACCAAGGCTGCATCCTAGCAAGCTCTGTACCACTCATGTCACCAGACTGCGGGCAAGACGTCAGGACTCAGTAAAGTGACAACCATTGGCCACAATCGTTGAGGGGGCGTGCTCAGTGCAATTGCACCTTTTCAGCATTGATCGCCTACACTTGGCAGGAAAAACATTTTAATCTTTTCCTCACACCGCCTTTGCAAGAGCTCTGCAGCTATACAGTCTCACACAAGCACTACTGTTGATACCAAGGAATAGCGAAGGGCACTTGTAAATGGTGATGGGGTCTCGGGGGAGAGGACAACAGCAGCCAAGAAACTGAGGCGAGTGGTGGTGGGCTGGTGGTTTGCATTGTTTGCAAGGGAGTTAATATTACAACGTAGCTTTGATTCTGCAGTGTAAATCTACATAGAAGTGGGGAACAGGATCTAGGAACGTGCCATTGAATCCCATGGGAGGACCCCAGGTCCTGGACCATAGGAAGGTCCAAGGCTAGTTATCTGTTACTCTGGGAGGGGATCTTACTGCCTTCCTAGGAGAGAATATGTATATGAGGACAGGCAAAGGATCCTGGGGTTTGGTTCACTGTGATAAAGGATGCTCTTGGATTCGCAGACACCGGCCAAGCAGTCCAGGAAGCCTGAACACACTCTTGCCCATGTGCCAGCTTGCCAGCTGGGGATTAGTTCTCTCATGAGAGGGTTAATCCATCAGGGGAAAATAGAGACACCATATCCTTCACTCTCCATTGGACTGCTGTCTTATGGGTTAGGCCTTCCAACTACAGTGCCCCCCACTGATATGGGGCTCCTGGTATCTCTGGTTAATGATAGAACTCATACGTCACACTTTCCTCTCTCCACTCAACCCTTCTAGACTTTCAAGGAATCCGGTCTGCTAAATGTGTCTGACTGTTTTCAGGTGGGCAGAGTTAGGGAAGACCAGAGATGGGTGCTATGACCAAAGCTAAACAGGCTGGGTTGGACCAGCGCTGTGGCATATGTAAAATCAGCCACCGCAGGGAATCCTATGGCAGGGCGTCTGTGGCTTAGAGCAATCACTGGTTAGCTAGGTGAGCATTCCCCCCCGCCAAAAAGCATGGATATGTCTTACAGGAAGACCAGACTGTCAGAGGAAGGACTCACACTCTTGGTTTGTGGCAGTCACCGGGACTGGGAAAGGAGTTGCTGAGGGACCCTTCCCTGGGGCTTGCATGGAACTAGCAACTGGGCTGGGCAGCAACAGCCCTCTGGCCCTCATGCATGTCTCCATGGCCAGGCACTCTCATGAGAGAGCGGTCCTTGGGAGAAGGGTATCAGCATCTATTGTACGTCTTATAGTCACACGGGGCTTTTGAGCCTGATTCCTTTGTCCCGTTGGATGGCTCCACTCATGTGGTATTGCTGAGACTGCATGCTTTCACCTCAGGGGAAGGGGTTGGGCCCCCCTTCCCCTGCAAGCTGCAAGCTGGTAGAACCGGATCACTGAAAAAAACAAAGGCTTTCATTTAACTCAAACTTTGGGTTATCCCGTTTGTGGTCGGTTTTCTTTTGCCAGAATGCATAATACCACACCAGTCTGGGTTACCTCCAAACTGGTAGGAGGGAGGGCACAAGTCTTAACATCTAGATACGTGTGTGTGTGTGTGTGTGTGTGTGTGTGTGTGTGTGTGTGTACATGCACACAAATGTATATAATTTATGCACATTTCTCTCTCTACAGTTGGAGGGAGCAGTAGTGTCCATGGGAACTTTAAAAACAGACAAATGTCCAGGCAAGCAAGGTAACCAATGTCCTGCCGACTGACCAGCCAACACACGGACCACCTTTAAAAGGATGCCTTGCTGAGCAGCTGTGTTTGATCAGGTGTTTTGTGAATGGAAGGGTTCCTTGCACGTGTGCCTCTTCTCCTTCCCAACATCACATTCTGAATGGGGAGGGGGAGTGGACACCCTCTCTATGGTTTTGGGAGGAGCTCTTGCACAAAACCCAGGTTCCAATGGCAGCAGAATTCAGACAACACAATGGCACCTTATAACCCTATATTTCAGCAGCAAAACTCATTACAAACCAAAGGTTCGAATTCAAGTTTGGGATTGAAAACAGACTCACAGTTGAATGATGAAACCACCGTTTCATGCATCCAAATAGCCACAAACCCAAACCGCTGGCACATTTACATATGGTTTGGTGTTATGTCTGAACGCAGCCATTGTGCCCTCTCCAAAACATGCATTTTTGAAAACTGCTTGTGCAAGTATCTGCTTATATGTTCTTTTAAAGCTGCCTCATGTACTTGCGTAAACAACTCTCAGTACACAGAACCAGTGTGTAGTGCTGCAGGAACGCAATTCAGGTACTTTCCCCCTCCAGGATGTCAGCAGGGATGCAAACAGCCCTTTGTTTTCTAAATGGAAATAAGATGCCACTTTTGCTATTCCAATAGTGTGTTACACACTGTAATTAAATATGGGACTACAATTGATTTTTTAAAAAACCATTCTTCCTGTCTTCTGTTGCAAGGCATATCCTCCATCCTTTGTGGCTGACAGTCCAGACTGCTCTTCTAGGTGAATAACCACATGAGGTTCAAGCCCTGGAGCATTAAGAAACTATCCTTGTAACAGGGACACCCCCCCCCAAATTATTGCATCTGTCTAAGTTAGGGATGTGGCTATTGGGGTGGGCATGGGTATGGGGCATGGCTGTCAGGTTGGGTGTGGCTATGGGGGCTGTCATGGAGAGTGCCTGCACTTCTGAATGTGTGACTAAACCACTGCATAGAACTGTGGTTAATGTTCTAAATTACCTGTAACTCAGATATTTTCGCTAGGCAGAAATTTGTCACAAAACTCCTATGTATACCCTATTAAACAGTGATGAACTGGTGTCCTCATGTCAATGTGAGACTGTGTGGAAACGGCCATAATGACAAGAGAAGCGACCTCCAAAGAGATAGGATCTTGGCATTTCTGTGTATTTTGGCTTCCACTTGCCCTGCCAACAGACATCATCATTAACCACCACAGAGGGAGGGACGGGCCTCTGTTAAGTGGAATCCACTCTTAAACGAGTAGTGGCCACAGGCAGATTTTGATACTCTCTTTGTCTCTTTTTCTCCTCTTAATGTACCACCAGACTATGAGGCTGGCTAGGGCTGCTTGTGTGAAGCTTGAGATCAAGGCCAATCCTGGCACTGCCTCCCCAGGTAGACTGGGCTTTTTACCCGGCCTTTTATCTGGGTAAAAGGTTAAAAAAAAAAAAGGTTTAAAAAGCACACTCTTCTACCAAGTCCCCAGTCATGTGTCTGCTCAGGCTATAAGCAGCCTAAGCAGACACAGAGCCGGGCGCCTGGAGCATTTGACTTTAGGGGAAATTCCTCAATGCACTGCACTTCTCGCATGGTGCATTTAAGGATATCTGGAGGTCAGGCTGCATTTTTCTGGCCTCCAGAATTCTGCACTGCCCAAAGCAGTGTGGCTCATGTGGATGCGAGAGCTGTGTCTCCCACACATGAATCGGAATCATCTGGGGGGAAGGAAAGCTTGATCTTGCCTTCTCTCTCTCCATTGAAAATGGTCATGAGAATGACCTTTAAGAGAAAAGAAAAAGAGGGAAATGTACACTGTATTTTTCCTCTAGCCTTTCAAAGAAAAGCATTATAATCTGAGTGAATTATTGTTAAACAATTATTAATAATTTTTTAAAAGTTAAAAACAGCAGTCCCTCATTTGCTACACTAAATTAGCAGCCATTCACATATCATTGTCTGTACTTCTTTCCCCATCTAAGATGTAAAATAAACTAAGATGTAAAATACCCTGGTTTGCTCAACAAAGAAGCATCTTTTTTAAATGGTGGCTCTCCTGGGCTTCTGCAAAGGGGGCAGTTTCCTACCAGATCCATGGCCAGATTAATGTGGAGCAGCAGATGCTTTTAAGCATGTGGTTTGTAAATACACACACACACTGGGACACACACACTGGGAAAGTTCTTTCTCTCTTATATTTTGCAGGGAGAGAGCAACTGTACCTATTAATCCTAGCAGAGCATCCCTCCCAGTGGCTGTTGCGTGTGTGTGTGTGTGTGTGTGTGTGTGTGTGTGTGTGAGAGAGAGAGAGAGAGAGAGAGAGAGAGAGAGAGAGAGATTTGGAACAAGGAACCACCTTCTCATTTCTTCTACTATATAAAACACTACTTTTTGTTGAAAAGCAGCTTATAAATATTAATAACAATCATCATCATCACTCTTCTTCTAATTGTGGAGATAAACTTGCCCCACTTCGAACAAAACTGGCACATCCAGCACATTTCCCCCATGAGACCGAAGTGTTTACTGCTACATAACTTTCTTCCCTGTCATTCATATTTCCTAAGGTCTTGTCTATGTTGCTTCCTTATTGTGCATTGTCTCTTTAATGTGCCTTATCTGAGGCTTCTGCACCATGTGCTTGAACTGCTGTAGCCAGTACAATAAAATCTATCCGGGATGCAAGATGTCAGGGCAGAAATCTGTGGGGATCTATCGCTGTAGCAGTTGCCAGTGAAGAATAGACGGTCTTTCTTTTCTTTATGTGCCATTTCCCCCCATTTTGTTGTGGCTTCTGTCCACTCCCCACCCCCCACCCCATGCAAAATGTGATGTAGTTAAGTGGGTTTGTTTGTTTGTTTTATTGGGGCTGTGCTCCCCCATCCCCTCCTCTCTCTCTCTCTCTCTCTCTCTCTCTCATTTGTTGCAAAGTCCTGCAAGCAAATTGAACCTATGGGGGGAATCCAGATTACTCCATGAAATGTGTAGTTTAGGGCTGCACAACATTGGCCCTCCTGGAGATGTTGGACTACAACTAGCATCATCCCTGACTATTGGCCATTGTGTCTGAGGATGGTAGGATTTGTGATCCAAAAACAGCTGAAGGACCGAAGTAGTGTAGCTGTAGAAACAATATCAAACTCCCCTTAGTGACCTGCTTCTTTTATGATGCCTATAAGAAACCAGCCAGGCATTTTATATAATATTTAAGAAAAGTCCTGCTAGACCTAAACAGCCATCCCCACCTGACCCCACCATATGATCTACAACTACTACTACTAGGAATATTTATATATCGCTCTTTAACCAAAGTCCTCAAAGCGGTTTACATAGAAAAGCAAATAATAAAAACATAAAATGGTTTCCCGTCCCCAAAGGGCTCACAATCTAAAAAGAAATATAAGGCAGATACCAGCAACAGCCACTGGAGGGATGCTGTACTGAGGCTGGATAGGGCTAGTTGCTCTCCCCTTGCTAAATATAAGAGAATCACCACTTTACAAGGTGTCTCTTTGCTCAGGGGTCTGCCTGCTTATTGCCTTTTGTACATCTTGTGCATCCTTTGTGTCCATGTCCTGAGGTTAGGCTTGTGGTGATGCATGAGAGGGCCTTCTCTGTGGTAGCCCCCAAGTTGTGAGAGATTCATTTGGCACCCAGTCCACTTACTTTTCAACATATGTTGGAGACCTGGCTTCCTCAGCCGTCTATTAATTAGCAGTTTTGAGTTTTTGTTGGCTCTCTTGTTTCTGATTGGACATTTTTCTGTTGTGTTCTTATTTGTTTTTTTCTCTTGCTTGTCAGTCACCTTGAGCTTTCTTATGACTGGAAAGATGAAATATAACATTTCAAAATATCAAATCAAGCATGCATCTATTTGAGCATCTTGCTACCAACACTGCCTAGCCAGATACCTCTGAGAAGCACACAAGCAGGACAGGAAGGTAACAGCCTTCCTCACTGTTTGTCCCACAACATCTGGTATTTGGTAGACAGCTTCTGAACATAAAGGTTCCAATTCTCTGCCATCAATAGTATACATTGATAGGTCCATCCTCAGTGAACTTCTCTTAATATTTTTTAAAAGCCAGATAGTGGCCCTTATTATATCTTGTGGCAGTAAATTCCATAGGGTATTGTGCACAGAAGCTGGTATAGTCAATGAGGAAATGATAAATCTGAATTATCTGAAGCATCTCATTGGAAGACTGACTTGAAGCCTTGTTATAAACATCCTCCATTTTTCTTTTATACCATTGTCTGTTTTTAATGTATCATTTTCTGCTTTTCTTTTCTTTTTCACAGTCTGTTTTGTAAACAAGGCAAACATCTATCAAAATAGCTACTGACCCACTACTAAATTAAGTGCCCAAGTTGTACAAAGTAGATCTGGAATCTTGTAAAGCGCTATAAGCACCTCCAGATATATTGCAAACTAGCTAAGCTATCCAGTTTAAATATATTACACACTATTCAGGCACATGTTCTTAGTATTTTCTCTTTTTTGTTCCTCACATTGTTCCTCACATATTTTCTGGAAACTGTAAACATTTTCAAGAGGAGAATGGTATCATCCATACATCTGAATTGGATAAAGAAAAATAAAACTTTATTGATGAAGCAACAAGGATATTTGAAGTGTCTAGTCATTAATATAGTCCACTGATAATCTATACCATTTTGGTGCAGCTGAGAATGAACAGGGTGGGAAACCCCACCAAGTTACAGCACAGTATACTGTTACCTAGCTTATTCCCTGGTCAGTAGAGTAGTTGTGACTTCATCAGTGATGTCCACAAGCCTCAAAATGGCCACTTAAGATCTGTCTAGGAAGCAGTTGGTGGTGTATCAAAGTCAGGAAGCCTAGGGTCAGCTGTTGGCCTGAACATGTCTCTATGTGGGGGCTAAGTTTCTATATATAATTATAAAGCGGGGTAAAGGCATACTGTCATGTCATGCTTCATCACACATGGAGGACCACTTGAAATCAAGTAGGTATTTAGTCTTTACCTCTAGTCTTCTACCTAACCATCTCCCATAGGTGTAATGTAATGGAAGAATCTTCTCTCTTGGAAGGAAGAGACTCTAATATACAACTGAGAGAAATAAAGTGTCATAGGCTTTGTTTGTGTGAATGTTGTAATTTAATATGTCATGGGAAGGTGGTCCTTCTTCCTACTGGCAGCCGCCAGGTAGGAAAGGGATTGTGCTTTGTATGCAGAATGTCGCAGGTTCGATTCCAGGCATCTCCAGGTAGGGCTGGGAAAGGTTCCTGTCTAAAACCCTAGAGAGCCATTGCCGGTCACTGTGAAAAAACAATATCAACCTAGATGGACCAATGATTTGACTCAGGATAAGGCAGACTCATATATTTATGTGTAACTTGTCTGGGAGAACAAGCATTCCTGTAGGATTTGGGAACAATTCTGCACTCAGATGTATCTGGCATAAGGCATGTGCGTGCACACACACACACACACACACAAAATTTAAATATGGGGCATTGGAATGGGTGTTGTCAGTTCCTTTCTTGGCTCCCCAAACTGATAGGATGGATCTATGTTACTTCTGCAAAACGCCTTTGCTAAATGATCAGACCTTACTTGCTCCTCAATTACCAAGTCATAAAAGGGATTTAGCATGTTTGCCTTTTCTGTGCCATCTGCTGGAAGCTCCCCTGCCAATTTGAATATAGGCCTGATACTGGGTTAGTTCAGACATGATGCCAAATGAAGAGCTGGCACTACAGTGAATGTGCTTGGGTGCTTCCTTCTCCCATCATGTATCCCGATAGCCTCCTAACCTAGGAGTAAACCATAGTTAACCATTACATTTGAACTGGGCAAACCATCAGACCAGGAATGCAAACAATTCAAACTAGTGTGTGGGCAAATTATGATTTACACAAACCATAATTTACTTAATTTCACAGGTAATGAATAAGAATGGTTTGTTGCTAAGGGCCAAACTAAATGCTGTGTGGGAGATCCATGCTTGCATCTTCCATTTTTATTTTATTTTATTTGCAAAAATCAGTCCCAGGGGGCCCCCAACTTGAAACACTGTTGTTACATAGGGAAGAGTTTTTCATCATTCCTGTGCCAGTTAGTTTCCTGATACAAATCACTGCCCAGGAGCTTCTGATATTGCAGAAGGGAATGAATTCAGGCACAATGGGGACCTGAATGCTTTATCCTCCATAATTTTTAATTAATTAATTAATTAACTAACCTATTTTATACTGCCCAAAACTTACGTCTCTGAGTGGTTTACAACAAAATAAAAACGGAAAATAAAACATTCGTTAAAACAAAAATGAAAAATTTAACACATAGCTCCATCGGGGGTGCACATCAAGGAATCAGCACAGGGGAAAGGGGTAAAACATTCTCCTCCACATCCCGAATCCAAATCAAGCCCCAACAAGGACTATTTTCAGCAAAAGGAAAAACAGGGAACTTTGATCATAGATCTCTCAAACATTTAGCCTGGCCCTAAATCAGAAGTGAGGGAGGAAATAGGAGTGTGCAGGGACAGCAGGCATGTGAATCACAGGTCTAATCCATGGAGCACCAAACCTTTATGTCTTACAAAGGTTCAGTATTGTGTCTGAATTGATCCACTTCCTTTTGTCACTTTCCTTTTTAAATTGAATGGTTTTTGACATTTTGTATTTTACACACATCTTTCCCCATTTCCCCCCACCCCTCCCTGCCCCCATGCATGACCTTCCCTCCCCTGGCCAGCTTCTGTGCGCTGCTCTGGCTGGAGGGACGTGGGAAAAGAAAGGAGAGATAGAAGGAAAGAGAAAGAAAGAGGGGGGAGCAGAAGGGGAGGGAGAGGAGGAGATACACACACCGTCACACCAATAGATGTGGGTAAATCAGAAAGGGTTTTTTAAAAAAAAATTCTAAGCATGGTTCAATAAAATTATCCCAGATTTCTGACCATTTATCCAATTTATTTACTTCCATGAGGGCCCATTTCTCATGTACCGCTAACTCGAGCAGATCATGCACCCCATTCCTCATTCCGAGGGGGAGGGGGAGATTTCCACTGCTGCAGTAATAATCTCTGAAACAGCTTGTGCCTTTTTGTTTTCCTTTATGTCACTTGCCAGTTGTATTGTATATTACTCTTTTATCTTCCTTATGCTTTCTTTACATTTGTGAGGTATCTTGTACACTTCTTTACTTCTCAAACTTGCTATTGCTTGTAAGCTCCCTGTTTAGTTCATCAATAGTCTCCTTATTGAACCAGTGTAGTCTCTTCCTATCTTTGCCATAAAAGAAAAATGAAGTCAAGGAAGAATGCTTGAAGTTCCTCAGAGGACTTCATTTCTATTATTTCTTCCTATCATTCAGTGTTTTCTATCACTTCTTTAATCCCAAGCACCATCTGAGAGTCTGCATACAGAGTAAACAAAATGGTATCTTCATTTATTTTTAAATTTTATATCGTGCCATTTTCCCGGAGGGTTCATTTTGTGCTAACAAAATTTAAAATCAATATACAACAAAGTAAAAAATAATAAGCAAGAACAACAATAACATAAAATTGAATAAAACCAGTGAGAGAGAATAAAACCAACCAGTGTCCCAGGTGCTATCACATCTTGCCTTTGTAAGACAGAACAGGGAATGCTGCATTAAATTCTGAAGTCCCATGAGGCTACTGGATGAGCTCATCAGAAATTTGAAGCAAGGTACCATATACCTAAATAAAATACATAATTTTTAAACTTTCTGTGGAGTTGAGTATATGTCAGAGGAAGGGACTGGCTGGAACTGAGTAGCTCATAGCATCCCAGATGAACCGCCATCCATTCTTAGTAAGAATTACATTAGAGGCAGCTTGAAATGATGAATATTACTTGGCCAAATTATGGTTTAAGGCAGGGTTTCTTAACCTTGGCCCCCTCGATGTTGTTGGACTACAACTCCTATCATCCCCAGACATGACCTTTGTGGCTGAGGATGATGGGAGTTGTAGTCCAACAACATCTGGGGGCCCAAGGTTAAGAAACCCTGGTTTAAGGTATTCTAAACTAGTCAATACAATGTGCATATCCCAGGAGTAGCCCTAGGTGTTACTGGAAAACCGCCCATCCCCTATTTGAATATTGTTGGAATGTGTGGAAGAGGAAGTCCACTTCCCTTCATTTTGTTACATGTGTAGCTAATCTCCTTTTTAGAATTAGGTTTCTGGCTCCCACTGCAAATGGCATCCTCCCCTCCCCTATTGGATTCGAGTGATGGAAGAGAGAATTTCCTCACATATTCACACAAACAGAAACATATTCTGTGGTACATCTATTGCTTACTCTCTGTTGGAGTCCTGGCTGCTGCTATGAGCAGACTTGATTTATCCATTTTTAAGCAAAATGTTAAAATGTCACATTTTCATGCTTTGTGGTAATTGGTGTGTCCTCCCTCCCACAAATCCAAGAATGAAGTGTGTGAAGAGGTAAAAGAACTCTCACCTCCCACCTTTATGAGAACCTGGGCTTTTGTATATCGAGTACACCTATATGAATAGGCCCTGGTGCCTGTATGAGCTCTCCAGTGCACAAAAAGGTAAAAACACAGAAAAATTGTGAATTGTGAAAGGAAGGCCTATTTCTGTGCAAGTGGCTATGATAAAGGCTATTTCACTTTGGCTGTTACAAAAGAATTGGCTATTTTGTAATAGCCAGGTAACTGGCTTGTTTATAAACCACCTTGTGAAAATTATATTTTAAAACATGGTATAAATCCTTCATTAAATTAATGAAAACCAAGGCTTTTATTAAAGTTATTATATGAATGGCTAGGGAAGGTAGATGAGCCTAAGGCTCACTCCCACCTCTGAGGATAATTTGCCCTGGGCCATGTGTGAGCCAACACATTAGAACACTGTATTTTGGTTCTTAGTATACTACAATAATTTAGACAAATGAGGGGATACTGAATGTAAATCTTCTCATAGACTTGTAAGGGGCATAAAAAGGCATTCACAACTCCTATTTTGTTCTTGAGCAGTTCACTTTGAGAGTCTTAAGCCTGTGTAAGAATTGGTGCCACTTTTGTTATCGGTTACATTATTACTTTTCCCATTGAACTTCAGTGTGACAAGATCGTGTCACACTGAATGTCACATCTATTAATAAACTTTATTTGTTAGCAGCCCTATAATAAATTATTCTCTGGGCAGCTCAACATTAAAACATCCAATAAAAACACATAAAACACATTAATTACAACACACACACACAACAATTTTCAAACTTGTTTTTAAAAAATCAATTTTAAAAGGCCTGAGTGAACAGAAAGGTCTCCACATGGCATCTAAAAGTACAGAGTGATGGTGCAAGTGAACTTCACTGGGGAGGCTGTTCCATAAACCGGGTGCGACCACCGAAAAGGCTCTCTTATATTCCTGTTTACTGAGATTTTAATTCCCACCCCCTGTCTTACAGAGTTCCTGCTGGGGGCTGTGCGGAAGGATGGCAGCTGCAGAACCCTTGACTGCTTTCTCCCGTTGGTACCTCTATGCCATTCATGGCTACTTCTGCGAGGTGATGTTTACAGCTGCCTGGGAATTTGTAGTCAATTTCAACTGGAAGTTCCCAGGTGTCACCAGTGTATGGGCACTCTTCATCTATGGCACTTCCATCCTCATTGTAGAAAAGATGTACCTGTACCTGAAGGACAAGTGTAACATTATAGCGCGCTGCCTCATTTATACCCTGTGGACGTATGTTTGGGAGTTCACCACTGGCTTCATTCTGCGCCAGTTCGATGCTTGCCCTTGGGACTATTCACAGTTTGACTTGAACTTCATGGGCCTCATTACCCTGGAGTATGCCATTCCATGGTTCTGTGCAGCATATATCATGGAACAGCTGGTCATCAGGAACACGCTGCGTTTGCGGTTTGATGAGAATGCCGAACCAGGGGTTCCTACTGCTGCCGTAACCTTGGCCAATGGTCACGTGAAAACTAATTGAATAGTAACTTAGAGCTGCACTCTAACTAATTGAACTCTCTTCCCTGCCCCCTTCATTGGAGACCAGAGATGACGGCCTCAAAAACAAAACTCTTGCTTCCTGTATGATAAACAAACCTCCTGTATTGGAGGTATGCATGAAAAAATGGAACCAGTAGGTTTTTTTTATGGATTTTACTTTTTTTTGTTTTTTAAACTGCAAGTATCACTGTCAGCTACCTGTCGGCTAGATAGTTTCTGACTTGTAACTTACTATGAAACCAGTCCTATTACCTGCGTTTTCATATGGGGGAAAATGCTAGTCAAGCTTGTACAAAAAACAAGTTAGTAGATTGGCACAGATACTCCAGTTAACTTAGTGATTGGCTTATATTCCATTAGGCAATATTCAGGTGCTTGCTTGCAACCAATACCTCCCATGGGATCTGAGACGCTGCAGGGCAAAGGTAAAACCGACAGCTGTTGAGACAGCCCAACAGTGGCAGTCTACTGGGGAGGTCGAATTTGCCCTCTTGTGTGCTTATCCTAAGGCTTTTTTAAAATTGCACCACAGTGTATATGATATTATGGTGCTGGACATCTTGCTGGATTTATATAAAAATATTCCTTTTTTAACCATCAATTCTGATACTCACTAGAGAGCATGTTCTCCCACTTTTTTTTTTTTTTAAATAAAGGCCTGTTCTGCTGGATGAATTTTATCATGATCATACAAGCTACATTTTAGTCAAGTAGCCCCAAGTGGGAGAGAAATGGCTGAAGTCTTCCCTGCCTCCTGTCCTTGTAGTGGAACTCCACAGAAGGGCTACTTCAGGTTTGATTCTTGCAACCCCCACAGCAACAGTTCACTTCACCAGGATCTTCTGCCTCCCTCCCCAGAGAGTTTTCTGTCACCAGTTATACTGATGGCTATAAATGTGGATCATTGGCCCTAATGTTAAAAGTCTTCATGTAACACCTGGATTCACTCGGAGTTGGAACCCTGCAGGACAGACCATATATTGCTTGTGTTCTTTTCTGTCTGTACCAATTGGTCTTTAAACTCTGCCTTGTGTTCTCAATGTGCTAACAACAGTATTAGTGCAGCAAGCTCTCTTCATAAAGCTATTTACATGCAGCAGGAGGTGATGCTACCCTGCCTTGTAGTGGGGAACATGGTAGGGTCACTTTTCAGGTTCTTCCAGGTGGGTTGTGGACTATGTAGCAAGGGCTGCAGGAATTCTAGTTCAGTTTAGAGCATTCTGGGCTTATGGCAGTGTGAGAAACCCAAGCAGATGTATGCCTTTCAGAGGCACTGTGACAAATAGTAATGAGAAAGATGTGGTATCTGGCAGCTACCAAAAGATTTTTTTTTAAAAAAATTATCAGGACCTTTTCTTTCTTTCTTTCTTTCTTGGCTGCTTAAAGTAGCAAGTCTCTAATAGCCTTAAGAAGAGGAGATGCTGTCACATGGCCTCTTGGACCAGAAGCACTGCGATATAACTTGCACTTAATGGAATGGAATTGCACTAGCAATGAGGTGGACTTGTGTTGCGAATATATGGTTGCAGAGCCTCTTCTGTTTTTTGCTGATGTGGCTGCATTAATAGCTAACCACTGACTGTTCTATCCATCTACCATTCAGTTCATGCCGTTGTTTGTTTCTCTATTGAGTTCCATTCTAGGAAAAAGATATCCTGCCACCTTGAATAGGTTTTACATTGTCTTATGGATAAGAATAAGACTCGCATTAACTCATCTTGTATTTTCAAGGTGTGAATATTTTATTCCTCCACATTTCCCCTCAAGTGTGATATCCATTGCTGGCAATGGATTAGCATGAACACTGGCAGCAGGAGCATAATCATGTCCACTCTGCCATAGATGGTATCTCCTGAAGTACTCAGAACACAGAGAGATTGGTGTTTCTTTTCTTATAGTTCATCTCGCTCTTTTTTTAAAGTAACTACTGAATCAAATTGTGTTTCCCATATGGGCACTTTCCAGATTACACACTACAACCGGGGTTAAATGCTTCGGCTTGGCAGGGTCGTATTGAAAATGACCCCCAGAATCTCAAACTCCTACAACTGGAAAATACAGTGACTTTTTTGTGATGCACATGCAACATTGTAGTACTATAACACAAAGATAAAACCCAAAAGGCGGCATCAGAAATGTGAACGGCAACTTGCTGTTAGTGCAGGGACTGCGGTGTCACGGCACAGGAAGTACAGAAGCACAATTAGCAGATCTGTAGTGACACTACCCTAATGTTGTAGGGTTGAATCTGGAAAGCACCATGGTATGTTTGCATACACTGCAGCACTGCAAGAACAGTCAACTAGATTAGAAGAGAAGATGGAGAGGCAATTCATTGGATATGGAATTATGATCTTAAACTCTCTTAATTGATAATGGAACTTTGTGAGTACTGTGAATATAGGTGTTCTCTTGGCATCCTGTTTCTATAAAATGCCCTGAAACACAAAAGAGTAAAAGCAAATTGGAAAGATGTTTGGCATTGTTTTTCATGGTGGTCTTTGGTTGTTGGGTTGTTGTTTTTTCCCCTTTGCATTTAAGAAAAAAACTTTTCTCCAAGTATTCTTTGGTGGAAGGAATGGTGCAAGCAGAGTACACCTTCACTTTCTGGTAATCATGTTTGTGAAACATAATATGAGACTGAATAAATACAGTCTCCCCATTTAAATTGATGGCCACTTCCAATAAGTTTAGACCTTCAGCAGTGCTCTTCATTAAACTGTAACACTGGTTCATTATCTGACGTTATAAAAGCACTAAATAAAAGTTTTAAAATGGCAAATTAGCTGATGCTGCTAGAATACATAGGATTGTGTCTTTGGGTAAGGAATATATTTCTCCTGCATTAGCCAGTAGCAGTTATGTGCTCTCTTGAGTTCTATAATCTCATGTGAAATTATACAGTTATTTCATGGATGGACAATAGTTAGCCACCCTGAAAAATGGCTTCTGGCCTTTAGCTTATGAATATCTCATACAAATAAGCTCCATTTCCCCGTGGTGCATCAGTACTGCACATCCTAAATCTTATTTTATGCTGTTTTATCTGGTTAATACTGCTTAGATGTGTCCTCAAGGGGTTATAATTTTCACACAGAAGTGCACTTTATTCGCAGTTTGCACACCAGGAACTAGATAGCTCATGTGATCCATGGGGTTTTCTTTAACACAAGTTACTGTATCTGCCAAACCCTGCAGATCTCACTACTCTCTCTGAGAAAACCAACTTGGTTGCAGTCTGAGATTTACCCATTTTACTTCATTTATGTGTATTTTCTTTTTGTCTCAATTCAACTGAAAACTACTGATGGTTGTTTTACAGCTGGGTTGTTTAAACTACACAGCAATGACCGTCACATTGCTGACCACAGTAGCCTAGAAGCTGTACAGTGGAGGAAGCACTTGCGTATAAAACAGATAATAAAACGCACTCAGTCCTCAGTTAAAATTTTGTTTGTACGTTTATCTTCCTCAGTAGATTAAAGTTGCCTGTTTGAATTCACCAGCAATAAAAACTTGTGGTTTGTTGGCTTTGCCCTTTCTCACTCATATGGAGTGGGTGATTTTTGCATACATTGTTTGAAAAGGTGGATTACAAACTTGCTGTGCAGTGTACAATACTACTTTTCTCACAAAATGGTATTCCAGTGGAATGCATGTGTGTTCTCTCTCTCTCTCTCTCTCTCTCTCTCTCTCTCTCTCTTGCTATCCCTATGTATAATAATAATAATAATAATTTGATTTCTATACCGTCCTTCCAAAAATGGCTCAGGGCGGTTTACAAAGAGAAATAACAAATAAGCATATATAGCATTCATGTTCATCCAGATTGTCCATCTGTTGTCATGTTCTTGTGGCTCAGGGCGGTTTACAAAGAGAAATAACAAATAAGCATATATAGCATTCATGTTCATCCAGATTGTCCATCTGTTGTCATGTTCTCGTGACCGTATGGATAAATAAAATGCAGGTTCAACCACAGTGCTTCCTATGCAGGTGAGGAAGCTTGCCAGCCTTCTGCTGAATGTCCTCCTTAAGGTAGGAAATCTGGGGCACTGAGGTGGTCTTACCCCCGGCCTCCTAAGTCCAGTGGGGCCTGCAAACATCATGGGAGACCTCCTGCCACCACCCTGCTTCGCTGCTGCCCCACGCTCTGCCCCACCGCTGCCCCTGCCAGTCGGCCTCCTGGCCAACCCCAGTGTGTGTCCCGGGGAGTTGTTGGGGCCATGAGAGCAGCACCAGGAAATGCCACTGGTTGCTTGCAAGCAGCCTCCCTCTCTGGCTGCCTCCATTGGCTGGAAATGGGAGCTGCCACTGCAGAGAGGGGCTATGTACTGCCACTGTAGGCTGGGGTTGCCTCTTGCACTTGTAGCAGCAGCAGCCTAAGCGCTGGCTCTGCAGGCAACAGCCCCACTCCTCCCCCTGCCACCTCTCTGCGCTCCATGAAGGGCTCCTATTAGCCCAGCTCCACTAAGCTGTCCCTGATTAGATTTCATGCCACTCTTGCAAAGGAGGGGGAGCAAGAGAAGAGGGAACAGCTGCCTCTGTGCCCTGCTTGATAGCAGCCACAGCAGCAGCAGCAGTAGGATGCCACACACACACACACACCTGGGGGCAGCAGCAGGCAAGTCAATGCAGCAGCCTCACCAATGAAGAAGAACCAGTGTGGCTGCAGGAGGAAGCTGCTGACCTGCTTGCCGTCTTCGCGGCGCTGAAAGGGGCAGTCTAGGAATCCCCCTCCCATCTGACATCCCCAGATGCCCTCTGCTCCTCCTGAACCACGGGATTGCTAACCAGCAGGCAGAACCCTGGCAGGGAAGAGGTGGACATCCCGTCTAATTCCATCTGTAGATATCCTCCTATATCATAAGTCTTAAAGAGCAGCTGCAGGGGGATGTGGGAAGCAATGTGACCAAGCAGGGCCGGACAGTTTAACTCCTGGGCTGGACAGACAGGCAGGCCTGCCGTGCCACCACCACAGGGGAGGCCTGCTTGGCTGGCTCACCCCCACCCCTCCGGCCACGCACATGGCAGCTAGCCTACAATGGCTAAAGAGATCAGCAATTTGGCACGGTGGGGCGGAGCACAGGGCAGCCGTGGGGTGGGTGCGGAGTGGAGGCAAGAGGCCCCCAGGGTGTTTGGAGGCTCCCTAGACTCAGGAGGCCAAATTTGGAGCCCCCTCCCCAATTCAGGCTTCTCTTTTTTCTGTTTGGTTTTTTAAGAGGGGGCCTCTGAAGCCTTCAGATCCAGGCACCAAAATCACTTAGGTACACCACTGCTGGGGCACAATTAAGAGATGGCACATTTGTCCACAGTGTCCAACCTCTGGATCCCATTCATGCTCACTGGGTCTAAAATGAGGAAAGTGTCTCCAATAGGCCACTAGGCAAGCACATGTTTTACAACTGGCTTCCATTCTGACAGCACTTTGACAGCACTGGCTGAATTTACAAACCTCATCTACTATAGTCTACTGTCTAAGAGACACTAGCTATGAATCAGGACTTCCCAGGTTTGCTTCAGCCATGAACTCAGGGGTGGCTTTAGGTAAGCCATTCCTTCTCAGCCTCACACACACACCTGCCAAATGTGGGTGAACATCTAATAGCATTCTGGAAGGAGTCCATCGAGATATCTGTGAAGCATTACTTTGCTCAGAATATGAAAGCTGTCTGGATATTAAGGACTGACTAGTACAGGGATGGTCCCCATATGTTATTGGACATCAACTCCCATAATCCCCAACCAAAGGCCACTGGAGCTGGGGATTGTGGAAGTTGAAGTCTAATAACATCCGAGGACCCAACGTTGAGAATCTCTGGTCTAGAAGACATTTTTAGCTCTGCATAGTGCTGCTCACCATGAAGTCAGACAGACAAATACTCAAAGTTCAGTAGGAGGCTATCTTTCCCAACACGCTTCCTGTTTACATCACCAGAAAGTTGCAAGGTATGAACCCTAGCAATGGACTTCCTTCCTTTCTTTCTGGATTATGAATTTAACAGAAAATATCCAAAACAATGTAACTTTCAGCATATTTCAAGGAGATTAAACAAGATATCCTTCTGCTTTTTGAGATGTCCATACTTTGGGGAGAGACAGCTTGCAATAAATTACAAATACATTTGAGCAGAACAGAAGCAACTGCTTTAGTTCATTGATCCTTTATGGACATGACAGAATTTCTGTGTTTTAATTTACACAATAAAAAAGGTCTGGAGAGAAGCATGACAGAATAGTCAAGCCAATGGCATATTCTTCAATAGGAAAAAGCTAAAGGAAAATGCAACCTACCCAGGCTTGTATTATAAACCATGTTGGAAGTTTGATTCCAAAGTATTTTGGTCACCATAAAAATCCATTTCCCTGGCTTCAAACATTGACTGCTAAACATTTTGTCCACAAAAATAGGACCTAATTTGAAACTCCAGATTTTTGTCCTATTGGAACATAGACCCCAATCCAGCGATTGTTACAAATAAGTCTAATTTGTTTCATTGGTTTTAATTGGGCTTACTCATTAGTCATGTCTGGTTTAAGGTCTGTTGCTTTCAAAATGGCTCAGTTGTGACTCAGTGGTTTGGCCTGTTGTGGTATTCTTGCTATGCAGTTGGATTGGGACTGTAATGAAGAGAGGGATGGTATCATACCATTGGTAAATTTGTGGTTCTGTGCCTTGGGGGCTGGAATATTGAGAGAGATGGCAGATTGCTTCCAAATTATTATTTGAAGTCACAGGAGCATTCCTGACAGTCTAACATTATGTGGAAAGGATAGATGTCCACTCACAAGGAGGAGGATGCCAACCATCTGGCCTAGGGGGAGCATGGCATGCCTGTAATCTGTTGCAAAAGGATGAGTATTTATAAAGCCTTGCTACTATATTATTATAAATATGGGAGTTGTTTGGAAGCTCTCTCCTAATGCAGTAATTATAGCACAGGAACCAGCACAATAGGAAGAATTATAGCAAGTTTAAAATAGCAAAAAGCTTGCCCTAGAGTAGATGCACAGTTATTAAGCTGGAAGGAAAGACTTGAAACAATGAGTCCTGCCTGCAGAAAGGTATTTAGATATTAGAGGGGAAACAAGACAAGAAGAACATATCCCACATATGCTTTGAATTTGGAGATCCTTAAGCCTGTGCAGCCTAAAAGAAAGTTGGATTCTATCTGACCTGACAGAAAAATTGTCAGGAGGTCCCCCACTTCCACCACCAAAATTGTTAGGTTGGGTTGGGTTGGAAATCCAACATTTTCCAACATTCCTGTTGGATCAGGTTAAATGGCCCATGTGTCACCTCTCACTTGAGAAGTGGCTTGTTGGCCACTTGACTTTCCAATGGCCCACCCAGCACCTTTCAACTGGGAGGCACCATGCAAGTTACTTACAAGTTAAATGGCCAATGCCATTTGACAGGCAATTCACTGGACATTTAATCTGATCTGACAGAAATGTCAGAAATCTGGCAGACTTCAGCCACAACAGAAGGGATTGTAGTCATAGTTTTGATTGTCTGGGATCCTCCTGTCATGGTGGAACTCCTTTCAGTAATGCCTGACAGAGAGCATATTGGGTATACAATGTCTATTGGCCCAACATGACAGCTCAGAGCTTTTAGGGCAGCATTAAATAACCTTAGAGATTATTTTCAGTTGTATGATATTGTATTGGTGCTTTTATTTCCCAAATTGAATTCCAGTACCAGTATTGGGGTTGATATCAGACCTTCAGAATTGGTGCTTCATTCATTCATTCATTCATTCATTCATTCATTCATTCATAGCTTGCTGCCTCTCAATGGTTCAAATGGGTATGTTAATTGTTCTATCCTAACTATCCATATCATTAGCTCAGAAAATTGAATTTGATTTAAAAAAAAAAAAAGGCTGACAACCTGACTAATGCTGTGCTTGCACAAGGACATTGCATTAGCGCAAGACTATTGCACTAACGAGTTCCAGACATGGGTATCTAGAGAAGGGAAAGGCAGCACAGTCCCCACCCCCCACCCCCGATTGAGCCAGTCACATGGAATTCAGTGGGGCTTATTCTCAAATAAGTGGATGTAGGATTGCAGCCTTTATCCCACAACTGGAAAAAGTCTTATGGACACCCATGAACCCAGACTAGTGTTCTGCAAGTGCAAGCATCTTTGCATTACCCCTGCTAACTTGGCAAAGAGGCACTTTTTAACATGATGGTTCTCTTTATTGAGCAGGGGGAGAGTAAGTGGCCCTACCCACCCACAGCACAGTACCTCCAGTGACTGTTGCTGGTGTCTATCTTGTGTTTCTTTTTAGATTGTGAGCCCTTTCGGGACAGGGATCAATCTTATTTGTTTGTTATTTCTCTGTGTAAACCGCGTGCCCTGAGCCATTTTTGGAAGGGCGGTGTAGAAATTGAATAAATAATAATAAATAATTCACGCAACAAGGTACAGAACAGTAGTAAGATAGTGAGGCTGTTCTCACACACAGCCATGGTTAGGTGGGCAGGTGGGGGGACTGTGCGTTAGAACTGCCAGATTAGTCTGCACTTGACTTGAGAACCGCTGGGATCTGGCCTGATCCTGGTGGGGCAGAACCTCCTGGACCCACTATTTTCCCCAGCTGTTAGCTCCCTTAGCCCCCACCTACTTGCTTGTGTGCAAGCAAGGGCTGCTTCCAGCCCAGCTGCACACAGAGACAGGCACCTAGACCATCTGTCTCAGACTAGTTGGGGAATTCCCCAATGCATCGTACTTGTCATGCAGTGCATTGTGGGATTCATGGAGGCAAGAGCAGGGCTGATTGTGTGGGAGCACACTGTGCTCTCCCACCAACAAAACAGTGGTCTGTGGGGAAGGCAAGGTTTGGGAATCCTCCCCCCCGCCGCCCGCCCGCCCACCTGGTAGGTCGTGTGAATGGCCCCAGTGTGTTAATAAGAAAATTCTCATGTACCTGAATGCCCTGTTTCCTAAACCAGTTTAGGAATACTCCTGAGTTTTGTTCAAGTGTTTGGAAGCTCTCCTCTACACAAACCATAATCCTCAACAAATATGGTTAAACACAACAATAATATGCAATAGGAGGCCATCTGTGAGGCTGGATAATCCCTGTGCTCATTAAGAAAGTGGCATGTTCCCTTCATAATCATGTGTCTTCTGTTTGTTGTGATGTTATTTATTTATCTACGTATCTATCACATCTGTATCCTCCTTTTCTCAAAGAGTGAATTCATATGGGAGAAGGAATTTATGTGTACAGAGCTGTTTTTCTACAACTTTTACCGTCTCCACTGCAAATGTGAAATAAATTACTTCTGTACTAATTGTACTTAGCAGACAGTTTATATGTGTGACTCACTTAATTTTAAATTGTAAGCATGGGATTGTGTTATCTCTATAACTTGCACAGCCTGAGAGCAAGTCAGGGAGCTTCTTGCCATAAGTAGCCAGCATCCCCAGACTAATAGTTGCCATCCCTTAGCACACAAATGCCTCAACATGCCCCATAGATCAAGCATGATCCCACAGGTGCAGAGCTGCTTGTTGCAAAAGGGAAAATTCACCCCAAATCCATTCTCCCCTATGGATTTTGGAATGTTCAGGTAAAAAGAAGAATGCTTCTGTCCAGGCTCTTAATGAGATTATCACAGATTGGTTTCTGTAAGGAAAACTTCATCAGTGTGGTGGAAGAAGAAGAAGAAGAAAGAACAGAGCAGGAGGAGGTTGTTGAGGTTGTTTTGGCTGCTGAACTGCAACAGTTTGAACAAGGGGAGAACCCTGGTTTATACAAAGGACTACTGCTGGCACCAAAGAAAATGTGCATCCCATTATCAGGTTTTAAATAATCTGGAGCAAGCAGCAATATAGTTCAGAAAAGCCCTTTGAGACTTGCTGGTGAGTGGTTATCCAACACGTTACGCTAACTAACTCTACATTGTAGTGCAATGGCTCGGTGGCTGAGTGATAAGCAGGGGCAGAGCCACAATTGGGCGGACATGTTCAATGACCATGAGCCACCTCAAAGGAGGGGCTTTGGGGGGCACTCACAAAGGGGGGCAAGGGCAGGCAGGACAGACTGAGATAGACTCCAAAGTACACTGCTGCCACCTTGAACACTGCCTGGCTCTCTACCAAACAGCTGATTGCCCCACCATGTCTTTGGCAGATGGTGGTGAGGGGACCTGGTCTGGGAGCCTAAGCTGGGCAGGTGGCAGCAAGGAGACTCAGTGGAGCCAGCCTGCCTCGGTGAGTTCTGCCTCGAATTGGGGTGGGAGTGTTTTTGCCTGCCATCCCTGGAGCCAAATAATAATAAAAATAATAAAAGTCCCCTCAAAAAACCTGATGGCACCCAGTATTCACTACTTGAACATAGGTCCTTTCAGAACTTGTTAAACCTCTGGTGATAAACCAGTCAGGAGGTTCTTAGTTCAAATCTCCCTCCTGCTGTAAAACAGTATTTGGCTTTAAGGAGGCTCAGCTCCAGCCGTCCCAGTCTGCATTGTGGAAATAATTGCTCACTATTTTCTTACAGGGTTGTTGTAAGGCTCTCTGAAAGAAGAGGCATACTTAAACAGATAACAGCCATTAAATGTGGATTCTTTTAAACATTCTAAAGTGTTATATGGATGCTTATTATTGTGTTCTGTTTTACAATGTGGCATTCAGTATTAATTGTTCATGTATCTGGTTCATTTGTTCACTTTGTTGAAAAGTTTTCATTTATTCAATCATTTATTAGTTATTCACTGACTTCTGAGTGAACTTGAATAGGATCAGATTAAAAGTTAGTTTTTAGAGTTCAAAAAACGCTTTATAAGATTCATTCTGGAATAGCCGAGTCCTATGCATGTTTCCTTGGAAGTAAGTTCCACTGAGATCAGTGGAATTTTCTTCTGAATAAACTTGCATAGGGCCATATTGCAATTTGGAAAGAGGCTTTGAACTTGGTGGCTTATACAAATTTTGGTCATGTTAATTGTTCATTTATAGTAATTATCTGAAATCTACCAGGCAGTTAACTTTCACTATTGTTGTGTGAAGGTGGATTATTTTCCAGTCAGTAACTCTCAAGAAGCAGCCACTATTGGAGCTAATGAGAAGGGAAGCTCCTGTGGGCTTTTTCTGCAGCAATTTCAGCAATTTGGAGTATGTGTTTTTCCTGATACTATTTTAAAAAAATATATCTTTCCTAATATAATCATCTAGTGTAGCAAAGTGTGAACAACTTAATTCCTTCAGAATATAATTCCCACTGCATGGAGACACATCTTCATGTGACTTTGGCTGTCTTGATTATGAGTACAAAAGGCTCATTAATTAACACCAAAGTTGTACTTTTATTTTACATAGTTCAAGGATATTCAAGGTGGTAATGCATCTGGTTTCAGTGAACTCCTGTATGTACCCTTGAGGTAGAGAAAAGAGCATACACATGGCTGACATAATGAAGAAAATTACTCAAAGTAATCCCATTGAAATTAAAAAGGCAAAGGCATTGACTAATTTGTCCTTTTAATTTCAATGGGACTATTTTGAGCAATTTTCTGCATCATGCCAGCCTATGAGTTCACATGAGGCATATCTAGCTATCCCTTTTCACCACCCTTAAATGATGTGGTTTGAAATCCAATTGTAGTTATGGAAAAATTATAGGGAAAAGCAAAATAGATATAAAGGAACAGAACTCAACCAAAGAAATCCCTTTTGCATTGGCAGAGGCTAAGGAGGAGCCTCCCAAACATCGCAGGGGGCAAGGGATTGCAATTCCTTGTTCTACTTCAAGCAGCAAAATGTCTTGGCCTAGCCCTGTGGTGGATGAGCCATTGGCTTACATATCTCATCTCATCTCTGATTAGAGAGCTCAGTTTCCAAAAGTGGAGCTGCTGTTACGTAAGCAGCCAAATGAAAGCAGCTTATTGATGAGTAGCTGGAGTCCCGACCTGTTTCAGATGGAGTTCAGGATATTCAGTGCTTCTGGAGTGGAGCCACAAGATGCTTTTATTTAAAGCTAAACTTCAGACACAGTCATAAATATGCTGGGCAGTGTTTTTGTCCCTAGAATTGGCAAGTCATAAGCCAGAGAGAGTGCCTTTTCCAATTTTTTATTTTAACATTCTGAGGCAATAGGATTGTATGCATCCACTGTGACTCCCACCCTGTTCCTCTGCGAGTCCCCTTGCCAACTCCTTTCTTGCTGTGAGGCAAAAGAATTCTGTTTGCTGAAGCAGTGGGAGAGGAAGGGTGCTTTCCAAATTAAACCCCACAACAGTGCCCCTTCGGATCTGCTAAGTGTGCTTCCATACTTCCTGTCTTGTGACACCTCAGTCCATTGCCTGACAGCAAGGTGCCGTTCACATTTCCGGTGCCTTCTTTCAGATTTTGTCTGTGTTATAGTACTACAACATTGCAAGTCCATAGCTGTATTTTCCCGTTGTAGGAGTTTGAGATTCTGGGGGTCGTTTTCAATATGATCCTGCCAAGCTGAAGCATCATACCCCTGTTGTAGTGTATAATCTAGAAAGCACTCTGGTGACAAAATGATCAGTGGAGGAACCGGTGTGAGGAGTTGGCATTGCTGGGCATCTGCCAAGGGCACAGGTCTCTCAGCAGAGTCCATTGCTCATCCTTGAGACCACCTCTGGGCCCATAACCTGTGTGGGGGAATGGTGGAGTCACTCCCTCAGGACCCACCTAGGCAAGAGAAGGCCCATGAAAGGCAGTTTATCAAGGCCCCCCTAAATCTGTAGTTCACCTTGAGGGCGAGTCATGGTGGATGTATACTGTCCTACCACTTCAGAACTTTCAAAGGAAAACATGGGGAAAGCATGGCTTCTGATTTGACAACTCTAGGTCCAAAAACACTGTCCTGCTTATTTAAAATTGTGTCTGATCAGT
The DNA here is from genome assembly GCF_027244095.1 of Hemicordylus capensis. Classification (NCBI taxonomy): domain Eukaryota; kingdom Metazoa; phylum Chordata; class Lepidosauria; order Squamata; family Cordylidae; genus Hemicordylus; species Hemicordylus capensis. Next base: position 80,370,046 of record NC_069657.1, on the reverse strand, counting down.
GGAAGAACAGGGTAAACTGTCCCTAATTTCTAGTCCATCAACAGCTTAGGATTGTTCAGGCCCCTAGGGAGATCAGCCAAGCCCAACCACTCATACTTGCTTCTGCTGTAAGAATTAAATTCTTTCCCCCGCAATTCTCTTATACGGCTTTCTGATCCTGAAGCCCACTGGCCTTGCCTTTTTAAAAGGCTGTACACAACACAATATTCTGCTTGCTCGTGGCTTGTTCCCACCCCTTGCAGTAGTGTAATATTATGCCTAAAAAGTGGAGATTTAAGTCAAAATACCTTTTGGATTCGGTGGGGAGCCCAAGATGATTGCTCACCACAGTGACACAGGAGAATAGGATCCCAGCTGATTCAAGAGCTAATCACAGCATATTACCAAGACGCCTCATTAAAATAACACAGGTCACACATATAAAGACATGCAGTATGAGGCCATACCACCCTGAACCATTTCTCTGGCACGCCAGCAGGCATCCTTCCCTTTCGTGTGAGTGTTAACAATACATTGTTGTATAACATGAAAGACCTAACTGGTGATCTTCCTCGCTCATCATCAGGCAACAGCATATCATTAGGGATAGCTCTTTGTGAGGCAAGCAGTGATGGTACAGGAGTTAACTGTGACTGGAGTTGCCATTCCTACACAGATTGCCCTCCAGATTACAGTTAGGCCTTTCAAGGGTTGCTATGGTTGCAAGGCCACTGTGCTTTTGGCTGCCTTGGCAGCATGGTTGCCAGGGATGCAGCTGTATTGTGCTATTGTTGTATTCTGTTGTGCTACTTACTGTTGTGCTACTTGCATTCAAATTTCAACATTCTTTTCTGCCATTGTTTCGCAGGTTGAACATAGGATAGCAGCGATGTTATGCCAGTGTTAGCCCTGGCATAGTGGCCGTCATTTTTTCCTCACTAGGAATAGCCTGCCCGTCTTTCTTTTTCTGGTGACCTCCCTTCCTCTCTGCCCAAGCTTGGAAGAAATATCTCTTTTTGTGAATAACAGTCACAAACAGAATGGTGTTCTTGCACTTGGTCCTGTTGTTGAACCAGTCACCAGATGATTTACTGTAGCGGAACCTGGAAAATACTATAATTAGGCTAAAAGGTTGTTTACTTATTTTAAGGTTTCTTCTTGAGGAAGAACTGTCACACTCGAAATGTGTTGAGAATTTTGCCTGGCAATAACACATCGTCTACATCTGTTTCCTCATTATGATCAGGCAGGGCCATTACCAGGGTGGAGCCAGTAGCTGCACTGCTCCACCTAAAGTATTGAGTTGCTCCACCTAAGTATTTTCTCTAAAACTAGCATTGTAATATTTGTGACCTTACTACATCAATTTAGATAATTTAGAGCATTTGTTCTTAAAATGGTTTTTGTTTTTAAAAATGGTGCTAGTGCCCCGCCCACCCTGACCAGTTCCACTTATGTGGCTTGCCCAACTCTACCTACCCAAGATATTCCATGGCCCAGGCCGGATTTTTCAAGATCACAATCACCTTTACCATGATTAAGTCATCCTGGGAGGGAAACAACACCCGCCCCGCTTTAGTAACCTTGACTATGAGCATGGCAGAATGCTTAAAGGAGGTAAGGGGAAGCTTAAGGAAGATTTTATTTAATTCAGAAGGGTTTTCATTATGAACGGGTACGTTTTTGAACTTTAAACTTAATTGTTCTTTAACTTGTTTGTTTCTGACATTAACAATTCATAGATACCAGGCTACACCCAAACTGTTAGTCATGATGAACTCCTATTGAAATTAATGGGACTTGAATTAGTTGACTCGTTGACTCATTGATTTTAATGGTGCTTAATAATGACTAACTCAGTCTGGATGGTGCCCATAGACACTTAGTTAACAGGGTTATAGATTTATTTTTTATTTTTAGGAACAAGGAAGAATGGCTACAATCCTGTGGTCAGGTGTTGGAAATCCCCCCACCTCCAGTACCACAATCGCACGGAGTTCTTGTGTTGCCCCTGGCAACAGAGCCTTGTTCCATCAGAGCTTTCTTGCCAACCAACCATAGAACTGCTGACCCACCGCAGGGAAATCTGCGGAAGACTCATTCCAGCACTGATGGGAAGGGAGAATGATGGCTTACTGCTGCACATGGTCATGGCCCATAACCCATGCTGCTTTTATATAAGTATACAGCTGTGGTGAGCTTCATATGATATTGAGGTTATCCACATGGGCAGCCAAGCCCAGGTTGGACAGCCCAGCCTGGGCTTGGCTGCCCATATGAAGCACCAGGATCGAGCCCAATCCTCATGCTGCCTTGGCCCCAAGCCTGGGAATTTACCCCAGGCTTTAACCCGGGTTTAAGGGCCCAAGCGCACCCTTAACTCCAAGTTTGGGGTCGTGTGTGTGCGCAGACTGCAGGCCCAGCAGAGTGCGGATCCCTTAACGCACCGTGCTCCTAGCATGGTGCATTAAGATATAATGGAGGACATCCTCCTCTGGCTCCCTGCTCTGACGCTCACCACGGCGCTGCTTGTGTGCAGAGTGAACAGTGGAGGGAGATCATGGGGTGGGTTGCCCCCACCCCATGGCGAATTGGGTCATGTTCTCATTCGCCGGCATGGGGCCTTGATCCAACTCTTTTTACACAGGCCAAAGGATGCTTCTTTTATAAAGCCCAGCTATTCTCCTAAAGAAAATTAGTTAATATAGCTACAAGTAGAGAACAGGCTCAAGCTAGGGAATCCATGCCAGAAACACAATATCTTGGAATTATAGAGTCAGAAGGAAACAAAAGTCTGCCAAGTACATCTTTCTTGCTGCAATGCAGCACCATCAACCCACAAGCTGATCAGGTCACCCAATCAGGTCACCCAATCCTCCCAACCACAATGAGCTACAATCAGAGAGCAGATGCACCACTGAAGAATGTCAGCAGAGCAAATAGCTCAAAGGATGTTTATTGCACAGCAGACTTAAATCAGCTCTTCCTTTACTTGCTTTGTAAAGTAAATGTAAAACCTACATTTGACAGAATACTTATGTGTATTACAAGTGGGTCTCTCTTTGCTTTTCCTTCTGTCTCTTGGCAGTTATTACCAGATTTTGACATAAGTAGTGTGAGAGTACATAAGCAGTGGATGCAAAAGCTGGACTTTGAAGAAGCAAGATAGAAAAAGCATTGATGCTTTTGAACTTTGGTGCTGGAGAAGACTTTTGAGGATACCATGGACAGACAGGAAAACAAACAAATGGATCATAGGACAAATTGATCCAGAATTTTCACTCAAGGCACAAATGGCCAGGCTCAAACTATCATACTTCGGACACATTATGCGAAGATCCAGCTCCCTTGAGAAATCCATAATGCTGGGAAAAGTGGAAGGAAAGCGAAGAAGAGAGGAAGGCCAGCAGCAAGGTGGATGGACTCAATTAAGATAGCAATGAATGCACCACTGAGAGACCTTAAAGGCCAAGTTGAAGACAGATCATCCTGGAGAGAATCTATGTGGTCGTTAAGAGTCGACACCAACTTGATGGCACTTAATCAATCAATCAAGTGTGTGAGAGGTCTAAAGGCAATTTAGGTTTGCATGCAAAAATGCTCTTAACTCTTAATGCTTACAGTCTTAGAACACTTACTTGGGAATAAGCAAGTCAAGCCAAATGCTATAGTGTGCATGCATGCATGCATGCACATGGTGTGCTGTGGGTTGTGAACCCCGCCGCTCCACACACACACACACTGCACAAACAGTATCCAATCTGTTTTGGGTGAAAAAATCCCTTTTTATCCTAATTACTGTAATTGTTTAGAACCTGTGTCAAAGGAAAACCTTTTTGTGATGCATACACCCAGCCCAGCAAAGACATAGAAATGTTTAGTTCTTTGGAAGAAGCTCACCATATTGAACAACCCATCTCCAGCTTTGATCATCTGTGATGCAGTACACTTAAATTAGGCATCCTCCTCTTCTCTACCCCCAGGATGAGCAGCCATCCTAACCCAGTCCAATCCCAATCACTCTGTAAAAGCTGAGCTCTGCCCAACTAATTAATTTGGTCAGGTAAACCTCATAAGTCTTTTCTTAATGCTCTAGCAGTCTATCTGACCTCTCCAAAGCTATAATATGACTTGTAAAGCACGTTCCAATTTCCTCCGTATAGCACAGACTGTAATTCCCAATGAGCCCGAAGAATTTGCTGGTAATGCTGTTCGAGTGATCGCTGTAAGAAACTCAGCTCCATTTCCCATCTGTTGTGTCCCATTGCTTTCAAAGGGCAAGAGAAACAGGTGAGTAGCTGCTGGATGCCACGAAGATCATAGTTCTGAGTATCTGATAAAAGGAATCCTGCAGGGAACAAAACAAAGGGGTGTGAGGGAGAGGGAGAGGGAGAGAATGCACTCTTTTCAAATTAGGTTATAGCCCTAAAACAAGGCAATTCTCTTTCCAGTGTTCTGCTACAGAATTCTGCAGTGATTGAGATTTCATTCATATTTTAACCCAACACATGCAGCAGGCAGTGTAAGAAGATACTGAGGCTATTCTCATGCGCAGCCTAACCCAGGCTAGGGAAGCCCAGCCTGGGTTAGGCTGCATGTTAGAACCACCAGAATCAGGCCCTATCCTGGCAGGGCAGGGCTGCCTTGCCCGGCTTTTTAGCCCAGCTTTTAGCCTGGATTAACCGTGCCAGTGTGCCATTAACCCAGGCTCCAGGATCGTGTGTCTCTTTGGGCTACGTTCCGTCCAGGGGTACACAGAGACGGATGCCTAGAGCACCCATCTCTTCTGGGAAATCCCCACTGCACTGTGCTCAGCATGTGGTATATTGTGGGATGCCCAAAGGCCAGGACACATCATACCAGCCCCAGAGATTGGGTTGTGTGGAAGCGCAATCATCACTGCCAGCAAGGATCATTTGCTTGTCTGGAGAGAAGAGAAGGACTGAACAGCTTTCCCCCCACCCATCCATTTTCTCGCCTGCCCACCTGATCGTGTGAATAGCTCCTTTATCTGGTTGTATATAGTATGTCTCCAAGGATATTATATTGACAGGGTTAGACTGGTAGAGAGGATTTTTTTTTTCAATGCAAGGACATCCAGAGGAGACTTTTTGTGCCCTTTGCTTTCTTTTGCAGTCACCCGAAGTTCCAGCAAAAAAAGAAAGATGCTGAAGCTGTCATTCTTTCCTTTGGTCACTTTTTATACACTTTTTATAAACTTTTTGTGTTGAGTTATGAGCATGGTGCTAAAACCTTTTAAATGCCAATAATAGTTACATGGTGCTAAAACCCTTTACATGCCAGTAATAGTTACACACAGCCTCTTTGAATTTCATTAAAACTAAAGGAAAAGGTTTGCAGAAGCAGACACCAGATGTATAGGGATGTGTCCGAACTGTGGTTTGAAGCACAGTTCAAGCACATTTTTTTTGTGGGGGGGAGGACTTTAAGAAAAAGGAGAGCAGGTGCTTACCTGCTGTCCGCCACCTCTTCCAACTTCCTGCTGGGGTGACACTAGTCCCAAAGGCTCCACATGCCATGAGCACACACATGGCATCTGTGCATACACCTGGCACCATTTGCATGGTCAGCATGGGGTTGCCGACCATGCAAATAGCACCCATGCATGTGCAGATGTGAGTGCTGATGGTGTGTGGGGCTTTTGGGGACCAGCGTCACCCCAGTAAGAAGCTGGAAGGGGTGGTGGGGAGCAGGTAAGCAACTGCACTCCTTTTTCTTAAAGTCCCCTATTATTTTTTCTAAATGTGCTCAAATCATGCTTCAAACTGCAGTTCAGGCATATCCCTACAGGCTGAAGGACGATCTAGTCCAGCATCCTGTTTCATACAGTGGCCCACCAGATGAATCTGAGTAGACCATAGGCAAGAGGTGAGGGCAAGCTTTATCTCTTGCTGCTGTTCTCCTGAAAATGGTATTCAGAGGCATCAGACTAGTAGCTATTGATAGACCTGTCCTCCATGACTTTGTCTAAGCCTCTTTTAAAGCCATCCAAGCTAGTGTCCATCACCACATCCCATGGTAGAGAATTCCATAGATTAATTATGCACTGGGTGAAAATGTTCTTCCTTGTGTTGGTCCTAAATGTCCTAGTCTTCAGTTTCATGGGATGACCCCTCATTCTAGCATTGTGAGAGAGGAGAAAAATTTCTCTCTGTCCACTCTCTCTACTCCATGCATAATTTTATACACCTATCATGTCTCCCCATTGTCACCTCTTTTCCAAACTAAAAAGCCCCAGATGCTGTAGTCTTGCCTCATAAGGAAGGTGTTCCAGTCCCCTGATGATCTTGGTTGCCCTCTTCTGCACCTTTTCCAGTTCTATAATGTCCTTCTTAAGATACAGTGACCAGAACTGCACATAGTACTCCAAATGTGGCCAGACCATAGATTTGTATAAGGGCATTATACTATTAGCATTTTTATTTTCAACCCCTTTCCTAATGATCCCTAGCATGGAATTGGCGTTTTCCACATCTGCCACACACTGAGTTGACACTTTCAACGAGCTGTCCACCACAACCCCAAGACCTGGTCAGACAGTGACAGCTCAGATCCCACCAGTGTATACCGTATGTATTACTTCACACTTGCTTACACTGAACCGCATTTGCCATTTTGCCACCCGCTCACCCAGTTTGGAGAGATCCTTTAGGAGCTTCTCACAATCTGTTGTGGATTTCACTACCCTAAATAGTTTAGTGTCATCTGCAAATTTGGCCACTTCACTGGTTACCCCAACTTCTAGATCATTTATGGACAAGTTAGAGCACTGGTCCTAGTACAGATTCTTGAGGGACCCCACTTCTTACTTCCCTCCATTGTGGAATCTGTCCATTTATTCCTACCCTCTGTTTCCTGTCCTTCAATCAGTTACCAATCCACATATGAACCTGCCCCTTATCCCATGACTGCTAAGTTTACTCAAGTGCCATTGGTAGGCAACTTTGTCAAAAGCTTTTAGGAAGTTCAAATATACCATGTCAACCTGATAACCTTTATCCACATGCCTGTTGACACTCTCAAAAAATTCCATAGTGAGGCAAGGCTTGCCCTTGCAGAAGCCATGATGCAAGGGCTGTTAAAACACAGCAAGGTCTGTTAAAACACAGGCTTCGATGAAGGAGTTAAATACTCTTTTTTGAAGGAGTTAAAAAGAGGTTAAAACACAGAACTAATAAACTGAAATTTATCAAGTTTACAGAGGTTCATAATTGTTCCAAGCTCAAGTATGTTAAAAACCAAAGGTATGAAAACAGTTCAGTGCCAGAATCAGTAAGATACATCAATATTTAGTATTTACTTATTTATTTTTTAAATCCCCCCCTGCCTTTCACTCAGGGTCTCAAAGTAGCTTACAGAGTTAACATGAAAATATAATGAAACCAAATACCATAAAAACTCTTAAAACCAGATAAAAATGCTGGATAGGTTGAAGAGAGAAACAATTCTAAAACCACTTTCACTTAACCAGTAGTGAGAAATGCCAGTCTAAAAAAGAAGGACAACGGAGATCGTGAGGTTCCTGGAAATCAAGTCCTACAAGAAGTGGTTAAAGGAGCTAAGTATATTTTAGCTAGAGAATAGAAAACTAAGAGGAAATATTGTTCGTTTGTTTGTTACATTTATAGACTGCCCCATCCAAAGGCTCTGGGTGGTGCACAACAATTTTTAAAAGACATAAAACAAACATCATCTAAAACACTCTGCTTAAAACTATATATATATATATATACACACACACACACACACACACACAATTCAAACCATTTAAAACCAATTAAAATACCCCAAAACAATTTAAAAACCTTGGAAGGCTAGGCCAAACAAATCCATTTTCAGGGCTCTCTTAAAGGCTGACAGCAAGCCTAAACTGCGGATATCTGCCGGGAGTGCATTCCATAGGCCAGGAGCAGCTATAGAGAAAGACGGGTTCCGAGTTGCCACAAGATGTACTGGTAGTAACTGGAGATGGACCTCTCCAGATGACCTTAATGTGCAATAGGGATCATACAGAAGAAGGTGCTCTCTAAGGTAGCGCAGACCCAAGCCATTCAGAGCTTTAAAGATAATAACCAGCACTTTGCATTTTGCCTGGAAACATATCGGCAGCCAGTGCAAGTGTTTTAAAACAGGCATAATATGGTCTCTCCGGGTTACCCCAAAGACCAGTCTAGCTGCCACATTTTAATCTAAATGAAGTTTCCAAACTACGTACAAAGGCAGCCCCCACGTAGAGCACATTGCAATAGTCAAGCCTGGAGGTTACCAACTGATGCACCACTGTTTTGAGATAGTTCTCATCAAGGAATGAACACAGCTGTCAAATCAGCCTAAGTTGATGGAAAGTGCTCCTGGCCATAGCCTCCACCTGAGATGCCAGGGTGAGGCCTGGATCCAAGAGCACTCCCAAGCTGTGTACCTGTTCCTTTTGGGGGAGTGTAACCCCAACCAGCACAGGAAGATCTAATTCATCTCTCAGATTCCTATCCCCCACAATGAGCATCTCCATCTTGCTTGGATTAAGTTTCAATTTGTTATGCCTTATCCAGCTCATTACTGCCTGTAGGCAGGCATTTATGGAGTGAATGCCATTTCCTGATTATGACTATGATATGGAGAAATTGGTTTGCATGTCATCAGCATACTGATAACACCCTGCACCAAATCTCCTGATGAGAGAGGTGGCCCAGAGGTTTCATGTAGATCAGGGGTGGGGAACCTTGGCCCTCCAGCTGTTTTTGAACTACAACTCCCACCATCCCCAGCCACAATAAAGCTGAACAGCTGAAATCCAGAATATACTCCGCTTCAGTCTTCCAGCAGAAGACATGTCATAGCCAAGAAAGCTATTCACAATGTATTAGAGGAGAGTAAAATTAGTCATGGTTATGGAACTGTACAGGAAGTCCATTCATCAGCATGTACTTTTCCAGCACCTGCCTTCTCATTTGCTTGCAGCAGCATTATAACAATCTACACAAATGATACAAGAGTCAAGAAAAGACAACAAGGTTATCTCATTCAAATATTCTACAGGAACAGCAGAGCTATAACAGTGTAGTTTAACCCAGCAGTTTCCTAACCCATGTATTTGCAGCAATAAAACACTTACATTTCTCTTCAGAAGTGCCAGTCTACATGTTTGTCTCTAGAGAGATATTGGCTAAGCCCAGACATAAGATTGAACTATGTAACTGTGGAAATGGCACTCTCTGCTCCTGGCAGGTGTGTGCATGTGTGCATGTACATGTGTGCACGTGTGCACACAAGCCTGAGGCTTATCATTGCTCATTCTCATTGGAGCTGGTTCTCACAGTCATTCTTGCTGAATTTTATTTATTTATTCAATTTATATACTGCCATTCCTAAGGTGGCTCAGGGCGGTTTACATTAAATTAAAAAATACATAACACTTAAAATTAAAAAAACAACCCCACATTTGAACCAGAATTAAAATTAAAATTTAAACTAGACATCATTAAAAGCCCAGCTAAAATGAGTCTTTAAGGTGCTCCTGAAATCATTCAAAGAACATAACTCTAAATGGCTTAGGACCGAGTTACCAAGGAGAGGGCATTCTTCTGCATGATTCCCCCCACACACTGAGATCATCAAGAGAGGTCCATTTCCTTATGCCGCCGGCTCATCTGGTAGTGACTCAGGAGCGGGCCTTCTCTGTAATCGCTTCTAGGCTATGGTATGTGCTCTCTATAGACATTCTGAGTTTAACGTCTTTGCCAGCCTTCAAAAGAGTCCTTAAGATACATTTTTTTCAGCCAGGCTTTTAGTACTCTCTGACTATTTTAATTTTTTTTAAGTGCTGATTTTAACAGTTTGTTTTATTTTGTTTTTCTTGTGTGTGTTTTTGTGAACTGCCTAGAGCCTTTGGAGTCAGGCAGTATATAAATGTTAATAATGATGATGATGATGATGACGATGATGACGATAGGTAGGCACTACCTATCCCCAGTGAGGCACTACCGCCCCCAGTGAGGCACAACCTTGTTGTGGGGATTGCATGCTCTGAGGAAGGTGAGAGCTATGCCAGAGGTCCAACCATACTAGACAGGTCTCACCAGAGGAGCCAGATGAAGAGTGCCTCTCCCATCAACAATATGGTGAGATGTAACTTTAATAAATCTATACCGGATCGGTCGTTGCCTGGGTCAACAAGGACCACGCCAGGTGCTGGAGTCCCTGGACATCTGTTGGCAAGTGGGCTACAGGACTCAGGATCTTCAGTTGAGCAACCAGGGCTGAAGACTGCAAGGTTACTGGAAGAAACGTCGCTTAACCGGAAAAAATATATGAAAAACGCCAACAAGGAAATAATGATCAGCTATTACAAGTCTAGTCCAACTAGAAGAGGTTATTTAAAAAGAATGTACCAAATTTGGAAAGAGAAGCATCCAGATACAGAAAGCACAGAACAAAGGCTAGCAGACCAGAGAAGATTCATAATAAGAAATAAAGTATTCACAGAAGTTGAGCTGGAAGAACTGCAAAGAGCAACACAGGCTCAAGATATGGAAGAAGAATTACCATGAACTGAAGAAGTTGCTCAGGCACAGGTGGAGGAGGTGTTGGAAATAGAGGATGCCAATGTTGCTGAACTGTTTCAAAATCAAAACCAGGCAACCTCCCCTTTGCCTTCACCTCAAAAACCTGAACTCCGTTTAACAGAAAAGCAACAAGAACTAAAGCAAAAAATAACTGAGCACATGAACCAAACAACCACCAGGGTTCGACTTCCAACTCTAAAAACAGCTGCCAAAAAACAACTTGCTCAGACATTAAAAGATGTAAATGCTGCACTTGCAGAAATAACAACCAATAATTTGCAAGAAACAAACCAACTAATGTACAGTGCAGCAACAATAACAACACAAGAGCTCGGATATAAGATCAATGGACCTGTAAAAAAAGAAAGTAGTACATAACCTAAATGGAAGATTAGATTAGGAAATAAAATTGCCAGGCTTAGATCAGATGCTAGTAAATTGAAAGATATGAAAGACAAGAAGCTGAAGAATGAAAACACCAAACAGTATCTGATCCAAAAATACCACCTAGATTCAAGGAAAATTAGAGAAGTCCCGGAAATAATAAAGCAGCAAATAACAGCAATGTCAAAGAAGATTAGCAGATACAAAGCCAGAATTACACAACACCGGCCGAACCTCCAATTCCAGTCAAATCAGAAACGTTTCTACCAAAGCATAGAAGGAGAAACTGCAAGAAACATAGAAACACCAAATAAAGAAGAAACAGTGCAATTCTGGGGAAAATCATGGGACTATTCAATAGATTATAATAAAAAAGCAGGCTGGGTGAAAGAGGTTGAAAAATGTAACCAACAAATGCAAGATCTAATAATAACACCAGAATTAATAAGTGAAAGAGCAAAGAAAATTAAAAATTGGACTGCACCAGGCGACGATGAACTGCATGGCTTTTGGCTTAAACACCTAACAAGCCTTCATAAACAACTATCAAAACAGTTCAATCACATTTTGTAAAGAGGTGATATTGAACAATGGCTAACAACTGGGAAAACTCATCTCATAATGAAAGACCCAGCAAAAGGTGCAGTTCCAAGTAATTATAGACCGATAACCTGCCTGCCAACCATGTTCAAATTATTAAATGGAATAATAGCAGATGAAGTCATGCAACACTTATTAACTAACAAACAGCTTCCAGTTGAACAGAAAGGAAATTGCCTGAACACCAGAGGCACAAAAGACCAGCTGCTGATTGACAAAATGATTTTAGAAAATTGCAAGAGAAGAAAAACAAATCTAAGTGTTTCATGGATTGACTACGAGAAAGCCTTCAACTCATTGCCTCACACATGGATACTAAAATGTTTAGAAACAACTGGTGTCAGCAAAAACATTCAGATATTTATTTAAAAAGCAATGAGCATGTGGAGTACACAGTTAACAATCAACGGCGAGACACTTGGGCAGGTTAGCATTAGAAGAGGTATTTTCCAAAGGGACTCACTATCCCCTCTGTTGTTTGTAATCGCCATGACCCCACTTTCACAAATATTCAACAAAACAGGCCTCGAATACCAAACATCTAAAACATCAAGTAAAATAAACCATCTGCTGTATGTGGATGATCTGAAGTTGTATGGAAAGTCCCAGTCAGAAATGGAATCACTGATAAACACTGTCCATATATTCAGTAGCGATATAGCAATGGAGTTTGGACTAGACAAGTGTGCTGCATTAATAATGAACAGAGGGAAAATAACAAAAACAGAAGGAACAGAACTGCCCAATGGAAGCAAGATCAAAAACCTGGAAGAGAAAGAACATTACAAATACTTGGGCATTCTCCAGGCTGATAACATCGCACACACTGAAGTTAAAAGAAAAATTGGAAGTGAATTCATCAGGAGAGTTAGAAAAATCCTAAAGTCCAAACTCAATGGCAGGAACACCATACAAGCCATAAACACCTGGGCTATACCTGTTATCAGATACACTGCAGGAATAATAGACTGGACCCAGGCAGAGCTAGAGACGCTAGATCATAAGACCAGGAAAATAATGACCATCAATCATGCTCTGCACCCCCGCAGTGATGTCGATAGGCTATACCTCCCTCGCAGCTCAGGTGGAAGAGGAATGCTGCAAGTCCATCAAACAGTAGAGGAGGAGAAAAGAGGCCTTGAAGAATATATAAGGGACAGTGAAGAAGATGCACTTCAAATGGTCAATAACGAGAAACTATTCAACACCAATGAAACAAAGCAGACCTACAAGAAAGAACAAGTAAAGAACCGAGCAGAAAAATGGAAAAATAAGCCACTGCATGGTCAATATTTGCACAATATAAGTGGAAAATCAGACATCACCAAGACCTGGCAATGGCTTAAGAATGGTTATTTGAAGAAAGAAACAGAGGGTTTAATACTGGCTGCACAAGAACAGGCACTAAGAACAAATGCAATAAGAGCAAAAGTAGAAAAGTCAACAACAAACAGCAAGTGCCGCCTTTGTAAAGAAGCAGATGAAACCGTGGACCACCTAATCAGCTATTGTAAAAAGATCACACAGACTGACTACAAACAAAGGCATGACAAGGTAGCAGGGATGATACACTGGAACATCTGCAAAAAATACAAGCTACCTGTAGCCAAAAATTGGTGGGACCATAAAATTGAAAAAGTTGAAGAAAAGGAAGATGTAAAAATATTATGGGACTTCTGACTACAAACAGACAAACATCTGCCACACAATACACCAGATATCACTGTAGTCGAGAAGAAAGAAAAACAAGTCAAAATAATCGACATAGCAATACCAGGGGATAGCAGAATAGAAGAAAAAGAAAGAGAAAAAACCACAAAATACAAAGATCTACAAATTGAAATTGAAAGCCTGTGGCAGAAGAAGACCAAAATAATCCCAGTAGTAATTGGTGCCTTAGGTGCAATTCCAAAACAACTTGAAGAGCACCTCATCACCATAGGGGCCACAGAAATCACCATCAGCCAATTACAAAAAGCAGCTTTACTGGGAACAGCCTGTATTCTGAGACAATATCTATAATAATAACAGCAGCAACATTGACAATAAAATTCTGGCATCCCAGGTCCTTGGGAAGGACTCGATGTCTGGATCAAACAAACCAGTCAAATAACACCTGTCTGACTGTGTTAATCATCATCATCATCATCATCATCATCATCATTATCCTCTCATGTCCATGGGGAGAGTGTTACCCAACCTAAGGGTGACAACTGAGAAGGCCCAATCCCAGGTCGCCACCAGATGAACTGTTGGCAGCCAAAGTTGGATCTGTCCTGATTGTATTAATGAATGGAGATGGTCTTGTAGAGAAAGGCACTATCTCAGGGAATCTGGACCTAAATCATTTCAGTTTTGAAAGGTAATAACCAGCACTTTTTACTTTGCCCAGAAACATATTGGCAGCCAGTGCAACTGCTTAAAAACAGGCATAATGTGGTCTCTCCGGGTTACTCCAGTGACCAATCTGGCTGCCGCATTTTGAACTAAATAAAGTTTCTGAACTACGTACAGAGGCAGCCCTACAAAGAGCCTTACAGTAGTCCAACCTGGAGGTTAGAGTGCATTGCAGTAGTCCAACCTGGAGGTTGGGCAGCAGAGCGGGGAGGAGGTGCACTCACTCTCGATTCCCGGTTGTCTGAGTGTTGAAAATGACCAGAAAGTAATCATGTATGAAGAGTCAATCATGGTTGGATGGTGTAGCCAATCAACATCAGCAAGTTTAGATGGAAAGTAGAATGACTAATACTTGTTGCTGTACCACCAACTGTGACTGAACCCTTCCATATGATCACTTCCCGGTCATTTTCAACATGCAGATGACCAGGAATTGGGAGTGTGTATGCCTCCTCCTCTTTCTGTCACCTGACATTTGGTAGTAAGAATGACCATGAGAACTGGCCCCAGTGAGAATGAGCACTGTTAAGCCTCAGGCTTGTACACGCCCACATGTGCACACGCACATGCACGCACACACACTGACTGCAAAAGGGACCAAAACTGTCACTTTTGAATAAACCGCACAGTATCCCATTATGCCCAAACTTGGGAGACTGTGGCATATTTTAACTGTGGTTTGTTCAAACAAATCAGGATCCTGATTTGCTAACTAACTAAACCTAGAACAAACCAGTTTCCTCAGTTCAAATGTAATGCGAAACTGCAGTTTATTCAAAACCAGAAGGGGAAGCTTTCAGTCTCCTCCCCTGATATACGAAGGAAGAGGAAAGAGAAGGAGAAAATATGTAAGCCCATAGTTCGCTGTGGCTCCGTCTTATAATGCTAAACCATGGTTTAGCGTTACATCTGAATAGGCTGTCTGAGCTTTGTCTAGCATTGGTTGGATGGTATGTTTTTGGTTTATTGTTACTGTAATGTTCTATTTTTTAATCATGAATTATTTTGTATGTTTTTATTGATGTGATCTTCTATCCTGTACCCTGCCTTGGGGCTTATAGTGAAAGGTGGTTTATAAATCAAATCAAATTAATCATTCCATCAATCAATCCATGTTTCTGTCAAAAATGGATGCATATTTAAAAATAAGACTCATAGATGTCTGTTCTCAAAATCAGGTAAGTAAACATAAATTACTGTACATAGTGTAAACTCATCCCTTCTCACCCTAACAGAAATCTTGGAGGTATTAAAATGCCTTGAATGCATTGAAAGTACTTCTTGGAGTGAAGGAATAAAAGGATTGTGAAGACATTGTTTCATTATAATCTACTAATTAAAGTATACCATTTTTGTCAAGGGCACCTCAATAGTCAGCTCCCACATGGAGATAAGACAGAGATTCACTGCGAATACATTTTACCATTGCAGGTCAGGCAGAAATCCCATTTTGTTATAAAGGCAACATTTCTAGAACAGCTTGCTCTCCTTGGCTCTCCTCTCCTCTTGTGCAATTTCTGTAGATGTATTTCTTTTGCTTTTTAATTTTTTTTTTTTTAAAGAAAAACTTGCAAGGCTGCAGTTGAAGGAAGCCATAACAACAGTGTAGCCTCCTGAAAGAGGATGTCTTGGATAATGGATCAAAATGTAGTTTGATTCATGAGGTCATTATGAAAAAAATGTCTCTTAATGGATTTCATTTGTTTCTGTTTCCAATAAGTGTAACTACTTTTCTGCCAGAAAAACATCCAAAATGATGTACAGCATAATAATTAAACCACAATACAACATACATTAAAAATAAATCCATATAACCACATAAAATGGTACATAAATAATACTAAAATACCAGACATCAGGAATACATAGTAGTCATCCAATGCTTGACAAAATATAGAAGCCTTTTCTAATGTTTTAAAATACCAAAGAAAACAAACACTGTGCACCTCTTGAGGGGAAGCGCTGTATAACGGCAGCACCATAACTGAGAATCCTCTGCTCAGGGCTACCAAAGTTCATCAAAGGAAAGTACCTACAGCAAGGCCCTTTGGGGATCTTAATCACTTACAAGGAATGGAGAGCCAGTCTTAGGGGAAACAAGCACGAATTGTCCCCTTTGCTAAGCAGAGTTCACCTTAGTTTGCATTTGGGATGGGTGACTAACTGTGAGCACTGTTTGCTATAAGATAATCCCCTTAGGGGATGGGGCTGCAGTTCAGTGGCAGAACATCTGCTTGCATGCAGAAGGTCCCAGTTTCAGTCCCCAGCATCTCCAGATAGGGCTGGGAAAGACTCCTGCCTGAAACCTTGGAGAGCCTCTGTCAGTCAGTGTGTAGACAATACTGAGCTAGATGGACCAAGGGTCCAACTTGATATATGGCAACTTCCTACATTTCTATGAGATTCATATGGAAGAAACAGTTCCCAGGTACACTGGATTTAGGCTCCGGGTTTTTTTAATGGTCATTATCAGCACCTTTAAGTGATCCTGGAGCCAAACTGGGAATCAAGGGTAGCTCTCCATAGAGGACACTGTACTAGTCATCTTGTGAGTTTATGAAGGCATGAAGAACAGTAGAAAGATGCCTGTTCTTCAGCAAACAGTGCAGTTGGTATATCAAATGCAAATGATTTTTTTTTTAAGAACTTCTGATTACAGCTACCACTTGGCTATCCAGGCGTAGTACTGGATTCAGGAGTACATCCAGACTACAGCCCTGCTCTGCCAAGAAGTATATGATCTCATCTTGAATAAACTCCCCTGTGCTAAATCAAGCAGACCACCATCCCACATCAGTTCTGCATTTGGCTTTGATCTATTAACCTTTAACAGCTCAGGTAACGAGTTTAGAATTGACACCACCACTTTTAGATCAACTGAAGAAGGAACATGTCATCATAGGTGTAATCAGCATATTTCATGACACTACACTCCTAGGATGATTTACAGGGACTTCATATACATGTTAAACAGTATTGGCATGGAAATGGAACCCTAAGGCCTAAGGTCTATCTCTCAAGGGGTGGAAGAGAAATCACCAAAACCTTCTGGAACCATCCAGCGACTAGAGACATATATAAGATGTGAAGGTTGGTTAATTAAATCTGTTTGCTTTCTACCAGTGGTACAATACCCTGTATAGATGTCATGCAGCATGTACTCAAATGTAAACAGTATGGCATAGACCAGAGAAAGATATTTCTGGGTTTGTCTGATCTGTAACTTATTGTGCTATTATCTTTTGGTGTGTTGATTCACATTGCTTCCATCCTTATGTATTCCTCTGCATCTCTCAATGCTCCTGTAATGCAAGTATATTTAGTTTGCATATGCATTGGGGTGGGGTCTTCTGTGTACACTGGTGGTATTGTGGGGTGGAAAATACTTCATCTCCCAATAGAAATCTGAACTTAATAAATCAATCAATCTCTAATTGAATTGAATACTTTGCTCTCTGTGTTACTTTGTTCAACTATATACCACTGCCATCTGCTGGCCATTTGGATTCGGTAACTCCTGATTTATGTTGGGCATTTCTAGATGTTGTCCATGCTCTTTTGTTATCAAAATAAAATAAGCACAACTAACTTATCGGCCACAGCAGATAAGTCAAAGAAGATCTTCTATATATCACACATATTAAAACTAAGGATGCCATCTTTTCTTTTCTTTTCTTTTCTTTTCAGGTGGAGGCTTTGTTCCTAACAGCTACAACACTGTCATAGGTGAAATGTTTCTGAGCATGGAGGTACAGTGACGGGGAAAGCAACACACTAGATGAATTTTTGAAACTCTGTTATTAAAAACTTCAATGTCAACTCCCATAACCCACTTCTATTCACTTACTGAAAGTCAAGAACATCTTTTCAAGGACTGTTTCACATAAGCCAAATTTCCTAAGCAGAAATCACTGCCATATGGGAAACTCTAATACCTTTGGATGCATGTGTCTGTTTCACCAGGTGTAGAGAAAAAAAGGTGGCACTCATGATACTATTGTCAATCGCAGCGATGTGTTTCTCAGCTATGTGTGTATAATTGTGAAGTACAACATGAAGGCTCATACACAGTGTGAATTCAGTCAGTCATCTTTATTCGGTCAATTAACCAGCAAAACAAACAAATAAATAAAACAACAGCACAAATCACAAGATACGTTCAAACAATCCCACTGATCCCACCATGCACCAGGGAACTCCGAATTCTACTAGCAATCTTAACAGAACTTTGCCACTGAGTATGAGATACTAAAGTCTTTATCTTCAAGTAAGAAGTTCACTAACAAATCATTAGAAATACAAGAACAACGAAGACAACCAGAGTGCCGAGACAGCAAAGGCACAATCAAATGCTTCCTAACATCTTTATAGAATTCACAATAAAGTAAAATGAGCAACTGTCTCAAATCTCATTAGCATTACAGCGGCATAATCGCGCCTCTATCGGCCACTGATGGAATCTGCCATAAAGTAAAACAGATGGCAAGGCATTAAAGAGAGTTCTAGAGAAGGCCCAATGAAACTTAGATAGTGATAGTGGATAAGTATGGGGCAGTAGAAAATCCTGTCCATGATTTTAAGGGCCTATATAGGTTTGGAAGGAGAGCTGTCTCATTCTGTAGCTCGATGTTGAGAAGGCTTTGGCATACCAGAGCCTTTGCTCTCCGACCCAGCTCCAGCAGGTGTTCGTGATCTAAACCTATTGAAAACAATTTATTAATTATCCTGTCAGACCAGGCGGACCTAAAACTCCGTTATGGATATCTCCGATTGAGGCCTTATCACGTAAAGAAGTAAATATGCAAATGTGTTGGGGTACCTATAGGGATTTGTTACATTTTCAGGAAAAGGATTGTAAGTTAAAAAGTTTAACTGAAATACAAGATTTGGTTAGAGATTGGTTTCAGTATCATCAGTTAAATGAGATATATAAGAAAGACTTTAAAGTTGGATTTGAGGATCAGACTTCAAATTTTGAGAAGGATTTATGTCAAAATGATGAAAAATTAGTTTCTAAAATGTATGAACTGTTGCTTCTGGAGGAGACAAGAGAGGAAGTGGTTAAAACAACTATGATAAAGTGGGCTCAAGATGTGGGGCGTAATATAGAAATGGCAGCCTGGGAAAAGTTATGGAAAAATGATTTAAAATTCACTGCATGTTATGCTATAAAAGAAAACTATTATAAAATGATGTATAGATGGTATCTGACACCAAAAAAAATGGCATTAATGTATAAAAATGTTTCAAACAAATGTTGGAAGTGTGGACATTCTGAAGGCACCTTTTTTCATATGTGGTGGACCTGTGGGAAGGCTAAAGCCTATTGGGATATGATATATAATGAATTAAAGAAAATATTTAAAATGACATTTCCTAAGAAGCCAGAATCCTTCCTGCTGGGAATAACACAAGGTGTAATATCTACAACTAATTTAACATTTTTTATGTATGCTTCTACAGCAGCTAGAATTATATATGCACAGAAATGGAAGAGTAATGAACTGCCTTCAAAAGAAGACTGGCTGATAAAATTTTTGGAATATGCGGAGATGGCAAAACTTACAGCACTAATAAGAGACCAAAACTTGGAATGTTTTAAAGAAGATTGGAAACCATTCTTGTTGTATCTAAAGAATTACTTTCCTACTATGGACTTTACAGCAGGGTTTGAAATTTAGTAAAAAACTGCAGGTTGGATAGATTAGCTATGTTTGTAAGGGTTTGAATTTATGTTTTGAATTATTATTATAGCAAGGGTAAATTTTATAGTTGATGATTCACGAAGAGATGTGTGCGGGAAGTCCACCTTTTTGTGTGTATTTGCAATGAATGATAATATTACTACTGTTAAAATTAATAAAAATTGAATTTGGGGGAAAAAATTATCCTGTCAGACCAGGTAGGCTGGGGGGAAATAGAAAGAAAGAAAGGTATTAGGCCTGCCGGCTGCAACTATCTTTAGCCAATAGTTAATGATAATCCTTCAGGCCTTGGTTTCCACCTTTGGAAGCCCTGCCTCTTGCCGCAGCACTGCATTAGCAGTACATTTGGGAGTATTAAACAGGGCTCTGAGAAAACTCGATTGAATTCTTTCTAATACGGTCAAATTATTATAAAGGCCCAATCGGGCTCCATAAGTGAGTTGTGACAGGGATTTAGCTATAAACAACCTGATGGCTGCTCGGATAAAACCACCACCTTTAGTTCTAAAGAATCTAAGTATAGCAGCAGAGCTCCTTTGGGCAGAATCAGCTGCTGATTGAATATGAGCAGTCAACTTCCCATTGTATTGGAAAACTACGGCCAGATACTTAAAGCATTTCACCTGATAGATTTTATGACCATCAACCTGCCAAACTGAGCTTTTAAATCTGTTGTTAAAACACATTATTTTAGTTTTGGCATAATTGATAATCAAGCACTCTTCATGGCAATGGTAGGCCAAGGTTCTTAGTGTTTGTTTAAGTCCGATCTTAGTCTGTGATAAAATTGCCACATCATCTGCATACATAAGAATTGGTTGCTTTCCCCTTGCTAACTTAGGTGCATGAGTGTCTATGATCTGAAGGCATTTAATAAGCGAATCAATATAAATATTAAATAAAAAGGGAGCCAGAAGGCAACCTTGTCTCACACCTTTCTGTGTAGAAATTACATTTGAAAGATTGCCGTCATGGCTAAATCTTACTCGAAGACTTGTATTCTCATGGAGCTTAATGATCAATGCCAAAAGGCGTTTGTCAATTGAAGTGGTAGCAAGTTTTGCCCATAGCAGTCCCCTAGAAATGGTATCAAAAGCCGCTTTAAAATCTACGAAGGCTACAAAAAGTGAAACTTTTGCAGAGTGTACATATTTCTCAGTTAGGTGATACAAAATCAAGCAGTGGTCCATAGTTGATCTGCCAGATCTGAAACCAGCCTGTTCATCTTCCAAATAACCTTCCTGCTCTAACCAATCACATAGTTTATAGCAAAGATGTCTCGTGTATAACTTGATATTTAGAAGGCTTATAGGGCTGTAATTGGATGGATCCGCTCTACAACCCGTCTTAAAAATGGGAACTATAATGGCTAAGCCCCAATCTTGAGGAATGTGAGCTGTTTGGTCAATATGTGTGAAAAGAGCAGCTAAGATTATGGCGCACCAATCCATGTTCAATTTTAATATGGGGAACAAAGTCACTGCCTAGTGCTTTTACACTCTTTAGTTGTATTAGATGTTTAACTTCACAAGTAGTTACCAGTGGCCACAGAATCAAAATGGATATCTGGAGAATTATTTGCATACTGATAGTTATACAGAGTGGAAAAGTGATGTTCCCAAACCTTGACAGAAATTGTATTAGTCATATGATTATATACTAAACTGGAACAGGAAGACATTAATCTCCAGAACTCCACAGTGTTATTGGTCTCAACAGACTTGATGAGAGCAGACCAATTTTCATGGAACACAGCTCTTTTCTCATCCCTTAGAAGAACTTTGTATGCTTTCTTACTCTCTAAGGCTCTTAATTTTGTAGCTGATGATGGATTGTTTTTAAAATTACTAAAATGCCGCAGAAAATCTCTTTTAGCGGCTACACAATCATGATCAAACCACTTCTTAGAGGGAATTCTCTGAGTAGAACAACCTGAGCCAGAGCTAGATAATAATGGTTTTAAAATCTGTAGAAGTTCCTGTTATATACCCAGAAAGGAAACAACATCACCCGGATGGCTTAAAAGTCTAGCATGAATCTCTCTACCCTGGGATGAGTTTGCCCATTCAGTAATTGTATTGTTCAATTGCAAACACCATTTAATTTTAAGTCTCCCAGGTTCAACAGACGAATCTAAGTGGGTATGGGAAGAATATCTCACAGACTGATTTCCAAGATCTCAAGAGAGGGTAAGTGGCAGATGGTTACTTTCAGGCCTTGGTATAATAATATAGTTCTTTACCCTAAAAGCCAGATCAAGTGAGACCATCAGATAGTCTATGGTAGATAATTTGGATCCAGACCAGAACGCGAATTGGCCAGGGGCAGGGGCAGCTCCATTAAGAATAACTAAATCTAGGGGCAGCTCCATTAAGAATAACTAAATCTAATTTGTTGGCTGCTTGAACTAGACATAAACCAGCAAAGTTCACCACAGGGTCCAAGGAAATACAAGGGGGAAGGGGTGTCCACCCTCGGTGGCAGGGGGCCAGAATCGAAACTTGTCTGCCAAGGTGGCATCATTGGGGCCAATCCTAGCATTAAGATTACCCCCAATGATCAACAGGGCAGCTAGAAAATTTTGAACTAACTGGGAAACTTAAGATTCCACTTCTTTCCACAGGGATCTAAGATGAGCATATGATCGTTGGGGAGGCAGATAAAGATTAACACAAATAATCTTAAACAGCTTAAAAGATAGCAACACAGCTACAACCCAACTAGCATGAAATGGCACTTCCACAATTTCTGCCATCAACCCAGTAAACATAAAAATCCCCAAGTCACCTGAGGGTTTCCCCTGCCTGGTGCTTGGCACAGCAGCTGTTAACACAGAGTGATAATTTGGGATGTCAAATTCGTCGACCATCCAGGACTCCTGGAGAAACAAAAGATCAAATTGAGACAGAAATTTTATAAAAGCACAGTCTGATCTTTTGGCGGATCACCCCGTGATGTTCCAACACAATAAGGAGAATTGGGATGCATTGTTTGTAAGTCAGTCAGCAGAAGCCAATTGCACTCCACTTCTCTCTTCCAGATGCTGTTTGGGCCCTGGAGGAATCTGAAGAAAAGTATCAATCTGGTTCGCCTCAATCAGTTCCTGGGCCAATGACTTATTGTTATCATCACATTAATGTAAATCAAGAGGTAATACCCTGGCAGACCTTAGATCTAAATCAAAGTCAGATGTTGACAACCCTGGATGCATATACAACTGAGAAGGCTCACTCCTGAAGATTGACTTATTCACTAGAGGGGCAGATAGTTCAGATATATCTAGTAAGTCTTCTGAGTCTATGTGAGTCAGAGGAATAGATAAAGTTTGACCAGAGCTGTCATTCTTTTGTGACAAAGCTGAAAGCAAATTACAAGCATCTCAGAGATGGGCATATAGTTTTTCTGCTTGCTTGAACAGATGTAAGATTTCCTCACTCTTGTCAGGAACAGCAGCCAATTATCTAGTTTTCCCAATGGGAACACTGTGGGAGCTTTCTGTTGAAGCATTCTTATCTTTAGTTGAGTTGGCGGCCTGCCCATGTTGAGAATCCAGCCTCGGTGTTAATTTCCCAAGCACAAACTGTTTCGTCAATTTAGCACAGCTGCTGCTTGCTGTTTCTTTGCAAATCAGGGGAGCCTGAGAGGCATTTTTGAAAACTCTAGAAACTGATATATCAAACTTATTAAAGAGGTATGAACGCATTCTCAATAATTGAGATGGGGGCCCCACATGATGGAAGGACAAGATCAGTCTCTTGTAATGGCCCACCCTAGGTAGGTGGGAAACAGACTGAAGTGTAATAGAGGCTGTGTTGCAGTTCAATAGTTGGCTTAACAATATTTTAACAGAGTTACAGTTATACCAGTGATTAGTATTGGGCATAGAGTCCCCAACAGAGATTGTCAATTGCCTCCATTGTAGAATTAAAGAGAGCGTCTCAGCTGACAAACCTGAGCAACACCCTAGGCAACTCCAGTTAGGCTCTGTGCAAGGGCTCGAATTGTAGGAGTCTCTAAAACAAGTGTCCAGTGAGTTTTTCATCTCATTCATCTTAGTTTCTAAACTGTTAAACTTCTCCAATAACATTCTCAAGGTTTCAGAGATCAGAAAAGCTTCATTGGATAATATTTCCAACAATGAAGAGTTTTTAAAAGCATTATTCGATGAAGGTAAAGTTCCCCGAGATAAATGTTGCTGTTGCTTACAGCAGCACAGATTGATAGAGGAGGCATCGTCCTCCATATTATCTCCAGGCAGATATGGTGTATCACTCTCCAATGCAGAAAATGTATTGGAAACTGGGATACCATCCTGCAGAGTCCTCCGGAGGTCTTTATCTAACAAATAGTTGTCTGTTTTCAGTTGTTTCCCAATCCAATCTCCAATCTTCTTTATTACAGTCATTGACCAGAATTGTTGTTTCCCAACCTTCCTAACAGCATTCTCTGGAGAAGAGAGCTGGCATTTCCTTGGACCCATCGTTGGCGTTTCCTCGGACCCATTGTTCCGCAGACCAAACTATACTATTCCACAAGCAGCCACAGCTAATTCCATACTACAGATTCACAAATAAAAGAAACAAATATCTAAAACAAGGACTAAACAGCCTCCTAAAACCATAAAATAACATCGGTTTGAGAGATACTGAGCCATGCTGCAGCTACATTGCCATCTTGGATCCTCCCCCCAGTGTGAAGTATTTTGAATTATTTGCCACCTTAAGTTACTTAGTAGAGGTAACTGTGACATAATTCCATGTTTGCGGGATGAATTCCTTATTGGTGTTTGTCATGGTGTGATTGTCAATGTATAAATATCCATTTTTAGTATGTCTAATGTTCTTAAACAAAGCAAAAAAGTGTGTGTGGACTTTTGAAAGACGCAGCATAATTTCATTAAACATGACGAAGGATAATTAAGACTTTGCAGTGCTCCAGAGACTACTCTTTTGATTTGGGGTGTGTTGAGGATTAACACTGGTGTGCATTGGTGCATTGAAGTGGTTCTGTCCTTTCTTGGTGGGGGGAGGGGGTTACAAAAAGTGGTGCTGAAAGACTTCTCCTCAACTCCTTGGACCCTGGGATCCCAGAAGGCTCAGTATTGTCCCCTATGGTGTTTAACATCTACATGAAACCACTGGGAGAGGTCATCAGAGGGTTTGGACTAAAGTGTCACCAATATGCAGATGACATTCAGCTCTACCTTTCCCTGATATTAGATCCTAGGGAAGCAGTGGATGTACTGAACCGGGAGCTGAAGGCAGTGATGGGCTGGATGGGGGCTAGTAAACTGAGGTTAAATCCAGACAAGGCAGAGGTGCTGCTAGTCAGTAGAAAAGCCAATCAGGACAGGGTGATTCAACTAGCTCTGGATGGGGTTGTACTGTCCTTGAAATAGCAAGTATGCAGCCAGAGGCACTCTTGTCCCGGTCCATGGCCTCCAAGGACCAGGGGGCTCCAACTGGCCAGGGGGGCCTCCTGAAGCTATCCCACGCCCACCCCACCTCTGCCCTGCTGTGTTGTGCCTCCATGGGTTTTTTTTTGGGGGGGGATAATTTAAGCCTCCATGTACATGGCTGAGGGGTGGTGGCCGGGGGTGAGCTGAGCAGGCCTTGCCTCCTCGCTGCACCAGCAGCAACCGGAGCAACTGCTGGCCTTTCCATTTGGCCCAGCAGCTCTTGATAACTGCAAGGTGCTCCAGCGCACCTGCGCAGTAGAAATAGATCATCGCAAGCCTGTGACGTCACAGGCTTGCGACGACCTAATGTGCAGGCGTGCTGGAGCGCTTCACAGTTATCAAGAGCTGCTGGGCAGAATGGACAGGTCAGCAGTTGCACTGGCCACCGCCGGGGGGTGGGGAGGTGAGGCCTGCTCCCCCCCCCCGGCCCACCCCTCAGCCATAGACATGCCATGGTGGCTTAAATTATGTTAAAAAACCCACGGAGGTATGGCACGGCGGGGCAGGCATGGGATGGCTGCAGAAGGGCCCCCAAAAGCAGGTTTTGGGGGCCTTGCGGCAGGGCGGCCACATGGTGGGGGCGGTCCGGTCACCCCAATTACCTAGGTGCACCCGTGTGCACAGCTTATGGGTATTGTTGGACCCAGCTCTACTTTTGATGCTCAGGTGGAGGAAATGGCCAGTGGTGCCTTTGTACAGCTTCAGCTAGTGTACCAGCTGCGTCCCTTTCTCGAGATGACAGATCTGGCCACGGTTACCCATGCCTTAGTCACATCACAGCTAGATGTCTGCAATGCGCTTTATGTGGGGCTGCCCTTGAAGAATATTCAGAGACATTAGTTGGTGCAGAATGCAGCTGCCCACATTTTCTCTGGAACTGCTCACCTGGAGCATATTACACCTATTCTGAAAGAGCTGCACTGGCTGCCAATTTATTTCCGGATCCAATTCAAAGTGCTGGTTATCTATATATTTAATTCTGCTAAACATACCCGTCGCTAATCTCATGCATGGCAGCTCTCATGAGAGCAGCTGCCTGGGCATAGCGATGGGGATGGGAGACAATGGCGGCCGCCAACTGGGAGGAAGAGGTGGGAGGAGGTGGCAGGCTGGCCTGGCCCGGCTTCCAGAAGGAGGGGGTGAGAGGCCCGTAAGCCAGAAAGTGTGGGGTGGTGGGGAGAGGAGGCGGGCCAGCCTGCCGGCCAACCAGAAAGCCCGGGGGGTGAGAAGTGGGAGGAGGGGGAGGGGAGGGGCCAGCCGGCCAGCCAGAAAGCCAGGCATGCTGGCATGGTGGTGGTAGCGGGGGACAGTGGTGGTGGGTGGGCTGGCCGGAGGCGCAGATGCTCTGTGCCTGGCCCAGCTAGCATTTAATGGTTTGGGCCCTGTATACATGAAGTACCGCCTGCTCCCAAGGGTTTCTGCCCACCCAACAAGGTTGTCAGGGGGGCTTTGTTCCTTGCCAACGTTGAGTTGAGGGAGGCTAAACTGTCATGACTGCAGGACAGGGGGGCCTTTTTTATTGCTGACCCAAGGCTCTGGAATGCTCTCCCAGTGAATGTCGGCTCATCCGGCTCATCCGTGGCTGCTTTTGAAAAACAACTAAAGACCATTTTATTTGTTCAGGCTTTTACCCCTTAGAGGCTGCCAGGTCTCTCATCTCTCCTGCTTCTGTTTGTCTTTTGTATGTTTGTTGTTTTGTACTATTTAACTGTTTTTAAGTTTTTAAATGTGATTTTCATGGAATTGTATTATATTTTAACTTTTGTGAACCACCTTGGGATGCCTTAGGAAAGGCGTTATAAAAACAGAACAACAAACAAACAAATAAAAATGGATTAGATATTTCAGTTCAAACCAGCACCATCATAAATGCTTAAGAAGTGCATTTTTATACACTCTTTCAGATCCCAGACAAATAGTTCCACCTTCCTATTATTCGAGCTGAGTGGTCCTCTTCAACATGAGATTCTTTCTGATTGAACAGTAGGATCTTAGGAATGCAAGCTGGTGATGCAGATCATACTGATAGCGCACTGTGTCTCCTAAATTAGTAATGTTGCAGTCCAACCCAAGCATTTTTCAACTGCTCAGCTGCATAACCTGTTGGTAAGGCCAAGTTACTCCTTTCATGTCCCCTTCATTTCAATGAGACTACTCATGGCCAACATGATTATTTTAAAGCCTCTTCAAGGAAACATAATATAATACAGAGCTATTTTAGAAAGCATGCTGTTCCCCCTTAATTTAAGTAAGGGAACCAACACCAAATGTCTTCGAAGGAAACTCTCTTAAAGGAGTCATGGCTAAATGTAGGATAATCCCAAAGAACTCTCATTTAACCTATTGAGCTGCACCAATTAACTCAGCAGGAAGAATGGAGATAAGGCTCACAGAGGTAAATCTACCCCTTCACAAGAGAGGTTGAGTTAATGATAAGAACCTAGAGATGCAATAATTAAAAGTGCTGATTGGATTATTGGACCCTCTGTCCAATGCAGATTTTTTCTTCTTACGTCTATGCACTCTGTTATTATGACCAAAAGCCTTGGCATGCCTCGGCAGTTCCCACTTTGTTACACTCAGGAAGAACTATCAGCAACAATGGGATCCTTGTTAGTTCCACCCAATACACCTATTCAACATAAAAGGTCCATTGGAATGTTTCTCCAGGATATGTTTTGGGGTATAACAAGCCCCAATTTCATGATCCAATGTGCTCTTTGCATACCAACTACCTTGGAGTCCCCAGCTGCTGCTTGGGTGATTTACTATTCACAGGCCATGCCAGTTCTGTTCTTACTGTTCACAGTAAGTTCTGTTCTTCATGCCACCCTTCAGATCAGTTGTCTTGCCCAGCCTGGTCTACCCAGTCTTTGTCGCTAACACAGGAAGCTGGTTCCACAGAGGAAGCGCCCTCATGGATTCATCTCTATTGACTAACCCCTCCAACCTTCTCACCCTCAACCAAGCTGTCCCTAAAGTGCTCCCTAGTGAAATAAGAGCCTCCCCCATCTCTGACAGCTTTTAAAAAGTCTTTAAAGACGCATCTGTTCACACAGGCTTTTAATTAATATTGTTTTAATGGTTTTAATGCTGTTTTAAAATATTGTTTTAAATTTTTTAAATTGTTGTAATTTTTTAAATTTTTTGTTTTTGTTTTAAGTAATGTCTTTCTGTTTTTATTTTGTTGTAAATGGCCCAGAGACATAAGTTTTGGGCGGTATAAAATGTTAAATAAATAAATAAATAATGAGGCCCTTCGGTTGTTCCAGGTGCCCCGGGGTCTCTTCGTCCAGATCAAGTGATGTGAACGTTTGCCCTTTGCTGGGCCCATCTCTATCTCTATTCCCCTTTTCTTAAATCCAGCTGCCTCCCTCACTAAAGGAGAGACAGGGAGTTGCAGGAAGGAGTTGTGACTGGGAGTTGCAGGAAGAAATCAGGGACGCTTCAAGGAGAGGCTGGCCAGTAATAATGGGTGACTTCAATTACCCACACAGAGACTGTGTTAATTCACAGTCAGGTAATGACAAAGAGGTCAAATTCCTAGATACGCTGAATTACTGTGTCCTAGAACAATTGGTCTTGGAACCAACCAGAGAGAAGGCGACCTTGGACTTAATCCTGAGTGGCACCCAGGACCTGGTGCATGATGTCTGTGTCATCCATCCTATAGGGAACAGTGACCATAGTGTGATCAAAATCAGCATACATGTGGGGAGAGAATCAACAAAGAAGTCCAGCACAGACACTTTGAATTTCAGAAGAGGAAACTTCTCCAAAATGAAGAGTATGGTGAAAAGAAAGCTGGAAGGGAAAATCAGGAGAGTCACTTCACTCCAGAATGCATGGAGTTTACTTAAAACCACAATACTAGAAGCCCAGTTAGATTGTATACCCAAATGGAGGAAAGGTACCACTAAGTCCAGGCGGATGCCAGCATGGCTAACAGGTACTGTCAAGGAAGCCATAAAAGGGAAGAAGACTTCCTTCTGAAATTGGAAGGCCTGTCCAAATGAAGAGAAGAGAAAAGAACACAAACTCTGGCAAAAGAAATGCAAGGTGACAATAAGGGAGGCAAAAAGAGAGTTTGAGGAACATTTAGCCAAAAGCATCAAGGAGAATAACAAAAACTGCTTTAAATACATCAGATGCAGGAAACCTACCAGGGAGGCGGTTGGACCTTTGGATAATGAGGGAGTGAAAGGGATTATTAAGGAGGATATGGAGGTTGCAGAGAAGCTAAATGAGTTCTTTGCATCTGTCTTCACGGCAGTGGATACTGAGCATATACCTCTTCCTGAACCAGGCTTTTTAGGGATGGAGGCTAAAGAACTGAGTCAGATAGAAGTGACAAGAGATGATGTTCTAAACTGTCTGGAAAAACTGAAAACTAGCAAATCGCCAGGGCTGGAAGGCATCCATCCAAGAGTCCTCAAAGAACTCAAATGTGAAATTGCCGACCTCCTGGCTAAAATATAAAACTAATCCCTGCAATCAGGCTCTGTACTGGAGGACTGGAAAGTAACAAATGTAGCACCAATTTTCAAAAAGGGATCCGGGGCAATCTGGGAAATTACAGTCCCGTTAGCTTAACGCCTGTTCCAGGCAAATTGATGGAAAGCATCCTCAAGGATAAAATTGTAAAGCACATTGAAGAACAGGCCCTGCTGGGAGAGAACCAGCATGGCTTCTGCAAAGGTAAATCTTGCCTCACCAACCTTTTGGAGTTCTTTGAGAGTGTCAACAAGTGTGTGGATAAAGGTGATCCAGTTGACATAGTATACTGGGACTTCCAAAAAGCTTTCAACAAAATTCCTCATCAAAGACTCCTGAGAAAATTTAGCAGTCATGGGATAAGGGGACAAGTACATGTGTGGATTGCTAACTGGTTGAAGGACAGGAAACAGAGGGTAGGGATAAATGGAGATTTTTCACAATGGAGGGAAGTAAGAAGTGGGGTCCTCCAGGGATCTGTACTGGGACCGGTACTTTTTAATTTATTCATAAATGACCTAGAAGTAGGGGTAAGCAGCGAGGTGGCCAGATTTGCAGATGATATCAAACTCTTTTGGGTACTGAAATCCCAAACGGATTATGAAGAGCTCCAAAGGATCTCTCCAAACTGGGTAAGTGGGCAACAAAATGGCAAATGCGGTTCAATGTTGGCAAGTTTAAAGTGATGCACATTGGGACGGAAAACCCCAACTTCAAGTACAGTATACGTTGATGGGATCTGAGCTGCCGGTGGGATCTTGGGGTCATGGTGGACAGCTAGTTGAAAGTGTCGACTCAATGTGCAGTAGCTGTGGAAAAGGCCAATTCCATGCTAGGGATCATTAGGAAGGAGATTGAAAATAAAACTGCTAATATGATAATGCCCTTTTACAAAACTATGGTGTGGCCACACTTGGAGTACTGCGTACAATTCTGGTCACCACATCTAAAAAAGGACATTGTTGAACTGGAAAAGGTGCAGAAGAGGGCAACCAAGATGATCAGGGGCCTAGAGCACCTTTCTTATGAGGCAAGGCTACAACACCTGGGGCTATTTAGTTTAGAAAAAAGATTACTGTGGGGAGACATGATAGAGGTCTATAAAATCATGCATGGCGTGGAGAAAGTGGACAGAGAGAAATTCTTCTCTCTCACACATAACACTAGAACCAGGGGTCATCCCATGAAATTGATTGCTGGGAAATTTAGGACCAGCAAACTGAAGTATTTTTTTCACACAACTCATAATCAACTTGTGGAATTCTCTGCCACCAGATGTGGTGACAGCCAACAACTTGCATGGCTTTAAGAGGGCCTTGGATAACTTCATGGAGGAGAGGTCTATCAACGGCTACTAGTCAGAGGGCCACCTCCAGCCTCAAAGGCAGGATCCCTCTGTGTACCAGTTGCAGGGGAGTAACAGCAGGAGAGAGGGCATGCCCTCAACTCCTGCTTTAGGCTTTCAGTGGCATCTGGTGGGCCACTGTGTGAAACAGGATGCTGGACTAGATGGGCCTTGGGCGCAATCTAGCAGGGCTGTTTTTATGTTCTTAAAGAACCTCTTTCTCTTGCCCTCTTGGGGATTTATACAATTAGGACTTTAAGCAAAAATGCCTCATTGCAGTTAAATGTATTTGCAGTAATACTATTGCTTTAACCACACATTTCTTTTCTCTGTATACAAGAAACACTTTCTTTGGATTTTGAAACTTAAATCTTGTCTCAGTCCAGTAATTTCCTGGGCCCACAATCTTGCACAAATTAAATCTGTCATGAAATTGTCTGAGCTGAATTTCCCATGTAAGCCCAAACATAGATTTAGGGATATTCACTAATCACCTCAGGACAGTTTTATTAACAACAAATACTTCTGGAATTTGTTCTTTCCTTATTCCCTTGTTGTTTCTGTCTCCACACACAAAGTCTCTTTCATTGCCTGCCACTTTTTAAACAATTGTGGGATGAACTACTTTGACATCACCTGGAGTTGCAAAACTTGCACAGTTTCTGAGCAATTATCACAATGTTGCCATATTCTTCTCTGGTATACACAGGGGCATAGCTATAATTGAGTGAAAGGGTTCAAAGAACATGGTCCCCCAAGCTCTTGAGGGCCCTCCAGTTCCATCCCTCCCTATAGTCTTCATTATCTCCCTCACTCTGGGGGGCCGCCAGAGAGAGGGATGAACACGGGCCCCCTCTCCCCTAGCTACGCCCCTGAGTATACATCATTTGTAAACATGGGTAGGGCATATTATGTCTGAGATACATCAAGGAAACATCAGTTCTGCAACTAGAATTTAACATGCACCTTAATTGTGTTGAATACATAACCATGGGCTCCTTGGAGGAAGAGTGGGATATAAATGTAAAAATAAATGAATGCATAAATAAAATAAAATAAAATAAAATAAAATAAAGTTTAACTTAGGAATCTATAGTCAAAGAAGATGTGATACCACAGGAGTGGGGAATCAGTTAGAATGACCCACCATTGTTGTTTGAGGGATCTAAATGGCTTTTTGGCAGCTCCAGGGGATTTTCCTGCTGGCATGGCTGGTGGTCTTTTAGATGCCCTAGTCAGTCTCTGGAAGAAGGAAATAACTTGGGCATTTGTGACATCTGTGCTCCTAAATGCTCTCCTCTCTCTGATAGAGAGGGTGAGGATTCTTGGTTTACCATGGAACTGGTAAACAGTGACATGATAGAGGTGATGGTGATGGTGGGAGCAATGGTGGAAGAAGGCTCAAGAAGAAGTAGACCAAATGTGAGCTAAAGTCCATTATAGGGCATACACCATGGTGATGATGACAGCAAATACATCTTATTTTTTGCCACCATTGTGTCTTCTCAGTGTTGGCCAGCAGAGTTGCTCCAAGAGATGAAACACCCATTACAGCTGCGGTCCTCAATAAAAGATGAAGCCCTTGGACACCTGCTGTGACCAGTTTGCATAGCAATTTGCATATAAAATCACTGTACATCTGGTTCAACATGGGCTCTAGTTGTTCAGTGGTTGTTCTGGTGGACACTATGGAGCCTTCTTGTCAAGTTCAGCATTAAATCTAAAGAAATGCACATAGAGTTTATGCAGCTTTGTTTCCTATTATATCCAAAATTGATGTTTCACAACAATATTTCAAAGAGCTAATCTTTCTTTTGCAGAAAGCTTAAGTTGCTTTGTTGAGCACATTTGTGACCACTGCAATGTGGGATGTGTGCCCTTTAAGCTGCAGAAACCAAGCAAAAAGTCATCTTAATTTAGCTCTCAAGTGAAGGGGTGGCAAGAAGTTCTAAATATTCCATCATCTTGTTGGTTTGCACTTTGGTCAGCTAATTATCCTTGAATCCTTCATGATAATTAGACTGTTTGATGTCAGTTCACTTTGCAACTGACTAATCGCTCATTTGTTGCCATTCTTGTGACAATCTGACCCTACTGTAATGTCCCAGTTTAGTGAGTTGTCCAGTTACAAACTAGAACTCAACAATGAAATACATCAGTTTGCTTGATTATAGTACAGTTTAGGGTGCATTCTCATGATGATCCAGGCTGGTGGGAGAACAGGAATCCTAGATCCCAGTGGAGCACATGCTTCCAATTTTCTGTTGTGAAAACGGGGAACATCCTTATACTGAGTCAGACCATTGGTCCATCTAGCTCAGCATTGTCTACACACAGACTGCCAGTGGCTTCTCCGAGGTTACAGGCAGGAGTCTCTCTCAGCTCTGTCTGGGGATGCCAGGGAGGGAACATGGAACCTTCTGAATGCAAGCATGTAGGTGCTCTTCCCAGAGCAGTCCCACCCCCTAAGGGGAATATCTTACACTGCAGGGATCCTCAACGTTGGGCCCCCAGATGTTCTTGGACTTCAACTCCCATAATCCCCAGGCCCAGTGGCCTTTGGCTGGGGATTATGGGAGCTGAAGTCCAAGAACATCTGGGGGCACAACACTGAGGATCCCTGTCTTACAGTACTCACATGTAGTCTCCCATTCAAATGCAAATCAGGGTGGACCTTGCTTAGCAAAGGGGACAATTCATGCTTGCTACTACAAGATCAGCTCTCCTCCCATATGCAGTTCTGCCCAGCACAAATCAACCCTATATCAGTGTGATCTAGGATTTGATCTGTGGTGGCTGCTCTGGGGATGATGTGGGCTGGGTGCAATTGCAAGTTCTACATTTCCGGGTTCTCACAACACAAAACCAGGAGTGTGCATGCCGCTTGGATCTAGGAATGCACTCACAGAATAACAAACCACAGGGGTCCCACTGTATACAGCAGCACAATACTGCATTAAATATTTAATTAGGAAAACATAAAATCCACAAAGCATGCAAAATTGAGCAATTCTTGCATTTGATGGCTGGAATTACAGTGAAAACTCAGTGGATCTTACATTTCAGTCCAACTACCTTTTAGATTGCAAGCATGTAGCAGGGAGAAATCTTTTCAAAATTTTTGTTGTACAACATGTGGGGTCATTTTAGTTGCTTTATAAATAAAAGTTGATGATGAAATACTATGCATTTACTGACCATTGCCATGATCATTATTGCCTGCTAACTTGAAGTTTCAGAGGTGGGAAATGAATCCTTTGGCTCGTCTTTTTTAGTCATTCGTTATAGAGGCCAATTGCTTTTAACAAGCAATTGGTTGCTATGGTGGTCCAAGATATAGCTTTAGGGGGTCAATAAATAATGGCACAAATCAAGGGCCAAATGTTGAAATGAATCTCCTGGCCTATTCTTTACTGAATATGTTTATTATCTGTTTTGATTCTAAATCCATTAGTATAATTTCTACTAACACGAGGGGGAGCTCCTTCTCCATTCTATTTTCCTTGTTCTTTTTTGATAGTTGTCTGTAGAAGTGCTGCTTCTCCGCATATTTGACATGATTCTTCAACAGGCTTTCCCAGTTTTTCATGTCCTCCTGGGATTCCTTTCTTCAGCCAAGTCCTTTGATTCTTGATGTGAACTCTCTGTTCCATTAATTATTTCTAAGGAGCTTGCTAGTTTTCAAGTTCATACTATCACGACAGCGGCGTAGCAAGGTTGGAGTGGGCCCAGAGACAAAATCTCACACACACACACACACACACACACACACACACACACACACACACACACACCTATGTGCCACAATAGAACATCATCCTATATATTTTTTAAAGTTTTGTAAATTGTGGACAATGCAAGTCATTTAATGGTACTAGAGAAAGACATGCTCCAGATCTTAACACTCACATCAATTTCAGAGGATGAATGCAACTGACGGAAGCCCGGGTGGTTGCACGGCTGGGGGAGTCAGTCATGTGACGCCTCTGGGGGCCCCCCCCAAGGCAGTGGGCCCCCAGACAACTGTCTCCCCTTGCCCTATTATAGTTATGCCCCTGATCATGCTCTGTACAGCTGGTTTTATAACTTTAACAGAAACGGCTAAATGTGCTTTGGGGAAGAGGGAAGCTTCTCCTTGCCATATTTACAATCTTTCATTTATTCTTGCCAGAGCACATGCAGTTCATAGTTTGCTATATACACAGACGTGCACACGTATTATAGCTGTATTAATCTCTGGGGCAGTAAATAAACCTGTGCAGAAACAAAAATAACATTCAGCACTTGCTTCATTATACAGAGTGAGTAACAGCTGCCACCAGATTACTACTTGTCCCCATTACCGCTCCAATAACTGACAGAACCAGGAAAAGAGCTTCATATGCAGACTGCAGTGTCCTCCATAGCAACGTTGCTTTGCTCAACAGCTCTAGGAAAGCTGCACATTATGGAAGTTTTCTCCTTTCCCCTTCTAGTCTTAAAGAACAATTGTCTGAGTTAGGCACCTGGGATAGCCCTGTAAGAGGGGCCATTACTATTTGCAGCATAAGCAGTAACATAATCATCATCATTGTTATGTAATTAACATATGGAATTCACTGCCACAAGATGTGGGGTCCCCCATTAGCCTAAATGGCTTTGATTAGATACATTCTAATTAACGCCATTTAGGCTTTGTTATGTTATCCTGATGTATCAAATGTAATGAATATAATCTGAATGTTATTCGTATGGAAGGACTAGATACATTCATGGAGGATGAGTCTATCAGTGACTACTAGCCATCATAGCAATGTGCTATTTCTCAGATGCAGATGCAGTATGTTTCTGAATACTAGATGCTGGAAAACAACAGTAGAAGAGGACTTGCCTACATGTCTTGCTTGTGGGCTTCCCAAAAGCATCTGGTCGACTGCCGTAAGAAACATCATGCTGGACTAGATGGATCTTTGGTCTAATCCAGGAGGGCCCTTCTTATGTTCTTATGAGATAAGGCAAGGGTGCTTGTGAACAGAAAAGGTGGTAGAAATTACTTCTTGAGTGGATTCCCCCCCCCCCCCCAAGCTGTGCACATGTTTAATTATGTTTTAAGTGCTAACACTAGAACCTGGGGTCATCCCATGAAACTGATTGCCAGGAAATTTAGGACCAACAAACAGAAATACTTCTCCACACAATGCATAATCAACTTGTGGAATTCTCTGCCACAAGATGTGGTGACAGCCAACAACCTGGATGGCTTTAAGAGGGGTCTGGATAACTTCATGGAAGTCTATCAACAGCTACTAAATGGAGGATTATAGGCCACCTCCAGTCTCAAAGGCAGGATGCCTCTGAGTACCAGTTGCTGGGGAGTAACAGCATGAGAGAGGAAAGGCCCTCAACTCCTGCCTGTAGGCTTCCAGCGGCATCTGGTGGGCCACTGAATGAAAGAGGATGCTGGACTAGATGGGCCTTGGGCCTGATCCAGCAGGGCTGTTCTTTTTCTTCTTCTTCTTCCTCTTGTAAACCGCCAAGACACAGGTTGAGTGAGTGATACAAAAATATAATGAATGAAGCTTCTCATTATGAGTTGCTGATAGTGGAGGCTTCTGTCTTCAGGAGAAAACAGGAGAATGGCTCCTCATTCTTCAGCCATGCATTTTTAAAAGACAGAGGGTGGTGTGGAGTGAAGAAGTAATTTTAAGTGATTTTCCTGCTGCTCTTTCCCCCACCTTATGCCTTTTGAAAAGGCAGGATGGGGGTAGTAATACCTATTCAACCTGTACATTGTTTTAAAACTCAGCGATATTGCCTATCTCCCAAATCAATTTTGCTCAGAGTCCTTTTAAGCAACAATATCTTTGTATTGTTACACTGATTACCTTCTCCTTCTACTTATGAGGAAAAATATCTATACGATCAATAGATGTCTGGAAGAAGTTCTGAAATGTGGGGAAGAGCATTGTCTTTGGGCTTGTCAGTACTGAGCAAGGACCCCCCAATTAATAGGAACGACTAAAGATGATGAAAAAGCTGTATATCATCGAGAAAGAAGCTTCAACATGTCGAAAAAATCCCAATAAGCGGTTTTGGGGGATGCTCATTGAATGTACTCTTCCTTGGCATCTGACTGGAAGCAGGCAGCGAGAAACGTCGCCTCGTATAGCTCGCTCATTCCTTCACACCCACAACTACAACTCCCAGAGTTCTTCGCACAGGAACAATTGCTACAAATGACTGGATGAAAATTTTGAACCGGTGACCAATCACCGCTCGGGGTGTTCTTTTGCGGATGTTCCCGCCTGCTCCAGAGAAGTGGGAGACTTTGAAAAGTTTCCAGGTTAGGAACTTAGGATCGCGTCTTGTTGCCTGGGAAACAGTGCCCCTCTTCCCCTCCTCCGCCCCGCGCACTCCCGGGCTTCTCACAAGAGAACTCCTCAATAGGTGGGGCAAAGGCGTCAGTTCACTGCTTCTTCTTTGGTAATCGGAACTGGTTGAGCAGCCGGAGCTGGGGGCGGGCGAGCGGGCGGCTGCGGTTCCCTTCTGCCTCGGGTTTTTTGGGCGAGGGCTTGTGGTGGCAGCTGAAGTCCTGGGGGCAGAGCTGAGGAATAGATCCGCTGCCCTGTTCTGGGTACATGGCTCGATAGCGATATGCTTATCCTGGGTACTGACGGAATGGAAGAAAAACTGTCGCCCCGCCGGCGGAGGACTCGGCTGCTCTTCAAAAGACCGGAGTCTGGCTGCCTCCCCTCCTCTCAGCCCAGAAACTGGTGCCTGCTCTGCCGAGCTGGGAACGGCTAAGGGTGTTTCCAGAGTCAGTAACCTTGGCGCAGCCTTTCCTCCCTTGCAGGAGAACCAAACAGCTTTTACCCAGTTAGCGTTTCCACTCGTCTTTTTAAGCCCCCGGCATGTACTGCCTACAAACTATAATGTCGAGGGTGTGTGTGTGTGTGTGTGTATATGCGGCTGGGTGAGTCCCGTCCAGCTCCCGGGCTAGTTTGTGCCCTTGAAAGGAGAGGCTCAGAACTGGAGTTCTTTCAGCTACCTCTCCAAAGGTCATGAACTCTTGAAAAGCTATCTCGTTTCCTCTTGTCGTGGAGAACCTTCCTTTTGTTTAATATTTTTGTTTTTGTTGTTGCTCTCACCATTTCTTGCTCACTCCATGTTACTGATTGTCCTCCTCGTCCGAAAATAAGAGAGACAAAAAAGAGCTAGGAATAGGCCCCTTCTCCGTTTATTTTCCCTTGTGGAATTACTTCTGTTGTGGGGAGGTCCCATTTCCCCACCATGCAATGCAGTATGTTTGCACAGACATTTTTTCTCATTAGCCTGATGTCAGTCTCAGTTAGGGTAACTGTGCAATCCAAACTGCCTATGCAGGTACTACACTTGCTAAGTGGGGCAGCTGTGGCAAACCAGGCACTACTCTTGTAGTGGTGGCTCTCATATCTAGCAGGTGCAGAGCAACCGTTTCCATTCAGCCCAACATAGCATTCCTCCAGTGGCTGCTGCTGGTGTCTGGTTTTTAATTTTAATAAGGATTCTGAGCCCTTTTCTCATGTATTTTGCTGTTAGAACAGCTTTGAGAGATTTTTTCATATTATAAATATTTGAATACCGCAAGTGCTTATTGACTAGTACCTGTGATATCAGTACTGAGGAGTGGCTTCTCCTACCATTCTCCTCCACTGAAGTGCCATTTTTGCCACTTAAGAGTTATATTTAAAAAAGGTTTCTAAAAGCTGGGTGTTTGTCCCATATATCATGAGAGTGCTCACAAAATGTGCCAAAAGCAGCAACAAAAGCATTCTGTTCACCCAAAGCACTATGTTGTGACTGAATTAAAACTTTATTATTTGTATCTGTTTCCCCTCTTCACCACTGAAGTGCTGAATGCCAATCTCTTACACCTCCATGTGTTATGTGGAGAAATCACTTGAATTGGGCATGGCTAGTTTAGCACTCAGATTAAAATAAGTTTTCTCCTCTTTTATTTTGGTCTTGACAAGCCCTAAATGCAATGAGTGCTCCGGAGATGGGAAGGCGGGAGATGGGAGGATGGCCAGAAAGGGCCAACATTTTAACTCTGAAACATATGCAGAGTATTGGGGTAGGGAGAGAGAAATGAAGGTA
Source organism: Hemicordylus capensis (assembly GCF_027244095.1). Lineage (NCBI taxonomy): Eukaryota > Metazoa > Chordata > Lepidosauria > Squamata > Cordylidae > Hemicordylus > Hemicordylus capensis. The sequence continues at coordinate 80,330,986 of NC_069657.1, read as the reverse complement.
AATCATCATTTTTGTTTTTCTGGATAGGGACAAAACAGGATAAAATGATATGTACATAGGCTAGCATTGTATTTGTTCTATTTTTCATTGCATTTTTTCAATTCATATCCTGCCTTTTAGTACAACTGAGCCCTCAAGATTACCAAGCATGTGTCTTAAAACAGTAAGATAAAGTTAAAACACAACTAATGCAGAACGATAGGTTGATAACATTATCACAGATATAACACCAATGTACGTCCAAAGCTTGCACACAGTGTGCTTCCTTTACCACTGAGTGATTGTAACAATCTCCCATACAATGCATTTAAAAGGAATTTCAGATAGTACTGGCACCTCTAGAGGTGCACCTAGGTAATTTTGGAACCTGGACCTAAAGACCTTTGGAGGCCCCCCGTCCCCTACAAAGTAAGCATCATCATGCTTGGCTGCTCATCCACAACAGCTGGGACAGATTAAAAAGGATTTGGGCGCCCCCAGAGGCTGTGGAGGCCCTGAACTTTGGCCCTGAAGTCCAGGGGTAAAAGCGCCCCTGCACCTCTATTTTGAGAAAATAGGCACTATGGAGAGGGATGAGGATAGGTAAAGATTTTGGGATTAGGTTACGACCTCAGTCCAAAAGTAATTTCCCTTGAAATCAATGGGCTTTTCTTGCAAGTAAATTTTTCAAGATGGGAGTGTTGGTTTAACCCATAATGAGCTGGGTTAAAAACAACTTTTGTGCCTATGTAAAACAATTACAGCTCTCCCTTCCAAAACATCTGCATACTATCTCTTGATTGATTGATTAAGTGCTGTCAAGTCGGTGTCGACTCTTAGTGACCACATCTATAGATTCTCTCCAGGATGATCTGTCTTCAACTTGGCCTTTAAGGTCTCAGTGGTGCATTCATTGCTATCGTAATCGAGTCCATCCACCTTGCTGCTGGTCACCCTCTTCTTCTCTTCCCTGTAACTTTCCCCAGCATTATGGACTTCTCAAGGGAGCTTGATTTTCGCGTAATGTATCCAAAGTATGATAGTTTGAGCCTGGTCATTTGTGCCTCCAGTGAAAATTCTGGTTTGATCTATGATCCATTTGTTTGTTTTCCTGGCTGTCCATGGTATCCTCAAAAGTCTTCTCCAGCATCAAAGTTCAAAAGCATCAATGCTTTTTCTACCTTGCTTCTTCAAAGTCCAGCTTGATAGTCCTATCTTCCATTAATTTATCTGAACTCCTCTTAAAGCCATCTATTGATGTAAGTGATTTTATCTTGAATAAGAACATGTATATATGTTTACTCTTGTATGTGGTATTTCTAACTAATCTTGCATTTGTTACGTTGTAGGATTGCATTTTTGCCTGCTACATATATGAACATGGCAAGTAAGAAATTGAGAAGAGCAAGGTTGCCCAAAGAACTTTGTGAGAGGCTGAGTCGACATCAGATCACTACGTGCCAGGTGAGACTTTCATTTAATAGGGATGTAATGATTTGTAATGTTATCAGGGGACATGAGGTATGATCATGACAAATGATTTTTTGAAAATGTGGTCTTGAACATTTGCAGAAGAATGGTTTGTCAAAATGTCGTGCATTTATAACCAATACCTGCACCTCAAATAATTCTAAGAACAGATTACTATAGTTCCCTGAAAAATATGGGTTTGATTCTGTTAAAGAAACCCAACTATTTTAACAACACAGTACAATACAACTGTGATGCTCTACTGTTAAAACCATTGAATTGCTTTTAATATGGGAAAGGAAAAGTTTAATCAGGTGAAATCTTGCCTCGACCATCTTTTCTCCTCAGTGCGGAATGGAAATAAAGAAAATCTTAAACACGCTTGCTTATTGGTAATATGAGTAATAAGATGGTGGTGAAGTGTAGTGTTGTGTGGGCTTTTAACTCTTGTTAGATGTGGTTTGAAGCCAGTGCCATAACTGTAAAGTATGTGTACAGAAATATCCTTGGGTACTTCCAAATGGAGACTTTTTAGGAGATAACAGATCCAGTAAAGAACCAACTAGCTATATGAATATAAATTATATTAAAAGTGATACAATCCAATGTACTTTATATCGTTTATCCATATCACTATATACATCAATAAGATATAATGACCAAACATCAATAGAAATATATACATGTAAGAACAATAGAACAATGTAATATTGTTTACTATGTAAACACAACAGCTTTCCAGTAGTATTTTCTGTTTTGGTAAACTTTTTCAAGTGTTCAAAAAGGTTCAGTTGTTCTTCAGAAAATGTCAGTATCATCTTCTTTCTACTTCTGTGCTGAATAATAGATCCTTCTCAATGGGAGTCCGCAAGTCTTCTCCCGCCATATGTCCATTCTAAAAAATGCCCATATTCACCAATATATGTATTATTACTGTCATAATCTATTTCTTATATGATAAATAAATGGCCTCATAGCCGTTTTTTGGATGATATTTTATTGATGATATTTTCATCATTTCCAAACCAGATTGTCCGTCTTCTATATATATAATTCTCTAAGGCATACCTATGGCTGATCTTGCGAGAGTTCGCGAGCAGAAGCACCTGATTGGGCAGTGGGGATTCTATATGCAGATAGGGAGGAGGAGCCTGTGAGAGCAGAAGCACCATGATGACTGGGTAGTGGGGATTTCATATGCAGATGGGGAGGAGCCTGAGGCACTGTGGGTATTGGGCAGTAGGGATTCCATATGCAGATAGGGAGGAGGAGTCTGTGATGGTTAATGTCAATCGGAAGTTGGGCCTGTCAGAGGCCTGAGGGGAATGAGTGGCCGTGGTGGTGGCGGCGGCGAGGAAGGGCCTGGTCAACCGCTGCTGCTGTTCTTGTGGGGAGAAGCAGGGCTTGGGTGAGGGTGGGGAAGTCTCTGGGGATAGGGGGCTGCAGCTTGGCCAATAGGCGCCAGCAGCGCTGCAGTCGCAACTAAGAGGGGTGAGGAGGATGGAGTAAAGGGATGGAGGAGTGACCAAGGGGGTGAGGAGGAGCAGAAGTGCGGCTCAGGTGAGAGTGGAGAGATCTCTGAGGTGGGGGGCTGTGGCAGGGGGTGAGGGGAGCAATCAAGTACTAGCGCACAGATGCTCTGTGTGTGTTAAGCTAGTTTTCAATATTTTTTGATTAACACTATAAATGAACACATCAAGTTTTCTAGTCATATGGACATACGTTGGATATCTTTTTTTGGATGCATTGGTATACAAACAGTCAGGAAAAATTATGACAAAAGGATATTGCAAACCTACAGATAGGAATTGCACCTTACAGTATAATAGCTTTCTACCGAGACACATTAAAGACAACATACCATTTGGTCAATTTGTGAGATTGAAAAGGAATTGCACATCCTCTCAAGTATTCAATCAACAAAGAGATGCATCTGCATTAACATCCAGAGGTTATCCCAAGCAAGTCATAGAGAAGGCTAAGAAACGTTCTGATGAAGTTTCCAGATCTAAACTCTTTGAAAAACACAACAAAGATAAACCTAAGAGACCTTTTTGGTCTCTTGAATTCAGCTCCAAAGCCTGGGCTGTTAGACACATTATTTTTAAACTTTGGCATTTGATTCAAGATCCACCTGGATGTACTTTACCTCTGTGTGTTGATATTGTCGTAAGTATAGCTTAAAAGATCAGTTAGTCCATTCAGATATATCTAGAACTCAAATCAATACTACAGACATAAGAGGACACTGGAAATGTGGACACTATACATATTGTTATGAATGTTTGCCAACTAAAGAATTCATCAATCCAGCTGATGAAATGAAAATCATACTTAAGACTTTTAATACGTCAATCCACAGAAGTTATTTATGCAATTGTCTGTCCCTGTGGTTTTTTTTATGTCCATCAGACTAGTAGACCTTTTGGGAACTTGAATTACAGAACATAAGAGTAAAATTAAAACTAAAAATATGGAGGCCGCCCTCACTGCTTATTTTATAAAATTCAGACACTCACCAGAATCTATGAAATCCTTTGCGATTGAAAGAGTGATAGTTAATGTAAGAAAAGGAGAAGAGTTGAGTTCTAGACTAAACCAAAGAGAAGCCTTTTGGATTTTTACTTTAAAGTCCATGTTCCTACAGGTCTCAATAAACATCTAGATCTATTTCCATAACTATAAAGAAATAACTATACTCTTTTAAGACTGCTGTTTTGATTTTCAATATATGGATGGTTTTATCCCTTTAAATAATTTTAGGTCTAACTAAGAGATTTTGACACAGCTGTTATAAATAGCTGTAGTTTATCACAAGTTACTCAGTCCTGGAAACCTTTGAGGAGGCAGGTCCTTGATAACCCTGTGGGAATGCTAGTTATGTACACGAGGACAAATGTGTTGGTACCCCTCCACGAAAAAAGAAGAACCCACAATTGTCTGAAATAACTTGAAACTGACAAAAGTAATCGGCACCCATCATTGTTTATTCCGCATTTAACAAAAACCAGACTTTGCTTTACAGTTTTGATGCAACAGAATATTTCAAATAATAACACAAATGAAAATGGCATGGACAAAAATGATGGGACCCTTAACCTAATGTTTTGTTGCACAACCTTTAGAGGCAATCTAGACTCAAATCATATAGATGCCCTGTAAAACCTCTGTAACACTTGGTGTTCGTGATATGGAATAAATCACCATCTCGGAAGGACCCTATTAACCTACTTATCCTAGCAAAGAACACTACTAATCTTATGTTAGGGTTAAATAGACCTCCAACTAAACTTTGCTTTTAAAAATGAGACGTATTTGCCAGTGACTCTAATTTAATGTAAAGTAATGAGACTTGTTTAGCTGTACTCTGTGCTATAGAAAGGTACAGTCTCTGGTTCTGTAAGGTGTCCATCTCAGATCTCTATAGGTATCAGTTAAAATATTGAATGGTTACACCTTCTTATCTTCACTAATGCATCAACATTAAATATTTAATTCACTTGTTTAAATTAGAGTTTTCAGTATGCTCTTACTACCTTGGATGTGACCCCCCCCCCAGTTAATTGGGAATGGGTCTATGTCTGACTTGTCCTTTTTAATTGAAATTAATATATACAAGAAGTGGGGTTGGAGCGCCATCGTAGAACAATAAGCTTATTTATTGTAGGATAATACCTGGGTATCAAGTAAGAGAGGTTAGGGAAAATGTTTTACATATTTTTAAATGCTGCTCTAAATATGACACCCCCCTACCTGCCGCCCATGTGTAAAGTGATTAATTACAGCTATTTTGAAGTAGGTGCACTTCTGTGGCCAGGTTTGCTGTCCTAGAACAGTTGCCAGCTCTAATCTAAAGTTAATATTTAGAGAATAAAATATGTTTGTGAAGTATGAATATTCTTCAACTCTGAGCAGCTTCATACATTACCCTTCTAACATGCATGTTAAAATTTAGCATATACCTGCTTATATCCCTTTAGTGGATGAGATGGATACCAATGTTTGTTTTGCAACATAAACATCACAAATCCATGCTGTAGAAATCTGACATTGGCTCTTCCTCCTTGTAGCATGTTTTTATGGCATAAAGGAAAGGTTGTGCCGTCGAGTCGGTGTTGACTCCTGGTGACCACAGAGCCATGTGGTTTTCTTGGTAGAATATAGGAGTGGTTTACCATGGCATACTTTCTATTAAATGTTTGCGTGTATCCGCCATCATGTTATGGAGGTCTCTGAGGGCTCATGGTAAATCTTTAATGTGTACCTTCTTAAAATATATGCAAATTAGCCAGATCTTTTTTAAGGTTAGTAATGTTGTTTAGAGTGATAGAGTATATATAATAAGAGCATTCTAAACTGTTTAATTTTCTTTCACTTGCTACTTGTTCTCTGGTATAATTCTTTTTGTTTCTCTGAGATGCACTATCAATGAATTTGTTCATGGAATATGTACTACTTATTTTAGAAAGATGCTTTTAAATGTGAGTTCAGCTGCTTTCCACTCTTAATTTCCCTGGATAATAATTTTGGTGTTGGATGATTATGTTTCAGGACTTCTTATCTCTCTCACTATTGGAACTAATGAAAGTCACTGGGCAGAACTACTGGAATGTGCAGAAACTTCTGTGCACAGTCAGCCAATCATGTGCTCCTAGAATGCAAACTGTAAGTGGGAAAGGAATTAATCTAGTTTTTATTATTTCTATACCGCCTGATATAGAAAAATCCAGGTGGTGTACAAGTTAAAACATAATATAAAAACAATATAAAACAGTTTAAATTCATAAAACAGATAAAAATCTCAATGAATAAAAATTTCATTAAAATTCATTTCCAATTAAATTGGAAATGAATTAAAATTTCAATTCCAGTTAAAAGTCTGGGAAAACAAGTACATCTCCAGGGTCCTCCTAAAAGCAACAGAGAAGAAGATATTCTTATTTCAGTAGGGAGTGCATTCCAAAGCCCTGGGGCAGCCACAGAGAAGGCCTGATCCCGAGTTGCCACCAAACGAGTTGGCGGCAATTGTAACTGGACCTCTCCAGATGATTTTCAGATGCGACAGGGTTCACGACTGAGAAGGTGCTCTCTTAAGTACCCTGGACCCAAGCCATTCAGGGCTTTATAGGTAATTACCAGCACTTTGTATTTCGTCCGGCAACGTATCGGCAGCCAGTGCAGTTCTTTAAAAATTGGTGTTATATGATCCCTTCGAGTAAACCCAGAGACCAATCTGGCTGCCACATTCTGTACCAGTTGTAGTTTCCGAACAACGTACAAAGGCGGCCGCATGTAAAGTGCATTACAGTAGTCAGCCTAGAGGTTACCAGCATATGTACCACTGTTTTAAGGTCATTTGTCTCAAGACATGGTGTATCTGGTGTAACAGCTGAAGTTGATAAAAAGCATTCCTGGTCACAGCCTCAACCTGAGAAACTAGAGAGAGTTTGGGATCCAGGAGTACTCCCAGACTACGAACCTGATCTTTTATGGGGAGTGTAACCCCATTCAGAACAGGCAGATTTAGACCATCTCTCAGATCCCAACCCCCTACAGACAGTAAAGGTAGAGTGTTGTCGAGTTGGTGTCAACTCCTGGCGACCACAGAGCCCTGTGATTGTCTTTGGTAGAATACAGGAGGGGATTACCATTGCCATCTCCCATGCAGTATGAGATAATGCCATTCAGCATCTTCCTATATCACTGCTGCCCAATATAGATGTTTCCCATCGTTTGGGAAACATACCAGAGGGCATTCGAACTGGCAACCTCTGGCTTGATAATCAAGTCAATTCCTCGCTGTGCCATTAGGTGGCTCATCTACAGATAAAATCTCCGTCTTATTTGAATTCAACTTCAATTTGTTATCCCTCATCCAGCCCATTGTCACAATTTATGGGGATCATGCCATTTCCTGGTGAAGTTGGTATGGAGAAATAGATCTGGGTGTCATCAGCATATTGATAACATCCCAGACCAAACCTCCTGATGATCTATCCCATCAGTTTCATGTAGATATTAAAAAGCATTGGAGACAATATGGAGCCTTGTGGAACTCCACACTTAAGCTCTCGCTTTGCAGAATAACAGTCTCCAAGCAACACTATCTGGAATCTGCCAGAGAGGTAGGAACGGAACCATTGTAGAACAGTGCCACCCAGTCCCTCCACCTTCAAGCGACGCAGTAGGATACAGTATTCTCTCTAATTTTTTTCCATCTGTGTGCACAATGTTTTCTTCTGGGCAGCAGTATCAAGGAACATGTGTGCATAGTACATTCAGAATGGGGCCTTCCTGATTCAGCCTGAGCGGGATCTAAAATTAACTGAGCGGATATTAAAAAACATGTGAGCGTGCACACATGCGTACACCTTATTGGGAACACTGGCAGGATACCATGGTCAATGGTTTCAAAAGTCGCTGAGAGATCCAAAAGGATCAGCAGAGTCACACTCCCTCGGTCGATAGCCAATTGGAGATCATCCATCAGACTGACCAAGGCAGTCTCAACCCTTTAGCCCACCCGAAAGACAGTTTGGAATGGGTCTAGATATTCATTCATTCATTCATTCATATTCATTTATTTATTTACTGCAAATAAATAATATTTATTTATATATTATATAGATTTATATACCACCCTTCAAAAATGGCTCAGGGCGGTTCACAACACAGTAAAAACAAATAAAACAAGTTAAGAGTTAAAATCAAACTATAAAAGTAGAATAAAACCAATTAAACAATTCAAACAGGTAAAAAACCCTGGAAAATCAGGGCAGCAATTTAAAACAGTTTTTCAATCATTTAAAAACCCTGGAAGGCCAGGCCAAACATATAGATTCCAAGGGCTCTCCTGAAGGACGGTAATGATCTCAAATTACGGATTTCTGCCGAGAGTGCATTCTACAGCCCAGGAGCAGCTACAGAGAAGGCCTGCCTCTGAGTCGCTACCAGACGAACTGGTGGTAACTGGAGACGGACCTCCTCAGATGAACTTAACGTGTGGTGGAGATCATGTAGAAGAAGGCGCTCTCTAAGATAACTCGGAGCTAAGCCATTCAGGGCTTTAAAGGTAATAACCAGCACTTTGTATTTTGCCCAGAAACATATTGGCAGCCAGTGTAACTGTTTCAGAACAGGCATAATATTACCCCAGAGACCAATCAAGTTGCCACATTCTGAACTAACTGAAGTTTCCGAACTACGTACAAAGGCAGCCCCACATAGAGTGCATTGCAGTAGTCGAGCCTGGAGGTTACCATCTGATGCACCACTGAGGTCATCCTCTTTAAGGAATGGGCGCAGCTGTCGAATCAGCCAAAGCTGATAGAAAACACTCCTGGCCATGGCCTCCACCTGAGATACCAGGGTGAGGCCTGAGTCCAGGAGTACTCCTAAGCAGCGCACCCGCTCCTTCTGGGGGAGTGTAACCCCATCCAGCACAGGAAGAGCTAACTCACTCCTCAGATTCTGAGTACCCACAATGAGCACCTCCATCTTGCTTGGATTCAGCTTCAATTTGTTCTCCCTCATCCAGCCCATTACTGCCTGTAGGCAGGCATTTAGAGAATGAATGCCATTTCCCAAAGATGAAAAGGAGAAGTAGATTTGGGTGTCATCAGCATACTGATAACATCCAGCACCAAATCTCCTGGTGACCTCACCCAGTGGTTTAATGTAGATATTAAAAAGCATTGGTGACAGAATGAAGCCCTGGGGGACTCCATATCACAGCTCCCGTTTTGAGGAGCAGCTGTCACCAAGCTTCACCATCTGGAATCTACCCGAGAGATAGGAGCGGAACCACTGTAAAGCAGTGCCCCCTATCCCCAACTCCCCCAGGCGATCCAGAAGGATACCATGGTCAATGGTATCGAATGCTGCCAAGAGATCCAGAAGAATCAGCAGAGTCACACTCCCTCTGGCGATTCCCCGGTAAAGGTCATCCATCAGGCCGACCAAGGCTGTCTCAACCCCATAGCCAGCTCTAAAGTCAGTTTGAAATGGGTCTGCATAATCAGTTTCCTCCAAGACTGCCTGGAGCTGGTCAGCAACCGCCCTCTCAATCACCTTGCCCAACCAAGGGAGATTGGCCTGTAACTGTCCATTGCTAAGGAATCCAGGGAAGGCTTCTTTAGGAGTGGTCTAACCAATGCCTCCTTCAGACAAAGAGGCACCCTATCTTCCCTCAGCGATGCATTTATGATATTAACTAGGCCATCTCCAACCCACGGAACACCCCCCAATCCAAACAAAAGACCAAATCGAGTGCATGCCATGGCATGGCTGGCAACATGAGTTGGTTCAGAAACTAATTGGGATAGGCCCATAGTTGTCATGGCCACTATGAACTCCTGAGCTGCACCAGAAAAGCCAGACCCAAAGTGGATATTGAAATCCCCCAGCACCAAAAGTCTAGGAGACTCCAACACCAACTCCGCAACCAGCTCCATCAGCTCAGTTAGGGGGTCAGTTGGGCAGCGGGGTGGATGGTACACCAACAGAATCCCTAATCTATCCCTAGTTCCCAGCCTCAAAAATATGCACTCAGTATAAAGTCAACTGTCTCACAGGGGTCCTGGTAAGGGAAATAGTATTCTTTTGGACCACAGCCACTCCATCCCCCCCCCCACTTCCCCTGGCCTGCTCCATGACAGAGTAACCTGGTGGGAGAAGCTGAGCCCATACAGGACCACTTACCTCCCCCAACCAGGTCTCAGATATACATGCCAGGTCAGCTCCCTCATCCACGATCAAATCATGGACAATTTCAGTCTTATTCTGAACTGACTTGGCATTACAGAGGAGCAAGGCCAGACTCTGTGGGTCATTGTAGCTGCTCCCTGAGGCCTGAGAGTTGACAGAGCAGTTGGAAGTGGAAACAGTTACTAAATTACTGATTTCCCTTCCCCTGTAATGGCCAGCTGCTCTGCCAGCGCCAATTCTATTCCCCACCACAACACTAATAGCTGCCCCAGAACCGCTGGGTGCATTCCCAGCACCATCCCACTCAAGAGAGCCCAAACACATATCTACAAAAGGCCTGGCACAACTCAACCCCCCAGCCTCAGTCCCACCCTCAAAGGCCCAGCCCCAAAGGCCGGCCCCATTTGGTGGTCCCCTTTGGCAGACCTCCTTGCTTTTAAGCCGATAAGCCCCGAAAAGCCACACCTCTCACAAGTAGCTCCCAGAACAAGCGACAGGTGGTTCTCTTCAACAGTCTGGGGGCTGGCAACATAATCTGTGTCATCCAAGGTTGCCTGGATCTTAGAAGCAACCACCTTGCCCAACCAAAGAAGATTAGAAACAGGTCTGTAATTAGCCAACTCTTTTACCATTGTGTGCATCATCTCTTTGACCTGTGTTCTTTGTAGTGGGCTCTACAAAGTGTGTTTGCCTCCAATATATTATCTCCTAACATAAAGTAATTGTGAAGTGACCTTACTAGCAGCCTTATTCCTGAGAATTTCTGTACTAGCAAATACATTTTTGGGATACATCAGAGTAATATCACGATATACAATGATATTGTAGCCTTTCAAGCTGGCTACAGCTTGTTTATTTGTTTCAGAGGAGGTGTTTGTACAATTTATATAATAACTGTATGAACAAGGTGGATGTCAACTATTGTTGTGACTTCTGATTTTTCTATAATGTCTGACCAGTTTGTGATGGGAGTTCCAAAGTGTCAACCCTAGATTAGTTTTGGAGATGTGGGGTGGAAAATTTTCACAAACAGAAAATTTTTACAAACTTAATCTTTCCATGGAAAACTTTCTGTTTCTGAAAACTCATTGGCCAGCATCCAGACTAGCAATGTGCATATTCAGCAGTGCAAATTCCTTACAACTATTACTACACTGCTACTTGAATGGGGTAATTTTCACCAATCTCCCTTGAGGATTATTAGGATGACATTTTTAATATGCCTGCAAATTCCCTAGCAGGCAAACATTTTCCTTCTGCTGGAACTGAGTATACATTTGCTAGTATGTCAGAAACTCTAGTTAGGTTTGTAATGCTTTGCATAAGACTTGAAGGCTTTTCTTGCTTTCTTTTTGGTGCTTCAGATTAAAAACAAAGATGTTCGGAAAAGAACTGTTGCTCACTTGATGTGCTTTGCTCTGCTTCTTAGAAGAATTTCCCAATTCTTAATAGAAACCTCAATAAACCTTTTACTGAACCCAGACTTTTTGGAATAGTTCAGAGGAGCAGTCAGTTTCTTTTTGATTTGAGGTTTCACTGTGTCCCCCCGCACACCCAGCTGTACTTAACCGCAAGACTAACGTTTTCTTCTGTAGTGGTAATTTGCAAATAAAATGTTGCATGTTGTCCAAAAGTGGGAAAGATTATTTTAAAGTACTTTTTCCAGCTTGACACTATGAGATAAAAGTTGAAGGTTGTAACGTAAAAATGTTGCTGGACAGAGCAGTCTTTAAAATAAGGGTTTGGAAAAATATCATTAAAAGATGAAAAAAGTAAATTAAAAGTTGACATGGTATGTTATTTTGGCAAGCTTTAAGCAATTTTCTTTCTTGGGAAACAAATACCAGACATTTCTCTTACAAATTGAAGGCAACATCTTTTCCAAGTTGATCTTGCTTTTTGGTAGGTGTATGAGATGAAAATGAAAAGAGCACTTGATCCTTCAACAGCATTCTTGCCCACAACACTGAAAGATTTGGATAACACATTGCATGGTGGAATTGCCTGTGGATGTCTTACAGAGGTAAATGATGGACATGCTGCTAAACATATTTGCTTCTGCTTATGTAACAGAAGATGGAAGAGATGTTTCTGTTTTACACATTAAAAGTAGTTGTTGGTGGTTTACACGAAACCTTTTGTGTAACATAATGAATGACTCAAGTTGGATCCAACTGATTGTTAAAAGTAAGTTGTGCTGTAATCGTGCTCTGCAACAGCTGCCGACCAAAAGATGCCATTCTCCCCTCCTCTGCTTATGACGTTTTGCTCACATAGTGGACGAGTTAAATGTGCTCCTCTATGGTTGCTATAGTGTATACTTTTCTTACTGTCAAAGCTTCAGATCCAGGATGAATTTGCTATTCCTGAGGTTAAAATCTTACAACAGTATATGACAGACTCACTTTCTGTGGGTTTGTTTATAGTTTCTTTCCTATAGAAGATTCTAGAAGGGTGATTAGCTTGCAGCTCCCAAGGCTCTTGGACTTCCAAAAAGCTTTTGATAGAGTTCCCCACCAAAGGCTCTTGAGTAAACTTAGCAGTCATGGGATAAGGGGACAGGTTCATGTGTGGATCAGTAATGGGTTGTAGGATAGGAAACAGAGTAGGAATAAATGGACAGTTTTCACAATGGAGGTAGGTAGGAAGTGGGTTCTAATATAATGATGCCCTTATACAAATCTATGGTACGGCCACATCTGGAGTACTGTGTATAGCTTTGGTCACTGTATCTTAAGAAGGATATTGTAAAACTGGAAAAGGTGCAGAAGAGGGCAACCAAAATGATCAGGGGCCTGGAGCACCTTCCTTATGAGGCTAGGCTACAGCATCTGGGGCTCTTTACCTCGGAAAAGAGGCAACTAAGGGGAGACATGATCGAAGTGTATAAAATTATGCATGGAGTGGAGAGGATGGACAAAGAGAAATTTTTCTCCCTCTCTCACAACACTAGAACCAGGGGTCACCCCATGAAACTGAAGGTTGGGAATTTTAGGACTGACAAGAGGAAGTACTTTTTCACACAGCACACAATTAAGCTATGGAATTCCTTGCCATAGGATTTGGTGATAGCCACCAGCTTGGATGGCTTTAAAAGGGGCATAGACAGATTCATGGAGGACAGGTCTATCAATGGCTACTAGTCTGGTGGCTATGGGCCATTTCCAGCCTCAGAGGTACGATGCCTCTCAATACCAGTTGTAGCATCAGCAGGAGAGAGGGCATGCACATACCTCTTGCCTGTGGGCTCCCCAAAGGCATCTTGTAGGCCACTGTGTGAAACAGTATGCTGGACTAGATGGGCCTTGTGATTGATCCAGCAGGTCTGTTCTTAAGTTCTTAAACTGAAGGTCAAGAAATTTAGGATTGACAAAAGCAAGTACTTTTTCACACAGTGCATAGTTAATCTATAGAATTCTCTGCCACGGGGTGTGGTGATGGCCACTAGGTTGGAAGGCTTTAAAAGGGGCTTAGACCAATTCTTGGAGGACCAGTCTATCAATGTCTGCTTATCTGGTGGCTATAGGCCACTGCCTCTGAATACCTGTTGCAGGGGAGCAACAGTGAGGGCATGCCCTTGCTTCTTGCTTGTGGGCTTCCCAGAGGCATCTCTGGGCCACTGTGTGAGACAGGATGCTGGATTAGATAGGCATTGGGCCTGATCCGGCAGGGCTGTTCTTATGTTTTTGAATCCGGTAGAAGTATATGTATTGGAATTGGCACTATATCGACTATAAACAAAGCTACATGCTCTAGTATTTGCTGCAGGCTATTGCAGTCTACAAACTACTTTGTTATAAAGTTGAAACTAGTACAAGAGCTGTTTCATAGGGGAGTGCTCCATCTTGATCCGATGTGGCCTCGGTCCAGCTCATCTCTGCTTTGGCTATATATACTAGAACCCGCAAGGCTGCAGCTAATGCATTTTTACCTACTTCTGTGGCTGTCCTCTTTTAACTAAATCTTTTTGAATATTCTTGATCCTGTATGTTATGTTATCCAACAATGATGGTGGTTGGAAAGTTGGAACACAAATATATGAGCCATTAAAGAAAAGATTTCAATGGTATCTTCTGCTGCCAGATCTTGTGCTTGTTTTCTGAGTGCCAGGAAACTGTACTGGCACTGAGCCCCCCACCCCCCAAACCGCTAGTGAGCTTTAAACTGGAAACTGAATTATAAGTAACTTTTTGTGGTCAGTCAACTTGTGTCTAGAAAATAATGTACCATTAACTGAAAAAGAAAAGTTTCTTTTTCCAAAGAGGAGAAATGGAATACTATTATTATTATGAGGCCTCTATTACATGGGCGGACACCTGATTTCAAATGAAAATTGAAATAATATTAACTCCATGGATTCTCAATAAAGTTTTGGAATGAATTTGTTCTGGAGAGTCAGCATTTTCCTGTTTATGTCTATTGGATTCATTCCATCATTAACTCTTTAAAAATAAAGGGTATGACCAAAGGTAAGCACTTCTAAGGCCCATTGATCTCGGCAGAATAGAGATACTTAGCTTGGTGATAGTTGTGCTCAAGTCATCGATTGAAATAAAGGTGAATTTGGGCTGAATAGGGCTCAAAGTGTTGGTTCTAAAACACAGTTCTGGTTATTTACTCTTGCCCTAATTCATAAAGCCAATATAAACTTACAATTAATAATAAATACATGAGAACATAAGAAAAGTCCTGCTGGATCAGGTGCAGGGTCTATCTAGTCGAGCCTTCTGTTTCACACAATGGCCCACCAGATGCCTCCAGGAAGCCCGCAGGTAAGAGGTGAGGGCATGCCCTCTCTTGCTGTTACTTCCCTGCCACTGATATTGAGAGGCATCATGCCTCAGGCTGGAGGTGGCCTATAGTCACCAGTCTAGTAGCCATTGATAGACGTGTCCTCCATAAATTGGTCTAAGCCCCTTTTAAAGCCATCTAACCTAGTGGCCATCACCACATCCCGTGGCAGAGAATTCCATAGATTAACTATGTGCTGTATGAAATGTACTTCCTTTTGTTGGTCCTAAATTTCCTGACCTTCAGTTTCCTGGTATGACCCCTGCCTGTTTCTAGTGTTGTGAGAGAGGAAGAAAAATTTATCTCTGTCCACTTTCTATAATCCATGCATAATTTTACACACCTCGATAATGTCTCTATGTAGTCACCTCTTTTCCAAACTAAAGAGCCACAGATGTTGCCTCATAAGGAAAGTGCTTCAGGCCCCTGATCATCTTAGTTGCCCTCTTCTGCACCTTTCCCTTTTCTACTATAACCTTCTTAAGGTATGGTGATCAGAACTGTACGCAGTACTACAAATGTGGCTGCACCATAGATTTGTATAAGGTCATGATAATATTTGCATTTTTATTTTCAATCCCCTTCCTAATGATTCCTAGCATGGAATTTGCCTTTTTTACTGTTGCCATGCACTGAGATGACACTTTCAAATGTCGTCTCAGTACAAATACTTCCACTGGTTTCTGGAGATGAAATTAGATGATGCTGTGTTCTAACCTCCACTGCTGATACAAGTCATGATACACCTAACTTCGGAGCATAAATGTTGTAATTACCATTTGTGGAGCAAAGCAGTCAAAGGCAGAGAAAAAATAAACATGGAAGATTAAAATTTACTGTATACTAGGACCTATTCACTTTCAATATATCTTTCGTGTTTCATGATTGGATTAGAAAATGAACTGACTTTAAAAAAAAAAGTTTAACATGGTTCTGTCCGTAAGTGTGGAACTACATCGCTGCTTTTAGATATCTGCTCTTTCACTACTCTGAATGTAAAGATCCATTTTTTATTCATATGAGTTGCTAATGTCATTTTAATTTATTTGGTGCATGTAATTTATTAACTCTTTGTTGGGGACTCCTTGTGCAAAAGGTATGTTTTGTGACACTTTTTTGGTATGGTAACCTACCCTGTTAGTTGTCCTTTTGAACATTTTTTTATATTGAAGTAAAGGTAGTGGTAAGTTGATTAAGCTGCATAAGTCTCTTCCAAAATGAATATTTAATTATTATCCAGTACAGGATTGCTAGCTTCCCCTCTAAATATGTTTGTGGACTAGCAGCAGAGCCTGGAATCTTCAACTTGTTGTTGACATCAGTTTTGAGATGCACTGTACATTGCATTAAGTACATAGTACTACAAATGACTTCTTCAAATCTGTAGACTTGAAGAAAAGAACAAAAGATATATTTTCGGTAGAATGAATACTTCAGTACTTAATGCATGTGCTTCTCTTTTTAGCTAACGGGACCATCGGGTTGTGGCAAAACTCAGTTTTGTATTATGATGAGCATGTTGGCCACATTGCCTACCAGCATGGGAGGCTTGGATGGGAGTGTTATATATATTGATACAGAATCTGCATTCAGTGCTGAAAGGTAAGTGTTTTAAAAAATAAATATTGTTTGAAATGTAAAAATTGCATTTGTCTATACTTTGAGGTTAGTAAATTGTGTCACAGTGTCTCTGTGATGATGAACTAATTCTTGAACTTCTCACTGTCTTTGTCCCATCCCCTACAGCCCTAGCAAAGCTCCAGTGTAGTCAATGCCCAGGTGTTGCATGATTGCACTGGTAGGAAAAGATGCTAAGAGCATCTTGCTGCTAAGAGCTACCTTGGGACTCTCTGTTCTCAGCCAGTAGATGTAGTGACTGTTCTGACCAGTTGCAAATAGTGCCAGATCTCAGAACCTAAGTATGCCTATGTTTTTTCAGGACTTGGCTATCTGCCCTGTTAGGGATTAAATGTTAATGCAGTGTGGCTATCTTTGAATTCCATCCCATGACTGTAATTTTGATCCTGCTGAAGTAAATGGTGAAATATTTCAAGTGTTCTTATTTCCAGTCTTCTGAAATAATAATGGGGATGATAAAAATAGTAACTTGGACTGCCCCATAACAATTGATCGCTGGGGCCTATCACTAATGCTATATTTTATGATGTTTTGCATCTGAAATTTGTTATATTCTGCATTTGAGATACCCTGAAAACACCTAATATAAGTTGGCTATGAGTTTGGTTACACCGTCAGAATCGGCTGTGCAGTCTAGGATAGAGCCATCTAGGTCACTGAATTCCCAAGTGTCACCTTTATGTGGCACACAGCACCTTCTACCAGTTAAGGCTGGTGTGCCACTTGCAGCCTCTCTTGGACAGAAAGAACCTGGCCATGGGTACCCACACTGGTAATATCCAAATTAGACTACTGCAATGCATTGTACATTGCGCATCCTTTTGGAGACTTCTCAGAATCTTCAGCTAGTAAAAAATACAGCTGTTAGGCTATCTGGGACCAACCAAAAGGACCATATCTTGGCAGTTCTTAAATTAGTTATATTACCGGCTGGTCTGTTTCCAGGTGCAGTTCAAAGTGCTATTGCTTATTTTTAAAGCCATAACTGTCTTGAACCTAGATAGCTAATGAGCCACTTTTTCCAACATGAATAATCCACCTCTAAATGAAAACCAACAACATGCCTTTCACTTGTTTTAAGGGAACTGGATTGCAACTAGGGTATATCAGTCTTCCTTTTTCACTGCCTCTTATCCATGATGTGCAAATTGCAAGTAAATAGCAGTTCCAGCAGCTATTGGTTTCTGATCGTAGTGTCATTGGGAAATTGATTCTCTCATTCAAAAATCTTCATAGCTGCTAGTTTATGGGAATCCTGTGTGTGTGTGTGTGTGTGTGTGTGTGTGTGTGTGTGTGTGTGTGTGTGACAAACCAAGGAAAATAGTTGACATTTATCTCCTTCTCAGAGATATAATAGATAAAGGTAATTTAATTGAAGGCAGGAATTCCTTCTAGAAAAAAACGTTTTGTTTGGCAAAGTTTTTCCTTTTTTATTCTTTCAGCTGGGCTTTCTTTCCCCAACACCTTCATTTGCTTGGTTTTGCAGTGAGGATGTTCTGCCTCTTCTAAAACATTTTTGTTACAAAGATGAAATGTAGCTGGTTTCAGACGTAATTTGAAACCATGGTTGGTTTGTTTTAAAATGTAGTTTCATGTTTATGTCTGAACTCGAGCCTTTCCACAGACTGGTTTGTTGGGGCTAACAAATCGGGATCTGAAACTATGTTTTGAAGTTGGTTTCACATTGCAGCCAACTGTAGTTTAGTGTTATGTCTAAATTCAGACCATTGCTAAACCACAGTTAGGGCCATTGTTCTGCCTCAAGGGACTGCTGCAGCTCCATGGAGGTAGGGACTTATGGAGCTAAGTCCTGAGCAGATGGGAAACGAAAGCAAAGAAGCAGTTCCCAACCAGGGTTTGCCTGCTGTACATCTGGAAGCTTATATTATTGCATGGGTTCTTAATTGTGTTTATACAAACAATTGTTTTGTGTTGTATCTGAGCCCAAGCTATATAAGATCAAGTCCAGCTTTATCTTCTCTTAAGGGCAGAAATAAACTCTCTCAGCAGAATTTGACTGCGTTTCAATACAAGTATCTTCAATCAGTAAATATATAACTACATTTGTGCTTGAATTGTGATTTCCAAAGAGAAGCATTGAGCTACTTTCTTACTAATTCTATTATACATTCTTGATGCTCAATCAAGTTGCAGGGATGCAAGTGAACTGCTAGGATGAAATTGTGCATATGATTAAACTCACATGAGACTATCCTGGCACTAGATGTGTGCATCGTCCCTTTTCAGCTAATGAAGAAGGGAGTAAGAAGAACTTGATTCTGTTCTCTGTGGCACAGTTGCAGGAGAACACAACATTTGGTCCTTAACACTGATGCAAATACCCATTTGGAGTTGTCCTTGACTGCTTTGTTGAAGGGGCAGCACCCATCAGTCCTGCATTTAGGAAGTGATCAGTGCTGCCTCCCATGAGTACCACAGAAAGGAGATTTTTCTTTGGTGGGAAAGTGTCAGAGCAGGATTAGAATTGCAGGCTACTCTGTGCAGTGACGTGTGTGTGTGTGTGTGTGCATGTGCACGCACTTCTGCTTAGGAGCTAGTGGGGCAGAGTTGTCCTGCTCTGCAAAGTTTGCCTCATGCCAAATATAGATGTTGTGACATATGGTCAGAGCCTTGTGCTTCAATAACTGAGGAAATGATGAAACTGTATATTCAAAATTGGTTCTGTTCACTTGTAATAGTCTGTTCTGTTGCTTTTTTCCTTATGAGTTCAGTAATCCAGATAATGAACTAGAAAGTGTGGGGGGAAATTTAATTCTAATTCATGTTCTCTCTTGGTGACCTGTCTTTTGGTCTCTGAATAGGCTTCTTGAGATAGCACAGCACCGTTTCCCTCAATATTTTGCCACAGAAGAAAAGCTGATTACAATGCCCAGCAACATTCATCTCTATCGAGAGCTCACCTGTGAAAGTGTGCTTAAA
Organism: Hemicordylus capensis; assembly: GCF_027244095.1. NCBI lineage: Eukaryota > Metazoa > Chordata > Lepidosauria > Squamata > Cordylidae > Hemicordylus > Hemicordylus capensis. Next base: position 80,311,462 of record NC_069657.1, on the reverse strand, counting down.
AGGTAGGATTTTTTTCTTGTGAATGTCAAGATATTTGATGTGTAACATCATTCTGTATGGAATACAGAAGGCATGCGCAGAAGGACATCTGCTTACATGTTTGAATCTTAGCATTATTTTCTACATTATTGAATCTGCTGAAGAAGAGTTATATCTTTAAACACATTTTAAAAAATAAATCTATATGCACTTCTGGTATATGTATATGAACGTATGAGAGAGAGAGATTGCTTCAAGGTATTACCCTCTTCTGCTTGTACAGAAAACATAGCACATCACGAATTTTGATATAGCATTTTGGAGGCCTCCATGTTCATGTCTTCTCAGAAGGATAAACAAACACATGATATCTGTCTGGATGTCCAGTGCCCCTTCTTCCTGGGATGTGCTGGCAGCTTTACTGCACATAACATTTAGCAATGAGACCTGGGTGTGGGAGGTACAGTACAGGACCATGATGATGACTAATGGTTATGAGGGCTGGACACAGGGGTTTCTGAACAACAGAACCACTACCTTCATGTTTTCAAATCTTATCAACTTATCATGTAACTAGTATTTTTAAGCCCGTTATGATAACGGGCGCTAGCTTTCTATCCCGTCTTTTCTGTCTCTCTCTCTCTCTTTCTGTCTCTTTTTCCCCCCTTGTCCCCTCTCTTTTTGTTTTTTGTTTTGTTGTTGTTCTCTGTTTTTGTTCTTCCTTATTTTGCTTTTACTTTTTTGGGGGGGTGGGGTGGATGAATAACGGCCAAAATGGCCCATGAGAAGGTGGCCGCCCCCGCCTATCGCCCTCCCGCGCACCCAGCTGCCGGAGCCCACCTTACCCGCTCCAGCCCGAAGGAGAAGAGAGGAACTCGGAAACAGAGCTATTCTCTGTGTTAAGCTGCTGCCTATACTGTCGCAATGGACGCAATAGGCGTCCTTTGCGTCCATAGCGGCAGTTTGAGCAGTGACTTAGCACAGAGAGGAGCTCTGCTCGTGAGCTCCTCTATTTTCCCTCGGGCTGGAGCGGGTAAGGTGGTCTTCAACAGCTGGGAGGGCGATAGGCGGGGGCGGCGACCTTCTCATGGGCCATTTTGGCCCTTAATCTTTTTTTGGGGGGAGCGGGGAAGGTGATTTTGGGCAGCTGGGAGGGCGGGTGAGCAGGCGGCGGCGACGGCTGTGAGCGGGCGGGGGCCTCGTTGGCGGCTTTGCCGCCACCTCGCCCAGCTTCCCTGTCCCCCGTCTCGGTCTTCCCCCGCCGCCATTGCCCTCGCCTTTTTCAGGGCGGCCGCTTCTGGTTGCCTCGGCCTCCTCTCGCCGTGCCGCAGCTCATGGCTGAGGCGGCGGCTCCGCCGCCGCCTCGGCCACTTTCCCCCGCCGCCACACACCGGCTAATGGCCGCCCATGGCTGTGGGACACTGGTGTCTGAGGTCCTGTGTCCCTTGGGCTCTTCTGGGCCTGCGCTTCGCGCAGGCCCAGAACAGCCCAGGGAGGCAGGGACGCAGATCCCCAACGTTCCAAAGCCACGGCCACTCACTTAGCCTTTTATTATATAGGATTACATCTACTTTTCTGCTCAAATGGAGATGTACTCAGTGGCTAGTAAAAAAATAAAATAATAGCTGGCATGATGTGGAGCCTTCTGTTGCCAGAAAAACGCTATGGAGTGCTGTGGCATGCAACAAGCTTCAGCGTCCATGCCCTGAAGGCCTCTGTGTGAACCCAAGTGGGTGTGAAGTGGGGGGGGGACCAACCTTTATATTTCCCCCCTCTCTTCAAAAGTACCATCAAATCGGTGTTGACTCTTAGCAACCACATAGATAGATTCTCTCCAGGATTATCTGTCTTCAGCTTTACACTAGTATAAATCTATTCCTGAGACCTGTGCGAACTACAGGAACAGTTTATACTAGTGTAAAGGGCTTTTAGAGAGGGGAGAAATGCAAACAATGCCCCCCACACACACCTGCTCGAGTGTGCAAAGAAGCCTTCAGTGCAAAAAACCCCACTAACTATCTAGACTAGGCATAATGACATTCTCTCTCTCTCTCTCTCTCTCTCTGGTTTTCTACATGGTTCGGAGTCTTTTATGGATTGTTAGACTGCTGCCAAAAAACAAAAAATTAAACTGAGGTTTTCAGGAATTCGGTTTCTGCGGCAAAAGCAGTTTCTGCAGCAGAAGCTGGTTCATGCAGTTACTCATGGGAACTGAACCCTATAACTAATAGGCTCTGTTATAAACTACTGGCAAGCCATTGATATGTTGCTGCCAACACATGTTCCATGGAGGCCTCTTAACATATGGTGATAGAGCCAAAGATCATTCCCTATGGAGGAATTGCCCTAAAGGGCCACTGTACACGCATAGCAGCCCACATGTTTTGCAGCATTGTGAGGGCAGAAGGAGGGTTGCATGCTTGCAGAGAGGCTATGACGAAGTCATATTTCGCGGCTGATTATGTGTGGGTGGGAGAAGCAATTTTTTGGTGCTAGATCAGCAGGTCATAATAGGGGGAAGGAATTTAGTAACTTAATCATGGTTTCCCCCTCAATCAGGCCTACTGCCTCTTTGGCCTTGGAGGGCAGTCCCTTCAACCCTCAGAACCTCGCCTTATTGCTTTGTAATGCCAGGTCAGTCCAAAATAAGCCTGAGATAATCCATGATTTGATCTTGGATGAAGGTGCCAATCTGGTGTGCATTATGGAGACCTGGTCGAAAGAGGCTAGCGGCCCGGTTTGGTCCCAGCTCCTCCCAATGGGTTACTCCATGGTGGAGCAGTTGAGAAGATGTGGGCGGGGAGGTGGGGTGGCTGTGGTCTATAAGAATACTATCTCCTTTACCAGGATCCCTGTCAGGGAGCTGGCCTATATTGAATGTGTGTTCCTAAGTCTAGGGACCAAGGATAGATTGGGACTTCTGTTGGTATACTGATCACCCTGTTGTCCAACAGAGTCCCTAACTGAGCTGATGGACCTGGTTGCTGAGTTGGCACTGGAGTGGACCAGGTTGTTGTTGGTCCACCAGCTGGCTCTGCTAGTGATTCTGTCGATGCTCAGGTGCAAACGTGAAATAATGAACTTACTAGAGCAGTAGACACAGTTGCACCTAAGCGTCCTCTCCGACCTGCTGAAAAGTCTTCCCCCTGGTATTCAGATGAACTGGGAGCTGAAGCGGCGAGGTAGATGACCAGAGTGCAAGTGGAGAAGTCACGACGCGAATCTAATAGATTGCAATATAGAGCTCATTTGAGAATCTATGCTCTGGCAGTGCAGACGGCAAAGAAGTGGTTCTTCTCTGCTCTCATTGCTTATGCAAATTCACATCTAGCTGAGTTGTCTAGGGTTGTGAGGGGGCTAGTTCGTGCCCCTCTGCCTTAAATTTGAACTTGGAACCATCTATCACTCACTGTGATGGTTTTAACAATGTTTTTGCAGATAAAATATCTTGTATTCATGCTGAACTAGACAGTTACTGCAGAGTCTATTGTAGAGGTGCCCAGCAACTCCTCTTGTAGGATTGAATTGGATCATTTTCAGTTTGTTACTTCTGAAGATGTGGACAAACTGCTTCGGACTGTACGCCCCACCACCTGCTCTCTTGACCCTTGCCCAACTTGGCTTATTTCACCTGATAGTCATATTATCAGAGAGGGTCTGGTAAATATTATAAATGCTTCTCTGAGGGAGGGCAGGAAGCCTCCTTGTCCTAAGGGGGCTATTATTAGACCTTATTTGAAGAACACTGCTTTGGATCCCTCAGATTTAGCTAATTACAGGACTGTCTCTAATCTTCCTTGGTTGGGCAAGGTGATTGAGTGAGTGGTTGCTTCTCAGCTCCAGGTAGTTTTGGATGACACAGATTATTTAGATCCTTTCCAGACTGGCTTTTGGGTGGGCTATGGGGTTGAGACTGCCTTGGTTGGCCTGATGATCTCCAATTGGCTATCGACAGAGGGAGTGTGACTCTGCTGATCCTTTTGGATCTCTCAGCGGCTTTTGATACTATTTACCATGGTATCCTGCTGGGTCGCTTGAAGGAGGTGGGATTGGGTGGCACTGTTTTACAGTGGTTCCATTCCTACCTCTCTGGCAGATTCCAGATGTTATCACTTGGAGACTATTGCTCTGAAAAGCGAGAGCTGGAGTGTGGGGTTCCACAAGGCTCCATAATGTCTCCAATGCTTTTTAACATCTACATGAAACTGCTGGGAGAGATCGTCAGGAAGTTTGGTCTGGGATGCTATCAGGTTTCTGTTGGTCTTCTGCCCAAATGTGGATCATCAAGGCCTACGTCTAGTGCTCCCAGATAAAATTCTATGCTCGCTTACCTGGTGGTCGATGGGCAGAAATCTGCTGGAAGGGGTTCCTTTTCAAATGATGACTCCTATCATTTGGATGCCTCTCTGCTAGGCTGGGACCCTCAGCCTAGGCTGGGGCCCTGCACATCAGATTCAGGGCAAGTGGACTCTTCAACAAACACAATTACATTTCAGTTTCCTGGAGCTGCTGGCTGTCTTCAAAGCAATGGAAGCCTTCCTACCACTTCTACAGTGGAAAGTTGTACAAGCGCAGTTAGACAATACCACTGCCCTAGCGTACATGAGCTGTTGGGGAGGAACAGTGTCTCAAAGTCTTTGTGCACTCAGCCTACAGTTATGGCACTGGTGCATCTGGCATTAAGTCTATCTGGTAGCTATCCACATAAAAGGCCTAGACAGCATCCTGGTGGATGACTTAAGTCAGGTTTTCCCACAACAACAGCATGAATGGGAAATCAAGACAGGATACATTACAGCACTCTTCACGAGTTGTATACGGCTGACTCTTGATCTCTTTGTCACTTCGGAGAACACAAAGTACACTCCGTTTCTGCTCCAGGACAGGTTACAATCGCTGGGAGACGCCTTCCAGCTGGATTGGCAGTGGGAGATCCCGTTTGTTTTCTCTGTGACTGCTGATCAGCCAAGTGGTTGCCTGCCTTCTGACTGCCCCAACGTCGGGTATCCTGGTGACTCCATGGTGGCCAAGACAACCATGGTTTCTACAGGTACTCAAACTGCCAGGGAACCAGTACCAAAGGCTTCCACAAGAGGTAGATCTCCTAACATTAGACAACAGCAGCTTACCGAATCCAGACATTCTCACACTCTGCCTAACAGCATGGCAAATTGACTTTTGAGTAAGGTCCTTCTTAACCCAAGGAATTCTTCCACCAGATGTAATTACGGGCCAAATGGCTCAGCTTCAAATTATACGCAAAGAGGCATGGTTTTCAACCTGACTAGGCCACAATCAGGGATGTGCTCCTCTACCTGACTGATCTAAAAACGCAAGCATTGGCTAATGTGTCTCTAAAGGTGCATGTAGAAATGCTATCTTCATGACATCCAGGCTGTGATGGGGAGACACCTGATAGTAAAGCTTTCCTAAAGGCCTCATGAATTTGTATCCACTCAATTGCAAACCGGTCTAACCTTGGTCCCTTTGGCTTTAACCGAGCCCCCTTTTGAACCTATGAGTTCTACCACTATTAAGTTAGTGACTTTGAAAACTGCATTCTTGCTTGCCATAAATACAGCTAAATGCGTTGGTGAATTGGCAGCATTGCGTATTGATTTATCATACACCAGAACCTACCTCAATAGAGTGCTAATGCGTATGGACCCAGATACTTTACTCAAGGTGGTGTCTGACTTCCACCTAAGCCAGGATATTGTTCTTCAAAGATCCATCTATGCCTTTAGAATTTGTAATGCACTCCTTGGATGTGTGGAGGGCGCTTTTCTATTGCCTGGATCGCACCAAGGACTTCAGATCCACCAAGCATCTGTTTGAAGTATACAGGGGCTCTGTAAGCGGTTCCTGCATTTCCAGACAAAGATTGTCTAGATGGCTAGTTGAGCTTATCCTGTGAATCTACAAGAGACGGAATGTTCAACCACCTGAAGCAATCAAGGCCCACTCTACCCGTGCCTACGCTACATCAATGCACACCTGTTGGGGGTAACCTTCATGGGCATCTGTAAAGCAGCAACTTGGTCCACTGAGTTACCTTTCATCAAGCATTACGCCATAGACGTGCACTCTGCTGCCGAGGTGAGCTTCGGGAGAAACGTTTTGAAGCAGGTGTTACAATAGCTACTACTGCATCCCCTTCCTCTTGAGAGCTAGCTAAACACACATTCTTATGGATCTCGATCCAGATAAACAAGTTGCTCACTTGTAACTTATGATCTGGTAGAGATCTGTGGACATCCATAAGACCCTCCTGGACCACCCCTCTGCAATAGTACAACTATGCTATGTGTGTACTGAGTGTGCATGCTATTCTCCTTCGATGAACCCGCCTGATTCCTTATGATCATCCTCCACAGCAGTCATCTAAGAACTGAAGAACATGGTGCCCAGCCCACCTTTAAATAGCATGCTGTAAGTGTGGGGTGGGGCTCGGTATCTTTGATGAGCTGTGGCATTCTACTACGAGCGTCCCATTACCCATTCTTATGTATGTTGACAGATCTCTACCAGATCATAAGTTACAGGTGAGAACCTGGTTTTTGGTCTGTCTCAGCCATGAGAGAGCTGCAGGCTTTTTATTTTATTATATTTATTTAGCAAATTTATTGACTGCCTGACTTCCTTAGACTCAAGGTGGTTTACATAAATTAAAACAACAATGACAAGAGAAGAAGGGGGGAAAGAAAAGAAAAAAAAGAAAAAGAACCCCACCACACACACGTTAAAAACTAAAAGCCTGGCAAAATAGATAGGTTTTCAGGAGCTTCTTAAAAGACAAAAGGGAGAAGGCATTACAAATCTCAGGAGGCAGAGCGTTTCATAAGGAGGGGGCTGCAACAGAGAAGGCCCTCCCATAGCCCAGGCCCCACATACCTCCCCTGGGCCCGGAAATCTGAGAAGGCCCACCTGAGATGACCTCACAGGGTGGGTCGAAGTTGGATGGGAAAGGCGATCCTGAAGGTATATAGGCGCCAAATCCAGAAGGGTTTTATAGGTGATAACCAGCACCTTAAATTGGACTCAGAAGCGAACTGGCAGCCAATACAGCAACCTCAGCAAAAGTGAAATATGATCATATTTTCTGCTGCCCATAAGCTGCCAGGCTGTGGCATTTTGGGCCAGCTGAAGCTTCCGAGTCTTCTTCAAAGGCAACCCCAGGTAGAGCGCATTGCAGTAGTCCAACCGAGGGGTGACGAGGGCATGAGTTACGGTTGCCAGGGCCTGCAGGTTGAGGTAAGGCTGCAGTTGGTACACCAGACGAAGTTGGGCAAAGGCTCCCCTGGCCATGCCTTCCACCTGCTGTTCCAGCAGGAGCCATGAGTCCAGAATGACTCCCAAATCACGAGCCTGCTCTTTCAAGCGACCCCATCAAGGGAAACACTCAAAACCAGAACCTGGCCAGATTGATAACTGAACAAGAGCAACTCTGTCTTGGATGGATTAAGTCTGAGCTTGTTTTGGCCCATCCAACCCCTTACAGCCTCCCCGGATCAGCCTGGGGTGGCGATATACAATTGGGTATCATCAGCATACTGATGATACCTTAACCCAAACTGACAGATGACCTCACCCAGCGGCTTAATATAGATGTTAAAAAGCATGGGAGCGAGGACTGAGTCCTACAACACTCTGCAAGAGAGAGACCATGGGCTAGAGCACTTGCCTCCAGTACAAACTGTCTGAAAGCGTCCACTAAGGTTGGAATAGAACCAGCACAACACTGTGCCCCCGATTCCCAACCCCCGCACATGATCCAGAAGGATACAATGGTTGATGGTACCAAAAGCCTCTGAGAGAGCTAATAGAACCAAGACAGCCATGCTCCCCTCATGGAGGCTCTGATAGAGGTCACCCATCAGAGCGACCAGTGTTGTTTCTGTGCTGTGCCGTGGCCTAAACCCCAACTGAAAAGGGTAAAGGAAATCTACTTCATCTAGGATTCTCTGTAGTTGCGCAGCAATGACTTTCTCCAAAACCTTCCCCAAAAAGGTAAGGTTGGAGATAGGTCTAAAATTATCTAATATCTCTGGGTTCAGAGAAGAAGACATCAGGAGAGGGTGGACCACTGCTTCTTTCAAAGCTAGAGGAACCTGTCCCTCCCTGAGTGATGAATTCACTAGCTCCTGGACCCAGAACCTCACCTACCCCGCTGAACAAATCAACCAGGAGGGGCAAGGATCAAGCAAACAAGACGCTATACTCATACTACAGAGAACCCTATCCATATTAGCAGCCTCCACAAGCTCAAACGTATCCCAAATGACATCACAAGACATTACCTCCGTCACCTCAATGGACATAGCACAATCAGAGTCCAACTCAGAGCAGAGACGAGCTACCTTATTGGCAAAGAATTTGGCAAAAAAATCACAGCAGCCCTTCGGGAAGATCTTTCTTCTCCCGTTTCCCCAAAAGGGTATGGATGATCTGAAATAATGCCACTGGACGGGATTCTGCTAATGCAATGAGAGTGGAGAAATAAGCAGACTTCTCCACTCTCATTGCCACGGTATAATCCTGGACATAGGAATCCAACCATATTTGATTGTCTTTGCTCCAGCGTCGCACTAGGCATCTTTTGACCTGTTTCATGCCCCTTAGCAACTCTGAAAACCAAGGGGCATGAGACCCACAGACTTTAAAAAGGGCCACGTAGGAGCAATCTCATCCAGTAGCCTTGATGTTCCAAGCCTCACCTAATCACGCTGGAGAGCTACCCACAAGATTGGGAAATTCCCCAAGCGTGCTCTGGAATCCAACCGGATTCATTAAGCGCCTGGGGCGGACTGATAAAATGGATCCATTGCCCCTGTGAAGTACAGGAGCCGCAGTGATATGCAGACATATCAGGAAATGATTTGACCATGGCAGGAGTAAGATGACTATATCCCCCATCCTCAGATCATGTCGTCACTGCTCCGAGGCAAAGACAAGATCCAATGTGTGGCTGCCAATGTGAGTCGGGCCCAAGATTAATTGCAACAAGCCCATGGTTGCCATGGAGGCCACGGACTCCTGAGCAGTCACCTGACTCCTGCCCAGGGCAGGTAGGTTGAAATCTCCCAAGACTAAAAGTCTAGAGAAATCAACCACAAGCCCCACAACAAGGTCAAGGAGCTCAGGGAGGGCCGCTTATGGGCAGCAGGACGGCCGGTACATCAACAACAGCCCTATCTTGTCGCATAGGCCCAACACTACAAACAGGCACTCACAACCTGTCACCCTCGGAGCAGAGCCCCTGAATGCTGCAAGATTGTCACTAACAACCACCGTGACTCCTCCTCCCTGGCCATGGTCTCGGGGCTGGTGAAACACCCGGAAACCTGGTGGGCATATGTATCTGACAGGGCAACATCCCCATCTGTGCCTAACCAGGTCTGTGTAATGCAAAGCAGGTCAGGCCTATACTCCAATACCATATCATGAATAGAGATGGTCTTATTATGGACTGACCTGGCATTAACCAACAAAAACCCAAAAGCATTAGAACCAGCAGTCCTGTCACCTAGCCCTAGGACTGAGGAAGGGGAGTCAGAAGCAAGGACCGAACATAAACTGCAAGGTCCCCTTCTCCTGGAATGGCTAACTCCCCTCTTTTGTAACTTCTAAAAAAATCCTTGTTGTTCTTCAGACTTAAAGAATGGTCTCCAGACCTCTTGCTTGGCTGTTTTCTCACCAAACTGGTTTTGCTGTGCTAATGGGAGTTGAACTGCCATTCTTCTCCTACACTTAGCTGTGAAAGAAGCCTTTGTCATGGCTACTCTCCAGCCTCTCTGCAAGCGTGCACAGCCCTTCTGCCCTCACACTCCTGCAGAACATGTGGGTTGGTATTTGTGTACCAGGGCTGCTCAGCTTCGGCTTTCCTGCAGATGTTGGCCTACAACTCCCTGGCTATTGGCCACTGTGGCTGGGGATTATGGGAATTGTAGTCCAAAAACACCTGGAGGGGCCTAAGTTGAGCAGGCCTGTGATGGCTTATTCATTTGTTTTGACCCAGCCTGGGTTGTAAACTCAGGTTTGCCTGACTGATGTGGTAAAGGGTCCTGAGTAATTGCATGTCTGTGTGCACATGCATATATTTGGTATTTAGCACACCAGTCTTAAATCATGTGAGAGAGATCCAAGGCAAAGAGAAGCACTCTCATCAGTAACTTTGTCACTTTTCTATCCATCTTAGCAACAGCACCTAACAAACACACTGATTTAGCATATTAATATCTAGACTACTAAACCAATGTTTTATTCCCTTTCAGGATTGAATCTTTGGAAGAAGAAATTATTTCTAAGAATGTTAAACTAGTAGTGATTGATTCTGTTGCTTCAGTCGTCAGAAAGGAGTTTGATACAAAACTTCAAGGCAACTTGATGGAGAGGAACAACTTGTTGACTAAAGAAGCATCAACATTGAAGTTCTTAGCTGAAGAATTTTCAATACCAGTAAGGTTTTTCCCCTTGCTACTTCTTGTGTATTATGTCCAACTTTAGGTTTTAATATCAAAAGTCCACAGATGCCTGGAAGTGATAGAAAGGGCCTGGCAACTTTTAGAGCAACAAACCTTGTTTTTGTTTAGGATATGGAGTGCTCTGTGCTAGTGTAAGAAAATGCATATTAATAGCAGTGGAGAGATGGCAGTCCACAATATTCAGAGTAAGGTTTTGATTGTTTTCTGTTCATTGTCATTGAGAGTTAAGGCCTTTTTGGAGGAGCAAGGGATAAGACTACTTGGCATGTCTATCTGCTTCAGTAGGAGAATTGGCTCTTCCCTTCTGCTGAACTGAGAACTGACGGGGTGGTCTTCCTGTAGCAGAGCAAAGCAAGATCCCTGTTTGGGTTTTTGGACTGCAGCATAAACAATGAATGCTGCTCTTAGCTATTTTTGGCTGGCTAAGCTTAAATGCTCTCTGTCAGCCCTTGGCAATTTATTAATAATATGTTCAGCATGTATTGGAGTTTTTCTGGCAGAAATTAGGCGATAGTTTATACTGAGGCCTATTAGTAGTTATTGTACTCTGAGGCACTTGTAGATAGGTGAGTGATGAGCCTATATGCTGATTTTATGGAAAGATGGGGCTAGCAATGCATGTAAAGGTTTTGGAACTGACCTGGTGGATAGCCCATCTTTTCTGTATGGAGTTAATTAAATCTGTATTATAAAACATGTCTTTAAAATGAAATTTAGATAAGTTTTCCCTGATGTGCACCAAGAACAATTTTAAAATAGACTGGCATGAGAGGTCAGTGTGATCTAATTGTAAATATTCTGTAAGTGTAGGGAGCACACTGTATTGGGTAATGTAAGAAAATATTCTGTTAAAAAAAAAGTTGGGAGTGGGTGAGGTCTCCTCACCTGTAGACTCCTGTGTCTGACATCTGGTTCTTGTAGTGTGTCGCCTCAGTCAGTCAGACATTTGAGTTAGGGAGGAAAGGATCTCTGAAGCTTGGCAGGAATTGGATTTGTTTCTGTAATGTATTAAAATCCTTGACAGATGTCTTGAGAAACTAAAACATGCTTAATCCATGCCTATAAAATTGAGTGCAAATGTAGTGGCCCAGACCATTGCACCCACTGATACACATTGAAATATATGTTTTCAAAGAAGCCAGGAAAATTGTTTTTGAAAAACTGAATTTAATGGTACTTCTGTTTGCATTTAAAGCAAATACAATCCAGTCTCTTGGCAAAGTGGAAGGTTATACAATTTGTTTTGGAAGAAGTTAGTATCTCTGTCTTTTAGTTATTTTATTGCAGTTGATTAAAATTGTAAATTTGAACTGGTAAGAAGGCAGTCCAAAGCTCCTGCCCTTTGGCCTTTCTTAAGAACATGGAGACAGAATGCTAAGATGCATGAGGCTTCTAACGTTTTCCAGAGATGCTGAATGAATGGGAAAGTTAAACATTTGTGCCTATTTTTAAAATGCATCCTTTTGATTCTTTAACCCTGTATTTTCTATGGTCAGCTGATTTAAAAGAATGATTGAATGATGATTGTTAAATTCTCAGCGTGTTGTTGTTAATTCGATTTCTATGCCACCCTTCCAAAAATGGCTCAGGACGGTTGGTATTGGAGCAAGTCTGTAGTCATTTTGAGTTACCTTACCGGATATACCTGTTAATAGTTGAATATTATGGTATGCTTTTTGAGTGACAACATAGTCACTGTCAAGATGTGTTAAAAATATATTTGCACATCCCTTTGAGAGGCTTGAAAAGTCTGGCTTATTATTTTTCTGTGAATTATTCACATTTGGTCAAAGATTTAAATTTTAAAATTTCCCCCCCAAAAGTGGTAGAGGATTGTTTTAAAAAAAAAAACCCCTGCTAAGATTAATGTCTCCCAGTAGCACTGAAATGTACAGCTTTTGGCAAAAACATTCATGTTCAGACTTGGTGTTAGATAACAGGGTAATAGTTTGCTGCTCTTTCTTGTACAGAGATGTCACTTATCTAACTGTAATATTAAGAAAGAAACTATGCAAGAAGAGGAGGAAGCATTTATTTATCAATGTTAATATTTGTGTATGCCTGTCAGAGTGGCTAGTTTCTTGGTTTTGTTTTTCTCCCATAGGGAAAAACATTTTTGTGGCTTTTGAACCATATGACAGGGCTGGGCAGCCTTCTGGGCCACCTTTTGAGGCTTCATTTGGCCACTACTTGGCCTTTGGTCTCATTGCCAGTTGACATTATTTAAATTCATGTTCTCTTAAAAAATTGTAGCAGATTGTTAGGTAGAGTTAGATTGGCTCCTGAATAACTTTGCACCCATCCAAGGAAGGTGGTCTGTTGCCTTCTCAGGAAGTGCCATCTATTCCTGCCTTCTCTGTCCTTGAGGAAGGAACTTCCTGGTGAGGAACACAATATGTGAATAAAAGAAATTCCCCAGGTAAAAAATTCCCTGCTTGTAATGATTGTTAAAGATGATTCTGTTACAACACAACTTTTACTTGAAAAGTACTATATTTTAAATATATTTGTAACTAATTTCAGTACTGCTGCCACGTGTGTACTTTATGTGGGTGTTGAGCAGTGTTCCCTCTAACACGGATTCCCAGGTGGTGTTGACGATAACTCCCACAATCCCCAAGCTAAATCCATTGCAGCTGGGGATTCTGGGAGTTGTAGTCCACAACATCTGGGAATCCCTGATAGAGGGAATACCGGTCTTGAGAACATGCATGTTTGCAGTTTATAGTCTAACACAGTATTAATGCTTGTAAAAGTTTAATGCTGTTAAGAAAAAGGCATGAAAAAGTTTAGTGCAACATTTCCTGTTTCCATGATACAGAGAAATGAAGGAGAAAATTGTGTGTGTGTGTTCAGGTTCCTAATGTTTCCCTACTGTTCATTTCATTTTGTAGCAGAAATGACATTACTGCCTTCCCTGCATCCTCTGATATAGGACAGGAGTAGAAATCAAGTCTATAATTCTGTAGTATGTATCAATATGTTGCCCTTAATCCTGTTTGAAATGCATGTTTCTGCATGTATTTCAAACAGGTCTGCACATGGAATTTAATTTTTTTCTAGAATTGAATATTGGAATAAAAAACCCAACAAAAGAGTAGCTATAGCTGTTAACTACCTAATACTTGCTGCAGACATACAAAATTGCCTACCTGAAACATATAGTTCCAGTGTTAGGTCTGCTTAGGTTTGGGGTTTTGAGATACTGAGTGAGACAGACAAAAAATGATTTGTCTCAGAATTCTGTTATGGCTACTGTTTTGTACTGGGACAACTGGTTGACACATGTTGATATATTATTACTTGCACATCTGGAAGCATTTTGTATGACTTCAGAATGTTAAGCGTGGTAGATACATCATACTCTCACCATGTTTCTTTTCTTATGATTGTGAGATCTTGGGAATAAGCATAATAAAGATTATGAAAGTCTTACTTGCACTTTGGATCCTGAACGCTGATGTTCATAATATTATCAGGCAACTCATAGTAGACTTATGATACTGGGAACATGGGCTGCTACTAAAAATGACATTTCTGGATCAAGTTTTCCCCCCTTCTTTCCTGTAATGGGTAGTATTGCTCACTCTGTGTCTTGACAACACTCAATATTATGATTACTGGCTCCTGTTCAATATCACTGATTGCTGCTGGTGGAGGTAGAGAAAAGTGCTATGTTTATTTATATTTATGTAAACCACTTTGGGAACTTTGTTGAAAAGCAGTATATAATTATTCATTGTTTCTGTATGCTGTGGTGTGATGGCATTAGGTTAGTGGTGTTACACCTGGTGCATGGGGGGATTAGATACAGATGTGCAGTTTTTATCAGCACCTGTGTTTCCCATAATGTCTCTTCTGCCCTCAAGATAAACAGTTATATTATCTGGTATTTTTGCAAGTTGGAACATATGATCTATTATATTGTTGGTAATAAAAACAATTGTGCCTTCTTATAGTGAACTTAAAAAAATTCAAAGCAATTAGTGAAGTTCCATATATTAAATTTGCTGTAAGAAGTGAAAAACATTGATAGGGAAGTCCATTATTTCTGCTGGAAAGGTTGTGGCCTTCAACATGCACCTGGACTATCCTCTGGTTCACAAGTTTTAGGCAGATGTTCTCCAGGCTCCATATCATTAGATTAAAATGAATGTGTCTGTTTTAAATTGTTTATCTCTGCTATCTCTCCTGCTACTTTGTGGGTGCCAACAGGCATGTGGATAAAGGTGATCTGGTTGATGTAGTATACTTGGATTTCCAAAAAGCTTTTGACCAGGTTTTCTCCACCAAAGGCTTTTGAGTAAATTTAGCAGACATAGGATAAGGGGACAGGTTCATGTGTGGATTGGTAATTGGTTGAAGGACAGGAAGCAGAGGGTAGGAATAAATGGATAGTTTTCACAATGGAGGGACATTTTTCTCTCTCTCACAACACAAGAACCAGGGGTCATCCCATGGAACTGAAGACTGGGAAATTTAGGGCCAACAAAAGGAAGTACTTTTTCACATAGAACTCTCTGCTACGGGATGTGGTGATGGCCACTAGTTTGGATGGCTTTAAAAGCAGCTCAGGCAAATTCATGGAGGACAGGTCTATCAATGGCTACTAGTTTGGTGGCTATTAGTCAGCTCCAGCCTCAGAGGCAGAATGTCTTTGGATACCAGTTGCAACAGTGGGAGAGTGTGCTCTCACCACTTGCCTGTGGGCTTCTCAGAGGCATCTGGTGGGACACTGTGTGAAACAGGATGCTGGATTAAATAGGCCTTGGGCCTGATCCAGCAGGGCTATTCTTATGTTCTGCTGTTGATTTTTCATCTGACTTCATAGTAATTTATTTTTGCTGTTATTGTTTTGATATTTGTACTGTAATATAATATTTTATAAGTGTGTTTTGAATTTGTCAAATTCAGCACTGAAGTATAAGTATTTTAAATATTTAAAATGTCAGGATCATCACTGGTATTACTTGGAAATGAATTATCAAGTTCAGCAGCAATATGTTTTAAGCAAATATGAGATTTATATTGGTATCTGCTAGGGTGGTTATAGCCTCAAAATGAAATTAATCAACTCCCCCTTATGCTTAAATCAGATATTGTTTAATGGGAAAATATGTCTTTCAGTTATGAAAACTCATGAGGGTGACAAAAGAGAAACTCCTTTTTTGAGATTTGGCTATCACTTTAACTATATATGAAAATATTTCTGCTCACATTAGGTAATCTCAGTCGGAATTAAACTTCTCATATTAAGTTGATCACTTCTGTAACCCAGTCATACTTGCCTATAATCTCTGCATCCTAATTTTGTAATAAGCCTTCTGTTCTTTTGTATGCTGTAAAGGGAAATGAAGATAATGTAAGTTTTCAAAAATAAAGGTTTAAAATTCCATACAAAAATGTGACCATAAATTTACATTTTATACATCACTTTAGGAGGTCTGTTTTGTTTTAACTCTAATAAGCTGCTGGTGGAATTCTCTTTCATTGCTGTATGTAACTTTGTCCCACTTGAGACTCTGGTTAATATTTTGGGTAGAAGAAAAGTAAGACAGATGTGAGGTTTAACTGAAGGAAACCTCAGCTAGTCTGCAATTTAATTAAGACCAAATGAAAATGCTCACAAATGCCATAATCATTGTTTGTTTGAAATGCTGATATCTATGTTTTAAATAACAGGAAAGATTATCTTTAATCAGTTTCCTACATATTCTGCTTCTATTCTTGAGTGTGTCAGTTTTGCTGAGTTGCACTGAAATCAAAGATATGCATTAGTTACATTGTGGCTGATTTATTCTGTTCATATTTGCTCTTGCCCCCTATTTTATTATATGACATTTTGGGCCTGAGGCTATAGAGGTAAGTCTGAAGTATGTTTCATACATTTACTGATATGGTGTATTTCTATAATTGGCATAATGCATCCTTCACATTTATTAACTGGTTAATATTTGCTTACAAACCCACTTCAATCCATGTTTAAGATGGGAATCATCAGTAGTGTTGATACAGATGTAGCACTAACCTGTGGTATTTTTTAAGGGGGTGGAATTGTTTTTACTTCGAAGTTTAAGCAATCAAGCCAGCAAAGGTAGGAAGGGGATGGAGTCTGTATTCCTGGAACTTGCTCTTGATTTGAAAACTCCCTGGTTTGCAGGGACCCAGCATTGCATCTGCACTGGATCTTTGTGTTTGTACTTTGCTCATGTACTTCCTTTGCTCTTGTACATTGTATCTGCTGTGATGTACTGTATAATGTCTCACTTGCAATGCTCTTCGTTTTCTTCAATTATTGTCAATTCTCATTCTAGTCTACAAGTTATCCTCAACTTTTCTTTTGAAGTGAGCTTTCAAAATCAAAAATTGTAATTCCTTGCCAAGGTAATTTGCTGTATGCCGTGCATAGTTTGTAAAATTAGAACCTCCATGATGGGGTATTTTTCTTCTCCAAGAGATTGGCTGGTTGACCATAGAATGGCATGGATAAAAGTTTGCTGTGTTTTGTGTTAGTTGTATGACAGTGTTTTGGACCAAAATATATCTGGCACAGGCAAATATGAATTCACAACCCATTCTAGTCATTAATTTACTTGTGACGTTTCTCATGTGGTTACATTTACTACAGTAGCCAGCATTTTTGTTTGCTTTGAAGATGGCCTGACCTGCAGCCAGAAGAACGTTTGTGTTGGGCGAGGGGGAGTACAATTATGCAGTAGGTGGGAGAGAGGCATCTTAAAATATGTTTCGATAATACAATGAAACTAAAGTTTCAATTTTATTAAAAAGTTTCAAAGTACCCTAGTGTCTGTTCATCATCTCAGCTGCATGGCTGGAACAAGAGTAAGCTTGCCAAATGATTTACTCTTGTTTTGCTTTTTAAAACTAACCTGCTCAATTCCATGAGTTCAGAATGGTTTTCTTACATAAATCCAAAATGAGCTACAAAGAACTCAATACCAATGAAACATATCATGAAATAATGTTAAAGGCCATGGAGGCAGGGACATAACCCTTCCCTATACACTGCTTCCAAATATTTAGAGAGAGTGTGCTGCATTTTAAATATATCAACATTTAAAAAATATTATGGCATGTATGTATGTACTATAGAATGCAGGGCCCCCCCCCCTTTTACCAGCAGCCTCCAGGTGAGCCTGGACATTGTGGCCTTAGAGCTGTATTGCTTGGGTGCGGAGGTTACATCACCTTAAAGCTCCCAGGCTAAATAAAGCTGTAGCAACCTTGTGCTGACTCCTTGTATTGCTGGCTGAAGCATGTGTCCCCACATGAAGAGGGCTTCATGGAGTGCAGGAGCAGTCCAAGAGAGGGAGAGTCCTGACATGTATTTTGACTTTGAGAATGTTTAACCACATGGGGGACAAAACCAAGCCCTGTGGGACCCCCACAGACCAGTGGCCAAGATCAGTAATCCCCCAGCACTACTTTCTTGATCCTCCCCCTGAGAAAGGACCGAAGCCACTCAAATGCAGTACTTCCAATACTTATATTTGAGAGGTGGTCCAGAAGGATACCATGGTTGATATAGAGCGCCACTGAGAGGTCCAGCGGAACCAACAGGGATGCATTCCCCCTGTCAAGCTCCTGCCATAGGTCATCCACTAAAGCAGGGATTATCAATGTTGGGTCTCCAGATGTTATTGGACTTCAGTTCTCATAATCCCCAGTGGCCTTTGGCTGGGGATTATGGGAGTTGAAGTCCAATAACAACTGGGGACCCAACGTTGAGAATCCCTGCACTAGAGCAACCAGGGCAGTTTCATTCCCATATCCCAGATGGAAGCCAGATTGAAAGGGGTCTGGATAATCTGTATCATCCAAGACCTTCTGTAGCTGGGACACCACCAAACGCTCTATTACTTTGCCCCAAAAGGGAAGGGTATAAACAGGTCGATAGTTGTCCAGGTTGGAGGGCTCAAGGAAAGGCTTTTTAAATAATGGTCTTACTATGGCCTCCTTGATGCATGGTGCTTTCTTGTCCTCCCTTAATGAAGCTTTGATTATAGCCTCCAACCATTTGCCTGTACCCTCCCTGGCAGATTTTATTAGCCATGTAGGGAAAGGGTCCAGAGCATACGATGTTGCCTGCACACTGCCCAGGATCTTGTCCACATTCTCAGGCTGCACTAACTGAAACTAATCAAACAAAATAGGACCAGATGGTACCCGAGGCATGTCTGCTGGAGTTGCCAAAAGCCTGGAGTCCAAATCAGCATGGATGCGAGCAACTTTATCTGCAAAGTGACATGCAAACTGATCACAATGGACTGTAGGTGGTTCTCCCCCATTACCTGAGGGGATGTGTGGAGCAATGCCTTGGTTCACAAGAGTTCCACTGGTCTTCACTGAGCAGATGCAATGGAGGCAGAGAAAAAACATTGCTTCACCACCCACCACCGCCACAGAGTAGTCTCTGAGATAGGCTCCAGCCTGTGTTTGGTTGGATTAATCATGACTCTTTCTCCAGCATCATTCCAGCCATTGTCAGAGTTGTCTCATTGCCCTAAGCTCTGAGGAAAACCAAGGAGCAGAACGGGCTCCACCAAGTCGGAGAGGGCATTTAGGAATGACTGTGTCAATAGCCTGGGCTATCTCCATGTTCCAGAGATTTACCATTCCCTCAACAGATTCACCAGCTCTAGTCACTGGAAATTCCCTGAGGGCTGTCTGGAAACCAAGCGGATCCATAAGCCTCTGGGAGTGGACCATTCTCGAGCTTGGATTGGCTTTACGTTTTATGGGGGTGGTCCAGCTCAAGTGCAAGCCTTTGAGCTTAGACAGCTCTAGCTTGAGTCTGGCTTGATTTGAAGTTGATTCGCATAACCTTAGTGGAGCAGAGGCAAACAGTTAGGGCTCCGCCCAACAGAACTCTGTTATTCAGTTCAGTGAGATTTAACTTCCTCGTAATTATACTTAGATTGCAGTTGAAATCGGAAAACTCGTGCTTTTAATGCAGGATGCCTCCTTGTCTTAAGGAGGCAATCAATAGGCCGCTTCTGAAGAAGCCTGCCTTAGATCCCTCAGAATTAAATAATTACAGGCCTGTCTCCAACCTTCCATGGTTGGGCAAGGTGGTGGCCTTCCAGTTCCAGGTGGTCTTGGAGGAAACTGATTATCTAGACCCATTTCAAACTGGCTTTTGGGCATGCTACGGGGTGGATACTTCCTTGGTTGGCCTGATGGATGATCTCCAATTGGGAATTGACAGAGGGAGTGTGACTCTGTTGGTACTTTTGGATCTCTCAGCGGCTTTCGATGCTATTGACCTTAGTATCCTTCTGGAATGTCTGAGGGGATTGGGAGTGGGTGGCAGTGCTTTGCAGTGGTTCTGCTCCTACCTCACTGGCAGATTCCAGATGGTGTGTGCTGGGGACTGTTGTTCTTCAAAATCTGAACTTTTGTAGGATGTCCCTCAGGGCTCCGTGTTGTCTCTGATGTTGTTTAACACCTACATGAAACCTCTTGGAGAGATCATTAGGAGATTTGGTGCAGGGTGTTATCAATATGCTGATGACACCCAAATCTATTTCTCCATGTTGACATCATCAGGAGGCAAAACTTCCCTTAACGCCTGCCTGGAGGCAGTAATGGGCTGGATGAGGTATAAAAAACTGAGGCAGAATCCAGATAATGCGAAGGTACTTATTGTGTGGGATTGAAACTCAGGAGACTATTTTGATCTGCCTGTTCTGGATGGGGTCATGTTCCCCCAGAAGGAACAGGTGCGCAGTCTGGGAGTACTACTGGATCCGAACCTCTCCCTGGTTTCTCAGGTTGAGGCGGTGGCCAGAGGTGCTTTTTATCAGCTTTGGCTGATACGCCAGCTGCGTCTGTTTCTTGAGATGAATGACCTCAAAACAGTGGTACATCTGCTGGTCACCTCTAGGCTGAATTACTGCAATGTGCTCTATGTGGGGCTGCCTTTGTACTTACTCCGGAAACTGCAGTGGGTTCAGCACGTGGCAGCTAGGTTGGTCTCTGGGTCATCTAGGAGAGAGCATATTACTTCTGTGTTGAAGGAATTGCACTGGTTGCTGATACATTTCTGGACAAAATACAAGGTGCTGGTCATTACCTATAAAGCCCTAAACAGCTTAGGCCCTGGGTATTTAAGAGAATGTCTTCTTTGCTATGAGCCTCACAGCCTGCTAAGATCATCTGGAGAGGTTTGCCTGCAGCTGCCGCCAACATGTCTGGTGGCTACTCGGGAACGGGCCTTCTCCGTTGCAGCCCCTGGACTTTGGAATGCGCTCTCTGTTGAAATAAGAGCCTGGCAACTTTTTAAAAGGCAGTGAAGACACATGTATTCACTCAGGCTTTTAATTAGATTTATAGTTTTAAATAATTTTAATACTAGATTTTAAATGTTTTTAATATTTTAATTGATTTAATGTTTTAAATAATTGTAATTGTAAACCGCCCAGAAACGCAAGTTTTGGGTGGTATAGTAATATTTTAAATAAAATAAATAAATACAAACATATAAATTAATGAAATTGGTTGCATGGTTATACCATCTACTGTGAAAAGAAGCACTGAAATTGCTGTTACTGTTGTCTGACCTTTCTTGTCAAAGGGCTCTTATACACGGTCAAAATAATTTCATAGCCATAATTCTGCTTTAGTACTCAAGTTTAGATTTATGTGTGTCATAATATGTTGCATGCATGGGCTACAGTGTATCCATGCTTAATATATTTTAATTGCCACCATGTATTTGTATACAGTGCCAAATTTTCAAACCACATTATTTCTTCTTAAGTTGTGAGACTGAATAAAACACAAAAACTGTATATGAAAACAACCTGATACTGTTTTCAGAATGTGCCTGCATTCCTTCATTATTAAAAGTTTTATATTCTTCTGCCAACCAGCTCTGGTTAAACCATTAGGCATTCTCTTAAAGCAGCTGTTCAACAAGTCAGCAGTCTCTACGTTTTTTCTTCCTCCAGTTTTTGATTGCTAGTACAAGGATGTTTTGAAGAAACACATTAGTCTAACGCTTCCCGTTCACTTTTATGTGACTCTTCTTGGATTTTGATTCTGCTGCCTAAATATGACATTGTAGTACTGCAGTGAAATCGGTGCGATATCTTCATTTAGTAGAACAGCATGTTGTTTTTTCTCTGTTTTTCTTGGTTGAAGCAGCTGTTTCAACTGTGTATTAGGCAGTGTTTTAGGCAGTGTATTCAACTGCTGTGTATTTATTGAAACATCTGCTTCACATATATTGATTCTTTTTAGTCTGGTACAGGAGCCTTGAGGTAGAGGTTTGCCAGCTTCAGTTTAACCTGTCTTCAAACCAGCTTCCCACACTTTGTATTTCTGCTAGCACTGATTGCACAAAACACTGGTTTGGGGACACTGGATGCTTCTGTAGTCTTTTCAATAGACACTATAATGACATATATCCTGATAGGATTTTGATGTGTTCAAATGATTTTAAAGGTAGCTTCAAGTAAGTAGTTTTAAGCAGATATTTGTGTATTGTGTGTTATCTATGCTTGTGTGGAAAGGCTGTTTCTCTGTGCCTTACATCTAAGGGCTTTGTGCCTGCGCAGAGACTCAGTCTGGAAGCATTCCAAGCTTCTGTGTTGTAGTTTTGGTGGGTGTCTTGCCCCCTTCCCTCTTGTGCGCAAGTGTTGCCCTTTCCCTCCTCAGTCTCTTTGTCCACCGTCAGATTGGCACCTCTTTGGAGATGTTTGGGGTGGGTGGGGAGGACAGTTAAGTTATCTATTTCCTTTTGTTCCGCCTCTTTCTCCTTCCTATTTAGTATTTTGTTCTTTCCTCCTTTTTTGAGTTTGTGTTTTTATTTTATTATTCATGCCCAGCCCACCCTTCCTCTCTGGGTATCCAAGGGGCAAGGTTACCTTCAAATGGTGCACACTCTGTAGGGCTGAGTTGTCCTGCACTGATAGCTGCTGTTTGTTTTGTCTCAGAGAGGCACACATCACGGATTCCTGTGTCTACTGCCTAAAGTTTACCAAACAATCCCCGCAAAAACTGGGTATCGAGACTCTGCTCATGATTGTGGGTGCAACTGTTGCTATCCTCAAGGCCCACCTCAACTTCCCAATGATGCATGCCTCTTTGGAAGAGAGCTCCAGACTCTCTCTAAAGCTGCGGCAACCATCCTTGCCTCTACATCGGCGTCTGGCCTGGCCCAAACCTCGGGACACAACACGCTCCCAAGTACAGCTCTAGAACTCACGCCTCCTTTGACCTCCATGTTGGTCCCAACCCCCTCAGTACTGACCATGCAGACAGTTTTACTTAAGAAAAAGAAGCAGTGCCCCCTGTGCTCTCTGAGCTCCGAGACTCAATTGGACCTTCCTAAGGTGCCAAAGAAGAGGCCATTTTTGGAGAACCCTCCACAACACTCCAGACACCAAAAGAAACAGACACCATCAGCTCAGCTGGTCTCTTCGAAATATTCTCGAATACCCACTCAGATTTGAGCATTCCAGCTGGTCAAGGATCACCCCGATCTGTACTTTTGACCTGGGTGGTACCATTGGTCCTGGACCAATATGACCTGGTATTTATGCACACCCCAGGCATTAGAAGGCCTATCGTTCCACCTATGTGGATCCTTGAGAAGATTGGTACAGTTCCATTCCTGTCTGTACATTTTCATATGCGAGGACTCGCTTTTGTTCCTGTCCATTTGAGATGAGCTACACTCATATAGCAACCTATCAAGACCTTAGGCTAGATGAATGGATGCTGCCCAAACAGCCGCAGCCCTTAGTTCTGGATCCTCCTATCCCCTGGAAACTTGCCCCCACTTATCCATTGAACCAGACACCATCAGAACTGGTGAAGCCTCTGCCTCCCATATCCAGGGTGTGTGTTGGGGGTTGGGACAACTTAAGCAAGATCCAGAATCGGAGGGAAAAATGAATCCAAGGAGGTTGAGGGTACCCTTTCTATACACTCAGATGTGGCATCCATGTGGGTTCCTTACCTAACAACCTTTTGGTGGACCCCAAACATAATTCACCCTCAGAAGACTATAAGCTTTACTCTATCTGTCCAGAATGGCCACCTCCTTGGGAGTCCAGCTGGCCCAACAAAACAAAGTAGAGCTAGACTCTCTCTTTGGTCTCATAGATGCTGACGCATGGGCTCAAATTTAGTTACCCCTCAGTGCTGCACTCATGGATATTGCCAAATCATGCTGGAATAAACCCTCCTCTTTTCCACAACAAACCAAACATTTAGAAAACTTACCATGTCCACACAGATGATGAAGTGGTGGTTAGATTCCTGCAGAAACACCCTACCCCTAATTCTGTAGTGGTGGTGAAGTGACCAGTCTCTCCTCCTTCTAGAGGTTTAACAGGAAGTGAACCCCTGTTTTGACAGACAGGCTGGTGACCTCCAGGGATTGATCAATCAGCCCACCAGGTGGGTGGGACATGAGCTGTGGGGGGAACAAGAAAGGATGTCTGTGCTGGGAGTGCAGAGGACACGCAGCAATGCAGTTTGCTGCAGCAGGACGAGACTAGGTTCTTGGAGGATAGAATTGCAGGGGCTTGACTCTCATCAGGAGTTTGGTGAGTTCAGGGAAAAAAGAAGCCAGGGCTTTGGCTTCAGGAATTTAGTCTAGGGAAAAGTTTTAGTCAGACTTTGTGTTAAGGATTTTGTTTTGCTTTCTGTGTGGTGCTTTGCATTTCCAAATATTTGTTCTTTGCAACTGAGTATCTAATATTTCAATGTGTGCTGCCCCAGAACCATCTGGGCGCTTTTGAAGTATCCTGTAACCAATTAATTATTTTAAGTGTATCTAAAAAGCCTCCGATGGAACCAGTCTGTAGTAAATGAATAAAAGTTTTCTCTCTCTGTTCTTTTTACAAGCCTCAGAGGGTTGATAACCCAGCAGGAGAAGGGGGATTTTCTTTGGTGCAAAAGCATCTCAAAGAGAGCTTGGCCAGATTAACAATTAACTCCACATGCAGGTAGATGCCTGGGAGAACAATTGGTTTTATTCTTGCCTGTTAGCAAGGGTGAGTATATTTTTGGTATTAGCCCAATAACCAGTTACAGAGAGACTCTGGACTAAAACACTTTAGTCCAACAGTCAGACCTCGGAAAGCTTGGTGGCAGTGAGAGTAACCTACCAGAACCTCTGGGTTTACCAGAACCATTTATTTTACTTTCTGGGTTTTTGGAAAGTTAATGATTATTAACAGCCAAGCAGCTTCCCAGAGCTCTCTGATGAATGAATCAGCTGACAAGAGTCCCTCGTGAGCTAGGTAACTGAGGAAACTGCTGTAAAATGGTTTAGGGATTAGGATTAGATTTAGGGAGCTTAATCATTATTCTGGCCTGAGTCAGGAAAGGAAAATTTTCACTACCCATAATCCACTACAGGTGGAAACTTCACAATGCGAGTGGCATCCTCCCGAGCAGACCAGGAAGGATGTAAACTGGTCTTGTTCAGCAAGCATTTATACTCTGTTTCCATGCTGCACCTCAAGGTGGCAAACTTCCAGGCATACAATGCCAGGTACAATCATTTCCTGTGGGGAAAAGCTGGGTCCCTTCCTTAAATACTAGCCACAGGATAAGGAGGAGCCAGTAGAGGTCGTCTTAACAGAAGCAGCACACTTGGCAAAGCAAGAACTGTATGCAGTACGTCACTCCATGGAATGCGCCACAAAAGTAATGGTGACCTCCATTGCCATCTAGAGGCATGCCTGGCTCAGATCTTCTGGCCTCACCCATAAGGCCTGCGTATGCATTGAGGACCTCCTCTCGATGGAAACGTGCTCTTTGGAGAGAGAACAGATGAGACCCTGCAGAAATTACAGAAACCATGCAACACAGCTTGGTCCATGAGCCTACAGTCTCAACCATCTCGTACTCATAGGTCTGCCCCTTGGCCCTCACCCCAACAGCCTCAGCAGCCTCAGTCCTATATGCCTTTAAACCGGCTCTTTCATACCCAGAAGTATTCTCAGTTTGGGAAGAAGCAGCTGTACCCCTACAATAAATATCCTGCCCCAAAGCAGCGACAGCAGTCCTTTCTCCAAGAAGCAATGACTGCCCCGTGCTGGCCACATAGAGACCCATCTCTCCTCCTAGGTACCAGCCTGGGAGGAGATCACAATGGATCCCTGGGTCCTCACAATTATTAGGATTGGTTACGCCCTCGAATTATCTAATGATCTACAACTCCCTTTCACCTATCACCACGAGACCCACATGGATATTGAGGGAAGAAGTTGCCTCCCGCTTGGAGAAGGGTGCCATAGAACCTATGCTGCTGAAAGCAGGTCCAGGTTCCTATTCTCCTTACTTCGCCATACCCAAGGCCAATAGGGGGTACTTCCTATCTTGGATCTCGGGGACTGAACAACTCCATCATCTACAAGTGCTTCAGACTAACAATTCCGGTTCAGTTCAGTTTATTACAATCTTTGATCAAATATACAGATTTCAGTCCAAACCCAGATGATAAAGAGCTGTAAAGGTGAATATTGATAAATGTGTGTGTGCGCACACGCGCGCGCGCGCACACACACACACACACACACACTCTCTCTTACATAAAATTAGAATAAAATAGGAGGAAACAAACTAAAAAACCTGAATTAACCATTTGTAACACACCATGTGAGGATCTTAATCACCGGTGTACAAACTTTAGCTACCAGATGCAAGACATCGGTGTAATATCAGAAAGAAGTAAGTTAATATAAAACTCTTCAGGACTATAAAACAAGACAAACAATATATCTAAAACACGAATCACAATAGAAGGAACAATACAAAAACACATGGCCAACTGTCCCAACATCCTCATTCCCACAAGGGCACAGTCGCTCCAATCCAGCTGAGCCAATGTCAGGGCTAATCTCTGTGTTGAGTATGTCAAATTATACAGATATTTAGCTGGTTTTTGCAAGGACTTAACAGCTCCAAACTTCGCATAGTTTGATGCCGAGCGTAGATCCATCTGGTGTTCCGTATCAGTAATATGCTGTTTAAGGATCACCTTGGTGTTATCGTAGCCCAGAGGAAGTAGATATTCCATTGAGCTGTCCATAACCCCAAGATCTCTCTCCAGGTCTGTCACTGACAGCTCAGATCCCATCAGCGTATATGTGAAGTTAGGGTTTTTTGCCCCAGTGTGCATCACTTTACACTTGCTTACATTGGACCACATTTGCCACTTTGTCGCTCACTCCACCAGTTTGGAGAGATCTTTTTGGAGCTCTTTACAATCAGTTTTGGATTTCTCTGGACACCCTGACCCCAGTATTTAAACCCAGAATTACCAATTCAGAATTGTGTAAAATTCAGGCATGTGTCTGAATTCCATTTTATTAAGGAATCAATTAATGCCTGAATTCTTTTTTTTTTTGCTTTTAAATTTTTTATTTATTTTTATATCTTAACAATCTCGTTACATCCAATTAAACAAATGTTGACTTCCCGCTCACCAATCCGCGCGAATCACTAACTATACAATTCAACCATTGCTATAGTAATTCAAAACATACAATACCTTACAAACTCAATTTTACTCTACTCAACCTGCTAATATTACTAAATTTCAAACCCTGTTGAAAAATCAATATTAGAAAAATAGTTCTTTAGGTATAATAAGAATGGTTTCCAATCTTCTTTAAAACATTCCAAGTTTTGATCTCTTATCAGTACTGTAAGTTTTGTCATCTCAGCATATTCCAAATTTTTTATCAACCAATCTTCTTTTGAGGGCAATTCATTATCCTTCAATTTCTGCGCATATACTATTCTGGCCGCCGTGGTTGCATACATAAAGAATGTTAAATTTCTTGTGGAAAACTCTCCTTGCGTTATTCCCAGCAGGAAGGATTCTGGTCTCTTAGGAAATGTCATTTTAAAATTTTTCTTTAACTCATTATATATCATGTCCCAAAAGGCCTTTGCCTTCCTACAGGACCACCACATATGGCAAAAAGTTCCTTCACAGTGTCCACATTTCCAACATTTGTTTGAAACATTTTTATACATTAGTGCTAATTTTTTAGGTGTCAAATACCACCTGTATATCATTCTCTCTAATAAAAGGCTTGGTGTCCGTCCGTGGACAACCAAGCGTGTGTCCGTGCCTCCCTCGGCTGTTCTACGCATGCGCGGAGCGCATGCGCAGAACGGCCGAGGCAGAAACGGAGACAGGCACCAGGCGGCCATGTTTCTGACTCTGCCCGGCCACGGGGAGGACAGATGCGGCTCCGGCAGCCGCTTGGAGGCAGAGACGGCGGCAGGACCAGACCACCCGCGGGCGGCAGATAAAGATGGCTGCGACAGCCGCTTGGAGGCAGAGGCGGCTGCGAGGGGACTGGGAGGGCAGCGGGAGCAATGGAAAACAGCCGCAAATACTTAAAAAGCGGCGGACACAGAATGGAGAAGGGACCCAGCGGCAGGGACCAGGCGGTTAAAAAGCACACAATGTAAACCCCACGGAAGGAAGAGGAGGAGGAGGAGAGCGAACAGCGGGAAGGAGCAGCCGCACCTCTACAAATTCTGCGGCTCATCCGCCGTGGAGCTGCTTGAGAGAGGGATGGCATGGTCGGAAGCAGAGCTGGAGAATGGAGCAGGGAAAGACCGGGCAGGGAAAGACGGTGGCGGCGGCATGCGCGCCGCAAATGATATAACCAACGGCCGCCATGAGACCAACAGTACACAGGAGCAGCCGCTCAGAAGCTCTTTCTCCACAGCGCCTTCTCAGTTGGGGGAAAAGGCGGGAGAAAAAGCCCACTGCGAAAAGCCCTGTGTCCTCCACAAAGAGAAAACCCTTCTTCTCCCTCAAGCACGGAGCACACTCTAGAGCCAGAGAAGAGAGAACTCCCTGGCCAGGAAAGGAAATCGCTGGCTGCGCTCGCCCAGCTGAGCCGCGAGTGAGGGAAAAAGCACAAAACAGCCAAACACGACTGCTGGCCATTCTAATTAGATCTAACCCAGCTACATAAACGAGCCTGGCTCCAGGCACTTAGGCTAGGTGGCAGGGATAAGAGTTGATAAAGCTCCTCACAAAATTGAGGTGAGAAGGAAAAAAAACTTGAGAAAAAAATAGAAAAGAAAATCCGGGTGGGGGGGGGGAGGAATCCAAACACATATATTTAAGAGAAGGGGGGGGGGAATTAACACATACTGTATTTGATAAACACAGAAGACATCCTTGCTAAAAAAAATAAAGGAGTGTTTACTACATTAAAATAAACAGTTTTATATCAACTCTCAGTACAGCAGTAGGGCAGACTATGACTGTAAGCTGCACGCTTTAGAGAGAGACTTTTATGGCTTTAAATATATCAGAGGAAATAATTAGCACACTTTGTGGCAGCCAGTGATGGAATTTATTCATTTGGAAGGCATTGGTTACCTGTCATCAAAACTACATGTCCTTCCTTTTCTGTTAAACTTCAACTGGGGCCAGTAAGAAGTCACTAAAAGGAAATGAAGAGGTTCTTTGACAGTGCTCCCATGCAATGATTTAATGCTGCTAAAAGACAGCAACCCCATAAGAATGCCAACAAACATAGTTTATATTATCAAGCTTCCAATTAGCATGCTTACTTAATCAAGGAGGAAGGCAAAGAGAGAGAGAGAGAGAGAGAGAGAGAGAGAGAGAGGAAGGAGTGAGTGAGGGAGACAGGACAATAGAAAGATGGAAAAAAGGAAGGAGAGAAAAGAGAGAGAAGGGAGGGAAAAGGACAAAAGAAAGAAGGAGGGAGGGAGGAAGGGAAAGAAGGAAACAGAAGGAAGGAAGGAGAAAGAAAAAGGAGAAAGGAGTGAGGAAGAAGGACAAAAGAAAGACAGAAGGGAGGGAGGAGCAGCCAGCCCCAAAGAGCGAGCCCGTTAAAGGAAGAAAAGAGGAAAAGAGAAAGAAAACAGAAAGAAGGGAGTGAGAAGAGGTGAAAGAAAGGAAGGAAAGGAGAGAGAGGGAGAGCGAGAGAGAAGGAAGGGAGGAAAGAGGGAGAGAGAGAAAGAAAAAATGGAAAGGAGGGCGAGAGGGAGGAAGAAGGAAGGAATGGAGAGAGAGAGAAGAAGAAGAAAGGAAGGAAAGAGGGAAAGAAAGAAAAAAGAAAGAAGGGAAGGAGAAGAGGGGGAAGAAAGGAAGGAAAGGAAAGAGAGGGGGAGGGAGAGAAAAGGAAGGAATGAAAAAGAGAGAGAGAGAAAAAGGAAGGAAAGGAGGGCAAGAGAGAGGGAGAAGGAAGAAAGAAAGGGGGGGAGGTACTAGCGCCCGTTATTTTAACGGGCTTAAAAATACTAGTCTTATAATAATTTTCTTTTAAAGTATAACATGCAGTGAACTTTAAATCCATTTTCCATAATTTTTCCCAAGCTGCCATATCTATATTATGACCCACATCTTGAGCCCATTTTATCATAGTTGTTTTAACCACTTCATCTCTTGTCTCCTCCAAAAGCAACAGCCTATACATCTTAGAAACTAATTTTTCATCATTTTCACACAGCTCCTTCTCAAATCTCGACATTTGATTGTCAAATCCAACTTTAAGATCCTTCTTATAAACTTCATTTAACTGATGATACTGAAATCAATTACTAACCAAATTTTGTACTTCAATTAGGTTTTTTAATTTACAGCCCTTTTCTTGGAAACATAACAAATCCCTATAGGTACCCCATTCCGGTTGCATATTTATCTCTTTACATGCTAAAGCTTCAATCGGGGATAGCCATAACGGAGTTTTAGGTTCCAACCATTTTTTATATTTTACCCACACTCTCATTAGACTTCTTCTTACATAGTGATTAAGGAAATCTTTATGTACTTTACTTTTATTATACCGCAAATATGAATGCCATCCAGATCTTCTACCAAATCCTTCCAGATCAAGTATTCTAGGATTTCTTAATATTATCCATTCTTTTAACAACGTCAAACAAACAGCATCAAAATACAACCTTAAGTCTGGCAGGGTAAGACCACCTCTTTCTTTAGCATCTGTTAAATTTTTAAAATTAATTGAATTCAGATGAACTAACCAGTGCATGACGTCCAGATCTCATTACTCCCTGGTAAATGATTTGTGAATGCAGGGGCAATCTAGCATTGTGTATCAGTGCTTGTGAAACTCACGGGAGACACAATGGGTCGGGCTTGATTGCCTGTCTCACACTGCTAAAATTAACATGCTTTCAGGTAATCCCCTACCTCCGCTGGAAAGGATGCTTCTGCCTTAGTCAAAGGTATTGATTAACTAGCCTCAAACCATGCACCCCTTTTGTTACTACTTTAAACATTCTTTTGTTATAATTATACACTAGATAGATGTACACAAGAAGTAATTTAATTGCTGTCTCACACAAATAGATCTGATTCTTTCACTAACTCCTCTGACTTTTAACATTCTTGGGACCAAAGAGGGAAATTTACTTTGGAAATGACAACAGAACCATATTCTGCTAACAAGAGATGAACTCAGATCCTGTGTTCCCTGACTTACCAAATATCCTGAGCTAATTTTGATAATTAAAAGACAATATCCAGAGGATAACAGGGATGGACACCTTTTGTGATCCTGGAGACTCAATGGATGTCAAAGGATGAAACCAGTATAAGAAGGAGTCTCTGGACATGGCAAATTAGCAAGCTTTGCCTAACCAGCAGATCTGTGCTCAAGAGCCATCCTAGAGTTTGCTGCTGAAGCCGCAGGGCTAAAAGCAGGAACTTTTTCCATGGACAGGAACTGTCTGTGACTTCTGCTGCGCAGTGAGAAGTCCAGACTACCCAGCCATGGTGCTCCACTTCACTCTGAGCAGCTGCCTACTTGAAGCTTGCACCCCAGGCTCCTGTTCTCCAGCACCTGCATTTCTCCTCCATCTGATTTGATTCTGGATGAAGGTGCCGACCTGGTTGGGGGAGGCTGGGGGCCCAGTGTGGTCCCAGCTTCTCCCTCCAGGGTACTCTGTTGAAGTGCGGGTGAGGGACCAGTGGGGAGGTGGAGTGGCTGTGGTCTACAAGAATAATATCCCTCTTACCAAGATCCCTGTTAAAGTGTCAGACCATATCGAATGTGTGTACTTAAGTTTGGGGACCAGGGATAGACTGGGATTTCTGTTGGAGTACTGATCGCCCCGCTGCTCAACAGAGTCCCTAACTGAGCTGGCAGACTTGGTCTCGGAATTGGTATTGGAGTCTCCCAGGCTTGTGGTGCTGGGCAACTTCAGTGTTCATTTCGGGACCAATTTGTCTGGAGTGGCTCAGGAGTTCATAGCGGCCATGACGGCTATGGGCCTATCTCAGGTGGTCTCAGGACTGACGCACGTTACAGGTCACATGCTTGATTTAGTCTTTCACTCTGATCAGGGTGGTGTTCTGTGGGTGGGGAATCCTGTGATTTCCCCATTGTCATGGACAGACCACCATCTGGTTTAGGTTGTACTCACAGTCACACCCCACCTTCGCAGGGGCGAGGGACCTATTAGGATGGTCCGTCCAAGAAGGTTATTGGATCCCAGATTTCAAGAAACCTTGGAGGGATTCAGTGTTGGCTCTGCTGGCGATCCTGTTGATGTCCTGGTGGAGAATTGGAACAGCAAACTCACCGGGGCGGTAGACATGATCGCTCCTAACTGTCCTCTCCAACCCGCTGAAAAACTGGCCCCTTGGTATACGGAAGAACTACGGGGGCTGAAGTGGTGAGGTAGACGACTGGAGCGCAAGTGGAGAAAGACTCGGCTTGAATCCGACAGATTGCAACATAGAGCTCATTTGAAGACCTATGCTCACGCGATACGTGCAGCAAAGAAGCGATTCTTTTCTGCCCGTATTGCATCTGCAAGTTCATGTCTGGCAGAGTTGTCCAGGGTTGTGAGAGGGTTAGGATGTGCTCCTCCTCCCTTGAATCAGAATTTGGAACCACCTATTACCCGCTGTGATGTGTTTAATGAATTCTTTGTGGACAAAATCTCTTATATTCGGGCCGACTTGGATTTCGTCTCCGCATTATCCAGTGACTCCACTTATGTGGTTAGGTTGGATCAGTTCCAGTTTGTGACTCCTGAGGATGTGGACAAGCTGATTGGAACGGTGTGGCCCACCACCTGTCCTCTTGACCCTTTCCCGACATGGCTTGTTCGATCTAGCAGGGAGGTTGTTGTAGAAGGCCTGGTAGAGATCATAAATGCATCTCTGAAGGAAGGTAGGATGCCTCCTAGTCTTAAGGAGGCAATTATTAGACCGCTTCTAAAGAAGCCTACCTTGGATCCCTTTGGAGCTGAGTAACTACAGGCCTATCTCCAACCTTCCGTGGCTGGGCAAGGTAATTGAGAGGGTGGTGGCCTCCCAGCTCATGGAGGAAACGGATTATCTAGACCCTTTTCAAACTGGCTTCCAGGCTGGCTATGGGGTGGAGACTGCCTTGGTCGGCCTGATGGATGATCTCCAACTGGGAATTGAGAGTGTGATTCTGTTGGTCCTTTTGGATCTCTCGGTGGCTTTCGATACTATTGACCATAGTATCCTTCTGGAGCGTCTGAGGGGTTGGGTGTGGGAGGCACTGCTTTGCAGTGGTTCCGCTCTTACCTCTCGGGCAGGTTCCAGATGGTGTCCCTTGGAGACTGCTGTTCTTCAAAATCTGAATTTTTGTATGGTGTCCCTCAGGGCTCCGTATTGTCTCCAATGTTTTTTAACATCTACATGAAACTGCTGGGAGAGATCATCAGGAGATTTGGTGCAGGGTGCTATCAGTATGCTGATGACATCCAAATCTATTTCTCCATGTCAGCATCATCAGGAGAGGGCATAATCTCCCTAAATGCCTGTCTGGAGTCCGTAAGGGGATGGATGAGGGATAACAAACTGAGACTGAATCCAGATAAGACGGAGGTATTCATTGTGCGGGGTCGGAACTCAAGAGACAATTTTGATCTGCCTGTTCTGGATGGGGTCACACTTCCCCAGAAGGAAAAGGTACGCAGTCTAGAGGTGCTTCTGGATCCATGTCTCTCCTTGGTGTCCCAGGTTTAGACAGTGGCCAGAAGTGCCTTCTGTCAGCTTCGCCTTATACGCCAGCTACGTCCGTTTCTTGAGTTAGACGACCTCAAAACAGTGGCACATCTGCTGGTAACCTCCAGACTGGATTACTGCAATGTGCTCTATGTGGGGTTGCCCTTGTACGTAGTCCCAAAACTACAGTTGGTCCAAAATGCGGCAGCTAGGCTGGTCTCTGGGTCATTTAGGAGAGACCATATTACTCCCGTATTGAAGGAGTTATACTGGCTGCCAATATGTTTCCTGGCAAAATACAAGATGTTGATCATAACCTATAAAGCCCTAAACAGCTTAGACCCTGAGTTTTTAAGTTAACGTCTTCTTCGTTATGAACCCCACCACCCATTGAGATCATCAGGAGAGGTCTGTCTGCATTTGCCACCAGCTCACAACAACTGCCCTCGATAGTTTTAGTGTCATCTGCAAATTTGGCAACTTGGCTGATTACCCCAGCTTCTAGACTGTTTATGAACAAGTTAAAGATCACGGGTACTAGTACAGATTCTTGGGGAACCCCACTTCTTACTTTCCTCCACTGTTAAAACTGTCTATTTATTCCCAGCCTCTGTTTCCTGTCCTTCAACCAGTTACCAATCAACATATGAACCTTATCTCTTATCCCATGACTGCTGAGTTTATGCAAGAGCCTTTGCTGTGGAACTTTGTCAAAAGCTTTTTACAAGTCTAAGTATACTATGTCAACTGGGTCACTTTTGTCCTTATGCTTGTTGGCACTCTCAAAGAAGTCCAAAAGGTTAGTGAGGCAAAACCTGCCCTTCCAGAAGCTATGCTGGTTCTCCTCCAGCAAGGTCCGTTCTATGTGAGCTGTTGGTGACTGACCAGGAGAGAGATCTTGGGGTTGTGGTGGACAGCTCATTGAAAATGTTGACACAGTGCATGGCAGCAGTGAAAAAGGCCAATTCCATGCTAGGGATCATTAGGAAGGGGATTGAAAATAAAACTGCTAGTGTTATATTGCCCTTACTTAAATCTATGGCAGGGCTGCTCAACTTCAGCCCTCCTGCAGATGTTGGCCTACAACTCCCATAATCCCTGGCTATTGGCCACTGTGGCTGCAGATTGTGGGAGTTGTAGTCCAAAAACATCTGGGGGGCCTAAGTTGAGCAGGCCTGATCTATGGTGAGGCCACATTTGGAGTTCTGTGTTCAGTTCTGGTCACCATATCTTAAGGACATTGTAGGACTGGAAAAGGTGCAGAAGAGAGGAACCAAGATGATCAGGGCCTGGAGCAGCTTCCTTATGAGGCAGGGGTACAGTAACTGGGGCTCTTTAGTTAGGAAAAGAGGCAACTACGGGGAGACAAGATAGAGGTGTATAAAACTGTGCATGGAGTAGAGAGAGTAGACAGGGAGAAATTTTTTCTCCCACTTACAACACTAGAATCAGGGGCCATCCCATGAAACAGAAAGTCAGGAAATTTAGGACTGACAAAATGAAGTACTTCTTCACACAGTGAGTAATTAACTTATGGAATTTTCTGCCTCAAGATGTAGTGAATGCCACTAGCTTGGATGGCTTTAAAAGGGGCTTAGACAAAGTCATGGAGGACAAGTCTATTAATGGCAACTAGTTTGGTGGCTATAGGCCACCTCCAGCCTCCTATGCAATATGCTGCAAAATACCATTTGCAGGGGAGCAGTGGCAGGAGACAGGGTGTGACCCCTGCCTTTGTGCTTCTCGGAGGCATCTGGTGGCCAATTGTATGAAACAGAATGTTGGAAAGGCCTTGAGCCTGATCAAGCAGGGCTGTTTTTATGTTTTTATGTTATGTACCTACCTGTTTACTTTCTATTCAAGCTCACACAAAGTATTGGCTTAGACGTTGTCATGTTGGGTTGTCAACACCATTCAACACTGCTATCAACTGGCACGCTAGCCATTCTTATGCAAGTCAAGGTGCATTTGATGAGGGCTGTGGTCAAGTCTGTGGTGTTCATTCATTCAGTTCCTCTGGACATCGTCTGCCAGGCAGCGACGTGGTTGTCCCTGCTATCCTTCATTCAGCACCACGCCCTAGATGTCCAGTTGTGCAGGCATGCATCTTTCAGAAAAGCAGTTCTCCAATCACAATTTGTGTGATCCCAGCTCCAGGTAATGATAATGCAAAAAAATGAAAACTCTCAGTTCAAATATATAAATAGCTTAGATTATAAGATACCACAATTTCATCAAATGTAGGTGTTGGGTAATATTTATTTATTAATTATTCAGATTTGTACACCGCCCCAAACTTTCATCTTTGGGCAGTTAACAGTAGGATAAAACAAGTTTAAACATATACAAAAACTTAAAACAATTTAATGATTTAAAAATCACCTGCAGATTAAAACCTTAAAATTTTAAAGAACTGTCGTAAATCTGTTAGCTCGGCTAACCCAACAGGATTTACAACCCCTTCAGCTCTCCCCCTGTGAATTAAACAGAAAGTAGCAGTGAAGCTGCATGAAGGAAAACGAAAGACTCACAAAGAAAAATAGTAGTAAACGAATAAAGTCCCCTGAACTAAACTAGGTGCCCCGCTCTACAATAACTGAGTAATAACTGAAAAGAAAAAAACAGGCGAAATCCCCGCCTCCTCCTGATCAGCTTCCTCAGCCCTCATGTCCGGCAGCTGTTCTGATTCCTCAGCTCCAGAGTCTGTTCTCCCTGCCAAATCCTGTTGCTGTGCCTCTGAGCCTGCACTCCCAACCGAGTCCTCCTGTTCCTCCTCTGACTCTTCTGAGTCAGAGGTCTGGGCCATGACAAGAACTGAAAAAGTTTGGGTGAAGAGGTGGGTTTGCAAATGCTTTCTAAAAATTGTCAGAGATGCAGAGCATCGTATCTCAGTAGGGAGTGCATTCCACAGTCTCGGGGCAGCAACCGTGAAAGCTTGTCCCTGAACTAGCCGAGCTGGCTGCAACGGATACAGATTTCTCCAGATGATCTCAATGGGTGGTGGGGCTCATAATGAAGAAGACATTATCTTAGATATCCAGGGCCTAAGCCATGTATCACTTCATTTATATCAACATTTTGATCCCAATTACTAAAAGTCCTATCAAATGTTCTCATGTTAAAAGCATACATAAAAACATGCATAAATACATAAACAATGTCTCTAAAAGCGTCCAAAGATTATATTTTTGAGTGTGCCCTGATCCATGCTGTCAAAATCTACACATAGGCTTTACTCAAGTTCCATAGACATGTCTAAATCTTCCATTAGAAAATATCTACAAATGCTAGGAGGTGTTTCCAGTGATGTTTTATAATGGAGCAGAATCCATAAGAAAAAAATAGCTGTTCTGATGACATGTATCCAATCATTCTTAGAAGTACGCCAGACACATTTCAGCTGCTCAGTCTTCCTCAGTGGCGTAATTTAGAAAGTTCTTCAATGCACTTACGTATAGCAGTAGCAATAGCACTTACATTTATATACCGCTGTATAGCTGGAAGCTCTCTAAGCGGTTTACAATGATTTAGCATATTGCCCCCCAACATTCTGGGTACTTATTTTACCGACCTTGGAAGGATGGAAGGCTGAGTCAACCTTGAGCCCCTGGTCAGGATTGAACTTGTAACCTTCTGGTTACAGGGCGGCAGTTTTACCACTGCGCCACCAGTATAGACCATATGTTGTTCTTTTATCCCGAAATGGAGATATCAGTTTCCCTTGCCACCCTTCATTCAGCACTATGCCCTGGATGTCCAATTGTTCAGGAAAGTGCCTTTCGGAAAAGTAGTCCTCCAGTTGCTCTTCGTGTGATCCCAATCTCCAGGTAAGCCTCAACAGCTTGCAGTTCACCCTTAGGTGTAAGGCACAGAGACCACGCAGACTAACAACAGGTTGTTTACCTGTAACTTTGGTTCTTTTAGTGGTCATCTGTGCTCTTACACGCCTATCCTTCCTCTCCTCTGTGATTCTGTGGTACGGTGGACTCGGAGACTTAGGATGGAAGGAGTGATGCGTGTGCACAAAAGGGAAGGGGGCAAGACTCCCGCCAAAACAACAACATTGAAGCTTGGAAGGTTTCCGGAGTGGATCTCTGTCCAGGTGCAAAGCCCTTGGGTGTAAGAGCACAGATGGCCACTGGAAGAACCAAAGTTACAGGTAAGTAACCTGTCATACTTTATTATACAGTGCAGAATCATGTGATAAATTATTCTTTAGACATATTTGTCTTGGCATTTGCTTACTAATTTATAGCTAGACTAAGAAGTTTACAGTTTTTGCTAGTGTTGTTTCATAGTGGCCATTTAAAATTACAGTTACTGTTATCAAACAGGGGTCTTTTCCAGCCCTACCATTTAACTGGAAATGGCAAGAGAGTTGAACCTGTTGAACCTGTGCTATTCCATACTTTTAACTTTATACTGCAAAAATGAAAACTGACAGATAACTTTTGTTCTTTAATGCTTCAATAAACCAAAGAGCAAGGACAATAAATCTGCATACTAACCTCACCCTGTCAACTCCCTATACTATAGAACTAAAAATTTATAGATTTTTTTAAAAGATTATAGCCTTCCAACAATCTTCTGATTTTTTTAAAAAAGCCATTTTCAAATCTCGACACACAATTAATTGAGTTTTAAAGGCTAATTATAGTTTTCTCTCTTTCTGTGTGTTGATATGTAATAATTGGGGTTTAGCTATTAGTAAAAATGACTTGCCCCATTTATTCTTTTATCAGAAAATATTGAGGAGGATCCATTAGTTGTCAGTAGTCTTGTAAAAGTTAATGAGGCTAACAAGAATTGCTGGAAACAGATTTGGAAAATTTTAGATTAAATTACATCAGTCCCAATGACTCATGTATCACTGTCGCAAAGGGCTATAAGAAAGTTTAATATTTAGGATGAAAATATCTTGGACATTTGCAGAATACTTAGATTAATAACTACAGAACTGGGAGTGGTTCTTGATTGCACAAGATTGCACAGAAATGTCTACCAGACCCTTGCCAGCTGGATTTCTTCCTTTGCTGCATCTGTTTGAAGACACTGGAATATTCCAATCCCATATAAGAAGGTTCTGCTCTTAGAGCTCTTCTGCTGTTCAGTCAATATTGCCAGAATAGAATAAGATAATGCTTGGCTTGCTTTCTGCAGGCAAACTAATTGAAAGAGGGGTAGTGGCAAAATGGTGGTAGTCATGGGAAGCAGCTCTGATACTCTACTTTCCTCTGATCAGATTAGAGTTCCTACCCCCCCCCCCGCACACACACACAACACCCTTCATCTGTGTTAGAGTTGCTTGTAATTTGAAATAGCTGAGAGTCTGCCACAACTTTGACAGGAATTGCAATTTCTGGTTAAACAAGCACAGTTTTTGTTACACTTTTAAACAGTTGATTAGAATTAATAAACTTACCCCTGCTAACTTGACAAAGAGGCACCTTTCAAAGTATATTAACAGTGGGAGAACAACTATTTCTATTTAACCCAGTGTAGCATCTCTCCAGTGATGACTGCTGGTATCTCCCTTGTGCTTCTAAAAAGATCGCCCTTTGTTACTGTCACAATTTTCATACTACTTTTCTTACTGTTCTTGTTATGTAAAACAATTTTGTGAACTTTATCTTGAAGCAGTATATGAATATCAAAGCAGTTTATAAATATAATAGAACAGGAGGATAGCAGCACTCACTGATAAAGCTAAATTCTTCAATGAAATCTATAAAGAGCTCTGTAACTTTGGACAGAAGAGTTAGGAGCACGGTCCATCAGTTTCAGTATTGTGTCTCCAATATGGGTTAGTATTGATTTGGATGCCTTGGGAAACTACTGGGGCAAGAACATTCAGAATGAATTTATCAGATCTTCAGCATTCCTGTTCTCTCCACCTTATGAAACCTTGGCGTAAGTTCCTGGGGCTGTAAGCATTCATCAGTAGGTCAAACCAGGCAGCACTTGGCAGGAGCCAGTGCTTTTACTGTGCTGATCTGCTGCTGGGGGACAAGATAAAAATCCAGACATTCAACTGAATGCGTTTTTGGCAAACAGTGTGGATAAATTTGGCCTTAGGATCAGAACAATCTGATTAATTTGTGCAAAAGGAATTCCTTTATTATAAAGTAAAGAATTAAATCCTGTTTCATTAGTCTGAAGCCTTTCAGAGCACCACCCAGTTTTTAAAAAGCTAGCATAAGTACAATAGACATTTAAAAGCAGTAGCTGCACAGACGAGCAAAAATACAAACAGATTGAGGATGAAAAGATCTAAAAATATTACACAAAAGATGTTAAAAATGTGGGCAGATAGGCCTTAAAAAAAAAAAAGACAGCACGGTTAAGAACATAAGAACAGCCCTGCTGGATCAGGCCCAAGGCCCATCTAGTCCAGCATCCTGTTTCGCACAGTGGCCCACCAGATGCCGCCAGAAGCCGCAGGCACTTGGTTGGTGCCAAGTTAGCCTCTCGAGGGAAACCATTCCACAACTGGGGTGTTGCAGTGGAAGAGCCCCTTGACATAATCACTACTTGCCTCAAAACAAAAGGCTAGAGAACCCTGAGAAGGGGTCTCCTAGGACAATGTTAATAAATAGGCAGGTTGATGTGGGAGAAGGCAATCCTTTAGGTACACATCCTAAACTACAGAGGACTTTAAAGGTAAGAACCAGCATCCTGAAATAGATCCCTGGCTGGTGTGGTTGTGTAAGGCATGCAGAATGTGTCTTGGTTACGTTACCTCACACTCAAGCAATTCTTGAGCAAACACATTGCCTTTTTAGAAAATTAGTATTAACATAGTTTTGAAACTTTTTGTTTTCAATCTGTTGTTATAGCACCACCATCATTACTACTACAAATATCTATATGCTGCTTCTCAACCATTCTTAAACTGGTTTGCATTAAAAAAAGATGGTTTACAATCTAAAAGGATATACAAGGTAAGCATCATCAGCAACTATTGGAGGGATGATGTGCTGGGGTTGGATAGGGCCAGTTACTTCCCCATGCTAAATATATAATTGCTACTTGCTTGGTTAGCAGGGGCTAACTGAGATAGCATATACAGTTCAGACTTCATTTACTGGAAAATTTTGTGCCTCAGATCTTCTCAATTTCTGAAATTTCTGTTGTCATAAAAACAAATTTAATTTCCTCAGTACGCTACAGTTGACCTGGGATCTGTGCTTTACAAATATTTTTTTGAAACAGATTTGTTATTAATGGGCAACAGCCACTAGGTGGTGCATGTTTATCATGCAACTAGGTCCAAGATAAATAACTGAAAGTTTTACAAAAGTTTGCTTAATGCTTAATCTTTTTCCTGTTGCTTTGTATAGGAAAAAAACTTGTCAGTTTGGAGTCCTCTTTTTCCAAGATAAAGCTAACACGAATCCATTACTTGAAAGCAATGCCATGTTTGGGCTTATATTTCAAATGAAAATGTATCCTAGTATAAAAATAGTAATTTGGTTCAAATGGTTGTTCTTGTGTTAGCCCTAAGAAAATGAGCTTTGGAATATCTTTTGGGTCAGTAAAACTGTGTCTAGTGCAACTGTTGATTTCTGAGAAATGTAGATCTTACATTTAAAAAGAGCCTACTTATAGGCCTCATGGTTGCAGAGAGATGTTTCAAAAGGTAATTTTTTAAAATTTGTCTTGAGAATCTACTAGTATATATTGGTATGAGGAACCTTCCTCCCCCACCCCATGTTTCCTTGTCCCTTCCCAAAAACATTGGTCTTAATTCCCCTACATCTGCTTCTTCCACAAAATCTCATCATTCCTTTCCACCGAATCTGCTGCTACTATTCTGTTTTGCAAGTTAAAAAGAATACAGAAAGTAGCACATAGATGCCTGCTAACTGGCCACTCACCTTTCAAAATGGTGGCTGTAGTGACCAGTCTCCCTCCTCTCTCTAAAGAGTGAATAGGAAATGAACCCCTGTCTTGACTGACAGGCTGGTGACCTCCATGTCTCGACCAACCAGTCCAAAAGGTTGGTGGGACATGAGAGCTGCAAGGGAGGGATTCTAGGAATAAGAAAGGAAGTCTTGGCAGAGAGTGTGGACTAGCCTGAAGTCTGTGCTGGAGGAGCGAGGAGGACATGCAGCAATGGAGTTAGCTGCAGCAGGATAATTTCTCAGGGTGAGAGATCTGCAGGAGGCTTGATTCTCATCAGGAGTTTGTGAGTTCAAGGGAAAAGGGGAAGCCAGGACTTTGTTGGCTTTGGGAACCCAGCTTAGGGAACAGTTTGTGTAGTCAGACTTTGCATCAGGAAATTTATTTTTATTTTAGTGTGTGGCTTTGCACTTCCTGAATATCTGTTCTTGGCAACTGAGTAACAAAGATTTTAAAGTGTGCCACCCCAGCATCATCGAGGCACTTTTGAAGTATTCTTG
This sequence comes from Hemicordylus capensis, assembly GCF_027244095.1. Classification (NCBI taxonomy): domain Eukaryota; kingdom Metazoa; phylum Chordata; class Lepidosauria; order Squamata; family Cordylidae; genus Hemicordylus; species Hemicordylus capensis. The sequence continues at coordinate 80,269,601 of NC_069657.1, read as the reverse complement.
TAACCACCTGATTATTTTTGAAGTGTTTCTAATTATTTTTGAAGTGTTTAGCTAAGCCTCAGATGGAACCAGTCTGTAGTAAATGAATAAAAGTTTTTTCTTTCTGTTCTTTTTACAAGCCTCAGAGGGTTGAATTATTAACCCTGCAGGAGGCAGAGGACGATAAGGGGGATTTATCTGGTGCAGAACACATCTCAAATACAGCTTGGCCAAATTAACAATTAACTCTATGTGCAGGCAGACGCAGGGAGGCAGCTTTTATTCTTGCCCTGGTAAGGAGAAGCAAAGTGAATCGGGGACTGCCAGTCACCCCAAACCCCGTTGGGAAAGACTTTCTATGGAGATGGCTTGGTGGCAGAATATTTTTTCTTTCTGGGTTTTGGAAAGTTAAAGATTTTTGAGCCTACCAGTCTGCTTTTCAAGCAGAGGAAAGGGATGACTCAGCACTAGATTCTTCCCTCGTGCTGCAGAGCTGACTCAGACTGGTCAATTAGTTAAGCATTAACTGGCTGAGGCAGGAAGGAAAGGAAAATTTTTCCACTACCCACAATCTGCTACAGTGGCTGTCTTATATTTAGCAGGGGCATAACAGTGGTCCCTATACAGCTCGACATAGAGTGGCTCCCTTGCTTTCCTTCTTAGATTGTGAGCCCCTTCAAGACAGAGAACCATTTCCTTTTTCCCATATTAACTGCTTTGTGAACATTTTATTGAAAAGTGGTATATACTGTACTGTTGCTATTTATGGCATGGTCTGTGTCTGTTACTACTTGTGTTACATAATGAAGTTTGTATCTTATATAGATCAATCAAATTTAACATATGATAAAATAACTTGGTATATTTCTGCTTGTGGTAAATGTGAAGAATTTGACTTGTGGAATTTTGGTTTTTGCTTTGTCAAGCATGGTTTCCTGTGTATAAATGTAGCATTTATAAACTGCTAAAACAGTTGTATTTTAAAATCTCTGAATTATCTGTTTTGGCACCAACTGTCCGTGGAAGTAAGTCCTGCATCTTTTCAAATTCTTTTACATTTGTACCAATTATTTCTAGTCTCTGCCCAAGCTGCAGCATTCAGAGCCTTCTGCTTATTAAACCATGTGATGTTTAATTAATTTATCTTTGCAGAATATTTGTGGCATTTTAACTTCAGCCTTATATAATTGCATTATGGATTGTGGTATTTATTTTGGAAACCTGGGCAGCACTGAAATCCATCAGTTACTGGATTGTCAATTATAAATTGAACAGAAATGAATACTAGGAATAATCTGTAACGTGTATAGAGCCTCTGTTGTGGTGTTGTGATTTTTCTCTGGTAGTACTAATAAGATGTCTGTTATATAGAGAACTGTTAAAGATTCTCCTTTACTTGCTGATCATGCTAAAGAAAGGCATGCATAGCGAAGGAGGGGCCATGTCTCTTTGCTCTTGACCATATTGTAAAAGAAGGGAAATAAATATGTTTGCAGAGGAAAGCATATAGTCTTTTGCTCCAACTTCTTCTTTTTGCTTCCTGTATGTCCGTATCTCTTTGTGGACATGGATGATAGTATGAGAAGCAGACTTTAAAAGAATTTATTTGGAGACTGTGAAGACACGTTACTATTTTGAGAGACTTGGGATATTTGTTCTGCATAAGAAGTGATAGGTTTCCATTTCTTGTCATAAATACAAACCCTTATCCATGTGATTTCTGGTGCAAAAAGGAGTAATGTACAGTGTGTATGTTCCTTCTGTGGAATTTGTGTTCTCTTATTGCCATCTGTTTTTCAGTGCAGAGCAAATAATTATTATTCAAGACTTGCTATACCTGGTAATAAGTGTTGTGAATGAGCAGGTTTTCCTGGTAGTTGTAAGTCTTTCTCACAACTGTTGTATGACATATTTTGGTCACGTGTGAGTGTGGACAGGACTGCAACTGTTATTGCAGGCTTGCTTAAAAAAAAAAAGTCCAAACTTCTCCTGCATTTATACCATTCACTACCTTCAAAGAGAAAAACTTGTTTCAAGGATTGATTGGCAATTCCATATAAGCTAGAGGAAAAACATCTCAGATACTTAGTAGTAGGTGAGACAATCTGATTATATGTTATACTATTGTATAACGTTCTTCTGTAGTGTGAGAAGGTTAATTCATCTATGACTTTCTGCTACTTTTAGCTCATTTGCTTTTATTCCCCCTCATGAAGGTTATCTACTTATATTGGTTGGGAACCAATATATTGCAACTGCATTATTGTTTGAAGTCAGGAACTTTCAGAAGGTACCTAACAGATCACTGAAGTTTGCAGCTGAAATATATGAATGCCCTTACTCGTGTTGGTCACGTGCGTAGACTACTAGTGCCAGGGAAAATAAGCACTGAGAACTAGTCTATGAATTATCTCAGTCTTGACGGTCGAGACATCAGATGCGGTGGCAGGGCAGGGAGCTCCTAGTCAGCAATTGAATGAACTGCTGACTGGGGAAACTCTGAAGGGGCCGACTGTCTCTGTCCCAGGTACTGGTCATGCCCCCGTGTCTTACATGTGAGTGGGATGTGAGGGTCCACTTGACCCTCTCCCATCCTCCCTGGTCAGCGTTGCATTGAAATGCTGGCTGGCAGGGTTTGCTGGCTGGGTGTAGGAGGGGGCAAGGGTTGGCACCCGCCCCCAGACCCTGGTGGCCAGAGGATGGTTGTTCTCCTTTGTTCAATGGTTCTTATGCCCCTGCTTTGGTGACAGCTAAAGTTGTGGTCCAGGGTGCCTCTGACATGATGGGCACAGGGTGATGACTTAAGTTAGTGGTGCACCAGAACATTTTCTGCCATGTGACTCAAAGAATACTTTTGAGATGCTCAGTACAATTGTATCTGATCTACTCCCTTACTTAATTTTAATGCACAGCCACTTTCTATACTACACTGCAGGCAAGATATGAAGAAAGCTAAAGTCTGTTTAGGCAATTTTTACACTCAACCAAATGTTGATTTAGAATACTGTCAGTATTACATTTAGATTATCATATTCTGTTTTCAGTTGTTCCCCAGCATAACAAAATGCTAAAGGCAACAAATGGCTAACAGATGGTGTAATGAGAATCTTGGTGGTGAGAGGGCCAGTCTACCCTTACCTCTCTGGATTCCTCTTTTCTTTGGGTCCTTGCTGCCAATACCTCCTTAAGACCCCAGTAAGGAGTTCTTAAGGTCTGCATAGGAATTGGCGGTCTCTGGCCTTCCCATCTACATAGATGGGAAGACATAGGCAAAATCCTTTTGTATTTTCGATTTCGAGGAAAACCCGAGCCAAACAGGCATGTTGGTTCCTTCATAGCATTCAAACACACCACTAACCCAACACAACCTTTAAAAAAAAGAAAGTCTTATTACAAGTTTAGGAACAAGGATCAGGGGTAGAAGAAAAGATGAGTCATATAAGAAAGTAAAAACTTGCATATTAGCTTCTAGCCCTACAGGCCTAATTTGTAGGTCAGCTTAACTAGAGAGAAACAAACAGGGCTTGTTCCCTTGAAGAAGAGGGAACAATGGTGGGGAGTGAGATGTGACTTCACCAAACCCGGTTGGAGTAGGCAGGGCCAAAGTTATCCTTACAACCAATAGGAGATGACATTTCTCAGACTCATGGACCCAGAATTGCTGGGAGCAAATAAACCCCATTGGTAGCTTCATTGATGGACAAGGCCCTGGGGTCTCGGGGTCTCCTGCTTACATCCCCCCACCCGAACCTGAAAAGAGAAGGCAAAACATATTGGCTTTGGCAAACTAGAGCTAAATGGTTGTTTCATTGTGTGGTTTCTGCCGGCAGTACTGTGAGAGTAAACAGGAGGATTCCAAGTTCCCTCCCTGGCAGCATCTCCAAGGTAGGGCTGAGAGAGACCCCTGCCTGCAACCTTGGAGAAGCCACTGCCATTCTGTGCAGACAGTACTGAGCTAGATGGACCAGTGGTCTGACTCGCTATAAGATAGCTTCCTGTGTTCCGAAGTAACTAAATGGTTGAGGTTGGTAGTGCACATGCACTACCAGGCACTACTGTATTTGTATCCATGTGTCATGAGGTCATGTGGGACAGCTGCCTCAGACAGCGGGTGTGGACATCACCCCACCTGCCTATTGCTGCAGCTCCTGGCTCTCTACTGCCCCCCACCCTATTGCTGCCCCAGATGCTGCCCTCTTTCCCCCTTGCTGCTGGATGGGGCATGCTGCTGGTGCTGCTTGCATGCCATGAAACAGCAGTTAGTGTGGATTCAAGCACCAGCAGCTTTGTAAGTTGGCCTCTCTCCTTTGCCGTGGCACTTGTGCAAGCCCTCTCTTGCTCTTTCTTCCACTGTCTCTCCATTTTTGCACTAGCTTGTGCAGACACAAAGCAGACAGGTTTGGTGCTGGAGGAGAGAGACGGCAGGAGAAAGAGAGCTGGCACTAGTGCAGCAGAGAAGAGGTCAGTGCTCAGATTAGCCAGTGCTTGGATGCATGCTAGCCCCTGCCTTGTGGCATGCAAGCAGTGATGGTTCGCCCTCTCTATCAGTGAGGAGAAAGAGGGGGCATCTGGGCTGGTGAGGGATGTGAGCGATAGGGGCAGGATAGCATCAGTGCTGGCTGCAGCCTGGGGTGGGTGGGTGAGGCTGTTGAGGGGGGACAGGTTGGCTCATCACTGGTGAACAGCAACAAGCCAGTGCTGTCTCTGTGTGTATGCTTTTAATTGGAATGATGACCGAAACTGGACAGTGTGCTTATTAATGGAATTCAAATGCTGAAATCTTGGAATCTCTGACAAAGGATTAGTGAGCTGGGTGTTACTGGCATAAAACTGCATAGTACTCCTTGTAGCTGTATTTTCTCCTTAGTTTAGCACAAGTATTGAACTGAGATGCAGACACAGTAGATGGCGCTTCATTCCTGTTTAAGGGCATAGAAAAGCGATTTAAAACTGGTTAACCTCTGAACAAATATACTTCTTTAGAACTGGTTATATTTCTTCAGTAAAGCAGTTTGAAAGCTTATATTTTTGATAAGATAAGCATAAGATAAGCATTAGACATGCCTCCCCCAACAACTATTCTCAGAGTCTTTAGATTTATGCACCATTAGTTTCTAAAAATGTAAGACATCGGTTGGAATCATAAATACCTTGGTGCAATTTATCTGTTTATTTCCCTTTAAAATGTTTCCAACCTTTTGCTTTGTATTTGGAATCTGTCCCCTTGATCAGTTGCTCTGATATTAGTTTCTTGCTTCATTTCCTGGTCTTTCTGGCTTTCCTTGTTTAATGGTGGTCACACTTGCTCTAATACTCATTTCTCAGAATTGCAAAATAAAGTGGAGTGGGTTGATAAGTAATCCACTGTAATGTACATCAGTATTTCTTCTCCCAGGTTCCACTGATTTGGAGAGTGTTTCTGTTAACTGAGTATGAGCAAAAGATTTAAAGATTATTTTTGAAAACAATTACATACATTTCCATGTCTGTTTTTCAAAATTGTATGAGACTGTCAAGGATTATGGGTTGCTATCTCCGCTGTGCTGACTAGTCTGAATTGCTGGTTCATCTTTTTAGTTCCTGTTTATCACTTCTTGGCTTCATGAAGTGGCTTTCAATAATGCTGCTTACATCCTGTTTGTATTTTGCTCTTTATCTATTTACATGAGAACACTTGGCCTTAAGGGCTAGCAATTTTTCTTTTCTTTTGCTATTGCCACTCTTCCAGTGGCAAGGAAACGTTACTCCAAAAGCAGTTAGCTTTTTGGATATGACATTGTAGACTTCCCAGGCATCTTCCTTGTAATTGGTATGTTTAGTTGACTGAGGTAAACATGATAACATTTTTTAACCCTTTTACTTCATCAAGGCTCAGATTGACAAGCCAAGGAACATCTAGCTATTGCATTGTTTCAAAACACACTCACAAATGCGCACACACACTCTCTGAAAGAAATGTAGGCTTTTGAATAAACATAGAAGATAATAGAGCAAGAGGGGGGAAATTCCAAAGATCCCTGTAGACATGCCTAAAGTGCTTCAGGGTGTTTCAGGATGGGGAGTCTGTTTTTACTTCTCTGCCACAGCTCACACTGCATTGGTTGCTGCTCCAGAGGTCCCCCACAACTTGAAGTGTAGCTTTTTGTGGCTTGTGAGATGCTGCAATAGAAAATGGGACTACACAACTTGGAACTGTTGTGCAGAAAGTGGGGCTTGACAAGGCTGTCTTGTATTTTGAATAGCTAGTCAACAAGGTATTATTCTGACAACATGGCTACCAAATTTTATTTATTATTACATTATATTTTTATTTATTATTACAAATGAAGGTAGTGAAAAATGCATCTATATGGTGATGGTTCCACAGGTGCTGTAATGTGTTTAAGTTGCTTACCGCATGGATTGGCATGATTACATGGAGAGTCTCTCCATTTGCACCAGACATGGAGATTAGAGACAGTACTGGGCTGAATAGATCAGTGGCTTGACTTGGTATGAGGGAGATTCATATGTCCATCTTGCTAAGTGGCTATATGAATGGGTATCCATATACAAGCAGGTTTTCTTGATATACACGGTACTCCATTCAGATGTTTGCAACTGTTAAATAGCTTATTTCTACCACAGTTGAGCAAGTCTGAATTTAGAAAGTAAAATTCCTAGGAGAGCCCTGGGGTTCTCTGCAGTTTCCAATGGAGTAATTAAGGGGGAAGAACAGGTACTCCTTGTTCCCGATTTTCTTCCTTTGATCAGATTTCTCTTAATTAAAAGTATGAGCTCTGAATCACGATATTGTCAACGTATATTGCTCAACTGACTCATTTCTAAGTCTTGATAAGGGAATTATTGTCTCCATTCTACACTCCTTTAGGAAATTTTGAGGGCCTTCTTTCAATTCATTTTTTCACTACAAGCACACTTCCTCATCTACAAGCCTCCAGTCAGGAATTGGAGTATTCATTTTTAGCTTTCTTGTTCTTTTCAAAACTTGTTATATTGAGCGTTTGACTGTTTGTTGTTTGTTTGACTGCCTATTGCTTTCAACTCATTTTAGCCTACTTTCCAGTAGGCTTATGAGATTTCTGTGCTGTGTGTGTGTCCATGTGCCCCCCCACCCCTCAACTTTGCAACACCTGGACCAATATGAACCAAATCGGGTACAGTTATAGGGACACATAGGGACATGACATAGTTTACCATGAGGTCATCCATCCTGATCCAAGATGGCGAGGCGGACATGTGAACTTTTGAGGCGCAAGAACCGCCTAACCGATTTGAACCAAATTTGCTACAGCTGTAGGGACACATAGGAATGCCCAAATGATGTGGTGTGTGATGATGCCATCCATTCCAATTCAAAATGGTGGCTGCATGAACATCTGAGGTCCAAGCGGGCTAATTTGTGGACTGCTTAACCCATTTGAACCAAATTAGGTACAGTTGCAGTGAGTGACACACAGGGTCACCTCAACGGCATAGTTTGTGATGATGATGTCATCCACACCAGTGATCGTTCTAACATGCACGCGCTCACAAGTTATTTTTATGTCTGCTCAGTTAATTTTAGATCCCGCTCAGGTTGAATCAGGAAGGGCCGATTCTTAATGCATGTGTGCACACACTGCCTTGATACTGCCACCCAGAACAAAACTCATTCTGCACACAGATGAAAATTTTTTTTAGAGAGAACACTGATCCACACCGATTCAAGATGGTGGATGCGTAAATTTGGAGGCGCAAGCGGCCTAACTTGTGAACCGCTTAACTGATTTGAACCAAAATTGCTATAGCTGTAGGGACACATAGGGACACCTCAGCGGCATAGATTGTGATGATGTCATCCAACCTAATTCAAGATGGTGGACATGTAAACTTTTGAGGCGCAAGTGCACTAATTTGTGGAGAGTCTAACTGATTTGAACCAAATTTGCTACAGTTTTATGGACACGTAGGGACGTCCCAGTGGTGTATTTTGTGATAATGTCATCTACCCCCATCCAAGATGGTAGACACATGAACATTTGAGGTGCAAGAGATCTAACTTGTGGACCTTGATTTGAACTAAATCTAATCTAGTTGTAGAGACAGTGAAAGGAAAGTAGGCTGATTAGTTCTTACTAGAACAACTTCTTTTGTTTCTTCCCAACTTATTAATTCACTTTAACACTTAAATACCCTCTTTCACTTTATCTCCATGCCATGAAAAGTATCACCTACTAAAATTCTACATGCTAGGCTTCTTTTAAAAACATCAATAGAGCCAGTAAAAAGATTCACAGCCCTTTGGGAATAGGAACACTAGCTCACATTCTATGTAGTATTAGAAATGTGGTACAGGAGCTGCATTGGAGCTCAGCCTGAAGCATTGCCATGCAGCCAGATGTGTGCAGGGAGAGAGTGGTTTTTGCTCCCTGTTCTGTCTTGTAGAAGCACATTTTGACTTCAGAGGATTGTTTGACCTTCGGGAACATATTTCTGAAGTAAAAAAGTAGTTTTGGAGGGAGGAGTGAAAATTGTTTCCTTTTGCCTTCTTATGTCTTTGATTGTTCAGCAACACTCTGTGCCTCTTCCACAGATACAGCTCCTGTTCCACACTCCTAACACTGCACAGAATGTGAGCTATGAAAAATATAGTTCTTCTGAGGACTTACAGTTGTTAAAGCAAGGGATTTTAGAACATTTTTTCATGTGTCAAATGTTTACATTGACTTTCTGAGTTCTAGTAGCTAAGGCATGAGAACTTCAAGTGTAAAAAGCAGTAAGGTCAACTTGTTGTAGTAGTACAGCATCATCAGTACACATGATATTTTGTTTTCCATAAGCAAAAAATGTAGACAAGTCCCTGCTCTTAAGAAATTTGCAGTCAGAATAGACAGAAGGTGGGGTGGGAAAAATCAGAATAAGAAAGGATGTATGTGAGCAAATGCACTTAAACTTGGTTAAGTACACTTGGAATGGGGATTTAGGTAGGCATTGAGGAGGGAGCTGAATAGGGGAGGGAGAAAGGTTGTACCATGAGAAAGAAAGTTTCATGTATAGTGGGCAGCAACAGAGAATGGGCTGAGTTTTATTAAACAGCAAGAGACTTTCAGGTATCTAAAAAGGATGGTATCTGGTCTTGTGGTAGAGAGCATGAATTGTCTCCTTTACTAGGTAGGGTGTGCTCTGGTTTGCATTTGAATGGAAGACCACATGTGTGAACACTAAGATCTTCCCCTTAAGTGATGGGGCTGCTCTGGTAAGAGCACCTGCTTGCTTAAATGCAGAAGGTCTGAAGTTCCCTTCCTGGCATCTCAAAGACAGAGCTGAGAGAGACTCCTGCCTGCAACCTTGGAGAAGCCGCTGTCTGTCTGTCTGTATTTATTGTTAGATTTGTATACTGCCTTTCATTAAAACAATCTCAAAGCCAGGGGCATAGCTAGGGGAGAGGAGGCCGTGTTCACCTCTCTCCCTGGCAGCCCCTCGGAGTAAGGGAGATAATGAAGAAAATAGGGAGGGATGGAGCTGGGGGGCCCCGCAGGTGCTGGGAGGCCCCGCAGGTGCTGGGAGGCCTGGGTTCTTTGAACCAATCTGCTCCATTATAGCTACATCCCTGCTCAAGGCAGTTCACACAGAAAAAATAAAACAAGACTATAAAATTACACAATTGAAATATTAAGCTAGAATATAAAAACATAGATCTGACTAAAAAGATTTAAAATACAAGCACAATATAACTATACAAAATGCAAAGTAGCATGATGAGTAGAGACAATCATATAAAAGCCTGGGTAAAGAGCCAAGTTATTGTTGGAAGTGAAGGACTATGTGCTGTCTCTTGTCTCAATGACAGTGGAGGACAGACTAGTGAGTCAGAGGGCTAGATGGTCAAAACACTGGTCATCCCTTCTCCACTGCTCTGACACTATCCCTTTGGAATGTAGATTGCTACTCTCAGGGACCCTTCCTTCCTTCCAGCCACCTCTTCTCTTCTCTTCCCTTCCTTCTGCCTTGCATCATGCAAGCTCCTCTCCCCTGCACCATGTGTGCAGAGATGCAGAATCCATCTGCATCCAGCTAGATAGATAGATTAGAGATCCTAATTCCTCACTTTCCTATCTAGAATGGAGTTCTCTAATAAATACCATTTATATTGATTTGAAACTATGAACTGGCTCCAAGTTACTTTACTCTCAGCATACATGCATGCCTAACTAAATTCCACTGTGTTGTGCCTCTGTGCACTCTGCTATAATGAAAAAGGGTTTCTCCTACCAGAGAGAATTCCCAACAGTTATCACATGCTTTCTAAAAACTGTGATGGAGACCAAGGAGTGAATAGCCACCAGGAGAACATTCCAGAGTCTGGGCGCAGCAACAGAGAAGTTCCTGTCCCATGCACACGACAGCCAAGCCTCCCTCATTGTCAGCACTCAGAGCAGAGCCCCCTCAGATCATCTCATCCAAGCGGGCAGCAACGCTTGGGAGCAGCCGGTCCCTCAGGTATCCAGAGCCGAAACCCTATTTGTGTAGACAATATTGAGCTAGATGGACCAATGGTCTGACTCAAACCATCTTGACGATCCTGCCAATTTTGGTTTTCGTTTAATATAGTTTCCTTTTTCAGTAGAACCACCAGAGTTTGGCCCTGATGTCCTGGTCCTGTTAACTTTTTAAAAATCTTATAGATCAGAGGCAGCCGGTGAGGGCAGCTCTGAGAGGGCAGTGAAGACATACCTTAAAAGCTCATTACCTTGGTGCTGATTACATCTGGCAGATCCTGCAAGCAGCGGCGCCTTGCCCGGCATCCCTCGCAGAGGCTGCCACTCCTACAGCACTCATCTACCCTCTGCACTTGCGTGGCCAGTAGCAACACCATGCTGACCATGCAAATGGGTGTCATGCATGCGCCGAGGCTAGATGAGTGCCATAGGCAGGGCAGCCTCTGCGAGGGATGCTTCTGTAGTTTAAAGTAGAGGACAAATTTAGATGGTGGGCATCACATACATTTCAAAATAATCCGAGCAGAAAGTAATCTCCTTAAACAAGGTAATAGTAATTGTAAAGTACACAAGATCCTATAGGAACGAACAAAATCCTGCACTGCTATTTTACTTCTCCTAAGTGGATTGGAGCAGAAAATGTATTTCTCCCCCATATACTTATTTTATGTCTGTAAATGTACTGTCTTCCAGATCCATTTGCAAAATTATTTCTTTTAGTCTGAGACTGGAGTTCTCCAGTGTAACCTCTGTCAGACTGCCAGTTTTCAGTTACATTATGATGGACACTCAGGCAACAGAGACTGGAGGCTTGGACAGGTAACTAAGACCTACCTTTAATATTATATGCAATTTGAAAAGCCAGTGAGATTTTTGATCCAGTCATGGTATTGTTAGCATGGTAATGAGGGATTCCAAACAACTTCCTGCTGAAGGAGAAGTTCCATTAACAGACATAGGTATAATAAAAGCTGTCATAAAGGTAAAGTGTGCCGTGCCGTCAAGTCGATTTTGACTCCTGGCACCCACAGAGCCCTGTGGGTTTTTTTTGGTAGAATATAGGAGGGGTTTACCATTGCTTCCTCCCGTTCAGTACGAGATGATGCTTTTCAGCATCTTCCTATATTGCTGCTTCCCGATACAAGTGTTTCCCATAGTCTGGGAAACATACCAGCAGGAATTCGAACCGGCAACCTTCTGCTTGTTAATCAAGCATTTCCCCACTGCAACATGATACATATTCATCTTGTTAGAGTTTCCAAAAGTGGTATTTGACATCTTGATGCTTTAACGAAAGCTTTTATGTTGGCATATAATATGAAAAGATTTTATGATGCCTATATGCTGTTTTCTCAGTAGGGTTACCATTCAATGTATTTTTATGGATTGCTGTCAGTGTTGTTTTTACAAGCTTCTTTGCTGCAATATTTTAGGGGCATTTTGTTGGCCCTCTGAGTTGGAAGGGGGCTTTCTGGGACATAAAGTCCAAATCTGCTTGATCAGCAAATCCAGACAGATGGCTGTCCAACCTTGGTTTGAAGTTCTCCAGTGAGGAAGAGCACATCACTTCCTTTCACCAGTAGCAGAGTTTCCATTCTCTGTCATTTGAGAGTGTGTGTTTGTCAGGAATCATGTAACCTCTATATACAGCACTTTTATCTTCATTGTGAAATACATATTTAGTTCTGGTGGTAAACACAGTGTAATCGTGTATCCAGGATGCTAAGCCTTGGCAAAGTGAATGCAAAAGCTATCAGCTGGAGCAACTATGTGTATGCTTCCTTCACTCCTTCACCTAAGTGCTGCGTTGTTGGCAAGTTCAGGACATAAGAAAATCAGAACAGCCCTGCTGGATCAGGCCCAAGACCTATCTAGTTCAGCATCCTGTTCCACACAGTGGCCCACCAGATTCCTCTGGGAAGCCCACATGCCTTCTTTCTGGATGTTGCTTCCCTGTAACTGGAATTTCGAGGCATCTTGCCGCTGACTCTGGAGGTGACCTATAGCCCTCAGACTAGTAGCCATTGATAGACGCCCTCCATGAATTTATCTAAGCCCTTCTTAAAGTAATCCAGGCAGTGGGCTGTCACCACATCTTGTGGCAGATAATTTCATAGGTGTGAAAAAAATACTTCCTTTTGTTGGTCCTAAATTTATTGTCAATCAATTTCACTGGATGACCCCTGGTTCTAGTGTTGTGTTTCACTCTCTGCACAAACATGCAAAATTTTCTAGATCTCCATCATGTTGCCCCTCAATCTTTTTTCTAAATTAAAAAGCCCCAACACAGTTCTGCGAAGATGAGTCCCTAATCATAAATACTCAAAGGACTAAGGTTATGATATTTGCCAAAAGACTGAAAGAACACAAATGGCAAATTAACAGGAGTAGGGTTGAGCAGGTAAGGAGATATAAGTACTTGGGCATAGTTTTCCATGCAAATGGTACATGGGGTACAGAATGCGAACATGCTGTAGTAAGTGCACAGAGGAGTGCATCTGCTATATTAAAAATATTCCATATTAGAGGGGGCTATTTTATCCCAGCAGCTGTCATGATATACCAGGCAAAACAAATTTGACCATCTCGCTGCTTACTCAAACTTCTTCTAGATCATTTATTAATAAATTCAAAAGCACTGGTTCTAGTACAGATCCCTGGAGGATCCTACTTCTTTCTTCCCTCTATTTAGAGAACTGTCCATTTATACCTACCCATGTATACATTAAATTTATTTATTTATTTGGTTTATATGCAACCCTTCCTAAAGTGGCTCAGGGCAGTATATAAATCTTCATCTTTTATTTTATTTTTATTTATCTATATATTTAAATCTCCTAAATGTATCTGTTGCTAATCCCATGTGTGGCAGCTCTTGCGAGAGCAGCTGCCTAGGGATAGTAATGGGGATGGGAGACAATGGTGGCAGGCCGGCCTGGCCCGGCCCGGCCACAGGAGGCGGTGGCGGGCTGACCTGACCCTGGCCTGGCCACTGCTTGGCCAGAGGAGGCGGCAGTGGGCTGTCCTGGCCTGGCTGCCCACTGGTCTGAGGAGGTGGGAGGAGGAGGTGGTGGGCCAGCCAGGCCCTGGCCCTGCCGCCGGTCGGCTGAAAGAGGTGGTGGTGGGCTGGCCTGGCCTGTCTGCCCGCTGGATGGAGGGGATGGGAAGGGGTGGCGGGCTGGCTTTCCGGCCAGCCCGCAAGCCAGAAAGCTCAGTGGAGGGGGGAAGAAGCGGGCGGAGAGGGAGGGGGAACAGCTGACCAGCCAGCCAGCATGCTGGCATGGTGGTGGTGGGTGGGCTGGCCAGAGGTGCAGACGTTCTGCGCCTGGCCCAGCTAATTCTATACCACCCAAAACTTGCATCTTGGCGGTTTACAATTAAAATATTATTAACATTCAATTTATTAACATTAACATAATATAAAACCCAACATTAAAAGTATTAAAACTATAACTCTAATTAAAAGCCTGGGTGAACAAATATGACTTCAGTGCCTTTTTTAAAGTTTCTAGCGATGGGGAGGCTCTTATCTCAACAGGGAGTGCATCCCAAAACCCAGGGGCACCAATGGAGGAGACACATCCCCAAGTAGCCACCAGATGAACTGGTGGCAACCATAGATATATTCTCCAGAAGATCTCAACAAGTGATGGAGTTCATGGCGAAGAAGGCATTCTCTTAAAAACCCATGGCCTAAGTTAGGTTTTATAGATAATTAGCAATGCCTGGTATTTTGCCCGGAAACTTATCGGCACTCAGTGTAGCTCTCTCAACACAAGAGTAATATTGTCTCTCCAAGATGACCCAGATACCAACCTGGCTGCCGCACTCTGTGCGAACTGCAGTTTACAGATGACGTACAAAGGCAACCCCACATAGAGCGCGTTGCAGAAGTCTAGTCCGGAGGTTACCAGCATATGTACCACCGTTCTGAGGTCATTCATCTCAAGAACTGGATGCAGCTGGCGTACCAGCCGAAGCTGGTAGAAAGCACCTCTGGCCACCGCCTCAACCTGGGACACCAGGGAGAGGTTTGGATCCAGAAGCACCACCAGACTGAGTACCTGTTCCTTCCAGACCCCATTCAGAACCGGCAGATCAAAATAGTCTCCTGAGTTTTGACCTTGCACCGCCTCCAGGCAGGCATTTAAGGAGGTTATGTCTTCTCCCAATGAGGCTGATATGGAGAAATAGATTTGGATGTCATCAGCATACTGATAACATCCTGCACCGAATCTCCTGATGATCTCTCCCAGCGGTTTCATGTAGATGTTAAACATCTACATGAAGGAAGAGAGAACAGCTTGGGTGGCGCACTGACTCTGGTGTTTGCCTCTGCCCCACCTTGCTCCAGGTGTGCCATCTGTGGGGCTGCTGCTGCTGCCGCCCCTGCTACAAAGAGCAGGTTGGGTCAAGGGCGCGAGCCTCTTGGTGCAAGCTGAAGGGTGAGAGTACATGGGCTCTCGTCCTTTTGGCTCTCAGCCGTGCGGCGAGCTCCCTGGGGCCTTAGAAGACCTTCCTTTCATTTTTCCATCAAGAAGCCAGCATGAGAGTTTGATTGCATGAATCCTGGACCTGGTTTTCTATCAAACAAGAGCTGTGGTTGGTTGGGCTGAGGAGATGTGTCTGGGAGAGCAGAAATGAGTGGATGGTGTGGGGGCAGCAACATCCCAGGTAGCGGGCAGAGGGAGGTATGGTGGTGGGAGTTGGGTAGGCCATTACAGAGGGAAACGGTCCAGGCCAGGGTTTCTTAACCTTGGGCCCCCAAATGTTGTTGGACTACAACTCCCAGAATCCCCAGCCACAAAGGCCGTGTCTGGGGATTCTGGGAGTTGTAGTCCAACAACATCTGGGGCCCCAAGGTGGTCCAGGTAATTGAGGCCTGTTCCTTTTTCCAGCTCTTCTCCCAACCCTGTGACCCCAGGGAGCTCTGAGAACACTTCCTTAGGATTAGGGTTCTGCTGTTGAAAGCCAGATCTGTCAACACTAAAACATCTCTCACCCACAATTTGATTGTAGATGAGCATGATGACCTGGTCTGTGTGATGGAGACCTGGTTGGATGAGCTGGGTGGGGTTGGTCTCTCTCTCTCAGCTCTGTCCTTGAGGTTTCCTGATCATGCAACAGCGGATAGGAGAGGAGGCATTGCAGTCATCTATCGAGAGATCTTTCCCATTTCCACGTGCCCGGTCAGACAATCTCAGAATTTTGAGTTTTGTTCTTGAGGGTGGGCCTCTGAGATAGGTTGCTGGTGTACCCACCACTCCACTGCACTTCAGTCTGAGTTGGCGGGGGTGATCTTGGAGGTGGCATTGGGTACCCTCAAACTTATTGTCTTGGGGGATTTCCATGTGAATGTTGAGGCCCCCCTAGTAGCTGCAGCTCAGGATTTTGTGGCCTCCATGACCTCCATGGGCCTGTCTCAGCTAGTATCAGGCCCTACCCACATGGCAGGACATGCTCTGTATCTGGTTTTTGCCGACCGGGGAATAAATGATCTGGAGGTGGGGGAGTTTGAGATAGCTCCCTTGTCCTGGACAGATCATCATCTGGTGGGGTTAGTTTGACTGCTCCATCTGCCCTCTGCAGGGGTGGTGGACCGATTAGAATGGTCCGCCTCCAGAGGCTTATGGATCCGCTTGATTTCTAGACAGCCCTCGGGGAGTTTCCAGTGTCCAGAGTTGGTGACCCTGTCAAGACCCTGGTTGATATCTGGAATGGAGAGACGGCTCAAGCTGTTGACACAGTTGCTCCTAAATGCTCTCTCCGGCTTGGTGGGGCCCATTCTGTTCCTTGGTTTTCCTCAGAGCTCAGGGGGATGAAACAACTCGGGCGATGGCTAGAACGATGCTGGAGGAAGAGTCGTGACGAATCTGACCAAACACGGCCTTGAGCCGATTTTAGGGACTACTCTGTGGCGGTGGGGGCAGCAAAGAAATGCTTTTTCTCCGCCTCCATTGTATCTGCTCAGTGCAGACCAGCAGAGCTGTTCCATGTAGCAAAGACATCCCAGATAATGGGGGAGGAATAATCTACAGCCCGCTGCGATCAGTTTGCATGTCGCTTTGCAGATAAAGTTGCTTGCATCCATGCTGATTTGGACTCCAGAGTTTTGGCAGTTCTGACAGTCTTGCCTCTGGTACTTTTCATTTGGTGCAGCCTGAGGTTGTGGACAAGATCCTGGGCAGTGTGCAGGCAACATCATGTGCTCTTGACCCTTGCCTTCATGGCTAATAAAAGCTGCCAGGGAGGGTACAGGCAGATGGTTGGAGGTGATTATTATTCCTTCATTAAGGGAGGGCAGGATGCCATCGTGCCTCAAACAGGTGGTGGAAGGCCATTATTTAAAAAGCCCTCCTTTGATCCCTCCAACCCAGACAACTAGAGACCTGCCTCTAACCTGCCCTTTTTGGGCAAGGTGATAGAGTGTGTGGTGGTGTCCCAGCTGCAGAGCATCTTGGATGATACGGATTATCTGGACCCTTCTCAGTCTGGCTTCTGCCCCGGATATGGGCCTGAAACTGCCTTGGTCGCTCTAGTGGATGACCTACACTGCTAACTAGACAGGGGGCATTCATCCCTGTTGGTTCTGCTGGACCTCTCAGTGGCGTTGGATACCATCAACCATGATATCCTTCTGGACTGCCTCTTGAGTATGGGAATTGGAGGTAGTGCGTTGGAGTGGTCTGTTCTTGGGGGGAGGGTCCAGAAGGTCGTGCTGGGGGACTATTGCTTGGCTCCATGGCCATTGGCTTGTGGGGTCCCGCAGAGTTTGGTTTTGTCCCTCATGCTGTTTAACATCTACATGAAACCGCTGGGTGAGGTCACCCGGGTACTTGGACTGAGTTGTCAGCAACATGTAGATGACACTCAGCTGTATCTCTACTTGTCACCTGATCCTAGGGAGGCAGTGAATGTCCTGAATCAGGGGCTGGAGGCTGTGATGGGTTGGATGTGGGCTAATAAACTGAGACTGAATCCGGACAAGACGGAGGTAATGTTGGTCAGTAGGAGAGCCAATCGGGATGAGGAGATTTTACCGGTTCTGGATGGGGTTGCACTCCCCTTGAAGGAGCAAGTACGCAGCTTGGGGGTATTACTGGACCCGGCTTTGCTTTTGGAAGCTCAGGTGCAGGTGGTGGTCAGGGGTACCTTTGCATGGCTTCAGCTAGTGTGCCAACTGCGTCCTTTTCTCGAGAAGGCAGATCTGGCCATGGTTACCCATGCCTTAGTCACATCATGGCTAGATTACTGTAACGTGCTCTATGTAGGGCTGCCCTTGAAGAATATCTGGACACTGCAGCTATTGCAAAATGCAGCAGCTAGTGTTTTCTGGAGCTGCCCGGTGGGAACACATCACACCCATTTTGAAAGAGCTGCACTGGCTACCAGTTTGTTTCCGGGTCCAATTCAAGGTGCTGGTTTTGACCTTTAAAGCCATTAACAGTCTGGGCCAGGGATACCTGAGGAACCACTTGCTCCCAAGGGTTGCTGCCCACTTGATGAGGTGATCTGAGGGGGCTCTGCTCCGGGTGCTGACAATGAGGGAGGCTTGGTTGTTGTGCACGCGGGACAGGGCCTTCTCTGTTGCTGCCCCCAGACTCTGGAATGCTCTCCTGGTGGCTAGTTGCTTCTCAGTCTCCATCACAGTTTTTAGAAAATGTGTTAAATCTTGGCTTTTTACCCTGGCTTTTATCTGATTGTCTCTACTGCTGCTTCTTTGTATTTTGTACAGTTTGTATGCTTGTATTTTAAATCTTTTTAATCAGATTTGTTTTATATTTTAGCTTAATATTTTAATTGTGCCATTTTTATAGTCTTGTTTTTAATTTTTGTGTAAACCACCTTGGGATTGTTTTAATGAAAGGCGGTATACAAATTTAACAATAAATAAATAAATAAACCTCAGAGGAAATATGGAGCCCTGAGGGACACCATAGAGAAGTTCAGATTTGGAAGAACAACAGTCTCCAAGAGACACCATCTGGAATCTGCCCGTGAGGTAGGATCGGAACCACTCCGAGGCAGTGCCTCCCAGTCCCCTCAGACGTTCCAGAAGGGTACTATGGTCAATAGTATTGAATGTTGCTGAGAGATCCGGAAGGACCAACAGAGTCAATTCCCAGCTGGAGATCAGCCACCAGGCAGTCTCCACCCCATAGCCCGCCCAAAAGCCAGTTTTGAAATGGGTCTATATAATCATTTCCTCCAAGACCGTTTGGAGCTGGGAGGCCACCACCCTTTCAATCATCTTGCCCAGCCACAGAAGGTCAGAGACAGGCCTGGAGTTACTTCATTCCGAGGGATCCAAGGCAGGCTTCTTCAGAAGTGGTCTAATGCTTAAAACCTATCTGTTTGGCCTGGCCTTCCAGGGTTTTACATGATTAACTATCTTATATTGTTTAAAATTGTTGCCCTGATTTCCAGGGTTTTTAGCTGCTTAACTGGTTTTATTGTGGTTTAATAGTTTGATTTTAATTGTTAATTTGTTTTAATTTTTTTTATCATGCTGTAAACCGCCCTGAGCCATTTTGGAAGGGCGGTATACACATCTAATTTAAAAATAATAATAATAATAATAAATGATCACCTCCTTGAGACAAGGAGGCATCCTTCCTCATCATCTAACAGACCAACTGCCTCCCTGGCAGGTTTCCTGTTTCTGATGTATTTGTAGAAGTTTTTGTTATTCCCCTTGATGCTTTTAGCTAAATGTTCCTCAAACTCTCCTTTTGCACCCCTTATTGTCTCCTTACATTTCTTTCACCCGTGTTTGTGATTCTTTTTGTTCTCTTCTTTTGGGCAAACCCTCCAGTTTCTTAAGGAATTCTTCCTCCCCTTTACTTGTTAGCTGTGCTGGCATCCTTCTGGACTTTGTGGTAGCTTTCCTTCATTTTGGCATACATTCTAACTGGGCTTCTATTATTGTGTTTTTAAATAAATTCCATGCATTTTGGAGCAAAGTGACTCTCTTGAGTTTCATTTTTTTACTTTCAGTTTTCTTTTCACCAAACTCCTCATTTTAGAGAAGTTTTCTCTTCTGAAGTTCAAAGTGTCTGTGTTAGACTTCCTTGGTGATTCACTTCTCACATATATGCTGAATTTGATCACACTATAGTCACTGTTCTCTAAAGGTTTCATGACACTGACATTTACCCAGTCTATGTGTGGTAAATTGAAGTCCCCCAATATTACAGCTCTGTCTCTCTTTGAGCCTCCCTGATTTCTTTCTGCAGTTCCCAGGCACTGTCACCATTTTGATCAGAAAGTTGATACGGTAGCATGTTCCTTGTAGCACATTTCCTTTCAGGTCTCCTATTGTCACCCATGGAGTTTCTGTGGAAGACTGGTCTTCCTAGGTTTTCTAGCTTGTTAGGTTCTATCTCTTCTTTAATATACAGTGCTGCACCACATCCAATCTGCCCTTCCCTATCCTTTCTGTAGACTTTATGTCCAGGAACAAGTGTCCCACCGGTTCTCACCATTCCACCAGATTTTCATTATGCCCGCTATATCGATGTTTTCATTAGCAACTAGGCACTCCAGCTCACACATCTTGACTCAGAGGCTGCTTTCATTGGCATATAAGCACCTACATGCTGAATCTCTTTCCTGGTGTGAGCTATCTTTCTTATGGCTAATTAATCTCTTTGACCAGCTAGCACATCATTCTGTCTGCTCTTTACCTGGATCTACTCTGGTTCCTAATATAAAGCAGAAGGTAATATAAACCTTCTGGTTTATATTAGTGGTGTGCACAAAACTGGTTTGCCCTGTTTGGTTCAAGTCTGGACTAGATTCAAACTGAACTGGGCATGTTCAGTTTTGTGCACCCCAGACATACCCCTCCTGCGCAGCTCGAATTCAAGCTGGTACGGGGGTTCTAATTTTAAAAGTTTTTTTTTTTTTAAACAGCCCTGTCTGGGTTGGCGGTGGCAGCCATGGGGGGTGTCTCTCTGCCATCTCCCCTTCCTCTGCTGGCCTTATCCCATTCTAAAAAGGGCTGGTTCAGCCCACTTTTGGGCCGTTCTGGCCCTTCCTGCAGTGGCCATTTTGGAAGCCACTGTGCATACCCAGTGGGCCTCTGCATGGCCAGGTTATCACCCAGGCCATGCAGAAGCCCATTGGTCACGCATAGCGGTCTCCAAAATGGCCACTGCCACTGGAGAAAAGGCTGACAAAGAATGTAGAAGGTGAACATCATGTCTACTTTGTAAAATTTTGAGAGTTTTTGATGAATATTTGGAAAGACAGCTCAAGAATCTGAAGGACGTAGCTATAGGCCTTGGCTATTACGGCTGTCAAAAGCCATGGAGGGAAGCACTTTGTCAGAAACTGCCTGTGTTTAATACTGGGAATCTGAGAACTTGCATACCACTCCCACATATGGCAGACAGATGAACTACAGCAACATTACCAGGTTGGGGGGTGGGGGCAGGATGCCTCCTTGCCTTAAGAAGACAATTATTAGACCACTTCTGAAGAAGCCTGTGTTCAATCCCTCAGAGTTGAGCAACTACAGTCCTGTCTCCTACCTTCTGTGGCTGGGCAAGGTAATTGAGAGTGTGGTGGCCTCCCAGCTACAGTCAGTCTTGGAGGAAACGGATTATCTAGACCCATTTTAGACTGTCTTTTGGGCAGGCTATGGGGTGGATACTGCCTTGGTTGTTCTGATGGATGATCTCCAATTAGGAATTGACAGAGGGAGTGTGACTCTGTTGGTCCTTTTGGACCTCTCCGTGGCTTTTGCTACTATCAACCATAGTAAAACTGCTGGAGCATCAAAGGGGGTTGGGAGTGGGAGGCACTGCTTTGCGGTGGTTCTGCTCCTACCTCTTGGGCAGGTTCCAGATGGTCTCCCTTGGAAATTGTTGTTGTTCATAATCTGAACTTTTGTATGGTGTCCCTCAGGGCTCCATATTGTCCCCAATGTTGTTTAACATCTACATGAAACCACTGGGAGAGATCAGGAGATTTGGTACAGAGTGTTATCAGTATGCTGATGACACCCAAAATCTTTGGGAGGAGCCACCTTGGGGATTCAGAGCAAGGGACAGGCCTCCTAGCCCAGGAACCTTGTATGTGGTAGTGATGGGTGAATATATAACACTTTGGCTTCTGTTTTAAGCATCCCTTGGGTGTGACACTTTTATAATATGTCTAGGGTTGTCTGGGGATGGGGAGATGGGGCCTATCCACTTATTATGGGGCAGCAATTCTGGTGGTGCTGGGGAATAGAAAAAGTGACACTGGCAGATCAGCGGGCTGTTATAGAGAAATCTCCTAGCTGTTTCCTCTTCTAGCTGTCCTGCCAGCTCTTTGAGCTCGTGGAGCAGTGCCAACCACCCATGGAACCTCACTTTGTGCATCTGTAATGCCAGGTCAGTCAAAACGATCAAGTAAGCTCTATTAAAGTTTTCAGTACAAATTCCTGTAGAGAACGGCTGCACAACTTTGATTCTCCTGCAGATATTGACTATAACTCTCGTCATACTTGATGGAACTCCACTGTGGTTGAACTTCCACTGTGGCTGGAGATGATAGGAGCTGTAATCCATAACAGCTGGAGGACAAAAGATGTGCAGCCCTGCTGTAGAAAAAAAAAAGAGAAAGAAAGAGAATGAATGAATGAATGATTTTTGTCTGTCTGTCTTGTAAAGGTGGGATCATTCCCCTTTGCTCACCTTATTTTGTGTGGACAGTGTCACGCCCTCGCTCTCAGATAGCGAGGAGGAAGGGGATGCTGACAGCCCTTCAGCTGATGCAGGGGTGCCTGAGGGGCAGAGCCCAGCTGACGGTTCCCAAGAGACGGCAGAGGCAGGTCCGGTTGATGTCTCAGAGCAGGCACAGCAGTCTGAGGCAGCAGAGACAGGGATTGATGAACTGGAAGATGAGCTGTGCAGGCAACCCCCATTGACTGCACAGCAGAGACGGGTCACAAGGCGGCAGGCACAGCTAGAATCAATTAGGAGAAGTAAGCGCCTCTTACAGAGGGCTGATAAGTCTTGAATCCCTGCCAGCTGAGAGTTATCAGCTTGAACACGTCTACAGCTTGCAGTTAGCCACTGAAAGGCAACGTATGTCATCCCTAGTGTCGACAGCTTTCAGCCTGAGCCAGAGAGAGAGAAATATTTCTGAGCCGTGTTTTGCTTCTGCTACCTAGTTTGGTCTTTTGTGAACTATCATCCTAGACTTCCCTACCAGGTGGCCAGATTACTAACAGACAGGATAGGAGACATCTATTAAGGGCTCTGGTGCATATGTAGCAGGTTACTTCAGAACATTTTGAGCTTCGTAATTTTTATCTTCTTTAAAAGCATGCCCCAGTGTATGCACACTTAAAAAGTAAATAAAGTTAGCTTGCATGTGGACTATATTGTCTTATTGAAGCATCCACTGACCAGGGTTTTTGTTGTTGTTGTTGTTAGAAAACCCATAACTTATTTCGCATCTCTGTCTTTTGAATGGGAGTGACTGCCTTTCATAGAATTCTAGGGCTATAATAGTCCTTTGTAGGCTATCTAGTTAGGTCTCATTTGTTTATGAAGTAAACACACTGCTTGGCCAGAAGTGCAGGAAAAGTACTCTACCCTTTTGTGGCTCACCCTTTGTTTCCTGGTCTTTTATCCTCTAAGATCAGAAAATCTGAATGCAGCTGCTCTGTTTTGCTCTGGGATACACTTTGCCACTTATTTTTGTGAGGGGAGATTGCTAGAGGTATGCACAGAACCATTTTTTGTTCTGACTCAAAATGGAGTACCAAATGGCCTGAACATTCTGACTGAAACACCGGGGTTACCCATTTGGAATATTCTGAGTGTTCCACTGGCATCCTGCATGGCAGCGATGTGTCTCTGAATTGCATGTGCAGAGGCTCAGCAAGGAAAGTTCATAGAAGACATTTTGGTAGCAAAAGCTCTTGTTCAAGTGAAATGAGATAATTAGCATTTGCCAGAAAAGATTTGATAGCATAGTAAAATGTATGGAATCCCAGTTTTACATCAGAACCCAGTTGGAATATGAAGCTGCTTTGAGTTATTTGAATCCTAAGACAGACACCATGAGCTTAAGTCATCCCCTCTAGCATCATAAAAAGGGGTGATAATGTTTTGTTATGGTTATAATTAAATGTTCGTAAATATTGCATTGTGTTCTCTAACTGTAGTTTTGGATAGGGATGTGCACGAACCTGTTTGGAGGCCCTTTTATGCATTTCCGAACAGGTTCAAATAGCCGGTGGTTTGGCTGGTTTGAAGGTGGGGGAGCACCTTTAAGGGTAGAGGGAGGGTGCACTTACCCCCCTCCCCGCGTTTCCATCTCTCCCTGCATTTCCTCCCATTTTCCCCCTGCCCTGCATTCCCCCCGCATTCCCCCCACCCTCCGGTGCGTTCTTAGCTGGTCTGGTGGGGTGGCAGTGTACTCCCTGCTGCCCTGTTCCCTTCTCAATCCAGAAGTGACTGGAAGCACCCCATGTGCGGGCGCATGTGCCGACACGGCGGGGGTGGTGGTAAGTGCACAGGCCTAGTTTTGGATTGCAGCCAACCTTTGGAAAAGTCTGTCTTGAAGAAAATAAAGTTTCAGCCCTGTAATATTCTGAGTAACTGAAGTATCAAGTTAATTGCTGCCTATCTTGAATGTCAAGCATTGAAACAAGTATATTTTTATGGCATTATGGAAGAGACTGAAAGAGGGTGGTGTGAGTGTTAAAGAACTCGAATTAACAGTGATCAGGGAGATTAAGAATGAAGATGGATTTGGCTGGGGATTAAAAACTTCTGAAGACAAAAAAAAAAAGTGTGTTGCTTTGAGAAGCCACTGTTTTTCCCTGCAGGCCTTGGAGTGGGTGTGGTGGTTGGTTTTGTTTCGTCTTCTGAGCTGATTTATTTGGTTCTGTTTTCAACATGCCCACAGGGCTAAACTTAAACTATTTCCTGACAAAATTAATTAGAATAAATGGTTCATGGACACTTCTCCTCTCCCTCTTAATTTTTTTTTAAAATCCTAAAAGTAACTGTTGTTTTTTGAGAACATTTAAATGGTACCAGCATTTGATATGTAGGCATTACAAGTTTGAAGGTTTTATGCAGTAATGAAAAACTACACAAAAATTGCTCCGGAAAGTGAAGCACTGTAATGCTTTAAAGATGAGTTCTAAGGGTTTAGTCCAAATTTTAGTGTGCCATTTCCAATTTAACTTTCAGTTGAATTCTGTTTTAATAAGGTTGAACAACTTATAAACCATTATTTAATTTATCCATTACATGAATAAATGTCAGGACTCTTACCGGTGTCCCAAACAACTGTGGTCTTGTTCAGTCATTGCAAAACTGTGAAGGCTATACTGCTGTGCATCCTCTACAAATTGCACCAGTAAACCTGCTCTCATGCTGTGCTTAGTGAGAGATTCTCCCCGTGATGTGGAATGCTGTGTTATACATCACAGGATGAATCTCTCCTTGAGAACAGTGTTTTCCTCCTCATTCAAACTTGGGTACTGTTTGGGGATACACAATGTGTGAGGCTTACTGCCACACTCTTATGGAGACTGTAGCAAGATATAGCCATGATACTTTTGTAGTGACTGAACAGGATGTATTATATGTCCAAGCAGAGTGTAGAGAGCCTTGTAATTTGCAGAAAGGCAAGGAAAAAAATTCAAAAGTGGGAAAACCTGTAGTGCATATACACACATATGGAGCTCTCTGGTCTTCTAGCATGTTGCCAGGTGGAAGGTTGTAACTGTATGTTCAGTCCAGCTGGCTGTTTTGACGGAAGAAAATTAAAATGTTTTGAATGTTTCAGCTATATGGAACAATGGAGAAATTTGAAACACCCCATTATTCCCCACGGGTAGCTCCTAGAGACACCAAAGTGGGTTGGATGGTAAGGTATGATGGGTGCTACCTACCACACAGTCCACTAAAGAAATGGGCAAGTGGGTGATTTTAAACAATTTTTTAACCTTTCCCCCCAAATCTCCATAGGATATGTTCTGCTCCGAGTTTGAAACCGACCTTTGTTTAAAGGGTGTTTTGTTTTGAGCTCCAAACAGCCTATTTCAAACATTTTACCCACAAAACGTTCTGCACATCCCTACTTCAAATATAAAATAAAGTTCTAAGGCATTGCAAAGTACAGATCCAAAACAAACCACTACATTATACCTATCAGTATATACAGTAAGCATTGGGAATAAATACAGTTCATAATGGAAATCAACCAAGTATCTAGATTTTGAAATTCTTAAGAAGCAGAGTCATCAGCATCTTGATGAAGAATCTTAAAATCAGTCTGAGTGACAAAATAGATGATTAAAAACTAAAGGAAAGCACACAGTCATGTGAAGGTATGGATTCTCTGATGTTTTAATATCTTAACACTTTTTACTAGTTCAGTGTGTTTATCACCTTAAGGCCAATGTTCAGTGTTGGGAAAACTGCAGACATTACTTACCTGTTTACTAACCTTTATTAGTATTTTTGTTCCTGTCTGCAGGGAAAGCTTTATGTAGCAATTATTTATATTATCTCTCTCATGCCATTGTTGTTGATGGCACACTTATAATCTTCATATGCTTTGCAGACACAAGGTCACCTTACTGACTTAATCTTCTCAGTACCTCTTGTTAAATTTAATTCTTCTATGTATTGTACAGGTTCTAGGGCCTTTGGTTATTACAAGGTTCTTGGCATTAACTGTGTTAAGTATTTTTGTTTCAAGACAAGGGAAAAGAGGACCATGATTTTTGAGAGGTAAGGAGTACTTGAAGCTGTAGTTTTTCCATTCTGCAGTAGTATATCAGCTTTGACTAAAATATCATTTTTTCCTCCTTGCATTTCTTCTTATGCTGTAAATTATTTTACTTATTTAGCCAAAATACTGATTTAAAAAAAACCCTTGCAAATGTTCAACTATAGTTTGTAGCCAGTGGCAGCGGCTACCTGTTGGGGCTGGGGTTGTGGTGTTGGAGCTGGGATAACCATAGATGGGGCTAAGAGTAGGCAGGTCCAACCCTGATGCAAATTAAAAAGAAGCGGAAGGGCAATCACTAGTCCGTGGTCTTCTCCAGTCTGTGAAGTTGTTTACTCGTCTCAACCAAAATCTCCCATTATTCATACCAGCACTTGGCAGCTGGCTATTTAGTGCTAAATTTCCCCTTCAGTTGGCTGCAAGTGAAGCAATCATGGCTTTACACTGATTAACTGTAAGTGTGGAAAGTATCAATATCTCCCCACCCCCGTCCCCATGCCTCTTCTTCCCCTCAGTCGCTCCATCCCTTCTATCAGTATTGCCTCAATTTCTCCTCCTCCTTGCAATCTCAGCCCTCTCTTCCCCATGCAGGATTAGGCTAAGAAGATCACCTGAAGTGATGGTGGGGGATTGGATTCTTGAGCACCTATTTGCAGTTTCACTGCATTTTCAAGCTTCATAGTGCTTGAAAATACTACAGGATATTTGCCCCCCCACACACAGAGAGAGCCCACTAGTTTCCTTTCTTCTCACAAATATGTACTTGCATACTTTTTTTTAATTTTAAAAAATGCACTTTTTTCTTTCTCACAATATAAACATTTCTGGGATATGGCTTTACGTTGCAATCCTATGCATACAACAGTTAACTGGAAGTAAGCCCCCATGAATTCATTAAGGCTTTACTTGGAAACTAGGTGGCCAGATTTGGCTTTTTAAAAGCCAAATTCTGGCTTACGGCCCATTTGACCCACGAGTATACCCCTTAGGTTCTGGCAACCCTGCTTGTCTGCAATTCTATGCAACATGTACTTTATCAGATTTGGAAATTAATTCATATAGATCACAGGCTTGACCAAAGAATGTATGCTGTAGATCTCTCCTTCCAATACTGCTACCATGCACCAAAACAACAACAACAACAAAAAAAAACCACACCAAAATAACCAACCAACAGCAAACAAAACCTGGTATAAGGGCTATAGAGAGAAGTGCAGCTTCTTGACTATTTTGGATTTGCCTGGTTTCCAAGCTATGCCTGTTAGTTTGCTCATAAATAGAACACAATAATCTCAGAATTCTTAAAAATTTAAAAGCAAGTATTTCTTCTGTTAAAGACACATGTTTCAGACAGGATATGTTTGAAATTTTCCAATTAGTAATTTCAGTTAAAATACTATGTTTTATTTGGAAGCTAACCACCCCCACCCCCATCCCTCCTGAGAAGTGAGAGAGATGAGGGAGCTAGCAACAGGCTTTCCTTTAAAGTCCCAGAATGTCATGTCCTCACCCACGGAGAGTGAAGAGGAGGGGGAAGTTGACAATCCTCCAGCAGAGGAAGAGGCACCCGGAGGGAGCAGCTCGACAATTGGGCTGCAGAAGGCAGCTGAGACAGGCCAAGACGAAGCTTCATCACGAGAGGGGCTGTCGGAAGCAGAAGAGATAGGGGGCGAAAAGTCAGACCCTGAGCTGGAAGAGGAACAACCAGTTAACTCTCAAGAGCGAAGGCGTGCTAAATGCCAGCAGCAGCTGCAGCCATTGAGGCAAAGTCAGCGTCTTTTTAACAGATGAGATAAATGCTGAATCTCCAAAAGCTGGCTGGGGGAGGAGAGCAATTAGCCAAGCACCATAAATTAGCCAGCAGACAACATCCAAGCTGCTGAAAAGCAACGCGTCGCTGGCGCTTGTTGCAGACCATCCTTTGCCTGCTTGGATTTCCCAACTCCTTGTTCGGACCCTTGAGACCCTGACCCTGGCTACTTGAGACTTGGTTCCTGAGTCAGACATCGGACTGCTTCACCCCACCTTGAGACCTCCCTTGGTGATGTCGTGGACCTTGGGCTCAGGACTCTTAGAATCTGGTGAGCAACCTAGGTGCGGGGGAGACAGGGTGAACTTGATACTCGATAGCGATTTGTTTCTCTTGTGCTTTGTTTCAGACACAGGAGGATCCCTGAGCTACTGGCTTCTCTGACAGTGACCTTGGACCAAGCCTCGGACGGACGAGCTCGTGACAGAACAAGCGGAAAGAAAGGAGGTGACTGTCTGTTATGAAAATAACTCTCCGAGGAAGTGTCTCAACCCAGCCCAGTTCCTGGGCAAGAAGGAAGCTAAGGGGTTGGTTCCTGGGAGGCTGGAGGAGTCTCCTATTTACGTGGCTCCACTGACTTTTGCTGCTTGTTCTGGGTTAAAGGAAGGAGTGAATGAGGCTTCTTTAAACAATGGAGGCCTTTAAAAATAATTAATTCAAGCTATAGGGCCATAATATATTATGACTGTATTGTCTGATACTTTGCAACAAAGTTCTGGTCTGGTGGATTGGGAAGAGAGAGTGGAAGCAGTAAATATTTTGGGGAAAGTGTCCTTGGAAGCATCTCTGGGTCCAGAATAATATTCCTCCAGTCAGATTATTTTAATTTGAATTTATATAATTAGAAAAAGGCTTGTTGTGACATGTCATGCACATACTCTGCTGAAATATCACATTGTACATTTAGAGTGAAGAACCAAATTTGACATGAGTTTAGTAGCATAACTGACGTGGTGTGTCCGCTTTTTCCTCCATGGTAGAGTGGGGAGGGCTTCAAGCCTATCCCTGCAATGATTCCTATCTGAAATGCCTGCCTGTGCATGCTGTTTACATAAGAGAAAACATGCCAGGCTCAATAACATGATCAAAGTCTCATCTAATTTGGCCCTAACAGCCAGAGTTGTGAACAAGGAAGTTCCTCATTGAAATCTCACCTCTGCCTGCCAAGTAGTTGTTCTAAGCAAGCCATTATTCTCTCAATCTCAGCTACCCAATTGCAATATGAGGATAATGCTGACCTACCTTACAGTATTTGCTCTAAGGAAGACTGAGATAATGTATATGAAGCACTTTGAGAACTCTAAAGCACAATGTAAGTGCTATTAAGTTGTTTGCAAACACTTGATTCCTATTTTTGTTTTTTGAATCAACAAAACAAATTTTGAAAAACACTTTCTTCTGTTCTCCAACACCCAGAGTACATAGTGATACAAGAGAACCCCATTATTCATGGGGGTTCCATTCCGCAGTGTGTGTGGATAGGGAATCCATGAATAATGGGGCATTAGAGCAATGGGAATCTGGCTGTATGTGTTAGGTTCCCAGATGCAGAAAATCAGCCGAAAATGGCAGGTTTTGCCCCGTCCCCCACCATTGCACAATCACTCTCAAATGGCCCCTCAAGGTGCCCTCCAATGCTGCACTGTCACCCACAGGGCCAAAAGTCACATTTCTTGCCTCCATTTTGAGCCATAAAATGGCTCCCAATCTCTTCCGGCAGTCAGAATGGTGGCCGGAAATGACCTCTGAGGTCATTTTCAGCCACTCCCGACCTGCGGATATGCGGGTTTAACCCTTTCCCCTCTACTTCCCACCCCCGCATTTACCGAGGTTGGGTGCTAATTACCCAACTGCAGATACACGAAACCACGAGTGCTGGACCCACAAATAGCAAAGACCTCCTGTATTGTCTTCAGATGAATTACAGTGGATGGCCTGTGTGCATTTCTTAATGTTCCATATGGGGCAGATATCTATTAGACTGAGGATCACAGAGGAACATTTTAATATAATGCTTTTCTTCTACAAAGTTTAATCTCTGTGTTTGTAAGTGTGCACTTTGCAGAATGTTCATAATGGCAATAATGACTTTTAGTACTATGTGCAGGATTAAAATGTATTAGGAAAAGTAGTATCTGTTATGTGTCTCAGAATATTAAGTGCAATTATGTTCCTCCTTGTAGCTTTTGAACCATCACATTTACTTTCAAAATTATCTTAATGCTTCTTGTGAAGCCACTGTAGCTAAAACATGTTACTTAAATATTACTATCATTGTAAGCTTCTCTGAGAGACAGGAAAGTTGTCTTTGGACAAACGTGTACCCTGGGAGGGAAATAAACCAAATG
Source organism: Hemicordylus capensis (assembly GCF_027244095.1). Taxonomy (NCBI): domain Eukaryota; kingdom Metazoa; phylum Chordata; class Lepidosauria; order Squamata; family Cordylidae; genus Hemicordylus; species Hemicordylus capensis. Next base: position 80,239,233 of record NC_069657.1, on the reverse strand, counting down.
TTATAAAAGCAGCCTTGACAGGCATTTCCGATGAACTGGGCACAAAACTGTCTTGTTTCTATGATGAATCCTGTGAAACTGAAATATAAATATAAAATGGGTAAGTAGTTAAGTAATCTGTTTCCTATTTACGATACATGGACTGTGAAAAAGAGCTCCCTGTCTGATGCCAGGGGAGCTTTGGTAAACAGCATAAAGCTGTTTGCCTTAACATTTTATGCATCCGCTCAATTAAATCCTCATATTTAAAACTCCAGAGATTAAATAAAGGTTCACTTAATATATTTATAACCAATAGGAGTGAGGCTTACTTCTATTTTAATTTTAGTCACTTTTGGATTATTTCTACCATATATCATTTTTCAAAGGTGGATATTATACTTGGATTTCAGTCTTCAACAAACCTCTTAAATCTCACAGAGAGCAGCAGCACCAGGTCTTTTCCCCAGTAAAGCAGGAGATGAAACATATTTGTAAACAAACAGCATAATTTAGATTGGTGACTTTCAAACTTGCTGCCTTCTGGAACTACTTTGTTTGTCTTGTCTACAGAGGAACCCCATGGAAATCCCTTGCATTACAGAGCCTTCTGGGTCATATTCTAGGGCAGGGGTTCCCAACCTTGAGTCCCCAGATGTTGTTGAAGTACAGCTCATAGGAGTTGTAATCTAAAAATATCTTGAGATCCAAGCTTGGGGACCCTGGTTCCTAGTGCACATAATTCTTGGGGAACGCTGGCTAAGCCTGTGGGATCTGTCACCACATGTGATCTCAGAATGAACCTTCAAAACTTACTAAGTACTCCATTGCATCTGCATGTTGCAAGGCCATAGTGGGCATGCATTATTTCGAGCAGCTTGCCCACCAGCATTCTCACTGAAGAATTCGTGATAGGCTTCCAAAGAATCCCAGACTTCCTAGAGTGCAGTGTGAAAATTACCAATATAAATTTTCTGTTTGTTTAAATACAATAAATAGAATTTATTAATTCAGAATAGAACAATTAATAACCCAAGGAATACATTTCATGGTTTTATCAGATACAAAGAATTCATGAAAATTCTCACCATTCATATCTCTGATGGGACACATAAGGGGTGTCCCTTGATGACCTCGTTGGACAGGCAGAATTGTATGGAAGGTGGCAATATTTTAAGCCATGAAATTTAATCATGAAAGTCAAGCAGTGATCCTAAATTATTCAAAACTCCCATTCTGACTGATCAATATATTTTCCTCATATTTATTATTATGTTTATCTATTTATTACATTTATAGACTGCCCAATCCAAAGGTTCTGGGCGGTGCACAACAAGTTTAAAAAGACATAAAAACAAACACCATTTAAAACACATTGCTTACAACAATATAAAAACAATTTTAAAACCATTTAAAACCATTTAAAACCAATTAAAATACTTAAACACAATTTAGAAACCTTGGAAGGCCAGGCCAAACAAGTAAGTGAGCCTAAACTGCGGAAATCTGCCGGAGTGCATTCCATAAGCCAGGAGCAGCTACAGAGAAGGACAGGTTCCAAGTTGCCACCAGATGTACCGGCCACCAGATGTACCTCTCCAGATGACCTCAATTCCTCCTCTTGGAACAAGTGACTTCCATTTCTTGGAAATTGTCATCCAGTAGGTACTAAAGTTTGGTCTGTGGTTTGTAGAGTTTGCTATAAATGTAAAACAGCCTTTGACTGAGAGCTGAACTAGATATGGTGATGTAAATCTCATTGCAAGCATATTTTCTTTAATAAATATGTTTGTGGGGGTTTGATCCGGAAGCAAACCATGGCAGGGGTTAGGTGGGTTGTAACTGTTTACCCTCATTGTGATTCTTATCCAGATTCTCCCCCTAACTCAATGAGTACTACTTGAACAGGAATAAAAGCCCTCATCGGCACCATCATTTTTTCCTTGTTAAATAGCACTCGCCAGGGGCCCTGGTGTGGATCAGGCCTACAGTAGAGGCTTCAGCCCCACCACCTCCTTGTTATCGTCCAGATCCTACTGGGCCCAATTTGTAATTTTTAAAAATCAGTTGCCATGAGGGAAAATTGTCCTCCTTTATATGGACTGTAGTTTTTCTTCCCCCACTTATGGCCCACCAAATCCTTAGAATGGTTTGCAAAAATCACAGAAAAATTATTTGAAGTAGCTAAAAATTTGGTTGCTTACATAAGGTTGATGAAAATTTCAATAAGGATAGAAGAATAGTTGGGAAGTGGCTCACACTAGTGACTCAGAAGGAAAGTAGGATGTAAATAGGCATCTGTCTAGCCAGGACTGCATTTCAACAGTATTCTCTGATCTGCAGATCAGAAAATTAATGACTGGGATTAAAACTAATTTACCATTTGGAGGTGTTTCCCTTTGGTGGAAAACAGCACAGCTATGGACTGGTGAAGTAACTTGAGATTGGCTATACTGAAGTTTGCCCTAGTTTAAATCACTTTCCTAGGTTTAGTGCTGTGACCTACTTTTCCAGTCTCCTGTATGCATTTGTGTTCTTCTGTATGTACCTTGAATGTAACTTGTGAATAACTACAAATAAATAGTTGTGTACAATACTGTACAGAGTGCATGCATATTGAATATAACATAAGAATAGGTTGCTGAGATGCACAGTGCCAGAAGACCCGCTGACAGCGTTGCCACTGGTTGGAATCTGGGATAAGCCAGATTAGGGTTGCCAACTGTCCCGCATTACATGGGACGTCTCTCATTTCAGGGATGAAATGTTGGTCCCTATGGGGACAGCATTTGACCCACATTTTGGTGCTAGCGAGCAGCTTCTCTCTCTCTCTCTCTCTCTCCCCCCCCCCCCGTTGTGAACACACAGCAGTACTAAATTGATGATAAAATTCTAAGGTATGGATTCATATAATTCAACAACATATATGTCATTGATACTCAGGCTCTTGATTACAACTGCATACACCTCCCACCCCCCCCAAACTTGTGTCCCTCATTCTGGCAATGAAATGTTGGCAACCCTAAGCCAGATACTGAACATAATCAGGTAAACATTCATAGAACTATGTGCAGACAGTCACAGAATGGACCTATGGCATCCCACATGAGAAGCAGAAACAGAAACATGAGTATGTGCAGAATGTAGTTGCTTGAGTACTGTTGTGCTGGATTTTGTGATCATATTATGCCAGTACTGTGTCGGCAACTGCAATGGCTGTTTGTCGATTTCCAGGTGCAATTCAAGGTGCTGTTCATTACCATTAAAGTCCTAAGCAGCTTGGACAAGGGTTCCTGAAGAATAGTCACTCTCCCCACTCCTGTATGAAACTGTCCATAAAAACTTTTGGGGAGGCTTCCTTGCACATTCAACAGAAAGAAGTTCATATGATAGTGATGCATGAGGGCCTTTTCGATGGTGACAACATATGTGGAACTCTCTGATGCCAGAGGTAAGAGTGGCCTCTCATTGCCTGTGTTCCCCTGGCATTTAAAGACTCATCTCTTCTATCCAGCTTTTTAAGTCCTTACTCCATGTTTGGCTTTTGTTTGATTATTTTGACTGCTGTATTTTTAGTTTGGCTCGTTGTATGTTTTCTTGTTTGCTGTTTTTATTAGCTGCATTGGGTAACTCCATTTCCTAGAGATGAAATATACATTTTAAATAAAATTAATAAAGACCATCCACCAGCAAGAGGCACAGGGTGAGAGCCTGTGCTGGGTGTGGCTCCTCTGCTGTTGGTCATCTGTTTGCCATCTGCTGCTGCTGCCTGCCTGTGGGACTTCTGCCTGCCAGCTTTGTTACAACTGAGTGTTGGCAGGACTGGGGTCCTGGGCTTCCATCTGCCCGCCCCTGGGCTACTTAAGAGACTGCCAGTGGCAGCGGGACCGTCACCGAAGGGGAGTGTGGGTGGGGAGGTGGAGTAGCTGTGGTCTTTAAGGATAATATCTCCCTTACCAGGATCCCTATCAGAGTGTCTGATCATATTGAATGTGTGTACGTACGTTTGGGGACCAGGGATAGATTGGGACTTCTGTTGGTGTACCGATCACCCCACTGCCCAGCAGAGTCCCTAACTGAGCTCGCGGACTTGGTTTCGGGTTTGGTGTTGGAGTCCCCCAGGCTTATGGTCCTGGGGGACTTCAATATCCACTTTGGGACTGGGTTGTGGAGTTCATAGCAGCCATGACAACTATGGGCCTATCCCAAGTGGTCTCTGGACCGACACATGTTGCTGGTCATACTCTTGATTTGATCTTTCATTCTGATCAGGGTGGTGTTCCGTGGGTGGGGACTCCTGTGATCTCCCCATTGTCATGCACGGACCACCATCTGGTTAAGGTCAAACTCACAGTTGCGTCCCACCTCTGCAGGGGTGAGGGACCTATTAGAATGGTCCGTCCAAAAAGGTTATTGGGTCCAATAGGATTCCAAGAAGCCTTGGAAGGATTTAATGTTGGCCCTGCCGGCGATCCGGTTGATGCCCTGGTGGAGAATTGGAACAATCAGCTCACCAGGGCAGTAGACATGATCGCTCCTAAGCGTCCTCTCCGACCCGCTTCAAAAATGGCTCCTTGGTGTACGGAAGAACTACGGGAGCTGAAGCGGCAAGTTAGACGACTGGAGTGCAAGTGGAGGAAGACTCGACTCGAATCCGACAGATTACAACATAGAGCACATTTAAAGATTTATGCTCTGGCTATACGTTCAGCAAAGAAGTGTTTCTTTTCTGCCCGTATTGCTTCTGCAGGCTCTCGTCCAGCGGAGCTATTCAGGGTTGTGAGGGGTCTAGTAGGGCCCCCTACTCCCCTGAATCCGAATTTGGAACCATCAGTTGCCGGCTGTGATGCTTTTAATGAGTTTTTTGTGGACAAAGTCTCTCGTATTCGGGTCGATCTAGATCTAGATTTAGACTCCACAGTTATCGCGGTATCAGATGCAGAGGTATCCAGCAACTCCTCTTGTGTGGTTAGACTGGATCAATTTCAGTTTGTGACTCCTGAGGATGTGGACAAGCTGCTTGGAACGGTGCGTCCTACCACCTGTCTGCTTGATCCTTGCCCGACGTGGCTTATACTATCTGGCAAGGGGGTTGTTGTGGAGAGCCTGGTGGCAATTATAAATACCTCTCTGAGGGAGGGCAGTATGCCTCCTTGTCTTAAGGAGGCAATTATTAGACCTATTCTTAAGAAGCCTGCCTTGGACCCCTCAGAGTTTAATAGCTACAGGCCTGTCTCCAACCTCCCATGGTTGGGCAAGGTGATTGAGAGGGTGGTTGCCTCCCAGCTCCAGGCGGTCTTGGAGGAAACTGATTATCTAGACCCATTTCAAACTGGTTTTCTGGCAGGCTATGGGGTGGAGACTGCCTTGGTCGGCCTGATGGAAGATCTCCAATTGGGAATGGACAGAGGAAGTGTGACTCTGTTGGTCCTTTTGGATCTCTCGGCGGCTTTTGATACTATTGACCATAGTATCCTTCTGGAACGTCTGAGAGTGTTGGGGGTGGGAGGCACTGCTTTGCAGTGGTTCCGCTCCTACCTTTCTGGCAGATTCCAGATGGTGTCGCTTGGAGACTGCTGCTCTTCAAAATCTAAGCTTTTATATGGGGTCCCTCAGGGCTCCATACTGTCTCCAATGCTTTTTAATATCTACATGAAACCATTGGGAGAGATCATCTGGAGATTTGGTGCTTGCTGTTATCAGTATGCTGATGACACCCAAATCTATTTCTCCATGTCAACATCATCAGGAGAAGGCATATCCTCCCTGAATGCCTGCTTGGAAGCAGTAATGGGATGGATGAGGGATAACAAACTGAGATTGGATCCAGACAAGACGGAGGTACTTATTGTGCGCGGTTGTCAATCGGGAAGCGATATTGATCTACCTGTTCTAGATGGGGTCACACTTCCTCAGAAGGAACAGGTACGCAGTCTGGGAGTGCTTCTGGATCCACACCTCTCCCTGGTTTCCCAGGTTGAGGCAGTGGCCAGAAGCGCTTTCTATCAGCTTCGGTTGATACGCCAGCTGTGTCCGTTTCTTGAAGTTCATGATCTCAAAACAGTAGTACACTTGCTGGTAACTTCCAGACTTGATTACTGCAATGCGCTCTATGTGGGGCTGCCTTTGTACGTAGTCCGGAAACTACAATTAGTACAAAATGCGGCAGCCAGGTTGGTCTCCGGGTCATCTCGAAGAGACCATATTACTCCTATATTACAGGAGTTGCACTGGCTGCCGATAGGTTTCTGGGCAAAATACAAAGTGCTGGTTATAACCTATAAAGCCCTAAACAGCTTAGGCCCACGGTACTTAAGAGAGCGTCTTCTTCTGCATGATCCCCATCGTCCACTACGTTCATCAGGGGAGGCTTGTCTGTGGCTACTTTCATGTTGTTTGGTGGCCACCCAGGGACGGGCCTTCTCTGTTGTCGCCCCGAGACTTTGGAACGCACTTCCTGTGGGAATAAGAGTCTCCCCATCTCTAGTGGCTTTTAAAAGGGGTCTAAAGACTTATCTTTTTACCCAAGCTTTTTAACTTTTAATTTTTTAAACTTTTGATTGTTTATTATTTGTTTTAAACTGTTTTTAGTATTTTTTTGTTGTGAACCGCCCTGAGACCTTGGGTTAGGGCGGTATAAAAATGTGCTAAATAAATAATAAAAAATAATAAAAATAAGAGATAAATTTTTTATTCTCTTCAGCTTGCTCTTATTATTCATTTATTTTAACTTCATTTAGTGTACTTTAAAATGTGCAGTGATGTACTAAACTGTATTAACCTAGTCCTGAGGATACTTTTGTACCTTTTTAAACTGTGAGGAAAGCAGTTTTCTTTACAGCCAGTAATTATAATTTTTGTTTTGTTAGTTATTGCACTTATACATTTTCTGTAGCATGCAGTTAAAACAGACTGATTCTAAACTTGCTTCTGAACTAGTTTACAAAGTTTATTTATATGGTGTTCGTCTACAGAAGGACAAACTGTTAACAGCTGGAAATTTGGTTGATTAAATGAGGTGCAGACAAATTTACAAGGGGATCTGTTCCCTGAAAAACTTCAGTTCATTGAAATATAAAGGTATCCTGGCTATTTCATACCAGTTTCCATATTCTCCTGCCAAAACAAATAAACAACTGACATAAAAAATCAAAAATGCTAAATGTTTTATCAATCATCATGGGTTGTCAGGAATCCCAAAAACAAATAGCCGTATCTATGTAGACACCTGGAGATACTCTTAATCCTGGAAGATCATATTCTTTTCAGGCAGTGATTCAGAATTGCTTGTGGCCACAGAAAAGTGTGTTTGTGCCAGCTACTGAGAGGCACTACGTAATAATGGAAATTACAGAACATTATGGCCCATTTTTAAAACTTTCAATTACATACAGCTTTTCTAAGATTCATAATGGATGGATCTCAGAGATGGTTATGAAATTAAAATCTACATTCTGAAACCCTGATAAAAATATGTATGTAGTATTAAGTAATTCATAGCATTAGGAAACTTTACTTTCAGTGGAAATATTTGGCACATAACATTAAGACAACAGTCCCAAGATTGTACATTGGAATGTGTGGCAGTCATAACTATGATTTGAATTATGTATGTACAGATCTCATCAAATCAAATGGAATTTACATTCAGTGTGCAAATTCACAGCTTCAGATTTCTGTGTTGTTCTTCGTCGAACTAGTTGAATTTAGGATAAAAGAAATATTAGAATAATATACATATAAACATAAGTGTACACTACTCGGGGCTCCTTGGAGGAACAGCAGGATATAAATGTAGTAAATAAATAAAATAGAATGTATCATAGTAAAAATACAGCCTGCCCTTTCTACTCTGAGAAGCTTTACTATCTGTTCCTGTCAGTGGCAGCAACTCTACCATCTGTTGCTGTTACTTTTGCCATTGAGTTGATAGGGGTGTGCAGTTTCTCAGGAAGGTGTTCCATAGCATACTAACCCTAAACAGGCATGTGACAGTCAAAGGTTGAGGAAGTAGCACTCTAGGTCCTTCCTGGCTTCTAAGCAGCAGTACCCCCTACTGGTGTGATATGAAATTGTACCCTAGTGAATTTTTCTCAAACACGTGTGTTAGTGCATGTTGACTAATTGTATGCATACATTTACCTCATGCCAAGTTTCAGAACGCTTGTGAGCAAGGGTGTTGCTTTTGTACACAAATGTGTATGGGTTTCTGGCTTGTGTCAGTCATAAACTTAGCAGTCATGGAATAAGGGGACAGGTTCATGTGTGGATCGGTAACTGGTTGAAAGACAGGAAACAAAGTAGGAATAAATAGACAGTGGAGGTAGGTAGGAAGTCAGGTCCCTCAGGGATCAGTACTGGGACCGGTGCTTTTTAATTTAGTCATAAATGACCTAGAAGTAAGGGTAAGCAGCGAGGTGGCCAGATTTGCAGATGATACCAAACTCTTTCGGGTAGTGAAATCCACAACGGATTGTGAGGAAGTCCAAAAAGTTCTCTCCAAACTGGGGGACTGGGTGACAAAGGCCTGGCCTTCCAGGGTTTTTTAATTGTTATAAAGTGCTTTTAATGTACCTGTATTTCAGGGTTTTAAACTGTTTTATTGTTTAATTGCTTTATGGTATTTTATATTTTTAATTGTTGATTGATTTTAACTGTCTTTGTTTTATTTGTAAACTGCCCTGAGCCAATTTTGGAAGGGCGGTATAAAAATTGAATAAATAAATAAATATAACTAAAATGGCAAATGTGGTTCAATGTAAGCAAGTATAAAGTGATGCACATTGGGGCAAAAAACACTAACTTCACATATGCGCTGATGGGATCTGAGCTGTCGTGACTGACCATGAGAGAGATCTTGGGGACATAGTGGATAGCTTGTTGAAAGTGTTGACTCAGTGTGCGGCAGCTGTAAAAAAGGCCAATTCCATGCTAGTAATAATTAAGAAGGGGATTGAAAATAAAAATGCTAATATTATAATGCCCTTATAAAAATCTATTGTTTTTCCAATTCTGAAGTACTGCATAGAGTTATGGGGGCTGAAGCGGCAAGGTAGGCGACTGGAGCACAAGTGGAGAAAGACTCGACTCGAATCCGACAGATTACGACATAGAGCACATTTAAAGATCTATGTTCAGGCAATACGTGTGGCAAATAAGCAGTTGTTTTTCTGCCCGTATTGCCTCTGTGAGTTCACGTCTGGCGGAGTTGTTCAGGGTTGTGAGGGGACTACATACATACATAATATTTATTCGGTCATTTGACCAGCAGTTTTACAAATACGAACATTTCAAACATGAACTAAATATTAGAACGTGTTTTACAGAGAATATAACAATATTTTGCCACAGTTCTAATTTTAACTTCATCGCATAAAGAAAATAAAAACCTCAATAAGACATCATCATCTCTTCCATTAAGATTTATCAAGAGAGGAGAAAGTAACTTTCCTCTGGCTTCATCATAAAAACGACATTGTAAAAAGGCATGTGCTGTTGTTTCAACGCAGCCCGTGTCACAAGGACAAACACGATTTGCCAAAGGAATTGCTGCATATCTGCCAAACAGGACTGCAGACGGAAGAACATCAGGACTGCAGATGGAAGAACGTCATGGCTCGTCTATATTCAGGAATCGTAACTACCTGAAGATAGAAGGCCAAATTAAATCCACTCAGTTGATCACCCAAGTACAGTCTTTTGGGTATCTGGGAGGTTTCATACTGCAGCTCAATATCCATTAGGTGTTGAATAATTTGGGTACGAGCTCTGTCGTAACTGAGCTCCTGTATAACCTCTGAGTACCCACAGCGGGCCAGCTTATCAATGGCCTCAGTATGCCATCTGAATTTAAAAGAGTCCTGTTTTATGAAAGCAACCAAACCCTCCTGCAAAAAAT